>NC_137894.1:113182487-115665991 GCF_963455335.1 Martes martes | reverse complement strand
TCAGCTGCTTAGAAGTAAGTCTTCAAAAAATAAAAAAAATAGAAAAATCTCACTTGACAGAGGCCGTCTATTTTAGGAAGCAAAGCAACAACTGACCAGTTCTGCTTCATACACGGGTGCGACATACGGCTGCGGGTGCGAGCGTGGGGGCGGCGGCACCCAGCCGCCAGACTTACTTCGCACGGACATCCTGGCCCACGGACCTGTGCGTGGATGTCCTGAGGCTCCCTACAACTGTGCTGTGCTGCAGAAATGGTCCAGAGGATGTGACAACTCATCTTCTCTTTTGAAATCAGAATCCACGCTGGCTACTTTAAACTTGGCTTGGAATTGGGATCAGGAGGAGGAGTCCACTGGGGGTCATCAGGCCTTTAGGTACTTTTTTTTTTTTTTTTTTTTTGTTTGGAGTTCAGAAATGAAGGAGGATGCATGATGAAAACACATGATAAAGGAAAAGGATTAGAAATCCCCAATTTCTGAAAAAGGGATAGGCTCGTTAGGAGAGGATGGGATGTCAGTGGAAGACCAGAACCGCAGGCGTTTAGAGAGAGTCGGATGGGCCGTTGGAGACTTGTCTTTGTCCTTGCTTTTGCTTCTCAAAAAGGGACTCTTTTTGCGCTGAGTTGCTAAATGGTTATTCCCCGGATAACCCAAGAGAGGAAGGAAAAAAAAAAACAATAAATGAATGAAATGAATATACAGTAAATGACTCTAAATTAGCTAAATGCAGGCAGGAGGTCAGGATCCTGTCCGACCCAGGAAACACAGGAACGGTACCCAGGACAAGCCCAGAATCAGGACTTGGTGAATCGTTTATGCTCTGACTCAACGTGATCAGTGTAGGGGCATCTCAGTGCCAACACTTCTCTCTGCATGGGAGGAGAACTGTGTATCACTCAAGGAGCTGAGGACCTTTTTCAATTTCGACGTGTTAAATTATTAAAGGAGGATGTTTATTAATTTAGGACCCGGCTTCTCTTACTCATCCTTTTTAATGACAGGCCTCCGACGCTCTGGGGCATGCTCCACTCCCGTTCCTATTCAAGGGCCTGGGAAACACGTCATGGTGTGTTTCTGGCCTGATGTCACGAGAGGGCGGTCTACTGAAGCACTCACCAATAATTCTGTGCATCTCAACCTCTTCTGACGGGACAAGTTTCAAAATAATGACAATACCTCTTTTTGCGCCCCCCAACCCCACACCACCAAGAATCGTTTCCTTTAAAACCTCCTGCACACCCTCTACTCCAGTCCTGTACTTCATGGATGGTCAGAGCCCTCAGCCGTACTTTCTGAACACGACGCATATGGACATAGCAGGGCCACGGGACTTCTGATTTAGGATCAGGGAGGATGCCACCGCCTTGCTTATTTCTGCCGCCACAGCGCCACCTGGTGGTCGGCGCTCGTGCCACAGAACAAGGGGCCCCAGCCTCTGGGGTTCCTTCTAAAGGGCTTTACCCGCACACGCAGGTGACGAGCTCCAGCTCCGCGGCCCCGCGTGAGCATCCCAGTTCTACCAGTGATTACACTGGCAAGTGTTTAACATCTCGTCAAGACTCCCTTCAAAGGGATGATTAATCGTACCCACTTCAGGGGGTAGTTAGAACTCCGGGAGCCAGGTAAAGTGTGTCAGTCAGCTAAAAGGAGCCCAGAAGGGATGCCCAGTACGTGCACAGCTGCTGCTGCTGTGAAGAATTTTCCCTGACCCGCTCGTCTGTGGGCCGGCGCAACAGCCTGGACCAGTCAAGTACTTTTTTCCTCCCCAAGTTTTCCTATCTCATTAGGTCGATGGTAGTTAATCAAGTCAGTTTAGAGAATAACACAAGTTGAGGGGATAAAGGCCAACAACTCTGAAGAGCCAACGGGAAAACCCAAGGCGAGAGCGCCCAGCTAGACAGAAACCAAGTTCAGCCTCATCATCGCTCAGTGGCTCCTGAGCCCTTTACCTAAACTGGTCTCAAGCATTCATCCCCACGTGTGCGCACACGCATGCTTTCTCCTCTACACTCGAAAGTGACTCAACAGGACCCACTGAATGGTGCCCCCAAAAGGCTTGTGCCCATGTCACTCACGGGGCAGCCTGTCACCACCGGCCCTCAGCACTGTCACGTCAGCCTGCGGGGGCGCAGGGCTCTCAGGCCTAGGCCTGGTCTTCAGAAAGTTCCAGTGTCCTTCATAAAAATTTAAATTGCTCAGGGTGCACACTTGGCAGGTTTAGGGGTAAAGGATCCATAAACTAATATTTAAAAAGTAAAGCTGAAAACTTAACAATGTTTCTGGCAATTTCTGTGTTTAGTTGCTTCTGAGGTACACACTTTCCCCCATTCCTTCACATCTCCACAATCTGGACACAGCTCTGATGGGTCTGATGGTCACCGCTGGCCAGGTGGGGCCTCTGACAGAGCGGTCACGGGCACACCCCACGTACTGTGCTCCTGTGTTCCCCGTGTGTCTGTGCACAACAATTTGAGTCTGCAGAAGAGCCCTCTACTCACAGTGTAACACAACCATGAACTCCTCAGGCTGCCCGTGTTTCTCCCGGCAGTATAGACAGCAATTACACAGCATACTGCTGAGAGCCTCTTAGATTTGAGGAAATACAGCCCATACGACTAGGAATTCATGTCAGAACTTCTGGCAAACTCCAGATGACAAGTACAAAGTAAGTAAGTACAAAGGTAGGCCGGGCCCCGTGGCTGGGAGGACTCGGGAATTCCTGAAGATCCAGTGTATGCACAGAAGGGGTTAAACGCACCTGGGATCTCCCTCCAGAAACAGCTGCCTCTGACCCTTTGACACACACAGCCCTGAAACACACACCCCTGAGCCCGTCTCCGCTGCACCTGTGTTACCATCGGCCCGGGACGCTACCATGGCTTACGTGACGTGGGATGCTCCTCGTTCTAAAATAACAAAACTGTCACAGGATGAAGCTGCCGATGTGAATTTGTATTCTCTACCGGGCTGCGAACCTAGGCAAGGAGGCAGATCTGTGTGCAAGCAACACATCCTCTTCACGCTCCTACAGGCACGCGTGCGACACCCACACTCTGTCTCTCCTCCTGCCCCATCCAGGCAGAGCCCTTCCGAGCACCCATCCCTTCCTTCGCCCAACGGCAGCCTGGCCAGCCACTCCTACCTTTCCCCACAGGCCCGTTGAGGGTGTCCTGCTCTTCTGTACTGTTGGAGCCAGACGGGGTGGCCTCGGGGTTCTCTGGATGCAATCTGAGGGCCTGAGGAGATGGCAAGGCAGGGTCTGGGGACTCCACCTGCCAAGGAGGGCTCTCTGCGGTGGACTTCAGTCGTTCTCTGGAACCTTCTTTCTTTGGTTTGATAAGCTTGACTAAGGCTTTGGCGCCAATCCAGTGGTTCTTCCTAGTGAGAAGCAGACTGTTAGGAGAACACAACCAACCCTCGATGCCACTCCAGCAGGTCACGGGGTGCCCTGACGTGAGCCGGGCTTTCCATCATAAGCCATTAATTTGGGGTTCAGAATGATGGCACTTCTTGCCATCACCACGATCACTGGATTTGGGGCACAGGGATGGTAGAAGGGCGCACCGTGGCGGAAATCCACACTAGCCTCTTGGGGAAACAGAACTTCAAACATGGTGCAAACGCCCAACTCTTGATTATCTGTGCAAAACAAAGCCCTACCCGTGGGTGATTTTTCGGTCAAAATGCCATTTTGGAACTGTGTCGCAGACCTCCTTGTTTTCTGCTGAAGTTAATAGTAAATGGAATAAACTGATATTCTTCAACCAGTCCCTGGCACGAAGGAGCCTGGGAGAGCGAGGGCAGGGGAGGGAAGAGTGGGCTGTTTACATGAAAACCAGAAAATTTCAAGAGTAAGCGATAGAGTTGCAGCTGATGGGAAATGGGGACATTCTGGTATCACCAAAAAAGTTAGCTCTGAAACTAGATAGTACTGCGTTTGCCCAAAGCACTGGGTCTCATCTGGGCCTCCATTTCTGCCAGACAGAGGGAAGAGAACCGAGGTTCAGAAAATCTGTGGTTCACCAGAGAACCTTAAGGATTCACGGTGATCCTGACTTTGAGGCTGGGCTGGGTTGGGACTTGGAAAAGACTGGCTCCTGTGGCTCAGGCCTGGTCCAGGGCAAGGCCTCCTGCAGGAGGCTGGCACTCCGCCGAGACTGGGCTGGCCCCACCGCCAGGGGGCTGCTGCTCCCTGGAGAAAGGACTGAGCTTGTGAACCCACCCTGGGGTTCGGGGAGTCCAGAGGAATCTGTGTAAGGCCCAGAGGTTCCCGTGTTCCAAGGGTATGGGTACACCAGCTTCCATCCCCCGAACAGGAACGTGATTTCCAATGTCTTATTAAATCGTGAGACAGAATCTCATATGGCCACCCTTCTGTCCCACTTTAATGGCTCCCAGACCACAGACTCTCTGCCCCCCTTGCCAAGGGCTGTGGCTAAATTAAGCCCGTGTCTCGTCAGGGTCAGCTGGCGTCCGCTGGCCCTTCCCAGGACGAGCTGGGGGACAGAGGGTGAGACTGAAAATCTAACTCCTTCAGTCCCAGGGGAGGCCTGCAACACACTGAGGGCCTCCACAGAACAGGAGGCATGGTCCCTCCAGGCCGGGCGCCGCTTTCGGTGGGAGCGCGTGCCATGCCTCTCGTGCCGAGGAAGGGCTCTGCTCTGGGCTTACGTCGCCGACACATGAATCAACTCACTTCTTTGGAGCAGGATCGTAGAACTTGTACTGATCCATGATCTTTTCTTCCAGTTTCTCCTTATGTCTCCGCAAGGCATTTAATTTGTCTCTGTGAGGAGAGAGGGGAGGGGGGGGCGGTTCTCAATCCCCTTTTAAATAAAATAACATGAAAAAATAAAATAAAATAAAATAACATGAATTCATCCGCCCAGCCCAGGACCTTTTCTGGGGTTTGGATGTCATCGTGCTCATGACCATCAAGACCATGAAGTCAGGGATGTGTGTGTGGAAACGTCTGGCATGGGTCCGGGAACCCGGATACCTTGCAGAGTTTTGCTAGAACACTCAGGGTCAGGGTGCAAGTCAACTCAAGCAAAACCCTAACCATCTAAAACATATGTACTTCTAGAAGCCCCCAGGACTTGCCAGCCAGGTTGTTCACAACACTAGGCATGTGGGGTTGGACACAGGGTTTGTGTATTAACAACACCTGTGGTGAGGGGGAGAGGTGTGCCCTCAGGGCCCTGGGTGGGCATCAAGGTAGAGAGAGTCAGCTCTGCAAAGGCACACCTCTGACCCAGACCCACTCTGACACCGGGTTTCTGACGACCCTCCCACGGGGGCAAATTCGAAAGCTTTTTCGGGCCAGACCGAGGAGATAAGGAGCAAAGCAGGCCTGGAAAAAGCAGAGGAGTGGTGGGGACGGTCGCCCCAGTAGCCGGCCGCCGGGCAGGCATGCGCGAGGCCTACAGGGCAGATCTGCCAATTTTTTCAGAGAAGCTAGGACACCGAGGTTACTGAGCCAAATCTCCTGTAAATGTTGGGAACCAGTTCACGTTTTCAGAAACATGGAAACGATCAAGATAGTTCTGGACCCCAGGCCTTGTGGTGCTTCTGCATTATCTCAGGGAGTCATGGGAGTGAGAGCCCTCAATCCGCCTTGCCCACAGGCCGCCAGGAAAAGGAGGCCTCTGAACCAGAGGCGAGGGCTCGGGCCCCTCTGCTGTGAGGCTGGCAGGGTTCCACCCGAACTGAGTGCCAAACCTGCAGCACACGGATGCCTCCGTGAAGAAATACAGCTTCGTGAACCTCTGGCCCCGACCGTGAAACCCCACGCTGTGTGCTTTCGTGGCTGTCTGGCCCCACAGGGGCACAATAGCTCACAGACAGCAAGCATCGCCCCCTTCCCAGGGCCCAGAATGGTGCTTGTACGCCAACTTCCTGGCATTCTTCAGATACTCTCTAATGCAAAACCATCATCAAATCATCCCCCTTGGGTACCAGGCTCTGACTCTCCTCGCTAGCACCTGCCCAAGCCTTGCGGGCCGTTTTCATCGGCTGGGTTAGAGACGGCCAACTTCAGTCAACGGCCCCATATGCCCCAAATCGATCGTGTGGTTTTCAGTGTAAACCGTCGTCCGGCAGCGAGTCACCTCTGCAGGAGCAGGTGAAGCCCGAGAACCGATGAAGAAGCCCCACCACGTTGGAGAGCACGGCCAGCGCACTGCAGACATTTGCCGTGACCACGTCCCTCTCCCGGTGCGTCTCCCCCCCCGCCTTCCTGGTGCTGGCCAGCCCGTCCCACTCACGAGGAAGGACAGTCCAGCCACCACAGCACAAGGGTTAAGCATCACTCTGGATCCGTGAGATGCATCTTGGAGGACTCGAGTCCCAAACCACGAAGCTTCCGTTACCAGGGGATCTTCCTTCTGACCTCTAGTTCTGGCAGCTTCCCAGGCCCCGCTAGACCAGCATCCTTTAACAGCTCCCAGCGAATCCAAAGTCACGAGCTGAACAGACGCCTTCCTCAGCTGAGCGTTCACCCCCTTCTCCAGCCTTCTCTCCTGATGTTCCCGGCACCCAGAGCCGCGCTAGGCTCCACCTTCGGGTGCCCCCTCCCCACCTGCCGTCTCTCCATCCCAAGTCAGCAACAGAGCCCCAGCTCCCACCACCATGTTGCCTTCCACGTAGCCCAGCAGCTGCCCGGTGTGGACACGCTCCCCACACCCCTCCCCCCGTACCTGTTCCTGGCTCCTAGGGGATGGGTTCTGTGCACCTACTGGGCCCATGTCGGAGCGGGCACCACACGAACACCAGCTGAGGGAGGACCACAGCGCACCAGTAGCCCGGCTCCCAGTAATCCAGGGGAGCACAGAGGTGATGCAAACACCCCACATATGGCACCTGTGCTCAGCTTCCCATTTGAGTTCTTTCCCTGAGATCCAGCTTGTTGGCACCATCCTGTTTTTACAAGTGAGCTTATATTCCAAAAGCAGATTCCGAAGCTTCTGGTGGTACGCACTGCCTCTGCAAACTAGAGCCGACCACCACGGGTGCACAAGCCCAGACCCATTCCAGGGACGACAAGAGAAGGATATGCTGGCAAGACGGACTGTCCCTGTGCCCTCGGGACACCAACGAGCCCGGGGGGCATTTCTTGCCCAGAATGTCACAGGTCCTGGCACAGGCCGGGGGAAGTCAGAGTCCCTGGGTCTACAGGCATCGCTCCCACACGCGTCCTTACATGTACTGCTTCTGCTCCTCATGGTACTGCTCCTTACTCTCCAAGTTCTGCTCCAGGAGCAGCTGGTTCTGCTGGCTCAGCAGCTGGATCTGGCTCAGCAGGTGATGATTCTCTTCCTCCAGGTTCCCCTTGAGACGGGACAGCAGCTAAAACATACATCAGCGTGTCAAATGGTGTGCGACCCCAGGACTCCACCGCTGGGAACCCAGCTTCCAGGGCAAGGTCACACGCACGGAGACGTGCTCCTCTCCTCCGCCCGCGAGAACCTGCAAGGACCGAGTGCGCCACCAGCCCAGGGACAGCCAGATCCCCACCTGCCCCGCCCCAGCTGGCGGCCGTCAGCCACGTGAGGCCACAGAGCACTGCCAATGTAGCTGGTCTGAGCGGCGACGTGCCGAAACAAACGAGGATTCAGAAGACTTCATAGTAATAAAGAAGGGAACATAAGATATCTCAGTAAGGGTTTTGGGGGGGGGTCACACGTCAAAATGGTATTTTGGATATGTTGGCTAGACAAAGTAGAGTATTAAAATGAGTCCCCCCGGCCCTTTTCTCTTTTTTAACGTGGTTATACTAGAAAATAGTAACTCAGGTCTGTGGCCCGCATTACATTTCCGTGGGGCAGCTCTGCTCTGGACGAGGGTTGGCACACCTCTTCTGTGAAGGGTCCAAAACTAAGTATTTCAGGCTTGCCCGGCTGGACGGGGGTGTCTGTTTCAATGTTCCCACTCGGCCACCACCACCACTGGAAACAGCCACAGATGGCACGCAAACACACGTTCCCATCACAGACACTTAAATTTCCGATCATTTCCACCGGCCACAAGCTATCATTTGGGAGAATCTCCCCCACCACTAAAACCGTACACAACGATCTTAGGTCACAGCTGTCCGAGAACAGGCAGTGGGCTGGACGTGACTCTCGGCTGAAATTTGCCAGCTCCTGCCCCGGAGTACCGTCGTGGAGATGCAGCAGGAATATCCCAAGCCTGGGCCTCAGACAGCCTTGGGGGTCCGGCCCCCAACCTCCTCCACACACCCCATGCCCCAGCCCCAGCACAGGGGGGCCCGGAGGCAGCTTCGTGCCCTGAGCCTCGGTTTCCTCAGCTGTGATGCCCCACCGGGCTACCGGGAGCTCGAAGGACAAGGCCTCCAAGAGGGTTTCTAGACAAACGAGAGACAAGAGGAGCTGTGTCCCAGAGGTGCTGCTGTCCTTGGGGCCTCTTGAAGGGGGATGGGACCTCGCTGCTCTTGCCAGCTCAACCCACTTTGCCTTTCTTATCTGTCCTGGGATCTGCTCATGATCTCATCTGAGATGGTTCTGCTGCTTAAAAAGACAAATTTCCCACCTAGCACACCACATGGGACTGCTCTGCCTCTCTGGAAACCGGGGCACCCCCGAGTGAGCGCCGTCTGAGCTGCCCCGGGAGCCGAAGCCAGAGTCAGCCACCTACACCACTTCTCTAGAACAATGTGGACACGGAATTGCAAAGGTGAAAGACAAGGGTAGACACAGCGGTGGGGCTGGATAGGAGACCACCCCTGCTGCTCCCATGTGCTTCCCTGAACCTGCGAGAAGCAAAGGGCAGCTGGACAGGTGCTTTCTGACATATCCCTGCCCACCGTGGCGGCTGTCTCCCTCTCCAATGCCTCTGTTCCCTCTCGGCCCCTGGGCCACCCCCCACACGGTCTTTGAGCGCCAGCACCAGCGAGGACCCACCAGCACCCCGGGCACCGGGCTCTTGGCCGTGTCCCGAGGCCTCACCTCGCAGTGGTTGTCCAGCTTGGTCAGCGAGATGTCCATGCTCTGGTGCTGCCCCTTCAGCTCGTCGAACCGCGCCTGCCAGCGGCTCAGCTCCAGCTGGGAGTTGTTCAGGGAGGTCTTCAGCTCCTTGGCATGGGCGTGCAGCTCCTCATACTCCCCTCTCAGCTGCTGGTGCAGGAAATTGACCCTGGGGGTGGAGAGCCACAGGCCAAGGGCTGGAGGGCACAACAGGCTCCATCCCCGCTGGGCACCCTGACACAGGACGACAGCCTCTCTGGGCCTCCGTTTTTTCCAGGTGTAAAATGAGGAGGCTGAACAGAATGAGCAGTTTTCAAACTGTGCTCCTTGGGAGTTCTCTGAGGGTCCCCCTAGTGCCCCATGCTGGTGGAAGACAGAGTGGACAGGCTCAGACACGTGCCCCAACACAGCCTCACCGTCATGCTCTCTTTTACATTTAACGCCTTGGTCTATCTGCACGCGTACTTGGATAAAAAGAGTTCGGCTGTTAACTTTTTTTTTTTTTTTTTTTTTAAGAAACACTGAATCAGAATATTTTTGCCTTAAAATCATGTGTCTACATCCAGCTCTTCTTCCCAATTTCAAACTCTTTTCTAATTTCACCTCCTGAGATGAATAAAGTAGGAGATGCCAGGGCATTAGGGAAACCCACTAAAATTATCATCGTCATCACTATCATCCAATCAGGGCTTCTTAGGGGAAGATTTGCATCCAAAGCTGAGACTATTGGAGGCCCACAGACTATGTCTGGACACAGATGTGCCTTGTTCAGCCTAAACACTTCTTTGAAATGGGTCAGCGTGCCAACACTTAAAAACCTGAAGGTCTCACATCCACGCTCAAATGTCCTATTTCTCTTAAGAAAAAAGCGTAAGATGAAAAAATAACCTGGAAAGCTCTGGGCCGGCTCTCCCTCCCCTCTGGGCCTGGCCTCCCTGGGTCACTGGAAGCCCCCAAGTGTGTGGCCCCAGAGAACACTCGCACAAGGACTTGGAGAGGAAGCAGCTTCATATGGTCATGTCTTTGTGATGAGACAAGGCCTGATTCACGTCCTGACTCTGCCATTCACTGGAGGCACTAACTCTGAACAGGTAAGTTCATCCCTGAGCCTGTTTACTTAACTGTTATTTAAAAAAGGAGTAGGAGGGGCACCTGGGTGGCTCAGTGGGTTAAGCCTCTGCCTTCAGCTCAGGTCATGGTCCCAGGGTCCTGGGATCAAGCCCCGAATCGGGCTCTCTGCTCAGCAGGGAGCCTGCTTCCCCCTCTCTCTCTGCCTGCCTCTCTGCCTACTTGTGATCTCTCTCTGTCAAGTAAATATATAAAATCTTAAAAAAAAATAAAAATAAAAAAGGAGTAGGAGTGGGATACTGGTTGTACAGCAGAGCCTTGTTATTCAAGGGAGTGATGCTCTAGGACGACCCCACGATCACTGGACTGGTGGGAACTGAACCATGGCCTCTTGGGGAAACATACGGTATATGTTCCTGCAAGCTCTGGTCACATTGCATTCAAAGGATCATGACATTGCTTATTTAATCGGGGATTCTGTTTGAGGACCCTTCTGGTAACATACAGCCACAGCACCGTAGCTCGTGCCTGAACGGAGCTTCTCGAACGTGTACTTTCCCCAGAAGGGAGCACAGCCTTGCACTAGGGGCCCTACACCACACTTCAGCCCTCCACTTGGGGGCTATTTTAAATAACTGTGGGGGCGCCTGGGTGGCTCAGTCAGTTAAAGCTTCTGCCTTTGGCTCAGGTCACAATCCCTGGGTCCTGGGATTGAGCCCAGCATTGGGCTCACTGCTCAGCGGGGAGCCTGCTTCCCTCTCTCACACTCCCCCTGCTCGTGTTCTCTCTTGTGCAAATAAAATCTTAAAAAAAAAAAAAATAGCAAAATTGCCACCAAAAAGCGCAGAATTATAAAAACACCATGGCACCGAAGAGACTTCAAAAAGGATGCTTCTTCACGGTATGAGAACTACAGTAAGAAGGCAGAGCACCCTTGTTTGCCCTCAGCCAGAGAGGTGCGCTCCGGGTCGTCCTGGGCATGTGAGTGAAAGCACCTTCACAGTATCAATCTGAGGGCGATTTTAGCAAGGAGGTGAGTTCACAAATAGGGAATATGTGAAGAATGAGCATCCATGGCATGTCCTTCCTGAGATCGCCACGTGGCCTACATCAGAGGAGGGTCCATGCCGGATGCAAGGCGCCATCCCCAGGAGTCACTTGGGTCCTTCCGTCCCTAGCCACCAGCTAGAGTCCCCTCTCAGCCTGTGCCCCCCAGCTGTGAACATGCCAGCCAGGGGACCCTGGGGACCTCTTGTGGTGGGGCTGGGCGGGTCTACGTGAAATCTGGGACAGCAGCTGTCCTGCACGGGGCCCGGCGGGGTTCCGCGTGCTCACCTGTCCAGCTCGCCCCGCAGCCGCTGGTTCTCACCCACGGCCATGGCGCCCGTCCTCTGCTCCTGCTGCAGAGCCTCCCTCTCAGTGTTCAAAACCTTCTCCCGCTCGTCCAGCTCCGCCTTATGCTTCAGCATGTCCTCGTGCCTGTTGGAGGGGAACGCACCTGTTGGGAGCTTGCCTGGAGCCTTCCTTTCCTCTGGGGAATGAAGTCCCCGGAAGACTGGGAAACCTCCCACAGAAAACGGGGTTCCTAGGGCTGCTGCTCTCTGCAAAGCAGAGGGGGACAGGGCAGGGAACAGGTGGGGCCTCTTCTTCCCACCCGACAAGTCCGCACGGTCCTCTGGACTTCCTGCCGAAGCAGGACCCCCTCCCTTGGCCACCTGGGCACACCAAAACTCTCTTTGCTGCACTTGGACCCCTTTGCTTCAGGAGTTATAAATACTTATGAGGTGGCTCACCAAACACAAACAGATCTAAAAGGAACCACAAAATAAAACAGCTCCATTCCAGCAGGTAATCCCTCTTGATCAGAGGCTGGGTAAGCCCTCTGCCCTCCTCCCCTTGGGAACTGAGTCTCCTTATTCTTGGTCTGTCTTGGCTGCAGGGATGGAGGCTTGCCCGGCAGGGGCCCAGCAGCTGCCAGAGGCCAGGTCTTCACATGCACACACGTGTGTGAGCACACACACATGCGCACACTCCCCCCCTTTCTCATGGGCCCCAACCACTGCCCTTTCCCTCCCCCATCTGCCCGGTCTCCATGGTTCTGGCACAGCAGGCTCTGGAGGGCAGCAGAGCGCAGATGATGAGCCCAGGCTGTCCCTCCTCCTGCGCGCAGCATCCATGCTCAGAGAGGACTCAGGACCTCCTTCTAGTCCAAGGCAGTGACTGACACACTGCCTTTCAGCTGTCGGCGTTCAGGGAAACCCCTCTTTCCAGACCCCCTCTGTTGTCTGAGTTGTTCACACTCGCAAACGTTTGGACCACAGTGTCCAACCAGTCTTCAGACCTCTACCCCTGGGCCCTCAGCCCCCATGCAGCCGCGCTTGAACCATCCTACTGTCGCCGGGAATCGTCAGGGAGTGAAACTCAGAAACACGCTCAGGCGGCTGTTCAAGGACAAACTTTCAGCCGGCCTTCAGCCCCCAGGCAGAGGCTGCCCCACTGCAGACAGTTGTATGGCTGGAAGTGGAGGCTCGGTCTAGCTCTTCAGGTGATGACAAGTCACCCAGGTTTGACAAATCAGGGCCACGGGCAGATGATTAGTCCCCAAATCCTGCTTCCCTACTGTGACGGCTTAGAAAAGGGCCAGTGACCAGGGATAACTGTAACCACTAGTAACCACCAAAGGGCAGAACAGACGCTGGGCGTCTTACTCACCAGTGAATCCCGGGTATGAGGCTGGGCACTCAGTGAATCTTTCTAAGAGAATTAAGAAGTGAGCATCTAATTTCAGAGCCATCACCCCCGTGTTCCAGGTACCTACATTCTCAAACTCCTAGCCCTGCTGCAGACAGACCAAAGGTGCCTCCAGCCACCTGCCCAGCCTGGGAAAATTCGAGTACTACAATAGTTCTGCCCACTGTATTGACAAGGAACCACACGGCAACCAACAGTCTCTCCTCCCTCAAGGCTGGTCCAAATTCCGCCTGCAAAAACACCCTCTAATCAGACACTAAGAATACCATGAGGGGCTATCATAACACATAGGTGCCTGGTGAGTGGTGGGCATGGAGCTCATTCCAGAGCTCAGGGAATGCTGTGTGCTCTACTTCCCAAGCCAACCGGGAGCACCCCTCCACGTCCAGACAGAGCACGTGCACATAGTACATGCTAAGTGTCACATGAAGCCTGGGTGGGCTCCGGGGGAGTGAGGGCGGAGATGCCTGAAAACAGAAGGTTCTGATTTTAGCTTATTAGGGGCAGGTGCCCCAGCAGCCCCTGAAGGAGGGCGATCTGGGTGAGTAAAGCAGGTAGAGGAGCCCAGAGAGAGGCAGAAAGGAAGCAGTAGGTGAGTGAATAAATGAACGTCACCACCTCTGTGCCCTCGGCATCATCACATGCCCTCACAAGGCTCCGCTGGCCCAGCAATGAAGGCGAGTCAAGGGAAATGCCAGCCTCTCTGCAGAGACACAGCTTCCTCCTGTGTCCCAGCCAGGTGTCGCCACCCCTCCCTCCCGCCAGACCCCGGGTCCCACCATAGCTGCCTGGGTGCCGGGGCTATCGGGCGCCCACCCGGGGCAGGAGCTCAGGCAACACAAGCTGACCCAACAGACCCGACACCCAGGAGCCTGGGTTGTCAAGGGCGCCAAGTGAAGATCTGTCCAATTCAGTGCAGACAAATTTTAGATCAAGTAAGTAAAGGAGAACAGGCAGGTATCGAGAGAGAGGGATGGCTAAAACGGACATGGTTTCACTCTACTGTTCTCTTCACTTTCTACGTATTTCAAAGCTGCCAAAGTTGAAGGCTGGAAAGCAAGGGTCCCACACCCAGACAGGGAAACGAAGCAAGTCACTGTGGACTGGCAGTGGTAGGGAATGTCCTCTTTATGCCCAGTCTAGAGTGGAGTGGGGAGGCGGTGGGAGTCCTCAGGGCAGCAGGGACCCCGAAGCTGGGTTTCCCTGAGCTGAGATTCGCCATGGCATGCCTTCTCCATGCGGAGGGACCCTCCCGTCGCTCAGGATCTAGCTGCACACGCTCCCAATGGCTGAGAGTGACTCCTGATTTTAACCCCCTTTCTGGAAAGTTCGGGGATCCCGGGCAATGTGAAGCAGCGGGGCCAAGAGGGAAGACGGGGGAGGCTCCCGAGCGGGGAGGTGACCCCGACGCCTGCACGCACCTCTCGCGGAGCTCCCTGTGCTCCAGCTCCAGGTTGCGATGCAGCGTCTTGAGGCAGCTGTGCTGGCGGATGAGGGCCTCGTACTCCGAGGACTGATGCTCGTGCAGCGCGGCCAGGTGCTCGTGGTCCTGCATCAGGGCTTCGTGGGCAGCCGCCAGCCGCTCCTGCTGCCGCAGCAGATTCTCATTCTCGCTCTCCTTGGCCGTCTGCTGGTTCTGCAGCTGGGTGTACTGCGCGGTGAGCGCGGCGCTCTGGGAGCTCAGGGTGGAGTTCTCCACCTGCGGAGGGGGAGAAGGGGCAGACTCACAGACCCCGAGTCCCCACACTCGGCCATTGCGCCAACATCGGAGGCAGACATCAAAACCACGGGTACCCTCCAGGCAGGCAGCACCCGCCACTGGGACCGTCGCCTCTGAACTTCAGAACTGCTCTGGGGGGCGGGGGCACAGCAGACCGTCCCATGCGGCTCTGTCCTGCGCCCCTCCCCACAGGTGACCTTCTGGGGCAAATTAGGTCCTTTGGATAAGTTCCCTGGGCACCCTCTTTGACCACTTTTAAAGGCCTATTTTTCTAGGACCAGTAGAAAATCAGGAACGAGAGAGAACACCTGAACACTACCAGCAGCCACCCTCACCGAACGGATGTTTACAGAACCACCGCCCAACAAAATCCCAGACCCTCAGAAAACCAAGCAGGGAGTGCTACCTCACTCACTCTGGGACTGGAGTGACCAGCCGCAAGACAAGACAGAGACCTCCCCACCACCACAACCAAAACCATGAACCGATACCCTATTTCATTATTTTTGTTTTGTTTTAAGATTCATTTATTTATTTGACAGAGAGAGAGAGAGAGAGATCATAAGTAGGCAGAGAGGCAGGCAAAGAGAGAGGGGGGAAGCAAGCTCCCCACTGAGCAGAGAGTCTGCCTTGGGACTCGATCCCAGGACCCTGAGACCATGACCTGAGCCGAAGGCAGATGCTTAACCCCCTGAGCCACCCAGGTGCCCCCTACTTCGTTATTTTAAAAGAATAAACCCCAGCCCCTTTGCCAAATAGTTTCCTGCATACCGTCCCGACCCAGGCTGCACATTTTCAAACGCTTTTCTCACAAATGGCATTAATGAAGGATTAATTCATTTCCCCAGAATCTGTCAACCATAAATAAAAACCAACATCCTCAACGAGGTGGCATGGGACGGGAGTTTTGCTAGAAGCTCTCAACAGCCTTGCAGCCACCTCACCCCCCACTTCCTTCGTGGAGACTCAAAATTCCCATCAGCTTAAAAAAGGCTCTGCCAGGATTTACAGTAAACAAACCTGGTTAACTCTGTTGAGCTCAACGCATCTGAGCCTAGGATCTCTTTCCAAGTCACTCCTACTAAAATCTCAAGGAACAGACTTGGGGAAACAGGCAACCCTACAGGGCAGAGCATAGAAACCGAGTCGCAGCCCTGCCGTCAGACGCTCGGTGGTGGAAATGGCTGCACACCTGTACCACTTTCCAGGACCCTGAGGCCAGCCCCCCCACCTCTCACAAAGAGTCTATGAAACACAAAACAGAATGGCACAGCCTCCCACACGTGGCCAGGCTTCCTGAGGAGGAGGAGCCGGCGTGCATGTTGAGGTCGGTCTCGGGGAGACACAAAGATACCCTTCCCCCCGCCCCCCTCCCTGGGGCCCACAGCACGGGGCTCACCTGCAGCTTGGCTGTCTGGGTCTGCAGCGTGGTGTTGTGCTCCTGCAGGAAGGCACTCTGCTTCTGCAGCGTCAGGATCTGAGAGCTGAAGGCCACGTTCTGCGTCTCCACGTGCTGTAGCTGTTCCTTGAGCAGCTGCTTCTCAGCCTGCAGAGCTGCGTTCTAAGGGAGGCGGAAGCAGGAGGCCCATCAGACATCAGCTCGGTCAGTGTTACCCGGCCCCGGGCACAGGGGCTGTAAGGAACAGCCCGCCAAGAGCGGACACTTTGGGGACTAAAGCCAGAGTCCACCAGTTAAGAGAAGTAGCATGTTTCCCTCCTGGAAAAGACAAGACGATCAACAGAATTGCAAGGGAAGGGGGAGAGCGCTCCTTTTCTTGGTATGTGCTTTCCAGACAGAAATGCATGCACGTCATGGGGACACTGCTTCCAACCTGAGCATCTGAGTGCAAGGCCGAGGCGAGCTGGGGTTAAAGTCAAGGGATCTCTCCTCTCACTAATGCTTCTGCGGAACACCCATGAGTGTACTTCTCTGACCTTGTCCCACTGGACAGGGAGTCAAAGCCTGTGACCACATTTCACCCTGCTCCGGAGTGACAGCAGATAAAGTAAATAAGTTGTTCTGTAAGACTGATAAAGACTGTGTAAAATATGCCACCAAGAGGGCCAGGGACTATGTCAGGTGGGCTGTAGCCTGGTGCTGTCCCTCGCTAACACGGGATGTAGCATCGGGTCTTTCTTATTTTTTTAAAAGATTTTGTATTCATTTGAGAGAGAGAGCACAAGCAGGGGGAGAGGCAGAAGGAGGAGCAGACTCCCCACTGAGCTGGGGAGTCCCAATGCGGGACTCAAATCTCAGGACCTGAAAATCATGGCTTGAGCTGAAGGCAGATGCCTAACAATCTGAGCCACCCAGATGCCCCATAGGGTCAAGTCTCTTAAACTCTATCTCAACTTTCTCATCTGCCAATGGTGAAAATCCTGACTACCTCCTTCACAAGGTTGTTGACAGAGTCAAACAGCATCAGGGGATTAGACGTGCACCGGCAAACTTCTTCTGTAAAGGGACAGATTGAATTTTGGGGTTTGCCAGGCACGTGGTGGCCATTCCAACCAGTTACCTCTGCCACCACTATGGTGGGAAGACAAACCCACAAAGTATGTAAATAAAGGGCATGTCTCTGGTCCAATAAAACTTTATTGACAAAAACAGGTGGCAGGCCATGCTTTGGCAACCCCTGGGAAAGCACCGTGGAGATGGAGGACTGGTGTACCAGCTGCAGACCAAGTCTGATGGGCAGGCAGTTGGATTCACTGTGGGAAAATGTGATGCACACCTTTCCAGTAGAAAGGGCAAAGGGATCTCAAATGAAAAGGAGATTGTAGAACTTGCCGGGACAGCTTAAGAAGTATTCAACTAGAGAAGGGGCACCTGGGTGGCTGTTAAGCACTGTTAAACGTCTGCCTTCAGCTCAGGTCATGATCCTGGGGTCCTGGGATCGAGTTCTGCATCGGGCTCCCAGCTCAGCGGAGAGTATGCTTCTCCCCCGCCTCTCCCCCTTCTTGTGCATCTGTCAAATAAATAAAATCTTTAAAAAAAAAAAAAAAAACAACGGAAAGGTATTCAACTAGATCTGGATAAATCTCAGCAGATTCTGACCTCCTGGGTCCTTCCCACGAATGGCAGCCTATTGGTGGGACAATCACTAGGGCACAGCGTCTTGCACTCTCTCTCTGAACCAAGGCAGCAGGGGCAGCCCACTCACATTCCGCTCCAGCTCGATGGCCCGGTCCTTCACTCGGAGCAGCTCCATGGTGGCCTCCTTGTGGCTGGGCCCCCAGGGCTCCTTCCCCTGGTGGCCGGTGACCAAAGTCTCCACAGGGTGTTTGAAAGAGTTCTGTAAGTGCTTGCCTTCCTCCTGGTTCTGCCTGAGGATCTCACACTCTGTCTTCAGCTGCGGGGTGTGGGAACAGGAAAGCAGACTTGGGGCAGGAAGAGGCCGGCTCAGAGCTCTGTGTCCACTGCTAGAGGACAGTCCCACAGCGAACCCAATTCCTCAGCATCCCCGACTCCTCACCTGGCATTAGGGATGAGCCTGACACCTGGCTCTTGCTCTGTGGGGAAGGCCCACAGCCCATCCCCTCCTCCCCCTTTCTCCTTCCAGAAATCTGTCTCAGTCCCAACTCCAGTCTTCTTGCTTCCCTAAGCCTCAGCAGCCCACTCCACAACATGGAGGCGAGTCTGGGGAATATGGACCAGGGGAGGTTATAAAGTCGCTTCCAGCCCGAGAACTCTTTTTCTCTAGATTCCTTACTCAATCACACAGCCAAGAACTGCGCCAAGGCTTCAAGAAGGAAAGCTGGAAACCACATATGTTCCAGGAGTGGACATCCTGACCAAGCCCCCGTGCACCCACACTTGTCCCATCTCAGGGTGCCCCTGGGGCTCTAGGTCTTTCTTGGTCCTGATGCTGTCTCATGCCGATTCTTGCCAGTGTCCCAGATCCTGCCTAACAGACTCAAAGCTGCTCTGGACTCGGCCTCCTCTGCCCCCAGGCCTCTGGCTCACTCTGGTTCCACCCAGCCCTGATGCGTATGATCCTGATGGCAGCCCCGCTCAGAACCCCGTGGGTCAGCACATCTTCTCTGGAAGATGGGCATCCAACCACCCCTCTGCCACCCAGGTGAGGGGCTGGAGAAGGTGAGGCAGGGGCCTCATGGCTGGGACTCACAGCTGGCCCGGAAAGGGGTCACATCTTACCACCTGGAGTTCATTCTGTAACTGGCGGTTCAGGCTGGCTTTCTCTTCCATCTGTGCTTCCAAGAACACAATCTTTTCTTCTTTCATGGCTAATGTTGTTTTTAGTGCTGACTCATTTCTGCCCTCCAAAATATTGCATTTTCTGAAAAATACAAATATACAGTAGCTTTTATCTGTCTCTTCTGCTCACAGGCTCCCAATCTCCGAACTGCCAACACCTGTCTCCCCCACTGAGCCGGTTTCCTTTGTAATTCTGCAGCATTTGGCCCAGAAGAACCGTAAGAGCGACAAGCCATCATCCAGAGCCCTCCCCAGGATTCTCCACAGACACACACCCATGACAGCTTCAAATAAAATGTCACTGCGGCAGTTCTACAAGCAGATTTCTTAGGGAGGGATTATCGTGGCCATTTTACAGATGGGGAAACCGAGTCAAAGAATGGTTAAGCAATTTGCCCAAGATCACAGCGCAAGCTAGGTAAGTGGTAAGTCTGCGTGGCCCTTTTGCCACACCAACAGGGTGCCACGTCACCCATCACGTGGAGCTGGGACTCTAGGTCTCTGCAAAAGTCCATGATATTGGATTCCCTTGGAAAATGAGATCGTTTTGGAAAAGAATTGCAGGCAAAGTTCACAATAGTTAATTTTTTCACAATTCAAGGGCTGGGGTGGAGGAGAGAGGAACAAATAAGTAGGCAGAGCACAGAGGACATGTGGGGCTATGAAACGAGTCTGTAGGATCCTGTAAGTAGACCCGGGCTGCACACCTGCGTCAACACCCATGGAAGTGCACCATCGAGTGAACCCTACAGTTCACTGCGGGCACTGGGGGATGAAGGGTCGATGGGGACACAGCGAGTGTAACAGGTGCACCACTCTGGTGGGGTCTTACGGATACGGGGGAGGTTATTCCTGGGCAGGGCAGCGAGCATTCAGGAACTCTCTGTATCTTCCCCTTAATTTTGCTTTGAACTCAAAACTGACTCTAAAAAAATCTATTTTAAAGCAATTAAGAAGCCTTCCCACTGGACAAGAGAGTCTCCTCGCACTCCTCCCCGGGACTCTCCAGGAAGAAGCCCTGTCCCATAAGGGACGCCAGCCTCTTCCAGAGACCACATGCAAGGCCCAGGTTGTGAAGAGTGAACTGAGCTCTGGAGCTGGGGGCATGCAGCATGCGCTGAGAGGGCCCACAGACCACAGCAGGGGGGTGCTCACGTGTTGCCGTGGCTGCTCTCATCCTGCAGCAGCAGGTCCTTGTGGAGGCCGACCTTCTCCAGCCCCTGGCTCAGCTTGTCCAGCTCGCTGCTCAGCTGCTGGCTCTTCAGCTTCTCCAGCACCAGGTCCTGCCAGGACAGGGAGAGGATGGGGAGAGGACGTGGGTGGGATGGAAGCCCAGCGGGGAGGGCCTGGCATGGGCCCCTTCTCAAGCCTGAGCAGCTGCTTTCCAGAGTCACAGCTGACTCAGGCGTCATGAGGGCTGAGCTGACAGTTCAGGGGGGACAGATGAACCCCAGGGATGTCTTCCAAAGTGCAGGGGAGAGACACGTTCCCAGCCTCCTCGCACTGAAGGTGACCAGACTACATGGTAATGTGTCCAGGACGTGTGTCTGCAATACCATTTCCGTTGACCTTGGAGGAGGAGGCCTGGATTCTGACATGCCTGCCTTTTTCTGTGGAGTCATGGAAGAAATACTTTTTCCTATTGCAAATTCTCTGCAAGAAGTACTAGGAGGAAAAAGATTTTACTTTAAATCCTGGTTTGGGGGTACATGTGTGGCTCAGTCATTAAGCGTCTGCCTTTGGCTTGGGTCATGATCCCAGAATCCAGGGATCAAGCCCCACATCGGGCTCCCAGCTCAGCGGGAAGCCTACTTCTCCCTCTCCCACTTTCCCTGCCTGTGTTCCCTCTTTTGCTGTATCTCTGTCAAATAAATAAATAAAATCTTAAAACAACCACCACCACCACCACCACCTTGGTTTTGGTTCACTTTGCCAAAGTGGGGCTCTCTTTTAGGTGGGTCCCTTCCTGGAGGCCCAGCTTCCTCCCACGTGTCTCAGGAGCTCTCCAGGCAGGTACTGCTCTCTGCCTGGTGCCACAGCTACTGGCATGTGAGCCGCCGCCCCCTCCCCAACAGCAAATCCTCAGGCCTGCGATGGCAGTAACGGAGTGGGGCTCGCCAAACGTTCCATCTGCTTCCCCAAATTTCCCAGCTACCCAGCAGTTGGTGGGTAGTTGTGGCCAGCAAGTTGCAGGAGGACGTGCCCTGGGTCACCGCAGGCCACAGCACAGAGCCTCTCTCCTTCCGCGGTGACTGCCTAGGCCCTGTGCTGGGGGAGGAGGGGTGGAGCCATTCGTCCAAGCAGCCTGGACTGCGGAGTCACAGCACAGATGGCAGGGTCCCGGGGGGTGGGGGTGGGGGTGCGCACCTGGACTTTCGTGAGTGAGAAGTCAGCCAGGGGTGAGGAGCTGCTATGATTCTGGGCTTGTCTGTGACCTCAGTGTAACTGATGTGAAGCTCACAGAGACAGGGATGAGGGGTGGTACTCATGTTGTGTGTCTCCCCCCACAGTATACAGACCTGCCTGCATCATCGTCTATACTCCTTTTAGGACATGGAGATGACTGTGTGGTCCCCAAATCTACTTCCAAACCTACTTCCTTTTCTCCCCTGGCACACAGCTAATGCACATCTCCTCCCCTGACCTGCAGCCAGACATGGCTGGGTGACCGAGTTCTGGACAGCAAAGTGTAGTCCCTCTCACTCACGCTCTCCCTTATCCACCTGAGGCCACAGGACGGCCACGCCACCAGGTGGCAAAACCGAGCTGCCAGACTCACTTTTGAGTCTGAGCATGAGACCTGACTTCTGTACCGCACCCTGTGGATATCTGAGTCATTCCCAAAAGTAGTTTATTCCCCTACCCAAATCCTGAAGGAATACCCAGGTGACCTGGGGGATAAATACTGGGGAAAAAGGAGGACACAGACATAGTAAGAAACTTTAAAATGCTCATACCCTTAGATGCCATAGTTTCACTTCTAGGAACACAGGCTGAAAAGAGAGATGTGTGTGTAAAGATGTCCAGTGTTTTTTAAAATAATGAAAAAAATGAAAAAAAAAATGAAAAAAAAAAGAAAAAAATCGGAAAACCACCTAAATGTCCAAAAAGTAATTGCAGTCAATCTACAGGATCTACAGAATTAATATTTCGCAGCCATTAGAAACCCATGGCTTAAAGCTTACTCGCTACACTGAGAAAAGTTATAGGAAGTGAAAGGGAAAAGAGATTAGGATGCAGGAAAGGAGGTGTCAAGCATGTACATGTGCAAACGCCCACGGGAGGTGATGGGACCAAGTGAGCCAGACTGGGAGTGGTGGTCAGCTCTGGGCAGGGAGACTGTAACAGGTGACATCCCCCTTCATTCTCGTCCCCGCAGACACCATCCCGGGTAGCACCAGGGACGACACACACAGTCCTACTTCAGTTTGGGAGGCACACCCCACGGCGTGCCCCTGCCCCTGCGCCCGCCGGCCCACCTGCCCGCAGCAGCTCACCTCTCGCAGGGTCGTCAGCGTCCGCGTGTGCACGGTGACTTGCTTGGTGAGGTCCCTGTTGTCCCTCTCCAGCTCCTTCAGCTTGCTGGCCGCGTCCCTGCAGCGGGCCAGCTCCTTGTCCAGGGCGCGGCTCTCCTTCTCGGCCGCGGACAGCTTGGCGGTGCTGTCGTCCAAGACCGCGTCCTTGAGCTCCACCTGCTGCCACAGCCGCTTGGCCTCCTTCTCCAGCAGCTTCTTGTCCTTCTCCAGCTGGGCCACCTCCTGCTCCAGGGCCTTCCGGTCCTTCTCCGACCTCTCCAGCTGCTTGTTGGCGAGCCGGAGGGCCTCCAGGTCGCGCTGCAGGGCCTGGTTTTCAGCCTCCAGCTCCCTGAGCTCCTGCTCCAGGGCCTGGGCCTTCTGGCCGCTGCTCTCCAGCGTCTGCTGCAGCCGCAGGTTCTCGGCGCTCACGCCCTGGTAGCTGAGCTCCAGGCGCTCCGACTTCTTGCTCAGGGCCTTGAGCAGCTCCACGTTTTTGCGCAGCTCCTCCTTCTCCCGCTCCAGCTCCTGGTTCTCGCGCTCGATCTGCGCCATCTTGGCGCTGGTGAAGCGCAGGGTCTCCACCATGCGGCGCAGCTCCAGGTTCTCCTCGTCCAGCTGCTTGTTGTCCCGCTCTAGACCCTCGAGCTGCACCGACACGTTCTGCAGGGTGTCCAGTGACTTCCTCAGCTGCCGGTTCTCAAGCGCCAGGCCCCGACTCTCGCGCTCCAGGGCGTCCGCCTTCTCGGTGGCGGTCTTCAGGGAGGCCACCTTCTTGGCCAGCTTCTCGTTCTCCTTCTCCAGCCGGTGCAGCTCCCTCTCCAGCTCCTCCACCCGCTCCACCTTCTCCTTCACCTGCTCGAAGTCCTTGTGCAGCTGCTGCTTCTCGAACTCCAGCTTGCTGAGTCTGCTGCTGGTCTCCGTCACCGTCTGGTGGAGGGCTTTGTTCTCCTTTTCGATGTCCTTCGCGCGGGCCTCACTGCTGACCTGCGATCTCTCCCGCAGCGACCACACTGCCTGGTTGAGACGATCCTTCTCTTGCTCGAGGACCTTGATCTGCGGAGAAACAGAACGGGCATGAATGACACAGTGGCTACACGGATGTCGTTCAGTGATCCGGGTTCAAACCGGGAGACTCAAGTTCAGGCCCCCGAGACAGCACCCAGAGCTGTCTCGCTGCTTCCCAGGGGGCTGGTGTGGATAGCAGGTATAGGGCACTCGTGACTTTGTTCAAGCCAAAACACACCCACAGCAGCCCGAGTGATTCAGAAATGCAAGCCATAGCTCTCCCTCTGATTCAAAAGAATGGACGAGATTTCCCTGGTACCTTTCACCCTGGCCGGTGGGACCCCCACGACCTGGGCCCGTCTGCCTGTGGCCTTACACCTTACTTACACCACTCTCCCCCAGAAGACACTGCAGGGGATCTTCTCTCTGCCTCGAACATTCACCATCCTCAACGCCCCCACCCAACACCAACCTTTACCACCCCTGGCTCCCCCTCATCCTGCAGGGCTCAGGGTGACTGTCAGCTCTGTGCCTCTAACATGCCCAGCACGCCACAGGACATGTACCTTGGGCATCATGACCTCCTTACTGCCCAGAGCTCGGGGGTGGCAGAGCGGGAAGAGAGAGACCTGGCTTCTGGCTGGCATCCCCGAGCCACTGCACCAGCCCTGGGTTGCCCACCCTGGGACTTCTTGTGGTGTGAGCCAAATAAAGCCTGGAGGCTGGCCCGGGCTATCTGCTAGGACGCTGTGAACGCCTGCAGCTGGGTCAGCTCCTTGTCCTGTGCATTGCAGGACATCTGGTAGCCGTTCTGACCTCCACCCACGTGCCATCAGCCCCTTCTCTCCCCTCCTCCCAATCACGACAATCAAAACCAGGACAGCCGGTGTCCCCTGGGAGGCAAACTCTGACCACCTGCTCCTCCACGGTCAGTTCAAGAATCGCTGGTTTGGGGAGCAGCTCAGCTGGGCAAGCGGTGACCCATGTGTCGCTCATCCACTACCAGGAAATGGCTGGAATCCCAGATGTGCCCTGTTGAGGGTGGGAGCATCCGTCCCGGAGACACCTACCTGCCTGGCTCTGTCAGCCTTCAGGCTCTCCATGTCACTCTGCAGCTGCTCCTTCTCTCTGATCAGCTCCTCACTGAGGGTCTCCAAATCCTGGTTGCTCTGCTTTTCCCTCTCCAGCTGCGTCTGTAACTTCTCAATCTGTGGAGCCCAAAGACCCAGCCCGTGCACGAGTCAGACTTACAAGGCGAGCTCCGCTTTAGGACAAACCCAAACCCATCAGCTTCGCAGAATACTCTACTAGGTCTCTTCTCGAGGAAAAAAAACCATCCTGACGGTGTTCCGTAGCGATCTCAGTCCTGAGCCCACACCTTGCACTTTCGGCTCGGGGAGGAGGGGAAGGTCCTGGGCGCCAAGTCCTCCTCAGCCTCGCTGCTGTGTTCTCAGCCTCCTCCAGGTCCCTCGCCTCCGTCTCAGGCCTTGTCCACCCACGCGAGGGTCGGACTCCATGCTCCAGGGGCCACCAGCCACTACGGCCTGATGCCCTGCAAGAACCTCCAGCTCACCCTCGTCCCTCTCCCTCCCCCTCGACTGCCGCCTGGGTCGATGACACTCCTGTTCACACAGCTGCTTGGAGCCGTCTTCTGACGCATCTCTCCTTCCTCCTGCACCCTCCAGGTAAGTTTGTCCCCGAGTCGTGTCCTGTCTGCCCGTGCTGCTCCCCACTCCACGTGCCCATCGCCTGCCCCAGGCCAGACCACGTTTCATCTTGCCCGGTCGACCACCCAAGCCCCTCCTGGGCACCAAGCTCTCCTGCTGGGCCCCACCAGTGCCCGGGCTTCCTAAACATGAGCCATCTAGCTCCAGCTTGTCACAGTTTTGCTCCATGCCCAGGGAGCGTGGTAGAGGCAGAAGCTGACTTAGCGGGCCGTTGGCAGCTCGAGGGTTTCAAGGGGGCTGCCGGCCCTTCCTGCTGACACCAACTCCTTATCACTGCAGACAGGAGTTGGGAAAAGGGCAGGGACTGGAGTCAGAGGGACCAGGGTTCAGGATCTGGTCCCTTGCTCCTAGCAACAGGACCAGGAGCAAGTCTCTCTAACGGACACGGGGCCAGAGGCGTCCACCTTCACGAGCTTCTACCAGCACGGAGCACTCAGCAGACAACGGGCCCGTGTCTGGTGTGCCCATGTCAGCTGACCTTCCTGAGAGCGTGCGGGCGGTTACGACCAGTCAGCACACAGAGGGCAACTCTGGGCAGGAGGAGCTCAGTGACTCACCCAAAGCCTTACAGCGAACACCAGTCAGAGCTAGGACGCACACCAGTGGGCCACCCCAGCCCTGGTGGGGTCTGTGCACAGTCCGGGGGCCTGTGCCTTCTCAGCTCACCCCCGAGCTCACCGTTAATCTACCTCACTGTCCCTTCTCTCCCAGAGAGAGGCTTCTAGTCTGAAGACGTGATTTCCCCCATCCCTGCTGGATGCTCACTGTCCTCTTTCTCCCTTTCTGGTTCTTTCTGCCATGAAACTGGAACCCCGATTCTTATTCATCCCGGAGGGACCACAGTGACCCTGGCGGAGCTCGCTGCCATCCTGCCAGCCCAGAGAGGACCTTCTGTCCTTCCTCAAGACCCCGCTCAGGCTGTGGGCTCCCAGGGTATGTGGGTGCCAGGGACTTTCCTCTCAGCCGTGGGGTTCTGTGCTCCCCCAAAGGGTTGCCCCCTTCCTCTGGACATAAGGATTCTTTACCTCTCGGCTCAAGGCACAAACTCTCATGACCATGACACAAAGTTACAATCACCAGAGGGAGATGGTTTCTTTAACGTCGTGGAAGTTCCATGAGTGAGAGGGAGAATATTAACTTTGGGGAACGATGTTTCCCATAGACATTGCAAACCTAAGCAAGCTTACAGCCTGGCCTATACTCGGGATGGCGGGGAAAGCCAGGCTGGCACCAGGGGTCTGGGCCTCCAGGTCACTGTGTCTCCGCTGGCCCGTGTCCGTCCTATGCTATGCTGTCTGGACTACCTCCAGGAAAGTCAGCGTCAGGGCTGTGTCCCTTGTGGGGCTCTGCCAGGTTGGTGGTTCACCTATGGGCCAAGAAATGCCAGCTGGTAGCTGAAACACAGCCCACAGAGAGGACAGCAGGGTGAGGTGACCAAGGCTGGGGAAAGGAAAGAACATAACCACTCGAGCCAGGTCAGAACAGATCCAGCCAGGCCCTGGACAGGCTGAGCAGAATAGGGAGGAGAGGCGTTCTGGGGGGCAGGAGGACCTTTTTCCGGGGATCCCGACACCAGACACAGAGGGCTCCAGTCTGGGAATAGGGGCACCTCCTTTGCACCGGGAATGCTGTGCCAAGACACGTTTCCCATGGGCTGTGGCTGGGGAGGGGGTGTCCCCTGGGGAACTGATGCAAGAGGAAATGGGGAGGGGCGAGAGACGGGGGCTCAGGAGTAACGCTGGGCAGGCAGCCCCCACCGCCAGTCCTGTCTGCAGCAGCAGGGGGCGGGGGGGGCATTCTGGGGCGGACCCCGAGGGCAGAGGGAAGTGTGAGTGGTGGCCTTGGAGGCCAGCTGGGAGCTGGGCCAGCGAGATTACCCTGCAGCTTTTCTATGGCTGACCACGAGGACCTGCAGAGTCAAAGGTTCTCATCTCTCTAAAGGTCAATTTTTTTTTTAATCTTGGCTGAGATCAAATTGCCATTTATAAAGACATTCCTGTGCTAGGCCCCCGTGAATCTAAAACCCCAAACCGTCTCAGTGCCTTCCACTTGCACGAGGAGCCAGGGCTTGAGAGGGGGTGCTTCCCATTGTCCTCCGGGAGACCACCAAGTATCCGGCACCCAGCAGGCTGCAGAGCACACAAGCCTTCAAAGGGAGGAGGAGGGTGAGTGCTGGAGCTGGGAGGCCCCCGGAGGGGACCGGAGAGACAGTTCTAGCCACGCCTCACCCAGCGAGGAAGTGCCGGGAGAGCCAGGACCGGGGTGCCTGGTCTCTGGCCTGCAGCCCCCACCCTCTGCCAATGCAGCCTCCGTACACGAGGCCGGCGGGACCTGTGTGCAGGATGGACCCCTGCACCCCCAAAGCAGCCATCCTGCACAGCGGGTCGGCAAGCGAGAGCTTCCCCACCCTCTCCCCCCAATGGGATCCGGAAGCAGGTGTGCTCAGAGTCCACATAGCATCTGTGCCATACCGTGTGGGTGAGAAGGCCGGAAGCCCTGGGACCAACACGGGACCAACACGCGGGGGAGCTCTCAACGGCCCCCTCACACACCCTGGCATTAACTGGGGTCCTTGTCACCACAGAGCAAAGACAGTTGGCAAGCTTGTGTCTGTCCTCCCAGAGGTCTGGGCTCTGCTGTGCTAAATAGAAGACCCAGCAGTTGTCCTGCAAGGCAAACACAATTCAGCCTTCTCTTCTTCCTCATCCCATAATCCAAGAGAAACTGAGCTCTGACCTTGTTTTACCACCAACAATGCCCTAAAACTGTCCACCTGTGTCGCATACACACACACACACTCACACGTGTGACTTATATCGCTGCTTCCTCTCCCATGTCCCATCCTATGCTTTTTAATAGTGCACTTACTCTGTGCCAGACCCTTGACCTACAGTAAGTCCTATCATCCTTACAATCCCCGTTAACCCCATTTCACAGATGAAGACAACAGGGCACGCCGAGGTCAAGTCACATGTGGGCCACACCCTCAAAGAAGTGGTGCAGGGATGAGCCCCACTGCCTCTTAACTCTTGTCGATGACCTTCCTGTCCCTCTCTTATAACTGACTGTGGCTGCACCGCAGTCAGCCTCTCTCCTGGGCTGTGCGTGCTTGCTACCCCTATGTGCTCTGCCTGCTGTACACTACAGACAAGGGCTGGGGGAGGAGGTCACCCACCCCTGGCTGGGGTTACCTTCTTGCTGAGCTGGTGGTTCTCCTTCTCCAGCTCCCCGCACTTCAGGCTGTTCTCCTCCAATGCCAGGGACGCGTCCCGCAGCCCCTGAATGGTGCTCTGGAGGCTCTGGTTTTCCTTCTCTAGCTTCAGGATGCGGCTGGAGGCACATTCGTTCAGCTCAAACACAAACGACTTCCTAGAGGCTAAAGCACAAAGTCGGATAAGAGACCAACAGAGATGGCCAGTCAGTGACATTTCTGTGCCGGCCTTGGGAGGCTCAGCAGGAGGGGCATGGTAATCGGCTAGTTATGTCTGCCATGAGCAGTAAGGTGGCTGTGTGGGTATGTATGCCTGGTAGCTGCCATCCTTCAGACAGATTTTGTAATTTCACGACTGTATTGGAAAAAAATGAGATGATATATGTAAATTTATTTAAAATTCTAAGTGAGATGAAAAGGTGAGTTGAAGACAGAAAAAGATTATCTATTCTGCCCTGAAAAGGCTCAAATACAAATGAAGAAGGGGGCACCGACCCAAGAGTCGTGAACTGAACACAAGCCGGGAAGGTAACTCAGGGGGGCTTTTTTGGAAAGGAAGAAAGAATGTACATAAAAGGCCATGAAAGAAGAAACTGTGGGGGGTGGCGGTGGTGTCTGGGTGGCTCAGTCATTAAGCGTTCTGACTTCCACTCAGGTCATGATCCCAGGGTCCTGGGATCAAGCCCCTGCTCCCTGCTCACTGGGGAGTCTGCTTCTCCCTCTCTCTGTGCCCCTTTCCCCCGCTTATACTTTCTCTCTCTTAAATAAATAAGATCTTAAAAAAAAAAAAAGAAAAGAAGGCATCAGAGCTGTCCTGTCCCCACCTGTCCCGTCAGTAGTTCCACATGCTCCGTTCTGGGAGTCTTACCACACTTGCTAACACAGCCTCCCCACCAGCTTCTTATTCACTAGGCCAGGGGCTGGAGGCACACGGAAGGGACGGCTTTCATAGCAAGCACATCAAGCTGGAAACAAAACGTGTGCATTCACACCCTCTGCTGATTGTAAGAACTGGAGGCATCAGCATCCATCTTGAAGCGTTCCTCACCCACCAAGGATGGCAGGACAGCCTCAACAAGCTGGAGTGTCCTACAGACCCCAGGCAACAATAGGCACGCCGCGGAGGCGGTGGCGGGAGCGTTCGCCATGCCGACCCTCCCAGGCTGGCGTACACATCAGCACACATGTTCTCAAGGGACACACATGCATGGAGGGCTCAGTCCCCACCATGCTATAAATGCAACGATCCCGACCTAAGACCCCAGGGACTCAGGACCCAGGATCACTCGGACCATACCTCTGCAGCAACCATGGGGAAAAATAATATTCTTAAATTGTGGTGTAATACACAGAACATAAAATTAACCATTTTAGTCATCTTCAGCATCCAGGTCTACGGCGTTTGGTACGGTCTCACTGTCCTGCCACTGGCCCCGCCGTCTACCTCCAGACTATGTGGTCATCCCCAACAGCAGCTCTGTGCTCACGGCATCAAAGCGAAGGTTCCACAAGTTAAACAATGGAACTGATTACAAGTCTCATTTCCTCTTCAGTGAAAGGCAGGGCCTCAGAGACCACCATGAGGACACAACAGTTTATCACAAAGAAAACCAATGGCTCTTCGCCGAGTGCTGTGTTCATCAGCATCCCCAGCAATCGGGAGGCGTGGGATACGGGTGCATGTGTGTGTGTGTGCATATGCGTGTGTGTGGGGGGGATGGGTTTTGATGCAACCAAGAGGAAAGGTACTCCGCACGGATCGCCTGCCCGTGGGCCAGGCGCAGTGTGACGCTTCAAGCCTCCTGTCACTGGATATTCATGGCAATCCTGCGAGGTGGTTTCATTACCCTCATTTTGCAGGATAAGAAACTGAGGTTTAAAGGAGGTCATCTAGCCAGCTAGCTCTGACTGGAGAAGCCACCACAGCACACACGCACCAGGATGTTCAGGCTCTGCTCCCCCTATGCCACCATTCAAACCAACGCCCTTCAGCTTCCAGATAAGCACTAGGAGCTGGGACCACCAAGAAGAAATATCATCACTGACCTGGAAGGGCTCACAAACATACTTTAGTCTGAATCGGTGAGACTTCCGACCCCATCAGCTGCCCCTGGTCTCTCACTGAAACCCTCGCAGTTGGTCTGAGCCTGTCCTAGGCAGACCGCACCACCTCTCTGCTCCACCAGGGGGCAGGGGTCCTCCCCAGTGGACCTCAACTCGCAGAGCAGGGGATCCCTGGGACTCCCCAGCCCTGTGGGCCCACCCCAACAGCACAGGGGCACCAAAGCTCGGACAGAACTAACTTCTCACATAGATTAACAATTTACTCAACTGATTTTAGGTTCAGAGCTCAAAGATAAGAAATAACCAGTTGCTCTCAGCGACCTTTCCATTATGCTCAGGCATTGTACTAGAATTCGAAAAGCCACCCCCAAACCAGCCAATGCCCTACCAACGCTCTGTAAAGTTCTAAGTAAACATTAACTTGCGTTATCAGGTGCAGAAGTACTATTTTTGAACAAAGGAACTGGCTTATTGTTTGCCCAGCAGGCAGAGCTTCCTGCTGCCGGGCTGACTCCTGCCCCACCCACCTTCCCCCAGGCCAACACCTCTGGGGTGCTGGGCAGCCGTGGCCATGCAAGCACAGGGGGAGAGAAAGAGGTCCGGGTCCTGCGAGCAGCAGCCACTTAGCAATCCCCACCCGGAGAGACAGAAAACAGACTGCATCCATCTTGCCCAATTATGCAAATGAACAGAGGAAATAACGCTGGTGGTACAGCTAGAGTGGAGATTAATGGCCCCTGGGGATGTCACCTGCCATCCAGAGCTTTCAACCATCCACAGAGAAGCCTAAGATGTCCTCTGGGGGTCAGCATGCTGTAATCTGGAAGCTCCTAGGACGGTCCATATGGGAAATGAGAAAGCGGGCAACACTTAATTTGCATTTCACGTCCCAACAAGGAGGCTGCCAGACCCCTCATGTTCTCCTGGGGGAGAACTGCAAGGAAACTGTTCCAAATGGTACTTGAAAGAAATCCTTTTTACTTGAGGGCGAATGGACAGACTGACATGGAAGATTCTGAGCCAAGCGTTCAGCTCCCCGGCCAAGAGAGAAGGGGCAGCTGGGTTGGCTGGAGACACCAGGCGCTACCCACCGTCAGACAGGTCCGCGTTCTTGGACAGCTGCTCCAGCTCCCAGCCGAGGTGGGCGGACTCGTTCATGCTCTGCTTCTGGGCTATCTCGAGGACCATGTTTTCCTCCAGCAGCTCCTCAATTCTCTTCTTGTCTGTGTCCCGGTCCTGGTGCAGAAAGAGGGAAGGAGTAAGACCCCAGCCCCCCAGACACCTGCCCTCATTTCCCCCAGGATGAAGGGACTCCATGCACCTGCTCACTGCAAACAAACAAACAAACAAACAAAAAAAACAAAAAAGCTCAGCTGCAAGGAAATGTCTCCAACCCCAAAGCCAGCTGTGAGAGTTACAGCTGCTAAAAGGCACCCTGTCCCAGTGACCTGGATGATGAACAGAGTCCCGAGGTCTCTAATGAACGCTGTCTGGACAGAGTGACATACCACGTGGGGCCTTAGAGAAAGTACCGTGAGGCCAGGCGGCTCTGTGGCCTTCAAGCAGGCCCAATGGGCCTTGAAGACGCTCCCGCATCACAGCTCAGCCCACACCGTGGAGGCCAGCAGAGACCTTCTTGCAAAAGACACACGTGGACATCCATCCTTACAGGAAAGCATGAGCAGTCGAGTCCCGTCTCATAGGCATCAAGTGCTGCCCCCTCCACGGCCCCTGGGACCACCATGGCAGCAGCAGCAGCAGCGTGAGCCCAGGGCCAAAAGCCCAGAGAAGAGCAGAGTGTAAACCCGAACCTGCCCCAGTCCATGGGGGATGCAGTGATGGCGGGAGGGGTGGGGGGGGAGTGGCAGCAATACCAGTTCCAGGTCGTGAAGCTTGGACTTGAGCTGCAGGTTCTCCTTCTCCAGCTCGTGAACTTTGTCGCCTCGGGCCCGGGCCGCGGTCAGCTGCTCCTCCAGCATGGCCTTGGTCTCAATTAAAATGATGTTGTCTTCTCTCAGCTCCTGCTCCGCAAAGACACACATGAGAACTGTCAGATGAAGGCACCTGGGTCACAAGGGCTCGAGGATCAGACACATACTGCAGGGGTGAGGCGAGGCTGCAGTGCTGGGGGGAGGGGGTGCAGGTGTGGGCGGGGCTCCACCTCTCAGCAGCTTCACCCGTCCCGTCCCCCACCCCACCCCGTCCCATTGCGCCAGGCCAGACGGGAGTCGTTACTGGAAGAGAAAATCCATCATTAGGCAGCTGCCTGAACTCTGGCCCTCCTTCAGTGCACTCGTCCCCAGTGCCTACTTCGTGCCCCCGTGGTAGGAAGGCGTTTGGCACCTACAACCTCATCTGGGAGGACAAGTGGACACTGCCGAACGACATGGGATCTTGCCGAGCCCCATTTCCTTAAGCAGGAAGAGGTGGGGCTGAGAAACAGTCCCGGGCTCCAAGGCTGAGTCCAGTCCTCGGGACTCAACACGTATTTCGTGATCAGGGTCCTGGGAGAAAGGAGCTATTGACACGAGCTTTTGTTCCAAACCCAGCTTCTATCCGAACATCCCACATACGTGCTCTTGGACAAACAATGGTTCTAGAAATGAGGAATCTCTAAGACTTAAGTCACAGAGGGGAACCCCACAAATTAGCACCCCACTCCTTGTATGTTAGGCACGTGCCAGGTGTGGAACGTGATGGCCATTTCCTCGCAGGCCCCGTTCACGTAGGAGGGGCCGATGGACTCTTAATCCTGCACCAGGCGGTGCCATTTCTCCTCCCCTCCCTACCCCACTAATGGGGCCTCTTGGTTTTTCCTCTCCCCGGAGCCCTTCCAGCACCATTCAGTATGTTGGAGGCACTGAGTTTCCCCAAATGCCTTCACAGTGTGCAAACACCCAGATGTGGGGACATGTCTGCTTTTCTCGGTGGCAGTCTTCAAAGGCTTGTCCCGCTGACAGCTAGGTAGCTCCTGCTTGCCCACTGCGTGTTCATTCTCCCTGCATCAGAGATTCTCAGGAAAGGGGAAACCACATGCCTTCCAGTCAGCGGTCACGGTTCTGATCAAAGGCTGGCTGTGGAGGTAAGCCTCAGGGTTACCTAAGTGCCCTCTTTCTGTTAAGAGAACGTGTTCACCATGAGGCTGGTCCTGCACTGGGTGCTCCCTGCCCCTCCCTCCCTCCCTCGGCCCCACAGCCCCAAGAGGGAGGTAGGGACTGTCCCCTCCTACAGACGAGGAGACTTATTTGGGTAAATTAAGGAATGAACCCAAAGCCATGAAGCTCAGGAGGAGCTGGGATTTGAATTCCAGCCCGAGAGCTCCAGACTCGTGTTCTCTCCACTGCCCTCAACTGCCTGCAAACCATCCTCAGGGGGTTCATGGGGGGAAAGAGGCCCCAGCCAGCAATAATGATGTGACCTACAACACACAGAGAGGTTTCGAGCAGGAAGAAGGCCTGGCCTTCCCTCTCTGGCCCCCACAGTTCACACCCTGAGTTCCAGCAGACCCACCCAGCCGCACTCCCCATATCACCTCACGGCTGGGCCCTCAGGTCCCACCGCACAAGGCTGTCCCTTCAGCCTCATAACCAACTCCTAATCAGCCTGCAAAACCCAGCCTGGGTTGCTCCCTCTGAGAAATCCTTGCAAATTCTTTCTGTCCTGCCTGCTGAGTCAGGTCCTTGGGCTCCCAGAGTGCTCTGGACACACCGTGAGGCAACGTGGGCTTCCCTCCTCCCTGAGACTGTCAGCTTCCCAGGGTAGGGCTGTTCCATGTCTGTTCTTGTGGACCTCAGAGATATGTTCAGTAACACCTGTTGGCTGAATCATGCCACGGGAGGGCGGGGGGCAGTCAGAGGGCATGTGACATGGGTCCCGAAGGACTCAGCGACCTCCAACAGGCAGGGATGGAGAAAAGTGTACAGGAGTGAAACAGAGCATGGAACACAACGGTTTTTAACTACTTCCCAAATATGTCTCCCATCATCGCTTCTCGGCCTTTTGGCTAAGATCAAGTGCAAATACGTCTCCATCTTCGGGCCTCCACCTCCATCTTCGGGCCTCCACCTCGACCTCCACCATATTCAAGCCAACAGAAATAGCTCAGCTTGCCTCGTGCACCCTACTCCCTCAGAAGCGAGAAACCCGATCTGCGCGAAGTTGTGCCCGAGCTGCTCCAGCAGGCCGAGGGCTCGGCCTGGAGGACTGAGAGGCCTCGTTCCTCATGCCGGGGCAGCAGCCCGAAGCCAGCCCGCCCCTCTGCAGACCTGACCTCGACTGAACCAGGAGGCTATTTCAAGGCCTGACCCAGCCCCGTGAACAGCTGAGGGGCCACATTTAGGCAGTCACACCCAGGCCTGATGGCTGGTCCCCAAGGGCTCGAGAGCTGCCACCGCTAATCTGGCACGGTGACCAGGAGCAAGGACCGGGGATATAGGCCAACAGGCTCTGGCTCCCAGGCCTGCCAACATGCCGTTAGCCATGGGACGTGAGGCAAGAGCTTGTCCCTCCATCAGGGGTCCCTCCCTCTCTAACACCGACAGGGTGGACCGGGGATCAGGTACGGTAATGCCCGGGACGTACTCCAGACACGGCGCCTGAGGCCCGGGGAGCATGGGGCTGTCACCATCTCCTCACACCCCTGGAAGACACCGGTCAGCCCGGCAGCCTCCGAGCCTCCATCCAGCAAGCAGCAGGCAGAGACTCATTTCCATGGGGCCTCCTTGGCCCCAATGAGCACCAAACAGAAGAGGTGGCAGTGGGGTGGGCCTGGGGATAGAATCAAAGACACAACCAGCTCCTTCCCGCTGGGCTCAGACCGCAGCACCCAGCCCAGAGGTGTCCCCGGGAGGGAGACAGGGCCCTCCACTCCGGCAGGCGCGCCTCCCGCTCACTCCGTAGAGATCACCTCCTGGCAGAACTCCACCTGCTCGGCCCTTTGCACCGCGGTCTGCTAAGCTCCATGGAAGGTTCTAGGAGCACGGTGGACTGAAGTGGAAGCCTAGCATCGGATCTGCCCTGCTTTAACTTCGCACCGTACCGAATTTTATCAGAACTCCTTAGAACACAGAGAAACGCAAAGTCTCTGGTGGAAACGGAAGATCAAGGCTCCAAGGTTCTCGCTCCGTTCCCTGAATCTGAACCTTCCCCGCTTACAGCATGACGTCCGAATTCCCACGTGGACTGCTGGAGGCCAGGGCCCCCTGCCCTTCCGCCATCACCCCCTCCTCGAGGCCCCCCATCTCACCTCTCCCCCGCACCCTCTTTGTCATTACAAGCCCCCTCCCTTATTTCCTTCCTCAGCAAGGCCGCAGCCCTGCAAGCAGACCCACGTGTTTCAACGCCAGGTCTGCCTCCTTACTGGCAGGGCAGGCTGCACGCGGTGTGGAGGAACCCTCAGCTTTCCCGTCTGGAGAAAGTGAGAGGAACCCGCAGTGGCCGCTAAACCTTGTGGGCCACCCTGAGGTGTACAGGTGATGATGTGGCTGGAGCTTAGCCACTCCCGGCAGGTAGAAAAAGCTCCAACAACCCAGTACTTACTGCTCATCTAAAAACCTCGCTGTGCATCTACCCTGGGCCAGACCAGAGCTGTGTACTTCTGGCTTTTCAGGCCATCAGTTTCTGTCACAACGCCTCAACTCTGCAGGTGTACCAAAAGCCGCCACAGAAAACATCGTGCATGGATGGATACAGCGACGTTCCAATAAAACTTTATACTTACAACGGATGGGGGGTGGGATTTCAGCTTTGATGGACTATAGTTTGGACATCCCCAAGCTACACAACACGCTCGAGGACTCAAGCTCTAGGTCAGTGAGGCACAAGCCGGCGGGGACAGAGGAACACTCCCCATCACAGCCCCACGGGATGAACACTGCTGGGGGCGTGCAGGGGGCCTATAGGAAATGAGAAGCTTGAGAAGGCCCCGCAGATCTTGACCTACCCTCTCCTCATCTGGCCCTGCTGGGGGAGACAGACTGGGCCCAGGACGCCTCAGTGGGGCAATGGGGGGACCTGAAGGGGGTGAGTGCCGGACAAGGGGCCGAGTGTGGATTTTATCCCCAGAGCAATGCACAGATGCCCGAGGAACTCTTAGAAGCGTCACCATGGTGGCAGGACAGAGGGATATGAATGAGGACAGACAGAGGCTGAGCAGCCGGTTCAGATGCTTGTGGAGGGCATCCTGGGGGTAGGTCCTGGGGTCAATGACCAACGGCAGAGAAGGTGGGCAGAGGCCCTCACTCTTTAGCCTGCCTTCGGGCAGTGGCAAGGACATGCTGGCAGGTGGGGAAACGGGCTCTGGAGGATGGGGAGCCCCTGGGGCCGGGCGGGGCTGGGGTGGACTGCTCACGGATCTAGCTGCTAACTGCCCTGCCAACAACCCACCCCACCCCTTGGTGCAAGATCGGTCGGTTCCCATGTCTCGCTAGGATAAGTGCACTGGAAACACGATGCCAGGGCACCCCCTTTTACAGATGGGGGCAAGCCTCACTCAACAACCCAGCAGGGGGTGTGGCAACTAGGACTGCGCCCTGCTCGGTCTCCACCTCTCAGACTGTGTTGACTTTGGAGCTAGCACTGCCCAGAAAGCCATAAATCTCAGAGGAGTGAGGACAAGGCCTGTCTTACCTTTATTCTGCTTAAGATGCACACAGTAGCGAGGCACCTGCCCTTTGCTGTTGGGAATTTCAGCCAAAAGCAAACTGTGAGACAAGACGAACCTCCAGGAAGCAGCTCTGCCTCTGTCCTCCTCCCACATGCCCTGCTGGCAGGAGTGAGGCGGGACACCTGCTTGCAAAGGGGAGTCAGGGACCACCAGTGCACCCACCCCATGCTTCCCTCCACGCCGGTCTCTTGCCGCGTGAGCCTTCGTATAAACCAGACTATGAGCCACAGAAGAGCTGTCAGGAGTGTAACAACAAAACGTGGAAAATCATGGTCCATATTTTTCAAACCAAAATTAACCCTGCCCCTGCCCTGAACTCCAAGGCCTTTGATCAAAAGTTTCCTCCCATGCGGCACTAACACATGCTGTCCCCCATGACACGGGTTACCGTGTTTCTCCTCAGTGAGACTGGCCGGGATCTCTGGGAAGGCACCTGGGCCACCTGCCATGCCCTGTGTCTAGAAGTGGGTCCCCTATGGGGTAGGTATCCACAGCATGAGCGGGCATGAACACAACAATCATGCTTGTCTTGCTGCCCTCCAGCCCGTTCACACCTAACACCACTCCCTCCTAGAGGGGTAAAGAGCTCTTGATCCTTCCTGTCCTTCTCCCCAGGCTAAGTCTGTCCACTGCTGAGCAACGGGGTTCTGCCCGACTTGTGGGGTGATTATGAAACACCCAGCGAATGCCAGGCCCCGGGCATGCAGTCAAATTAAGACCCGGTCCCCGCCCTCAGGGGCTCCAGGGGCACACAGGAGGCCTCCCGCTAAGGTCCACCCACAGACCTGCCATCCACCCTGCCTACCCCATCTCTGGCCCAGAAAAGCCAGCAGGAAGGAAAAAGCACCCTGTCCATCAACGACTGGGGACCTCATGCCTGGCAGAGCAGAAGAGCCATCTGGGAGCGAGCCCGCAGAATGCACATTCTTAGGGTCCACTCCCAGGACCGAAGATGGTACCCAGGAATCTGCATTTTGAACAGGCATCCGGAACGGTCACGGACACAGCCGCAGGTGGATACAGACCACATCTTGAGAAACAGATGATCTAACACGCACGTGGAGTGGTTTCACAGCTTGAAACTGATTAATATTTTACATTATCTCATTAGTAAGTTGATGTTAATCCCGAATCAGCTTATTCAAAACAGTTAATGCCCACTGCTATCTTTTTACTTTTCACCCCTCCCCGTATTTTGTTATGGAAATTTAAAGTACCCTGAAAAGTTGAAGTAAGTATTCTGAACGTCATGCACAGACCACCAAGATTTGTAATTAATGTTCTGCTTTCTCTTTGTCACACGTCTGCCCATCTATCCAGCCCTCTGTTCATTTTGTCTTTGGTTTTTGGATGTGTACACATCATCCTTAAGCTCTTTTCTAATCTGATTTTAGCATATGCAGGTCAATCTCAAGTCACAGCCACATTTCTGTATGTCACTGCACACTTCTCATTGTTTAGAAATTGTTCGGGAATCTTATGGTGAATCCCTTGGGAATGGGCATCTGCACACCCTGGAAAATCTGATTTTCCATAAAAGCCGGGCAACCCTGTTTACTGAAACACAAACACGGGCCCATCCAACACACCTGTGCATCAAGGCGGTGTTGCCCCTGACACAAAGCACAGGGGGGGACCAAGTGGCCCAGGCCTAGGCCCCCACATTTGGGGCCAGACGGCCCACCTCCATCCCTGGGGGCCCCCAATACTGCTGGCTCTCCTCCTAAAGCAGCCTGCTTTGAGGTTTCTGAGCTGCATTCCAGGTTCACTGCCAGCACAGAGCCAAGTGCTCCGGTGAGCAGCCAGCTGTGGGGGTTGGGGGGGGGTCTAGGCAGGGGTCTGGGAGGGGGATACTCCACGTGGCCCAGCGACAGTCAGCTCTGCAGACACTGCCCCACGAAAACCCCAGACAACATTCTTTCAACAAGCATCTGTCCACTGGTCTAGATGCTGAGCATGTAGCCACAATCACAGCAAACACACTCCCCACCTCGGGGCCTCTGCCAGTGGGAGTGAGGGAAGCTGCAGCGGAAAAGGAGCCTGGAACATGAAGCAGACCCGGGTCCGCACGGGATGCCATCGACCCCACGCGGTCCATGCAACCGCCCCGAGCTCAGCGCATCCCCAGAGCTGCTGTGAGAAATGAACGAAAGCACACAGCTCTTGCTCTACTCCTGCTCAGCCCCTCTTGGCTTTGTGGCAGGGAGCGGGCAGGAGGAGGCAGGCCCGTCTGGGCGGGTGACACCTGGCTGGTAGACTTCTCTCATAGCCGGTGACTTCCTGACATCCCGTGATCCGTTCCCCACCCAGCAACCCCAATGTACTTTCTGAAACAGAAACCACACTGTTCCCCTCACTGACATGCTTCCTGAGGACGGCAGGTACCTTCCACGCAGGGGCCTGGGACTCCCCTCCAGACAGTGAGCAAGGCTCATGTAACTCCTTCATATCTAAGAAGGAGTGCCCACGTACTGCCGTCCGCTGACCCCTGTTATCATGGGCGTCATAGCACAGCACAACTCATTCTCTCTCAGGCAGTCTGAACTCTGCAGACCAGTCCCACGGCATCAGCCAGCCTGGGCTGCAAAGCGTCTGCAAACCTGCCACCTGCCCCCAAGTAAACACCTCATGCAGACACATGCTATTTCTTTTGTGGCTAAAAAAAACTAAAGCAAAATTTCAGGCCCTACCAGTTTCACGGTAGCTCTTCACTAGGACATGCATCAAGGTGAAAAATGTTATGGTTGCCACAGAGAGCCATGAAACATAAGAACTGGGGAAATCGGACCGGGGGTCCCAGGAGAAACCCTGAAAGTCTGGGAGCTCCGTGAAGCAGGGCACACGTCATCCTGCATCTAGATCCCTCGTTGTTGCTGCAGCTTCGCACTCCACAGATGCTCCACGGGCTGTGTCCAGAGGACTGCACAAGGCCGCTCGGACAGGGCCAGGCATGAGCACGGAGATCAGAGGCCGGATCCTGACACCCACCACCCCACGGGACAGAGTTGGCGGAAGAGGTGGGAATCACACTCTGCTCCTGATCCCACTGGGGGCTGCATCGGGTCCCCCCCCATCACCACCAGTGTGCAGGAGGCGCGGCTAGGGCAGTGGTCTGGGCAAACACGAAGGACTGTCTCTCCTTCTCCCAACTATGGCATTTCTAGTAAGTGAGGAGAGGCCCTGCTGTGTGCCCACGTCCCAGAACCTGTCTGTCCCAGGATTTATGCCTTTCAAATTCAGCGCAGCCAGCCAGCCAGCCAGCCAGCCAACCATTTCCAGAACAAAGCCAGAGCTGGCGTCCCACCCGCACCCCAGGCTCAGGCCAAGGCAGCAGCACCAAAAGGCGCCTGCTCCTCAGGAGGTAGGGTGTCACATTCCTCAGGGAACAGATACTCCTTGGGCAACAAAAAGGCCCTGCCCCTATGGCCTCCCACCCTCCTCCCATGGCCCTGGGGCAGGGCCCGCCTGCTGCAGGAGAGCCTGTCTGGTCTTCAGCCACACAGCCTTCCCTAGGAGGGGTCGGCTGGGAGAGGACCACTGTGCTCCCCAGACCTGTGCTCAGTCCCCTCAAAACCTACTGGGTGGCAACTGGGATTATTTCTTACCAAACAAGCCCACTTGGTATGCGCTGACATCCTGATTCTACCAGCCCAGAACTACTTCCAGAGCCCCCGGGGTTAGTGACGGGGGCAAAACCCCCGAAGCCTTGGAAAGGAGGGTCCTAGAACCTGCAGCTGACCTGAGGCAGTTGGGGTGAACGGCTGAGGCATCAGGGACCCCACCTGGGTCTTGGTCTCCAGTCCCGTCAGCCCCGATGCCCTCCCTGGCGCCATCCACCCAGAACCTCAGGATCTGAGTGGGTTCCACGACTGAGGGCTTACTATGGGACCAGCCCAAGTGCCAGGAATTCTGCCCCTTTCATCTGAAAAAAAAAACTCATGAAGTGGTAGGACTATCTCTATTTTAAGAATGAAGAAACGGAGTCCTGGCAAGGGTTAACCACCAAAAACAGCAAGAAGAAGAAAAAGAAAAATCCTTGAGTAGAAGGTCATCACTGTGGTATGAAGCAGTAGAAGGAAAAACCCTAAAAGAAATCAGAGGACTTCATTACAGGAGCTCTCCCTCCTCCCCCTGCCCTCTCCACCTCCAGCCAGGCAGGGAGCACAGAGGGGGACCGTCCAGGGAAGCGTCGCCGTGGAGACCCCATGGCTCCCTTTTCCCCACACCTGGCAGGTTCTTCTGGGAGGCGTGGGCTCACCTCCATGCGGGCCTTGTAGAAGTCCACGTCATGCAGCTTCTCCTTGCAGCGCACGAGCTCCATCTCCAGCCTCTCCACGCGGTTCGCCTTCTCCCTCAGGGAGTCTAGCTCGTCTCGGTAGGCGCGAGCAGAGCGGGCGTCAGCCGCCAGCTGGATGTTCTGGAAGGTGGGAAAAGGCAGGGGAACCCAGCTCAGGGCATCCCTCTGCAGAGGGAGGAGGGGTTGAGCCCCGGCGGTGTAACATTTCCAGGACGCCCCAGGAGAAGCCATGTAATGGTGGCCGGGCAGGTCCATGTTGTGGGGGGGTCCCCCACACACATGGTCACTCCCCCACCAAAGCAGTTCTCAGGACAACTGGCTCTCAGGCCATGCTGCTTTGGGCCAGACAGAAACAGAGGCCTTTGCTGGAACCTCCTGAGGCCGCATTCCCAAACCTCCAGGCCACAGTTCTGGGGGAGCCCCCCAGACATGCGCACAGCCCCTCCCGCTCACCTCCTGCTTGACTTTCTGCAGCTCTAGCACCAGCTGGTCCACCTCGTGCCTGGTGTCCCCAAGCTGCTCTGTCTTCTCCTCCCTGGGGGCGACGTGGAGGCATCATGGTGAGCTCTCCTCAGTTAGCACCCCCACCAGCCCCCCACCTCACGAGACCACAGCAGGGAGAGAAGGGGACACTTCCGGGAGCCAGGAGGGCTGTCTGCAGACCGAGCCCGCCAAAATGTTCCTACTCAAATTCTTCTCCCATTTCTAACCTTTAAAAACCTGCTCTCAAACACCCCCCACCAGACACGGGATTTCCTTCTGAGGGTGCGGGCAGGTAAGAAAGCTCTAACTACAGGTGCATCCCCCACAGCCAGGCACGCAGCCAGGGGGAGGCGGGCAGCTCCCGGGGTGGGGTGAAGTGAATGTCACTTCACCTACTGCAGAAAAGAGGGAACAACAGGTTCACCTGATGGGGGGAGCCACATCCTCCCTCCAGGCAAGAAAACCTCCCCGGGTATGATCACTCCTGCCCCTGACCAGACTGGTGTGGACAGACGATCTGTAACCTGGACCCGCAGGAGCCCAGACAGGGAGGTGACCGGGCCACGTTCAAACTGCGACCAAGCTCGGGGCAGAGCCCGCTGACACTGGGGCCTATACCAGCACGCTCCGGTCGGTCACACCACGCCAAGGGAGACGGCACGACAGACACTGTGCTGGCGAGCCCCTACACGACAGCAGAATGGCAGCCCGGGGTCACTGGAGACTCACAGTTCCTGCCTGACACGGCGCAGCCTGGCCTTGGTGTCGGCCAGCTCCACGGCCAGGTGCTGCTTGTCCTCGCTGGAGAGGCTGCTGGTGGGGCTGGGGGTGGACTCGGTGCTGGACGACTTGAGCGGGCTGGGCGGCTGCTGTGCCTGCAGGTAGTCCCGCTCCTGGGTCAGGTCCACGATCAGCTGCGGCGGGGGGGCGGGGGGGGAGCAGTCTCACCAGTGCAGCCCACACGGTGCCCGTGCCCCCCCACAACGTGGCCACACACGTCAGAAGACAAGGAGAAAAACCCTGCTGGGAGCCAGACACCCCGAGAGAGGGAGGCAGGAGAAAGGGGGTAGGAGTTTTTAAGAGACGAAATATTCAGTGGGACAACCAGGAGCGTATGAATGGAGGAGCCCCCCTCGACCAGCTCGGCATTTCTAGAACCTTCTCCCGCTGGTGTCAGGGGACACACCTCTGTGCATTCGTCTCGTTCATCGATGAGCCTCCTGAGATGAAACACCATGTTCCTCGAGAGGGCCTCCAGCTCCTCTGGGGCCACGTCCGGGAGCTCCAGCCACTGCAGGTCAAACACGTTCTCCTGGTTGTGGGTCACCTGTGGGCACAGGGGCAGGCGCTGCCGAGGCCGGCCAGGAGCATCCACCTCCGGCTGGCTGACCTGCCCCACGGACAAGCCCTCTGCCGTGGGAAAGGGGCTGCGTAAGGAAGTGCCAGCTCCCCTCAGCAAGTCACTCCCGCTTTCAACACCGCCTGAAATGAGGACCTGGGGGTTGGCTTTAATGCCAAAAAGCACTCCTCCAGTATGGTGTTTCCCTAAAGAGTCCTCTGATGCTGTTCCCGGAGCACTGCCAGCTTCCAACACAAGGCAGGGAAGCCTCAGGAGCTCCGAGGGGGAGGAGAGGGACCGTGTGTTATTACTTCCAACCCAATGGGAATACAGCAAATGTTAAATCAAACTCTTCTGCCGGAATGTTGGGCACAAGACAATTTTATCGGGGGGTGGGGGCGGGAATAGGTCTGAATCAATCTAAAGCAATCTTCAGGTAAGCCTGTATCTCATCCCCAAAGGTCACGTGAGATCTTCCCCTTTCCAACAGGTGTGAGCAGAGGCCCACAGCTACGTCTGTACTGGGCTGCCTCTCCGTGGCTTCTGCAGGCCTGACTTCTCACCTCCTCCCCTTCCAGACCTGCCAAGGGTGCACAAGCCCCCTATTTTGAGTACCTGATGTTTCAGTTTGGGAAGAGAAGTAATCTCAGGTTGAGACTCAGGTCTCAACAAGAAAATAAAAAATCAGGGCTATCCACTTAGTGAGGCACACCAAAAAACGTTCTTAAATTTTTCAGAGCCGTGCAGAGACAGAAAATAGTTAAACAAAAATGAAAGGCAGAGGGGTGCCTGGATGGCTCAGTCGGTTTAGTGTCTGCCTTTGGCTCAGGTCATGATCCCAGGGTCCTGGGATCGAGTCCTACGTTGGGCTCCCTGCTTAGCAGGGAGCCTGCTTCTCCCTCTCCTGCTCCCCCTGCTCATGCTTTCTTTCTCTCAGATAAATAAAATCTTAAAAAAAAAAAAAAAAAAAAAGATAGGGTCCTTTAGTTTCTCAAAAGGCACCCCCTTTCTTACCTCTCCCCACCTTACAAAGGAAAAACAGATTCAGCTGATCATGAAGGATCAGGAGAAATCTCAGCCCATGGTCCAGGGCAAGCTCAGGATGAGGAGTAGAGGCTGAGTGCTAGGCCTGCCCCAAGCCGAGGCTGGGGAAAGGCCTCTGAGGAAGGAGCACAGGGGCTCAACCCCAGGTGCACGTCAGTCGCCCAAGGAGCTTTTATTTATTTTTAATTTTTTTTTAAAGATTTTATTTATTTATTTGACAGAGAGAGAACACAAGCAGGGGGAGTGGGAGAGAGAGAAGCAGGCTTTCCACCAAGCAGGAAGCCCGATGCGGGGCCTGATTCCAGGACCCTGGGACCATGACCTGAGCCAAAGGCAGATGCCTAACAACTGAGCCACCCAGGTGCCCCCCAAGGAGCTTTTAAAGGCTGGTGCCCGTCCTCCCCCAGTTCTGCACACCTGGATGTCTAAGCAGCACCCGACCAATTGTGAAGGCCAGGCCCCTCCACCAGCCTGAGAGGCATACAGGACTCCTTTCTGGCTACATCCCTTTTATCTCTCTAATATCCCTCTGTCTGAGCAGGAAAGGCAGCAAGTGGAAAGAACCCTGAGTCTCAAGGACCCCAGTCCCGGAATAAACACTATTTTCCAAACACAAAGACGTGCAAGGAAAGTTAAAGAGCAGAGTCATTCTGAGGCTCACCGTCGCTCAGCCTGATACGGGGGCTGAGAATATCTGCTTTGTTACTGACTTTCCCTGACAGACCCCCACCCTGTGACGAGCTGCCTCCGTCTCCTGCTTCCAGTCCTGGCTCAGAGCTCACCAGCCCCACGCACCATGCCCTGCGCAGCTGTGGGAGCCCCTGAATCCAGGAGCTGCGGTCCCTGGTGCTGGCACGGGGAGCTCTGCCCCCAGCTGCCCCTGCCAGTTATCCACCTGCTCCTATGAGCTCCCGCCTGTGTCTTTTTTGTATCTTCACCGCAGGCTGAACTGTATCTCCGGATGTGATTAAAGCATACAGTGCTCCTTCTAGAGACAGGGTGGGGTGGTGGTTGGGGGAGGAAATCAGGTGGGCTCTTGCCTCTCCAGGCTCACTTTCTAGTGAAACCAGGTCCACCTAAGGGCAATGGTGGAGGGGCTGCTCTCGGTGCAGAGCCCTCCTGACCCAGGAGGCCTGGTCTCCTCACAGCCCCCTGGGACTTGCTGGGTTTTACCTCCCCAAGTGGGGGTGGCTTGTTTCTCTGCCGTGTCACCAACAGAGGCGGAGAATCTCTCTCTATAAAGATCTACCATTCGAAGGAGGGTGACATTTGCCAGAAGACATCCTCAGGGTCTGTAAATCAAATTCTGAGCCTAAACCACTTGACAGCTCTTAAAAATAGTCTGAGTCCATATTAGGCAAGAAGAAGAGGCAAAAGAAGACTTGATTGAGGGTTTTAAAAAATTTTTTTTTCTTATTTTTATCCCGTTTTAGCTTGCCGAAGGTTACCTTTCCAAATAGAATCAATGTGTCTGCGGCGTCTGCATCCCATTAGTGGCAAGATCATTAACAGGTGACCTACTCGGTAAGCTTGTCCCGGTCCAGGTGGCCACAGGAGCAGTCTACAGCCACGCCCCTAGAGCCACACACCTACCTCCTGTATATGGGCCACGATCCCAGCTTGGGTCTCAATGTCCAGCTGTTTGATTCTTTCGATAAATTCCTCTTTTCTCTCACACTGTGGAGGGTTACAGGCATTAAAGGAAGCATCGTGCGAGGGCGACCTAGGGCCACCCCACCGCCTAAGTACGGTTTCAGACCAAACTGGTCAGCTACCTCTTGGCTTTCTCCTTCACAACCAAGCAAGCTCCTGTCCACCCACCAGCCCTCCCATGGAGGTTTCTCTAGAAGTTGTCAGATGACCCACCTCAGACCTACAGCAGACTCACCTAGGGGGTGATTTTGAAAAAGCTCATCCCAGACTGACAACACCAGGTCAGGTGGGGGGGGTGGGGATGCCGAAATCTGTAATTTAAATCAGCTCTCCGGGGGATTCTTAAACAAGCAAAGAACAAGAACACCCGGTCTAGGCCAGAAGCTGGCTAACTTCATCTGTAAAGGGCCAGATGTTTTTTTTTTTTTTTTTTAAAAAGGTGGCCACAAGCCAACGTGGCCACAGGCCCTAGTTTACTAATGCTCCTCTAGATCTCTAGATGCTTCGATACTGGGGACAGTGTGCTAACAGCATCCTGGCCCACGGGTCCCCACCTGCTGTCTGGCCCACGGTGCCTTGTGCCAGACACAGTGGCCACTGCGCTCTCAGGAACCCTAGAACTCCTCCTTCAGGAATCCCAGCTCAAGACGGCTGAGAGTAGGGCATCCCCATCCCTGGCCCAGTCCTTACCTGGACGGCACAGCCCAGCACCAGAAGCAGCAGCTTCTTGATTTCTTCCATGCTCTTCCCTAAACCAAAAGAACAACATATCTAGTTAAGCTCAACTGTTTGTGAAGTTTCACCGGGGATCTCTGTCTGCTGCAGGGGGGAGGGAGGGGAAACCCAGCTAGAAAAACGGTAGTCTTTCTGCCCAGCGATATTCATCTAGGTCAACACACTCCCATCTGTTTTCTTCATATGGGTGATTTTTTTTTAACAAATGAAAATTCCGTCCGTAGCTATCTGTGGCCCTTTTCCATTCCGATAACATAAATATCCTCTCATGTTAATGAATGAACTGCAGAACCAGCAGCTCTTCCTCGTGTGTGGGAAGCAAAGCACAGGGCAGAGAGTACTCCCCACGGGAAATACCGAGTCCTCCAAAATAAGGCTGCATGTAACTCCACCTTTCCATCATGCAGAACGTCAAACAGACAAGGGAGCGCAGCTGCAAAACCCCCCACCCCATCCCCCCCCACCCCACAGAATCAACAGTTTACCCATCCCAGTTCCACACCCCTCCCCTGCATCCTCTGTATCAGCATTTGGGCTGGAGTATTCTAGAGCAAATCCCAAATATATACATGTCTTTTTTTTTTTTTTACAGTTTTATTCATTTGCGAGAGAGAGAGAGGAAGAGAGTGAGTGAGCACAAGTGGGGAGAGGGGCCGAGGGAAAGGGATAAGCAGGCTCCCAGCTGAGCAGAGTGCACGACTCAGGGCTTGATCCCAGGACCCTGAGATCACAACCCAAGCCGAAGGCAGACGCTTAATCGGCTGAGCCCCCCAGGCACCCCTATATGCATCATTTGTGATGGTCTCATACTGACTTTGTACAAAGGCCAAACACTTAATCGATCCCCTTCAAGGGTTCAAGTCTTTGCTATTTTGATGTGAACACTGCTAAAGAGAACACGTCGTGGCTAATTATGCACGTCCTTCCTTCCTTAATAAACTGCCCTACAGAAAGGCTTTACCATTCTACTTTCTCACAATCCCAAAACAGCCAGTCCCAATACTCCGTTTTTCCAGGTCTCTGTCCTTCCAGTCCGCCTCCATTTTGCCAAAACACTCTTATTTTGCCATTTCGCACTATGTCTCTCCGATTATGGTTGAGGCCGCACACACCCTCATCGGCAGGCCTAATTGGTTTTGATCACGTAAATAAACAGAGTCAGATACTGGGCTCCACACCGGCTCTGTCACCCAGAGAGGTGTGGCTCCGACAAGCCGAACTCTGTCTCGCAGGCTTGGTCTCCATATCTACCAAACCGTCTCTCCACTTTCTGATGTGATGAGCTGGGTGATGTGCAAGGTTGCTGCCAGGTGAAAAATTCCACGGGCTCTCCCTTTCTTATCATGTCCTGTTCTATTGGGGGGAGAGGCGACAAGCCACCAATAGCTCGGTTTTCTTGACAGACTTACCGGTACCCATTCACTCTGGCCCAATGTATCCCCAGCAACCGCTGGGACGAGCAAACCCAGCCGGAGCCCCAGGAATTAGTGTCGTGGTTCATTTCCAGTCCCTGGGTGTAAAGTGTGTGTGTGTGGAGTGATGTGTGATCTTGTCCTAATATTTCTCAACCGAGAAGCAGCTCAACACGGCTTTTCCCGAGATCACGGCTGAGTCTCAGGTATGGGGGCTGGGCATTCGCTCAACCAAAGCTGCACCCTGCGTTGTCACCTTCCAGCCTGAAGGTGGGCAGGACGGGTTGGGGGGCTGGGCCTTGGGGACCCCTGAGAGCACTCAGATCCACAGTCCTAAGAATATGCTTAAGGTTTGGCACTGCACGTGTGGGGAGAAGGTCAAGCCCTTCTCTTGCTGATAAAGTGCAGAACTTCATCAATGTCTGAAATGCAAAAATTTCAGACTAAAGCCTTTTGTTACCTGGAGGCCTTTTCCTTGGCCCCAGAGGTCCTAATCCATAGACATAAATAAATGCAAGACCACAATGACTAACCTCTGCCTTAAACCTGAGCTGATGATCAATCACGGTTTTAGTCTGGATGACAAGGAAATGCCCACGGGAATATTCAGAGCCTGCAGTCAGTCTCACCAAAATCTTTCCCTGGCCACAGTGCTGTATCCAGCCCACATGTGTGCTCTCACCTCTGGCCCCTCGGTCAGTCCCCGGATACCTGACAAGTGCCCCTCATAAGCCTTTGGTGGACCTAACAGGTGCAGGACCCCCCCAAACCCCCGCCAAGCTGTTGCCAGTGATGATTCACCTTGCACAGGCCACGCACCTGGTGTGTAACCAGCAGGGAGCGGACACGCAGGAGGAAAGCATTTGGAAGGTCTCAGATCGGCTCAGACGGAAGTCAGAGTTCACAAGGCAAATCTTTACATACTCTGTTCACAGGGAAGGCCCGAAAGGTCCTAATTATATCATACTCTAGAGTAATTTAAACAACTCTGATGATCCACATTCCCAGCTCACAACGGATAAAAACAGCAAACTGACCGCGGGAACAAGCCCTGGACAGGCCCACTGCCAGCAGCAGAGGCACTGGCTGCAGGGAAGAGCCCAGAAACCCCGTGTGCGCATACACAAAGGGCTCAGCCCACATTCTGCTGCTCGGTGGGAGAACAAAGGGTTCTGTTCCCTCAGCACCCAGCAGCCACACACAATGACAACCGTGAGTCACTCACTCACTCATACCCATTAGAAAAGTACGGAATTCCTGTTTGCTACGTTTTAGAACAGAGTTGGGGCTGAGGTTTTAAAGGGAGAGAAAGTCTTTGAAAAAATTTTCATGGAAAAATAATTATTTAAAATGAGCTTTCTGGCCATGAACGGGGTCCTAGGGAATTTACCTCTGCCCTCACTCATTCTTTTTTAAAGATCTTATTTATTTGAGAGAGAAAGAGAGCACGTGCGCAGAGGGAGAGGGAGAAGCAGACTCCCCACTGAGCAGGGAGCCCGGGGCAGGGCTCGATCCCAGGACCCTGGGATCACGACCCGAGCCAGAGGAAGATGCTTAACCGACCGGGCCACCCGGGCGCCCATCTCTGCCCTCACTGAAATGAGGCGGTGCTGTGTGTGCTTGGTCTCACCAGTCAAAGTGAGTACAAACATTTGCTTACAACAAATGCATCCTGTGATTTTCACCCCGTACATAGATTCCTATGCAATTTAAAAAATAAATATATTTTAAAAAGCACAAGATTCCTCGTTTCTCCTGGGAAGCTGCTGCCCAATTTCTCAAGATTTCAACAGTAAGGCAATCTACAGCTATTTTCATAAATCTGCCTGATCTGGGTTTTGAGTAGTTTCAAAACATACCAGAAGACTCTGTACTGGGTCCCTGCCAGCGAGACTGGCTCAGTGACAGAGTTACGCAGGCAGACCTACGAAGAAATAGACCTACCGACAACGCCCTCCCAAGCACCTACTAACGTGCCAGGGGCTCGCTGAGCTCAGGAGCGCAGACCGAGACTGCCAGCAATTCTAAAAAGCCGACAAGCACTACGGAAACCCCGAGGAAGGACATCTAGCTTGCAGTAAGGCTCAGGCAAGGCTTCCTCAAGGAAGTGACCTCTGAGCTGCGACCCAAGGATGAGAAGCAATGTTGGAGGCAGGTGAACCAGAGCTTTTCAGGCACGGGACCAGCACATGCAAGGCCCGGAGGAAAGGGAACAGAGAGTGTGTGTCAGATTATAAATGCTTCCTGGTTAAGCTCGCTAGGGTGGTTTTTCGGAGTGAGAAATGGGGGCAGGGCACGAAGCGATGGGGACTTCTGTACTGAGTGAGTCATAAGCAACCAAGGAGGGGGGGGAGGGCTGAAAACCTCCAACAGCCTCTGCATCTACTCGAAACCCCAGGGGGATCCCATGACGGCCTGAGCTGATGGCTAAGTCTAAGAAAAACCTTAGTTACTTTACTACCTGCTTCCTGAAGCCTTGACACAGAGAAACTCACAGCGGCATTTCTTTGCAGAGCTGGAATGCATCTGCTGATCGAAGCTATGTATAAAGCTACAGATGTTTGCAGTAATCAGCTTCCAAAACAGAAGAGAAGCTATCTGACAAGCCCCCAAGGGTGGGCTTGGGGATAGGAGGGTGGTTGGACAATTAAAGTACATGAACACGGGGCGCCTGGGTGGCTCAGTGGGTTAAGCCTCTGCTTTCAGCTCAGGTCATGATCTCAGGGTCCTGGGATCGAGCCCCGCATCGGGCTCTCTGCTCAGCACAGAACCTGCTTCCCTCTCTCTCTCTGCCTGCTCCTCTGTCTACTTGTGATTTCTCTGTGTGTCAAATAAATAAAATCTTAAAAAAAAAAAAAATAAAGTACATGAACTTCTGACACGTGGCAGCTGGGTTAGATCTGGGTTGGAAAATCCCCTCTCTCATCTTGCGTCTGTGGTACACGTGGCTCATCATCTCACCGGCTTCTTAAGGAACCTGAAATGAGGCCTCAGAATCCTCCTGAACAGAGCACACGACAGCCACTGTCAATCAATGGAAGCTGACACATGAAACAAAACGCGTCCCCCGTGCCCAGTACACGATCCCAAGAGTCCTTTTTGGCTCTACTCAGATTCACTAAGAGGCAGCCATTTCCTAGTCTCTGGATACGGAAAATAAAGCTCATCGTCTATAAATGACCACTGAGCTATGAAGGTGGGGATTTGGGTAAGGGGACACCAAGGACCCTCTTAGATGGAGCTCCTCCGGCCCCCAGCTGCACACACTCTCTGCCTGACTGCAGCTGGAAGACAGCAATTACCTTTAAGACCAGAGAAAGGTAGCAACACAGAGTCCCCTCCGTCTCGCTAACTCTACTCTCCACAACCACAGAGGCCCAAGATCTGCACATGGCCACCAAGGCTGAGGTTTTAACCCTCACAGGCTGGAAAATGGACCCATTCAAGTTAATTCTGTCTCCCTACATGCCCGTCACGCCTACAGACCATGTCTGCCCTTGCACAGAGCACACAATCATTGGACTGAACCCCCAGAGGACAGTGTTCTCTCCATCTTACAAACAAGAACAGGTTTCGACAAGTGGGGTCCCGAACTCAGATCTGGTTCCAGATTGGCCACTGCGTGCTTTGCCCTAACTCCCTACCAACCCTGTCATTACCGATGGTCCCAGTTCCTTGCAGAGCAAAGCTCTATCTGGTTGAGCATCTGATCCCAGTGTGCTAGTGGGTGGGTAGTTAACCAGCGCCTGCGGACTCGACCAGTCACCTGAGCAGCTCACATCGAACCCCCGGCAGAAGGACCCAGAGAACAGGCTCACTTTCCTTCCCTGCCTTGATGGAGGCCTCACATACACACGAACATACTTTTCCTTAATACTTCCTCACGCTGCTCTCCTCTGCCTTATGGGCTTGAGTCAATCACCAACTATGCTCTTCCCAGTTTATTTTAAAAACGGCCGTTTCCTGAGGATGATCATGGGCCTGTTTCTTTGATTTGAAACTAGCCCTGCACTGAGCATGACCCGTGTACATGTCTCCTCAGTAGAGACACCCCGGGACTCACCCACATGGGCGCAGCTCTGCGGGCCCTCCTGGGGTTCCACTTATATCAAAAACAGCTGTTTATTACTATTTTAACACTCAGGGTCGCCTTCCCCGGGCATTGCTGGGGAACAGTATGAAGGGTGATTTCCTGGTAGGGGGGCCCATGGGGACCCTCCATGTACCTGTCCCGGTCCGTGTGGGCTGAGGCAGGCACCCCCCACACAACTGCTACCTCCCTGTCTGAAGCGTGAACCCTGTGAAACCTTTACCTAGCTTTCTCATACGCAGAATGCAGCCCCCACCAGGCATTACCATAACCCCTTTAATTATTAAATAAATGGTCATCACAGGTGGGCTCTGGCAGGCAGTCACATGTCTATGCGAAATGGGGCAGAGGCCTCCCAAGCGCACAGTGACCAGTGGCCCCCACATCCCAGCGTCTGTCCACCACCCACAGCAAGCCTGCCCCCACCCCTTGGGTCCCCACGCACCACCACGTGGGCAACAAGAGGCCTCTGACAGGAGGCAGCTGCTCCCAGATGACAAAGAACACCCGAAACAGTCCCACCATGCCCCTCGGACGGCATCACCAACAAAAATGACACCCCCCCCCCCCCACTGCTGCACCGCCGCACCCAGCCTTCCCCGGGCCCAGCAGGTGAGAGCTACTTCTCCTGAGCAGCCAGCAACAGAAGACCAGAAAAAGCAGAATCGACCACCAGAATTCAGCTGGAGACCCAGCGTCTGCATGGCCAGGAAAGGACAGGAGGCAGGATCCCTCCCGACCACCAGGCAAAAGACTCAAAGCCCAAATCCTCTCAGGGACCATAAAGACCTTTCACAAATAACATCTCGTCCCTCCTCGGCAGACGGCCACGGCCACAGGGCACAGTCCCGCTGGAAGCCATGGTGTGGTGATCGCAGCCGGGGGAGCCGTCTCTGTGTACAGCCCATCGCTAAGAAGTTTGCTAAACAAAGGCTGGTCTCCAGGCCGATCCCACGGGCTGTTCTGAAGGCCGGCCTTTGGCCACACTGGAACGCTTGCCTCGGCCTGGTGTTAGCCAAGCTCCTCAAGTTCCTGGAGGAGCCAAGGGCTAGCTTGCAGATGAAGTGCCCAGCAATCCCCTGTGTTCTAGATGGGACTGAAAAACTCATTTCTGAATCCAGACAGCAGCACAGAAGCCAAGGGGCACGACGTGGCCTCGCCATGCGAAATAGGGTTTGGGAGATTTTCCGAGCCTGTTCCCTCAAGGAGGGGACAGGGAGCATAAACACAATCAGACGGCTGCAAGGTTGGTTTTCCTTTTTGTTCACTTCTTCCCTCTTCATTTCAAGGTCCTGAGGTTTTTATAATAAAACCAGAAATAAAAATATATGCATACAAGACAAGATCAGACTCAGGGAGAAACGGAAAAAAAAAAAAAAGGTATGGAGAAAGAACCCAAGAATGTCGCATTAACCCCCAACGGTGGTTGCTTGCCACCATGTCCCTTGCCAAGCAGGACAGGGGAGAGGGTGGGACTGCAGGAAGATGGCAGGGGAGGGAAGCCAGCCCTTGTGGTCTTTAAGATAGTACTTCGTGGGGACAAGAAGATTGTTCCTAATAATCCAGACTCTGGGCCCCCTTTCCTGGCTGCCATGGGCACACCAGCCCCGCACAATCTCCCTGTTCATCACTGAAACACGGAGCTGCACAGTGTGGACCATGAGGGAAGGCTTCCATGGGATCTGAAAAATACTTCCAAAATGCCCTTGACAGGAGAGCAAGCAAACACTGTTAAATTCTGGGAGTCTCAGGGAGCTCCGTTTCCCTCTGGCCTTTGAAATGTGTGTCAGCTGGGTCCTGAGTATGATGCCCTTTATGGGAGTCCCAACACAATCCCCCCACCCCGCAAGCTCCTCCATCCGAGGACACCTTCCTTTCTGATGCTCTGCCAAACACCTCCTCCAGGAAGTCTTCCTGACCTGCCTAGGCAGAGCTTATTACCTGCTCTGCACTCTTTGGAAAGTACACTTGCATTGCTTCTCACCCTGGAACAGATCTAGTAGTTACCAACGCTGCCTTCCGCCTGTCCTTTCCCTAACAAAGACTGGGAGCTTCTTGAGCACAGATAGCCTGCTTGCTTCCGGGGCCCCTGGACCCACCGGGAGAGGGTGGGCATTGACACAAAAGCTGGAGGAGAGGGACAGGCTGAGCTTCTCCGTGGGGGCTCTGGCTGAGGGGTAGGTAGCCTTCTCAGAAAAGGAAAGGTATAGGGTCATTCTCATCTACTATGTGGGGGGTGAGGGGGGGCGGATTGGAAAGTGGCCTCTGGTTTCCTCAGCCAGAGCAGCGATCAGAATGGAGGCCTGTGTGGGCTGGGGGAAGGACATTCACAGAATCTGTGGGCTCAGAACACTCTGACGCCTCACAGTGCTTTCTACGTCTCCAGAAGCCGTTCTAGGACTACCAGTACATGGAGAAAACCAAAGACCAAGGGCAAGCACACTGAATAGGGATAAAGGGAAGGCCCCAGGCTCTCCTCCAAAGCTCCAGCCGTGTTTGCAGGCAGCACTCTGTAGGCTCTGGGGTCAGCCCTCCCAGGGCCCGGGGATCTCGCCGGGTGTCTGGAATACAAGCAGCACCAGGCAGAACGAGGAGGGCGGCCGGCACTTCTGCCTGCCCACGTATGCATCCCCCTGCAGAACTCACAGTGACAGATACATCTCTCTTCCATGGGATCCTCACACTGTGTGCCTCTGAATGCCTTCCCTCTCCTCTCTGGGCTGGGTTTCTGCACCTCAGTGGCACCCTCCCTCCCGTTCTGCACGTCTGAGGTGGGATCAGCCGTGTACAAGTCAGAATACCACCGCTGCACTTGGATACAAATCTGGCAAGAAGAGCCAGGCTCTCTCCCAGCACGACCGTTGAATGACTCAGTGGAGAAATTAATTTGCTAACACCACCGTGGCTTCCCATCAGGCGAATCTAGTTTTTTGTGTGTGGCACGGTGACAGGTCTGGCTGCTGAGAAAACAGGGCTTGAAGGGATGGGGAAGCTGGTCTAGGTCTGGTCCAAAACCTTCCCTCGCTTTATGGACAAAGCGGACATCCAGAACAGACTCTGGTAAATCACGCCAGTGTACTTAATGGATGTGCAGCTGGCAAGACGGTGGGGCGAGGGCAGTTTCCAGGGCCTCGGCTCGGGCCTTGCGGAGCCACACACACGGGCTTGGGCAGAGAGCAGCTCTCACGAGACCCTGACCACGGACATCCGACCTTTGCATCTGGGAGAGCTTGTGTTTAACCCTCCTCAGGAGCACTCGCTTGAAGGAACAGGAAAGTGGGGACAGGAGAGAGGATGAAGGTGGGTCTCCAGCAGTCGTCATTGACTGAGCACCTACTATGTGCCATGCACTGCTCTAGACATCTGGAACATAGTGGCAACAATAGAAAAATAAAAAAACCCAAAGATCCTGCCCTCACGAGATTACATTGTGTGTGTGTGTGTGTGGTGTGCACACACATGCATGTGTGTGTGGGGGGGGTGATAAACAATGCAAGAGTCATGAAAAATAAATGATCAAGTATTCTGGAGAGTGATAAATACTGTGAGAAAGGTAGGGCAGAGCAGGATGAGGGGATGGGATCCCAGAGGCCGAGGGGCTGCAGCCACAGGTGGCCCCAGAGCCAAGACCCGTGCAAGCCTGGGAAAAGGGAGCCAGGCGGTGGGACTGGCCAGCGTGCACGGGTCCTAGCACCAGGAGGGAGGGGGCAGTAAAGTAACACAATCTGACTCACTTGCTAAGGAGACCAGGGCAGGGGACAGACGGCAGGGAGCAAGGACAGGGACGGCAAGTGGGCAGAAGGCTACTCTGGTGTGTAGCCAGGGGAAAGTCAGGGGTGCCTGGAACCGGGGTGACAGTGAGGCAGGAAGAGGGAAGAAGAGCTCAGGTGTTTGGAAGGTAGAACCGAGGCATCAGCCTGACAAGCGAGTGTGGGTGAGAGAGGGGGGCAGGATTTGGCCAACCAGAAGCACCACACACAACACCCTACAAGACCCAGCCCTAAAAGCCACCAGCGCAAGGCTCTCCCACCAACAGCTGTCATATAAAAGTGGGCAAGGGGCTCAAAGCAGGGTCCTGTGAGACCCCAGGCCAGGCTCTAAGACGTGGGGTCCACAGTAATGAGGCACTAGACAGAGGCCTCCCGAGGGACTGATATCCAGTTGAGAGACCGCTGCAAAACCAAATACTGATAGAGAGAAAACCCAGAGAGGCCATCAAGGTACAAAAGAGACAAGAGAAAAAGAGGATTTGGGGTCAGGCGGGGACAGACACTGAGGAGAGGTTTTTTTTTTTTTTTTTAAGATTTTATTTATTTATTTGACAGAGAGAGATCACAAGTAGGCAGAGAGGCAGGCAGAGAGAGGTGGGGAGGTAGGCTCCCTGTTGAGCAGAGAGCCCGATGCAGGGCTCGATCCCAGGACCCTGAGATCATGACCTGAGCTGAGAAGGCAGAGGCTTAACCCACTGAGCCACCCAGGTGCCCCTGAGGAGAGATTTTAAAAACAATTTAAAGTATATGAAGTTCTTCCTCACATTCATGGAGCTGTCCCTGAATTCCACCCAAGGCAGAAAAAAAAAAGAGAACATCCTTTTGTTCGATGGGTGTGGCAGGTTCTATACACAGAAAAAATCTCATAATAGTAGGACTTATGACATCTTCCTTCCCTAGGTCGGAGATTGGGGGCAAATGCTTGGTGTCTCGGGATGGGTGTCACTGTGTGTGTGTGTGTGTCTGACTAGACACTTTGCTGGGCTCTGTCCTGCCCCTGGCACCGGGCTCCACTGAGGTGCATTTGCCAAAAGAAATTAGAAAAAAAAAAAAGCCCCCACCCATCAAACAAAACCATGAACTGTGAAACGTTGTAAGTAACAGTACGGTTCTCCCACCAGCCAGCAAGAGCACAGGCCTGCCCCTAAGACATGTGTGGCAGCTAATTAGTGAAAAGGCAGAGCCCCTCCAAACTCCCAAACCCACTTCTAGGCAACCACCCAAAAAAGAAACCAAAAGGCTTTGTTCTTTATTTAAAAAGAAACCCAAAATGCTTCTTCACCCATCTATGTTATAAAATTTAAGACAGAACACACTATTCCATAAACATGCCTCTGTGTCTTCTCGCTGGCGGGCCTCCCTTGCCAACCTCCCCTGTTCTCAGAGGCCCTGGGACCCCTGTCAGAACTACCCAAGCGTGCACCCAGCTCACAGCTCCCCATGGTGATGCCGGGGCGAGGTGGCCCCAGCCCCCCAGGCGGAGCTTGCTGAAGCCGCGGGGAGTCAGGCTGGCCCGGAGGCCCCCCGAGCTTGCTGCCAAGCCAACGTGCACGCTCTCTTCCCGGCCCGCCCGTCAGAGCTGGTGACACCACCTTTTCAGCGGATGGGTACTGACCCTATTCGGTGCTAGGGACACTCTCTTCAGCTGTCACAGCCTCAAAAGCAGCCGCCCCACAATGTTCTAAGCCTGAATGATGGCGAAGGCTGCCGAATTCTATACACTTTCGACAAAAAATCACGACGTTGTATCCTGAGGGGGAGCGACTGTGATGGCACGAAACTATAGCTCAATAAGGCAATTTCAAAAACAAGTCACAGTGTCCACGCCCTTGTAGCTTCTTTGGCTCTGCACCTGATCCAAAGTGGGGACCCGGGTCTTCTGCGCAGAGAGGGCCCACGTGGTTCAGAGGCTGGAAGACTCTGCATGGGGAGAGGCTGGAGCCAGGGTCCTGGGGTGTGGGGGTGGCTGGTGAAGGGGCCTCTGGAGGACAGGCTTCCAAGTGGCAGCAGGAAAGGGTGGGGGACAGGGAAGGGGAGGGGCCACAAGAGGCAGGGTGGGCAAGTTACACGGCACGACAGGGTGACAGGATGGCTGGATGTGGGTGGGGGGGGTGGGGGGGATGTGTTTAATGTCAGGCTGAACCATATGCCACAGCCACATCTGTAGGTCAAAAGGGTCAAATCCTGGCCCAACCTGGCCTGTCTGCGTGTGACACAGGCGGAAAGCTCAGCCTCCAGGGTGTGCTAACAGGCCATGTAACCGCAGGCTTGTCACTTAGACCCCACGGGCCTCTGTCTTCTCATCTGTAAGTGGGATGGCACAGCTGCACCCCAGAAGCACAATCCCATTCCCATGTTTTAACATATACACGATGCCCAGCATGTGGTGGGCTCGCCAGGGGCTTGAGGAGGGAGCATCCTTCTTTCCTGCCGCTCCACCTGCCTCTTCACCTTACACCCCTGGCTGTCCCCAGAGCGGACAGAATAGCGGAACTAAGTCTGAACCACCAACCTCCCACAGGCATCTCTCCCCACCCCTATAAATCCAGCCGCCGAGCAAATCAGGACAGGAAGCACAATTCTGCACAGCAAAGCAGACCCCCCACTTTCCTGACGTTACCACGGAAACACGGGAGTGCCAACTGCCCCTGGGGCCCAGGGCTATGGCTAGAATGGGCTGCATCTGGCATCCTCAACCTGGGGGAACCCTGAAATAAAGCCAGGAGACAAACGGCCCGAAGGCAGAGCCAGGGCCAAGGCGAACCAAGGGCTCCCTGTTACCGATGCACAGAGCAGGGAAGGACGTTCGCTGCCAGGAGCCAGCAGGTGGGCCAGCAGGTGGGCCTGGACGGCTCTGCAAAGCTGTCACTGTGCAAGGCCGTGAATGTTCCCGGCCCTCAGCGCTAGTGATCAAGGGGAGGCCCAAGAAACCTCTTCCTTTTGGCTCACGCGGAGACAAGGCAGCCACACGCCAGCCAGCGGGGCCCCTGAGGACACCTGCCACGAGCAAAGTGATTTGATGCTCCGTGGTCCTGACTCGGTGCCTCCAGATCCGACGGCAGCTCCCGGGGCCACGGCACTCAGAGACGGCTTCTCTGTGGGGACTGTCCTGGGCAGGTCACTCAGGGTTCTCTTCCTTCAGTCCTGAGGCAACACCAGCTACTCTCATAAGAAAAGCGCAAGAGGGGCCAGATGCCAGTGGGACAGGGTGAGGAGGTGCCACAGAGGAAAGCTTCAGTCTTTTCTGGAAAAGCCACTCTTGTGTGGGGCCTTTCCTGCACTCCTGGACCCTTACCTATTCTAGGAGGCCAGAGACTGATGCCAGCCAGGTCCCCACCGGAACTAGTCCCAGCCAGCGAGTACACTGTCCCTGGGCCTGCATTCTGACGTCCACGAGCCATGGGTGCAGGTCAAGGCACACGATCGTGGCCATGAAAAAAATCCATCACGCTCTTCAACTCACTTGGTGAATTAGCTGGCAGGTGTGAACTAAGCTCTGCTTTCCTGGAAGGTGTCCAGGAGGACATTTCCTTCAGTCCTTCAAAGTCACACCGAGGGTCCAAGCCCAGGACTTAGAAACCTTGCCCAACGCTGGTCTCCAGAGACCAGCAGAAGGTGTGAAAGCTGAAACAAGACAGGACATGCCGGAGAGATCCAACTCGGGGTCAATGAATGCACGTCGGGATCCCCAAGGAAGGGACGTTCGTGCCCACAAAATACTCTGACCTTCTTGCCAACAGGTAAGATGGTGTGGATTCCGTGCTTACTACGGAGAGACCCCCGGCAACTCCAGAGAGAGCAGTGGGCTCGCCTGCCTCTGCACTTGCAAACGAAGGGTCGGGAGGACTCATTCGTAAGGGGAAAAAATGCACTCTTGGCTTCACGCCTCCGGGGAGTAAATCACCCTTCCAGAAGCTCACCCAAACGATCCCACGTTTTCACCGAGCTGGCTCAGAGCTGTGTGTCCAGCAGCTGCTCAGAGCCACGGCGCTGCCCGGGCACCCCCGGAGGCAGCTGCCACTCACCAGACAGCGGGTCTTTGCCAATCATCAAGACATTGGGCAAATTCATTACGATCAGCTGCTGGAGAACTTCCTACAGAAACAAAGGGGAAAAGATACCGTTAAGAACAGAAAACAAAATTAAAGAATGACTAAGAAAATTACAGTCTGTCCCTGGATGAGCGTGCGGCCAGTAAGTGCTAAGTCTGAGCATCCTCTAAAATAGGAAGGAATATTTAGGACATAAATAAACGCGGAAAGCCCAAGTTAAGTACGTTTCCGCCTTGATCACTAACACATAAAAATCACGCCTGCCGATGCAGAGAGAGACCTACTGCAGTCCAGGATAGAGGATTAAGTCTAAGTTTCTTTTTAAGAGAGGTCTTTATTTTTATTGTACGGTTTGCTGGTGCAATTAAAAAAAAGTACAGAGCAAAGATGAGAGAGAGACTACGGAGTCTTTATAACCTGATGATTCAGGATCCTAGCATTCGGCAGGTCTTTGGGACGAGCTGTAAATGAGGAGACTTCCCTCATTTACAGCAGCAGCGTCCCCGGGGGAGGGGGATAAATCACAGCTAATCTGCACCCGTTAAAGGAGGCTCAAGGAAATGAGCTGCCTTCTGGCCCTCACACCAAGGGGCTTTGAAAGAAGGGCCCAGGCACCAGCCATCAGTCATGCCCCCGTGTCTGGGGTCTTTAACAAGCTCCGCCGGTGGAGTGTGCCGGCTCCGACGTGCCGAGCCCCCGCACCCGTTTCCCAGAGCACTTCTCAGGACAGGTTGTCCTCTCTGCCCAGACGTGCCTTGTTTTTCACCAATGGGAAGATTAAAGTCTCATTTTTATAGAAGACAAGGAAGGGAGTAGGTTTCCCTAAGTATTCTCGGTCTGAAAAAGATTACAAAAGGGGTCACTACAGAAATTTTTCACCGAAGCACCTCCTGTGCCTTTTTTGTTTTTTTTTAAGATTATTTCTTTACTTATTTACTTGAGAGAGAGAAAGTGAGAGAGACAGCACAAGCAGGGCCGAGGGACAACCAGACTTTCCCGCTGAACGAGCCCAGTTCAGGGCTAGACCTCAGGACCTGGGGATCATGACCTGGGCCAAAGGCAAGTGCGTAACTGACTGAGCCAGCCAGGTGCTCCTCTCTGATGCCTTTTGGGAAAATGTTTCCAGCAAGACAGCTTCTTTCCAACATCACTCTATTGCACCAGCTGAACTCGAGCATCTCTGTAATCTGTATAATGCCAACTAGCCCTGAGGAAGAAAACAGGGACTATCACTCAGTCCTCTAACGCCACGGGGCCCAGCTGAACAGCCCAGAACGATGTCCAAATCGTCAGATCAGAGTGGTAGCCTTGGCAAGCATGCCCGGAGAGGCCAATACCTTCAAAATATACATAAAGTGATTTTCTCCTCCCCCCTCTGTGTCTTTCCATGGCTCCTGTGCACACCAGATTAGGGGCAGAGGGAGAGGAGCGGATGCAGACCCAAACACACCGGACCCCTCTCCACTCAATGCCGGCGAACGTTTTTATTATCTGGGGTTGCAGGTCACCACGTGAGATGCTAATGGTCTCTCAAACACATCTTCATTGGCAAGTACCCGTGCCAGACGAAGCCTGAGTTGTAGAGCAGCCTCAGCTCTCCTTCGGGGCCTGAGAGAAGTCAACACACATACAAAACAGTCTCTCAACCGAATGCTCGCGCCAAAAGATTCCACAGTCTCTCCCTGGGGCAAAACACACACGGAGAGTAAAATCAGCAAAATCCACTTTCTAGCTCGCTCATCCAGCAAAAGGAAGGACTCCAGGCCAGATTAAGCCCATTCCATCACGGAGTCACTACTCTGCCTCCACGCTGAACTCAAGGGCTCAGCCCCGCTTCTGGAAGATTTACTTGCTGTCACTGTCCAACCAGCTACAGTCCCTTTAGAAGCCCGGGCTGGTTTCCGCCTCCCACCGTCCAAGCGTCGGGGGCACCAGAGCTATGACCGGGGTGCTCACGCTTACAAAGGAGACACAGAACGTGAAATCATCTCAAAGAATTCTCCAGTAATAACAAGGTGGTATTTTTATGCTAAGGATTATCTCAGCAAAAGATCATTGGAAACACTGCTAGAAACTATTGCTAGAAAACCCATATACCTTCTCCCCAGAGTATTTCACATCAGTGTTTTTAATTTTCCCACAAGAAATGTGTCCCTTGTGCAATCAAGAAGTATTACTTTATGAACTCATGATTTTTTAAATTTGTTCCTTTCAAAACAACAACAACAACAATACTATGGGTCTCCTAAAATCTAATCCTGTGGTCCAAAGCACTCCTAAGACATTAACCTTCTCCCTACAGGCCCACCAAGCACATTTTCAGCAAAAGCAGGCCCCAAGGTGTGAGGGCACAGACAGAGCTGTCCAGTAAAATTACAATATGAGACACACATGAATTTCGAATGTTCTAGTAGCTACCCTAAAAAGGATAAGGAAAAAAAAGGTGTGTTTGCGTGTATGAAAATACTCGAATAATATGTTAAGCCAACATATCCAAAATATTATCATTCTGCCATACAACCAACATAAAATCATGAATGAGATATTTTACATTGTCTTCTGGTACTAAGGTCTCTAGAATCCATTAAGATTATACCCACAATCCGAGTCAAATCAGATGCTAAATTTTCACTAGAAACACTTGATCTGAAAAAAGTAGTTTCCCAACACACTTATAAGTCTTCCAACGACCGAATCAAGTGTCAGTTTTCAAATGTCAGAAAAATTTCACTTCCTCAGTCACACCAGCCACACACGGAGGCCCCAACAGCCACACATGACTAGCAGCTGTCATGCCCAGGACATATCAGTCACTCCCCAACACCAGTGACAAGAGGATCTCGGTGGCAGTCAGTCCCCAAGGAAAGCTGAGAAAATACATCCTTCGTCCCCTCGGGGTGGCAGGGCCTCCAAGGCGACAGGCCAGGCCCTCCATCTAGTGGGGACGTGAGGTGGTTGCTGACAAGGAGACCCTCCCTCCTGGGACTCAGAACAGAAAGCCACTGTGCAGGCCGCAGCTGACTCTGGCCAGCTTGGCGGGCACCTGGTCACACCCCAGCCTGCGGCGTGGGGTGGGAAAAAGCCAGGATGGAGAACACAAGCCCAGGGGTGTGCTCTGAGCAGCCCTCTAACTTGCCAGTAAGCCCTCCTGGTGCCAACCCAGACCTCTGCAAAGAGCAGAAGCAAAGGGCACAGTCACAGACAGAGGCAAAGATGAGGGAAAGGGGCACACACGAATCTCCACGCAGTTTCATCTTGTCACCGCATCCCTGTGGCCTGATGGGCAGGAGGGAAGAGTCAGACTCAGGGTGCGGCTTTCCCAGAGACATGCCCCCCCCCCACCTTCTGCAGAGATGGGGGAGGACGAAGGGTTAACTCCAGAGATCCAGGAGGGATTCTGTACCTCTTCTCTCCGCCTCCCCTGATCCCCTCCTCTGAGTGTGTTCTCAGATCCTAACACAAGATGCTGGGGAAGCCCCAGATGTTCCTTTTCATAAACGAAGCTGTACTAATTGCCTCCTGGAAGGATCCCATTGGTAACTGCTGTAAACAAACCCAGAGTCCCGAGAATGGGTGAGAGGAGGGTGGGCATAGGGGATTCTCAGTGGCGGAGGGCTGGAAAGTGCTCCGTGATGTAAGAAGGGGAGAGAGCCCCCCAGGACACCAGGCCCCCGGACACCGGGCTACAAATCCAGAAGCTGGATCTTACCAGAATTCTGAAGTTCCTCCCGGGCTGTCAGCCCTACCTGCTGGGGGAGCGATGGGGTCGGCCAGGACACTCTGCAGGGAGCGTCTGTCGCCCCAGTTGGCGATGCCGAGGGCTGCGCATCTGTGTTTGCACATGGTGTCAACAAGCCTGGAGGCTCCCCCTGACAACATCCCGGCCCCCATCCGATTCCCAGCTTCCTGATTTCAGCAGCAACCCAAGGGCGAGAACGCAGGGCCCGTGGCATGGCTCTCCAGGTCACGGCTGGGGAGAAGTTCTGAGAATAGAACCAGGGAGCGGAGTGGGAGGAAAACGCTCCCTTCCTATTAGAATTCTCTCCTGGCAAGTACAAATGTATTCAATGGGGGGAAAACACAGGAAACCGGAGGGGGAGCCCCATTCTGGGCCTCAAGGGTCCTGGAGCACAGCTAGGGACAGGAAGGATGACAGAAGATGCTAATGAGCAGATTCTAGAGGTGGCCGGGGAAGGCACACACCTCACACTTGATTACAACTAAGCGGGTGGCCCTGGTGGACCCAGGAGCACGGCCTCACCACCAGTGACACCAAATGCTTGTCCTGCTGGTCTTTGAAGCCACTGTGGGGCCCGGGCCACAAGGCAGGCTGGCGCCACAAGGTCGGGCTACACCCTCGGCACCCCTTCTGTCCCCAGCCCTCCTCCTCAAACCTCCTTCCACCTCACTCCTCTTGGGGACGTTCAAGGTTTCCTGAACATCTGCACTAGGTGGGTACAAGCAAAGTCTCAGGATGAAAAGACCTGGAAGGCTCTGTCACTGCCCTGTGGACAGGGCTGCCTGGCTAGAGGCAGGAGGACACAATGAAGGGGAGTCAGAGGCCTGAGGCAGCACAACAGAGGCTGAGAGGGACCTGGAATGGACCCCAGCAGGGGCCTGATGGGACCCCCTCACTCCCAAGGGCTTGTAGATGAAGCTCAGTTGCCGCATTCTGTCTAGTCACTCCATTAAACTGTGAGGTCCTGGTGGAAGCTGGGCCCCCAATTCCATTTTGGCCAGTCCCCATTCAGGACTCAGAGAGCACACCCATCCGCCCATGGCAGCCGAATGTCCTGGAAGACCCAGAATGAGCCGGTGCTTTCTCCCAGGACCTCTTCTCTTGGTTTAGGAATAAGGGGACACAGCTCAGGCCCCTTAAAACCCCTCCACTGACCCCTGGGTATCAGTGCATGTACCAGTGGACATAAACAATCCACCTCACAATACCACTGTCAATGGCAACATAGTAAATGGAGGGCCGAAAACAGCCCCCCAACACCTCAAAATACAAATGAAAGGATGACGAGGCATGTGATCAAGGAGGGGCACCTCCGCACGGTGGCTACAAGCAGATCCCGGGGGGTCGGTTAGGTCCGGGGAGATCCAGCACTCATCCTGGTTCCTGAGACCACGACAGATGCTGCCTGAGACAGGGATACATGACTGCACGGACAGTCCTGAAGGCACATCAGTAAAGAAAGAGAAACCCACAGAGAAGCTTCCAAAATGACAGCACATTCTTTCCTACAGCCACCATGACAAGGGCACTGCCCAACATTTTCTAACGATCCTGGGGCTCGTATCCCCTTAAATGACGCTATTTAAACCCCGTGACCTGGCTTCTCAGATTGTGTTGGCAGCATTGATTTGCCAGTGACTGAGCTGTGCAATGACAGGCTCCCAGAAATCATCTTTTCCTTTGAGACAACTCACCACGTATCCAAGAGGAGACGACGGGATTTCACTTCCGTTTTTTAGAACACCGGCCCCTGCTCCCTCATCAAAGTGCACTCTGGCATCTCCCACAAGGAAACGCAAAGCCTCCCTCAGCTGGGAAGAGCAGGTGCCAGCCAGTAGGATCCCAGTGACCCTGGACTGGTGGGGGGTGGGTGGAGAGGGTTCACTCTCCGCTGCACCCTGGGGATGGAGGCTGGAGGCCCTGGGGGGAGGGGTGGGCTCCCGAGCACCAGGCCCTTAAAGATCGGGGCTCAGGGGGTCCCAGAAAAGTTCCATCCACTACCCAGGGCAGTGTAGGGGCCTCCCTGACGAGACTCACAGTCCCGCCAGGGCCCATCTGGACCTCTACGCCCGCCCAAGCAGAAAGGTCATCTCTCGTGGTGGAAGAGACACAAGGTCCTGGAGAAGTTTCGGGGTGGGAACACTTGCACTTGCGCGTGTACACTGGGACTGCAGGACCAAGAACACGGGTGTCACGAAGACGCTGAGAGAATTCTTTTTCTCCCCTCCAAATGAAACTCAAGTTTTATGGCTTGATATTATGCCGGAAAGACAAAACAAGTGCTGTCGAAGGCCAGGTTCTCTGAATCGCGAGTGACCCTCCATAGGGGTTTGACCAGGAGCTGATGCTGAGTAAATGAGGGGGGACGCCAGAAGAGTGAAGACAATCACCCAGCAGAGGCATCCAGAAGGTTACCAAGGAGGTTGGGATGGTCTGAACAGCAAAAATGCGCCTTCCACACAGCCAAAGAGACAAAGAGCCTTGTATGGACCTGGCCATGTTCTCAGAGTCAATACTGAAAATCAGAAACACGTGTGGCATTGGCTTTGCGCGTGCACCCAGCCGCCTCTAGGTCTGCGGTTCAGATCCTCAGAAGTCACACACTGAGCACTGGGCCGTGAGGTGAGCACTCTCAGCCTGAATGGAAAGGCAGGGAGGTAGAAAATCATAGCCCAGAAGGCAGGGGTCAGAGCAACACAGCACAAGGAACACCGCCAAACCCTAGCCAGGCAAGTCTGGGAAGGCTTCCTGGAGATGGCTTTTGAGCTGGGCTATGCAGAATGCTTAGGAGTCCCACAGGAGAAGGAGAAAGCCCAGAGATGGCTGAACTGCTGAATGTGGCCAGCAAGTCAAGCCTTGGGTTACACTGTACCACACACTCTGCAGGTCCCAGTGGGGCACGTTTTCTTCCCCCCACATCCCTAGCCTGCATTCCTCCCAGTCAGAATCCTATTCATCCTCCAAAGCTCACAGAAAACATTACCTCCTCCATCCAGCTACCTTTGATGCCATGAAGCACATGCAATTTTCTTTCCTCTGAATTCCAAATGCTTCATTTGCCCATGTCTGTGGTCCTTTCGCATTTTGCCTTGTCACGCAACACCCCCCCCCACCCAGAGGCAGCGAAAAGCTGCTATAGTGCCAGCTGACAAAATTAGACTGATCAGAAAAGATTTCTCAAAATTTGTATCAATTTTTTTTTTTAAATGGGGGCACTGGCTGACTCAGTTCCTTAAGTGTCTGACTCCTGACCTCAGCTCAGGTCTCGATCTCAGGGTCCTGAGTTTAAGTCTCACATCAGGCTCCACACCCAGCATGGAACCTACTCAAAAAAAAAAAAAAAAAAAAAAAAGTCTCTTTTTTTGAGGGAAGAGGCGTCCTCTCTGTCTCTTTATCACTGACGGGGGAATCAGGTCCTGAAAACCATCTGCTTTGCTCCACCACCATGATCAAAGTAACTCAACTGTCTTTGTCTGGAAACTTGGTAAAACCAGCGGCCGTAGGCCTTAAGATTCACCAACCTGCAGGTGTTAACAAAAGTTAAAACATCTCATAGTGAGTTTGTAATGCTGCTTTGGATATGCCATGCTTTCCCATTGTTAATTTCCAAATATGATTGTTCTAGGAGCAAACAAAGCAAAACAAGTTTCATTTAAAATTCCTACACTACCGAAGTGAGTCCGACAAGAAAGGTATCGCCTGAATTCCAATGCTCCCAGGGTCTATTCCAGTGCCCTATATGAGAAGACATGTCTAACCCCCACAGCAAGAACCCTACCGGGCGGTGCATAGCACCAGTGAGGGCTCACGTAGAGGACGTGCCTCTGGGACTCTACAAGGCTCAGATGCTCACGGAGCACCCCAGACAGACCCACAGAGCTGGGGTAGTGTCTGGGCCCTCCACACGCATTTACTCCTCACCATTTATGCTCATGCCATCAATGAGCTGTCCTCCCAGCGATGCATCTCAACATCTTGCACCCGGATCTGGCCCAGACGAGTTCATAACACCCTTCGATACTCCTCAGTCAAAAGAAAAACTGCCCGAAAGCCTGGCCCTTCTAGACATACGCCCAACCACAGAAAGGGTCCCATCTCTTTCCTGCTCCCCACAGTCCCATGAGGCGGTCAGGAAAAGAATCAGAATTTCCAATCTGAGGGAACCAGGGCACGATGCTGGTAACGAGGCTTCGTGGTGGGGTCAGAGCGGGGGCCAGGAATGGCGCTCTGGGTAGTAAGCTCTCCCCGGGACCACACCACCTACCCCATGGCCCAAACCAGAGCACTCCGTTACTGGTGATGCTGGCCTGTACCTTCCGTGGGGATTCACGGCACCCACAGCCTGCTGCCCCCAACCCCCGGCAAATCCTGCCTCCCACAGTTTTGCCCCATCTGAGGTCAATAGGGACCTGACTCCAACACCGTGCGCCCCAGCCCGCTTTCTGGGGTATCACCGCCAAGAGCATGAGTTTCTAATTGAACTGCTGGGAGGAGGTGTAAGCCTGATGATTTATCCTCGGCCGGCCGTTCAAAGCCTGGGCCCATGGGGCCACGGGCTTTTAATCCCATCTGGACAAGGGGCTCTGGCTCCTAGCGCATTCCCTGTGACTGGGGCAGGGAGCCCCAGCAAAACGAGTGGTAATGAAGTACTTTATGTTAAGAGGCTGTCACGTAAAGCTGCTGATAGATTCAATCCATCTGTTCTAACCCCTTTCAATTACTCCGGGGTCCCCAGGGCCTGACACCAGCACAGAGTCACACGAGCCTGACAGCGCGGGCTCTCCTAACTAGGCCACACCACACTGCAGCAGCCGGTGATTTAAAGCTACCCGCTGGGGCCACCCGGGCTTACAGCAGCAGGAGAAAACCGCCCGCCCCCGTGTTCGTGTTCATAGCGGCCTCACCCCGTGGCTCTGTTCACAAAAACAAACTAAGACGGCGCTTTGTTCACAGAAAGGGAAACAAGTGTTTCCTCCAAGCGGATCGAGGAGCAGACCTGTGGGAAGGAGCCCCTGGAAACACAATCACCACTGTGTGCAGGCAGAGCTAACTGCTGTGTGACCTCAGGCAGGCCACAGTCCCTCTCTGAGCCGCACCTTCCTCTGTTCCAGGACAGGGACCATCTCTAAGGGATGTCTGGCTCCTTCCGAAGTTGGGGGAGGGGAACTGGGAGAGGAGATGCGGTGCTGACACAGAGGAACACAGCACACTTTTATGCAGTTACTAACTTAGGGCGGCCAACTCTGAACATGGGCAAGTGCCCACACAGCCCGGAAGAACCCAGGGGAAACCCAACAGGGACGGGGCTGGAGGACACTCAAGTGTCCCCACAAATGCCTGTCCCCTTCCCTCTAGGGCTGGTGTGACGCCTGGGGAGCTCTCTGTGGGAGGACCCATCTTATCTGATGCTGGGAAGTGCCTGTTCTGAGCCCCTGGACCAAAAAAGGTGGTGGGGGAGCCCCGGAAGCACGGGGAGGGCACTGCATTCGGCTCCTCTGAGAACAATTTCTGCCCATAAATGGTGTTTCAGGAACCACTTCACACAGTAAATACAAGCCTGTCACCAGCACCCGAAGTGGGGCTCTAGGGAACAATGGCAACCACAGGTGCAGGGGGCGGGGGCACAGGGCCCCAGATGGCCCAGCAGAGGGACACACGGCCTTGCTGACAGACCCCAGCCAGCAGCAGGGGGCCAGTGAGACCAGCCTTCCAGATGACCTACAGAGTAGGGAAACTGAGGCCCAGAGAGGAAAGTCACAGAGGTGCTGCATCACCTTTGGGTCTAGAAACCCAGGTCTCCTCTGACTCTGCCCTGGAGCTCTTCCTGCTCCAGCAAGGAGCTCACTGCCCTCCATCAGCGTCTACGGAGGGCCTCCCACATCCAGGGCTGTGTTCCAGGAGGGGCCGCAGGGGAGAGGGGGGTAGTCCTGTCCTCACACTCGTTGCCTGGAGTGGCTCAAAGCTGCCCTGTGCTGTATCCCCAGCACGAACATCAGCATTGGTGCTTGGTGTTGACACAGGGAGACCCCCTTCATGGCAGTGAGGGATTGCACAGCCGTGCGCCAGCACCTGGAGAACCTCTCTTCAAGCTTCTCGGTAGAGTTGACATATGTGTTGACCGGTAGGTGAGGGAGGGCGTGGGGCTCATACCGGCACCATCTGTTGACCAGAGTGTCGCGGGCATGTGCGCATAAAGGGAAGGCTGGAGGAGCCACCAACGCCACCTGGTCCAGGGGACCCAACTGCTCCCCTGCACCCCCAGCAAGCGGGAGCCCCAGGCTGACTTCCTGGGCACCTTCCGCCCTGGGCCTGCCCACAGATCATCAGGGGGGAGAGGCGTGGCTCTCCCCTGTCCCAGCAAGCTGCTGGGCTGGAGGCACATGGGCATCTGTGCGTCTGCCGGGTCCCATTCTCTTCCACCCCCTCCCCTAGCAGCCGGGGCAGGGCCAGAGCCGGTGCCACACCCTGGAAGCCATCCCCCTGCCTGCGGGTGCTATGGCGGCTCCCACGCTCCCAGGATACAAGTCAGAGCAGGAGGGGCACAGAGTACCCAGGAGCCTCCGGCTGCACGTGGCAGCCTGCTGGGACCTGTGTGGGCAGGGAAAGGCAGGCGGGGAAGCCAGGCCATCACACCACCCCACAGGAGAGCGTCAATGCTCCCAAGTCATCCAGGCCTCCACACATCCATCTCCCCAGGGCAGAAGAGAAGGGCAGCCGATCCCTCTCTCTCTGGCACCACTGTGTTTCTGGGCACCTAATGGCTGTCAGGTGGTGTGCTGGTGTGTGTCGGGGGTAGGGGATTACACAGAGAAGATCTCTGTCTTCAAATCTATGATATGCAGACAGACAAGTTCAGCAAACCTGCAAAAAGCAGTGAGGGTATCCCGGGTGCATGTGCAAGAGCCTGGGAGAAAGACCCAGGGGACAGACTCGCCAGCCAGAGGGGATGTGAGGCATCTGAACTGAAGCACAACAGGAGAGGCCAATCCAGGAAGGCTTTCAGGAAGAGGTGGCACTGAGCTACAGAGGGACAAAGAAGAGCAGATGTCATCCAGGCACGTGAGTATGGACAGGGGTCATGCTGGTGGCTTAGGAAGCATTACCATCACACAGATCACCCACCTGGGAATGACAATAACAACAAACACACAGTACAAGCAAACAAATTTTTAAGAACCAGTCACTTCTCATCGTTATGGGAGTTTGCAACTGACGGCCAGACTTCATCTAGAGAGCAAGAAACTCTGGAAGGTTTTCTTCTGTTGTTTTTTTTTCTATCACCAAAAATGCATTCTATAGCAGGAAACTGGGGGAGGGCAGCTCAGGACACAGTTGAAAAACTGGGGAGGAGGAAGGTTAAGAAATGACAAGTCTGTAATGGGTCATGTTTTAGCAGGAAGTGAAAATCTCAACAGATGGTATGGACTTCAAGGCAGCTGGACCAGGGGTTGGCGGTAGCTCGACCTCCTCGCCCCCAGCACTGGAGGCAACCTTCCCCACGCTACAGCACTCACGTCCAATGCCACCCTGTACCCAGATTCCTTGGCTGGAAATAACAACTCTCTCCTCTGGGCCCCCCTGAGCTCCTGCACCATGTAGCCCCACAGTCAGTTCAAGGTGACCGGGAGCCTCAGGGTCTTGGGGTGCTGTAAGGTGCTCCTCTCCGAGTCCCCCCTCCCCACCCCAGGCCTCCTGCACCCGCTGTCCACAGATGCTCACTAATCGCTGGCTAAACCAAAGCCACTGACCACAGGGAAGGAGGGTCTGGTAAGAACAGAGGCCCCAGGACCTCCGCCCACTGAACCCAGCCTCACCCCTCGTCCAGAGGGCAACAGACCCTCGCTTATGAACAACAGTCAGAGGCCCTAAGGAGCCAGCCTTCTGGATCCCCAGGTCCTGGCTGGCTGGCTATTTGCCAGGGCAAGATCTGTTCGATCGATGACAATTTCGGCGGGTGGGGATAAGGCAGTAAATGAGAACAATGAAGAGGTCAGTGAGTGTATCACACGTATGTGCCAGGCATACTAAGTGGTTAAGAAAACTAAGCAAACAAGACAAGAGTGAAGGAGAAAGAAATTACAGAGGGGTAGCCAAAGAAGCCCCACCCCACCCCACCGATGAAGTGATGGTGGGACAAATGTGAGTGGAGAGGGTGGGAGACAGGGGGACATGACGAATGGGAGAATTCCAGCCACAGGGACCAGCAAGGGGGAAAGTCTTGTGGCGAGAATGTGACGTGCAGTCCTACTGAGCATGACACATGCGGAGAGTGGGGCCATTTCCAAGGTCAGACAGCCCCTGCCGATGCCTGAGGAAGCCCAGGAGCTGTCACACAGGGAACTCGCCAGGACACGGGGCTTACAAAGACTCTGAGCCTGGACCCTGGCACAGAGGATGGGTCCTACCGACCTGGAGTGCCATGGTGAGGACCCCGAGGCCAGGGCTCAGAGTCAGAGAGTGCCCCCATCGACGAGTGATGTCTGCTTGAGCTAAGCCGCGGGGACACTCCCTGCTGTAACCGCTTGTGGCATACGTATTGTGGGGACGAGAGGAAAGGGACTGGCAATTCTTAGTCCCTCTTTATGAGGCTGCGGACTGGGCTTCCTCTGCCAAACCAGCTTCACTTCTGAAGCCTTCTTACCGGGCTGTGGGTTCCCCAGGATGTGTATTGGCCATCTCCCTTGCCACGGCTCCCCCTCAACCAGGGCATGGCACCAGGAGGGGCTCACTCCGTATTTGTCAGAGGAGCTAGGCTGGCACAGGGACTCACTGTGTGAACAGCCTGAGCGAGGATCCCTACAGGACAGGGACAGAAAACGTGCCCTGCCTTTCTGCAGTGAGGATGTGAAGATCGGTTGGGGTGGGGGGGGGGGGCGGCGGTGCTTTCCTTCAGCTGTGGGTAAGGTGGGTGTGATGACCACCAAAATCAAAGAACATCTGGGAGGAGGTGGAAAATGAAGGCCTGCAGACCCACCCCAGCACCTGGTCACAAGGCTGGCCAGCTGCTCCGGCAGGGCTAGCTGAGCAGGGCTAGCTGAGCGCCTACACTTCTAGACAAGTCACCCTCACCAGCTGTTCCTGAACTCAAGTCAAGCAGGATGACGGTCTGTGCCTGACCTGCCACGCAGCAGGTGGCCTCTCCCAGCCCAAGCCAATGATGATGAGACTCATCCATGCACACTGACCGAGCACCCACTGCCGGCGCCCACATTATGCAGGGCGTGTGAAGAAGAGCTCACTCTGGTCCAGCAGGACATAGCATCTCCTGGTCACTGGGGCCGGTGCCCATTTTACATCCACTGTCTCACTCGTACGCTCATCAGGGAACTCACTGAACACGTATTCACCAAGCCTGGGTCTATTCCAGGCGGCGTGCTAGGAGTCAGAGATGTGACAGTGAGTGAACGTGGACCCATGGCTGAGCTGGCTGTGCACCCACCTGCCTTGAGAGTGAGCTCAGAGTCAGGAGCGGAGCTCTGGTTGGGCCCAGTGGGGGCCTCCGGTTAAATGTTTCCCGAATGCGAGCAGCTGAGAGAAAGCAGGCCGGAAGGCCAGCAGCCGGCCGTCATAAACCCCACCTCCCACCCAGGAGCAGAGGGGAAAGACGCAGAAAGGTGGGATGTGCTGGGCCCTCCCAGCCAGGGCCACAGGCCGAGGGAAGACCGTGGCTGTGGGGTAAGCTGCGGCACTGGACTCAGCACACGGCGGACTCCCCGGGGCGGGGTTGGGGAGGGGTGGACACCGGGGCTGCAGAGGCAGGAAAGCCATTTCTCCCACAGCCATGCTGCTGCTCCCCTGGCTGTTGAGATGCAGGAAAATGAGGCTGCACACGTTGGCTCCAGGTGGGCAGGCTGGTTGCCCACCCCCCCGGGGCTCCTGTAGCTGCCGCCCCATGCGCACGTGAGCCTACCCCTCCACCACACCCCTTAGGCCAGCATCATCGCCTGCACCCCCTGCAGAGGGCCTCTCACCCTGCGTCTGAGACACCGGTCTCTGCTAAAGGCAGGAAGGTAAGGAGAAACAGAGGCCATGAGAAAGCACCCCCACCCCTGAAAGAGCTCATCTCATCTCACACTGTCCACTTGAGCATTCTCTAGACACTCGGGGGGGTTGCCGTGACCGCTGAGGGCTGGCAGCATCAGGCTGGGTCACGGGGGGTCGGGGCAGGGCCTGAATCCATTCTGGGGGAGCGACACCGCTGCTGAGGGCAGGCCGAGCTGTGACTTCACTCCTCCACAGCGGTACTCCGGAGCTCATGGGGCTGCTGAGGAAGTGACAGCACTCGGGACACAGGGTTCCCCACAGCTGGCTGACCACCCATGCTGATTAACTCGGGTGCCCACAGGCACCATCCTAACTCCGCGAGCTAGCTGGGTTCAGAGGGGTTAAGTGACACCCAGGCCACCAGCAGGTGAGTGGAGCGTGGGACCCAATGCCAGCACCCAGGAGACCAAATGCCAGTTTAAGGCCCCGCTGACCTAACCCACAGGCCTCACTGTGCGGTCACCACCTACCTTACGGGGCTAGAAATCGTGGAGATGGCGGCGGGTTCCATGATAACAACCCTGACAATGACAGTGATCTGTGAGTAAAGATGACCTGACAACAGAGATGGACCCAAGAGTCAAGACACGAGAAGCCAGACCGACCACGAGAACCACCCCCACCGCCACAGCTCCAGGTGTCAGCGAGCTGGGCACCTCGAACATTCCCGGCAACGGCAAGAGGCAGCTGCTCAGAAAGGCAGGCTGCTGCCTCCCAGGCGGGCTTCCCAGAAAGGGCTCTCCTTACCGCCCACTGATAGGACACCAGCCCCAGGGCCCGCCTCACTGGCAGCGACTGTCTGGAACCCTGTGGGGTAAGTGGCAGCGCTGGGGACACTAGAGCTGCTTTTAGTGAGGGGGAGAAGGGGAGAGTGGCCAGGAGCTGGTGAGGAATCTGCCCTGTAAGGTAGGAGATAAAACACGACCTCTGGCCTCATGCAAGTTACCGCCTCGTTAGAAACACTCACACATGTGGAAATGATTGGTGGGTGAGGCCATCCCTAGCCAGGCCCTTCAACACACAGGAAACAAGTGGTTAAGGAAGAACAGAGCCACAAGCCGCAGAGGTTGCAACAGCCGGCAGCCCATGTGGAAGAGGGAGGCCTGAGCAGGACGGGGAGCGTGGGGGAGGTGAGAGAGCAGCAGGGGGAGGGTTGTTCTGGAAAAGGGGACCCCCTACCTCCACATGAACACTAGGTCATCACAGCCTTTGCTCAAACTAACTTGGCAGTGGCAGCGGGGGTATATGCTGGACGCCCCAGGCAAAGAACTGGGTTAATTATTAATCACAATCCTTGGCTCAAGACACTCCTCTGTGGTCACACATGGCTCACTTTCATTTAGTTACTTTTCACAATGTAATAACAACCTGCACACCCACCACCCGGAACACAGGCTCCGACCCTGATAATCTATCTAACCAGATGGTGACCCCATCCCGCCCCGCCTCCTCCCATCCAGGACACCTCCATCCTGAATCACAAGTACACATTCCCTTGCCTTTTTTTCTTTTTAACAGCTTTATTTCATCCATAAATATTCCTGAAAAGCACATTTTTATCGCTTTTAACGTTGTAAGAAAAGGAATGGTGCTGTATGTAATCTTCAGGAGCACATGCTCTTTTTGCCTGGTATTTATAATTGCTAAAATTCATCTACATCACTGCACATCACCGCAGGTAATCCATTTCAACAGCTGTCTAATATTCCATTGTGTGGCCACATCTCAGCGCATTCATCCATATTCCTGCACTGATGGGCATCTGGGCTGTTTCCAGGTCTCTACCAGTGGGAACAGAACTGCTATGAACATTCTTGTACGAGTCTCCCAGAGTCCACATGCCCGAGACTCCTTTGGGTATACACCTAGGTGTAAAATGAGCAGGACGCCAGGGTACATGGATGCGGAACTTTTGGCATTCATGCCAGACTGTTTTCCAAAGTCACTGCACCAATCTGCACTCTCTAGCAGTGTTTGAGAAATAGAAAATCAAGCAGAACAGCAACACCCAAGCATTAACCAAGAGCTTTAACCCTTCCCGATAGCCTCGAGTCAGCCTGGGAGCAAACACTGACCCAGCGCCACGACCCTCAGATGCATGCAAGAGCCGGGTCTTGACACCTTGCCAGCCTGACTCGAAAACCCTGCATTCCCAGCCACAAAGGCCTCCCACAGGACAGGCCAACTCCTGCCAGACGGAGAAGGCTGGAAGGGGAAGCATGAGGCTGTAGGCAGAGCATGACATCAAAGACACCTCAACAGGATCGAGGTCAATGTCAAGGGCTGAAACAGAGATCCCCCAGGCCAGTCTATACAGGATCCTGCCTTTGTCACCCAGCGCTAGGGATGAGCTATTGCAAGGTCTGGTCTAACTGGTCTTCCATGACTAGAATTTTTCTCACTCTGCCGTCCGCTGCCCTGGGCTCTCGAGCCTCCTCCAGGTGAGCCTGTGTGAGGAGGAGGCTGCTGGGGCCACACAAGCGTTGGCCCCTCGAGCTTGCCTCCGACTCCATTCCAGCACCTGCTCTCATTCTGGGCTCCAGGGACAGGTGACAGCGATGGCCTTCCATGGTACCCACACTGATGCTTGGGCCTCCCACTGGAGTGCCTTGTTCCCACTTGCAGTGGGTCTGCTGGAGACCCACACACAAAAAACTGAACGTTCCCTGCCCTTTGGTAGTTCAACGACTGGCGAAAGTGTCTACCCTGAAAGCAGAAAGGAAAGGCAAAGGGGTCTGGGCGGACTGTAAGTGTTACGGGACATCGGGCCAGGGTAAGATGGCTAGGGACTGAACAAGGCACCTCCACGCTATGCCATGGGGCCCCAGGACCCTCCCTCTTCCCAGGGCCTCACCTTCCAGCTTCACGTGTCATCTCGACACTAGCAGGGCCCTTCCCCCACGTCACTTCCGCACAGTTGTCTGGTCTTCACACACAGATGCTCAATAAACACTTGCCCAATAAAAACAACGCTCACATCGCTATTTATACAAGAGCACCCCAAAACCTTTATAAAATGCTATGTACAGAATTCTGGTCATCCTGGGGGTGGCTGAACGTTCCACCAACTTTTCAGAAAATGGTACACGAAGAAGCACATCTGTTTCAACAAGCAGCAAGAGAAGCAAGGACACAAGAGCCAAGTGTCAGTCTGAGAGTCAGACATGCACCTCGAAGCAGGCAGAGAAGCTTAATCGAAGACCATCAAAAATCACACGCAAGCCAAAACGTTTCCGGAAGAATCCTATACACTTTTACAACAAGGTTGTTGTGGACATTTTCCAAATGGAAATAAAAGGAGACAACAGTGCAATCAGCAAGCCCCATGCTGGCATCACTCCCAACAATGTGCAAGACCTAGTTCATCCATCATGTCTCCCTTTGCTCCAAAAATTACTGTAATGCAAACTCCAACATCACGTCATTTCGCCTCATCAGAATGTTTCTCTAATGAACAATGGCGTTTTCTTACATAACCACAAGTACATGCTTTCATGTTTTTTTTTCCTATGTGCTTCTTAAAATGAAGCACTGTCCATTTTCGGAGGCCAGCCGGAAGTGGAAGAGAAGGGGTGGGGTGGGGAGGGGTGGGGAGGGGTGGGAAGTGTGTGAATACAGAGTTCACATTAGGGAGAACTGCAGAAGCTCCAGGGCGGGTTTCCTATACACACCCCCACGAAGACTTGTTCCTTCTGTGACTCTAACCACTGGCCAAGGAGCATGTGAAATGGAGGGGTGGGGCAGGCGGGGACTGACAACATGCAAGGGTGTGGTAAAACATGGAGAAGTTGAACGTGCAGGGGCTTCTCTGGGGGGTCAGAGTCTCCCATCCCTGGCCTATCCTAGGAAGGGGGTTGTGACCCACCAGACCCATCACACATCAGCAAAGGGGACCCTTCTGGGGGGTGGGGAAGAAAACCTCAGATCTCAGAAACACCAGTACACAGATGCAGGGGACACAGCAAGTGTGACAAGCCAGGGAAACCATCTTTTGGGTTTAGGATTTTAACTTAAGACTCTGCATTCCCCTACGCCCACAAAGTTACACATTCCTCCTGCTACTGAAGGTCGGTGCTTCCAAGCCCGATCCATCAAGAGAAGGCTGAAGGCAGCAGCTTCTGCGCGTTCTGCCCTAGTGGCCAGGCTTGCCTAGTGGTCGGGGGGCTGGGGGGCTAGCAGAACTGCCTTCTGTCCAAATGGGCCCTCTCCTGCAAGACCCAGCTCACTCCCCTCTCCAGCCCAAGCCCGTCTCCCAGTCACCTTTCTGATTCCTTCTTTGGTATATTTTCTGACCAGCCCATTTGACCCGGGCCAGTCTATTTTCCCCTCCCGGCTTCACCCTTGCATGTCTGGCCTCTCTAGCTAGGATGGCTTCTTCAGTGTCCGGGCAGCAGAAAGAGCCCTGGGCTGAGACTAAACAGCCTTAGGTTCTAGTCCCAGACTCACCTTTAAACACAGAGCGAGTCCCATGTTCTCCAGGTCTCTGCTTCTTCATCTGTGAAATGAGAGGGAGCACCCACCGTCCTCCTCCTCCCACCTCCGTGGCAGACATCGCTACCACAGATCCAGGTCACAGCCTCTCAGCCCTTCTCCACCCAGGACTCGGGGCTGCCACAACTGCTCTTTCTGTGCCCAGGCATAAACCCATCTGCCACCTCCCCGCAGTGAGATGGTTTCTAAGGACACTGTAAATAAGGGGGGGCCACAATACAGCACCCAGGCCCCTGGAGTAGGGGTGACATCTGCCGTCTCTCCATCCTTCCTCAGGGCCCAGCCCTATCCACCCTACAACCTAAGGCACCCAGCAGCTGAGCGAGAGGGCAGAGGAGGAGGAAAGAGACAGCCACCAAGGTTGAGGGACAACACCTCCCATGACTTCAGCCTGAGAAGGGGGTGAGGCACAAGGGATGCTCTTCGAGGTCCCACAGACTGTCTGGTCTACAGAAAATCCAAGGGGAGACCACAGCCCTCCTGGACACAAGTTGCAGACTCGCCCACACCAGGATTAAATCCTGACTTAACCCACTCAGGACACACAGCCTCATCTGACTGCGCCTCTTTAAACACCTGTGCCAGGGCGCCTGGGTGGCTCAGTCATTAAGCGTCTGCCTTCGGCTCAGGTCATGACCCCAGGGTCCTGGGATGGAGCCCCGCATAGAGCTCCTGCTCAGCGGGGAGCCTGCTTCTCCCTCTCCCACTCTTCCTGCTTGTTGTGTTCCCTCTCTCACTGTATCTGTCAAATAAATAAATAAAACTAAAAATAATAATAATAAACACCTGTACCATAGGAGGGAGAGGAGGCTGCCATCCCTGCTGGGGGTGCCGTTCCTTAGCCTCAAGCCCCCAGGAAGAGAACAAGGCCCTCGCTCCTGAAATGCCTGCCCTCCACCCTCCCAGCTGTGGCTGCCCTCCCTCATCCCAGCTTCTTGTGCTGCAGCCTCTAAGGTCAGGCTGAGAACTGCTGAAGGACCCCAAGGTCTGGCGCCCATACCTCACTGCACCTCCTCTCAGCCCCTGATGTGCTCCAGAGCTCCAGGGCCTTCCTGCCAAACGCTGCCGAGAAACTTTAAAAAGCCCACAGCAGACTGCAGGAGCCCCTTTCTCACCAGCTTGGAAGAGTCAGGGGGACGGAAAGGCTCATCCCCCCCAAGGGATCTGTTTTAAGCCCAGGAGTCCCCCCACCCAGTAAAGGGCCCCAGGCAAGACTGGCCATGACGATCAGGCCCTTCCCCCCACAAGGCCGAGGAAAGGCCAGGCCCTCCCTCATTCTGCGCGTGCACTCGAGTGTTAAGGACCCAGAGCAAAAGGGGGTGGGGGAAAGGCCAGGAGCCAGGGTCATCTGGCCTCCTCAAAGGTCCGCCATTAACTTATTAAGCTGCTCCATGCTTATTCGGAAGAATCCCCGCGGAAGTATCAGTTTACTTTGCAAAACTAGTTTCTGCCCCTTGAAGACCGGGCTGGGTGAGTGGCACTGGGAAACCGGACACCCCTGGGAACAGTGCCGTTCTGGCGGAGAAAGGAGGCGCTGGGAAAAGACACAAGCGCTCCTGCGGGTCATCAACCACTTTATTGTCAGCTGCGTGCTAGGACAGGGAGCTGGGGCCACCCTCGGAGAGGACGGATCCCTGAAATGTGATCACCTCAAACTACAGGAGCTCCGTTTTTCTCCCAGGGAGACAGAAACAAATTTATCCGTGTGTATCAACTCTTCCAGTAACAGGTGACACCGTGAAGCCTGCAGAAAGCCGGCATCCTCCATTTCTATTAGGGAGAGCGGGGGGGGGGGGGTGTGGGGGCTTCTGGACAGCCACGGTTGCAGACCCCAGAGCACTGGGGGATCCCGGGGAGATACTCGGAGAGCCACACCTGGGGACCATGGTGCTCTCGTGCCCCCGGTAAGCCCAAGGGGAGACAATCAATGCATCGAAATCCAAGCCACCGGGATCCTTCAGATACCCGCAGGAGGAAAGGCCGTGACTCCCATTACCGGGCTGTACGCCACGCGCCAGCACAGGGGAGAGAGGGCCGCTCACCATTCCTCCAGCAACCCTCAGGGCCCCATTGGCCACACGCTCCTGCACTTCCAGCGGCTCCACTGGCCAGCCGGCAAATCGGGCTCATCACAATGGGCTCTGCAAATCCTCACTTCCCTTCCTTCCTGGTCACAGCCCACATGGATCCAGGCCCACTGTGCCGTCAGCCACCGGAGAACCCCAAGAGAGGACACACGACTGAATCCGGTGAGGCCTCAGACCCATAGCATGGAGAGGCTCTTAGGTCACCATCCACCCAGCATCAAAGGACATACAGTCCCTACTCTCTGAAGATCAACTTTTCCATTGTTTGCCTTCAAAGCAACTTTTCCCCGGGGTTGCCTGGGTGGCTCAGTCGGCGAAGCGTCTCAGGTCACCATCCCAGGGTCCTGGGATGGAGCCCCGCGTCAAGCTCCCTGCTCAGTGTAGAGTCTGCTTTGCCCTCTCCCTCCCCCACCTCTGTGCTAATAAAATCTTTAAAAAACACACAAAAACCTATGTAACTCCTCCCCATGAAGCTCGGCAGTGTGATCGCTTAGGTCCCCAAGACCCTTCCTAATCAACCACATGGTTGAGACCAGCACCCACAAATTCTCCCTTTCTGACAGAAAAGGTCCATCAGGAACACGGGCCCCAAGATGGTACTACTTTGAGGCTTCAGTTCAAGGGTATCCAAGACTCCAAAGCATTGGAACTGCAGGTGAAACATGGTATGTTGGCCAGGATTTATCTACAGGATTCCGGATACTTTTTTCTTATAATTTTTTTTATTTTTTATAAACATATAATGTATTATTAGCCCCAGGGGTACAGGTCTATGAATCACCAGGTTTACACACTTCACAGCACTCACCACAGCACATACCCTCCCCAATGTCCATAACCCCACCACCCTCTCCCTACCTGCAATTCCGGATACTTCTAACAAGCTGGGAAAACAAGGAGCCTACGAACAAATTCATCCAACCAGAGTCCCAACAATACATTTACCCATCTCTGTGGTAGGGAAGCATTCTCTCGTCCTCCTGAAATGGAGAATTTTAACACCAGCCATGCCCCCGTGGCTGCCCTCCCCATCAGGCCGGTGGCCCAGATGTTCTCTGGTTCCAGTTCCAACAGCAGCCTCTAGGCATGCATCACGAAGCTGGGAGCCACCTGCCGCCTCAATGAGAAAGGGAGCCAATGGCAGCCACCTGCCGCCTCAATGAGAAAGGGAGCCAATGGCAGGAACTCGCAAGGCACAGGGTGTTTTGCAACTCCGCTGGCCCTCGCCATGGGGGGGAGGGGGTTTCCATCACAGCAAACCTGTGCTCGGAGACGGGCTTCAGGTCAGCTGCTGGATGACTTCAAAGCCAGAAGCTGGTGTCCTTCCTGGGAAGTGGAGGGTATGCCCAGGGATCTGGATATCGGGGGAGGGGGTGTGTGTTTTTTTTTGTTTTAAATTTTATTTATTTGGGGGTGGGGGGAAGTGTGTGTGTGCACACGAACTGGGGAGGGGCAGAGCGAGGAAGAGAGAGAGAACGTGAAGCAGACTCCATAGTGAGTGTGGGGCCTCACTCCGGGCTCAAGCTCATGACCCTGAGAGCATGACCTGAGCCAGAATCAAAAGTCAAAGGCTTCACCGACTGAGCCACCCCAGGAGCCCCCATTTCGGGCTTTAAAAGTCTATTTTTGTCACCGGGTACAAGGCTTGTTGCTTGTGGCACATCTCTGCCCACCTTTCTCGTCGCCTAGAAAACCCACGTGCATGTTTATTTACGAGGTCCTCCTGCAGAGGAAAACACTGCATTGGGACCAGAAAGGCCCAGTTTCCAATTTCAGGTCTGACACCCACGAGGTGCTTGTGACCCTGAGTCAGCCACTTTGCAATGGAAATGAAGCCAAGGCCTCATCTCCTCATCTGTGAAATGGGGCTGATAATCCCTGAGCCATTCGCCATATACTTTTTATGGATCTCCTGACGACTGGGCAGTCCCTCTCTCTCCTACGATAAGCCTACAATCAACATAAATGCGGCCAGCAGACTCAGGCCGGGACCAACGGGATCTGTGTGTATTTGCACATGCGTGCACACACACATCCTCACCATGGTCCCATCCCGATTCCTCCCTGCTCTGGTGGCTGACAGTCTCCCTTGTAGAGGTCCATCTGTTTTCTGCCCATGTAGCCTGCCTCCTGTGAGGCCGCCATCACGGTGTGGGACACGACTGCTCAGACTGGGGGAGATCCTCATTAATTCCTTAGGCTGACACCCTTCCTCCTCACACCCCATGCTGGGATGACCCAAGGGACCCAGAGGGACCGCCTAGCCCCCTAGACCACCTCAGGGGCCTGAGAAATACCTGCGGCACCTGCCCGAGAAGGCAGCCACAACCCGATGCCACTGGCCTGTCTGGGCCCCCTCTACCAGACGCAGTGATGACAGTGCTTGCTGACAGTTACCTACCGAGGGCCAGGCCCTCTTCATTGGCTGCTTTATCCTCTGTCCAACCTTGTGATGATTCCCATTTTACAAACAAGGGAAACTGAGGCACAAAGGAGTGGAGTCACAAGCCCGAGGTGACATCAGCTTTTGGTGCCACTGTTCACGTCAACACGGGTGGAGGCCTCTAACACGGGGACGCATGTTGGGAAAGAAAATGAACCACAGGGCTGGAAACACAAAATGTTTCTGCGAGGATCACTGAACTTGTTTGTGAAGTCTGTCAACAGAGAGTTCAGGCTCCAAACCTGGTGACGGTGTTGCCTCGGCCTGGTTATGGTGCTGAACCACTGGGCCGCTCAGTTCTCACATCACAGAGCCTCTCCGGGCGCCACGGAGAGCTGTGCGCACACAGAAGGCTCTTAGCCCAGAGGCTCCCAGCCTGCAGCAGGGCAGTGACTGCGGGCAATGAGCACCCCGGGTTTTCTGCAGAAGGCTTTCAGCGGAGCAACAGCGAAATGGGAAATGAGCATCTGACACTCCGGAAAAACGCCTCCGGATGGTTAAAGCTTGAAACAAGATAATGACACTGAACAGGAGCAATCCATCTGCCTAAGGACAATCTCCAAGGTCTCTACCAACAGCGTGTGTTTCCCAGCCTTATCTCGAGGGGCACAAGGACAAGCCAGCTCTGGTTCAAAGGGCCTGAGTTGATAAGGTGAGCCCCTGGAGGTGAGGCCCGGTCTCCTGCTCGGATAGCTCCAGGGCTGTCCTGAGCGCTGTGCCGGGCAGACCGGGGAGAGAAGCCAGTCTGCAGCCCTGGGAGGCCTGGGCAGCAGGCTCCCCCTGTGTCCTCTCCCAGAAACCCGCTCAGGCCATGCCACCCGAGGAACCACACTCCAGACAAAACCACCCTGCAATAGTGCGGACAGCTGCCGCACGCATCTGCACGCTCACTTTCTGTCTCCCCCGAAGTCACAAAGCCGGAAGCAACTGAAGGCGGGAGCCACCTTACCCTGTCTGGTCAGGCTGGGAAAAGGCACCAAGAAGCAAAGGCAGGCATTTCCAGGTCGATCTGCCTCCGAGAAGCTCACAGGCACCCCAGCCACTTTTCACAGCTCAGAAGGTCTCCCGGGCTGATGCCTGATCCAGAAACAAGGCAACGAGGGGGAGACAGGAGCCGAGGCCTCGGGTCCTGGGCTCAGCTGCCGGCTGCAATTGCCAGACGGACAGAAGAAAACCACTCCACGACCCGGGGCTTCTGCCCCCACCCCCACCACCACCCCCCGGTCTGCTAAACGAGGAGCAGGCTGGACAGGATCAGAGGCTCTCAGCCTAGCAGCTCATCGCAGTCATCCGATTAGAAGCTTCGAAGAGAGCTTTGAAACAGTATTGATACCCAAGCCCAGCAGGTCCAGCTAAAAGCCAAATCTCTCACTTTGGGGCAGAAGGGTCCACACGCTGCCTTTGAGGAGCTCCGGGTATTCTGGAGAGAGAACACTGCACTGGGCCACTTCTCGCTTCCCTCCCGGCTTTCACGCTGCCAGCCAAGCCCCATTGTTCAGAACCCCCCCACCACCACCCCGCCGCCCCAGCCCCATTACATTCTCCTGAGCCTGACCACCACCATGTATCAGGCCCCAGGCATGTCCCACCCGCAGCTCTGGCCAGCAAGAGAGAGAATGGGGGTCTTAAGTGAGCCCCAATCAACATACACAGATTTTGGTCATGTCACAGGGGGTCTGACTTGCAGCTCCGCTCACCGTGTGGCTGCAGCCAAGCCCTTCTCCCACTCCCCCTGCCTCCCCATCCAAACCCCCTTTCCGGGGTAATAAACCTCAGCACAGCCTTCCAGAGCTTTGAGGCTGCCCCTAAACCCTTGGGGTCCTCAAACACTGAGATCTGGGCTCAGGGTACCAGGGGGCACCCGCCCCAGGGACACCCCAGGCTGAGGTGTCTGTCACGCTCCGCCACCGTGACTCTAGATCCTGGCCGAGGACCTCAGCTGTTCCCGCGAGACACAAGCTCCAGGCACCACTCAGAGCAGACCATGTGTGTGTCTGCACCCAGGCCCTCAGTCAGGAGCTCACAGTAAGCTCTCAAAGCCATCTGTAAATAAGAAATATACATGGCAAGCTGTCAGCCACTGGGGCAGCACAGAAAATGACTAAAAAAGGCTCGAAAACACTCTAACACATGACGTTTCAACCAAATAAAGACCAAGATCTGTTCTCACAGTGGGCTGTGCCCCAGAAGCAAGCTTGGGGGCAGAGAGGCTCACTCCTCCCCCTTTGGGGCCTATGTGAAGGACTTCCTTGGGTATTAATAACCCCCAGCTGTCCCCGCGAAAGCCAGAGATTCCCTTCCCAGGGCAGAGCCGCAGGCTGGGAGGGACGGTGAACTCCGAACCACTTTAATGTGCTGAGCTGGCAGGATGGTAGGGAGACATCTGCCTTCTCTCTTTTTATGTGACGCTTTATTCTGAGTACCATCCTGTTCTGTGGTAACAATAGAAGGCAGCAAAGAGAGCATCCAGATACCTGTTTCTGGAGAGTAGGCCAAGGTCTCCTTCACGGGGCGGGAGGCGGGGGGGGGGGTGTTGCGGAAAAAGCTCATTTCCAGATGGAAAAGGACCTCTCCCCCGGCAATTGTTCCCCAGCCCAAGGCAGGATATCAGTCTGGATGTCAGGCCACCACAGATCCAGAACCGACCGACGAATGCAGGGAGCATGCCTGCCTTCCACCTGGAGGAGGGTCCAATTAGTTCATAGTAAGGCCGCGGCAGCAACCGCCAAGGGCAATGGGGCCATAGGTCAGGTAGGGTTAGGTAAGGGGTCGTGGGGGCTGGGAGAAAAACAGCTCCAACCATTCTCCAAGTCCAGATACTAAAATGGGAATACGAGGGGCTACAGGCTGTCACCTCCACTACAAGCTCCCTCCTCACCCTCCCGGTGAGGAAGGTGGTGCGGGGGAGGGAGTCACAGGCTGCTCTTCTAGACCGACAGTGATCCCAAATTCAAAGCGGAGGTCATTGACCTAGACCCAAAAGACTTCAAGGGGAAAGGGACGCTTCTGTGTCTGACAATTTAATCCTTGTTTGATTTAAGCAAGAGCTTCTAAAGAGTCTTCGTCTCCCAGGACTATCCATCATCCCCAGGAATATCCTGGCTGCCAGAATTTAAGATTAATTGTTTTGAGGTGGAAAGACCCCTATGCTGACTCCAGGTGAAAGGGTTATTCTTTTAAACAAAAGGGGGGAAAAAAGGAAAAAAAAGAAAGAAAATGAGGAAACATGGAGGATAAAGGAAAGGGAAATAAAAGAAATGCTGATCGACCCTGCTCAACTAGCCACACAGGGTCCACCAGCCACCGGAGTGGGACAGACACAAGCCACTCTTAAGCCGGGGCCGGGGTTTCGAGCCCTTGGCGACCAACATCACGTACTTTCTCACCAGATGCTCTCTTCAATCCTGTGGAAAATATTTGAGACCAATGTCTGGTGCAGAGCCACATGTTCCACAGAAATCTTCTACCCTCCTCTTCATTTATGCTTTTAGCATCTCCATCTCATTATGGTATTGGGGGGGGAAGCATCTAACTCAGTGCCACACCCACACGCATGCCTCGAGCTCTGTGCTAAATGCAGGAACACCACAGGCTGCATGTCCCAGGTACCAGTGCTAAATAAAGCGCCCCCACTGCGGAAATCCTTGGGGCTGTGATGCACACGTTTCCCGGGAGCACGCACCAGCCCAACCTCTTGATTCTCTAACTGGCTGTCTAGTCCACACTGCCAGACCCGAAGAAGTAAAGCCCACAACTACTCCCCCGCCCCCGCCAGTATCCTCCGAAAAAGTGTCACTGAAGCCACCTCCCTGGTACCATATGCAAAAAGCCGACAGTTGGTCTCATTCTACTATGAGGATTCCCAGAGCCCAAAGGAGTTAGAAACAAAGAAATCCAAAACAACATAGACTCTCCCAAAACAGAGAAAGGAGTGGAAACTTCCTACTTCCTGTCCCTGGGTCACAAGTCACCTATCTGAACCAGAAAATGGAGGGACCAGGGGCTTCCACAAGGAAAGGGTATGGGTTCAGTCCTTTATTTATTTATTTATTTTTGGTAAAACTATGTAGAACACACAACATAAAAACCACAGAAAATACACATTCACACTTACCAGCTTAACTGATCTCAAGTGTACAGTGTAGTAGTGTTAAGTTAGTAGTGTTAAGTACATTCACAATTATACCAACCTCCAGAATCCTCTTCATCCTGCCAAGTCAAACTCTATCCCGTCGGACAGTGTAACTCCCCATTTCCTCTATCCTGTTCCCCAGTCCCTGGCAACCACGATTCTGCTTTCCATCTCTACAGATCTGACTGCTCCAGGTCCCTTACAGAAGTGGGATCATGCAGTCTGCGTGTCTCCGTGACTGGCTTACTTCACAAGCACCCCATCATCTAGGCTCATCATGCTGTGGCGGGCGTCAGAAATTCCCTTTATAAGGTGACTATCCCACCGTATATATGTATTTTGTAATCCATCCACCCAGAGATGGGATACTTGGGTCACATCACCTCCTGGCTTTTATGAATAAAGCTTCTACGAGCGTGGGTGTTCTTCCTCGCTTTTTAAGTCAAAGACGATTTCTAAAATCAGATAGCCTACTCAAACTCGAAAAGGTCAGTTTTCCTCAACATACCATGTTTTTTTTTCCTCTCTTTCTTTTGGTAGTGATCTCTTATGTGTTCTAAACTCCTCCCACCCAAATCTGAACACACACTCCAATTTCAAAGTCATATCATGAATTCCCTTCCCAACTCCTGCCAGCTGCTCCCAGTCCTCTGGGGACTCTCAGGGTGGCAGCCACCACCAGGACCACCACAATAGCCGTTCCCAGTTGACCATGTTTCTGCCAACCTGGCCATCCCCGGTGGCTCAAGCTCTCCCTTTCACAGACTGTACCTAGGAGCTCCAACGCACTGGGAACATAAATGACCTACAACTTTGGCACTGGGTCACCCCCTCTACCATATGCTTGCCCTCCAGCTCCCAAAAGAACCCAACCCCCTACCCTTTGGAGGTGGAGGGTGGTTATGAACATGGAACCCTCATGCCCTGACTTTGACCTGCCAAGAGCAGGGAGCAAAACCTCAGTCAGAACCAGAAAGGAAACTTTCACAGGGAAAAGAGGAAGGTTCTGCTGGTGACAATTCTGATTACTTTCTGTCTAAAAAAAGGCTGCTAAAGGGCTTATCAAAGTGACTTTGCCTTTGGAAACCAACATATCCCACCTTTTGAGCCCCAGAGTCAATAAAGACCCAGTCTCAATGCAGGGAATGCACTCTAGCAGGGACACTGGACACGGACAGCTTGCCCCAGGCAGTTCTCAGCCTGGCCCCATGCCGCTTCTTTCAGACACAGCTCTTGGGATCACACCAAGTGACAGGGTGGCCCATCAGCCAGCATTTATTAACCCCCCAGTCCCTGGGAGGACACAGGCTGCCAGTTCCTGCCCTGAGAAAAACCTGCAAACTGGTGTAGGACCCAGAGAAGGCAGGTGGGCTCTGAAATGATGGGGATCAGGAAAAATCATTAAAAAATCATTAAACCCAGGTTTAAAGAGGTAGGCAAGGGAATGTGCTCCGATGGAAGAAAGTGCCAAGACAAGATGTAGAGGTGTATGGGGAGGGGGAGTGGGCATGGAAGGAGCAAAGACAGTAGTACTACAGCCTGGTAACAGGTCCCATCCACCCACACCAGCTTCCAGCTCTGCAGTCAGGGCCAGGCTGACTGCCACGTGCTGCCACACCCTCTCTGACCCAGGGAGCCAAGGGCAGCTGTCCCCCTTGGACGAAGGAGGAAATGGCGCTGAGGGTCAGATTGCTTCCCCGGGGGAGGAAAGACCACAATGCCTGCTGTCTGTACAACAGTGGGGGGAGGTCACTATCCAGAGGCCTCCCAAGGACACTAGCCAGGGGCAGACAAGTTAAAGGTGACCTCAGAGTTTACCTCCCAAAGGAAGAAACCAGAGTAGTGACAGGTGATGACAGGTGAAGCAGGTCAGATCTAAGCACCTCTACCTCCCCAGTGACCTACACCATTGTCCCCATCTGCCGTTCAGGATTAACTGCCCCGGGCAGCCAAAGAAAAGAAGGGCCTGAACTCATCAGAAACCACCAGCTTTTCTCTCTTTTGGCATCTCAACCTTGGGACATCCACAGCTATAACATACTTTCCATCTGAAAAGTCCAATTTTATAAGCTGTAGTCTATAAAATTCCAACATCACAAATTCTCACTGTAAAGGGGCAGGGCGAGGGAAGCATCTAGAAGAGCAGCTTTGCACCAGAAGTGCCAAACTGCCTTCAGAGTTTCTGATAACTTCAGCAGCCACCGTTCCACACTGTAAAGGGAAGTAAGCAGGAGGAGGAGCCTGTTTGGTGGTTGCGGTTTGGAAAGGAGGCATTCATTTTCAAGTTTTAAAGTCATTAAGCCTAAACGCTACAAAGCTCCGGGGAGCCAAGCTGGCTAGACAAAGTTGAAAACAACCAATGTAATTTCCATCCCCCAGGGACTGAGCCTTCCCAATACCTGACATATGGCATCTCCATCAACAAAGCGGAACACCACATGAAAAGCCTACAGGTTGGTGTGAAAAGCAGCAGGGGACCCCTTGAAGACTGGGATTCAAAGGCTCCAGCTACCCCACCCCAGCCACTCCACTGCATCTCTGACCTCCTCAATGGTCAGGCCTAAGTCCCCGAGATATGTCAGGCACTCAAGGGACACAGAACAAATAAAGCAATGCCCTGTCCTCCAATTACTCAGTCTACAAAGGAGTCACAGGGCGGAGAACTTTCTAGGGCCATTCTAGCCTAGAGACAGGATCCTGGGTCCAGGCCCAGTACCATAACAAGTTTCCTGAATGCCAGGACTGACTGATTTTCTGAATTGCTTACTCCAGATTCATGGGTCCTGTTGTGTTGCAGCTTGTCTCTAACACATGCTACTGGTAGACCTGTTTCCACGCTGGTGGGCTGGGACACAAAATGCAGTGCCTGCTTTTAAGAGAGTTCACTGCTGGCAGCAGATAAAACTGTGAGCTAACAGGTCTAGACACTCAGGGCACTATAAGCACACAGGAAGCTCAAAAAGATCACAGAAGAGGGAAACGCATAGGGTGAGTCAAGCATGTATGGACGTGGTTATTAGACTGATCCAAACATATCACAGCAGACCCCGGGGGAGGGCCTTCCTCAGTCCCCCGACTCATGTCAGTGAAGCACGCCCGGAGAGGCAGATCGGCTCACGACTCTGCCCGACCAGCGGACGTCTTACCCTTGAAGTACGGTCACCAGGCCCTCATTCAACCCCTGTCATGATCCTTAAGGCAGTCACTATCGATATCCCGTTGCAGAAAAGAAAAACTCTTGGGAGATGAAGCTCTCCAAGGTCACAGCGCGAGTGGTGAGCTCCAGGAAACCCCACCTCTACCTCCTGCCTCTGCAGACAGGCCCCCCGCCGCTCTCCTTGCGGGCTCTCTGGGCTTGGCCCTTACAGGATACAGACCGACTGCACTCAAGGCCTCCAGAAACTTGGCATCACTCCAGGTGAAGCACAGCAACAACCGCAATACGGTATCACCTGAATTTTACAGGTGAAGTTACATGATGCACCCTAAGTCACAACAGTAGTAACAATGACACACGCGTCTCTAGACCCCCGCAAGAATTAAATGACCAGACCTGACAAAGCAGCGAGCTTGCCCTTACTTCTGCCCCCACCCCCACTCTTCCATCTCGTTCTCCCCACTCTTGCTTCACCTTCCTGCCCCCCCACCCTCCCCATCCACTCGGGGCAGTGGCTAACCTGCTCCCCCAAGCTGGGAAAGCAAACCTGACTCCTCCCCCTCCACAGCCAACACCAGGACCACCGCCCCCACCCCCGGGGGGCAGTCAGTGGAAGTGTGGAACAAGACATCCCATTTTCCAGCTCCGTCTTCCTTTCCAAGGGATGAACTCTTGACCTGGGCCAGAAGTGGCAAGAGTTTAGCAGGCAATTGCTCATAACATTTCACCAGAACAACGGACAGTCGTATCGCAGGAGGACAGGAAGGTTAATACGTACATACCCGGGACAGTTCTGTTGGCTGGCATCAATAAAATAATCAATGAGAAAGTAATCAGAAGCAACCCAGCCAGTCAGCCCCCAATTAGCCGTTGGGTTCCCCCCCCTTCCCTAGGTACATCATGTAATTCACCTTCCTTTCTCATAAAAAAAAACTCTTGCTTTTCCCACACCGGTGGGAGACTTTTCTGGTTACTCTGGGACCTGTGCTCCCTGGATTGCGGTTCTGAGACCCCGAGTAAAGAAGGGCTTGTTGTTCTTCAGTTCTGCCTCTTTTCTGGGTGGACAGAAGCAATGGGAGGCACCACCCCCCCATCCTGGCCACAACATGCCCCCTTTCCTCCCTCACAGCGTGGTCCTGTATTTAGAACACCTCCCTTCCCCTCTTAACCTGTGGAGAAACCTAATCCCAAGTCAATGGAACCCTCGCAGGGCGTACTCGGCAGCCCTTCTGAAACCCTCCCCTCCCTTCAAAATATCACCCACACACTCCGAGCTGGGGCCTTTTCAAGGCCTCTCTCATCCTTGGTGAACCCACTGATTTCGGACACGCACTTCCTCATCCTCCTCAGGCTTTCTCCTCAACACCAGAAAAATGACTCAAATTCGATCATAAAGGGAAAGGACCAAGGCCCTGAATGCTTCGGCGCCGTTGCAGGAAAACGCTGCCTGTCCAAAAAGAACAGTTGAACAACAAAAACTGTTATTAGCCTTGGAGGTGAGCCATGCAGGAGGCCCGACGGAGGGGCGAAGCCTGCCCGGGCAAGTTCTTCGGAGACTCCTTTTGACAAAGCAGTTGTAACATCCAACATGCGGAGCTTGGCACCGAACACCAAAACCCAAGGCAAGGGAGAGACTCCTTTTTTTGTCCTCCTCAAAACAAGAAATCCATTTCCCACCTCCTCATCACAAAAGGAATGGGTACCTCTTAGCACTTCCTCAACCTCTCTGATGACCCCTGGCAGTGCTGGACTCCCATGGCCCTGACCGCTCACGGCCCGGTTCTGAACGTGACCAACAGGAGCTAACTGAAAAGGAGGCCTATTCACTTCCCCTTAGGAGCAGCACAGCCTGCCCTCGGCATCTGAGCGCTTCGCAGTTGTGGCTTGGCTAATATTTTGCTGCAAGCACACATTCAGACCACCTGCCTGATGCGGGGAGGTGACCCCCCCCCCAGCCCCAACTTCCACCCCCAGGTCTCTTCTATGCCAGGCTGGAAAAAGGACAATTCTTACAGGCGTGGCCACAGACCATGAGAAACCTTGAACAAAAAGGTATGAAGAAGTAAATCCATGGTGAGAGAACATGTATCAGAAACAGGATTCTGGAAAGAAGTGCCATTCAGAGTTAGTAGAGGAGTCAGGACGAGGCTTGGATCTGCAGATGCCAAGGTCTGAGTGGGCCATCCCTGTATGGGGTGCGTGGGCTCGGTGCTGTGCCCAGTGGCCTGAGCCAGGTGACAGCCCACAGGGCCTTGAAGGAAAGGAGAGCGTGGCAGCTCAGGGGCAGGAGGGAAAGCCCCAGTGATTCAAAGTCTGGACTCAAGGTCAAGAGGGGGAGCCCAGAGAGACCAGAAAAAGGGTGTCTACACGCATTCTCCCCACCTCCTGTCTCTGTACCTCCCTCTCTCTCTCTCCCCTCGCCTTCAGCCTCCACAGTCTGGCCAAGTTCCAGGTCCACTAATTACATCAGACCCACCTTTCACCCCTCCCCACCCTCCGCAATTAGCCTTCTCTGCTTCCTGCTGCTCTGGGGGTGCAGCCTGAGGCCAGCTGCTCCCTGCGTCCCACCCCTGGCCCAACCCTGGAAGTGCTGGCTTCAGAAGGGGCCTGAAGCGATCCGGTCCTTTCCTCTGCAGCTCCAGGCTGGTGTGAAGTCTAGTTTTCAACAAGGGGGAGGCCAAGCAGGAGACCCCCGGGAGGCAGCACTCCCAGCCTGGCCCGCCACGCGAGGCTCCTGGATCAGGAAACCCCCTCGCACGGGTGTCCGTGCAGATCCAGAGGGGCCCTGCCCACCTTCACAGCACAGTGCCTCGGCCTGCCCCACGCTACCTCCCAGCACGATACATGCAGAAAGCCTGATTTTCAAAAAGACATTTTGCCAAGCAGCCGATGACCGAGAAAACCTGCAGCTCTCTCGGGCTTTCTAGATCTTACTCGATGAGCCTCACTTTACTAATCTGTAAAATGGAGACAGCAATTGCTTCCCCGTGGGGCCAAGGCCTGGCTCACAGGAGGCACTATTACCTTCCCTCAAGCTTCTGACTGGGCCAAGAAGCTGAATCTCAAAGTCCTGGCTTGCTATTCAATATGTCTGGACAGCATCTTTTCTAAAAACAGGAAGGAGAAAAGACAAGTCAAGTCCATCCGACGCGTGGTCTCCTGTTTGGCAGAAACAAAAACTGCGTCTGGAAAGGTCTGGGACGATGCAGCACGTGACCAGGTATTCTTAGCCCTGGTTGCTCCATCCCTAGTCAGTAGGACAAGGAGGGTCACAGGTCAAGAGCAAATGCCTCTGTTTAGTGTAGAAAAGGGGAATTCCAACGGCCCTGAGAGCTGCCCCCTCCTGCAGTGGCTCCCCCTCCCGCTGACCGAGCTACAGCCACTCAGCCCCACGGGGCAGGCCCTGAACCCCGAGGCCCTGGTGAGAGCAGGGAGATCTGCTGCAGACCTCAGAGGTCCGAGGCCTGGGAAAGCATTTACCTTCCCCTCAGATGCTCGCTCCAGGTGGGACATGGAGCAAGCTGCCGTCCATGGCTCCACGTGGGCAATGCCCCACAGGTATCTCCCAGAGCTCGTCTCCTCTGCCCCTGCTTTGGTCCAGGCCTCCACGCTCTGCACTGACTCCCCACTCCCTCCTGACACTAATCCACTTTTTTTTTTTTTTTTAAGATTTTATTCATTTGAGAGAGAGAGTAAGCAAGAGAGAGCATGAGAGGGCAGAAGGAGAGGCAGAGGAGAAGCAGGCTCCCCACCAAGCAGGGAGCCCGATGCAGGGCTCAATCCCCAGACCCTGGGATCATGACCCGAGCTGAAGGCAGATGTCCAACCAACTGAGCCACCCAGGTGCCCCAACACCAACCCATTTTTAATATGGGGACCAGCATTTCCTTTTTTCAACTTTCCCTTTTAAAAATTCTCCTGGGGGTGCCTGGCACAGATAGTTAGCCATCTGCCTTTGGCTCAGGTCATGATCTTGGGGCCCTGAGATCTAGCCCCGCGTCAGGCTCCCTGCTCAGCGGGAGCCTGCTTCTCCCTCTACTGTTCCCCCTGCTTGTGCTCTCTCGCTCTGTCAAATAAATGAATAAAATCTTTTTTTTTTTAATTAAAAAATAAAAATGCTCCCAAAGACTCTCGAGTCCCCCAGGATAAAGTCTGAATTCATCAGCATGACATCTGCTCCCACCCTCCCCACCCCACCCTGGAACCTCATCGTCTTCCTGCCTCACCCATCACCACCGGGAAAGACACCCAACCTCTACCCACCTTGAAGAGATTTAATCAGCCCTCAGGCTATTTTATGTCTCTATAGCTTTGCAGATGCTGTTCCTCTCCCAGGACACCCCATGGACCTCATTTTCTGCCAGTCTAGTTCACTACCAAGCTTCCAAGACTCAGGGCAAGTGTCGTCCACCGCTAGAGAAACCTCCCTATTAACTTCACCCCTTCCCAGGCTGTGATCACCCAAGTGTTACAGCGGCTGGTTTACCGGCCTCTCTCCCACGCCATTAGATGTGGGCACCTCAGGCATGCAGAACGGCCTTCAGAACAAGAAAGGAAAGAACCAGGCGGCCCCTGGCAAGGGACACCCATCACTCTGGGTTCCCAGAGCTTCCCTATCCCCCATTTCATCACTACCCTAGAGACAACGAGGGCCAGGAAGTGAGATGAAGGAAAGAGGAAAGGAGGGGTCCATGCAGACCACTGCCCCTCTAGGGCTCACTTCCCAACAGAGTCTGGAAGGTCCCCTCTTGAACTGTACACGGACAGCTCCCAGTTCCAGGGAAGCAGGAAAGCTCCCGGGTCAAGTCCACAGCAGAAAAAGAGCTCCCACTGCTGACCCGGGGACAGGATGCCGGGGCCTCTCTGTTGGAAGACCGCCCAGCCTCACCACTGTGCCATCACCTCGCCACCATCGCCGGGAGGCTGTCCCACTGGAGACTCCAAACCAGCCTCCGACAGTACTCCCCATGCAAGGAAACTGGCCTAGGTGTACAGTAAAAACCTCAGCCCTTCATCTGCATGGCAGAGACCCAGAAATAGTCGTCACGCACTCAACAGCAACACGGAACACGGCGGGTCTTAATACTACACGAGGGGCATGAACGGGCAAGTCGGCAAGAAACACAGAAAACCTCAAAGTATTCATGCCCTGTGACCCGGGAATTCCATACCAGGCCTATAGTGCAAGGAAATGAAAACATTTGGTGAAAGGGTTAAGTACCAGGTATGTTCGCGGTGGTGGTGGTTGTAATTCTGAGACACGAGTAACTCAGTATCAGCCATAACGGCAGAGCCACATGAGGGGAGGGCCGTGTAGACACGAGTAACTCAGTATCAGCCATAACAGCAGAGCCACATGATGGGAGGGTCGTGTAGACATGAGTAACTCAGTATCAGCCATAATGGCAGAGCCACATGATGGAAGGGCTGTGTAGACACAAGTAACTCAGTATCAGCTGTAATGGCAGCCACATGATGGAAGGGCTATGTAGACGCTAAAATTCCTACTAGGAAAGAACATTTAATGACGTGGGAAAACGCTCACCGCACAGTAAATGAAAAGAAAGACGACACCTGGTCTAGATAAGGTAATCCACACTTTGAAACACAGGTGCCCACAGATGCAGAGAGGGAAGGCATCAATACCGAAATGTTAATGATGGCATCTCTTAGAGGTAAGATAACCAGTGAACATCATTTTCTTTATCTCTCCCAATCAGCAATCAGAACATATCTTTTTAATACAAGAGACTACTTTCTACACCCTCAGACTATAAGTCCAAGTTACAAAATCAAGAATATCCACTCTCCTCCTGTGGAGCCTCACGGTCCTGCTCTATAAAACCGAAAGCAGAAGGGCATCTGGATGGCTCAGTGGGTTAAGTGTCGGACTCTTAAGCTCAGTTCAGGTCATGACCTCAGGGTCATGAGATCGAGCCCTACATCCAGAATTCAGCATGGGGCTCCGCACTGAGCTGGGGGTCTGCGTTTCTCTCTCTCTCTCTCCCCTCCCCACACCCCTCCTCCTCTGCTCGTGCTTTCACTCTAAATAAATCTTAAAAAACAAACAAACATTGGCAAAAGCGCTCCCCTGCAAATGTGATACACTGTACTTGTCACAAAGCAAATTCCACCGGTATTGTAGAAATGGCCAATGTGGACTGTTGTATGTTCCCCTGAACACCGTCCCCATCCATGACAGCAGGTCACACCCACCTATGCAGGCTTCACTTTAACTGAACCCTACCTCCCCCTCCCCAAGAATGGGACAGAGCTACTCGAGCTTGCCATGTTCCCACCGACAATATCAAATGTACGTTTCCTTCTATTCTTACTTGTGACAAGTCTTTCATTTCTCAAACTGAGTGCTCATATTTCTAGAGATAATTCTAATTTTAACTAGTCAGCCCATGCTTATCTAAAACAACCACCACTGAAAATGGACAGATCTCAAAAACAGGAGGAGTGGGGAAAAGGTACAGACCAAGTGTATGGAAGTTTTATCTAAAGGCACCAAACAAAACATATGTATATACATAAACATACATAAACACACACACACACACACACCCATATATATAGAGAATGAGAGTATAAAATCGTGAACCGGATACCCATGAAATTAACAATGGGTTTTACTCCTAGGGCTGGAGGGAAGAATAAATGGACACGCTGGAAATGTCCTGGGAACTTTGATAAGAGAAATTTTATTTAAGGGGGAGAAAAGCCTCAAACAGCTATCAACTATATTCATGTGTTCATATTTAACAGATACACAAGTGTTCATTCGAAACGTCTGTACTGCTTTAATTTTCCAAAGCAATAAAGAAAAAAAAATGACAGAAGATAAGGCAACCCCAGACTCTTCATTGTGCCATTTCTTCTGAGGTAAAGAACAATATTCGGGACAGCTGGGTGGCTCAGTCGGTGAAGCTTCTGCCTTCAGCTCAGGTCACGATCCCAGGGTCCTGAGATGGAGCCCCACGTTGGACTCCCTGCTCAGCAGGGACCCTGCTTCTCCCTCTCTTTCTACCTCTCCCCACTGTTCATGTGTGGCCTCTCTGTCAAATAAATAAATAACTTTTTAAAAAGACTTTATTTATTTGACAGAGAGAGACATAGCAAGAGAGGGAACACAAGCAGGGGGAGAGGGAGAAGCAGGCTTCCCACTGAGCAGAGAGCCCAAAGCGGGGCTCGATCCCAGCACCCTGGGATCATGACCTGAGCCCAAGGCAGATGCCAAACGACTGAGCCGCCCAAGTGCCTCTAAATAAGTAAAATCTTAAAGTGCATCATTCTGGGTCGGTCCTGGCCTCCTGACCATGGTGAGAGACCAAAGCTCACAAGGGCTGAGTTCAAGGACCTCCTAAAACAAAGCTTCCTAGAAACGACCTGTAATTCTTGGTTGTCTCTGGCCATCTTGTTACTGTGGAATCTGAGGCCCGTGAGGGACCATCCTCTTCTGGACAGACAAGAACTCAGGCCCAGAGAAAGAAAGCAGACGGTTCTGGCACATGACCCGTAAGGGGAACAGCTCCAAGAAACTGTAGATTTTTCATTTCAGGTTAAGTTCTGCAGGTGGGTCCCTACATCCACCTGAGGGTCCCAATTTCCAGACAGAGCTCTACATAGACCTGACAACAAAGACCAACACACACCCGAATTTATCCAGGTTGCTGTTCAAACTGCTTCCCACCGGCATAAGGCCAAAGAAGCCTCTGTAATTCACGTGACAAGCAGGCCCCAACTGTTCGGAGGAGGAGCAGGACGGCAGGTGTCCAGGGTAGGGCATGGCAGTGGGACACAGTGCACAGCCCCCAAGGAATAAACACACACCAGCCCCTGCTGCACCCAGGACTTCTGCTTCTACTAGATGCACTTTCCCACTGGCTCGACTGTCAAATGAACGTGCATTTAATGTAAATCCTCAAGAATCTGAATATAAAATAATCATTCTAGAAATCCTAAATTTAACATTAAAAAAAAAAAAAAAAGGACTCAGAGGAAAAAGAGTTTGGCTTTGAGTAAATAAAATCAGCATCATATGATGGCGGGGCACAGAGCTGGCCCGCCGGGGGGCTTGAGGCAGCACGCAGGTCCGGTCTAAGCTTGCCTTTCCTCCAGGCCTCTCAGCAGATGTTCCTCCGCCTGTGCAGGCTCGTCCTGGAGCGGGAACCTCCACCTCGGGCTGTCAGCCTTTTCTTTTGCAAAAGGCAACGACTAAACCAAGCACTCTCTTCCTGCTTCCCTGTTCCTGGACACACGAGATATTTGTCCATCGTACATGACGGAGAGGAGTCACCTGGGGGGACCTGGCCGAAGGTGCCTCTTCTGGACGTCACTAGAAACACTCTAACCCTTGGTTCCCACGAGAGTGCACAGCAGAATCACCTGGAGGGCTTGTGAAGACAGATTGCTGGACATGAAGACAGATTGCTGGACAGCCACAGCCGGTGTGGGGGGCGGGGGGGCTGACAATCTACATTTCTAACAGGTTCCCGGGTGATGTTGATGCTGCCGGCCTGGGGACCACACTCTGAGAAGCCCACTGATTCCCCAGCTTGCTGGAAGGATGGTGAGAGCAACAGCTGGGGAACTTCTGAAAATGCCAGTTCTAGGCCCCAGCCCCGGAGAAGTCCAAGCAGCAGGTAAGGAGGCAGCTTGGGACCCTGGCTGACACACCAGTGGTCAGACTGAGGCCGGCCATGCTGGCTTCCACCCATCATCTACTGTCTGCCCCAGGCAAAAGTCAAGGGTCATCACCTCCACAGGTTTTCAGAGGCAAAACTTGAGCTTCCTTGTACGATAAGCCCATGCTACTCAAGAGAGGTCCCCCTCCTTTCTAATGGTCCCTGCCTTGTGGTGCCTCAGAAAAGAAGGGGACAGTTAGCGGGCAGAACCGCTGCTTGGCAAACAAGACCCACGGCAGGATTCTGGGACCTCAAGGAGTCTACCAACAAAAAGCCATGGGCAAGCAGTAGTCTCACTCACTCGGGGGGCAATCTCTCACCCTTCCAGACTACCCTGCACCAGTGAGGAGCAGCATCTGCCTTGCTCCGTCCCGAGCCCCCCCAAGCTGGAGGGCCACTTTCACAGGGGGACTCGGGCAGTACTCCTCTTGGGAAACTTTCTTTCACGACCTCTTATAATAACAACCAAGTATGTGTACACTTGAACGTCAGGTGGCAGGGAAAAAGGCAGGATATGCAATTGTATATATGGGACGACCACGACCATATAAAACAAAAACTATTCATGCAGAAACTGGAAGGAAGTTCTTTTTCGTCTTGCTACTTGTTCTCCAAGCTGTTTATAAAGAACAGCGATTACTTGCAGGACCAGGACTTAACTTCATTTTACAATAAATTGGAAAGAAAAAATATACAGAGCTGCCCACACACCTAACCTGTGCCAGTCCTGAGAGGAAGAAGCCGGCTAGCCTCCCAGGGAGCAGGACTGACTGAGGAGGTGGGGGACGGCTCGAAGCAAATGCTTGTCTGGGGGTGGGGCTGCAAACGCACCCCGGCCCCGAAGAGTTAACAGCATAGGAGCAGAACAAGGACGCAGGGTCCCCATTTCCACCTGTGAGTCCTTCTGGGCCCTGAGAATGGACTGGACATCTTTTCCTCCCCCTGACATGTCTCCTTTCCTGGAACTCTACACGGAGCAGCTACCCAACTCCAAACTGACGTGGTCTCAAGTGGGTGTCGAGCCCTGTCTGGCCAGCCCAGATCCAGATGGTCAGGGCCGCGGCTCAGCACCAGCAAGGGACTCCTGGGGCCAGCAAGTGCCAAGGACAGCCCCCGGGTGGCCGACAGCTCACAGCAAGGGCCTGATGTGGCATGCTGCTCACGGACAGCTCGCAGCCGCCGAGGAGAGGTTACCACCCCCCAGCCGCACCTGCGGCCCAAGACACACCTGTGGAGCTACCGCCACCGGCTCTGACCAGCCTTGCAAGCCTGTTGTTCTGAGTTTCTGTCTCTCTCGTGTTCACATCCTCCCGAGTTTGGATTCATGTGAAACTGGGTAAAGCAGACCTTTATCTGAGCAACTGTGCAAAACTCGGACCTTGACAGATCAAGGACAGGCCGGTCTCGTGCCTCCATGTCTTCCTCTACCTCTACATGCTCTCCCCTTCTCTCTTTCCCATGACCCTCCAAACATGGAAACTCAAGTCACCTGCCAAGACTCCACTCAGATGCCCCCTCCTCCAAGAAGCCTTCCCCACCCTCTCTGCAGCATGGGTTAAGGGTCTTAAGCTACCTGCACTCCACGGCCCCTGGCACTTAGCACACAGCATCAAAAGCCCCTGCTCACCAGGAATGGTGCCTACAGATTGGGATAAAGCCCTAAAGACATGCTGAACCACCAGCCCCGCCACCAGACAGCCCCCACCATGCCCAGACCCAAGGTCACGGGCAGCCCCACTGTCTTTGCTCAGAATCCCCTGCCCATGGCCATCCCCAGGAAAACACTCCCTAAGTATTTCCCACCTGTCTACAGCATGCCTGGGTCTGACTGTGGCACCCCTCAGAGGAAAACAAACCCATTCAGCCCCATAGATCCAGCTCGCCCAGGCCCCCCATCCCAGCACAGCTGCCATCTATCTGGAACCTAAAAGGATGGGGCTCACAGCCCCACAGAGGCTGCTCAGGAAGTCCACAGTGCCCGGCCACCAATGGTCCATGCAGGGAGCCCAGGTGGCTTGCAGAACTGGCCATGCATGGAAAGAGTCCAAGCACAGTAACCCTCTCTCACGCACTCCAACCTCGGTGGGAGGACGACAGAAACAATCATCTCGGAAAACCCGGGACACTGTCCACTCCCTCCCTCTCCCATCCGTCTTCAAATTTGTACTGAGTCCTCAGAAGGGAGGCTCCTGAGGCAACCGTAGCCCCCTGCAGACGGCCCAGCACATGGTGTGATGTCTCAGCTGACCTCAGAACAAGCAATGACTACATGAGGACAGAGAGTGAACCACAGTGGCCTGAGGACTCCCTCATATTGACAGGGACCTCACCACCCTGCAGATGCCCCTAAACCCCAGCACAGAGACTGAGTTACAGTCCAGGAATCCGATGCTAGGAAGAGCTCCCAGAAGCAGAGTCTGCTCAAGGAATCGTCGAAGCCCCAGCATGAATTCTGGAAAAGATATCTTCCTGAGCAGCCGTTCTCAAACCATGTTCCCTAAGGTCCTGGCAACCAACAGAGATGCCCCAGTGGGAAAGGAGGGTGCCAAGCAGAGAAAACCAGAGCCCCCGACCCCGAAGTCAATCACAGTCACAAGGGCTTCACCTGGGGTTGCAGGAAAAATGCACAGTGGGGAGTAAAGTTTCACCGCTAAGAAGTTTAAAAACCAGGGCTCTGAGAGACACAGTTTAAATCCATTTCCCATCAACATCAACAATTCTCACCTGACCTTCCGAAGGTGAACAGCCCTTCCCCATCAGGCCCCCTTGCCCAACCCATCACCTATCTGCTGCTGAGACACAGGGAGCACCTGCCCCTTGGCACCATGAACCCCAGTGCTCCCGTCTGCATGCTGGGGGCACGAACATAACCCTTCCGCGGTCTCTTCTTTCCCTCAACCCTGTCAGTTACTCCTGAACAAAGACTCACTCGCTGTGGGTGACACCATGTCAGGGTCCCCGTTCAAGAGCATGCTTGGGGCTGCAGCTGTGAATCGCGGCCCATCCCTGGGGTCCTGCCATACCAAGCACGATGCTCTGCACACAGCTCAAAGGATATTCACTGGACAAAGTGATCCAGCATCTGACACACTTCCCACAACGCAAAAAAAAAAAAGGATGCAAGTGAAAACACACCAAGCGTGAGCAAGCAGATGCCTAACCATGAACACCATTTCCTCTCGGCTTCCTGCGGGGAAACCTTTCAGTGACGATACCGCCAGACACACAGCCAAACTCCAGGGGAACAAGGTTCCCGGCCCTTACCTGGTAGTACGTCTTAATGTTTCTCACCAAGATGGTCAAGTTCTGAATGCGAAGGTTCACATCGTTGTTGACGTGCTTGTTGATGCGCTGATTAGTTGGCCTGGGGTCTCTGGAGAAGAAAGAGAACAGAGGAAACTGCTTATCCCAGCATTTGCCACACACCCCGTTTCCGGCCGAGAACCAGCTCCAGGCCGCCCCCAGCCTCATTAACTACACAGTTATGACAACGTGGCTCAAGTCAAATCCTTATTCCATTACTGCCAAGCCATGCACCTTGGGGGGGGGGGGGGCATCACCGCCCTGATCACCCATCCCCCATCACCAACCCATCACCGGCCCTGAGTCAACATTATTTCCGCTCCCACTGCTAGCAGCACCCATAAACCACCACCAAAGGTCAGTGCAGACCCCAAAAGTGATACTGTCTGAAAACCAATAACCTCTCCCAAGATAGATTTCAAGATTAAGAAGAGCAAACCAAAATACAGGAAATGCCAAGAAAGGGGGCGGGGAATAAAAAGTACATTTTCTGAGTTAGTAAATCAAAATCATTCATGTTCCATCTCACCGGGGTCCTCCACCTCTGTCACCAGATTGGTCTAGGGCCGGTGGTGCTTGTGATTTATATTTCAGGGACACAAATCTACCTTGAAAAACCAACAGCAGGAGTCTGTGATGTGACCTGGTGTACCACATACCCTACGAGAAATGCTAAGCGCAGAGATATAAATAATTCATGTGGGAAACCCCCATGGTGTCATTTATTTTCCGATCTCGGGCAAAAGTCAGGTCTGGTTGGGATGAAACTAGAAATCAATCAAGTGATTTGTATTTCCACTCATCCACGTCCAGGACGTTTCTCAAAATGTTTCTTATGTGACGAGAACAGACTGGGTAGACTGTAGACCGGATTTAGCATCTACCTTCCCATTTACCACACAATGCTTCTAACAAAGCCCTCTGTCCCATGTCACTGTCTCATTCAAATGAGGGCTGTTTTCAGGGTTTCATCTGTCATCCCGGCCCTGGGAGATGGGCACGATGGCAGAATGTCAGCCCCTCTTCCTCGGTAATCACTCCCCCAAAGGGACAGGAGCCCAGACGGGAGTTGGGCAGTTAGGGAGATCAACCTCCATGCCACGCGGCTCATTCCAAAGCCAGTAATTAACACAAAATTGACAAACAGTAAAAAAAAAATCCACAAGGTGAAATCATTTCAGACCTCACTGAAAGTACAACGTTTTTTTTTCCTTAATAATACGAGCTGTTTAGAATTCGACCATTAAATATTTGACATATACACCAGGAGTCCCCACCGTGCATGGTGTGTTCGCAAACCCCTTTACCTGTGACACCCAGTCATAGCCACGGATTTTATTCAGTTAGCCTGTATCCCTCTAAAATAATCACATGGGCACCTTGGGGCAACCAGGGAATCTCTTTTCAACTGTCATGTGACAACGTTTCTTATTGTCCCCACAGTAATGGAGTCTGGCCAAGCCATTTGCACGTTACATTTCTCTTGGAGCCATTCATTACTGAGAAAACAAAGGTTAACAGTTCAGTGGAAATTAATTTAGGAATAGAGGCCGCATTCAGAATTTAAACCACAAAGGCATTTTTAGCTACAGAAGTATACTTGACATTACAAACAATTTATCTTAAACGCTCACTTGTCCTCTCTTTAGATACCTCAAGAGAGAAGAAATTTCATTAAGTGACTAAAGTACTTCTTAAAACAGAACCCAGAGAGCACGCAGAGCTTTTTCCACTTCGTCTCTGTAGTCCCAGCTTTAAGTCAGGGGGCCTCGCACACGTGTTGGAAAACACGGTGCACAGTTCCTGTGTGTGCAAAGGCACATCGAACACCCAGGGTGGGGACCTGTGGGTCCCCCAGATAATAACAGAGGAGCCTCTGCCCAGCTCTGCTTTTGTTCTCCCAAGTCAGCTAACTGAAACTACACTCCAAAAGAGCCTCGACATTCACTGTACAAATAATTCGACTAATTATCACGATCATTAGTGCTCCATCCTTCAGTGAAGGCTCTCAGGGTCAAGAGGTTATGAAGAAGTAACTGGAAACAGGGGCGCCTGGGTGGCTCAGTGGGTTGAGGCCTCTGCCTTCGGCTCGGGTCGTGATCTCGGGGTCCTGGGATTGAGCCCCGCATCGGGCTCTCTGCTCAGCGGGGAGCCTGCTTCCCTTCCTCTCTCTGCCTGCCTCTCTGCCTACTCGTGATCTGTCAAATAAATAAATAAAATCTTTAAAAAAAAAAGAAGTAACTGGAAACAAAAGTCCACTACGGTTAAGAAAGGCTCATCCTCACTCTCCCAGCACGGAGTAACCCCCATCTTTCTGTGCTGCAAAAAGGTGGCAGGAGACACAGATGCCAGTCCATGGCCATGGTTCGCTGGGCCCCAGGGCACTCATCAGCAAAATGACCACAGGATTCTTCCAGCCCTAGGTGGTCACTCAAGAAGGTCAGCTCTGCACAGGCAAACGTGGACCAATACATGGTCCTATATCCCAGGAAGAGGACATCCCATAACCACTGCACAACTGTATGTCCCCAAAAGCCATCATTACTAACAAGGATCTTTTTTTCATGATAGCCCTAGAATGCAAAGGCCCAAGAGCCCCATATCAAGAGGTCAGAGGACAGGAGAGAGGCACTGGGTTCAAGTATCTGGTAACTTGTCCGAATTCAGGAACATTTGGAGTCCCGAGTGTGGGGCCCTCAGCACTTCCTTATAAAAACTCCTAACTAGACGGGTACCTGGGTGGCTGAGTCAGGTGAGCGTCTGCATCTTGACTTCGGCTCAGGTCATGGGCTTGAGCTCCTCATTCAGCAGGGAGTCTGCTTGAGAGTCTCTCTTCCCCTCTGCCCTCCCACTCCTGTGCACACGTGCGTTCTCTAATAAATCAATCTTTCAAAAACAAAAACTAGAAAAAAGCAAATCAACTGGACCTAGAATTTTAAAGACAGAGGATTTACATTATGGTAACGTTGCCCCCTCCCTTGGGAAAGCCAGCCTGCAAATTTTAGTTCTATTCCAAAGGCTTCCAAAATTTAAAAATGAATCAAGGAATGCTCTATTGGGGCACCTGAGTGGCTCAGTGGGTTAAGCCTCTCCCTTTGGCTCAGGTCATGATCCCAGGGTCCTGGGATCGAGCCCCGCATTGGGCTCTCTGCTCACCAGGGAGCCTGCATCCTCCTCTCTCTCTGCCTGCCTCTCTGCCTACTTGTGATCTCTGTCAAATAAATAAATAAATAAATAAATCTTAAAAAAAAAAAAAAAAAAGATCTATTGACATAGAGATATCCATGTCCACAATGTATCATGGGTTGAAAAACAGGGATGCTGAAAGACAACAGCATGAACCCATGTCTGCATAAAATACCTTAAGGAGCATATATCTACATACTATAGACATCTGAAGACAGCAGAATAAAAGCATTGCTACCTCTACATGGTAAAATCATGGACAATTTTATTTGGCTCATCTGTCTCTTCTACTATCATACACCCAATGAAAATTTTTGATATAATTTTTAAGGACTCAAAGCCCCCACGAGGAGTCTCATACTCTGTAGCCAAAAAAGGAAATCACTTAAGTTCACAAAAATCTTTTTTATTCTGACACTTTTCCACCAACACAAACTCATTCAACTAACAAGTACTTGCCCTCAGCTTTTATATATGCAGAATGGGACTAGAACTCCTCTTGCAACACAGTAGGGGGAAAATTATTCTACAAATGCCTTTTAGAAACAGGAAACTCAGGGTGCCTGGCTGGTTTGGTTGGTGGAGTGTGCAACTCTTGATCTTGGGGTTGTGAATTCGAGTCCCACGTTGGGTGTAGAGATCACTTAAGAAGGGGGAGGGGCACCTGGGTGGCTCAATGGGTTAAAGCCTCTGCCTTTGGCTCAGGTCACAATTCCAGGGTCCTGGCATCCAGCCCCTCATTGGCCCCTCATTGAGCCTGCTTCCTCCTCTCTCTCTGCCTGCCTCTCTGCCTACAAAGTCTTTAAAATAAAAAAAGAAATTCAGGAAACTGTTTGACTTGAGGATGTTTCCAACCCCTGAATAATATATTATCCTGATTTTTACAGTAAGCACCAAGGGAAAATCTGAATAAAGCAAATAATGCTGAACTTACTACAAGCCTTGCAAAGGCACAAGCTGACCTCGGGCCCAATCCCAAGTTCTTTGCACTCAACAGCCATTGCCTTAAATCAAGTGTCCATTCTCAAAAGTACAGATGCATACTGGCTCAGGCACGTGGAGGGACACACACACACCCCCCGGGCCCTTGGCCTCGCTCCGAACAATGCTGAATGTTTGTTGGGCATTTTCTAGATGCAAAATCTTATGTAATCCTCCCAAGTGTATAAAATACAATCCCCTTATTACAGATCAGGAAGTTGAGGCTTAAAATTTTTAAGTAATTTGCCCAAGGGAGCAGAAGAAGTGGTACAGAGGGGAATGTGAAATTGTCCATCCAGTGCTTTCAGAGCCCAAGGGCTTAAATATCTTTCTACAAGACAGTGAGAAATGTGTCCAAAGTGAATGAGCAATCTGGTTTTCCCTTGGGTACCAGCAGATTACCCAGAAAGACTGCATTTACAGAGGAACGATTCAGCACGTTCTCCCATGAATCTTGGTCCATGCCATTCAATGCCTTTCACTGGGAATTCTCCTCCACCTGGGCCTCCCCTGAAAGCTGAGCCCACAGGGCTTTCCTGCTTCCAGGCACTGATGTCACCGGTAGGCCAGGGCCAAGAGACTACGACCGCAGCCTTCTTCAGTTGCCAGAGACAATGCCCAGGTGCAGCCACGTGACCCCCGCCGGCCTCCATATGGCTCTGAAGTGTTAGGTAACACGCCTCTTATCTGAGCTCCATACCCACTTAGCATACTGCTCTCTTAATCTTCCTAGGTCCTACCAACTTGGGGAGAATGTATCAAAATAGGCAAATAACACCCGTTGGAGCTACTAGCAGAGGAGATAAGGCAGAATATAGCCTTATCACTGACCTGCCCGTTAGCCTGACATTTCTGCATTTGGCGGAAGTGAACACAGAGGCTTTTGTACAGCATTAGATGGAGGGCTTGGACGCTGGTCCCGGGGTCCAGTTTTGCTTTAGTTCTCCTTAAGAGAGGGCCCAGGCTAAGAATGATGCAGTAATCTAGGAGTTTAAGAATGTGGGAGAAAGGAAGACTAGAAAAATTCTTACAGGGCACCTCCAATCCTTTCTGGATTAAGATGGCGTATTTGTAATTGACACTAGTACCTATTAAGTGATAAGGACTGTGCTAATTGCTAACATGTCATCCCATTTAATCCTCCCAACCATCTCTTAAGGGAGGCACTTTAGTTCCCATTGTACAGATGAGGAAAACAAAATCCTTGAGTGGTATGCCCAGCATCACTTGGCCAGTAGGAGACAGACCTAGTGTTCCCTAAGCTGTTAACACCAGGGCTGAAATACACTTTTTTTTTTGCATACTTTTTTTTAAATTGAGATCATCTTGACATAGGGTGAAATACATAGATCTTAAGTTACAGCTTGATGAGTTCTGAAAAATAAGATGTACTTCCACGAACACACAGAACATTATCACCATTCCCACACACCCCCCCCCGAAGTTCACCTGTGTCTCCTTTACAGACAATCCCCACCCACCCCCAGGAGCAACCAGTGTTCTGATTTCTAGCCTATCACCTGGAACAGGTTTATTCTGATCATACAATCAGTAAACTGTGTGCTGCTGGTGCTCCTCACTCCTTGATTTCCTCAGCTTGAAAGCCACCCACACAGCTTCCCGCTGTCCCTTCCTCTCTGCTCCTGACCCTGGCCAGAAGGCACCAGAAGCCCGGCTTGAGGCCGTAAGAGCTGTGAACTTCTCAGTTCCCACTCCTAGAATGATTATCTCGGCATATCACAAAGGAGAGAACAGGTAAAAACTGCCAAGGGAAGTGGAGACGCCCTTAAACTGAATTTAGCCACAGGCCAAGTGTGAACGAGTGAGGAGCACCGGCATTTCTCAAAGGAATGGTCCAACAGGCTTTCCTGATTTACAAGCAAGCAGTAAATGCTTCAGGAATTCCAAAGGTCAGGGAAGAAAGAGAAACAGTCCCAGGGCTTTTGTTCTCCCCTCGCCTGGGTGTAAAAACTGAATGAAAAGGCCGGGAATACTGCTGTTTTTAATTAAACAGTTTTGGGTTTGGGTAAGGACACAGTGGTCACTTGCACCAATGGAATCCAGTTCATTTTTGGGGTCCACCAAAATAGGGGCAGTTGCCAGAAATTAAACGTGCCACTAGACAACCCCAGGAAAACTCCTTTTCATCAATGTTCTCAGACAAGTGCTGCCAAAGCTGATAACACATATGTCGTTTTAGGATCTAATCAAACACAAGATTAGTAAGATTAGTTGTGCCTTTAAAAATAAAAACCAACCCAAAACTAAAGTGTCTCTCCCACAACATGACACCAATTGATTTATTAAAAGAAGCAGTGTTCCCAGAAAATTTTCAAAGCAGACCTTATTTTAGGTAGATCTATTTAAACCATTTTCTGAATATGCCAAAGATAATTGTTCCCCCTCAGGGGCCACAAAGCTGATTCTCATTAGCTAATGGGTTCATGCTAGAGTAGGACAACTTGCTTAGTTGCAGGTGAGTAAGTGAGCCTAAGTGGCTGATCTGCAAAGAACATGAGGACGTTTTATTTTGCTTCCAGGGCCTGTGAATCATACCAACAGTCACTTCCAATATGTTCCCTGCACTTGGAGTTAAAAACAGAACACAGCCTCAGGAGCCAACACCTACTTGTGGCAGGCTGTCAATCAGACAGGCTCTGCAGAATTCAGCTGCAGGAAAGGATGTGGTCAAACATACAAGCTAGTAAGTTTAACTTCCACCAAGGCCCTGTTTAAGCTCTAGGGCTTTAAGACAAACAGTACGCCAGCATTCAGACTCCCAGGACTCTCTTAACACAGTAACTTTAAATCCGAGTCATGAGAAAGGCCTTAACCAATTGCACTTGCTACGGGGCACCTGAAAAGGTACAATCACGTGAAGAGAACTCAGAAATACAGGCATCCCACCCTACGGTGAAACGTTATAGTCACACGGATGCTCTGGGTCCGCCCTAGACACTTCCTGTAACCAGACTCTGTTACAGTTCCTTGCCCCCCAAAAGGGTGTTTTTTTCTTTAAACGTCTTTCCTCAAACCTCAGTCAACTATCTGAGTCTGAAGTCCGTTGTGCTATTTACACCATGTGGACGACAGTCATTCAATTCCAAATTGCCTTTACCAAACAAGCTGCCAAACCGCCGACCCAGAATTCTTCATATCCACACGAATGGAAAGAAGTCACCTTAAAACCGAGACACACCAGGGGCCCCACTGGCAAAGAACCCTCCTGTTCGAACTTCATGCTCCATTGCTACAACCTTAAACTTTCTGAAGCACAGTTCTTTCCTTCTTCCGTTCTTCCCCGGAGGTAACTTACATTTGCAACATGATTTGGTTCAAAAAGATGCCGTCAGCTAGATCCATGTACATTGTCAGGTTGTCCTGGTTGCCGCTTCCAAAGGAGCCAAAAGTTTTCACCTGCCGGGTACGGGGCGCGGAGAGAAAGGCAGGAAAAGTCACCCCGGAGCGCCCTGTCCAAAGCTCTCCAGGGCCAAGGCGGGCAGGGCCCCCGTGGGAAGAGTGGGTCACCCACGCCCGCCCGCCCGCCCGTCCACCCTTCTACAGGCGAGAAGCCCACCCTTCTCCAGAGCCTCTACCCCCACCCCGCGCCAGGAAACAGACAAAACTTCCTCCCTGCTGTTCTCCAGTGTCCCAGGGCGAAAAACAACAACAAAAACAACAAAACCAAAAGGGACTTTTTCAATAAATTTCTCACGTCTCAAATCTACTGGAAATGACTGCTCCGAACCCAGCCTGTATGCATTCTCACTGGGAGACCCCAATCCCCGCCGCCACCCACCTGCTAGTCTCAGAGATTCAGAAACTACACGAGGATATTTTCGGGGAATGGGTCCTTTTCTCGAGTGGTCAAGCCACGACGGAGCCCAGGTGACTCCTCGGATCCTGTCCGCTACGGGGACGTAGCCCAAGGCCCGGTCGGGAACAGGTGTACCCACTCAACCCCTGGCCGGGCAGAGAGCGCAGCAAGGTCCCGCACCCGGTGCGCGGGCTCCGGAGTTGGAAACGCCTCCGCACCCCAGGGCTGAGACCCCGACCTCCGCCGGGAGCACTTGCTGAGTCCCCCGCGTCCCGGAGGCTACCCGGGACCCCGGGAAGGGAGATCCACGGCAAGCAGCGGGGGAAGAAGCCGGTGCACCAACAATGGGGCAGGGAGCTGGGCGCACTCACCCAGGTCACCAGCGGGCTCTGCAAGAAGAGCTCCATGAGCTCCGAGACCGTCACGTCCATGCTGAGGCTGCGCCCGCCGGCTCCACGCCCGGGTCCCCCGCGCCGCGGTACAAAGCGGCTCTGGCAGCGAGCGGCGGGCGCGGGGCTGCGGCGGATCGCACCCGGGAGACAAAGGCGGGGCGCGAGCCCACGTTCCGCGGCTTCGGCGGCCCCGCGCCCCGCCCGGGGCTGGGGGAAGGGGAGGGCCCGCCACTCGGGGAGGAACAATGCGGGCGGCAGCCCCGCCCCTCGGCGGCCCTAGGCAGCGGGTGCGCCGCCTCGCGGTGCCGGGGACCGGAGCCCGGGCGCGGGCGCGGCTGCGCGGGGCGCGGGGAGGGGACGCGGCCCGCACGTGTATGGGAGGGAGGGGTCTCTGTGCGGCGTCCCCGGCAACCTGCACGTGGGGCCGCGCCACGCGCCCACGCGGAGCGCAGCCTCCGCGCTCTGGCCCCAGCACGTGGCGCCTCGCGGCGCGCGCGCGCCTGCGGCGGGCCGGGACGCCAAGTGCGGGCGGGAGCCCGCCGGCGCTGGCGCCCCTCTGCCTCCCCGGGGGGCGCGCGGGAGGTTCGGGCACAGCAGTCAGCCGGAGTCGTCTCCGGCCCACCGCACGCTAGGACGCGGCAGAGCTCGATCCCGAGACTGCCGGCCCCGGGCAGGTGCAGCCCATCGGCCGCGCGGAGCTCCAGCTCCCCAGGTGCCACCAGAGGACCCTCCCCGGCCGGTGGCAGAAGAGCGGAACCCGCGCTCTTCACGTGGAGGTGTAGTCCTCGCGGGCAGGTGGGACGCGAGCCCGGGGGTCAAAGGACGAAACAGTGTTGAGTTTAGATCGTAAGAGCGCGACCTCTTGCGTCCCACCGCGCCACCTGCCTTCTAGATGTTCCTGCAGGAAGCCAGTGATGTGGCAGAACAGCCCTGGGGCCGCCCCACCTGTGACCCTGACCCCCAAAACTACCGTCACCTTGCAGTAGAGGAGCCAAATCCCGGATTCCAAGTTGGAGACATAGCAGCAGCTTAGTGGAGGGTGACCGAAGAAAGGACAGTGGTCCCAACTGGATGGAAAGCAAGCCCTTGGCCGAGACCAACTTGCTGAGACAGCTGCGGTGGACCCAAGTTCCCGCCTGTCTCTGCCACCTCACTTCAGGCTGGTAATAATTTCACACTACAGTTCAGTTCATTGTTCAAAGCACTTCATGCGATTTAAGTAACCTTGACCTCACGAGTTGTCCAGATGAGCCAGCCGGTGCGGGGTTGACCGGAAGTGCCTAGTGTAATACTCTTCAAGTATACAGTAGGCAAGGGGCCTGGGTGGCTCAGTTGGTTGGGCATCTGACTCTTGATCTCAGCTCAGGTCTTGATGTCAAGGTCATGAGCTCAAGCCACCGGTTGAAATCCACGCTAGGCGCGGAGCCTACTTAAAAAAAAAAAAAAAAAAGGCATACAGCAGGCACTAAATGGCTGCCGATTGTGTTGTTAGTAATTTGAAAGTTGGCTGTGAAGTGTTGAGGCTGCGGCATCTGCCGGTGAGGTGTAGTATTGCAGCCGAATTCTGTCCCTTGCCACCTGGTGAGGAAGTGACGTTGTGGCCCTCCAGGAGCCAAGGGGGGAGATCAGGAGACCCTAAAGAGAAATCTGGAAGTCAAGGTAACTGGGGAAAGAAGGGGGACAGTGCGGAGGAACTAAAATTTCTACTATAGTGGTTTTCTTATGCACCAGAAATGCAATAATTCGCTGAGTGCCCTGATTGTAAAATCACTTGTAAAACAGGTGTAAGCGGTACCCACATCCATCTTTGCTTAGAAAGTCCTTGCCCTGTAAAGTAGGGAATGCCTGTGAGACCAGAGTGTTTTTCACATTGACCCCAGTTCTTTTGGAGAGACTAAAGTTATTTGATAAACATTATTTCACACTGAGATGCGCATTGGACCAATGAACGCTTTCTGATCGTTGTGTTGAGACATTTCTCATGGTGGTGAGAGAATGTGTCCCTGGGGATATTGGCAGTCTCTGGGCCACAGCCAGGTCAGGAATTTCTGATTTGGGGGTCACTTAGCTGCTGTGATGGTTCATGATCATTGATGTATCTGTCATTCTTTGCTTCAACCTTGCATCACCCAGAGAGAACTAGCTCAGCATCCTTGTTCCGTGGGAGGCAGGGGGTCAGGTAAACTAGAAGGTGCCCAGCTTACAGGGTTGAAGAGCTTTGAAGGGCTGGACGACCTAGACAAAGTACTTCCTAGATGTCTCTCAATCCCTAAAATTGGAATGAGGCTATTTTCCCCTATATGACTTTATAATTTGGGGGAGTCAAGGTGGTACATGTAAAACAATTTATAAATATATTAATGACTATCTTCCTGATATTTTGCTGAGTCCTATCACTATTTTAATAAGAATTGTTTTCCTTAAGCCACCTTTGGGTTGGGGGATAAGCTTCAGGGAACATACACACGAGCCACCTGCTAACCACTAAGCAGAGTCCTTCCAACTATGCCTGAATGCCCCTTGGCATTCACTCTGAGACCTCACCATTTTAAATTTTTTTTCTTGCTCATTTCTGCATAAAAGTAATATCTCTGCTTTATACATTGCTTCCTGGACAGAACTATTTTAATTATGTTCTTCATTCTGTAAAGGAATTTCCCTTCCCTTTCTGGAAAATGCTGGCTCAGCACAAGCTAATGGCGTGTCTAGGTTACCTGAAAGGAGCTGAAATTATTTGTACAATTTGGGGGCTAGGGGAGGAATAGCTATTTGTTAACGTGTCACTGCATTCGATTTTTTATTATAACAAGTGTAAATTACTTTAATGATTTAAAAATATTTTTTATATTTTTGTCAAAATAGAACTAACCTAAAACCATCTTAACCATTGAGTGTACAGTTTTAGTAAAATTAAATAAATTCAAATTGTTAGGCAGCCACCGCTGTTTACCGCCATCACTCTTCCTTTTGCACATCTGAAACTCTATACCTATTAAACCATCACTCTCCGTTCTTCCTCCCCACCCCTGCCCCCCAGCCCCTGGCAACCTCCATGCTACTTTCTGTCTTTAGGATTTGACTATTCAAAGTACCTCCTATAAGTGGAATCAGACAGTATTTGTCTTTTTGCGACTGGCTTATTTCCCTGAGCATAATGTCCACATTCATCCATGGTATGCCAATATATTGCGGAATTTCCTTCCTTCTTAGAGCTGAGTATTATCCCATCGTATGTATATATCACATTTTGTTTACCCATTTACTGATCAATAAACACTTGTATTGCTTCTGTGCTTTAGCTATTATGAAGAATGCTGCTGTAAACACAAGTGTGCAACTACCTCTTCGAGACCTTGCTTTCAGTTCTTTTGAGTTTATACCCAGAAGTCGGATTGCTGGATCCTATGGTGATGCTATTTTTAGTTTCAGGGGAAACCTCCTTCCCATTTTCCACAGTGGTAGTACCATCCATTTCCCACTGGTAGAGCACAAGGGCTCTGATTTCTTCACACCCTCTGCAACACTAGTTTTCTGGTGTTTTGACAGTAACCATCCTAATGGGTGTGAATGGTATCTGAATGTAGTTTTGATTTGCACTTCCACGAAGATTCGTGACATTGACCATCTTTTCCTGTACTTACCGGCCATTTGTACGTATCTCCTGTTTGGAGAAAGGTCTATTTTTGAGTGTCTTTGGTGGTGGTTACATTTGAGGCGTCCTCTATATATTCTGAACATGAATCCCTTATCAGATAAGTGATTTGCAGATATCTTCTATCGTTCCATGGGTTAGGTTGCCTTTTTACTCTCTAGATAATGTCCCTTGACATACAAATTTTTAAAATTTTCACGAAGTTCATCTTGTCTGTTTTTTTCTTTAATTGCCTATGGCATCATATCCAAGAGCTCATTGCCAAATCCAAAATCATGAAGTTTTGTCTTACATTATCTTCTAAGTTTTATTGTTTTAGGTACTTAATTCATTTTGAATTAATGTTTGTATGTGGCCTTAGTTAAGGGTTCAGTTTCATCTTTCTGCATGTGGGTCATCCAGTTTTCCCTGCATCATTTTTGGGAAAGACCGCCCTTTCCCCGTGAATGGTCATGGCACCATTTTGTCATTATGTCAAAAATCATTTGACCTTCTATGCAAAAGTTTATCTCTGGACTCTCCATTCCACTGGTCTAGATGTATGTCTTTATGCTAATACCGCAGTGTTTTGATTACCGTCGCTTTATAGTAGACTTTGAACTTTTTTTTTTTTTTTACAGTTTGAGGTAAAATTGAACTACAGCAATGTTAAAGGCTGCAATGATTTAACTTACATGCTGTGAAATAATTACCATAAGTAGTTAACACCTGTCATTTCATATGCAGCATTAACTAGAATCACCATGTTGTACATTACATTACCTAGTACTTATTTATCTTATAACTGGAAGTTTGTACCTTTTGACCACCTCCATCCAATTTCCCCTCCCCTGCAGCCCCTGCTTCTGGGGACCAAATTTCTACAAGTTTGCATGGAGTTTTTTTGTTTGTGTTTTGTTTTTAGATTCCGTGTAAAAGTAAAATCACATGGTATTTGTCTTTCTCTGACTTAGTTCACTTAGCGTGATCCCCTGAGGGTCCATCCATGTTGTTGCAAATGACGACATTTCAGTCTTTTTGGTGGGCGAACTGTGTTCCACTGTATATGTGTACCACAAATTATTTATCCATTCATCCATCTTTGGAGGGACACATAGGTTGCTTCCATGGCTAGGCTATTGTAATTAATGTTGCTATGAACATGGGCATGCAGGTATCTTTTTGAGTTAGTGTTTTTGGGTTTTTTGGATAAATACCCAGAAGTGGAGTTGCTGGTAGTTTCTATTTTATCTATCATGTGATAGTTCTATTTTTAATTTCTTGGGGAACCTCCATACTGTTTTCTGCTGTGGCTGTATCAATTTACATTCCCACCAACAGTGCACATGCGTTCCCTTTTCTCCACACCCCTGCCAGCATTTGTCATTTGTCATCTCTTGTCTTTTTGGTCATTCCTGACAAGTTGTGAGGTAACATGTCATTGCGGTTTTGATTTGCATTTCCCTAATGATTAGCGATATTGAGTATCCATTCACATACCTATTGGCCATTCTTATGTCTTCTTTTTTTTAAGATTTTATTTATTTATTGGAAGAGAAAGAGGGCATGCACAGGTGGGGGTTGGGGGTGGAGAAGGGAGGGGCAGAGGGAGAAGCAGACCCCCTGCTGAGCAGGGAGCCAGCCTCAGGGCTCGGATCCTAGGATCCTGAGATCATGACCTGAGCCTAAGGCAGACGCTTAATGGACCGAGCCACCCAAGCGCCCCCATTCTTACATCTTCTTTGGAAAAATGTCTATTCATGTCCTTTGCCCATTTTTTAATTGGATTGTTCTTCTGCTTTTGAGTTTTATGAGTTCATTATTATATTTTGAGTGTGAATCCCTTAGCAGATCCATGGTTTGCAAATATATTTTCCCATTCTGTAGGTTGTCTTTTCATTTTGTTGATTTTTTTTTCACTGTGCAGAAACCTTAAGTTTGATGTAGTCCATCTTGTTTACCTCTGATTTTGTCGCTTGTGTTTTAGGTGTCCTATCTAAAAAAATCATTGCCAAGACCTATGTCAAGGATCTTTTTTCCCTATATTTTCTTCTAGGATTTTCATGGTTTCCAGTCTTATATTTAAGTTGATATCCATTTTCAGTTAATTTTTGTGAGTAGTGTAAGATAGGGGTCTGGTTTCATTCTTTTACCTACAAATCCCCAATTTTCTTGGCACCATTTATTGAAGAGACTGTCTTTTCTCCATTGAGTGTTCTTGGTTCCCTGTCAAATATTAGCTGATCATAGATGCATGGGTTTATTTCTGGGGTCTCGGTTCTGTTCCTTTGGTCTATATGATGTTTTTTATGCCAATATAGTATTTTGATTACTATAGCTTTATAATACAGGTTAAAATCAGGAAGTGATTGTGATGCCTCCTTCGTTCTTCTTTCTCATGATTGCTTTAGCTATTCAGGGTCTTTTGTGGTTCCATATAAATTTTATTTTATTTTTTTACTTTTTAAAAAATGCTATTGGAACTTAATAGGGATTGCATTAAATCTATAGATGTCTTTGGGTACTAAGGACCCTTTAACAATATTAATTCTTCCAATCTATGAACACAGGATACCTTTACATTTATTTGTATCTTACTCTTTTTTCATCATGGGTTACAGTTTTCGGTATAGTGATGGTTCACCTTCTTGGCTAAATTGTTCCTAAGTATTTTATTGTTTTTGATTCTATTATAAACGGATTTTTTTTTCTTTTTCAAATAGTTCATTGTTCGTCTATAGAAATGCTACAGATTTTTGTATGTTAATGTTGTATCCTGCAACTTGACTGAATTTGTTGATTAGATCTAAGTTTTTTGGTGGAGTCGTTAGGATTTTTCATATATAAAATCATGATGTCATCTGCAAATAGAGAAAATTTCACTTCTTCCTTTGCATTTCTGATCCCTTGTACTTATTTTTCTTGCCCAATTGCTCTGGCTAGGACTTCCAGTACTAGGTTGAGTAGGAGTAGTGAGAATGAGCACCCTTGTCTTTTTTTCTGATCTTAGAGCAAAGGCTTTCAACCTTTCACCCTTGAGTATGCTGTTGGCTGTGGGCTTGTCATATGTAGCCTTCATTATGTTGAGATATGTTCCTCCTGTGCCTAATTTGTGAAGAGGTTTTATCATGAATGGATGTCAAATTTTGTCAAATGCTAAAGCTTTCTGTGTCTATTGAAATGATCGTATGATTTTTTCCTTTTCATTCTATAAGGTACATCACATTGATTTCTGCATATTGAATCAACCTGGCATCCCAGGGATACATTCCGTTTGATCATGGTGAATGATCTTTTTACTGTGCTGCTTAATTCAATTTGCTAGTATTTTACTAAGAATTTTTTGGCTTTGATATCAAGGTAATGTTGATCTCATAAAATGAGTTCAGGAATGTTTCCTCCTCTTCCATGTTTTCTATTTTGGGTCATTTTGGTGACATAATTAATAACATTATGTTAGTTTCAGGTGTACATCATAATTATTATTTGTATGTGTAACAAAGTGATGACCGCAATAATCCTAGTCAACATGTCACTGTACGTGGTTATAAATTACTTTTCTTGTCATAAGAACTTTTAAGATTTACTCTGTTGGCAAGTTCCAATAGACAATACAGCCTTATTATGTATAGTCACCAACCTGTACATTATATACCCTTAAGTTATTTTACAACTGTGAGTCAACTTATTTTGACTCACCTATTTTTGCTAGCCCCACTCCCCCACCCCCTCGTCACTGCCAACATCCAAATTGTTCTCTGTGGGCTTAAGATTCCACATACAAACTATATCAAAGGTATTTGTTTTTCTTTGACTTAACTTAGCGCAATGTTCTCCAGGTCCATCTATGTCGTTGCAAATTGCAACATTTCATTCTATTTTATGGCTAAATAATGCCATTGTACATATGTACCACATTTTCTTTCTCCACTCATTGGTCAATAGACGCTTAAGTTGTTTCCATATCTTAGCTCTTGCAAATAATGCCCTGAACATGGCATGGGAATGCATATATCTTTTTGAATTAATGTTTTTGTTTTCTTCAGATAAGTATCCAGAAGTGGAGTTGTTGGATCGTAATGTTAACTCTATTTTTAATTTTTTGAGGAAGAGCCATACTGTCTTCTGTAGGGGCTGCATTAATTTAGATTTCCATCAACAGTGTACAAGGGTTCCCTTTTCTCCACATTCTCACCAACTTATTACTTGTCTTTTTTATAATAACCATTCTAACACGTGTGAAATGATGTCTCATTGTGGTTTTATTTGCTTTTCCCTAGTGTTTTGCTGGCATCTTTCATGTATCAGCTTTATGTAGGTCTCTTTGGGAAAATGTCTTTTTTTTTTTTTTAAGATTTTATTTATTAGAGCACAAGCAGGGGGAGTAGCAGGGGAAGGGGGAAAAGCAGGCTCCCCAATGAGCAGGGAGCCTGATGTAGGACTTGATCCCAGGACCCTGGGATCATGACCTGAGTTGAAGGGAGATGCTTAACTGACTGACCCACCCAGGCACCCCTCTTTGGAAAAATGTGTATTCAGATATTCTTCCCATTTCTCTTTTTTTTCCTTGTTTAGTATCATTATATGAGTTCCTTTTATATTTGGGATATTAACCTTTTGGCAGATACATAATTTGCAAATATTTTCTCCCATTTATTGGGTTGCCTTTTCCATGTTGCGGATTGTTTCTTGTACTGTGCAGAAGCATTTCAGTTTGATGTAGTTCCATTTGTTTATTTTTGCCTTTGTTGCCTTTGCTTTTGGTGTCAGATTTAAAAGATAGCACCATGACCAATGTCATGTTACAGCCTGTGTTTTCTTTCAGGAGCTTTATGGTTTCAGGTGTTATGTTCAAGTCTTTAATTCCTTTTGAGCTAATTTTTGTGTGTGGTGTAAGATACTCATTAGCTTTATACTTCTACATGTGGCTGTTCTGTTTTCCCAGCACCACTTACTGAGAAGGCTATCCTTTCCCCATTGTGTATTACTGGCTCCTTGGTTGTAAATTAATTGACGCTATATGTGTGGGTTTATTTCTGGGCTCTCTTTTCAGTTCCCTCAGTCTGTGTGTTTTTCTGCTGCTACCATACTGTGTTGATAACTATGGCTTTGTCATGTAGTTTGAAATCCGAGCATGATGCTTCCCACTCTGTCATCGATTTTCAAGATTAGTTGGCTATTCCTGGTCCTTGGTGGTTCTATACAAATTTTAAGATTGTTCTTTTTTTGTTTGTTTTTGTTGAAGAGTTTATTTATTTGATGGAGAGAGAGAAAGAAAGAGGGGAGACAAAGCATGCGCTGGGGGAGGGGCAGAGAAGAAGCGACTCCCCTGCTAAGCAGGGAGCACGGTGTGGGGCTCCATCCCAGGACCCCAAGATCATGACCTGAGCCAAAGGCAGACACTTAACCTACTGAGTCTCCCACACACCCCTAGATTTGATATTTTTTTGGCAAGTATATTTCATGGGAGTTGGTCTGTACTTCTACCAGGAGGCATATAACATCTGTGATCTTAGCTTCATTTGGGGATCCATTACTTTATTAGGAGTTGTCAATGATTTTTTTAAAGAATTTATTTATTTGAGAGGGCGCACTCACACACAAGTGAGGTGAGGGGAAGAGGGAGAAGCAGACTCCCCTCTGAGCAGGGAGCCTGATCCGAGACTTGATCCTGGGACTCTGGGATCATGACCCAAGCAGAAAGCAGGCGCTTAATCAACTGAGCCACCTAGGGGCCCCTAGGATTAAAACACTATTGGAATTGTGATAGGAATGGCATTGAATCTGTAGTTTGTGGGGATCGTATGGACATTTTAACAATATTCTCCCAATTCTCTGCATGATTATCTTTCCATGTGTTTGTATCTTGTAGCTCATCTTTTACTTTCCTTTTCCCTTTCTCTCTGTTGTGGTTCGAGGAACTTCTTCAGTGATGTGCTCAGATCCCTTTCTCGTTATCTTTTGTGTATCTGCTGTAGGTTTTTGCTTGTGGTTAGCATGAGGATTACTTAAAACAGTTTATAACAGTCTATTTTAAGTTGATAACAACTTAAGTTTGAAGGCATTCTAAAGCTCTGAATTTCTACTGCCCCCTCGTGTTTCATATTTTTAATGTCACATTTCACATCTTTTAAAGTCGTGTATCCCTTTACTAATTACCGTATAGTTATTTTTGCTACTTTTGTCTTTTAACCTTCACACTGGCTTTATGCGATTCATCTACTGCCTTTACTGTATATTTACCTCTGCAGTGAGGTTTCTTCTGTCAGGCGTTTTCTCGTTACCAGTCAGCCTGAGGAAGTCCCTTCAACGTGTCTTCTGGGGCTGGTTTAGCAGCGATGAAATCCTGCATGTCTGGAAAACGCTCTCTCCCTCCATTCTGAGTGATAATCTTTCCAAGCAGTGTGTTTTGGGTTTGTGACTTTTAGCACTTCTTAAAAACTTTTTAAAATGTGAATCCTGGATAGTTAATTAACATACAGTGTCCCGTTAGTTTCGGTTGTACAACACAGCGATTCAGCGATGTTTTCCATGACTCAGTGCCCATCATGGTAAGTGTACTTTTCATCCCCTTCACCCTTTTCTCCCATCCTCCCACCCAGCTCCCCACTGCACACCACCAGTTCGTTCTCCTTAGGTAGGAGTCTGTTCTTTGGTTTGTCTTTTTCCCCCCCTTTGTTCATTTGTTTCTTAAATTCCACATATGAGAGAAATCATACAATATTTGTCTTTATGTGTTTCACTTAACACTGCTTCACCTGCATTATTGCAAATGGCAAGACCTCCTTCCTTTTTTACGACCGAATAATATTCCGTCATGCGTATACACACCACATCTTCTTCCTCCATTCATCAATTGATGGACACTTGACCTATTTCCATACTTTAGCTCTCGTAAATAATGCTGCGATAAACATACGGGTGTGTACATCCCTTTGATTAAGTATTTTTGTACTTTTGGGGTAAATACCCAGTAGTGTAATTGCTGGATCTCCGGGCCATTTTATTTCTTTTTGAGGATCCTCCATACTGTCTTCCAGAGTGGCTGCCTCCGGTTGCGTTCCCACCCATGGTGCGCGAGGGGTCCCTTCTCTCCACATCCGTGCCAGAACTTGTTTCTCCTTGTGGTTTTTATTTTAGCCATTCTGACAGCGCGAGGTGGTATCTCATTGCAGTTTAGAGTTGCCTTTCCCTGACGCTGAGTGATGGCAAGCACTTTTTTATGCGTCTATTGGCGCATCTGTGTGTCTTCTTTGGAGAAGCGTCTGTTCATGTTTTCTGCCCATGTTTAAATTGGATTATTTTGTTTTGGGGGGTGTTGAGTTGTATAAATTCTTTATTTGGATTCTGGTCCTTAGTCAGATATGTCCTTTGCAAATCTCTTCTCCCATTCAGTAGGTTGCCTTTTAGTTTTCTTGATTGTTTCCTTCACTTTGCGGAAGCTTTTTATTTAGATGTAGTCCTAATAGTTTATGTTTGTTTTCATTTCCCTTGCTTCCGGAGACTTATCTAGGAAGATGTTATGGCCGATGTCAGAGAGGTTGCTGCCTTTGCTGTCTTCTAGGATTTTTATGGTTTAAGGTCTCATATTTAGATCTTAAATTCACTTCGAGTTTATTTTTATGTATGGTGTAAGAGAGTGGTCCAGTTTCATTATTTTGCATGTAGCTGTCCAGGTTTCCCAACATCATTTTTTAAAGAGACTATCTTTTTCCCATTCTGTGTTCCTTCTTCCTTTGTCAGAGATTAATTGACCGTATAATTGTGGGTTTAATTTCTGGATTTTTCTATTCTGTTCCTTTGATCTATGTGTCTGTTTCTATGCCAGTATCACAGTATTTTGATTACTCAGGCTTTATAAGATAACTTGAAATCTGGAATTGTAATACCTCCAGTTTGTTTGTTTGTTTGTTTTCAAGATTGCTTTGGCTATTTGGGGTGTTGTGTGGTCCCATACAAATTTTAGGATTGTTTGTTCTCCTGCAAAAAAAAAAAAATGCTGTTGGTACTTTGATAAGGATTGCATTAAATCTGCAGGTTTCTTTGGGTGGTATAGACATTTCAACAATATTTGCTTTTCCCAATCTGGGAGCATGGAATGTCTTTATTTTGTGTTGTCTTCAATTTCTTTCATTAGTGTTTTATAGTTTTTAGAGTACAGGTCTTTCACCTCTTTGGTTAAGTTGTTTCCTAGATGTTTTATTGTTTTTGCTGCAGTTGTAAATGGGATTGCTTTCTTAATTTCACTTTTTGCTGCTTCATTATTAGTGTACAGGAGTGCAACAGATTTCTGTATGTTAATTTTGTATCCTGCAACTGTGCTGAATTCATTGATCAGTTCTAGTAGGTTTTTGGTGGTCTTTAGGGTTTTTGATATGTAATATCATGTCATCTGCAAGTAGTGAAAGTTTTACTTTTTCCTTACCAATTTGGATGCCTTTTATCTCTCTTTCTTATCTAATTCCAGTACTGTGTTGAATAAAGGTGGTGAGAATAGACACCCTTTTCTTGTTCCTGTTCTTAGGGGAAAAGCTGTTTTTTCCCATTGAGTATGATATACACTGTGGGTTTTTCATATAAGGCCTTTATTCTGTTGAGGTATGTTCCCTCTAGACTTCCTTTGTTGAGAATTTTTATCACAAATAGATGTTGTACTTTGTCGAATGCTTTTTCTACATCTGTTGAAATGCTCATAGGGTTTTTATCTTACTGATATAATGTATCCTGCTGATTGACTTGCAAAAATTGAACCACCCTTACATCCTGGATAAAACCCAATTGATCATGGTGAATGATTTTTTTAAATGTATTGTTGGATTTGGTTTGTTAGTATTTCATTGAGGATTTTTGCTGTATGTTCATTGGAGATATTGGCCTGTAGTTCTTTTTTCTTGTGATACATTTATCTGGTTTTGGTAACAGGGAGATACTGGCCCCAGAATGACTGGAAGTTTTCCTTTCTCTTCTGTTTTTTGGGATAGTTTGAGAGGAATAGGTATTAACTCTTCTTTAAATGTTTGGTAGCATTCACCAAACTGTCTGGTCCTGGACTTTTGTTTGTTGGAAGTTTTTTGTTGTTTTTTTTTAATTACAGATCCAGTTTCATTGCTGGTAATTGGTCTGCTCGAATTATCTATTTCTTCCTGCTTTGGTTTTGGTAGGTGATGTATTTCTAGGAATTTATCCATTTCTTCTAGATTGTCCAATTTGTTAGCATATAATTTTTTATAATATTGTCTTACAATTTTTATTTCTGTGGTGGTGCTATTTCTTCCTGTTTTATCTGTGAGTTGTTTCTTTGGGTCGTTCTTGCTCTCTCGCTCTCTTATAAGTCTGGCTAGTGGTTTAAAAATGTTGGTTTTTTTCAGAGGACCAGCTTCTGGTTTTATTGATCTGTTCCTTTTTTTTTTTTTCCTATATCATTTATTTCTGTTCTAATCTTTATTCTTTCTCTCTGCTGGTTTGGGGTTTTGTTTGTTAAATCCATCTGGTCCAGTGTTTCACTTAAAGCCACTGTTTCCTTTTTGATTTTCTGTTTGGATGACCTGTCCCATTGACATAAATGGGATGTTAAAATTCCCTACTATTATTGCATTCCTATTGATTAATTCATTTATGTTTGTTATTCACTGTTCTATGTATTTGGGTGCTCCCATATGGGGTGCATAAATATTTACAGTTGTTAAATATTATTGGATTGTCCCCTTTATTATTATATAGTGTCCTTTTTGTTTCTTTTTACAGACTGTTTTAAAGTCTATTTTGTCCTGAGTAAGTATTGCTACTCTGGCTTTTATTCTGACATCCATTTGCATGATATATGTTCTCCATCCCCTCACTTTCAATTTGCAGGTGTCTTTAGGTCTTAAATGAGTCTCTTGTAGATGGGTTATTGTTGTTGTTATCTACTCTGTCACCATTTGTGTTTTGATTGGAGCATTTACCCCATTTACATTCAATGGAATTATTGATATATATTTGTTATTTTGTTACGTGTTTAGTGGTGGTTTTTGTAGTTCTCTGATATTTTATTCTCTTTCTCGCTTTCATGGTTGCTGGCTTTCTTTAGTGATATACGTGGATTCCTTTCTCTTTATTCTTTGCCTATCAGTGGTTTTTGATTTATGGTTACCATTAGGTTCATATATAATATCTTATGCATATAGCAATCTATATTAAGTTCATGGTCACTTAATTTCAAGCCCATTCTTTACTCCTCTTCCCACCCCTCTCATGTTAAGTGTCATACTTTACATCCTTTTATTTTGTGAATCCTTGACTGACTTTTTTCAGAAATACTTATTTGTACTGCTTTTGTGTTTCATACTTTTAATACTCTCATTTATGGTTTTTCCATTCAAAGTGTCCCCTTTAACATTTCTTACAGGGCTAGTTTGATGGTCATGATCTCCTTTAGTTTGTTATTGTTTTTTTTTAAGATTTTATTTGTTTATTTAACGAGATCACATGTAGGCAGAGAGGCAGGCAGAGAGAGAGAGGAAGCAGGCTCCCCACTGAACAGAGAGCCTGATGCAGGACTTGATTCCAGGACCTTGAGATCATGACCTGAGCTGAAGGCAGAGGCTTAACCCACTGAGACACGCAGGCACCCCTCCTTTAGTTTTTGTTTGAGAAGCTTGCTCCTATTTTGAATGATAGCCTTGCTGGGTAGATTATATTGGCTGTAGGTTTTTTTCCTTTCAGCACCTTGAATATATCATGCCATTCTCTTCTGGCTTGCAAAGTTTCCACTTATAAATCTGCTGATAGCTGCAGGGGGTTTCCCTTGCATGTAACTGTCTTCTTTCATTGATTTAAATTTTTTTTCTTTAACATCACTTTTTGCCATTTTGATCAGAGTATGTCTTGGTGTGGACCTCTTCAGGTTGATTTTGGGGGTGGGGGGAATCTCTGTGCCTCCTAGACCCAGATATCTCTTTACATCCTCAAATTCAGGATGTTTTCAGCTATTATTTTTCTATTTTTTTTTTTAAGTTTTCCTTATTTATTTATTTTAGAAAGTGGGAGGGGCAGGGGGAGAGGGAAAGAGTCTTAAGCAGACTCCATGCTGAATGTGGAACCTGACGTGGGGCTGTCTCATGACCCTGAGGTCATGACCTGAGCCAAAACTGAGAGTCACATGCTTAACTGACTATGCCACTGAGACACCCCATCAGCTACTATTTATTTCAATAAATTTTCTGCCCCCTTTTCTCTTTTTCTGTGGCCCATGTAATGTGAATGTTATTATGCTGTTATTACGCTAGATTACGATACTGTTGTTATCACTGAGTCCCCTTAGACTATTCTCAATTTGAATAATTTTTTTTCTCTCATTTGCTCAGCTTAGTTACTCTTTATAACTCTGTCTTCTAGGTCATTAATTTATTCCTCTGCTTCCTGTAGCCCGCTATATATTCCATCTAGTGTATTTTTAATTCCATGTTTTATGTTCTTCATCTCTGATTTGTTTTTTTAATCTCTTTTTTAAGGGTCTCACTGATGTTCTCCACACTTTTCTAGGGATATATTTATTAACAGTGTGTGCTTGGGAGGGGGAGGGGCAAAGGAAAGGGAGGAAGAGAATCTCAAGCAGACTCCCCACTGAGTGAGGAGCCCAACATGGGGCTCAGTCTCACACCCCTGAGATCATGACCTGAGCCAAAATCAGGAGTCACATGCTTAACCAACTGAGCCACCCAGGCACCCCACATGTCCTCCACTTTTTTTTTCAAGTCCAGTGAGTATCTTCATGATTATTACTTACTTCAGTTTCACTTAGGTCCCTTGCTGTGGTTTGGTCCTCTTCTTTAATTTGGGACATATTCCTCTGTCTCCTCATTTTGTCTAACTCTCTGTTGTCTGCTTCTCTGTGTTAAGAGAGTCTGCTGCGTCTCTTGCTCTTGAAGGTAATGGTCTTATGAAGAAGAGGTCCTGTGGTGCCCTGCAGTGCAGTGTCCCCTGTCTCCAGAACCTGGCACTTCAGGGAGTGTCTCCTATGTGTGCTGCCTATATTCTGCTCTTGAGTCCTGGCCTCTTGTCCCTTCAGTTTGCTTGTTTGCAGAGGCTCTCTTTGCCTGCTGTGGGTAATGTTTGGTCCCCAGCCAGGTGTCTTTTAGAAATTTGAATATATCATGTCACTCCCTCTGGCCTGCAAAGCGTCTGCTGAAAAATCTGCATAGGGTCTCATTGGAGTTCTTCTGTATGTAACAAGTTTTTTTTTCCCCTCTTTGTGCTTTCAGTATTCTTTGTCTTCAACTTTTGATGTTTCAATTATAATGTGTCTTGTGAGTCTCTTTGGGTTTGCCTTATTTGGAATTTTTTTGGCTTCCTGGATCTGAATGTCTGTTTCCTTCCTGAAGTTCAGGACATTTTCAGCAATCATTTTTTTAAAATAAGTTTTCTGTCCCTTCTTCTTCTGGGGTACCTATAGTGCAAATGTTGGTCCTCTTTATGTTGTCCCATAAGTCTCAGGTTGTCTTCATTTAAACAAATTTTTTTTTTCTTTTAGCTGCTCTGATTCAGTGAGTTCCTCTGCCCAGTCTTCAAATTTCTTATCCTTTATCCATTCTGCTGTTGAACAGTCCTGCAGATGGTTACATCTGGATAAACCCTTTGCAAGTTGAATACATCATAAGTTGAAAATGAATTTAATACACCTAACTTACCAAACATCATAGTTTAGCCTAGCCTACCTTAAATGTGCTCAGAATAATTACATTAGCCTGCAGTTGGGCAATATGATCAATCATTTAACAGCATGTTTTATAATAACGTGTTGAATATCTCATGTAATTTATTGATTACCATACTGGAAGTGAAAAATATAATGGTTCTATGTGTACAGAATGGTTGTAAGGGTATCCATTGTTTACCTTTGTGATTGTGTGGCTGATTGAGAGCTCTGGCTTGCTGCCACTACCTAGCATCACAAAAGAGTATTGTACTGTATACACTCGCCTGGGAAAAGATCAAAATTCAGAATTTGAATTATGGTTTCTATCAAGTACATACCACTTTCATACCACTGCAAAGTCAAGAAATCAAAAGATGAACACTGTAAGTCAGGAGCTTTCTACAGTGTGGCCTTCAGGTCTATCACTTCCGTTTGGTACTTTTCCTATATTTGTTGTCTCTTTGTTGAAGTTCTCTCTATTGTCTTCTATTCTTCTCCTGTGTTCAGTGAGCATCTTTGCGACCATTACTTTGAACTCTTCATCAGATAAATTTATTATTTCTATTTTATTAAGGTTTTTTCCCCTGAGGTTTTAATTTTGTTTATTTATTTGAAACTTACTACCCTGTTTCTCATTTTGTTTGGTTCTCTGTGTTGGCTTCTAACATTAGATGAAACTGCCACCTCTCCCAGTCTTGAGGAGTGGCTTCTTGTAGGAAATGAACTTTGTTGTTCACCCCTGCCTAGTTCTTGGTTGCCTCTCAAACCTTTGTGATGGTCCAAGAAGCCTATTTCATTTTTAATAGCTCCTAGTATTTGAGGTTTGCCAAGATTTGTTAGGGTCAGCACCTAGATTCAGACTGACTGGCAGCCAGACACCTAAGGCAGTGGTTTTTAATCTATGTGAATATGTCTGTAATGGTTCTGTGGGGTCACAACTGCAAGCCCTACTGGCCACCAGGGGTGAGAAATCTGGCAGTGTTCCCTGGGCGGTAGTTGTGAAAACTGGGGCTCCAGGCATGTGTATAAGCTCCTTTCTGGGAGATAATGGCAAGCTATAGTGAGGCAGAAGGACAGTCCAAAGATGGCTTCCCTCAACCTACATTCCCTGAGAGCCCCTCAGTAGACCCCTAGAGCCTGCCCCTGAGGGGCAGGACAAGCAAATAGGCCTCTTCCACAGAATGACTAGGGCTGTTTTCAGTATGCTGTTTGTGCTGTGCCCTAGGAGTGGTAGGCCACCAACACCTGTCTCTTCGATTGTTAACAGTCCCATGGGACAGCCCAATACCTGTCTCCAGAACCATACAGTCAAGGGGCCTTCCCTGGGTGGATCTGCCAAAAACAGATGACCGCATGTAAAGCCAGAGCACCTGATGCACGTAGGAAGGAGGTCCCCTCTGGAGCACCTGGCATTCCAGAGTGCTGTGGAGGAGGAGTGTGCACATGGTGCCTCCCAGCTGGAACAAGGCATGGTAAGTGTCAAGATGGCACCAGGGGTGGGGGGGGCAGGGCAGAAAGAGACAAAAGAAAAAGGGAAAATGTGGCACGTGCCTGCACTAGCAAGGCAGAGGTGGAGCACGAAAATGGCACCCATCAGCCCGTTTCTGGAGAGTATCCCAGCAGGCCCCTGCCCCTCAGTTCAGTGCTTTTAAATTACCAAACAAGCCTGCTTCACATAAAGTAGGGGTGCTTTTAAAGCAGCTGCTTCTGTGCTGTGCTCTGGGGCAGGTGAGCATCCTTGCAAGTCACGGAAGAGCGTCTTCTCAGTTTGCTACAGCTCCATGGTGCTTACGCGCTTAAGCCCCATCAGTTTTCACAACTAGATGTTGTGGGTGCTGGGCTCTCAAGTTCAGGTCGTAAACACTGAGGTGCCACATGTGGAGTATTGAACCCTTCAGCCCTTAGGGGGAATTCTCAGGGTTTTGAATTCCCTCCTGAGTGTGGATCGCTGTACTGCAAGCTAGGGTATATGGCGAGATTGTGTCTCAGCCTTTCCTACCGCTTCTATGTGGTTTCCTTCTCACTTCAATATGCAAAGTCCCTCCACTAGTTTTAAGAGGTTTGTGGGGGTTTTCTCCCCTCATAGGAACTTCTTTCATGTAGATTCAGTGTGTCCATGGGAAGAGGGGAGCTCAGGATTTTCTTATATCACCTTTTTTTTCTGCTAATGGAATGTGTTACATGGCTGATTACTGAATTATTTTTATTTTTAAGGTTTTATTTATTTAACTGAGAGAGCACAGCCTGAAGAGCAGCTGGCAGAGGGAGAGGAATAAGCAGGCTCGCCAAGCAGGGAACATTATGCAGGGCTTAATCCCAAGACCCTGGGATCATGACCTGAGCCAAAGGCAGAAGCTTAATGACTGAGCCACCCAGGCACCCCTACTGAGATGGGTTTTTTTGTTGTTGTTGTTATTGTTTTTTTAAGATTTATTTATTTATTTATTTATTTGAGAGAGAGGGAGAGGGAGAGAGCAAGCATGCAGTGGGGAGATACAAAAAGAGTAAGAGTCCCAAGCTGACTCCGCGCTAGACGCGGAGCCCAAAACAGGGCTTGATCTCACATCCTAAGATCATGACCTGAGCCAGAGCCAGGAGTTGGATGATTAACAACTGGGCCATCCAGGTGCCCCTGATATTTTAATCACTCCCATGTTCTAGTATATTCCACTAGGTATTGATCTGTTTTCTTATATCACCTAATTTGTATGATAATGTACTTGAAATGTATATTTCTTTGTTTATAACTATCACTATCTTGAACTGGATCTCCTCTTCTGTTTTTTTGGGAGATCATTATTGGTGATAATTCTTATTTAAATGTTTGGTAAAATTCACCTGTGAAGCCATCTGGTCCTGGGCTTTTCTTCACTAGGAGACTTTTTATTACTGATCCAATCTTCTTGTCAGTGCTTGATCTATTCAGATTTTCTATTTCTTTCTGATTCAATCTTAGTGGGTTGAATGTTTTTAAGAATTTTTCCATGTTTCCTAGGCTGTCCAGTTTGTTGATGTATAGTTTAAAGTGCATAGTAGCCTCTTAACGAACTTTTATTTATTTGTGGTATCAGTTATAATGTCTTCCTTTTTATTTGTAATTTTGTTAATTGGGTCCTCTCTTTTGCTCAGTCTAGCTAAAGGCTTGTCAATTTTGTTTACCTTTGCAAAGAACTCTTAGTTTTGTAGCATAGTAGGTTTTGAAATCAGGAAATGTGAGTCCTCCAATTTTGTTGTTCTTTTTCAAAACTGTTTGGCTACTCAGGGTCCCTTGAGATTTCAAGCAGATTTTAGGATAAGTCTTTCTATTTCTGCAAAAAAAAGTCATTGGGATTTTGATAGGGATTATACTGGGTAAATTTAGTAAATTGCTTTGGGTTAAGTCTTCCAGTCCATGAACATGGGATGTGATTCCATTTATATAAGTCTTCTTTAATTACTTTCAGCAGCCTTTTGTAGATTTCATCCTGCAAGTCTTTCATCTCTCCCGTTAAATTCATTTCTAAGTATCTTACTCTTTTTGATGTTACTGTAAATGTAGTTTTTTTCTCATTTTCTTTTCTGATTATTCATTGTAAATATATGGAAGCAAATCTGATTTTTGTGTGTTAATTTTACATCCTATTACTTTGTTGAATTTATTTATCCTAACACTTTTCTTTTTGTGGAATATTTATGGCTTTCTACATTTAAGATCCTAATATCTGCAAACAGGTAATTTTACTTCTTCCAAATTTGGACAACATTTATTTCTCGTTTAATTGCTCTGGCTAGAAGTACTGTATTGAATGGAGGTGGTGAACATGACCATCCTTCCCTTGTTCCTGATCTTAGAGGAAAAGCTTAAAAATGTTTTTTAAAAGCCAAGTGCAGATAGGAAAACTTGATCTTCCTAAGTTGAGTGGGTGTTTATGCATTCAGGGTTTGTCACAAATGTCCTTTAAATGGTCAGTTCTTAGTTGAATTCATTTAACTTTGTCATTTCATTTGAATTTTAATGGTTTTAATTTAAATACAACCTTTTAGGAATACATCTCTACAGAAATCTGTGTAAGTTAATGGAATATGAACATATATAGCAAAAGATGATATTCTTTTTTTAAAAATTTATTTGAGAGTGAGAGAGAGAGCCTTTGCTCCATGCTAAACATGATAAGCACTTTGAATAAAGTATGAACTTTTTTTTAAGAGGGAGTGAGAAATGAACATAGGTCAAGTTGAATGTTCAGCATTTTTAAGAGCCATATATAGAGCAATAAAAATAAATGTTGTCATTCATTAGGAGGCTGGGTTATTAAACAATGCAGTATACTTTCAGGCAGTGAGAATAACTTGCATGAGACCTTATTAGAAAATGCCTAAGTTCAGGGCCAACAAGGATCCTGGGGTATCACTGTAAGTAAGAGTCTTAACTTCTCCTAGCTGTGGTTTGCCTCTCTGCACTGTGGGGCTCCACTCCTACCTCACCAGTGTTGTGAGGATTAGGAGAATGGAAAGTCCATGTTAGACTGGAAGCATTTGGCAGAAGGGGACTTTTTTATTGGTCAAATTATTGCAGCACTTGCTAGTTTTCAAAGCATTCTCATTTATATTGTGCCTAAAGTTGCTGGGCATTGGCAGATTTGGGGCCAAGAGCCAGGCATTCTGAATGAGTCTTCTGCTGTCTGTTTCTGATGACTTTGAAGACAGGTGCCACATTGCAGAGCTGTGGGTCCACTCAAAACTCTGTGTTCGGGACACCTGGGTGGCTCAGTCAGTTAAGCGTCTGACTTCAGCTTAGGTCAGAGTCCTGGGATCGAGTCCTGCATCAGACTCCTTGCTCAGCAGGGAGCCTTCTTCTCCTTCTCCCTCTGCTGGCTACTCCCCCTGCCGGTCTCTCTCTCTCTCTTTCTCTCTCTCTCTTTAACAAATAAAATCTTAAAAAAAAAAAAAAGAAAGAAAGAAAGAAAACCAGGAAAAAACCTCTGTGTTCACTAAGAACACGATGAAGACTGGAACATGGTCCCTGACCTTGGGAGACTTCTGGTCCATAGAGGGATGGCATGTGAATTAATCACTTTCAAATATGTCTTCAAAAGCCCATGTAAGGTAAAAAAATAGTCCAAAGAAGGGTGTGATTAACCCTTCACTTTGCTGAGGATGGATATTGGACCAGAATTTTTAGGGGTAGGAGTTTGCCTTCAGAGAGGTGGGCATATCATGGGCACAGGTCCACGGAGGAACGGCAGGTGACCTGACATGCTGAGACATCAAGAGGGAGATGCAGGCAAGGCAGGCAGACACAGCCTGTGAGAGGCCTGCTGGGCCCAGTCAAGGAGTGTAGATATTAACGTGAGAAAAAGGGAAGCCATCAAAAGGACTGAGGCTGGGTGGGTCCTGTCTAGGTCTGCATTTTAGGAAGATCATCTCTGTGTGACCTCTAAGGATGGACTAAAGATGCAGGAGAGGCCGGCAGGTAAGTCTGGAGGCTTTTGCAGTAATCCACGGGAGGGACACCTAGAGTCCAGACTAGAGCAGGGGAAGTGGAGAAGAGGTTGGTGTGGGGGCGGGAGATGGAGCCTGAGTGTGCCACCAACCCTGGGGAGCCTACCCAAATATCTCTCTCGTGGCCCTTGCTTGGCAAAACCCAAGCTGTGGACCAGCAGCATTAGCATCACCTAGGAACTTGGTAGAAACGCAGAATCTCACAGCTCTCCCAAGACCTCCTTCACCTAGAATCTGCATCTTAAGAAGATCTCTGGTTGATTCTCGGCACTTGGGAGTTTGAGAAGCAAGGCTCGGGGAAGCACAGCTTCCATTCACCTTTCCCTGCCCAGCTGGCGTCTAGCATGACCCTCCATTTTGACAAAGCTGGAGTCCCTGCAAAGAGGCAGGATTGGAAGACCTGTCACAATAATGGTGTGTTCGGTGGCATCTGGCATCAGAAGTATGTGGGTAGGGGTGTCTGGGTGGCTCAGTTGTTAAGCGTTTGCCTTCGGCTTAGGTCATGATCCCGGGGTCCTGGAATCGAGCCCCATATCGGGCTCCCTGCTTGGCAGGAAGCCTGCTTCTCCCTCTCTCTCTACCCCTGCTTGGATTCCCTCTCTCACCATCTCTCTCTCTGCCAAATAAGGGAGTAAAATCTTAAAAAAAAAAAAAAGAAGAAGAAGTATGTGGTTAATGGAGCCGAAACAGGTTTGAAAGGTACAGGGCCACCCAGATGTCACAGCGTGACAAGACAGGATCCACATTTGTAGTATGCTTTCATTTGTCACAGCTACGGGCGAGACCTGTTTACTGTCCGGCACCTGAGAGGGAGCGGATATCCAACAAAGGCTGGCTGGTTGGAGGGCATTTTTAAAAATCAACAGGAAGATGACTCTACCTTGCTGCTGAGAAAGTTACCTCAGAACCTCTGCTTCTAACAGCCGAACCAGAGCAGAACAAAATATTTCCAGGACTTGTTGCAGGCTCTGACTGGTGTCCTAACTTGGCCTCATTTTCTGATCAAATATTAAGACCTAAGGGAATGTCCCCAAATATATGAAAGTGCCTGTGTGTTCCCACCGGCCCACGACAAAGGGCGTTGTCCTGCTTTTGAGTCTGTGGTGTGATGTGTTTCTCTAACTGGGAGTGACCTTGAACATCATGCTTACAGGCTGCCTTTGGAGATCTCTATCTGAACTATCTTTTCAAATATCTTTTGTCCCTTTTTTCCTACAAGATTTTTGAAGTCTAATTTTTTTTAAGTTTCCTCACATAAATTATAGGGTTTGCCCCCTAATCTGTGATACACATTGTGCATACTTTCTGCCAGTTTATCATTTCTTTTCACTTTATTTATGGTGTTTGTTTTTGCCATGAAAATGTGAGGTATTGCTATATACTCACATTTATCAGTATGGTGGATTCCATTGATTTTTCAAATTGTGAACCAGTTTTGCATTCTTGGACTAAACCCAAGTTGACATTGATTCTTTTCATGTGCTCTTATTCTCAACTGGCTAGTAATTTCTTGAGAATTTTCCCGTCTGTAACCTTGAGGGATATTGGTTAGTGGTGTTCTTTTTCTGTAATGTCTTTTTCTGATTTTGGTGTGGATTGTTGCTAACCTTCTAAATGAATTAGGACATATTGCCTCTTCTATCCTAAAAGAGTTTGTGTAGAGTTGGCATGTGTTTTCTTAAATATTTGTTACAATTTCCCCCAGGACATCTGAGCCTGGACTTTTTATTGCTGGAAGGTTTTGAACTACAAATTTAATTTCTATAATAGATACAAACTATTCAGGTTGCCTCTTTCTTTCTTTCTTTATTTTTTTGTAAAGATTTTATTTATATGTTTGACAGAGAGAGAGATGGAGAGAGAGGGAACACAAGCAGGGGGAGTGGGAGAGGGAGAAGCAGGCTTCCCACTGAGCAGGGAGCCCTGTGTGGGACTCGATCCCAGGAGCTTGGGATCATGACCCGAGCTGAAGGCAGATGCTTCATGCTTCACAACTGAGCCAACCAGGCACCCCCAGGTTATCTCTTTCTTCTTGATTGAACTTTGGTAGTTTGTGTCTTTTAAAAAGGAATTTCTCTATTTAAATCGTCAAATTTTAATAAGCCTAAAGCTGTCATACTAGTCTCTCATCCTTTTAACATTTGTGGCATCGATATTGATGCTTCTTTCTTCTTTCATTCTTGTTGTTTGCTATTTGTGCCTTCTCTCTTTTTGTTCCATTGGACAATTTGGCTAGATCTGAACTTTGATACTGGTTTAAGAAAAATCTTTTTTCATTTTTCTATTCTTAATTTCAATTTCTTCTCTTCATTTTCTCATTTCTGCTTGATTTGGGTCTAATTACCCTTTTCTCTAGTTTCTTAAAGTGGAAGCTAGGTCATTGTTTTGAACTTTTTTTTCTTATTTCTAAAAGTGCCTGTATTGAGGTATAATTATCATAGCATACCGTTCATCTATTTGATGTGTACAACTTGATGTGTTCACAGTTCTTTGCAATAATCACCACAATTTTAGAGCTTTTTATCCCCTCAGAAAGAAACCCTGGATCTTTTTTGCTACCTCTATTAGCTACCTAATAAACCTTTCATTTATTAAAGTATTGTTAAAATACAACATTATTGGGGTGCCTGGGTGGCTCAGTGGGTTAAGCCTCTGCCTTCGGCTCAGGTCATGATCTCAGGGTCCTGGGATCGAGTCCCACATCGGGTTCTTTGCCCAGCGGGGAGCCTGCTTCGCCCTCTTTCTCTGCCGACTTGTGATCTCTGTCTGTCAAATAAATAAATAAAATTTAAAAAAATACAACGTTATCTTAGTTTCAAGTGTATGACATAGTGAATGGAGAATTCTGTGCATTATTAAACTGTGGTCACCGCTGTAAGTGTAGTGACCATCTGTCCCCATACAGTGTTATTTATTAGAATATTATTGACTATATTTTATGCTGTGCTTTTCATCCCTGTGACTTATTTCTTTTTTTTTTTTTTCCTGTGACTTATTTCTATGTAACTAGGTAGGACTCTTAAATTCCTTCTCCTATTTTGCCCATCTCCCCAAAACCCTCCCCTCTGGCAACCACCAGCTCTCTGTATTTATGATTCTGTTGCATTTTTGTTTTCATTTTTAGATTCCTCATGTAAGTGATATCATATGGTATTTGTTTTTCTCTGTCTGACTTAGCATAAAATACCCTCTACGTCCATCCATGTTGTCACAAATGGGAAGATCTCTGTTTTTTTTTTTCTTTTCTTTTTTAAAAGATTTTATTTATTTGAGAGAGAGAGAGAAAAAAAACAAGGGGGAGGGGCAGAGGGAAAAACAGTCTCCTCACAAAGCAGGGAGCTCAGTGTGGGAGCCTAGTGTGGGGGGCTCAGTCCCAGGACTCTGGGATCATGACCTGAGCTGAAGGCAGATGCCCAATCAACTGAGCAACCCAGGTACCCTTCCATTGTTTTTTTATGGCTGAATATGATCCCATTGTGTATATAAAGCACATCTTTTTTATCCATTCATCAGTGGACTCAGGTTGCTTTCATATCTTGGCTGTTTTGTAAATAATGATGCAATAAACCTAGGGGGTGCATGTGTCTTTCCGAATTAGTATTTTTATTTATTTTTAGATAAATACCCAGTAGTGGAATTGTCAGATCATATAGTATTTCCATTTTTATTTTTAATTTTTAGAGGAACTTCCATATAGTTTTCTGCCGTGGTTGCATCAATTTACATTCCTACCAACAGTGCAGGTGGGTTCCCTTTTCTCCACATTCTCGCTAACACTTATTTCTTGTCTTTTTCAAAATAGCCATTCTGACAAGTGTGAAGTGATATCTCATTGCAGTTTTGATTTGCATTTCGCTAATGATGAGTGGTGTTGAGCATCTTTTCATGTGTCTGTTGGCCATCTGTTGTCTTTGGAGAAATGTCCATTCCGGTTCTCTGCCCATTTTTTAATCAGATTATTTGTATTTAGGCGCTGAGTTATATAAGTTCTTTATGAATTTTAGATATTAACCCCCTATCAGTTATATCATTTGCAAGTATTTTCTCCTCTTCAGGGGGTGACCTTTTTGTTTTGTTGATGGTTTCTTCGCTGTTCAAAGGTTTTAATTTTGGTGTGGTCCCAATAGTTTGTTTTTACTTTTATGTCCCTTGCCAGAGGCAGCCCATCTAGGAAATTGTTGTTAAGGCTGATGTCAAAAAGATCACTGTCTCTGTTTTCTTGAAGGAGTTTTATGGTTTCTGTGATCTCACTCATATGTGGAATTTAAGAAACGAAACAGATGAACTTATGGGAGGGGGAAATAGAAGGAAAAGGACACAAAACATAAGGGACTCTCTCTTATTTTTTTTTTTAATTTTAGTTAACATACAGTGCAATATTGGTTTCTGGAGTAGAATTCAGTGATTCATCACTTACGTACAACACCCAGTGCTCATCCCAACAAGTGCCCTCCTTCATGCCCATCTAGCCCATCCCCCACCCATCTCCCTCCATCAACCCTGTTTGTTCTCTGTCGTTAAGAGTCTCTTATGGCTTGTTTCCCTCTCCTTTTTTTCTTTTCATTCTTCCCATATGTTCTTCTGTTTTCTTCCTTAAAATCCACGTATGAGTGAGATCATACAGTATTTGTCTTTCTCTGACTTATTTATATTTATTAGCATAATACCCTCTAGTTCCAGCCACATCATTGCAAATGGCAAGATTTCATTCCTTTTTATGGTTAAGTAATAGTCCATTGTATATATATGCCACATCTTTATACATTCATCTGTCGATGGACATTTGGGCTCTCTCCAGAGTTTGGTTATTACTGATAATTCTGCTGTAAATATCAGGGTGCATGGACCCCTTCAATTCTGTATTTTTTTTATCCTTTGGGTAAATACCTAGTAGTGCAGTTGCTGAATTGCTAGGTAGGTCTATGTTTAACTTTTCGAGGAACCTCCAAACTGGTACACACACGCTGGAGAACAGTTCTCCAGCGTGTGTGTACCAGTTTGCATTCCTACCAACAGTACAAGAAGGTTCCCCTTTCTCTTCATCCTTGCCAACACCTGTTGTTTCTTGTGTTGTTTAATTTTAGCCATTCTGGGGCTCAGTTGGGTACCTCAGTTGGTTAAATGTCTGCCTTTAGCTCAGGTCATGATCCCAGGGTCCTGGGATCAAGACCTGCTTTGGGCTCCCTGCTTAGCAGGGAGTCTGCCTCTCTGTCTACCCTCTAATCCTGGTTCATGATCTCTCTCTCTCTCTCTCTCATAAATAAAATCTTTAAAAAAATTTTAGCCACTCTGACCAGTGTGAGGTGGTATCACATTGTTGTTTTGATTTGTATTTCCCTGATGAGTGATGTGGAGCATCTTTTTATGTGTCAGCCATCTGGATCTTTTCTTTGGAAAAATGTCTATTCATGTCTTGCCCATTTCTTCACTGAATTTTGTTTTTGGGTGTTGAATTTGGTAAGTTCTCTATAGATTTTGGATACTAGCCCTATATGAGATGACGTCATTTGCAAATACCTTCTCCCATTCTGTAGGCTGCATTTTAGTTTTGTTGATGGTTTCCTTTGCTATACAGATGCTTTTCAACCTTGATAAATCCTAATAGTTCATTTTTTTCTCTTTTTCTCTTGCCCCTGGAGGTCTATCTAGTAAGAAGTTGCTATGACCAATGTCAAAGAGGTTGCTGCCTGTGTTCTCTAGGATTTTGATGGTTTCCTGTCTGACATTTAGGTATTCTATCCATTTTTAATTTATGTTCATGTCTGGTGTAAGAAAATGGTCCAGTTTCATTCTTCTATGTGTAACTGTCCAGTTTTCCCAGCAGCATTTGTTGAAGAGACTGTCTTTTTTTTTTTTTTCCCCATTTGATATTCTTTGTTGAAGACTAGTTGACCATATAGTTACGAGCCCATTTCTCGGTTCCCTGTTCTGTTCCATTGTTCTGTTTTTGTGCCAGTAGCATACTGTTTTGATGACCACAGCTTTGTAATACAGCTTGAAATCTGGAATCATGATACCTCTAGTTTTGTTTTTCTTTTTCAGAATTGCTCTGGTTATTTGGGGTCTTTCAGGGTTCTATACAGATTTTAAGATTATATGTTCTAGCTCTGTGAAAAATGTGGTATTTTGATAGGGATTGCATTAAATGTGTAGACTGTTAAAATGTCTATACCACCCAAAGCAATGTTTGTTCTTCCAATCCATGAGCATGTAATGTTTTTCCATTTATGTTGTCCTCAATTTCTTTCGTAAGTGTTCTGTAGTTTTCAGAGTACAGATTTTTTACTCTTTAGGCTTACTCCTGGATATCTTACTGTTTTTGGTGCAATTGCAAAGGGTATCAATTCCTTGATTTCTTTTTTTGCTGCTTTGTTATTGGTGTATAGAAATGCAACAGATTTCTACACATAGATTTTATACCCTGCAGCCTTGCTAAATTCATGTATTAGTTCTAGTGATTTTTTGGTGGAGTCTTTTGGGTTTTCTTTTTTTTTTTTTTTTAAAGATTTTTTATTTATTTATTTGACAGACAGAGATCACAAGTAGGCAGAGAGGCAGGCAGAGAGAGAGGGGGCGGGAAGCAGGCTCCCCGCTGAGCAGAGAGCCCGATGCGGGGCTTGATCCCAGGACCCTGGGATCATGACCTGAGCCGAAGGCAGAGGCTTTAACCCACTGAGCCACCCAGGCGCCCCTCTATATAGAGTATCCTGTCATCCGCAAATAGTGAAAGTCTGACTTCTTCCTTACCACTTTGGATGCCTTTTATTTCTTTTTGTTGTCTGATTGCTGAGGCTGAGACTTCTAGTACCATGTTCAATAGTAATGATGGAAGTGGACACCCGTGTCTTGTTCTTGACTGTAGGGGAAAAGCTCTCTTTTTTCCCCACTGAAGATGATATCAACTGTGGGTCTTTCATATATGGCCTTTATGATGTTGAGATATGATCCATTTAACCCTGCTTTGTTGAGGGTTTTTATCAAGAAAGGACATGGTATTATTGTGAAATGCTATTTCTGCATCTACTGACAGGATCATGTGGTTCTTATCCTTTCTTTTATTAATGTGGTATATCATATTGATTGATTTGCAAATATTGAACCATCCCTGCAATCCATAAATAAATCCCACTTGATTGTGGTGAATAGTTCTTTTAATGTCCTGTTGAATTCGATTTGTTAGTATTTCATTGAGAATTTTTACATCCATATTCATCAGAGATATTGGCCTGTAATTCTTTTTAGTGGGGTCTTTGGTTTTGAAATCAAGGTAATGCTGGCTTTATAGAATGATTTTGGAAGTTTTGGAAGTTCTACTCTTCCTTCCTCCCTCCCCGCTCCTCTTTCTTTCTTTTCTTTCCTTTCCTCCCTTTCTTTTCTTTCTTTCTTCCTTTCTTTCCAGTTTGAGAAGAGTAGGTATTAACTCTTCTCTAAATGTCTGGTAGAATTCCCCTGGGAAGTCATCTCCCCAGGACTTTTTTTACTGGGATATTTCTGACTACTGATTTGATTTCTTTGCTGGTATGGGTCTGCTTAAATTTTCTATCTCTTCCAGTTTCAGTTTTGATAGTCTGTAGGTTTCTAGGAATTTGTCCATTTCTTCCAGGTTGCCCAGTTTGTTGGGATATAATTTTTCCAAAGTATTATCTTATAATTATTTGTATTTCTGTGGTGTTGGTTGTGATTGCTTCTCTTTCATTTGTGATTTAATCTTTTCATGTCCTTTCTCTTTTCTTTTTGATAAACCTGGCTAGGGGTTTATCAATTTTATTCATTCTTTTGAAGAATCAGCTCTTAGTTTTGTTAATCCGTTGTGTGTTTTGTTTGTTTCTAGATTATTTCTGCTCTGATCTTTATTATTTCACTTCTTCTGCCTTTAGGCTTTATTTGCTGTTAATTTTCTAACTCCTTCAGGTGTAAAATTAGGTCGTATAGTTGATATTTTTCTTGCTTCTTGAGGTAGGCCTATTATATTTCAATATACCTCTCTCTCAGGACTGCCTTTGTTGCATCCCAGTGGTTTTGGACTGTTGTGTTTTCATTTTCACTTGCTTCCATGTATTTTTTATTTCTTTGACTTCCTTGTTAACCCATTCATTCTTGAGGAGTATATTTTTTTACCTTCATGTATTTGTGGTCTTTCCAAAATTTTTACTTGTGGTTGACTTCAAGTTTCATGGTCCTGTGGTCTGAAAATATGCATGGTATGATCTCAGTTTTTTTTGTACTAGTTGAGGCCTCATTTGTGACCAAGTATGTGATCTATTCTGGAGACTATTCCATGTGAACTTGAACGTGTATTCTACTGCTTTAGGATGAAATATTTTTGAATATATCTCTTAAGTCCAGTGCATCATTCAAAATCATTGTTTCCTTGTTGATTTTCTGCTTAGATGATCTGTCCATTTCTGTGAGGGGGTTGTTGACATTCCCTATTATTGCATTATTATCATTGAGTTTCTTTATGTTTATTGTTAATTGATTTATATACTTAGGTGGTCCCAAGTAGGGGACATGAATGTGTATAATTGTTAGATCTTCTTGATGGATAGACTCCTAAATTATGATATAATGCCCTTCTTCATTTCTTGTTACAGTCTTTGTTTCAAAATCTAGATTTTTGATAAAAGAATGGCTACTCTAGCTTGTTTTATTTTTAATGTCCCTTAGCATGATAGGTGGTTCTCAATCCACTTACTTTCAATCTGCAGGTGTCTTTAAATCTAAAATGAATCTTTCCTTTTTTTTTTTTTTAAAGATTCTATTTATTTATTTGACAGAGAGAGAGATCGCAAGTAGGCAGAGAGGCAAGCAGAGGGAGAGGGGGAAGAAGGCTCCCTGTTGAGCAGAGAGCCCCATGTGGGGCTTGATCCCAGGACCCTGAGATCATGACCCGAGCCAAAGGCAGAGGCCCAACCCACTGAGCCACCCAGGTGCCCCTAAAATAAATCTTTTATAGGCGGCATATAGATCTAGTTTTTTTATACATGTGATGCCCTATGTCTTTTGATTGGAACAATTAGTCCATTTACACTCAAGATAATTATTTTTTTAAAGATTTTATTTATTTATTTGACAGAGAGAGACACAGGGGGAACAGAAGCAGGGGGAGTGGGAGAGGGAGAAGCAGGCTTCCCGCTGAGCAGGGACCCCAATGCCAGGCTCAATCCCAGAACCCTGAGATCATGACCTGAGCTGAAGGCAGATGCCGAACGACTGAGCCACCCACCTGCCCCTACACTCAAGATAATTATTGAGAGATATGAATTTAGTGCCATTGTGTTACCGGTACAGTTGGTGTTTCTGATGCTGTTCTCTGGTCCTCTCTAGTCTTTGTTGCTTTGGGTTTTTTTTTTTTTTTTTTTCTCTCCACTAAGAGATTCTCCCTTAAAATTTCTTGCTAGGCTGGCTTAGTGGTCATGAACTCCTTTAGTTTTTGTTTTGGAAACCCTCCCCTTCTATTATGAATAATAACTTTGCTGGATAAAGAATTCCTGGCTGCATGTTTTTTCCCATTCAACACATTGAATATTCCCTGCCACTTCTTTCTGTGGAACAGCTTAGATGTGAACCTGATCTGTCTTACCTTGTAGGTTACAAACTTTTTCCCCCTTACTGCTTTTAGGATTCTTTCCTTGTGTGTGCATTTTGTGGATTTGACTATGATATGCCTTGGTAATGGTCAACTTTTGTTGAATTTAATGGGAGTTCTCTGTGCTGCTTTGATTTTGATGTCTGTGTCCTTCTGCAGATTAGGGACGTTTTCAGCTATAATTTGTTCAAATAAGACTTCTGTCCCCTTTTTTCTCTTTACATCTTCTGGGACTCCGATGATATGAATGTTAGAATATTTTAATAAGTCACTGAGTTCCCTAAGTCTATCTTCATGGTCCATTACCTTTCTTTCCCTCTTCTTTTCAGATTCGTAATTTTAAATAATTTTATCTTCAATATCACTGACTCACTCCTCTGCTTCATCCATCCTTGTTTTTATGGGCTCCATTTGGGATTGCATCTCCGTTGTAGGTTTTTAAATTTTGACCTGACTAGATTTTAGTTCTTTTATCTCTGCAATAAGGGATTCTCTAGTGTCTCCTAAGCTTTTTTTCAAGCCCAGCTAGTATCCTTATAATTGTTTTAAATTCTAGTTCAGATATCTTCTGTCTGTATTGATTAAATTCCTGGCTGTGAGTTCTACCTCCTGTTCTTTCTTTTGGGGTGAATTTCTCCATCTTGTCATTTTGTCCAGAGAAGAAAGGAAGAAATACAAAAACAAAACAAAACAAGCAAACAAACCCAAAAAACTAGATCCTGGGTGTGTTTTGGTCTGCTTGTTAAAAGAATCTATATCCCAAAATAAAAACATAAAATAAAATGAAGTGAAAATAAAGAAATAAATATATATAAAGTATATGTATAAAAATAATTTTTCCTCTTTTTAAACTCAATTAACATATAATGTATTATTAGTTTCATTTGTAAAGTTTAGTCAGTTGCATATAACACCCAGTGCTCATTCCATCAAGTGCCCTCCTTAATGCCCATCACCCAGTTACCACACATCCTCCCACCCATCTCCCCTCCAGCAACCCTCAGTTTGTTTCCTCAGTTTGTCTCTTATGGTTTGTCTCCCTCTCTGATTTTGTCTTTTCTTTCTCCCCTCCCTTCTCCTATGATCCTCTGTCTTGTTTAAGTTCCACATATGAGTGAAATATATAATTATCTTTCTCTGCTTGACTTATTTCACTTAGCATAATATCCTCTAGTTTCATCCATGTCATTGTAAATGGAAAGATTTCATTTCTCTGATGGCTGAGTAACATTCCATTGTGTATATACATATACCACATCTTCTTTATCCATTCATCTGTCAGTGGCCATCTGGGCTCTTTCATAGTTTGGCTATTGTGGATATTGCTACTATAAACATTGGGGTGCAGGTACCCCTTCGGATTACTGTTTGTATCCTTTGGGTAAATACCTAGTAGTACAATTGCTGGGTTGTAGCATGGTTCTATTTTTAATTTTTGAGGAACCTCCATACTGTTTTCCAGAGTGGTTGTACCAGCTTCCATTCCCACCACCAGTATAAGAGGGTTCCCCTTTCTCCACATCCTCACCAAAAATAAAAATGTTTTAAATGAAATATTGTACGAATTGAAAAAAGTAAGAAAATAAATGAAAAAGAATAATAAATGAATAAAAGTACAATGAAAAGCTAGATACTATTTCCCCCAGTGCTATAGCTTTGTAGCACTCTATGATTAGTAGACTTTGTGTGAGCAAGTTATTTGCTGGTCTTCTGGGAAAGGGGTGTACTGCAGGGATTCTCAGGTGGATTTGCCTGAGTGGAACAGCACCTCCAGTGCACAGGGAGGCAGGGCCCTGTGTAAGCAGCTCTGGCCTCCACCAGGTAGTGATGTTTTATTCTTTGAAGGCTTACAGTGCTGATGAGTGGGATGAATACGGTGGTGCCCTCTAGCTGAGGAGCTGAAATTTCCCCCCAACACATACACTCTTTAGTGAGCCCTCTCACAGAAGGTCAATCACTCTTGTGTCCCTGGTTTCTGTCACAACCCTGTGTTTGTTCACCCTGCTTCTCCCCACTGCCTTATCCACTGCTCTCTCACTCAAGACCACTTCTGTACTCCCTACCTTCCAAAAAGTGGTCACTTTTCTACTTGTAGACTTGCAGTTTTTGTTCTCTCACCTCTGATTGATTTCTTGGGGGTTCAGAATGATTTGATAACTAGCTGTGTTCAAGAGATGAGACAAGCTTAGGGTCCCCCTACTCCTCCGCCATCTTTTTTTTTTTTAAGATTTTATTTATTTATTTGACAGACAGAGATCACAAGTAGGCAGAGAGGCAGGCAGAGAGAGAGGGGGAAGCAGGCTCCCTGCGGAGAGCCCAACTTGGGGCTCGATCCCAGGACCCTGGGAATCACGAACCGAGCTGAAGGCAGAGGCTTCAACTCACTAAGCCACCCAGGTGCAGAGGCTTCAACTCACTAAGCCACCCAGGTGCCCCCTCCTCCGCCATCTTAACTCTTCAACCATAAGAGACTCGATGATAGTGAACAAACCGAGGGTTGACGGAGGGAGATGGGTGGGGGATGGGCTAGATGGATGATGGTAATGAGGAGGGCACTTGTTAGGATGAGCCCTGGGTATTGTATATAAGTCATGAGTCACTGAATTCTTCTGAAACCAATACTGCACTATGTGTTGACTAACTAGAATTTAAATAAAAATTTGAAGGAAAAAATGAGTTTTATGGTTTCAATTCTCATATTTAGGTCTTTAATCCATTTTGAGTTTATTTTTATGTAAGGTATAAGAGAGTGGTCCCGTTTCATTATTTTGCATGTAGTTGTCCAGTTTTCCCAACATCATTTATTGAAGGGGCTGACTTTTCTCCTCATGTGCGATGTATTAATTGAGCAGATTAATGTTGGTTTATTTTTGGACTCTATCCTGTTCCATCAGCCTTTGTGTCTATTTGTGCCCATATCATGCTGTTTTGATTACTGTAGCTTTGAAATGTATCATGAAACTGGATTTGTGATACCTCCAGCTTCACACTTTTTACTTAAGATTGCTTTGGTTACTAGGGTCTTTTGTGATTCCATACAAATTTTAGTATTTGTTCTAGTTCTGTGAAAAATACTCTTGGTAGGGTGCCTGGGTGGCTCAGTCAGTTAAGCATCTGCCTTTGGCTCAGGTCATGATCCCAGGGTCCTGGGATCGAGTCCTGCATTGGGCTCCCTGCTCAGCAGGGAGTCTGCCTCTCCTTTTCCCTCTGTCCCTATCCCCTTCTTGTGTTCCCCTTCACTCTTTATCTCTCTCTCTCTCTCTCAAAGTAAATTTTAAAAAATACTCTTGTTATTTTGATAGAGATTGCATTGGTTCTTTGGATTCCATTGGGTATAAAAGACATTTTGAAAGTATTAATTTTTCAAATACATGAGCATTGTATATCTTTCCATTTGTTCTCTTCAGTTTCTTTCATCAGTGTTTTATAGTTCTGAGAATACAGGTCTTTCACGTCCTTGTTAAATTTTTTCCTAGGCATTTTATTCTTTTTAGTACAGTTTTAAATATAATTATCTTCTTTTTCCTTCCTGCTACTTCATTATTAGTTTGTAAAAATGCAACTGATTTTTTATATTTTGTATCCTGCAACTTTACTGAATTTATTAGTTTCAGTAGTTTTTTGGTGGAGTCTTTAGGGTTTTCTATATATAGTATAATATCCTCTGCAAATAGTGACAGTTTTATACCTCCTTACCTATTTGGTTCTTTTATTTCTTGTCTGACTGCTAACACTTCCGGTATTATATTGAATAAAAGTGGTAATAGCTGGCATCCTTGGAGCACATGGGGGGCATCCAACCCTTGATTTCGGCTCAGGTCATGATCTCAGGGTCCTGAGATTGCACACTCAGTGCAGAGTCTTCTTGTCCCTCTCTCTCTCTGCTCCTCCCCCTGTGCTCACTTGCTTTCTTTTTCTCAAATAAAAATAAGTAAATAAAATCTTAAAAAAAAAAAGTTGGCATCTTTTTCTTGTTCCTGATCTTAGATTGAGTGTGGTGTTAGCTGTGGGTTTGTCATATACGACCATTATTATATTGAGGTAAGTTTCCTCTAAGTCCACTTTATTAAGAGTTTTCATCAAATGCTTTTTCTTCATTTATTAGGGTGATCATATGATTTTTATTTTTCCATTTTGTTAATGTGATGTATCACATTGATTGAATTATAGATATTAGACCAGGCTTACATCCCTAGAATAAACCCCACTTGATCATGCTGAATGATCTTTTTAATATATTATTGAATTCAGTTTGCTAATATTTTGCTGAGAATTTTTGCAAAGATGTTCATCAGGGTTATTGGCCCGTAGTTTTCTTTTTTGGTAGAGTCTATGTCTAGTTTTGGTATCAGGTTAATACTGACCTCATAAAATGAAATTGAAATTTTTCTTTCTTTTATTTTTTTAGAATAGTTTGAGGAGAATGAAATTAACTCTTCTTTAAATGTGTTTTGTATAATTCACCTGTGAATCCCAGACTGTTTCTAAGTAGAAGTATTTCTCCCTTTGAAACTAGGACCTTTGGGCCAGCAGTGCATCAGATTGTGGGGATAGGAAGCAAACATTTTGCTAGTGGGTCACTAGGGGTAATAGTGAGTGGCACCACTTCCATTTCCAGCCTCGAGGCCTGGAGCTATGAACCCTGGCTACTGGAGAAACAGCACCATATCTAGATACCGATTCAGAGCATATATAGCTTTCTAGTAAAACTTGTTCCATCCCTGCAAGGTATTGCCACCTAGTTGATGCTGTATCTGTGTCTTCAAAAGGCTAACCCGATATCCTTTGTCAAGGCAACTACTACAGGGTGGTGAAGAACATGGGAAGACCACTGAATTCAGTGAGCATGAGCTCATTCACACACTTCATTGGCTGTGAAGTGAGTTCACCGAGCAGAAACAGGGCTGTAGAGCGCCATGACGGTAGATGAGGCGTCCTTTAAGTCCACAGTTAATTTTGGGAGAAGCCATGTATGCAGAGAAGGCAAATCTGTATTCAGAGTAAACGTCTAGTCCAGTAAGAAAAATAATACTGCCTTTCCATGATGGAAGCAGTCCAGTGTAATTAGCCCGCTACCAGGTAGCTGGCTGATCACTCCAAGGAGTGGTCCCACATGGAGGACTCAGCACTGGTCTCTGCTGCCAGCGTACTGGATACTCAGCAGTGGTTGTAGCCACGTTGGCTTTGGTGAGCCAATGTCCGTGTTGCTGGAGCTCCTGTCTAACCTCCATCTTTGCTACCCTGGCTACTTTGTTCTTGAGCTCATGGGGTGATTGGGGAAAGAAGATAATATCCACAGAATGAGCCATTATATCCTCACCTCTTGATTAAAATCTTCCTCTGCTGAGATCACCCTTTGGTGAGCATTTACACGGGAAAAAAATACCTTTGGGTTTTTGCCTGGAGATGTCTGTCCGCATACCTCTTCCTCAGACTTTGTTGTCACTAGTTTTCCTTCCCAGTTTTTGACCATCCAACTCATTGGTTATAGCTGATGAATTGACATAATTGGACACCTGGCCATTTCTCCTGTAAAGCACAGTGAGCAACTAGGTTCACTCAGAGCTCCGACCTCTGTAAGGATTTCCCTCCACATGCTGTCACTTGGCCCCCATCACCCCAGGGTCCAGTCACTCCTGGTGCATGTAGGTTTCCCAGTACTCTAGCAGCAGTTCCCACTGAAATTCCTCACCTACAGAAAAGAGTGACCACACAGCACATCTAGGGTGTGGGGTCTCCACGCACAGATTTCTAACAGTTACGGTGGCAGGCATATCAACCCAGGGTGGGTGAGCAGATCTTAAATGTCAAAATCTCTAACATTCCAGCATCTCCAAGCCTTCGAGTCTGTTCCACTACAGTCTACCAAGGCACATCTGGCATTTCAACTAAATTTATTATAGACAGCTTTTGGTCCATGTTTCAATCAACCAACCGAACTGTTAGAACCCTTTTTAACCCCCTGAGGTACACCTAATTAAATGCAGAATGCTTAGTAGACCCCTGTAAATAACTTCAGCTTGATCCAGCTTTGTGTTCCTTCCACCATTACTGCATACTGTAATATCCAGTCCCACATTGATTCCCTGGATTTCTGTGTGTGTGAATTGGGAAAATCATGTAGTTCTTATGGAGTGCAGCACACCTCCTCACAGGTCACACTTTGTACCTGTAGGAACTCGGGTTTAGTTGTATAGATCCAGAAGCTAAGTGGGGGTGGGGAGGAGGTGTTGACGTGAGGCAGCAGCATCTCCCTACCACTAGGGAGACCATTATGGTTTTCCCAGGCGCAGCAGGGTTAATCTTAGATGGAGGTGGAGCAGCTGCTTCCACTGGCAAAGAAGACTCATCAGAATTACGGGATTCTGGGCACCTGCGTGGCTCAATTGGTTCAAGTGTCTGCCTCTTGATCTCACAGTCTGGAGTTCGAGCCCTGCATTGGGCTCCATAGAATCTACTTAAAAAAAAAAAAAAAAGAATTAAGGAGTTCAATGTCTCCAGCTTCATCAAGATCTTCACATAAGTCCCCATTCCAATTTTCAGGATCATCTTCCTTTCCAGTTGTATTTGTCTGCCAATGCTTGCCATATCAAAATACCACAGACTGTAGGGCTGAAGCAACAAGTTTATATTCTCACAGTTCTGGAGTCTAGAAGTCTAAGACCAAGGTGTCAGTAGGGTTGGTTTCTTCTAAGGCCTCTGTCTTGGCTCAAATTTGTTGTCCTCCTGTATCTTGCCTCCGTGTGTTTTTCTGTTCTCATTTCCTCTTCTCTCTCTGTCTCTGTCTCTTTTTTTTTTTGTTTCAAGTTTTTATTTAAATTCTAGTTAGTTAACATCTAATTCCCTCTTCTTATAAGAACACTAGTGGGGGTGCCTGGGTGGCTCAATTTGTTGAGCGGCTGCCTTTGACTCAGGTCGTGATCTTGGGGTGCTGGGATCGAGTCCCACATCTGGCTCCCTGTTCAGCAGGGAGTCTGCTTCTCCCTCTGCCCCTCCCCCTGCTTGTACACTCGCTCTCTCACTCTCAAATAAACAAAATCATTAAAAAAAGAAAACCATAGACACATGATTTTACTTCTGAACTTTAAATTCACTGATCTATATTTCTCTATACCAGTACCACACTGTCTTAATTTCTGTTGGTTTCTAGTAAGTTTTGAAATTTGGAAGTCTCTCTCATCCTACTTTATTTTTCTTTCTGAAGATTGTTTTAGACGTTTTGGATGCCTTGAAATTCTGTATAAATTTTAGAGGTAGCTTTTCAGTGTCTACAAAGAAGTCAGCTGGGGATTGATGGAGATTGCATTAATTATGTAAACCAGTTTGAAAAGTATTGCCGTCTTACTCTTTTTTTTTTTTTTTTTTTTTAAGATTTTATTTATTTATTTGACAGACAGAGATCACAAGTAGGCAGAGAGGCAGGCAGAGAGAGAGGGAGAAGCAGGCTCCCCGCTGAGCAGAGAGCCCGATGCGGGGCTCGATCCCAGGACCCTGGGATCACGACCTGAGCCGAAGGCAGAGGCTTTAACCCACTGAGCCACCCAGGCGCCCCATGCCGTCTTACTCTTATCTTTAATCCTTAAGTGTGGGATGTTTCTCCATTTGTTTAGATCTTCTTTCTTTGAACAGTGTTTCACAGTTTTCAGGCACCGTTGTGTTAAATTTCTTTATAATGTTACATGTTATTATAAATTGTTTTCTCTATTTCATTTTTGGACTAGTCATTACAAATGTATAGAAATACAAGTGATTTTTGTATATTGATCTTGCATTCTGGAACTTTACTGGACCTATTTATTGGTTCTGATAGTTTTAGAGTAGATTCCTTAGTGTTTCTTATATGCAGGACCATGTCCTCTGGAAAATAGTTTTACTCCTCTCTTTCAAATCTACATACCTTTTTTTTTTTCTTGCCTAATTTCCCTGTCTCGAACCTCCACTACACTACTGAAGTAACAAAAGCAGATAGTTTTGTCTTGCATCAGCTCTCAGGTGGAAACATCCATTCTTTCATCATTAAGTGTAATGTTAGCCATCGGTTTTTTGTAGAAGCCCTTTATCAGGTTGAGGAAGTTTCCTCTCTCCACAGCTGAGTATTTTTGACATGAAAGAAAGTTGAATTTTGTCCAGTGCTTTTTCTGCATGTATTGAGATGATCATTTAGTCTTGTCTTTTGTTATTTCAACATGGTGCATTTTACCGTAATTACAACTGATTTTCAGCTGTTAAACCAACCATGCCTTGTAAGTCTGTAACCTACAAGGGTAGAAACATAAGACTGGCAGTAGATCTATCCACAGAGACCTGGCAGACCAGAAAGGACTGGCATGATATAGTCAGGGTGCTAAATAAGAAAAATATGCAACTACGAATACTTTATCTAGCTAGGATGTCATTCAAAATAGGAGTGATGAAAAGCTTCCAGAACAAACAGAAACTAAAAGAATTTGTGATCATCAAACCAGCCCTACAAGAAATATTAAAAGGAATCCTCTAAGTAAATAAAGAGCCTAAAAGTAACACAGACCAGAAAGGAACAGAGACAATATACAGTAACAGTCATCTTACCGGTAATACAGTGGCACTAAATTCACATTTTCCAGTAGTTACTCTGAATGTAAGTGGGCTGAATGCCCCAATCAAAAGACACAGGGTATCAGACGGGATAAAAAAGGAAGACCCACTGATATGCTGTCTGCAAGAATTTCATTTTAGACGCAAAGACACCTCCAGATTTAAAATGAGGGGGGTGGAAAATCATTTATCATCCTAATGGACATCAAAAGAAAACTAGGGTGGCAATCCTTATATCAGACAAATTAGATTTTAAACCAAAGACTGTAATAAGAGATGAAGAAGGACACTATATCATAATTTAAGGGTCTATCTGACAAGAAAATCTAACAATTGTAAATAATTGTGTCCCTAACATGGGAACAGCCAATTATATAAGCCAATTACTTAAAAAAATCAGGGAAACACATCAATAATAATACAATAATACTAAAGAACTTTAACACCCCCCTCACTGTAATGAACAGATCATCTAAACAGAAGATGGACAAGGAAATAAGACTTTGAATGACACACTGGACCAGATGGACTTCACAGATAGATTCAGAACATTCCATCCTAAAGCAACAGCATACACATTCTTCTCTGGTGCACATGGAACATTCTCCAGGACAGATCATATCCTAGGTCACCCATCAGGTCTCAACAGGTACCAAAAGATTGGGATAATTCCCTGCATATTTTTGGACCACAGTGCTATGAAACTAGAACTCACTTACAAGAAGAAAGTTGGAAAGAACTCAAATACATGGAGGCTAAAGAGCATCCTACTAAAGAATGACTAGGTCAAAAATGAAATTAAAGAAGAATTTAAAAATTTAATGATAACAAATGAAAATGAAAACACAACTGTTCAAAATCATTGGGATGCAGTAAAGGCAGTCCAAAGAGGGAAGTATATAGCAATACAAGCCTTTCTCAAGAAACAAAAAAATGTCTCAAATATACAACGTAACCTTACACCTGAAGAAGCTGGAGAAAGCAAATAAAGCCTAAACCCATCAGAAGAAGAGAAATAATAAGGATTAGAGCAGAAGTCAATGAAATAGAAACCAAAAGAGTAGAACACATCAATGCAATTAGGAGCTGGTTCTTTGAAAAAATTAATAAGATTGATAAACCCCTGACTTATCAAAAAGAAAAAAGACCCAAATAAATAAAATCATGAATGAAGGAGGAGAGATCACAACCAACACTAAAATACAAATAATTATAAGAACATATCATGAGCAACTATATGCCAACAAATTAGATAATCTGGAAGAAATGGATGCATTTCTAGAGAAGTATAAACTACGAAAACTGAACCAGGAAGAAAATAAAAACCTGAACAGACCCATAACCAGTAAGGAAATTGAAGCAGTAATCAAAAGTCTCCCAATGAAGAAGAGCCCAGGGCCAGATGGCTTCCCAGTGGAATTCTATCAAACATTTAAAGAAGAATTAATACCTATTCTTCTGAAGCTGTTCCCAAAAAATAGAAATGGAAGGAAAACTTCCAAGCTCATTCTATGAGACCAGCATTACCTTGATCCCCAAACCAGACAAAGACCCCATGAAAAAGGAAATTTACAGACCAATGTCCTTGATGAACATGGATGCCAAAATTCTCACCAAAATACTAGCCAATAGGATCCAACAGTACATTAAAAAGATTATTCACCACGACCAAGTGGGATTTATTCCTGGGCTGCAAGGGTGGTTCAACACCTGCAAATCAATCAGTGTGACACAATACATTAATAAAAGAAAGGACAAAAACCATATGATACTCTCAATAGATGGAGAAAAAGCATTTGAGAAAGTACAGCATCCTTTCTTGATCAAAACTCTCCACAATGGAGGGATAGAAGGAACATAACTTAGTACTATAATAGACATATATGAAAAGCCCACAGCAAGTATCCTTCTCAATGGAGAAAACTGAGAGCTTTTCCCCTAAGGTCAGGAACATGGCAGGGATGTCCACTATCATCACTGCTATTCAACATAGTACTAGAAGTCCTAGCCTCAGCAATCAGACAACAAAAAGAAATAAAAGGCATTCAAATTGGCAAAGAGGTCAAACTCTTACTATTTACAGATGACATTTTATGTGGAAAACCGAAAAGACTCCATCCCAAAATTGCTAGAACTCATACAGTAATTCAGCAACATGGCAGGATATAAAATCAATGCACAGAAATCAGTTCCATTTCTATACACTAACAGTGACACAGAAAAAAGAGAAATTAAGGAATCAGTCCCATTTACAACTGCATCAAAAGCCGTAAGATACCTAGGAATAAACCTAACCAAGGAGGTAAAGGATCTATACTCTAAAAACTACAGAACACTTATGAAAGAAATTGAGGAAACACAAAGAAATGGAAAAATATTCCATGCTCATGGATTAGAAGAACAAATATTGTTAAAATGTCTATACTACCCAGAGCAATCTACACATTCAATGCAATCCCTATGAAAATACCATCAACATCTTTCACAGAAAGGAACAAACTATCCTAAAATTTGTACAGAACCAGAAAAGACCCTGAATAGCCAGAGCAATGTTTTGAAAAAGAAAACCAAAGCTGGTGGCATCACAATGCCAGACTTCAAGCTGTACCACAAAGCTATAATCACCAAGACAGTATGCTACTGGCACAAAAACAGACACACAGATAAACAGAACAAAACAGAGAGCCCAGAAATAGACCCTCAACTCTACGGTCACCTAATCTTCGACAAAGCAGGAAAGAATGTCCAATGGAAAAAAGATCATCTCTTCAATAAATGGTGTTGGGAAAACTGGACAGCCACACACCACACACGAAAATAGACTCAAAATGGATGAAAGACCTAAATGGGAGACAGGAGTCCATCAAAATCCTAGAGGAGACACAGGCAGCAACTTCTTCAACCTCGGCTGCAGCAACTTCTTGCTAAACACGTCTCAGAAGGCAAGAGAAACAAAGGTAAAGTGAACTATATGGACTTCATCAAGATAAAAATCTTCCGCACAACAAAGGAAGCAGTTGACAAAACCAAAGGACAATAAACAGAATGGGAGAAGATACCTGCAAATGACATAGCAGATAAAGGGCTACTATCCAAAATCTATAAAGAACTTATCCAACTCAACACTCAAAGAACAAATAACCCAATCAAGAAATGGGCAGGAGACAAACAGACATTTCTGCAAAGAAGACATCCAAACAGCCAACAGACATGAAAAAATGCTCCACATCACTTGGCTTCAGGGAAATACAAATGAAAACCACAATGAGAGACCACTTCACACGAGTTAGAATGGCTAAAATTTACAAGTCAGGAAACAACCGATGTTGGTAAAGATGCGGAGAAGGGGGAAGCCTCCTACACTGTTGTAGGAGTGCAAGCTGGTGCAGCCACTCTGGAAAACAATATGGAGGTTCCTCAAACAGTTGAAAATAAAACTACCCTATAACTTAGCAATTGCACTACTGGGTATTTACTCCAAAGATACAAATGTAGTGATCTGAAGGGTACCTGCACCCCAATGTTGATAGCAGCACTGTCCATAAGAGCCAAACTGTGGAAAGAGCCCAGATGTCCGTCAACAGAAGAATGGGTAAAGAAGATGTGGTGTGTGTACACACACACACACTCTCTGTCTCCCTCACATACCCACACAAATGGAATATTACGTCAGCATCAAAAAAAATCTTGCCATTTGCAATGACATGAATGGAACTAGAGGGTATCATGTTAAGCAAAACAAGTCAATCAGAGTAAGACAATTATCATACTATCTCACTGATATGTGGAATTTAAGAAACAAAACAAAGGATCATAGGAGAAGAGAGGAAAAAATAAAACAAGATGAAACCAGAGAGGGAGACAAACTGTAAGACTCTTAATCATAGGAAACAAACTAAGGTTGCTAGATGGGTGGGATGTAGAGGGATGGGGTAACTGGATGATGGACATTAAGGAGGGCATGTGATGTAATGACCCCTGGGTATTATACAAGACAGATGAATCACAGGTCTAGACCTCTGAAACCAATAATACATTACATGTTAATTAACTGAATTTAAATAAAAATGTTTTTAAAAATTTGGAACTGAGTGTGGCGACAGATGTTAACTAGAGTTATTGTGATGATCATTTTGCAGTATAGACAAGTACATCCTTATGCTATATACCTGTAACTCATATAATGTTGTATGTCATTTTACATCAATAAAAAAGAATAGACAATTTGAACAGATCCACATAACTAGTGTAGAGATTGAATTAGTGATCAAAAGACTACCCACAAAGAAAAGACCAGGTGAGATGGTTTCAGCACTGAATTATCCAGTTTTCACAAATTCTTCCAAAACACAGAAGAGGGGTAACTTCCCATCTGATTCTGTGAGGTCAGTATTCCTTGATACCAATTTCAGACAAAGTCATCACAAAAAGAAAACCACAAAACACTACCTCATGCATATGGTTAAAACATCCTCAACAAAATACTAAGAAATGAATCCAGCAACAAACAAAAAGAATTATGCATTATGACCAAGAGGGATTTCTCCATCTTATTATCTGCCCAAAGAAGAATAGTTGAAACAACAAAATATTAAAATGACAACAACGACCCCAGAGAAATATAACTAAATGAATCAGAAGAGACCCAAAACTGCAGGGAAAAAGAAAACGAAGAGAAAGAATATAATCAGACAGGTGAGCAGAAAAGAACAATAAACTGGATTCTGTGTGTATTTTGGTCTGTTTTTTAGAAAACTAAAATCCCAAAATTGTAAAGAAAGAAAAATTTATATATGTACAAAAATGAAAGTAGATAGAGTGAAAGTATAGAATGTAACTGTAAAGATGGAAATTAAAAGACAAGAAAAAAAAACAAAACAAAGGAAAACTAACAAAAAAGGGAAGGGATATAAACACACAGTTGAATAGAATAGAGCAATATGCTATCTCCTGAGTGTATTTTGATCAGTTTGTTAGAAGAAACTATATCTTGAAATTGTAAAGAAAGAAAAACTTATGTATACAAAAATAGAATTAAATATGTTGCAAGGGTAGAATATATCTGTAAAGATGAAAATTTAAAAAGACTTTAACAAAAAAAAGGTAAGAAACAGGGAAAAAACAAAAAAAAGAGAATATGATCAAACAGTTGAATAGAGCCATACACTAGATTTTTAGTGTATTTTGATCTGTTAGAAGAAGCTGTATCCCAAAATTGTAGAAATAAAAACTTATATATACAAAAATATGATTAAATACAATGAATAGAATATAAGTGTAAAAACAAACATTAAAAAAGATTTTAAAAAGGAGTTCATAAAATAAGAAATTGGTTGAAAAAGGAAAGAATAAAATTTTTAAAAATTAATGTTGAAAGACTAAAGAATCATGGGGAAAAAGCCATGAATTCTATGTGCTGTACTCCCCTAGCTCTGAAGTTTTGCAGTTCTCATTGATGGGTAAACTTGGTCTTGGCTGGATGTTCTTGCTGATCTTCTGGGGGAGGGACCATCGCAGTGATTCTCAAATGTCTTTGCCCGAGGTGGAATGGCACCACTCTTGCCAGGGGCCGGTCTAAGCAATCTGCTCTGCTGGGGTTTGCTCTCGGGAGCTTTTGTTTCCTGAAAGCCTCCTGTACAGCTTTGGAGGACGAGAATGTGCTCACCTGGCCTGTGACCGAGCTTTTCTATCTCTGGCGCATGACCCCATTTGGAGTCTCCAAACCCAGCAGATTCCTGCAGTATGTCCCTATGCTGCTCCTCCCTGGGAAGGAAGGGTGGGTTCTCCCCAGATCTGCCACTTGTGGGGTCCCTGCTGAAAGAGTAGTGGCCCGACTCTGCCGGGGATCATGGTTTTTGGCAGTCCGGAGCGGATAGCCCACTCCTAGGCTCTGTCTCTACAGCCGGCCTCCCGGCTCCCATACCTGGCAGCTCTGCCACACTCAGGCACCCGCAGTCTTTCTGTGACCCCGACCTACCTGAGACCACACTGACCCAGCAAGGGTTCCACCTCCCCGCTTAGCCACGGGAGCGACATCCCCAGCGGAGCAGACTTCTCAACATTCCCATTTTGTGCTCCGCCGCTCTCTCGCTTGCCCGGAGCCGGCCCCTGCCCCTGTGGTCTATCTTCCCGTTTATGACCTCGGATTCACTTCTCCACCTGTCCTACCTTCCAGAGAGTGTTGCGGTTATTCTTGTCTTTGCTCTCCCATTTTTGGGAGGTGTTCAGAATGAGTTGAGAGCTCTTCAGCTGAATTCCTGGGACCGGACAAAATTCACGTCTCCTATTCCTCTGCCATCTGGGACCCCTCCTCCCCCAGTGTTTTATTTTGTGATGAGAACTTTTAGGATCTTAGCAAATTTCGCATATACCATCCTATAATATTTCTGTCGTCACCTTGCTGTACGTTACATCCCCATAATCTACTTACTTTAAAACCGGAAGTTTGTACCTTTTTACCCCTCTCGTCGCCCTCCACTCCCCACCTCTGGCAATAATGTGTTCACTGTCAGTCTGTTTGTTTAAAGATTCCACATGTGAGATGAAATAGTGTTTGTCTTTTTTGGACTTATTTCACTTAGTATAATGCCCTTAGGATCCATCTATAATGTTGCAGATGGCAAGATTTCCCTTGTTTCATGGCTGAATATCCCATCGTCTGTATTTACCACATTTTCTTTCTCTTTCTTGCCTTGATGGACACTTAGGTTGCTTCTATGTCTTGGCTGGGGTAAGTAAAGCTGCAGTGATATGGGGAGCAAACATATGGTGTTTTCATTTCTTTTAGATATGTAGAAGTGGAATTATTAGATCGTATGAAAAACCTATTTTGTAATTTTTTGAGGGCCCTCCATACTTTTTTCAGTGGTGGCATAATTTTATATTCACAGCATCTGTGTACAGAGGTTCCCTTTTCTCCACATTCTCACCAACCTAATTATCTCTTTTTGATAACTACTATTCTAATAGGCATTAGGTGAGATCTCCTTTTGGTTTTATTTGCATTTCCCGGTGATTGGGGATGTTGAGCATTTTTCAAGTGCTTGTGGCAATCAGTATGTCTCTTTTGGAAAAATGTCTATTCAAATTCTCTGCCTACTTTTTAATTGGATTGTTTGGGGCTTTGGTATCAAGTTGTATGAGTTCTTTCTTATATTTTGCATATTAATCCTATATTGGGTGTGATGAGGAAATATTTTCTCCCACTGAGTATAGGCTATCTTTTCATTTTCTTGATGGTTTCCTTTGCTGTGCAGAAGCATTTTAGTGTAATATAGTCCCACTCATTTATTTTTGCTTTTGTGGCTTTTCCTTTTGGTGCCAGACTCAAAAAATCATCAAAACTCATCTCAAGAAGCTATTGCCTATGCTTTCTTCTAGGAGTCTGTATAGTTTCAGATATTATGTTCAAGTCTTTAATCCATTTTGAGTTTTTTTTTTTTTTTTGCTGTAGTTTTTTGCATGTGGTAAGTTAGTGGTCCAGTTTCATTCTTTTGCACGCGACTATCCAGTATTCCCAGAACCACTTATTGAAGAGACTGTCCTTTTCCCTTTGTATGTTCTTGTCTTATGATGTAAATTAATTGAGTATGTATGTGTGGATTTATTTATTGGCTCTCTTTTCTGTTCCTTTGATCTGTTTCTGTTGTGCCAATATCCTACTTTTTTTATTATTATATGTTTGTAATACACTGAAACAGGAAGTGTGATGCCTCCCACTTTCTTCTTTCCCAAGATTGCTTTGGGCATTCAAGGTCTTTTGAGGTTCTGTACAAATTTTAGCCTGTTTTTTTCTATTTCTGCAAAAAGTGCCATTGTAATTTTGAAAGGGATTGCATTAAATCTGTGGACTGTGTTGGATAGTATGGACATATTAACAACTCTGTCTTCCAATTTATGAATACAGAGTACTTTCCCTTTTCTGTGTGTCTTCAGTTTCTTTCATCAGTGTCTTAAATAGTTCTGAGTACATACAGGTTTTTCACCTTTTTGGTTAAATTTATTTCTAAGTATTTTCTTTATGGTGCAGTTGTGAATGGGATGGTTTTCTTAATTTCTTTTTTTATTCTAGTTGACATAGAATATTATATTATCTGTAGGTGTACAACATAGCAATCCAATGTGTGTGTGTGTGTACACACACACATATATATGTATTATTTATATATTTTATATATATATATATATATATATATATAAAGTGATCACCACAATAAATCTTGCTACCATCTATTACCATACAAAGTTGTTGCATATTGTCACTCTGTTTCCTATGCTGTACATTGTATCTCTGTGTCTTAGTCATCTTGTAACTGGAAGTTTGTACCTTTTCATCTCTTTCCCCTATTTTGCTCATCACCCACCCTATCTTCTGTCTGGCAACCAACAGATTGTTCTCTGCATCAATGAGTCTGTTTCTATTTTGTTTTTGTTCATTTGTTTTGGGTTTTTTGGTTCCACATATAAATAAAATCGTGCTTTTTTGCATAATTTTTCTTTCTCAGACTTATTTCACTTAGCATAATACCCTCTGGGTCAATCCATGTTACTGCAAATGGGAGATTTCTAAGTTTAGGTATATTACCATTACAATATATCATTGTGTGTTTGTAAATATGTGTCTGTGTGTGTGCGCACACATACACACACACACACACACACACACACACACACACACACTGTACCCTATCTCTTTCATTCATCTATTGATGACCCTTAAGTTGCTTCCATATTTTGGCTATTGTAAATAATGCTGCTATAAGCATAGGGGTGCATGTATCTTTTTGAATTAGTGCTATTGTCTTTTTTGGGTAATACCCAGTAGTGGAACTGTTAGTTTATATGCTAGTTCTGTGTTTAATGTTTTAAGGAACCTCCATACTGTTTTTCATCATGAAGGTGCCATTTTGCATTCCCACCAACAATATGGGTTCTCTTTTCTCCCTATCTTTTCCAACCCTTGTTATTTGTCTTTTTTGATACTGGCCATTCTGGCAGGTGTGAGTTGGTATCTCATTGAGGTTTCAATTTGCATTTCTGCAATGATTATTTGATGGAGATTACATTGACTCTTTAGATTGCTTTGGGTAGTGTGGACATTTTAACAATATTAATTGTCCCAATCCACGAGCATGGTATGTCTTCCATTTGTTTGTGTTCTCATCAGTTTCTTTCATTAATACCTTATAGTTTTCAGACTCTTACCTTCATGTGTGCTTTTGTGAGATCTTTTTTCCATTTATAATTTTCTTCTATTATGGCCTTTTCTTTTCCATTGAAAGAAGTCCCTTTAATATTACTTGTAAGGTTGACTTAGTAGTGATAAACTTCTTTAACTTTTCTCTCATTTCTTCTTTAATTCTTTTTTATTTTTTTAAAGATTTTTCTTTATTCGACAGAGATCACAAGTAGGCAGAGAGGCAGGCAGAGAGAGGGGGGGAAACAAGCTCCCCGCTTTGCAGAGAGCCCAATGTGGGGCTCCATCCCAGGACCCTGAGATCATGACCTGAGCTGAAGGCAGAGGCTTAACCCACTGAGCCACCCAGATGCCCCTCTTCTTTAATTCTGAATGATAACCTTGCCAGGTAGAGGATGCTTGCCTATTGGTTTTTCCCTTCTTTTTCTCTTTGAATATCTCATACCACTCCCTTCTGCAAAGTTTCTGCTAAAAAAAAATCAGTTTATAGCTTTATGGGGGATTTCCCTTGTATATAACTAGTTATATACAATTAGTTGTATATGTATATGTATATGTATATGTATAGTTATATACAACTATAGTTATATACAACTAGTTGCTTTTTCTCTTAAGGTTTTTAAGATTCTTTTATCTTTAATTTTTGACATTTTGATTATTATCTGTTTTGATGTGGACCTCCTTGGGATTATCTTGTTTGGGTCTGTGTTTCCTGGGTCTGATGTCCTTTTTTCCCCAGCTTAGGGAAGTTCCCAGCTATTATTTCTTCAAATAAGTTTTTTGCCCCTTACTCTCCTCTTTTTCTGGGACCTCTATAATGTGATTGTTAGTGTGCTTGATGTTGTCTTAGAGGTTACTTAACCTATCCTCATTTTTTAATGTTCTTTTCACTGTTCAGCTGGGATGATTCTCCCTACCCTGTCTTCCAGATCACTGATCTGTTCTGTATCCTCTTGTCTGCTGTTGATTCTATCTAGTGTATTTTTTTTATTTGTTAATATATTTTTCAGCTCTGGTTGGTTCCCTTTTATATTTTCTGTTAGTTGAAGTTCTCACTGTGTTCGTCTGTTCTTCACGAAGTTTATTGAGTATCCTTACAGCTGTTTTAACTCTTTAAGAGGTCGATTGCTTATCTGTTTCCTTTCCTGAGGTTTTGTCTTGTTCTTTCCTTTCGAACATATTCCTTGCACTCATTTTGTCCACTTCTCATTATGATTTGTGGGGTCGGTCAGTTAATTCCCCCAGTATTGAAAGAGTGGCTTTATGCAGAAGGTGTCCTTTGGGGCCCAGGAGCACAGACCTCCCTGGTCCCCTGAGCCAGGTGCCCTAGGAGTGTCCCCTGTGTGGGCTGCGAGCTCCCTGCTGTCACGGCTGGGTCACTTTTGGTGTAGGCTCGCTGGCGCGTGGGGCTGTCCTGCAGAGGGATTGCCTGTGAGGTCCCACGGCAGCTGGTCTGGCCTGAGTGTGCCAGGGTGCGAGCTTGGCCTTGGCTTGCCTGCCCAAGCGGCCTGGCCACCACTGTTGCAGGCACGTTGCTGTGTGGGTTTGGGGCCCTCTGGAGGGCTCCAGTGCTGGCTGAGCCCGCCCACCCCATGAGGTGGGGCAGAGAGCCACTTGTGAGGGGCTCCAGGCCTATCCGGAGGGTTGGCAGAGCACGTTCCCAGGGGAACCCTGGGGAGGGCCGAGCAGGGTCAGCAGAGTAACTGGAGACATTCCTGCCCGCACTGGGCTTCCAGGAGGAAGGTAAGTGCCCTGCCCCACTGCGCCCCCAGAAAGGGTGCCCACCTGTTCTTACATTACCAGGGAACATTCCAGTGAATCCCTGCCCTTCCGGCAATGCCCTAAGGTAGGGAGTGGATTTCCTACACATGTAACCCAGGCACTTTCCACACTGCTGCATCTGCGCTGGGGCTCGGAGCGAGTGAGATGTGGGGGTCCAGCCTTGGTTTCCCTCAGCTCTTCCCGGGCATGAAGCCCCCTCCATTTGCAAAGCCGGGTGCTATGGGGGCTCATCTTCCCAGGACAGGTCTCCAAGCTGTGGAGCCCAGATCTCTTGTTCTTCAGGAAGAACCTCTATCTTTGCGGGGTTGTGGGTCCTGACCAAACCACGTCTCCACCCCTCCATCCTGTCGGTGACTTTTTCTTGTCTTTTTTTTGTCAGGTGTGGTCTGTTCTGCAGGTCTTAGGTCCTCCCAAAGGTGGTGGCTCTGTCTGGAGCTGTAGAGTTCGGTGTGTCTTTGGGAGGAGGTGAGCTCAGGGTCCCCCTACTCTACCTTGGTCCTGAGCCCTCACTTCTCTGAGTAGGTCATTAGTGTGTAGAAATGCAGCCGAATTTTATATGTTGATTTTGTATCCTGCATCTTTACTGAATTAATGTACTGCTTCTAACAAAACTTGTAGCGGAGCCTTTAGTTTTCTCTTTGTAATGTCCTGTCCTCTGCAAATACTGACAATTTTACTTCCTTCTTTTTGCCTAGTGTTTTTGGCCAGAACTCCCAGCACTCTACTGAACATCAGTGGCAAGAACGGGCATCCTTGTCTCCTTGTCTTGTCCCTGATCTTAGAGGAAAAGCTTTTAGCTTTTCACCATTGAGCACGATGTTACCTGAGGGCTTGTTACCCATGGGGTTTATTATGTTGAGATGTCTTCTCTCTATATATACCTGTTTTTCTGAGAGTTTTAATCATCATTAGATGAATTTTGTCAAATGTTGTTTCTGCATCCATGGAGATGATCCTGTGATTTTTATCTTTTGTTTTATTGATGTATCACATTGATTGATTTGTAGATGTTGAACCATCCCTATACATCTGGAATAAATCCCAAGTGACCATGGCGTACGATCCTTCTAATGTATTGTTGAATTTGGTTTGATAATGTATTTTGTTGATGATTTTTGCATCTGTGCCCATCAGGGATATTAGCTTGTCATTTTCTTTTCTTGTGGTGTCCTTGCCTGATTTTGGTATCAGGGCAATGCTAGTCTTCTATCATGAGTGGGGAAGTGATCCTTCCTCTTCTGATTTGTGGAAGAATTTGATAATTGGTATTAATTATTCTTTAAATATTTGGTAGAATTCACCAGTGAGGCCATCTGGTACTGGAGTTTTGTTGGGAAGTTTTTGATTACTGGTCTGTCCAGATTTCTGCCTGTTTCTTCTCGAGTTAATTTCAGTAGTTTATGTCTTTCAAGAATCTGTCCATCTTATCTAAGTTACTCAATTTATTGGTATACAGTTAATCATAATATTCCTTTATAATTGGAGTGCCTGGGTGGCTCAGTTGGTTAAGTGTCCCAGCTCTTGTGTTAGGCTCGGGTCATGATCTCATGGATCATGCAGGATTGAGCCCTGCATCAGGCTCGCTGCTCCCACTCAGTGCAGAGGCTGCTTCAGATTCTTTCTCCTTTTGCCTCTCCCTGCTTGCGAGCCCACACACACTCTCTAACATAAAAATTAAAAAAAAATTCCTTTATATTTCTGTAAAGTTGGTAACAGTGGCCCCAACCAAATGTCTTTCGTTTCTCAGTTTAATAATTTGAGTCATCTTTGTCCCCCTTGGTCAAGCTGTTTCTGTGCACAACCAAACACGTGTGTGTTTTCCTGCATTCCGAGAGGCCGCTTCCGGTTCTGAAAGCATGTTCACGCCGACCTGCACGGGTAGCAGGTTGAGCTGAGTGAGTGGGGGAGGGTGGGGAGGCGAGTAACCCCAGACCAAAATGCCACAGACTATTCACTGTTCTTACTAGGTATTTTTTCCTAAGATTAATTTATTTGAGGGTGGAGGGGTGACAGAGTTCATTCTGACAATTTTACCCAGTTTTAAAATTGCTTTTTGAGGGAGGCTTTGCCAGGCTCCTTACTGTGCCATTCCTGGGTGTGCGCTCTTAGCCGGTGCATTGTATACTGAGCCCCATGCCGCAGACTGCGAGTGACGTCTAAAAACAGGCGATTTCAGGTTGTGAATGGTTCACAGCGTAGCCACGTCCTTCCAGGTGTGGACGGTGTTAATATAACACATTAGCTACCATCCATCGAGTAGCTACCATTGGGAGAGTTGCTGTCTCTCCCTCCCTCTCACTCCACACACACACACACACACGCATGCACGCACGCACACATCTATTCTGTGGTCTTCACACTTGTGATGTTACTTCCGTTAGAGATGGGAAAACCAAGGCTCAAGGAACTTGCCTAAGGTCTTAGTAGCAGAGTGAGAATTCAAACCCAGATCTTTCTATGTTGTCTATAATACTTGGTCTGTGTTCTCAACTTTTCACCAATTTCTACCAGGAAATCTAGACCGCACTGATCCATCAGCATGCATGGATGTGACATTTCCCGAGGACTCCCTCAGCCTCCTTGGTTTATTCCATCCACCCCACCCAAACCCTCTTACCCTTCCAGAATAGGTTTTCCAAAGGCTTCAGTGGGGGCAGGGTGAATTTGGCTGAAACATTTTCACTAATAGCAAGGCTCACATTCTGTCTAAACTTGTTGAAAGCCACCCTGGAATCCTACAAGCAAAATTTTTCTGGGCTCTTGGTCTTGATGGGACTCCCACCTCACAGCACAGACCCAACAGAACCATCGTGGAGGTTGGTTAATGAGCGGTCTCGTTACTGCCTTCTGTTCTTTGCAATTGTGCTTTACAACTGAGGATGGGAAAAACCGAAGTAGCAATTTCCTTATGAATTACAGTAATTAAGAGTAGGATTACTCTGCTTTTCCCTGTAAGGCAACAGAAACACATTCCTGTAGAAAGATATTTAATGCTAAAATGAAGTGCTGTAATTTTCGAGTGACCACATTTTCCAGGCTCTTTACCGTTCCTGTGACAAGTATCCATTGATTCCACACAGGAACTCTGCCCAGCCTATCTACTATCTGTGCATCCTCCTGTCCTCTGTTATACCAACAACGGCACAAAGAGAACCGCTATAGCGCGGTCTGCCTTCTAGGATCTCACATTCCAGGAATTATACTGAGATGTGAAAGTTTAGTAAGAGGATGAGATTTAATAAACGTCCGATCCCAAGAGGTGCATGTTCTGTAGACTGGTAGCTCATGGCTAGGTCCAGTGATAAAAGGCAGGGGTCTGAACTTACAGATTGGCCTAAAAACCCAGTAAGAGACATAGTTAATGAGTTAAAGGTACTGGAGCCAGGGAAGAGACCAGGCAGGCTTAAATAGAATTTTAGGAGTTGCTGAAATGATTCGATGAAGGGTAATTCTGTGAACTTAAAATTGTCCCTTGTTGGTATTACTAACCTAAGGCCCAAAGGTACAAAGGACAGGACAGAGGTCCTCAAGCCCTCCCTTAACATCCACAGAGGGGATCTTATGGTCAAGAATGAGTCAGACTCGACTCTGTTGAGGGCATCAGCCAAAAGACTTTCCCAGTCTGTATATTCTCGTGTGCACATTACTCGATCTTTTCTTCGTGTACCCAGTAAACATTTCACAGGGCCATCTATGGGCTGGGTATCATGCTAGTAGATACCACAGAAACAAAGCTGAAAAGGATGTAAACCCCTTCCTCAAGGAAGGAACAGTGTCGGGCGTATTTCCAAATGCTGGAAGATGAACAGACGTTTATCAGCAGGCAAGGCAGGAGGAAGCGCATTCACAGGAGCACATGACAGGTTAAGGCCGTCTTTCAGGGCACAGCACACGTGACTGGGTCAGGGACATTCAAGTACGGAGGCGCTCTGACCGGAGCTTAGGAAGATGAGCACCCAAGGTGAGGCGGTAAAGAATTCCAGTGTTTAAGGGGATGGAAAGGCAGTATTTGTATAAGTATGTGTGAAGGATGGTCTTCTCCATACATTGGCCTCTGTAACACCATGTGCTTTAGGATTTCTTACCCAAGTGTCAAGAAAGGTAATGGAAAATGGTCCATTCAGTTGGTAGGTAGAATGTGATAAACCAGATACATTTCTTTAAAATGGTGGGAATAGAAGTTAAACCAAAACCCATTTAGCATCATGTTGGAGAAATCTGTATTCCAAGTCCACAGAACTTACCTAGGACAGCGAAAAGGTCAAGGAAACTGGTCTCTCCATCCAGCGCTATTTTAAGACCAAGACATCTGACTCCAGTAGGCATTCATCTATCTGAAGAGAGGAGTCCTACACGTAGTTTCCTTTTAATTATCATTCTCAAGAGCCAAGATGAAACATGAAAGCCAAAGACAGAGAAATCAAACTGGTTTACCACTGGGTGTCACAGTATACTACTGCCCCACTTCGTCTTCTCGGAGTCCCAGTGTAATGGCAGACAATAATCTATCCCATTAAAAACTTGTTTTTATAATCCTTTTGCTTGAAATGGATGTTAGGGAAGAAAAAGTTAATATAACCTTGTATATTAAAAATTTTGAAGGACCTGAATTTTCCTCCAGAAGTGATTTTGACAGTGCCAGTTTAAGCAATTACTTATGGTAAATACTAGAACTCTGTTGACTGAAGTTTTCCACTTAAAAATATCTTCCAGTTTAAACTGCTTGCTGTTCTAATCTAGCAAACTTTACAAAGGCTACTGCTTTAAATCAATTAAGAACAAAAACAGGAAGACTGTTCCCCCATTCCATGCCTCTTCTTCATTTCCAAATTCACAAAAACTGATTTCCAGAGAAAATTATAGACAGGATTTGAGTATAGTCGGGGAAATAAACAGTCAGGCTTTAATTCTATTAAAAAAAAAAAAAAAAAGCAAGGGTAGCTTTTCTGGACAAGACAGGACATCAAGGTGTTTCCTGTAGTTAATTATAAGTCTGTCTTTGTCAGAAGTTGTTGGGTAATCACATGGGAAGTGAAATTTTTTTTTTCCATTTTCAACATTGCAAAATGAGCAAAAGAACCAATACGTATCATTAAAATGAAAATAACAGTTTCTAACTAACTGTTCACGCTGTGGTATTTACATCCGTTACCAAGACAGGCATCTGTCCAGCACCACAGACTTATGTGTCAGGTGGACTTGTCAATCCAGTGTTAATTGTCTTTCTAGCAATTTATTGCTAAGTTCTTCCTCTATGAAATGACAAGTTATTTTAGATCTAATTTCTGTTACAGCAACTTGTGTCAATTTTCTGCTTCAGTAACAGTAATCACTAATGGCTAAGAACAAGCAACCGTCCATCAGTGAAGGGGTATCACTTAACATGTTGAGGGCCGATAGTGAATATCTTTTTTTAAATACTGGATCATAATTTATGAAGGCACGGGATGCTCCTCCCGTCTTCTCAAGCACCGTCAGAATACCAGGACAAGTAAGTGTTCCAGGAGCCTAGCCAGAAACGTCAGTAGGGTTAAGGCACAAAGGAAGACGTAATATAATTGAACTTCAGATCTTTCTTCTCTTTATTTTCAAGATAACTTGATTAACTTCAATTATTAATACCCACAACTTGGGACTCACAAGTAGCTCTATACTGTAGTGAAATACACTTAAACTCTTATAGTTAATTATGCACCTAAAATTTATGTTAAAAAAATACGTAGCCAACGATAAAACTCATTTCGTGACTGTAGTAGCAGGTTGTCACTTTCTGGTTTTCTACCCAGCTATTCAACAGAACCTTGTTTTTGGTACCACACGTTAGAATTTACGGAGGACTAAACAAGAGAGAGAAGACAGAAGCACACGGTGCTTTGTCCGACACTCAGTTAAAGTAGAGGATACTTAAAATAGTATCTCTTCCTGGGTATGGATTTTTATTCACATTTGCAAACACATCCTTCAGTAAATTCTAAAAGCTTATTTAAAAAAAAGTGAGGGAATGTGACATTGAAGTATTTGTTTTCATTTCCTTTTAAGAATTTTAGCACACCTAAGACAATAAGAACCTATTTAAAAATACTGTTGTAACAAGGGAACAGCTAGCTGATGGTCCTTTGGCCAAGTATTTATTTAGGAACCACCACTTTTACAACTGCAGCTGGTATTCCAAAGTGAGTGGTTAAAAAAAGAAAAAGAAAAAGAAAAAACATACAACTAATACAATTTCTCTTACTCTTCACTTTTCTTTTTATTATTCAAAAGTCAAATGTTATTTTTAAATCATCCAGCCTCGATTTTGATTTAATGTACCGTCATTTTCCCAAGATATGAAATTTCAGAATCTCTTTGGAATACTAATTTCACGTTTCTAGGTTTAACAAAACTGTTGAAATTTTAAATTCCACTCTATTTCCCTGAATTCTCAAGACAGTTGCTGATGTAAATTTTAATATAAAATATTTAGTCACAAAATAGTATTGCTTTTGTATGCACATAGTTGTAAGATTACTTTGTTTTTGTCAATAAAAACTATACCATCTTTCATAAAACTCTAAACAAATTAAGAACTGTGAACAAAAATTACACATGGTAAAACAGGTACCAGCACAACGTTAGGTTATATTACATCAAAAAAAGTTTTAATGGTCCCAAATATATATACTCAACAACTAAGCATACACTCAGGGGAGAAAAAAAAAATAAAAAACAAAATGAAACAAAAAAAATTATGACACAAATGACCACATCTAGAATTCCACTCAATCTTTAATCAAGTAGGGACAAATCCCCACTTAAAAAAAAAAAATCTGCAGTTTGAAGGGCAAAGGGAACAGATAAAAAAGAGGAAACTTTATATTCGCCCCTCCCCCAAAGAGGTTTTCCAAACCTGTTGTAGCTTGACTAAAATGTTCAGAATGTAGGATTTTAAAGGCAGGTCTCTTTATACAAAGAAACTGCTGGCATTCTTAACTAGTGAAGAATCACGGCACAAAAGCCTGTTCTTCTGAGTCTCAAACATGGTCCAAGAAAGCATATTCTGATTGTAGCAACTGACCAGTCAATCCAGAGTTCCACTTACAAAACCCCTGCCCTGTTGGCTTTTTGTTTCCATTTCCTTCCCTGAGAAAAGGGCAATGTGTGGTCCAAGCTGGAGAGCTCAAAGGCTTAAGTCTTTCCCCTAAATGTGTATTATCCCCTCCGCCTGCTCCATTGAATTGGCACTTGATGAGCAGAAGTCAAGTTTGCGAGGCTGGTCTGGATCAGTCATTCACAAGAGACCACTGCTTTTCGTGGATTTTGTAGGGGGGAGGGGTGGAGAACCAGTTTTCTCAACAGGTACTGATCGGAGGCAGTTGCCATTATTAGGACTCAAACTTTGCTTTCTTTGACAATGGTAGCGTGTCTTCCTTGTCTTCATCCTCGTCATCATCTTCATCATCATCGGGATAATCTACCAGACCCACGAGGCCTCCCTGTTCAGAAAGAAAAATGTAGCTTTTAAGAAACGAATCTTAACACACAAATACTAGATAAAGGATACAGATTCTCAGCCCCCCTACCCCCAATATACAAAGTGTGGCTATTTTTGGATAGTGAGATTATATGCAACTGAAAGTCATATTTTTCCTATATAAATTTAGCAAATGGCCAGGAGATAAAACCTTCCAATTTAACAATTACTGTTTCTAAGACTTAACAGTGCATTACAAAATCTTGAAAACTACAACAGATAAACGGACTACTAGAAACGAGGGCAGACCGACTATCAGAAGTTAGGTAGGCGATTCTGCCTTTCCTCCTGGCCTCCTTTTAGACCCCTGCCTTCGCCAGAAACCACTGCAGCTCTTCTTTGTGGGCGGCTATGGAAGAGTTCACCCTGCTCTGCCCTCAGCCTGCGCCTTCAGTTTAACATCGGTTCACTTCTTAGCCCTCAGGGGTTTCATGCTCACGGCAGAGTAAAGAACTGTGTACGGGGCATTATATTCCTGGGTTAGATCAACCCATCCCAAATGCCAGTCTGTTAACCGCTAGTCCAGGACAGCAGGAGGTAGTGAAAAGGACTGGGTTTTGTTCTGATATTATGTCTTGTCCACATTTTTGCTGTTAAAATTGTGATGCTTTCTTACGAAATGTGAATGATAGATGGCTAATTCTTTTTTATAAATCTTGCTTGACAGAACAATGTTTGAGTGTCCAGATGCTGACCTTTCTTCCATACAAGTCTTTAGCTGGGTAGTAACCTGGCAAGTTGATAAAGAATAACTAAAACTTCTGTAAATGTTCTGACACAAATCTGAACCCGAGTTCTAAAATGCAAATAACCAAAATAATTCATTCAGCCTTTTGTGTTGGTCATAAAAACCTCTGAGAAATTGCTCAGGTTTCCAATACATTCAGATGGTAGTGGGAGAATTACTCTTTCTCATTCAGAAAGCTTAGACCAGTTCCAAAAGACAATAACCAAAGGAAATCTTAGTCACAATTACTGTTGAGAAAGGTGAAATGAAGACAGGCCTGGAAGTCAGAACGTACCTTGGTAGTAATAGCTGCCGTCTGAGATGTACTTTTAGGGACAGAGCCAGGAGAGCCTGGAGATCCTGGGGATCCCGGGGAGCCTGGGGAACCAGGCAGATTGGTTGCAGGTGACTGGCTGGTGAGAGAAGTCTTGGTTCCACTAGAGAGGGAAAGCTTGAAACTTGGGCTCTGCCGACCAGAAAGATTCGTTTTCAGAAGCACCTCTTTTTCCTCACTTTCTTTTACTAAAAATAAGAATATTGTCAATAGTTGTCACTCATCCTCCTCTTTTTTTAATCCCCCCCAAATGAGGTGGCACTAAACCACAATTAACTGCTCACTCCTCTGCTGTGTTTTTCACTTGTGGAAAAACACAAGTTCAATTCACTACTGAGAAGGAATGAGACCTTCAGTATTCAGTGTCCCTCCCCTTCCTGAAATAATGTATTTCTCCTGGGTCAAGTCAGATTAAGAAAATTTGGTCCCTACCTTCACCCGCAGCTATTAATTCACATTCTACAAAGCAATGAAGTCTCTAAAATCTAGGTCATGACAAAGCAGATACTCCCCATTTTGTCAAGAAATACAGAATAAGCCTGGAGTTGGAAAGCCACTATTTTTCCTTGCCCAGTTTTTCAACATACATTTCTTCCTTTCCATGAATTTACTTATTGGATCCATAATATCATCATCATTTTTAGTTTTGTCAGACGGAGACACGACAGCTTCTCCATCTTCCATGTCATCTTCATCTGTGTTAAACCACATTTCCTCTTCATCTTCTAGTGTTCTGGCATCTCTTCGATATCTATGATTCCTCAAAATGGAACGCATACTAGGAGTAAAGAGAAGAAAGTACACAGACTCAGGGCACCTGGGTGGTTAACTGACATCAGTTAATAAGCATCTGCCTTCAGCTCTGGTGTGACCTCAGGAACCTGGGATCAAGTCCCACATGGGGTTCCCAGCTCAGTGCAGAGTCTGCCTCTGCCTCTCCCCGTCCCAGTGCTCTAATAAATAAAATCTTAAGGGACTCACCCAAAGACTTTTAGATAATCTTCAAGTGGTGCTCCAAATTAGATCGTTTGAACAGGAGATAACAGATTTATATACGGAGAGGCTAATGAAGAACCAGACTTTTCACAGAACTAAACACTCCACCCTATCAAGTGTTAACTAGTGCAATCAAACTATTATGGAAACTGTACTATCATGGATCAGTTGTTAAACTTGTTAACATCAGAAACTCACAAGTCCTAATTCATGGACTTTAAAATACACCGTTTTGATTTTGCTTTGGACACATGAAGCCCCACTACCATGTAAGTGATGGTTTTCTTTCTCATTATCTAGCTTAATATATACTCGAGGAAGAGTCTACAGATCCTACTAACACCACACACACCTTCAGAAAACATTCATATTAGCCATTACAGAAAGCTGCAACCACCATTCATCCCCTCCCCTGGCCAAGCCAAATAATATGAAACAAGCAAAAAGAGGCACCACCATACAACTTGAATGAATAGGTTAAAAATGTGGTAATTTACCTGTCAAGTTTGGGATTATCTTGCCTTTCTCTTTGTTGTTCAAATCTCAGTTTCAATCCTTTAAATGTCTGTACATAATCTACATCTTCCAGTGCTTTCCAGTAATTTTCAATGACATGAGCAGTTAATGACTTTATATCTTCCTACAAAGATTATAATGAAAAATACGATAGGAAAAATGTTATTTTAGCAAGATAGACTTAATTGTACTAAGTCATAAACCTGCCCAAAACAGTTTAACTTCATAAAATTATTAGCCAGTCTTAGATATAACAAAACAATGAAAATGGGCATAAGTGGCTATTCCACAGTCTCTGATTTTTGGTGTGTCTCTGAACTAACTATGGGTCTTCCTCAAGTAAATGCCCATGTCCCACCTAGATGACTCAAGTAAGTATGGTGGGGGGGGGGATCAGCACATCACAGGAAAGTGCTAGAGAGGGACAGCGGGGATAACTGCACAACAGTGTGAGTGTACTAATGCCAAGGAACTGTACACTTACAAAGGCATATTTTACATGGTAAACATTTTACCATAATCAAAAAAAAAAAACCACGCTACTGATAATTCTGACACACACTTATGGGCGAACAAGCCAACTACTATTAGTAAAGAATAGAGTTTGTTATGAAATCGTTCTTTAAAAATATAGAGGGCAAAGTCCAAACTCAGAAAACCTCAGAGTTAAAACAAAATAAAATCACATCAAATACTTTCTATCAACTGTCATTCTGCTTTCTTAAAATGAGTAGAGTATCATGACAGCATTAGATCAGTTTTTTTTTTTCAAGCCATCCTATGAAGGACTCACAGCTGCTGAGAGAAGATTTTTTTGGTTTTCATTACTTTGAATTTCTACAAGCTTCTTTTAAAAATTTTCTTCAAATATAATCTCAAGCCAGAATACCAATAATACATATTTAATAATCTTAAATAACTAAAACCAACATTCTAACAAATATAGAACCTACCACTCTAATAAATTCAAACATCTCTATAATGGCAGAGTTCATCAGATTGTAGCGGGATCCATTGTTGAGAAATGCTTTGACTACTGGTTCAAACAAAAAACTTTTCATTATGTAGCGGTTGTAAAACTCATCTTTTAATCCAATAATCTTTCTCTTAAAACGAAGAGCACCTGAAACACAGAGGCATTATTGTTCAAATTACATACCACACTTCCATATTTTAGACTTTCTTTAAAAAGACCTGCTTAATATAATTCTTCGTGCAGTGATATATTACTGCCTCCAGAAGCATGAACCTAAAGATAAGGACTGCAAAACGGTTATCAGAAAAATGCACCCTAGAAGTAGTGTATGCCATTATAGAACACAAGTCTTGAAGAGCCAGAAAAACTCTGGAATTTCCTAATGACCAAAATGTACTTTACATCTAATGTAAGAGCTAAAATAGGGCTAACAAATTAACTTCATACTACTTAAGATGAAAATGCTAAATATATCCTTTATATTCACCTTAAAAACAACAGAAAAACTGTTCTTTTATTAGGGCAATCCACTGTATAATTTGATCTTCATTATTTTTGGACACTCTTACTATTTTGCATTAGAGTTCTGGGTTTACATTGGTTGGTTTGTGGATGTGTCAGGGTAACTATAAACCCACAAACCTCTGCATGACCCAAAACTTGCCTTCCCATAGTTTAGAAATAAATTTAGAGGCTGTTTTGTTTAAAATGTGGTCCTCTATGCTTATTGCAGCGAGTATGCTTTTTAATTTTTTTCCTCATTTTCCTTTTTACAATTAATTAGGCTTTAACTTACAGATTAAAAGGTATATTTACATCTTGAGGTATGGGGAGTTACTTAAGTCACCATTCGTCAAGATCCAAATATACTCAGACAGCTAGACAAAGCCCTCTTTACCTACATGGGAGTTTGTCAGTAAGTTAATGCCCCACTTATTGTAAACAGTTCAAAAAAGCATACTCACTTCATGCAGTCACATCGTCTTCGGTTGGCAAGATTAAATATTGTGTTTGTATTTTGGTTTCTTTGGAGATCATGGAAGTGGCTCGTTAAATTGCCAATTTGTTATTAATCAAGTCCTTCATGAGCAGGTAGCCAGGCAACCATGCTGACACGGTTTCTGGGTGGGAAGGCAGAGGAGTAAAGCAGCTCAATGTTTCTTTAGTTGGCAGAAAAGAGGTCCACAAGTGAATGCCCAATTAGGTACAGTTGGCTATAAAGTGCCTTAACAATGCAACTTATTTAAGAGTGTCTCTCTCTAAAGTGACACTCTGGGCAGGGATCTTCAAAATAATTTATAGAATAGTAACTGCATTTTTTGTAAACTACTGAATTATTTTCAAATACATAAGCATGGTGAAATAAGACATTTTAAACAATAAGAGGCACCTGTGTGTTAAGTCAAAGCCTAACAAGGGTCTGTCTTCCCAAAACAATGATTTTAAAGTTTGGTGTTTTATAATGTCACTTGACAAAGGAACTAGTGAGGCAGTTCCATTTGTTAGAATAAAAATCAATACTTTAGAGCTCAGGCCAAATGTGAAGTTTTTAGTAATTAAGGCAAGAGCTATTATTTTAAGAGTTTGTCCTCCAACTATGCAGGCTTCATGGAGACTTGTGTCCTACCGTAACACACACTAGCTGAACCCCGTGGGCTGCACGCAGTTCCTAGGTAAATGAAAAGAAACTCCCTTCCTAGAATTCACTAAGCCCAAGCTATGCAGTGCCACCACTATCTCAAGAGCAGTTCTGTCCAGAAACTGCTGGTACAGACAGAGGTGCTTCTAATGGTCTCTGTTTTGCTCATTTCCATTTGCTCTAATTTATTTAAATCCAGAACTGGGTTATTTCCATTCAGACCCCTCCCCCAAAAGAAACCTGCATCAAGAATAGCCAACCACTACTTGCTGTTGAGTAAGAGTTGCTTTCAAAAATGTACCAGCGAGCTCTATGAAGTCAAACTGCTCAAAGGAAATTAGAGAACACTTTTGGGATAGGTCCTATTGGCAGAACTGCAGACCTCCAATGTGAAGTGCACTCGGCTTCCCTTCTTATCTATAACCTTCATTAACATGCCAGGAATCTCTGGTGCTTCGTTTCAATCATCTTTAAAACAAATAATTCATCTTTATGTTAACACATGAGCGTTCATGTCCCAAGATGACACTTTTTGCCTCATACGTAACTTATGATGGCTGAATAAAAGCATCTACGATAAAATTTTTATTTCATTCCTGTCATGGATTTCCATGATTTTAACAAATGCTAGACAACATGAATCCTGAAAAGCCAAGGAAACAAGACGGTAAAACTGGTGTATGTATATACCTAAACTTATGAAGACCTAGATTTTGAAAGGATTGCTGGTCTCACCTACACACCTGATTCGTTGTCTTTAAATAGGATAAAAACATTCTAATAAGCAGCAGATAGAAAAAAATGAGAAGTTCTGTAAGTCCCCAAAGTGTTTACATTTAACCACTCATTATCTTCTGTCCTTATGACAGGGCATCTAAACTTAATCCCTCCCTCAAACATTATACCCAGTATTTTCCGTGTATAATCTTAGAAGACTGAAAATAACCTAAATCTCCCACTTAGCTCTTTTAGAAATCCTTGATCAGAAACTCCTACTATATACTCTTCAAGCCAGTTCTAGAGTGCTCATTCCTAATGACTGGCATCTTCTTCCAGAAACTACTCATGTTCTCAATCTGGGAAGACAGTCACATAGGATCGTTTAAGAGTCCTCATTTTCCAAACTGAGCTATCATTAAAAAACAATAATAAAACAACTAAAAATTTGCTAACTTGCTTAGCTTCCTACAATATAACCTTCCTTGTAATGAATCTCTTCGTAGTTCTCAAGCTGCTGAGAAAATTTCTTTGTAATATGGCAAGCAAAATAAAGAGATGAACTGAACTGAAAGGCTTTTCTTTTCCTGCACTCTCCCACTGGACTCGTATGTTCCACCCACAACAAACCATTGTCATGCTACACTTTCCCACATATGAACATCAACTGTGCCTGCAACCAAGAAAGTCAAGTTCTCCCAGAACCAAGACACAACCCAATTTACCTCTCTTGCAAAATTTTCCTGATCTGACTCCTACATGTAGAATAAATTATTTCCACTCTGCTTCCAAACACACCTCAATATAGTACTTTTGACATTTTGATTTTTACATGACTATCTCCTCCTAATGAACTCAAAACCTCTTGACAGCTGAGCCTAGGTCTTAACGGTCTGTGTTTTCCCTATAATTTCCAGGTATCTAGCATCTTCATCAAATCTAAGATGCCCCTGATTGCCAAAAACTTTCTCTACCACTAAGAAAACCAAATAAACAGAACTATCAATCACAATGACATGCCATTAATAGTATAACTCACCTTGATTTGAGAGATGATAAATGTCTAAAACATGGAGCTTAAAACTGATAAAATATGGTGTTTAATACATTTATCAAACTAAAACTGGTTAACTTCTTCATTTAGTTTTTCCATTCTGTCCTAACTTCCCTTTCCCACACTGGAACAAAACTTTCTATGTTGACATCAAAGAAACGTTTGTTACAAACTCCCTCTCAACTTGGTCGTGGGGCTCTATTTTGCTGTAGTGGGTATATGAGGAAAAGGAGTATAAGTTTAAAAGCTCTTCTTTTACAAATGCTAACTAAGCTCATGGATATTAGTACTGCAGAACCAAAATAATTCATTTATTTTTGCTGTCCTTAGCAGTCTAGGTTAATGCCATAAAATGCTACCTCTTACTTTTGGCTGAAAAAGATTACTCAGGTAACATCAAAGTTCCTGGACAATCAAAGAAAGTAACTGTACTAAATATCTGAAAGGTGGAAAATGAAAATATACCATGAATACAAGTATTCTCAGTCCATCCTGCAGTGTGTATATTAACCAGAAAAACTAAGGCAACTGTTACCCTGATAGCAAGTTTAATATTTTTAGGATACCAATCTCTAATACTATTTTAAAAATAAAATACTATAGAGCAAATCAACATCAGAAACATCCTTATAAACCATGTCTTTATAATTATAGGATCTTTTAAAAAAATCCATTAAGTAAAAAAATAATGAAGTTAAAAAAAATAGCAAAAATGGATATATGTTTAGGTTTCTAATTAGTGAATGACTGTGATGCCACCAACCACCAAACAACCAAACTTACCTATAGACACCAAAAGACAGAAGTTACCAGCAGACATACCTTATTGAGCTTCTAAAGTACCCCAAACTTGGTCTGTCAACTTACCAAAGAAGGCTGGCTGCTGTGATCAAGAATATTCTTAAATCTATTTCCAATTCTGGAACATGTTTTACTTTAACAAACTAGGGCCTTAAGAATACAGTTAAAGTTACCTTCCCCATAAATTTGGTTTACAAGTACACATTTTAGGCTACATAGGCCACACATGGCCTCTGTAGTTGTTTTTGTTTTTTTCTCTCTTTAAACAACCCTTTAAGAAACCTAAAAACTGCTTTTCGGCTTGCAGGTTGTGCAAAAATAGAGCACAGGCTGGATGTGGTCACTTCTGAAGTTTGGCACCCTTGCTCTAAAATATCTGAGGTAACAAAATGTTTTATGTTCAATATAGCTCAATAAGGCAGAGAAAAAATATTTGTGCAATTAAAGAATGGACCATCTACAGACACTTATGTGGCATTCTGTAATTTGAAATGTGTTTTAGCAACTCAGTGCTATTAGCTATAGATTTTCCAAATTATAAAAACGCTCTTCATGATTTAATGTAAGATTCACAAGAATGCCTAATTTGTAATGAGGAAGGCAGTACTAAAAAGTAACAGGGTAAAATGATCTTAGGTGCCATTTTAATAGTGGAATAAAATACTTTAACATATTTTGTGGATACATACTAAGCCCTTTGCTGTATATGGAGAAAGATGTGAAAGGAAAATTCTCTTGTGGCGAAATGACATAATTGGTGTAGTTTCCTGTTAAAAATCTATGTCTCTCGACATCAGTGATCTTTTCTTCTCAGGCAGTAAGACCCAAAGGTACCAACAACATGATAATCTACACGTCATAATTCTACCAGAAGCAACACTTACACAATGCCAAGAAAGCGTGCTTCGAGGCCATCAGAACCAGCACTCTCCGGAGGATATCCTTATTGATAATATAGTTTTTTATGTGGTACGTGTGGTGCTCCACACAGAATGTTAACAATTCCAGTACAAGCGCCAACAACTGGGCAGTCTGAAAATCATCTGAAAACAAAACACAATTTTATTTAATGACTAACATTCTTTTCCTTTCTAAATTTAAGTATCCAAATTGCAACCAAGTAAAATCTTTTCTGTTGACCCAAAATTTTAAAGTTACGGAAAAGGAAACAAACACTGAATCCCTATCATGTGCCTCAAGAACTGTGCTTTACATTTTCTTAACTCTAATGAATTAGTTTCACAAAACCCAAGTCTGAATGATAAGGCAGAGCTGGGACACAAATCTATTAGATCTGCTTTATTCCCAAGTGCAAGAATGCTCTTTTAAGATGTACACATAGCATAGGAGATCCAGAAGGATCCCACCTGCTCTTTGGTGGAATTACTCTCTCTGCTCCTGTGATTCCAATGTGTTTTGTGGCTCCCTTATTACACAGATGAACCCACACTGGATTATGATTATTGGCTTACCTTTCTTCCTCAGCAGGCAGCCATCCTCTGGAAATATTTTACTCACTTTTTATTTCCCCCATTTAGTCCCTAAAGATTATAGTACAATGCCTTCCACACAATGGGTTTTTAAATAAATGTTTGCAGAACTAAATATATGTGTTTGGAAAGAAGCCTCAAGCTTTACTTAATATGAATAAAGTAGACAGGAAAAATAATTATCAGGTTTCCAAGACATGATTCTAGAATCACAAAAAAGGATAAATTTAACATTTACTTTCTAAGTAGGGCTTAGTTATACTATACTGGTAATTCATACGACAAAATAATAATCTTGAAATGTCAGTTAGGGATTTCCCACTGAAGACCCTAAAACTACTTTCAGAATTAAACACACACTATGCAAGCTAAAGGAATAAAATGCAGAAGTATCCCTAACCTTATGAATAATCCTCAATGCAAATAAAAAGTTTAATAGTAAGCAGCTTTGCTCTATACATCCAGAGTGCAAATAACTTGAAATGATTTTTCCTAATTATTTCCTTCTATTTAACCTATGTAAATATATTGCTTTAACAGAAATCTGTTTTTAAATACTGACAGCAACAATTATCTCCTCTTGTGCATTTTATTATCTCCAATTATAGCACTTTAAAGGAATTCTACCTTGAACACCTTTTTTGAAAATATATTACTACACCTCTCCTCTGTGTTAACCAAATGGCTGAACTTTAAAAGACTATTACTCTACATCAACTTTGAACTTCAGAAGTCAAGGACAAAGAACCTTACTACCAACCTGCATTATCTTACCTTTGCTAGGTTTATCCTCTGTTGTATTTGCCAGTAAGGGAGCAGTGAGGACATGCATACAGTGCTTGTAAAAGAAACCCAGAAATTCAGTCTTCTCTGTTTTCTAAGGAATCAAAAACACTTCCATGAATTTTAACTGCATTGGTTCCTACCAATAATAAATAACATACTAGTATGAAAAAGAGAAAAATGCCTGTGGCTTACATTGGCAGTAGCTAACATGTTTTCTGGGTCAACTAAAGTTCGAAGCAGGCCCATAAGTTGGACTGCTCCTCCAAGTTCAGGGTCTGTATCACAAATCATATGCTCTATAATGAGGTTGATGAGCAAAATATCCTGGTGAGAAAAGTACACACAGTAAGGATCACTTATTATGAGAATGGAAAAGCACATACTATGCATGTTACAGCATTGTATCTAGCTCTAGATGTCTTGTTAACTGCAATCCAAATGATATGACTAACTAATAGGATATATGGCAGAGTTTCCCTCAAGTGTGGTATAGGCACATTTATACTAAGTAATACAAAAGAAAGTTTCTTTCTCTATTAAGTTCTTTTGATTAAAGCAAAAACCAAACTTTGGCGCTAAGAGATCTTTACACTTCTTGATAACAAAAATCTCCCTTCTGAACGAAGATAATGGGCCTTCAGTTTAGCATTTAGCTAGAATTTACACCATTGTTCTACTTCTACTGCATTTCTCTAGATTCCTTCTATTTATAGCAAATGAGACCTGTATCTATTCTCCATTTATGTAAATGATACAAAGTTTCCATTTAAAGTAAATGTGCTTGGTACCCAAATGTGTGAAATTAGGGTAACAATACTATGCTATTTAGATAGCACAGAGAACAAGTCTGTTACATGGATTCCAAATGTCACTGAAAATTGATTACTAGTTTTCCTGAGGCTCTATGACTGGTGTTCCTGGCCCAAGGAGTAACTACAAACAGATGCAGTGAGCAAATCTCTGCTCTTGTCTGTGTATGCAGTGGTAGGATGGGCCTAAAGACAGACTGGGAATCAAGAGGCCTACTGCGTGTGCAGGAAGTACATCACTGTAGGTGCATGTAGGTTTCAGGGCCAGCAAGAATAGTCTTTAAATTAATACAGGTATTTTGGCACTCTGGATAAGACTATTTTATTGAAGAAAAATGTGACACAATATTCGACAGTTCAAACTGGTACTTTTCTACACTTACCCTGGCAATAAACAAAAACAAAAACAAAACAAAACTCAACCTTAAACACAGAAGTCACCAGGCATTCTACTTCACTTTGACACAACACATTAAGATTTTTTTTTAAAGGGAGAAGTCTATTTTCTCATTTTGTAAAAATACAATAGGAATTGTGCATAAATTTTTTCTCCCCCAAGAGGATGCTCCCCCTTTTAAGATGCAGTTGAGGGCAAAAAAAAAAGGTATCAGTTTATTCTTAAAAGTTATTTGTAAGATTTTGGGGGAAGGAGGAAAAAAAAATTAGGATCATTGGTTTAGTGATCTAAAAGTAAAACAGAAGAGCATACACATTTGGGGCTGCTGCATATGCCATGTACCATGTACTCCAGGAGCGCCCTTCACATTATCAGGATAGATTCCCTCACTTACTCTGTAACAGATATATGTGTGTGTGTGCATGTGTGTGAACAAGACAACAGCTTGTTCCTTATGGCTAGGCAGTAAAACAAGTACCCTAAATACTTTTTCAAGGGACTGTGCTTCATTTCTTCATTCCTGATAATTTTGAGAATCTACCCCTAAAAAAGTCAATGTTTTCCTAGGGAAGTTACTTATAATTCCATATACAGAATAATTTATTGATTAAATGATTAAAACAAGACAATGTTAATGACAAAATTAAGAAACGTGATCTCAGAAATTTAAAAAGACATTTAAGTTGAGCATTAACAAGCAACTGCTTTAAGACACAATTTGTAAACTGAGACAGGAGCCAATTTAGGGAAAAATAAGCCATTTCACATTCTGGCTACACTTTCCCAAATATCAGCTATTTAAATCTTTAAAATAAATAATAAATACAGTTATAGCTCCCCATGTATAAATACTTACTGTTAGTGCAAATAATATTTACCTTGTTGGTTATTTTTTGCTCTGTTAACTTCTTACTTACATCATCATTCTGTTGTGCCTCCTGCATGACAAACTCTCGTACCATGGATGGATTATATTCAACCAAGTATGAGAATATATCAGTAGCAGCACTTCGCACCTGTGTATCATCCATGCCCTGCAGATAAAAAGCACTTATTTCTCCTATAATTATAAAAATACAGACCTTCTAGCTATGTAAATCCAAAATCTAACAAATTATAAGGAAACACCGCAATAAGAGAAGTCAAGGAAATTTGGCATATAAATTTGTTCTATGCATAAAGTTCCTTTCTTTTACTCCTGTTTACTTTTCTTCTTTAACATTTCAATAGGCTGCAAAACTAACAACTTATTAAAAATACAGGAAATTCCTCTGAATATTCTTTCAGTAGTATGTAAGGACTAATACTAGAATTTTACAGCTTTTTTACTTTATGTAATATACAGCTAATAATACTGACTATAGTCAAACACTTGCATGTTACATAAAAATATATTTTTGTGGATTAAAGATATAATGGTAATTGGGGCGCCTGGGTGGCTCATGTGGTTAAGCAGCTGCCTTTGCCTCAGGTCAGGATCCCAGGGTCCTGCTCAGCGGGGTATCAGATTTTCCCTCTCCCCCTGCTTGTGCTCTCTCAAATAAAATCTTAAAAAATAAATCAAAATGTAAAAAAAAAAATATATATATATATATAATGGCAATTAACTATAAGGAGAAACAAACTTACAAGGATGACTTCTAAAGCTGGTAATATGCCCATATTTGACAAAGTCTTGAAAAAAGCATCTCTGTTTTGAGGTTGTAGCGTTTGGGAAAACGCACAAAATTCTTTTAAAAAGTTAACCTAAAATAAGGAAAAGGACAAATGAATATATAAAAGATCTGTTGTTTTAGTCTTGTGTCTTTCATAAGTATCAAATGTCTTACCAATTCCTGTCTTTTTTCCTCATCTGTTGCTTCATCTGTTAGTTGTGCAAACAAATCTGTCAGAAATTTTTCATCCTCCTGTTAAATCAAAGGATAAACTTATGCTAATGATAAGAGTGTATTAAAACATAATTTTCAGATACTGTAGAATATAAATTGCACTAACTGGAAGAAGAAAACATGGTATTGGCAACAGTATTTAAAACAGAAAAGGAAAAACGAAACTATTAAAGAATAAACTAGGGATTTATACAGGAAGGTTACTCTTTGTATGCTGGCAAGGCCTTATTTCCTAAGTTTATTTAAAGGCCACATTGTGAGTATATAAGGCTTTGTGAACCATATGGTCTCTACCACAACTATACAACTGTTATTACAGTAGGAAACGTCCACAGACAATATGCAAATGAGTGTGGCTATGTTCAAATAAAACTTTATTTATAAAAACAGGTATGGGCCATACTTTGCAAACCCCTCACTTAGTTTTAAAATCTTACCTTTAGAGACTAAGGTTCTACAACCTCTCAAATGAAGGTAAAAATTAAGATAACCTTTCACATTTTAAAGACACAGAAAAGGATTCAATTATTTAAAAAGCTAAATGCAGAGCTTTAAAAGACCTATTATCTGACAATATCTCATAGAGACAGACACACAGAATTTAATAAGCATTATTTTGAAAAAGATTAAAGAGGTACTCTCCTAGGATACTAATCTGGGTTAAGTCAATAAAAAACTTGGAAAGAACCTCAGATGTTATCTTACTCATTGTATAATTGAGACAGATTTAAGAAATTTACCCAAAGACCAACCACAGGAGGTGGCAGAGACCTTCCTGATAATCTATTCAAATTTCTTCCATCACTATTTCTAACCAAAACAGTGTTATACTTAATTCCATACTATCTTAACTAGTACTAGATTCAGCACTATTTCAGCCCTACAGACATGCCTAAGTCTAAATATATCCTCATATGTATAGATGTATATGTGTGTATGTAATCTCTCACTAGATTATAAACTCCATATTCACTGTTGCAGATTCTTTGGAAATATTTTCTGTGATATTAAAATGGTTATTTCTATTTTTACTTTTTCTAAAATGTACAAATAGGCCATAATTCAAATGGCATGCAATTTCAAGATGCATCCCAGATCTAATATATCCCACCAACTGGAAATCAAACTACTAAAAAAGAGTCTCTGAACTGCTGCATTTGAGGTACAGAAGTTGAAAGAATAAGAACTTTAAAAAAAACAAAAAAAGGATGTTTAACAGTATTACGTATAGAGCAATTAACAGTAAAGGGAGGGTATGATTGTGTATGCAAGGGGGTAAGAACCTGCTTTAAATTATATCTCCATCACCTGTTGTCACAAAATTTATAAAATTCTCTCTCCTTCCTAGCAGCACTTTGGAAAGAAGTACCTGTATCAAGAAAACAGTATCAAGTACAGCATGGGCAGCCAGGATTTTACAAAGCATAATGTAGGGAAACAAAGACTTGAAATTATTCATACTTAATAAGTAAAACTGGCAGTTCACAGGTATGAAGACTAAGAAAACAAACAAGTGACAAGTCCCTGCACAACAAAAGGAGAATCATGTGGCGCTGAAGGATCAGACACACTCAGGACTATCCAAGGAAACTAGGAATCAAAAGTGGACTAGAACAAAGGCTTACTAGGTTAGCCAGTAAAAACAAGATTCTTATCAAAGAATAACAGTACCAAAACCTTTTCCCTCCTCCATTATCAATCACAATAATCTGTATAGAGATACTACTGTCCTTACTAGACTGTATTGCCTATACGATTTGTTTACATGCCTGTCTTAAATGAATAGGAAAAGCACATCAAATTGGTCAACATGAACTGGAATTATTCCTAGCTTCAGGACAGCAGTGTTAGTAAAACTAGTCTTTCTTTCTTTCTTTTTAAAAACATTTTATTTTTCATGTTCCAAGATTCATTGTTTATGCACCACATCCAGTGCTCCATGCAATATGTGCTTTTCTATCCGAATTCATGTTTTGTTTATGTTTTAAGATGTCAAAGGCAGGGACTCTGAAAAGACAGCAACTTTCTAAAAAGGAACAGCCATACAAGTTAAGCTTACCGCTTTATTCATAATGTGTTACCAAACAGCTCCTACTGACATTTATTTGCCTCCTTTAATAAATCCAGATTTCAAATAATTATTTTATTTATAGATCTGAGGAAAGGTCTCCCAAGTCATATCATCTGTTATTCTTCAGTATCATGAGCATCAAAGAAATAAAAAACATGGGAAGTGTGCAACTCACAAATCTTTACACCACACCAACTTTAAAGTTCTAGTTAGAACAAACTTATTCCTACATTATGGGATAATATACTAAGAGGTCCTCTGACTTTGGCGGGGTGGGGCGGCGGGGGTGTCTTACAAACAGACTACTGGCCAGCTATAGATTTCGTGTTTTGTGCAGAATCCAGGGAACGTTACACCCTGGCAATTCTGATGCAAGCACCCAGAACACTAAACCTAAGAGACTCAGCGTACTGTAGAAAGAAAATCTAGAGTTTAATATAACAATTACAACAGATATTTTGAAATAATGCTTGGGGTGCCTGGGTGGCTCAGTAGGTTAAGTGCCCAACTCTTGATTCTGGCTCAGATCATGATCTCAGGTTGTGAGATCAAGCCTGCCTTCAGCCCCGAGTCAGGCTCTCTGCTGGATGTGGAGCCTGCTTAAGATTCTCTTTCTGCCTGCCCCTCCCGCCACCTGCACTCACACACCTGCATGCTCTAAAAAAAAAAATAAAAAATACTCAAGAGTGTTGCATAATGTTCATGCATGATCTTTAATCTTCAGATGACTTTATAGAGTTGATACTAATAGCACCATCCTTCAAATCAGAGAACTGAAGCTTTAAGAAGTTAAGAAAGTTGCCCAAGTAGCACATAGCTGTTGTGACAGGTGGAGCTGTAACTCATATTCACATCCAACTTCTCCATACACTACTCTGGTACAAAAGCATGCCTTCTGGCAAGGAGACCTTCAACTATAATTTGCCAGTATCTACTATATTCCCTTGACCCTAACACTAGGTGTTTAATATATAATGATCTGGCAGTGCTACCAATTCTACAGAATTTATATTCTATATTTAATGACATACTTCTTGGTTTCTTCATTTTAACCTTCCCTTTGAATCTATTCTATGCATAACTGAAAAATTAATGTATCTAAAATTCTACATTCATCATTTTGTTAAGACCATTCATTCCCCTGTAATTTCGTCAAGCTAGACTTCTCACATTTATGTTCCCTGATGGAAACAAAACAACCTTCTGGTCCCACAGTATTATATATTGTAATCTTTTCTAATATCAACCAAATACATACCTTCAGACATAAATCAAAACTCAAATTAGGTACTTAAAAGGAACGAAATTACTTCTGCTGAATCAATTAACAGTTTAAATGGTATCAATCAAGAAGGTATCTTTTAAGTATGGAAAAAATTGATCTAACTCACCTGTAACATACCAACAATTTCTACCTTATTGAAAAAGATAAAGGAGTGAAGTGTTGATAACATATTTTCTTCAAAGACTGAAGGGGTAGGTAGAACCATATCTTGGATATACTGAACTCTGTATGTCTGATGAATTTTTTGTTTCAGCTCAGGATCTGATATGGGAATCACTTCTTTAAACTTGGCTGTTTTTGTTAGAAATTCCCTGTGTTTTCGTGGCTGTGATAAAGCAGGATCATATTCTAAGCATCCAATGACGTCCATTATACATTCCTCAGAGAACATAACTTCAAAAAGAGCAGTTCGATTCAAGAGGAAGATGCCTTTGATAATTTCATACAAGTGGTGCAGTCCTTCAATATTTTCCAAATCCTCACACACATGAAAAAGCTCCAAGAGCTTTTTAATATAACCCTCATTTTCCAGTGCTAGTGCAAGTTTTTCACGACGCAGGGGGGAAGGTAAAGATGATGCCACAAGTTCGGCAATTTCCTCAAGGCGACTTAATTCACAAGATGGCAATTCTAAACCTGGTGATGACATATCATCAAAACGCTCCTCTTCAGATTCATCTACAAGGTCCTGAGTGATGTCCACTGAAGGGTCCTTTCCTTGAACCTATTAAATAAGATTTATGATAGCTGACAGAATATAATCAAGCAAATCTAAATGATATTCTTAGATGAATATGAGATGTTGTAAGAACCCTAGTGCCATATTCCAGGATAGCCACCACCAAACCCTTCAAAATTTAAGTAAAATTCAATTAAATATTAAACATCATAATGTTGTGATCACAGAATATACATGTAATTGTAAGCAACAAGGAAAATTTTAACATCAATTCCAGAAAGCAAATCCCAAAGAATATGTACAAACTGCTTCTGGACCAAAGTGGGTCACCGAAGTGCTGTGAATGCTGGCTGGTGGCCCAAAAATATGAGTAAGAAAACTGTGGGAAATAAGTGTCCTCACACAAAAATGAAACCATATAAAAAGTAACTGCAACATACATGTAGCAGAGCATAATACAATAAATTCTCTAAGAAAATCTACCCAAAGTAACCAAACCCCCCCCCCAGAAGTTTTCCCTTCTGTTCACCCAAACCTGTAGCTTTCACGATCACCCCCAGAAGCTCTAAAAGTTTGTCATAAACCTCAACTTTATGTCAGGACAGGGGCTCTAATGATAAAAACATAACTTAGAAGTCTTCACAAATACATTTTGAGATAAAAGAATATTTTTACCCAAAAGTCAAGGACTTATTCTGAAATAAAATGAGTTTTGCTATGTTGGCCTATAATTTGAGACTGCCTAAAGCAGGCCAAGGTGAATGCTAAAGAAATGGAAAATGGAAAAATTATGATGTACATGAAATGGCCAAGAAACTTAAATTGCTTAGCATGGTTAAGAGAGATTGTTAATGGATACTGGAAGGAAGAGGCCTGGAATAGTTCTTGAAATATGTTGCAAGTTGATAATGTCTTGACCTTAACCCAGTGGGCAGTACCACCGAAAGGCAACTAGGCACATTCACAGTTTGTACCTGGCATGGTCTCAGGCTGGCTCTCAAACTGTTAACGATATAAATTCTCAATACAGCTTTAGATTCCTGGAACTCAATCTATGGCTTTACCTAAAGAAATGTGATAGCATTTGATTAAAAAGCCAAATGTAAAGGGACAAGAGCCCTTACTGTAATGAAAATGCTATCTTTTTTTAGCTTATTTACAAATATGAAGGCTAGGAAAGTCATCAAAAAGGCCTGTGGTTAGGATTTTCTTGGAATCTGATATGCTCAGGGAATTAAAGTGGAATTGTAATGATTTGACAAATACGTTTCAGTCTTACTGAATGGAGCAATGGAAGAATGAAAACAAAAGGGAGAATAAGCTAGAAGACAGTCTTCCTTAAGAGAAAGGTTAGCAAGTCTTAGCAGTCTGTCTGGACAGATATGAAGAAAATGAGAAAGTGAAGGCCATGAAAGGTCTATAAAAGAAAGAGATACACCCAGACCTAGTAACTACTATCAAGGAAGATACTGGAAAATGGAGACACTTTCTGCTGTTTCTGGATCAAAAAACGACCAGTAGAGTTCAAGAAATAAAAAGACATGTTAAGGGGCACCTGGGTGGCTCAGTGGGTTGAGCCTCTGCCTTCAGCTCAGGTCATGATCCCAGGGTCCTGGGATCGAGCCCCACACCAAGCTCTCTGCTTGGTGGGGAGCCTGCTCCCCCCCGCCCCCGCTGCCTGCCTCTCTGCCTACTTGTGATCTCTCTCTGTCAAATAAATAAATAAAATATTTAAAAATAAAAAATAAAAAAGAAATTTTAAAAAAAAGACATGTTAAGACCTCAAAGAGCAAAACGTAATGAATTCTCTAGAACAAGGCAGGATCTAAAAATTGGTAAGTGCAGATAGTATCATAAAAGATTGGTACAAAACAACATCTTGAATATAAAGTGTGCACAAGTAAGATTAGATAGAAAATAACAAAACAGCCAGTGATTCCTAGTTAAGTTACTCTAGAGAAAGTATAGAACTACTACTACCTGTGCCCCAAGTGTAAATGAAGAACTACAGACTAAGGAAAAGTATAGTAAAGATCCGACAATTTACTAAAGGAGAGCCAGGCCTGACAGCAATGCACTGAGTCCAGGTGTGAGTTAAATATTGGCTTAATAGAAGACTGTGTCCAGGGTGGGATTGTTCGACTCAGAGAAGTGAAGGAGAACAAGATCTATATGAGCAATGGGTGCTTTTAGCATACCCAAGCTCCTCAATCTCTTCTCTTTCTATGGGAGAACTCCACAGGACACAAATCTAGAGGCAGGCTGTAAATACAACTGTATGGGAATGCAAGCAAAAAACAAGTATGAAGAGGCATTCAGATACAAACCTAATCCTTCATAGCAGAAGGAAAGGGAAGTTCGACAGGCAGGTTACTATATGAAAAATATAGCTGAGTAGACAATCTAGCAGAAATAAATTCTATGAGGTAAGGAAACATTGTGCCTCAAGGACACATAGCTTTATTAAGGCAGTGGATCTCAAGCTTCAGGGTGCATGAGAATCAGCTAAAGCAGGAATTGACAAACTAGAGCCAAACATGGCCCACCACCAATTTTCATAAATAAAATTTTACTGGAAGAGAACCATGGCTGTTTATTTATATGTTATGTATGGCTACTTTCGTAATACAATAGCGGAGTTGAATAGCTATTCAGCTGTGTGGCCCACAAGGCCTAAAATTATTTACTATCTCGCCTTCTACAAAGAAGTCTGACCTAGAGGGCTAATTCAAGTATAATTCAAATACAATTACTGGGACCTACTCACAGAATTTCTGATTCAGTAGATCCAGGATGGGGGTCCCAGAATTTACATTTCTGTCAGTTCCCAGCTCACGGTGCTGGTCTGAGGACCACACTTGAGAACCAGTGAATTAAAGAATCTGCTGAAGGGGGCACCTGGGTGACTCAGTCGGTTGGAGGTCCAACTCCTCAGATTTGCTGTGGGATTCAGCTGTGGGTTTGGCCCATGTCAGGCTCCATGCTCAGTGGAGAGTCTGCCTGGGATTCTCTCCCCCACCCCTCCCCCCTCTCTCATGTGTACACTCACTCTCTCAAATCTTAAAAGAGAAAAAAAATCTGAAGATTATTCTCTAATTAGAATAAATGTGGAGATAGAGAAACTGTCCTTAGGAGACATTGATTTAAATTAGTCTGTAACAAGAGCCAATGGCTTTAGCATATAATAAATGCAGAGTGCATAATAAATGCATACCCAACAAGACTGTGGAGATTATGTCACTAGTCCAAGGTACTAGAGACACTAGGAAATTCCAGAATCAACTGAGAACATGTAAGATGAGACTGAAGAGATAGTTGAGTCACAAGAAGTTACTGAATAAAGTGATATTTAAAAATTGGCATTTTAAAAAAGATCCTCTATCTGTGGTATGGATTTGGGAAGACCAGTCAAGATGAAAGCAATAAACCAGGCCAAGAAATGATGGTGGCTTAGTAAGCTGCGTTAGCAGTGAAAACAAGGATAAGTAAATGGATTTAAGAGTTATAAAACTGAAAGAATGAATGGATTAAGTGATGAAGGAAGGATAAATAAAACCTCCAAGTTTCTGGTTTCAGCAATTGGATGACATTGACTGAGATGAGAAAGATGGGAGAATGAACAGGTGTAGGGGAGATTAAGTTTGGTTCTGGACTACTAAATCTGAGATACCAGTGACCACTTATGACAGAGCTCTCAAAGGCAGCTAGATACAGAAGTTCAGCAAAGGTCGTGGCTGGACAGTCTGGTGTCAGTAAATTGTACTTTCCTATAAATCAACTTTTCACAGACAATAATGAATTTAAGAGATCAATATGAAATGCTATTTATTTAAAATCTTGGGCATTAGCTAAAAAGGACAGCAAAAAACCCAAAATACTTAGATAGCATATTGATTTTCTAGTTCTTAAAATTACCTGACATATTTTCTCCCAAATTTCATCACATCCAGCTTTTTCTTGAAAGCTAAGAGCCAAGTCATAATTTTCTGCTTCAGACCACACAATCAAAGTGTCCTTGAGAGGGAAAAAAAAAAAAGGTCTGATTAACATCCATTAACTATCACAAACTTCTTCGAAGTACAAGGCAAATGAAAAAAGCAACAAAAAATTGAGAACAGTACTAAGCAACATTGATACTGTGATTGACAATGCCTTTTCACACCTAGCTCTGTTCACCCTATAAAATGAAAACAATGTTTTCCTTAAGGAGAAGTTAACCAGAATATAAAAAGCACTACAAAGTGACCAATCTAAATGTACTGAAAGATACAAACTGAACAATGTATCAATTCTTTGCTTGCATATTAGATTACATGTTATGCTCTAGTCAAATTGCCCAGAGAGGAAGTGTGAGCATTCAATAACCAGGGCATGTCAGGAATGTGGGATTAATAACTAAAACCCCTTCTCTCATCTATTATCCACATTGAATGTTGTTTACCTGAGACACACGAGGCCCATGAAATTATCTGCTAAATCTGTAATAAATGAGATTTACCTGAGTGACAGTTTTTTTTAAACTTTCACCAAAGTGCTATGGTTGAAGAAGCAAGATGCTCCTGCCACCCACTGCCCCTTTACTCCTGTTCAGAGAGACTTTTATTTAATGATAGTAAGTGTAATGAACAGTTCAACAGTTTTTATTAACATGTAATCTCTGCAAGACACTACACTAACAGTACTGACACTATTTTATATTTCCTGTAGTACAGTCTGTATACTACAATATGCATCATTATCACAAAAATATTTACAGGATCTAAGGTATCTTTTTAAACTTACTGACAGTAAAATAAACATATATACTGTTTCAGAGCCATCAACTATTTCAAATAAGAGCCCACTCATTGAGAGGGGTTTGTGAATCATCTTCTATGTGAAATACTGAGTGGTACTAGGGAGAGTTACATTTAAAAAAAAAGAAGTCTGGGGCTCTCCTGGGTGGTGGAGTCAGTAAGGTGTCTGACTCTTGGTTTCGGCTTAGGTCATGAGCTCAGGGTCGTAATAAGCCCTTCATCAGGCTCCGCACTCAGTGCAGAACGTGCCTGAGATTCCTTTTCCTCTCCTTCTGCCCCTCCAGCTCATGTGCACACATGCTCTAAATAAATAAATAAAATACTAAAAAATAAATAAAAAGAAGCCTAACATAACAATGATCATATAGCAGTTTTCCTGGCTGGTCCAAAGAGAAGAACTAGAAGTCAGAGTTAGAGGGATTATGAGTACTATATAAAGGAAAAATAATTCAATCTAATAAGTAACTGAAAGGAGCCAGGCAAACTCTAGGTGAGCATCTATAGGGCTGATAAAAGTTCCTACACATTAAGAAGGAAACAGGACTAGACCAGCTTTAAGGTACTTTAAAAAATATGTCTACATGGAGGTAGTTTCCAATAAGATACCTCTTATTGTACACAAATGGATCCCCTGATTTTGTTTGCTAAACTGCATATTAATTCTTTTCAATTATGTAACTGTCAACAATAAGGACGAGTAGTCTCTCACTGAACTAAACGGGATATCAGCTGAAAGTAAATAAATGATCATTTGACTGGGCTGTACAGCATTACTAATAGAATAAATCCACAATTTTTATTCAGAATTTTAAACACGAGATCAAAGACCCTGTTTACTATCTTCATGAACTTCTAGAGATCATGGATAGCAGGCATCCATTCTACAGTGACTAAGCAGCTGTTCAAACTCAAAATAATTTACATTAACACTGTAAGATCAAGGGATGCTTAGGTGGCTCAGTCAGTTAAACTCTAACAAATAAAATCTTAAAAAAAAAAACCAACATAAAACATTGTTAAGATCAACATGTAAGAAATGAGTCAGCCGTGTAGCCTCCCTGAGTCTGTTTCTTCATCTTTAAAATGGGTATAATACATACAGTTGTGAAAACTGGTGATAAAGACCCACTGAAACTAAAACCAGTATCACATTGGTAGTAAGTTAGATTTAAAACAAGTGTAAGCAATTAATGCTGGTACAATGTAAATTCAGAATCATATGTAGGCTTAAAACAGGACACAATTAGATATAAACTCTTAAATGCCCATTTGACAAATTTAGAATTTTGAAAATTTTAGGAACTGCTCTTCTGTTTTCCCTAAGGAGTCTAATTTTCACCAAAGCATCCTATTTACCATCCAACAACCTACAGCTTAAGACACAGGGATTTCTTCATTCATCCTCAAAACAGACTTGATCTTTTCTTTTTCTTTGGATGGGCTTTTACTCTTCAACTGACTGAAGCCTCAAAACACGAATTTATGTATTTAAGTCTAGAATATCAAAGACAAAATACTGTAGTTTCCAGCCATTCCAATCAAACCAAACAGTTTTCTTAAAAACACTACATGCAAAGTATTAGCAGACCGTTACACTATCAAGAAAATATTTTATATTGTACCAAATGTTTTTTGGACAAGCAATCACCATTAAGCAGACTTAGCGGAGTTAGTAACAGCTTTCCTATTTACTATCTGTGTGACCTGAAGCTAGTCACAATCTTTAGGGATCATCTAATGTACAAAATAAACGCAACACTAACTTCCTTATAGTAGTATTTTAATGGTCAATGATGAAGCAAAGCATTTTATAATTTATTTATAGAGTAACAGTAATATATACATATGAATGTGCTAGTAATATTCTTTATTCTAAATTTATTTCTGTACCTTCAGGGCACTGAGGGGACTGATATTGCCTTCACTGGCTTGATAGAGCAGTCAGTATATGTGTATGTGTGTGTGTGTGTGTGTGTGTGTGTGTGTGTTCGTGTTCTGAATAAATACCTTCTGATGATAGTGCTAGTTGCCCTACTAAGTAGAGAAAGATTTACTTTCAGATATTGCTTGTTCATCCGTAGGGTACAAGAAAGAGTGTACTAAAACTGAAAGATGCCTTAATAAACTGCATCGTTAGTCTATCATCATATTATTATAAGGTCCTATTCAGGTTATGTAACAAATCAGATTTTTACCTACACTGGGTTGCTGTATAGGGACAGAAATGTCCCTTCTGCACTAGCATCTACAATAGCAAAGGAAGTAGTTTCTACCACTTTGTTGTGTTAATAGCTGATTATTACATCAGTGGTCACTTTTTATTCTTTAAGTAGAAACAAGAAAACTATTGTTTTAGTTTTAACTTTTGAGAATTAAGTCTTGGTTTTAAGAGTATCTGGAGCAAAAACTTAGCTTAATTTGAAGTAATTTTTTTAAAGTTTAAAATAAAATGATTGCTTTATACACCACAGAGTTTGGCTAAAATCACATTTTAGAATCAGGCTGGGAAAGTATGTTGTAACCTGTTTTAAATTTTTCACTGTTAAGGAATCGGTGGCAAATTTTCATTTAATCACCCAACTGAGAGGATAATATACAAGGTAAAACAACATCTTCAAAATTTTACCTGTTGTTTCTGATATGCAGTGTTAGGATTTATTTTGGATTCTAAAAGTAGAGAACCTGGGAAACAGAAAAACAAAACATTCCATTATGCCATTGCAAAGCAGCATAATTACATTCCACCATATACACACACACTTCCTCCTTTCCTGACCACTCGATACACATGTAACTTCAGTTAAGGAAATAGTATGTTTAAAAACACATTTAAATATAATAAAACTTGTAATCCAAGAAATGCTTGCTTTATGCAGTTTACTTTTAACAAAGACACGATCATCTGAAGAGTAAAGGACTGGATGGTAATAGAGATCCAACAACTTACAGGCAGCACAGGGTAGTGAAAGGGCACTGCAGGAAGCCAGGTGACCTGAGTTTAAATCCCTGACATACATTATGACTTGGATACGATCCATCACCCCAGTACATCCAAATATTACACTTCACCTTCAAAAAGTCTCTTATGTCTGTTCCAGAATTATCACACTTCATCTTCAAATAATCAATTTTTTTCCTATAGTCAGCTGATTTTATTTTGCGTATTTTTGTCTTTTCCCTGGCCGTAAGACTTGTGATATTTAGAAAATAACTACTGCTTTATAACAAAGTGCAAATCTTAAGACCAGCTTTTATGCCTCTCCCCTCACTCTAGTTCCACTTCATCCCCAAAGTACTATCTAAAGACAAGAACTGGCCCAAAATGCTTAAGCAGCAGCAAATTTTCTCTGCAGCTGTCCTTCATTCAAATCTTTCATTTCTTTTCCTACTACATGTCACCATTACTTTCCAATTCCAAATAGCAGCTAAGCAGCTCAGAAAAGGGTGCTTCTTTACATTCCCAAATTAGTCTGCCTTTATGTTAAAATTCATTTACTAATCTAATGATACTGTCTCAGCTGGCAATTTACTGACTATTCTACTCCTCTGTGCTCAGAACAGTGCTAAGTGATACCGAATGCAATACAATTTCAGCCATTTACCAAGATGTGAGGACTTAATTTGGGAACACCCTCCCACTTCACTCAAATCCTCCTCAAGCACAGGTAAAATAATTCCAAATGTGTCTTTTATTCTTTCTATACTTAAGGTAACCAAACAGTCTCCATATTTTTCCCACCTGTACCCCCCAACACTCCATTCCTTTTAGGCTTTTTTAAAATGATTTTTAAACTATTTTTTAAAACTATTTTAAAACTTTTTTTTTAAACTATTGCTGGCTCACTCAGACAAGTATCCTCATATTCTAGAGGAAATTTGTTTTAATCTTCCTCCTCTTCTCCCAACCTTTGCCTTATTAATTAAAAACAAATTTCCAGTGCTTCAATTTTCTTTATGCACTATTAACGGATTTTTTTCCTTTGGTAATTATCAAGAGTTGTCCAGTGATACAGTCATAACAAGAAAAAGCAACAAGCAAATGAACTCAATATCTAGAGTCTCTCAAAAGGATTAAGTCTCCAACTTTCTTCTTGAATATCCTTCCAGTTTTTTCTATATACAAGAACAGAAATTGCAAACATTTCCCAGTGAAATGAGAATATGTTAGTTACATTAAGATCAAACTTACTTTTTGTGGCATACATTCAATATGTGGTTTCTAGGAGAAAATACATCTCAAAAAAACCACTTTGAAATATTATCACATCCTGAAAAACAATCCATCTTTAGAAAACTACAAAAACAGTAGAATGAAACAACTGGATTACTTTGTAACAGTCAGAAGATGCAAAAGGTCTAGTGTCCTAGAACCAAACTAAGTAAGCCTCTTTAAAAGTGAAACCTCACAAAAGCAAACCTACCCAAAATAAAATCCTGGACATCACTGATAAATGATAAATGAATATGTTCAAAATAAAAATCTGTGCTACAAATAATACCATTGAGAGTGTGAAAAGACAACCCACAGAATGGGAGAAAGTATCTGTAAATCACGTATCTGGTAAGGAATTTGTATACAGATCTCTAACAACTTAAAAAGACAACCAAATTTAAAAACGGGCAATAGTTCTGAACAGCTATTTCTTCAAAAAAGACACACAAATGGACGGTGAACATATGAAAAGATGCTCAACATCATTAGTTGTCAAGGAAATACGAATCAAAACCACAAATAAGATACCGTTTAACACCTGCTAAGATGCTTACAGTCAAAGACAGTGCTGCCAATAATAAGTGTTGCCAACTACACGGAGAAATTGGAAACCTCATACATTTTGCTTGTGGGTATATAAAAAGGCATCCACTCTGGAAAACAGTTTGGCAGTTACTCAATTGCTAGTTACCAGCAATTCCACTCCTAGGTGTATACCCAAGAGAAATGAAAACATACGCTCACACAAATATATGTACATGTTCTTAGCAGCATTTCTAATAGCAAAAAAGTGCGAACAATCCAAATGTCCAAAACCTAATGAATACTATTCAGCTACACACAAAGAAGTACATGCTGGATGAACTTTGAAAACATTACAAGTGAAAGAAGCCAGTCACAAAAGAGTATGTATTATATGACTGTTTTTATATAAAATGTACAGTGTGAAAAAAAATAAAATGTACAGTGTGCAAATTAGAGAACATGTATTGATTAGTGGTTGTTTGGGGAGGAAAGGGGGAGTGAATGGGTAGTGACTGCTTATGGGTACATGATTTCTTTCAGAGAGAACAAAGTATTCTAAAATTAGATTGTGGTGGGGTGCCTGGCTGGCTCAGCCAATAGAACATACAACTCTTGATCTCAGGGTTGTTAAGTCTGAGCCCCATGCTGGGTGTAGAGATTACTTAAATAATTAAAAAAATTGCGGTGATAGCTACATGACCCTGTGAATATACTAAAAAACAATGAATTATACACTTTGAATGAGTGAATTATATATAGCATGTGTGAAACATTAATTTAAAAAAGGTATAAATATTCATACAGTGGAATACCATATTATAAATATTAATGAATGAACCAAATACATGAATGCAACATGAATGCAAGAAACCTCAGAGAAAAATATATACCATGTAATTCTATTTACATAAAGTTCAAAGGGTAGCAAAAATTAATCTATGGTGCTAGCAGGCAGGGGGAGATAGTGACTGTGAAGGGACATGAAGCAGGCTTCCAGAGTGCTGGTTATTTTGTGAAAATTCACCAAGTTGAATACTTACCATTTGTGTAATTTCTTGATCTATTACACTTCAAAACTATTTTTTTTAATGAGTAGGGGTAAACAACATAAGGCACAGGGGTGAAGTTATCAGTTCAAACTGTACTTTCAAGAAACACATCTCAAACACTGTGTGTCAACTATACTTCAATTAAAAGAGAAAAGGACAGAGCGCCTGGGTGGCTCTGTCTGGGTGGCTGGTTGGTTAAGCATGAACCGTTGATCTCATCTCATGTCTTGGTCTCAAGGTCAAGAGTTCAAACTCCACACTGGGCTCTATGCTGGATGTGGAGCATACTTAAAAGAAAAAAAGGAAAGAAAAACACATACCTAACTTGGCTGCTACTAAAACAAAACAAAAACCAGCAGGGGTATTAACTATTATTTTTCAAGTACCAATCCCTTTGGCATTTGCTTCAAAACTCTCCATAAAGTTACAGGGTCAGAGTAATTAGAAAGGAAAAATCCGAAACTGAAAGCTTGGGAAGTGTGCCCTCCCAAACCCCTAGCTAAAACAAGAAATAAGTAGATAACTGGAAGCTTCTGGTGTTGATGAGTTTTTCTTTACTGGGTCATTCAAGATGTTAAGAGGAAGTATCTCTCCTGAAACACATGACAGACCAAAGGCACCACCTTAGGAAGTCCAGCTCTGGTCCCCAAACACCATGCTCCCTAGGACTTGGTAGGCTGGAGCATGTGAAACTGCCTTTTAGTTTGGGGGCGAGAATAATAATAAAGACACATTTCTAGTTTTATTTCTATGCCATCTACTAGGTTCCCTTTCCCCATCTCTTAGTTTCTACTGGATCAAGTTATCAGTGCTTTACCAATCAATGGAAAAAGATCCAGCTGAGTGTTAATATGCACTAACATAATCCTTTCTCCCAACAAGTTCACTTGTATCAGTTGCTACAGCTACAATACTGGGAACAGCAATTCCATCCTCGTAATATATGGGTATGGCTGGGGATGTAGAGTTCAACTGTAGGTGAGAGGCATTTATCATGGTAACAGAGACAAAAGGGGAGAAATGAAGAAGATGATCCTTAGCAGCAGACCTTAAGCAACATCACAGGAGGTAGAGATGGTTCTCATTAAGGGGAACACAAACTTTTGATACAGGGCAGGTTTAGTTTAATAACTGAAGCACATATGCACAACAGCCCCCACCCAAACTTATTTGAAAAACATACCCATCCTCTCCAATGAAACAGATGCCCTTATCCCCCAAGAACTCACTCTCACCCTCTCTATAACACCTCCTCCTCACCATTTGACAAAGACATGCCATCACACAGACCAGAGAAAGACAAGCCTACACAGCAAATTCCAGTATCAAGACTTGAGAAAGGGCTTCCCACTTTCAACCTAAACCCTTGGAAAGGAAATATGGAGAAACAAAGAAACAGTTAAGACAGTGACCAAACTAAGGGGAATGCATCAATACATGTAATTCACTTTGTCACTGGAGAATCTGTTCACTCAGACCACTAGCAGAATCAACCGTCTTCCGGGAAACTAGAGGACTCCCACACAGTAAGCGCTTTTAAGTCTGTTTCACAGAAGCTCTGATAGGCCTACAAGCTCATATTTATACACATACTTCTTCAAAAAATAAAGAGGGTCCTTAATTCTTGTTTACTATTACCAAAACTACAATCAGAACAACTTTTTGAGGCCATTTTATCTTTCTCTATCAGCTTTTAAAATAGTCCCCTTTGGTCCAACAGTTCTAGGAAATTAGCCTACATCTCACAGTGCCAAGTATATGAACAAATAAGTCACTAGCAGTGTAATGGTAAACATCTAGAAACAATCTCTATGCCAGCTCTTCTCAACGTGTGCGACCTCAGGGAGTCTGGAAAATCAAAACTATTTTCAAAGTATTACTACTAAAAAGTTATTTGCCTTTCCACCCTTGTTTATTCTCAGTGTCTATACTGTGTTATTACAAACAATTGAATGCAGAGGGTTAAGAATCCTTTTTTAAAAAAATGAAACCAGACATTAAAGAGATTTGTAAAAGTGTAAAACAGTAACACTCTTCTCACTAAATGCTGACATAAAAGCTTTTTAAAGAATTAAAGTCTAATGTGGCAAATATCAGTAGATACAACCCACATAAATAAAAGCTTTTGAGAATCTCCAATTCTAAGAGTATAAAGGTATCCTGAGGAAGGTTTCAGAAATAATGCTACCAACAGTGTACTGTGTGAATTAAATATATACAGTGAAATACTGTGCTACTCTTCGATGACAGATCTGTGTATCCTCACATAGATAGATGCCCCAAATAGACAAAAAGGAGGTCTGTATACTCAAAAAGTGGGGGAACAACGGTACAGGAGGGAAAATGCACTCAAAACATCACCAAGACAACTGCAAGTAAAAGCTGTCAAACATGGATAAGCAAGAAAGATGGACAATAAAACACTTAGTACAACTACGAGTATACACGATTTTCAGTCATTAAAAATGTTCCCTCCCTGCTTCACAACATGTTTGTTCTTCCTGTAAAATGAAATAGGAGAACTTTTCTTGTATTCTGTTGCGAATCCCCAACACACCTCTATCAAAACAAACACCTCCAGGGAGTAGGGTGATAAGTAGCTGGTAGTCCTGAGTGAAGTATCATTCCAAAAGTGTTTAAATCCAAGAACTGCAACTAGAGCCTGTAGCCTGGATCCAGCCAGCAGACAGCTTATTTGAGTCGTAGTCTTAACACACATACTCATATGCTGAATTTGTGCAAACATTTTAAAATGGAAAGACTGTACATTAAAAAAAAAAAAAAAAAAGACAAAACCTAGATTTCTGGCTGAGTGCAGGAAAAAAAAGATCACAGAACTACCCAATCAAATTATCAATACATGAAGACAAGGTTAGAAAAAAATAACACCTCAGAGGGTTGCTACATTAACTAAAAACTCATATTAAAGTGCCTATCCCAGCATCTACTACATAACCAGCACTCAATACTTGTTTCTCTTATTCACAAGCATCACTGTGCTGTTAAACAGTAGAGAAATTAGTAATGATAACAATAATCCAGAAACACATTAGAACGAAAGGCTAACAGTTTTATTAGACTGCTTAAGAAAAACATTTTAGTATATAATATTTAGGAAACATTCCAAGAAAACTGTTAAGATTTTTAATCTTTCTGATACAGTGTTTTTTAGCAAGAAATTTCACTTGTTTAGAAGATATCACTCCCTTTCACTGGAGAAATGAGATACTGAGTTTCTATAACTTTTATGGTTCTATGTCCAATATCAACCTATCAACCAATCAGATTCAAGTAGTTAAACAAATACAGGTCCTGATCTTAGTTTAGATTTGGATAAATACTTAAGGATTTCAGAAGGACTAGGTCCAGCTCTGTCACAATATCTAGGCATCGCTGGTATATTGTCCTTATTAATGCTCAAAATAAGGGCAGCAGCCTAAGTACTGTGCTTCATTAATGGGAAGAAAAAAATCATCAAAAATGAATTAATCGAAGTCCAAAATATCATCTGGACAGTACACCAGGGTAGGCTTTAAGCCTAGTCCGTGTTCACTCTCCTAATTTTGTGGCTCACGATTACACACAGCATTTAAAAACTGAAATGAAGGCTCAGCGTGGGGGGAGGGGGGCTAGCCCTACATTAAAAGGTCCCCTGCCTGTGTCAGGCCTTCACTACACTCAGGCCCTATCACCTATACCCAGAGTGGCTGATGGACTTCGAACTGCCAGAAGTTACCACACACAGAAGATGGTTAAGTAAGGGTTTGCTTACCCTAGGCCTAGTAATTTTCTACAAAGCAGGTCTACATGAGAAGAAAAAGAAAGGGTTTAAATGAACTTTTCGAAGTTAAGTATTTCTCCCAGTACTGACACTGAGGTCTTCTCAGTAGCTAAATCTGGAATGCTTACTGTATGCAAGATTCTATACTGCTTACTAATTTGTAAGAGAAAAAAAAATTGCTGATACTTATCTCTGCTCATTTCTTTCACCACAACAGCCCAAACAAAGCAAAACAAACCAGGCTTTCAACCTAAAGTGTTCTAACCTCCTTTTCTAATTATAGTGGGGGTGAGGCACTACCTATAACCAAGTTCTACAAGAGGCAGAGGTAAAGGATTCTAGTTTTTACCATTAGCTAGCAGTGTTAACTTTAACAAAAATATTTCCCCATGCCTCATTTTCTTCATGCCTCAAATAACACTGAAAATTTAACCTTTTAAACTTGGAAATAGGCAACTCAGATAATACATGAAACTATCTGAAATATAAAAATTACTTTATAAAACTAAAGGTAAAAACCAAATACAAGAACACTATCCTTGATGCCTGGCAAGTAAACCAGAATAAAGAGCATGGATATGATTTTATGTTAAAAAGACATCCTTCAGTGTGTGGAGAAATTCCGAAGTCTTTATCAATTCTAAAATTGGAAGGTAGAAGTGGTAAAAACCATAATGCAATAGTAGAATGATTTGAACATAAAATGACAAAGCAAGTAAGGGATGACATTATTACCCTTCGTGCAATTTAACAGGCACATTATAAACTGAAAGAAAAAAACAATTCCAAGTAATTTTTTTTTGGAAGATGGAACTTTGCAGGTAGCTGGCTATGACAAAATCCTGAGAAATGAGGTAATCTATCTTCATTAAAGAAAGGGCTATGTTCCTACAATACACTTTTGCCAGTAGGAACCTAGTAAACAAGGATGCAACCTAGAGAATGGGCTCAGTTGCTTGCAAGAACATCTCTTTCCTCCAAGGCAAGGTGGGCTACAGATATGCCAAACCATCCAGTTCAGAGGAGAAAGGCACTTACTCAGAAAGATGTGCCCTGTTAATGGGGAGGCCACAAGCAAGTACTTTCATTCAGAAACTGCCTTTCTGATTTTCGATTTAGTTTATAAGCACCTCTAACAAGATAAATGACTCATTTTATGGAAAATCAGAAATACTTTCCACTTTGCTCACCACAATAAAAAGAAAATTCTCAATTATCCTATAATGGAGAATGGGAGAAGCATAAAATAATGAACGACCCAAACTAGCAGTCCACACAAAAACTCCATGTGGCTTTAAGATACACTGTAATTTTAAATATCTTTAGGCTAAAAATTCTTTTCATGTTCTTTGAGATAAACCTTGAGCCTTTAAGTATAAAGCAGCAAACTCAAGTGGACAGCAATAAGGGAGTTTAAAACACACCGTAAATAGTTAATGATACCAATTAATAACAATCTCACCCATAGGCTAACTGTCTGAACCTGTTTCCCCATCTGCAAAATATGGCTAATAACAGTACCTATATCAGTAGATACAAGTAAAGAGTCTCTAGCACAGTAGACACTCGATAAATTTTGATTATCATTCCTATTTGGAGTTTTCCTGTTAGAAAAAAAAAATTATCATCAAACTAGAGATCATTTATGACAGTACTTCATCTAAGTATGCTGCAACCTTCTAAGCCCACTCTTTGGATTTAGTTTTCCTTATATCTTAAATTAACAAGGGCACATCAGTTACATTTATTTCATCTCTCTATCAATAAGTAAAAATAAATAAAATTAATAGATAAAAAATTAAGGCCTTTTGCTTTTACCATTCAACCTATTTCACTGCAGAGTCCCAACTTTCCCAAGGGAAGGTGGGAGTTTAGGGGCTATTTCCAAAGTGGTAAAAATAAAAATGGGGGGAAAAAACCCCAGATCCCTACATTAGTAGGTTATTAGAGTAGGATTCCCTAGAATATGACGTCAAAACTTCATGCTTAAAAATACTGTAAACAATGGACTCTGTATAACGAGTCCAATTAAATATGTGATCTGACAGTTATTCGTGTTAAGAGATTTAAAAGAACTGATCTCAAACCTACACATACTTTCATCTAAAAGTTAACTGAACCTACAAAGCCCATAGTTTTCGCTCATTATATAAAAAGTTTTCCAAACACGCAAAGGAGGGTATGTGAGAGTAGCTGGTGACATGTGACAGAAACATACAAAAGCACCTGACACTTTCAAACTTGTATTTTTAAGAGGCAATAGGCCTCAGAAAAATATACTCAGTGTATTCAAAATCCTTTAAATCCCTCTGATAGGAAATAATTTATCTCCAATTAAGTTATTTGGGGGTAGCCTTATAAAGATAACCCGTGGACAATATAACTCTAAATTACAACTTTCCAATTCAAATTGAAAATCGATGTCCCTAGAGTCTTTAATTACAGAAAGGTGAGTCTTGTTTGTTTTTCATGGAAATCGGAGTTCTGGATTAAAAATACACTTAAAATTCATTGAGAGGAGGGATGCCTGCCTGGGTGGCTGGGCCGGTTGGGTGTCTCCTTTGGCTCAAGTCAGGATTCCAGTGTCCTGGGATCCAGTCCCCCCACTGCGCTCCTTGCTCAGCAGGGAGCCTGCTTCTCCCTCTGCCTACGACTCCCTCTGCTTGTGCTCTCTCACTCTCTCTCTGACAAATAAATAAATAAAACCTTTAAAAAATTCCTTGAATTGTAATTAATTCAGATACAGAACAAATACAATTGTTATAAACTGAAATAGCTAGCGTGAAATTAGAGACTAATGTAACAAGACAGGTTTTCCAATTCAGAAGAAACAATTCGCAAATACATTCACATGATGTGAACATTTTAAGCAAAATCCAAGGTATGCCACAGAGGGAAGTGGCTGGCAAACCCTAAACAAAGTTTGGAAAAATCTGAAACACATATTTTCAAACAACTGGGTCTTTTGAATCTTGAGGCTATTTCAAAATACGTGAAGCACTGGTACTATGGCAGATAAAGGTTTTAAAGTTATCTGCCAGCTTCTCCCCCCAACCTGTTAACTGAACCAAACTGTGATTATACATTTAAGTAATCAAAAAAGCTCGCATAAAATAGTTCCACAGTTGCAAGCCGTTTACACCAACTCGACACAAAATTCTGCATTATTAGTGAAAAAGACAACACTGGGAAACACGAATCTATCCTCTCAAGGCAAAGAAGCATTTTCTCTGCCGAATGCAGTTGCCAGATCCATGAACCGGTGTTGCCAGCCTGCGACAGGATCAAAAAGATGTACCAGAAAAATAGTTTAAAGGGGCGGCGGGGGGGTGGGGTGGAGGGTGGGGGCACAGCAAAACGTTCACCAAAGAGTGAAACACCTAAGAACTTTCTTCGCTGCGAGAAAGTTTCACGCCTGCTTTACAGATGAGTGATCGGATTAATCAGTGCCTTTCTCAAGGTCACTCTGGTGCAAAAGAACAGCACAGTCCGGGCTCCCGATCCCAGGCCCCCGACCTCTCCACACGCCCAGGCAGCACAGCTCCAACGTGCTGGGCTCCCCTCGTCCCCGCAACTGCTACCAGGCGCTGGGAAGAAAGACATTTCGAGCGCTCTCCGTGCAGCTAGCTCCGAGAGAACTGGGGTGCTGGTGGCCCGCCCTCCCCCACGGCGGCAGCCACCCCCAGCCCCAGTCGCCGCCTCCGTTCTCTTAGCCGACCACTAGCCCTCAAAAACCAGGGATGTGGCCCGGGAGCCGTGGAGGAAGGCAAGGGACCCACCCCAAGGGGCTTCACTTACCATCGCTCTCGGCCCTGACAAGCAGGGACATGCCCTTCAGCCGCTCCACGTAGCCGGACGACACATGCCCGGTGCCCCGGTCGTCCCACTGCCGGTCCTCATTGAGCGTGTAAACCTTCACCCGCCGCCGGGTGTCGGTCATCGTGCCGCCCGGGGACCGGGGCAAAGGCCCCGCTGGAGTCGCCCAGGAAGGGGGCCGGAACACGCGGGAGCCAAGGCGGGAGGATGCCCGCAAGCGGAGAACTCCTGGGCCTCACTGCCGCCGCTGGCCGTCGCGGGGCCGCGGGGCCGCCCGCATGGCCCGCTCCCGGGCCCGAGCTCTGGGCCCCGGTCTTTCCTCGCCTCCGACTCCTCGGCGCTATTGTCCAAGCCCGAGTAGCCCGACCGCCCCGAAAGGGGCGCGCAGCGCTTCACAGCCTCCGGCCCTATGCGGTAGCAACTCGGGGCGCTTGTCACTGCCCTGCTCCCGCCTCCGCCATGATCTCCACGAAGCCGCTTCCCGCGCCGCCGCCGCCTCCTCAGGCCGCCGCCGCCATGTTTTCCTTCCTTATACCTGGCCCTGCCACCGCAGCCAGTGGCTCCGCTCTGCTCGCCTGCTTCAAATGTCCCAAGCCGAGGGGCGCCTGCTCCTGCTGCAACTGCTGCCAATGGGCGGGAGACTCCGAGGGCCCCCAGGCGCACGAGCGCTCCTGCCTCCTGGAAGTCCCTTTTCCTTCGCTGCTGCCACCGCCTCTTCCGTCTTCCTCACACAGCCAAAGCCGCCGCCATCTTGGTTCGCCCCTCAATAGCGGCGCGCGGGGCCACCCAGGCAGCAGCTGCAGGGGCGGCCCGTTGGCCCCACCATTTAAAGAGACAGGAGCGAGGCCCGGAGCCTCGCTGCGGCGGAGGCCTCGGACGGAGGCGGGAGGCGGACGCCGAGTTGCCGAGGTGGCGGGAGCGCAGGGAGCGGAGGAGGCGGAACGCTGGTCGCGCCGGTGACGGCCCGGGGCTCCCTCGCGCTCCCTGCACGCACCGTCGTGCGAGCGCGGGGCAGCGTGTGCGCCGTCGCGCCCTGTGTTCGTCATCAGCCCCGCTCGGGGATTCGAAAGGGGCGTGGAGCCCGCCCCCGTCCTCAGCGCGCCTGCCCGCCGCGCGCCTGGCGTCGCGGGCTCCTGGGGCTGGCGTCTTCTCTCGCTGTCCAGTGGCTGCAGCCTCTGTCTGCCCTCGAGGCGCTGGGCCACGTCGGTGTGGGGCTCTCCCGCGGCGGCTCCCCCTCCCTGTCCACGAGTGTTCTCTCCTAGACCTGGGGCGCATTGCTGGGGAGGCGCCAGAGCCTCGCGGACTTCAGGTGTTTCTCCTTTGGGGAGAAATGGAAAAGCTTCCGGGAAAGGCCACAGGTTTGCATGGCGAGGGCAGCCGCAGGGCCTGGGAGCCGCCATGAGGCACGCGCCGGTGTGGCGAGTCTAGAAACGCGACGGCTGGCACCAAGCCCGAAGGGACGGACTAAAACCTCAGCTTACAGTCTAGCTGCTACCACCAGTCCTTTATTCTTTACCAGAACTGTTCTTTTCTAGTCCTCCATGTTGCAAAAAGGAACTCGAAGGGCTCACGAGACCAGTTAAGAATATGATATTGTGTAATCAGGATGAGTAATTCTCAACGTGAGATGTTAAGCACTGCTAATCTTCACAAAGGAACCAGTCTCATTCCAAATTCTCATTCTCACGCAAGTAAGAGCTGCCGTTTAGGGGGCTTTTACTGTTTGCCAGGCTGTCGAGGTCATTGCTGTCCACTAGAAATAAAATGAGCCACATGTAATTTAAAATTTTGCAGGAGCCAATATTTGAAAAAGTACAAAGAAACTGCTGAAATTTGTGTTTTAATATCGTATTTTCTTGAATGCAGTATCTTAAAAACATTAATCATCAATATAAAATTAATATTTTTTACATTCCCTTTTTTTGTTCTAAATTCAAGATGCGATGTGTGTTTTACCCCTGGTGTAAATTTCTACTTGGAAGCTAAGTTTTCATTGGAAATACCTAATCTGTATTTAGAGTTTATTAAATTTACAATTGTAAAAGTAGATTCACATATTCAAGTTATTTCAAACAGTTTTTTCCAAAATATTAATTTTTAAATTTAAAATTAAAGTTTAATATTCAGTTTATTTGCACTAGGCACATTGCAAGTGCTCAGTAGCTACATGTGTCTAGCGGCCACCATTATGGCAAGTTCAGGTGCTTAACATCACCAGGAATCTCATCTCAAACCTGGAAATGCAGTTTGAGTTACACCCATCTATTAGGAAAAGCACCTGACAGCGTGACCACTACTGAGGGGTTTCCCAGGATGTGGGATTTTTCTGTCTTAAAATCAGAAGTTGGGAACTTCCTTCCTCACTGCCAGATACAAAGAGGTGCTTAACAAAGAATAGGCGGAAACTTTTATCTTTTGCAAACAAAAGGAAAATTATAAAAATAAAACCGTTTTCTCTGAAAAGTAAAATGCAATAATTTCAAGCCTCCAGGCATGACAGCAATTTTGTCCACTTTTGATGTGGTAAGACATAATTAAATTTATTTACATTATTACTTGATCCCCAAACCAAACATGAAATAATTTATGGAAAAAATCAACTGGATTCATTGCCATCACTCTTACCTCCCTTCTAAAACTCTCTACGTAATAGCTGGTGGTGCTGTTGTCGAAGTAAGTACAATCTAGCCAGCCGAAATGTTTTTATTTCTACTTTATGCATTTTTCCCCTCTCTAGGTAAGAAAAAGAACTTGAGCCACTGAGAGAAAACTCCTCTCCTGAAAATCAGCCTTTGCAATGAAGGCAGGTGTTGATAGGAGGGGACTTGTGGAGTGGAACACTATAAAACTGGTGTCTAGGGGCACCTGGGTGGCCCAGTCAGTTCAGCATCTGCCTTGGGCTCAGATCATGATCCCAAGGTCCTAGGATGGGGCTCCAAGTTGGGCTACTTAAAAAAAAGAGGCCTAGAATGTACTAAATCGTGGCCTAAAAAGGGGTATTAATGTCCTGTCACTCACCATGCAAATCTGTCTTGAAAAAGAAGACCACAGCTCCTGAGACTGCTTCGATCTAAGGGAGGGAAATCAGGTCCGGGAGAGGGGAGGGTGACCAGTACCAATATAGCCTTTCCTTGTTCTCTACCACAGCTGCCAGGTCTCCTCTCACCCTTTTTCGAGATTGGTGTCAAAGAATGCTTCTTTTGGTTGAGATGCACAGTTGGTTAATAAAGATTTGTAATGAGGTATCTGCAAAACAAGTCAGTCCAAAGCCATTTTCTAATAGTTGAGATGAAAAGTTGAGTCATTTTGACTTTTTTCCCTCTACCTTTGTACTTAGTCCCTCAAGAGGCCTGCTAACTCTTCTCTTTATATCCCCTGGATTTGATTCTACTGTTTAATTTCTTTGGTTATCACCATAGGATTTGTCATACCTGAAATTCTCCAACTCAGTTACAAAAGGTGACTCCAGAAACTGGTGAGACTCTGAAATGGAATGGCTCAGAGCCCTGTGAAGAATGCTCCCAGGCACTAGCAGAATATAGCAGCATTAGCATCAGCATTCATATTAGTTTGCAGGACAATGAAGAACCCATAGACTTTTTTTTTTTTTAAAGATTTTATTTATTTATTTGACGTATAGAGACATATAGAGGTCGCAAGTAGGCAGAGAGGCAGGCAGAGAGAGAGGGAGAGAGGAGGAAGCAGACTCCCTGCTGAGCAGAGAACCCGATGTGGGGCTCAATCCCAGGACCCTGAGATCATGACCTGAGCTGAAGGCAGAGGCTTAACCCACTGAGCCACCCAGGCGCACCCCCCACCCCCGGGACTTCTTTCAGTGAGCCTGCTATCAAGAGAGTCTCCCGCCTATCTCCCAAGCCCTCACGCAGGACATTCCATGCACCCAGAAGTAAAAGCAAGTATACCTGAAGACTAGCCAATGGAAGTATTTATAGCAATAAAGAGAAAGAGGAGATTGGGTATTGGAATTACCCATGGGAAATTTCAATGTACACATGCTTTCTCGGTTTTGTACATTTCCCTCAGCTAGGTGTTCCTCTTCCATTTCCTCTTGCTAGGTGTTCGGATAGCTCTACATCTGCATATTATTCGGGTGATGGGGCAGTCGTGAGAATATACCTCACACACCTCTTTTTATTTTTTTTTTTTAAGATTTTATTTATGTGACAGAGCATGAGCAGAGGGAGTGGCAGAGGGACAAGCAGACTCCCATCTGATGTGCTCGATCCCACTGCAATCATGACCTGAGCCAAAGTCAGACGCTTAACTGAGCCACTTGGGTGCACCCCTTGCAGACCTCTTTTTATAAGGAACATAATTCACCCAGGGCCCCAGCTGCTGCACTCTGAAATGTATCACTGTACATATGAACACATACCTCCCATAGGTTGCTCCCCACCAATGACTAGGTACAGCAGGATACTAAGGCAGATATTCCTAGGAAACACCTCTTCTGCAGGATTACTTGGGCTCAAGACTCCTTCAGCAGCTTTGTCAAACCTTCCTTAGGGTGCACTACATTCTAGAATGCTTCCACGCAACATTCTCTCCCTCTTACTTCGCTCAGGATTGGACTCATGCCTCTCCCAGCCATGCTGGCTCTCTATTTCCTGTTACATAAGTGTTTCCTCTAATAAAGTCCTTACATGCTTAATCTCATCTTGGTGTGTGGTTTTTGGAAGCCCCAGACTAGTGCTAAATTCAGCTCTTAGGCACAGTAAGTCTTTAAATGTAAAAAGAGATAAATCTTAATTTATCCACAATTAAGATTTTAACTGGAAATGAGAAAAGTAAAATTAATACACATAACTACATTTATGTTGAGGCCTGCTGGATTATATACTGAGAGTTAATATGTAGGTTCTTAATGTATTTGATTTTTATAATGTTTGGTAAAGTTCTACACAATGAGAAGAATGTTCTGATACAACTATCACTTTGTTCTTTCTCAGATTTTTCCTAAGAATTCTGATTTTTCTCTAATATAAAAGGTTTGCAATACAAAAAGAGATTCTCTTTTTTTCAAATTTACATCTGTTTGAGTTTTGAGAAGGACTTCAGGATGAAAAGTTCATGTATATCCTCCCTATTCTCATCTGAGTAGACCAGATTCTTCTTAGATCATGTCAAATCTGGATTTTTTTTTAAATGTATGACACTTTAGTCATCCCCAAAGGGACTGAGTGCGTTAGTTTCATATCATCTGTGACCAGATCAAAAGGGCTCCTTATTTGTAGGAAGTGTTTCATGGCAGATAATTTTTTCAGACTATTTGGCAGAGAAGAAATAAGATATTTTGAATGTAAAAATGCATCCATACATTCCTTATTCCCAATTTATTTTCCCACCTTTTGATAACCAGAAAGGTAGTGTAGGTGGCCAAGGATGATGGTATCAATAAGAAAGCATGAAAGTTACTTATTTAGCTATATTTAAATCAGAAACCAAATGTTTGTGTCTTAGTTTTTGTCACTCCAAATACTCTAACTTTGTATTTGAGAATTATATGGTTATCCTTAAGTGATGCAAAAATTCTGTACCTTATCCCTTGGCCATAGTGGTTAAGTTAGTTCTCGACAAAAGCCAGGACAATCAAAATGTCACCTGGATTGTTCAGACTATCACTGGGTGAGAAATGTTCTTACCTCCCAAACATGACAGCTAGAAGGGTGCAGTATAGGATCAGAGAGAATAAAGCAGAGCATTCTTTTTGGGAGTACAGTTATCTCCCAAGCCAGACCCAGTCTCTTGAGGTTCTCAGGTCTGTTAAGAAGTGAGATGAACACGGCTTGCCTGAGTGGCTCTAACTCAGAGCCCGAGTTATACCTCTAACTCTTGATTTCAGCACAGGTTGTGATCTCAGCTCATGAGTTCCATGCTCAGCAGAGTCTGCTGGAGATTCTCTCTCTCTCTCTCTCTCTCTCTCTCCCTCTGGCCCACTCCTATGCTTTCTTGCTCTCTCCCTTAAAATAACACATATATATGTGTGTGTATATATATATATATACACACACATTATATATATATACATGCAATCTCTTTCCTCAGAGTTCCATGAGTAAACATCATCTAACGTCCTTAAAAAACTCGCTCTCAAGTTCTTCAACATTTTCCCCCCACTAAAAATGGAGTCTCTGTCTCTTCCTTTTAAATCTGGGGTAGGCTTCATGACATGTCTGTTATAAAGAAAATGAAGCAGAAATGACACTGTGACGTTGGAAGCTAGACAACATCTGCCTGTTTTGTGTGTGTGTGTGTGTGTGTGTGTGTGTGTGTGTGTTTAAGATTTATTTCTTCGAGGGAGAGAGGGACTGAGCATGAGCGGGAAGGCAGAGGGAGAGGGAGAGAGGGTCTCAGCAGACTCTTTGCTCATGGGGCTCGATCTCACAACCCTGAGATCATGACCTGAAGAAACAAGAGTCAGATGTTTAACTGACCATTCTGCCCAGGCACCCCTCGCTGGTTTTCTTGGAATGCTTTCTGTGCTGCCAGGTAAGAAGTTCAACTCCCCAGCAAGGCCACACATAGCTGCTCTGGTAGACAGTCTTGGCTGAGCTCCCAGGTGACAGGCAGTATCAACTGACTATCAGCTGCTCATGGCTTGGTGAATGCTTCATTTCAGACAACCACGGGCCCACTAAGGTCTTGGAGGACAGCGACACAACTCTCTGACTTGCAACCTCATGACAACCGTCAAGAAAACTGCCCAGCCAAACCCTTCCCCAATTCCTGACCTATAAAAGTGAGAGCAGGATAAAATGGCTACTTTAAATCCACAAACTGTTGAGGTCATTGGGTAATTTGTTCTGGCCTCAAAGAAATGCCATAGTACATTTTTCAAGGGTGGGATCTAAGTAGTTTTGTATTTTATTTTTTTTTTAAAGATTTTATTTATTTGTCAGAGAGAGAGAGTACACACAAGTAGGCAGAGAGGCAGGCAGAGGCAGCCAGAGAAGCAGGCTCCCTGCCGAGCAAGGCGCCCGATGCGGGACTTGATCCCAGGACCCTGGGATCATGACCTGAGCCGAAGGCAGTGGCTTCACCAACTGAGCCACCCAGGCATCCCAATAGTTTTGTATTTTAAAAAACCTTTTCTTGATATGTTCCTGACCTCTCATAGAACTCTGAATTAGATACAATGACTGGATGAATGGATTTTTGAGCACAGTCTGGATCTCTAACGGCTGACTCTGGTTCCAAAATTTAATTTGGGACATATAGATCAGATCTTGTTAAGTCAACCTTACAGGAACTGTATGGATATTTTGTAATACTGAAATTCTGTAGTTTCGCTTTTTGTTGTTATTGTTGATTTTAACATAGATGGCCTTGACATTTTTGTTTCATTAAACTGAACTTTTACTTATATTGTTATTTCTATCTGAAGTTGGATCAGAGGAGAAAAAAAATGAAGGGGGGAGATGATGGTAAAAAGTGGGGGCAGGACCTTCTTTCTATCCGTGACGATGGGAACACTGTCTTCTCTGAGAGGCAGTTAAAGGTCAGTGTTACTTTCTCAGGACTGATTAAAACTGAGAATGTGGGCTTGCAAGATTAGTGTGGGAAAGGAGAGAACGGAAGGGTAGCCAAAGCTGAGGCGTATCCCAGAAAGCAAAGCCTGAGACCAAGACCTAAAAAGAAGTATTTTGCTGGGCAGTGTGAGCCCTGGAGAAAAGCAAGGAAGCGAGGAAGAGGGATACGAGGCAGAGGAGGGGGAGTAATACAGGGAGCCGCCACCAGAGCTGAATGAGGCTTTGGTTCCACAGAACCATTAATCTGCAGGGAGAAGTGGGAAGAATGTATCCTTAGCTCCCACGTCCCTCAGTCAGAAGTTTGCCCCAGGGACACCTGGGTGGCTCAGTTGGTTAAACGTCTGCCTTGGGCTCAGGTCATGATCCCAGGATTCTGGGATGGAGTCCCACATAGGGCTCCTTGCTCAGTGGGGAGCCTGCTTCTCCCTCTGCCTGCAGCTCCCCCTGCTTGTGCTCTCTTTCCCTCTCTCTGACAAATAAGTAAATCTTTAAATAAATAAATAAAAAGTTTGCCCCAGGCAGACTTACTTCCCCTGCATTTCTGGGTTCTGTACAATTGGACATGGAACAGTTTCTCACGGGACCCCACACTCCAGCACTGGAAAAGCCCTGGGGTGGGAAGGGAGAAGCACGTGGTACATGGCTATGGGGAGGCCATTAGGAATCCAGTCTCTATCACAAAGATCTAACATTCATGTTATTAGAGACTCAAAAGGAGGGTACAAAGAAGACAGGGCTGAAAAAGTACTCAAGGGAACAGTGACTGAAAACTCCCGCAGTATGGCAAAATACCATAAACCTACAGATTCGGGAAGCTGAGTCTACTCCAAACAGGGTAAACCACACCATTTACATGAGAGTCAAGCTTCGGAAAACCACAAAGTCTTGAAAGCAGGGAGAGAGAAACACTGCCTTAAAGATAGGGGGAAAACAATTTGAATGACAGCAAACACACAGAGAGCAGCCACTAAAAAGCTATACAAACAGACATACTTAAAACCCCACAAATACATCAAAATAGAATTCTAAAAAATACTCAAGAAACCCCACAAATACATCAAAATAGAATTCTAAAAAATACTCAAGAAACCCCACAGGATATAGGAAAAAGAAAGAAAACAGAGAACTGAAAACAAAAAATGAAATAACAGACTTAAGCCCCAGCACATCAATAATTATAAAATATAAATGGTCTAAATACGCCAGTTGAAAGACAGAGATTGGCAGAGTGGGTTAAAAATAGCCCCACCACAGCCCCACCATGTGTATTTACAACAATCTCCCTTTATTATTTTTTAAAGGATTTTATTTATTTATTTTTGCAAGAGCAAGAGAGAGAGTGCGCAAGCACAAGTGGGGGCAGGGGTGGGGAAAGGGAGAAGCAGACTCCCATGGAGCAGGGAGTCCCGATCTGAGACTTGATCCCAGGACCCCAGGCTCATGGCCTGAGCCAAAGGCAGATGCTTAACTGACTGAGCCACCCAGGCACCCAAGAATCTCCCTTTAAATATAACAATATAGGCAGCTCAAGGGTAGGAGGGGAGAAGAACATTTATTGTGCAAACAATCAAAAGAAAGCTGCAGTGGTTATAGATCAGAGAGATGACTCAGAACAAAGAAAATTTTCAGAGACAGAGAGTGACTTGATATCATGATACAAGGGTCAGTCCATCAAGAAGACACAGGAATCTTAAATGTGTATGATCCAAACAACAGAGCTCTGAATGAATGGCTAAAACTGAAAGGAGAAATAAACAACCCCCTGATTATGGCTGGAAACCCCAACACCCCTCTCGGAATTGACAGAACAACTGGACAGGAAATCAGCAGGGCTGTAGAAGGACTGAACAATACCATCAACCCACAGGATCCATTTGATGTTTAGAGAATTTCACCCAACAAAGCACAATAAACTTCCTTTTCCAGTGCCCACAAGATATACCTACGTAGACCATATCCTAGGCCCTAAAATAAACCTCGATAAGTTTAAAAGAATATAAATCATAGAATGTGTTCTGCAATCACAATGGACACAAGCTAGATAATGATAACAAAAAGAGAACAGGTATGTCTCCAGCAAATGGAGACTAGGCAACACATTTATAAATAACCCATGTATTAAAGAGAATATGTCAAGGGAAATTTAAGAAACTGAATTGAAGGACCATAAAAATACATTATTTTAGTAAAAATAAAAATGAGCTGAATGAAAATTAAAACACAAATTTCAATAGCGTGTTATAGTTTGTAGGACACAGCTAAGGCAGAGTGGAGGGGAAATTTATAGTTATGCATAGGTTAGAAAAGTGGGAAAATTCTCAGATCGATCATCTAACTTCCCACCTTAAGACCTAGTAAAAGAAGAACAAAATAAATCCACAGCATGCAGGAAAGAGGAAGGAATAGAGATTAGAGCAGAAGTCAATGAAATTGAAAACAGAAATAATACAGAAAAATGGATGGAAAAAAAGCTGATTCTTTGAAAAGATCAATAAAGTTGACAAACCTCTGAAAAGACTGACAAAGGGGGGAAGAGGACACAAGGGATCAATATCAGGAATGAAATGGGATATCATTACAGACCCAGTGGGCACCGGAAGGGTATTAAGGGAATTCTATGAACAACTCTACATAACTACACCTGACAACTTAGATGAAATGGACCAATTCCTTGAAAAGCACAAACTACCACAACTTACCCAGTATGAAATAGATCATTTGAATAGCTCTGGGATTGCTAACCTTATGCATATGTAATTAAAAATCACCCCCGGAAGAAATCTTCAGGCCCAGATGGTTTCACTGGAAACTTCCTATCAAGATCCTTAACTTAATCACATCTTTTGTCCTTTAAAGGTAATATTACTCTTTTGCCATCTAAGGGATATTTTTAGGTTCTAGGGATTAGGTTGTGATCATATCTTTTTGGGGTCCACCCTCAACCTACTACATATAGCCACAGTAATCAAGATTGTGTGATGAAGGGTTAGACAAAGAGATGAATCAGAATATACATGTAGAAAATGGATACACATAAACATGTCCAATTCATGGATTTTTTTTTAAGTGCAAAAATAATTCAGTGGAGGCAAGATAGCCTTTTCAACAAATCGTGCTGGAGCATTAGGACATCCATGAGCAAAAAAAAAAAAAAAAAGAACTTTAATTTCACACCTTACAAAAAATTAACTAAAAATGGATCTTGTCCTTAAATGTAAAATGTAAAGCTGTAAAACTTTTAGCAAAAAACATATGAGAAATTCCTTGGGAACTAGGAGAAGGAAAAAAATTCTTGGACTCAACACCAAAAACTGCAATCTGTAAGAGGAAAAAAAAAAAATCAATAAATAGGATTTCATCAAAATTAGAAACTTCCTCTGTGGCAGATCCTAGATGAAGAGATAAGGTACAGACTGGGAGAATTTATTTGTAAACCACAATATCGGATTTTTTCTAAAGATTTCTAATTTTTTTTTCTAAAATATATCAAGAACACTCAAAACAGTAAAAATCTGAAACAAAACAAAACAAAAACATCCCCAAACTGCACAATCCCACTAGAAAATGACCAAAGACACAAGCAGGTATTTCACCAAAGAAGATGTACAGATGGGAAATACATAGGAGATGTTCACCATCATTAACCACTAAGGAAATGCACATTAAACCTACAATGAGATGTCTCTATATATGTAATGGCTAAGACGAAAAAGCAGTGACAACACCAAATGTTGGTAAGCATGCAGAGAAATCAGACCACTCATATATTACTTCTGGAAAGCAGCTTGTTATTTTCTTAAAAAACAAAAACTAATTATGAACCAGCAATTGCACTCCTGGACACCTATAGAGAACTGAAAACTTATACTTTTTAAAAAAGATTTTATTTATTTATTTGACAGAGAGAGATTATGAGTAGGAAGAGAGGCAGGCAGAGAGAGAGAGGGCGAAGCAGGCTCCCTGCTGATCAGAGGGCCCGATGTGGGGCTCGATGCGGGGCTCGATCCCAGGACCCTAGGATCATGACCCGTGCCGAAGGCAGAGGCTTAACGCACTGAGCCACCCAGGCGCCTTGAAAACTTACATTTACATAAAAACCTGTACATAGTATTTATAGCAATTTCTTCATAATAGCCCCAAACTGGAAACAACCCTGATCTGTTTTTATGGGTGAATGGTTAACCTACCTATGGTCCATCCATACCATGGAACAGCTTTCACCAATAAAAAGCAATGCAACAACCTGTATGAATAGCCAGAGAACTGATGCTGAGTGAAAAAAGCCAATCCCCAAAGGTTGCATACTCTAGGATCTCATTTATAGAACATTCTAGAAATGGCAAAATGATTGAAATGGAGAACAGATTAGTGGTTGCCAGTGGTTAAGGAGTTGGGTGGGTGGAGCTGGAAGAAAGTGGGTGTGGTTATAAAAGACCAACAGCAGGGATGCCTGTGGGGATGGAAATGTTGTGTATCCTGATTGTATCTATGTTAGCATCCTGAAGGTGAATATTGGACTATATATAGCTTGCAAGTTATTTCCTTGGAGGAAAATGGGTTCAAAGTTACATGGATCCCTCTGTATTATTTCTTACAACTGCATATAAATCTATAATTACCCCAAAATAAAAATTTTAATAAAAATGTGAGTATAAAGCCAACAACCTGTGTACCACCCTATACAGTTGGCTAATATGCTGTTTTTGATCATCTGTATGACATTCTCAGCCATCATTCTTCAAGCATTCCCCTCACCCTCTTAGCAAGTCCCCTTGGGGGACTCCATCTGACTGTCTCCTACTGTCTCTTCTAAATCTACTTTATCTTCTGTATTTTCCATCATTTTGTCTCTCTAATTGAGTCTGACATTCTTTGCTTTTTCACTGGGTTGCTTAGTTATGACAACCTGTGACCTAGTGAATGAACTCTCCTTTCCTGGAGCCATCTCCAAACTTGTTTCTTAACCTTAGCTTACACAGCTGTTTCGTAGCCTGTGCCTGATAACTTCAAGGCCTGAAGGCTTTGTGGGTCTGTTTCTGTTTGTTTTTCTGCTTTCTCTTGCTCAGAGAGTCTGTTTTTTGGGGGGAAGGGAGTCCTGTATTCTTTGGCTATAGTTTGGGCACTGTATTTAAAAATTGTTTGTAGGGAAGCCTGGGTGGCTCAGTTTGTTGTGTGTCTGACTCTTGGTTTCAGCTCAGATCATGATGTCAAGGTCATAAGATCGAGCCCCACATCGGGCTCCGCGCTTAGCATAGAGTCTGCTTCAGGATTCTCCCTCCCTCTTCCTCCTACTCTCTCTCTCACTCACTCTTTCTCCCTCTCAATAAATAAATAAAATCTTTCAAAAAATTATTTGGAGATAGAACTTGAGGCCAAGAATGGAGGTACTTCACTTCAAAGAAGAGTGCATTTACCTCTGCCGGTTTCCTCAGTTACTATCAATTAAGAATCACCTTAAAGCAAGTTGAAGGCTTGAGATACCCTTGCCAAGCCAGGTGACTTGAAAACTGGCTATAAGTCTGTGAGGGATTGTTCTACTCCCGGGCCCTCCTGTCCAGTGAGACCTTCTCCTGATGCCCCGGGCTTTGATTCTGTCCTTCTCTCCTGAGAAATTCGTTTCTCTTCATTTTTGGCCATATAATTTCTTACTGTATTATCATTAGTTACATTACTAAGATTTTTAAAAATGTTTACTCACCAATTTTAGTTGTTTTCACCATACAAATTAGCTTTCTGTGATAGGGTAACAGAGGGTATCTTTTTTTTAAATTAATAGATACAAAGTTCTTAGTAGCTACGAAGTTCTAAACAATGTGATCTAGAGAAACAACGCATCGTTGAAACCTCATTCGATAAGATCTGGAAATATTACAATTTGTTGTCACAGATTTAGTCATCTTTGAATCCAGAACATAATAGTCCTTTCTTAAGTATCTTTTAAGCTTCTGTTATTAAAACAAATAAATATAAGCAACTGTGAAAGAGCAGAAAATGTCAAAGCAGTTGATGTCCTAGAAACACATCTGAAAAGAGTGTAGCAAGAGTAATGTATTAGTTTCCTAGAGCTGCCATAACAAATCACGACAAACCGCCTTAGAACAGAAATTCATCTCTTACAGTTCTGGATGCCAGCGTCCAAAATCAAGGTGCCAGCAGAGTGGCAGGTCTAGGAGAGAGAATCTGTTTCTTGCCTTTTCTGGCCTCTACGGGCTGCAGCGTCCCGATCTCTGAGGCCATGGGCATGTCGCTCCCTACTCCTCTGTGTTTATCAAATCTCCCTCTGCTTCCTCTTATAAAGACACTTGTGATGGCCTTTAAATCTCATTCAGAGAATCCAGGATCATCTCCCCACCTTGAAACCCTTTACTTAATTATATGTGCAAGGTAACATTCACAGGTTCCAGGGATTAGGACATGGGTGTATCTTTTTAAAGAACACCTTGGAGCCCACTACAGGTGATATGATGCAAAATACAATTAGGTATAGCTCTTCTTGGTATAACATCTTGTTAAGCTGGAGAATAGACATTATAAAATTCATTTGAATATTGTTTGATCATTATTTCTGTCTGCTAAACTGAAAGTCTTACAAAGTCTCTTTCCGGGCGCCTGGGTGGCTCAGTCAGTTAACTGTCTGCCTTCAGCTCAGGTCGTGATCCCAGGGTCCTGGGATTGAGCCCCATGTCAGGCTCCCTGCTCAATGGGCAGCCTGCTTCTCCCTCTCCCACTGCTTGTGCTCTTTCTCTCTGCCAAATGAACAAATAAAATATATTTTTTAAAAAGTCTCTCTATTTCTCTCTCTCTCTCTCTCTATATATATATATACACACACACACACAAACACATACGTAGTCTCTCCCTCTAATAATAATATGTATAATATATAAAACAGTCTTAAAGCATTTCAAGCATCTCAGAGAAAAGGAATTAGATTAGAATGGCCTGGTATTTACATCACTAATACACATGGTTTACTTGAATCTAATTTACTTAAATTCTTACCAGCAGTGTTTTCATCATATGAAACCATTAGAGTCTTGGTGTACTCCACTACCCCAAACACTCAAAAGAAAGGACTATCTGAAAATGAAATGCAAAGTTTTCATGTAACTACAGGTACTTTTCAATTTCCACACAATTGTTGATACAAAGCACTCAGGTGATACCATCACATAGCCAAGGCAAATGATTTTGAACCCTGGGAAAAAGTCGTAATTGAACTACATTCAATGCTAACTAAAGAGGAGAAAGTTCAGTATGCAGATTTTTACTGTAAGGATATCTTTTGGGCAAAAAAAGGTGATTTTTTTTTTTTTAGGGAAAAGGACTTGAAGTGCTAAACATTAGCAGACTGTAAGATCAAATAGAATATGATTAACTGGAATTTGAATGCTAACATTAACTGCTAAGATTACATAGAATCCCGTCTCTCTAAACACCCCTTTACAAATACGATTTGCTAAAATATCGACATGTCTTTCAGCAGCCTAAATTCTACAGGCACATTATGCAAACACCAATTCGCTGACCTACCTAAATGAGAAACCCAATAAAAATAGAACAAACGTGTTCAGAAGTTGTCATCCTTTTTGAAGTGTGTCTTTGAATGATAGGAATTTATGTTCAGCAACTGTCTGCATATTTGAGAATTTTCATATTTAGTTTAATCTAAAAATTTTAAAAATATTATTAAAATTTTTAGAAGATGTTATTTATTTTGGGAGAGAGTGAGAGAGAAGGAGAGAGCGTTAGCAGGGAGAGGGGCTGAAGGAGAGGGAGAGAATCTCAAACAGACTCCCCACTGCTGAGGAGCCCGATGTGGGGTTTGGTCTCAGGACCCTGAGATCATGACCTGAGTTGAAACCAAGAGCGGGGCACTTAACTGACTGTGCCACCCAGACGCCTCTATTCTTTTTTTTTTTTGAAAACCATGATTTACTATCGCTTGTTAACAGGATGTATAGAAGGAATGTCAAATCTTTAAAGATTAAAAAAAGTTTGTATCACCCTACCATAAGGTTTGGCAACAGATTTACTTTTTAAATTTATTTTTATTTATTTATTTTTGGGGGGTGGTAGGGACAAAGAGAGAGCAAGAGAGAGAATCTTTTTTTTTTTTTTAAGATTTTATTTATTTATTTGACAGAGACACACAGAGAGAGGGAACACAAGCAGGGGGAGTGAGAGAGGGAGAAGCAGGCTCCTTGCTGAGCAGGGAGCCTGACTCGGGGCTTGATCCCAGGAACTTGGGGTCATGACCCAAGCCAAAGGCAGACACTCAGAAGCTCTGTCGGTTGAGTGAACCACCCACGTATCCCCCTTCTGTCTTTTTACCAGAGACTGGCAACTAATGAAACACATGCTTAAAATAGTCCCAAGATAATTTGCACGACATGATCAGGGCTGCTCTAGGTCAAACTGCAAAGTGTCTTATTCTTTATCCTTTTCTCATTCTTCCACTTACCCTGAATGTCTCCTTCTAAAACCCTGACTGATACAGCCTCCTATCAATCCAGCAATGATTGCTCCGGAACCTGATAACCCACTCAGCACAGGTTGATGACCCTTCTGTATAATATGGATTGTCAGAGCAACTCGAATGTCCATGGCCATCCTCAGAACTTTCTGTGTAAGCAGTTAGTCAAAATGTATATATTCTGAAATTCCAATTTCATACTCATTGCAAAAGGATTTCCATCCGTCAGGGCTTTGGCACTACGGGGCTCTGTATATTGTTTCCTGTTGCACTCCTCCCTGAGCCAGGTGAAGATTTTCCCATTAGACTGGTCATCCCACCAGCTCTTGACCCACAAGTTCAACACTGTCTTTTTGCATTTGGGACTGGGCTTTTTGAAAATTTTAGTATATGTGCTGCTGAAGTGAGTGCGGGAGTGGGCTTTTTGAAAATTCATAACGAAATTGACTTCTCGAGTTTGAAAACATTAAGTAATAGAACCAACATTAAAAGAGTGTTGGCTCTTTTTGATAAACTATTTATCAGAATGCATGGTAAAGAGCTGCATTCTTAGAAGAAATGTGAAATTCAGAATATCTTTGCATTTCTAAATGGAGGAGAAGTGGATAAAGAAAAGAGAATATGGTCCACTGCACCACTGGGCCACTAATGGCAGGTGAAATTCTAATAATCAACATGCTTCTGATTTCTGCATGCTTAACCTCTTAAATCCTTCACCAGGAGAACATTTTAATCCCTTGATTAGGGGTTGCAAACTACTAATCTGAGGGTCAAATCCAGTTCACTGACCTATTACATTTGCCCTCATAGTTTTAAATTTGGGAAATTTTACATAAAAAGTCTGGACTTCTGACTTGTCTTGGGGGATTGGGAAATCTGGCCACAATGCTCACATTACCATGGGACAACAACGGGTAGGTGACACAGACTAAAAACTAGCTTAATTAGAGAGGGTGCACACACCTGTAAGCTTTCAAGTGTCCTGCTTCCTTATGGATGCCTGTCCCCATAAGCCCTTAAGTTTTGGACTATTCTTAGAAGAATCAATAAGTACCTTGCAGTAAGCCAGGGGACTCTACGCAGATGAACCAGCTGAGCAATTAAAAAAATTTTTTCCCTGTATATCCACAAGAAAATTAAGTTCCAGAAATTCAGCCAACTTCAAAAGGATGAAAATTCCTCTAGGTTGTGTGTCTTCTTCTTTTTTTTTTCTTTTAAATCACTTTTGAAGGCCCTTAATTCTTTTGTTTATCTATGTAATTTGTTTTTCTTTCACTGAGAACATTAGAAAATTTAACTGAAACTAACAATTGAATCAAAGTAATCGAAAATCTTTACAAAGGCCTTTTTTTTCTTTCTAAAATGATTAACATTTTTTTCCTTTTGAATACTGAGTTGTGAACCTGGTAGGCATGTTTCTAATGGTAGAGTTCACCAGAAACTATTATTTCCACTGTGTAGCTGGCAGTATCATCCATATAGTTTCTCATTTTTATTTTAAGCACATTTAAATTTCCAACGAACACTTGAATGAATGGTGAATACAATACACAGGCAGTTGCTGTGCAAACCAGAACAACTATTAACGCTCACCTGGTAAGATGATGAAAAAAAAAAACTAAGTTAAAAAAAAGTCAACGTTATACTCAGTGGCAAGATTCTAAAGTAGAGGTCATAAACTGGCAGCCCTTCCACTATATCTGGCTCACTCTGGGTTCAACAATTTCTAAATAATTCCTAAATAATCCCAACACGGAAAATAGCAGTGCTTATCATGAACTTCCACAAGGGGGCGCTTCCAGGACGCTTGATCGGCCAAAATGACGTGCCCAGCTCCAAAGGCATTTGAGTTTGTGACCTGGGCTCTAAAGTTATTCTTCAACTCAGAAAAATTACAAGGAAGCTCATTGTCACCATTTTTTCCTGTTGTTTAAAAAGTGTTGATAATATATAAATGCATAGAAAATACAAGAAGTAGCTGTTGGAAATGATGAGACTAAAATATGACATCATTATATTGAGCATACAATCCAAAGAAATCGGCCAATTCCCAGAACTAACCAGAAGATTTAATAAGATGACTGTGAACAAGATAAATATAGCTGTTAAGAATGCTCAAGTAAGGGGTGCCTGGGTGGCTCAGTAGGTTAAAGCCTCTGCCTTCAGCTTAGGTCATGATCCCAGGGTGGCTCTCTGCTCAGCAGGGAGCCTGCTTCCCTTCCTCTCTCTCTGCCTGCCTCTGCCTACTGGTGATCTCTGTCTGTCAGATAAATAAATAAAATAATATAAAAAAAGAATGCTCAAGTATTCCAGCATGGAAAACACGAGATCTTTTCTCCCTTATCTCATCTTTTAAAACACAGATAATAGACACAAGTCAGATCCCATTATGTGTGCTAGACACATTCTTAAAGAGAAGGAGCAGGGGTGGGGCAGAGAAAGAGGAGAGAGTCCTAAGCGGGCTTCATGCCCAGCACAGAGCCTGATGCAGGGCTGGATCTCCCAACCCTGAGATTAAGACCTGAGCTGAAATCAAGAGTCACGAGCTTAACTGACTAAGCCACCCAGGCATCCCATGAATCATTGTTTCCTGTGAGCCTCTGGTCACATTTTCATCAACTGATCATAACCTTGCTTTAATGTATGTTTCTATTGATTGATTTGGAGTTATGAATAAATTTTAGTGAGTAGGCAAACTGGGAAACCCAGAATCGGCAAATAATGAGTAGACTCCATCTAAAATTGCAAAACACCCACTTATAATTTTACAAAAATATATACCTTTTTAAAAATGCGGTCTTTTTTCTTTAGCTTTTTGGTTGTTTCTCTTCTCATTCTCCTTCTTCTCCCGTACTATATCCTTCCTCACTTTCACACCATGGCCCAGGGTAACAGATGTGGACAACCTAATTGTTGTCATCCTGTCTTTTCCTTATGTTTCATCACATACAAAATAAACATATCGCTTACAAAACTTGAAGTCAACACTCTTGTCTTTGCTTAATATCTCGTAGAAATTCATCCAAGTCAACCGGCATATCTCTAAATCAGCCTTTATAAAGGCTATATGACAGTCCATGGTTTGGGGATGTACCTATTTTCCTACGATGAACATTCACTTTGTATTTGTTTTATTTTTGCTAATATAAATAATACTACAGTAAAGTTCATAGAGCATACAGGCTTTCATTTCTGTGGGTGAGGTCCCCAGAGAAGGGACTATTGGCTATTGCCAGATTATTTTCCAGAAAGGCTATTGTCAGATTATTTTCCAGAAATTTCTACCAGCAGTATCTGAGAGTTCTCTGATCTCGTATCGCTAAAAGGAATAGATGCAATACGTCTTCATTATTTTTTGCCAGACTGCTGGTAAAAGGGTCATTTCATTGTTATCTTAATTTGCATTTCCCCAAGTATCATCAAATTTGAGCAGTTTTTTGTGTTTGTCGTCATTTGGATTTGCCTGTCCGGGAACAATCTGCTTTCTCATGGGGCTGACTAATCCCTTTTTGTTGAAGTGTTAGTGTTCTTTGTATATTCCAGATCATAAATAATGTGTTCTGTGTTTTTAAAATATTTTCTGAATTTCTTATTTTTTAAAGTCTTTATTTAAATTCCAGTTAGTAGACACACAGTGTAATATTAGTTGCAGGTGTACAATACAGTGATTCAACAATTCCATACAACACCCAGTGCTCGTCACAGTGAGTGTCCTCCTTAATCCACATCACCTGTTTCACCCATCCCCCCCCCAACTGGGCTCCCCCCAGGTGACCATGATGTTTATTGATTCGCCTCTCTCTCTTTCTTTTATTTCCCCTTTGCTCATTTGTTTTGTTTCTTAAAATCCACCTGCGAGTGAAATGATATGGTATTTGTCTTTCTCTGTCTTATTTCACTTAGCATAATACTTTCTGGCTCCATCCAAAGAATGAAAGGCAAGGTTTCATTCTTTTTGATGGCTCAGCAATATTCCGTTGTATGTGTACATTACTTCTTCTTTATCCATTCATCAGTGGATGGACACTGGGCTTGTTTTCATAACATAGGTATGCACATTGAGGTGCATAGATCCCTTTGAATTAGTATTTTTGTATTTTGGGGGTAAATACCTAGTACTGCAAATTGCTGGATTGCAGGGTAGTTCTATTTTTAATCTTTTTGAGGAAATTCGACACTGTTTTCCAGAGTAGCTGCACCAGTTGGCATTTCTGCCAACAGGGCACAAGGGTTGCTTTTTCTCCACATCCATGACAATACCCATTGTTTCTTGTGTTTTTGGTTTTTTTAAAAAAAGGGGACGCCTGGGTGGCTCAGTTGGTTAAGCAGCTGCCTTCGGCTCAGGTCATGATCCCAGCGTCCTGGGATCGAGTCCCACATCGGGCTCCTTGCTCCGCAGGGAGACTGCTTCTCCCTCTGCCACTCTGTCTGCCTGTGCTCGCTCTCTCTCTCTCTCTCTCTCTCTGACAAATAAATAAATAAAATCTTAAAAAAAAAAAAAAAAAAAAGCTCCATAACTGAAGTGGAGCCCAATGCAGGGCTTGAACTCATGACCCTGAGATCAAGACCTGAGCTGAGATCAAGAGTCTGTTGCTTAACCAACTGAGTCACCCAGGTGCCCCATCTTGTGTTGTTGATTTTAGTCATTCTGACAGGTGTGAGGTGATATCTCATTGTGGTTTTGATTTATATTTCCCTGATGATTCTAAAGATTTACTTATCTATTTATTTGAGAGAGAGTACAAGAGCAGGGTGAGGGACAGAGGGAGAAGCAGACTCCCTACTGAGCAAGGAGCCCTGATGTGGGGCCTTTAAAATTTTACCAAATACCTTTTAAGGATTAAATTATACGATTATTTGATTTTCTCTTTTAACTTACTGAAGAACTTGTAATGAAATATATTGGTTAGCTTCCTGATACTGAATTCTCCTTGCATTCCTGGACTATAGGAGTTCATCACGTTGTGTTGTTCATTTGTCGCATGGCTGGATTCGATTTACTAATACTTCATCTGGAATTTTTGCTGATTTTTAAAGGCACAAAAACTTTATAAAAAGAATTGGGGGGAGTTTCCACTCTTTTCTATAGTGAGTAAACATTCAAATAACATTGGAATTATCTGTTCCTTATAGGTGACATAAATCTCAGCTCTTTATCTCTGATTCTTTTTTTATTTCAGTGGCAGTTGCTTGATACCCTTTCCAATCTCTTTCATGATACTTGGTTTATGCAAACTTTCCCTCTCTTCTTACGTCTATCTTGGTAATTTAGAATTTGCTAGGGAGGCACTCATTCCTCCAGCTTTTTTTTTTTTTTAAAGATTTTATTTATTTATTTGACAGACAGAGATCACAGGTAGGCAGAGAGGCAGGCAGAGAGAGAGAGGGGGAAGCAGGCTCCCCGATGAGCAGAGAGCCCAATTCAGGGCTCAATCCCAGGCCCCTGAGATGGTGACCTGAGCCAAAGGCAGAGGCTTTAACCCACTGAGCCACCCATGCGCCCCCCCCCCTCCAGCTTTTTAAATTCGTTTTTTCCATCCAGTTGCCCTGGGAAGTCTCTTACGTCTTTTCATCTTGCCAGTATTTGTGGTTATATTGTCTTACATATTTCTGTTATTTTTTATTAGCTTGAGACGTAATTGGAATAAAAAACACATATATGAAGCGTGTAATCTGGTAATTTTTGACAAATGTGTATGCCAGTAAAAGAAACCTGACCACAATCAGGATAACGGAACTATCCATCACCCCTCAAAGTGTCCCCAGTGGTCCTCCTACTTCTCCACCTCACCCCCAGGCCACCGCTGATCTACCTTCTGCTGCAAAAATTGGCTTGTGTTCAGTGTGTACTCTCTTTGGTTTCTTTTGCTCAGCATCATGATTTGGGGTTCGTCCCGGTTGTTGATTTTACCCATAGTTTCTTCCTTCTTTTTGCTGCGCAGTGTTCCATTATGTGGGTACAGTCCGATTTGCTTATCCATTGACTTGTTGGTGATATTTGTGTTGTTTCCAGCTTGGGGTCATTATAAGCAAAGTTGCTATGAACATTTGTGTACAAGTCTTTGTATGAACATGTGTTTTCATTTCTCTTGGGAAAATATTAAGGAGTATGGTACGCAGATGTTTCACTTTTTAAGAGATTATAAAACTGCTTTCCAAAGTGGCTCTACCATTTTACATCCAACAGTTGTTATGGTCAGTCTTTAAGTTGAGCTATTCTAATAGTTGGGTAGCGGATCAACAAATGTTGGCAAGGGTGTGGAGAAGAGGAACCCCTGAGTACTATGGGTGGGGGAGTGCAAACTGGTGCAGCCACTGTGGAAGAGAGTATGAGGTTCCTCAAATATTTGAAAATAGAACTGCCCTATGATCCAGTTATCTCACTACTGGGTATTTACCCCCAAAATACAAAAACACTAATTTGAAAAGATATATGTACCCTTATGCTTACCGCCGCATTATTTACAATAGCCAAATTATGGAAACAGCTCGTATCCATCAATAGATGAATGAATAAAAAAGATACGGTATCTATATTCAATGGAATATTATTCAGCTGTAAAAAATGAAATCTTGGGGCGCCTGGGTGGCTCAGAGGGGGAAGCCTCTGCCTTCAGCTCAGGTCATGGTCTCAGGGTCCTGGGATCAAGCCCCATGTCGGGCTCTCTGCTCAGCAGGGAGCCTGCTTCCCTTTCTCTCTCTCTGCCTGCCTCTCTGCCTACTTGTGATCTCTCTGTCAAATAAATAAATAAAAATCTCAAAAAAAGAAAAAAAAATGAAATCTTGCTGTTTGCAACAAGATGGATGGAACTAGAGGGTATTATGCTAAGTGAAATAAGTCAGTCAAAGAAAGACAAATGCCATATGTTTTCACTCATGTGTGGAACTTAAAAAACTGAACAAAGGGGAAAAAAGATACAAACCAAGAAATAGACTCTTTTTTTTAAAAAAGATTTTATTTATTTATTTGAGAGTGAATGAGCAGGGAGAGGGGAGGGGCAGAGGGAGAGGCAGAGGCAGACTCCCTGGTGAGCAAGGAGCCTGATGCAGGGCTCAATCCCAGGACTCTGGGATCATGACCTGACCTGAAGGTAGACACAACTGACTGAACCACCCAGGCGCCCCAAGAAACAGACTCTTAAGTCTAGAGAACAAATTGATGGTTACCAGAGGGGAAGGGAGTGGGGGGATGGGTGAAATAGATAATAAAGATTAAAGCGTGCACTTGTGATAAGCACTGAGTCATGCACAGAATTTTTGAGTCACTATATTATACATCTGAAACCAATATAACACTGTCTGTTAACTATACTGGAATTAAAATAAAAAAATTAATTTAAAAAGTTGTGTAGTAGTATATTAGTGTAGTTTTAATTTTGATATGGGCTTGATTTTGACTAGGGTTTGATTTTGTGTCCTGGTTCGAATTCTCTTCAGTTTGTTTTTGTTGCTTCACAACTCAATTAGAAACAAACCAGGACAATCTACTCCTTCCACAACAACCATAGACAGAGATACTTGTAAATCTTGTTAAAAAAAAAAAAAAGGAGGGGGATATCAGACGATTAAAGAAAATCGTAAGAGAAAACACATTTGCAATACTGTACTGTATTTATTGAATAAAATCCATGTACAAGAGAATTTGCACAGTTCAAACTCATGTTGTTCAAGGATCAACTGTACTGTTTTCCTAACCAATAACTGCTATAAACTATAAGGTGCACAACTTTGGGTTCATTTTTCACAATTTAAAAAACACGAGTCTTGGGACACCTGGGTGGGTCAGTCACTTAAGCATCTGCCTTCAGTTCAGGTCATGATCCCAGGATCCTGGGATTAAGCCCCGTGTTGGGCTCCCTGCTCAGTGGAGAGCCTGCTTCCCTCATTCCCTCTGCCCTTTGCCCTTTTCATGCTCTCTCACTCACTCTCTCAAATAAACTAAAAATCTTAAGAAAAAAAAAAAGCATACCATGAGTCTTATTTTGAAGTTGGGGGAAATTTACCCCTAGAAGAGACCTTAAACTGAGGCTCTTTTGATAAGGACATGAGACAGACTGCTTTCTCATTGAGTTTGGAACAAATAGGTGACATCACAGTGGGGTCAGCTTCCAACCAAAGCTAAAACACAAGTCCCTCGGATTCTCCCACCTAGTCTTCTTCATAGTCCTCCTTCACATCCTTCTCATCATTCTTTCATTGTCTATCCCCCATTAGTTCTAGGACTTCCTTGAATCATGCCTTCCCTTTCCATTTCATTTCTGCCCTCCTTATCATTTCTCTATTCCTCATCTACCTACAAACATTCAAGGCTTCTGGTTGGTGCACATTTGTTCCCCTATACCTCCCTGACCTCCACACTGTAAGCAAGAACATTTGAGATGCTAACCAAGACAGTCATTGCAAGGCAACCAGGGTCCTGACCCATCGTCAAAGGACCTCTCCGTCCCAATTTCTTGAATCCACTAGATGGTTTCCAACTGGACTCAAGTCTTGATTTTGCTTCTTAATACAGCCCCTATCACTTTTCTCCTCTGTCTTGTAATTATCTTCCCAACTAAATGCCTTGCTCCAGAACCCTTTCTCGGCTCCAGACCACCATCAGAGCTCAACAGATGGTTTAGCCAGTGCTCCAAGAAAAATGCCAATGAGGGATTGCTGACTCCACACAGTTTCGCCGAATCTTGACCAAGACCCCACAGAGATTACTCTAACCCCTAAGAGTGTTCTAAGACAAATGATGTCTGTCTTGCACAAGAGGGGGTACTGACAAGGACAAACACAGACCTTTTCCCTTTTGCCTGAACCCACTGACAAGGCCAGCCACTGATCCTCCAACTCCCCATTCTTTGTCTCATGATTGATTTGCTAAGATTAAAACTGTCCCCTGAAACTCGCTAACCACAGAGAAAAACATTTCCTGTTCACATAACTGACTGAGACTTCTCCTGCTTGAAAACAACCCCAACTATAAATCACCCCATCTGCAACTTGTTTACTCCTTCCTATAAAAGTCTAAGGCAAAAACATCCTGCTGAGATGCCCTAATCTTTGGATTTTGGATGCTCCACCCATTGACTGAAAACCACCAATCTTCTTACCTGTCTGACTTTTGTTTTTGGTATAAATCTCATGAAAAAAATGATCAAACCATAGAGCACTAGCACAAAAACCAAAAAATGGACCAAGAAACAAAAATAAATTCATGTTATGTGGAAATCTGATCTATGATAAAGAAGGCATCACTCCATGAAGAAAAAGAAAGGAAATAAAGTTAAATAACCACCTTATATTAAAATAAAAGGGGAGGAATCTCAGACTGAAGTCCTAGATTCAAAAAGTTAAACTTACAAATCAAATATAAGAAAATGTTGGAAAATACCTACGAACTAGAAGTGGAGGGAAATTTCCTAACCCAGACTCAAATAATGCGTGAATTTGAGTACATCAAAATAAAAGATTTCTGATAATGCAAGCATTGGCAAAATTAACAGAGACATAACAGACTGACTAGGGGTTACATCAAGGAGAATTGATTTTAGACTCTCATTTGTAGCCATTATTGGGTGATAAATTCAGTGTAGTGATTGCAATGATCATTAAAAAAAATAAAGTAGGGGCACCTGGGTGGCTTAGTGGGTTAAAGCCTCTGCCTTCGGCTCAGGTCATGATCCCAGGGTCCTGAGATCGAGCCCCGCATTGGGCTCTCTGCTCAGCAGGGAGCCTGCTTCCTCCTCTCTCTCTGCCTGCCTCTCTGCCTACTTGTGATCTCTGTCTGTCAAATAAATAATAAATAAAATCTTAAAAAAAAATAAAGTAGAATAGAATGAAAAGGATCAGAAATCATAGTAAGTGTTAGAGGAATATACTCATTAACTTTTTAAGTTATGTAAATAAAATGCAAATTAAATATACATTATACACAATGTGTATTGGTGGGGAATATAATATTTACATATATGTAATATATCAATACATAGTAGCATATAATTAATCACATTTAATTACATTGACTTAATATACAATCATATATTAATATAATCAATATATAATATAATTAATATATTTACATATAATCTTTATATGTACTAAAATGATTTATATTATAGATTATGTATATATGTTGATTATTTTAAATATATTTTTACTGTCAATTATAATTAAAACAGTGAAAACCATTTGATAGTTACTCGAGCAAATCACAGAGAAAATAATGATATTCCACAGAAATAGTATCCCAACAGGCAATGAGCAGAGAGAGAAGCCCCTGTTACTTCTTAACAAGTATATGAAGAGCTGCTCAAATTTATTAGTAATCTGGCAGATACAGATACATTTAAAAAATATGTTACTTCAGAATGACAAAAATAAAAAAGACATATGTTACTAAGTGTTAGGATACACGGGAACTCTTGTAGTTTTGATGAAACTATAAACTGGTTAGGACATCCTAGAAATAATAATTTGTGGTACTTAGTGGAATTAAGAACGTGCATTCTCTTTGACTCAGCAAAGAGAAATCCATGTCTAGGTGTGTCTCTCTGGGAGTGGGCTATATACCACCTTCGCCCTTAAGGTGGCTTATAATGGGAGGCTTGCCATGATGGTGTTGAAGGATTGCAAGATTGCAGGCAAATCTAGGTTTTATCATTAGGGGAATGGATACCTAGAATGTGGTAAATGCACATTTATGATATGAATTCCTATGCGCTAGTTAGAAGCAACAGACTGTGTACACCAAACAAAATCTTGAGTGATAAAGGAAAACAGAATAAGATCTGCAGCATAATACCATATATGCACATACTGATCTGCATATTTTAACAGTTGAAACTAGTTATCTTTAAGTAGTAGCAATACAGATTTTTTTTCTTTTCTTTACCCTTTTTGGTATTTTTAAAGTTTTCCACAAGTTTATATATATTGCTTTTATTTTTTTTATTTATTTATTTTTAGATTTTGTTTACTTATTTGAGAGAGAGTGAGTGAGAGAGAGAACACGAGCAGGAGGAAGGGCAGAGGGAGAGGGAGAAGCAAACTTCCCACTGAGCAGGGAGCCTGATGCGGGGCCCAATCCCAGGACTCCAGGATCATGACCTGAGCCAAAGGCAGATGCTTAACCAACCAAGCCGCCCAGACACCCCTTATATATATTATTTTTCATAATGAGAATATAAATAATAAATTTTGCTATTAAAAAGTCACCTATGTGAAAGAATAGTCTTTTCAACAAGTAGATATTTTTTCAAAGAAGATATATAAATGGCCAACAAGCACACACAAAGATTCTTCACATCATAGGCATCAGGCAAATGCAAATCAAAACCACACTGAGGTACTGCTTCCCACACGTTTGGATGTCAGTAAAAAAGAGACAATATACAGGATTGGCAAGGATGTGGAGAAATTGCAACCCTCTGCACTGATTAATGGTTGCCTACGGCTGGGAGTACAGAATGAGAGATGACTGCTAATGGGTATGAGGTTTCTTTCTGAGGTGATGATACAGCCTAAAATCAGACCATGGTGATGGTTGCCTAATTCTTGATGCTTTTTAGGCATTGTGATGAGTGCCAGAGCATTCTGCATACCTCTGTTTTCAGTAATAAGGAAACACTGTAACTAGGAATCACCATAATTTTCCCATCATCAATGTCTCCAAATAAAGTCTGATCACTTAGAGGGAAAAAAACTATGAAAAATATTTTACATAATATTGTTAAATATACTTGTCTTTTATAAAATTAATAAAAGCCCATTGTAAAATTTATAAAACATTAAAAAAATTAGAAATAGCTCTTATCCTCATCCCCACCATATAATCACTGTTAATTTTGTGGTCTATTTTCTCAGTTTTTATGTTTTAAATAAAAGTTGTATTGTATATTTGGATTCCATAGAATGTAGTATTTTATAATTATTTTATCCTTTTAACTCTGATCTAAAACCTAGATCTGGGCACTAGATGCATTTGTCCTTACTGGATTATCACTGCTTGTCTGACCTCTCCGAGGGCTGAGATGGGAGAGGGGACACACACTAACCCATCCATATCTATGTCTATCTATTAAATAAACCCAAATTTACATTTCAGATATAAGACACCTGCATAATGAAAGTGAGGGGATAGAGAAATATTTGTCATGCAAATGGATGTCAATGAGAAAGCCAGAGTAGCAATACTTATATCAGACAGAAAAACAAACAAACAAACAAACTTCTATCAGTTAAAATAGACTTTACAGCCAAGTCCATACATGTCTCCAAAGAAGACATCCAGATGGCCAACTGACACATGAATAGTTCCTCAACATCCTTTATCACCAGGGAAATGCAAATCAAAACTATAATGAGATATCTCCTTACACCTGTCAGTATGGCTAAAATCAAAACCCTAAGAAACAACAAGTGTTGGCAAGGATGTGAAGAAAAAGGAACCCTTCTGCACTGTTGGTGGGAATGTAAACTCGTGCAGTTTGGAGGGTCCTCAAAAAGTTAAAAATGAAACTACTCTATGGTCCAGTAATTACACTAGTGGGTATTTACCTCCGAAATACAAAAACACTAATTCAAAGGGACACTTGCACCCCCATGTTTATTGCAGCATTATTTACAATAGCCAAATTATGGAAACAGCCCAAGTGTCCATCAGTAGATGAACGAATAGAGAAGATATGGCATGTATCTAATGGAATATTACTCAGCCATAAAAAGAATGAAATCTTGTCATTTGCAATGACATGGATGGAGCCAGAGAATATAATGCTAAGTGAAATAAGTCAGAGGAAGACAAACACCCTATGACTTCACTCATATGTGGAATTTAAGAAACAAATGAGCAAAAAGAGAGAGAGAGACAGACAAACCAAGAATCAAACTCTTAGGTAGAGAACAGATGGTTACCAGAAGGGAGATGGGGGGAGGGGGCAGAATGGGTGAAATAGGTAATAGGGATAAGAGCATGCTTATCTTGAAGAGCACTGAGTAATGTATAGAATTATTGAATCACTATGTTGTACACCTGAAACTAATATTTTTTATTTATTTATTTATTTATTTATTTGAGAGAGAGTGCGAGTACTGGGGGGGAGGGGCAGAGGGAGAGGGATAGTATCTTAAGCAGGCTCATGCTGAGCATAGAGCTTGATTCGGGGCTCAATCTCATGACCCTAAAATCATGATCTGAGTCAAAATCCAGGGTTTAGCACTTGGGGGGGGCCTGGGTAGTTCAGGGGATTAAGCGTCTGCCTTTGGCTCAGGTCATGATCTCAGGGTCCTGGGATCGAGCCCCGCATCAGGCTCCCGGATCAGCAGGGAGTCTCCTTCTCCCTCTCCTTCTGCCCTTACCCCACCCCCCCAACCCGGGGGCTCGCTCTCTCACTCTCTCGAATAATTAAATAAAATCTTAAAAAAAAAAAAGAGTCTGACACTTAATCAAGTGAGCCACCCAGGTATCACACACCTGAAACTGACATAACACTGTATGTTAGCGATATTGAAATTAAAATCAAATTAAAATGTAAAAACCCCCGAGTTTGTACTAATATCTCCCACTTTAATCTAGCATCACAGAGTTCATTCTGCCTTCTCTTCCTCTGCTTCTTTCTAATTTGTTTCTCTTCCAGTGAGAAACCTGGCTCCTATAATCTACACTTTATTTACTTATGTACTCAACCCTAGAATACACATTAAGTAGTTTCAGAATTTCTAATCTTTACCCCTTTAAGAAACAAATTTAACACCTAGAGTACGGTATTTATGTCCAGTTCATTTTGTCTTCAGCCTTACAGTATCCAGTCAAGACATTTCTTTTCCCAAAATTACTCGGTCACCTCCTTTTCCTTCATGCTTTTCACTGAAGTCATATCAGACATTGCAATACATTTGTTACAATGTGCATTCCATCCTGAGATCCCTCAACATCCTGGATGATGTTTTTAAAATGGTAAACAGTTAACTTCACTCTTCGTGGTGTATGTTTCCAACGATCTTGATAAATGCAGGGTCGTGTATCCATCACAACATGACCATAGGCAGTTCCATTACTGTAAACACATCCAAGCATGACCCCTTTGTGGTCGGTCTCTCCAATTTCCCCCAATATCAGGCAACCACCAATCTGTTTTCTGCCTCTCTAGTTTTGCCTTTTCCAGAATGTAGTGTAAGTGGAATCATACAGAAGTATGAATATCGGTTTTTGGGTTTAGATTCTTTTCCTTAGCCAAATACATGTAAGATTATTCTATGTTGTTGCATCAATTGACAGTCCGTTCCTTTTTATCACCAAATAGTATTCTCTGGTATAAACAGGTTGTTTATTTGTACATGAGTTGAAGAACAGCTTGGTTGTGTCCAGTTTGTGGGGATTATGAATAAGGCTGCTATAAACATTTACATTCAGGTTTTGTGTGAATATAAACTTTCAATTTACTTGGATTAATATCTAGGAGTGGGATTACTAAGTCAAAGGGAATGTGTATGTTTATCTTTCATAAAACTAACAAACTGTTTTCCAAAGTGGCTGTTCTATTCTACATTCCCACCAGCACTGAGAAAGAGTTATGATGACTTTGGGACCATACTGGTATTTGAAATAATCATGTTGCTTCCGCCCCTGTCTTCCAACTCCCAGACTCTATTGTTTGTCTGCCATATGAATATCTTCTTCTGTCAAGTGTCTGCTCAGATCTCTTGCCGATTTTAGAGGTTGTTCATTTTCTTCTTGTCTAAATAGTTCTTTATATATTCTTCATTCAAAGTTTTTACTGGTTATGTGACTTGCAAATATTTTCTCCCAGTCTGGATGGTTTATCATTTTCTTAATAATGTCTTTTGCAGTGCAAAATTATTAATTTTAATAAAGCAGAATTCATTATTTATTCTTTTATGGATTGTGCTTTCATGTCCTATCTAAAAACTCATCAGTAGGGCCACCTGAGTGGCTCAGTTGTTTAAGCATCTGACTCTTGATCTCAGCTCAGGTCTTGATCTCAGAGTCGTGAGATGGAGCCCCATATAGGGGTCTATGCTCAACGTGAATCTGCTTGAGATTCTCCTTCTCCTTCTGCCCCTGCCCCTGGTTCATATGCTCTAAGTAAATTAAAAAAAAATAAATAAAATCTTAACAATCATCAACACACTCAAGGTCATGCAAATTTTCTCCTATTTTTTTTCCTGGAAGTTTTTTCCATGATACATTGGAGTTAATTTTTGTATAAGATTGGGAGTATGTGTTGACGCTGATTTTTTTTTGCATACCATTTACTGCAAAGCCTTCCCATTCTGTTCCACTAACTGATGTAGCTGTCTTTTCCCCAATACCACACTCCTTTGATGACCGCTGAATTATACGAAGTCTTGAAATTGGACAGCATTAGCAACCAAATTTGTTCTTCTTTTTGAATTGTTTTGGCTAATCTAGTTCCTTCGGCTTTCCACATAAACTTTAGAGTCAGCTTGTGTGTATCTATAAAAAATTTGTGTATCTATAAAAAATTTGTGCAATTATGATCGGAACTGTATTTAACCTGTTGATCAAATCGGAGAGTTGACACCTTAACAATATTGTTTCTCGTCAACACAGTATATCTCTTCTATTTACTTAGATCTTCTTTGACTTACTTCATCAGTATTTGTGGTTGTCAGCAGATAGATCATACATGTACATTGTTAGATTTCTTTTTTTCGTTGAGGGTAGAAATTGAAATTAAAACATCAGTACTTTTTACAACAGCCCCCAAACCCTATACTCAACAATAAATCTTTTAAGTTGTGGGCAAGTCCTATATGCTGAAAAGTAAAAAGACAGACTAGAGAAATTAAGGAAGATCTAAGAAAAGGGAGAGAGGTGGCAGCCTCAGGAGTTGAAAGACTTGGTACGGTTAAGCCTTCAACTCTCCCCTAATCTAGCTATTGATTCAACACAATCCTAACCAAAATCTCAGATTTTTTGTTGAAATCACACCAAAACATGTACAGAAATGTTCATTGCACATTTATTCCTACTTGCCAAGAACTAGGAACAACCAAAATATAGTCCCATTGGTAAGTGGTTTAACGAACTGTGGCTCATCCATAGAATAGAATACTACTCAGCAAAAAAACCCAAAACAAAACAAAACAAAAGACTACTGAGACATGCAATATAGTTGAATCCTAAGTGCATTCTGTGTGGAGAAATATGCCCAACCTATAAAATTATATATCATATAATTCCACTTATATGACATTCTGGAAAAGAAAAAGGCTGTAGAGTCAAAAACTTATCCATGGTTCCCAAGGAGTAAAAGTGGGGGAGATGTAACTACAAAGGGTCAGGAGAGGGCGCCTGGGTGGCTCAGTGGGTTAAGCCTCTGCCTTCGGCTCAGGTCATGATCTCAGGGTTCTGGGATCAAGTCCCGCATCGGGCTCTCTGCTCAGCAGGGAGCCTGCTTCCCTTCTCTCTCTGCCTGTCTCTCTGCCTACTTGTGATCTCTCTCTCTCTCTCTCTGTGTCAATGAATAAATAAAATCTTAAAAAAAAAAAAACAAAAACAAAGGGTCAGGAGAAAACTTTATGGAGTGATGGGATCTTGATTGTGATTGTGGTTACGTGAAAGTTAACATAGGTTTGTCAAAAACCTTAGAATTGCACACAAAAAGGGTGAATATTTCTTCCATGTAAATTATGTCTCTCTAAACTTCAAAAAAACAGCAGAAATGAAATTAACAAAATTAGGCAAGTTTGAGTTCCAGATGAAATATATCAAATGAGACAAAGTGTTATAATAATAGCAGAGTTATAACAGAGTTATAATATAAAATAAAGCACCAGCTATTATGAAACATTTATAAACCAAATAAAAATTTATGAAGCAAAAACTGTAGGAAATACAAAGGAAATTAAAAAGAGTTATCAGTTGATTAACTTACCAGTCTCCACACAAAGTAGGGAAAGTAAAAATAGGAATTGGGAAGACCTGAAAAACATGGTTTTCTTTCTTTCTTTTTTTTTTTAAAGATTAAAAAAAAATGAAAGTAATGTTTTTCCGTGGGGCTCCAGTTCACAACCCTGAGATCAACAGTCACATGTTCCCCCTACCAACCCAGCCAGGTGCCCCTGAAAAACATGGTTTTTTCTAAATAAAAGAGAATATAAGACATACATATTGAATGTTATTATTCTCTGGAGATGGAGACGATGTCTTCTTTTCAAATGTTATTTGCAATCAATCTCTTTATTGGTCCACACAGAGATGCTGAATTAAAAACATTTGAGCAGAGCAGATTATAATTCTTTTTTTTTTTTTTATTTGACAGATCACAAGTAAGCAGAGAGGTAGGCAGAGAGAGAGAGGGGAAGCAGGCTCCCCGCTGAGCAGAGAGCCAGATCACAAGTAAGCAGAGAGGTAGGCAGAGAGAGAGAGGGGAAGCAGGCTCCCCGCTGAGCAGAGAGCCCGATGCGGGGCTTGATCCCAGGACCCTGGGATCATGACCTGAGCTGAAGGCAGAGGCTTTAACCCACTGAGCCACCCAGGCGCCCTGAGCAGAGCAGATTAAAATAGTATTAGGAAGTTAGGTCAGGTGGCACTTTCTTAGTGGATACACTTTCATAAAAGTACTTACTCTGAATTTTTTTTTTTGGTCTGAATTTTTTTTTAAGTTTAATATTACAAAGTGATTAAAACCAATTATTAATGTTTTTTTCTATTATTAATGTTTTTATGAACTTCAAAATTTGATTCAAAATGGTTCAATTAAAAAATAAGTCTCCATACTGGTATTATTAACATTTAAACTGTAACCTGCTTATAAGAGAAGTAATACAAATCATTTTAACCCTGTATTATCATTGATGCTTTCTCATGGAATATCAATCAACCAGGTGCCCTTCATCAGTTTTCTTTTCTTTTCTTCTTCTTTTTTAATCTCTGCACTCAACATGGGGCTCGAACTCATGGCCCTGAGATCAAGAGTCACATGCTCTTCTGACTGAGCCAGTCAGGAGCCCCTCATCAGTTTTCTTTAATAAAGAACACATCATAAAAAGCATTTATAATCTTAATGGTACTTGTTTAAAGAAAATCTTAAAAAATAAGTAAATCATATATCAAGCACCTACTCTGTTCCATGTAGAGTGAGTGGAGAAGGGACATCTTTTGATAAAGAATGGACAAGAGGGCCATGATGATGGTCAGCATCACTAAAAATAGGAAGGCTTATACACCAGAGTCCCTTTATTTCTAGGACAGTTACTGATCACTCAAAATGTAACCATAATCTGGAAAAATGACTATAGGAAAGAAACAAAAACAATGGCCATAATAACTTACTCTTTCCATGTGTCAATACCCTCCCTTCTTCATGGTCAAGACCCATCCCATATGCACACCATTCCCCCTACCGAAACTCTTCACTAATTTTATTGATTTTAAATCCATTTTTCTTTTAAATTTATTCATGCTGATAATCACTTCTTTGTGATGGCACCATACGTGAATATTTTTAGTTAAACTCATATATTTTTGGGGCGCCTGGGTGGCTCAGTGGGTTAAGCCTCTGCCTTCGGCTCAGGTCATGATCTCAGGGTCCTGGGATCGAGCACCACATCGGGCTCTCTGCTTGGCAGGGAGCCTGCTTCCCTCTCTCTCTGCCTGCCTCTCTGCCTACTTGTGATCTCTGTCAAAAAAAAAAAAATTTAAACTCATATATTTTTTTCTTCCAGTAGATCACAGATTCTATAAGGGAAGAGGAAATGCTCTCTGCATTGTTTTAGCCCCAACACCCAGTCCAGGGCCTGGTACACAGAACATGTAAATGAATGAATGAGTGAGTGAATGAATGAATGAATGAACAACTTATTGAATGAATGAATGAATATGTGTGAATTAATAGATATTAATGCTCTCTAATTAGGAAAGAAAACAGGAAGGAAATTATTTCTATTAAATTAAAACAAACTAAGAATCCAAAAGCATGCTATATACAAACTCTAAAATGAAAGAAGATGAGCACCTCAAAGCCGAAATATTAATGTATTAGGGGAAAAAAGAGGTACCTTTAGTATCAAATAAAAATATAATTAAAGGCAGAAGAGCTACAGATAAACATATCTATTCTAATACAAATAGATACTTGACTAAGGAACAAAATGTCACTTTCATCACTAAAAAAGACCTATTGGTGGAAGGGAAAAGATCAGCTCCTTATCCCTTATAATGTCTATACAGATTGGTGTATATGTACTGAGATCAGTGGGTGCCCAGAACAGTGCCTGACATTAAATAAATTATTTGTAAAATAAGTGAATCATATCAAATCAAGAAACTCAATATATGGGAATATTTGGTCAAACTGATAGCTGAGGAAGCAGGTAATAATTCGGAAGATCAAGAAAAGAAACACTCCTGGAAGGCATTAGGGTAGAAAATAGGCATGAAAAATATAGTACTCAGTAAAATTAAAAATAAATAAATCCAGGAGGTTGTATAACATAGAAAGAAGAGCAAAGTCTAGCTAAGCCTATGACTGATACAGCTTTACTACTGAGTTTATAAAATCTTTATGGAACAGATAATCCATACTTTAAAGGAACACTTCCATAAAAGAGGGAAAGCTGCTAAGCTCATTTTATAACAGAACTAGAATAAAATATTAGCTAGTCAGACTCAACAGGGTATTAGAAAAAGAAAACATCATGGTCGAGTACGGTTTACTCTAGGAATGCAAGAATGGTTCAAGTAAGGTCAAATTACAAGTCTAGAAGGCAGAATGACTTGTGGTTTTAACTTTTCTTCTGCCAGAGAAGAACTTTTCTGCCAGAAAAAGAAATCATTCCTTCCATATGCCCAAGAGCCTACAGTCAGCATAATTAACCAGTGACCCCTCCAAGGTCAAAGAAGAGACCTCCCTTATGGATACCGGAGCGTGATGCAGCACAGGGAATCACCTAAGGACCACTAGCTGCTACTCTGATTCTCCTGAAAACACTACAGCATTCACTAGGTCTTGAACTGAGAAGGGAAGAATGTTTTGCAATTCCAGAAAGGAGAGTGCTGGTTACCACAAACAGAATAAGTTTAGCCATCATCGAAATGAATTTTATTGTTATGATTATTACCCTGAAGTGCTACCATTACAGTAAAAAATGTATCTAAATACTAGATATCTGTCTACTTTCCCCATGGTTTTAAGGGTGTTCCTGTGATGTGAGTATCTTTTTTCTAGAGTGTCAATAATCAACAAATCATACATGAGAATAGTTTTGAATAGGGAATGAACCAGAATTTATTCATCAACTATAAGTAAGAGAGCCCTTGCTGGTGATGACTGTGTCTGAGTTCATCAGTTTCCCCTGCAGATACAATACATTGCTAGATGCCCAAGGGTCTGATAAGTACTTGTTAAAACTGATTTGAGTTTGGGGGTAAAAATTGAATTGGTCTCTATGAGTAGGACAGCCAGATGCCTTTACTAGGAGGTTTAAATGTGTGCATCCTCCTAAAAATGTTAAAGTCGAAGTCCTTGACCCAAGCAAACATTTGAAGATATAAGGGCAGTCTAACAGATGTTGTAGTGTGATTTTTCCATTCTCGTGGGGAAAGTACCAGATCACTGAGAACAGAGCCTATAACCATTCACTCCCTTGTTTTAACAATTACCTTTTTTTTTTTTTTTTTTTTGAGAGAGAGAGAGAGAGCGCGCTTAGGGCAGGGGCAGAGGGAAAGGGACAGAGACACTTAAGCTCAGTATGGAGCTGACACCAGGTTCAATTTCACGACCCTGAGATCATGACCTGAGCTGAAATCAACAGTTGGTCGCTTAACCTGCTGAGCCACACAGGTGTCCCTGACAATTATTCTTTCCATGACCATTCAGCTAATTTATATGGAGGAGGGGAAACTATATACGAACAGAAAGACAAGTAGAGAAGGACCTTCACAAGACTGTTAACTTTTATAATAGAAGTAGGGAACAGCAGGCAGAAAAAAAAAAACCTGGGTCTTCAAAAATAAATCACATTATTTTCACTGTTGGAAAACCTTAGATCCTTTTATCACTTTCTTCTTTCAGACATGCACACTGAAAGTAAATAATGTCTTTAACAGATCCAAATCCGCACACAGCCTGAAATATTTCACACACATCCTACCATGCTCTCCTATACTAAACAAGGCTACTCAGTGTTCCTTTATTTCTCTGAAATTTTTTCTACTACTTCTTTGTTACTGATGTTTCTTTTGCCCGGATTCTGTATTCTTTTTATCTTCTCAAAACCTTTATCATCCTTCAAGATTCAATTAGGCCATTCCCGTTTCACAGGAGACTTCTCAAACGGCAACCCTTTTTCCTGGGCTCACCACCGGCCACCCCAAAAGCAAGCTAACAACCAACCAACCAACCAACCAACGAACCAACCAAAAATAGCCACTGTGTTTACTGACAGTACAGGAAGCATTAAGATGTAGGGTCCCTGTGCAAGAATTATTCCAACCAAGTAAAAACATCACCATAATGGCCATTATTGTCAATGAACACATTTCATAATTTTAAGCATCGTTAACAAAAGTCACACTGAGTGAATCTAGACATGGAAGGTCTTGGGTTTGGTTTTTTTTTTAAACTAGGAGAAACCTATATATGGTAAACTACAAATGTCAATTGGAAATAAATTCTTCATGTTACCTTCCAATGTTCCATGTTTATTATGCATAATACACACACACACTCACATAAACACACACACAGATCCCAAACCTAAAAGACTAAAAAAAATGCCAAAATTTTAAGTGGTATGATTTTAATTTTTCTTTCCTATACTTTTATTTTCTAAATTTTCCAGCTATTACTCTTTAAATCAGAGACCAAAAAACCCTACTCTTTTTACTTTTGTTAAACTCATATCCCATCATAAATCAAAACACATCAAAATCATAAGGATCCCCAAAGCTTCTTCTTTTGAGTCCTTTCTTTGTATTCATTTATTAATTTTCAACAAACATTTATCATCTACTTTGTGCCTGCGGGATGCTGGATATTTTGCTACTTTCTCTGAACTTCTGTTATAACAAGATGTTCTTGTGTTGTATTTATGGTCTCCTTTGCTCCCCTGAATTTGAAATTCTCCTCAACCATTTATTGAATACCAGGAATGCCTTAGTCACCATACTAGACAGGCATTTCAAGGAAATGCGACAGCAAATTATCACCACACACACTGCAGGGGCAGACAAGTGTGTAAATCACAGAACCGGGCTAATAAGCATGATAATATAGAAATGTACACTTGTGATGCTACTCAAAGAAAAACTAATTACTAAAGAAAGCTAGGAGGAAACTTTGCAATAGAGAAGACATTTCAGCTGGGCCTTGAATAATGGGTCAAATAATCTTGGATGAGCAAGGAGGAGGCTGGGAGTGGAGGAGGAGGCTCACAAAGGAGGAGGAGGCTGGCAGGGAGAAGGCTGACAGAAAAGGACAAGGTTGACAGAGAAGGAGGAAGATGCCAGAAAAAGAGGAGGCTGTCAAGGAAGAGGAAGCTGATAGAGACGGAGAAGGCTGGCAGGGAGAAGGAGGCTGACAGGGGGAGGAGGCTGACTGAGAGAAGGAGGCTGATGGGCCAGGAGGACGCTAGCAGGGGAGGAAGAAGCTGACAGGAAGCACAAGGCTGACAGGGGGAGGAATTGGTAAGGAAGAGCTACTGGACAAGCTGCGGGCAGCAGGGCAGGATCCCAATTCCAAGGCAGGGCAGCCAGTTTAGTGACACAGGTTGGCACAGCCAGCCAGTCCAGCTCAGCACTCACAACATCATGTGTCATTCAGTATTTACACTTCTCACCAGCAGGAGTGGAGGCAATGGGCAAACTGAGGGACTGAGCTGAGAACACCCTCCAGGCCCACGGCAGACCTACCTGGGGGCTTCAGATGAAAAGGCCCGATGTCTGGGTAGAGCACACCACTGTGTTTGGAGGTGGAAGGACTCTTTGCCCATCCTTCCAGCCTTGTCCCGTCATTCACTGATCCCAGCTCTGTCTCCCTCCCTTCCACCAGCACAGCACCATGGTCCCTGTGCCCACCACGCTCAGTCATCTTCTCTGCTCTCCACACACCTGTGAAAAATGATTTTTGTCTTCTCAGGTTGATCCCAATGAACAGAAGGGCTAGGTTGAGTTTCGTGACCCTGTTGCTTGACCACAGCTGGTTGATCTCAGGATAACCTTCTCCGGGAGACTTCTTCAGCCTGATTCCTGCTGAGGAATTTTTCCTTGAATCAGAGATCTCAGATGGAAGTTGTAGTTGTGTTGTGTGTATGTGTGGGAGCTTGGTCACACAACAGCAGTGTGTGAAAAGATCTGGCCAGGAACCCCTGCTGCTATATCCTGGAGCTGCCTGGGTCAGAGCAGAGTCCTGGGCCCACTGAGTGTGACATGCGATGGGGGCGGGTATTAATTGACTTACTGAAAGAGGAGTGTGGCTACTTCAGGCTTGGATGGTTGCTTCTGATCATGTAGAGAGACTATCCCAAAAGTAGTGGTCTGGACAAAATAGTCTTGGCTGGAAGATTACTCTGTGACCCTTCTGAATGAAGTACTTGTTACCTGTGGCTGAAAGTTGAGGTGATGAAATCCTGGTTCAGAAATGATTTTAGGGACTTCTGGTTGTGTGTGCAGCCCAGGTATATTTGTGATGAGCATCAGAATGGCTGATTAGATTCCCAAAGCAGACTATAACAATCCCTCCAGATGCAAGGGCTCCTGGCCATGTCACCTTGCCACACAGAAGAGGTAGAGTCTCTTCCTCCTCCCCTTGAATATGGGTTGGTTCTGGGACCACCTTGGCCATTGGAATGACAGAAATGACCTTCTGAGACTTTGAAGTCCAGGTATTGAAGAAATATGGCAGCTCCCACTTTTGTGCTTGGGGGAAGCCAGCTGCCATGCAAGAAGTTTAATCCAAGTATCATGATTCCACAAGTATGGAAATAAGCCTAATCTTGCTCCATGGAGAGGCCATGTGGAGAAGCTGATGCCTAGTCAGCCCCTAGTTGTTCTAGCCTGGCCAACTGAGGAATGGAAATGTGAGTTAGAAAGCCATCTTGGACATTTCAGCCCCAGCATATGAGAGAGTCTAGACTCACTAAGGAGGATGGTTTCTGGTGGTCTATTTCATTGGTGGCCTTCAAGGAAGCTCAACTCTCAATATTCATGATAGGACATTGTCTTCTTCCCTTGAACCTGGGCTACGCTAGCCATTTGCTTTAGCCAACAGAATGTGGATGATGTCATGCCAGTACTTGGCCCAAATGTGGCAGCATCAGCTTTTGCATTTTTAGGGGCCCTGGGCTGCCACAAAAGAGGTCCAGCTACCTCAAGCCACATGGAGAGGCCATATGGACAGGTCTCTTGAAAAGGAGAGGCCCCAAGACTCCATGGAGAGAGAAAGAAGTTCAGACATCAGGTGCCCAGCTGATGGCTTTGCATGAATGACAACTGCCAAGACCAGCAGAGTGACCCAACTAGGTCCAGCCCAGACCACACCATCCTGAGCAAATAAAGTAGTTACTGTTTTAGTCCCTAAACTGTGGAGTTGGTTACACAGTAACAGAAAACAGAAGCAATCAGGTAAGAGAGGGATCTTAAAACTTGTTATTTAGAACAAAAGTCTTGTTGGGCTCGGCCATGTGATTTGACCTGGCTAATGGAATGTGAGCAGACTTGCTGTAGGTAGTGCAGATGATTCGGTTGGGTCTCTTGTGTCTGGTCTTGTGCTGTGAGAAGAGCTGGCTGGGTGAACCTTGCTCTTTAGCCTGTGTTCCAGAACCATAGACATCTAGGGCAGACCTGCTTAGAGGCGAACCACCACAGCCAGTCCACAGACCGGTGAGCAAGAAATACATGTTTGTTGTCATGAGCCTGAGAGCTGAGATGTGAGAGTTGCTTCTGCTCTAAAATCTGACTACTAGGTTCGGCCAACCAAATACTATCTAAAGTCTTCCTTCAGGGAAAACTTTATAGCTTCCTGAAGGGCCTCCCTTGCAGGCTGGATCTCAAAATCCCTGCTGTACCCCCACTCTTGGATTCTGACTCAAAATAAACAGGAAGTTCTTATATAGAAAAGAGTGACATCACAGAATTTCAGCACTCATGTTATTGTCAAAACTCTGGGGAAATTTTTAATGGGCCAGGAGTTTTGAGATGTTTGATCAAAGACTACAGAACAGAATACTGATTATTCTCAATTTGTCATCACAGTGATGCTGTATTCAGTATTCAGTATGCTAGCTGAGGCTGCTGGCTGGGGTTCTAAGGGGTTGGAGTAGCCAAAGAAAATCTGGCCCAACATGTATACCACGTCAGGTGACACTGAAAGGCCATATAGCACCTGACCAACGGAGAGGAATTCAGACTGATGACACCTGGAAGTCTCTTTCCTTTTTTTTTTTTTTTGTCATTAGGAGTGGATTGATAAAGGAAGAATTTGAATCTTTCAAGGCATGCTCCCTGACCTTGCCTGTTCATAGCTAATGCTTCTACAGCCCTTTCTAGGTGCTAGGTTCTGTTCTAAGCACTTTGTGTATTAAGTCCTTTAATTCCCAAGCAATCCAAAGAAATAAGTCACATTAGTACAGACAGAGAAACAGACACAGAGAATCGTTCTCCCAAGACGACACAGCCAGAAAGGGGCAAAGACAGCATTCCAACCCAGGTGTTCCTACCTTGGAGCCCGAGCCCTTACATGCCACGCTGAATAGTAGGATTAGATGGGGTGGGTAGAGCTGTAGTTAGAGCTGGACCCCTGGAATGGACGGAGATGGGAGGTGCCAAGCACAACCGTGCCCAGCGTGGTCCTTACAATGACAGCAGAGTAGGCATGGTAATCACAGTACAGAGGCAACCGATGAAAGCCCGGGAACTTGGCATATTGCTCTAGTTCAAGGTCAGTCCTTCCCCTGGCAGGACAGCAAGATACCTTTACTATTCTGCTACCTCTGGCTCTATGCCCCAGTCTGGTGGGAAGCCAGTTCCCCACCTCACTATGCTACAGAATAGTATGTCTCATGGACCTGAAAAGCCTATGGAAGCAACTTCTTAAGATATATTGACATGATACATGTGTGGTGGAATAGAAAATCAAACTCAACAAGAATATACCTTAGCAAAGTCTGGGCTAATTCAGGATTCTGGAGCCTGTGAGGGCCTCCTAACCCAGAGTAAAGGACTGGTGAGAGCACCCTGCTTTCCCTACCACATAGAAGGACAAACAGTCCCTGGGAGGTCATTTGGGAAATGTGAGGCAGCACGTACCACATACCGATTAGAATATTCCACTCTGTTGCATTTTGGTTCTAAAAGTAGGCAGCTTTGAGTGGCATCTAGTCCAATATAGGCTATAGTACAAATCTGGTTACTCCTTTCTCATGAACCAGCAGAGCCATGAACAAATTTAAGTCTTATTTGTATTAATCTCTGTGAAGAGTGTGAGATTTTATCCTACTTGCAAACTTACAAGGTAGTTCTGGGTGCTGGGTGAAGACACCCAGCCTGCCCATTTGCTCCAAATGTCTTGTAGGCTTCTGTGGTATTATTCCATCTCTGCCCCTTTATGCACCAACACAAGGAGTGGGGCGATCCTTGCTCCCCCGCAAAGGAGAATAGTAAAGCCCTGGTGAATTTATTCAGAATTTTCTAATCAGAAAATCTAGAAAGAAGTTATTATCATTTCTACAAATGTTGAGGTTTTGTGTTACATCAACATTTTATTTTAATTACGCATGGGAAACACATGATCTTTTCAGTGCATATAGACTCTAAATGTTTTAATCCCTCAGAGGCAAATTTGCCTCTGACTCTATCCTCAACTTCACAAAAAGAAGTGAAGCAATGGGTTGATGTTCTGAGATTCACTGAATTATTGTTACTCTGTGACCCAGAAACAGGTGGTGCTGTGATAAGGAGAATGTCTACTGAATGTTCATGCACAATGGCCCCTTGGACACTGGCAATTTCCCTGGCTGGCTGGGATATATGTCTTGTGCCATAATCCCCAGTATACAGGGTTGTATCCTATAGCTACAGCAGAGTCATTTGGGAAACAAGGGGTGGGGAGTGAATGGTTCTGTTTAAGATTTCCCTTAATAAAACCCTACTGAGATTTCTGCTTGCTGTGCCCTGACCTGAGGGCTCTGACGATCAGGTGGTCTCTCTAGCCAGAGTCGTAGTGCTTCTACCGGTGACCATGATAATGATTCCACTGAATTGGAAACCAAGACCTCCGTGTAGCTTTTTTTGGTTCCTGGTGTAGGAGGAAGTAGGCTCTTCTGGACCAGATGCTTATCTTCTCCTGACGTTGTCACAGCAGTGTGCCTCCGCCTCTCCTGAGCTTTCCCAAGAGAGCATCGCTCTGGTCTTGGAAAGTATTGCCATCTTCTGACTATCTGGAAACGGGTGCTTGGAGAGAACACACCAGAGGTACATCTTTTGGAATTCCACACACTTGGGCATAGGTTTGTAAACCAATACCTTGCCCAGTGTTCTTCCAAAACCCCCATAATGGGGGTCACATTTCCCTCTTTTTAGGTACTACTATCTGTTTTTGAAGTTGAGCTTCAAGAAACCCAGATGGCTTTTTCTATCATTCCCACGAAGCTTTGCTAGGGCACCTGCAGCTGAGCCTTCTCCCCACTTCCCTTTCCGTGGCGTGACTGCATTTTACTCATGCTCCTTCTCCAACAGAGCAAGGCTCAGGTGTCCTGATCCCATAGAATGGACTCCAGTCAATAAAAGCTAAAAAGTACAGAAACAAATTCCACACAGAGATGTTTATCATTTTATAGTTTTGTAAAAACCTCAAGGAAAATCTTCCATGTAAGCGTTAACAGAAGAAATTTTCCACATATCTAAAATAGGAAAATAGGACTGAAAACGTATTGACAAATAGCAATTTGAGTTATAAATGGTGATCCTGTTTGCCTTGTTTTTATATTCACATTTAAATATTGTTCCAGGAATTGTCCTGTCAGACCAGCACATTAAGAGAAGATTGTGATTATCATTGGTTCACTATTCAGATTTTCACCTATGAGCCACCTGATTGATGCTCAAATTCGACAAGTTCACTTTGTTCCTTGTCATAAATTTTTGGCATATATCACTTGGGTGGATGTTACGTATCTGGAACATAAATGCTGTAAAAATTAATCCCCCCAGGACCACAGCCGCTGCAACAGCTATCAGTGTGTGTCCTGGAAATGGCAATGGAACTTCATCAACATAAATCTGCAACAGAAAAAGCACAGTCTTTTAGCTTCCTGGATCTAGTCATTTGAGACACTTTTTTTTTTTTTTTGAGATGCTGAATTTTATAGGATCTCTGTAACAGCGGAGATACTGTTAATCAATTTAGCAAACTTCTGCTCAGATACACACAGACATTCGGCATCCACAAAACCTAGAACCCATCTCTGGACAATCTGGCAAGTGCACATTTGCACACAATACAGAATATAAATTCTATTGTCCTAGGTCTTTAACCCCAGGGGTCTGCAGGATACTTACACTGCAGGAAAATGCTCTGTATTCAATTGTGAAGGAAGGGACAGAGTTCTGTGGGAAAACAGGAAATGCCTGCCAACTGCCCAGGGTGACCGGGGAATGCACTTCCTGAGCTGGGTCTTGAAGAGTAAGTGGGTTCCCAGAAGACAAGGAGAAGAACGGGCATTCCAGGGAGAGGGAATAAGCAAGTGCTCTTTTAAGCTGTCATCTTTTTAGAAAATCCTCTATGTGCTAGCATAGGGAAACTTCTGTAGATTCAAAATTCTTCCTATACCTGAATGGATAACCAATAAAAACAAGTGCCTAGAAGAGACACAGGATTGTGGACAGAGGGGCACGGAAGTATCTTTTTCTCAGAGACTTGAGGCAAGGGTGGATGCCATTTCCGTTAACTCTACAAGTGGGGGGTATATAGAGAGTAAGGTGGTTCGAGACCGGTGACTTAGGTTTTCTCTGTGAAGTAGGAAAGCTATATCACATATTGAGGTAGAAGAAAGTAGAGATGAGTGGAAATAGGGCAGTGGCGAATGTGGAGAAATGCTAAGGATCGCTAAGCTGCTTTAAGATATAGCTCAAGTTAATAATTAATTGATTAAATTAAATTAAATTAAGTTTAATTTAATTAAGAAAAATAGAGCTCAAATTAAAGGTACCACCATCCTCCCAGCGACCAGAGGAGGTATGCCTTTTCTGAGAATCAGCCCTCATAAGCCATTGATTCTTTCATAATTTCTCTGAGATTCATTCTTTCCATTCCACTTTTAATACTGCTACCGTGAGCTTTATTACCTCGCTTTGTATAAACAAGCCACTCAGCCCCCTCTCTGTGCTGTCAATCCATGTTGACATAAGAACACTGCCCTGCCAGATTCATCTTTGTAAGACACCTGTCCATCTATAAAACACTTTTTTAAAAAAGTGAGGTTGCTTTATTTGCAATGAAAAGAATTTTGACCATATGGAACTGGTAGCGGAAGTGGAATGTTATAAGTAGCAGAACTGAAAGGGTGATTCTGGCCAAATGGTGTGGAAAGTGGGGAGAAACCGTTCTTTCCAATCTGGGCAGATGAGTGCCTGCACGGTAATGAATCAGCTGGCTTAGCCATCTCCTGGTGTACGGCAGAGCCAATGGTGTGTGCCCAACGGTACTGGAATTATTGGGAATTTGATAGAAAATGTTAGATATTGAATGTGATATTCAGGATGGTACTTGTGGTCTTCAGGATGATACTACAAGTAAACAAAAATCTTCCTTTTAAGCCAGACCATTAGAAGAGCTTGGATAATTAGCTTTGTTACAAAATACTAATCCATTTGCAGCCACTGAGGAGACAATTGTATACTACATGTAATCGCAAAAGTAAAATTTCTTTTCTGTGCTAAAGTTGGAAAGAGCCAGAGGAAATAACTCATTGTAATCAAGTCTATTTGGGATTTGTTTCCATCTTTCTGTTTTGCTTCCTTAGCGTTGGATATCTCTCCTCTTAGTCCCCATAGCCCTCATGGCTGACAGCAGTTCCTGGGTCTACAAGCTGTTTTTTTCGATATCATCAAGAAATCCATGTCTCGGCACTTGGAGCAAAACTCCTGTGATTCACTCTGACTGGGTTGTTGTAGACCATGTCTCCATACCTGAACACCTTTTTTCAAAAATGTTTGATAGCTTCTTCTTGCTGACAGGAACATTCTAAAGTTCTCATTATGACCTTTAAGTTCTCCTACAGTTTGACCCTAACCAGCCTACTTTATTGTACAGAACATTGCATCCCAGCCAAATGCATACTTCAAAGCCATTTAAGAGATAAGATTTATGCTTTCTCTTAACTGTTTCTTTGCTGCTGCTGTTCTCTCAACCCAGAATGTCTTCCTTACCCATTTTTTTTACATAAAATAAAATTTTAGTCACCCTACCAGACATTAGAAACATCTCTTGTTCAGTTAAGCCATCCATTATTTTTTAAGAGTAGAAATCTGTATCACCTCTGAATTCCATATTCACCAGCTAAACTACCACCTCTAAAATTCTTGAAAACAGTTTTTCCTCAAATGTTTCCCTTCCAATCTTCTTTGACTATCCAAACACCATGTCTAAAAAAGTTAAAACCCAGAATCATAGAAGTGTCTTCTAGACACAATGTCACTTTACTGCCAAAATACTTCATTTTGTATATCTTAAACACAAAGAATTCATTAAATAGTCACAGTGTAATTACCAATAGCAAGGCATTAACACTGAGACAATGCTGTTCTCTAATCTGCAGACATTATTCAAATTTTGCCAATTATCCCAATAATGTCCTTTAAGGTGCACAAAAATCCCCATTGTTTCAGGCTACTTTTAAAAGCAAGTGTTGACAGTCCCAAGAATCTTACACCCTTTTTCTACTCTTTCCTAATGATTCTCTTCCTTTGTTAACTGTACAATCACTTCCTATCTTTCTTTTATTCATTTTAGTGGTTGCTCCTTCATTCCTGAAGCTTTGTGTCCTTCTGTTAACACTTCTTTTCAGCCTCGAAGAACTTCTTTATGTATTTTTTTAAAAAGAGAAGTTCTGCCAACAGTGAATTACCTTAGGTTTCCTTCATCTAAGAACGCTTTCATTTTTCCTTTGTCCCTGAAGGATAGTTTCACTGGATACAGAATTCTGGATTGGCAGTCCTTCCTCCCCACCCAACCCCTGTTCGTGGTATATTAAAGATGTCGGGCAACTTTCTTCTAGCTTCCACGGTTTCTGAGGAAAAATCAGCAGTCATCCAAATTATTGTTTACTTACATCACTTTGTTGTTGCTGTTGTTTTGGCTGCTTTCAAGATTTTTTTCTTTATCTTTGATTGTTAATAGTTTGATTATGGTATGTTTAGGCAGAGTCTCTATATCTTCCTCTGGATTCACTAAGCTTCTTAAATATGTAAATTTATGTCTTCACCAAATTTGGGACATTTTCAGCCTTTATTTCCTCTTCTTCTCCTCCTTCTCCTTCCTCTCTCCTCCCCCTCCCTTCCCCTTTTACCCCCCCTCCCCTCCCCCCACTCAGGCTCCTCCCCCACCTCTCTCTCCTCCGGTACCTCCCCCTTCTCCCTCTTCTCCTCCTCTCCTTCCACCTCCTTCCTTTTTCTGCATCACTCCCTTTTTCTCATCCTTCATGGACTCTGGGGACATAAATGGCAGACTTTTGATACTGTCACATTGATCCCTGAGGCCATTCTTTTTTTAAAGTCTTTTTTCTTCAGAGTGTTTTGCTTTCAAATTCACTAATTTTTTTTTCCTCTGCATATTTCTTCTGCTAGCAAGTCTATTCAGATTTTTAAATTTTAAATATTGTATTTTCCAGTTCTAAAATCTCCATTTGGTTCTTTTTTATAGCTTTCATTTCTCTGTTGAGAATTCTTCCCTTTCCCTTTTCAGTCATTTCAAAAGTGTTTACTTTTACCTCACAGAACCTGGTCATCATGGCTGGTTTAAAACGTCTGTCTGTCTGATCAGTTCACTTGCCATCAGTTGCTTATGGTCTTTTCTTTTGAGGATTGATTATAGTTTCTTAGTTATTGGCATATTGAGTAATTTTGGATTTTATCCTGGACATTTAAGATGTTTCTGTTGTGAGACTCTGAGTCCTATTAAGAATTCTCTGGAAAATGTTGGGGTTTTTGTTTGTTTTAGCAGCTGGCCACACTGGTTGAGTTCGGATCAAATTACGCTTTACTCTCTGTGGTGGCTCCAGTGTCAGTTCAGTTTCAAAACTTTGGCTGTGCTCTTGTGTCTTTCTGGTTCCTGTGTTACTCAGGGGTTATTCCAGAACCAAAGTGGTATTTACATTGCAGGTTTATTTTGAAGTCTTTGCTATGCTTCTTTTTTTTTTCTTTTGTTTATTTTTTGAAAGACTATTTTCACCAGTTTTATTTTATTTTATTTTTTTAAGTTTTTATTTAAATTCCAGTTAGTTAACACACATTTATAGCAGTATGGATCCGTTACTGGGGCTGGCCTTAGGGCAGGGTCAGCATAGAGAAGGGAGAGGGGTGGGGAAATAGGGAGGAGGGGGAGAAGGAAAGAGGAAGGAAAGGAGGAAGGGAAGAGAGAGAGATTTTATTTTTGATAATGTTGTATCAGTATTTGATAATGAGTGGGTGAGTCATTAATCAATTTAATCAAATCCTCATTCCTTCTCACCCCATCTCCCCCACAGGTAGCAAATGTCATTATATGAAGAAGCATAATTGAATTATTGCACATCATGTGGTAATTCGGGGAGATTGATTTTGGTTTCCAAATCTTGGATCTTGATAGCTTTTGGCATAGTAAGACTCTACTGCTACAATGAAGATAGTCAGGAAGATCATAATGGAAACTAAAATGCTATGGACATATGTTTCTTTGGGGACATGGCATGAGAGGGGAGGTGGTAAAAGTCTGAAAACAGAGTTAAAAACAGAAGATGGAGAGAGAACATAAACAAATACAGGCACTTACTAAATTTTTCCCACTGTTGATGGGTCCTGCTACGTGTCACACACACTACCTTAATCATTACTGACAATGTCATCCCCATTCTCCAGCATCCCCTGTCTCCAGGCCTTGTCCATCCCACAAATTACACCATTTTCCTCTTTTGTGTCTCTTGCAGACACTTGTCAGGTGACTTCCCCAGCCATCACCCCCATCAGTACCTTATGTGTTTACTGTACCTGAAATTCTTCAACTAAGTTACAAAAAGTGACTCCCGGAACAACGGACACTCTGAAGTGAAAAAGCTCAGAGCCCTGTGGAAAAAACACACTTGCTCAGTAGCAACACAGACACGAATGTTCCTTTACGCTATAATACACAGTGGAGCCACTCTCGCTATAGATGTTGCATAGATAAATCCAATTTCCTTCCTAAGGCTCTCGGTCATCTACTTCGTGTATCAAAATAAAAATGGAGGAAGAACAACAATAGCGGAAGCTTCTTTTTAGATGAAGAAATGTAAACATAAAACCCAACATGGCCTGGACAAATAATTTGGGCTAATCTTCATATTCATGGTTCTGATATGTCCACTTGTTTTTATTGACTTTCGCAACAATTACCGGAATTATATCCGCTTCATGTATTCCTGTAGACAGCTGGAACCGGAAGACATACCTGTGTATGTCCAGATGAAGGATACCAAACCCGTTTTAGTCCCTAAATTTTGAAAATACCCTTTCTGCTCCACCTTGAAAAATAATTAGTTTTGCCTAGGAGCTCCAAAAATAGTAAGTTAATGTTAAATTCCACTTTCAGATACCTTTAGAAATAATAATATCAAGAGAAAGGGAGGAAAAATAAATACCCTCCATCTATTTTAAAGATACAGTTTCTACCATTGATGGACACTTACACTTTAAAACTTAAGCCAATCTTAGTTTAGACATGTATGTTTTATTTCAACTCAAAACAGGAAAAACAAAAGTGTTGTCAACTCACCTTTATACTTAAGTTGAGGCCTAAAGGATTATATACTGGAGCATTAAGACGGTGTTCTAAGTAATTTTTCAACTTCCTTACGTTTGCTGGTACACTGTGTTCTAAAAGTACACGAAGTGCATTTTAAGCGCACTTATGTTATTTTCACATTTTGCATAAAATGTGCTACGTAATCAAGGTATAATAAAGGATTTCACTCTGCAACATGGCTAAGTTATCCCAGACTTTTGGTTTGCTTTGACTATATAGAAAATATATTTAGGAAATATTAGGCCTTATAGCTAACATTTCATCTCCTCAGGGACATTGTCAAGAAGGACAAGACCTGTGGGGCACATGAGTGCCTCAGTCTGTGAAGTCTGTGACTCTTGATTTCAGCTCAGGTCATGATCTCAGGATTGTGAGATCTAACCCCACACTGGGCTCTGAGCTGGGCCTGGAACATGCTGAAGATTCTCTCTCTCCCTCTGCCCCTTCCCCTCTCCCGCTTGGGCACTCTCAGGCTGACCCTTCCTTCCAGCTGCATGTTCTTGACCAGTCCTAACCTGTACATACTTTGTATCTTTGAAAAAGAGATAATTCAACCTTAGACATTGCTAAATAATTTTCAATAAGGTATCAGAAAACTTTCATAATAGGATCATTTAAATCTCTTCTAAAAGAGCAATCAGGTATTCTTGCCTTTCTCACAATTCTTTCTAAGACCAGATATATAATGTGGGGATTAACAATTGCAATGGTATAGTGGTACAGGAGATTTACGGGGGGGAAAAGCTCTGTAGTAGCATTTGCCAATTTCTGTGGTGTTAATAGTCTCACCATGGCTAATTGCAAGCTACTAATGGCTTAACAATTAGTACCCAAAATGGTTGAATATTTAACAGTCAGGGTTCAAAAGCTGGTAACATTAGGCTCCAGCACACCACAGAAAATTGGGATATTAGTTAAAACAAAATATTTCGTAGTTTTCTTTGCTAGATTTTCATTTCAAGAATGCATATAATGGGCAGAGTAAAACACACTGAATACCCAGTGTCTGGATACTTGGTAACATATTAATGGCTGATCAAAATTTCATTTAATTGTATCTATGTATTTATCTGTCTATGTACTGATTGAACAATTTCATCCAAGTGTTTATATACATAAAATGTACAGGAAAGAGTTATATATTCAAGGTAAAATTGAATTGTGGTAAATTGCATTTTTCTTTTTTTTAATTAATTAATTAATTATTCTTATTTTTATTTTTATTTTTTTTAGTAGGCTACATGTCCCGCATGGAGCCAGACTTGAGGCTTGAGCTCACGACCCAAGATCAAAACCTGAGCTGAGATCAAGAGTCAGATGTTTAACCAGCTGAGCCACCCAGGTGCCCTAAAGATTTTACTTTTAAGTAAGCTCTACTCCCAATGTGGGGTTCGAACTTATAACCTCAAGATCAAGAGTCACATGCTCTACTGACTGAGCCAGCCAGGTGCCCCTCATTTTTCTTATTTAAAAAAAAAATTCTGCATCTTTTAAATTATTTTACCATAGAATTTTGAAGAAACTTGGCTTGTAAAATTAAGAGGTAGATTCTCTCTCTATATTTTTTTTTTCAAGTTTTATTTATTTAAGTAATCTCTACATTCGAGGTGAAACTCGAATTCATGACCCTGAGATCATATGCTCTTTGGACCGAGCCAGCCTGGTGCCCCTAGAAGACAGGTTCTATAGGCTAACTGGCCATACATTTTAGAACTTCCTCTGTAGCACTGCAAAAGCAGTCTAAAGAGACAACTAGACCAACATGTAGTACAAATTCTATCGTTTTTGCTACTCATCTACAAAATGTCTTTCAAATGTTTTACGGTTCAAATTGTTCAAAAATGCTTTCATGCCATGAAATCCAGGGCACGGAAAGTAATAATGAAATACATGGGAGACAAGAGGAGGAGAGTGAATAGTAATGTGCCAGTCGATTCAAATTGTTCTCCAAAGAGGGGTGCCTGGGTGGCTCAGTCATTTAGCGTCCAACTCTTGGCTGCTCCTCGCATAAACAGGTTTTATAAGCCACTTACCTGGGTAATAACAACATTAATTGTAAGGCAAAATAATCATACAAGAAATCAAACCCTACTCAGTTTCCAGTTTTCTCTGCTATTCACTTCAGTCACAGTAACCAGATATGGAGTTTCCACTGGGATATGTCCATCCTCACTGTAAATTTCCAAAGAAATTGGATATTGTGTAACTGGAAACTTAAAACGAGGAACCTAAAATTCAAATTCCAAGAATGAATGTCAAAACTCAAGACTAATTTCATTTTCTCGTAAAGAGTGAATAGATACATTTCTCTAAGAGTTTGGCCATTCTAAATGACAAGTGCCTCTTAGGGTTCCCGCCTTCTCGGCACATGAAAAACAATCTGTTTTACAAGAGAATGAACATGAACTCCCAAAGTAATACACAAACATCGTGGTAACAAAACTTGTAACTTTCTTTTGGCCCTTCAGGAATTTGAATTCGAACTTTGCTGGATAACTGGTATCTCCCAGGGCAGTGCATGAATTGGATCTTGCCTCCCTCCCTCCCATCTCTCTCCGGGCCAGCCATGATCTCTCAACCACACTCCTGAAGCTCGGGCTCTGGAGTCAGAGTTCAAATCCAGCTTTCCCACATATTAATGATGCGATCTTTGACAAACTACCTGGCCCGTCTGTGCCTCAAAATAAATGAGACAAATCACGGAAAATGCTTAGAGCAGTGTTTAGTAGATAGTCAATGCCCAAGAAATATTACTGTAATTCAGTGAGGGGAGAGTTGTAGGGGTATATATAACAAGCATCATAATTCACTGCTAATGCTATGCTCGATACGGTATTAAACAATTTTATCTTTACATAAAGGATAAATATATAGATAGATCTACATATATAGAGAGATACCTAAAGATAAATGTATATATATCTTTCTCTCTCTATATATAGAGAGAGAGTCTATAATGCTATTATATAGTCTTACAAGGCCTTGAAAAAGACCTCCTTGAAAGTTATATTAAGTGATTTAATTTAGCCAATGCAAACACCAATATCCATCTGATACACCTTTGAATGCTTTGAAACTAAGAGAATAAAATATATGACACAGAACCCATTCTCTTAACCAACATACTATAATGTCTTCTATTTTGTCACCACTCCCAAACCAAGTTCCTTGGTTACAAGGACTTTGACTTCTATATTCCCAGTATTGATACACATTAGATACTCAATAATTTTTGAATGAATCTGTATCCATCGTAATCTATTGTAGTGTATGACAGGTTACAAATTGTTTAGTGTGTCTTTATAAGAATGCTGCGAAATGGGCAGTGTGGTGCACGTATTATTCTGTTTTGCAGAGGTGTTTCATTACCTTGTTTAGGGACATTTAAATCCAGATCTTCCTAGCCTATCTTGTTTAGTTCTATGTCATAATAAGACATTACTTCCATGTCTTAACTTTCATATTGAATCAAAATGCGCACTTCAGAATCTTATATTAATATGAAAGTACTTTGTCTTCAGGCAATTAAAAATTACCTTACCTTTTCTCTGCAATCTGAGAAAGCAACAGCATGTGAAAACTTCTGATCATTTGTGCAATTACACTCTTCCCGAGTAGACATGTTAGCGCACTGTTTGAATTTACCAGATCTCTGCAAAGAGAATACAGGTTGACTTGCTTTTTGTGCAGCAGGATTTCTGCAGATTGAGTAAATGTTCGCTAGATATTTGTCTCTCGAATGAATAAAATCCCTGAGAAGGTAAGAGGGGGAAAATTCCTTTGATAATGGACTAAAAGTTCAGCATTTCTGAATTTTGTTTCCTTGCTTGGTAACTAAACTCAAATATCAGCTGCTTGCCAGGTGGATGTTTAATATGCATTGGACCTTCAAAGTCTGTGTTATTCTGAAGGCAGCATGTCAGGACCACGAGACTCCCTGTTCTGGACCCCTCCCATTGCAGGCATGAAGACAGAGACCTAGAAGCAGCAGATGTGATATGATGGGGCTGTGGACTTGATGGAACCCTCTCCAAGTCTACTCTTTCATACTTGCCCTCCTTCGTGGCATTCACTGATACCATTTAAAATATCCATTATAACTGCCCATTTGTCATTCATTTTTAATTTGATCACTCTTGCTAGAGATTGGCTTTTGATTTTGATAATCAGCTCTATTTTTTTAAAAATGTTATTCTTCTTTCACTTTTTTTTTTTTTTTAGGATTACCATCCACCCCCCAAAGCTTCTTTTTTTCTTCTTCCTTTTATTGAGATAAAATGTACCATTTAAACCATTTTTGAATGTACAATTTGGTGAGTTTTTGTACATTTGCAATGTTGTTCAATCATCACTACTGTCTAATTCCAGAACATTGTTATCGCCCCAAACAGAAACCCTGTACCTATTAATGGCTACTCTCGCTTGGCTCAGTTGATGGAACATGTGACTCTTGACCTCAGGGTTGTGAGTTCAAGCCCCATGTTAGATGTAGAGATTACTTAAGAATAAAATCTTAAAAAGAATACTTACACTTTATTTCCCCCTCCCCCCAGGCGATCTAGTCATTCTATTTTCTATCTCTATGAATTTTCCTATTCCAGACATCTTTTATAAGTGGAAATATACAATATGGCCTTTTGTGTCTGTTTTCTTTTGTTCAAATATTGTTTTCGAGGTTCACCCATGCTGTGGCATATGGCAATACTTCATTCCTCTTTACGACTGAGCAATATTCCATTGTGGGGATATTGCCTATTTTGTTTATGCATTCATCAGTTAATGGATATTTGGTTGTTTCCCTTCTTTGGCTATTACCAATAACGCTGATATAAATTTTCTGTTTGAACATACATTTTCAATTTTGGGGGGGATGTATATCCAGGAGTAAAATTGCTGGGCCATAGAATAATTCTGTATGTTTAACTTTCTGAAGACCTGCCAAAATGTTTGCCACAACAGCTGTACCATGTCATATCCTCCTCAGCAATGGATGAGAGTTCCAATTTTTCTACATTTTCACCAACATTTGTCATCTTTCATTAAAAAGATTATTACAGGCATCCAAATGGGCAAGGTGTGGTATCTCATTGTGATTTTGATTTACATTTACATAAGGACTAACGAATCAAGCATTGTTCATGGGCTTCTTGGCCATCTGTGTATCTTTTTTGGAGGACTCTCTACTCAGAGACTTCATCTATGTCTGACTGGGAGGTTTGTCTCCTGGTTGTGGAGTGGTAAGAGATCTTGTGAGAGTCTGGATACTAGATCCTTGTCAGATAAATGAATTGCAAATATTGTTTCCCATTCAGTGAGTATCTTTTAACTTTCTCGACAGTGTCCTTTCATCCACGCACAAAAGTTTTTAATTTTGATGGAGTTAAAATTTATTTATTTCTCTGTTGTTGCTTGCACTTTAGGGCCATAGTTAACAAATCACCACCTTACCAAAGAGACAAAGGTATATACTTACACAACCTTGCATGAGAGTTTTGTGTTTTAGCTCTTACATTTAGGTTTTCAATCCGTCTTAGGTTAATTTTTGCATCTGGTGTAAGATAGGTGTCCAAATTCATCCTATGCAATGTAGGTATTCATTCAGTTGTTGTGGCACCATTTGCTGAAAAACCTACTCTCTCTCCGTAGAGTGGTCTTGGCACACGTGTCAAAACTCAGTTGACCACAGATGTATGGGTTTATTTCTGGATTCTCAATTCTATTCCATGGATATATAGGTCTATCCTTGTGCCATTATCACACTGTTTTGATTACCATGGTTTTATAGTAAATTTTGAAATTGGGAAGTGTGGGTTCTCCCACACTTTGTTTTCTTTTTTCAAGATGGTTTTGGCTGTTCAGAGTCTCTTGACCAACACTGTTGGTGTTAAATTTTCTTTAAATGCTTGGTGGAATTCACCAATGAAGCCATCTGATTGTTTCTTTGTTGGGAGGTTTTTGATTACTGGCGGACTCAATCTCTCTACTTGTCTTAGAGTTATTGAGATTTGCTATTTCATTTTCAGACAGTTTAGGTAATTTCTGTTTTAACAGGAATGTTTCCATCTCACCTAGGTATCCAATTTGTTGACATACTATTGTTCATAGTACTCTTCTGATTTTAGTTGTCTTTTCTTTTTTTCTTTGTCAATCTAACTAAAGGTTTGTAAAATTTGTGCATCTTTTCAAAGAATCAAATTTTGGTTTTGTCATCCTTGCTATTGTTCTTCAATTCTCATCTTTATTCACCTCCACTCTAATGTTTATTATTTCCTTCCATCTGCTTACTTTGGGTAATACCATATTATGTTAACTACTTTTTTTAATCTATAGGAGGACAAATCCCTCATTCATTTTCTGTTCTTCAAATTATTTATTTATTAATACCTATTTTCTTTTCAGTATTAACTTTAGAAAAAGCCCATTGTGCTCACTCAAACATATTCTGTTGGGGTTTCGATTGCAATTGCACTGATTTTATAGATTAATCTGGAGAGAACCGAGCTTTATAATGACGAAGCTTCCCATCAGGAACATGAGACTTCTTTTAATCCAAGGTGTTTGCTATATGCTTCAGCTAAATCATATAATTTTTTCCATCCCTATCTTGCACATATTTTTAGATTAAATTCTACATCTATTATTGTATGCAAATGAAGAATGGGTTATTTTCCATTATTACTTCTAATTAGTTATTGCAGATATATAGGAACATAATTGATTTTTCTTTGTGATCTTATATCCATTGGGCTACATTATTGATAATAATTATCAGTTTTAATAATTTGTCAGTTGTTTCATGTAAGTAATTACATGTGGGAATGGTGAATTTGTCTCTTTGCAATATTTATAATTTACTTTTGTCACACTGACTTAGCCTGACTTTACAGAACAAAGTAAAAAAGAAGCATTAAAGCACAAATGCTTCTAATATTTAATTTTATACTCTGCTAAATATTTCTCACAGATTTTATTAGATTGGGTAGTATCACTTCTATTTCTGTTTTACAGAAGTTTATTCAGAAATGAGTGTTAAATTGTATCAAACATGTTTTATGACTTCTACTGAGATTTTTCCTCTAACCCATTTATAAAGTGAGTAATTTTAATATGTTTCATATGCTCAAACCTCCTCACATTGGAGAAAGTCTACAGTCCCCCGAAATACTACAGTGTTAGTATATTTATGCATTTGACTTGCTAGCATTTTAGTTAGGATTTTCCACAAGTCAGACTAGACAGAGATTTAGGGATGGGTGAATTGAAGATATAGGTGTGTTTGCATACACTTTTTTTTGCATTTTAAAAATTTTGATTTTAATGATTTAAAGTTATAGAATATGGACTGTGTTGAGCCTTTTTGGAATTCATTAAGACTTTATTTCAAAATAAGCAGTCACTTTGTATGGTTGTTCCATATGGACTAAAAGGAATGTGTATTCTCTGTTTTATGCAGACACACTCACTGTGCCCCAGGCTTCCTGGTTCTCCTGAGTCATGGAGCCCTTTCCTGTGACTACTCTCGTGATGGTACCTCCTTGCCTGGGATGTTCTTTTTCTCTCCTTTTACCCTCTTCTACATTCTTTCTCCTCCTTTGTTGGTTCACCCCTACTCATCTTTCAGTCCGACTCCCTTGGACTAGGTTTATACCCCTGATCCACAATCATATTGTGTGTTTTGTGTCTGTTTCTACTACTTGTCTATCTTAAACTTAAGGGCAAGTAAGGATTAACTGGGAGATTTTTTTTTTTTAATGGAAATTTCAGGACTGCACCAAGTTTCTGATTCAGTAGCTGTGAGGTACAATTAAGAAAACTTCATTGTAGAAATACTCCTAGATAATCCTGTTTCAGATGATGCACGGTCATATGGCTCAGAAATAGTATTTAATTTGTACAACTTTCTGTTTAATTCCTATTCTCCCCTGTTACAGTAAAGATCCATGAATGTATCATGTTTATCTAGTTTATTGCTGTATCCTCAGAAAAAGTCTATTTGTACATTGCCTGAGAACACTAGAAATCCTGAAATTAACATGTGTCAGATGCATAAAAAGTGCACTTAAAAAATTTGTTGACTTAGCCGTAAATGAGATATGTTTGCTATTCAACTCCCAAGAGAATCTTGAAAACACAAACAAACTAAGGATTTCCATGTAAATATAGTAAAACCATATTTCAGTAGCAGACACAACAGGATTTATCTTTGGAAAAGACTGGAATGACTGAAGAATGGTGTATTATAGAGGGTCATTGCCTGGAGCAGAGCTTCTTACCCCAAAATGCAAGATTCAACAAGAAGTCAGCCCCTCATGTGGTGAGTGTATAATAATATATGTACAAATGTGCATTATTAGTTTGTTCGATAATCTGAAAACACTCCTTGTGGCTGGCACTGTTCTGGGTATGAAAGATGCAGTAGAGAGTAAAATAGATTTCAAAACAGCAACAACCACCTTGACTTCATGTAGTTTACCTTTTTATGAAACACAATAAATAAAGCAAATGAATAAAATCTGGAAAATTGTAATAAGTGCACTGAAGAAAAATAAAGGAGAGAAGGGGGACAGGGAGTGGGTACCACTGGTGGTGGGGCTTCCAATTTTATTTTTATTTTTTTTTAAGGATTTTATTTATTTATTTGACAGAGAGAGAGATCACAAGCAGGCAGAGAGAGAGGGGGAAGCAGGCTCCCTGCTGAGCAGAGAGCCCGATGTGGGGCTCGATCCCAGGACCCTGAGATCATGACCTGAGCCGAAGGCAGAGGCTTTAACCCACTGAGCCACCCAGGCGCCACATGGGGCTTCCAATTTTAAATAGCATGGTCAAAATAAATAAATAAATAAATAGCATGGTCAAGGAAGGCCTCACAATGATGGTGACATTTAAGCAAAGACCCAAAGACAGTGACAGAATGCTCCATGAGCTATCTGGCAGAGGAACATTCCAGATGAATTCTTTTGGCTGCAGAGGCCCTGAACTTGAAATACGTCTGGCATATTTGAAGAACTGCATGGAGGCCAGTGTGGCTAGAGCAATTAACCTCAGGGGAAATCAGGTCAGATGGAGTGCCAAGGCCAAGTCATGAAGGACCTGATAGACCACCGTGAAAATTTGGCTTTTGTTCTGAATTACATGGAGTGACAAGAGTTTAGAACAAAAGAAACAAGCATTTTATGTCTTTGCATATGTATATGTGTAGATACACAATGCATATGCACATGGAAGGGGTGTGAATGTCTGTTTGTGCATGTCTACAGGCAGGCAGTTGTGTTCTTCTGGAGAGAGATTTCACAGGTATCTGTGAGGTTTCCTCAAGAAGCTGCCCCATCACGTATTCTTCCTCTCAACCTCATGGTTTCTCTCTGTTCTTTCTATCTTGTTCACTCCACATTCCAGAGAGACAGAGGGCTCCTGGGTTTGGTTGTTTTCTAGGCAGAACCTTGGTAGGAGTTTAAATGTGCCCTGTTGGATCAAATAGTCTTCTTTCCTTTAGGACACCATTCGTTTCACTGGGCTAGACATGTGAGATGGGTCTGGGGGCTCCCTTCATCTGAGAAAAGATGCTCTCACCCCACTAATACCCTTTGAAATCCAAAGAGAAACCAGGGAGAGGTCAGGAGAAACGTTCCATTTAGAGTTCTTAGCTCCAAAACCACATCCAGAAGTAGCAGTAAGGGCGGGGATGGGGAGGCAGCTAATGGGGCACCTGGCTGGCTCAGTTGGTTAGGCATCTGACTTTGGGTCAGGTCGTGATCTCAGGGTCCTGGGATTGAGCCCCACATCAGGGTCCCTGCTCCACGAGAGTCTGCTTCTCCCTTTCCCTCTCCTCCTGCCCCTTCCCCATTCATGCTCTCTTTGTGTCTCTCTTAAATAAATAAATAAATAAATAAAATCTTAAAAAAAAAAAAAAGAGGAGGGGGGCTAAAAGGGGAGAAGGAGGAACAAGGTAGTACAAGTAGTAATAAATGCTGACATATCAGAGTAGATGGAACATTGTTTTGAATGAACCTTCTCATTGAATCCCTGCAGCTAGGTCCATCTGTAATTTCACAGAATGATTTCTTGAATTCAAATAAGTACGGTTTGTACATTAAAAAATTATTTACCTTTGACGTAGGAAATAGATTTCTTGGTATTGGTTTGCTGGGATCTGCATGGTAAAAATTGTCTGTGAGTGGTATGGCAATTCCCATATTAGATGGAGGCCTGTAGTTTATCTGTAAGTGATTTAAGCAAAGAAAACAAGTAATTCATAATTATTTACTAAGTCTTTAACTTAAAAATCTTGATTTTCCAGAAAAAGCAATCAAAGCAAATATTTCATTTTTAGTTCCAGGCAGTAGAGTAAATTTCTATTCTTCCTGCACTCCCTATACCTTATTTTTCTGGGCTTTCAGCAACTTTAGCCCATGGCAATATAATTGTTTAGAACTTGTAAATAAGTGAAAAATTTTTTAGTATGTAAAATAGTGACCAAAAGGAAATGCAAGAAAGTTTCAACACCTCATAAAAAGTCTTAGTGATGTATTTAGTAAATAAATCTTCAAGTTTGGTCAGTTGGGTTTTTTGACACAGAGAAAATCTTAAGTAATAAGTTCATCAGCAAAGAATAATAATACATGTTTTTTAAAAGTGTCACAGATTCTGCTAAGGCAGAGATTAAAATGGCAACTACATTGAAATGGAACCAGTAAGATGGAACCAGGACAGGTCAACATAATGGCAGATAACCGTATATAGCACAAAAGCCCCAAGATTATGTCCCCATAATAGAGCATAAAATAATTTTTAAAATGGTGAGACTGAGTTACCAGGAAAAGTCATTATTTCAGGATGTATTGGCCTTTTAGAAATAAATGATTGTCGCATCCTCAAGATGACAGGAAGATTGGCCAATAACTGGAGTGTTTTGTGCATCTCAGGAAAGAAATGCTAAGACGGGATGGCCAGCCAATAGCACAGAAGTAACATTTCATGGGTACCTTTAAAACAATCCACTTAGGTTTCTTACCGGCAAAGTTTTGATCATGTTGAAACCTTGACTGTCTTTATGAACACCGCTAATCCAGTCTTCCAGTGGGATAAGTTTACTAGGGATGTGATGCATGGATTTGAGATAACTACAGCTGTTTTTCATCACTGGCACGACTGTAGTGACTAAACACTCAGTGGATGCCCCCCAGACAACTAATGCCAATGACGTTGAACCCTGAGGACATCCAAAGAAATGAAGGTTATTCAAAGGAGTTGTTAAATCACTGCTTCAATTTCCTTGCTGGTTATGGGCGTAGTGATCTGAAGGGGCACCTGCCCCCCAGTGTTTATAGCAGCCATGTCCACAATAGTCAAATTATGGAAAGAACTTAGATGTCCATCAACAGGTGAATGGATAAAGAAGACATGGCATATACATACGATGGAATATTACTCAGCCATCAGAAAGGAACTGGAGGGTATTATGCTGAGTGAAGTAAGTCAGTCAGAGAAAGGCAATTATCACGTAGTTTCACTCATATGAGGAATATAAGAAACAGTGCAGAGAAAGGGGATTAACCCCCACATCAGGATCTGCACTTAGTGGGGAATCTGCTTGTCCCTCTCTGTCTCCCTCTGCCCCTCCCCTCACTCATGCCCTCTTGGTGTCTTTCTCAAAACAAATAAATAAAAAAAAATTAATGTAGAAATACTAATAACTGTGATGATGTTGTAGACTCTGGTACCTCTACCCCCATACTCTGTTGTCATTAAAAATGATATATATGTTTTTCTAATTTTTTACCAAGACACATTGAACCATCATCTATGCAGGATTCTACTATTAAAGGAAATGTGGTTGGAGGTAGGAGAGGCACAAATTAAGTAAGAGACAAGGAAGCAAACATAAGAATCCCAAATGTTGGGGCGCTGGGGTGGCTCAGTGGGTTAGGCCTCTGCCTTCAGCTCAGGTCATGATCCCAGGGTCCTGGGATCGAGCCTCGCATCGGGCTCTCTGCTCAGCAGGGAGCTTGCTTCCCCTCTCTCTCTGCCTGTCTCTCTGCCTGCTTGTGATCTCTGTCTGTCAAGTAAATAAATAAAATCTTTAAAAAAAAAAAAAAAGAATCCCAAATGTTGGACATTCTATAACACAACTGATCTGATTTCTACAATTCAATGGCAAGTGAAGAAAATGGACACTTGAGAAAAAATAATCACATACCATGTGAGTCTTGTTTGGCTCCCAATTCAAAGCAAACAACTATAAAAATATTTTTGAGAAAATTGGGTAAATTTGATTATGGACTAGGTTTTGTTGGATACCAAAAAAAAAAAAAAAAGAAAAGTTTTAGGAACAACAGTGGCATGATAATGGTTACATGAGCGATAATGCACATATTTTTTAGAGATGTAAACTGAATCCTATAAGGAGTGAAATGACATGATGTTTGCTTTCATTCTAAAATAACTCAGACTATAAAACAAAAGCCATAGGTGGGAGGAGGATGATAAAACAAAACTAGCAAAGTCTTGACTCGTTTGAGTATTAAGTATGGAAATTCTACTTTGGTCTATAACTGAAAGTCTTCATGAGAAAGACAATTTGGGGATATGTAGAAAAAATATTCAGTGAATCAAAAGGATTAAATCATATAGTTAAGTGAAAGGGGTAAATATTTTAAGGGCATTTACAATGCTTTCCCAGTTTTAGGGGGAAAAAAAAGAAAAATACTGTTAGTTCATAATGATTGAAATTTTCCATGTGCCAGATATTTAGATGTCCTCCTTAAATGATCATGGTGAATTCTCATAAACCACCCTGTAAAGAAGGTATTATCATTATCATCTTCATTTTGTAGATAAGGAAACTTAGACATAGTAAAGTGGCCTTCCCAAGTTCACAGACAGCTCCAGAATTAAGATCTATACCAGGCAGTCTTGTCCAAAGCTCGCTCATTGAGCTCTATTCCATAATGCTAAGATTTTATTTATTTTCAGAGAGAGAGAGAGAGAGCATGAGAGTACAAGCAGGGGGAGTGGCAGGCAGAGGGAGAAGCAGTCTCCCGCTGAGCAGGGAGTCACCCCAGGCTGGATCCCAGGATCCTGGGATCATGACAGGAGCTGAAGGCAGAAGCTTAACTTAACAGGTGTTCCCTGTAATGCTATACAGCCTTTTTTGTTATTCCCCAAATGTTAAAAGTGCTTAATGATTCTTGAGAGGTAGGATTATGTGTAATTTCTTCTTTCTCTTAGCTTATATGCTAAGTTTTCCATAATTAATAGACTTTTTTGTAATGAAAGAAAATCTTACTTGACGCAAAGCTTTGCTAGCTGCAGAAATTTTCATTATGTAACTATCACTATCATCAAAAGAGCCTTCACTTTTAACTTCCAGCAGATTTGCATTTCCAACAATGACGTTCAGTGGTGGTATTTCGAGCGTTCGAACGCCTATGGAAACAAAGCTAAAGGTTAAAATTAAATCATTGTATGTCAGTTATACTAAAAAAAAAATCTGGGAACTAAAAAAGAAAAAAAATAAATCATGGAATTTTTAAACAATTTCATAATGACTAGCTCATCAGGATTCTAGAACATGTACAGAATCTATTATGAAGACTTCATAATGGCTACAGCTATAATTAGGATTCATAGAAAGTTAGGTTTGATGGTTCTTAGAAAAATTTAACTTCACAAATATTTTCTCCCAGAAATATTGCTCCCCTCCATTTCTCATTCTTCAGCCAAGGTCTCAAATGCATGGAAAGGTCACTTGGACAGTACCGATCACACTGAGCTGCATGGCTCAGTGAAGAAACTGTATGGTGACTAACACAATAAAAATAACTAAAAAAGAAAGAAACTGAAGGATGCCTGCTCGGTTTCAAGAGCTATCAGCCCACTGTGGCCAAGACAAAAGGAGACAGGTCATGAGACCTGTCATCAGGCCAGTTTCTACCTGCAGGCCACCTGCCTGCAATTGCTCCATACTGAGAAATTTACTAGAATAAGATATTTGACAGACTATGTAGTCTATCTGCCACCTTTACTAATCAGCAAACCAGGACTGAGAGGTAGGAAATGATTTTCTTGGAGACTCATGGACAGCAGTTTCCTTTAAACCAGAGTGAGCTGGCTAGTGCTTCCCAAACTGTTGCTGGGTATTTCTGTTAAAATGCAGATTCTGATCTACCAGGACCTTTGGAGGGGGCCGAGGTTACCCACCCTACACCTCAACTGTTCTGAGGTATGACTGACGAAGAAAACTATATATATGAAGAGAGAGAGTATAACGTGATGATTTCATACATGTATGTCTATATATACACACACTGTGAAATGATCATAATTTACTTAACATTCACAAACTCACAGTTACTTTGTGTGTGTAGTGAGAACATATAAGATCTACTCTCTCAGCAAATTTCAAGTATACAATACAGTATTATTATATTATTATTACTATTACTATTTTGAGAGAACATGGGGAGAGAGGGAAAAAGAGAGAGAGAGAATCTTAAGCAAACTCCACACCCAGCACAGAGCCCAAAGAGGGTCTCAATCTCACAACCCTCCATCTCAGGACCCTGAGATCATGACCTGAGCCAAAATCAAGAGTCAGAAGCTTAACCAACTGAGCCGCTTAGGTGCCTCTGATTCAATATTATTAACTATGGGCCCCATGGCCTATGTTACATTCCCAGAACGTACTCATTTTACAACAAGAAGCTTGTATTCCACTGACCAACATCTGTCCATTTTTCCTACTCCCTAACCCCTGGCAACTAGCATTTATTCTCCCCTCTAGTTCTGTGAGTTAGACTTTTTAAAAATTAGATTCCACATCTGAGTGAGATGATACAGTACTTATCTATCTCTTTGTGGCTCATTTCACTTTCCATATCCTCCAGGTTCATCCATGTTGCTGCAAATGGCAGAATTTTCTTCTTTTTTATGGCTTAATAATAATCCATGTCCTTCTCTCTCTCTCACACACACACACACACACACACACACGTTTTCTTTATCCATTCATCCATCAACCAACACTTAGGTTGTTTCTGTACCTTGGCTATTACAACCTGCAATGAACATCGGAGTGGAGATATCTCTTTGAGATCCTGACATTGTCTCCTTCAGATATATACCCAGACGTGGGATTGCTGGATTATTGGGTAGTTCTACTTCAAATTTTTTGAGGAACTGCCATACTTTCTATGGTGGCTGCCCCAGCTTCCGTTTCCACCAACGGTGCATGAGGGTTCCCTTTTTGGCCATATCCTCACCAATGCTTCTCATATCTTGTCTTTCTGACACTTGCCATTCTAACTGGTTTAAGGTGATATCTCACTGTGGTTTTGATTTGCGTTTTCCTCATAATTTGTGATGATGAACACTTTTCCCCGTATCTGTTGGCCATTCATATGTCTTTTTTTTTTTTTTTTAAGATTTTTTTATTTGACAGACAGAGATCACAAGTAGGCAGAGATGCAGGCAGAGAGAGTGAGGAGGAAGCAGGCTCCCTGCTGAGCAGAGAGCCCGATGTGGGGCTCGATCGCAGGACCCTGGGATCATGACCTGAGCCGAAGGCAGAGGCTTTAACCCACTGAGCCACCCAGGCACCCCTCATATGTCTTCTTTGAAAGACATCTACTCAGGTTCTTTGCCCATTTATTAATTGCATTGTTTGTGGGGTTTGTTTTTTTGCTATTGAGTTGTATGAATTTCTTATACATTTCAGATATTAACCGCTTATCAGATATATGGTTTACAAATATTTTCTCCCACTCTATAGGCTGTCTTTTCATTTTGCTGATGGTTTCCTTTGTTGTGCAAAAGCTTTTTAGTTTGATGTAGTCCCACTTATTTACTTTTGTTTTTGTTGCCTTTGATTTTCGTGTCATATCCAGAAAAGTCAGTGTCAAGATCAAAGTCAATGATCTTCTCCCCTATGTTTTCTTCTAGGAGGTTTATGGTTTTAGATCTTACATTTAAGCCTTCAATCCACTTAAGTAATTAATCCATTTCATTAATTAATTTCATTAATTAGTAAGATAAGGGTTCAGTTTCATTCTCTTGGATGTGATTAACCAGTTTTCCCAATACCATTAATTGAAGTGACTATTTTTTTCCCCTGCATGTTCTTGGCTCCCTTGTTAAAGATTAATTAATTTACTTCTGGGCTGTCTATTTTAGTCCATTGGGCTATGTGTCTGGCTTTTATGCCAGTATTATAATGTTTTGATTAAGATAATGTAATATAGTTTGAAATCAGGGAGTGTGATGCCTCCAGTTTTGTTCTTCCTAAAGACTGCTTTAACTATTCAGGGTCTTCAATGTGATATATGACGTTAATGTCATGAAAGGTAAAAATCATTGATCATTGCAATAGATGTAGAAAAAGCATTCTACCAAAAAAAAAAAAAAGCATTCTACAACATTCAATGTCCGTTCATAATAAAAACTGTTGACAAATTAAGTATAGAAGGAATGTATCTCAACACAATAAACGTCATAAATGACAAGACCATAGCTACCTTCATACTCACATGCCATCATACTCATCATACTCAAAGCTTAAAACTTAGGGAAAAAAAACAAACTTAAAACTTGGCCTCTAAGATCAGGAACAAGACAAGGATGCCTACTCTTACTACCTCTCTTCAACATGGTACTGGAAGCCCTACCTAGAACAATTAAGCAGGAAAAAGAAATAAAAGTCATCCAAATCAGAAAGGAAGAATTAGGGGCACCTGGGTGGCTCAGTGGGTTACAGCCTCTGCCTTCCGCTCAGGTCATGATCCCAGGGTCCTGAGATCGAGCACCGCATTGGGTTCTCTGCTCAGCAGGGAGTCTGCTTCCCTCTCTCTCTACCTGCCTCTCTGCCTACTTGTGATCTCTCTCTCTCTCTGTGTCAAATAAAAAAAAAAAAAAGAAAGAAAGGAAGGAAGAAGTAAAATTGCTTCTGTTTGCAGGTAACAGGATCTTACATAGAGATAAGTAATGCCCCAGAATCCAGAACACAAATCAGTTGTGTTTCTAAATACTAACAACGGACTATCCAAAAGAGAAATTAAGAAAACAATCTCATTTACAATAGCACTAAAAAGAATAAAATACGTAGGAATAAATTTAACCAATGAGGTAAAAGACCTGTACACTGAAAACTATGAGATATCAGTGAAAGAAACTGAAGAAGACACAAATAAATGGAAAGACAGCCCATGTTCATAAATTACAAGAATATTCTTAAAATGTCCATACCTACAGACTCAATGCAATCCATATCAAAATTCTAATAGGGTTTTTCACAAAAATAGAAAAACACCCCTAAGATTTGCATGGAATCACAAAAGATTCTGCATTTCTAACAAGCAGCTAGGTGCTGCTGATGTTGTTGGTCTGGGCACCCACACTTTGAGTAGCATGCACTAGCCTTTTCTTCACAAAGAAGCAACAGAGTTGATTTGCTGATTACTATTTGCTTCCATCAAACTGAATGAGTAAAATTGTACCATTCAACAATGGATTTGATATATTTTAAAGCTGAAATATTTAGAACACTGTGGGCCTTGCACTGGAATATGAAGAGATAATATAGGAACAGAGTTTTAAAAATCCAGAATGGTCAAGATGATAGGTAAATTGTTTACTGTATTCTGAAGCCAGTTAAGAAAGGTCACACTATTCAAGAACTGTTGTTGGAACAACTCGCTAATCATCTATAATATATCAAAGTGAAATCAATGTAAATTAAAGACTTAGATGGAAAGTTAAAACTGTAAAATTAAAACTCTAGAATTACTTGAAGGAAATATGGACAATTAGTCATATAATCAATCAGAAAAGATTTTAAGAGTTTCAAGAGGAAGGTTTTTTTTTTTTTAACAATATTTAAGTGCCACAGTATTGATTGAAATACAAAAAGATGTCCTCCAATTTTTTTTTGTAATTTTCATTTGTATAAATGCATTTGGTTTTGTTTTTCAAATGAGCCTTTTAAAAAATTGTGTTTTATTCTTTCATTATGATTCATACATCTTCTTTTATCTCTTCGAGAGTTTTACATATAGTGTCTTTCTGATTTTTCTATTATCTTAAGTCCTTGGAGATTAAAGATCAAGTTCTTGGGATGCCTGGATGGCTCAGTCAGGTAAGCAGCCAACTCTTGATCTCAGATCTTGATTTCAGGGTCATGAGTTCAAGTCCTGCTTTGGGTTCCATGCTGGGTGTGGAATCTACTTTATAAGTAAGTAAGTAAATAAATAAATAAAATGAAAATAAAAATCAAGTTCTCTTTTCTTCTGTTAGGTCATTTGGTTACATGGTTTTAAAATGTTTTCCTCAATCCATGTTCAATGGAGATCTATTTTTCCATGGAAGTCTATGTTCCCTGGACTATGGAAATATTCCTACAAAGGGTTTTATGCTTGCTTAAGCTGGGGCCCATGCATTAAAATACTTCTCAGCTTGGGATTCCTGCAATTGGTGTGTTGCTTCTAGGTGTTACACAGTCCTGGAGTTTGCGGTTTTTATGGAGATCCTTTTTTCCCACTTTCGGTCTCATGGAGACGGTAATTCCCTGAGCTCCCTCTTTGGGTTGGAAGATAAAGTTTTCATAATCCCCTTTTCATAATTTAAGCTCCCAGCTTTATTTACTGGTTTTGGTTCCAGTCTTCTACCACAAATTATATTCTGCCAACAGTTGGGTATTAAAATCCATCCCTCTGCCAACATGGCCCATATCTAAGCCTCACATCTTGCAGGGAGCCACAAAGTAGCTAATTTCTTTGGCTTTGAGTTCCCTCTTCATTTTTGGTGACAGAATTTTCTTCTCTTTCCCTCCTCTTCCCTTCATCTTCCTTTCCTCTTTCTAGCTCAGTTACTTGCCAAAATTTTTGTTTTATTTTCCTTATGCCATTTCTCCTTCATCTTTAGGAAGTTTAACTTCATTTTTGAAATAAATGCATGCCATGGAAAATGGGCAAAATAGAATACTATTTAAAAGCCATTTTTTGGGCTCAAAATAAATACCTGAAATAACTACAACAATACCAAAATAACTAAAGGGGTTTCTTTTCAGAGGACAGCAAAAATCTAAACTAAAATCCCATGTAAACTTGGGCTGCTAACTTAACATCATTTTTCTCATTTATAAATGAGGATTAAAATCTAGCCTTTTTGAGTTTTTGTAAGTATTAAGTGAAAAAAATACATAAAATAGTTTAGTACAGAGCCTAAGAACATAGTAAGTGTTTAATAATTAGAAGCTAATACTGTTATTAACAGAAGGTCAGCTACTATATAAGCCAAAGATAATGGAAATATCAAAGAGTATATTTTACATTCAAGAAAAACAACATCTCCTTTTGATGTTTCCCAGTAAAAATAAACTTACCTTCTGTATTAGGTATAACCTTAACTTTGAAAGTGTAAGATTTCCCCAGATCAATGTATTTCAGGACATTGAGGAACAGGGAATGATCCTGTTGAAACCAATAATTACATGGTTTTGCATATATAGACCACATTCGTCCATTTCTGTGCCCAAAGTTGTGTAAGAACCAGGAGTCTTTTTGGATGATCATATTGTTGAGTATTCTGTCAGGCATGGTAGCAATAGCTAAAGAATTCTTATCATCTAAAATGGTTGTGATCAGGAAGCTGCTATGACCAGGAATCACCACAGTCTTCTCTACATCCAGGTCTTGAAATGAGGCATTAGTACCTGGAGCTAAAAAAGGAATAATTTATTGTAAAATAAAATAGCCAATGTTATTCAAGCATCCTGGTGGACAGAACTGATGAAAACATTATTTGAGTTTTCAAACCGTGGTCTTAACCAGGGAACACACTGGCCAGATTCGAGGTTAGAATTCAAATTATTTTGTAGAAAGTGTATCACAAATATGTCAAACACAAACGTATTCTTAAACCTTTATTATTAAACTAGTTCTCTAAAATTCTCCGCAGGGTGGGTGGGGCGGCGGGGAGATATCTTCGTAGGGCTAAGTAAGTATAAGAAAGCTGATTTCTTTACTTTAGAACTACCAAGAACCTTAATAACTTAGAATCTTTATTGTGATTCTAAGAGAAGGATAACATAAGAGAAGGGTAATGTAGCCAGTGTTTCCCCAGGACCTAAAGGTCTGCCTATTATAAGGAAGGTGCTCAACAAATATTTGTTGAGTAGATGAATAATTGATTGTTCAGGAAGGGCATGAAGATTTAAAAGAACTAGACTTTATGGCAGGACTGTGAGGAACATCCCCACATAAGATGATGTGAGAGGATCCATAAGAAGGCTGTTTCAAGGAAGGGGAGGTCACCACACTCAAATGTCTTTGATACCTCAGGAAAGATACCAGCACACCAATGTTCTCCTCATTCTGAAAAAATCAACAGAAGTAGTCAGAAGAGACCCTCATTTTTCCCTTTGTTGTATATGCATGCTCTAATTTCTCCCACTTTATTATTTATTTTTATTAACATATAATGTATTAATTTTTGTAGGGGTACAGGTCTGTGCTTCATCAGTCTTACACAATTCACAGTGCTCACCATAGCACATACTCTCCCCAGTGTCCATCACCCAGTTACCCCACCCCCTCTCCCCCCACAGCAACCCTCAGTTTGTTTTCTGAGATTAAAAATCTCTTATGGTTTGTCTCCCTCTCTGGTTTCATCTTTTTTCATTTTCCCCTCACTTCCCCTATGATCCTCTCTCTTGTTTCTCAAATTCCTCATATCAGGGAGATCATATGATGATTGTCTTTCTCTGATTGGTTTATTTTGCTTAGCATAATACCCTCTAGTTTCATCCATGTCATTGCAAATGGCAAGGTTTTGGGGGGTTTTGATGGTTGTGTAATATTCCACTAGATAGATAGATAGATAGATAGATAGATAGATAGATAGATACAGATACATAGATATGCCAAATTTTCTTTATCCATTCATCTGTTGATGGACATCTGGGCTCTTTCCATAGTTTGACTATTGTAGACATTGCTGCTATAAACATTGGGGTGTTCAGCTCATGCCCCTTCAGATCACTACATTTGTATCTCTGGGGTGAATACCCAGTAGTGCAATTGCTGGGTTGTAGGGTAGCTCTATTTTTAACTTTTTGAGGACCCTCCATACTGTTTTCCAGAGTGGCTGCACCAGCTTGCTTTCCCCCCAACAGTGTAGGAGGGTTCCCCTTTCTCTGCATCCTTACCAACACCTATTGCTTCCCAACTTGTTAATTTAGCCATTCTGACTAGTGTGAGTTGGTATCTCACTGTGGTTTTGATTTGTATTTCCTTGATGTCTAGTGATGTGGCTCACTTTCTCATGTGTCTGTTGGCCATCTGGATGTCTTCTTTGTAGAAATGTCTGTTCATGTCTTCTGCCCATTTCTTGACTGAATTATTTGTTCTTTGGTTGTTGTGTTGGATATGTTCTTTATAGATTCTGGATACTAGCCCTTTATCTGATATGTCATTTGCAAATATCTTTTCCCATCCTGTTGGTTGTCTTTTGGTTTTATTGACTGTTTTTCCTTTGCTGTGCAAAACTTTTTATCTTGATGAAGTCCCAAAAGTTCATTTTTGTCCTTGCTTCCCTTGTCTTTGGCGATATGTTTAGGAAGAAGTTGCTACAGCTGAGGTCGAAGAAGTTGCTGCCTGTCCTGTCCTCAAGGATTCTGATGGATTCCTGTGTCACACTGAGATCTTTCACCCATTCTGAGTATATTTTTGTGTGTGGTGTAAGGAAATGGTCTAGTTTCAGTCTTCTACATGCAGCTGTCCAATTTTCCCAACATCATTTGTTGAAGTGACTGTCTTTTTTCCATTGGACAGTCTTTCCTGCTTTGTTGATTAGTTGACCATAGAATTGAGGGTCTATTTCTGGGCTCTCTATTCCATTCCATTGATCTATGCATCTGTTTTTGTGCCAGTACTATACTGTCTTGATGATTATAGCTTTGCAATAAAGTTTGATGTTGGAATTGTGATGCCACTAGCTTTGGTTTTCTTTTTCAACATTCTTTTGGCTATTTGGGGTCTTTTCTGGTTTCATACCAATTTTAGGATTGTTCCATTTCTTTCAAAAGAGTTGATGGTATTTTAATAGGGATTGCATTAAATGTGTGGATTGCTCTAGGTAGCATAGAAAGTTTCATAATATTTCTTCTGATCCATGAGCATGGAATGTTTTTCCATTTCTTTGTGTCTTCTTCAATTTCTTTCATGAGTATTCTATAGTTTTCTGAGTACAGATTCTTTGTCCTTTTGGTTAGATTTATTCCTAGGTATCTTAAGGTTTTGGTCCAATTGTAAATGGGATCAACTTCTTAATTTCTCTTTCTTCTGTCCTGTTGTTGGTGTATAGAAATGCAACTGATTTTTGTGCATTGATTTTATATCCCGACACTTTACTGAATTCATGTATAAGTTCTAGAAGTTTTGGGGTGAAGACTTTTGGCTTGATATGATAAAGAATCATATCATCTGCAAAGACTGAGAGTTTGACTTCTTCTTTGCTGATTTGGATGCCTTTTATTTCTTTTGTTGTCTGATTGCTGAGGCTAAGACTTCTAGTACTATGTTGAATAGCAGTGGTGATAGTGGACATTCTTGCCATGTTCCTGACTTTAGGGGAAAAGCTCTCAGTTTTTCCCCATTGAGAATGATATTCACTGTGGGGTTTTCACAGATGGCTTTGATGATATTGAGGTATGTACCCTCTTATCCCCAAAATGTGAAGAGTTTTGATCAAGAAATGATGCTGGGGGCACCTGGGTGGCTCAGAGGGTTAAGCCTCTGCCTTCGGCTCAGGTCATGATCTCAGGGTCCTGGGATCGAGCCCCACATCAGGCTCTCTGCTCAGCAGGGAGCCTGCTTCTCTTCCTCTCTCTCTGCCTGCCTCTCTGCCTACTTGGGATCTCTGTCGAATAAATAAACAAAATCTTTAAAAAAAACATTAAAAAAAAAGAAAGGATGCTGTACTTTGTCAAATGCTTTTTCTGCATCTATTGAGAATATCATATGGTTCTTGTTATTTTTTTTAATGTATTGTATCACATTGATTGATTTGTAGATGTTGAACCAACCTTGCAGCCCAGGAATAAATCCCACTTGGTCTTGCTAAATAATTCTTTTAATGTACTGTTGGATCCTATTGGCTAGTATTTTGGTGAGAATTTTTGCATCCATGTTCATCAGGGATATTGGTTTGTAATTCTTTTTGATGGGGTCTTTGTCTGGTTTTGGGATCAAGGTAATGCTGGCCTCATAGAATGAGTTTGGAAGTTTTCTTTCCATTTCTATTTTTTGGAACAGTTTCAGGAGAATAAGAATTAATTCTTCTTTAAATGTTTGGTAGAATTCCCCTGGGAAGTCATCTGGTCCCTGGCTCTTGTTTGTTGGGAGATTTTTTATTACTGTTTCAGTTTGCTTGCTGGTTATGGGTCTGTTCAGGTTTTCTATTTCTTCCTGGTTCAGTTTTGGTAGTTCATATGTCTCTAGGAATGTATCCATTTCTTCCAGATTGTCTAATTTGCTGACATATAGTTGCTCATAATATGTTCTTATAATTGTATTTCTTTGCTGTTGGCTGTGATCTCGCCTCTTTCATCCATGATTTTATTAATTTGGGTCCTGGGCACCTGGGTGGCTCAGTCACTAATTATATTAATTTGGGTCCTTTCTCTTTTCTTTTTGATAAGTCTGGCCAGGGGGTTATCAATCTTATTAATTCTTTCAAAGGACCAGCTCCTACTTTCTACTGTTCTTTTGTTTTCTATTTCATCAATTTCTGTTCTAATCTTTGTATTTCTCTTCTCCTGCTGGTTTAGGCTTTCTTTGCTGTTCTTTCTCCAGCTGCTTTAGGTGTTGGGTTAGGTTGTGTATTTGAGACCTTTCTTGTTTCTTGAGAAAGGCTTGTATCGCTATATACTTTCTTCTTAGGATGGCCTTTGCTGTGTCCCAAAGATTTTGAACAGTTATATGTTCATTTTCATTTGTTTCCATGACTTCTTAGAAATTCTTCTTTAATTTCCCAGTTGACCCATTCATTCTTTGGTAAGATGCTCTTTAGCCTCCGTGTATTTGAATTCTTTCCAACTTTCCTCTTGTGATTGAGATCTAGTTTCAAAGCGTTGTGGTCCAAAAATATGCAGGGAATTATCCCAATCTTTTGGTACCTGCTGAGACCTGATTTGTGACCCATGGTGTGATCTATTCTGGAGAATGTTCCATGTGCACTAGAAGAGAATGTGTATTCTGTTGCTTTGGGATGGAATGTTCTGAATATATCTGTGAAGTCCTTCTGGTCCATTGTGTCATTTAAAGCCTCTATTTTCTTGTTGATCTTTTGCTTAGATGTCTGTCCTTTTCAATGAGGAAGGTGTTCAAGTCCCTTACTATTATTGTATTATTGTTGATGTGTTTCTTTGGCTTTATTATTAATTGGCTTATATAATTGGCTGCTCCTATGTTAGGGATATAGATATTTAAAATTGTTAGATCTTCCTGTTGGATAGATCCTTTAAGTATGATAAAGTGTCCTTCCTCATCTCTTATTATAGTCTTTGGTTTAAAATCTAATTTGAGTGATACAAGGATTGCCACCCCAGCTTTCTTTTGATGGCCATTAGCATAATAAGTGTTTTTCCAGTCCTTCACTTTGAATCTGTTGGTGTCTTTGGGTCTAAAATGAGTCTCCTGTAGACAGCATATTGATGGGTCTTGTTTTTTATCCATTCTGGCACCCTGTGTCTTTTGATTGGGGCATTTAGCCCATTTACACTCAGGGTAACTATTGAAAGATATGAATTTAGTGCCATTGTATTGCCTGTAAGGTGACTTACTGTATATTGTCTCTACTCCTTTCTCATCTGTTACATTTAGGCTCTCTCTTTGCTTAGAGGACCCATTTCAGTATTTTCTGTAGAGCTGGTTTGGTCTTTGCAAATTATTTTAGTTTTTGTTTGTCCTGGGAGCTTTTTATTTCTCCACCTATTTTCAATGACAGCCTAGCTGGATATAATATTCTTGGCTGCATATTTTTCTCATTTAGTGCTCTGAATATATAAGGCCAGTCCCTTCTGGCCTGCCAGGTCTCTGTGGATAAGTCTGTTGCCAATCTAATATTTCTACCTTTGTAGGTTACATACCTCTTGTCCTGAGCTGCTTTCAGGATTTTCTCTTTGTCTCGGAGACTTGTAAGTTTTACTATTAGATGATGGGGTGTTGACCTATCATTATTGATTTTGAGGATTCCTGGATTTTGATGCCTGATTCCCTCTCCAAATTAGGGAAGTTCTTAGCTATAATTTGCTCCAGTATACCTTCTGCCCCTCTCTTCTTCTTGTGGGATCCCAATTATCTTAATATTGTTTCATCTTATGATATCACTTATCTCTTGAATTCTCCCCTCATGATCCAGTAGTTGTTTATCTCTCTTTTTCTCAGGCTCTTTATTCTCCATCATCTGATCTTATTTATTACTGGTTCTCTCTTCTGCCTCACTTATCCTAGCAGTTAGAGCCTCCTTTTTTTTTTGCACCCCATTAATAGCCCTTTTGATTTCGACTTGGTTAGATTTTAGTTCTTTTATTTCTCCAGAAAGGGATTCTCTAGCATCTTCTACGCTTTTTTCAAACCCAGCTAGTAACTTTATAACTGTCATTCTGAACTCTAGTTCTGACATCTTACTAATGTCTGTATTGATTAGGTCCCTGGCAGTCAGTACTGCCTCTTGTTTGTTTGTTTGTTTTTGAGGTGAGTTCTTCCATTTTGTCATTTTGTCCAGAGACGAATAGATGAATGAGAGAACAAAATGCTAAAAGGGTAACAACGACACCAGAAAAATATACACTAAACACATCAGAAGAGACCTGAAATTGGGGGGAAAAGAGAGAGAAAAAAAGAAAAGAAAGAAGGAAAAGAAGAATATGATCAGGCTGGTGAATAGAACAGAGCCACACCCTAGATTTTGGGTGTATTTTGGTGTTAGAAGAAACTGTATCCCAAAATTTTAAAGAAAGAAAAACATATATGTATGTATTTATATAATTGTGTGTATATAAATATATATATATATATACACACACACACATACACAAAATAAGGTTAAATGCAATGAAGGGATAGAATATGATGGCAAAAATGAAAATTTAAAAAGCCTTTAAAAACCAAATTGATAAGATGTTGGTTGAAAAAGGAAAGAGGAAAAATTCAAAAAAAAAAAAAAAGAGAGAGAGAAAGAAAAAATAAAAAAGATTTTTAAAAAATTAGCTCTGAAAGATTAAAGAATCATGGGGAAAAGGCCATGAATTCTATGTGCTGTACTCCCCTAGCTCTGAAGTTTTGTAGTTCTCATTGATTGGTAAACTTGGTCTTGGCTGGATGTTCTTGCTGATCTTCTGGGGGAGGGGTCCACTGCAGTGATTCTCAAATGTCTTTGCCCGAGATGGAATTGCACCACCCTTGCCAGGGGACCAGGCTAAGCAATCTGGTTGGATTTGCTCTTAGTAGCTTTTGTTTCCTGAACGCTTTCCACATAGCTTTGGAGGACAAGAATGAAAATGGTGACCTCCCAATCTCCAGCCCTATAGGAGCCAAGAGCTTGGGCCCCACTCCTCAGTGTGCCCTCAGAGAAAAGCAGTCAATCACTCCTGTCTCTCTGGTCTCTGGCTGCACTCTGTGCTCACCCAGCCCGTGACAAGCATTTCTATCTCTGGCGTGTGGCCCTATTTGGAGTCTCCAAACCCAGCAAATTCCTGCACTGCTCCTCCTGGGGGCAGAAGGAGGGGGGATCTCTCCAAATCTGCTCTTGAGGGGTCCCTGCTTAAAGAATAGTGGCCCGATTGTGCAGCAGATCCTGGTTTATGGCAACCCTGAGCTGAGAGCCCCCTCCTCAGCTCTGTCTATGCAGCTGGCTTCCCTGCTCTAATACCTGGGAGCTCTGCCACACTCAGGCACCCATGGTCTATGACCCTAAGGGTCCTGAGACCACACTGACCCAGCAAGGGGTCCACCTGTCCTGCTTAGTCACTGGAGTGATGTTCCTCAATGGAGCAGACTTCTTGATGTTCTGATTTTGTGCTCTGCCTCTCTCACTTGCCGGGAGCCGGCTGACAGAGGATCCCTACCCCTGTGGTCCATCTTCCTATATATCCCCTCAGATTCACTTCTCCACACTCCTACCTTCCAGAAAGTGGTTGCTTTTCTGTTCATAGAATAGCTGCTATTCTTTTCTTTGCTCTCCAATTGAGTTGGTAGGTGTTCAGAATGGTTTGATAACTATCTAGCTGAATTCCTGGGACCAGACAAAATTTAGGTCTCCTACTCCCCTGCCGTCTTGCTCCTCCCCTCCCCTCCCACTTTGTTATTATTTTTTTATTTACTGGAGAAAGAGACAAAGAAAGAGAGGGAGAAAGATTGAGGGGAGAGACTGCGTGGGAGGAAGCGAGAGAATCCCAAGAAGACTCCCTGCTAAGTATGGAGGTGGACACAGGGCTCTGTCCCAGGACCCTGAATTCATGACCTAGGTAGAAACCAAGAGTTGGATGCTTAACCAATGGAGCGATTCAGTCATCCCATAATCTCTCCCACTTTATACAAACCAACAAAAATCCCTTCCCATCTTCCCTCCAATTCACATAATCTCTTTCCTCCCCCTTTAACAAAATTCCTGCCAAGATAATTGCTTTCATTCACTGTCTTCAATTCCTCTCTGTTTAGAGAAATTCAGTTCCTACTGTTTAGAAACTAATCCAATCACACTTTTTGTCTACACTGTTCCACCCAAGAAATGCTTCTGTCATGGTTACCAATGACTTGCCCACAGATCTGCTGGCTGGTTTTCCTTCTTCATCTGATCTGACCTACTGGTTCCCTCCTTCTTGAAAGATCTTCTTCACACTTTCTCTTAATTCTTCTCTGAACAGACCACCCACTCTCCTGTCCTGACTCTTCCACCATCTTCCTAATCACTAATTGTTGCAATGCCAAGGATTGCAACTCAGAGCTTTTCCTTTCCATATTTATACTCATTTCCAGGTGATGTCATCTGGTCTCATAGCATCAACTATCGTACATATACCGACTGCTCAAATTTCTCTCACCAGTCCAGATGCCTTCCCTGAACTCCAGGTTTGTCTTCCTAAATACAAACCTCATTTCTCCACTTGGATGAATGACAGGTATCTTAAATTTAATATAATCTCTCACCTGATTACTGCAATCATGAAACTGATTTCTCTGCTTTCCTTCTTGACTTCTGTCACCTGCCCAGCCCATTCTCAATACAGGAACCAAAGTGATCTTGTTAAAACCTAAGTCCAATCATGTTACTTTCTGCTTGAATGCCTCCAATGGCTTCCCATTTACTCACAATAAAAGCCAAATCCTTACAATAAATGGTACTAACTTTGGATTTACATCTATTGTATATAATCCTTTAAATAGAAATATCCTACATAATTATTTTAATATGTAGGGCAAAATCTACATGGACTTCTAATATTTCTTTCTTTCTTTCTTTCTTTTTTTTTTTTTTTTGGACTTCCTATTTTCTTTCGCATCTCTTGAATACTGTTTAAGACAAAATAACATTATAAAAATAAATGAAAGGCACTACTATTTATGAAATATTAATGAAGTTTTAGCTAGGTTTTATTATATTAGAATTAAACATTCCTCCAGGAACCTAAGTGTATGTAGATTTCAGTAGCTTGCAAAATGGACTAAATTTTGAAAACTACTGTTCATCTATAAATGAGCATGAACAATCTTCCCAAAAGATAATTCTTCATTTTTTTCTAGCCATCAAAGATGTACTACATTATTACACTTACTTTGTGATTGAAGAGTAAGTTTATAGGAGACAATTCCAACTCGACTAATGGTAAGGGAACTAGACAAACAAGTACTTTCATTCGCTTCTTCTATTCCAAAAGGGTCTATCACTTCTGCAATAACAGAAGACAAAAATCCTTCAGAAGTGTTATGATGTAATATCTTTCTTATGTAAGCTGCTCCAGTTTTCCTAAAAACCAAACCAACAAACATCAAGTCATCTGGATAAAACAGTGGTTCAAATGAACAAGTTTGTGAACACATGATTTATAAATATACTACAAACAGCTAACAAATGAATACTTGGTTAACATTTGTTCAACCTCACTAGCCAGCTATAGCAACTGGATACAATTTCTCACCCATCAAATTAGCAGATATTTTTAAATGACAGGGTTCAGGAGCAGCAAGGATTGAGTGGAGATAGGCACTCATCCACCACTAATGGACTATAAACTAATACAAGCTTCCCAGAAAGCAAATTGACTGCATGCATTAAGAGCTCTAGCATTATATTTTTTCCCCCTCTGAATCCATAAGTCTACTGACAGGGTTCTATCTTAAGACAGTAACTTGAAATGCAGAAAAAAAAAGCTTTCCACACAGAGATGTTCATCAAGGAATTATGATAAAAATTAGAAATACGAAACAACAATAGGAAAATTAAGGAAATGATAATACATGATCCACTTAGAACAAATGCAACTATTAAAATTGCATTTAGAAAGTGTTTTTAATTACATAAGTAAAGCAGTCATGTTATAATGTCTAAATTAAAGAAGGTGAAAAATATTAATTAGAAAATAAAAAATGCATATTTAAGATTAATTGGTAATTCATCAAATGTTACCAGCTGTCGCTTCTTAATGTTTATCCTCATGTTTATCTTTTTTTAAAAAAAGATTATTTATTTATTTATTTATTTGACAGAGAGAACAGGTAGGCAGAGCAGCAGGCAATGGGCAAGGGACAAGCAGACTCTGTGCTGAGTATGGAGTCCAGTATGGGCCTGGATCCCAGGACCCTGAGATTATGACCTGAGCCAAATCAAGAGTCAGTCGCTTAACTCACAGAGCCACCCAGGTACACCCATGTTTATCTGACTTCTAAGAAATTTGTACAGTGAGTAAGTATAAGGAAAAAATTCCATTTTTTAAAAATTTAAAAAAAGAGTAATAAATCTAGACACAGACCTTACACCCTTCACAAAAGTTAGCTCAAAGTGGATCACAGACTTAAATACAAAATGCAAAACTATAAAGCTCATACAAGATTAACATAGGAGAAAACCTACATGACCTTGGTCATGTGGATGACTTTTTAGATACAACACCGAAGGCATGATCCATGAAAGAAAAAACTTGATAAGCCATACTTTATTGAAGTTAAAAACTTCTGCTCTGTGAAAAACACTGCCAATAAAATTAGAAGACAAACCACATATTGGTGCGTGGGGGCATGGATATTTGCAAAAAACACATTTGATAGGGGCGCCTGAGTGGCTCAGTGGGTTAAGCCTCTGCCTTCGGCTCAGGTCATGATCCCAGGAGCCTGCCACTCTGTCTACTTGTGATCTCTCTCTGTCAAATAAATAAATAAAATCTTAAAAATATATATCTTTAAAAAACCCCCACACATTTGATAAAGGACTGTTATCCAAAATAAACTGTAAAGCAGGAAAAAAGCCTTTTTTTTTCTCTACTTCCCTAGATTCTGCACCTGGGGCCCTGGAAATTAAACTGACAAGAGACAGATTACAAGAGGAAAACAAATAGAGTTTATTAACCTGTGTGTCATGTTTCCACAGGAGAGAAATGTCAGTGAGGAGGAAATCAAGGGGATGGTTAGAACCTGGGGTTTACAAAGCATTTTTTTTTTTTAAAGATTTTTATTTATTTATTTGACAGAGAGCGCAAGTAGGCAGAGAGGCAGGCAGAGAGAGAGGAGGAAGCAGGCTCCCTGTGGAGCAGAGAGCCGGATGTGGGGCTCAATCCCAGGACCCTGAGATCATGACCTGAGCTGAAGGCAGAGGCTTTAACCCACTGAACCACCCAGGCGCCCCTGCAAAGCATTTTTAACAAAGAACAGTAAGTTTGTAGAGAAGTGACGAGACAAAGGAAAAAGGGTTTAGAGTGCCAGACTGTAGAAAAGTTAATGTGCAAGGAAACGAATGAAAGAAAAGTCTTGCTTAATAAGATTTGTTATGTAGATGCTGCTTGGGTCTCTGAACTGATACTCTCTGGAGATTAGGGATCATCTTGCCTTTCTTGGGAGGGAGGGAGAGGGCAGAGATTTTTTTTCTTTCTCTTCTTTTATTTTTTTCTTTCTTTCTTTCTTTCTTTCTATTTTTTTAAAGATTTGTTTATTTTAGAGAGAGAAAGAGAGAGCTTGAGCATGAACGAGGGAGGGGCAAAGGGAAAGGGTGGGAGAGAATCTCAAGCAGACTCCCCAAAGAGGGCAGAACCAGAGGTGTGGCTCCATCTCAGGACCCTGAGATTGTGATCTGAGCTGAAACCAAGAGTCCTAGGACACTTAACTGAGCCACTCAAGCATGCCTCTTTTTCTTTCTTTCTTTTTTTTTAAAGAATTTATTTATTTATTTACTTATTCATTTATTTATTTGAGAGAGAGAATGTGTGTGTGTGTGTGTGTGTGTGTGTGTGCGCGCGCGCGCGCTTAATCGTTTCACTATTGTTTTTCCTTCAAGTTTTTTCTCAGATGAGAATTCAGGCAAATGACAAATATCTATGTTCTTGGTTAGAAGACCAGAGAAGAAGTAACAGCTCTGTCATTTATCAGTTGTGTGATATCTAGAAGTCCCATCCCTGTGAATCACAGTGTTGTTACACGTGTTTTATGAAGGGGCTACTTTGGTTTCAATTCAGAGGTTTTTTTCCCTTGTGTCTGCTTCTTCTCAACTGCCTTCAGCTGAAAATAATCCTTAGGCCAAGCTGGAATATTTTGGGGTGGCATATTCTGATCCCCTACAATACAAAACACTCTTAAAACTCAGTAGTAAGAAAACAAACAACCCAATTAAAAATTGGCAGAAGATCTGAACAGACACTTCACTACAGAAAGTATGCAGATGGCAGATAAGTACATGAAAAGATGCTCCGTGTCACAGGTCATCAGGAAATGCAAATTAAAACAACCACGAGATGCCACTACACCCCCACAGAATAGCAAAACTTGGGGCACCTAGCTGGCTCAGTCAGTAGAGCACTGACTCTTAATCACAGGGTTGTGACTTCCAGCCCCACGTTGGGTGTGGAGCCTACTTAAAATTTTAAAAAGTAAATAAAAACAGAATGGCAAAAATACAAAATGCTGATAACATCAAATGTTTGCAAGGATGTGGAGCAACAGGAACGCTCATTCATTGCTGGTGGGAATGCCAAACGGTACAGCCACTTTGGAAGACAGTTTGGCAGTTTCTTATAAAGCTAAAAATGTTCTGGGACCCAGCAATCACATTTCTTGGTATTGATCTAAATGAGTTGAAAAGAAGCTCACACAAAAATCTAAAGAAGGGGGCACCCAGGTGGCTCAGTGGGTTAAGCCTCTGCCTTAGGCTCAGGTCGTGATCTCAGGGTCCTGGGATCGAGCCCCACATCGGGCTCTCTGCTCAGCAGGGAGTCTGTTTCCCCCTCTGCCTGCCTTTCTGCTTCCTTGTGATCTCTCTCTCTCTGTCCAATAAATAAATAAATAAATAAATAAATAAATAATCTTTTAAAAGATCTAAAGAAGGATGTTTATAAGAGCCTTTATTCATAATTGCCAAAAACCTGGAAGCAACCAAGCTGTTCTTCAGTAAGTGAATAGATAAATAATTGTATCCATTCAGACAATGGTATGTCAGTGTAGTTTCATGGATAGTAACAAGCGTAGCACCATAATGCAGGGCACTGATAGTGGCAAAGGGGGCTGTGTGGGTGTGGAGGGTGAGTCTATGAGAACTGTACTTTCTGCTCAGTTTTGCTCTGGACCTAAAACTTCTCCAAAGAGTAAAGTGTAGTAAAACACACACACACACACATACACACACACACACACACACACACACACACACACACTTTAACCTCTTTGCCTCTGAAGTCAATGACCAATGGCCAGGTAGCTACCTTATACCGAAGCTGTCTCCCCCCTTCACTATTGGAGTCTCTTGTATTTGAGTATTTAGGATTGCTCTTGGTAATTGCACTTTATCATTCCAGGAGAGGTAAGAAATCCAATCTTAAAGGAGGAGGGAAGGAGATTTGGAAGGATAGGCTTAAAATTAGAGGAGTCAGTGAGTTCTTGAGGCAGAGAGGAGCATCTGGGGAAAGCATTGCAAAAGGACAGATAGACAACTGTCATCAAACTTAACTACCTACACGTGCTAAGCTCTCATTCCAAGACTGATGCCATCCTGCGCCCCGCCCCCTTCCCACCCAGTGGCCTACCGTCAGTGGCCTTTCCACCACACCATCTCACTATGCACTATCCTGCTTATTAAACACAATGGATTTTTTCTTGCTCTATGCATTTACACTTGCAATTCCTTTCACCTGGAAAGCTTTCCCCTTAGTCCTTTGCTCTCTGTTCTCAGCTCTTTGTTGATCCTTCTCAATCCCTTTGGTCACCACGTTTACTTTCTTCTTAGCATGTACAAGATCTAAAAATATTTTGGTTTTTTTGTTACTTATTTGTCATCTGCCTCTGGTCATTAGAATGTCTTCTCCATTTGAGCAAGGACCTTGTCTATTTTAATTACTACAATCTTCCCAGTGCCAGCATAAGACTCGACACATACTTGGCACTTGGTAAATATTAACTGAATTATTAAATAGCCTCACTAAAAATGTGTAAATGTTGATGCTTTCCTTTTAAGCAATTTAGTATGAATAGTGACACTGTTATCACTTTTAAGAGTTTGCTAACTTTGTTATAAAATGAGATAAGTTCCTTCTTAATACTTGATCACTTATGAAGTGACTATAATTCTCCATTTACTGAGCGGATATGGTTTTTGTTTTTTGTTTTTTACCTGGGTGGGTATATAACCAATTCCTACTGTGGGAAGGAGTTTGATTCAGTATCAGTATTGAATCAGTTTGATTCAATATCTCATTATAAGTGGTACTCTATATCTGTTGTTGATATTATATAAGGCTTTTGACCCCATGATCTGGATTCCTTGCTACTGCTATGAATCCCTTCTTTTCCAGCATCTAACCTTAGTTCCTGAGTCTTATTCCTCAAACTCTCTTTGAATTCCAAGCCTACCATTTGCCACACTGCCTGATCCCTTTCCCATAGCCTGTCTACCTCAGGTACTTGTCTCCTTAAGCACAGTGTGAGACCCTCGTATTCCATCACCATGATAGGACAAACTGCAGCCGGATACAGCAAGCAGAAGACAAGCATCAGTGGTTTTTTTTTAGGTCAAGATCCAGGCAATGAAACAAAGTAATGGCAATTTTTCTGTCCTGTTAGTATACCTCCCAAGTCTCTCTCAAATCCCTCGATTCCTCTCCATTTCTACTATCAACACCTTAGACTAGATCATCAAAATGCATCCTAGACCACTGAAAATGCCTTTTAAATGATCTAAATGAATCCACAACACAACTACAGTGGTATTCTTAAAAAAAAAAAGCTAGCTAAGATAAAGAGTTTATAAGTTTAAAGAAAGCAGTAATAATGGTGTGGTGGTGCTGGCAGACTGTGCCTTCCACCTCTCATCTCCATGCCATTCTACATGGAGAAGAAGAAAGTGCTTCTCCCCATGATAAACCAAGAGGACCTTCAACGGGACCACTTTATAAGCTGACATGTCTTCTAAGGTTTGAGGGGCAAAGGGATCAGAATTAGACTCATCCTAAGAAAATACGAAGAGTGGAGACAGATAAGACATCTAGGGTTTGGGGTTATATATGCAGGGACAAAAATATCAACTAATTTTAGGGGCACCTGGTGGCTCAGTTGGTTAAGCTTTTCTGACTCTTGATTTCAACTTGGGTCATGATCTCAAGGTCATGAGGTCAAGCCCCATGTCATGCTCCATGATCAATAGGGAGTTTACTTGAGATTCTCTTCTCTCCCTCTCCTCTTTCCCTCCCCCCTCCCCACATGTGCTCTCTGTCTCTCTAAAATAAGTAAATAAATCTTTTTTTAAAAAAATCAATTAATTCTAGACTTTAACTTAACACACATGTAAAAATCTTGTATAACATGAAAAAAATTCTCAAAACAAAAACAAAACATAAAAATCCAACCAGAATACAAAAGTCTCAACCTAGTAAAAGAAAAAAAAAATGGAATGAGAGAGAAAAAGAATCTCAAAATATGGCAAACAAGACTGTTAACTACAGAGAACAAACTGGTGGTTACCAGAGGGGAGGTGGGTGAGGGAAAGAGTGAAATAAGTGGTGGGGATTAGGAAGGGCACTTATTGTGAGAAGCAGTGAGTAATGTATGGAATTGTTGAGTCACTCTATTGTACTCCTGAAACTAATACAACACTGCATGTTAACTGTACTGGAATTAAAAATAAAAAAAAATAAGGCAAGCAAGAAGAGAGAGCAAAAAAGAAACATGAAAAAGTAGGACAAATACAAAGCAGAGTAGAAGATGGCAGAAATGAATTCAAATATATTAGTAAAAAATAATAAGCCTTAAAAAAATAATAAGCGTAATTGGCCTAAACTCTCCAATTAAAAGAAAAAGATTGTTAGACTGGCTAAAAAAATGTAAAATCCATATATGTCTTTCATGAGAGATACATAGGCAGGTGAGGTAAAAAGAGAAAGAAAAGAAATCATATACAGGCAAGTATAGCTTGTAAGAAGGCTCATACGAGTATACAAATTGCAGAACCCTGCAAAAAAAAAAAAAAAAGCCCTAAAACCCCACCGTTCCTCAACAACAACAACAAAACAAACAATCCAATTAAAAAATGGGCAAAGGACTTGGATAGATATTCCTCCTGTGAAGATATAGAAATGGTCAATAAGCAGATGAAAAGATGCCCCCCATCACTAGTAACTAGAGAAATGGAAATCAAAAATGTAATGAAGTACCACCTCACATCCATCAGGATGGCTATTATCAAAAAAATTAAACAGAAAGTAACAAGTGTTGGCCAGGATGTGGAGAAACGGGAATGCTTGTGCCTTGTTAGTTGGAATGTAAAATGGTGCAGCTGCTGTGGAAAATGGTATGAAGTTTCCTCAAAATATTAAACACCAGGGGTGCCTGGGTGGCTCAGTCATTAAGCAACTGCCTTTAGCTCAGGCCGTGATCCCAGGGTCCTGGGATTGAGCCCCATGTCGGGCTCCCTGTACAATGGGGAGTCTGCTTTTCCCTCTCCCACTCCCGCTGCCTGTGTTCCCTCTCTTGCCGTCTCCCCCTCTGTCAAATAAACAAAATCTTAAAAAAATATATTAAGCATTAAATTATCATCTGATCCAGGAATTCCAGTTCTGGGCATATACATTACAGAACTGAAGGCAGGGTCTCAAAGAGACATTTGTACATCCCTGTTTGTAACAGTGTTATTCACAGAAGCCAAAAGATGGAAGTAACCCAAGTGCCCATTGATATCTGAATAGATCAGTAAAACGGGGTACATTTTTCTTTATGGATGTGTGTATATACGGCAAAGAATAGAATATGCTTCAGCCTTAAAAAGGAAGGAAATCCTCACAAGGTACGACAAGGAACGGATCATGAATGAAACTTGAGGATGTTATGCTAATAAGCCAGCCACAAAAGAACAAATACTGTATGATTCCATTTATATGAGGTCCCTAGTCTAGTCAAATTCATAGAAACGGAAAGTAGAATGGTGGTTTTCAGGCACTGTGAGGTCTGGAATATGGGGGGTTCTTGTTTAATGGTTACTCTGTTCCCGCCTGGAAGATGAAAAAGTTCTGGAGATGGATCATCATTACGGTTGCACAATAATGTGAATACGCTTAATGTTACAGATCTGTACACTTAAAAATGGCTAAAATAGTAAATTTTATGTTGTGTATATTTTACTACAATGGAAGCACTGAATACAAAATAAAAGCATTATTTTAAAAATTTTTTTCTTTAAAATATTTTATTTATTTATTTATCTGAGAGAGAGAGAATGAGAGAGAGAGAGCATGAGAGGGGGAAGGTCAGAAGGAGAAGCAGACTCCCCACTGAGCTGGGAGCCCAATGTGGGGCTGGATCCCAGGACTCTGGGATCATGACCTGAGCCAAAGGCAGTCACTTAACCAACTGAGTCACCCAGACACCCTATTTTTTCAAATTTTTATTTTAAAGAGGGAAAGAGAGAGTGTCTGCAGGGGGCAGGGGCTGAGGAAGAGGGAGAAAATCTCAAGCAGACTCCCCACTGAGGGCAGAGCCCAACTCAGGGTTCAATCTCAACCCTGAGATCATGACCTGAACCAAAATCAAGAGTCAGATGCTCAAACAAGTGAGCCACCCAGCTGCCCCAATATAAAAGCATTATTAAAAAAAAACAAAAACAAGTAAGTGTTCTTCTGAATCTTACTCTTAAGTGCTACCTATTTAACTCTTCAGTATTTATATGCAGTTGCTCTAATAATACCCCTTCTCCATATACTTACTGTTTATATTTCTCTGTGTATATTTTTTTAAAAAGAATGAGTCAGTTGCTTTCCGTTCATTACCTCTATAGCAACATGGGTTTTGAATCCCTGTGCAAAATGCCCAGGCATCACTGCCCATCTAGCTAATGGCAGACCAAAGTAATGAAGATATATATGGTCAGTCTATGCTACAGGCATTCAGGATAATTGCCAATTGCAGTTGCCACTACACATGTCCTAAGTAAAACTGGGAAATGACTGAATTTGCCTCTTGATAACCTTCTGTCTCCTTTTCCTTCAACCTTCTCCATTATGACTCATGACTCAGCAGCCCCCAGATCAGCACCTCTGTGTCCAAAGTCACCAATTCTAACTGTGGAAACACCTTCATCAAGCCCTCTTTTTGCCCAACTAAGAATGCCCCAGTTTCCGGAACAATCTTTCTCTTCAACAGTCTCCCAAACCTTGTCAAAATCCCTTATCCAAAGTGACTGACAACAGCATGACCTGAGAAGATTACTGAATGAATGGTTATCCTTACAGGAATGCCTAATGGAGTACCAAAAGCTCTGGTTTTAGATTTCCTGTCTTTGACTTTGAAGGATATACAGAAGTCAGATTAAAAAACAAACAAATAAATACAAATCATTATAGAGATGAAAATAGTCACCAAATATGAACAAAATGTTCAACTCATCAGGAAGACTTAAAAATTCTAAACTTACGGGGCTCCTGGGTTGCTCAGCTGGTTAAGTGTCTGACTCTTGATTTCGGCTCAGGTTGTGATCTCAAGGTCGTGAGATCAAGCCTCACGTCCAGCTCCGAGCTGAGCATGGAAGCTGCTTAAGATTCTCTCTCTCCTTCTGCCTCTGCCCCTCCCCCCTAATTTTTTTTTTTTTAAGAGATTTATTTATTTATTTGAGAGAATTGAGAGAGCATGAGTTGGGGAAGGTCAGAGGGAGAAGCATCCTCCCTGGACACAGGACTCGATCCTGGGACTCCAGGGTCATGACCTGAGCTGAAGGCAGTCACTTAACCCAGTCAGCCTCCCAGGCACGCCCAACCCCCCAAATTCTAAACTTACATGTATCTAACAACAGCCTCAAAACATACAAGTAAAAATTGATAAAGCCACAGAAAGACATTGATAAATCTATTAACACATATGGAAATTCTAACACAACTCTCTCAATAATTAATAGATTGAGCAGAAAAAATAATCAGTAAGGAATCAGAAAATTGGAACATCACAATTAACAAAATTAATCTGACAAATACTTACATTACACTGAACAATAGACTATAGTCTCCATAAACACATGTGGAATATTTACAAAAATTGAGCATAATAGCCTAGTCTTTTACCATAAAGAAAATTTCAACCAATTAAAAAAAAAAATCACACTTTTGAGAAACAGGAAATTCTGATCTTAAAGTTTCCAGAAAATAAAATTGAAAAATTTATTTACAACCCTGGTATGATCTTATATAAAAAATCAAGTGAGGACATATGAGAAAGAAACTACAGGCAAAAATTGCTCGTGAACACGGATGCAAAAATCCTAAATATTAGCAAACTGAATCCAGAAGTGTATGAACGTAGATAATACACAGTGACTAATATAGGTGTATTCCAAGACATCCAGGCTAGTAAATCTTGAAATCAGATGTGTGAAATCCATAATATAATTCGCATCATTAAATTAAGGGTTAAAGGGGAAAAAAATTTATATATAAGCCCAGTAGATGCAGAACCATTTAACACCAAAAATAAAACACCTCTTAAACTGAAAAAAAATTTTTTTTCTATAAGCAAAAAAGGTAAAAGAAAAAAGATGAAAGGCATAATACATAATGGTGAAACACTTTCAATATTCTTTTAAAAGTCAGGAACAACAGGGGCGCCTGGGTGGCTCAGTGGTTAAACATCTGCCTTTGGCTCAGGTCATGATCCCAGGGTACTGGGATGGAGCCCCACATCGGGCTCCCAGCTTAGTGGGGAGTCTGCTTCTCCCTCTCCCTCTGCTCCTCTCCCTGCTTGTTCTCTCTCTCTCTCTCCAAAAAAAAAAAAAAAAAAAAAAAAAAAAGTCAGGAACAACAAAATAGCCATGCTGCTATAGTCTGAACCTTAGTGCCTGTCCTCTCCCTATTCATATGTCAAAAACTTGATGCCCAAAGTGATGGTATTAGGAAGGGGGGCCTTTGGGAGGTGACCTAGGTCATGAGGGTGGAGCCCTCACAAATGGGATTAGTGCCTTTACCAAAGAGCCTCCAGAGAGACCCAGAACCCTCTACCATGTGAGGACACAGTAAGAAGTCAGCCGTCTACAACCCGGAACAATCCAGAAGAGGTCTTCACCAGAACCCGACCCTGCTGGCCCCTGAGTGTGGACATGGTCTCCAGAACCAGAAGACATACACTTCTGTTGTTTGTAAGCCACTCCATCTGTGGCCTTCTGTGACAGCAGCCCAAATGGATGAAGTCACCCACTGTGTCCCCTTCTAGTTAACAAGACCCTAGACACTGTAATAGGGAGAAGGTATACCATGCTAAGAAATGTTAAGAAGCAAAAAAACTATTTGCAAGTGATACAGTGATTATCTTAGAAAAACAAGTACCACTACTCAGAAAATCCAAAATAACACAGAAAACAAGTGCTGGAATAATTAAAGAAAGTTAGCAGATTCGAACAATTTATGGTTGCTATAAGGAAGTCAGTTACCAGACTTTGGAGGCAGAAAAGTGAAGCCAACAAGAAAAAGAAACAAAATAAGGCGGATAAAGCAGAAAGTTATCGCTTTCCATAAGCCCATCCGAGAACTAGCGTCAGCAATGAAGATAACCGACTCACAGGAGATCCCCGGGAATGAGCCATTCCAAGGGGAGTTAACACAGGAACCGTGTGGAGGAGTTTGGGAGGGAGAAACACAGTGCTGGCCCTCACACAAACAAGAAATAGCTAAAACTGTAAAAAAAAAAAAAAAAAAAAAATGAAGCCTAAGGGTATGCTGGTGTGTGAGTTTGGAAAAGCTGGAGCACCTTTCGAAGGGGAGTCTACACTCACAAGTTCTTTCCATGGGCTTCCCTGGAGGCTTATGGAAAGACCAGAGCAAAGCCAATAGACCAGAGGTCCAGGCAGCCTGGAGGATGGGAGAAAACAGGCATGAAGCACCACCCACTTTCCTGAACCTTCTTTCATAGGAAGCAAAACTTTAAGCCCTGGGAGGCTGGACATTAACCATTTTTGCACACAGACCTCAAAAGTGGTGATCCGTGCTGGGAGGGGTCCCTGCAGGGGGTGCTGGCTCTGACATCCTGGTTTCCTGCCGTCTTCCCTCCCCCGCCTTTTCCCTACGTAGGAAAAGCTTTAAGCTACCGGATGACGGGAAGCAAAGCCACTCATCCATGGGGTACAGGCAAAGACACGTTAAGACGACAGAAGGAAAAAACAGTAACTCTCTGCCCGTTAACAGAGGGTCAGGAGGCTGTTTTGAGCCTAAAATTCTGAAAGAACAAAGTAGAATTATCCCACTGTCAGGAGAACAGCCAGAAATTTCCACCCAAGATTGAACTGCAGATATCAGGCAGAATTTGGCGACAAGAGGTCATTTCTATTAACAGATTAGTGTGTTTTGTTTTGTTTTTTTCTCCTTAATGGAACCTGACAAGCTGAATGTAACGTTTAGATGCAAGGACAAAGGCCAAGGGAGGGGGAGCTGCTCCCAGAGGGTTAGCCAGTGTGACAAAGGGAAGACTAATATGCCAACGAAACAGAAGAGAGGAGAAACAGACCCACGCACACACGCAACCCTGAGAGACGGATGCAGGGGGGCAGGGAGGGCACATCTAGGGGGAAAGGAGAGACTTGTAAGGACAGTTGGTTATTTACGTTAAAAAAAAGAAAGACAGAAATCAGTTCTCACTCCACAAGACACACATACGCTCTAGACTGAACACTTCAACATGAAAAGCAAAAGTTTAACACGGTTACAAGGAAACACAGGAGAGTTGCTAAAGACAATGCGGTGTGTTCGTGCGAGTGACTAGCACACGCGTCAGTACCAAGTGATTTGGAAAACATTGTCGCTGTACAGAAAAGGTGAGTCACAGGAGAATAACACATCTACAGAACCCAATAGTGCGTTCTGATGCGTAGGGACATGTTAAAGCCCTAAAGAAGAAAAAAGTCTCAATGTTCACAGAAAATTCAAGATGATGCTGATCTCCAGAGGGACTGGCGTCACGGGGGGCAGGGGAGAAGCAGGAAAGGAAAGGAAAGGTTCCCTGGAGAACTGCCCAAAGGGTGAAGGGACCTTACAGGGTGGAAGAGCTCCAGAAGTCTCGGGGTGACAGGGGCAGCTGTCACCAAGGGGACACTTGCCACTTCCAAAGGACTCCGGGGGTCTCTGCCCACTTTTCTTCACCTGCCTTCTCTCCCCCAAACTCTGGAAGGGTTAGAAACCAAAAGGGAAGAAGATAGAAGCTGGAAAATAGTAAGCGTGAGCAATAGACCTCCGCCCCAGGCGCCCTAGTCTGGGTCAGGCCCAAATACGGGCTGGGAAACACATTTAAATTGGGTAAGAATTTGACCTCTTTTGAAACACTGGACAAGAAGAGAGCCATGTGATTATTAGACTGACTTAGACTTTCTACACCAAGGAAATGTTCATGTGCCCTCGAAGAGAAAAGCTGTGGGATTTGCCTGATACTTTATCCAGAGGTCAAGTCCACCGGGGAGTTGGAAGGACAGGAGGAGGAAAATTCAAGGTGGTCTTTCCAGCTTGTTCAGGGAGTAAATTTCACATCTATCCGTTCAGTTACTCACTTAATTAGAAACCTCGGGTGCTTCCCCTTTGCTTGGAATGACATCCAAACCCGGCTCCCCGCCCCGGCTGGGACACAGAAGGCCCTCCCTGACCTGGCTCCACGTCTTCAATAACTTCTCTCCTTTTTGCATGACACTGAAGTCACTCTGGTTGTCCTTCAGTTTCTCAGACACCCATCATGCCCCCTTTGCCTGGGGGCCTTCTACTTACATACTGTTCTCTCTGTCTGGAAACTTCCCCCCACCTCCCCCTTCAACCTCATTCTTCTGATCCCATCCTAAGCAGCACTGGCTCTGAGCAACTTTCCAACATCCTCCAAACAAGGTCTCAACCCCCAGGAAAATACTCTCTAGATGTGCCACGCCCCTCTGCTGTCAACTGTCATCACGGAAGTTCAAGGTGTGCATGGGTTCAAATGCCCTCTTCGTGGCTCTCTCAGAACACTGCGAGCCCCGTGAGTGTAGTAAGTTTTAGGCAACTATTTGTGGAAGAAATGAACGAAGGGCTCCCCTTGCTCCACTCTCTGACTACCTAGAACCTGCCTTGGCCTATTGCTGACTTCAGGATTTTTGGGTCCCCCATCCTTGACCTGCCCGGTTGAAGTCTGCCTTCCTTCCAGTTCTCTGATCCTGGCTCTTCCCTCCCCTTTCCTGCCTTGGAGATGCTCATTCTGTAGTTTCTGCACAAGTAGAACCATATTCCAGAGTCTGATCACAGAATGTACTGTTCCAATTTTCAAATACAGGTTCCTCACGTCTCAAAAGTTCACCTTACGCCATTTCACTTTGACCAAAGACCTGCATTAGCACTTGCATTTGCTAACTGAAAGAAATCTGAAGAGAATTTTCACTTTTACGAGAAAATGCCAAAAGTGAGAAGAACATCCCGCTTTTGTTTTGCAGGGAGCAGATCTGTTGTAGGGACCCTGCCCAGCCCCTTCCCTGCAAACTTCACAGGGCATCTCAGCATCAAGCCGCCGGAGCTCTGACCTGGGTGAGCACCTGGGCTTTATCTCCACTTATTTTGTGCATCTGTTAGCAAGATGTGTCCTAAGGTATCAGAAAAAGCCTAATAGAGGGTATTTTGGCAGGGGGGCGGGTATAGGAATGCTCAGAAATTTTTCCATGTAAGTTTCCATGTGAGTTTCCATGTAATTGCTTCTTTGTTTTACTCCAGTCCAGCTTGTGAAAAGTTTCATAGGATTGCTGTACTTTGATATAGTAAGGAAAACTTGTATTTGGATGCTTAAGAGAATGATCATATGCTTTTTAAAACAATCAGGATATAAAAAATTAATATTAACATTGAGATTATCATGCTAATCTTTTAAAAAGTGATTCTATTTTTTTAAAAAGATTTTATTTATTTATTTGACAGAGAAAGAGAGCATAAACAGGCAGAGCAGCAGGCCGAGGGAGAAGCAGGCTCCCTGCTCGACACAGGGCTCAATCCCAGGGCCCTGGGATCACAACCTGAGCCGAAGGCAGCTGCTTAACTGACAGAGCCACCCAGGCTCCCTGATTCTATGTTTTCTATAAGGACATACCTACAGAAACTAAGTGGCTTGGGATGTCACCCATACAAAAACCACTGAAAACAAAATATAGTTTTAGAGATCACAGGTGCTTTTCTTCAACACAGAAAGCTCTATAATCCTTGTTGGAAACAAAAGAAACAAAGACAACAACAACAAAAAACATACGTCCAGCACTTTTTCTATCGTATGTGATTTCAGTCTTCACCTCCACTTCTGTGTGAGCCGCCCCATGATACATGGAGTTGTTGACTGTGGGAAAAGGTGCATACTGATGGCCCAGTACAAATATAATAAACAGATTTCAACCTGGTGGAACAGGACCCACTCACCATAGGGTGAGTTCAGGGGCGTCTGGTGGCTCAGTCAGTTGCGCGTCCAACTCTTGATTTTGGCTCAGGTTCATGACGTCAGGGTGTGAGATCGAGCCCTGTGTCTGACTTCACACTCAGCTGGCAGTCTGCTTAAGATGCTCCCTCTGCCCCTCTCCCCACTTAAAAAAAAAAAAAAAAAGGAACAGGGTGCGTTTCTGGTCATCTGAAATTTTTCCTTTTCTGGCTGTTAGATATTTGGGGAGTCGTAAAATTCATCACATTCTTCAAAGAGAGTTTTCAGACTTAAAGGTAGCTTTAAGGGCCGGTGGCTCTTGCTGATACCTTAGAAGTAAGCATTGCTAAGAGTATCTCATATCCAGCCATGCGGTAATTCATGCACGATAGCCTTCACACTGTTAGATGTGTCTGTCTCCAAGACATGTGAGAAAGGCCATGTGTATGAACTCTGTGGACAAAGAGTGTCCAGTGAAGCTGAGAACATGTTTGATACTCAAGATGACAGAGCACATTTCCCGATAGCGCCGACATAACCAGCCCTGTGTTTCTAAGCCTGGGGCCTCACTCAAGGCACCCTGGCATCTATAAATCTATTTGGCCTTCCGAGGCATCAAAAAAAAGATGTACGCTATTTCACCAAGAAAACCACTCAAAGAAGTTGCCGCCAAATTTGGAGTTGAGTAACCAGTGTGCAGTCTAAATAAATGGGAGGCAAATCAGTACCTACCTGGAGTGTATCACTTTTCCCAAGTGCATGTTGTTGAATTTCTTGGTGTATATGGTTCCCTCAGGTTCATTTGCAGGCACGTATGCATAAAAGATAATTTCTTTTAAGGTGATGTACTGAGGCGCTAGGGCAGTCTCGAAGCCCATATCAGGAGCCTGGAGAAGAAAAGGAACAAAAGACATTGCATTTTATACTATTTTATATTTCAATTAGGGAAAAATGCAAATATCAGATTGGTTTCCAGTACGTGTCACAACAGTACTGTTTGGCTTATCAGCAGGAGTCATATTTCAACGTGTTCTGTTTGTAGATCCATGTGTGTGCAAGGGATAATGCATTTTTCCATTAGGGAGGCAAAAAAATTCTGAGGAGTACGGTTCAGTTTAGGGTTCCTGGGCCTTTGGTAGAAGGCCGGAGTGCAAGGGTGGGTGGAGGTGTGTTGTCCATTGGGTAGAAGGGGCCTGGTGGTACAGATTTTAGAGCTCAGTTCTTACTGGAGTATTTTTCTTTTAAGGATTTTATTTATTTATTTGACAGAGAAAGACACAGTGAGAGAGGGAACACATGTCGGGAGAGTGGGAGAGGGAGAAGCAGGATTCCTGTTGAGCAGGGAGCCTGATGTGGGGCTTGACCCCACGACCCTGGCATCATGACCTGAGCTGAAGGCAGATGCTTAATGACTGAGCCACCCAGGCACGCCACTGGAGTATTTTTTTAAGGAGAGTGCGGTGGCATATGTCTCCTCACTTGAAAGTGGCTGCCAATTCTCCTTGCCTTGGGATGGTCTCTAAAGTTCCCAAAGCTGGACAGGATCAGGATCAGAGAAGAGTGTGTTGAAAAGACCACCCCAAAGGGAATGTTGGGGTTGACCTGGTGGCCATGACATGAGAAGTAGGTGGTAGATAGTGCAGACTGGCTGGGGGCACAGGCATTCAATGGTGCCTCTAAGACCCATTTTCTGTCATGCCCTGTCCACTGGGCCCTTGAGAAGAAGAGACTAGGAAACAGGCAAGAATTGGCGTGAGACTGAATCGATGTCTTAAGGCTCTTTAAAGAGCCTCTTGAAAAGGCCCAAAGTGCTTTAGAATTCCCAATGCCATTCTAGCATGGGAGTGACAAGAACATCCCACGAGAAGTGTGTACAAGGACAGTGAAAGGCCACATATGACAAAAGCACAGGCCCTGGACCCGCTGTCCGGGGAGATGCCTGATCCAAGAACTACCCAGTGGTGTCTGTAATTTGGGCTGAATTATTTAGCCTTGCTGTGCCTCGTTCTCTTCATCAGTAAAATGAAGATAAAGAGTTGTTATGAAAATTTAAGAAGGCACAACAGTGCCTGGCACACAAAGCCAAATAAAGACTCGTGATTATTTTTATCCCGAGAGGATGCCCGTGCAATTTGCTTTGGGGGTTCGGAGGTGAACTCCTCTTGCGGCTAAAAACCCCGACTGGCTTTTGATTTTAAGAATTAAAACTTTCACATAAGAGAACTAAGACGTTTCTACAAGTTGTAAAGTTAGTGACAAATGGTGATATCTGCTTTTTCAGTAAGTCCTACTCTCCTGTTCACGTCCTTGGATTTGTGTCTGTGCTAGCCCACATAACAGCAAATATATGGGAAGTCCCGTGGCAGCACAGTACGGCCACGGGGAGGTCACGTGGCAGCCCTGTACCATCTCGGGGGAAGTTCCCACGTCACTCTCCTCGCATCTCAGACAAGGAGAGTGAAAACACAATCTTTTCAACTCCGGTAATTTGGCCTGGTAATTGGAATATCTATGAAAACTAAAGTCAGCCATTATTCTATTTCCTTTAGGACAAAGGGATGGTTTTATTAAGGCCAAGTTTAAAAAAAAAAAATCGGATTCTTTGCTGATATAGTGAAGAAAGTCCATTTTCACAACTGTGTGCCCAAGTGATGCGTTCTCAGGCAGAACCTTCACAAGTGGCACATTATGCATTAAAATTATTCGAAAAACCTCTGTGTAGCATCACTTACGAAGAAGATAATATCTCCTTTCTATAAGAGCATTAGAAAAGGAAAAAATGAAGGTGCAGGATGAATACCAAAGAGGAGAGGTAAGCCAGTGGGGAAAAGATAACTCGTGTTTCTTTGTCAGCCTTGGGAGGTAGAAAAATCAAACGTACTGCGAACCTGGGTTGGAAGACCTAGGTCTAAGTAATAGCTTAGAATATCTGGCGGTGTTGCCGTGAAGATATTTGTAGGGAGACATTCTGGGTGGAGTTAAAGCTATAGAACCCAGTATGGGACTGGGAAGAAGGTTTTGGAGGGGTCCTTTGGCATGTGGAGGTTTCCCCTATAGTCAGATGGAGCAAAATGCATTAGTAAGAGTTTGTCTCAAGCAAAACACCTTCTCGTTTTCCCATAATTCTGTGCGCACAGTGGGACATCAATTCTTAAAACAAGGCAAACAGTCTCAATGCATTTTATCACTAACCTGTCCAAAAATACTTTTAGGATTCCCAGAGGTTCTAAGTGACATATCAGCTTCAAAATGGTCCGGAGTCAGTTTATGTATAAAGCCCATGTGGTCATAGTATAATGTGAAAATCTTATCAGAAATAGATCCAATTTTACCGTATCTTCTTAATCCTGTTAGGAAAGAAACAGAAATTTCTTGATATAGTACAACTAGAGAACTTCCAATACCGTATCTGGGGGGGGGGGGGGGGAGAAAACCTTTCACTTAAACTAAAGGGTGGGAGTAGGGCTTCGAGACTCCAGAATTAGTAAAACTCATGTTAGTCTTTGTTGAGTCCCCCGGAAGTCCTTTCCAGGCTCCATCTCATTCCCCAACCCCGATTGCTGAAGAAGATGAAGGACAGAGGGGGACGAGGTAGAGGTCTAGAGGAGGAGAGGTGAGTGCTCCCCTGGTGGCGGTTCCTCCTCTTGGTCCGGGAACCCGAACACTTCCATAGCTAGGAGGCCGTGACAACCCTCAGAGAAGCAAGGTGAATGATATGCAGAGACCGTTGGGTCATTCGCTATCCTAGGATAAATATGTTGAATGAGATTTGGTGTCCTATGTTTCTTTCATGCTTTAGGGCAACATGTTAAGCAGCACTAGCAGTAATCTGGTAGTACATACAACAAGCACGCATCCAACCAGACATGGGTCCAGAGAGCCAGCCGCCTCCCCCGGCTGGAGCCCAAGAGAACGCTCAGGTCTTGAGATGCAAAGGCTAATTTCCACACCCACACCCCAATCTGGCCAGACTCTCCTGGTCCATTCTTCTGTCCCTGACCCCTGAACGTTGGCGCACCCTAGGATTCAATTTTTAGATCTCCTTTCTCACCATCTCTGGAGATCTCACCCAGTTTTAGGATTTCAAACCCATTTTAATGTGAATAATTCTCAAGTTTTAACCTCCCGTCTTGTTCTCTTCCCTGAACTCCAGATTTGCATATCTAGCCTCCCACTGACAGTTCCTTCCACGGCCGCCAGGCATCTCACGCTGAACTCCTTCCAGACTGAGTTTCCAATCCCCAGGCAAACTCCTCCACCCTAGTCTTCCTCATCTCCATTACAGCAACTGCCATTTTTCCTGGTGCTCAGTCCAAACCCTTGGTGTCATTCTTAACTCCTCTCCTTTTCTCATGACCTACATCTGAGCCATCCACAAATCCTACTGATTCCCTCTCAAGACAAAGAGAGAATCCAACCTCTTCTTGTCACTCCCACCTGTCACCCTGCACAAGCTGGTATGACACGGGAAGAGATTTATTATGAGGAATTAGCTCATGCAAGCATGGAGGCTGAGAAGTCCTGTGATCTGTTGTCTGTCAGCCCGAGGACCGGGGACTGGCTGGCAGAACTCCAGAGGACAAAGACGTGAGAACCGAGAACAGGAAAGAGGACTGGTTTAAGTTCCAGTCCAAGGACAGAAGACTGATGTCCCAGGTCACAAGCAGGCAGGAAGCAAACGGGGTGAGTTCCACTTTCCTTCACCCTTCCGTTCTACTCAGGCCCTCAAAGGATTGGATTGTGTCCACCCATGCTGGGAGGACAGTCTGCTTTACTGAGCCCACTCATTCAAATGCTGATCTCCTTTGGACGCAGACACATTCAGAAATAATGCTTCCCCTGGGCACCCCTTGGCCTCCTCGACTCATAAAATGAACCATTACAATTGCTGTGGTTCAATATGCCCTAGCTCACCGATAAACATAAAATACACTTCAACGTCTTGATTGAGATCACTTTTATAATTGCTGGGTCTTACAATCATTGTCCACCAGGTGGCACCCACGATACAGTGGCCAATTTGCTACAGGGGAGTGAAGTTTTTGTGTCTGCTCTATCACTTGGGAGTTTCCTGAAACACTAGTATAATAAATGTTAAATTTCACTGATGTTTAACATGACTTCAAAAATATTACATTATAATTTGGCATTGAAACAAAGTTACTGTGGGTGCAGTAAGAGAAGAAAACAAAGCAGGGCTTATATTTATCAGTAAAGCAAACGACACTGTAAGAATTACTGCTATTTCACATTTCCTTGTACAACCACAACCAAGTGCTTTCTAGGACTTAAGAAAGGAAGAAACTCACAAACAGATGAAACTGCATTATCTTTTGCTAGTGAATACACTCAAAAGGATTGCCTTATCACACACCAAGCAATGCAACTGTAAGCAGGGAAAATAATGTCAGAGTAATCCATGCATCACTCAGCATCATGGTTAAAACACTGTGTTAAAATGTAATTCGAAGTTTTTACTTGTGTTAATAGAACAAAGTCATCTTACAACCAATGGATCTCAGATTTGGTTAAATACAAGTTTTACAACTTTCTTCTGTTGGCTCTGCTCATGAATAAATGGTTGGGTTGGCTCCAAATTCTTAGGTAATATTATTTTTCTCTGAAGGTTCTGAGAAGACTATGTGCTATTCATTGTTGTAGCAGCAAAATCCAAGACTAGCTTGGTTTTTTGCACCTTTAAAATTGATTTACACTTTCTATCTCAAATAATTCAGACACGGCTTTGCTTTCAGTTTAAAAAATAATGTATTATTGTCAATTTTAGTTTCCTTTATTTTTTTTCCAGTTTTCAGTATGCGTTCACCCATCCAGCCATTCATATCAGAGGGAATGTGCCAGGAACCATAGATAGAGAAAGAGCCACCACCTCTGTATCACTGGAAATGTCTCCAACTTGCAGTCTCTCAATCTTTAGCACCTATATTTATCATTTTAGATTCTTCCCACTTATTTATTCATTCTACATGTGGATGTGTTTTTTAGATGTATCTATGATATGTAATAGTTTATCGCTTATATGGACAATTTAGTTCCATTTTCTTTGGTGTTATTTTCACTGTTTCCAAAGTAATCTTGCTTAGTCTAGTTTGATTTTTGTTCCACAATATGTGCTATTTATTCTCTATTTGCCTGTTCCTCCAGATCCATCCCCAGACTTTCCTTTCTCTGCCTGGGACACTGGAAGTCTGATCCCTATGAACTGCATTATTTGTGCTGTGTTTCCAGAAGCATTCTGATTGGATTTGGCCAATGAAAGGCACTAGGAGGAGGTAAGGACAAGGGAAGGAGAAAAAGTTACATAGTTCCTCCTACCCTTCGCCCTACTTTAGTGATGCAGTTCTGACACCAGCTTTGAGCCTCCTACACTGAATCTCTTACAGGATGGTCCCTGCTGTCTAGCTTTGATTGGGCCTAGGTGATACTATTACCTATCTACTACCTTCTATCTATCTATCACTTATTTATTTGCTTTATCTCCTAAATCAAAGGGACGCTAATGGTTTTCTCCCATTGCTAATCTCTGGTTATTTTAAGGCCATTGTTGTTTCCTTTAACTTTTTCCACTGCTCTAGTTTCCTTGTAAAGGCTCTCCAGGTGAGACACTTGTGTGAAATTACGTTTCCTGCCAGGACTTTAAGTGACACAGATTTCTATTCAAAGTATCCCTGGAAGATAGAATATCAAGGCTGGATTCTGGGACTGAGTTGCTCACATATCGAAGGAACGCACAGATGACCTCTATGCCTGGCAGCTACTGGGACACTGCTTAATCCACAGCAAGCAAGGACATCACAATTAGTCAGATTATTACTGGCATAGCATGGGATGGTATGTCTGTGGAGGGCAACACTTTAGATGATCTGATGGGGTGGCTGTACATGACAATGACAGTTATGGTTTTTACAAAAACTGTAAGGTAGTATGACTTTTATGGATATATTAAAGAGTTTTCCAAAAAAACTTACTCATGACCTTGAATACTCAACTTAAGGTCACAGTAGAATATTTGACAGCTATTAGGGAAGAAAAGAACCCTCACGTCACACCACACGCAAAAATAGAAATTTCACACTGATCTATATAACAAATAGAAAAACAAGCTTCTAGAAGAAAACAGGAAAATACCTTCATAACTTTGGGATAGCCAAAAGATAGCCTTCTCAAGTAGGATATGAAAGAAGCACTAACCATAAGGGCAAAGACTGACAGAATGAACTTTTAAAAAATTAATAATTTTGGCCCTCACAGAACACCATAAAGAAAAAAGACTGGCTGTTGGTTGGGAAGAGATGTTTGCAAATTATGTTCCTAATAGAGGATTTGCATCCGTAATACCTTAAAAACTCATAGAAATCAATAAAAAAGTCATTCCATTAAATACTTGATTAAAAAGAGACTTGAGATAATTTACCAAAAAAAGATACAAATCGACGAATGAATGTATGAAAATAGGCTCAACATCATTGCTCATGCAAACGAAATCTTCAGTGGATACAATTACATGCTCGTTAGAACGACTTACTATTCAAAGGACTAACAATACGGAGTGTTGGTGGGAAGGGGAAGCAACCGGAATCCCTTCATATTGCTGGTAGGACGGTTGTTTGATACAGCCACTTTGGGAAAGTGTTGACAATATTTAATGGGTTTTTTTTTTCCACAAAAGCTAAAGAAACATATACTTTATGATGCAGCAGTTCTACTCCCAGATATATACCAAACAGAAGTGGAAGCTCTGTCCAGCCAAAGACTGATACAAAAATGTCCATGGCTTCTCTAGAATAAGCCCCAAATAGAAACAATTTAAATACCTACTAGGAGCTGAATAGATAAATATAATATTCAGACAATGCAAGACTACACGCAGTGAAAAAGAACAAATTGGTAACACATGCGTCAGTATGGAGGAATCTCACAGTTATAATGTTGACCAAAAAAAAGGTCAGACACAAAATAATATATATATACACACAATATATACATGTATGTATATACATACACAAAATAATATGTGTGTATATACGTGTGTGTGTGTGTGTATACACACACATACTGCATAATTATATTTATGTGAAGTTCAAAGCCAGGTAAAACTAATCTATGGTATTAGAAGTCAGAAGAATGGCTACCCTTAGAAGAATACTGATGGGAAAATAGCATGAGGGAGCTTTCTAGAATACTGCAAATGTTTCATACCTCATTCTACTCTCCAGCCCCTCCTAATATTACTCATAGTCATTTTTGTTTATCTTGTAATCACATGATGGCTGATGATTAGATTCTGATATGCTACTGCACAACTACCATCTCAACAAGTATCCCAGAAAATTCACCAAAAAGAGTAACCTGATATTAACAGAAATTGAATAAAGGTTTTGTTGACAGAATAGAGAATACATAAACACAGTGGGGAAGATCTGGGGAAATGGAGTAGGAATTCGGTGTTCCTTCTTATCCTTGAACAAGGAAGGACCAAGGAGGAGATTTTATGATGATAACACTGAATTCTGCTGGTGGGTGTCAAGGATGCAATACTGAGGTCAAGGAAACCTTGTTTTTGAAGCCGTATCAGAAAACTTCAGAAGGCTTGTTTAAAGTCATATCAGAGACCAGAAGAAACTAGTTTGAAGCTAAACAGTCAAGAATGCTGACATGTTAAGAATAGCAGCAGCAGCAGCAAAAACCCAGCCTCACTCTTGTCTTGAAAACAGTGTTTTCCAGACTCTGGTTAAACCTAATGAGAAATCTCCAAATTTGGCCCAAATTCCAAAATTACCCAATAATCTACAAAAGTGTTACTTGAGCACTGTTTGGAGAGACCGTATTTCTGAAGGTAGATCTTCTTGCCTATTAAGTTCCTGAATTTCAGCTTTATTTCCTTATATGAGTAATAACTTCATTGTCTTATGAATACCTAACAAAATGGACCAAAAAAATATGTATGAAAACTATCATCCTCTTTGAAGAAAACATAAAAGCAAATCTTCATGACCTTGGATTAGGCAATGAATGGTTTCTGAGATAGGATACAAAAGTATAAACAATAAAAGGAAAAATAAGTTGGACTTCATCAAAATTAAAAATGTTTGTGCATCAAAGCCCCATGCAGCAGGTCAAAAAGACAACCCACAATGAAAGAAAATATACCTAAATCTTGTATCTGATAAGGGACTAATAGTCAAAATATATAAAATACTCTTATAACTCAACAATAAAAAGACAACCCAATTTTAAAATGGGCATAGGATTTGAACAGACATTTCTCCAAAGAAGATGTGCCAATGGCCACTAAACACATTGGAAAGTTGCTTAACATCATTAGTCCTTAGTAAAATGCAAATAAAAACCACAATGAGATACAATTTCTTACCCACTCAGGTAACGAAAACAAAAAGACAAACAATAGCAAGTGCTGGCAAGGCTGTGGAACAATAGTGTTCATGTGCTGCTGGTAGGAATGTAAAATGGTATGCCACAGTTTGGCAGTTCCTCAAAATGTTAAACACAGGGTCACCATATGACCCAGCAGTTAGACTCCTATGTATGTATCCAAGGGAACCAAAAGCATATTTCTACACAAAAATTTAAACATAAATTGTTCATAAAACCATTATTCATAAGAGCTAAAAACTTTAAACATCACCCATCAACCCAAATGTCCTAATAAACAAAACGTGCCAGATCCATAAAATGGAATGTTGTTTAACCACAAAAAGGAATGAAGCGTTGATACCTGTGACAACATGAATATGTCTTGAAGACATGCTGAGTGAAATAAGCCAGTCACAAAAGGACCAAAAAAAAAAAAAGTATGATTCCATTTACATGAGGTACCTAGAATAGTCAAATCCATAGGGACAAAAGTAGTTGTGAGAGGTTGGGGTGGGAGGAGGAAGAGTGGGAAGTTATTGTGTAGTGGGTACAGAATTTTAGTTTGGGAAGATGGGAAAGTTCTGGAGCGAGAGGGATGCTGGTGGTTGCATAGCAATGTGAGTGCCCTTGAGGCCACTGAACTGTACACTTAAACATGGTTAAAATGTTTAAGTTTGTGCTGGGTATATTTTAGCACAAAAATAAGTAGCAAGAAAACAAAACAAAACAAAACAAAAATCACTAGCAACAATCAAAAGAGGAAAAAAGAACAGTATGTCAAAACATAGAAAAGAAAGCACTAAGGAAAGAAAGAGAAAATTTTGATGTAAACAAGTCACACTACTCTACACCCAAACCTTTGAGGTCATAATAAGAGAAGGAAGATAGATTAACAAAATCCTGAGGATTCTCAGTAGTATGCTTCTAACAAGAGAGAAGTTGGCAATGGGTAAGCTGGTACTCAAAGAAAAAGAAATCAAGCCCTCTTGAATGTAGCCGGGTCCACCACCTTCCAAGGCACTGTACTGAGAGAACAAGTTCAAGTGCTACCTGGATGAGGGGAAGCAAACAGATCCCAGGAATAATCCACCTACATTACATGAGAACAAACAGAAGGTCTGACCAGTGCTGCACTCACTGTAATGATGAACTAGAGAGAAAGGAAGAGCAAGGAGAGAAAAAAGAGAAGGCAAGGGGCGCCTGGGTGGCTCAGTGGGTTAAGCCTCTGCCTTCAGCCCAGGTCATGATCTCAGGGTCCTAGGATCAAGCCCCGCATCGGGCTCTCTGCTCAACGGGGAGCCTGCTTCCTCCTCTACTGCTCCCCCTGCTTGTGTTCCTTCTCTCACTATGTCTCTCTCTCTCAAACAAATAAAATCTTTAAAAAAAAAAATTGTGTTGGGGCACCTGGGTGGCTCAGTGAGTTAAAGCCTCTGCCTTCGGCTCAGGTCATGATCTCAGGGTCCTGGGATCGAGCCCCGCATCGGGCTTTCTGCTCAGCGGGGAGCCTGCTTCCCCCTCTCTCTCGGCCTGCCTCTCTGCCTACTTGTGATCTCTCTCTCTCAAATAAATAAATAAATAATTAAAAAAAAAAAAGAGAGAGAAGGCAAGAAAAAGGCCAAGGGATAAAGAGGAAGGTGGGGGAATAGCAGAGGCAAAGGGGAAAGAAAAGGCAGAGAAGGTACTCATAGCATAAAAAGATATAAAGAATCCAGTGGAGACAAAGCCTATCCCAAAAGGAGGTAAATTTTCTCCCATATTTTGCATCAAAGGACCTTAACAAATTAATAGATTCAACAAAACAAGACCTCAAAGACCTAATCATTGAATAACAAAATAAAATGAGAATGCAGATCATAGAGATACAGACATAAATGGGAAACCACGTTTCTTTATCATTCTAGGCTCCCAGTCTGATTAACAAAATTCAACCAAGTTGGAAAAGATTGGCCACTTGTCAGTTAGGTTAATCAATCTCAGCTGTTTCTTTTACTGCACAATAAACAGAGAGGAGCTATAGGTAGCCTTGATCAATGAAATCACAAAATTAAAGTAGATGGAGAGCCATATGACATTTACACAATGCCACCTCTTACAAGTCATGTGATTTTAGTTGCATCAATTTAATTTGTAAAAGTAGACTAATATTGCCTACTTCAGCCAGTGCTATGACTGTCAAGCAAGATGATATTTGTAACATGCTAAGCCCAAATGCAGCTCAGTAAATAGGAGCTATTATTGCTTTGGGGAAAGTAAAACATCACAGAAATTGCAAATGGGAACATAGCGTGATGTGCCAGGGTTCCCTTCTTTAAGGCTGTTCAGAGGATCCTACTTTTGTAGATCCTAAGGCTCCATCACCCCCTAGAGGAAAACAACAGAGCAGGAAGTACCAGGAATCTGTCTCCTCACCTGGACAACATTTGCAAAGGCTTGCAACTTGCAGAGGAAGGATTGGATGGTAAATTGTGGTTAATTTCAGCCCTTAGCAGTAGCTACCCATCTCCCACTAGGGGCATCTGGCAGAGCTGTGCACATACTCCTGGGGCAGTTTACAGGAACCAGGGTGGGCAAAAAGGACCCTGTCCTCCAAATATTGGGGATCTGTGTTCAGATCTATTCATGATAAAAACACATAACAGACTAGGAATAAAAGGGGATTATGTCAACATAATAAAAGCCATGTATGAGAAATCCACAGTGAACATTATACTCAATGCTGAAAGACTGAAAGCTTTTCCTCTAAGATCAGGAATGAGGCAAGGATGTCTGCTTTTACCACTTCTACTCAACATAGTATTAGAAATTCTAGCCAGAGCAATTAGGCAAGAAAAAAAAAAAAGCCATCCAAATCACAAAGGAAGAAGTAAAATTATCTCTCTTCACAATGGTATGATCCTATATGTAGAAACCCTAATGATTCTACCAAAAAAAAATTATTAGAATAAATGAATTCAGCAAAGTAGCACAATATAAAACTAATATGCAAAAATCAGTTGTATTACATTGACAATGAATGATCAGGAAAGGAAATTAGGAAAACAATTCCATTTATAATGTCATCCAAAAAAATTACATAGGAATTAACTTAACCAAGTAGATTTAAGGCAACCCAAAGAAGGGGGAAAATATTTGCAAATGTTTGAAAAGGGATTAATATCCAGAATATACAGAGAACTTCCATAACTCAGCAATAAAAAAAGCAATCATTAATAAATTGGCAAAGGACTTGAATAGAAATTTCTGCTAAGAAGATATACGAATGGCCAATAAACATAAGAAAAGATGCTCAATCATTAGGAAAATGCAAATCAAAACATAGAGACCCGACTTTACATACACTAGGATGAACATTATCAAAACAAAAACAGAAACAAAACTGAAAATAACAAGCGTTCGCAAAGATGCAGAGAAATTAGAACTCTTTTATACTGGCAGTGGGAATGTAAAATAGTACATCTGCTGTCGAAAGGAGAATTCTAAGGTCTAAAAAATTAAAAACAGAATTTTCTGGGTATATACCCCAAAGAACTGAAAGCAGGATTTCAAAGGGATATTTGTACACCTATGTTAATAGCAGTGCTATTCAAAATAACCACAACGACAGCAATGTCCACAATAGCCAAACTATGGAAAGAGCCTAGATGTCCATTAACAGATGAATGGATAAAGAAGATGTGATTATACACACACACACACACACACACACACACACACACACACACATATACAATGGAGTATTATGCAACCATCAAAAAAGAAATCTTGCCATTTGCAATGATGTGGATGGAACTAGAGGGTATTACGCTAAGCAAAATAAGTCAGTCAGAGAAGGACAGTCATCATATGATCTCACTGATTACTGATATGAGGAATTTGAGAAAAAAGACGGAGGATCATAGGGAAAGGGAGGGAAAAATGAAACAAGATGAAACCAGAGAGGGAGACAAATCATAAGAGACTCTTAATCTCAGGAAACAAACTGAGGGTTGCTGGAGTGGAGGGAAGTAGGAGGGATGGGGTGGCTGGATGATGGACATTGGGGAGGGTATGTGCTATGGTGAGCACTGTGAATTGTGTAAGACTGATGAATCACAGACCTGTACCCCTGAAACAAATTATACATTACATGTTAATAAAAATAAATAAAATGTCAAAATAACTAAAAGATGAAAGTGACACAAATGTCACTTACTGGATGAAAAGACAAGCAAAATGTCATATATACACAATGGAATATTATTTAGCCTTCCAAGGGAAGGAAATTCTGACACACGCTACAACACGGATGAACCTTGAGGACATTCTGCTAAGTGCAATAGCCCAGTCACAAAAAGGCAAATACTGTATGATTCCACTTATATGAGGTACCTAGAGTCGTCAAAATCATAGAGACAGAAAGTAGAGTGGTGGTTACTGGGGCTGTGGGAAGGGGGAAAATGAGGATTTATTTTTTTATTTTTATTTTTGAAGATGTATTTATTTGAGAGAGAGCGCGCGCGCAAGCACACATGCAAGTGAGAGCATGTGGGGGATGGGGTTAAAGGGAGAAGAGAATCTTAGGCAAATGCCGCGCTAAGTGTGGAGCCTGGCAGGGGACTCAGTCTCACAACCCTGAGGTCATGACCTGAACCTAAACCAAGAGTCAGTCACCCAACTGGCTGTGTCGCCCAGGAGCCCCATGAGGATTTATTTTTTAAGGGATATTGAGTTTCAGTTTTACAAGATAGAAAGAGTTCTGGAGATGGATGGTGCTGACAGCTGCAGAGATTTTGAATGTATTTCATACCCCCAAACTTGTATACCTACAAGTGAATAAGATGGTCAACTTCATGTTATGTGTATTTGACCCCAATGAAAGTAATTTTTAAAAATCTGTAACTTCTAATTGGTTTGAGACTTTAAGATTAGTTGATTAATATGGCAGACTTTTTTCATATATGTTCTAATCACTCGCTCATATGTAGTTCCTACACCAGTAAAACTGAATTTCTCACCTGCCTTGGTCAAGTAAACATTTCCACTTTGGGAAACAAAAGTAATATCTGAAGTATAAAAACTATGGTAAGTATTCTTTATGATATCATCATGAAAATCAGCTAATAATTCGAAAGTGTTGCCGCCGTCAATTGAAAGCCACACCTAAGGGAATAAAAAGATGATACCTCATTGAAGCAGATGCTGTCTCACAGTCAGCATTAACCTATCAGCCTGAGCTTGTGACATAAGAACATTCCTACAGCGTGGTCTTTCCCACACTCCCACACCCATCACTTGCAAACACACATACAGACTCCCCCACCCAGTTCTTTCCTAGGGTTTGATTGATGGTGTATGTGCCAGAGTCTCGGGTCAACACAGTGTGCATGGTAACTGTATAAAAGAATGAAATTATCCCATCATCTCCCAAGTGGGGAGGATCATAAAAGGATGAAGTGTTGGGTGTACTTGGATAGGAAGGAGAGAGCTTACCTCATATTGACATAAGACATTAGGTTCCAGGCATCTGGCAAAGATGTATGTGAACGAGTGTTGTGTGCGAGAGCCCACTGACATTCACAAGAGTGTGTCCTGGGACCTTAGTAAATCTTCAAATATACTCCACCATGTAAGTTTCTCTGTTCCCTCATCTTTCAATTAAGAGTTGCTTAAAGAGGGGCGCCTGGGTGGTTCAGTGGGTTGAAGCCTCTGCCTTCGGCTCAGGTCATGATCCCAGGGTCCTGGGATCGAGCCCCGCATCGGGCTCTCTGCTCAAGTGGGGAGCCTGCTTCCTCCTCTCTCTCTCTCTGCCTGCCTCTCTGCCTACTTGTGATCTCTGTCCATCAAATAAATAAATAAAAATCTTTAAAAAAAAAAAAGAGTTGCTTGAAGAGAAATTGGATCCTGTATTGGATGAATTCTGCTTGTGTGGTACCTCTTTTAATGGCCTATGTCTTATTCAGATGAAGATTTCAGTTTTTTAAAGTTGTTTTTAAAAATTAATTTTAGTGAGAAGTTATACCTGAAAACAGGCTTTTCTTAAATTTAAACATTATAGATGCAGTCTCTTGGACCACCATCCAAAAAATTGTCCTTTTTTAAAAACCTTATGTTACATAACTGTGGTCTCCTCTGTCCCTCCCCAGAGGTAACCACTCTTTTATATTTCAAAATTCTACACACATGCACACACATATAAATTACATATATATATATGTATTTTTTATACATATATATATATATATATATATATATATATATATATATATAACTATGTCATTCTCTCTCTGGTTGTCATCCTAGTGCTCTAGACTAGCTTTAACCTTGCGCTGGACTGCATGTTTAGGGCATGCATATTACAGAGAAAATGTACTGAGCAATACATGAAGTCTTCTATCACTCATCCTCCAGGATGAGCACAATCCATATTCCTAGACACAAGATACGGGAACCTCCCAATTTTACTCTGGCTCTGGCTCCTGTAAATGTCACTAGTGGCCTGGTGGTGAGTGGGTGGGTGAGGGAAAGGTACTTTGAACAATACATTCAAAATGTCATTATACTGTACCTATTGTTCTATAAGTTACATTTGCACTTGGCAAAACTGTCTCAGATCATTTTATATTAGCTCATGTGGATCTTCACATTCTTCTATACTGCTGCATAGTTTCCAATATTATGAATATACCCTACTGGAGATACTGTTTTCCTACTAACGGACACTTTTACATTGTATCAAAATGTTCACTGTTATAGACTATACTGCAAGGAGCATCCATTCACCTGTCTCTCTGTACTAGTGTTAAAGTGTATCTCTAGAGCAGATACTGAAAAATTGAGTTGCTGAGTCAGAGCCTGTGCATATTTATATAATTTTAACAGAAATTCTAAAATGCTTTTCAATTTCCCTGAACCACTTTATATGCCCATTAGCAGTGTATTCCCAAACCTCACAAATACTATAAAAATTTACTTTTAATTTTTACCAATTACCTGAATGAAAACAATGGCATCTCATTGTGTTTTTTTTTCAATTTTAAGTTATTGATCCATGTACAGCTTACTTTTATTTTTTTTTTAGTTCATAATATAACGAACAACTGGGAACTGACATTCTAACCCGAGAATTAGCATGCTGCTAATACTTTGCATTTTCTTCTTTCTCTCCAATCCTATTATCCTAAATCTTCCCTCAGAGGTGTCCCATATTCTGAGATGAAATTTGTGTTTTCATTCCCTTGGTTCTGTTTTTAGTTTTAGCAATATATATGTATACATGTTTAAGAAATACATTGCTTGAATTTACACTTTTTTGCTCTTTATAAGAAGATACCATCTATATATTGTCTTCTAAAACTTACTTTTCCTCCTCTCAACATTATTTATTTTCATACATGTTGCACATAGCTCAGTTCATTTGCTTTTATAATCAACTGCAATTTATTTATTCATTCTCCTACTCATGGTCATCTTGATTATTTTCAGTTATTTAATACTATTACTAACAGTGCCATAATGAAAACTTTAACATGTTTCCTCAAATATATGTTTCCCTTGCCAAAAAAAAGTGAAACTGGTGAGTCATAGCATAGGCAATCATTGTAATTTACAGGATCATAATGCCAAATTGCTTTCCGAAATAGTTTGTAGTAATTCACTCTCCCATCAGCAGATCTGATTGGTCCATTTCCTCTTCAGCATCTCATGTTGGGATGACTGCGTGGGTTTTCGTCGTCTTTCTGTTAGTGTGGTGTATTACATTTACTAATTTTACTAATTTTCATACGTTGAACCATCCTTTGCATTCCAGAATTAAATCTTACTTGGTCATGTGTATATAATCCTTTTTAATTGCACTCTTTAATTCGGTTTGCTAGTATTTTGTTGAAGATTTTTGCATGCATGTTCTTCAGGGGTATTGATTTCTAGCTTTCTTTTCTTGTAGTATTCTTAACTTTGGTATTAGGGTAATACTGGCCTCAGAGAATGGCCTTGGAAATATTCGTTCTTCACCAATTTTTTGGTAAGAGTTTGAGGAGGACCGGTGTTACTTCTTTAAATATTTGGAACAATTCAATCAACAAAGCCACCTGATCCTGCTTTTCTTTGTTAGGAGGTATTTGATTACTGATTTAATCTTGTAACTAGTTTTTGATCTGTTCAGATTTTCTATTTCTTCATGACTTACTATTGGTAGGTTATGGGTTTCTAGGAAATTATCCATTTCTTCTAGGTTTTCCAATATGCTAGTATATAATTTTTCATAATCTCATAAGCCTTATTTCTGTGGTATCAGTTATAATGTTTTCTCTTAAATTTTTTTAGTTCACTCTTCTCTTTTTTTCTTAGTGATTATAGCTAAAGGTTTATCAATTTTGTTGGACTCTCAAAGAATCAGCTCTTAATTTTGTTGATTTTTTTCTATTATTTTTGTATTCTCTATTGCATTTATCTCCACTCTAGTCTTTATTATTTCCTTCCATCTGCTAACTTTGGGTTTGATTTGTTCTTCTTTTTATGGTTCCCTAAATTGTAAATTTAGGTTGTTGATTTGAGATTTTTTCTTCCTTATTAACATATGTGTTTATAGCTATAAACTTCTCTATTTGTATTGCTATTACTGCATCCCATAAATTTGATGTGTTTTGTTTTCATTTTATTTTTCTTGAGATATTTTCTAGTTTCCCTTTTGACTCATTGGTTGTTTAAGAATACATTGATTTATTTCCTTGTACTCGTGGATTTTCCAATTTCCTTTCTGCTATTGATTTCTAGTTTTGTTCCATTGCAATTAGAAAAGACATTTTGTATAATTTTAGTCACTTTAAATGTGTTGAGACTTGTTTTGTGGCCTCGCTTATGTTCTGTCCTAAAGAATCCTCTGTGTATTTGAGAAGCATTTATACTCCCCTGTTGTTAAGTGGAGTCATGGGATTATGTCTGTTAGGTCTAGTTGGCCCACAGTGTGGTTCACATCTTCTGTGTCCTTACTTATCTTCTGTCTGGTTTTTCTATCCATTGTTGAAAGTAGGGTATTGAAGGGTCCAACAGTTATGCTGCTGTTTCTCCCTTCAATTCTTTTAAGTTTTGCTTCCTATATTAGGAGCTCTGAAGCTTGCATGAATATTTTTAATTATTATATATTCTTGGTAAATTGACTTGTTATTATTATATAATGACCTTCTTTGTCTCTTATAACTCTTGGTGACTTACAGTTTATTCTGTATGATATTTACATAGCCAGCCCTGTTCTCTTTTGGTTGCCATTTGCATGGAATTTTTTTTTCAATACTTTCACTTTCAGCCTATTTGTGTGCTTATGTGTGTATTAGCTAAAGTGAATTTCTCATAGACAGCACATGTTTGCATCCTGGGTTTTTTTGTTGTTGTTTTTTGTTTTTATGCACTCAGCTTATTTTTGTCTTTTGATTGGGTACTTTAACCCATATACATCTAAAGTAATTATGATATGGAAGGACTTGCTATTGCCATTCTGTTTATTGGTTTTTTGAGTCTTGTAGGTTTCTGTCCCTCCTCCTTTCCTCTCTTACTGCTTTCCTTAGCATTTCATTGCTGTCATTTGTAGTGATATTCTTTGACTCGCTTCTTATTTTCTTGTGCATATATCCTTTATTTATTTTCTTGGTAGTAACCATTGCAATTATATAAACATCTTAAAGTTGTAACATTCTTTTATATCTGATAACAACTTAGCTTTATAGCATGTAAAATATCCTTACACAGCTCTACCTCCCCATTTTGTGTTCCTGATGTTACAGATTATATCTTTTTATATTATATACTCATCAGCATGGATTTATAGTTCTTATTTATTTATTTTCTTTATTTATTTTTTATTTAATTTCTTTTTTTAAAAACTTCTTATTTTTAAAAAGATTTTATTTATTTACTTGACAGAGAGAGATCACAAGTAGCCAGAGAGGCAGGCAGAGAGAAAGGGGGAAGCAGGCTCCCTCGCGAGCAGAGAGCCCAATGCAGGGCTTGATCCCAGGACGCTGGGATCATGACCTGAGCCGAAGGCAGAGGCCTAACCCATTAAGCCACCCAGGCGCCCCTTATTTAATTTCTATATAAGAATTAAAAGTGAATTTATGCACCAAAGTTACATTAGTACAAGTTACTAAATTTGCTCATGTATTTATGTTATAGGAAAAGTTTTTATTTTCATGTGACTTTATGTCGCTGTCTGGTATCCTTTATTTTTCACTTGAAGGACTCTCTTCAGCTTTTTTTTCCCCACTCCCAGAACAGGTCTAATTGTAGTGAACTCCCTTAGTTTTAGTTTATCTGGGAAAAATCTTAATTTCTCCTTCAATTTTGAATAATAGTCGGCCAAATGTATTCTTGATGAACAGTTTTTTTTTTTTCTTTCAACATTTTGAATAATTATCCCACTCTCTTTTGGCTTGCAACGGTTCTGCTGAGCAATCCAGTGATAATCTTATGGAAGCTCCCTTGTATGTAGTGAGTCACTTTTCTCTCATTGCTTTTAAGATTCTTTGTCTTTTTTTTTTTTTTTTTTTTGGTCTTTGACTTTTGACATTTTGATTATGTGTCTCAGTATTAGTCTTTTTGGATTTATTGTGATTGGAATTCTTTAAGCTTCTTTAGTGTGTATGCCTATTTCTTTCCTCAGATTTGGGAAATTCCAGCCATCATTTCTTTTAATAAGCTCTCTCTGCCCCCCTTGTCTCTCTTCTCCTTCTGTAACTCCCATATTACATGGATATGTCTGATAGTCCCTACACATCCCCGAGGCTCTCATCACTTTTCTTCACTCTTTTTGCTTTTTGTTCTCTGATTCGATTTCAAACAGCCTCTCTGCAAAGTTTGCCGATTCTTCTGCTTGATCAAGTCTACTGTTCATTCAACTCCTCTAGTGAGTGTATCGATTCAGTTATTCAAATTTCAGCTCCAGAACTTCTGCTTGGCCTTTTTATAGTTTCTATTTTTGATACTCTCCATTAGTTCATTGTTTCCTTGATTTCTTCTAGTTGTCTATCTGTTCTCTTCTAGCTCACCGAGCATCATGAAGATGCTTCTTCATGACAGTTGTTTCAAATTCTTTGTCGGGCAGCTCATAGCTCTGCACTTCTTTAGGGTCATTTTCTAGGGATTTATTCTGTTCCTTTGATTGGGCCATGTGTCTCCGTTTCTTCGGCATGCCTTGTCATGCTATTATTTTGAGATGTGGGCATTTCATCACAAAACCACTTCTCCCAGTGTTTACGGACTGGCCTCACGCAGACTCTTACCGATCAGACCAGCTAGAGGCTCTAGGACTTCTGAAATCTCTTCTAAGGATGTGTTTTCTCTGGCTTGTGCTGTGTTTTTCGTTGTCTCAAATTGCTTGAGCTGTTGATCCCTCCCCTTCCAGACGCCCATAAGCTCTTGCTGCCTCTGGTATGTGGCTGTAGAACTGCAGCTGTAAAGTGGTACAGTGATCATAACTGTTTTCAACAGTTTCTCAGCAAGGCTGCCAGTTCCATCAGTGCTCTGAGTCAGATGACACAGATTTCCCCCATCCAGCCAGAATGTTGGACACACAGTTAATTATTTTGTTTCTATCCTTTTGGGAGGATCCCTGGTGGGAGAGGATTTCCTCCAAGTTGTGCGGCATTAAGTCAGATAGGAGGAGACGTGTGGATGGACATGGAAAATGCTGCAAGTTTTCTGACCCATTTTGTTGGAATCTCTTTGGCTTGATCTGTAGCTTCTCAAGTGCATTCCAGAGTTCTTGTAAAGGTATTCTGGTCTGCATTTTGTGAAATCAGTGTCTCTGGAGGAAAGGGAGGGTCTAAAGGTTCCTGCTCTACCATCTTGCCAACATTATTCTCCTCGTTTTGGCTGTTTCCACACAAACCCTGTCAGTGCTCCGGGTTAAGCAAAACAGAAACCAGTCCCTGGAGGAGCCCTCAGACAAATGTTGCATGCAAGGTTCACTCTTTTGTTTCTATCCCAAGAGAGGATCCCTTGAGCAGGAGGATTCCTCCTGGTTGTGCCACACTAGACTGGCTGAAAGTGGGGTGCAGATGGGTTAATTTTCCTGACCCTTTTGTTAGAATCCCTTTTTGGTTTTGTGTTGGTCTGGGTGCTATAGCTAATTAACTGGTCTCTAGAGTTCTTGCAAAGGTAATCTGACCTGTATACTGTTGCTGATTCAGTGTCTGTGGGAGAACAGGGCCGAAAGCTTCTTAATCTGCCATCTTGCAGACCCAGAATTCTTTTTAATGAAAGTGATGCTATTTTTTTTTGTCTTATTTTAAAAGGCTTTCCCTACCCTGATTTCAGAAAGATACTCACTTATATTTTCCTTTTAAAGTTTTTATATTTAAATTATTAATGCATTAGGAGTTGGACTTGCACTGTGGATACGTATTTCAACATTTTCCATATGTAACCAATATTTCCCATCCTATTTTGAGCAATCTCTTATTTTTCCCTCAGAAGAGTCAAACAATTTTTGGCGTCCATCAACCTTCTAGATACAATGGGGCTATTCATGGGCTTTCTATTTCCTTCCATTGGTCAATTTGTCTGCTCCTGGGTCCAAACCACATTATCATAATTACTACAACTTTTTAAAAAGTGTGAATATCTGGTAGTGCAAATCCCTCATCCTTGTTCTTCTTTGTAAGTGTCTGGGTTATTCTTGGTCTTTTGCTTTTCCAGATATACTCTTTTTTTGCTTTATTTAAAGTTTTTAAAAGCAGAGGTAGAATTGACATATACCATATATGCTTTAGAATTAACTTAAACTCTCCAACAAGGTTGGAGATTTTGATTGAAATTGTATTGGATCTACAGATCAATTTGAGGAAGAAATCATAAGACAAGTTTTCCTATCCACAAGTAGGTTTATATCCATGTCTTTTAAAAGTTTTAAATGTCCTTCAATAAAGTTTATAATTTTCTACACAGAGATCTTAAGAATCTTGGATTTATTCTTACGTACAGTTTTTTTTTTAAAGATACTATCTTTAAGTAATCTGTACTCCCAATGTGGGGCTTGAACTCACAACCTTGAGATTGAGTCACGTACTCCACTGACTGAGCCAGCCAGGTGCTCCACTTTATAGTTTTTTGTATGTCATTTTGCTTTGTTTTGTTTTTGCTCTTGTACACAGTGTCATAAAAATTATGCTTCCAAATTTGTTGATCATGTATAGAAATGAAATTGACTAGCCCTTCCACCTTGTTTAACTTTTCTGCATCTTTTAATAGTTTGTATGTATCGTTTTTTCTATATGGGCAATCATATGTTCTGCAAGTAAATAGTTTGCTTTGCAACTTTTTAATATTCATCCCTTTGATTTCTTCTCCATTTTTTGCTTTGTCTTGTTACATTCCCTTCTGTACACTCTTTTACTCCTTAATAATTCCTTGGTAAAACTCCAACTGTGGTTAAACACAGCTCTGTCTTTTCTAACATGTATGGACCCCCACAACTGAACACGGAGAACAACATTCAATAATGCTGAATTGGTCACACGTGGACTTCAAAAGCATAAAGCATAAGCAATCACACCTGCTTCCCTCAGTCAACACACTCTCCCAACCCCCTGGGCAACGATTTCACTCTGTTCTCTTTTTCCAAACCCCTGACACTCCTCCATCCTCACTATCAGATAATAATTTTGATTTTTGTTGAGAAAATAAAAGATAAACCCTTCCACTACCCTTCCACTACCCTTCCACTACCACATATACCCACTTACCAACTTTGGAACCCCCAAACTCTCCCTCCTTCCTGTTACTATAGGAGCTCTTAAGACCAACCTGTCTTCTAGTTCATAGATAGCATCTCCTCTCACCTACTTAGAAATGTCACTCCAGGCATTCTTCCTCTCTTGCGCGTGCTCTCTCTCTCTCTCTCTCACCTGCACCATCAGTTTTTCTCTCTACTGAATAATTCCCATCAGCACAGCCCAATTCCTTCTGTCTCTCAATCTTCTCTTGAACTCCCTTTCTCCTGCTACCATTACTGCATTTCACTGCTCTACTCTCACCAAAACTTTGCAGAAGATTTTGTTTCTATCCACGTCACTAATTCCTCGCCCCTCATTCTCTCTTCATTGAGCTTTCTAAACCTCCCCAATCATCAGAGGGACTCCGTTCTTTGTCTGATGTATAACAACACAGCATAGAATAAGTGAATGATTTACACCTACACTAGAGCATGAAATTAAGTGTGTACATACCTGATTACCATAAGCATACAGAAAATGACTTCGTGGATGGAATACCATTCCAACAGGAGAAGAGAATGATGAAGGAAATATGAATTGTGGAAATTTTGGTCTTAATCCTGGTTTGTTATTTCTCAGGATGCTAACAGAAGCAGTGGTACTTTTCTAGAAGTAGAAAAGCAAACCATGAGCAAATGAGAAGAATATTACCATTAATATTATTAGACTATGTTACAATTTTTTTGTGTTTTTTGCTACTTGGATTTTGATTAAGATAGGGACACATCCATTAACAGAGCATAGAACTGAAAGGATTAGCAACAATCCGTATGTCTTTTTCGGCCTCCCCCTGCCTTATGTGTCCATTTTATAGATGTTGAACATAAAGTTCAGGACACTAAATAATTTGTCTAAGCTTCCATAATATATGGCATGAGAAGGTTTTATTATAGAACCGTTGCTGAACTCCAAAGACAGATTTCAATGCCCATGCTTATAACTGTGATGGCAAACTATCCTTTAAAAATGTGGATGCCTGGACTACATCCCAATTCTATTGGATCGTGATGTTGTAGGGGGTCAGAATATGTACCAAAGATATGCCACTATGGTAAAGAGATTATTATAAATTGAAGACACTTAAGATTCAACAGATGCGAAAAAAAGCCTTCCCTTCTCTGACTAAAAGCAGGAACTCACAAGAAATAAGGCCACCATTAATTCTTCTTCAGAACAGGTACACTCTCAGAGGGAGAATGCAACTAAAACTTACTCCAAATTATTCCTCCTGGGGAGTTTTATGGCCCTGAGGGAGATGGGAAAACTACTCATAACTGTATGAACAAACGTCACAAACTTTATTATCTCCTATTTGTTCCCCTGTTAATCCATTATCTTTCACTTGTTTTCCCTTAAGTGACTTTCTCACCTGTCCCCTTAAACTATTAAGATGATATATAGCCCCCAAATTTTAACCACCTTTTCAAACCTCTCCTCAATGATTTTCATCTACGTGTACATACACTGCACACATAAATCATTTTCTCTTCTCCCGTTAATCTGTCTTTTATCAGTTTAATTTGCAGAGTCCCCATCACTGAACATAAGAGGGTAGAGGAAAATTATTTTTTTCTCCCCTAAAATTATGAGTCTAAGGCTTGTTCCATTTTTTTGTTCGTTGAAACTATCTTATGGAACCTCAACTTTATGTAAACCAAGCTCAGCTTATATGCTCCTGGAGAATAAGCAAAGAAGAGTCACTATGCAAAGAGCACCCTATTTTCCACTTTCATCAAACTGAATGACCAGCAGAGGCAAGAAATCCCTAGAGTGCCTTCAACTATATTATTAACCATAAATAATTTTGCTGTAGCTACTTTTATCAACTTGTACTGCCACAGATAAAAAGACCTTGGAAATCAATGTTTGCTAAGATAAATTTTCATTGTTGTATTATCAAGAGCGATCACCTAATGACCCACCTGGCTGGAGAAGAGGTAGATCCCAGCACTATGCTCTTGGTCAACAAGAAATGTTAACACAGTTGAAGGTAAAGATTTCATTCCTTTCAAAATATGAGGTAAGCAAGGTAACCATTCATTAAATGGTTCTTTGGCATAAAAACAAGAGCTTGACTACAAAAAGAGAAAGGAAAGGTTAACGCCATTTAAAAAATGTAAGTTCTAATCTGTGTGATCTTAAGCAAAAAAACCAGCAAACTACTGTGTTGTCCTGACTGACCACAAATACTAGTGATAATTCTTCGATGTCTCTGCTTCTCTTCTGGGGATGGGAGTCCAGAAAATACTGCAAAGCATCTCTTCTCGGCATGGGTTGTTTTTCTAGAACTACTGCGTAGGTCCAGATTTAACATCACTAGGTAATCGCCATTAAACCCAAGTAGAGGCATAACTGGGTGCAAAGAGGGATGAAGTTTTTCAGCCTGAAGAAATGCCATCTTTTAGATGAATAATAATCCATGAAACAATTCAAGAAGTAAAATTTCTTAACTTTTAAAGTATTTAATACCAGGGGTGCCTGGGTGGCTCAGTTGGTTTAGTGTCTGCCTTTGGCTCAGGTCATGATCCAGCAGTCCTGGGATCAAGCTGTGTGTCCAGCCCCCTGCTCATCAGGGGAGTCTGCTTCTCCCTCTCCCTCTACCCCTGCCCCCAATTGTGTGTGCTTTCTTGTGCTCTCTCTCTCAGATAAAAATCTTTAAAAAAAAAAAAAAGGAAAACTAATAAAATATTTAATACCATACCTCACTTAGAGTCCTGTTTCTTTCAAAGGTGATAGTAACATAATCAACTATAAAATAGAAAGGTGCAGAAATTACAAGCAGTATCTATATTTCTAAATGTGTCATTAATTAAGTATATGCAAATACAGTTCTCTTGCACTTATAACGGAGCACGCCTATTGTCTGAGATTTAATTTTTACCATCAGTTTTAGGCCACTGACTTATATAAAGTAAGCCTACCTTTCTACTTTATCCTATTTTTATTTATATTATTTTATTTAGTCTTTATATGCCATCATGTTGAAAAAAAGGTCTCATTTTACCTTCAAAGTGTTCTCTGTTAGCAAAACATCTTTCATTATACCACAATTTTCCTTTGACATAGTCAACCTACATGAATAAGTGAAGAAATAAAAATGTCATTTAGGGAATAGGTAGACTTAAGATATAAAATTGAAAAACTTAATAAAAAATTCTAAACTGTCACAGTTTAGGAATGGGAGGCAAATAAAGGGAGAAAACTTGTACACCAGCAAAAGAAAAGGGGAGAGAGTGAGGGCAAGGGACAAGAACATGCATTTTGAACAACACATGTAAAAGGAATAAAAAAGAAAAGAAAACTTCACGTGAATCAGCCTTTGTTAGTGACAGACGCTGGGGTCAGTCAATATAAGACTAGTATTCTGGAGCTATCAGAAGCTGTCAGACAGTTATCACGGTCACGATGGGCCACCAGTTTATAGATTGTATATTGGATATGAATTACGTGTGAGGGTTTGAAGATGGCTTTGTTATAGGAAGAGTCTCATGTTCAAAGTATTGTTGAGACAAAAGGAAGACCTTGCATTTTTACAGACCAGCAAGAAAGTCTTTATAATCTGTGCATTAAAAGTCTTTTAAATAGATGTCCTAAAATAGATTGTGGTGATGGTTGCACAACTCTGTGATTGTACCAGAGCCACTGAATCGCACACTTTAAATGGGTGAATTTTATGTTACGTGAATTATATCTCCAATAAAACTGCCAAACAAAAAAAAAAGCACTTCAAAATGGAATGAACAACTTATTTCAATGGTGTAGTATCTTCAAGCTAAGCTGTTACATCAACTGTAGTCTAAATCTTTAGGTTTGCAGGATATCAGTTATAATATCTAGGCAATTGATCTAGAATTTTTATTGGACCTTGACTTATTCCTTTTCTTTCTCTTTAGAGCCCTTGCTTTTTTTTCGTACTTGGAAGCAAACTGGTAAAATTCCAGTGAACATCCTTGGGGATAATTTCAGCCGACCAGGTTGGTCTCATTCCAAGGAAGAACTTAGGATGCAGAGATTGGTCAGGAATGAACGCATGATCCAAGTCAGGTTAATGAGTGGGCCCAGACCTCCCAGGGCTCCCGGTAAAGACATAGCTCATTCTTATTGGGGCCACTAACCTGACTACATCAAAACCTGGTGCCTATTCTACTAATAACTGGAGAAAACTGACTGAGGATGAAGTTATTCTAGAGGAAAACAGACCCAAACGTGGAGAAGACAGAGTCCTACAGACATCTGTTAGGGACTCAGTCCAGTCATGTCTGGAAGCTGGATCCATCCCCACTTTGAATTTCCTACTTACATGAGCTAATAGCTTCCCCTTTGCTAAAATCAATTTTAGTTTTGTTTCTGTCATTTGCCTTCAGAAGGTCCTGACTAGCCATGTAGGGGTGAGGATCCAACTATTTTTCTAAGTTTGTATCACGAATCATGTGAAGGTTGTTCTTACATGATGTGACTTAATCACTTCACCTGACAGGTGGGTATTGTTATGCCCATTTTAAAATGAAGCAATTGAGGTCCAGAGGGTGCTAGAGCTGGTTCAAAGTTCACAGTGACGTGGCTAATAAGCCAGTGCAAAGTGCAGCTCCCGTCTGTCTTCATTTACTCATGCACTGATTCCACAAATATTTACTGAGACCCCCCCCCCCCATCTGGAAGTCGGCATGGGACCTTATCTGCATATGTGGCAGATGAGACTGGCCTTGACATGATACCTCATGTGTCGTGAGGCTGGTCAGTGGGCCACTCAGACAGAGGAGGGTGGTGAACGACAGGAATTAGTGTTGAGAGATTTGGAGACTGCACAGATGGGGCACCCTGGTGGTCAGGAAGGGATTCCTGAAGCATGAGGAGAAATTCTCCAACTGAAATTGAAAGGAGGAGGGAGGGCCTGCTGAGAAGATAAGACATCTTCTGTGATTGAGTCGAGGTGCCAGAAGGGTTGGTTCATCTCACGGAAGGCAAGTGTTTACTATGGCTGGTAAGGAGAGCTTACGGTAAGAGCAGACAGGACAAGGCTGAAGAAGGTAAGGAAGGCTCCGACTGGGAAGGCTTTTGTATGTCTCACAGAGTTTGAGTTTTATCCTTAAAGAACTGACCTGAAGTCCCTGCTGGGTCCACAGAACAGACTGGGGAGGCTAACAGATTTCGCCTCATGACAAGTTCCCAGTCTAGGGCCTTTGTACTTATTAGTTCTTTCTGGACGTGTTTTGTCGAAACCATTCCTAGAGGTCATTTGAGCTTCTGTTTAAAGCTCACCTCCTTGGGAGGCCTGCTAGAATCACCCTGTTTAAAATACTGTATTATCTCTGCTTCAGGCCCTATTTCTCTTCCCTGCTTTCATGTGGACAAGCCTGAATTACAACGACCCTGTCTGAAGTCCACCTCCTTCAATAGAGTTGTAGGCTTCAGGAGACTCGGGGATTTCACCTGTCTCATTCCACAGATAGAATCCCCCTTGTCGAAACAAATGTGGCGTACAGCAAGTCCTCAGCTACTATTTGTTAAATGAAGGAGTAAGTGAATGAACAAATCAAGTATGAGCTCCTTCAACTACCTGCCCAAATAGCCACATATATCCCATTCCTTCCATCTTTCCTTCAATCATTATAAAAAAGGTCTTACCTAAAGATAAATCCCTATACTTTTCAGAAAAAGTTACTTGATCCCTTTCCTCCCCTGCCACACTACTTTGCAACTTTTGGATTACGTGTTTTCCTCCCCTCTCATCACTAACAAAATCCACTGAGTTTTGCTGAAATATTTTAGCTCGAGAAGATTTATTATAATATCCTTGCGAATAGTAAAAACCTCTCTGAAGGACAACTTGCGTAAGTACTTATTCCTTGTGTAAGTATTTACTAACTGATCTGATGATCCAAGTTCCAGAAATGTATTGTACCCATGTACTTGGACTACAAACCTACCATGTAGAAAATTGTTAATGGCAACATTGTTTGTAACAACAAAAGATGAGGAAACTACCCAAGCATCCATCAGTATGGAACAGGTTAAGTCAACTCTGGGAAGTCCACAAAATGTAATACTCAGAGCTATAAAGAAAGAAGGGGGGAAAAGGCCATTCTTCATATACTAATATGGAATATTCCCCCTGATATATTGCTAAATGAAAACAACAGGTAAGTATATATTTAGAATATAGTATAAAAAAGAGGACAATTTATATTCATAATTATTTGAATTTACATTTAAAAATCACTGAAAAGATAAAAGATGGTGGGGATGAGGAGAAGCAGGGTGAATACAGACAAAGGAGCAAGTGAGACTTCTCAATGTGGATCTTCATATAACCTTTTTGGTTTTTAACTATGGGGAATGTAATGCTATTTGAAAATAATAATTTTTAGACATTGAAAATTCTAATTTCCCTTGCAACATGTTCTCTCTGTTTTAAGATCTTGGTCTAGCACTTCACTTTGATCCATATAGATGGAAAACATGTGTATTAGATAAAATGAGAGAAACCATTGTTTGCTTGTTTCTTTATCTCCCCAATATCTGTGCTCATTGTTTTATTTTGTTAAAGTTCTTTCTTGAGTATATTCCTTAGCCAGGATAACTGGGTGATGTATTCTCCAAATTCTTTCTCAATCTGAAAGATGAATGAATAATCTCTTGGCTGGTAATAGGATTTTTGGACTTTGGTCCTTTTGTCTTGATAGTCTGTAGATCTGGGTTTTACTATTTTCCAGCTTCTACTGTTGTATTAACCTAATACCTGTGACGAATATTTGCTTTTGTTCTTTCTGTTTGGAAACTTGTAATATTTTCCCCTTCAACTTCAAATTCAGATGCATACATGTTTTTCAATTCTTCCAGGATTTAGTGGGCTTTTTCAATAGGTAGCCTTGGGTCTTTTTTAATTTCAGTGTAATCTTCTATTATTTGTGTTAATATTGCCTGTCTCCTATCCGTTCCTTTTTTATTCCTTCCAAAAATTCTCTCGTCTCTTAGACCTGGATTATCCTCAAAGACTTATCTGTGCCTCAGTGATTTTTACTCATCTTCCCTAGATGAGAAGTTTCTTCCTCCTCATCTGCTATGCCACTTCTTTGCATCTAAACAGTGGCTCTTCTATCATTCAATTTATACCATTTTTAATTGCAATTTGTGGTATTTAGTCCCAGAAAGTATTTTTTTTAAGATTTATTTATTATTTATTTGACAGAGAGAGAGATCACAAGTAGGCAGAGAGGCAAGCAGAGAGAGAGGAAGGGAAGCAGGCTCACTGCCAAGCAGAGAGCCCGATGCGGGGCTCGATCCCAGGACCCTGGGATCCTGACCTGAGCTGAAGGCAGAGGCTTTAACCCACTGAGCCACCCAGGCGCCCCCCAGAAAGTATTTTTATGTGGCACTTGAAACCCTAAGCTAAAAAATGTTAGAGGTCTTTTTTTCTTGCTACTATCTCAGTGCTACTATCTCAGTACTATCCCAGGAACCAGTAAGAGGTGTTAATTGGCTCATTGTTAAAGGAGTGGATTAAGTTCTGTTGTTCTTGTTCTGTTGCTGTCTGTTGTCTTCTCCATCAGCAACTTCCATGTATGTTCTGATTCTAAAGATCTTATGCTCTCAGAATGCTGGGCTGGCTTAGACGTATTTTCAAGGGAATGCTCAGGTCTGGTTTGGGGAGCACCTCAGAATGTGGTGATATTGGAGTGACAGAAGGCCAAGAGGTCTCTCCAGCTCTGGGCTGCCATTCCTCCCTCACCTCAGAACCAGAAAGAGGCTTCCTCCTTTTGGTCTCCTCCAACTTGCTCACCTCAGATGCAGGGAGATTACACCCTTCCCACTGGGCTTCTCTCCAGAAGACCAGCCACTCTCTCAAGGTTGACAGAAAACTTCTCTGGGGGGGTTCCCAGAGCTCTGCAAGCCAAGCTCTTTCCAGGAGCCTCACCTTGTAGTCCTCCACCTGCATGTCTTTGTGGCCAAATGTCTTGTTCTCACATGACCCATGAGAGGAAAGACGTGCCAGGTTTCCTCACTGGGGTTCCTCATCCCCAGCACCCTTGACTTAACAGGCAGGTGGACAGGAAATGGAAGTTAGTGGGAGCTGAGGGGTAAGGAACAAAGCTGAGGTTATAGTCTCCTTTGTTTCCTTATCATTTTTTGTGTGATTTAGTTTTAGCCGATACGTTTGGATTGTTTTCTAATGTCTTACTTTATAGTTGGTTTTCCATTCTTTTACCTTAACATCTGTTTTCCTCCTTTCTTGTTTTTTTATGGGAACCAATGGATTATCCTTTAATCCTTTTTTCCTTCCTCTGGTGGGTTGGAAGCTTTAGATTATATGTCTTTTTCTTTTATGGTGATTATCCTTTAAACTCATTTGTGTGGAACTATACATTTTCTATCAAATTCTAAAATTATTCTCCATATTGACTCTCCTACAAAACAAGGATCTTAAAATGGGCTGGTGATTCACTGAAAATTATCTCCAGTCCTTGTATTATCTGGAGTTTTGGTTCCGCCCAAGTACGAAACACAAAATTTATAACTGTTACTTTTTACACCAATTCCATTCTTTGAACAAATATTTACTAAATGCCTACCTTGTGCCAGCACCATGCTAGACACAGATGCCAGAGAGGAGATCATGGCCCCGGTGCCTGCCTCTGTTCGGGTTGAGGGCTCACATTCTAGCTCTGTCACTATTTCTGGCATCCCGTTTCTTCATGGGGGTCTCTGGGTGGTGAGCTCTCCTAATGTCTTATCTGTACAAATTTCCTTTCTTCACCCTCATTCTTGAATGATAGAGTTGAGCTAGGTTTGGGGTTCTATTTTGATAGGTGCTTCCCCTGTTCTTTGTAATGTACATCAGTTTTGACTGTCTGCTGTCCCTGGTTCTCTGCTTCACATTTCCTCCAACTAGTATGGCAAGAAGTTAATCCCATTTGCGTCCTAAGACATAAGTGCTCCTTCCTTCTAGATGGTTTGAATAAGCGTGTGTGTGCCCACCTGGGTGTGTGCCCACAGGCCCGTATGAGGATGGAAGGGGGAAGGGACACAGCAAAAGCCCACGAATAATCATAATTTTGTAGTGGTTTCCAAACTGAAGCATGCTTATGTGTTGATGGGAATGACCTCGTTGAAATACAAAACTTGACTTTGGAATAGAGAGGAAAGAAGAAAAAGAAAAAAAAAAAAACTGATGGAACCCTAACCCCACACCCCAAGGCCAGAAGCAGAACTGTGGCTAGCCTTTTTCCAGATAGGCAGAGGCCCACATGGGGGTAGATGGATTGGGGAGAAAAGTGTTAGCCAAATCTCAGCCCTGACTTTCTTTCCAACTGGGCACCATTGTGCAGAATACACCTCAACCACTCTCAGAGTCCCGGACAGAGCACACAAAGAAAAGGTGGGGGAGACCTCTGAATAGGGAGAGGCACTTCTTCCTTCGAAACAGAAAGGGAGATCATTGCTTAATGTTTGCTGGAAACATGTTCAAGTTCAAACTGTAAATAAGATCATAGTAACAGGAACAATCTATGTTGTGGATTCTTGTCCTGTCCCTCATCTCTCAGGTCATGGAGGAAACACCTAGGTTTTCACCAACCCTTGGGAATTAAAGCTTCTTACCCTTTCGAAACCACAAAAGTCTGCTCTGGAAAACTACAAGAAAAAAAAAAACCACTTCAGTGTTGCTTGCATATCAGAAGGCAAAACAAAGCACAGCAATTTGAGTTATATTAAAGGGAAATGATGCTTTCTGTATCCCAGCAGTTAGGAGCATCACACACTAAAACCAGCCTCTAACTCAGTTTAAATAATATGCTGGAGATGTCAACTTTGGTCTTTGCTTTGTTTCACCATTGTATTAATTTATTTGTGCTTGAACTTAATTTCAGAAAGGATCCCAGACTCTTTTAAAAATCATATAATGAGAGGCACCTGGGTGGCTGTCTGTTGAGCATCCGACTCTTGGTTTCAACTCAGGTCATAACCTCAGGGTTGTGGGATCCAGCCCTTTGTCAGGCTTCCTGCTCTGTGGGGAGTCTGCTTGAGATTCTCTCTCTCCCTCTCCCTTAACCCCTCCCCCTTCTCTTTCTAAAATAATTAAATCTTATTAAAAAAAGAATATCATGATATGCATAGTATATATCCTCACCAAAATGCATATTCCCCTTTTTTCAAACCCCAAATTAACTTTTTTTAAAAAAAGATTTTGTTTATTTATTTGACAGAGATCACAAGTAGGCAGAGAGGCAGGCAGAGAGAGAGAGAGGAGGAAGCAGGCTCCCCGCTGAGCAGAGAGCCCGATGTGGGGCTCGATCCCAGAACCCCGGGATCATGACTCGAGACAAAGGCAGAGGCTTTAACCTACTGAGCCACTCAGGTGCCCCCAAAATTAACTTTTTAATTTATGTTAATTTATAATATTATAATTGTATAATTATTGTATAATCGTATAATTGTATAATTATATAATAATTATATAATTATATAATTGTATAATATATAATTATATGTATATAATTATAATGTAAGTTACCATAAAGTATTTGGGGAACATATATAACTCTAAAATAGATATAATATCTTCTACATGTACATATTTCAAACTTACTATAAATTTGTATAGCAATAAAACTAGCACCATTTTCAAAGGATATATTCAATACACTAGAAGGCAAAGGAAAAAGTCACTTCCATTTTTTACATGGAAAAAGCATTTAAATTCTAAGATACACCACACAGAGCTCAAGTATCAAGAATCTCCACTTTTTGTTTCAGAAAATATGTAAAATATGTAAATTCAGAAAATATGTAAACACAATTCACATACCGTTAAGATAGAGGATGATGGATAACGGAGATCTCCACTTACAAAACAACCCAGAGAGGTGAGGATAACTAAAAAGTGATTTGTTAAAACCATATCCACCACTGAAAGTTCTGTGTGTTCTAAGGGAAGAAATCATACCGGGGGTTAAAAAGTAAGGAAAAGGTGAGCTCCCCGGCAAAGCAAAGACATTTCATCAATATTGATCAAGTGCTGATATACATGGGATAGGTGAAGAAAGTACAGTTAGAGGAATTACCTTCTCCAATTTGGGAATAGATCGTGTCTGTCAGGTTAAACCACAAGATATTGTCATAATCCCAAAACCCAGAAGAACTGAGGCCTATGTAAATTCCTAAAATGAGAAGAAAGGAAGGTTAAGTCTAGACAACTTTACAAAGCAAATAACCCACTCCCATGGTGCTCTGTCTCCTGGGGCCAGGGTCCTCATCTGACCCACCTTCCAAACAGTTCTCTGTCCCACCTCAACTCCCCTCCCCTCAACTGCGATCTCATTTCCCAAGCAATGGAAAGATGAAGTGACTTCAGGTTAACATAGAAGTTTAGCCAACCATCTGAATTAAATTTTAAGGATTCTGTTTTATATTGAAGGGGATCTGAATATGCCACCCCAAATATGCCACTCTGGCTTAAGGATTACTTGGAGCTGAAAGCAAATGAGAATCAACAGACTCAAGAAGCATTCTCCACCATCTCCTTACCTGCCTAAAAGCAGAGCATAATTTTCCCTTTGGGAAATGTGCCTCCCCACCCCTGTACCAGGAAGAGAAGAGCACTCTTATCACCAGAGATGGGAGGGACATCAGCACTGAGACAAGTCTGCATAAACAGACTTTACTAGAATAGCTCTTCTCTTTCACTATTCTGGCCATATATTTCCTAGTCACTTCCCCATAATTTATCATCCCATGAAGCCCAAACTTCTTTCTTTTCTTAAAATGGTATCTATGCCCCCAAGTTTAACCACCAATTTTCACTTCTATTCAGTTAACTCCCATGAACGTAAATAATAATAAAAATTGTGTGCTTTTTTCCCCCTGCTAATCTGCCTTTGTTAATTTATTTTTTTTAAAGATTTTATTTATTTATTTGACAGACAGAGATCACAACTAGGCAGAGAGGCAGGCAGAGAGAGAGGAGGAAGCAGGCTCCCTGCCGAGCAGAGAGCCCGATGCGGGGCTCAATCCCAGGACCCTAGAACCATGACCTGAGCTGAAGGCAGAGGCTTTAACCCACTGAGCCATCCAGGTGCCCCACCTTTGTTAATTTAATTCACAGACCTCATTCACAGAACATAAGAGAGTAGTAGAAGAGTTTTTTCCCTTTTCTGATGGTATTTTTGTAAGCATAAATACATTCCTATTTCGGAAACACAATCTTATTAATACTTTAAAAACTCCAAGAAGAAACTTAAAATTCCAAGAGGAAGAAACTTTCTTTGATTTACTTTAATATTTGTGATTTAAAAAACAGAAAAAATATTTGCTAATGCCTCATGAGAACCTTGTAAAAGAAGACGGAACCCACTGCATATACCTTGATCTCGCCTTTCTTTGGCCATGGGTAGGAATGTTGAGAGTCTTTCATTTTAAATATAGAATATTAACCTGAAGTCTAGTCAACTGGCATTAACTATTGAGGGCAGTGGGGGAGCCTACGAACAGTTGATAATCTAATACATATCTTCTGTTTCCCAAATATGAATGTAGGACCACTCATATCTTGAAGCTGTTTTCCGTGTAGACAAAGACATAGCTAGAAGTGTTGTTATCATTTACTTTTTCCAGGAAGAGGAAAGCTAATGACAAATGTTGTCTTTCTAAGCACTAAGTCTCGTTCCACAGGTAACACTGTCCTGTAGTCTAAGTAGGAATGACTACCAGTGTCCTCTATGATATCACATGACCAGACCCCTGCAAAGTTTAGAAATATTTAATAGAGAAGTAAGCAGTGCAATAAATGCCTTATCTTGGTTAATGCTTTTAGACTCAAGTAATAAGCCACTCTGTATAGTGAATGACCATCAGGATTACAGAAGCTGATGTAGACCATTGTGAAGAGTTTGGATTTTATTCTAATGGCCAAAGGGAAGCCACTGGGTGTTTGATGCAGGGAAGTGACATGATTTAGTTTACCCTTAAGGAGATCACCCTAGTGATGGGTGTATACATACACCCTAGCTGTATGGAAAGTGGGTTATACAGTGGCAAGAATAGAAATAGGGATACCATTTAAGAAGTCATGAATTAGTTTCGTGGAAAACCCAGGTTGATTTAAGATTTCAACAGTGGGGAGAAGTGGTCATGCCGGGGATACACACTGGGTACAGCACCATCCTGGAATGTTGTGAAAGGAAGAGTGGGAATGGGTTCTAGATTTCAGTTTTGAATAAGGGGATATAACTGGGATAAGGAATACTGGAGAGGAATAGATTTCAGAGGAAGGTGAATCAAGAGTTCTGTACTGGACTTTCTGTATTTGAGATGCTCATTATACATCAAGAGGAAATGTAAAATAGATAATTGAATAGAGGAGTTCTGTCTCCAAGGAGCAGTTAGCACCAGAAAGAGAGATTTGGGAATCATGGACCTGGAGATGGCATTTCTACCGAAGGACTGAGTTAAGTTTCTCAGAGAGAGGCGTAATTCCATAAGGAAGGAGGGTCCAGGACAAAGTCCCGAGTTCAACAACACTTGGGGGGGCCACACCAACCAGAAGCCCATCTAGAAAACTAAGGAGTGACTCGTGTGGTGGAATAAAATCAAAGGTGGTATCGAGAAAGCCAAGAGAACAATGTATTTTGAGGAAACAGTGGTCAACTGTAAGAACAGCTGCTGGGAAAGAAAGTAGAATGAAGAATGAGAACTGACTGCTGGGGGTGCCTGGGGGGCAGAGTCTGTTAAGTGTCAGGACTCTTGATTTTGGCTCAGGTCATGATTTCAGGGTGATGAGATCAACCCCTGTGGGCAGGTTCTGCCCGGTGAGGAGTTGGCTTCCTCCTTCTCCCTCTTTCTCTGCCCCTCCCCCAGCTTGCAGGTGTGCCCTCTCTGTCTCTCTCTCAAATAAATAAATAAATCTTAAAAAAAAAAAAAAGAATTCACTGCTGGAACTGACCACAAGGAGATCACGGGTGATCCTGGGAAGGAACGTTTCAGAAGAGCACCGAGAAACAAACACTGATCTGTACTGGTATGAAGACAAAGTGCGGAGGTGGGAAACGTGGCACCATCTACAAAAGGTTCTTTGCACAAATTTTGCTTTGAAGGAGAACAGAGAGATGCTTAGGATGGGAGATGTTAGGGTTTGTTTGTATGCTAATGGACCCAATCCAGGAAGGAGGGAGAGCAGGTGATGCAGAGGAAAAGGTGACATTTGCCGCATAGATGTGAGTGCTTCAGATGGCTGCCGGGAGTGGGGTCCAGAAGAACAGGGTGGGGGGTGACTCTGCCAGCAGCAGACACTTCTCACGAGGCAATGGGCGAGAAGGCAAAGTGTGCAAGTATGAATGCAAGTAGAGTGTCAGGTTTGCAGGGGCAACAATGGAGTTCCATGGGATCCGTCATGGTTCTCTACGTGAACTATGAGATAAAGTCACAGCTGAGAGCAAAATGGAGAAGAAGATGATGCAGAGGGTTGGAGGAGTGGGAAGAGTTGTGAGAGAAGGTCATTTTGCAGAGTTGGAAAATAAATATACCACAGAAAAGAGACAGGATTTCTGGGTGGTGCTGAGTGCCCTCTTGAGATGTGTGATCGTGAACTGACCGAGAGACCAGTCAGTAGAACATCAGAGTTGGGTCTGCATGGGGACAGAAGACAGAGCAGGGCAGGGGAGTTACAGAAGTGTGGATAAGTGTGGGCTATGCAACCTACGGAAGGTAGAGAGAAAGGGTGTTGAGAAGTGGGGAAAGTCTCCGTGAGATCGAAGCAGTGCTGGAGTAGGACTAGGAGAGATGGAATGGGGAGGTCGTGGACAGGGTGAGATGCTCATGGCGGAGATTCTGCAGATAACAACGTTACTGGAGACAATGAGGTCCAGAACTTGGGCCGAGAAGGTGGGGGAAGATCACTGGAGAAGAGGAGGCCTTGAAGCCAAGCACTGCACGGGATGGTGAAGTCACTGAAAATAGTGACAAAAATAGCACGGTGAGGAGGGCAGGGGTCCAGAGGCTGAAGTCATCCATGAGGGAGTGTGAGGAACAGGAAGGTCAGCGAGGGCTGCAGCCAGGAGGAGTTGCAGGGAGGGAAAGTCCAAGCTCCAAGGAACTGGAAGCTTTGAAGGGAAGACAGAGCAAACACAGAGAAGCCATCCCAAAGAGCAAGGATGATGACCCCACCCCTGGGCATGAGACATGCAAAGGCATGTGAGAGGGTATGTTACTAGGACCGGCCAGGTGACCCTCTAGGGCAGCAAACTGAAGGGGCCATTCAGAGAAAAGATGAGCCATATGGGGGAGATTGCTGCTGACAGCCCACAAATGCCAAGAATGGCTCTGGGTAGATGGAAAGGGACAGAAGTTTGGGTCAAATTAAGTCCAGAACTGTGTGTGGGATAGGAACCATAAGTGACCTAGGAAGCTAAGGTTTCTGGGGGTGACAGACAAAAAGGGGATGAGAGGCAGGGCAGAAGCACTGGGAGTGTCACAGAGGAGGAAGGTGGATAGCAAGTCCAGACGGGAACCCATGGGGCTCCCAGAGACCTGTTCCCGCAATTAACCTCATGAAGGCTGGGGACAGGGAGCTGTGGCTGGGTGTGTGGGATGGGGGAGGTGAGTGGGTGGGTGGGGTGGGGCAGGGACAGACAAGGGCCCCACAAAGGAACTGCAAATTTAGGAAGTAGCAGCTCAGATCCTAGGGGAACTTCTTTTTTGCTGCAGTAGAGTGGAAGGCAGCTGGGGGTGGGGGGTGCGGGGGAGTTGCTAAAGCTATTTCTTTTCTCGAGAGGTTGAGTGAGATCCCAAGGAGTGAAGGGGGCTCTCTCTCTCCTGTGACTCTCCGTTACATGACAGAATGGAACAGGAGAGCTGAGAATCACTCCTCTCCTGTGGCTCAGGGAAGTAAGGCAGGTTTGGAGAGAGAGAAGGAGGGGGTCCTAGCATGGCAGCCACAAAAGTCAGAAAGTCAGAATAGGAGCTGAGTTTCCATTTGGTTGACACAGAGGAGGAAGAGACGCAATTTCCAACTAAACCAATTCAGCACAAGCAGGCTCGAAAAACTAGAGAACACAAAGCCACTAAGCCATTAGGAATTCAAACACATTTCGGCCAAGGGGGTGTGTCTACTCCGTATCAAAGCACACTGTTTGAATCTGTTACTTTATAATAAGTCATGGTAGGGCAAGTTTTTGTTCTTCTTTAAAATTATGTTATTCACATTATTTCTATCTCCCATATGTATTTTGGGATTGGTTTGTCAATTTCCACACACGCCAAAAAAACTGCTGTAATTTTTCTTGGAATTGTATTGAACCAACTGATAAATCTGGAGAGAATTAACAACTTCACAATAGTAGAAGTTCCCATTCACGCACATAAAATATCTTATTTATTTTAGTCTTTTTTTATGACCTTTGTTGAAGTTTCATAGTATCTGTCCAACAGGCCTTAAAACTCTTCTGTTTCTTTGTTTATTTCTAGGTATATTTTGGGGTTTGTTACTTTCTGAATGGGATTTTTAAAAATTATAATCTTTAGTCTTTGGTGGAATGGTTTTTATATGTTGTTATTTCATTTCTCAGTTTTGTAGTACCCATATTCTGATTGCTTGGCTACTGATTCTTTTGGATTTTTGGATACACATATTACATAAGAGTAATGAAATTTTGTTTCTCATCTTTTAGTTCTTTTATTTCCCTTCTCATTTACTGGGCTGGGGACTCAAATGTCACCAATGACCAAGGAAAAATAACTACTAATACATTAGCTGTTGAAATGCATAAAGATGCTATTAAAGGGCACCTGGGTGGCTCAGTCATTAAGCATCTGCCTTCGGCTCAGGTCATGATCCCAGGGTCCTGGGATGGAGTCCTGCACTGGGATCCCTGCTCAGTGGGGAGCCTGCTTCTCCCTCTGCCTGCTGCTCCCCCTGCTTGAGCTCTCTCTGTCTGTCTCACTCAAATGCATAAATAAAATCTTTTTTAAAAAGATGCTATTAAATACTACAGTGTTAATCCAAAAACACATACATAATAAATAAAATAATGTTATGATATGATGCCTTAGAACATGGTACCTATTTACACATGGCAGGAATAGCAGATAGATTAGAAAGGCAATGAATAATCCCTGAGAGGAAGTAACGTATTCAGAGGTGGCAGGGGATACGTGAAATTCGGAGAGACACTACAGTCACTATGGACATAGTCAAAAGTCACACCTGCAAGTAGACAAGGGGAAGTAATGAAGAGTAAAGTCGAAGGTACATTTAAGAAACACTTTTACTCCCTTATGTCTATGCATCTAATGTGCTCTGCCAGTGAAACATCACTGTTACAAAGTATGAGACTCCACATCCAACTTCCAGCAAAGCCCGGGAACTTACCATTGTACGTTGTATTCAGAATGAAGCCAAGTAACGCTACATCATTGGCGCAGGGACACTTGGCCACTTTGAGGTCTACCACATGTGGATAGACTTCGGCGATATCTTTTTTTGTCATTACAGTCCCAAGATCCCACTGAAGAATAGGTTCTGTAGAAGTCAAATTTAGGTGTTTAAAATGTGGCTGCAGCCTTGGGGTACGTTACTGCTATCCTTTCAGAGTTTTTTGTTTTGTTTTTCCAAGTTTTTATTTATATTCCTGTTAGTTAATACAGAGTGTAACATAGAGTGTCATATTCGTTTCAGGTATAGAATATAGTGATTTAACACTTCCGTACACCACCCAGTGCTCTTATCACAAGTGCCCTCCTTTAAGGGTTTTAAAAGTACTATAAAAGGGCCTGTCACTGTCCCCCCAAATGGGTATATTACCTCACCCTTCATCAGTTAAGAAATAGGTTGATTCTTATTTTCCAGAGTAGAAGGAATGAGGTCTACCTGCCCTTGATGGGGGCCCAGCATAGTCACTACTGCAGAAAAGCATGTGGGACGGGAGACACTGCTTTGACCATCTTTGGAAAGTACAACTGGCTTCAGGATCTATCCCTAGAAATGGAATTGTGGGATCACAGGACATTTATAATTTAGAGAACAACTTCTGCTTCAAAAGCCCACACAACACATTCACTTGTCCTCCCATTCCAATGAAATGGCAGCAGATAGAGAATAATCAGAATAAATCCAGAACACCAGGAGAGGACAAGGAGAGGTATCATCAGTGGCTGAGACACAGAGAAGGACTTCTGGAAGAGACACAGAAGTTGGGCTGGGATTACAATGGAAAATCAGTCAGAGAGGGACGCATTCTACCCTTCAACCTAGCAATCTATTCTTGGATATGCATGCAAAGGGTTGGAGCTGGATGACGTTAAATTTTAATGACAAGAAAATGGGAGGATTTTTTTTTTTCTTCTGAAAAAAAAAAATGAGAAAGGGGAGTTAAAAAGGCAAGCCAGGGCAATTTGATAAAATACTGCTGTCTGAGTTTCAAAAATAGCCAAAGCACTTTTGAAAAGAGATATCTAATAATCAATTCTTTAGCTGTTTATATTTCTACAATGTAAATCTTCACCATCTCCCCCAGATCTGCTACAAAATCCCAGAACTTTAAGTGATGTATTTTTCACAGTTGACACAGTATAACTTAGAATGGAAAGAAATACAATTTATAACCAAACTAATTTACTCTGAAATTCAGAGACATTTGGACTGCCTCTCCAGGGTGTAGCATGTCTATGCAGGCAATTAATAACCATATCTTAGAGGACAGGGAGATTGGACTATGTATCTGGAGCATGATTGCATTGAATTGAAAACACATTTGGGGGCACATGGGCGATTCAGTCAGTTAAACATCTGCCTTCGGCTCAGGTCATGGTCCCAGGGTCCTGGGATCGAGCCCCACGTCGGGCTCCCTGTTCAGTGGGAAGTCTGCTTCCCCCTCTCCCACTCCCCCTGCTTGTGTTCCCTCTTTCACTGTCAAATAATACATAAAATCTTAAAAACAAACAAACAAACAGATACATTTTTACTTATGTACATGCTCCTCAAAGTCAGATACTGTATTTTAAATGCTTTAGAATGAGAGAGTGATTAAAAGTCTTGACTATCACTGAGAAGCCAAGAAGGGGACAGAAAAGTGACCCGTATGAGAGGGGATGAGTGGCTAGAATTAGGAGCAGTTGTTGTGGAGTGGTCTAAGACATGGATTAGAGATTAGGAAGTAGGGCAATATTTTTAAACATCTCTTTTGAGTCAGTAGTGAAGAAAAGAGTTCCCACTATAACCTTAACTTTCACCCTTAATTGCCACTTCTCAATGCTTTCTTCCCCATGTCAGCATTTCAGGAAATGAGACCATCATCCACTTAATTGCTCAGTAAGAAATCTAGGATTCGTCCTGATGCTTCTGTCTCTCTCACCCCCAGTCCACCAGGAAGCCCTACCAGCTCTTCTTCCAAAACATATTCTGAAGACTAACTCCTCAAAATCTCCACCGCTAACCCCCAGTCCACATCCTCTGCGTCACCTCCCAAGGGGACCAGTGCAACAACTGCTAACCAATCTTTTTTTTTTCCCCATTCTTGCCATCCTTCTCCAAGGGTCCATTCTCTGCACAGCAGCCAAAGTGGTCCACTTAGAAAGCACAAATCCAAATTTGTCACTCTCTTGCTTAAAACACTTTTCATTATAATGAAAATAAAGCCCACACTTCTTACCACGCTCCCTGCCAGCTTCTCCAGACTTACTCTAGGCCACTCTGTCTACCACTTACTATGCTTCTACATTACCAGGCTTCTTTCAGTTGCTCAAACAAATGAATCTCACTTCTGCATCTGGAACTTTTAACAACTTGCGAAACTCTTTGCTACCGCCATACCTCCGTTCATTCTAAGTAAGTGTACACCAAAATCTAAATGCAGTATATAATATTCTGGGTACATGTCAATATATAAATGACTCACACTTCAATTTTTTATTAAAAACTGAAATAATTATAAGTTGTTACTTTAGTCCTTAAACGTAGCTAGCCCAAAACTTCAAAATAGCAGCCTCAAAAAGCTTGCAATGGCTATTGAATAAATGACTATTTTTTCAAAATTTGGACACAATGACAAAATAAGAAAGTACAACGTTTTGTCATTTTTGTTGCAGATATTTTAATTTTGGTTAAAGAAGTAAAACACTGCAGATATGACTGAAGATATCTCTGTTCCCTTCATGGCCCCATTCCCAAATCCTCTCCAAATGCAACCATCATGACATGGTTGCACCTATTTCTAATCTACATTTTAAAAAAACATTTTATTTATTTATTTGACAGAGAGAGATCACAAGTAGGCAGAGAGGCAGGCAGAGAGAGAGGGGGAAGCAGGCTCCCTGCCAGAGCAAAGAGCCCAATTCGGGGCTCGATCCTAGGACTCTGAGATCATGATCTGAGCCGAAGGCAGAGGCTCAACCCACTGAGCCACCCAGGTGCCCCTCTAATCCACATTTTTATATTTTTTATATATATATATATTATATTTATATAAATTATATATATATAATTTATATAAAATTATATATATTTTTTATATTTTTATATATATTTTATATATAATCCACAATATTTCTGTACCCATGAATAGTATAAAGAATTGCTTTATGTGTTTTCTGAATTTTAAGTAAATGTTCTTCTTTTCTGAAACTTGACTTTTCTGTCAATGCTTTGATTTCTGTTCCTGATGATATATGTGGTCTATTTCCTTCATTTTAACAGAATACACTACAGACATTTGTCTTTCCCCTACTGATAGACATTTCTGCTGCTTCTCCTTTCTCCTATTACAAATAATCCTGCAAAAATAGATGCACAGGTGTCTCTTGGCACACAGGCAGCCTTTTCTCTAAAGCAGTTCTTAATCCTCTGTACATCAGAATCACCTGTGGGGATATTTTTCCCTTTTTAATGACAGATTCCTAGCTCTGCTTGTAGAGGTCTGATTTTAATTGGCACATGGTTGGGTGGAGATATTATTACTTTTCTTAAAGCTACCCAGGAAATTCTTTCCATAAAATGTAATATTTCTTTATCTTTACTCTGCATGCTACACAGCATCAAATCAAAGTGGGAGTAAAAGAGTAAAAGTAAAAAGGACCTGAAACTTACATTACACCATATGTTAACGAATTGGAATTTAAAGAAAAACTTTTCTCAAAAATGAAGGTGAGGAGAGTAAAGAAAAATACAAAGTCCAGGAATGAGGACTTTAAAAATTTTTATATTATAGTGCTACAGACGATCCAAAAGTTGGACTATAAACCAGACAATTGGAAAAGAGAGGTCTAGACAGTCATATCACTCAGTATTCATAACTCTAAAGCAACCAATTTTTCATGGAAAAAATGTAAATGTTCTAACAAAGAATGAGCAAGAATTTTTGCTGATAGTCATTATAAAGGAGACTGTAATCCAATGAACAGTATCTTTTATAATATTTTCTAAATCAATATTATAAGTATTTTACAGTATTTCTAAAGATTTTCTATAATATGTCTTTTATGATATTTTCTATAATAGATGCAAAAACTAATTTATAACGCCACTGTTTTTTATGATCCCAACATGGTTATAGAAAAAGATGTATTTCCGTATTTCGCTAGTACCCTTTGCAGACCCCTATTAACAATTAACCACATGTATTTAATTCTTTGTCATTCCTTGAGGGTAATGTTCAACTCTCTCTCTCTCTCAGACTTAGTCTGGTATACAGTAGGGTACAAGGTTTGTTGGAAGAATACTATGAATTCCATTTTACTTTTATCTGTTGGTATTTACCTCGGACATTATCCAATAGTGTTCCTTCAGTCGTATAAATATTTAATCCATGTTGTAAAGTGATCCTTACTAACCATTCTTCCACAGCTGCAATATCTGAAAACAAAAGACAAATAATCAGCCATTTTTTTTATATACCAAGTTGGTGAAATTTAAGGCTACGTAAACGTGACCAGCATCATTACTCTTCATTTCACAATCACTTTGACTGCATTTATATATAAGGTTTCTCATGTTTTTCCTACAGACAATTTGATGGTAAAATAAACAAAAGAATTATGAAGTGGTTTTACTACCACAACATAAATCCAGATACTATTTAATTTAATTTAATTATTTATGTTTTTGTTTTTTTACATGGGGCTTGAACTCATGACCCTGAGATTAAGACCTGAGCTGAGACTGAGAGTTGCCCACTTAACTGCCTGAGCCACCCAGGCGCCCCTGTATAATAATATTTTAGGTCATAATTTTTCTCCAAGAGCTGTTATGGCTTAAAAAGCAAGTAATGACACTTCATGTGAAGTGGTATACTACTATTGTAAAGTAGACCATGATTAATTAAAATATATAGTGTAACTCCTAGGGCCAACACTAAAAAAAATTTAAGGTATAATTAATAAGCCAATAGTGGAGATAAGAAGGGATAAAACATAATTAATATGAATGAAAACAGAGAAAGAAAAGTAGAGAAGAGATGGAACAAATAGAAAATAGTTTGATGACAGGTTTCAATGCAACCATATCAATAATCACATTAAATGTAAGTGGTCTAAAAACACCAGTTAAAAGACAAATTTCCAGATTAGATGTAAAAATCGAGACTGAACTCTATGCTAACTATAAGAAATCCACCTTAAAAATTTATAAAGGCATTGGTGGGTTAAAAGTAAAATACTAGGTGGGGCCTGGGGAAGTCATGGGTGGTGAACTCAGTCTGGAAGCTCTTATGACATGGGCCAAGGCTGAGGCTGAAATCAGGGCACAGTCATGAAAAAATAAGCCTGATCCAAATGCCTTGGCTGCACAGGCCTTCAGGCATGCCCAGGCATCTGGTTAGGTCTGTGCACCACTCCGGGGAGGATTTGCTTCTCCCAGTGGTTCTGAAGCAGCTGGTACCTGAATAAATCAAGTAATAATTTGTGCTTCTTGCCATCACTATTTTCCATCAAGCAATTCCTGGACTTTGGGGGAAAAAATGGTGTGAGAAAATACCATATAGGTTTCTATAAATGGAGCTTCCCATGTAATTGGCTAACCCAAAAAGAGAAATCAATCTTCTGGTGTATGACTTAACTGGCCTTCAGTGGGAGGGGTTCAAAGTTGGTATGTGCATACTATCTTTGGCTTTTAAAATAGGAGGAGCCCTGAGGATCCCCAAGGCTTGGATAACTCTCTGCAAGTTCTGATTGAAGTCACAAATGGTGTGGTTCCTCTGATGGTACATGGAGTGATTGGATATAAGGAAAAGCATGGATTTAGTTCTTTATTAACAGTAACATCTAGTTATTTTCTGGGTTGGTTTTATGCCAGCTGCATCTCTTTCCACATGTGTATTAACTAGCACACATCTCTGTTTGGTAGTAATACTAACCCCGCTCATCCTAAACACATGGGAAATAGTATTCCCACTGGCAATGTGGCTCATAGAGTGAAGGATGTATAGAAAGCAGCCAAGAAGTTGTGCAAAGTGGGGCTAGTGGGCCATGGGAAGAGTTCAAGAGCTGGAAGTGGAAGAATTCAATGGCAAAGTTCCAAACAAACCTCCTCAGGTAGTGGAAGTGCCCTCACATCTGCTTCAGATGCCATGCAAGAACTCAGGGAGAACAACAGAATTGCATGAAGAGTTCTAGAAAACAGGGATGTCTGGCTGTGAAGGCCCTCGCTACTTTGGGTGAAGAAGGCTTCCCCATTAGCTAAGTGACCAAGGTGATGGTATCCCACTCTGAAAAATAGCACCATAGCTACTCCAGTGTGGGGAGGTTTATTTTGGCTTAGACCCACCGGTTGTTTTCCATGGAGTCCTTCCTACAGCTACAGCTCCTCCATGGAACTAGTAACCTGAGTAATTTTTCATCGTATCTTGCTGCTGTATGATATGGAAGAGCATAGAGCCTCCCCACAGCTCTTGTGGCCTCATACTTCCCACCTTGTTGTTACAGAGTTGAGTGTCCACAATCTTTACAACACTGTAGACTTCCCCATTCCTGACATGGCAGAGACCTCCCATTGCTCTTTGTGGACCCCCACCCCCCAACCCATCATGCTTGTCTCAAACCACCAGTTAGTGCAGGAGGCATTTGGAAGTTAAAGACATCTGCTGAGTTGCCCTTGATAATTTGGTCCCAGGGTCCTTCCCTCTCTCACAGGCATCCCTCCACCACTCTCAGATTTAAAGTTCTGCCTTCCTCCCTCTGATTATATTCTCAGTGGGAGGCATCAGTACCTTTGGGTCAGATCTTATTTGCTGTGCCTCGGTTTTATTTCAAAATTCATTTGTGTGCTTCCACTCTGCTGACTAATGTGCTCTAAAGGTTGTCTTGGGAAAACTAGGCAAGAGGGTGAAAAAAGATATGTTATGCAAACACTAATTCACAGACAGCTGTAGCGGCTCTATCAATCTCTGACAAAGAAGAATTTCAGATGGAGGGAGTATCAGAAATAAAGAGGGGCAATGCGTATGAGAAAGGGATCGATTCCCTGAAAAGGACGGACAACCAAGCGTGTCCGTGCTTAACAAGAGGTTCAAAATACACGAATCAAAGGCTGATAAAAATGAAGAGAGAAATGTAAAAATCCACAATTATAGTGGGATATTTTGACACTCCTCTTCAGCAATTGACAAAAATCAGTAAGAATAAAGAAAAGCTGAACACTATTAACAAACTGAGCTAACCAACATTTATAGAATGCTCCAGCTGAGAAGAGCAGAATAAGTACTTTCTTCAGGTGCACTTGGAATATTCACCAATTAGACCACAGGGAACATCTTAACAAATTATCACATGAAATATGTTCTCAGAACACAGAATTAATCTAGAAAAAATCAATAACAAAGATATCTGGAAAATCCCCAAATACTTAGACATCTTACAACATTTTTTTAAAGATTTTATTTATTTGATATAGATCAAGAGTGAGACAGGGAGAGCACAAGCAGAGGGAGAAGCAGGCTCTCCACTGAGCAGAGAGCCTGGCACAGGGCTCGATCCCAGGACTCCACGATCATGACCTGCGCTGAAGGCAGACGACGCTTAACCGAGTGAGCCACCCACCCCCGCCCCACTTACAATGTACTTCTAAATAACCACAGGTCAAAGAGAAAGTAGCATGGCGAATTAGAGTACATTTTGAATTGAAAGAAAATGAAAGCACAACCAAATCAAAATTTATGAGATGCAGATAAAGCAGTGCTAGAGAGAAATATATAGCAGAAAAATATTTATAGCAGATAAAAGAAACAAATCACCTATCCGAAGCTAGGGTTGAAAGATTGCAACGGCCTTATACAGAGTCAAGTAGTAAATACTTTGGGCTTTATGGGCTGTATGGTCTCTGTCCCAACACTTCAGCTCTGCCATCATAGTGCTTTTGAAAGCAGCCACGGCAAACACAGAAATTAATGAACGTGGCTGTGTTCCAGTCAAACTTTGTTCACAAAAACTGGCTGCAGGCCAGAAGTGTAGTTTGTTCACCCCTAATCTAAAGGTTCCAAATTTAAGAAACTGGGGGAAAAAAGCCATAAATTAAACCAAAAGTAAGTAGAATAATAAGAGTAAAGGTCAACGAAATAAAGGACAGGAAAACAAGGTTCACAAACAGTGAAATCAAAAGATACTTCTTTGAAAGGGTCTATAAAATTGATGAACTTGTCAGACTAATCTAAGAAGAAAAAATGCAACAAATAAGTCATATTAAGGATGAAATGGGGACCATCACTGCAGGCTCCCTCTTCTTAGGAAAATAAGAGTGTATCACCAACAGTTCTTGCGTCATAAATTCAAGACTGTAGATGAAATGGAAGAGTTCCTTAAAAGATACAAACTGACAAAACATACTTAAGAAAAAATAGAAAACCTGAGTATGCCCCGTATCTATAAAGGAAATGGAATTTGTGGTTAAAAGCTTTCGCACAAAGAAAACTCCAGGCCTACTTGTTTTCACTGGCCTGGAGAATCCCACCAAACATTTAATGAAAAGAGGACCCTGTAAAATCTTTCCCATAACATAGGAGGGACTCTCCCTCATATTTATCTATTTATGTACTTGTCCATTTCTCTTTTGAGAAATCAGCTTTATGTTCAGGGTCGCTTAGTTCTGTAAAAGCCGGTGTCCTTACTTTTCCTTCCCACCAGGTTTCCCTGCAAGTCAGGATTTCAAAAACCACAACAACCACGCAGCTCTGTGGGGTTCCAGGCAATGATCACCTGTATTTCTATTTTGGCAATTAGACCAGAACTCCCTTTCAAAAAAACCTCTGTGCAAAGTACCGTATTTCCTAGAATGAGGCTCATTGTTTTTCAGTCTTGAAATCGCCCTCTTGAAAAGCAGACTCAGAAACCCTAGCTTTCAGAAGTTAGTCACGATATCACCATCGGTCTAGTAATTATACAATTAATAGGTCCTGAAGTTATTTTATTGAACAGAGGGCCTCAAGGGGAAATTTCTCGTAACATTCTTGTCTGCCTCTGCTGACTGTTCTGGGTCTGTCTTCCATGGGAATCTTCACCCTGAAAGTCCTGGGGCTGACCCCCAGCTGTAGCGACTTGCCAAGCAGAGCCCATCTGGAGGGTGGAGGGGGTGGGGAATTTGGACACAAGGCCCCTTGCTGGTCCCAGCAGTGCTGTTAGACCCAGCAACAATGAACTTGTTCATTATTCATAAACTCTGTCCAATAAAGAGCATGAATCAAAACTAAAAAGCCAACCTTTTACCCAGATCCCTGGATGAAAATGATTTTTAAAAATCAGTATAATTTGGGGCTCCTGGTGGCAGAGTTTGTTGAGCAAGGGACTCTTGATTTTGGCTTGGGTTGTGACCTCAGGGCCATGGGATTTCCAGGGGATGGGCTCTGCTCTCAGGGCAGAGTCTGCTTGGGACTCTTTCTTCCTCTGCCCTTCTTCCTCCTCGCCCCCTGCCTCCACCCACCCCATGCTTGCACACATGGGGCTCTCGCTCTCTCTCTCCCTCCCTCTAAAACAAGTAAAATCTTTTTAAAAATATGTGTAATTTATATCCAAAAGATGGCTATTAAAAATAAACCAAGAAATATCCAGAATCTGATTTCTAGTGAAATCTTGACTTGCAATACAAAAAAATGATCTAGACATGTTCTTTTATCTATTAGGAATGCACTGCTATCACAGCCCCTTATTTAAGCTTTCCTGGAACTCCTTAAGCAGACAGCATTTCTATTCAGAGACCAAAGTGAAAATACTTTTGAAAGGAAAAGCAATGTGGCTGGGAAACCTTGTGCATCTTGCCAAACACCCTCCGCCCTTCCCACCACCATGAGCTTGGGCTTTCTGGGAAGGTCAGTGGTTTCCTAGTCAAAAACATTCTTGAAGTCATCAGAAATGGAGGGATAGAGACTCAGCATCTGGGCAGGTGTGTTTCGAGTTTCATATCTGGTGGTCAAGAGCCAAACAGCTTGATCCTGTAGGACATCTTGAAGTTGTTCCCCAGTGTGATGAAAATTCTAAAGCATCTGAGGCTCCATAAAGAACAGGATGTTATCCCCTGTGCTGGGCTACCTCGACTCCTCCCCAAAGCCCTGCATGTCCTTTTTCAGCTTAAAGTTGAGCACCACCCTGGTGTTCAGCAGCAGCAAGCAAACAGCAGAGCAAATATGGTGAGTGTTGTTGAGATGTGTAAGCCTGACGATTCACAGACCTGTACCCCTGGGCCAAATAATACATCATATGCTAACAAAAATAATTTAAAAAATTTAAAAAATTTAGAAAGATAGCATTATTGGATACCAAAAGGAGATAAAGACCTTAGGAGTAAAACTCCAGACTGATAACCATGAGAACAAACTAGCCAAATGAGTCCAACAATATATAAAAAGGATGACACACCATAACCAAAAATTGTTTATCCTAGGATTGTAAGTCTAGCTCAAAATTCAAAAATGAATCCATGAAATCCAACCTCGGGGTGTCTGGGTGGCTCAGTCATTGAGAGTCTGCCGTTGGCTTAGGTCATGATCCCAGGGTCCTGGGACTGAGCCCCACATCAGACTCCCTGCTCTGTAAGCCTGCTTCTTCCTCTCCCTCTGCCTGCAGCTCCCCCTGCTGCACTCTGTCTCTCTCTCTCGCTCTCTCTCTCTCTTGCTATCAAATAAATAAATAAGATCTTAAAAAAGAAAGAAAGAAAGAAAGAAATCTGACCTTATCAACAGACTGAAGAGGAAAATACTTATTTTCTCAACAGATGCAGAAAGAGCATTTAACAGATTTCAACATCAATTCATGATAAAAATTCTGCAAACTAGGAACAGAAGGGAACTTCCTTAACATGATAAAGGGCATCTCCAAAATGCCAAAGTAGCATTATACATAATGATGAAAGATTGAATGTTTTCCCCCTAAAATTGGAAACAAGGCTAAGATGTCCTCTTATCACTTCTGTTAAACATGGTACTAGAGGTCCTACCACTATAAATGAGGACAAAAAAAAAAAAAGGAAGGAAGAAAGAAATGAATACATACTAGAAAGGAAGAAGTGAAATTATCTCTATTTCTGGATGAATGATTTTTCTATGTAGAAAAACCAAAGAATATACAAAAAGCTACTAGAACCAATAAGTGAATTTAACAAGGTTGTAAGACACACAATCAATCTACAGAAATCAATCATATTTCTATATACTAGCAATGAACATTTGGAAATTCAAATATTAAAAAGAACCACTTATAATATACCAAAAAAACGTGAACTACTTAGTCATAAAAATCTTTTTTTAAATGTGTAATATCTCTATGCTGAAAACCACAAAGCCCAGATGAAACAGTTCAAAGAAGATATACATAAATGGAGAGGCATAGTGTCCATGGATTGGAAGACTCAGTGGTAAGATGTCAATTCTCTCTAACCTACAGATTTAATGCAATCCAAACCTGAAAACCATGGGATTTTTTAATAGAACTAACAAGTTTATTCTAAAATTTATAAAGGCAAAAGAAGTATACTAACCAAAACAGTTTTGAAAAAGATCAAAGTTGAAGGATTAACATTACTTATTACAAGCTTATTGTTTATTTTTTATTTTTTTTAAGGATTTTATTTATTTATTTGACAGAGATCACAAGTAGGCAGAGAGAGAGAAGGGGAAGGAGGATCCCTGCTGAGCAGAGAGCCCAAGGCGGGGCTCAATCCCAGGACCCTGAGATCATGACCTGAGTTGAATGCAGAGGCTTAACCCACTGAGTGACCCAGATGCCCCTACAAGCTTATTGTTTATAAAGCTTAAGTAATCAAAACAACATGGTACTGGTGAAAAGACGGAAAACCCAGAAATAGTAATACAATGGAGACAAAATAGGGGTGCCTGAGTGGCTCAGTGGGTTAAAGCACCTGCCTTCAGCTCAGGTCCTGATCCCAGGGTCCTGGGATCGAGCCCCGCATCGGGCTCTCTGCTTGGCATGGAGCCTGCTTCCCTCTCTGTCTCTGCCTATCTGCCTACTTGTGATCTCTGTCAAATAAATAAATAAAATCTTTTAAAAAATTTGCATAGGTAATTCAAATGGCAAATAAGCACAAAAAATGTTCAATGTCGTTAGTTATTAGGGAATTGCAAATTAAAATTATTAAATGTCACTATACAGCTATTAGAATGGCTAAAATTACACACACACACACACACACGTGCACACACACACGCACCATTATACATACTAAGTGCTGGCATGGGTTCAGATAACCTGTTGGTGAAAATGCAGAAAGATATAGCTACTTTGGAAAATAGTTTGACAATTTCTTATATAGTTAAACTTACACTTATCATATAACACAGCAATCCTACTACTCGGTATCAGCCAAACACAACAAAAGTTTATGATCACAAAAGAACCTGTATGCTTGTAGCAGCTTTAATCAAAATAGCTAAAAATTGTAAAAATCCAAGTGCCCGTCAATAAAATTAACTCTGGTACACCCATACAACGGAGTACTATCCAAGAAGAAAATGGAAGAAATTACAACATAGAGAAATCTCAGATGCATTATGCTAAGTGAAAGAAGCCAGATTCAAAAGGCTGCATTTTCCACGATTCCACATATATGATGCCAGAATAGGCAAACACGACAGGAACAGAAAACAGATCCACAGCATTGGGGGGCTTGGACAATGGGGAGAGGTCGACCATGGGTGGGATAATGTTGTTGGGTATTGGAGCAGTTCTGTATCTTGATTGTAGTGATTACACAACTGTACACATTTGTGCAAACTTAAAGAACTAGATGCTTTTCAAAAAGGGTACCTTTTACTGAATGCAAATTATACCTTATTTAAAATGTTAAAAAAGGACAAATTATGAGGTGTAAATCAAAGAGGAACTCTTTTTACTTTCAACAGTTATAAGCTGTCAAACTTCAGGCTGCTTTCAGCACTTTCTAGCTATCACTGCACCTCCCTATGGCTCCATGGGTCTCAGTTGAATCATTTGAAATGGACACGATAGGGGCATCTGGGTGGTACAGTTGGTTAAGTGATCAACTTGATTTTGGCTCAGGTTATGATCTCGGGGTCATGGGATCAAGCCCTGCGTCGGGCTCTGAGCTCAACACAGTCTGCTTGGGATTCTCTCCCTCTTCCTCTGCCTTTCGCCACCCTCTCTCAAATAAATAAATAAATCTTAAAACAAAAAAAAGGAAGAAGAAGAAAGAAAAGAAAATGGGCATAATAATTGTACCTAGCACATAGTGAGGGATAGATTAGTTAGTATAGGTAAAGTGTTTAGAATAGTGATGAACCTGCTAGTTCTACTACTATGATGATTATTTTGCTACCTCTGTGGTTGATGTGTCCTCAACTACCCTTCCCAAGATGTCATGCTTACATAATACTCTAATTCATGCCAGAGCAGTAGATAAGATACGATTAAGGAAGAAAAAAAAATGAAATAGCAAGTATGGTCTCCTTCCCCCTGAACATATTTTTTCCTGATTTCTAGCTTATTACTAATTAGGCAGTCCTCTCCTATTATATTATGAGCTCAAATATATTTCTTTTTACTCACTCTAGGGAGTTGTGTCAAGAGAGGCAGAGCTCATGTGGTGTCTTTCCATATGAAATACTTAAGTTCTCAGATCACCTTTATTCCTGTCTGGGTGACCCTAGAATCACTGCATTTCTGAAATCATAGTTTATTACTGGAAGGAGCAAAAATAACAAGTGATCTTCATTTTTTCTGTTCTCAAACTCATGTCAATATTATGCCAAGGAGCTAGAACATTCCATCCTAATATTGATGAGAGTTAAGTTAGATTTAAAAAAAAATAAAAGGAGTACAATTTTCAGGTGAGTTCTTTGAAAAAAATATCACCAAGTTTCCAATAGATTAATTTTGAAAAAATTAAGATGAATACAGATAAATGTGCTGATCTGATTCATATTAGATGTTACAGCAATGGGGCTGCTTTTGCAGATTTTTTCTTTGACACTTCCTCGTATGGAAACTTTTCTATCTCTCTTCCTTACTTTAACCACCCCCCACATTTACTCTGAAAGACACACAATCCCATATGCCCTTTACTCCTGTACCTAGAGGGGTTGGTTGGTAGGATCCCCATTGCCCTGGTCCTTCTCCATTTGATTGGTACACAAGTGGGTGCTGGATCAACACTAGGCCAATTAAAGATGCTCTCCTGGGAATCTGGAATTGGACTGGCTCCTAGGAAATATATACTTCCAAAAATTGACTAGCAGTGAGGCAGCGTGGAGAGCTAGTCAGCAGAGAGAGAAAAATAAAAGTAGATTTATAGAAAACACAGAAATGAGAAATAGGGTGAAAGTCTTGATGGTTGTCCACATCTTAGTCCTAATTCCTTCCTATAACCTGGTTGCATTTTTATCTTTGGGCTCCATGACAAGAACAGATATCTTTTTTTTCTGCAGTGAAGAAACAAAACCAAGAAGAAACCAACCCAGTTGGTTTCCACTTTTTGTACCCATCATATTAAAATAATATGCCCTCCATCATTTTTAAACTATGAAAATGTATTTCATGCCTCAAGATCTACTGGCTCAGTCCACTAGCTCTGTACTTATAACTCCTGGAATTTTATTTTCCTCCTTTTTCCATCTGGGCATTTATAGTAACATATAAAGCTATGCCACTGCATAACACATAATAGTAGATTCCACAATGAATAATATGTTTCCTATTACAGACTATTTTAAGGTAACCTATTGGTACATGAATTTCTCCATACTACAACTTCTGAGTTATTTCTAGAAAATGAGTTTACTTAAATAAAGAACAGTATAAATGTTATGTGTGTTAAACAAATCCATCTATAATAGAATTGCCAGATAAAATATAGGAACCCCAGTTAATTTGAATTTTAGATGAGCTACAATGGTTTTTAGTATGTATGTCCCAAATATGACATGAGACACTTATGTGGAATAGTAAATAATTTTTTAATATAAATGTTTTTTATTTGCTACTTTTGGCAACCCAGACCCATGAGTAAAAAAATTAGTTCAGATCACTCTTACCTGTATTTTTTGTAATGTTTTCTCTGGGAATATTGATCAACCAGTAAGCTCGATCACTGAACTTGAATAAAGAAGACATCAGAATATAGTGTTTGACAATGTCAATGGCAACACTTACTTTGTTATATCCCACCTTATCTTTAAAAGTAAAAATTAAATAAAAACATCTAATGCATATACCCTTTACCCAGCAATTTCACTGTTCAGAATTTATCCTACATTATACTCACATATTTGTGAAATAAAATGTATTCAAGAATATTTTTCATCATTGCTTGTAATAGTAGAAGACTGGAAATAACGAAAATGTTAATTGATAATGTAAAATTCCATAAAGTGGCATACCATGCAACTGTGCTCAGGTAGCACAAAACTGAGGCATTACTGGCTTGATGTGTCAGAGAACAGAGCTTGGTGTAGACAGAGAATTGGGGAATTTAAGGGAAAAATCCCAGGGTCAAAGGAACTGAAAGAGTGGTGAGCTCAGAGTTAAATATAAATTTCCCCAAATCCTGGGGCAACACAAGTGCAGAGGAGACCAATGAAGGCCATGTTAAAAAAACAAAAACAACAACAACAACAACAATCATGAAAGTTTAAAAAATTGAGCAGAGATAACTGCTGCTGAAACCATAGACAAGACAGTTTACAGTTTGTGTCAAGGCAAGAAAGAGCCTTTTACACCACAACCAACAATTCCCCCGCCCAGCAAAATCTCATAAGAACATAACAGAATCCAGAGTTGTTATAGCTTCTTTTCTTAAATGTCCAATTTTAACCAAAATGATATGACATGAAAAGAAAGAGAAACATGTAACTGATGAAAAAAAAAAAAAGTTAGATGATAAACTGACCCAGAGTGAGTCCAGAGAGCAGATAGAGACTCCGAAGCAGCTGCTATAAATATGTACATAGGCTTAAAGAAAATGTCTTAGTGAAAGAATGGATAGGGAATCCCAGCACATAAATGAAAAATATAACAATAAAACAAGGTGAAAATAATGAGTCAAAAAGTTTAATAATGAAATAAAATATTTACTAGATGAGCAAATTGGAGATGGTAAAACAATCAGTGAATTTAGAGATACAGCAGTTGAAATTATTCTATCTGAACAAGGGGAGAAATGATTAAAGAAAAATGACCAGAGCCTTAGATATCTCCAGGACAATATTGTATGTTCTAAAATTTACATAAGTAGAGTTCCAGTAAGAAAAGAGACAGAGAAAGGAGCAGAATTTTTTTTTTTTAGAGAAATCGAGAAGACTTTACAAATTTGATAAACTTATAATCTAAGAAGCCCAGAGAAACCCAATCAGGGTAAATACAAAGAGAAACTCTTAGAAGCATGCAGAGGAAAATGGCACATAACATACGGGGGACAATAATACAATTAATAGGGGTGCCTGGGTGGCTCAGTGGGTTAAAGCCTCTGCCTTCAGCTCAGGTCATGGTCCCAGGGTCCTGGGATTGATCCCTGCATCAGGCTCTCTGTTCCGTGGGGAACCTGCTTCCCCCCTCCCCTCCCTCCGTCTGCCTCTCTGGCTGCTTGTGATCTCTGTCTGTCGAATAAACAAGCAAAATCTTTAAAAAAAATACAATTAATAGCTGACTTCTCATTCAGAAACAATGGTGTCAGTTCACATATTCAAAATGCAGAATAATGTACTCAAAATGTCAGAAGTAAATGGGAGTCAACCAGAAATTTTGTCTCTGACAAAAGTATCATTAAAAAATCAAAGTGACCACTGAAAACCTATTAGAATTCATAAATGAGTTCAGTAAGGTTGTAGAATACAAGATCAATATATATTGTATTACTACATACTTGCAAATAATAATCTGAAAGTGAGATTAAGGAAGCAATTCCCTCTACAGCAGAATAAAAAAGAGGGGCACATATGTGGCTCAGTCAGTTAAGTGTCTGCCTTCAGCTCAGGTCATGAACCCTGGGATCGAGTCCTACATTGTTCTCCCTGCTCAGCAGGGGAGCCTGCTTCTCCCTCTGCCTCTCCCTCTCCCTGTCACTCCCCCTGCTTGTGCTCTCTCTCTCTGTCAAATAAATAAATAAAATCTTTTGAAAAAATAATAAAAAATAATATAACATTAGGAATAAAATTAACAAAAGCATTATAAAACTTAAAACTACAAAGTAACATTGAAAGAAAATTTTAAAAATCTAAATAAATAGAAAAACATCCTATATTCATGGGTGGACAGATAATATTATTAAAATGGCAATACCACCCAAATTTATCTATAGATTCAACACAATCTCTCTCAGAATTCCAGGAGGCTTCTTGGTAAATATTGACAAGCTTATCCTAAAATTCACATGGAAGCTAGCAAATTCATGTAGAGACTAGCAAAAACAACCTTGAAAAGGAATAACAAAGTTGGAAGACTCATGCTTCCTATTTAAAAACTTACTACAAAACAGCAGTATCAAGACAACATTGAACTGGCTAGGATAGATACATGGATCAATGCAATAGAATTGAGAATCCAGAAATAAACCCTCACCTTTACTGTCAACTGATTTACAACAAAGGTGCCAAAACAATTTAGTAGGGAAAGAATAAGAGTATTTTCAACAAATGGTGCTAAGACAGATGGATATCCACATACAAAAGTATGCATGTGGACCCCAACCTCACACCACACACAAAAATGAACTCAAAATGGATCAAAGACCTGAATGTAAAAAGTAAAACTATGAACCTCTTGAGAGAAAACAGAGAGGGTAAATCTCTGTGACGTTGGACTAGGCAATGGCTTCCTACATGACACCAAAGAACAAGGTCACCAACAATGAAATGTGTAATTAGGCTTCATCAAAATAACTTTTGTACAAGTAAAAAGACAACCCAGAAAATGGGAAAAACATTTGCCAATCATGTGTCTGATAGGGGAGTTGTACTGAGAATATAAAGACAAGAATAAAAAGACAACCCAGTTAAGAATGGACAAAGAATTTAAATAGATAGCTCCACACAGAAGATATTCAAATAGACAATAAACATGTGAAAAAAATGCTGAACATCATTAATCATCAGGGAAATGCAAATCAAAACCAAACGAGATAGTTCTTCACATCCACTGGGATGACTATTATCACCAAACACTGACAATAACACCTGTGGGTGAGGATGTAGAGAAATTTGAACCCTAATACACTGTTGATGGGAAGGTAAAACAGTGCAACCACTCTGGAAAACAGTCTGGCAGTTACCAGACTGTTACCTTAGGACCTGCCAACTCGATTCCCCAGGTAGACACCCAAGAGAGATTAAAAAAAAAAAAAAAAATTCCACACAAAGATTTGTGCACAGATATTCATAGCACCATGATTCATCATAGCCCCAAAGTGGAAACAACCTAAATGTCCAGCCACTGACGAATGGATCAACAAAACGCGGTGTTGATACCATGGAATGTGATCTGACAATAAAAAGAAATGAAGTCCTGACACGTGCCTCCACATGGACGAAACGTGCAGAGGTCATGCTAACTGAAGGGAAGCCCGTCACAGAGAGCGACATGTTGTAGGATTTCATTTCTCTGAGACGTTCTTAATAAGCAACTCCAGAGAGACCTACGCGGTGTAGTGCTGTCTACATCTGAGAGCAGAAGCTGGAGGGGGGAGTGACTATTAATGGGGATGGGCTGTCTTTTCACGGTCATGAAATGTTCTAAAATTAGATAGTAGTGATGCTGGAGCACTCTGTGAATATATTAAATTGCATTTGATTGTGCATTTTAAATAGGTGAACTGTATGGTATGCAAATTGTATCTTAATAAAAATACATTTTTTGTTACCCCCCCAAAATGAGAGTGAAGTAAAGATATTTTCAAGGGGATAAAACTCCCAGAGAATGCATCGCCCACAGACCTGCACTGTAAGAAAAGTTAAAAGTTCTTTGGGCTGAAGAAATATGACACCAGATGGCAACTCTTATCTCTGGAAAAGAATGAAGAATGATGGAAATCATAAATATGTAGGTAAAGAGTAAAAAACCATATGTATTTTTTTCCTTAACTTCTTAAGAACTAGCGCTTGCTTCAGCAGCACATATGCTAATTTCTTAAAAACTATTTAAAGCAAAAAGTGTAACATTGTATTGTTAGGTTTAAAACATACAGAGATGTGATATTATGGATGAGCTGTTTTTGAAAAAAACACGTCCTATAAGAGAGAGTATGCTTCTTATTAATAATATCAAAGAATAAAATATTATTACCAAAGTTAAATTGAAGTGGAAGATGCCCGTATATGTACTATTTATAATTCCCAAGCTCGGAGCAAGTCCTCCTGATGTGAACACACCTAGAAATTCCTTCGAAGTAAGCTCACTTTCAGATTGGAAAGAACACTCGATTTTCTTTGGGAAAGAGGGGAGGAAAAAAAAAAAAGTAATGACAATTTGATGGAGAGAAGCATATTTTACATTAATTTAAAAGTGAGAGGAAATCTATGAAAATAGATGCTGCCAAAGACGGCTATCTGCAGTAATTCTCATCTCCGGGGGGATAAAAATCTCTTTTGAAAAAGTACACTTCTAGAACTCAGTCATCTTTCATGCCAGTGTCATAACAGGTTTCAATTCATCAATCTAATAATCTTTGCTGTCAAAAAATGGACATAAAGTTATAACATTTAATAAATATAGAATCAAAGCCATCTGCCATCACATGTAGAAATCCCTCTTTCATTTTATTTTATTTTATCTTATTTTATTTTTCTCCTGTTACTCTGTCTTTCATCCATTTATTTTACAAGTGCCAGGTACTGAATCGAAGAGGGGAGGCTCAGTCCTCCTCCACGAATCTTAAGTACTTATCTTACAGAAGATCAAATGTCATCATGAACATAAAACACTCTGAAAATGCCTGACACACATAAACATTTTATAAATGTTAGGCATCATTTCTACTAATATCACTTCTAGAACTACTCTATCACAACCATCCAAAATGTAGGTAAGTTACAGTTAATTCCCTATTTAAGAGGTTAGGTAACCTGCCCAAAGACACACAGACCGTGTATGTCCGTGCATAGCTCCAAGATTTGACCCCAGCTTGGAAGGTCTCTCTTCCTCTAAAGCCCATCTTTCTCCATGATATGTAATCACAAAGAGGAAAGGTATTTTTGACTCAAACGGCATGCACTTCACAACAGTTGTGAGTATAAAAGTAAGTATATGTTTGGCATATCAAGAAGGAACTGGAAACTAAGTCAAAAAGACTTTGGGGGAAAATATATTTGTCCTTGTTTTTATTATATTCATCGGAGATTTTCAAGCAATCTGTATATTTTTTCTGAGCTTACTCTTTTGTTAGTATTTGCTGGATGACTATCTTAATAGTACATTTTATTTTATTTGGGGAGTTACATGTGTTTAAATGCCTTTATATGAACTGAAGAAATCAAATTATCCCTTATCCCAATGACAACTGCAATGTGGTACTCGTTATAAAAGGGAAAGATTCTTTCTTTGGGTCATATGAAGTAAATTTCTCTAACAGGCTACATCTGTCAAACTTTGAAAGGACAAATCAGATCCATAAAAAATAAAGATCATTACAACAAACCAAACCTTTTAAAAAGGGCAAGGGATGTATCTTAAAAAAAAAAAAAAAAAGCAAAATCACTCAGGCTGTTTAAAGGCTAAATGCAGTATTTTACCTGATCCAAGTGGAATGGAATAAAAAAAGATTATTATTTACACAGGATTTTACCTCTCCAAGTCTGAACACAGTAGAAGGTATTTGAAAAGAGTATGGTGCTACTGGTTTTCCACGTGGAGTTAAAAAGACTGCGAGGGGTTGTTGCATACTATTAGGGGACCTTACCAAGTCATCTGAGGAAAGATACAACTTGATTATTTCTTTCTTTTGGGGGAACCCTTGGTTATCACACGTAAAGTGTTTCTCCATATCACCTAAATAATACAAAAAACACATATATTTTAGGTCACTGATAGAAGAACTTCCATTAAAAGAATCATATTTTTTAAAGTGACAAAATAATTTTAAAAGAGTAAGAATTATAATTGTATATTTTAAATTCAGTAGTGACCAAAAACCAGTTCTTGACTCATTTTTAATATTTTTTTAAGTTTTCAACAAATTTCATTATCCAGATGCAAAGTCAATAAGAACTTTTCTTTGCTTTACATGGTTCTGAAAGATATATATGAAACATTCCATCCAAGAAAAATAGAATACACATTTTCCTCAAGTGCGCACAGAAGAATCCCCCAGCTAAATCACACAAAAAGAGACATAACAAATATAAAATCTAAGAAGAGTGAAATCATAACAAGTACATTTTCTGGCCACAATGGTACAAAACTACAGATCAGCAATAAAACAAAGCTGGAAATTCTGCAATGTACATATTAAATAGCTCTTGATTCTTAAAGTCCTTGGTGAGCACAGAAAAGGGACAGGAGTTAGAGACTGAAGAGAGAATTTGTATTTTAATAGAGAGCTATTGATAGGAAGGTGACTACTCTCCCAAAAGGTTGGAGAAGGGGTTGGGAGGAAGATCTTCTCTCCTTATCTTGATCTGAAGTGAATCTCTTGTAGAAAGCAGAGTTGGATCGTGGGGTTTTATCCATTCTGTCAACCTCCATCTTGATGACTTTAGGCTGAAGCCCAAATTCCAGACAGGCATGCAAGTAATTCTATGACATGAACCAGTTTCCTATCTTTCTAACATATTTACTTCTTCTATACCTTCATTCTGGCCAAACTGAAATACTTACTGCTCCCCTCACATTATATGATTACCTATCTCCATGACTTTACCATCACTTACCCTGAGGTTGTCTTTGTAAAATCCTCTCCCCCATGAATGCATAGACACAAAACACTCATTTTGGGGACCTAGATTGATTGCCCTCTTTTGTGCAAAGCTTTTCCTGACCACCCCCTCAGGTGGAAGTAAATGCTCCCTTCTCTGAAATCTCATAAATTGGCCTGTGACTCTCCAATCTGAGATTATACCCATGTCTGTGTTATATATTCTCCAGTAGAACCTAGGAACTGGTACTGGGTTATCCCAGGACTCAAGCATTTCTGTAACACACCTGTGAATACAAGATAGCCTGAATCCTTCTCTTCCTTAGTCAGTCAACAATTTTTTAAATTAAGCATCTACTATGTTCTAGCAGATCCAGTCCAAAACGCTAGAGAATCTAGACAATCTGTACACATGGAGGTGAACTGCCTTGTCTTATTCCTTTTACAAAGCATTTCCACTGTAAAAGTCCTACTGAGTAATTTAATCAATGTATTACTTTCAGAAAACTGTCTTCAGCCTCAATCTGTTAGCCTTATAATTCAGTTTACAATTCATACCACATGTAACCATGTAGGAAGAAGCAAAAAAAAAAAAAAGCTATTTAAATTATTAAATAATTCAAGTTTTTCAAATATGAAATGCTCCTTCAACTTTAAATATTCTAATACTTATAAGTGATGAAACTCCTTAACTAAGGTGTCTATGTACACAACTTAATAACAATAGATTCATGACGATATTAGAAACCTCTGGACAAAAACACAATAAATAATACCTGGGAAAAATTGGAAGACAATGTAAAGATGTACCAAAAAATGTACTTTAATTGTTAGTGAGGAAGGGAATAAAGAACTCCTACAAGAAAATAGAGAGTATAAGAGTCTGAAACTTGGGCGCCTGGGTGGCTCCGTGGGTTAAAACCTCTGCCTTCGGCTCAGGTCATGATCCCAGGGTTCTGGGATCGAGCCCCGCTTCGGGCTCTCTGCTCAGTGGGGAGCTTGCTTCCCTTCCTCTCTCTCTGCCTGCCTCTCTGCCTACTTGTGATCTCTTGTCTGTCAAATAAATAAATAAATAATCTTAAAAAAAAAAAAGAGTCTGAAACTTACCTTTATTATATATTATTCCTGATGAAAAATCAAGCATGTTCAAAAGTAAAATTCTAATACATAAAAGTAGCAATCCCATCTATTGGAAGAAATAAGAATTATTTCTGTTCAATCACTCTGAACATATTTTTAGTTCCTTTTTCTACAAACAACTACATAGTAAAGAAGTCATCCATTCCTTTAAGTTAAAATTATTTCCTTTTTTTGTGACAATGTGACAGTTGACAAAGCTCTACATTTACTTCCTAGTTGGTATTAAAGACATTTATAAATATCACTATTGCAAACTGAAGAGCTATGGCTCTGGTTTTTCTTCAGTGTGGACAACTGTTGGGAGGTGTGATCAATTCTACAGCTGTGTAAAACAGAGCCTGACTTGAAAAAGACTGAGGATGGTAGAGCTGTACCTCAATCGGACATTTTGCCTGCATTCATTTTGAGAGAGATAATCCACATGGGTCCTGAGCCTCCCTGCGTGTTCTTCCTGTGTGCCAAGCATGCAAAGTCCTGGACACTTTTTTTACCCAGGCCTTTTCTCAGAGTTGTGTTTGTGGCAAGAAACCCTGAGGGATGAAGGGGACCTGGGTGGCTCAGTCAGTTAAGTGTCTAACTTTGGCCCAGGTCATGATCTTGGAGTTCTGGGATCGAGCCCCATGTCCAGCTGTCCGCTCAGCAGGGAGTCTGCATCTCCCTCTCCCACTGTCCCTCCCAATGCTTATATTCTTTCTCCATTAAATAAAAGAAAATCTTTTAAAAAATCCTGAAGAGATGAGGTAACATCTCCCTTGGACAAGAGGAGCATAAATCTGGTAAATCTCCCAAGCTCAGTGTTCTTCCCCTATAATTCACCCCACTGTGTGTGTAAGCAAGCCTCTTTGACAGGCTGGAATGTATTCCCCTAAAAATTGATCCGTTGAAATCCTAACCCCCAGTACTCAGAATATGGTCATATTTGGAGATAGGGTCTTTACAAAAGTGGTAAGTTAAAATGAAATCATTAGGGTGGGCCCTGATCCAATGTGACTGGTGTCCTTATAAGAAAAGGAGATTTGGGCACAGACAAGTGCAAAGGGGAGACGATGTGAAGACACAGGGAGAAGATGACTAAGGAAAGAGGCCCAGAATGGATCCTTCTTTCTCTGTCCTCAGAAGGAACCAACCCTGCTAGCATTTTGAACTCAGACTTTAAGCGTCCAGGAGTGTGAATCAATAAGCTTCTGTTGTTTAAGCCACCCAGCCTGCGGTATTTTGCTGTTGTAGCGCTATTAAGCTAATGCAGCTTTCCTGATGGATAGCTGCTCCATGGCATTGGGGGGACATGGGGAACTGGAGTGAGCAGCATGCTGAAACTCTGGCTACTGCTATTGCTGTGAGTGATTAAGTCCTTTGTCTCTGACCTAGGAATTCTTGTTTCTTTTGCCAGCATCCAAGAAACAGTAACAGACTGACTTGCCACATGTAGGTGAAGCATAATCCAGATGCTGCGTGGCTCCTGACAACTACTGAGTAAATTAAATTTAACTGATGTTTTTCCCCTCTCAAAATGGCTTTGCTTGATTCAATACATTGAGCCAACAACATAAAGCTCAAACATTCATTGGATTTTTAAATTGGTCATCTTTAGCACATGGTCAGGGAAGAACTATGGTCTTTTTATTTATTTATTTATTTATTTATTTTTGTCTCCTAAGAAAGCAGTTTTCATGAGGTAAGACTAAACAAAAGTAGAGCAAAACTGTATGAGCATGGTGCTATGCTCAATTACATTTTTGGTGCGAGAACGAATTTAACATTAATTGGAGAAATCATCACAGTCAAGCTGAAAATAGTGCCTTTGCCAGGAAAATCTTGTATTAGTTCACTAAACGTTCACATTAAATGACATAACACCATTAAAAGAACCCACCACTTTTTCTCGTCCCTAAAACAATGGATCTAAATGCATTTGTGCTCTAGGGCTCCAGGATGGACGACTTATTTTTACATTATCCTCAGAGCTGTTCCAATTCAGTTCTCATGAATACATACAAAAAGATCTCTAATTTCATTTGAGTGGATTTGGTTGTATCTATCTTTGACCCAAGAACTAAAAACCTACTTTAAAAGGCTTTTAAGTGCTTTTATTAAGGGCAGGAAACCTGAGAGAGCTAAGGAAGGACGTTTGGGCTCTCTGTGGATCTGCTCGTAGCTACACATTCCCTGGTTCTGGTAATCCAGCCCATATTCATTCTTTTTTAATTTAGACATGGAAAGTACTTTAGAGTTAATATATGAGACCCGAAGTTACATGTCCAAAGTCCATCACTAGCTAGTAACAGAGCCAGGCTTACACCAAGATCTCCCAATTCAAAAGATTTAGGCAGCTTACCAGGATGCCACAAAATGAAAATTCAAAAACACAAAGATGTGAAGGATTTGAGTAGATTTGACCTCTCACCAAAACTGCTTAATGCACCCCCCACAATTCTCTTGCATACTTTCATTAGTCTCATGTTCCGCTTTTTCAGTATCACAAGTTTGCTCAATTTTGTACCACCCTCTTTCAACAACCAACCATTTCCTGGTTAGAGAGGAAGCACTGACTTTGGCCTAAGACTGGCTCTGTCCATTGGGATGTTTGATCTTTGAAAAGTTACTTAACTTCTTCATTCAGTAAAATAGGGATAACAGCTACTTCACGGTGTTGTTGTGAGAACTGAATGAATAACATACTTTAGACATTTACATAGACTCAGCAACTGATAAATACTAGCTCTGAATCCATGTCTTGATGAACTGAAACAACGTCTTTACCCTCTTCCCACTCCTTACTCACTCTATTAGCAGTAAAATTACCTCCAGTTCCCAATCCCATTTAATTATGATGAATTCTATATAATGGCCAGATGTACATCACCTATCTGGGTATTTCTATTCTCTAGCACCAAAAAAAAAAAAAATTGAGAATTGTCCCCAAAGAAGGAACCTACCCTTTCCACCATCTGACTCATTTTTAGTCACTCTATTATAGACTAGTGATTATGTTATCAATAGGTACTACAGCAGGGCCCTTACTTTTATATTTCTTACTGTGACTGCCTCCAATAGAATGACCGACTAGTTGCACTTTTCTTTTTCGTATCTTCCCAAGCTTTCTTCCATCCAGGCTGCGAAAGAAGACCCAGGCCTGAGGTTTCAGTTTACTGGTTTAGTGGTCCACTAACTTTGGTAACAGCCAATCAGCTGCTACCAAGTACAGAAGCAGGCTTAGAAAATCTAAAGGGTAGACCGTTGGAATTTCCAATTAACTGCCTCCTTCAGAGTACCAAAGGTACTCTGGTAAGGTAAGATAAAAATCTTACCTAAAAATCTAAGAGGTGGCATTTCTCCAAACCTACCATCTTTAATACATCTGCCAGGAAGGCTCAGAAACCTACATAGGACTATTTTCAAAATCCATAAATCCTCAGTGGGACTACTGAGTGTCTGAGGAAAAACATAAATGCTAAAAAGAAATGCCTATTACATACCATGAGGTTTAAGGGAAGAAAACCTGTTAAAGAGAGTTGCCTAACTGTTGTCTTCAAGGAAGATTGGGACTTTAGAAAAATAGAGAAGACCTTCTTGACAGGGTAAGCAGGATAAGTAAACCCACGAAGCCCAAGGATGAGAATGAGCTGTGTATGTGTGGGAATCAGTAAGACCAAGTGATAGGCCAATCTGTTCTCTGAGAATGTCCCTTGTCTGGTTGATTATATCTACTTAGGCTGCCATTGGCTTGGAGCCCAGACTGAACCTGTGTGACTTCCTAAGCACCCTGACAAGGCATGAATGGTCACAGGAGCTAGCAATTTCTTTAATAATGACGATAAAACCTGTCTTACACCTATGTTTTCCTGCAGACATCCTTTCGAAAGGCCATGTAGAAATGGCCAGTGTGTAGGTTTCATCTATTCCTGGAAGAAACACTTATATTCCTGTATAAGAAACACTTTTCTTTGTGTGCCTTGGTGGCTCGGTCAGTTGAGTGTTCAACTCTTGGTTTTGGCTCAGATCATGACTCGGGGTCCTGGAATTGAGCCCCATTTCAGGCTCTGTGCTCCATGCAGAGTCTGCTTGAGACTCTCTCTCCCTCTCTCCCTCTGCCCTCTCCACTCCCATGCACACACACACCATTCTCTCTCCAATAAGTGAACGAATAAATCTTAAAAAAAAACAAAACACTTTTTTCTTACCTTTTCTTGTGACCTTGACCTAAAGAAGAAAGTTATTCCTTAATCTGAAGTAATGTGCAGAACTCAATGAAATGTTTCTTCTGTAAAAGAAACTCAGTCATTAGAAAACTGGGCTCCTTTTTGTTGCTGGTTTCTGACGACAGAAGGTGATGAAGTTTTCTTCTGGAAGCAAGCTGTTATTTCCAGTCTGTAGCAGCTCTCTGGTAAGCTGCCTCCCTGGACTGCATCAAAATAGGAACGTCTGAGCAAGGTTGCAGGTATACGCTGATGGCCCTCAAGAAATTTATGAAGCAGGTGACATCGCGTCTTTTCCCCCAGCAACACCTTTGTTTCCCTTCCCCGTTTGTCCCCATGTAACCCTTCCTCCCCCAATTGAGTAACGCTTTCCTTCCCTAGAATATAAGGATCTGCTTCAGTCAGACTTACTGATGAATCAACTTTGGGGTAAATGAGTGCCAAGAGAACTCCCATGGCAGGTGATTTACCCATACAGCGCAATGAAAGATGTTCTCCCCCAAAACACAAGTCAGGCATTGGGTATCTAATTAGGAGGTTTGGGAACCAGGGAAGGGGTTAGTTGGGAGAAGGATGACTCTTTTTTTTTCCTTCGTAAATTTGTTCTGACTATAAAAGTGCTCATTATGCAAAACTGGAAAAATACAAACAGGTACAGGGAAATTAATTACCTATAAACCAACAGTCAGGTGCGTGGGTGGCTCAGTGGGTTAAAGCCTCTGCCTTCGGCTCTGGTCATGATCCCAGGGTCCTGGGATCGAGCCCCCAGTCGGGCTCTCTGCTCAGCGGGGAGCCTGATTCTCCCCCCCTCTCTCTGCCTGCCTCTCTGCCTACTTGTGATCTCTGTCTGTCAAATAAATTAAAAAAAAAAAATAGAAAAAAAAAACACACCAACAATCAGAAGCACTGCTAACATTTTGACATATTTATTCAGTCTGTTCCCTACACATTTGTAATTTCATGTAGGATCCTTCTGTATGCAGCTTTTCAGTCACTGTTACGCTGACTGTTCTCTCAGAAGTAATTCAGGTGTTCTCTCAGAAGTTTTCACAATTATACATCTAAAATAACTACACAAAATTTATTTAAACATAAGACATTCAGCTGTTTTTTTATATTTTTTCTGTTATATATAATGTGGTAATAAATGGTCTTAAACAAAAATCTGTCCCTACATTCGAAATGTTTTCTTAGGATATGGATATATTGAAAATTCCTGATTCAGGTTGGCAAACTGCTTTCCCAGAAAATGCAGCTTAGAACAAGATATAATCTATAATAAATGGGTAGGCAAAAAAGTATCTCATTGTTGCAAGACAGTGATATTTTATCATTTATTCTTCATTAATTTGCTGGAATACGTCTACAAAAATAAATTTTCCTTCAACAACAAAAATAAATTTTCCTTCAACAACTCAGAAGTATGATTCCTAAGTAAAGGCGGATTAAATGCCTCATTCCTTCACTTACCAGTTTGAAAATAATGACTTGATTCTCCAGCATCTTCACTCACAGAGGCAATCATTAAGGTTTGTTTTTAGTGTCAATATGAACTCAAAGGATTTGATATAAATATTTGAGGATTTTTTACAACTGAATTTCCCCATATATTCTCCCCCCAAATCACATAAGTATGGAGAATTAATAAAACAACCTTAGAACAAATAAGAAACAGAGATTACTAACAATTTCAATTTGCATATAAGTAGGAAAAGCAACATCTAAAACTAGAAGAACCGGGGCACCTGGGTGGCTCAGTCAGTTAAACGTCAAACTCTTGATTTTGGTGCAGGTCATGATCTCAGGGTCATGAGATCAAGCCCGGCATCAGGCACTGCTCTTGGCACAGTCTGCTTGACATTCTCTCTCTCTCTCTCTCTCTTCCTCTACACTTTCACCTGCTGTGTGCACTCTCTGTCTCTCTAAAATAAATAAATCTTTAAAAACCAGAAGAACCGGACTGAGTCCACACCAGAAATATTCAGGTAGAGACTTCATGGAAAAGAACAGAGAACAGCAGGAGTTTGCCCAATTAGAATACAGAAAATGTCGCTAACAGAGTCCTACCAAAGAGAGGGGGTAAACTAAGCACCCGTTTGAGAACTGGCAGGTTAGAGCACTGGCTTGAAAGACTTCATGCAGTTTTAAGAGAATAGCATTGTGAAGAAAAGGTTAGATGCCTTGGGAGGTGGAGGAATCTCTTGGATGTATGATGAAGAGAAAAAACAAAGCAACAGAAATTAAAGGTCTTACAGAAATAAAAGAGAACCACAAAATTGGGAAACACACTGACCCTACCCCCCAAAATTTCCATCTACTTCAAAACTGAACATCACTAAAACAACAAAAGAGGATGCTTTTGAATTACGAAACCTATTTAGATACTCAACTCACACCCCCTACTTGAGACTGGTCCAGATAAAATACGATGTTTGACAATGAACACAAAGTGGCAGGCAACATCATACAAAGCTGTTAGAAGACAGACATGGGAACTGAAACATTTCAGCAGATGAAAATATTCTCCCTGCCAAAAGCAACAAACAAACAAGAAGTCGGAAGGAGAGAAAACTGTAACAGAACACTCTACAGAATTAAAATGTTAAAACAAGAATTTGCACTTTAAAACAAAAATCACCTTGAGTAATAGGTTTGAAATAACCCAAAATAGAAACAGAGGGGAAAAAACTGGATGGTGTGAAAGGAGAGTTGACCAAACTCAGGAAATGGAAGAAAAAGACAAAATAATCTCAGAAATATAATAAGGGTCACAGAGAAGAGGAAAGAAAACTATCAAGAGAACAAAACCAAAAATTTTAAATGGTAAAATCATTGGGAAAAAAGTAATAAATATAGATAACGGGCAAAGAAAATTCAACATCTTTTCAAAGCAAAAGAAATGCACAAATAAATAGACTGAAATATCAACATGAAAAATTAAAACAGGCTCATATCTGGTCACACTTGTTGAATTTCAGAACAAGGATAAAGATGTTTAAAAACTTCTGGAGAGCAGCTCCTTCTCCCTCCTCCCTGCCCCAGCCCTCCCTGCCCGTGGCTCCCTTCCAGGCTCACTGCCAGCTGCCTCTTGCTGCGGATCCGGGTGTCCTTGGCCACCTGCCGTCCAGATGCGGCAGTCCATGACGAGCACATCATGGAGACTGAAAGTGGAGGAAGAAGTTGTGGAGTACTTGAATTTATCTTTATCAGAAAAGAATCTGGAATCTGAGTGCATGCGGATCTCCCATTGACTTCTGTACTATTACTGTACCCCATCAAAGGGAAGTAGGGACTGGTTGAAATTCAAATCAGGAACTTGTCCAAAGATCACAGCATCCTCTAACACCAACCACTGTCTAGGCTTCCTTAGAAGAAGTCACCTGACAATTGGGTGGTTCAACAAGATGGTCCCAAGAAAGTATCTTTGGAGGCAGCTGGATTTTTATCAGCCACTGGAGTGTTTATTAAAAAACAAAAACTGGAAGACATTGGGAGATGGAGAGGAGAAGTGAGTCGGGGGAAATTGGAAGGGGAAACAATCATGAGAGACTGTGCACTCTGAGAAACAAACAGGGTTTTGGAGGGGAGAGGGGTGGGGGTTGGGTAAGCCTGGTGGTGGCTATTATGCAGGGCATGTATTGCATGGAGCACTGGGTGTGGTTCATAATCAATGAATCTTGGAACACTGAAAAAAATTAAATTAAAAAAAAAAAACAACAACCAAAACCAAAAAACCTTTGAGAGACATCCCCACTATAAGGGCTGGCATAATTCCTACAAGCAGTACTGGATGATGGAAGAGACCGAGAAATGCCTTCAAGGTCCTACAGGAAAAAGAAATGATTTTTCAACCTAAAATTCTATAATCCATCACACAAGGAAGTGTCAGAACAGAATCAAGACATTTAAAGACATTTTTACTCAAGCGGAATATAATGAACATGTCATATTTTACTCAACAGCAATCCCACCAGTCTTTGCTAATAATAATTTTTTGCTTTTGGGCACTTGCGGACTCTGTGTAGTCTAATGGGACCACTAATCCAGATTCCCTGCCTTTCCACAGCCAGGAGGCAAGTATGTGACCCACACCAGAAAACAAACCACAAAAAAAAACAAAAGAAGCAGGTGCTCCTTTCTTGGACTGGAAATCAGTGCAGCACAAGAAGACTGACAATGGTGTAAGTCTATTCCCAAGCAAACAAGCAAGCTGGAGGAACACTTTTTGCGTTACCTTCCCCGGACCTGCCTGATATTCTTCTTTTTCTAAGCCCGAGGCTCCTTGAGTCTGTGAGCACCCTCTTATCCTTCCAATAAATTCCATTTTGGGTAGGTGGTGAGTCTATCTACTTCAGTATGTCACTGACACAGCCAGGACTCAGAGATTTATACCCCCTGCCTCGTCCTTAGAAGTTGTTTGAGGACATACTTGAGGAAAACAAAGACATGGATCCAGAAAGCATGGAATCAATCCAGAAGAATGGTGAAAGGTGAGTCCTGGGATGACAAGTGGGCAGAAAGCCAGGAGGGTGAGTAGTCCAGACTGGAAAAGGATCATGGAGGTCTCCAGCTGGGGAAAAAAAAAAAAGAAGAAGAAGAAGAAATAAAGGAACCCCGTGAAGTATAAAGTATGACTGAGAAGGCAAAAAGCTTGCAGATATTAAAGGCACACTATTCTTATCTTTCATAATAAACGGCAAATGAACTAATGTGTGTATTCAGACACATAGGTATATATGCCTATTTACACAGAGATTTGCAGACAGAGCACTAGCCTGATACCTAATAGCCTGACAGCCAGAGAGATACAATTTCCTACTCATTCGGTTTCTCTGGTTGAACTCTGATAACAGTCATAATAACGTAAATGCCATTTCTTGGTTTCCACCATTTAAACTCAACTTACTGACAAAGCACAGTGTGGCAAATCAAGAAACAGAGAAATTAGCCTATTTTGTACGATTATGGAGCTGGAGGGGATAATCACCGAAAGAACACAGACACGGTTAAAAGACGATGCCCCTGGAGAAGGGGGTTACGACGAGAAGACTGAGCCTGCAACTGTGGCCTTTCATCATCAGTGTTTCAGTACTACCTTGCTACCACATGCTCGTGGCTCTCCAAATAAAAGAACGCGAACATTTGGGCAGCTTTCAAAAAATATACATTCTCCTCCCCACTGGAGACATGTATTAGTAAAGACCAGGAACCCTGTGGTTACATTTCCCCTCATTCTTATGCTTGTGGTCACTGTTATCTGTGTAACGGTTTTTCTCATTTGTTTTATAACTGTGTTACTTTAAAAAGTTACTTAGCCTCTGTAACCCTCAGTTTCCTTATCTGAAAAATGGGGATAATCATGCTATTTATCTGACACAGTATATGAGCATGTGTGTATAGACCCATTCCCTTTCCCTTACTTAAAGTGGTTTCCTATACACACTGTTATGCCCTCTATTTTTAAGCCTGACGATCCATCTTGGAGCTCTTTCTTTGGAGCTGTCCTATTCTTTTGTAGTGGCTGCTTTTCGTTCCGTCACTTGGGTCCACATACTTCATAAAACCAGCCACCATTGATAGTTCAGTCATTTCCAATCTTTTTCTATTACAAATAATCTTCCTGTCCATGTGTCATTTCATATCATTTCACATATGTAAGTATAGCCAAAAATACATTTCTGAGAGTGCAACTGTTCAGTTAAAGGAAACGTACTCTTAGAATTTTACTACTATCCAGCTGGCCGTCACAGCTGTTGTGGAAATGCACACTGGAGCCCAGCATGAGTGCCAGTCGCCAACTAAGTGCTGTCATGTTGCGGAAAAGATCACATTGTCATTGCATTTGCACCTCTCATATTGCATTCTTCCCTTTTTTCTAAACTGTCATAGGTTTTGTCCTTTTTTTTTTCTGGACAATTGAGTCTGTTTTTCTTACTGAGTTATAAGCATTTTTATATGTTAAGGGAATTAGCCCTTTGTCTGTGAGGTTAAATTATAAAAAATTCCTCCATCTATCCATTGTCTTTTGATTTCTTTTTATGGAGACGTGATTTTTTTTTTTTTTCTTGTCGTTAAGTAAGTGGATTTTCTTGTTGATCTTCTGGTAATTCATGGCTTCATTTTTTTTTTAATGTGACTTCTTTGATTCATCTGGAAATCATTTTGGTATGATCTCTGCAGTAGGGATCCAACTTTCTTTTGCAGATGGCTACTCATTTGTCCCAACACCATTTACTGAATAATCCCTTTTTTCTCCACTGTCTTGAAAAAAAGACTTTCATTTAATTGCTGTGTGTATTTGGGTCTGTGTCTGGGTTCTCTAGTCTGCTCCTCCGAATTGTTGATTCACTCATGTGCCAGTAGTTCATTATTATTACTGCAGAACACGTTCTTATTTTTAGTACAGTTAGTACTCTTCCATTAATCTTCTCTTTTCAGAATTCTCCTGGTAATTACTCCTTCTTTGTTTGTCCACATGATTTCTAGAATCAGTTTGTCCAAACAAAAAACAAAAACAAAAACACCGTGTTGGGGAGCCTGGGTGGCTCAATGGGTTGAGCCTCTGCCTTGGCTGGGGGCATGATCTCAGGGTCCTGGGATCAAGTCCCGAGTCGGGCTCTCTGCTTGGCGGGAGCCTGCTTCCCTCTGTCTCTCTGCCTGCATCTCTGCCTACTTGTGATCTCTGTGAAATAAGTAAATAAAATCTTAAAAAAAAAACCAACACAAAACACCCTGTTGCAGTCAGATCAACCAAAGGAGAGTTGACATTATGCAGATGTTAAAATTTCTGATCTAAATGTGGCAATATCTTTACGTTTAAGTCTCTTTTTTGTTCTCTCCGTGGTGTTTTATGATTTTCTTCACGTGGATTCTTCATATTTCATGCTAAGTCTACTTCTTTCTATCTTTTCCAACCCTCTGCAATGGTATCATTTCTTCCGTTCTGTTTCTTGTTTGAATGTATAAAGTTCTATTTCTGTGCTTTTTGTCTTGGTAATGATTCTTTACTGAATTATCCCACCACTTGGCCCTTTAGTTGATTCCTGGGGTCTACAAATATTGGTTTATTCTCCTTCATTTGCTTTTTCTTATATTTACTACTTAAATTCAATTGATCAACATATAATGTAGTATTCATTTCAGAGGTAGAGTTGAGGGATTCATCCGTCCTTTATAACACACAGTACTCATTCCATCATGTGTCCTCCTTAATGCCCGTCACCCAGTTACCCCATCTCCCCACCCCCTTCCCCTCCAGCAACCCTCAGTTTGTTTCCTATGATTAATCTCCTTTGAAATGTTTATTGTTTACCATTTATTTCTACTTCAGTCTAATTGCCACGGCCCATACCTCCAGAACAAAGATAACTATAATGGATTGGTCCTTATCTCACTCCTGGTTACAATGGGAATGCTTCTAGGGCTTCTTCACCAGGCATGATACACCCATTAGCCTTCTGCAGGTTGTGGTTTTTGGATTCTACAGTTGCTGACTTGTTACCATCATTCAGTTTGGATGGGCTCTGTTTATCTCAGTTCATTACATCCTTGCCTACTGATTTTATTTTATTTTATTATTATTATTATTATTTATTATTTATTTATTATTATTATATTTTACTTAAATTCAGCTGGTTAAGATACAGTGTAATATTAGTTTCAGGTTACAAATAGTGATTCCACACTGCTATACAATATCTGGTACTCATCACAGCCAGTGCACGCCTTAATCGCCATCTCCTATTTCACCCATTCCCCCACCCACTTCCCATCCGGTAACCATTAGTTTGTTCTCTAGAGTTAAGAGTCCACTTCTTGGGGCACCTGGGTGGCTCAATTGGTTAAGCATCTGACTCTTTCAGCTCAGGTCATGAACTCAGGGTCATGGAATTGAGCCCCATGGTGGTGCTCTGCCCACTGAATCTCTGCTGAAGAGTCTTTGTCCCTCTCCCTCTGCCCCTCCCCCTGATCTCTCTCTCTAAAATAAATTTAAAAATCTTTTTTTAAAAAAGGAGTCCGATTCTTCCTTTGCTTCTCTTTTTTTCCACTTTGCTTGTTTTATTTCTTAAATGCCGCATATGAGTGAAATCATATGGTATTTCTTTCTCTAACTTATTTCGCTTAGCATAATACTCTCTAGCTCCATCCATGCCATTGCAAATGGCAAGATTTCATTCTTTTTTATGGCTGAGTAATATCCCACTGTGGGGTGTGTGTGTGTGTGTGTGTGTGTGTGTGTGTGTACTATATGTATATGCCCCACATCTTCTTTATTCATTCATCAGTCAATAGGCACTAAGGCTGTTTCCATAATTTTTGCCTACTGATTTCAAATCCAGACTCTCAGAGAGGGAAGAGGCTTGATGGAGAGTCAGCAGCTATAAGGGATGGTGGTGGTATATAAGAAGACTCTGAGACAGACCACTGACATCAGGACCTGAGCTGAAACCAGGAGTTGGACGCTTAACCAACTAAGCCTCCCAAGCGCTCTAAATTGAGTGAATTTTATAGATGGGGGAGGACCCCTGGGCTCCTGCAGTCAATATTCAGACTATAACATGACTATTAGGAAATTTACTGGGGAAATATATTTCTAAACCTTCTAAATCAATTTATCTTCAGTTCTTAAAAAGAACTTAAAAATAGGTTTAAAAAAAGAGAGAGAGAGAGAGACAGCTCGAGAGAGAGAGACAGCTCATCTACAAAGAAATAATTAGAGATTCATTCTGAACATCTACAAATCCAACAGGAGATCAAAGAGAAGACGAGAAACAATTCTAGAAACAGAAAATCGACCACTTTATGAAAGGTATGACTGGCAGAGAAGTGAATCCAAAGCGACAGGAAGATAGATCGCAGGGGGGAGGCGCCAGCTCCCGGCAAGCGGCGGAGCAACAGAGCACAAAATCAGGACTTTTAAAAGTCTGCTCCACTGAGGGACATCGCTCCAGAGGCTAAACTGGGGTGAAGCCCATGCGGGGTCAGCGTGGCCTCAGGTCCCGCAGGGTCACAGAAGGTTCGGGGGTGTCTGAGGGTTGTGCAGCTCGCAGGTATTAGAGTGGGGAAGCTGGCTACAGAGACAGAGCCGAGGAGTGAGCTCTCAGCTCGGGGTTACCTTGAACCAGTCGCAGGCTGGGTGAGCTCGGAGCGCGGCCAGAGGCCAGGGAGACGGGAGTGATTGGGCGCTTTTCTCTGAAGGCGCACTGAGGAGTGGGGCCCCGAGCTTTCGGCTCCTCCGAGTTGGAGACTGGGAGGCCGCCATTATCAATCCCGTCCTCCGGAACTCTACGGAAAGCGTTCAGGGAACAAAAGCTCCCAAAAATGAACCCGAGCAGATTACTTAGCCCAGCCCCTGGCAAGGGCGGTGCAATTCCGCCTCTGGCAAAGACACTTGAGAATCACTACAACAAGCCCCTCCCCCAGAAGATCAATAAGAAATCCAGCCAAGACCAAGTTCACTTACCAAGGAGAACAGTGGAATTCCAAAGGAGGAGAAAGCAAGCATGGAATTCATGGCTTTCTCCCCATGATTCTTTAGTCTTGCAAAGTTAATTAATTTTTTTAATTTTTTTAAACTTTTACCCTTTCCTCTTTTAATGTTTTTTAACTAGTTTATCTTAACAATACCTTTCATAAAAAAAAAATCTTTTTTGAAACTTCATTATTATAGTCATATTTTATCCTTCATTGTATCTAACTTTATTTTTTGTATACACATAGGGTTTTTTCTCCTAAAAATTTTGGGGTACAATTCTTTTAATAGATCAAAATACACCATAAATCTAGCACCGGGCTTGTTCTAGTCTCCAGCCCAAGGTAATTCTCTCCACTTTCTTTTTATTTTTTAAATTTTTTATATTTTTTCTTTATTTGTTTCCTTTTTTTAATTTTTTTTTCTGAACTTCTTTTTACCCTCTTTCTCTCCCCCCTAAAATGTGGGGTCTCTTCTGATTTGGTTAAAGCACATTTTCCTGGGGTCTTTGCCACCCTTTTAGTATTTTATTTCCTCCTTCATATATTCTTATCTGGACAAAATGACAAGGTGGAAAAACTCACCTCACTACAAGAGGCAGTACCGAAGGCTAGGGACCTAATCAATATGGACATTGGTAATATGTCAGATCTAGAGTTCAGAATGACGATTCTCAAGGTTCTAGCCAGGCTTGAAAAAGGCATGGAAGATATTAGGGAGACCCTGTCTGGAGAAATAAAAGCCCTTCCTGGAGAAATAAAAGAACTAAAATCTAACCAAGTTGAAATAAAAAAAAGCTATTAATGAGGTGCAATAAAAAATGGAGGCTCTTACTGCTAGGATAAATGAGGGAGAAGAAAGAATTGGTGATATAGAAGACCAAATGCAGAGAATAAAGAAACTGAGCAAAAGAGAGACAAGCAACTACTGGACCAAGAGGGGAGAATTCAAGAGATAAGTGACACCATAAGACAAAACAATATTAGAATAATTGGGATTCCAGAAGAAGAAGAAAGAGAGAGGGGAGCAGAAGGTATATTAGAGAGAATTGTTGTAGAGAATTTCCCTAATATGGCAAAAGGAACAAACATCAAAATCCAGGAAGTGCAGAGAACCCCCCTCAAAATCAATAAGAATAGGTCCACACCCCGTCACCTGATAGTAAAATTTACAAGTCTTAGTGACAAAGAGAAAATCCTGAAAGCAGCCCGGGACAAGAAGTCTGTAACATACAATGGTAAAAATATTAGATTGGCAGCGGACTTATCCACAGAGCCCTGGCAGGCCAGAAAGAACTGGCATGATATATTCAGAGCACTAAACGAAAAAAGCATGCAGCCAAGAATACTGTATCTAGCTAGGCTATCATTGAAAATAGAAGGAGAGATAAAAAGCTTCCAGGACAAACAGAAACTGAAAGAATTTGCAAACACCAAACCAGCTCTGCAGGAAATATTGGAAGGGGTCCTCTAAGCAAAGAGAGACCCTAAAAGTAATAGATTAGAAAGGAACAGAGACAATATACAGTAACAGTCACCTTACAGGCGATACAATGGCATTAAATTCATATATCTTAATAGTTATCCTGAATGTAAATGGGCTAAATGCCCCAATCAAAAGACACAGGGTATCAGAATGGATAAAAAAAAAAAAAACCCACTGATATGCTACCTACAAGAAACTCATTTTAGACTCAAAGACACCTCCAGATTTAAAGTGAGGGGATGGAAAACAATTTACCATGCTAATGGACATCAAAAGAAAGCTGGGGTGGCAATCCTTATATAAGATCAATAAGATTTTAAGTCAAAGACTATAATAAGAGGTGAGGAAGGACACTATATCATACTCAAAGGGTCTGTCCAACAAGAAGATCTAATAATTTTAAATATCTATGCCCCTAACACATGGAGCAGCCAACTACATATAACAAAATCAAAGAAACACATTGACAAAAATACAATAATAGTAGGGGACTTGAACACTCCCCTCACTGAAATGGACAGATCATCCAAGCAAAAGATCACACGGAAATAAAGGCCTTAAATGACACACTGGGCCAGATGGACATCACGGATATATTCAGAACATTCCATCCCAAAGCAACTGAATATACATTCTTCTCTAGTGCACATGGAACATTCTCCAGAATAGATCACATCCTGGGTCATAAATCAGGTCTCAACCAGTGTCAAAAGATTGGGATCATTCCCTGCATATTTTCAGACCATAATGCTCTGAAGCTAGAACTCAATCACAAGAGGAAAATTGGAAAGAACCCAAATACATGGAGACTAAACAGCATCCTTCTAAAGAATGAATGGGTCAACCAGGAAATTAAAGAAGAATTGAAAAAATTCATGGAAACAAATGATAATGAAAACACAACGGTTCAAAATCTGTGGGACACAACAAAGGCAGTCCTGAGAGGAAAATATATAGCAATACAAGCCTTTCTCAAGAAACAAGAAAGGTCTCAAATACACAACCTAACCCTACACCTAAAGCAGCTGGAGAAAGAACAACAAAGAAAGCCTAAACCCAGCAGGAGAAGAGAAATCATAAAGATCAGAACAGAAATCAATGAAATAGAAACAAAAAAAAACAACAACAATAGAACAAATCAACGAAACTAGGAGCTGGTTCTTTGAAAGAATTAATAAGATTGACAAACCCCTGGCCAGACTTATCAAAAAGAAAAGAGAAAGGACCCAAATAAATAAAATCATGAATGAAAGAGGAGAGATCACAACCAACACCAAAGAAATACAAACAATTATAAGAACATACTACGAGCAACTCTATGCCAACAAATTTGACAATCTGGAAGAAATGGATGCATTCCCAGAGACATATAAACTACCACAACTGAACCAGGAAGAAATAGGAAACCTGAACAGACCCATAACCAGTAAGGAGATTGAACAAGTCATCAAAAATCTCCAAACAAACAAAAGCCCAGGGCCAGACAGCTTCCCAGCGGAATTCTACCAAACATTTAAAGAAGAACTAATTCCTATTCTCCTGAAACTGTTCCAAAATATAGAAATGGAAGGAAAACTTCCAAACTCATTTTATGAGGCCAGCATCACCTTGATCCCAAAACCAGACAAGGATCCCACCAAAAAAGAGAATTACAGACCAATATCCTTGATGAACACAGATGCAAAAATTCTCACCAAAATACTAGCCAATAGGATTCGACAGTACATTAAAAGGATTATTCACCACGATCAAGTGTGATTTATTCCAGGGCTGCAAGTTTGGTTCAACATCTGCAAATCAATCAATGTGATACAACACATTAATAAAAGAAAGAACAAGAACCATATGATACTCTCAATAGATGCTGAAAAAAGCATTTGACAAAGTACAGCATCCCTTCCTGATCAAAACTCTTGTTCACATACCTCAATATTATCAAAGCCATCTATGAAAAACCCACCACAAATATCATTCTCAATGGAGAAAAACTGAGAGCTTTTCCGCTAAGGTCAGGAACACGGCAGGGATGTCCATTATCACCACTGCTATTCAACATAGTACTAGAAGTCCTAGCCTCAGCAATCAGACAACAAAAAGAAATTAAAGGCATCCAAATCGGCAAAGAAAAAGTCAAACCATCACTCTTTGCAGATGATATGATACTATATGTGGAAAACCCAAAAGACTCCACTCCAAATCTGCTAGAACTTGTACAGGAATTCAGTAAAGTGTTAGGATATAAAATCAATGCACAGAAATCAGTTGCATTTCTTTACACCAGCAACAAGACAGAAGAAAGAGAAATTAAGGAGTCAATCCCATTTACAATTGCACCCAAAACCATAAGATACCTAGGAATAAATCTAACCAAAGAGGCAAAGAATCTATACTCAGAAAACTATAAAGTACTCATGAAAGAAATTGAGGAAGACACAACGAAATGGAAAAATGTTCCATGCTCATGGATTGGAAAAACAAATACTGTGAAAATGTCTATGCTACCTAAAGTAATCTACACTTTTAATGCAATCCCTATCAAAATCCCATCCATTTTTTTCAAAGAAATGGAACAAATAATCCTAAAATTTATATAGAACCAGAAAAGACCTCGAATAGCCAAAGGAATATTGAAAAAGAAAGCCAAAGTTGGTGGCATCACAATTCCAGACTTCAAGCTCTATTACAAAGCTGTCATCATCAAGACAGTATGGTACTGGCACAAAAGCATACACATAGATCAATGGAAGAGAATAGAGAGCCCAGAAATAGACCCTCAACTCTATCGTCAACTAATCTTCAACAAAGCAGGAAAGAATGTCCAATGGAAAAAAGGTAGCCTCTTCAACAAATGGTGTTAGTAAAACTGGACAGCCACATGCAGCAAAATGAAATTGGACCATTTCCTTACACCACACACAAAAATAAACTCAAAATGGATGAAGGACCTCAATGTGAGAAAGGAGTACATCAAAATCCTTAAGGAGGGGCGCCTGGGTGGCTCAGTGGGTTAAAGCCTCTATCTTCGGCTCAGGTCATGATCCCAAGGTCCTGGGATCGAGTCCTACATCAGGCTCTCTGCTCAGCAGGGAGCCTGCTTCCTCCCCTCTCTCTCTCTGCCTACCTCTCTGCCTACTTGTGATCTGTCAAATAAATAAATAAAATCTTTAAAAAAAAATCCTTGAGGAGAACACAGGCAGCAACCTCTTCGACCTCAGCCATAGCAACTTCTTCCTAGGAACATTGCCAAAGGCAAGGGAAGCAAGGGCAAAAATGAACTACTGGGACTTCATCAAGATCAAAAGCTTTTGCATAGCAAAGGAAACAGTGAACAAAACCAAAAGACAACTGACAGAATGGGAGAAGATATTTGCAAACGACATATCTGATAAAGGGCTAGTATCCAAAATCTATAAAGAGCTTAGCAAACTCAACACCCAAAGAACAAATAATCCAGACAAGAAGTAGGCAGACGACATGAAAAGACATTTCTGCAAAGAAGACATCCAGATGGCCAACAGACACATGAAAAAGTGCTCCACATCAGTCAGCATCAGGGAAATACAAATCAAAACCACAATGAGATACCACTTCGCACCAGTCAGAATAGCTAAAATTAACAAGTCAGGAAATGACAGATGCTGGCGAGGATGCAGAGAAAGTGCAACTCTCCTACACTGTTTTGGGAATGCAAGCTGGTGCAACCACTCTGGAAAACAGCATGGAGGTTCCTCAAAAAGTTGAAAATAGAGCTACCCTAGGACCCAGCAATTGCACTACTGGGTATTTACGCTAAAGATACAAACGTAGTGATCCGAAGGGGCACGTGTACCCGAATGTTAATAGCAGCAATGTCCACAATAGCCAAACTATGGAAAGAACCTAGATGTCCATCAATAGATGAATGGATAAAGAAGATGTGGTATATATATACACAATGGAATACTATGCAGCCATCAAAAGAAATGAAATCTTGCCATTTGCAATGACGTGGATTGAACTAAAGGATATTATGCTTAGCGAAATAAGTCAATCGGAGAAAGACAACTATCATATGATCTCCCTGATATGAGGAAGTGGAGATGCAATGTGGGGGGTTTGGGGGGTAGGAAAAGAATAAATGAAACAAGATGGGATCGGGAGGGAGACAAACCATAAGAGACTCTTAATGTCACAAAACAAACTGAGGGTGGCCAGTGGGAGGGAGGTAGGGAGAGAGTGGTGGGGTTATGAACATTGGGGAGGGTATGTGCTATGGTGAGTGCTGTGAAGTGTGTAAACCTGGTGATTCACAGACCTGTACCCCTGGGGCTAATAACACATTATATGTTTATTTAAAAATTTTTAAAATTATTAAAAAAGAAATAATTAGAAAGACAATTGACTTTTCTTCATGATAATTAAGACCAGGAGGCAATGGAAAAAATACCTTCAAAGTGTTAAGAAAAATACCCAGAAAAACTATCTTTCAAAGATTAGAGTCAAATAGTCATCTACAGATAAAAACAGAGTGCTTACAGTTGACCTTTGAACAACATGGGTTTGAACTGCACAGGTCAACATATAAGAGGATTTTTTTTAAATACAGGACAGTATTCTAAATGTATTTTTTCTTCCTTATAATTTTAATATTTTCTTTTCTTTAGCTCTCTCTAGCTTACCAAAAATATAGTATGTAGTACATAAAACATACAAAATACATGTTATTCAATTATTTATGTTTTCTGTAAGGCATCCACTCCAACAGTAGGCTATGAGTAGTTAAATTGTGGGAGAGGCAAAAGTTATACACAAACTTCCAACTGTGCAGGAGATCAGTGCTCCTAATCCCTGCATTGTTCAAGGTCCACCGGTACTATCAAGGGTTTCACAGTAAGGGAACTTCTAAAGTTTGCACTTCAAGAAAGAAAAGGACCCCAGAAAAATGATCAGAAGTACAAGAAGGAATGATATAAAGAGAAGTCAGTCAAGAAAATAGATAGCGTTCTTAGGTGCAACTAGGATTTCTAAATAGGCTGATTTCTAAGTAGGGGTCAACTGAAAGGCTACTGTTGGCCCAGCACAATTGCTGGAAGGGCTCATGGGAGCAAAGGTCAGATCCAAATATGAAGCCAAAGAGTCCATGAGCACACAGCTGCAGCTGCAACCCAAACCGCTGGCCCCCGACTGTGTATCACACAACCTCCCCCGGAACTGGATACTGGGTACCGCCTCTCAAACTGGATCTTACTGAGATTCTCCACTGCCTCCACTTCTTATGCACAGGCTCCTGATGCAAAGCCCATGTGGATGTGCCTGACTGATCAAGCCTAGGTGATATGCATGGGATCGAGCTGAAGGCTGAGATGCCAACTATGTGGGCTGCGAGGTTGCATTTCACACCAACACTCCTATGTATGGACATGCCAAACAGAGGAATAAGGGGTCTGGGCAAAGCAACATATCTGATAATGTCTACTACAAGCAGATACTTTAAAAATAGTATCAGACCATTACAGTAAAAAGTAAAAACCAAAAGGATAAGACTGTAACTAACGTAGATTGTTTTATTTAAGATTTTTTAAATAACTAGGATTGCAGTGAGTAGGCAGAGACATAACCCAAGCAAAAGAGCTTATTGGAAAAACCACAGCTGAAGGTTCTCTGAAAGTGAAAATCCATAGGCAGACATCCACAGAGTGGGGAAGTTCCAGGGCAAATCCTTCTGTTTGTGCCAAAGTCTTAGGCCTCCAAGAAAAGCAGGGGTCGATTATCTGTGGAAGAGCACAGGCATATCAGCCAAGGAACAGCTGATTATCCCATCACCAGTCACTGCTTGGCCCAGCTCTCAATCTCCCCCTCCCTAAGGTTTTCAAATCAACACAGCGCTGTGCGGGGCGGGGGGGGGGGTCCCCACAAGAGCACAGGCCGGGGAATGTACATGGAAATTGGACGTTGATATGAAGCCAGTGATATGGACTAGCTGGGCAGGTTGGAGGTAGGCACCAGAAATACAACAAAACGGCAAGCTGAAGTTAGGCAAGAAGGAGGCTGGAAGAATATGGTATTAAAGGCCAAGGTTGTTTTAAAAGGTGAGGAACAAGAGCAGAACTACAGGTGGTGAGCAGCAGGTACAGCAGTACACGGAACAGTAGGCAGGTGCAATATAAAGCTGAAGAAATTAACAGAGGGCGCCTGGGTGGCTCAGTGGGTTAAAGCCTCTGCCTTCGGCTCAGGTCATGATCCCAGGGTCCTGGGATCGAGTCCCGCATTGGGCTCTCTGCTCAGCAGGGAGCCTGCTTCTCCGACTCTCTCTGCCTGCCTCTCTGCCTACTTGTGATCTCTGTCTGTCAAATAAATAAATAAAATCTTAAAAAAAAAAAGAAAAGAAAGAAATTAACAGAAACTTGGGTGCCTGGGTGGCTCAGGTGGTTAAGAGTCTGCCTTTGGCTCTGGTCATGATCCCAGCGTCCTGGGATCAAGACCCACATCAGGCTCCCTGTTCAGTGGGGAGCCTGCTTCTCCCTCTCCTTCTGTCTGCTGCTCCCCTTGCTTGTGCTCTCTCTCTCTGTCAAATAAATAAAATCTTAAAAAAGAAAAATTAACAGAAATTGAGAAGAGTTGGAGGTGGGGGTAAGCCTTGTCATATACCTAGACACCAATAAGTAATAATGGAAAACAATTACATATGGTAAGACATTGGTATTTGTATAGCGAGAAAAAGAAAAAAGAACTCTTTACATCTCTGCTTATGGTTAATTTTCCAATTTTTTTCATTATCATTTTACTCATTCATTTAAGAAGTGTTTATTAAATATGTGCAGACTGGAATGACATCCTGCCATGTCTTTGCATTCATGAAATTTACAATCCAGTGGATAATAAGGACAAAAATTAGTAAATGATTGAATAAATTAAAAAGAGATCATGAGTCCTAGTGGGCTGTGATAGAGAATAAGCATGTAAGGGGGTATGTTCTATTGAGGGGCTGCCTCTTGAGATGACATCTAAAATAAAGACGAGAGGAGGTCTTCATGTGAAGAGTTGTGCACTTATGGGGTGGGGGTGGAGGGCAGAGGGAACAGCATGATGGTTCTCCCCATCATATGATCCTACATATCAATGTGGTGATGACGATATGTGTAATGAGTACATAGGAGAAGCACAAAACCAGTCTTGTTGGCATAGGGAAGTTTTCCCAGAATTCTCAAATGTTGTTTTCACTTCTATGAAAATGCTGAAACACTAATAGGGTCATTTTCTGTATCATTTGGATGACCCTATATAACTGAATACTGCATACAATTCTATTACCCAAGTATGTGTTCATGATCTATAACTTTCCTTGTAGTTCCAAGACTGAATAGAAAGAACAAGTTATGGTAATCCTTCCTCTTTTCAACCTCCAGTTTTAATTTTTGTTATATTAACCAACAGCACTGGCCATAGCCCATCATCTGAGTATCTTTTCCTGGTTCCTCCATACTTCTCTGTCCTCTTCATATTAGAGAACCTCAGGGATCAGTTCCTGGTACTCCTCTCTGTCTACATTCATTCCCTTGGCGAACCTATTCAGGTTCTTAGCTTTAAATATCACATGGATGTCAGTAACTCCAAAATTTACCTTTCCATCCTAGAACTTGTCTCCAAACTTCTAACTGGTATATAGTCAGCCACCCACTTCAATCTCTATTCAGACGGCTCACATTTCAAATTTAATACGACAAAAATGGCAGTGTTCATCCTGTCCTACAAATCTCCTCCCAGCATCTCCCACACACCCCGATCTCAGTACCTACCAGCAGCATAGGTCAAATGACTGCCAGTCATCCTCAACTCTCCCTCTCTCCTTGCCATCCTGTTGGCCAACTTCTCCAGCGAATTTTGCCTCCAAAGTTGATCTCACCTCTCTGCACTCGTTTCCACTTACAGTGGTGCCATCACCCTACCCAAAGCTATCACCGTCTCTCAGCTAGACTGCTACATCAGTCTCTTGATCTTGTTGCTCCCATTCTAAACCATTCTCCCTATAGGAACAACGGTTTTGTTTCAAAAACCTAAATCACCTGTTTCCCGTTATAGTTTGGATAAAATAAGAATTCCTAGCCACAGCCAGTGAGGCCATTTATTATGATCCGATCCCGCCTGTATTTTGAACTTCTCTACCTATGTTTCATGCCACTTTCATCCTTTCCTCCCTCAATCACTGTGCTCTGGACACCTAAGTTAGCCTTTTCTAATTCCTCAAACATATCGAGCTCTTTACCACTTCAGGAATTTCCCATATACTGCCTCTGCCTAGAAGGCTCTTCCCCGAGGTCTTCATAGGATTAACTTCCTCCGTGTTTAGAAGAAAGAATAGGAGCATGTTGCCCTCTTCCTATAGGAACTACCATACTACTGGGATTTGCTTCTAGGACAAAGGCAATGGCCCTGTTCATAGAGCCTTCACTTTAGGGGAACGCACAAACCACTCGCGCAGCCAGGCAGGCTGTTTGCCAGAGTTGTCTAAGAATGCCATCTTCCCTGCAAGGTTGCAATCACCTCTGCTGGGAACACAAAGTCACCAGTCCTATAAGAATTGTGCACAGCCCCTCTTTCTAGGAGAAGAGGAGCCCCTGGTTCTCACTGTCCAGAAAACGCAGAGCGAGGACTCACAGCCATTTCCAGACAACCCTGCTCTTGGAATGACAACTTATTTCTTGTCTTTCTCCTCTACTAGACTGAAAGCAGGAGTCATATCTTTTTTGTCTCCTCCTGTATTCCCAGCATCTAGCAAAGTGCTGGGGGTCGACGAAGCACTCAACAAACACTCATTGAATAAATGAACAGATGGACAGGAGGAAGGGAAACAAGAAAATATGTCCAAGATTACAGCCAAAAGACAGTGATTTCCTGTGAGGCATGAGATAAAAATCAGAAACTCTAGTCTTGCAGGAATGGTTCCAAATTATTGACATCTTTCTCAAATCCTCTTTCTGATCAAAGCAGCTCCACAGAGATAGACATGAGCCCCGGTGGAGCTCCATGCAGTTCCGGTGCGGGGTGGCCCCTAGCAGGGGGATATTAGTACCGGTGTGGTGCTCACAGTGAGACGGGTCACACTCAGTTGAGTTAGTTCAGTACAAGCCCTTAAAGGAAAATGGGGCTTTCGTACCAGATCCTTCCTACTGTTCATGCAGCCGAGTAGAAATGTACTGAGTTCATCTACATGTAGGAGATGATGCCAGTGCTGTGTGCATGTCTGCTGGGACTCATTAACCTTTCCCGCACACCGGCAACGGGTATGCCTTCCCGCCCCACAGCCGACACCTATGTCTTTGTCTGAGGGCTGTTTTCAGGCTGCCAAAGATGACTTTGTCTGACAGCCTCAAGTTCCTGGGAATTCATACCTCCCCCAGAGCCACCCTTAAACCAGTGGTTCTCAGCTGCGGGTAATTTTGACCTCTGGGGGTGAAACTGTGTGGAGGCATTTTGGGTTGTCATCCCTGGCTAGGGGAGGGGGTTGGGAGTTTACTGGCATCCACCTGGCAGAAGCCAGGGATGCTGCTGCAAACCCTACAATGCAGGGGACAGACTCCTGCAACAAAGGGCAAAGAACTAGCCCCGAAATGTCAGTAGTGTCCGGATGAGAAACTCCACCATAAACAATGACTGATGGGCAGGAAAGTGTAGACACTCCAGGTCTTTTGTGTCAGATCTGGAAAATTCTGAGATAGGACCTACACACTTCCAGAGCTCTCCTGTCACACTGAGCCAAAATTACATCCTTGGAAGTCTGCCTGCTCCTTGGAAGTCTGTCCTTATGTGGTTTCCTTCTCCTCCCTGTCCACTCCCCTACTGCCCTACCAATTTCTCCTGAGAACACTTCCTAAGAAACCACTTCTATCGAAATCCACATCTCATGGTTGCTTCAAAGAGGAAAAACCTGAATGAATATGTACACGTGGATACTTACAGATAACTACAGGTTTTGTATAACAGTATGGAATAGGTTACTAAATGGTGGTTATGCCCTAACAGAACCCATGTGGTTGGACAAGACCCTGAGAAGGGTGTCAGAGTATCCTAAACCCAAACCAAGAAAGCATGGTATGATAGGAAAAGAAACTAAAAAGTTAGGAAACCCGAGTCACCTCTGAGACTAAGGAGTCATGAGATCTTAAGTAAATCACAGCCATATGGAAAACGAGAAAACAGAAACTGGATAATTACTAAGATCCTTTTCTCTAACATTCTATTTTGCCTCACAACAGTGGTTCTTAACCCGGGGCAATTTCTGCCCCCCTAGGGAACATTGGGTAATGTTTGGAGACATTTTTGGTTGTCATAACTGGGGCAGAAGTGCATCTAGTGAACAGAGGCCAGAGATGCTGCTGAACATTCTACATTGTACAGGGCAGCACCCCCCCCACCAACCGCCCCCAAGTCCCACCCACCCCAACAAAGAACTCTCTAACCCAAAATGTCAATAGTGCTGAGGCTAAGAAACCCTGTCTTACACAGACAAATTAGATATTAACTTAAGGAATTCCTGATGGTTATAACTACTAAATGAGGCGGTGTGTTGTTGAAGGGAACTTTATAGCATGGTGTCTAATACACCTCTAAAAACAGCACAGATGATAGAGGCAGTCAGTTGAGCAACTGACTTCAGCTCAGGTCATGATCCCAGGGTCCTGAGATCAAGACCCACATCGGGCTCCCTTCTCAGCAGAGAGCCTTCTTCTCCCTCTGATATTCCCCCTGTTTATTCTCTCTCTCAAATAAATAAATAAAACCTTTTCTTAAAAAAGCATAGACTATAGACACTTTTCTGTGTAAGATTCTTATTCTAAACAGAAAACCTGAAATGTTATATGGCAGAACTAAACACCTGTGCGTGTATCTAGAGACAGAGGACAGCAGGGATACAAATCTTAGCAAGCTGGACATGATTCTGAAGAATCAACTCTCAGCCACACAGATTTTAGATATTTAGAATATTTAAATATTCTATGAGTGCACGTCCCTTTTCCCTGCAGTCACCAAAGAAACCTCCCTCACATGTCCATTTACCCGTGGATTCAACTCCAGGGGCCAAGTTTTCTCTTCTAACCATGTTCCCTGAATGGAAAAGAAAAAGTTTCCCCAAATCATATGCAGGTAAGTGCTAGAGAAAGCTATTTTGTAGCAGACTTATCAGAGTAATAAAAGATTTTAATTACAATGTATTTACTTATGAGTCTGGTTTATTAATGTAACAGGCAGTAAGATGACATCATAGTTAACTTTGACTTCACATTCCTATTGGTCCAAACCTCTCCCACCCTTTTTAAACAAAGTGGTGGCAATAAAATCCAACGTATTGTGTAACTAGCCAATGCCACATATTACTTATAAAACTCTATGCTCCCAACAGGAAATTCTAGAAATGAAAAGGTTTCTCCGTTTCATTATCAGATAGGCGCCCTGCTCCAGGAACCACAACAGGTAGGCTAAAATGAAAACATCCATTCCTGGATTGTTGCTTTCTTACAAAGTGATTTCAGAATAAACTTAGTTTTTGAAATGGGTCTGACATACAAATTCTCTCTCATGTTTGATAACAATACATGGAAATGTGCAGCAGAAAATCTTCTAAGGTGCTTAAAATTTTTCTATTGAAGACTAGTGGCTGTCCACTGAAAGGTAGGGTGGCAGGTGAGCTGGAGCCCAAAGTTTTCATCTGCCTCTAGAGATGGATAGCCTACACCCTGCACTTCCCCCAAGCCTGGCTCATCAGGAACTGGGCAAGGAGAGGCATCTTCTCCTCTGTCTGGTGTCTCTGGTAGAGCCCCTCAGCAGCAGAAGGGCCTGGATCCCAACTCCTACAACTCATACCACAAGCACCTCAACCACCTGCTGTCTGCTCCCAAACCAATTCGTGTTTAACAGAGATAGAGTCTTCTGACATTTCAGATCCAAGGTCTCAAAGCTGAATATTTGCTCTCAATAATACTGCCCATTCTTTAGTCAGAAGAAAAGTAAATATTTTAAGCTGTGATTCGTACTGCTTTTGGTTACTAAATGCAAAATTTTAAAAACTAAATGGCATTTTTTAACCCATGTTATGCCTTTCATCTCACAAGTGATTTGTATATAATCCAAAAAAATGGAATTAACACTTAATGATATTCAACTCCATACTTTCCAATGCTTCAGTAAGATACAATTCTTTCTTGAAGGTGCCAGGTGACTGAGGGGACTGATTCAAATGAAGGCTAGTTTACTGCCAATTGTAGTATTTAAGAAATAGTGATAAACTTAAAAACAAGACTTCCTTTATTTCTTCACAGGTCTACATATCAATCCTTATTTGATGTGGAAACAACAAAAAAATCAAGGCAAAGCACACCCTCATAGGAAGATATGCTTCCTGTCCGGTCAAATCCAAAAGTGACAGGGAAGGGAAGTAATGTAATTCAACTATGTAGATCTCTATTTGGTTAAATAACAAATGATATTTAAAGCATACTTATTTTTTTTAAGATTTTATTTATTTGACAGAGAGATCACAAGTAGGCAGAGAAGCAGGCAGAGAGAGAGGGGGAAGCAGGCTCCCTGCCAAGCAGAGAGCCCAATGTGGGGCTGGATCCCAGAACCCCGAGATCATGACCTGAGCCAAAGGCAGAGGCTTAACCCACTGAGCCACCCAAGCGCCCCTAAAGCATACTTATTAAAGGAACAGCTCCCAGTAGCAAACAGTGGAGCAAGTAGAATTTTATCACTAAGGCAAAGACAAAACAAAATGATTGAACTTTGAATTATACAAGGACATCAGCCTGAATAACATTTGGTATCTCAGTATTTCCTCTTCTATGACTGAAATGGACAGTGACTTATGTAATAAAGTTGTTACACATTCTAAAACAATTTTAACCAAGATACAGCATTTAATATATTACCTGGAGATATAACAGGTCCTTGATACCTGTTGAATGACTACACTAGACATTGGTAAACATGAGTCCCTGGTTCAGCTCCAGCACTAATTAGCTAATAAATCAATGCCACATCGACTTGGCTCCCCACTTTTCTTTTTTTTAAGATTTTATTTATTTTAGAGAGAGAGAGAGAGGGCACAAGTGGAGGGAAGGGGCAGAGGGAGAGGGAGAAAGAGACTCCCCACTGAGTGAGGAGCCCAATGCTGGGCTTGAGGACCCAGACGGGATCATGACCTGAGATGAAGTCAAATGCTTAACCGACTGACCCACCCACGTGCCGCCAGACCCCAGTTTTTTGTTGTAAAATGTTCATTTTGCATCTTGGGTTCCATGGCTCTAAAATCGATAAGATAGGCTAAATAACTAGTAATATTGTAAAATAGGAATTATCCCATTGATTCTGTTTCTCCAGAGAACACTGCCTAATACAGAAGTTTTCCTAGAGAAAGTGATTCCAGGCTGAGACTCTCATAATATGTAGAAATTACGTAGGTGAAGTGGAGAAGAAAGGGGAAGGAAGGGGAAAGTGGCATGAGCATAGCCCCAAAGGGCACGACTCTATATGAGGCCTTCATATTACAAACCCCAGGGCCTGAGCTAATGATAGCAGGTGCTGGGATGTCACCAGAGTCTGTCTCTTAGTCTGTGTCCTGAGAAAATGAGAGATAAGCATTCCCAGAGGATATGGATTTACATATTATCAAATTACTTCTCTTTTTTCTCAGGAGAGACTATCTGAAGAGACTTCTGGCATGTGATTAATCTCTCTTGGTTAATATTAACCATTGCTATTTAACTTGAGTCAGACTCAATTTGGAAGATATCCAACCATTAGTGATCATTCTGTTACGGGAAAATCAGTAGAGCTTTCCCACCCTGTTGTCATACACACAAATGTGAGGCAGGATATAAATACATGTTGAATAAATTAACAATTAAACATTTTAAATGACTGGCGCATAGATTTCGTTACAAAACTGAAGAAAAGACGGAGATACAGTCCTCTCTGGATCCCACGTGTAATTGATACTCCGGGACACTGCTCGATTTGAAAGCCACTTCTAAACAGGATTAATTTTAAGTCAATTATCTTTGTAAGATAAGCTATTTTGCATGTACTTAACATTTATAATTTTCTCTGGTTATGGACATTAACCTCTTCAAATGGACATGATCACACTTAAACCAATTAGCGGTGGTGATAAGTGACGTTTTACTGTTGTTCTTTCTCCATGCTTGGAAGCTAGAATTTGGTACCTATTTGTCTTCTCATTGGTTCTCCAACTCCATGAAAGGAATTGTTCGGAAACTTAGCAGATATGGTCTTCTCCATAAATGTAGACGTCCAGCTGTTTTGCATAAGAACTCTAGAGTAACCCTCGAAAAAATTATCGATGGTTCCTGTAATTGTAGCCATATCCTGAAGACAGCAAGCATAAAGGTTGATCTTAGAGTAAGTGCATTCCTCGGTGTACCTTCAGCTCTGAGAACTTGTGGCCTCCCTAGCAAACACTGCAGTAATATGCCAAACAGATACTGACCTCCCTGCCACGCTGCTTAATAATGCAGATGATAAATTGCTCTCAGGTTAACTTTTAGTACCACCACTGCACAAAAGGGGGAAAGACAGCACCATGTGAAGGAATCTCTCTCCTTCAAATGTAGGGACATAGAAACTAATTTATATTTGTAAGTATAAAATTTGTAATTTTATATTATGAACCAGTGTTCTCGTAATAAGGGAACTTCTGAAACTTGCAGAAAATATTGTGACAGCACAGGGAATCTCAGTCAATTTTTAACACATAATACCAGTATAAGACTACATTTCTTTCAAAACAGCTGTATACCATACAAAGCTGTTTCTCATCATTTTCTTCCTAAGGCAAAAAAAATAACAGCGCACTGTCACTTTTCAGATAAGTAAACTAAGATGAGAAAAATTACCAAGAGTACACTTTGAAATACTCTCAAATGGCCCTGTAATAAAAATGGAAATCTTGCTGGAATGTGAGCAGCACACAAAGATGAGACAGGTGTTTTATAACAACAATTTCCCTATTATCTTTGGAAAACCAGTCATTATTTGATCTGAGCTCCGGTCATCCAAATGTCTGAATGTCATATTCTTGGGATGCAGAAACAATGAGGAGGAGGGGGAGGGAGGAGGATGCTGGAGGTGTTCTCTGACAAGCCAGAGACGAATTCTGCACTGATAAACTTCTCTTACCCTCCTTGTGCTATGAAGCCTCTCCACCAAGCACAACACAAAACCCATCTAGTTTCCTTACCCTGTGGACGGCAGTGCCGTACTTCCTTCATAGCTCATACAGTGTTTAGAGTTACCCCCATAAGGCAGTGATAAATGGCTTAAAAAAAAAAAAAGTTTCTCAAAAATGAAGACAAGTGTTTTTAAAAGGAGGGAATCATGAACTGTGTTAAATATTTCAAATGCCACCGATGAAACAGAAATTACAAAGCTGGATACTTCAGACATACATTTGTATGTTACCAAATGTGAGGGGAATTCTTAAAACTACACACTTCAGAGGACCTGAGTGTCTGAGGGACATTCTGAAACAGGATTACAACTTAGCAGCAAGCTGAAACTTCAGTTAAGTGCAAACCTGCCTCGCCCAAGACTCTGAATAGGTGAGGATGGTTAGAATGGTACAGAGCAAAAGGGAAAGCGGAAGAGGCAGAAAGAACCGGGTGCGTCCCGCAGAAAGACAGTAAATAGAGACCCAGATGGTAAGGATCGTCAGCAATCCCCTGTTCCGGGCACAGGGCTAAACGGGCCACACCAGAGCCAGGGGTAACAGCTCTGTCTACCACCCACTTCCCTTTGCTTTGATCTCATGCTCTCTGCACAATCGTCTGGCTTCCCAAATAAAATTCTGTAGGTGCCTTGACACAAAACAGGTAATTATGAAGGCAGACATAAGTACTTCTGTCCATGGAAGGGACTATCTTCAAAAATCAGTAAACTGGAATCGTAGTTTGCCCATCAGCTTTGGAATGTGGTTAGCCGAGCCAACTATGCAAATTTGTGAGTGCTCTGACAGAATGAACACGCAAGCCTCATAAACTGGGTGCCCAGACACTGCTCCCAGAGGCTTCACTCAGGGGAGCTGTCCTGAGCAGGGCTGGCCTCCCCGTAATTCCCACCTCCCTTCTCCAGCAACGACCAAGTTTTATCTACTCTCTTACGGCAAGCAGCAGCAATGACACAAGGTCTTGGAAAACATTTTTCTACTTTACAAAGGAATAATTTGAGTAATTAAATCAATTTTTCCCAAATGGGGCCCAAAGGCCAAAAGATTAACCTTCCAACATCTCAACTTTAAAAATAAAGTATATGTATTCTGTTTATTTTCCTCATTCCTAGGACTTAAAAATCATATTGATAATGTTATTGTTGTTGGGGCGCCTGGGTGGCTCAGCGAGTTGAGCCCTCTGCTTTCAGCTCAGGTCATGATCTCAGAGTCCTGAGATCGAGTCCCGCATCAGGCTCTCTGCTCAGCAGGGAGCCTGCTTCCCCCTCTCCCTCTGCCTGCCTCTCTGCCTACTTGTGATCTCTCTCTGTGTCTCAAATAAATAAATAAAACCTTTAAAAAATAATGTTATTGTTAATATCATTATTAACATTAATATCAAATAATATTAATAAAGAACAAGGGCTTTGACAAGTGTCCATCGACTGATGAGTGAATAAAGATGTGTGTGTGTATAATCATATATAAAAGGGAATATTAGCCATCAAAAAGACTGAAATCTTGCCATTTGCAAGTCAGTCAGAGAAAAGACAAATACCATGATTTCACTTACAGGTGGAACTTAAGAAACAAAACAGATGAATAGAGGAGAAAGGGAAGAAAAAGAGAGAGAGAAAGGCAAACCATAAGAAACTAGATAGAGAACAAACTGATGGTTGATGGAGGGAGGTGAGTGGGGGATGGGCTAGTTGGGGGGATGGGCATTAAGGAGGGCACTTGTAGGGATGAGCACTTATAAGTAAGTGATGAATCATTAAATTCTGTTCCTGAAACCAATATCATACTACATGATAACTAACTATAATTTAAATAAAAATTTGGAAGAAAAAAAGGAACAAGGGCTTTGAAAAATTCAAAAGGTTAAATTATATTTTAATGTCTGAACTGCCTAAAGATAAAACTACATAACCTGGGATTTGGCAATGTTTCGTGGATATGACACCAAAGGCCCAGACAACAAAAGTAACAACAGACAAACTGGACTTCATAAAAAATTTAAAATTTTGTGCATCAAAAGGCAGTATCACCAGAGTAAAAGGCGGGCCACAACATGGAAGAATATATCTGCAAACCATGTATCTGATAGGGGATTAATAACCAGAACATATAGAAAACTCCTAAAACTGGATAACAAACAAACAAAAACGCCAAATTAAAAGTGAATAGGCATTTCTCCAAGAAATACAAATGGCCAATAAACACATGAAAAGATACTCATTGGTCACTCATCATCAGGAAAATGCCCATCAAAGCTACAATGAGATACTACCTCATACCCACTAGGACTATGATCAAAAACAAAACAAAAAACAGAAAATAACACATGTTGGTAAGGATGTGGAGAAATTGGAAGCCTGTTGATGCAAATGTAAAATGGTCCTGTGGCTATAGAAAATAGTGTGGTGTTTCCTCAAAAAATTAAAGATGAAATGATCAGTTGGTTGAGTGTCTCAATCTCGATTTTTGCCTTGGGTCATGATCTCAGAATCTTGAGGCTCTGCTCTCAGCAGAGTCTGCTTGTCCCTCTCCCTCTGCTCCACCCCCATCTCATACACTCTATCTCTAAAACACGTAAGTAACATCTTTAAGAAAAAAATGGAATTATAGGATCCAACAATTCCACTTGTGAGTATACACGTGAAAGAACTGAAAGTAGAATCTCGAAGAATTATTTGTTTGTATCAGCATTATTCACAACAGCTAAAATATAGAAGCAACCCAAGTGTCCACTGTGGGATGAATGAATACGCAAACTGTGGCACGGACATGCGATGGAATATTACTCAGCCATAAAAAGGAAGAAAATGCCGACACATGCTATAACATGATGAACCCTGAAGACAGTCTGCTAAGTAAAAGAATCCAGCCACAAAAGGATAAATACTGTATGATTCCACTTACATAAGAGACCTAGAGTAGTCAAAATCATAGAGACAGAAAGAATGGTGGTTGCCAGGGGACTGGGAGAGCATAGAGAAATAGGGAGCTCTTTAATGGGTACGGAGTTTGGGTTTTACAAGATGGAAGGAGTTATGGTGATGGATGGTGGTGACGAATGCAGAGCATTATGAATATATTTAATACTAAACTATACATTTAAAGTGGTTAAGATGGTAAATACTATGTTATGTCTATGTTACCACAATAAAAAAAAAAACTAAAAAAAAAAAAATCAGAACACTTCAGAGCCTAGGTGTGGGTATGAATTTCACTGTGGTCCACCTACTTCAATAACTCGATAAATCACCCAAAGGGCTTCTTCAAGATTCACAAGCTGGTACAAATTATTGCCACTGTGACTCACTGCAAGTGATGGAAATGTGTCACACCCTTGGGCATGTAGGAGAAGAAAAAAAGCCAAGTCAAAAACTATTATCTCGTTCCACATACCCAGGTAAGATCCTCTGGGAGGAAAATTGTTTTAACACTTTCAGCTTTCAAGAAGGAACCAGGAATAGGAACCCCTAGAGCATGAATTATTTATTATCCACATGGCGGAAACAGAATGAACAACTCCTGCCCGTCAGAACCATACTCTCAAAGCCAAATAAACAGAGGCATGGTTCCAAACATTTTCCCATTTTGTTGTTTCTGCAACTTACTTTCTTCTGGACTAGGAAAGGGGAAAACTTTTCCCTTTGTTATTTTCAAGCTTAGTTTGTTCTGGACTGGGACAAGAAACAAACTTGACTGTAGATCAAATCTGTCATAATGTTTCCCTTATTCTTCCAATCCTGTTGGAATCATCTCTTCCCCTTCATTTCAAGAAAACAGATGCCATTTTTCTAATTCTACAAGATAAAGGACATATGTGCAGGGCGCATGGACAAACAGACAGACACACACACCCCCATAAGCCAAATCCTACTACCTGATGTGGTTTTCTGGGCCCCTGATGTCACCATTTCCCTACAAAAACCCATTATCTTTAGCCCATCCTCCTTCTGCCTTGCCCATAGGCTTCAAAATAATAAAAATATCCTCAAGAAAAAAAGAAATGAAATGCCCTTAGGAAAGACTCAAGTACTTTTCCAGTGTTCCAGAGAAGAAACTGTACTTAGTTAATAACCAATCTAGTTTTACCATTTTAAGAAAATGTTTTGATACCTTTTGCCTTTCCTTCCTTTCGCTTCCAGCCTTAAAAGCCAGAAAAGGATTGGGTGTTTGGGGGGCTCAGCTGGTTGAGTGTCTGACTCTTGATTTCGGTTCAGGTCACGATCTCAGGGTCTTGAGATCAAGCCCCACTCAGCAGGGAGTCTGCCTCTCTCCCTTTGCCCCTCTCCTGGCTCACTCGCGCTTGCTTTCTCTCTTTCTGTCTCTAAAATAGATAAATATCTTTTTTAAAAGCCAGCAAAGCATTGACATGTGACTGTATTGAGGTGTATAAATATGAACACACACACAGAAAGTAAATGCGGAAAATCAAACCTATTTCTCCTTTTTGCCCCTTCCAGATACTCTGAAAATAATTTCCTACAATACAAAGATGTCCATTGTCTTTTTTTGGTCTAAACTCAGTAAAAACAAAATCACATTTAGAAAATCAACTTGACCTCTACTGTCTCTTGAAGCCAGGAAAACCCAAACACATAAGCAGCACAGATAAAACTTATTTGCATGTGGGTTGTTCTCAAAATCATCACAGTACTTGCCTGGGTTCAGAACTCTGGGGCGGTTCTTTTCAAATGGTCACCTGACATCTATGTCCTGTTTTAGCTCAGAGTAACTTAAGGAAATAGTGTCTTTAAATGTACCTTTTAAAAATAAACCCTAGAGGGGTGCCTGGGTGGCTCAGTGGGTCAAGCCTCTGCCTTTGACTCAGGTCATGATGCCAGGGTCCTGGGATCGAGCCCCTCAGGGGGCTCTCTGCTCAGCGGGGAGCCTGCTTCCCCGGCTCCCTCTGCCTGCTTCTCTGCCTACATGTGATATCTATCAAATAAATAAATAAAATCTTTTAAAAAGGGGGGGCCCTAGATAATAACTCATCAATATATGAACATTGAGTATTTGAAGTAAACTAACACAGAAGGAAACTGAATGATGACTATCAATCTATGAGGCAGTTATACAGAAGGAAAGACGAGGCACAGATCTTCCGACCTTCTTTCTGTTTGCTCACTCACTGCATAAAATCCACCAAATTATATTAGGAAATATTCTGCATGTTCTGATATATTCACTAGAACATAAACTCCAGGGGGTGAGGGCTTATTACGTGTCTTCCCAGCACCTAAAACGAGCGGCACAGTGTTGCTGGTTACCCAACGTTTCTTTGTGGAATAAATATTCCTATGTCGTAGGCAGAGGGGCATTGACACGAGAGGACTCTTCAGGTCTTTTCCAGACGTAAGAGTCAATGCTTTTACTATCTTAGGCCAAATTAATTTTAGATTTTCTATCAAGAAAGTGAAAATTGAGCACGAGTTTTGGTAAACAGTAGGGAGAGGGAGGGACGGGGTAAGGAGAGGAGGGAACAGGGCGGAGGATTGAAGGAGGGGGAGGGACAGTTCTGTATACTTTCCTCTGAAGGAAATCTGAATTACAAGCTGTTTCACGTAAAAACAAAGAGTATACAGTATCGTGAAGCATACAGACACCTCACAGATGACATCCTTACCTTCCCACTTCGGTCCTTAACTGCTCTCCACAAGCTTTCCCTCCTCCTTGAGGCCTCTCTTCCTTCTGGCTGCCAATCTGTCCTCCTTCCCAGGGGTCCTTTGCCATTACGAATAAGAAAACATAACTCAGCAATCCTCCCCACCTTCCTCATCTCCAGACTCATTATCCATCGAGGACCTGTCCTGAGCACTGAGACATATGTGGGCTTAGGCTTGCTTCTCTTAGGGCCTCTTCCTTGAACCCCGTCCTTAAATCCTACAGCACAAGGCCTCCAAATCTCTCTTTCTATCCTCCCAAGACTAGACCTGTCAATGATCCAATCTTCTGCTCCTCTTCTTTTCTACAGAAATCATAGAAATCCTGTTTGGGCTGGTAAATAACTTAAATAGGTTATTTACATCATACAGGAGATTTTCAATCTAAGGACCCTTCTTATTGTATACAGGAATCAAACTTAACTACAGAAAATAAATGTTTTAAATAAATTAATACAATTTTTGTGCCTGGTGATGGTGATGATATATAGTAAGCTGTTATCATGCAATACTAAGGTAAAATCTGATCACTATCTCAGCCATCTACAAAATTTCAAATTAAATGCTACTGAATGAATCGTATGTTATAAACACCGCTGAGAATTTCAGAAAAATTTTTTTCTAGGCCAGAACTCCTAGTGTGAGGCTATCGTATTTCTGTTTTCTATAATTAAGAAATGCGTCAATGAGTCTTAAAAGTAAATTTGCTAATAAGGTAAATAATCCAGCATTATCTCTCACAACAGGATGATATTAGCCTTAAAGTCCCACCATGTTGTGCAATAAGACATGACTCAATGCTTTCATTCATATTTTTTCTGTTTATTCACTGCTGTACCCCAAACACTCAAAACACTGCCTTATCAGTTAAGTGAATGAATAAACAGATATGTACCTCCCATGTGCCAGGTACTATGCTAGCCTAAGAAGTGCAGCAACAAACATGACCCCGTTCTCATGGAAACCACACTGGAGAAGACACACTGAATTGAACAAAAATTATGTAATTATTCAATCACAATTATGATAAAAGCAATAAAGGAAAGTTACATGTGAAAATAGAATCAAACACTGCCTAAAACATAAAAAAAAAAAGACTTGTGAGGAACAGACATTTAAGCTAGCACCTAAACAGGGGGCGGGGGCGTAGGGGACATGAAGGGGGTTAGGAAGGGAGGCAAGAAGAGGAAAACTATTGCACACGGATGAAATGATGTGTGTGAAATCCTGAGGAAGGGAGAGGCATACTGCCTCCCAAGAACTGAAAACAGATCAGTGGGAAAGATGAGGCTGGAATGAAAGGCAGAGCTTAGACAATGCAAGCAGGGCCTTGTAGACTGAAAAATTTTGGATATTGCACCAAGAGCAATGGTAACTAGGAGTGACCATTACATTTGTATTTAAGAGGTATCACATTGGCTGCTGGGTGGAGAATGGTGTAGAGGGAAACCAGAAGGAGGCAGGAAGACCAAACTGGGGCAGAGGGAGGTGGACAGTACAGAACTTCTAGGTGGGAGGTGATGCTGTCTTTGACTAGGGAAGTTACAGTGGGGATGGAGAAGTAGGTGGTTTCAAGATCTACACAGCACATACACTCCTGAATAAGGTGACTTATTATGGGAGATGAGAGAGAGGAGTTCCAAGGTGACTCCTAGGTTCCTGGGATGACTAACCAGGTGGATGATGGTTCCTTTTATTAAGATGGGGGAACAATGCAGACCAGACTGTGATAGAACAGGAAATCCAAAGTTTGGTTTGGGATGTGTTCAAGAGAAGATGTCCACATTAGCCAAACGATAGTGGAGCTCATTAGCAAACTAGGGCAGGGATAAAAATTTGGCAACCTTTGGCCAGTAGATGGGAAGCCACGGGAATAGATGAGATCCCTGAGTAATAACGCAGAGTGAGAAGAGAAGATGGCCTAGGACTGAGTCCTCAGGAACGTTTGAAGTGCGCAAAGATGAGCCAACAGAGAAGAAAGAAAAGGAAAGGCTAGAAAGGTAAAAAGACAGCAAACAGAGCATAATGACATGAAAGTCAAGGAGAGATATGATTTCAAGGAGGATGTATTCTATCGTTTAGAAAGTTGATGAGTGGGGCACCAGGGTGGCTCAGTCGGTAAGACTCTGACTCTTGATTTCGGCTCAGATCGTGATCTCAAAGTTGTGAAATCGAGCCCCACATCCAGCTCCTCGCTGGACATGGAGCCCATTTAAGATTCTCTACCTTTCCCTCTGCCCTGCTGTCTCCCCCACCACCTGCATGTGCACTCTCTCTCCCTCTCTCTCTCTCAAAAAAAAAAAAAAAAAGGTGGGGGGAGAAAAAAAAGACAGGGAAGAAGCTGATGAGTAATAAATAATAACTGAAAAATATTTAAGACTTCAAAATGACGTTCAGTGCAGTGTGGGGACGAAAGACAAGAGACTAGGGTAACAGAATAGCTGGAAATTATCTATAAAGGGGAGATCAAATAAGGCAGAATCTGAGGAGTCTAGGAATTTTTTTAAAGAAGGAAATAGACCAGAGAGAGGCCTGAAGTACAGGTGACCCAAGAGCGGCTATGCTGAGAAACTAAACCTCCTGCTCACTGAGTTCATTTACACTGAATTCTTAGTAATTCTGCAGGAATTCGTTGGGATTGTTCTCTACTAGTTACTAATGCCAGTTGAGGAAGCAGAAAGGAAGGCATGGGAATGTTCAGGTGCGAGAAGGAAAGTGAAGAAAGACCAAAAACCCCAGTGAAACAGAGCTCTGGAAATCTCCACTGACTGCAGACGGGCTCAGGCGTGGTAGTGTGTTGGATGGGGAGCTGCACGAGGAACATGCCACACTCGCCTCTGTTACGGTGTCTCCACAGCTTCCTCATCAGTATAGAGACAACCCCCAAGATTATGGCCATTGGGTTCTTCCCATAGGACTTACTACCCACCTGTCCTGAGACAGTCCTGCATGCACCAGGGAGGCGGGAATGACGCAAGAGGAACCCAATAGAGGAGGAGAGACTCATGGAATAGGAGAAAAAACAGGCATGACAAATGGACTGAGATCCCTGGAAAAGCCAAGGTCAGGATCCAGAATTCACAAGGACTGATGGACTTTCTAACATCATAGAGGATGGATGTGGGCAAAAAATAAGTTTGTGGATATGATGATGGAAAGTGGAAGGAATGCCTGACACCATTTTCTTCATGAGGCACAAAATAAGATGTTCCACTGAGAGCAAAGAAAGGAGCAGGTGGGCTGAAGGTCAGAAAAGGGTGCAGGGAAGTATAAACTTTTTCACAGTGACTTAACGGACAAAAGAAATAAAGCCAGACTCCCAGTGAGGCAGTCAGAGTGACCATGAATTAACAGTGCTACCAATCTGCCCGGTTTTGTGTGTTCCAAATCAGGGATTTACCCAAGTTTTCCTAATTCCTTCAGCTGCAGGGGCGCCTGGCTGGCTCAGTCAGTAGAGCCTGTGACTCTTGATCTCAGGGTTTTAAGTGCAGGCCCCAGACTGCATGTGGAGCCTACTGAAGAAAACAAAACAAAACAAAAAAAATCAGAGATGCTAATTCTTCCAGCCGCTTGATTTTGTTTGAGCCTCTGAAGCGTACTGTCCATCCCTCAAATCCTGCTTTTTCCTGTTTTATTTCCCTACTAAAATATAGTAAAGAGTATATACTAAAGTATAGTAAAGAGGATATTCAGAGTAAAGAGATGGCTCATCTCTGTCCCTGCAAGCACATACAACAGTTCTTTGCAAAAAGCACTATATAGACATTTTTACATTTAATTATTAAGTACACAAAATGGCTCTTTTAAAAATTGAGTTGTTTCCGTATCATGTCTCCATACCTTGCATAATCAAGAAATATTAAAGACCCAGAAATTAAACTAAAATCAGTAAGAGCCACCGTCAACAAAATCTGTTAAAATAAATCTAGTCCTATCATGAAGGACAGATACTTTTTATCATCGTCTTGTCTCAGAAACTAAAAAGATTGGTGGCTCAGAAAATAAACTGCACAGCATGCGAATATGAAAATCAATACTGAATAAACACCATCATCATCTAAAGACATATCTTATGCAGTGATTTAGCTCAGCACGGAATCAGATACCTCTTAGCCACCTGAGAAGACATACAGAACTTTCTTTCTGGACATCTGCTGTTATCAGAGTCCTGCGGTTTAATATGGCTTAATAGTTAATAGAGTTATTGTTCTGTAATTTAATTTAATTACCAGTTTTAACTAATAAAGTAGTTATTTTAGAGACCAGATTTTCCATACATGAAAAAGTTAAAAATCAGTAATTGCCAAGTTAAAAAAATTCCACCAGGAAATGACTTTAAATGGTAGGCAGCATTCACCTTCAGACAAAATATCCCATTTTGGAGGCAACATTAACTTTTTTAGCATCTTTTAAACACTAAACCTCTATTTCAACATGGACATGGTACTTCAACACACACTCAATTTTCATAATTCTTTCCTCAACTCAAATGTTTCAACCAAAACGTCAGGCATTTGAGATTGATCACTGAACACTAATTCCAGCTGCCCCATTAAGAGAACATGAGTCGATGTCTGATTAATTGTATGTGTCAGTATGACTAGCCAGGGGTGCCGAGATGACATTATTTCTAGGTGTGTCTGGGAGGATGTTTCTGGACATGATTAGCATTTGCCTCAGTGGGCTCAATAAGTTGTGCTCCTCAGTGTGGGTGAGCATCTCTTGATCTGCTGAGAACCTAAATGGAACGAAAGGGAGATGAAGAAGGAATTGATCCTTTTCTCCTGTCTCATACTGGGATTCATACCATTGATTCCTCTGGTTCTCAGGCCTTCAGATTCAGACTGAAGATTTCTTAGCCTCCATGAAGACATGAGCCAATTTCTCGTAATTAAAAGGAATGTATGTTTTTACATATACATACATCTCTTGGTTCTATTTCTCTGAAAAAACCTGACTAATACAGTGTACATACAGGTATTTTATCTGGTACTTTCCCCAACATACCTCACCAAATACCAAAAGGAAATACACATCCTTTGAAATATCCATTTAAAAAGTTAAAAAAAGAAATATCTATTACTGCCATGATATAAAATGGTGACATTTACTGAAAATTTCTAAAATCCTTCAAGAATAAGCAATTATTTGATCAGCAACAGAAATTTTCCTGGGAAATATAGTTTCAGTACATTAGTATCAGAACAACTTATGTAACTGCTTTCAAGCAGAAGTTCACTTTAGGTTATTCTCAGACCACAATTACACATGTTCAAAGTACCACTGGTTCCTTCTTAACAGTCTCCTAAGTGCTGGAACTGATATACTTCAATGATAATTTCTCTAGGGGAACTGCTAAAAAAAAAAAAAAAAATCAGGCAAAACCACATGAAAGCCAAATAATGATGATGTATTTGGACATGGGCTGCAGCTACCCAACTGTATCAACTGGAAAGTTTATAAATAAGCACAGTGTGAGGGATTGAGCACTGCACAAACTATGAGCTATCAATGTGAACCTTTCCACGGCTTCCTCTGGTCAGCCAACATCACATTCATCCACTTCACCTTGTTATAAGTGAGTAAAGGTCAAGAAGTGCTTAAGCAAAAAGAAAGACAAGTGATTTTTGCTTACCATCTCATTTTTTTATTATCAGCTTCTAATGTTTTTCTCATAATATGAACAGCTATTAACAGAAGGGTTTATTTCTTTTTATATTTCATGTAAAGCTTCAGAGAGACGACCAGGATATCATCTGTATTCAGTACCTCTTACACCTGAAAAAGGCTTAAGTAAAACTAATTAAAATATTTAGGAACTTAGTTGTGTCGATACTGGTCTAACTCAAAGATCATTTAAATGAAAAGTTGTTGTTGTTTTTTTATTTACCTAGGATTCTAAGACATACAAGAAACCAAGAAATCACACTTTCTCTGAAATTATACATTATATACATATTGCAAAAATATTAAATATTAAATAATTTAAAATTGAATTAAATACATGACTACATATAATAAATTTAGAAATTGAGAGTTTCAATAGAACACAAAAAACTGCCCAAATAAAGTTCTAGATTTTTTAAAACAATAATGTCTGTTATTTGTTATCTAAAAGCCAATATACTTATTTGGTAGCTATTAAAATAGGTGCATTTACAGAGGATTTTTAAGGCAGTGAAACTACTCTCTATGATGCTAGAGTGGTGGATATATGACATTATGCACTGGTCGAAACTCACAGAATGGACAATAGCACAAGTGAACCTTAATGTAAGCTACAGACTTTGGGTGATAATGCTGTGTCAGTATAGATTCATTGATTTTAACAAATGTTATCACACTGGTGGGAGATGTTGATATGGGGGAGGCTGTGTGTATGAGGGGGGAAAGGGTATCTGGGAACTCTCTATACTTCCTTCCTCTCAATTTTGCTGTGAACCTAAAATTGCTCTAAAAAAATAAAGTCATTTGCCTCAAAGATTAAAAACACTACCATACAAGATGATTTCTCTTGAAAGTTCATGTGAATACTGACCAATATAGCATTTTTTACAAATCTAAGAAAAAAAATTATTTCCAAATGCAGTGTTAGAGAGTCCCTCTCAGCAGTATAACATAAACCCTAGGGAATGGAAGCAAAGGACAAGTAAACTATGCATATTTTGTGCCTTGTGAACATGGTACCTAGGAAAAGAGGAATTGTTCATTTGAGAAAATCTTAATGAGATACACAGAACATAAGAACTAGAATGAAGAGGGTATGCAGAAGCTATACCAAAGTATCTTCTAGCCTAACATCACCATCTATCTCTTGGCATCTGTAGAACATGGTAAGACAGAAAGAAAAATGGAAGATCATGATTACAGAGCACTTGGTCCATTCATTAGCAAAACTAAAGTTGGACTTTCCAAGGCCAACAATGGCATTATCTGTTTTTCCAAACAGCTGTTCTTTTTAGCCATAGCTTGTACAGCCAACTAACCTGACATTATGCCCACATACTGACTTTTTTTTTTAAGATTTTATTTATTTATTTGACAGAGAGGGATCACAAGTAGGCAGAGGGGGGGGGGAGCAGGCTTCCTGCTGAGCAGAGAGCCTGATGCAGGACTCGATCACAGGACCCTGAGATCATGACCTGAGCTAAAGGCAGAGGCTTAACCCACTGAGCCACCCAGGCGCCCCCACATACTGACTTTTAATGAGTACCTGAGAGAAACTGCTATAGAAAATACTAACAGGGCACCTGGGTAGCTCAGTCGGTCAAGCATCCGACTCTTGATTTCAGCTCAGGTCATGATCTCAGGATTGTGAGATTGAGCACCACATTGGTTTCTGTGTTAGGTGTGGTGCCTGCTTCAGAGTCTCTCCCTCTCCCTCTGCCCCTCCCCACAAAACAAAACAAAACAAAACAAAAAAACAAAGAATATTTACTATAATATGGCTTCTTTAAAAACATGGGGAAATAATGCTGTGGATTATAGGACAAGTAGCTTATGTTTAAAAAAACTAAAAAGAAGGAAATGATTATCATAAAATATTGAACTTGCTAATTAAGCTCATTTAATTCTTCAATTAGCAGAATTAGGATGGATAATACAGATGATAATCTTACTCCAAATCCAATGAAAACAAAGGGTAAAATATTTGAGAGAGGAAAACATATGGCAAAATGTGTGTTCACTAGGTTTCCAATCAAACTTCAACCTTCTGGTGTTTTCATTTATTCTTGCCAAACTGCAGTGTTTTATATATTTGAAGTTTCTTGGAGATAAATAATTTACAAAGTGGCAATATGATGCCTTATGGGTAAGAAATTAGAAAAATAGGGCACAAATTTTCCCCAAATACAGAAGAGCTGGAAGTGATTTAATTCATTTTTGCTTTCTGAGAGAAAATACATAGCAAGAGGTAAACAGGAGTCAAGGTCTAATCAATAACGATCAGCACTAAAATAGCAGTAAAGTCTTCTACATTCTAATAGTGTTAACAGAGATTTGATATACCAGATTTTTAATATCTAGGTAAAGCTTAAAAAAAGAAAACCCATAAACATAATATAGCAATAACTACCTATGGTTGAAATTCTCATTGATTGTGTAATTTATCTATTTGCCCTAGCATACTACACTTTTACTGTCTATTTTGGCAAGTATTAAAACACTCCCTTTATTCTGGTTATTTGATATAATTCATCCCATTTTTTATATCAAATTTAATTTTCCATAAGATCCATCAACTATTGTAATTACAGCCTCCATAAATACATTAACAAATGTATTGATCTGTCTCTTCTCATTGGTGTCAAATTGAAATCGTGAGTCTTCTAAAACAATGTCAAATTCTTCACCAAATTAACGTGTCATGTCTTCAAGATGGGTTTAATTTGTGCCACTTGATAACAACCTTTTCTGGATTTGTAACTGTTTCTTTCCACTGATTTGCTGCTTCGGTGTGATTACTGTCTTCGCTTATCCAAATCTGTAAAGGAACAGGACAATCACTTAACTTAACACAAGAATGGCAACTGAATTCAAACAGTTAATTCCTTTACTGACAAAAGGCAAGTGGAAGTTTGGTTCACACATTTTCAATCAAACAATCTTTCCATTTTTCCAAATATATGTCAAAACACCTAACCTGTTTAGTCACTCTGAAGACTAATGTTATATGATCCAATCCAACTTCAAAATTTGATGTGAGATATTCTAAAGTCATTTCTCCCAAAACAGTAATTAGTATCCTTGGTTATTCAGTATATCTAGAAGCTCAACTTAGAATTCATCCCAACCATTCAAAATCATTTTTGTGAAAATAAACAGAGACTAATCATGATTTAAGTTAAACTGCTAAGAAATACATTTTTAAGCACATTTTAAGCTGTGATTTTAACTGAAATCTAAACTGTAACTTTAGGTAATAGATATGAATGAACTTGAGAAAAGTTCAGAGCACCATGCAGATGTAAGACTTCACACCTGCCTAGAGGAAAAGGGGACAAGGAATTCGAAGCCTGAATGCTAATCTCAGCTTTAGCAGTAACAGGAATTAACTTCTCTGAGACTCAGTTTCTAATTCTTTTAAATAAAGAAATTGGAGCAGGTCACTGATTTTCAAACTTTTTCCCCTTAATTTCCTGGTCAGAAGTATTTTTCCTTCAAATAAAATCCTACAAAGAACCTAATATATGAAACAGGTAACACCAGCATTCTTTGGCTGACATCAGGAGACTCTAAGACTGCATTTGGTTCCCCCACCATGGTGGCTCCTGAGAACCCAAGAGAAGCCACAGGAACAGATGGCCAGCAAGAGCTCTTCCAGAATTGTAATTCTTTTTTTTTTTTTTTGGAAGATTTTATTTATTTATTTGACAGACAGAGATCACAAGTAGGCAGAGAAGCAGGCAGAGAGAGAGAGAGGAGGAAGCAGGCTCTCCGCTGAGCAGAGAGCCCGATGTGGGGCTCGATCCCAGGACCCTGAGATCATGACCCAAGCTGAAGGCAGAGGCTTTAACCCACTGAGCCACCCAGGCGCCCCCAGAATTGTAATTCTTAACTAGACTCTCAACCAAGAAAGTGGAATCACCAAAAAAGTTATCATGAAAATCACCTGTCAAGGAAATCTCCCATTCCACCCATACATGATAGCTGGGGCTTGAGTACATAGGAAAACTTTAACTGAATGCACTTCATAGGCCACAAGGCCCTGAAAAGTATGCTACATATATGAATTCTTGAGTCCACACTCCTTCCAAAATAGGAATAAATGAAGAACAACAAAACCATAATTTTTTTTAACAAAGATTTTAGGTAAAATGCATGAAGAAGTGAGTCAAAGAATTAATATCAATCTTTGAATATTCACATATCATTTTAGGATTTCACATAGACTGCTAATGACATCTTGTTATCAAGCAGAAGCTTTTAAACCAATGATGTAGATTTTGGAATTTAAATGGGAGTCAAACAATCATTATTAAGATAAAAGATAATGGACAGCTACCATTAATCCACTCAGAGTAAAATAAACTACAAAGGAAGTAAGTCCCACTGGACTGGCAAGTAAGCGTTGTTGTCTTCCACAGATTACAAGAATTTTTAAACAGAGTAATCCAAACACCAAAATCAACTATCTAAATACCATCACGACCACTGCCAAAACTAATGTTTTCTAGGAATCTGAATCTAACATAATTCAGTTAATAGCATACAGAGTTAAACACTAAACTGAACATGAAACAGAATGAAGTAAGTTGGACATCTGCAGCCTTAAAAATTTTGATTTAAATACTTAGTGAATGTACAAATCAGAGAGAGAGAGACAAGCCATAAGAGACTCTTAATCATAGGAAACAAGAGGGAAGGGGGTTGGGAGGATGGGGTAACTGGGTGATGGGCATTAAGGAGGGGATTTGATGGAATGAGCCCTGGGTGTTATATAAGATTGACCTCACTGACCTCTCTCTCTAAAACCGATAATACATTATATGTTAATTAACTGAATTTAAATTTATAATTATATTTAAAAATACTGGATAGAGGAAATAATAAATACTTAGCATTAATACCATTAACTAGTCAATGGTACTGAAAAACTGATCTCTCTTACAGTATTTATAGTTTAGAAGCTCAGAAACAGACTTATTTTTAGATAAGAAACCTAACAGCACAGAAATTCCAACTATTTGTATTAAAGCAAAGTCTGACAGGATTTCATCTTTGTGGCAACATCAAATTTTAATTTATGATCCTGTAGAATTTTACTCTATTCAACTTCAATTTTACTCTATATTCCTTTTGTTAACCAAATGTTTCAATGCATAGAGAAGTTCAAAGAAAGGATTCAAGATAAAAACTCACGACTAACCTGCCCCACAAACTGTCTTCTTCTTACAGAGCTCCGACTGTAAAGCTTAATAAGAAAAAGAATTTCTTTTTCATTCTGTATAAGTGGAAAAATCATAGTTTCTCCCCACTTTACTCTTCCATTGGAGGCCTTCAGTAAGCGTGTCTTCTTCTTATAAATCAACTCTCCTGAACTAAACATTCCCACCTTCACGAAGAAACCTAAAAAATAAGAAATTTTGATATGTAAAATTTTATTTTAAATCCCATATAATGATATATACTCACAAATTATATTTGGTGTGAAAACATATAAGCCACTTATAAAAAGCCAATGAGCAATTGGCATAACAGAAAAAACGCTGATAGTAAACTTTGTAATTTTAATCGCGCTTTACAAAGAACTACAGTGACCTCCAATAAACTCTTCCTCTAACCTGAATGCCATTAAAGACTGGAAATTGTAGGCATAAGTAACTGTCAGCAGTAGGGGAGTACACACTGAAAAGTATTACACAAAAGAGAGGGGCCAACTCTTCAGAGAGCTGGAGGAATTTAATTCCCAATTTTATGCAGGTAAAATTCTTTGATTGCGACTCCAGAAGTTAAACATATGCCTGCTAGAGAAAATCTATTCCTCAAATAAATTGAGATGGAGAGCTCCAGTAATGATAGAATAGTTGTACAAACTAAGCTTCCCATGGATAACAATTATCAACTCTGGGGAAAAAAAACAAAACAAAACACTGTTCAAGACCAAAAGCGGGAAGAAACTGGAGAAGTGTCACATTTTGCAAGATGGAAACTACACCGGCTAACATTCGGGTTCATATAGCTTTCCGCCTAAGCATCCTCCCCTGTCTGACGGACGCATGGCACCTACAGCTCAGGCACAAAGTTGTCATGGATGGAGCTGGAGCTGCAGGGCAGCAAGAAAGGGAGGAGGGAACTTCCAGAAAGGAGGGAGCTATAAAGGGGTGACCGAGGACGGACCATTAGATTTACAAGATGCAGATCATGGATAATCCCAATCAGCAGTTTTGATTAAAGAAAGACACCTCTTAATGTAATGAACTGCATCTGTAGACTTCTACTGACATCCTCGTTCCTAGAACTAACCTACTATGTAGTCCTGGTAATTTATTCTTTTCATGCCAAGTTGGATTTCATTTGCTTATTTTTATTTTATGATTTTTCTATCTATCTATATAAGTGGTAATAGGCTATAGCTATTTTTTTCTATGCACTATCTTTTCTGTTTTGATATTGAGAATATGCCCACCTCAGAAAGTTACTTTTTCCATCGTTTCTCCTGCTTTGGAACAGCTTATATAAAATAGAAATTAGGGGTGCCTGGGTGGCTCAGTGGGTTAAGTCTCTGCCTTCAGCTCAGGTCATGATCTCAGGGTCCTGGGATCAAGCCCCACATCAGGCTTTCTGCTCGGCAGGGAGCCTGCTTCCCCCCCTCTCTCTGCCTGCTTCTCTGCCTACTTGTGATCCCTCTCTCTCTGTCAAATAAATAAATAAAATCTTTTTAAAAATAGGAATTAAATGTTCCTTGAAAGTTTGGTAGACTCTACCAGTAAAATCATCTTGGCCTGGTGCTTTTATTAGAGGCAATTCTTTAATATCTACACATGGTTAATCATTTTATTTATATGTTCTCCCTCTTTTGGAGCAAATTTCAACAACTTTTTTTTCTCTGAAAATCAGTTATTATATATAGATGTTCAAATGAACAGGTATAGTTTTAAATGGTATTATCTAATTAATTATTGAATCTCTTCTGAGTGTGAAATGTTATCCACCCCCTTTTCATGTTTTCTTTATTTTTTGCTCAATCCAACTTACTATAGGTTTGTCTATTTTACTGATCTCTTCAAAGAAAAAGCTTTTGGTTTTACTGATTATGTCTTTTGCTGTTGTCTTCATAATTATCAACTTCAACTTTACCTGTAACTACTCACCTCTACTTTCCTTTCTGTCTGTTGTTGTTTTCCTAGCTTCCTGAACTGAATGGTCAGTTGCATTTATTTTCAGTCTTTGTAGTTATAGTGGACATCTACTGCTTCTGCCTGCCTCCCAATATCCTCTCTTCTTGTAGCGGAATGAGGGAGCACTCTTACCCCACTCTAGCCCTGATAGAACGGATCTCAAATCCCCACCTCTAGGGAGAGCCGTGTGAACCAGGCCTACACAATACAAATTAACAGAATCCCTTCTTGTGCCCCAAGGCCCAGGGAAGGAAAAGTGTTTCAAGGGTTGAGTTTGGTATTTTTAAATGTTTTTAAAATTAAGTTTCTAGTTAGCAATACATTCAATGAAGGGCAAATCAGGAAAAGAATAAATTTTCTAGGCTGGCAAAATATATCTAACAGTCCTCTGAAAACTCAACCTATCTTAACTGATGAGCTCAATAAGGAATGGCATCAAGTGGATAAAAACCAAGTGAAGATGGATTAAAGTAGGCACAATGGCTGAAATTTGAAATCCAATAAAGTAATTTTAAGTTAAAAGGTAAGTATCTAAGTTAAATAACAAAAGTAATTAAGATTTTAATGTCCATTACTAAGAAATGAAGGAAAAACTACCTTTTACTAATATTTTCTAAAGATTCCACTTTGAACCACGGATATACTTACTCAAAGCAAGAGGTGTTGAAGAGCTTGGAAGGTATTGTGCCTCAAGAATCTGTAACTGAATTCTGCTATTTATGGCTTGAAAACAAGTCCCCAGTTCAAGTTCTGCATGGCAAACCTGGATATCAAAAGAGTGCCATTTGTTCATTAAGAATAAGGTTTGGGGATATTTCAAAAATTTAGAAATAAAGAACTACAGTTAGAAGAAAACACTGCTTCTTATTGACACACAAAGCTATGGTCCATAAGATGGTTAGGAGAAATGTCATGGATTCTGTAAATATGAGGTACTCACTTTCACGGATTCTGAAAATCCAAGTCACACCAACATATCTGATTGTTCCAAATCAGAGCAGTCAGAAGACAATTCAAATTGAAAACAAATTAAATTTCTAAGCAGCTATACTAAAGAAAATGTCAGCAAGATAAACACCAAAGAAGCACACTTCCCAAAACACTTAAATGTACTCATTTGAATTATTTTTAAGAATACATGAAGCTCAATAAAAAGTTTCAAATATGAGAATCATCATTATATTTTTCTAATAGTAGACGTGACAGTAGGTGCTACCCAGCTCAGAAGAAAAAGGATTACTACAAGGAACAAATGTGTGGGTTAAGAGCTGACTTACTATGCTGAATGAGAGCCAGCCAAAGAAGAGAGCTGGCAAGAAGGGAGCTAGTGAAAGTGATGAGGCAGGAAATAATAAGGAAAAGGTCAAAGAAAACCGGAGGCAAACAATGAAATGAAGGAGAAACAGAGAAGGGAAAAGTTAAATTAAATTAAAGCCTTTGTTGATTAAAAAAAAAATGCTACTGTTCTTGGCATTTTATTATTTTTTATTTTTTAAAGATTTTATTTATTTATTTGGCAGAGAGAGAGAGAGAGACAGCGAGAGGGGGAATACGAGCAGGGGGAGTGGGAGAGGGAGAGGGAGAAGCAGGCTTCCTGCTGAGCAGAGAGTCCAATGTGGGACTCGGTCCCAGAATCCTGGGATCATGACCTGAGCCAAAGACAGACGCTTAAGAACTAAACCACCCAGGCGACCCATGTTCTTGGCATTTTAAAAAAAGTAGATTAAAAAGGACATTACTTATTGTTTACAAAACAACAAGGAAACTATGGATAAAATTTTTTATTATGGTTTTTTTTAAGATTCTTTTTATTTATTTGACAGAGGGAGAGACAGCGAGAGAGGGAATACAAGCAGGGGAAGTGGGAGAGGCAGAAGCAGGCTTCCCACTGAGCAGGGAGGCCAATGCAGGGCTTGATCCCAGGACCCTGGGATCATAACCTGAGCTGAAGGCAGACGCTTACAAATGAGACACCCAGGGGCCCCTTATTATGATTTTGTACCCACAATGCGATCATACTTATGAAAATACCTAATGGTTGCAAAACTTCCCTTAGTGTTACACACCTGTAGTACTCACTCACACAAAACGGAGCAGTGTTTGGCAAAAGGCTTGCCATTTCTAACTTGCCAGTGTCATTTCGGAATTCAAATTACTTACTATGTTCCAGAATATTAATTTAGATCGTGAGAAACTATTCAAAGTGGTTTTCAATCTCCCAGTCACCAAAAAATTAAAATTCTAATCAAGCAGCAGGTATACATTAAGTGTATTTTTAATGGGCACAAAACTGTGGAAGAGATAAGATATGATCTCTGGTCCTGAATAATGTATCATTTTTTTGGAGAAAACTTTCTGAGCCTTCCTTGAATTGTTGTTGAAAGTGAAAAGTTATGCATAATTGGAGGAAACCATGACCTGTGATGTTGGAGCATATCTCCTTGGCGGGAGTGCTACATAGTCGAGCTAAGAGAGCCGGTCCTGGAATTGGTGCTTCTATTCAAATCCCGCCTCACCAACTACCAGCTGGAGGAAACCAGGCAAGGGCTTCAGTGTGTTGGTCTCCACGGTAGATACCAAGAGCAGAGAGCTCTGAAGTTTGGTGTGAGCATTAAGTCACCTAACACCACCTCCCCTGTGTGGTTAAGTCACCTAACACCACCTCCCCTCGTCTTCTGCACGAGAACCTCTTGTGCATTGTTCCACACAAAAATCTGGGTTCTCAAATAAATACTTCCATTACTATTTGTCAAGGTCAACAATTCTGTACCGAGGAAAACATGAGCTTACGTGATAGTTCTACTGTTCACGGTGATATAGTTGTTAGTGTGTGAGTCTGGCTCTGTCACTTTCACAAAGACTACCAATCTTCCTCCTCGACACAGGAAACAAAGCCTACTATTTTTGCCTTAGCCAATAATATGAAATATTCACCCTCAGTAACTTAGGTTCACTGGTCCAGTAGAGCTCCTAAGCTCTTCCTTCAGGCCACCAATCTTTTTGCATGCCTAGCACCTAGCACACAGCAGATATACAAATGTTTGTAAGACCTCTAATATGTGACATTATTTGGTGGAAACTTAGCCATAATCATTCATTCAGATTCTCCAAGGCAGATAAGATTAGAACATCTCAATTCCCCAGAAAATACCTTTGCTGAGTTATCTTTTGATATACTCTCCTAGTCTTTAAAGTGTTACTATATGAATCAACCACTTGAATAGTATATTTGTGCCCTCTGTAAAATATGGCTGCAGATTACTCTCTACACCAAGTTAATTTCAAAAAAAATGCAAGGTGACAAACTCCTGTCACAGTTAGAAATCAAATTTACTATATTTCAACAGAATATAAAAATAATCTAATATGGCATGCTTTCATTCATCATTTATTCTTTCCTACCTACCTATGTACCAATATTCAATGCCAAGAATAAAACAGGCCCTTACTAAGCACAGTCAAATATAAAGAAAACAGATGGAAGCTAGAGCCTGCTTTTGTTTAGAACAAGTAACTGAATTTTAAGTTGTAACAAATGCTGTACAGGGAACACACTGGAGATGGAGACAGAAAATAATACATAAGAAATAACTATTAAAAATATCATTTTTTGATTATAGAAATCTTTTGGTTTTTATTTTTTAATCCCTAACTTAATTCCCCTCTAATTCAGTGGTTCTCAAGCCAGGCTTGCACTGCAGCATCACCTGGAAAGCTGAGAAGTACAGATGCTTGTGGCCTACCCCTGCCTCTCCTCACTCCCCCCACAAAATTCTAGTCAAGGTGTGGGCATGTTTGTCAAGCTCCCCAGGTGATTCTAATGTGTAGCCAGGGTTAAGAATCACTTCAAGTCACATTAAATATTTTTGAAGGCAGGTAAAATATAAATCCCATATGAACTTAAAATCACATATAGGCTTGACCTTACAGAAGCTTATGACTGATTTCTATAACTGTTATCCTGACACAGAAGATGCAGAATTAGATTATTAGGGATATCTAAACAATTTCCAGCTGGCTAGTTGGGAGAATTAAAATCAGGTCTCAAAAATCAAGAAGCAGTACAGATAATCAAGTTATTTACCAAAACAAACAAACTAACAAACAAACAAACAAGCAACACCCCAGCCGTAAGAACCTCCATTTTACCCAACTTATGGACAGATATTTAGCTTACTCATAATTAAAACCACCTTCCTAATCTTTTAAGGCAACCTCTGAGTTTGGAGTTTACGATTCTTTCTTGCTCTTTCTAAGTTATCAGCTACTAACTTCAGGATTATTTTCCGTGACGTATGAAACATTTATATAAAATGTACTAGGAGAAGGTAACCCTAAGGTTATTTTTCAACAGAGAAGGTAAAGGGTATCTGTTACCTTTTATCAATTACTTGATAAAACAACCTTTTATCAATTACTTTAAAAGTATTGTTTAACAATGACATCATCATTATTATTATTACTAATTCTTCTTGACAGCCTTCCTGATCCTCTAGTATATTCTAGAGCGTTCAATTTACACTCCAACCAAAACTCACCCACAAAATAGTTCTAAAAGTATAAAATACTTTCAACATTACATACCACTATCACTTACAGAAATTTTTGAAGGTGGCATTATATCCAAAGAGTATTCCATCTCCTGTGTGCTGAGAGTTCTGAGCGAGAGTGAGCATTCTCCGATGGTTTTCTTCCTGGGAGTCTGGGTTTGAATCTTAAATACAAGCCTTACAGTTTGTAGACTTTGGAGTTTAATAGCAAAAACAAAAGTTTCCATAAATTCGATAATCTAAAAAAAAAACCCACAAGAAAATAATTTTTAAAATATGTAGATAAAAGGACTGAAAAAAAAAGATATGCTGATACAAAAGAAATGAAAATAACATTTTATAATTTAGGAAAGGAAGATGTAATTTTTTTTACAACAAAAAATATTTTTCAATGTAACTTAAGATGACAATGGCCATTAATTATTTTTCCAGAATTTATCCTGAATACTGCCTTCCTTAATTTCACAAATCATCCTTTTAATTACGAAGGAACTCAGGTCAGTATCAACACCAAGTTTAGCAGAATATAGCTTTTCTACTTTTTGAAAATTGGGTTGTTTTCCATCTTTGGTTCTGGGGTATCTTTCCTGCTATTCACCACAATTTTTCAACAGTTAATAAGCAGTTCAAGAATCTCATGTGTGCTCTCTCATAAGTACCCCAAATCTAACCGTTCACATTAAGAGACTTGAATTATTTCTATTCTTTGTCTAACATTCTTCCCACCTATCTTGGGCTTCGATTTCTCCTTTGGTGATGTTTGCTTCACCCTTTCTAATCTGGAAATCAGTCTCCTTGGAAAGTGCTATCTTTTCTCATAAGCATCCACCCCAGTCAGCAAGTCAGTGTTTTCCATGCTCAGAGTATTTTCCAATATGCTTTTCATTATTCCTAACGTTTTAAAAGCCTCAGCTTACCATGGGCTCACATCTTCTTAACACCGGACTGATTTTGCTCTACACTTCCTTCTTCTCTTTACCGCATTCTTTTGAAAAGAACTTTTTTTTTTTTTTGCCTTTTGAAAAGACAAGATATCTGGGCAACTAACATCAATATTTTAGATACTGTGGCCACATTTTGACTTTTATTGTAATTGTTTATATCTGTATAGTCAGAATTGTGTTTGAGAGCTCCCAACCACCAGAGCTCTCTTTTTCTCTCAGTCTCAGGATCACACCAACAATGCAGTGTACACCAAGTGTTCTTAAACGGAGATGCAATGAGCTTACACATAAGCCATGTGTGCTGGTCTACTACAATACAGGTCAATAAGTTGATCAATAATAATAATTTTAAAAGATTCTGTGCAAGTTTCAATATGAGAACAATTTTCCCCAACTTTTCCTAACTTAACTTGGTTTTATTTGGCAATCAAAAGTGAAACCTTTCTTATTTAATTCAGGAAGGATTCATCTTGAATGTCAGCATTATAACCAGAGTTAAGATTTATTTCCATCTTGACCTTCTATAATGCATATTTTCATAAAGTGAGATACTAACACATGTACATCAATTTTGATTACTACCTTTTTACTTACTAAGAACATTTTTCCATGTCCCTAAAAACTCTCCCTAAGGGGCACCTGGGTAGCTCAGTGGGTTAAAGCCTCTGCCTTCAGCTCAGGTCATGATCCCAGGGTCCTGGGATTGAGCCCCGTGTTGGGCTTCCTGCTCTGCGGGGAGCCTGCTTCCCCCTCTCTCTCTGCCTGCCTCTCTGCCTACTTGTGATCTCTCTCTCTGTCAAATAAATAAAATCTAAAAAAAACACACTTAAAAAAAAAACCTCTTCCTAAATATTATCTTTTATAGCTGCCTAGTATTCTATCACATGGTGTTATGGTCTAACTTCGGCCCCAAAAAAGATATGCTGAAGCCCTCATGTCCAGTAACTCAGAACGTGACCTTACTCGGAAACAGGGTCCTTGCAGATGTAAATGGTGATGCTAAGGTGAGGTCACAGTGGAGACACAGTGACAGATGGAAAACGGCACGTGAAAATGGAAGCAGAGTTAAGCCAAGGAATGCCAAAGACTGCTGACCATTACCAGAAGCTAGGAGAGCAGCATGGAACAGATTCTCCCTCACTGCTGACACCTTGATTTCCGACTTTCTCCAAAACTGTGAGAGAGAAAACTCTGTTGTTCTAAGCCACCCAATTTGTGGTACTTTGTTATAGCAACCCACAGAAACTATAATGCCCCTGGTATAGATTCCATGAACTTTCTCAACCGTTCCCCTATATAAGACATTTAGTTGGTTTCCAATTATTCCCCATGAACAAAACTGCTAAGAATACTTTATATATTTTTTTATTGACATTTTAAACTATTTCCATGGAACACATCCCAAGTAGAATTACTATGTAAGGTGTATAAATATTTCAAGACTTTGATGTGTTTTGTCAAAATAATTTCCAGAAAGTTCTATGTTCTAGAGTAATTATAAATTTTTTCCTAATTTTAATAAGCAAAGAAAGAAAGAGAGCAATATGGAATTTAAATTTGAATTTCTATAACTACTAGTGAGAATAAATTTTTTTCATGATTATTAGTTATTTGAATTACCTTATTTTTAAATCATATGTCCTTACAGAAAACATCTTTCATTTGCATGGAAAAACACTAACCTTCATATATGAAAAGACAAAAATGAAGATATATTTAAACTAATGGGAAATCTAAAATCTAAATCTAAATCTAAATCCAAATTCGAGATAAGTCCTCCGAGTATAATAACTGGAAATACTCAGAAAGGAATTTATCACAATCATGCAATTATTCTTCAAAGCCAAAATGGGCTAGGAGGAAAGAAAACGAAAATATAGACATTTTCCTTTTATACAAGAAAAGTAGTCTCCTTAGATATCGTTCATTTTGTATATACTTCAGTGATTAAGGTTTTCTTTTTAAATGCAACTTGGATAATGAAATAAAATAAAAAGAAAATATTTTAAATAAATAAAATAAATTTAAATAAAAATAAAATAAAAAGATTTTCTTTTTAAATGCAACGTTGGACAATGAAATATCAAGTATTTTTGAAGCACAAAATTGTCTTTAAAAAGCAATGAATATGTAGTTTGCAATTTCCCCAAAACAAAACACTTTCTCATTCCAATTCTTTACATAGTTTAAAGTGACAAATATGAAAAATAAATAAATAAATAAATAAATAAATAAAAATAAATCCAAACACAAACAGCCACTTACATGAGAGCCATCCTTTGCTGAAGATTTGAAATGCACGGGTTTGGGCAATGTCAGTGTTCCTTTTATAGAAATAGTAGGAGTGTCTCCACAATTAGAAGGCCAACTTAAATCTCTGCACTAAAAAAATTAAAAATACAGTTTGAATTTTACAAAGAACCGTAACAATACAAATATTTGATGTATTTCTTGAGTTAATGACTTAAATACAAGCCATAAAAGTAAACGTTAGTGTACTGAGACCTTTTGTTTCATCTACATTAAATTTGACATTAAAATTGACATTTAATGTTCCAGACAGCATATCAATTTCCTTCTTGAGGTCAAAAACCACAATTCCATCAGACCTACAGATTTAGTTTCTTTAGAGTCTTTTTAAAATACTGTTTTCTGCAGAATACTACAAAATCCTAAATTCCAAAGAAGGTATTGACCGTTACCCAGAGAGAGCAACAGATGTTTATAATGAAAACATTCAATTTTGTCAGAAAAGTTCGTATTTGCTAAATTAACTTACCTGCAAAACTGTGATCCAGATCTGCTCTACTGAAGAATTATAAAACACTTTCACATTCAATCTCCCAAAATCTCTTTCATCTCCTGACAGAGTAATTGTATCTGAATTGTAAAAGGACAAGGACATTTGAAATGCTATGCAATCCTTCTAATCCAATTATGCTTTGACACAATCTAATTTTAAGAGCACAACTGAAAATTGCCTTTTTTTTTTAAGTTGCCACTTTATTAAGACAAAAATCTCACTTCAGTGTTACTATTGGAGTGCTAGGGGAACACCTTCTTCTATAAGAAGTACATTGGCTTGAAAACTTAAATACAGCCTGAGTGATTTATGTTAAAACTAAGATACACATTCCCAAATGACACTGACATGGCTTTAATCCTGGATGCTTCTGGAAGTTTCTGCACTACAATACTTCAAAATAAACAAAAGGCATGTCACTGCTTTGTGTTTTTTAAAGATGTTTTCGTGCCTGAACCCTAAAATGGGCTACCTGATCCGAGTATTCATATGCAGATAACAGATATAACCATCTAGAAGTTTTCTTTTTTACCCTACCATATATATATTCAAATTACTATTAGGTAGAAATAATTTCCTTTAAAAAAGAATATAAGAAGAAGGCACTTTATTCCTTACCCAGGCTTCTGTTACTGCCCTGGGAATTTTTCCTTGAAGAAGAAGTGCTAGGCATGCTGGACCAGGAATCATGTCTCTAGAGATAAAAATTGTTCTTGAGTCTGATATCGCACATCAAACTTTAAAGATTCTGAAACTTAACCCCCAACACCCACTCTGGTATCAAACTGCATGCTAACCATGTTGACAGTGCTACTGGTCAGAATATCCTCTTTTAGATGGTAAAGAGAAAAAAAGCTTTCTATGTTACCAGGAAAATCTTCAATAGCTTACTTAATCACACACGCAGAAAGCCTTTGCTGTTTGGAGTTTGGTTTTATAATAAGGAAAAAGAGGTTACTGCTTATTGTTTCCTACTTGAAAGTACCAGTAAAAATTAGAATACATTTGGAAGTGCCCTGTTACTTAAAAACCTGCTATGTAGCAGTCATTAAAGCGTGGTCCCTCTGAACCAGCAAGATCAACATCACCGGGGAACTTCCTGGAAAGACAAACTGAAGCCCCCAGTGCAGAGCTATGGAATCAAAAGCTCTGGGGGTATAATGGGCTGCCAGAATTTTAACAAGCTCGCCGACCTATTCTGATACACATTCAAGGGCTGGTGCTCTGCAGAAGTAATTCTGCGAGAAACTAACTCTACTGACAATTCCGAAGGATTATTTAGAATACACTTCCATTTTAATAAAATACATGTATATACACTCACATGGAAAAAAACCCTCAAGTATCTAGAACAGTATTTTCATGTGCTTTTATTCTCAGTTATAGGAATATAGGTGATTTGTCTTTTTACTTTGCTTAACTCTATTTTGTAATTTTTAATAATCACAACTTACTTATGCTTTTATAAGAAACTTTAAACATCAAAAAATTATTCTATTTCAAAAATAGGAGGATGCTGTGTTAATATTAATGAGTAATTAAAATCCTATATCTCAATAGAAATACTAATTTTTACTAAGTAGGTAGCTGATTCAATAAGGAAGGTTCAATCAATAAGCACTTCTAATCATATCTTTTCTAAATTCCAAATGCCTTCAAGATTACCTGAGTGCATACCAACTGAGAAAGGTAAGGTTCATTTAAAAAAAGAAAAAGAAAAAAAAATGCCTTTTAATAGTCAGCTGAAAAATGTGAAAAATTGCACGTGGAAAATGTTAAGTATTTATTCTTCAGATATTACCACAGATTTATCTACAAAAGGTTTTTACATGTTGTTTCTAATGTAATTCACACATTCCTCAATTTTTTAGCTTGAAAGTAAGTTATCCTATACAATTTATATTAATAATTCACCTGCATGAACCGCTGAGATGAACTTGTAAGATCAAACATAGACTTGCTTAGCCCGGGGGAACTAGGAAGTTTGCTGGTCCTTAAATCACAAACTACAAAGAAACATGGAAAATTTTCTTTTTATCAAAGAAGAAAAAACATTGGAATTTTACTTAATTACTATGAACTAAATCTCTATAGGAGTGCATCATGAATATTAATGCAATCTATTGAAGAGACAAAGTCTTCTACTAAAGTCTAAATTTTTTTTCAATTATTTTACTTTGGTTCAAACAGAAACCAACATAAATCAAACAACACATTTTCACAACCACATCAAATATCAAGCAGGAAAAACTCATTCTTTTTGTTTACATTACAATTCTTCATTCCATAGGAACACTCTAAGAGAATGTAGGTCTTCTGTGCTAAATGCAATTCAACAACATAATGAGCATTTAGTACATTAAAAAAAATATATTGAATTCCATGTGTTCCTATATTTCTAGTTTATATTTCTAGTTTCCCTCCTAAACAACAAGATTCCTTTTTTTTTTTTACAAATTTTATTTATTTGACAGAGAAAGAGAGCAAGCACAAGCAGTGGGGAGTGGCAGGCAGGGAGAGAGGGAGAAGCAGGCTCCCCACTGAGAGGGAGCCCAACACCGGGCTCAATCCCAGGACCCTGGGATCATGACCTGAGCCAAAAGCAGTTGCTTAACAACTGAGCCAGCCTGGCACCTGAAATTAGAAGATTCTTAAAGAATGGAACTCAGTACATTAACCGTGTGTTCTAAAACAGTGCTGAAATAAATATTTAAATAAATACTTCTGCCTTGTTTTCAGCACCTCACCCTGAATTCAGTTGTTGGGATAGCCACTTCCATTAAAAACTTGAAAAACAGAATTTTGTGAATCACATATGCACATGAAAGTCTAAAATTGATATAGCGCTCAAATATTAAACTAAGAAAGTCCTATGATCATGCAGGCATTTTCTGTTTTCTTTGTTCATGTTTGTAATCTCATCATGAGTTGTAAATTTATAATTTTCACTGAATAGAGCAGGAAAGAAAGAAGCTAATAAATATCTATTGTAGAGTTTCTGAATGGATAGATGATATAGTAAAAAAAATGAAACTTTTCAAAAAGGACAAATAAAATGGAATTGGAACTACCAATACACATAATTCATTAATCCTTCAATTTTCACATTATCTAGAATACCACAGATATGCCATAACATTTATCATATCACTTCTGAAGACTGCTTTTCTCTTATTTTTTTATTTTTGATAATTAGAATCCTCTCTCCTAGGGTCTTAGATTTCATTTGATTTCTACAGTTGTTAAAGAGAAACACAAAGAGAAAACACACAAAAAAGTTTTCATACCTGATCCATACAGTCTCACTGCTTCTGAACGAGGAGGAAGGCGCCGGCTCAGATCAGGTGAAATGTGCGGATACCTGTAGCACGGGTTGTAAATGTCATAGCCAGGTCCATGCTGGGATGAACTGGAAAGTTCTACCTTTCGATCTCCAAAAGATGCTCTGGCAGATCCTGAAAGTAAGTGTTTCTAAAGTTTTATAATACCCTTTTCTTGGAGTTATTAGCTAACGGCTAATGCAGCCAAGGCAGAGGGAAAAAATTTTTGTCTCAAGTAATACCAAATCACATGTGTTTGAAATATAAAAAAATCAGCACATATTTATTGAGCTCTGCATGGAGTCTTCTGCCAGGGATCAGCCATGAGCCCGGCTTTCAAGACAGTCTGGTAAATTTTTGGCATTTTTCTTTGCCCCATAAACAATTCTATATTTTGTGATCTGAGTTTCCTTTTATTTTTCTACTTACACAAAGAACACCTTTTATTAAGTAAAAAGATAATCATTGTTTTGATGAAGATGCAGAACATTTATAAAAACTGACAGCACGCTGAGGGACACAAAACAATTCTCAATAACACTGAAAGGACTGAAATCACAGAGTAACGTTCTCTAACCACAATGCACTAAAGTTAGCAATCAACAAAAAGGTGATTAGAAAATATTTATATGGAAACACAAAGGTCCTAGGATAACCAGAACAAATCTTTAAGGAAAAAAACAAGATTAAAAAATCTGTGCTACCGGGTATTAAGAACAGAACACTGGCACAATAAAGTAAGACTGAGCAGAACAGAAAGAGACACACATTATTTTGTGGACATTAGATTTACAATCAATGTGGCACTGGAAAATGGTGCAGAAAGAACAGTCTTATCACTAAAAGGTGCTAAGACAATTAGATATCGATATATACTAAAAAAAAAACCTTCATCCCAACTTAAAACATTCACGAAACAGTAATTTCAATTGGATGTGGGTCTAAACTAAATGTTAAAGGCAAACCAATAAAACTTATACACTTAAGTAAATGTATAAGGCAGTTTTCACAGCCTTAGAGCAGGGAAGAACTTCTTAAATGGAACATAGCATTTATCATTAAAAAATTTTAATACACTGAACTACATTAAAATCGACATTTTCCATTTTTCTAGACTATTGAAGAGGGTGCAAAGGTAACCCACAGTGTGGGAGAAGACATGTACAAGAAGAACCACCAACAAAGGGCTCACGGCCAGAATACATCAGGAATTCCCACAAATCAGTAAGGAAAAGACAGGAAGGCCCACGTATAAATTGGCTGTAGGACTGCAGCAGGCACTTCAGAAGAGAGGCTATCCAAATAGCCAAAAAATATGAGTGAGTGCTCAATTTCATTAGTCACGAGGCAAATGCAAATGAAAACTCCAAGGAGATTCCACTCCAGACTCACTGGGATGGTTAAAATCAAAAAGCCTGACAAAAGCAAGTGTGGACAAGAGGAGCGCAACGTGAACTACCAAGCTTGGCTGGTGGGAATTATAAACTGAGGCAATCCCCGCAGAAAACAGTGTGGCAAACTCGACGAAGGCTGAGCTATGCATACCCTGTGACATGACAGTGCCGTTCTGGGACACGTACACGACTGAAATGTCCGCATGTGTGCTCCCCGAGACTCGTACAAGCATGTGTGTAAGCATCATTATCCATCACGACCAAAAAATTAGAAAAAACTCAATGACCATCAACAGTAAAATGGACTGTAGTTTATACCTACAATGACCATCAACAGAAAAATGATTATAGTTTATACCTATTACTAAAAGCAACTTTTGTATGCTGTACTGACACATGACTGTATACCATGCCATTTGGGGTAAAACTGAATCTATTTTTTAATAAATACAATAAATATATTGTACAGATATTAAAACCAACTGAAGCTACTGACAACAACGTGAATGACTCTCGCAAAAATGATGTTGAATGAAAGAACACATAAACAGGAGACTATGCTAAATATGGCATTTCATTTACCTAAAGGTCAGAACACAGAAAAAAATAAACCATGACATTTAGGGATATGTGCTTCGGTGGTTTGAAAAAAAAAAAAAAAAAGGCAGAGCAGCAAGGAAGCAATAATCGTTGCAGCTGGGACCTGATTACTCTGGAGTGACAGAAAAGAGGGAAGAGGGAGGCGTCTGTGTACTGGGGTGATACATATTTGTTTACTTGAGTGGTGGCCATACATGTATTTTGCTTAATATATTACAGAACTATGTATTTCTGCTTTGTTCCTTTTGTTCCTTTTTTCTGCATGTGCATATTTCCAATTTAAAAAGGGTAAAACCAGTAGATCAAATTCCTTCCAAAGCTCAGAATCATACTGGAAATAATATAAAGACATAAAATAAAGTTTTCAAGTATTTAAATTATTGCCATCTTTTCATCCTCTTCATCCTATTTAAAATGGAACCCAAAGTATAAACCAATACTTTCTGAATTAAGCTGACCCATAAAACAGGTGGCTTCATACTGAGTTCAGAAAAGAAAAATAAAATATGGGGTTATGAGGTGAGATCTTACACTTACCCAGTTCAAATAACTATGTGTGTAATCCAACACAATACACAGGCAGAGGGGTGCCAAGAGGGAGTTACGATGCCAGAGAGCTTTGTGAGGAGCCTGTACAACTTAGGAGCTAACCCTTAAGTCATTCAGCGCACAAGCACTACCACAAGTCTGTTTATGGTAACAAGGATACACTGTCACAAGTCGTAGCACCAAAGATGACTCACTACCTTTATAGGCTACACCTAAAAAAGAATATTCTGATTTCATTTTTCCTTAACAGAATTCCAATTTTCCCCTCAAACGGTACACAGTGATATCATTTTAAAGTTCAAGAGGAACTTCTCTCAATTTACAGAACCACAGTGCTATAAAACTAACATAGAGTAACATTTACTTTACACCTCTCAAAAGATCTATTTAAAATTTTAATATTTATTCAAAATGCATTCTCTTAATGGAAAGGTAAACAGATATGTGACAAAGCAAGCATGGCAAGATGTTAGTGATAGAATCTGTGTGTTACAAAGCAGTAAGCAACAGCAATGAAACAAAACACGTTTCAAATACTTGACATATAATGTCAGTCATTACTGACAGTGGTCGGCCCTATCACCCTCTCTAAATTTCCTTGTCAGCCCATCACTCATAGGCACATACACATACAGCAGGCACATGTCTGACTTCTAGAGTTAGACACCAAGAACACTTTCTTGACTCTAATAGAGTCATCTTTCTCTCCAGTATGATCAAAATCAGATGGCTTTACCACATACTCACTGAGCCTATAGTTTAAGTGTAAACCCATTTCTTCATTCATTCAAATCAAAAAGCAATCTGTTTTCCAGTGACCTAATAAAACAGACAAAAGAAGAACTACCACATAGAGCCAGGTAGGTATTTCTTATTTTCTGATTATGAAAATAATACATAAGATACCCTAAATGTTTAAGAATACAGAATTTATTAAATAAATCATGGTACATCTATAGATTTAATACTACAGGGCCATTAAAAAACAATGAACATGAAAACATGTTCACAAGATGTGACAAGAATAAAACAGATTACCAAACTGTTTATATAGTTTAATCCCAATCCTGTTAAAAAGTGTGAAAGAAAGAGGAAGACCGATGATCAGGGTGTGCTATGGCCAAGAGCTTGTAAACACTGCTTTTGAGAGACACTGCTGATGTGCAAAACTAGGTGGTGGGCCAAGCATGAGGTTCCTCTTTCCTTGAAGAAAGAAGGAGGAAAGGAAGGGAGAGGGGAGGAAGGGAGGGAGGGAGGAAGGAAGGAAGGAAGGAAGGAAAGATGGAAGGAAGATGGATCACTCCTACCAAACCCAAGTCTCCTGCAGATAACAACAGTACACTGTAGACCAAAAACAGAATGAACAAAAACCCTGAAAGGACTGGAGAGTGAACAGAAGCAGGGCATATTCAGGACAGCACTGACTCTTGGAAGAAAGGGAATGGCCACCTGTTTTTAATGACTGTCTGCTTTAGCACAAGCCAAAGTTGGTGCTGCACAGGGCAGATAAAATGCCAAAAGAAAATCCACACTCTTTCTGGCCTAAAGAACCAGAGGGTAGAGTTCAGAGCAACCACAGCTGCTAGAAAGTAAGGTGGGTATCTTGGAAAGGAAAAAGCCCCAAATTCTGTGAATAAAGTCTGCTCAAACATCTGGCTGATCCCTGAGCCACACATATGCGGGACAGACTCCAACTAAGGATACAAAAACCAAGGTGAGATAAGAGCTGCCATCAAAGACAAAGAATTTGCAGCATAGTCCAACAAAGTTCATTGCCTGGTTAAAAGAAAGAAAAAATGGGGGGCGGGGGAACCCTCTCGCCTCAGAGTAATATAATAGATTCTAAAGTGTCCATGACACAACATCCCAAACCCAGAATACAATCCAAAATTACTCCATACACAATGAAACATGAAAAGGTAACCCATTCCCCAAAAAAAGGACAAACCACAGAATCCAAACCTAAATGACTCCGATGTTAGAATTAACAGAGAAACATATTAAAGCCCAAAGACATAGAAGAAAATAGGCTTAAGATAATGAAAAAGGAAAACGAAATCACAGCAAAGAAACAAAATATATGAGAAAGAACCAAATGTAAATGCAACAACTGAGAAACACAATGTCTAAAATAATAAAAATTCACTGGATGGTCTTAACAGATGTATGACAGAGGAAAGAGACAGTGAACTTGAAAATCAATAATATCCAATCTTAAGGATAGGGGAAATGGTGAACAACAAGCAAAAGAAGTCTCAGAGGCCCATAAAACAATATAAAAAGGTCCAACATATGGCTAACTGGAGTGCCAGAATGAGAAGAAAGGATGGGGCAGAAAATCATATTTGGAAAAATGTTCTAGATTTTGATAGGAGTTTGGATTACAATGTTACATGCATTTGTCCAAACTCAACAAAAACAAACTCAAAACTGAGGCAGTTCATTTTGTATAAGGTTTATCAAAAGAAGAAAATTGTAAACACATACTGAACTCTGATAAAATATATATATGCTTAAGTATTCGGAAGGAAATGTATCAGTGTCTTCAATTTATTGTGAAATGTGTTCTCCACCCCCCTCCAACTCATAAAGGATTAATAACAGATACAGGAATGGATAGATAGATATATGATAAAGTATGGTAAAATATTAATGATCAATTCTATGTGGGGGATATATGGGTATTCACTGTTATAGTCTTTCAACTTCTTTGTATGTTTGAAATTTTTCACAAAAAAATTTTGAGGGGGGAAAATATCGTGACAGTGTTTCAATGGACTAAAGCAAATTTTTTTTTTTTTTAGATTTTATTTATTTGACAGAGATCACAAGTAGGCAGAGAGGCAGGCAGAGAGAGAGAGAGGAAGGAAAGCAGGCTCCCCACTGAGCAGAGAGCCTGATGCGGGGCTCGATCCCAGGACCCTGAGATCATGACCTGAGCCGAAGGCAGAGGCTTTAACCCACTGAGCCACCCAGGCGCCCCAGCAAATTATTTTTAAAATACAAGAATTTCATGTTGTTTCTTCTTATCATCATTATTCCACTGGCCTCTAACATCAGCCAAAATCTACCCAATGAATCTATCTCATTCAAGTGGCTATTTATTTATTTATTTATTTATTAAAGATTTTATTTATTTATTTGACAGACAGAGATCACAAGTAGGCAGAGAGGCAGGCAGAGAGAGAGAGGGAAGCAGGCTATCCGCTGAGCAGAGAACCCGATGTGGGGCTCGATCCCAGGACCCTGGGATCATGACCTGAGCCGAAGGCAGAGGCTTTAACCCACTGAGCCACCCAGGCGCCCCTCAAGTGGCTATTTAGACTGAGAAGTTGCATATACAATGGAATATTACTCAGTCATTCCAAAAAAAAAGAAATCTTACCATTTGCAAGGACGTGGATGGAACTAGAGAGTATTATGCTAAGCAAAATAAGTCAGTCAGAGAAAGACAAATTTCCTATGATTTCACTCATCTGTGGAATTTAAGAAACAGAACAGATGAACATAGGGCAAGGGAAGGAAAAAAAAAAAGATGAAGCCAGAGAGAGAGACAAACCATAAGAGACACTTAATCATAGGAAACAAACTGAGGGTTGCTGGAGGGGAAGTGGGTGGGGGGATGAGGTAATTGGATCATGGGCATTAAGGAGGGCATGTGATGGAATGAGCACTGGGTGTTAAATGCAACTGATGAATCACTAAACTCTTTAACTAACAATACACCATATGTTAATTGATCTTAAATTTTTTTTTAAAAGGCCACATCTACACACAAATGTGCGTTGGTTGTCATCAGATTTCATAATGGGACCTTGCAAAAATATTATACATTAAGCTCCTCTGCAGAAAGAGCAAAACAAAAAAATAAATAAAAAGTTATACATAAAAAAAATTTTAAAACTTTCAAGTTATAAAAGAGCAAAAATCACAGAAACAATAGCATTTAAATGCTATGTGTTGATTTTTAAATCCTGTGTGTCATTTTTTTACCTTCGAGTTCCTCTAGATGTGAAGGAGTTCCTGGTACCCTGGGCTGAACATATGAGAGCTTAAACCTGGGCACCACAAATGGTACGTCTTTGCCATCAGATGGTAATTTGGAAAGCAAGTAATCCTCAGTACAGCCAACCTGAGGCTTTACAGAAACAGCAGTCAACGGAGGGACACAGACAGGGGTATCCTGAGTCTCTGAGACAGCTGCTTGAAAGTCTCTCTCCCTGGAAACTGCATGTAAAAGAAGAAAAAAGAAAAGAAAAAAGAAAAATCACAAATATGAATGTAGAGTTATCTCTAATAATCTAAAGTTAGCATACTTTGGTACTTACTTCATCATTTTAGAACAAACTGCTAATACAGAAACCTCTACGTAGTTTTCCTATCAAGCACTTCTGGAATCTGCATTAATTCTGTTCAGGCAATATTTGAGAAATTAATATACTATTTCTAAAGTATATCAACTTATCATAATGGTAAAAGCAGTTTTTAAAGAAACTCATTCCCATGAAAGAGTTTGCAGATGGAAAACAAGTTTATTTTGTAGTTAATTCCACGATGCTTTTAAGTAAAATACTGTCAACAAAGCAATTCTTGTTGTCAGTACTGGTGGTTAACATCAGTGTTAAATATATAAAAGAATTCTGAAAAGAAGCTAAAGGTCTCCAAGTCTACAAAAACCTTCACCCAATCACCAAATACAATGTATTTTTACCCTAATATAATGGCAACTCTCCCTGTTCTAGCTTCTGTGACCCATTTTGTCCCTGTCTCAAAGGCTGATGACTTCAGATGGGGAGGTAAAGGACACCCAAAGTTCATCTTTATGTACAATTAGTATTGTCTGTTGACTTCAGAAATGAAAGTACAACTACTACTGTGTAGGAATTATGAAATGTTTTAATGCAAAAAGAAGCCTTCGTACTCAAATATACTAGGAAGCTATACTCTAGATGAAGGAATACAAGAGAAAGCCAGAGAAAAATAAAGTTCCCATCACAACTCTGAAGAGAGGAGGAGACCATGCAATTGAAAGGGAACTCTCCAGGAGTCCTTTATAAATATGGGGTCTTGATGAAATAATGGGTCTCCTCTCCAGTAGTCTTTCATTTGTGAAAGGCAATTCTTTAATGCACTGTTCATAAACTAGAAATCGTCTTTATTCAAATGAAAGCATTTTCCAGAGTATACTGTCCCCAAACACACCCAACACTTTTCTTTTCCTGCCTTTGCCTGTACAATTTCATCCACCTCTCACATCCAGGTCCAATTTTTACCTTTTCTTACTTCCTTCTTCCGACCCAGCTGCCAAAATCCTCTCTAGACTCCCATACCAAATGCCTTCCTCTCAGTGGTGATGTCCCAGGGTGTCTCTGGGGTTAGTGTTGAATTTATCTCTCTCCCTCCATACTCCAGGGTACTTTAATACTTCGTAGTATGCCTCATATTTATGTTTCTTTCTCCCCCACGAAGTTAGGAAATATGTCTCACTTATCTTTATATTACAAAATGCCACAAATAAAAAAGACATTAAATACATGTTTGTTGAAGTCAAAAGAAGCCAAACTCACAATTATGCTTTTCTGTTCCACCATAGAAACATCCTCTACAGCAACTCTTTATAAATTCTGCTGCCATTACATCCAATTTCCAATATTCAGCAATTGATAAACTTCCAATTTTAGTATTAACCTGTTGGTAGAATAGAAAACAAATTAATCATGCTTAATTCCATTAGGTATCACTAAATAAATCATATTATCTGTCTTTCTAAGATGAATGAGGAATACAAAGCAAAAACGTTTAGAGGAAGATAGATTTTTCATCTTATATGTAATTTTGTAAGAGCTAGGCTCCTTATAAGTTATTAAAATGACATACTCAAAAATCACTAACTGAACGATCTCAATGTTAAATCTGGAAAAAAAGAGGAGAAGAAAAATTGGGGTGCCTGGGTGGCTCAGTGAGTTAAAGCCTCTCCCTTCAGCTTGGGTCATTATCCCAGGGTCCTGGGATCGAGCCCCACGTCGGGCTCTCTGTTCAGCAGGGAGCCTGCTTCCTCCTCTCTCTCTCTGCCTGCCTCTCTGCCTACTTGTGATCTCTGCCTGTCAAATAAATAAAATCTTAAAAAAAGAGAGAGAGAGAGAGAAAGAAAAATTCCACCCTCTATTATGCTGAGCAGAATAACTCAATCAGAAAAAGACAATTATCATATGATCTCCCTGATATGAGGAATTTGAGAGGCAGAGTGGGGGATTTGGGGCGTAAGGAAGGAAAAAATGAAACAAGATGGGATCAGGAGGGAGACAAATCATAAGAGACTCTTAATCTCAAAACAAACTGTGGGTTGCGGGGGAGGGGGCGGGTAGGGAGAGGGTGGTTGGGTTGGTTATGGACATTGGGGAGGGTGAGTGCTGGGAAGTGTGTAAGCCTGACAATTCACAGACCTGCACCCCTGAGGCAAATAATACATTATATGTTAATTAAAAATAATTAATTTTAAAAAATTCCACCCTCAATTTTCCTTTTTGCCAGGTATATCCAAATCACTGCCCAAGCAAAATCTCCAAGAAAATATGGCACTCATAAAAAGTGTGAGAAAAATTTCACTTCCTCCCATCAATTCTTTTGGAAATCCAAAGGTCCTATAATGGGGCCAATAAACAACTTCATACTTTATAAGTTGGTTTAACATTTAGAATTACACTAAGAGAAAAATACATCTTAAACACTGTATTAACACACATCCACATACACTCAGATACCAGCTACCTACTGGAAATAAAGGGAGTAGGTTTTATTTTACTTTTTTTTTTTTTACTTTTTTTTATTTTACTTTTTTTTTACTTTTTAAGTAATCTCTACACCAACATGGGGCTTGAATTTATAACCCCAAGATCAAGAGTCACATGCTATACCAACTAAGCCAGTCAGGTGGCCCAGGAGTCTGTTATAAATTAATCAGGAACATAAAATTGTTGAAGAACTTCACATCCAATTGCCCACTCTGGCCTCGCTAATTTAATTCCAAATGCAGTCTCCTCATTTATGCATACTTATACTCCATACATTTTTCACAGGAAATTTCAAATGTTTACAAAATGGTGTAAGAAAACCCCTATCACCCAGACTAAAGAGTTATCAATTCATAGTGAATCTTAATTCATCTCTGTGTCCCCAGTTCTGTTTCTGTAAGTAACAGTTCTGTAAGTAACAAATCTTCTGACTTTACTTCTTTTGTGTGGGTGTACTGAAATGGCGCCTTTAATCAAATCAACCCCGGGGGGTTTCCACTTCCCCAAAGCCGGAACTCAGATGATGAGGGAGCTACCCACCAACCTCCAGAGGTGACTTACACCTCCCCCTTTAGCAGGTCATAAGCTGCATCTTCTCAGTGTAATACCCGAGCTCTGCTTCCAAACACGGTCACCAACAAATTATTTGTCAAAATGCTGGACTTTTGCCTATCTGATGGGAAAGAAATGGTATCTCATGTTGTGTGGTTTTTTAAGATTTTATTTATTTGACAGAGATCACAAGTAGGCAGAGAAGCAGGCAGAGAGAGAGAGAGGAGGAAGCAGGCTCCCTGCTAAGCAGAGCGCTCAATCCCAGGACCCTGGGATCATGACCTGAATGGAAGGCAGAGGCTTAACCCACTGAGCCACCCAGGCACCCCATCTCGTGTTGTTTTAATTTGCATCTCTTTCAGTGTGAGGGTGGGCACCTTTTCATAAAAGGCTAATCTGTATTTGTTTCTATTAATTCCCTGTTCATTATCTCTCGCTCATCTTTCTATAAAGCTATTTTGGTCATTTTCTGCCTCAGTTTTAGAGGATTTTTATATATTTGAGAGATTAACACGTTATCCATGATATTAAGTGGCAAACATTCTTCCAGTGTATCATTGCCTTGTTATGGTACTCTATGCTAAGAAAGGAAGAGAATGTGTGTGTATATATAAATGTATATATCTTCATATTTATAATATAAATATATATACACACAGATAAATAGAAACATACGAGTGTTTGGATACACACGTATGTAGTTTTATTTATCTGTGTTTTCCCTTTTTGCTTCTGGATTTGGAGTCACAAGAAAGTTTTCCCCATACATAGGTCATAAAAGACTTCACTCATGGTTACTTCTAATACTTAGCATGATGTTACTACCTTCTATACTAACAGCCTGGTGTGCAGTATGAGAAGTAGAGCCAATCCTTCCTTTCCCAATTGGCTATTCTAGTATCAAAACATCACCATTTACTTAAAATTCCATATTTTTGTCAATGATTTTAGAATGCTGTCTTTATTACAGACTAAATTTCTACATAAAATTGGGCTTATTTCTGTATCTTCTATTCTCTGCATTTGGTCTGTCTTTTCCTGTACCACATTTTAAAATTATAATGGCTTATAATAACATGATTTCATATGTAGGAGGGCTAGCGTCCCATCCCTACTGCTTTTCAATTTCAAGGTTTTCCTATCTATCCTGCTTATCTGTTCTTGCAAATAAACTTCATAATCTGTCTAGCCCCAGGAGAAAAAACCTAATGGTATTTTCATTAGGATTCTTTTACATTTATAAATGATTTTAGAAAAACCTGACCTTAAGATGCTGTGTATGCCTACCCAGAACATTTGTTCAAATCCACATTTCTATCTTTGGGAGTTTTTATAGTTTTTTTCATATAAGTGCAGAACTTTCCTTGTTAAGTATATGCCTTTTACAAACAGCATTTTTTCTTCCATTATCATCTTGTAACAAATTTGTTTTAAAAATTTATAAAAAACATATAGGGTGCTTGGGTAGCTCAGTTGGTGGAGCATCCAACTCTTGATTTTGGCTCAGGTCATGATCTCAGGGTCGTGAGATCGAGGCCCCTGCACTCAGAGTGCAGTTGGCTTGTCCCTTTCTCTTTGTCCCTGCCCCAGCTCATTCTCTCTCTCCCTTTCTAAAATAAATATTTTTTAGAAATTTATATATTTTCAAAATCCCTTCTCAGCCCTAGTTTAAAGAATGCATTCCTTGGCCACTCAGACTATATTAATTTCTCTCATTTGTAAACATCTGGTGAACTTTAAAAAGAATTTATATTTTTCTTGACATTTGTAACACTTGTTCTCTCTCCCCGTCTAGAATATAAACTTTTCAGAAACGATATTATACTTAGTTTCTACTTCACACTCAGCACCCTATATGATGCTGGGAATATAACAGGAAATCAGCTATGTAGTTGATAGATAAGGGAACAAAGCAGAACAACCAGCTCATATAAAAACTCTTAATAAATTCATCAAACCACATTTCTGACCCCAGTCAGCCTGCAAATACTTGAGAGGGCTGTGGGAGGACTGCTTAAAAATGATTTCTGCTTCTGGGGAAAAGGTCGATGACCTTTACGATAATGAACTGGGGACTATGGGGGAGGAATGCAGCAAAGGAAACAAGTTTATGTGGATAAGAATAAGGCAGACAGAGTTTGGTTGGACAACTCCTAGAGGGCAGAGAGGTGTATGGAGAAGCACAACGTCAGAAGTTCCCACTCCAGTACCCAGCAGAGTACTGATCAGAGCATGAGTGCAAGCAAATTACAAGTCTGGGCAAAGACTACCAGAAAAGATTACAAAAACCATACCAACACCCATGAATGTTGGTATTAATGCCTGTCCCCGCCAACCAAACTGGGAAACCACATAATTCACAGGATATTGGGTAGAATATGCAAAAGGGTATGGCTTCCTCAGTGAGAAATAAAGAGCCCTAAATGCTAGTCTGCTTTCCACCTAACAAATTTTAAAAGCAAGACTCAAAAGGATCAAACCATTTTCAAAAAAACTATGTTCCAAAGCAAAAAAAAAAAAATTAATAAAAATCTAAATAATATCCAGCACACAAAGTACAATTCTGGCATCTAATAAAAAATTACCAAACATGCAAAAAAAAAAAAAAAAAAGGAAGAAAGAAAGAAAGAAAGAAAAGAAAAGAAAAGAAAAATCAAATCTGGGTCCCACCTAGAAATGACATGGACATTTGAGGATATTAAAACCATCCGACTGGCTTTATATGTTCAAAAAGAAGTGACATGAAAGATAGAAAAAAAGACCCAACTTCTAAAGATGAAAATTACAGTATCTGAGATGGAAAATACACTGGAGGGGATTAAAAGCAGATCAGATATTGCCAAAGAAAAGTTTAATGAACTTGAAGATATAGTTAAGGAAATTACCCAAAATGAAGCAAAGAACAAAGAAGAATAAAGACAAAAGAGCATCTGTGGCCCATGGGACAATTTCCAACAGCCTAATACACACGTAACCGAAGTCCATGAAGGAGATGGGGGAGGCAGAAAAAAATATTTGAAGAAATAATACCAATGTTCCTCAAATTTGAAACTACCAACCACAGATCTAAGAACCTCAACAAACACCAAGCATAGGAAGTATGAAGAAAACCATGCCAAGACACATTATAATAACATGGGTCAAAACCGGTGATAAAGAGGAAATCTCAAAAACAGCTAGAAAAAAAACAAAAGAACTTGGCTTTTATTTTCTTAAATATAGCCCATCATAGTTATTTAAATTTTTAAGCTTTATTTAATTATTTTTAAGCTTTATTTATTTTTAAGCTTTATTTAATTATTTTTAAGCTTTATTTAATTATTTGAGTGGAAAAATTATTTGAGAGGAAAGGCAGAGGGAGAGGGAGAGAGAATCTCAAGCAGACTCCCTGCTGAGCTGGGAGCTCACAACACCGAGATCATGAGCTGAGCTGAAAGCAAGAGTTAGATGTCAACTGACTGAGCCACCCAGGTATCCCTCCATCATGGTTATTTAATAATCTATGACTGGCAATTCCAATATGTAAGATTTTGTAAGTTTATGTCTATCTGTTGTTTCTGCTAATTCTTATTCAGGTTGTCTTATTTCCTGTGCATTTGATTATCTTTGACAAATTATTCAGTGACCTTGAATTTTACTTGTAGAACTTTTTTAAGCCAAAGATGAAAATATACACTCAGAGAATATCTGCATTTGTTTACCATATTATTTTATTTTATTTTATTTTATTTTAGCAGGCTCCACACCCAGCACAGAGCCCAATGTCGGGCTTGTACTCACAACCCTGAGATCAAGAATTGAGCCGAAATCAAGAGTCAGATGCTTAACTGACTGAGCCACACAGGTGCCCCTTACCAAATGATTTTAAATTCATACCTCGACATAGACCCTAGTTGAAAAATGGGCAAAGGATGTGAATAGATATTTCTCCACAGACAGATAAATACCCAAAAAACACATGAAAAGGTGCTTAACACCATCAGTTATTAGGGAAATGCAAATGAAAACCACAATGAGATACCAATCCACATACACTTAGGATGGCTATAATCAAAAAGATAGACAAAAACAAGTGTTGGCAAAGATATGGAAAAACTGGAACCCTCACTGATTGTTGGTGAGAATGAAAAATAGTGCAGCTGCTCTGGAAAATGGTTCACCAGTTCCTCAAAAACTTAAAAACAGAACTACCATATGACCCAAGAATTCATGGGGCACCTGGGTGGCTCAGTGGGTTAAAGCCTCTGCCTTCAGCTCAGGTCATGATCCCAGGGTCCTGGGATGGAGCCCCGCATCTGGCTCTCTGCTCAGCGGGGGGCCTGCTTCCTCCTCTCTGTCTGCCTCTCTGCCTACTTGTGATCTCTGTCTGTCAAATAAATAAATAAAATCTTTAAAAAAAAAAAAAAGAATTCACTCCCTAGGTCTTTTCTACTACGAGAATGAAAAATATATATCCACACAAAAACTTGTACAGAAATGTTCATGGCAGCATTATTCATAACAGCCAAAAACTGGATATGACCCAAATGTCCATCACCTAACATACAGAAAAATAAAATGTGTTACATCCACAGAAGGGAATCTTATTCTGCCATTAAAAGGAATGAAATACTGATGTGTGTTACAACATGGATAGACCTTAAAACCATTATGCTAAGTGAAAAAGGCAAGACACAAAAGACCACATATTGTATCATTTCATTAATATGAAATGCCCAGAATAAGCAAAGCCATAGAAACTGAAAGTACATCAGTGACTGCCAGGGGTTGGGGGGAGAGGAGGAAATGAGGAGTGACTGTTAATGTGTACAAGGTTTCTTTCCCGGCTAAAGAAAAATGTTCTAGAATTAGTGATGATAGTTACACAGCTTTGTGAACACATGAAAAAACCACTGAACTGTACACCTCAAAAGGGTGAATTTTATGGTATGTGAATTATATATAAAGAAAAATAAGATATTAAAAAAATTACACCATGAAATGTTTTTGGACCACCAAGGTGATGTGAACCAGGCCCTACCACTGCCCACGCACTGGTTATTACAATTTCCCGAGGACAGGTTTTCTTCCCTCATTTTACTAGGCATCAAGGCAACTTTCCTTACAGATCTTTGAAAGAGGTAAGGTGAGTTTTAGTCCTTGACCACACACCTTTGGGAATCTCAGAATTAAAAGCAGAGAGTCTTTTGTTAGCTTGCCTTGAATAAGCCCGGGGCTGACTTCTAACTATGCCTCCTGCAAATTCACCAAGTTCTTAATCATATCTAATTAAGTACCCCCAGTTTAGCAAACGCTCTCAGAGCAAATAAGGCTTAAGGGCTCCTTTACTCTCAGATTTTCAGCTTTCTTTTATATTTTGGCATATTAATTCCTAAGTAACTTTTTTAAAAATTTAAATAAAGTATTCTTAGCTATTTGCAGTGTGAAGGTTTTCCTAAATATCTTAACTATATTCCCAAAATGAAAATTCTATATTTACTTCTCAAGTTAAAATGAACTCCAGTGAGTTAGGACAGGATTTGCAAAAACCAAAGACAGCCTGATACAGTCTACATTAAAGTAGCTTCAGTTTTCAGTTTTACAGGGCGTCTGGGTGTCTCAGTCAGTTAAGCATACAACTCTCAATTTCAGCTTACACCATGATCTCAGGGTTGTGAGATCAAGCCCCATGTGGGGCTCCATGCTGGGAGTGGAGCCTGCTTGAGATTTTCTTTCTCTCTCGCTCGCTCGCACTCTCTCTCTCTCTCTCCATCCCTACCCCATTTCCCTCTCTAAAAAAATTAAATAAATGATAAAAAAATAAAGTAGCTTCAGCATTACATGTGACCTCAGTGGATTACAGTAGATATTTAAGATTAAAAATATATTCCAAAGAAAAGTCTACTTTAGAAAAAAATTAATTGGAAGGGAAGTCTAGTTTTAAAAGAACTATGAGTAGATGACTCATTCTTTTAGGTATCCTGTCTCTTTACACAACTAAAGTAAATAAGATTGCAGGCAAGGATACACAAAGAGACCAAACAAAGAAACATATGCACACATATATAGAAACTTGACATATGATGCTTATAGATCACCGGGAGGAAAACCAGAATATTCAGTAAATGATTCTGGGAAAAACTGATTACCCATAATGGAAAAAAAAATGAAACTGGATCCCCACCTCACACCACACAAAAATCAATGCCACATGGATTTAAGACATAAATATGAAAGGCAGTATTTTAAAGCTTTCAGAAGAAAATATCAGACTATATCTTTACAACCTCAAGGGAGAGATAGATGTGTCAAACAAGATGCCAAAATCACAAACTGTAAAGGAAAAGGCTGACACATTCAACCACACTATAGAATGCATCCACCAAAAACCACATAAAGTAAACAAACAGAAAAATCACCACATAAAGTAAAAGACAAGCCACTTACTGGGGAAAAGATATTTGCCACATGCATAACTGATAAGAATTAGTACCACAAGTAAATAAATACAACTTCTAGAAATCAAATTATAAAAGTTAAAAAAAAATCGGCAAAAGACAGACATCTCATGGAAGAGGAATTATGGAAGGTTTGGGAAATGTAAATTAAACCTCTAATGGAGTACCAATTCTCACCCACCAGACTGTTGAAAAGAAACAATTCAGATAACTACAAATATTGTACAAATGCCTCAAATGTTGAGGAAGGGAACAAAATGAACACTTAAGGGGTGCCTGGGTGGCTCAGTGGGTTAAAGCCTCTACCTTCGGCTCAGGTCATGATCTCAGGGTCCCGGGATCAAGCCCCGTATCGGGCTCTCTGCTCACTAGGGAGCCTGCTTCCCCCCTCTCTCTCTCTGCCTGCCTCTCTGCCTACTTGTGATCTCTTGTCTGTCAAATTAAAAAAAAATTTTTTTTAAATGAACACTTAACACACTGCCTGTGAAAGTATAAACTGGTACAACCACTTTATAAAACAACTCAGCATTATCTAACAGAACAGAAGACCCACAATTCTACTCCTAGGCAGAGACATGGATTAGAATGGCCCTAACAGGTGCACCTGGGTGGCTCAGTCAGCTGGACATTTGCCTTCAGTTTGGGTCTTAATCTCAGGGTCCCGGGATCAAGCTGCCGTGCTGCAATCTGTGCTCAGTGGGAAGTCTGCTTCTCCTTCTCCCTCTGCCCCTCCCCCTACTCACACACACTCTGTTTCTCAAGTAAACGGATAAAATCTTAAAAAAAAAAAAAAAAGAGGCCATAACAGAGGTTTTTAATGGCAAAAAGTAAAAATTAAATTAAAAAAAAAAAGAAAACTGAAAACACCTCTAGATATCCATTAACAGGGAGATGGATAAACGATGGTAAAGTCATACAATGGAATGATATGGAACAATAAAAAGTAAATGAACTATAACATCAATACCAATGAGTCTCATAAATATAATGTGCAAAAAAAGTCACGGAAGAGACAAAACTAAACATTACATTATTTATGAATACACAACTATGTAGCAAAACTATACAGAAAATCAAGGAGTGTGGAAAGAAAAAGATGCAGAGAAAAAGATACAATCAGGGCTCTTGAAAATACTGACAACGTATTAGCTCTAAAGCATGATATAAGTACAGTGGCTTTTTTTTTTTAAGATTTTTATGTATTTATTTGACATACAGAGATCACAAGTAGGCAGAGAGAGAGGAGGAAGCAGGCTCCCCGCTGAGCAGAGAGCCCGATGCGGAGCTCCATCCCAGGACCCCGGGATCATGACCCAAGCCGAAGGCAGAGGCCCTAACCAGGTGACCCAGTACAGTGGCTTTTATTTGTACTCTAAATCTATGGATGTGTCAAAAGTACTATTTTGTACATATGAAATAATTTCTCAGTTAAAAGTTAAAGAAACACATAGCCATGGCAGCAAATATGAAAAATACTTAAAACTATATGAAAAAAATAAAAATTATCAATAATCCAATCACCTTAAGATAACAAGAATATTTAAAAGAAAAAAATAGGGGCACTAGGGTGGCTCAGTCAGCTAAACATCTGCCTTAGGCTCACATTATGATTTCAGGGTCCTGGGATCAAACCCCCACATCAGGGTTACTACTCAGTGGGGAGTCTGCTTCTGCTTCTCCCTATACCTCTCCCTGCCCATCCTCCTGCCCCCTGCTTGTGCTCTCTCTCTCTCAAATAAATAAATAAAATCTTTTAAAAAAGAAAGAGGGCTCCTGGGTGGCTCAGCCATTAAGCATCTGCCTTCAGCTCAGGTCATGATCCCAGAGTCCTGGGATGGAGCCCCCCCACTCCCCCGTATCATATCTTGCTCCCTGCTCAGCGGGGAGCCTGCTTCTCCCTCTCTCACTCCCCCTGCTTATGTTCCGTCTCTCACTGTGTCTCTGTCCAATAAATAAATAAGTATCTTTAAAAGAAAAGAAAAGAAAAAATAATAGTGCGTTTTCTTCCACTATTTTATTTACTTTTTTTTACAGCCTTAGTTAAGTACTGACTTGCAGTAAATTGCACATATTTAAAATGTACAATTTCGGGGTGCCTGCCTCTCTGCCTACTTGTGATCTCTGTCAAATAAATAAATAAAATCTTTTTAATAATAAATAAATAAATAAAATGTATAATTTCATGAGTCAAACATATGTACACATTTGTAAAAGCATCTTCACAATCAAGAAAACGAATAACCCACCAACCCCAAGTTTTCTCACACCTCTTTCCAATACATCCCTCCTTACTTTCCCTTGCCTCATCCTCAAGTAACCACTAAACGGTTTTCTGTTGCTTTCAACTAGTTTGCATTTTCTAGAATTTTGTCAGGTATAGCTTGAACATAGTTTATCCACATGATCTGCTGTAGTTGATACATTTTTCCAAAATGATTTACCAATTTAGACTTCTACCAGCAGAGTACGAGTTCCAGGTGCTCTATACCCTTGGCAACACTGGATTTTTGGCCTCTCCCATTTTAGCTATTATTTTCATATTCCAAACATAAATACACATAAAACACTGCGTCTGAACAGCACAAAAAATTAAATTTTCAATGATGATTGAAGTAAAGCTCATTATAAAGAAATTTTCACCTAAGAGCGTTTTCCCTTGAATGCATAATAATAATTGAAGCAAAGCCCCTGACATATGCCTCATGAATTCTGATTTAACTAAAATATCTGATTTCTACATAAAATATTGGAAAGAATCATGGAGATATACAAGCAAGAATCACATGTCTTAAATGTACAATGGGAGTATCACAGTACGGGAACTCAGATGAAATGCCATTGAACACAGTTTGTGAAAGTGTTCTTTTACCACTGATAACACCTGAACCCACCAGACCAAAACACCACTACGACAGTGGTCATAATTTGAATGGGGAAAGATGAAAATCTTTCTTATAATAGTTCTAATCAATACGCTCAGCTACTTGCACCCAGCTTTTCCTACTTAAACCTGAGACATGAACAATGCCATGAAATGCACTTTAATATAACAGTATTAGTCTGGGGGCACCTGGGTGGCTCACTGGGTTGAGCCTCTGCCTTCGGCTCAGGTCATGGGCCCAGGGTCCTGGGATCGAGCCCCGCATCGGGCTCTCTGCTGGGAGGGGAGCCTGCTTCCCTCTCTTTCTCTCTGCCTGCCTCTCTGCCTACTTGTGATCTCTGTCAAATAAATAAATAAAATCTTTAAAAAAATAAAAATAAAAATAAATAAAATTTTTTTAAAAAATATTAGTCTGTTGTTCTTATATTCTTTCCAAACGGACTATAAACTCCCTTCTACCACCCTGTCACTTCTCCTTCTAATCTTTGTTTCTCAAAATAAGGACTCTACTCTCCTTATCTTTACTTCTCCATTCTCTATTTACTCTTCAAATTCATTCATATTTGACTTCCATCCTTATCATTTTGCTCAAATTGTGTTTGCTGAGATCAATGACCTCCTATCCTAACTACCAAAGCCAAGATACACTTAATCAGCTCCTATTTTCCAGATCCTTCTGACTCATTTGACTGAGATAGATCTCTCTCCTGATTAAAACTCTTTCCTCTCCAGGAGAGTAGTTCCTGATTAAACCTCTTTCCTCTCCAGGAAAGTGGTTCCTATGAACTACGTCTGGTAGACTTTCCTCCTCCTTTCCTGACTTCTCCTCCCTTTCCACAACTGTCTCTATACATCACTTAAATATTGGTGTTTCCCATCCTTGGTCTTCTCTTCTCATTCTACTTACTTGAATGATTTCTTCCATTCCCACAGCACTAACAACCCCAAATCCACCACGCTTCTAACATTTACAACTTTTCACTTCAGAAAATCCCAATACTAACACATCTGCCAACCAAACAGGTCTGCTGGACGTTTTACAAGAACCTCACTCCTTTTCTCTCAACCTGAATTAATCTCTCAATTTGTTACCTTTATTCATGAATACAATGATAATTCAAGTGGACCCAATAAAATACAAGAGCTACTTTTGAAATATTTTTCTTGAAGCGTTTAAAGAAACACAAATTCTTATAAAGACTTTTTCCTCCAGTTGTGGAGGTAACTCAGTCATTGACAAAAACTACAAAACACAAGATATAAAAGGTAAATCTCCTCCAATCCCAGCTCTCAAGGGCAAGCAATATTAACATTTCCTTCCAGAAAAAGCAGCTTTTAGCCACAGTAAAGTTACATATCAAAATATTAAATGGGCAAATAGGGGGTGTTGTTAACTCTCAATATCTTCCAGGCTACTTTTTACAGTATTAATCAGAGAAAAAAAAAATTCTACTATATGCCTACCTGGAGTGAGAATCAGAACAGTATCCTAAAAACCAAAGCAATCCTTTCACATGCTATATTTTAAATATTCTAAAGGAATCGATGTTTTTGGCTTGGCATCTATCTGGGTGCAATATACCCCACAAATCAGCCTACCGTTTCCCTTTTATTTAAAGGAAGCGACAGCAAAAGAGAAGGAAAACAAAAACAAAAACTGGAAGAGACAGAAGCCAAATCTAAAATCAAGAATTCGTGTTTTGCAAAAACCATAGGGAAGTGACATTTGAACAGCCCTTCTCTGCTTCTAAAAGTTTCGGAAACATCACAGATAAGAGATACTCAGCGAACTCTGTTCTTATCCGACTCTCCAGGCAAAGAAGTTCGCTTCCCTCGTTCCCTCTTTGCCCAGAGCCCACCCGGGCGGGGCAGAGAGAGGGGAGCACGGCCGGCCCCGCCGGAGCTAGCTAGGGTCTCCCTTCCCTGCGGTCCCGGGGCTCCCGCAGAGCAGACCCCGGCAGGGCGGGGACCCGGTCTCGGCCCCCTCCCCGAGTCACTGCCCCCCTCGCCCCGCCCACGGTGAACGCCGCCGTTGAGGGGTCCCAAACCTCCCCCAGGGCTCCTGAGAGCAGGCGTTGCTGAGGAGACCCGGGAACGGTCCCCGGGGCCCCCCCACTCCAGGCGACAAGTCTAAAGAGTTAACGGAGATGAAAACTCAAACAGAACGGTACGCCCCCTGAGGCTGGGGGCGGGGGGCGAGGGGCTCCTCCGCTGCGGCTGGGGCCGCTCTCGCACCGCCCCCGCGCACTCCCGGAGCCCGACCCGGCGGCCCGGGACAGCAGCGGCTGCGCCAGGCCCGCGCCACGCTGCGCGCCCGGGAGCGGCCCCACGGCGCACCTGAGCCCGCGGTCCCCTCCCCGCCGGAAACCTGCCGCCCGTCGCCCTGCGCGGGTTCTCCACGCGCGGCTCCCCGGGCGCCCCCGCCCCACGCCGCGCGGCGAGGCCAGTTACCTCCTGCAGGCAGCGGGCACTCCTCCGTGGCGTCCCGCGGGAGCCGGAGGGGCCCCTGCCACCTCGCGCGGCCGCACCCTGAGACCCCGCCTCCGGCCCCTCCAAGTCCGCCCCGCCCCCTCCCCAGGTCCGCCCCGCCCCCCGGAGGTGTGCGCCGAGGGGCGGGGCGGGGCAGGGTAGGGCGGGGCCGCCCTGCCTAACACCTGAGCGCGCCGTGCCTGCGCCCTCGGCCCCTCCCTCTTCGCCTTTCCCAGCCCCTGCTCTCCCTCTGGAAAGTTTGGAGGGCGCTGAGGGGTCGGAAGGGAGAATAAAAACTAAAAGAGGTGTAGCATGAAAGTTATTGGCCTGATGAACTTCTTTGCATAGGAAAGAAGGAGCGCTCTTTCTTGCCAGAGGTGTGGCAGCACCTTTTCTTGGAAACCCAAGAAACTTTTCTTCGCTGTCTTGTATTGTTCCTTTAAGAATCAGCCCCCTTCTCGTCCCTTTTGTGACTTTCCACCTACTACCACCTTGCCAGCAATAGGTATGTTGGACGGAATCCTAAAAGTATCTGCTACAGCGCCCTGGCCCCCTTATGATGCCGGAATCCGCTCTAGCACCCTGGCAAAGAGTGGGCTGGCCCTTTGATGCTTGTGATGGGAATCTCCACACTGTTCTCAGAAAGTGACTTCCTAGATGATGTGTTGCTGAATGGCTCAGCTTTGGAAAGGCTGATGAGGCGTAAATTGAAATTACTCTCTTTGAGAGCCTCCACACACTTACAGGCCTAAAACTGTTTTACTTGGTATCATCCTGTAGTTCCCAAATGTATTTGACCTGAAAGGTGGCGGGCCAAAATATGCCCCCATTGGCTTAAGGGTTGTTGTTGTTATTTGTTTGTTTGTTTGTTTCTTAAGTTAAAAGCACTTAAGAAACAGCAGATACAAGATCTCTCTGACCTTCCTTTTTCTTCCTGAAAGCAGAAGATGAAATTCGCAAATGAAACATGTCCCCGTACCAGGAGGCAAGGAACGTTCTTATCACCAGAGACAGGGAGTGGAGGACAAAGGAAATCAATACACACAAACCTTCCTAGTCACTTCATTAACTGCCTCAGCTCAAGCCCCTTTCTCACTATTTACCACCCTTTGTCCAGTTAGTATGTAAGCGTTCAGCTCTAAGTGCTTTTTTTTTTTTTAAATATTTTATTTATTTAACACAGAGAGATCACAAGTAGGCAGAGAGGCTGGGGGGGGGGAGCAGGCTCCCCGCTGAGCAGAGAGCCCGATGTGGGGCTCGATCCCAGGACCCTGAGATCATAACCTGAGCTGAAGGCAGAGGCTTAACCCACTGAGCCACCCAGGTGCCCTCTAAGTGCTTTTGATCCATGTTTTCCTACAAGGGCTGTTGTGTACCTATAAAACGCCATATGCTTGGCTCCTCTTAATCTATGTCAATTTGACTCTCAGTCCTAGCCAGAAACCCTAAAAGGTTTCATCCTAAAAGGGCAGCGGTAAAGTTTTTCCTCCCCTACACACCACACAACTGTCTTCTTGAGAAATGCCTGTCACCATCCTGGGCCATTAATGATTCGATGCACACAGTTTGATAAACACTGCTTGAAAGCCCTCGTACATTCACCTTTGATAATTTCTCTGTGACAAATGTTTGCAAAGTCCTGTACTGTTTACACAAAGCTCGCACATGAGTCATCTCATTTAACCCTCACAATTATGATGTCACTGTTATGATCCTTGTTTTATAGTTGAAAATACTGAGAGTCAAACAAATAGTGGTCGCCCAAGTATAGAGTCAAGATTGACTCTGAACTTCAGACTCCAAGGCTCTCAAATATATATTATATAAAATATGTGTGTACATATATGTACATAGGTATATGATATGCTGTACTTAAAGGTCAAACGACAAACAGAATATATATATTTTTCCTCTGACGCTTTGTATTAGAAAAACTCAGCTTTCCACCTGTTGTAGGGGAAAACCCAGTTCTTTCCTCCTGTGTTTCTCTTGCACCTGTATTTTTTTGACTCCTCATACAAAACGCTTTCATTCTGACATTTCTGGTCACCAAATGTGTGGAGGTTTTTTCCCCCTCACCACACAATTCTCTGCAACACCAGCTAGATGTCCTACAATTCAACTCAGTTCTGACATTACTTACCCGGAGAGAGAGCATCAGATCTCACAGGCTCAGTCCCATAAGACTGCTTCCCTGCACCATGCCACCCCCCCTCCACCTCCGCCCAACATCACAAGCCAGCCAAAAGCCCAGGTTATCTCCTGTGCTTCTGTCCAACCAGCTCTAGATCAAAGGTTTCAATGACCCCCCCGCCCTTCCTTTGGTCCAATTAATTTGTGAGAGCATCTTGCAGAACTCAGAGAAATGCTTACTTAGTTTTACCAGTTTATTAAAGGATATGATAAAGGATACAGATGAACAGCCAGATGAAGAGATATCTAGGGCAAAGTCTGGAAGGGTCTTAAACACAGGAGCTTCTGTCCCTATGGAGTTGGGGTGTATCACCCTTCTAGTGTGGATATGTTTGCCAACCTAGAAGCTCTCCAACCCCTGCACTATTGGGATTTTATGGGGGCTTCCTCACATAGGTATGATCACTTACTATTTCCAGCCACTTTCCCTTCTTTGGAGGACAGGGGGTAGGCGGGAAATTCCAAGTTTCTAATCATGGCTTGGTCTTTCTGGTGACTAGCCCTCATCCAGGAGCCCGCACAGCGTCACCTCATTAGAACAAAAGATGCTCGTAGTGCTCTTGTCACTTGGAAATTTACATGAGTCTTAGGAGCTCTCAGCTAAGAACCAGGGGCAGTGGACAACATTTATCTTTTATCACCTCACACCCTTAAATAGAGCCCATTCTTGGCTAGTAACTTCCAGATGCATGCATTAGTTCTCAAGGTCAAGGACCTTTACCTATCTTTTACTCTCCTGTGGCACCTTCCATCATAATGGAAGGGCACAAAAGTGTCACTCAAATGTGCTAAATGAACAAAGAATGAGTGAATGTGTGAATGCTCAGTAATATTAAACTAGGCTAAGAACTTGGTTCCCTAACTGAACAATCTTAACACCTCCTTCCTTACGGAGGAGTCCCAAGAGAAAGCACTCCCTGATTTGTTCTTAGTTTCCATCCACCTTCCATCTAAAAGGCTTTCTTAGAAGAATCCGCTCCTGTTGACAGACACAGTTCTTTGAAAACAATGAAATCATTTCCCTTATTTTCCTTGAAATAGGCCTTCTTCCTGTTCTACTTTTATAGGCAAGGCTACCTTGCCAGGGATGGAGGACACTGTACACCTCTCTTTGTGTCCTTGTGTCTAAACTCTTCCCGTAAAGTGATGGCTGTTGCAACACTCTGAGTGGCTTTTGTGTGTTGGTTGTTAATGTTAAATATTAATGTTTTTAATGTTTAATGTCTTCTATTCACTGGAGCCGATCTGAGGAGAAAAATATAATGGGTTGGTGCAAATATCACTGCTGCTTAGCTATCCCTATTCTTTCATTTGATAGAGACAAATCACTTAATCCCTGAAATCATGTGAATCCCTAACGCCTCACCTCCCACTACCCCAACCACACATTGTTGACCTTCGGGATTAATTGTTATTCCCTAAATTGCCATATTTGCACTACTGTTCCCTTTACCTCTATTTTATGGGTCATCAGTTGACAAATGCATGTTCATTCAGCTGAAGTATCACCTCTTCTGGAAGGTGAACCTTCATAACACCCATCCCAGAGTGAATTAGGTACCTACCTCAGCTCTCCCGCCACCACGCATCCATATCTCTGTCATGACTCCTACACAGTCATTTCAATTGTCGGCTTCTTTTCCCTCTTCCTACTAAACTCATCCTATGTGAGTTACCAATGACAGGAATTATGACAACCTGAGCACCTAGCATAGCACCTGCCACATAGAAGGCCCTCAAATATCTGTGGAATGAATGAGAAAAAAAAATTTTAAAGAATATGAACTCTTAGACCACTCATGAAAAAATTTCACAAATATAAATAGTCATATGGATCAAAAGGGGTAGCAGACAGATTTCTGTTTCCCCCCAAATCTCTTCCTTCTCATTTTCTGCCTTAAAAAACAGAAGACTATGGGGCGCCTGGGTGGCTCACTTGGTTAAGCGACTGCCTTCGGCTCAGGTCATGATCCTGGAGCCCCGGGATCAAGTCCCACATCGGACTCCCTGCTCAGCAGGGAGTCTGTTTCTCCCACTGACCTCTCTCCTCTCATGCTCTTTCTGTCTCAGATAAATAAATAAAATCTTAAAAAAAAAAAAAAAAACAGAAGCCTATACATAGGTATTCATTCATTCATTCACGTGCATGTGCAACTCACATTCTTGAGTTCCCAAGGCGTAGCAGGAACAGCCCTGAGCACTTGCCTCAGGGGAGAAGTGACATTTCAGCAGAGCCATGAATGATCACCATTCATTCCTTTTCCAGAACATAAAGCTAAATTACTTTGTCCATCCCCCTTATACATGTGGCCAGTTCTCACTGATGGAATTTGAGCAGAGGTAAAATTTCACCTCTGGGTCTAGGCAATTAAGAACTGATGAGTTTCTTCTCCACTCTCTCCTTCTTCCCATTCCTTGGCTACCTGAGACCATTGCTAAAGCTGAAAATGCAACCAGATGGAAGACCAGGTCCCTGACTATCTTCAAAGAGCAAGGCTCACCCCACCACCCACTACTCTTGATTGGATTGTAATGTAAATGAAAAATAAAATTTATGGTATGAACTACTAACATTTGGGGAATATCCCCCCCCTTCCGCAGCGGGTAGCTTAACATACCCTGATTAACGCTGTCATAAATGGCGGCATATAGATTAAGACACTAGAAAATTGTTGTCTTTTGCTCTAGGCATTGCATGGGAGACTTGGAACATGAAAATTTGTCATAAGTGTTAGGTCAAAGAGACATTAAGTTTGTCCCAAGTGGACAAATAAATATCTTTATGGCTACACAGCTCTATGTGCTCTCTCTCTGGTGGCCACCAGATCAGAATGTTGACATCTGGGGGCACCTGGGTGGTTCAGTTGGTTAAGCATCTGCCTTCAGCTCAGGTCATGATCTTAGGGTCCTGGGATTGAAACCTGCATTAGGCTCCTTGCTCAGCAGGGAGTCTGCTTCTGCCTCTCCCTCTGACCCTCCCTCTCTTCATGTGCACGCTCTCTCAAATAAATAAATAAAATCTTTAAAAAAAAAAAAAAAGAATGCTGACATCTTAACCTGAAAGCTAGTATAGAATCAGATTCATCATATCATCTTCATCATCTTTATCAGCCCTTGTGAATCTCTTACATGCATTTTGAAGAATTTCCCTAAGTGAGCTGCAGGAGGTCCAGCAACTCTCAAAGCGGAGTACAGAGTTGACTCTTGGACAACATGGGTTTGAATTGCACGGATCCACTCATACATGAATTTTTTATAGTGCGGTGTTGTAAATGTATTCTCTCTCCCTTATGATTTTTAGTAAGACTTTTTTTCTCCAGCTTACTTTATTATAAGAATAGAGCATATAATACATGCAACATACAAAATATGTGTTAATTGACCATGTTATCAGAAAGGCTACCAGTCAACAGTAGGCTATTAGTAGTTAAGTTTGGGGGGCGTCAAAAGTTATACCCAGATGTTTGCTCAAGGGGTCAGCATCCCTAACCTTGCCTTGTTCAAGGGTCAACTGTTTGTTGAGAAATATAAAATAGGAGTGAGAAGATAACTCTGAAGGCTCTTGAATATCTCATTAGGGAGGTCGTATACTAATCTCCTGGACACATACTGAATAAACAGGACTCTTTGTGGTGGGGTGAATTTCTTCCTTTTTCTTTTCCTCCTCCTGTCATCTTTTCTCCTGGGTAACCGGGACCCACTAAAGCTAAGGTATCAGTGGGAAAATGGCTGGTCATAGACACTCCACCAAGATACCCAGCATGATGGAGGCCTCTTTTCTCAGCATCCTTGCCCCAAAGCCCTTCCCTAACACATTGCCATCCTCCTCCTCCAGACCCCATTAATCAATGAAACTTCTTAGCACTAAAGAAGTTTCTTTCTTTAGCACTAAAGAAGGCTGACAAGTTTCAAGGAAGCCTAAATGAAAAATATTCAGCCGCTAGCACAAGAGGAATAGCACCAGTGGGATCAAAGGAAGGTTATAAAAGAGGAAAGGAAGAAAGAGAGGATTCAGAAAAAAAGGAGGATTTTTCTACCAACTACAGCATCAACTCACCTCAATGGGAAGCTGGGCCAAAGAGGATGAAAGACAGGTAGGGCACATCATGTGGACTTGCCTCAGGGTTTCAGAACAAATGTCCCCAGACTCACTGAATAAAGCAGAGAGACATTTAAATCCCTTCCTGTGAACTCTACATGGGTTGGAAGTGATGATTCACACCTGAAATAAATGGCTGTGCATTCTTCTGGACTCCACGGACAAAGGCTTAAACTGTGTCAGTTTGCTTAAGCTGGAACTACATTTTCCAAAATCTCTTTCTCTCTGTGGTTCTATGTAAGACTGAGCAAAAGAGAAAATTGGACAAGATTTGGAAGGTTCAAATGAAAGAGAAACTTTATCCACTGTTGGTGGGAATGCAAGTTGGTGTAGCCACTTTGGAAAAGAGTGTGGAGATTCCTTAAGAAATTAGAAATAGAGCTACCCTATGACCCTGCAATTGCACTACTGGGTATTTACCCCAAAGATACAGATGTAGTGAAAGGAGGGGCTGTATGTACCCCAATGTTCATGGCAGTAATGGCCACAGTCGCCAAACTGTGGAAAGAACCAAGATGCCCTTCAACAGACCAATGGATAAAGAAGATACGGTCCATACATACAATGGAGTATTATGCCTCCATCAGAAAGGATGAATACCCAACTTTTGTATCAACATGGATTGGACTGGAGGAGATTATGCTGAGTGAAATGAGTCAAGCAGAGTCAGTTATCATGTGGCTTCATCTACTTTTGGAACATAAGGAATAACATGGAGGACATTAGGAGAAGGAAAGGAAAAGTGAATTGGGGGAAATCAGAGGGGGAGATGAACCATGAGAGACTGTGGACTCTGAGAAACAAACTGAGGGTTTTGGAGGGAAGGGGTGTGGGCGGATGGGTAAGCCTGGCAGTGGGTATTAAGGAGGGCATGTATTGCAGGGAGCACTGGGTGTGGTGCATAATCAATGAATCTTGGAACACTGAAAAAATAAAATTAAATTTAAAAGATAAAAATTAAAAAATAAAATCCATAGTATTTATCAAAATTTACATCTACTATATGGGTACCATCCAGGAAATCTGGTATTTAAAGAAAGTTAGAGGCAGTTATGCTTATTAAAAAGAATAACAATTGGCACTTCAAAAAAAAAAAAGGAAAGATTCGCATGATTAAATGGCAAAAAAACAGAGATGCTGTCAAGTTCTAGATTGTCCTTGCTGCCCATGTCTCTCTCTTCTTCCTAACCGCTCGCCCTGCTCACTACCTGAGTCCCAGGCCCACGTCCGAAGCGTGGCTGAGGACCTACAGAGCTGACAGCTGTCTGAAGGCTTTTCCACAGCTCTTCTGTGGATTCTACTTGAGCGGCCAGGTGTGCCCAGCTTTCTAGAAGCATTGCAAGTTCTGACCCTCTAAGTTCACCTACACCAGGGCTTCTTGGGGGCAGGTTAGACTTTGATCCTTCAATTTCACTTCCAGACCTTTTTGTCCCCCATTTCTCCCACAGTTCTCTAAGATCTTACTCTTATATTCATAATACTCTAATGGTTCTGCTTCCCTGATTGGAGTCTTCTGGTTCGCCATGCACGTGCTTGGCTGCCCAACAGGAAGATTACATGGATTGTACCTTTCTTCCCTTCCCCTATGAAAGACAAAGTGCTGGTTTTATATATATAGGACTACAAATATTTGGGTAAAATTACACACCAGTAGATGTCTCCCCAAGAAAGGGTGGTTATTTAGTTGCCCCCTGGCTTCATAGGATGACTCTACCATAGTATGGAAACTGCCAGTTCACTTCTCAAGCTTAGAAACTTGCTTCTTATCCCCTTTAGCATTCTAAGTTAAACTCTGTTGAAGAAGAAGTCTCAGTAAAGCTCACTTGGAACTGAGCTAGACAATAGGGTCTATTAATATTTATAGGGCCTGTCTCTGCATGTAGCATGGGGAATAAAATTGTTGTAGGTCATGACATTTCTATCTTATAGTCCAAACACTACACCCTGCAGAAATAACCACATGAGACGCTGAGTGATCATCAGAAGGTTGTCTAGGGTGGAAAGTAGAACCAAAATTAAAGGAGTTAGGAGAAATAGTGAGTGATTCATAGCATCAAGTTATGATAGCCATCATCAATACTACAGAACAGACTGGCCTGTCACAGTTGTAGACAAGCTGTGTGGTTTCACTCACCAAGAGTACAGCCCTACTCCTAGATCTCTCTGTGGTAGATTAGAGTCTTGGGCCCCAGTTCTTCTTCCCTTACTGTACCCATCCTCTTTGCCATGACTTTGAATTTCCTTCCACTCAAGGAGTGGAATGTATTTCCTTACCCTTTGATTATGGGTCCAGTCATTTGACTTGCTTTAGCCAATAAGGTGACACAGAACTAAGAGTGTGAAAGTTCTGAGCTTAGCTGAAGAGGCCTCACATGATTCTGCCTGTCCTTTTGTGCTTCTGCCAATGCCATGAGAAGATTTTTGCTGAGCCAGCCAGCTGGTCCGAAGAGGATGAGAGACATGGAGCAGTCATTCCAGATAAGCCCAGACTGGATGAGGTAATCCCCAGCTGACCAGCAGACACATGAGAAATAATAGATGATTGTCATTTTATGTCATGGCATATGGGGACTGTTACCCAGTAATAGTTTCCTGACACACCCTCCAACCGTGATTTTCTGTAGTGAGGTGGACAAAGAGCTCCTACTCCATTGTGGCCCCAGAGTTCCAGATCAGCGTGCCTAGGACCCCCTCTCAAGTCACTTGGGGGCACCAATTGGGCCAATGGTAAGTAAGGGGATTCAGCCTCACACCCTCAGTAAAATTCTGTTTGACATTTTCTATCCTTTTGGTCAGACATAAAATCTATATATATTTCACAGCAGAAAAAAAGAAAGATTTAAAAACTCCTCAGAAGAGTATGCCTGAATATGAGTGGCTGTTTACAAATGCAACTCAAGCTCACTGTCTGAAATAAAATTTGAAGGCTATCATTTGTGATTTTTGTTTTCGTCAGAGTTTTAGGAAAAGTCATCCGCCCAGCAAAATCCCCAGGCAGTTTAGGATGCCAAGACTTTCTTTCCTTCTCTTTAAAATTGCTCCAAGTCCATAAGGAAAATTCATGAATAAATGTGGTTGGCAGATGAACCACATAGCCAACGATGTATTCTTAATGACAATTGCATCTTAATTTGTTAGTTTGACGTATGCATTGATCTTTATATAAATTAGAGGCATTGGTTGGAAGGGGAGGTGTCTTCAAAATATTTTGGAATAGTGTTTTTTTAAGACATTCTTTCTTTCCCCATGACTCCCTGCTTCTCGCTAGCTTCCCCCGCCCCTTTAGTTTATGAGGGGATGGATGAAGTTGGGATATTTTTTGAGGAAATATGGGAGGTCTGCAATCCATTTCCTACTCGATGTGAGCTTCGTTTACCAGAAGGAAAAAGAAAAATAACAAGGCAAACACACTTCCAGCAAAACTGGACAGCAGCTCCGTGGACTGGCTTTTAAAGAGCTATTGTATCACTCTGTTAGGTGACAACACTCCAGGGACAGGACGGGGTCTGTGAGGGCCAGTGAAGCATACTCTTCCATTCCTAAAAAACATCCCCTCAGGAAACAATTTGGCGTTTCCTGCAAAACATGAACTTGCTTGGCAGTCTGACCAACTCATCACCCCTGTTCATCTCATACTGCATGCCTGATTAATAACAGTGAATAGTCCGAGAACACAGTGAATACAACTTCGAGAGGAAAAGGGGACAAGGGGAGAAAATAACAACCCCTGCCAAACAGATACACATTCACGCATGCCTACACGCTTATGCATACCCTTAACATATACATACACTTAACATATAAAGCCACTTAAAAATGTTGAGAAATATAAAACGTCTTGATCAAAACCACATGCCATTGGGGCGCCTGGGTGGCTCAGTGGATTAAGCCTCTGACTTCAGCTCAGGTCATGATCTCAGGATCCTGGGATCGAGCCCCCCATCGGGCTCTCTGCTCGGCAAGGAGCCTGCTTCCCCCTCTCCCTCTGCCTGCCTCTCTGCCTACTTGTGACCTCTCTTTCTTTGTCAAACAAATAAATAAAATTTAAAAAATAAAAAAACACTTGGCATTACTGAGAACAGGGTTAATAACTACTTCCCTCCTCCCATCCAAATACATTCGGAATGATAACAGCTGCGATTCTCTGCGGACCTACCATACACCAAACACTGTGTAATGGTATACATACATATTTATTTTTAATTCTTGCAACAACCCTTCAGAGTGGGGATTATTGTCTAAACCTTATAAATAAGTGACTTTTCCAAGGTCACAAGGAAATGATGAGGAAGTCAGGATTTGACCCCAAGGCTACGTGTGACTCTAAAGGATCTCAACTTAAGGGGTCGGCCTGTTTAGTCAAATGTTTAGTCAAAATGTTATCTCATCCTCAGTGCCAGTCACTGGTTCAAGAATGAGAATGTGACCGGGTTCTGGCCAAAGAGATAGGAAGAGGCATTTTATTAAATCACAGTCTTGGTCAGCAAACTGGGAAGTCCAGACATAGGAGTTACATTTACATAAATTCAATTCATTACTTAAGGTCCATTGAAATCGCCATGTCCTCTATGAATTCTTGACTTGTTCTAGATGGAGCTCCAATGATTACAAGAAACAGAAACCCAATCAAATAAATTCAAGTAAAAGACAGAGCATGGTATTTTGGTCAAGGAGACAAAAGGAACACAGTTTGTCAGGAATCTCAACCAACGAGCCCCAGGAAGAACGGGACCCAAGGTACACCAGATACCCCTCGGTCCCTCATCTTCTGGAAACTGCTTCTTTCTGCACACCTGTACATCCCAACCCGCCTCTTGAAGTCTCTAATCTCTCAGAGCAAGAGTCTGTACCCAGTTCCACAATGGCTGCCTTCACACCAACTCTACTAGACCTTTGAGCTCAGGGCCCACAACCCAAAGGAAGTAACTGCATGTCCCTTTCCAGATTCCAGCCATCTGTAGCCTCAGCTCAGATTTTCCACCCACAAGGCCGAGGTTGCTGGCCCATCTTCCTCAGCTTGCAGTTGGGCACCCCTGGGTCAGATGTTGACCTTGGCCCAGTCAGAGGCAGGGGGGAAGGGAGGATCACATGATTTGCTGCTGCACTGTCTAGGGCAGGAAGCACCCTGAAATCCAGGAAGTGCACTCCCTGTTTCTTTACAGCTGGTTTATGCACCTGCTTTAGCACTCAACTTTCACTTGCCTCCTCTTGCTCCCCAAATGCCTTTATCTTCTAGGCTCCTAGAGAACCACACCTTATCTTTATGTTGCAATACCTAGGGGAGTGCTAAGAACACAGTGGACACTTAAACATTGTTTGCTGTGTTAGAGTTCATCGTGGGGCAGGACAGATGACCAAGAAGAATGTCTTTATTCTTTTCCTTGCCCACAGAAAGACCAACAGAACTAGAAAGAGAATATACAACATGATCACAAGTCTTTAACCTCACTATCTTAGCTTCAGGCTAGCAGAGAAGAAGAAGAATTTGACCCTGAGCACACAGACTATCTAGAGGTCCTTCTAACACTCACTTAAAGCAGCATCCAGGCCAATAGCTCTCAACCTAAAATAATGCTTCCATGTACCATGTCCTTGCTCTGATTCCATCCCTTTATCACCCATTCAGAGAAATCTACTACAATTAAAATAAATGACTCTTCTGCTATTAGAGTGGTAAGTTTGATTCTGTGCCGATTTGCAAAAAGAGAAAGAAAAGAAAGTAAATACTTTCAAAACCTTGGTATTCAATTATTAGTAACAAATTATTGGAAGCCATGCTACAACTGGCATTGTAATTGAAAGCTGTTAATGTGGGACATTCCGCTGCCAGCCACTGAGATGACACTAACTGTATCAATGAGGATACTGTCAGCCACAAGTAACAGAAAAACCCAATTGAAAGGGTCATAAAAATAAAGAAATGTATTAACTTGTGTGGTGGCTTAAATCATGTTCATAATTCTTTGACATTCCTCTCATCAAAGGTTGGGCTTTACGTCCTCTCTCCTTTTTGTAGGCCAACCATAGTGACTGGTTGACCAAGAGAGCACTATGGAAATTACAGAATGTGGAAATAAGGAAATAGGACCTAACAAGCCATACAATTTCTACGTGGCTGTTTTTGGGCGCTTGCTCTTGGAATCCAGCCACCATGCTCTAAGGAAGCTGCCGCAGTTTGTGGGGAGACCCACAGGGAGAGGCCCACACAAAAAGAACCAAGGGCCAAGACCCTCAGATCCGATGAAGCCGTCTTGGAATTGGGTCCTTCAGCCCCTAGTCGAGCAGTCCTAGCCAACGCATTGTGGAGCAAAGACAAGCCTTCCCCACTGACCACTGCCCCCATAGCATTCAGAAGCTGAATAATGATCAAATGCTATTGATTTAAGCCTCTACATCTTGTGAGGGCTAAACTGAAAGGAAGTGCAAAGGAAGGTGGGTCTCCAGAGTCATTGCTTTAGCAACCCCATTGTGTATCATTGACTGTTTCCCTTCCTTTTGCTCTGCTCTAGATTGCGTAAGCTTTATTCTAAATCCAGTTCTCCTGTTTGTAGAAGGGCTTCCAGGGACAATCAGATCTTCTTTCTTCAATTGAGGTGAGGGAGATGGAATGAATTCCCCCAAACTTCTCTTGAGATATCAACTTTTCCAGATGCTGGCAAATGCCTCTTCCTATCTCTTTGGCCAGAACCCAGTCACATTCTCATTCTTGAACCAGTGACTGGCACTGAGAATGAGATAACATTTTGACTAAATAGGCCGACCCCTTAAGTTGAGATCAACTCCCCAAATCATACTGCTGCTACTTATGGGATAAAATGGATGTTGAGAAAACCACTTTGCTGCTCTAAGACTTTAGAAAAGAGGATGTGGTGCGTGGGAAAACCCTTGGTTATGGCAAACCCCAGATATGATAACTAAGAAAAGATTCACAGGATTGGGACTATCCTGAGTAAGCTACACAAGACCTAGCTTTGTATAGATTATGAAGGACTTGAAGTCTACTTTCTAAATCCATTGACTCAGAACCTTTCCTTTGTCCCCTTTCCTGGCATCTCCCATTTTTATCACTATTTCCCCTTTATCAGCCATCTGCATATTTATACCTACTCTCTGGCAAAGAATGGCCCAGCAAAAAAAAAAAAAAAAATGCACTATTCAATTTCTGGTAACTTTATTCCAATTTCCCTTAGAAGAATAGCCCCCCCCTGAATAGGCAGGGGTTGGTTTCATCGTTTTTCCTATTTTTCCTGATAAAATAATTAGGGCTTTATGGCTTAGGCAGATTATTTCTCCCTGCATCTATCTATTCAAGTGAAAAGAGTAGTCAAAAGATTGATAACCTTTCTAGTTCCAAGAGTTTCTGCATTCTCAGAAGAATGAAACTGGACCATTTCCTTACACCATACACAAAATTGGACTCAAAATGGATAAAAGACCTCAATGTGAGACAGGAATCCATCAAAAATCCTTAAGGAGAACACAGGCAGCAACCTCTTCAATCTTGGTCACAGCAACTTCTTCCTAGAAACGTCTCCAAAGGCAAAGGAAGCAAGGGCAAAAATGAACTATGGGGACTTCATCAAGATCAAAGTCTTTTGCACAGCAAAGGAAACTGTCAACAAAACCAAAAGACAACCAACAGAATGGGAGAAGATATTTGCAAATGACATATCAGATAAAGGGCTAGTATCCAAAATACAAAGAACATAACCAACTCAACACCCAAAGAACAAATAATCCAATCAAGAAGTGGGTAGAAGACATAAACAGACATTTCTGCAAAGAAGACATCCAGATGGCCAACAGATACATGACAAAGTGCTCCATGTCACTTGGCTTCAGGGAAATACAAATCAAAACCACAGTGAGATACCACCTCACACCAGTCAGAATGGCTAAAATTAAGAAGTCAGGAAATGAGGGATGCTGGCGAGGATGTGAAGAAAGGGGAACCCTCCTACACTGTTGGTGGGAATGCAAACTGGTGCAGCCACTCTGGAAAACAGCATGGAGATTCCTCAAAAAGTTGAAATCACACTACTGGGTATTTACCCTAAAGATATAAATGTAGTGATCTGAAGGGGCACATGCACCCAAATGTTTATAGCAGCAATGTCCACAATAGCCAAACTATGGAAAGAACCCAGATGTCCATCAACAGATGAATGGATAAAGAAGATGTGGTATATATATACGATGGAATACTATGCAGCCATCGAAAAAGAAGAAATCCTGCCATTTGCAACAACGTGGATGGAACTAGAGAAATTACACTAAGCAAAATAAGTCAATCAGAGAAAGAAAATTACCATATGATTTCTCTGATATGAGGAATTTGAGAGGCAGGGTGGGGGCTGTGGGGGGTAGGGAGGGAAAAAATGAAACAGGATGGGATCGGGGAGAGAGACAAACCATAAGAGACTCTTAATCTCAGTAAACAAACTGAGGGTTGCTAGAGGGTGTGGGGGGAGGGATGGGGTGGCTGGGTGATGGACATTGGGGAGAGTATGTGCTATGGTGAGTGCTGTGAAGTGTGTAAGACTGATGATTCACAGACCTGTACCCCTGAAACAAACAATACATTATATATTAATTAAAAATAAATAATAATAATCAAAAACTAAAAACAAAAAAACAAACAAAAAAAACCACGTTTCTGTGTTCCGCCTCCTATCTTCTCCAAAATGGCCGTCGTCATGCCTGAAAATCAAATGTTATTTTGTGGCAGTCGTGCTCTATGTTCTTCTTCAGAGTCACCATCACACTGTCTTTAGTTTGCTTTCGCCACTCTGGGCCATCTCCAAATTCTGCCTTCCTTCTTTACGTCCAGGACTGGTTAAATGTAATGAAGATTCCTTAACTATTCTACATGGAGTTTTTCCTGCTCATACCTGTTGGCGTTGTGCTGACTCCTTTAAAGACAGTACAGTGTTGGGATGGTCTCCAGAAAATATTTAATTTCCCAAAATTGAACAGGATATTTCTTGGGGGAAAAATACATGTGTGGGTTAAATTTCAGGTGCTCAAAATAGACATCTACTTATAGTCTAAGAACCACACTGTCCTCTACTTCAAATGTGTACTTCTAGAAGTGGCTGCTAGGTTTTCCCAGGATGTCACCCTCCAGTCAGAGTTCACTGTCTCATGAGAAGGCACCCGACCCAAGGAATGCCCATCAAAATCTTTCTCTAGAACTGTTTTTTTCCAAACTATAACCAGGAAAGGTCAGTTCTCTTTTTAGTGATGGAAGAACTTTTGGTGGACATATCTCCAAGGGAGAAGTCAACATACAGTAAAAAGCAATAAAGTAGAGGGGTGCCTGGGTGGCTCAGTGGTTTAAAGCCTCTGTCTTCAGCTCAGGTCATGACTCCAGGGTCCTGGGATCGAGCCCCACATCGGGCTCTCTGCTTATCGGGGAGCCTGCATCCTCCTCTCTCTCTCTCTCTGCCTGTCTCTCTGCCTACTTGTGCTCTCTGTCAAAAAAAAAAAAAAAAAAAGACAGTAAAGTAGATATTCCAAGAGAAGTAAAGATGGTGTAAGAGGTTCCAAATGCACTAGATTTTTTTTGCTCCATTCAGTCTTGAGGGAAGATGCATCCTGTTTTTTCCACTGTTCTGGTACATAAGCCACACTGGTTATAAACCCACAAATTATATATTTTGTCTAAGTTAACACATGTTTAGTTTCTGTCACTCAAACACGAGACAACGTGAATTCTCAAAAAAAAACTAGGTCCTTACAAGATTCTTTAGAGCTGGGTCATTGGCTTTTTCATTTGATTATGATTTGCATACATTTTCATTTGCTTTGCCTGCTCCCCCTCAGTATTGGTTTAAGGCATACGGTACTGGAAAAAAGCATGGGATTTAGAGACAGAAGACCTGACTTTAAATTATGGCTTTCATACTTTTTTGTGGTAGTCAAGGACCTCCCTGAGTCTCAATCTCTTTCTTGCAAAATGGAAATAAAAATAGTCTTTGCCAGGGGCGCCTGGGTGGCTCAGTGGGTTAAAGCCTCTGCCTTTGGCTTAGGTCATGATCCCAGGGTCCTGGGATGGAGCCCCTCAGCAGGGAGCCTGCTTCCTTCTCTCTCTCTGCCTGCCTCTCTGCCTACTTGTGATCTCTGTCTGTCAAATAAATAAATAAAATCTTAAAACACACACACACACACACACTTTAAAAAAAAATAGTCTTTGCCTTAGCAATCTCTCAGGGTCATTATTATGATCAAAATAAGAAAATGGGAAGGGACTGGCCATATTCACCTTCGCATTCCTAATGTCTTCCGTAAAACGTGGAACAGGGGCATAGATACTGAACAAATCTTCAATGAGTGAAAGAAAAAACATTAAAGCATTCTGTACACTAAAGCACTATTTAGGTGTGAATTAAAATGATTGAGACCATTTCACAATAGTGGAGTGTGTGTATAAAGATTTATGTTGGGGGCACCTGGGTGGCTCAGTGGGTTAAAGCCTCTACCTTCGGCTCAGGTCATGATCCCAGGGTCCTGGGATCAAGCCCTACATTGGGCTCTCTGTTCAGCAGGGAACCTGCTTCCCCCTCTTTCTCTCTGCCTGTGTCTCTGCCTACTTGTGATTTCTGCCTGTCAAATAAATGAATAAAATCTTTAAAAAAAAAAAAAGATTTATGTTGGCAGGTTAAGTTGATCTTTGGGCTGAATGACAAATTTTAACTTCCTATAAGCTTTCTATCAACCAGATGTAAAGTGAACAGAATTTGTGTCCAGTCCCTCTATTCTCTTTGGTTGTTCTCCCTCTGTTTGGTCCAGACAGTGTGTCAAAGAGTCTATGGCCCCAAGTTCTAAAAGCGGCCAGTGCTTTGGAGCTGCTAGATGCTGTTGCAGAAGCATCAAGATGCCGATGATGGCGAAGAAAGTGATTATTAAAATGATCCAAGGCCCTTTCACTTATGATTAGCACATGAACTGAACTCTTCCTTTGAAGCATCAACACAGCTAAGGCTCCTACAAAACTCTCAGGATGGAAATTGCCCATTTGTGTCTCTTTTTTCCCTCCTAAATGCCTACTGTAAAATTACATAAGGAAGACCTGAGGATATAAGAAGCACCATTGCTGGGGTGCCTGGGTGGCTCAGTGGGTTAAGCCTCTGCCTTCGGGTTGGGTCATGATCTCAGGGTCCAGGGATTGAGCCCTGCATCAGGCTCTCTGCTCAGCAGGGAGCCTGCTTCTCCCTCTCTCTCTGCCTACCTCTCTGCCTACTTGTGATCTCTCTCTGTCAAATAAATAAATAAAATCTTTAAAAAAGAAAAAAAGAAGCACCATTGCCTGGGTCCATTCAATGTAGGGCAAACAGATCTTAGTTTTCGGGCCTCATTGAACACTCAATGGTTCAATAAGTTAGTTGCAGGTACTAGGTGCCTGTAACTTAAAGCTCCCAACCCTTTACATTGTACAGTAGGTGAACAACCTCTGGATACAATAATAAGTGTATCCTGTTGGGATAAAAATGTTTTCTCCTGGGGTACCAGGGTGGCTCAGTGGGTTAAGCCTCTGCCTTCGGCTCAGGTCATGATCTCAGGGTCCTGGGATCGAGCCCCACATTGGGCTCTCTGCTCAGCAGGGAGCCTACTTCCCTCCCCGCTCTCTAGGCCTGCCTCTCTGCTTACTTGTGATCTCTCTCTGTGAAATAAATAATTACGATCTTTTAAAAAAAAATGTTTTGTCCCACTAACTTTGACTTCTTCCATTTATAAGGAAAACTTTATCTTTGACCAAATTTCCTCCAGCAAAGATTGTTGAAAAAAAAATACATTCTTGTGGGTTTTAGATATTTTTTTTTAAATCCCCACCAATAGATCACTAACTTAATGTTAATCATTTGAAATAAGTTATCTCCCACTTTCTTACCTTAATAGACATAATGTTTTACGTGTCCTTTAACCTCTGTTGTACTAATGAGAAGTACAGAAGAAACTTGCTTGGCATATTCAAGGGGCAGTGAGAGGTCCAGAGCAACGAGAGGGAGAAGGGGGAACCAGGGACAGAGAAGCATAAGGTAGGGTTCAGGGTAAAAGAGATAACATTGGCCATCGTAAAGACTTTTGCCTTTATTCTGAATAGGCTGAGAAGTCATTGGAAGGTTTGGAGAGTAGAGAAATGACGTGAACAGTTTTAACATTTATTTAGATCAGTCCAGCTATTGGGTTGAAAGGGGATGGCAGGGAGCAAGGGCAAAGCTGGAGGCAGAGAGACAGGCTAGCCATCCGACTATAACAGAGGCAAAGGAGGAGGGTGGCTATGAAGGTGATGCTTGTGAGGTTTGCAGGATACAACATGAGCAAAGACGCAGCGTAGTGATGGGCATAGTCAGTCCCCAGTGGATGAGGGATATTATCAGTATGATGGCATTCTGAACCCCAAGACTCATCAATAAATGGTTGGCTGATCAAATGGCAGACCTAGCTGTGTGATTATAAGTCAGAGTTGATGTCAGGATTAGAAAAGGACCTTTTTGAACATTCCTACATAGATCAGCCAAAATGAAATTGAGTCAAAACTAAAGAGTTTATGCTTCTCCTCCTTGAACTGTCTGCTTGGATCATTTGAAGAATGATACACACACACACACACAAGCACACACAGGTACATACATACATGCACACACATGTGAAAACCCTGTGATCAAAAAGGTTGTTGAAATGTTACAGTTGCCCAGAATCCAGCCTGGCCTTGCAACACTCATAGATATTAAAAATCATTTCTACACTCTTACATTTTTTGGTTTAACAAGCACAAGAGGCCATGAACTCCAATATCTGAAGCAAACGTGTTAAACATCTGGGATCTGGCGTAAGTTTCTCCTGTGGGATGCATTGTTTGTGCAAACTTTTATTGAATAAAAAAAAAGTAAGGACTGAGTTTCAAAATATTCGTGTAACCTAGTAAGAATATTTCTCTGAAACCAAAGTCAAAACACAGAGCTCTTCAAACCATTGAATAAACTTAATTTAAAATCAGGCTAGAAATCAGTTCTTAAAACAGAGAGTGTCTAACTGGAATCAAGCTTACAATCCTGAGCTCTCACGCTAACAAGAAAATGGCTTGTCTAAATTAAGTGGATTTTTCCAGGCTAATGGCTGAGGCTCACAACCACTCTCAGAAAGGCATGGCAAGTCTGTCACTTAAACACAGTTGATCTTGGGCAATTTACTTCACCCCTGGCCTCGGTTTTCCTTATTTCCTATTTTTAAAAAAAATTGGTAAAAACAATACTGCCCCACAGGTCTTGGAAATTTGTAAGCATGAAAAAAATAGAATACTAAGGGTGACACAACTTTTAAAGCTCTCTAAAAATAGACACACAGAAGAGGACATATTTAGAGGGAGGATGAAGAAGTAGAATTAAGAAATTATTATTAGAATATGGGAGAGATCAAACCAGCTGAATAAAACTCTGAAAGAAGAAACGCTAAGGGCAGCCTTCTGGAATGTTCCTCAAGGATGGGACAACCTCTCATATTCTCTGACTGTCTCCTCAAGGTGCCCAAGGCATCTCCTGACTGATAGATGGACAAGTCCCTCTGATTTCTACAACCCATACCCTGAGCATTCTAAGGGTGAGTGTAGGTAAAGAAGCCTACCCCCACAATGCTTGGCAGGCTGAAGAAGAAGAAGTAGAAAAGAAGTATGTCTCCCAACAGGGGAATAGGTGTGATTCTTGCAATCTACATCTCCCTTCTGAGAGGGGCTTCCAGGCCTTACAAAGTATTTTCATGCAGCTGGGCATTAGAAGGCGTTTGGCCTGAGTGGTGGGCTAGGGGCTGAGTTTAAGAGTTGGAGTTTTGCATCATAGGGTGAGATGGATTTGGAGTTTGGGGACTTCAGGAGCAGAAAGGATGCAGGAACAGGTTGAGCATGGAAGAGGGAGCCAGTGAAACAGCAGGAACAGAGATCTAAAATATGTATTCCTCTCTGTCTCATCTTCCCTCTCAAATCCTCAGTAAAGCTGACTACACACCCAAATGAAAATGGTGTTGTGTTAGCTTCCCATGGGTGCTGTAGCAAAGGACCACAAACTTGGCTGGAAACAACAGAAATTTATTCTCTCACATTTCTGGAGGCTCGAAGTCCAAAATCAATGTGTCAGCAGAGTCAAGCTCCCTCCGACGGCTCTAGAGAAGAACCCTTCCTTGCCCCTTCCAGTTTCTGGCTCCTGGAAATCCTCAGTGCTTTTTGGCTTGTGGCCACATCATTCAAGCTCTGCTTCACCTTCACATGCCCTTCCTTCTCTCTCTGTATCTTTATAACTTTTTTTCCTATAAGAACATCAGTCATTGGCTCTAGGGCTCACCTTAATCCATTATGACCTCATCTTAACTTGATTAATTACATATCCAAATACCTTATCTGAAAATTAAGCTTACATTTTGATGTTCCAGGTGGGCATGAATGGTGGGGGAAGGGATACACTCTTCAATCCACTAAAGTGTTGTTTCATCTTGTTTTTGTGGAAATCAAGCAAGAGGCAGAGTTTTATGTCAGGGTCAATTTGGCAAGGGACTGGGTTGGTAGTGAAAGGGCCTGTGAAGAGAATTCAAGAGAAGTTCAGTGTTTGGAGCCAGAAGTGATCATGAAAATAAAAGCCCCTCAGCCTCCCATGGGAATTTCAGAAATCGGGAATGGATCTGGAATTCCATAGGGCATGGAATGAGGAGTTTCAAGGCAATATTATCTACACCTTGTAGACCAAGGAGACCACAGCTGGCGTTTGGGTTACCAATAAAACAAACACACCTGTGAAAGGAGAAAACAGAGAGGTAGGAAAGAAGGAAGAACTAAAGCAAAAAAAGGTAGGGAGACAAGTAAGAAAAACAGATGGGTCTTTGAAGGACTACCAAGGAGAAAGAAGCATAAGCTCCTTAGAGTCAGGGTTAAGGATCCAGCACAAGACCTGGTATATAAAAAATACTCAAGATAAGTTTGAGGAAAAAAGGAAAGGAGAGAGGGTGGAAGGAGGGAAGGAGAGAGAATGAAGGGGGAGGGAGGGAGGGAGGGATGCAGAGAAAGAGGGAGGAGTGGGGGAGAGGACTCATGGCAGGCCTCATGCACCATGACCAAACATTGCCTCTGCCATCACCCAGAGCTGTCCATAGAGTGGCTGCCTAGTCGTGATCCTACATTAACTTTGAAGACCAGAGCACCACATGGGAAGACTTTCTACCTCTTTCTTCTTCTTCTCTAATTCCATATTCTACCTGAGGCTTCTGAACTCTTTCCTTTCCTGGTGATGCATATTCTATCTCAGCTCTAGTCAGAGCTGCACACTTCTGGCCTCCATGTGGTCTCTGCAGTCCCTCCCAGTGTCAGAATTCACCTTACTGACTCTCACAAAAGGACATGAAAGTATCCTCAATTAGTGAATGTCCTTCAACACAAAAAGGCAAGGAAAGCCTTGTGGATTGAATAAAAGCTTTCATATTGCTTGAGATACTAGCAGTGAAGATGGTTTTAGGAAGGAGAAAAGAGCTAGAGCAGGAATCAAGGAACCAACATGCCCATCTACCACCAGGTCAAGGGGGCTAGTCCATCCCCCAGCCCCACCTCAGATCCTTCATTGTAAAGACAGTAACTGGACCTTGTGACATAATTTCTAAATTATTTCAGACCTATACAGTCTCTATGGGGCATTATCAATAAAATTCAATAAAACTACCTCCCTGGTACATCCAGAGGGTTTTGGAAGAGTGGAAATGTTGCTAGAAATCATATTCCTAGTTTGTAGAAAGTGAAGATGATTTGGGGGTTCCAGGGTGGCTCAGTGGATTAAGTGTCTGACTCTTGATTTTGGCTCAGGTCATGATCTCAGGGTCCTGGGATCCAGCCCTGTGTCAGCTCCTCCCTCAATGAGGGGTCTGCTTGAGATTCTCTCTCTCCTTTATCTCCTGCTAACCTCACCTTCCACCACCCTCTCGTGTGTGCATGCTCTCTCTCAAATAAATAAATAAATCTTTTTAAAAAAGTGAAGATGATTTCAAGTCTGAAATGAAATGGAAATTGCTAAGGGTGTGCTGAAGTTAATGGGGCCAGTCCAGTCCTCCAAATTCCAGGAACTGTTTATAAACTGAGTCGTGGCCCAGGCAAATGGCTTAGATACTTAGAATATTTGAGGTGAAGAAAGGCATGAGCAATTGCTGCTTGTTGGATGATAGAGAAGAGAGGCACCAAGCATTTCCACATGCGTCATCTTATTTCTCAAAACAAAGAGGAGGCAGCATTATTTCCATTTAACAGATGAGGAAAGTGAAGTTCCTAAACCTCAGCAACTTACTCTAGGTCACAGGCTGGTAAGTGGCAGAATTGGAACCCAAATCCAGCTCTGTTCTGCTCCAGTCCTAGTGGATCTCCTGTCCCACCAGATTGACACAATTACCCCCAGGTGTCTGAATTTTAGAGAGCAAAATTCTTATAAAGGACCTGAGTCATGTCCAGCTCACTGTTCTGTCCTCTGTCATAAAGAATGCAGACATGCTTTGAATTGAGAGTGATGGTTATCTGGCCAGGAGCCAGAACAAAGGGGTGTGAGAGCAGGGATTCTTTTTTTGTTTGTTTGTTAAGATTTTATTTATTTGAGAGAGAGAGAGTGAGAAAGCAGGAGAGGGGAATGTCAAGGGGAGAAGCAGACTCCCTGCTGAGCAGGGAGCCTGATGCAGGACTCGATTCCAGGACTCTGGGATCATGACCTGAGCCGAAGGTGTCTGCTCAACCAACTGAGTCACCCAGGCACTGGAGCAGGGATTCTTAACCAGGTCAAAGCCAGAAACAGAGTAGAAGCTGGATAAAAATTTGTTGAGAAGTTGAGTAGGAGCACCTCGGTGGCTCAGTCAGTTAAGCATCTGCCTTCGGCTCAGGTCATGATCTCAGGGTCCTGGGACCAAGCCCTGCACCAGGCTCCCCATTCAGCAGTGTGTCTACTTGTTCCTCTGCCCCTCACCCTGTTCATGTTTGCATTCTTTCTCTCTCTCTCTCAAATAATTAAAATCCTTTTTAAAAAAGGAGTTGAGTAAATACAGGATTCAGGGTTAAAACTTCCCATAGGTTACAAAAGAAGGATTTCAGTCTCCCAGAAGCCACGTAACTTGCCCTAGGTCAAGAGAACCTAAAAGAGTTCTCTCTTTTTTCCAGAAAGAGCTTGGAAAAAACCAAGGATGTCTAGACTTCCAGACGAGAGCTCTTCCCACCACATTACCAGAACTCCTTAGGCCAAAGGGAATTTTTCCTATACATTTAATTTAATGCAGTATACTTTAGGGGAAAATGAAAGCTAACCTCCAGCCAAGAACATTTATTTGCCTAATGGGTTAACTAGAAAATGACTCTGCGGCTTCAGGAAGCTACTAGGTGGCATGGTTAGTGTAATTTTCAGTTTTCATATTGGGTTATGAGTCACTTGTTTATCTTCACATTCTTTCCTCATATGTGCTATGTGCAGACCACAGTCACTGAGGATAGGCACCCCATCACTCACTCAAGGAAGTGACAGGTTCTCTGTGAGTGGATGACTGTACCTATTTGATCATCAAGGCCAAAGACTGGGTCTTCGGGTTTCTTGTCCCCAAGGAGCCACCCACTCCATGTTCCCAGGGCTCCTTCTCAGAAGGACCCCCAGAGCTCAATCCCTGGCACCAAATTCTCTCTTTCCACATACACACTTCTGACCATCTTTGGAATACCTCCAGCTAGAAGTCTTACCGTCATCTCAAGTTCTGTCCAAGGTATCCATGTCATTGAGACCTGTGCATTTACTTTACTGTACGTAAATTATACTTCAACAACAAAAAAAAAAAAGAAAAGAAAGAAGCGGGCTTAAAATGGAATTCATCCTCCCCCACTACCAACACTACTCCTCCTGAAGTATTCTTTAACCTGATTCCAGGGTTCCCTTAGCCTCCACGCCCAGTACATCACTAAGACCTATGGGTTCCATCTATTTCAATTCTCTTGAATTTTCCCCCCTTTCCCCCTTTTCCTCCATTTTCTCTTGCCAGTTTCCAGGCTCACGTTCACTCACATGACACTGATCACCCACTTTGTGCCAGGCACCATGCCAGCCCTTCAATCTATAATAATGAACAGTGGGTCATGTCCTGAAGGAGTTTGCAGTTTAGAACTCAGAGTGGTAATCACAACCTTGGAGAGGCAGGTCATGCAGAAGGGGTGATTCGGGGTCCACAGGAGCAGGGGGGGGGTGGCGGGGCAGATGGAGTGTCAGGCATAGGTCTGGGAAGCTCCTAGAGGAACTGACCACTGAGGGGAACGTTGATAGATGAACTGGCGTCTGCTGGGTGGGTAAAGAGAAGAAATGTCAAAGCGGACAGCTCTAGCAAGGACATCTGGAGAGAATATATAAGCTTTTCAGGTTGGGGGTGGAGGGGAGTTTGTTTCTGAATTGGTTATAGAAGAGGGGCAAGCAGTGGGAGATGGAGCTGGAGAAGCAGGCAGGGACCAGACCATGGAAGGCCGTGACAACCATAGTCACATGTTCGAACCTTAACCCACGGGCAGAGTGGAAGTCAGTAAAGAGTTTCAAGCAAGAAACTAGTCAGCTTCACGCTTTAGGAAGATCAGGGTAGAGCTAATGATCTCCCATGTGAACAACTGCCACAATTTTCTTGGCTTCTGCCTCTCCCATCTCCACACACCATTTCCAAAATGATCTTCCGACAAACGAGACCAGGTCCCTTCCCTAATTAAAGAGCAAAACAAAGGGAAATGAAGCCCTACCACAGCTCCCCACTGCTAACCACAGCAATGCCCAAACTCTAAAGAAAATTGTTCCAGGAGATGGTGATAGTTGTTCTAGCAGGGGAAACATAGCCCTTGCAAATAAGTTTAATTAACTTTGATACAAAATTAAACGTGCTTCCTTTTTATTGCAGGACTTCTCAGAGTCTCTAATTTTCTAATGTCAATTGTGAATCTTTAAAGAGGAGATTCAGATTCCCCAGTTTATTAAACAAGTAAGTGAACTCTTCCATCTGAGAGCCCTGCTCTCAGCACCTCCCCAGACTAGTGTTCTGTGAGGTGCTGGCCTTTACACCAAAGTCCAGACTCAATTAGATGACAAGGGACATAAATAATCTGGCCTCAACTTCCATCACCCCCTGCCATACACACGTCCCTTCATCCTCTGCTCTGACCACACAGGTCTGCTTAGAATCCTTCCCTTCCTATGCTTGAGGAATTCTTGGTCATTCTTTAAGGCATAGCCAAATATCAACTCCACTCTGATAAACTGGTGTATGGGCGACAGTTGCCAGGACATACAAAAGACTCAAAAGACTAAAGGACCTGGGACAAATAATACATTATATGTTAATAAAATAATTAATTTTTAAAAAAGACTAAAGGCTGCTGCCCATAAAACCACACTATGTTTCTTAAATTCCACATGTGAGTGAAGAGGTAAAACAGATGAGCATAGGGGAAGGGAAGGAAAAATAAGATGAAAACAGAGGAGGGAAGCAAACCGTAAGAGACTCTTTATTTTTTTTTTTAAAGATTTTATTTATTTATTTGTCAGAGAGAGAGAGAGAGAGCGAGCACAGGCAGACAGAGTGGCAGAGGGAGAAGCAGGCTCCCCGCGGAGCAAGGAGCCCAACGCGGGACTCGATCCCAGGACGCTGGGATCATGACCTGAGCCGAAGGCAGCCGCTTAACCAACTGAGCCACCCAGGCGTCCCCGTAAGAGACTCTTTAAAAATATATATATTTTATTTATTTTATTTGAGAAAGAGAGAGAGGGAGAGCATGAGCCAAGGTGAGAGGCAGAGGGACAAGGAGAAGCAGACTCCCCACTGAGCAGGGAACCTGACCCGGGGCTCCATCCCAGGACCCTGGGATCATGACCTGAACCGAAGGCAGACGCTTAACCAACTGAGCCACCCAGGTGCCCCTAAGAGACTTCTAACTCTAGGGGACAAACCAAGGCTTGCTGGAGGGAAGGAGGTGGAGGGCTGGGGTAACTGGGTGATGGACCTAAGGAGGGCACGTGATGTAATGAACACTGGGTGTTATGTGCAACTGGATGAATCATTAAAGTCTACCTCTGAAAATTTTAAAAAATAATAAAATAAAAATACAGAAACAAACAAAAAAGCCACGCTATGGGGGCGCCTGGGTGGCTCAGTGGGTTAAAGCCTCTGCCTTCAGCTCAGGTCATGATCCCAGGGTCCTGGGATTGAGCTCCACATCAGGCTCTCTGCTCAGCAGGGAGCTTGCTTCCCCCTCTCTCTGCCTGCCTCTCTGCCTACTTGTGATCTCTGTCTGTCAGATAAATAAATAAAATCTTAAAAAAAAGAAAAGCCACACTATGTACCATTTTGGGTTAGATTACATTCTGTAATCTATGAATCTGTGAGGAGTGCTAGACTATGTTTTACAAATAAAGGGGAGGGCTGTTGCCTGGAGACTGTGCTCAATCCTATATTTAAAGGGAGTCTGGTTTTTCCCAGCCTCTCTGCTCCAGATTACATGAAGAATCTAGGCACCATGTCCAGCCACTAGATGCCAAAGAGACAAAGAGAAGGCTAGAAAGATTTTTTTTTTTTTAAATGTATTTGTGGGAATGAGTGGGAGGTAGCCTAGCTCCTGGACAGGAGATGCTGGAATGAAGGAAATTGATCCTAGAAGGGACAGCCTGGAGATCAGAAGGAACCCTGAGAAGGTATTGTCATGAAGAACAACCGCAAGGAAGCCCAGCTTGGATCACCAGATGAAGATACTTTCTTTTTGGTGCAGCGACAGCAGGAGGAGGAGGAGGAGAAGAAGAAGAAGAAAGAGGAAGAAGGAAGAAAGAAGAAAGAAGGAGGAGGAAGGAGGAGGAAGGAGGGAGAAGAAGGGGGAAGAAGAAGAAGAAGGGAGAAGGAGAAGAAGAAAAGAAGAAGGAAGAAGGAGAAGGAGGAAGAGAAGAAGGAAGAAGGAGAAGAAGAAGGAAGAAGAAGAAGAAGAAGGAAGAAGGAAGAAGAAGAAGAAGAAGGAAGAAGGAAGAAGAAGAAGAAGAAGGAAGAAGGAAGAAGAAGAAGGAAGAAGGAAGAAGGAAGAAGAAGAAGAAGGAAGAAGAAGAAAAAGGAAGAAGAAGAAGGAGAAGAAGGAAGAAGAAGAAGAAGGAAGAAGAAGGGAGAAGAAGGGAGAAGAAGGAGAAGGAGAAGAAGAAGAAGAAGAAGAAAACACCGAGTCCTGGCTCTGTTCAGGAAGGGGTGCTCTGGAGTCTGGGGAGAAGCTCTGGGCGCTGGGAAGAGAAGACAAGAGGAGCTGGGAGGGCTGTACTTTGCCCCTCAGACCCCGCTGGTCTATCACTGGATGGAACCTAGGCTTGACCCCCTCTCTCGGACTTTGAGATGGAGATCCGAGGATGGGGGTGGAGGGACGAGTCAGAGAAGGGAAAAGGAGAAAGAAGAGAGGACGGGACAAGTGCGAAGAGAGGGCTGAAGGGTAAAGGACTCCTGCCCCCGAGCCCATGACCTCGCTCAGAAGAACAGCAAGGAAGTGGGGTTGAACCTGCAGGGGAAGAAGGAGGCTCCAGCTCCATGGCCACGCTCCACCCCTTCCCTCCCGCCTCCATCTTCAGCAGGTTGCTAAAGAGCTGAGTGAAACCCGGTGAAAATTAAGAAGGAGAGCAGCCTTGAAGCAGTTTCCCAAGATGCAGGGAATGCCTGTGAAGAATTCAGTATTTATTAGGTGAGTATCAGCAGAGCATTGGCTTAGAATTAGCTGGAAGGAGCGACCGCCTCTTCTCCCTGGCCTGCCCCATTAGAGATGGTGCTCCAAATGAGGCAGCCCACTCCTTTTTGTGCACCTTATTGCCCCCAGATCCTTACAGTATCCCTGGGAGCTCTTCACCTACTTGTGAGAAGTCCTGGCTTGTATGAAGAAAAATGATGCCGTGGAATTTTTAAAAACCCGTACGGAGGGACCCTAAGAAGATAATCCATTCCAAAGCCCCAACAGGGAAAAAAATAGGAAGCAAGGGGGTCTAGCTCTCCCCAAATATGCATAAATTCTCAGCTGAAAAGATCCTCAGGACGAACTATGCTTTTCCTGGAAGAAGCAGATAATGATTTTAAGAGTGTCTCTGCACATTGAAATTCAGCAGTGTTATTGGAGTGGGCGTGGGTCTGCTTTTCAGAAAGACTAGCAAGATGCTGTGTGGCAATGCCAGGCCTGGGGTGGAAATCTCCGTGGGGTATTTTTCAGTGTGGAACCAGACAAAAAAACAAAACAAACCCAAAACATAAGACTACAGGTTACAGTAAAGAGCTGAGTTATTTGCCAGTGCCCCAGCCTGGCATCACAACCATGGTGGCTTTTTGGGTGACATTTTTAAGAGCAGAGGATGTTCTATTTCACAAGCATAATGGCAGGCCATGCTCCTCTTTACAGATAAGTTACAAATGGTTCATGATGTGGGAAACACAGGCAGAAGAAAAATTATTAAATTTCCTTACCACCTACAGCCCATTGATAAGTCCTTGAAACAGGCAAAGTGACCTTCCTCGCGGGACTCAACCGCCTTGATGTTAGTTAATACTTTGCTAAGGGCAAAAGGCAATCCTAGCCCGACGCCGGCCCCCAATCCTGTAAGTCAACTTTCACCTATAAAAATTCCTTTGGAAATTTCCTTTCTCTCTAAACCCCCCAAGGATATGGCTCACCAATACACATCTGAAGGATCTCATGACCAAGGTTTTATTAGATGGTAATAAACGAAACCTTGCTTCCAAAATTCCTTAGAGACTTACGTCCTCCCTAACCCCCTCCCAGTTTGAAAGTATATAATGGGCCACTCCTCATGACCCCGGGGCAGCTCTTTCTGCCCAGGGGTTCTGCCCCAAGACTTAAATAAAATCACCTTTTTGCATCAAAGACATCTCAAGGATTCTTTCTTGGCCATCAGTGTGGAACCCTAACATCTTTCCTCCATCAGTTTGTACACTGAGACAGAGAAGAACTCAAGACACCTGTTTTAGAGTTTTTAAAGCAGAGTTGCTATCTTGTGGCACAAGCCAGTTCTGCAATATCAGATGCATTCTGTAGAAGGGTGGACAGCAAGAATTAGAAAAAAGGCTAGGTTGAAACAAAAACAACCCTCCCCAAACAAAAACTACTTTTTAAAAAAAGATTTTATTGATTTATTCGACAGAGAGAGATCACAAGTAGGCAGAGAGGCAGGCAGAGAGAGAGGGAAGCAGGCTCCCCACTGTGCAGAGAGCCCAATGCAGGGCTTGATCCCAGGAATGTGGGGCTCGATCCCAGGACCCTGAGATCATGACCTGAGCCGAAGGCAGAGGCTTAACCCCCTGAGCCACCCAGGCGCACCAACAAAAACTACTTTTACATGATATCAAGCTATCCGATGACTCTCTGGCCCTAAATCAGGCATAATTAATTATTCTGAATAAATTGGCATCATTTGATGTTTGCATCTATGTACAATTTACCCCAACCTTCATTTTACATTATTGCTCAAGAATATCCCAAATTCTGGGGCTCTTGGGTGGTTCAGTAGGTTGGGCGTCTGCCTTCAGCTCAGGTCGTGATCCAAGGGTCCAGAGTTGGGATCCTCTCTCTCTCCTCTCTCTCTCTTTCTCTGCCCTACCCCCCACTGCTTGTTTTTTCCCTCTCTCTCTAATAAACACATAAAATCTTTCACAAAAAAAAAGAATATCCCAAATTCCTAAAAAAAAAAAAAAAAAAAAAAGTTCTGTTAGTCAATGCCTATGAACATGTAATTCCCCTCTATGAGAAGACACCAATAATGGCAACTTAGGAGATCATTCCCAGGTTGAAACCTGTTATCTCACCCCTATGGTTTATTACACTGATGGCTGCCGGCAAAGATTCACGAGGAGGAAGCATTAGCAAATCAAAGATTCTAACTGTGATAAATCTTGCCTCTCTGTGCCTTTGCCCTGAGGCCTCTAGGGTTTTTGTTTTCTTTCCTTTAATCTTTCAGTTGCTCACAGATTCTAATGAAGACATGGTCATGTTAAATAAAGGCACTAAGAAATCTGAAAACAAAAATATCAATAACAGGAGCTTGGGTGGCTCAGTTGGCTGAGCAACTGCCTTCCACTCAGGTCATGATCCCGGAGTTGCAGGATCAAGTCCCGCATGGGGCTCCCAGCTCCATGGGGAGTCTGCTTCTCCCTCTGAACTTTGCTCCTCTCATGCTCTCTCTCTCAAATAAATAAGATTTTTTAAAAAGATTTAAAAAAAAAACAAAAATATCAATAAGAAGGAAAACTCTGTCTATTCGTTTGTGGTTGATGAGTTTCAGCCCGTTGCAAAATAATGAAGAGCTTTTAACAAATGTTTGCGCTTTTTTGACTTGTCTAGAAAAGAAAACATTGTATTTCAAAGTATGAAGTGTGTTGGGGCACCTGGATAGCTCAGTAGTGTAAGCATCTACCTTCGACTCAGGCCCTGATCCCGGGAGTCCTGGCCTGGGGTCCCAGGACTGAGCCCCTGCATTGGGCTCCCTGCTCAGCAGAGTCTGCTTCTCCCTCTGCCACTCACCTCGCTGGTGCTCACTCTCTCTCAAATAAATAAATAAAATCTCAAAAAACAAAAAGTACAAAGTGTCTCGAGGTGTCTGGGTGGCTTAGTCATTTGTCTGACTCTTGATTTCTGCTCAGGTCGTGATCTCAGAGTCCGGAGAGCAAGACTTGGGTCACGCTGCAGGCTCAGCCCCTGAGTCTGCCTGAGATTCTCTCTTCCTCTCCCCCTACTCCATGCTCTAAGTAAGTAAGTAAGTAAATAAATAAATAAATAGATAAAATCTTTAAAATAAAAAGTTCTCAAAGTATGAGGTGTACCAAAAAGAAAGAAAATGTTCACCTAACATTGATTTTGTTTTCTTTCAATGTATTTCATAATTGCAAGCAGAGGTATCTTATACTAAATCTCAAATAGGTAGATGTTCGTAAGAATTTCTGTTGTATGAAATAGATAGGTCTTAATAATGATGACAATCTGACCAAAATCACTTTGTTCACAATGCTAAAAGGCACAGATCGCATGGTATTTCAGTCTGGTCTCACAGGCCCCGTAAACCCTCTCGGAAACGGTCTTATCCATAGACTGTATCTCTCTTGTTCATCTCTCTGAGGCCAGAGACTGGCTGAACCAAAGTTGGGTGGGTGGTTGCTCAGCCAGAGCACGTCCCCCTCGAAAGACAAAAACCTTCTGCAAACAGGGCTTCCTGCGTTGAGAGCGGGGTAGAGGATACCCGCTCCTTTGTCGTGCTGTCTCTCTCTGGGCTCATGGCTCACCCCGCTGAAGAATGTATGCACATTATAGTAAACAATCAGGCCACAAAACAATGTTTATACCACTGAAAATGAAGTTATCAGACCTACTTAAATGTTCTCACCATCTGGAAAAATAACGCCCTAAGGGCCAAGACAGTTACCTAAGAAAATTTCTAAGTCCATTACCCGGGCCTGAGAGGCAACAGGTAGGCGGATTCCATGCCAATTAGAAAATGTGATGGTTGGCACACCCCCGTGAAACTCTAAAATTGCAGTTTAATGGAAATGCTGGCTGCCATCCCCCAAGTACATTTCAAGGAATCACAAAGCTTCAGCCTGAGAGGCAGCTGAATGAAAGTTTTCATCCATGGTGAACCCAGAAGATTAGGAGGTAACACAAGGACCTTGGAGGTGTCCCAGCTCTTAATCCAGTGCCCCTTCTACCAGAGAACCCTTCATTCTTCAGGATCTGATGGAGCAGTCGGGTTTATATGACGGGCTCTCGGCCCAGCTCGGGGAGGAGGCAAAGCAGCCAAGCCCCAGCTCCGAGAGCCCAGGTATCTGAGCCCAGGGGAACCGCCAGCCCCGTCAGACTCCGGGGAGGCACGAGGCTGGCACTCAGAGAACAAGCTTCGCCCCAGTCTTGCGAAAATACGATTTCCCAAGGGGTCCTGGGAGCCTCTATACCTGTTTCCCAAACGTTCTGGGTTTGGCCTTACGACACACGCTTTGTCCCAGGGCATTTTTCCCTTAATTTTTTAGGCCCCAGCGTATTTTAAGGTAAATTGATCCCACATGCTTCTGATTCATTTACACTGAACTCATCAGACCATGTTTGGAAAGAGCGATCTGAGGTCCAAGGAACCCTTTGAGCCTGCGTTTATGAGTCTCTCCGTGCGTTTTTTCCCTTAGAAGCAGGAAGCCACATTTTGACATGGCAAATAAAAAGCGAGCCCCAGAGACTCGGGTCTGGTTCCAAATGTGGCACCTCTGAAACTGATGGGTCCTCAAATCACCGAGACACAGCCTCCCTTCCTTCCATTCCTGACATGAAAGGAAACCTTACCCTTGTGCTGGGTTGAACTGAAGTCAGAAATTCAGAGCTGCCCAGTGCCGAGCTCACATAAACCATCAGCATTCCAGAACTGCACACCGATCCCTGACGCCCAAGCCTCCCACGCGAAGGGAGCCCCAGGCTCACAGCCACTTCTGCTCTTTGCTCTGCGGAGAGCTGGGCTGGGGCCCCCGGTGCTGCCAAGCCTGTAGGAAACCGTCCTTACCCTTCCGAGCTACGAAGCCGAGGCATTCTGAGCCATTTGTTGTTGATGTTGTTAATAACATCCCTTGAAACGTGACTGCCCGGTGGGAAGTGGCTTGGATGTGCTTCGCTGTAGTTAGAGAAAAAAGAATCACAGCCGACAGCAAAGTCAGGTGTGTGGTACGGGTGCGAGAAATGCCGTCTGGGCGCAAGGGAGCCAAGGTGCTCTTCCCCGCCTTTGAAGACCCAGCCGTGGTGGGTCCAAGTGAAGTCAACTTGCACTGTTGACTCTTGTTGCTCCTGCCTGGGGTTCTGAGTCTTGAAGGAAATCCAGAGTCCCTGATCAGAAAAAGGATGACGAACCCCGCATATAACTGAAAAGATGCTGAGGGCAAGGTGACCAAGTCGGGGCCACCTTTGTCCCCCCCCCCCCAACCTTGCGTTACGGGGTTTATAACCATGCACTCTGAACTCTAGCTGTTTACCAGAATTTTTAAAAGTCCCAAGGCCTGGGCCCTACCAAAACCCAACTAATTTAGAATCTCTGGGGGCAAAGCCCAAGAAATCGGGTTTTTTTTTTTTTCTTAGGAGCTCCACGAGTTATCCTTCTACGTGGTCAGGGCTGAGGACCACTGATTCAAAGCAACATGAATACACTTGTGTTCTGGAAGGGTACCTGGAAATAATCTACACGCCGGAGGGATTGTTAGTTGTTTTCTAATTGAATGAAAGAGGATTCAGGTTGATGCTAGCTCCTACCTTCCCGCACTGCCATTCCCCTGCCCCACCCCCAAATCGCCTTCACCGGCCTGAGTCTTATGGGACGATCAACCTCTCCAGGGAGTGTTCAAGCCAGTGCACAATAAACAGGTTTCAAGAGAACTAGAACCAACCCCAAATGCTGAATCATCCACGATAGTCAAAGTGAACCAAACACAAGATCTCTTCAAATATTTAATCAGTTTAGAGACCTCTGCCTTCCAACCCAGTTGGGTAAAAATTCCAGAGACAGCATGATCAAGGGGTCCTCGAAGAAAACACCGGGGTAAAATGGAGAGGAGACTGGGTTTGGGAAGTCAGAACATTACATGTGTCTTAAGGCCTTTTTAAGGAATCCTACCACTTTTTTTTTTTAAAGTACTCAAAATGCACAGGAAGGGATTAAACAGTTATACAAATTTAAGGACAACGAAAACTTCTTTGATGGCTGAAAATGCCACGCATGGTTTTGAAATAGACTCTTTAAAAACCCTTAGATCCTGCTGGGGTTTCTTTCCGTAGCCTTCTCTGTGGATACAAGAAGCAAACTAGCTACAGCCAGGGGCCCGGTGAGCTCTGGGGACCTCGGCAAAGAAGCGATCAGCGAGGGACAGAAAGAAGGCTTGGAAGAGGTGACAGGAAGCTGTTCACAGTCTTTGAACAAGGACTCAGACCCCAGCGAGCCTAATCTATTTCCTTCAAAAAATATGGAAAGAAACTGAAGGCCTTGGAAAATCACCGTCGATCTCAGGTCAGCGTGCCAATAATACTTTCCGATAACTGCATCGTAAGAACTGGGGGAAGCATGTCCTTCAGAGTGATGGGTCTACCGTGATACGGGCAGCGTCAGGACATCGGGGCCGACTCCTCGGAGACGGTCAGCAAGAAAAGCGTAACATCTGTCCCACTTGACTCTCCCTCTCGCTTCTTCTCTTCTCCTGTCCCTTGGTGCTACTGAGAGGCAGTGTCAGCGGCCCCCCAGCCTGGGGCTCAGAATGGGTACTGGGACACGTATATCCGCAGTCGGATCACGGAGCTGCCCCTGAAGTTGATGACGGTGTTGACAGTGATCATTTCCAAGTCCAGTTGTATGTCCCGGGGCCCTTTGATGGGGCGTGTCATCACCAGGGTGGCACTGATGGGACCCGTTTGCTGTGGAGGACAGAACCGGGGATAACAGTTAGATAAGGCCTGGCTGACGTAAGGGGGCAGGTGAGCAGGACCCCAGAAGCGGTCAAGCAACATGGGAGAAGGTTGGGGAAAGCTGTCGGTTCGGCAGTGGTGGGGGGGCTCTCATGCAATCACCAAAGCAGAGGGCCAGGTGGTCCGGCAGCAGCCCACCTCTGCAGGCCCACCCGGGGCTCTCCCCGTACAGCACTGGGTCAAGCTGGAGCCCCTTGGTGCTGCCTTCTTCCCTTGGCTTTGCCCACGTCCCACCTGGCTTTTTCCTGCTAACCCTGCAGGACCCATCCAAACTGTCAATCCCTCAGAGGAGCCTTCGCCACATCCCCCAGCCTAATTCAGGTCACCCTGAGACCCTCTGCCACTGTGCCCAGTCTGCCTAGGGTGGAAAGTACTCAGCACCGTGCATCACCATCTGCACTAACTGGTCTATGTCGCATGTCTAAGTCCCTACTGGACCGTGGGCTGTGTAAGAGCTAGGACTGGGATCAGATTTTTCAACGCTGTCCTCCCCAAGAACCCCGCCTGATGCCTGGCACACAGTAGGAGCTCATTAAATATTCTCTTGAATGAAATAATCAGGAATTGACATAACTAACTGCGCAGTGCCCATAGGGTTGTCACTCCCTTGCTCTGGGGCTCAGCTCTCCAGTGAGGGTTTGTACCAGATCAGGAGTTCTCAAGCAAACAGCCTCCAAAGCACCTAGGACATTTTTTCCTAAACTAACAATTCCAGGGACCCATTCCAAGATTTTCTGCTCAAGTGGACGTTTGGATGATGCCAGGGGATAGAATAAATTGTTTACAGGCCTCCGGGTGGTTCTGACGAGCAGCCTCTGCGGGAGCTCCTATTAGACACCCTGTGGGACCCTCCAGCCTCACCACCCTGTGACCCTAGTGCTAGGACCCTAATAATTTCATGTGAGCTCTTCTCCTCCACTGAATCTTGCTCTAAGAATTTTAAGAAACTCAGCAGGGAGCCTGCTTCTCCCTCTGCCTGCCGTTCCCCCTGCTTGTACGCGCTCTCTCTCTGACAAATAAACACATAAAACCTTAAAAAAAATGAGAGGTGTTGACCTAGAAGCACAAGACCCAATCTGGGGATGCTGGTTGTTGTACTAAAGGTATGTCTCATTATTTCCCTGTTTTCTGAATAAGCAAACCAGGGCACAGTGAGGTTAAGCCACTACCTAGGGTCACCTGCCTAGTAGGGGCATGCTGTCTGACCCCCAATCCCAGGCCTTTCCCACTGCACAGCAATTATCAGAAGAGACTGCTGTGTGTTTCACTTCTTCTCCCTAGCACTGTCCTTCAGGAGAGATGCTCATGGGTCTGTGCTGTGGCCAGAGAGTGGGTTCCTGAAGAGGACATAGTATGAGAGAATAAGGAGATGTTGCATGACTATCACTTTCTAGAAGCTGCAGAGCCCAGAACAGGGTGCAGAAACTGAAAGCACCAGGCTTGCAAAATCAAGAAGCCTGGCTTGCTGAAAGCCACAGCAGGTGTTTAATCTGTCTCCATAAAGGGAGGACTCCCCATAAAGATCCGACATCCCCAAGAGCTGCCACAAAGATGACAAGGGCGGGGCAGGCAGGTAGGTGCTGGCCAGGCACTGGGACCTCCCCCGTTCCCTGGGCTATCAATGGCCTGACACCCATGCAATTTCCTCTTGGCATCCGCGCCCTCTGTTCCCGTCAGCATCAGCGCAATTGGCACCTCCTTACACAGGCTCGCTCGGACTTCCTTATCGACTCTTGCAAAACCTCAGAGCACCAGGCCAGCCTTTCAGAAAGGACAGCCATACAGGGAAATGCCCACGGCATTTACATATACAAATACCTCCCCAGCGTTCACTGTTTGCATGAACAAAGGCCAAGCGTTGAGGACCTAGAGCTGTGGGCAGCCCTCAGGAGGGAGAACTGCAGAACCCAAGGTCTGGGAGGGGACTGGGCACTGGAACGACTGGGAACTTCCAAGTCGTTCACTTGGGCTTTCCTGGTAGAGGTGTCGGAGGGTCACTGCCTCTCCCACCTGGAAGGAACCCTGGGGTCACCGGGTCTGCGGTCCACCAGGGCCAGATCTGCAGCAGCCTGAGAAAGGCCTGCCCACAAGCCCAAGGGAGGACTCAAGCAGCTGTCAGGGGAGCTGAGGACAGCTATCTCCCCTACTTATTACGCTTCTAGGGCTTAGTCAGGGCATTGACGAAAGAAGCCTCCCGAAACCCTGGGTCTTTGGCAGCCTTCACAGTCTTTAGCACAAAATGATGCTGATGGAGGCAGGGGCAGTTCTGATCCCCGGCATTTGGCTATGACCTTTCCTACATCTCTTATTTAATCCTCATGACCCTACAATATAAATAGGTTAAGTACACTACAGAAGGTCACCAAAGTAGCCTATGACACTGCAGTGTCTGACCGCCCCCTCCAATCCTGGCGTAACTACTACCCTCTGTGATAAGGTCTCGGGACCTTCCCATCTCCTGACCTTTCCACTGCGCCGGCTCTACGGAGGAATCCCCACTTCACACTGTAAATGTTTGCCTGGTTGTGCGTCCCCACCGGAGTGGCTCCTCAGGGGCAGAGGCCACATCCTGTTTGTTCCTGGATTCTCAGTGCCTGACTCAAAGCCACATAGGACATGCTGCTGAATTTATGTTCGTGCCAGAAGAAGGGACGAGTGTGGCCGACCGCAGCGACAGCAGGCGGCAAATGCCCACCGGATGTGCGTCTTCTTGGCCTCGCTCTCACACACGCTCAGGTCTGTTCTGAATCAACCTGCAGGACGGCCCTGTCTGACTCAAGCAAGCAAGTCATCCTCCCGTGGACCTGCCACCCCATCTGCACATGTCACGGAGGAAACGTGCTCCGGCCCAGTCTGAACTTCATGGCCATGCTCCTTCTTCTGGCCCTAACGGTGTCCCCCAGGCACCTGGCCAAGGCCAGTCACCAGTCCTCTGTCTAGGGCTCCGAGTGAGACAGACCGCCAACAGTGTTTGAGAAAGGGGCACGTGGGTGTGCACGTGTGTACACGTGCCTGTGTGTGCCTGTGGGCGTGTGTGGTTTGCCTGCCGTGTGCTTATAACATACTCAGCGAATCTTGGGTTGGGGGAAGCCTGAATGGCCCTCAAGCCCCACCTCCCACATGATGCTCCAGTCCTGTGGGCAGTGCTGCCAACAGCTCCAGGGCCCAGGAACTCACAGTCTCCCGACAACAGAAGCAGCATCTGCTGCACCAAATACAACACTATAGGGGCGATGGGAGCGGAGAACGCCTGGGTGGCTGTGGGTTCAGCGTCTGACTCTTGGTTTCAGCTCGGGTCATAATCTCAGAGTATTGGGCTCCGTGCTCAGTGGGGAGTCTGCTTGAGCTTCTCTCTCCCTCTGCCCCTCCCCCGCTTGCGCTCACACACGCTCTCTAAATAAGTCAATAAATACAATCTTAATAAAAAGAAACAATGTTATCAATACAAACTAACACTTATTGAACACTTTCTATTACTAGATGTTAGAGTAGACTTTTCTGGTTATCTCAACTTCTGCTGACTCCCAAAGCTAGAAGAGGAGGGGGAAATACCCCCACATCCTAAAGGGAAATGTAAGAGCATGTGTGGATTTTGATACCCGCCTGCCTGGTTGCGAATCCCGCTCTGGTGCTCCCTAGCTGTGAGACTGTGGGCAAGTTCCTCAGCCTCTCTGGGCGTTGGTGCTCGCATCTGTAAGTTGGGATGGTTGCGCAGGCCCTATGTCCTAGGATGTTGGAAGAATGAAAGGCGTGATATATGGGAAGCAGTTGGTGCCATGCAGGGCACGTGTCAAGCTCTAGATGGGATTTGCTGCTGCTGCTGTTTGGGAAGTTCCTGTAGCCGTTATCCATGGCTGGCAAAGCAGCCGCCCAGCCCAATCTGTTTCTCCCGTTCTCACTCATGCTGCCTTAACCTACCGGCCCGCACCTCAAGCCGGAGGGGGTTTCAAGAGAACTGTTCTGGGATGTGGGTCCTCTGGTGTTTAAGAGCGCCGACAGCGGAGCCTGACTCTCTCCTGGAGAAGCTGACACGTGACAGCCCAGGTACCTGGAACCATGGTGGGGTGAGGGGCTGCTGGGGGCTGCCTGTTGGTGCACCTGCCTGCTGAGGCACTACCGCCCCATAGAAAGTCTGGGGGAGGCATGGCACAAGAGAGAGGGTGGTAAGGTGTAGGGTGACAAGTGGCCATCGAGGACCCCGACTGCCAACACCAGAGAAGGCAAAGTGCAAAGCGTTCAGGGAACTCTCCAGAGAATCCACAAAGTATCCCTGGAAAGCGCCACATTTATCAGAAGAGGCTGCTGTGTGTTTTACCTCTCCCTAGCACTGCCCTTTAGAACGCACGCTCACGGGTCTCTGTTCCAGGGACCGCACCAAGGTCTGCTTACAATGGCAACAAGCCAGCAAGACCCCGTCCCCCTAATGCTCCCCTCCCATCATCTGCAACACCCCCTGCACCCCTGGCCCTGGAGAAGGAGCCAGAGGCAGCACTGTCAGTGGGGGGAGGGGAAGAGGAAGCCGGCACAGAGGCCTACCACCCCTCCACCCCTGCCTGACTCCTGAGCAGGGAAGGGGGGAAACTTGACACTGAGTGGGAGACAGGTTGAAGTTTCCACTGAAACTAGCTCGGACTTGATATGGGAGAAGGAGACCATTCAGCAGTCACTCAAAGCACCTGCCAGTCTTACTGGATTAATCTAGATGGCACCCAGGTGTGCACAGGTTTGGAGCCAGCAAGGGAGAAAAACGTTCCCGAATGTTTCACCTCTGCCAAATCCTACAGGCCTAATAGAAACAGTCGCCCTGTATTCCAGGTTCTGGGCTGAGTAGATGATCCCATCTAATCCTAAAGTACGTACTATCCCTTCTTTACAGATGTGGAAATTGAGGCCCAGAGAGGTTAGGTAATGTGCCTGAGGTCACAGAGCTGGTGAGTTGTGGAAGGCTAGTGAAGCGGGTCAGCCTGGTTCCGGCGCCCACGGAAAACAACTATGGGCGTCCCCTGACGATGGAACTGCAGCTTGGACAGACAGGGGCATGGAAGGCTTGCCTTGTCCAGCAGATTTCTCCCTGTCTTCCTGCCCCCACACCCGTGGCCGCACAGGGCCCCCCTGCAGAGCCTGTTTTCTCTTCCTGGGCGCAGCCAGAAAGAGAAACCAGGAGCCACCTCCCTGTCCCCAAGTTCCTTCAGCCTTGGAGTCCTGACAGCCTCTTCTGAATAAATACTAAAGAATGAGGTCCCTTCCCAATGTCCTGAGGGGGCACAAGCATACAGCTCAGCTTTGTGACATTCAAGGGTTTCCCAGGGGCTGTGACCATGTGAGTCGGAGAGGAAGCCTCCAGGAAGGGTCCTCCCTCCTGCCCCCTCCACCGGTAGGACAATCTGCTTCCCCCGCATCACTGGGTACCTCTTACAAGTCAGCCACAATGTAGGATTTTAGCAGGTGCTATTCTAGTGATTAAATTCTTGCCCTGGCAAGGTCACCTTCTAAGGATCTTCTTTTCTGTTTGGGGAAAAGAGGTAAGAGCAAGAGGTCTCACTGATGGTATTTTAAATCCCCCAAACGGGCGCATCTTTGTGCCCTATGGTTGGGACCTGCTGTGTCTGTAGAAATGAGAAAGGCCAAACTGGAGAATGCCAGGGGGCTAGGCTTATGCTTCCGAGGGCAGCAAGGCCACCGCGGCTCACGGGATATGGGTTCCTGCTGGACGGAGGAGAAAAAACAGATATAAATACAGCTCTATCCTTCTACCTTCTACCTCTACCTTTAACTCCCTCCATCTTCTCCCAAAGCCTTTGGCCCTACTGCACTGGTCTGCAGAAGTCGGGTCCCATGAACCAGGTTATTACTTGTTAGGGTCTTGCCAAAAATATAGTGCACATACAGGCAAGATGCCAGCCCCCGGGACATTTTCTCATCTGTTCTAACGGCTGCTTCTGAGACTTCCCTACTTTTAGACCATCCCAGGCCCAGAGGCCAGGACTGGAAGATTTTGCCAGCAGGCAGGGAGAGGGAGGTGGAGACCTGAGACACGCCCCCTTCAAAGTGGAGAAGCTTCCATGGGTCTATAGATTCCCACAGCGCCCCTGGAGGACCGCAGGCTGTATTTGTTAGAAATGCAGATTCCTGGGTAGAGGGGGCTGAAATGTGGCCCCCAGAGATCTCAGGCCCTGTAAATAGATCCCCAGAACCCATAAATATTACTTTATAAGAAAAAGGGATCTCAGCCTGGGATTAAGTGAAGGATCTTGGCTCAGGGAGATTACTCTGGATTCTCTGGGAAGGCCCTCCATCCGGTCACACAGGAGACAGGGAGAGACCGGGAGGCTTGTCACACGTGGAACCGGAGGCAGCGGAACCGCCGAGGCAGACACTAAAGGGACACGGCCCCAAGTCAAGAAATGCAGGCCAGGCGGCCGCCAAGAACTGAAGGAAGCGAGGAACGGCCTCTCCCCTAGAGCTCTGGAGGGGACAGGGCTCTGGAGGGAACAGGGCTCTGGGACGTCTCGGTTTCAGCTCAGTGAACGTGAGTCCAGGCTCTTGGCTCCCAGAACCGTGCGAAAATAAATGTCTGTTGTCTTAAGCCACGAAGTTGTGGTAATTTGTCACAGCAACCGCAGGAAACCGATACACTAGGCCTCAACCACCGTCTTCTGTAAGAGCTTCTCCAGAGAGGAGGCTCTGGAATCTGGTCTTTGGAGAAGTGCCCCGATTCACACTGAAACGTGAAAAACCTCGCTCGGAAGAGGTGCGTCCCCCCTCCGGTGGCAGGAGGGAAGCTCCGTAATGTAGGGGCACAGGGTCCGTGTGTGGAATTTACAAAGAGGCGAATGTATTTGAGGCCATGTGTTCTAACGTGTGTTCCTGATACAGATAAGGCAGTCCGATCCAGTCAAACTTCTACAATGACAGAAATGTTCTTTATCTGAGCTGATACGGGAGCCACAGGCGACTACCCAGCCCTTGAAATGTGGCTAGTGCCATGGAAGAACCTAATTTTTCATTTCATTTCATTTTAATTCATTTAAATTTAAAAGAGCCACCATGTCCGACTTTGTTGGACAGCTTCTGTGAGGCAAGCCTTTACATTTGCTGTGATGGAAGTGGCACAAGGGCAGTGTTTTGTTCACTACCATAGTCTTAGTTTCTGGAAGCATGCAGTAGGCAATAAATATTTGTCAAATGAGCGGATGGATAATAGGATATGGGAGTGCCTCCTCCAGGCAGGACAGAGGATTGTACCTCGGCCTAACTTCTCATGATGCAGACAATGAGGATCCAGAGGCTCATAAAAGAGAAGCAGTTTTCACAAGGCTGCCCAGAAAGTCACAGGAATCAGAACCTCGAAGTCCTGACTCCCACCCGCTTGCCTCTTCTCCCTTCACACTCACCCCTCCCAGCTGCTCTCAGACCTGTTTCCAGAAGCCCAGCAGGGGGTTAACAACATGAGCCTTGTTAAAGACGGTGACCCGCCCCTCTTACCCGCATATAGAATTCTCTGCCCTCGTTCCCAGACTTGATCTGGAAAATGTAATAAGCCCCAGGGTAGCGGGTCGTGGCTTGCATTTGGAAGATGTCAGCAGGAACGGAGCGTCCTGACACCACATCCATATCCCGGTACAGGATGGTAAAGGGCTGGTCTCTGCAGCCAGGATTCTCAGCGGGACACATGCAGCGGCTGTTGGGAAGGGAAATCATGCGAGAATGTGATAAGTCTTTTCCAGATGTTCTTTGTACCTACCTCCTCCCTTAAAACACTGAAAAGGAGGCCACCCCACTTCTAACATCTGAATGTTATAACTGTAGATCCTCTCTGTCCCTGGGTCTCATCTACGAACTCACCAGGATGCAGGTGAGCTCTCTGTTTCCTAGAGAATGGCCTATTCTGACCGCTCAGATATTCCTGCTACTAGAGGGTAAGCCTTAGATGTCTGGTCTGAAGAATGCCGGCACCTTCTCTGATGCACTTTATATTTTCATGTATTTATTTGGCAAAAGGCATCGCTGGTCGTGTAGCCCTTTACTTCCCCAGACGTACATACTCATGAAGAAATTCTACAAGTGAGAAATCACATGGGATGGACAGGAACTCGGTGGCCGGTGGACATTCTCTGTAGCACTTCGCACGGTCTGTGGAGAACATCCCTTCATCTCTTTGTTTGATAAACAAGAGTTTAGGACTCACTCAACTCACTATAAGACACAATGTTAGACCCTTGGAATTGCAAGGATCAATAAGATCCTGACCTCAAATAGTTCCTGTTCTCATGGGAGAAATAAATCATGGACACAAATATCTCTACTAGTAACAACACTGTCATAACATGAAACCATTGACTCCCTTTTCCAAGAAAGCCCTGTTGTAGAGGCCCCTCGATGTCTCCCTAACCACCCCAATCTCTCACTTCATCCCTGAGACTCCCCCTAGGGGTCAGAGATCACAACAGGATGAGGACTACTGTAGGTGCATTGCCTTGACGGGCAGAACTGGGCGTCGGCCTTGTCTTGTTTCTGGGGCTTTCCCTAGACTTCTGCTCTCTCTTCAAAACATTGGTTGGTTCTATCTCCAGAATACAGAATACAACCACCTTTCACGATCCCCTTTATCACAACGTTGTTGTTCAGGCCACTGTCAGGTCTCTCCTGGACCTCTAGGATGGCCGTCCAATAGGTCCCTCCCCGTTCAAGCCATTACATGGCAGCCAGAGCGCCCGTCATCAAAAAACCAGACTCTGCCTCCGTCCTGCTTGAAGATTCTTCAATGGCCAATCCTTGCAATGTGAATAAAAACTAAACACCACCTCAGCCTGTAAGACCCAGGGGACCTGGCTTCTGTCAATTTCCCTCTGATCGCTGCCCTCTTCACTCACTAGGCGTCAGCAATCCGACCTCCTCCACTCCCTAAAGATATCCAGCCTTCCACCACCTGGTAACCTCGGCCCACGCTTTTCCCTCTCCTCTCCCACTCTACCATCATTGACTCATTTCCCCGTTCCAGCCCAAATGCCATTTCCTCAGAGGAGCTTCTGGACTCCCCAGTCTACACCAAGTCCAACCTACATTTTCCTTCTATAAATTCCCATTCCTCTGGCTCGTAGCCCCTATCCCAATCTATGATTATGTTTTCATTTATAGGCTGATTTGCTTAACGTCTTTCTCCTCCTCTATCACAAGGGCAAAAAAACCCACGGTGCCCGGCACAGGCATCTGCCACATACCAAGAGCTGGACGAATACTGGATCAAGGAACCCATAAAAATAATTTTGAAAGTTTTGTTTTTTTAAGGCTGATCAAAATAGCCAAGCGAAAATGTCCCTGGTGTCCAAATGGCCCCTTGGAATGTCACGTGTCCCACAGACAAGACTTGATTCCTAAATTAAGAAGCTTGGAGGCGGGCCTGATGATGGAGGGCAGCTGAAGAGGCTCACAAACAGCTAGGGGCGGGGGCACCCCAGCTAAGATCTGAAAGACGGGCCGATCTGTCTACGTGGCGGCGGGAGGGATGCCTTCCATATGGCAGAAGCGGGTGCGTGAAAGTCGGGAGGCTGGATGCTCCAGGGCGTGGGTAAAGGTGAGGGCAAGTCCCGTTTGGGTTGGCAGGAGCACAGGACACATGGACAAGGGCACAGGCTGGAAGGGGGTGGCTGGAGTCAGGAGGAATGGGTCCTGGAGGCAGGCAGCATTCAGCAGCATGCCACCAATGTCCCCAGCCACACTATCTCAGTGCTGTGCCTTGAACTGGGTCAGTCCCTGGCCACAGACAAGGGCGGCCCTGAGGCTCCCGGGGAGAACCAGCAATGGGAGCAGGGAGAGCAGCCGACTCTGCGCTCTGCCCCAAAGGGCCCTGGAATCAGAAGCCGAAGGGTTGCTCGAAGCCCAGCTCTTAGCACCGAGGGAAGCTGTCTGCAATGATGGACCCCCCGTCTGCCTTGGCTCCATCCTCTTTTACCAGATTTTGTTCAGAGCAGGAAGCACCCTCGTAAGCCACAAATGGCTCTTAGATGCTGCATTCCTAGAGGACAAGATGGATGTGTCTGATTCACCCCTTTATCTCCAGGGCAAGGAATGGGTGTTGCTCACGGTGGTAAAGGTGGCACTGCAAGAAGGGAGGGCAGATGTACCTCTGTGTGTAGGGGCGAGGGGTAGCCAACAGGCCAGGCCGGGGCACGGTCCTCTCCGCCACCCTGGCAGCCTCCTGAACCAGATCCCTCCCTCATGCACCCATTTCTCAAATGACTTACTTATCGCTGATCCGAAGGTAAGGCTCCTCGCAGCGGATGGGGTCAATGCACTTGAAGCCCCCCTGCAAATTGTAGCAAGTCTGCTGCAGGTTACACGTGTGGTTTCCGTGCTCACACTCATTGATATCTGCAATGCAGGGTAGATAAGAGGCTGAAACAGGACAGTGCTTCCCAGGTGTTGGCCCGGGCCAGGTATGTGTGTGTGTGGTGGGGAGGCACGGGGTGGCAACTGGGTCTTTACTACACAACTACACTTGCACTGTGACAGCTACTGGCCACAGACGGCTACTGAGCATGGGAAATATGGCCAGCGCAAGGTGAGATGTGCTGTGCATGGAAAAGACACACAGACCTTGTCCATGTGGTACGAAACAAGAATGCCCGTATCTTATCAACAGTTTTTACATGGAGTACAAGTTGGAATGATAATATTGCAGAAGTATTACATGAAAAAAAAATTCTGAAAATTAATTTCACCTCTTTCTTTTTTACTTCTATAGAGCTCCTATTTTGCAGCTAACTTTATATTTCTATTGTCCAGCACTGCCACAGAGAATTCTTGCTTGGTGTTCAGGTAAGGTAGGTTCAAGGAGCTGGAATAGGTCAGTGGCTCAGTTCCCAGCCTCTCCACTGGTGCCAGTGGGTGGACCATGGGAGTGGGATTCAGCCCAAGCAGCCGATCTGGAGGAGACGTACTCCCTTCACAGCCTGGGGTCCTGATTCTCTGAGGCACACAGCAGTCAGACATGTGAGTCTCTCTGGCATCTGCCCTCTGGGGAGTCAGTAGAGAAACACTAACTAGGCTACCTTCCCAGAGCCCTGAGAAAGCCTGGTGCAAGGTCCATGAGTGGGGCCAGGCCACAGGAAGCCTTGGTTGGGTCTGGAGCAGTCCTCTGAGGGGTCAGGGAAGCTGGACAGATCACCTCTATCTGGGGAACTCGGGACAGGAGAGAGAGTAGACATGTCCTTGCTGAGGCCAAAGTATGGGTCACAAGACAGGAAGGCCAAACATCATGGCCAGAGCCTGGCCCTCTGGGAGCCGCTGGAACCCACTTCTGCCTTCATCCCTGCCACCTTCCCCAGGTGAAGACGTCCAGGTGACCCCCTGAGCCAGCCCACACCTCACACGTTCCCCAGCCAGGCCCCCCTGGACAGCCTTACCCTGGCAGCTTCGGTTGTCATCCAGCAGAATGTAGCCAGGGGGACAGGAGCAGAAGTACGTGCCGGGCTGATTCACACACTCATGCTGGCAGAGGAACTCAGAGAAGCTGCACTCATCCATATCTGGGGGAGACAAATCACACCTGCTGCTTATAATCAGACCACCTGGGGGCTTAGTGTTTTTCTCCTCCAACTCCCACACCCACCTGACACATATGATAGTACATTTGTGGCTACAAAGTTGCCATCTTACTTCTTGCACACTCAGGTGACAGGGAGCTCACTACCTACTGAGGACACCTCCTGACATTTGGACAGCTCTAACTGTTGGAGCTGAAATCTGTCTCCATCAAACTTCCCACATGACTACCTCCGGCTCAGCTACATTATCCACTCATTACAGACTCATTTTGCCCAGCAGGTGAATGTACCTTCCACTTTCAGGGGAGGGATTCGTTTGCCCACTGGAGTTTTCTGGGTGCAGAGCTCTTCTCCAAAACCCAAAAAAAACATTCCCTGGCCCCAGTCTTCTCAAAGGGCAACTCTACCAGTGCCAGTGGCCCTCTAATTATCCCAAAGTTGAGAAACAACGCTATTTCTAAAGTCACAACCAAAAGGGACATATCCGGGAGGCCAGGGGATATCCATTAGATTAAAATATCTTTGTGTCCAAAAATCTCCTTGAAAGAGAAAACTCTGGAGCGGCCCAGGGTGAGCATAATATCCCTGGGTGGCCCACCAGCCTCAGGAGGCCACTGGGACCTGGGAAACTGGAGCTGGACCACCCTCCGACTGCAGAGGAGGGGACGTGAAGGCAGAGCCACTGACCATGTTGGCTGTGACAGCTGATGCAGAGGCTGGCTCGGAAGAGCCAACTCTTCGTCGCACACAGAGTTTGGCAACCGAGCCCTGTTTGAGCCTCATTTGAGAGGCGCGCCAAAGAAAACATGTTTTTCTTTCATTTATTGTTTCCCGAAAACTTGCTTTCACTAGTTTCCCCATGTGACATGTCCTCGGGTTGCTCTCTCGCTCACAGACCACGGGGGGCTGGAAGCACGGGGGGGGGGGGGTGTCAGCACAAATAAGGCGGCTTCCCCACCACTGGCTCATCCTGGGTGTGACACGCCCAACGCCTCTCCCATCAGGGAAGGAGAAACTCCTTCCCATCTCTTCCACAGGTCTCCAGGCAAGGGGTTCGGAGCCAGCAGAACCGGGATGCTGATGCGAAAAGTCAAAGCATGCTCAGTGAGGCAAGATCTGCTTCTGGCAGCTCCCCTCCCCCTCCCCCAGGACCTTGCAGGGTCCCAGGGCCCTGGCCCCAGCCCATCAACAGAGAGTGTCCCTCTGGATCACTGTTACATTTGTAGATTCTGGTCCATGCCTCTGGTACAAGCAATAATAAAAATCTGTAGCTCCCGGGTTTTTGTAATGTATCAAGGGCTGGGTTAAATGTTTCATATGCCTCATTGCATTTTTTTTTAAGAGCTTATTTTTAAGTTCTTTTAAGTAATCTCTACACCCAATGTAGGGCTCAAACTCATAACCCCAGATCAAGAGTCGCATGCTCCACCGACTGAGCCAGCCGGGCGCCCCAGGCCTCATCTGACTTAATCCTTGCCTCAGCCCTCTGAAGAAAGCATTATTACTAGCTACGCTTTACAGAGGAAAAATTGAGGCTTACAGAGGTTAGGTAACCCAACTAGGTTCACAGATAACGAGTAAGCAGGAAAGCTGGGATTTGAAGCCAGCCAGCCAGCCAGCCCCCAGATCCTATGACCTGTCAACCCGATGCTGTAATGTCTCCCAGAGCAGTTATGCTCAGGACTTAAGGGGTTCTAAGGTTGGGGGGCATCCCCTGAGCAGGACTGTCCCCGGACAGATGGAGAAGGCAGCACCCACCTCCACCCTCCACCCACCTCCCCCTCCTATTAGGGAGGGGCCCTAATAGGCCGGGGGTCACTCTATGTCTTAGAAAAGAGGGCACCACAGTGAACGTGGGGAAAATGGTGGTTTCGGGTAAAGTGAGTCAACTGAAAAGCATTGCCAAACCACCAAAGATGTAAAATCTCTGAAAAGCCAGAAGTCTTTTACACTCACACCTAGAGAAAGTCAACTAACATGGAACGGCACCTAGGTACACCAGCTTTTTTCATCTTTATGGGCACCCTATTGACTTGGCCAAGGAAAGAACTAGAATCTGCACCTGGCTTTATCTGGTTCTAGTCACCTTCCCATCCTACCTCTGCAGATGGTAAGTAAACACCCGTGGATGCGCACAGACTTCTGTAGAAACAAACGATCCCATCTCATAATGCTCAACGTTCCCCCCCTTAGTCCCTAGGCCCAGATTTCCCAAGGAGCACCATGGGAGGACCTGAAATCTAGGAAGAAAGTAGCTTTTCATGCCTGAAGGTATTTTATTAGTTTCTGGGACTGACATTTAATCCGTCTAAACTCTCTACAACAGCCTACTTGGGCCTCTGGCTTTCTGGGCCCCAGGGAGAGGTGCTCAATTGTTCAGAGCACCCTGTCCCCAGAACACCCCCATCCTCGGTGAAGCTACCAGACAAGTCTCATTCATGACCTGGGTCAGTGCCTGTCACAGTGAAACCCAGGACTAAGAAACTTTCCATTCAGCAGGACAAAAAGATTTTCACGCTCGAGGGTATGGTTCGCTTATTTTGAAAAATACAGTGAAGCATCATTAATTTGGACCGTGCTAACTCACAACCGCTCAGGATGCCAAAAGTGGATGGAATGGAGTTTACTTTAATCCAGTATTTACAAAAAAACAAGGAAAGAAGGGAAAGAAGGAAGAATGGAAGAAAGAATGAGCTGTACATGGCTCTGTGAGGGATGCTATAGGGATTTATATGAGTAAAATGCCATCCCTGTTCTCAAGAGTTTGTAAGTGTTTACAAGTTCCCTGTTACAGGGTTTAATAAGAAAATTATAATAGAGTTCTCAAGAAATTACTGGCAGAGAATCATAGCTTCTCAGTCTTGGAAAGAATTTATAAAAGGCCAACAAAGCCACCGTGTTACATTCTCACAAATTATTAAGAATTAATTCAACGTTCAATCATTCACTCACTGCTTTGAGAACTGTTGATGGTGTGCACGCTACGTGCCAGTCCTGGAGCCAGGAACTGATTATTTGTAGAGATTTTAGAAGTTCACAAAGTATTTTCACTTACCCATATGATCTCACTCATTCAGTACCCCCTGCCCTGTGAGATATGCTATTATACCAAAGTCACTTCCCTCTACAAGTACTGTCAGTGCTGGGCAGGGACAGATAATTCAAACCAACACACAGAATTGGGCAACTCCTTTCCCTCTTCAACCCCCTGTCAGACCCTAAAGGCAGCTCTGTTGGTTTTTGCATTAGGCACCAAATGACAAGGGAGGGGACTCTACTCCACCTTTCGGGAAGTGACTCATCTCTGCTTTGTGTGGCTGTGACCCCACCATGCGGGGAAATGTCCCAAACTGGGGATGCCTGGGAAAGCAGAGGAAACACCTGCGAAGGAAGCCCTTGTCCTCCACAACCAACCCCCCGCCAACCCTTCCACCCCTAGGACTGATGGAAATCTCCAAATGCCAAAGCCCATTACCACTGCAACGAACACCATCATCCTCAAGTTCATATCCTGGGTCACAGCGGCAGATGAAGGAGCCGTAGGTGTTGACACAGGTTTGCACGCAGGGGTTCTCAGTGGCACACTCATTCACGTCTAGGGAAAGCGAAAGCGCATCATTGACCATTCTCACAACAGAACATCCCCACTGATGAGGCAGAAAATGCGACAAAATCTACAGGTACCAGACCAGATTCACAGGTGCCAACAACCTCCACCCAGGACTTCCTAGATCTAGAGCTCAGACCCCAGAGTCCTCCATTCACATGTCCTTCCTTGCTCACAAGTTGGGCAAGGTAGAAACAACACACATCATATCCATGTGGACAAGGGTACACACATACCCTCCTAGTAAGTCTGGTCCCCAAGGCTCACGCCACAGAAACTTCCAGGCAACATCTGCTCATTCCCACCGTCTCACGCATTCTATCACTGATTAGCTTTTTTCTCATCCCTGCTGGCTTTGAAGTTTCAGGTAAACAACTAAATAACCACGACCATTCTAATAATAACTCTCTTTATTATTGCTATGGACTGAATTGTGTCCTTCCCCCAAAATTCCTATGTTGAAGCCCTAACCCCCAATGTGACTGGATTTGGAGATGGGGCCTTTGGGAGGTAATTAAGGTTAAATGAGGTCATACAGGTGGGGCCCTCATGATGGGATTAGTGCCCTTATAAGAATGGACAGCAGAGAGGTTGCTCCCTCTGTCTTACGAGCACATGCTGAGAAGGTGGTCATCTGCAGGCCAGGAAGGGAGCCCTCACAAGCACCCCACCTTGCCAGCATCTTGATCTCGGATTTCTTGCCTCAAGAACTAGGAGAAAATAAATTTCTGTGGTTTAAGGCCCTCAATGTGGTATTTTGTCACAGCCACCTGAACTAAGACAATTACTCGTGAATAAAACCACCCATTATTCCAGAAGGATCTCATTGTGACTGAATCCGTACAAGGACCACTGCCCTGTGTTACAAGTTCAGTGGGTTAAGGAGAGGACCACAAAGGGGCACAGGGAAACTTTTAGATAGTGGAATATTTCATCATCTTGAGTGTGGTGATGGCTACACAGGGGTATCCAGATGGCAAAGTTTATGAAATAATGTGCCTTTAATCGTGCAGTTTATTGGGGTGCCTGGGTGGCTTAGTGGATTAAAGCCTCTGCCTTCTGCTCAGGTCATGATCTCAGGGTCCTGGGATAGAGGCCCATATCGGGCTCTCCGCTCAGCGGGGAGCCTGCTTCCCCCCTCTCTCTCTGCCTGCCTCTCTGCCTACTTGTGATCTCTGTCTGTCAAATAAATAAATAATATTGTACATCAATGATACATTGATAATTTTAAGGCTGTTTGAACGTTGGGAGATATGCCCAAGTCCCCAGGCTAACGAGAACACAGTTGGGACTGAAACATGAGTCAGGGGTCTTTCCATAATACCTGTGAATTATTTATTCTGCACAGTTCATCAGGATGAGAGAAAGGGAAGGAAGGAGCCCCTTTCTCCACTGACATTGGCTGACGTATTGTAAGCACACCCTCTCCTGAGCCCCACGTGCCAATGACCAAAGTTCCAGCTGAGAGAATTCCCCTTCAAAGTCCAGGTAAACCTCTTAAGGCTCTGAATAGAGATTCGAGTGTTTTCCAAGTGAAAAGCCTTCCTAAGGAACAGCTTGAGAAGCTTTTCTTAACTGGGAGGGCTAATCCCATGCCCACACACCTCCTGCTGCTTTAGAGCTGTGGGGGAGGGGGCCAGGGGGAACAGGACTCTGCAGGGAAGGTCCAGCGAGGCACCAGTCTCCCCAGCAGAGCTCGGAGGCTCTGCACCCCAGAAGCCAGGAAACGCCGTGGCAGGGGGCCTCTGAGTCAAGTGCAGGCAGGACGGCACCGCTGGGGATTAGGGCTGGTGCCCTTGGCTTCCGGCCACATGTTGACCACACGGGGATGAGGGAGCTCCGGTCCGGTCTGCTGTCTTGCAGCTCTCAGCTATCTCTGCAGAGCAACACGTCCCCCGGGGCCTTTGCCCCCTGGGATCCATACAGCCCAGGTGCCCTTCTGAATTGAGTGGTTGCAGGCCACACCCCGCTCCAGCCCGCCTGCCAGGAAGGCTGGAGCCTTGGCTCTCTCCGCTCTGCCACACCCTGGCTGTGTGACTCTGGCCATGTTGCTTAACACCTCTGAGCTTTGATTTCCTCCTCTGCAGAGCCAGGCGACAGCCCTACCTATCTCCTCCAGCTATCGTTGGGGTTCAGTGAGGTTAACAGATGGGGGAGTGCTTCCAAGAGCACAAAACACCCTTCCTTGCATGAGGCATGAGGATTACCAAAGCTCAGTGGAGAACATAGCCCCCTGCTGCACCCATGGACCTGGCTAAGGCAGTCTCCTCGTGGCTGGGTGCCCGCGTCCAGGCCTTAGTGCGCTGCTGGACTTGGCACTGCCCGGTGGCTCACTTGCTCCCCGTCACAGGTCTGTCCCCAAGAGGCCTGAAGGACACCGGGGCCTTTGGGCCCTGCTGTGCACGACTATTTTCCGTGAGGTGCTGGAGGTACCCTGCCAGTCTCTGGGTGGAAGGCTGGGCTGGCGTTTCCAAACCCCGGCCTACGCCCAGAGAAGCCTGCCTCTGCCCTACGTCACTCCTCCCAGCAAGCAGCAAGGGAGTCAGGGGCCAGCTGCCTGCTCCATGGGGATGGAAGGGCCCCTGTTCTAGCGGCTCCCTCAACCCCCAGGCCTGGCCTCCGCTTTCCGAAGAAAATTACCTCTCCTGGCAAGAGGAAAGCAGTCGAGACTTCTTGGAACAATTAGCAGAACCAGCTTTGGAGGAAAGACTTAGAAAGAATCCAGGATCAGACCCTTTCACTGATGCCTTCCTGTTTACCCAATGATTTAGATCCGATTAAGCTAATGGAAACATAATATCCTCCAACCAGCTGGCTCACAGCCCACCCGCCAGACCTCAAATGGTGTGACAAGGAAATGGGCCTTGCAGAACCTGGTGGCCGGCTCCAAACAAAGACCTCATTCTGAGTCTCGGCGTGCTACCTCCACCCAGGACGGAGTGGCTGCCAGGGCTGGAGGCCTGGGTGGGGGCGGGGGGCGGGCCCGGGGCTGGGCAGGCCTTGCACGAATTCCTTGAGCCCCCATGCACTCCCGAGCAGAAGAAACCCTCGGGTGGAGACTGCAGAAGGGATATAGCTTGCTTTACTCACGTCTCAGTATTTGAAGTGATCATGTAAAACTCAGAAAAGGCCTTTGTTTCGGGGCGCCGGGGGCCTGGGGCTCAGTCAGTTAGTTGAGCATCCAACTCTTGGTTTCAGCTCAGAGCATGATCTCAGGGGGTGAGATCGAGCCCCACGTCAGGCTCCGAGTCAGGTTCTACGCTGGGTGTGGAGCCTGCTTGAGATTCTCTCGTTCTCTCTCCTCTCCTTCTGCCCCTCTTCCCTCTGCTCACTTCCTCTCTCAAAAAAAGCGGGGAGGGGGGGCTTTATTTCACTCCGTTTTTGTGGGGAATGCTGACCACCCCTCTCGAGCATCAGACACTGAAATCAGGCTACAGGAAATGCGTGAAAATTTCCGATTAGCTCAGAAAGCTGGCAAGGCTACTTATGGAACGTAGACACACAGAGAGAAGCAAATCCATGAAACCATAAGCCCTAGCTGATGGATGACTGTGGTTCTCCTCTCAGCGGTACTCAGAGCCCTTTCTGAGATGTTTCCCATAACCTTCGGTTTGGACCTCAGGTTTCTGTAAGCAGCGGGCATGGGCACACGGTGACAGGGAGCAGGACGCTATAACCACGTCAACCATCAGACTCCAGAGAAGACAGCGTCTCGTGCTTCTCAACATGTTCAAGGGATCATTTGCGTCGCATACCTTGGCAAGACCTTCCATCCTCGTTGAGGGTAAAACCAGGGTTGCAGGTGCAAGAGTAGGATCCAGGAACATTCGCACAAAGTTGCTGGCAGTAGCCATAGCGACATTCATCAATGTCTGGAAAGAGAAATGCCAGCAAGGTGAGATATTTCTTCCCAATCACCAGGGCCCCACCTGGCATCTTTCGGAGCAGGACCAGGAAAGGAAGGGGAACTAAAGAGAAGACAGTACCAACTGAGCATCAGGCATGGGGATACCCTCCGGAGTCTAAGGTTCAATCCACCTACAACCCTTCCTGACCCACGTCAGTCCCATGAACACCTGCACCTGCCTGGAAAGTTCTGGAAGAAATATCTGCTTCAACTGGGACGTGGGGCAGACAGCCTCCAAGATTTTATTCAACTTCAATACTCCATGCTAAGATTGATCCAACATCAAAAATCCACTCTAAGATTCTGTAGAAATGTCACACAGCCCCAGGAAGGGACAAGTTGGCTTAAAGTGTAAGAGGAATCCACAGCCTCGCTCCAACAGGCTCCTCGCCAGCTCCGTTAACAATGATCTGTCTAGCGCTCAGGAGCAAGGGCAAGTGTAGGCCAGGACAAGCAGGGCAACACGGCAGTCTGGAGACCTATGATCCAGTAACACAAGGATGCCGGACATCGCCTTGAATCTCCTGCTTGCACCAGGGCAGACATAAAACTCTGGATAAAATGCCTCCCCCAAGCCACGGCTGGCCTTTACTGAGCAAGTGGCTCTGTGGCTGAATGAAGCCTTTTAGCAGAGCTGGGCAATATGCCCTCCCTGCTAACATGTACCAGTCAATGGGGAGCCTGATGTCATTGGGAAAGCACTTCCCAATACCCCCAAGTTAATGGGCTGATGGGCAAGAGAATTCACTCCTCTGGGACGGGGTGCCTTGAATGAAGCCTAGAGATGGAGACCCCAGACTTCCCCTATATGACTGCCTGTTGTGACCAGTTGATCTCACTGCACCTGTAGCTGGTCCTTATCTTATCCCCAACCTCCGCCAGATGTTCCTTCCCCGGTACCCCATTTCCTTGGAACCAGCATCCAGCCTGGGCTCTGGAGACTGGTTCCGATTCTGTCTCTGTGCCTGGTTTCTAGCACCCACTGCCAGCAAGGACCCCACCTCCACCTTAGCTGGTGTTCAGCCCCCTCAGAGGCTGTGTCCTGCCCCTGTGATTCTGTTTTCTCTCTGAGCAGCAGCTCCTTCTAACCTGCCGGCCCATCCCACTGCCCACTGAGCGTTCTGCAGTTCCCGCTGGGAAAGCACACTGGCTTGTGTGGTTGCTGATCCTGACCTTTCCCAGGGTGCTGCTGGGCCTGTCACCGAGGCCAGGGAGGCAACGCTGGGAGTGGGGGTGGGAGGGCCTCCCCCACCTAGGGGGGACATTGGGGGAAAGGCAGCTCCCGGCTCCTCATTTTTCTGCAAAAGCAATGCCTCCCAAGGTGTACCGAAGGGGTGGGAGATGGTGACGGGATTTGTTCTTTGAAAGGGAAAGAAGAGTTTGGTCAGGAGAAGGCATGAGTTCAGCCACATTTAGGAAAGGTCTCCACTTTGGGTGTGAAGTGGGAGCGGGCTGAGCGTGTGGCACCAGGTTAGGCCTCCAGGAGGATCCCTCCCAAAGCGTCAGGCCCTGTGGTAGAGACCAGCCCTCTCAAGGAGAGAAATATCCCTGTTGATGGCCCCCCCTCAGATGGGGAAGAGTTGCCCAGCCCTAAAGTCTCTACAATGGAGCCTGTGTCCCTCTCACCTGATCCTCTCTAGCGCCCCCTCGTGGTGGAAAAAACCTGGACTGAAGGAGAGGAGCCAGATTTTAGACCCCGCTCCCTCTATGTTCAAAATGTTCCCCTCTTTGAGTCTCAGTTTCCAACTCTATAAAAGTTGGATGACATAATATCTAACATCCCTTCCAGCTCTGAGAGCCGACATATTAAGTTCCCGTACAAATAACTCACTCACACTGATCTGCTTATGTTCAAATCAGTGGCATCAAATTTTCCACAATAGCTGAGGTTCGTTAAAATGCACAGCGACCATCATATCCACAAATGCCCCCATGTGCAGCCAGCTCCCCGGTGCACACCTGGAAAGGAGAACCAAGCCATGTCTAGTCTGGCTTATCAGGCCCTAAAGATGCTTCAGACAGGGCTCTAGAGCAGACTGGCACTCAAGTCTTAATCAAGGGAGTCTTAGAAAAAAGAACTTTCTTTCCTTTTTCTTTCTTTCTTTCTTTTTTTTTTTTTTGTTTCCATGATGTTGTTTGGATTTGTTTCTCCGCTCCTCCAGGACTGATTTTCGGGCACAAGAACAGGGTCTTAGAGAACTTGAACTGGTAAGGCTTTTCCAAGAAAACACAGCATAGAAATCACACCCTAGAAATAGAATTCAAGTGACAGCTAGAGATTGCTATGAATTCATTTACTTGGCTAAACCAAAACCAGAGGGGAAGAAAGGCAAATAACCCTCCAGTAAAAATAAACAGAGAGATCATATAGCGGATGCCAACTGCAAGGGTGAAATTCTCAATTGGTGATGACTGACTCCTTTGGAGTAAAAAGACCACAGCTAGTGGGGTGGGTAATGGGAGGCGGTGTTAGAATCTACTGACCCACAGTTGAGACTTGGGACATTTCTGTGACTTTTCTTAACACGATTTCTCACTAAGACGGAATCATCCTCACCTCTAGCACTTTCCGCCTTGGATATAAACTTCCTGGAGGCAGGAAGTAGGTCTAGGTGAAATCAAATACAAGCCCTTAAAACATATATTCAAACACTCTGACCAGGACATTGACGGTGATGGTCTCGATTGATTTAAAGGAGCAGTGCAGGCTCCATTGCCTTCTACATCTCTCCCCCCACAAAGAAAAGCCCACTGCCCTGAAGCCACCCCATTATGCCCCCATTTCACAATACCCCTGGCAACCATGAACTTCCAAGAGTCTCTGCGAGCCCAGCAAGCTGTTACCTAAGCACTGGCCTTCCAGAAGCCAGTAGCCATCGGTGCAGGAGCAGGTATACCCTCCTTCCGTGTTGATGCAAATCTGGGTCGGGTTGCACTGGTGAGAATCCGTTGCACACTCGTCCACATCTGTAACACAGACATAGTCCAGAGACTGTCACCTATATTTATCCAGAACCCTGGAGCCACCAGGGGTGTCAGCTGCTTGCTTGTCCTTCTGGGAAGGAGGTGATAATGTCTCTAGGCTACATCCAAGGAGATGGACGCATCTCCCTGATGGATACCCCTAGGAGACACTGACCTTTTTGGAGACCTGGTCTGCTCCCCCAGAAATCCACAAAAGAAAATCCACAAAAGAAGAGAACACAAATCCTGGGGGAGTCTACTGACATCCCATCCCACCACTTTCTAAAAGCAGGTCACCTTGATAATAACCAGGGCTTGATTTAGAAACACGTTTTGTCTTTGGCGTATTCATGCATGTATTAAACTGGGGTCTATTGCGTACCTATGAAACACCTCTGAGAACATAACAGAAGAAAAATAAACATCTCCTGCCAAAGGAAGCTAGGAGTGAAGCCGCTTGATTGTAGCCATCCATGAGAATCCTTCAGTCTGGGGTGCCTGCACCTTCCCGAAGCTTCACGGAGCCCTGCAGCCTCCCCCCGCTCCACTCCAGAGCTCCTGGGACTGATCTCTTCCTGCCCTCTGCTCAACACTGGGCTCTCTGCATGGCTGCCTGTGCACGGCTGGTTGGCTGGCAGTGTGCAGCTTCCTGTGTCCAAGTCGGTCCCTTCCCCCAATCAAGAGCTTAGAGCATAGAGACCAAGCTATACGCGTGGCCACATTCGCCATGACATTTGGTATGCACCCTCAGCACTCAGAACTGTTTCAACAGAAGCAAATTCTTCTGCCCTTTCTCCCTGCGCTGCATCCTATAACAACCTCCCGACACCACGCCCTCACTTCCACCTGGAGGAGGGGACTTTCCCTAAACACTCATCTATTAATTCGCCGCATGGAATCCATCAAACATCCCGTATCCCACGCCAGTGCCTCCCCTCGCCAGCCTCCCCTTCCCGTCCGTACCTTAGCAGAGCACCTGCCTTTCACTCCTTTCGCTCCTGCACTGGGGGCTGCCTCAGCTACATCTTCTCCCTGCCTCCTCCAAAGGACCACACACAATTGGAAATAACACTGAAAGCTACTCACCCAGCATGTGAAGCGTGTGTACGCGGTACACACAGGTCACGTGTATAAGCGGCGTGCATACGTACCTGCAAATGTAATCTGCACGTCGTGTGTATGTGGTCTGCACATATTGTGTGCACAGGTCGTGTGTATACAGAACACGGCACAGATGTCACCATATTTATTCTCACAAACCCTGTGAGGGGTACTCATAACCTCCATCTTACAGGTGGGAGAGCTGTGCTGATAGCATGAATAGCACCGAGCCAAGAGCTGAGCCCAGACCTCCCTGCCCACCTGACTCCATGCCCCTCTGTGCAGGAATGGCAGAGGGCACATCACCAAGGCAGGTTCAGGTGATACCACCATGGTCACCACCCCCCCTGCGACGTGTCAATACTGATGATGCCCATCCATCCACAGCCCACACCAAATGATCAGATGTCTGGGCATCTCAGGAAACCGGCCTTCAGGCCTCTGACATGCAGCTTCCAAGTGCAACCTGGCTCCCAGGTGGTGCGGCCTTCACTCTACCCTGACACGTTGATGATGTGCGGTCTTCGTGGCAGAAACCCAGCCTGTTCTTGGCTGCAAGAGCTCCTGCCCCTGCCCTTGGCCTCCCTTCCACCCCCAGTGCTGCCCACCCAGCGAAGCCTCCCAGGGGAACTAGCGAATAATGCTTGGCCGCCAGCCACTCATGCTCCAATCCCTATCGAAGACTAGGATAATAAATACTGCCACTATCGGCCAGGGCATGGTTACATTTTTCCGGCCTGGAGTGATGGATGGCAACTATACCCTGGGAACAACAGTGCCTTTGGAATGCGCACGCTTTTTCCTGCCTTGAGGGGATTCAAGGGTGAGAGAGACCCCAGGGGAGAAGAGCCATTAGACTTGGTGATAGCAAGTTCCCAAGACTCTGTGTTTGTGTAACTTTTGTCACACACAATGGGCTGGCGGACTCCTGCGGGGAGAAACCAACCCAAGCCAGCGGACCAGACGGGGCTCCCAGGGGCGTGCGGGCCCGAGAGGGCACAGGCGTGCGTGCACACACACGGGCACGTGCAAAAACAGTCAAGCCTAGAAACTACATCTGGAAAGTGCATTTTTTGAAGGACTCCACCACTTTTACTGAATTAAAGAATTAACTCGATCTAACAGCTTTTCTGTCGACGTACGTTCAAAAATGTGTATTTTACACTTTCACTCACCAAATGGATTGTCATGATATACATATTTTTTTGAGAACCCTGTGAGTCCCTGGAGTTTTGCCGAGGGTGTGTCTCACCTTCATACCCTGAAAACATACCTGGTGGGACTCTGTGTCTATAGCAAATGATCAAAAGTTTTTTGTTGAATGAATGAAGGAATCCATGAACATCAGACAGAACCCCCAGATGGGTTTCCCCAGCCCACGTGCTGACAAGACCGTTTTGGTGTGTGGACTTTCAAGCAACCCACAACCAACCCCCCTGAAAACCACCATGAGCTTACAAACCTGGTGGAGCAGAGGCTAGAATGTTCTTCTCACCCTGGGGTTCCAGCAGGGCCGGAAGACTCATCACACCTCCCAGCTCCCAGCTGAACTGCTTACGTTAACTACATTTGACTTAAATAACAGAAAGAAAAATACATCGAACCACTCCAAGGACATTCTTTGGCAAAGGGTCCTTTTCTGCATCAGTGGAAAAGTACAAGTTACAGCAACCTGAGTAAGTGTCATTATCCTCGTGTGTAAACCGCCTCTGCTATTTCCTTTCCCACGTGATACTTAGGAAGAGTCTCCCAAGAAAGAATGCTCGGTTCATTCAGTCCTTTATTTATGGCTTCATTCATCCTTTAGGTTCTACTGCGGCTGTGTGTGTGTGTGTGTGTGTGTGTCCTCCCAAAATTCCAGGCCACTTGGGAGAGCTGGCCTCCAGCAGAGCCCTCCAGCCATGTCACTCCCAGACTGAGGATCTCCTTAGAGTCCTCTATCCCCTCCCTGTCTCTCTCCTGGGAGCTGTTGCCTTGGTCAACTGCCCTGGCACCCAGACGATTCCACTAGCGCATCCGTGGCTCGTCTCTCGCCAGGTGGGGCAACATCCGTCCACTCTCCACGTGGCCAGTGCCCCTGGCAACCGGAGGAGAGAGCTCGCTCCCATCTCCAGAACCTGCTGGCAGATGGAAGCCCAGGCCTGCACCTGTCCAGGAAGAAGCTGTCCTCTGCGCTGAGTGGCACAGCCCTGCTGACCTGTGCAGCTTGGTCTGAGCCGTCACCTCTTCCGCTAGACGTCCCCAAAGCGGCCCTCAATGGAAATGTTCTCAATCTGAAACAACTGCTCACTCCAGGAAGTCATCAAGATCAATCATGTCCCTGCCATCCTCTCAGGAGGCCACTGGCCAGACTGGGCTCCCAGGCCGCAGGACAGCAGCCCACGTATTAGGGATTCTCGCTTAGGATTTCATACCGATGGCTCTGTCTCACGTGCCCAGCCAGACGCAAGCTTCACGTGGGCAGGTGTACTCAGACAGTGTGAATGAAGGATGGCCAGCTGCGATCTCTCAGGGGTAGAGGATGGAGGAGGTGGGCTCACGACATGAGAAGGCAACTTCCCAACAACCCAGACAACAAAACAAATGAACTCTTTCAGGCTGACTCAAGAGACACCTTGGGGAGGGACCATAATCTTTGTGCTGGCTCGCAGGTTCTCCTATAAAGATCTCTATCGGCGGGCGCCTGGGTGGCTCAGTCGGTTAAGTGGCTGCCTTCGGCTCAGGTAATGATCCCAGGGTCCTGGGATCGAGTCCTGCACTGGGCTCCCTGCTTGGCAGGAAGCCTGCTTCTCCCTCTCCTTCTGCCTGCCGTTCTGCCTACTTGTGCTTTCTATCTCTTTGTCAAATAAATAAATAAAATCTTTAGAAAGATCTCTATTGGCAAACATAACAGACCAAAGATACTGCCATAAATAGACATAAATCAGTTTGAATATAAATAATATGCATATGTATGCCAGCTCTTTATCATATCTGAATTTACATATCATACCCAAAGATGCATTTACACATCCACATTTATTCCTGAAAGTTAAAGGGAAAATACTTAAACGTTTTTCACAGCACATGTTCTAGCTGAAATTAAAGGCTCTTTAAAAGCTGTAAAACAAAGCAAAACAAAAACCAATGATCCATCCATGCCCATGGGAAGAACACTGCGTAAGCCCTTCTGCCTGCACCAAAGCCTAAGAGGAAAAAAGACCAAAGGGTCAGGACCTCCCCAGAAAGGGCTAGTGGATAAAATAAATAAATAACTTTGGGGGGCAGGAAGAGCTGGGCGTGAATCCAGGCTCCTGTACTTGGTAACTAAGTATTACTGAGCAAGTTCATTAAGGCTCCTGGACCCTCCCTAGGTGTTTAGCTAAAGAGAGCTACTAAACAGAGTTCCTAAGTTAACGTGTACACAGGTCCTCTAGCCGCCACCCAGCACACCATAGGTGTCCTGGAAATTTTAGTTCCCTACCCCAAGTGAGGTGCTATTTCTAACAGCTGTGAAGGGTAGGGGACCCATGGCCTCTGCCCCCGCTGGCTTTGTTCTGGGATTCACCAAAGATACCCAGAAGACAGCACCGGGCTCAGGGGGCCGTAAGCACGGTTAGCTCTTCCGGAGTCAGAGCCAGGAACTTCTCCCCTGGGAGCGGTAGACACGTGGCAAGAGATGGCAACAAGTCTCGGTTTCCGCCTCTTCACTTGCGCGTTCACGGGTCCATCTACGATTCCATAATTGCAGACGTCTGATGACCTAGGAGTACGTGTGTCTGACCAAATTCCAGAGCCAAATACAATCAACCTTGACCCCACCTATGACTCTTCCCTCTTCGTGTGTCTTCTGCTCTCCAGCACTGTGAGCAAACAAGGGGTCATCCCCGTGTACCCGTGTGCACAAGCTCAGAGGAATGTCTCTGTTCTTGTGCGAGAATGGCCATCAGCCAAAGGGAAACATTCTCACTGGGTGACACTGGGAGAAAATGTCCAAAAGTATTTGGAAGGCGACACCTTTCCAAAGGCCTTTTTTGGAAATAGCAAAGTAATTTCCTTGGTAGTAAATTTTTACCCAGTGAAACAACATGTTTTCCCAGACCATTTTTGTTCCTTCCTTGCTCAAGCTAATGGGGCTTGATAAGAAAGAAGAAAGTAACAATGGCACATTCCTATGCCTCCAACTGAAGCCAGTTTCAGGCCTGCTGCTGGGCTGAGTCAGTGCCATTTTTCAGTGAGACAAGCCCAGCCAAGGCTGGAAGTTACACAGGACCTACTTCCCAAACACCTGCTTAATTAAAGACCTCAGCGTTTGAGAACTCGCTTGTTGAAATCCCAGGACATCTGCACTCCATGTGTCTGGTGGGTCCTGGGCAATAGAAGCCAGATCTTTCTGTGTTTACAACACTTCTCTCAATGCTTGATAATAAGCTTAGAATACAAAGCTTGTTCATACTGCGTCTCTAATTAGGCAATAAACATGTGGTCCATTTTTCCAAACAACAACAACAACAAAAATCCTTTCCTCTTGGGTGAAACCAGCTGGAATGCAGGTTTCCACCTCTCTGTGGGTTCTATTTTTCTATCCGTAAAGTGAGCGCTTGGAGGAGAGTTCTGGAAGGCCCCTTCTAGCTATGACCTTCTACAGAAACAAACTATGCAACTAATGGAGATCACATTGTTTGGTCTTGGGTAATTATTTTCATCAGAGTGCTTGGTAAACATCAGCTGATTTTAGCTGCTTTCAACTTGGGCAGAGAATTGGCCAAGCCCATTCAACTTCTGCCAATGTATGAACGGTCACTGCAGTTGTCGGGGGTGGGGGCAAGGAAGGGATGGCACATATCTTCCTTCTTGAGCGTCAGGTATCAAATTGTTCCAACAGCAAGGAGCCAAAGCTGCTCATGGCCAGTCTAGACACGGTATTTTTTTTTTTTTTGAAGGGCACAAAGCATTAGTTATTACCATGATTGTAAACCAAGCAAATGTGGAGCTCAAACTAGATTTCCATTTACTGAGATTTGTGCCATTTGTCCATCAACAGAGAAGGATTTTTGAACCTATACAAGCCAGTGGTTCCCAAACCTAGCTACCCAAGAGAATTGCCTGACTCAATCAGAATGCCTGGGGTCGAGGCTTGGAAAGCTGTTTAAAGTTAGCTGCATGATCCCAGTGCAAAACCGTATCTGGAACTCGCTGTGCCAGACCAATACTTCTCACACTTGAATGTGCATATGCATCAGTGGGGAACTCGCTGAGGTTCAGGGTCCAGTTTGGTAGATTCTGCACTTCTGAGAAGCTCCTGTGACCCAGGGGCCACACTCTGCGTGGCAAGGGGCTAGATTATCGTGGTATTTGGTTCTGTATCCATGCAATCTGCTCAGAGTTTCAGAGGCTGTTCAAGGGAGTCCAGGAGAGAACTGAAGTTCAAATATCAAGCCAAAGATTCCTAACTGGATATTCCTCTAGGATTTTTAGAGTCTTCTTAAACAAGTTTGCAGCTTAGTCTGCACCGGACGGAAGGCTCTCCTGGTGGATAGCAACAGGCTTGGGTGAGAGCACTGTATGCCTTCAGAAGTCCTCCCCCACTTTAGTTGATTTCTACGAGTAAACTCAGTTCCCTGGACATTAACGAAGCTCTTAGAAATACTGCTCTAAAGGGATGACAAAAAGTGCAAAAGATTCCAATTAGAAGAAAGGACAGTGTCTTTCCTCTGATGCAGATGATCCCTTTTCCACAAGCATGGCCTAGTAATCCTACAGCCCTTGAATCTTACAATCTTCCCTGCATCTGCCCCACAGTCTCCTCTCACTTGTCCCCTCCGAGCTTATTCCTGTCCCACATTCTGAATTCCTTGTCACCCTCAGTGCCACAGTTCTGTGATCTCCTTGTCCCTGATCGTCTTCCAATGCCATGGTTAAGGGCTTCGCTGTTTCCTAGTACCCCGGGCTAGAAACCTTGGGCATTCTTAGTCCTTCCCCCAATTTCTTATTCTCACACAGTTCTCCTTCTGGAAATCTTGCAAATTCCCCCTCTTTATTATATCTCCCCTGGAGACTCCGAGGCTTCACAGTCTTTTCTCCAAATGATTGAAATAACCTTGTTATAGTCTGCCAGCCACCAGTCTCTCCCCCCGACAGCAAGCTAAACACAACTTTCAGACCCATCCAAGACATAAACATGATCGTGTGGCTCTCCTCCTCCAAATGTTACAGCCCGCTCCTTAGAAGTGTCATAGCTTTCTTTTGGCACCTCAGCAACCTAACACATCAAGCCTACCTTCCTACTCAAACATGTGCTAAGCACATCTAGCTTTATAGCCCTTCATATTGGAATGACGTCATTGGCTGCGGATGGCCCATCTCCCTCCCCCAAACTGAGAGTTTCTTGCAAGCCAGAAATGAGTCTTATTCACATCTGTATCTTAAACTAACGCAGTGCCTGGCATGATGGAGAGAGTATGGAAATAACTTATATTTGAATGAAGCTACTTCATTCTTGGAATTTTCTGAAAGCAAGAGGGTATGTGTGTTAAGCCACAGGGTATCGGAGGAAACCAGTTCAATCATCCATTTCTTTTGAGGCCTGTATCTCATTCCCATGGGTTCAAGGCTATCTGGAAGACAGCTCCAACTCCAGTAGAGTCTCAAGCCTCAGCCTATCATGTCTGGGGCTTTATTACCATCCCAGCCTCTGCCCAGGGCTGATTCAAGAGTGTCTTCAGCCTCCAAAGGCTTTGATGCACGATGTGCTTGGCCTGATGGAATAAGGTGTATTTCCTCTCTTCTCCTAGATTGCTGAATGTCCAGTCAAGGACAAAGTGTATTTTCAACAGTCACTAGAAGGAGGAACATCAGAGGAGGGAAAAGCTACACCTTCATTCTGGCCTGAAAATGGGTTCCAATGGGACCTCTGAGGATACAACCAGGAAATCCAATCCATTTTTCAGGCTCAGGACAAAACCTTCAGCCTGGTGCTGCCTGAGAGAATGCCCAGGTGTGCAAACTCACCCCAAGGAATCAGCCTTTCGTCAGCAACACACACTCCCTGCCAGGTCACTCCCAGAACCTGATAACAAAATCTGCATGTGTTTTGTTCCCCACACCTGAACTCAAAAACCCTGCCACACTTCTGACTCCATCACTAACTAACCAGGGTGCCACTGTGCATGTCACTGACCTTCTGCATTTGCTTTCTTATCTGTGAAACTGGGCCACTACACCTGTGCACCTAGTGCTTGCCAGCCAGTGGGGAAGACTGCCATGGAAGAGAAATAAACGTGTGAAGGGCACTGCAGAGGGCTATGAGAACAAAGGACTGGGAATGTCCCAAATCTAGGAAGGCAGGGCAGGTCTTGACATTGAACAATGATGTAAAGGAATTATTCCTTCAAATACACCTAGTCTGGAACCCTAGAACAAGGGAGGAAAGTGACAGATGGCTTTTTTAACATAACAAGCTATAAGCGATTCACCAGCAGTTGATTAAGAATCTAGATATTTCATCCTGAGAGCAACCTACTATGTCTCCTCTCCTACCCTCAACCTGTTCCCATCTCTAGCAGACAACCCTAGCACACCAGAGGACAACTGTCGAGGCTACAACCCAAGAAGAAGTGAAACTTCAAGACATAGGAGGAAGAGGAGAGAAGCATGGAGAGACCAAAGGGGTTGGGGACAGGACACTAGGGATGTTGTCTCTTGGCTGAAGTGGGGCCACATGTCCTGAGAGTCTAGAAAGTGAAGTCTCCACCCCAAACAGCCCAGGGCTGAAATTGCCACACCTGCTCTCCACAGCCCTTTGGCCTTGGTAAGAGTTGGATTCTATCACTTGAGCCTAAAACAAATATTTGAATGAATTCAACACTTTTCCAAATTGCGTGTTTACCCAGCCCATAGAATAGAGGCTGTCCTCTTATATCCACCCTTCTGCAGTCCCTAGCAAATCCCCGGATTTCTCTAGTGTGGAAGGCAGGGAGAGGAAGGAGCTACACGTGGGGCCAACCAATGGACTGACCTGCCAGACCACTCTGGCAAAGTGCCCAAGTCACAGTGACAATAAAAAGCTAAACAGGATTCATGCATGCCACATCTATTCACCATGAACCCATCCTGCTGTAGGTACTAGGGATTCAAAGATAAATGACACCTGGGTCATGTCTGTTTATAGTGTAGTAGGAACCAGATAAGGGACCAGATAATTCCAATTAAGTATGGTAAGTGCCATGCTGGAGCAAAGAATGGGGTCACTTCCAGGAGGAAAAGGCTCCCTGGGGCTGAAGATACTTGGGTGGATCTAGACAGATGATGTGGCAGAGACTGCCACAATTGGATACTGTCCTCCAATATCCATTCTTCCAACTAAAGACTGTATTTTTTCAGCTTCCCTTACAGGAAAGTGGGACTATGTGACTAAAGTCTGGCCAACGCAACATAAATAAAAATAATGTATCCCAACATTTGAGTCATACTTTAAAATAATGAGTGTGTGGTCCCCTTGTCACTTCTCTCCTCCCTCTGGCTGGAATGTAGGTGTGATGGTAAGAGCCAGAGCAGCCATATTGGATCCAGAAGTAAGATGGAGCCACATGCTGAGTTTGGCCAAGCCACTCTACCAGCCCTAAACTACCTGCCTCTGGACTGTACTATAAGGGAAGATTTAAATTCTCTCTTATCTAAACTAGTGTGTGGAAGGTCTTTTTGCTATAGCAGTTTAGCTTGTACCCTAATACGAATGAAGAGGAGTTAGCCAGAAGAAGAAGGTGGGCTCCCTATGGCCTTGCCCTCCTAAACTTGAAGCATGGATCCACACTGGCCCAGAGTTCCTCTGCAAGCCTTCCCAGATAAACCCAAAGGAACTACTAAAGGGGAAACAAACAAAGTCCAAAGTTAGTAGGAGGAAAGAAATAATGAAGATCAGAGCAGAAAGAAATGGAGGCTTAAAAAAAAAAAAATAGAAAATATCAATGAACTAAAGCTTGATTCTTAGAAAAGATAAACAAAAGTGAGAAACCTTTAGCTAGACTCACTAAGAAAAGAGAGAGGACTCAAATAAATAAAATCAGAAAAGAAAGAGGGGGAAGTTATAACTGATACCAAAGAAATACAAAAGGCCATAAGAGACTACTATGAAAAATTATACATCAACAAGTTGGACAACCTAGAAGAAATGGATAAATTCCTAGAAATATGAAATCTTCCAAGACTGAATCATGAAGAAATAGAAAATCTGGATAGACTGAAATTAACAAGGAGATTGAATCAGTAATCTAAAACCTCCTGACAAACAAAATTCCAAGACCAGATGACTTCACTGGTAAATTCTACCAAACATTCAAAGAAGATTTAATACCTACTCTTCTCTAACTCTTCTAAAAAACTGAAGAGGAGGGAACACTTCCAAACTCATTTTATGAGGCCAGCATTAACCTGATACCAAACCCAGACAAGAACTCCACACAAAAAGATTACAGGCCAATATCCCTGATGAACATACATGCAAAAATCCCAACAAAATATTAGCAAATTGAATTCAACAATACATTAGAAGATCATAGCCCGTGATCACATGGGATTTATTCCAGGGGTGCAAAGGTGTTCCAACATTTGCAGATTAATCAATCAACATTATTAATGTGATATACCACATTAACAAAATGAAGAACAAAAGTTATATGGCCATAAAATTCAACATTCATTATGATAAAAACTCTCAACAAAGCAGGTATAGAGGGAATGTAACATAATAAACATAGTAAAAGCCATATATGATAAACCCACATAAAATACATCACACCCAATTGTAAAAATCTGAATGTTTTTCCTCTAAGATCAGGAATAAGACAAGGATGCACTTTCACCACTTTTATTCAACAGAGTATTGGAAGTCCTAGCCAAAGCAATTAGGCAAGAAAAAGAAATAAAATGCATCCAAATGGCAAAAGAAAAAAGTAAAATTGTCACTACGTGGAGACATGATTTTATAAATAGAAAACCTCAAAGACTTCACCAAAAAATGGTTAGAACTAATAAACAGGGATGCCTGAGTGGCTCAGTCAGTTGGGCATCCAACTTTTGATTCCACCTCAGGTCATGATCTGGGGAGTGTGGGATCAAGCCCCACACTGGATTCCACACCCAGCATGGAGTCTGCTTGAGATTCTCTCTCTTCCTCTCCCTCTGCCTCTCCCCCAGCTCATGTTCTCTATACATACATACATACATACATACAAACATACATAAAATCTTTCTTAAAAAAAGAATAAGCAAATTCAGTAAATTTGCAGAATGCACTATCAATATACAAAAATCTGTTGCATTTTTATATACTAACAACAAACTAGCTGAGCAAGAAATTAAGAAAACAATCCCACTTTCAATTTCATCAAAAAGAATAAAATAACGGGGAATAAATTTAACCAAGGAGGTAAAAGACCTGTACCCTGAAAACTACAAGACACTAATGAAAGAGACTGAAGAAGGTACAAATAAATGGAAAGATATTCTATTTCATTGATTGGAAGAATTAATATAGTTAAAATTTCCATATCACCCAAAGCAATCTATAGGTTCAATGTAATCCCTATCAAAACCCTGACTGCAATTTTCATAGAAATAGAACAAACAATCCTAAAATTTTTGTGGAACCCCAAAGGATCCTGAATAACCAAAGCAATTTTGAGAAAGAAGAACAAAGCTGGAGGCATCACATCCCTGGTTTAAAACTATATTACAAAGTTAGAGTAATCAAAATGATGTGGTATTGGTATAAAAATAAACATACAGATCAGCGGAACAGAACAGATACTCCAGAAATAAACCCATGCATATATGATTAATTAATTTATGACAAAGGAGGCAAAATATAGAATGGGGAAAGGACAGTCTCTTCAATAAATGGTACTGGAAAAACTAGACATCCACATGCAAAGAAAGAAAGAAAGAAAGAAACTGGACCACAATGTTACACCATACACAAAAATTAACTCAAAATGAGTTAAAAATTTAAAACTTGAATATAAGATGAGAAACTACAAAAGATTTGCAGGAAAATATAGATGGTAAGCTTCTTGACATTGCTCTGGGTTTTGTTTTTTTTGGATCTGATTCTAAAGACAATGACAACAAGAGCAAGCATAAACAAATAACTTATATCAAACAAAAAAGTTACTGCACACAGCAAGGGAAACCATCAACAAAATTTTTAAAAAATTAATTAAAAAGGGACGCCTGTGTGGCTCAGTTGGTTGAGCGGCTGCCTTCGGCTCAGGTCATGATCCCAGCGTCCTGGGATCAGGTCCCACATCGGGCTCCTTGCTCTGCAGGGAGCCTGCTTCTCCCTCTGCCACTCTGTCTGCCTGTGCTCACTCACTCTCTCTCTCTCTCTCTCTGACAAATAAATAGGTAAAATCTTAAAAAAAAAAAAAAGTTAAAAAAATTAATTTAAAAAACCAGTCTACTGGATAGCAGCAGATATTTGCAAATCATATCTCCAATAAGGAGTTAATATCTAAAATACACAAAGAGCTCATACAACTCAATAACACAAATAAATAAGCAAATAATCTGATTTTTAAACTGGGCAGAGGATCTGAAAGAGATTTTTCCAAAGAAGATGTACAGATGGCCAACGGGCACGTGAAAAGATGCTCCGCATCACTCATCATCAGGGAAATGCAAATCAAAACCACAACAAGTTATCATCTCACACCTGTCAGAAGGGTTATTATTAAAAAGACAAGAAATAATAAGTGTTGGTGAGGATGTGGAGAAAAGGGAACCCTGATGCCCTGCTTGGGGGAATGTAAATTGGTGCAGTCACTGTGGAAAACAGTATGGAGGTTCCTCAAAAAAAAAAAAAAAAAAAAGAAAGAAAAGAAAAATAGAACTGACATATGATCCAGGTCTCCTTCTGGATATTCGGCCAAAGAAAATGGAAACACTAATTCGAAAGGATGTTTGCAACCCCCTGTCCATGGTATCATTATTTACAATAGCCAAGATAGGGAAACAACCCAGTATCCATCAACAAATGAACGGATAAAGAAGTTATAGCAGGGGTTCTGTTCGGTGTCTGACCCCTGGTTTCAGCTTGGGTCATGATCTCAGTGTCCTGGGATTGAATCCTGCCTCGGGCTCCCCACTCAGCAGGGAGTCTGCTTGGGATTCTTTCCCTCTGCCCTTCCTCCTGCTCACACACATGCTGTCTCTCTCTCTCTCTCAAATGAATAAATACATCTCTTAAAAAAAAAAAAAAAAGATGGGGCGCCTGGGTGGCTCAGTGGGTTAAAGCCTCTGCCTTCGGCTCAGGTCATGGTCTCAGGGTCCTGGGATCGAGCCCTGCATCGGGCTCTCTGCTCAGCAGGGAGCCTGCTTCCTCCTCTCTCCCTGCCTGCCTCTCTGACTACTTGTGATCTCTCTCTGTCAAATAAATAAATAAAATCTTTAAAAAAAAAAAAAAAAGAAGTTATGGTATATGTGCACACAAAATGGAATATTACTCTATCATGAGGAAAGATGCAATCTTGCCATTTGTGACAATATGGTTGTACTCAGGGTATTACGCTAAGTGAATAAAGTCAGACAGAGAAAGGCAAATATGAGGGGTGCCTGGGTGGCTCAGCCATTAAACGTCTGCCTTTGGCTCAGGTCATGATCCCAGGGTCCTGGGATTGAGCCCCTCATCGGGCTCTCTGCTCATTAGGGAGCCTGCTTCTCTTGTTCCCTCTGCTGTTTTCCCCTTCTTGTGCTCTCTCACTCACTCTGCCAAATAAATAAATAAAATCTTTTGAAAATTAAAAAAAAAGGCAAATGTGATTTCACTAATATGTGGAATCTAGAAGACAAAACAAGTGAACAAACAAAACAAAACTCATAGGGGGAGAGAACAGATTGGCGGATGCCAGAGAGGAGGGAGGCTGCAGTGTGGATGAAATGGGAGAAAAGGGTCAAGAGGAACAAACTTCCAGTCATAAAAATAATAAGTTGGGAGGCACCTGGGTGGCTCAGTGGGTTGAGCCTCTGCCTTCGGCTCAGGTCATGATCTCAGGGACCTGGGATTGAGATCCGCATCAGGCTCTTTGCTCAGCAGGGATCCTGCTTCCCCCCTCTCTCTGCCTGCCTCTCTGCCTACTTGTGATCTCTGTCTGTCAAATAAATAAACAAAATCTTTAAAATAATAATAATAATAAGTCAGGGATATAATGTAGGCAATGTGACTCTAGTCAATAATACCGCATTGCACACTATGTAACTTTACATGGTGACAGAGGGTAACTAGATTAATTGTGATCATTTCACAGAGTCCCCAGATATTGAATCATTATGTTGAACACCTGAAACAAAAGTCAGAGAGGAACAGCATGTACAAAGGCACAGAGGCATGCGAGGCACAGCACGTTCAGAGAGCCATGAGCCGTTACCATGAGCAGACAGACATGGGTGAGCACAGTGAGTGCAGTGCAGAAGGAGAGGAGTCCATTTGTAAAAGGGTCACATGCGAGGCTAAGGATGCTGGAGGAGGAAGAAATGGGAGCAGAAAGAACTGGAAAGGGGAAAAGAAAAGAAAAAAAATGAAAAGACAATGAGGAGGAAAAATAAAAACACAGTCATCCTCTCCCACGTGTGGGTGCTTATATTGGTTCTCGGTGGACTCCCCCCAAAGCCCCAGCCCTTTGCAAGTCTGTAAAACCCAGCATTAAGTTTTATGTTTTGATGAACTCTCTGAGTTTGCTTCAATCAGAACCATTTGACTTCCGTATATTTTTTAAAAACCACAATAGGCTGAGCCCGAAAAAATGTGATCCTTGATTCTAAATGATTGAGTCAAGAGTCTGTTTGTAAGAGTCTGCCTAGCTGGGTTCATAATTAATGCTTTTTTTTTTTAATATAAGAGTTAGTAGCAGTTGAGAAGGAAATTCTCATAAAGAACAATAAAAACAATGGCCCCAGGTAACTCCTAGGTTCTGCCCCAAGTCTCTGAGCCCCTCTGCCCCAGACTTGCTTGAAGTTGTGGTTTGCAATCACTTTTCCACCTCTGTACCTCCCACTCTATCTCTAACTCACTCCCATCAGACTTTCAGCTGTTTACTCCTACGAAAGCCTCTCTCCAAGGTCACCACTGACTTCCACAATGTCGAATCCAACAGTTTAGTCTTTATCCTTCCTACTTCTCAGTATTCTTTGGCACAGTCAACCTTCTTCTTTAAGATTTTCTTCTTTAGAATTCTTTAGAATTCTTCTTTAGAATTCTTCTTTAGAATTCCATGATCCGGGCGCCTGGGTGGCTCAGTGGGTTAAAGCAGCGGCCTTCGGCTCAGGTCATGATCCCAGCGTCCTGGGATCGAGCCCCGCATCGGGCTCTCTGCTCGGCGGGGAGCCTGCTTCCTCCCTTCTCTCTCTGCCTGCCTCTCTGCCTACTTGTGATCTGTCTGTCAAATGAATAAATAAAATCTTAAAAAAAAAAAAAAGAATTCCATGATCCCACCTTCTCCTGGTTTGGAAACTTTCCTAAGGTTATCCTGGGGGTCAGTACAGATGGGGCAGGACACAACGCAAGCCTTCCTTTAGAGCCCGATCTGGTGCCCACCGTCACACCTTAGCTGACCCACAGCGTTGCACAGACAAAACAAGTCAATAAGTATTTGCTGAACTAAACAATGCTGCCAATGGCAGAGTATTACAGCTAGAAGGAATTTAGAAATCATCCAGTCCCATGTTGCTCTACCTTGACTATACATTTGTATCACCTGGGAAGCTCTAAAATATATTCTAGAAGCCCTCCCCAGACAAGATAAATCACAACCGCTGGAGAGGTTCAAGACAGATTTTTTTTTTTAAGATTTTATTTATTTATTCGATAGAACACAAGTAGGTGGAGAAGCAGGCAGACAGAGAGGGGGAAGCAGGCTCCCCACTGTGCAGAGAGCCCGATGTGGGGCTCGATTCCAGGACCCTGAGATCATGACCTGAGCCGAAGGCAGAGGCTTAACCCACTGAGCCACCCAGGCTCCCCTCAAGACAGATTTTAATGTGCAGCGAGAGTAACTATTGATCTAGCCCAATGGTGTGCATTAGAATCAGCTTTGAGGTTTGCAATTAATACAGCTCTTGATTCAAGAGGTCTAGAAAGAGTCCCAGGAATCAGTATTTGTAACAGGCATCCCAGCCGATGCGGGAGCAGGTGTGCGTCCTTGCAGAAATACTGGGCTAGTCCAACCACAAGACCAAGCAACTCAAGAGCAGGGTCTACAACGTCTTTATCTTTGTAGCCCCGTACCCTAAGCATAGTGCCTGGCACAGAATGTTCATTCAAAAACTAATTGCTCACCTCACACACATTAGGATGGCTGCTCTAAAAAGGAAGGAAGGAAAAAAGGAAAGGAGGGAAGAAGGAAAAGAAAGTATTGGCGAGAATGAAGAGAATCCGGGGCCCCCGTGCACTATTAGTGGGAAGGTAAAATGGTGCAGACACTGTGGAAAGCAGTCTGGTAGCTCCTCAAAAAAAACTAAACATAGAATTACCCTATGATCCAATAATTACACAGTTGGATATATATATACACAAAAGAATTGAGGGGTGCCTGGGTGGCTCAGTCAGTTAAACGCCTGACCCTCGATTTCAACTCAGGTCCTGATCTCAGGGTCATGGGTTCAAGCCTTGTGTTGGGCTCCATGCTGGTCACAGTGCCTACTTAAAAAAATAAAATAAAATAAAAAGAACTGAAAGCAGGGCCTTGAAGAGAAGTCTATACACCCATGTTCACAGCAGCATTATTCACAGTAGCCAAGAGGTGAAAACAACCCAAATGTTCATCGTTGAACGGATAAACAAAATGTGGCATATACATACAATGGACTATCATTCGGCATTAACAAGGAAAGAAATTCTGACACATGCTAGAACATGGATGAACCTTGAGGGCATTACACGAAGTGAAAAGAGCTAGTTATGAAAAGACAAATTTTGTATGATTTCACTGATATGAGGTATCTAGAGTAGTCAAATTCACAGAAACAGAAGGTAGAATGGTGGTTGCCAGGGGCTGAGATGAGAGGGGAATGGGCAGTCAGTGTTTAATGGGTACAGAGTCTCCGTTTTGCAACATTTAAAAGTTCTGGGGATCTGTTTCACAGGAATGTGAATATACTTAACACTTGAACTGTGTTGAACGTGAACTTAAAACTGTTTCAGATGATAAATTTCATGTTCTATGTATTTGCCACAACAGAAAAGTTAATACCTATAAATCGAAGTCTATTTCCTCATTCAATTTCATCCTAAATTGTACGAACTCTTTCTACCTAAAGACATAATCGACTTGCAATCTGAAATCAAGTCCCAGTGAAGAAGCGCATGGGAGGTTCCGGAAGAGCTTAACCCTCAGCCCCAGCAGCCCACATCTGCTCTGTAGCCCTCTTCTCCACAATGGACTGGACTCTCGAGTCTCCCTACATGGGAGCAGACAATCCCAAGAAAGGGTCTGGAGTGGAAGAAAGATGGAAGTGCAGAAGAGATAAGGAGGGAGGCAGGGAAGCAGAAACAAAGCTGTCTAGACTTTGACATGGTGTGTCTCATAGCTCAGTAACTCAGTTCAAAGGAATGCACAGTTTGGTGGGAAGACAGGCTTTTGGAGTTAGAACGCTTTTAAATCCTGCTGCCCCATTATTATTATTATTATTATTATTATTATTATTTTGGTGTTATTTTAAACAACTGTTTTTCTGGGGGTTTTTGCCTCTAAAAGCCTTGGTTTTCTGGCTTTCCCCGTGGAACATTAACTCCTGGGGTTTGGGGAGGATGCCTGTGCAACTTAAGCCTTTACATCAGTGCCTGGCATGGAAATGGCCCTCGGTCAAGGTTCATTGTCACAGCGTCATGTGAAGAAATAGGAGGAGGAAGAAAGGGAAGAGAGGGAAAGAGGCTACCTCCTCACAGAAAGGGAAAAGAAGGATTGAAAGCCAGGTTCTGGTCCAGAACGTTCCACCAGCTCAATGGTAGCCTTCAAGCAAGTCTTCCTCAGCCTGTTTACTCCTCTGAAAACCGAAGTCTGAGGTCTCTTCTATTTGGAAAGGCTGATGAATCTGAATCCTCTATGCTCCAGATGACATTCCTATCCTCTTCACTGTCTACACCTCTTACCTATGCAGAGCTAAGGAGGCCCTCTGGAGGACGCAAGAGGAAAAGATATAAACATGGCTAGGAGATAGATGCCCACACTTGGCTCTGCATAAAAACGAGGACAGGACTTTGCAGACCAGACTACTGCAAAGTAGGGAGAAGACTCCAGGTAAGAGGGTGACCTGGATGAGGAAGGGCTTCTGACCTAATGCCCTTTTTACTTTAAAAAGTAAAGGGAGCACAACGGAGTTACCAGCTTTCTGATCAGCCCGGGTCAAGTGCCTATTACAATATATCAACATTATTACAAAGGATGGCCACTGTTTCAGCACATGAACATTGTTGTAATATGTGAATGTTGTTGCAATATATAAATCTTGTGATGACCTATGAACACTGCCATCTTTCCTGAGATTTACTCAGAAATAACAATGTTTGAATATTTCCCTCTATCTCCTTCTCAGGACCTGTTTAATAAGCATCTTTGAAAGGTTTCTCAAAAGCTTAGGAAGACAAAGAAGTTAATGATTCGCTGTTTTCTCCATCATATGCCCAACTGGTATTGATTCAAAAGGGAGAAAAAGTACTCATCAAAATAAGGAAAGTTCATTCCTTCCTTTATTTAACCAATATTTATTGACCAGTGCAGAATGGATATGCATTTTTCAATCTTTGTCTTCAAATGCCCTTTTAGAAACAGAATTCAGTCAAATGTTTTTATCTACCTATATTCTCTTAGACGAGTCCAAGGTACTACCCACCTATTATTTTAAGGGATAAAAATGAAGTGGAGATGATTAGCATATAGAAAAGTACACATCAGGAACTCAAACAGCCTCACCACTAACTGAACAGTTTACGTCTGTTTTGCCATTTCTTAAACAGGGATATCATGCTTATTTAGTTACAGGGATTCAATGAGATAAGGATTTCCGCTGGAGGTGATGTCACTTTACATGCATTTTTAGAGACTTACCATCAAAGAGGAAATACTTTCCTGCAGGTCACCGGAGAAACAAATGGGAAAGCAATTACCTAGTTTACATTTAAGACTCGCTCTGATGGGCTCATGCTACTGATTTTACAAGCATCCTTTCACCCACTCACTCAGGGTCCTCTTCCCAGGCCAAAGGAGGGAGTGAGTAAGATGGAAGACAATTTTGGAGGGCCATTAAATTTTGGGTGCTTATTTGCAAGGCTACTTTGGAATATGGAATGGACAAATTGACTGAGCAGAAAGAGGTAATCCCTTGAATGCGTGGCACTGGACTTCCATTCATTTGTCATTCATCAGATCAGCAAACATTTACCCAGCAATTGCTACATTCTTGGCATTATGCTAGATACTATGGATACCAAAGTGAATAAATTGTATTCCAAATAATTTTGCAGAATCGGTATCACACAAATCATATTCCCTCTTGACAATACAACTAAGTGTAAGTCAATAACAAAAAAATAAATAAATAAATCAACTCCCGTAAATGTGTAAAATTGAAAACTCATCACTAAACAAATTATGGACCACAAGAAGTAATCACAATAGACCAGAAAATTCTTAGAACTTGATGGCAACGAAAATGTTACATATCTGAACTTGTAGGACACAGAGAGAAATAGATAGTCTGAAATGCTAATATTAGGAAAGAAGAAAGGTTTAAAATTAGTGGGCTAAGGCTCCAGCTTAAGAAGTTTGGAAAGGAACAAAGAAATCCAAAAAATTAGAAAGAAGAAGGTAACAAACAAAAGGGCAGAAATTAATGATGAAATAAAAAGCAAAAAGTGATAAAAGAAATAGGGGAGATCAACAGAACCAAAAGTTAGTTTTTTGAAAATGCCTAATAAAATTAATACGACTTGAGCATTTTTTTAAAAAGAACACAATATTTGGAATGAAAATAGCAACAGAACTACCAGATTCATCAGAGATTCGAAGGATAATACAAAAAATGCTTCAAAAGATGCAAATTAATCTGAAAACTTCGAAAGACAAATTCTTAGAAAAACATAGTTTTGCAAAACTGACTTAAGAAGGAATAAAAAATTCTAATAGCCCCATAACTGTTGAGGAAATAATACTAATAGCTAAAAATCTTCCCACAAAAAAACACAACCAAGCCAAAAAAACAAAACCAAGAGACCTTGATGATCTTTAGGCAAATTCCAACAAACTTTCCATGCATAGATCATTCCAGCCTTCTATAGAACAGAAAGGGAAGAATGTCTCGCTCTACCAAGCTAATAATAGTAATATATATATAATATAATATAATATAATATAAATAACTCAGCGTCTGACTCCTGATTTCAGCTCAGGTCATGATCTTGGGGTTGCGAGATTAAGCGCCATGGTGGGCTCTGAGCTGAGCTAGGGGTCTCCTGGAGATTCTCTCTCTCCCCCTCTCCCTCTGCTCCTCCCCCACTTGCTCTCTCTGAGTAAACAAATAAATAAAATCTTTTTTAAAAAAGGGAATGTGATAGGCCATTTTAACATATAGACACTGAGGAAAATTTCCTAAGCAAAATATTAGCCAAACAAGCCCAGCAGTATGTTTTAAGCAAATTATACTATAACATGACTAAATTGGTTATTCTAGGCATGAATGAAAGGTGGCATAATAAAATCAGTGTAATTCCCAACATATGCAGATTTTAAAGCATATGATTATCTTAACAGTTGTAGGGAAAAAATCATAAAATTTAACACCTACTAATGATTTTTTTTTTTTAAAGAAAACAGAAAACTCAACAAAGCTCATTCTTAATGAAGCGTCATTACTCACAGTTCTTATACCATCAGGAAAAAGACAAGTTTGTCCACTGTCACATCTATATTTAGCATTATTTTAAAGATACCAGCAGTGCAGTAACACATGAAAAATATATTAAAGGTATAAAAATTAGAGAAGAAACAAAGATATAGTGTGTTTGTCAAAATAACCCAAAATATTCTACAAAGATTTAGAAACAATAACAGAATTTCACAATCCATCTGGATAGAAGTTCAATATTCAAAAATAAATCGCATTTCTATATACGAGTAACAAAAAGGAACACTTAATTTTTTAAAAGATACCATTAATATAGCAACAAATAATATAAGATGCCTAGGAATGAATCTTGACAAATATGTGCAAGACTTGTTTGGAGAAAATTATAAAACCTTATTGAAAGATATTAAACACCTTACAAGGGGAAGGGATTTGATGTTCAAAGATATAAAGACTCAGAAAAATATAGGTATCACTTCTTTTCAAATTTAGCTAAAGACCCAATAAATTACAACCAAAATCTCAACAGAGTGTTTTGGGTTTTGGTTTTGTTCTAAGGCACTTCACCCACCCACCCTGGGTGTAGCCTGCTTAAGATTCCCTCTCTCCCTCTCCCTTCCCTCCCTAAAAAAATACAGCACAGGTGCGGACTTGATTGGTAAAACAGGGGGCACCACAAAGTAATGGGGAGAGAAGGGACTATACAAAAAAAGGTGTTAAGGTAACTCATTGTCTATTTAGAGAGACACGAAGCCAGATCTGTACTTCTCATCATTTACACAAATAAAATCCAAATGGATCCAAGATTTCTATGTGAAAGGCGAAGCCTTAAAACTTTCAAAAGACAATATAAGGAAACATATTTATAATCATAGGATGAGGAAGGATATCTCAAACAAGCCCTCACAAAAAACACTAACTACAAAAGAAAAGATTAATAAATTCAACACAGTAGAATTGGGAACGTCTGTTGCTCAAAAAACACCATAAAGATAATGAAAAGATAAGGCACAAATTGGGAGAAGATATTTGCAACCTCTACAACCGGAAAAGGATTGGTATCCAGGTATATAAAGAATTCAAACAAATCACGAGCACAAAAAGAAAGAGAATTCTATAGAAAAATGAGCAAATAGAGGATCAGACAATTTCACAAAAGAGGAAACACAAATGGCCAATACTTATGTTAACAGATGATTAACAGGGAGACAAATGATAAAAGACTCTTAACTCTAGGAAATAAACTAAGGGTTGCTGGAAGGGAGTGGGAAGGAGATGGGGTAACTGGGTGATGGGCATGAAGGAGGGCATGTGATGGAATGAGCACTGGGTGTTATAAGCAATTAATGAATCCCTGACCTCAACCTCTGCAACTAATAATATCCTATGTGTAAACTAATTGAAGTTAAATTTAAAAATTTTTAAATAAAAATAAATAATAAAAATAAAAGATGATTAACCTCTCATTAGTAGCCCAGAAATGCAATTAAGAGCGTAACGAATAAAACATTTTACAAGTACTAGTTGGGGAAACAATCAATAAGTCTATCAATGCCAAGTGTTGGTGAGACTGTAGATCAGAAGAAACGCTGATCACTGCTCATCTGTGCGTAAACTGGTGTAACTATTTCAAGAAAGCATTATCTTGTAAAGTTGCAATTTCTATACCTTAGCCCACAGCTGTGTGGCACCCAGAAGCATATTCATAGCATTATTCTGTGCAATAGCAAAAAAAACTAAAAACAACCCAAATGTCTTTTGACAAAAGAGGGAATCGATACATTGTGCTACAGCATGGCCTCACAGCAAAGCCGCAAAACAAAGCAAAAAATAAACTGCAGCTACACACGGTGGAGGGGAGTCTTAGAAACCTAAGGGCCAAGGGGCACCTGGGTGGCTCAGTGGGTTAAAGCCTCTGCCTTCGGCTCAGGTCATGATCTCGGGATCCTGGGATCGAGCCCCGCATCGGGCTCTCTGCTCAGCGGGAAGCCTGCTTCCCTTCCTCTCTCTCTCTCTCTGCCTGCCTCTCTGCCTACTTGTGATCTCTATCTGATAAATAAAATCTTTGAAAAAAAAGAAAAAGAAGAAAAAGGAAAAAAAAAAAAAAGAAAGAAAGAAAGAAACCTAAGGGCCAAATGAAACAAGCCTCTGAAGACCTAGGAAGGAAATGCAGGGGTGATGGTGGAGAAGCACACAGGTTCTTGGGTGGGTGCTGGTTTCTCCCAAGTGCATCGTTAATAAGCTCTGGCTTACATATGTTACATAATTTTGTGTATACAGCAAAGAGTGCATAAATCCTTTCCACAATTCTGCTTGTGGTTTGCTAAGACAGACTGACAACAGCGACGATACATTCTGATAAATAATGGACCAATTTTTTTAAATGCTCTGGAAACAATTAGTCCTGGACGAGTTTTTGTTCAGTTTTTATGCAAATTCCAGTTACTGCCGTTACAGGATGATATTAGTTGCAGGTTTACGATATAGTGATTCAACAACTCCAAACATCACCCGATGTTCATCACGAGTGCCCCCCGTTATCCCCATCACCTATTGCACCCATCCCCCCACCCCCCTCCCTTCTGGGAACCATCAGTTTGTTCTCTGTGGTGAAGAGTCTTGGGGGCACCTGGTTGGCTGAGTCAGTGGAGCATGCAACTCTTGATCTCCGTGTTGTGAGTGCAAGCCCCACATACAGAGATTACTTAAAAATCAAATCTTAAAGAAAAAAAGTCTGTTTCTTGGTTCACCTCTCGAGTCCTATAGATTTTAGAAGAACTAAGGGCGCCATGGCATCACTAATAATATTGTGAGATAAGCAGGGCTGGAGATGTTATTCCCATTTTATATTAGAGCAAACCGAGAATCAGAGAGTTTAAGACATTTGTCTAAGGTCACGCAGCTAGTGAGAGGCAGAGCTAGGGTCAGACCCAAATATCCTGGCCTTGGCTCTGAGCTTCTTCTGTGGATGCTTCTCCCTTAAACACTCATAGGGAAGATTCTAGTCTCTTTCTGATACCTCAGTACTGCACTCCTAACACGTTACTGGTCCATTTTCAGAAAAGTGTAATTCAATTGCTCTTAAGATTTTCTTTCTCAGTCATGAGGCAGCAGTGCCTCCCTGGGCCATCATTCCAGTTTCAAAAGCTCTTGAAAGCTATGCTTCATTTTGTAAGTGACCAATGGGACTTCCATTTTTTCTGTTTCCATTTGGAAGTCAGGATCCCAGGTATAGTTCTTGCCCACTCAATACCCAAACCCCCTTCATGTGGTAACGGCCCCTCAATTTCCCTTTGAGGAACCCCCTTTCGGTGCATGCGTTCCAGGTAGACTTCGATCCACTGCTGGCTCCAGGGTGGGACTTCCTTGTGACGTGGGCTTGGCAAATCGAAGCCTCCCGTGTCGCCTGCCACAGTGATGAGCTCAGGGACAGGCACGTGAGCCAAGCTGACCACCAGAGCCTCACCACACCCTTCCGCTAGAGTTCTAGGGGTCGAGGCATTCTCTCTGGATTCCTAAATGGATAAAACAAAAGCCTGCAGCTGCCCGGGACTTTCTTGAAAAACCCTGCCCTGAAAATGAAGAACCCTTTGTATTTGGAGACAGGAAATAAAGAGAGGAAAAATCCAAGTTCATATGATAATCACTCAAATCCTTAGATCCCACCGTGTCTCCGACTAATTCTACTCGTGGACTTTGCTTGAAAAAAATAAATGATATGGGCATGTGGAGGGGGGGTGTATGTGCATGTGTACGTGTTTTGCTCTTTTATTATTTTGCTTAAACCACTTTGAGCTGGGCCTCTGTTGCTTGCAACCACAATGGATACACTTAGTGTAATCAAATTGCCCTACAGCAGAGTCCTGATATTGGCATTCGCTGTCTAAAGCCAGAGCACTGAGGGATGCCTGGGTGGCTCAGTTGGTTAAGCGGCTGCCTTTGGCTCAGGTCATGATCCCAGGGTCTTGGGATCGAGTCCCACGTCGGGCTCCTTGCTCAGCGGGGAGCCTGCTTCTCCCTCTGCCTCTGCCTGCCTCTCTGTCTGCCTGTGCTCACTCTCTCTGACAAATGAATAAATAAAAAATCTTTAAAAAAAAAAAAAAGCCAGAACATCAAGAGTAATATAAAGTGAATGGGTTTCCTAGAAATCTCTGCAGAACACGTCAGTCTAAAGTAGCTCTTCCCAACATTTTCCATGTCAAGGCACACAGAAAATTCCAGAAGTGTGTAAGGTACAATGGGGAGAGCAAAGGTAATTGGTCCAAGGATTCAGGCATCCCGAGTGCCTGCCAACCACCCCAAAAGCTGAAGGGACCAATCCCCAGGCACACCTATCTCCCAGGAACCAGGTAGGAAGCCTCCCTATAGGAAAGTAAAAGTGGAAAGCGCGGGAACATGGTTCAGAACGAATCCTCAAGTGAGTCTGCTTTTATCAAAATGAGTGACCTGCCTTATCTCACAGTACATTCTTCTTCCTCCATATACTATTCTGGAACAAAATGCTTTTAAATTATTAGTGTTGTTTTTCAAAATCTGCCTGCCAAAACCCAGCTGTTTCTGCACAGTCAGGCTTTCTGGGGTGTGCGGCTGTGGATTCGTGGGAAGGACCCCTCGCTCTGCTGAAACTGCTTTGCTCTTTACAACAGACCCAGACTTGCAGCCAAGAAACAAGGGGACAGAAGGTCACCGGATTGGGGGTGGAGGGAGGAGTATCCATAGAGCCGGGCCAAAAGAATGCCATTATTCAAGAAATGATTGAAGAGTTTCTTCAAGACTGGCCAAACGAGTCATTCTCTTTGAACTCTGGAGGTTTAAGAATGCTGAGCGCCCAGTCTGCAGATTCCTCCATTGACCCGTTGTGGCCAGACGAAGATAGAAGGGTAGAAAGAGCTTCTTTTCTTTATAAATCCAGGAGCTTGATTTTGTCCCTGAGTGCACAAAATCCAAGGAAAGGCACGGTGCTGCTGCTGCCGTATTAACAGCAACATCTTTCTGTTTATCCAGTCCTGATTACCCAACTGTCTGGGACAGTCGACCCATCAACAAGATCAACAAACATTACTGAACGCGCTCCATATGCAAGACAGGAAGTAAGGAGTACGAGAGAGAGAGAGACACAGACACCTCAGACATGGGACTTGAACGTGTAGGCACAGACACATTTCTAATTCAGTCTACAGTAGATGACGACAAAGGCCCCAACACAGGTGCACACAAGCAGGGAACTCAAGGCAGGCTGGGGAGCAAACTGGGTCTGGGATGGATGGAGTGGTAGAAGAAGTCATGTATGGGCCGGGCATTAAGGACAAGAAAAAAGAATGGCTGGGGTGCCTGGGTGGCTCAGTTGGTTGGGTGCCTACCTTCAGCCTACGTTGTGAACTCGGGGTCCTGGGATTGAGACCCACTTCGGGCTCCCTGCTCAGCAGGGAGTCTGCTAGTCCCTCGCCCTCTGTCCCTTCCCCCACTCATGCACTTTCTTTCTCACTTTCAAATAAATAAATAAAATCTTTTAGAAAGAAAGAAAAAAGAGAGAGATAGGAAGGACAGGAGGGAAAGGAAAAGAAAGGGAAAGAAAAAAGAAAAAAGAAAAAAGAAAAGGAAAGGAAAGGAAAGGAAAGGAAAGGAAAGGAAAAGAAAAAAAAAATGGCATTCCAGTGGTCTCTGCCCCCAGAGGGTCCTGCTGAAGGAACAGGACTCTGCCATATTGTGTCCCTCAAGATTCATATACCAAAGTCATAACCCTTAGTGCCTCAGCATGTGAATGGGTGTGGAGATAGAGTCTTTTAAAAGGTCACTAAGTTAAAATGAGGTCTTAATCTGCTGTGACTGGTATCCTCATATGAAAGGGGAATTCAGATCCAGAGATACACACAGAGGGAAGATGACGGAGAGACAGCCTTCTCTAAGCCCAGGAGAGAAGCCTGGCACAGATCCCTCCCTCACAGATCTCAGGAGGATCCCACCCTACCGACGCATCGATCAGACTTAATCCGTGTCTAACTTCCAGAACTGGGAGACAAGAAATGTCTGTTGTTTAAACTCCCCCACCCGACCCCCGCCCCGTCTATGGTACCCACTATGGCCTCCTAAGAACACGCCTACATTTTGTGTGCTTCCCCCTGTCCCTGAACATCTCCCACCCTGGAGACTGCTCCTCCCAAAGGGAAATGGACCACCTCGCCCTCCTCCCTCCTCTCAGTGCTCTCAGGGATCTTGTTGATAGTGTGGATGTGGCTCACTGTGCTTGATCCTAGAAGCCCACACACTCCTCATGGTCAGTAGGCCGCACTGGAATGTGGTCCTGGCAAGCCTTCCCTCCTCATGAGAGCTAAAAGCCAAGCTGTACTATCTACTGTTGTCTTAATAATTTCTATTATATTAACCCCATTGTGGCTTATCTGCCTGCCAAAGTACCAGGGTTTCCTGCCTTTTTATCCCCTGCCCCCCATCTTCAGAAAGAGATAATGCTAGCAGACAAGTCTGTCCTACTTACAACTCTTCATGGATCTTGAATGTGGAAAGAACAGAGATCTATGACTTACAAAGACGATTGAGCGTGGTGCATCCGTGTAGCTGGGTTGGGGGCAAATTCTTGTGAAACCAGACTCTGGCTGAGGTTGCCGAGGCCTCTGCCATGAGCTCATTTTTAAAAGATAGTTCAGGTTGTGCCCTCACTCACCTAATCCTGACAAGCACTCGCCAGATCAAATGGCTTAGAATATCAAAGTGAACACAGGCAACCGAATCAGAGAGCCCGCCTTGTTCATTCATTACCGCGGTACCTCAGCACACACGGCCACCTAAACAAGCCTCAGAGATCACCCAACTCTTAAAGGAAATGACACCCACAGAGAAGTGACCTGCCCAAGGTCACCCAAATTCCAAGTCCAGAGTCTTTCTGCAGCTAAGCACCGTTGCCTGGGATGAGGAATCCAGAGAGCACGGGCTTTTTCCCAGCTCTGCAAATGACATCTGGTCTCCCGGTTTCCCAACTGAACTGTAAATGTCCCTTCTCTGTGTAGACATCCTTGACTCCCTTGGGCAGAATCAGTTACATCCATGATACACACAGTTCAGAGTGGCCATGGGTGATCTCCTCAAGAGTTGGCAACCTGCTCCCCAAACATACCCACCCACCCCCACATACACACTCCACTTCCTGTGGGTCCTTGAAAGATCCCTGCCCCCAACCGGAGGATGAAGTGTCAGCCAGTTGGGTCCAAGCCCTCCCTCGCTACTCCCCGGGGCCCAGCAATACTTTCAGGGAATCCATAACCATCTCAGATCTCATCCCCAGCTCCCTTGCTAGGGGAGATCAAATTTTACAGTCAAAACTCAATTCCAATCTGGCAACCTCTCAACTTTGTTCTTTTGAAACTAAAGGGTAGGAGGCGGCCTCAGACCCTTGCGGGTTCTGGAAGTACCAATTTGGGAATTAGGAGAAGTGTTCTGTGCAAATCAGTCATAAAATTTTAATTCACTTACTCAGAAAGTTCCCAAGGGGCTCACAGCTGTGGCGCCTTGGCTGGGGCCCATGGTTTGTGAGAACATGGCTCTGACAAGCCCAAGATCAAGGTTTCTTCCGTTTGTGCCAATGTGTTCGTCACAGAAGAAGAAAGACCCGAACCACAGTCAGAGCCTGTACTCCCTCACTCAGCCTCACCACGGCTTGCTCTCCCATGATTTGCCTCAAGACAGAAGAGGGAGGATATGTGGGCTCTTCCCCACCTCAAACCAGGTGAGCTGAGTGTCAAGGTTTAAGCACAGACCCAAGAGGGGGAGACCCAAACACCCACAACTGGCTAGATGTCCTGTGGCTTTTGGTTGGGCTTCTAACAACCCTCCTTGAGCCCAGTGAGCCCAATTCGTTCACGTGGGATTTAACTGTCTATGCAATTTATACCAAAATTCATATTGACCTTTAGAAAAACGTCAGGCATGAGAAAAAAGTTAAAGAAAAAGATAACAGAGAAGAAGCGATCAGACTGAGTCACTCCCAGCGTTTCTGTCAATGTTTGACATTCTTCCTTCTTAGGTGTGGGATGATTATAAAGCAAGGAGTCCCAACCATGTCTTCAGTCAACACTCATTTAACAGAGACTCATCAAGCAGCAGTGACAGGCCAGGCACTGGGGGCACAGCGGGAACAAAATAAGAGGTCAGATGAATAATGAAACAATAAATACACCCATAACACAGAAACGACCTACATGACCTTCAGCAGATGAATGGACAAAGAAGATGGGATATATATGTATGTGTGTATGAATGTATATCTATATGAATATATTTATATATATGGGAATATCCTCAGCCATAAAAAAGAAAGAAATCTCACCATTTACAACAACATGGATGGACCATGCAGGCATCATGCCAAGTGAGATTAGTCAGAGAAAGACGCATACCACGTGATCTCACTTATAGGTGGAATAGAAAACCAACCAACAAATAAACAAACCAAACAGACTTAAGCCCATAGTTACAGAGAACCGATTGCCCGCGGCAGGGGATGGGCAAAATTGGTAAAGGGGTCAAGAGGCACAAATTTCCAGGTATAAAATAAGTAAGTAATGGGGAGGTCATAGCAGTGCGGTGACTACAGATAACACTGTATTATATGAAAGTTGCTGAGAGAGGAGATCTTAAAAATTCCTATGACCAGAAAAAGATTCGTGACTGTGTTGCGATGGATATTAACTACACAGAGGGGATACAATACACACAAATGTGGAACTGTTACGTTGCTTGTCTAAAATTCATATCATGTCAATTACATCTCAATAAAAATAAATTAATTTGTTGATTAATTAATTAAAAGATATTTATCAATCAGTGGTTCTCAAAGTGTGGTCCCTAGACCAGGAGGATTAGCATCCCTTGAAAGCCCAGGCCCTCACTCAAACCTACTAAATCAGTAGGGTTGGGACCCAGCAATCTGAAGTCCTCTAGATGTTTTTACACACAATCAGGTCGGGGACAGATAACAATGATGAGGGCTGTGATGAAGAGTAAGCACAGGGTTACTTTGGGCACAGCAAAGAAAGGCTCTTTAAGAAGGTGACCTATAAACTAAGCTGAAACCTGTAAAGAGGCGAATGAGCAGCAATGTGAAGAGCCAGAAGAGAGTTCCAACACAGGAAACAGCAAGTGCAAAGGCCCTGAGGTAGGGAAGAGCCTGATATGTTTGAGGAAGAGAAAGGAGGCCAGCGAGGCCTGTAAATAACCAAGAGGAACCTGTCCAAAGAGGACGTCCAGATCGCCAACAGACATATGCAAAGATGCTCAACATCACTCATCATCCGGAAAATCCAAATCAAAATTGTAATGAGATATCACCTCATGCCCGTCAGAATGGCTAAAATCAACAACACAGGAAACAACAGATGTTGGTGAGGATGTGGAGAAAGGGGAACCCTCTTGTACTGGGAATGCAAACTGGTGCAGCCATTCTGGAAAACAGAATTTTTTCTGTTTTCAAGGTTCTTCAAAAAGTTGAAAATAGAATTATCCTATGATCCAGTAATCACGCTACTAAGTATTTACTCAAAGAATACAAAAATACAGATTCAAAGGGATACATGTACCTCAACGTTCACAGCAGCAGGATCTACAATAGCCGAATTACGGAAACAGCCCAAGTGTCCATTGACTGATGAATGGATAAAACAGATGTGGTCTACACACAGAATGGAATATAACTCAGCCATAAAAAGGAATGAAACCTTGCAATTTGCAACAGCGTGGATGGGTCTAGAGAGTGCAATGCTAAACAAAATAAGCCAGTCAAAAGCAAATACCGTATGATTCCACTCCTATGTAGAATTTAAGAAACAAAACAAAGGAGGGAGATAAAAGGGAGGGGAGTAAGAGAGGAGGCGGCAAACCAAGAAATAGCCTCTTAACTCTAGAGAACAAACTGGTGGTCCCCAGAATGGAGGGGGCTGGGGGGGACGGGGGAGATAGGTGATGGGGACTAAGGCGAGCACTTGCCTGTGAGGAGCCCCGAGTGACGGATGGAAGTGCTGAGTTCCTATCTGTACACCTGGAACGAATTTTACACTGGATGTTAAGTAACTGGAATTTAAATTTAAAACAAACGAACAAAACCAGGAGCATCCGGGGCGTCTTAGGGAGGAGCAGGGTCTGAAAGTCAGCAAGCCTGTGCTCCGGTCAGCCTCTCCCACAGATGAAGGGAGGGATACTGGGGACAGTCACAGAGCCTTTCCAAGTATTCTGTGAAACAGGGAAAACAACCCTGAGCCTGCCTACTGGACCGTTGGAGAATTCAGTGAGTGAGTGGATGGGAAAGCATTTGGGAAAGGGGGAGGCAGTGTTCAAGTGGGAATTAACACATTTAAGGGAGTCGATTAAGGGTATAACCTCAGGATCCAGCCTCCCGCAGCAAGGAGCCAACCGGGTGCCTGGCCAACACCTGCCCTCCGGAGCTAAGTCAGATGGAGATGGTTCTGGAACAAGGGTCTGTGTGGGAGGGCTGAGGTGGGGGGATTTCCCAGAATGGCCTGATTGTGAAACTCTTCCCTTTCCACCCCACTGGTCAGTCTAAGAGCACGCCTGGCTTCATGAGGAACTTGGGTTTTACTCCAGCTGCTTGCAAACCGCCCCCAGGTGTTACAAAGACACTGCCAGATTTCCCACGGAACAGGGCCACAGGCTATCATCACGGTCAGAGCCGATTTCATCGCCATCGCTGGAGGCCCCTTTTCCGGAGGGACTCGGAGAAGGGCTCACTCTTCCCGCTTACAGGAAGGCTCCAACCAGGACTCTGAGAAAAGGAAGTGACAGCATTAAGTGATGGCCCAGTCATGAGTCCCTCCCTGCCCCCAGAGCTTAGGCCAAATGTAAAATCACTGCCTCAAGGGGAAAGATACTCTCTCCAGAATCTACCTGCTTCCAGAAGCTACGCTTCACCTGGTTGTGGTAAGTCAGCCCTTCGTCCTCCTGAGGGGTCAGGGCTGGACAGAGCCTGAGAGACTGTGGTCCAGGCCTTCCCGTACAGATGGGGAAACGGAGCCCGGAAGGAGGAGGTATGGAGCTACCATCACCCACTGAACTTGTGGCAGGACTAAGATCAGACGTAGATCCCAGACCACCAGACCCCTCAACCAGGAATCCCCTTCAAATAAAAGTCACACCCCTCCTCCACTCAAAAAACCTGTGTTCACTGAACAAAGTCCAAGCCCTTGGCTTGGCATTCAAAGCCCCCACCGTCTAGTTCTTGCCAATTTTCTTGGTCTTTTCTCTCCTTCCATGCCTGCCCCACCTCCTGCCCACAGCCACGCTGCAGCCACACACTGGATATCAAGAATGGGCAGGTGACCCCTGGGCTCATGACCACAGCCAGCCCTCACCGGTATTCCTGCCTCTATGTCTGTACCTGAGCTGTTTCCTCAATCCAGAAAGTCCTTTCCCATCTCCCACATGAAAACCCTACTCAGTCCTCCAAAGATTCTCTTAAAGGGCATCGCACCCATTCCCAGAGCAGAGTTCCTACTCTTTGCAGGCACTCCACTAATAATAGTCCATTAATGATAAACCTAATCTATATGGACAACCGATTTCCCTGGTTCATTTCAATCCTATACATACAATTCACCACATAAGCTTTTTGGCTTGTTCAACAAATATTTATCAGGTGCTACAGATACGAGTTCCTGCTGGATACAGAGCTGCTAAAAAATAATCCCCAAAGTCTATGTATTGTAGTTACAGGGCATGAGCCAGAGGACATGGGGCGGGATGCTGTGGTCACTGCTGTTTGCTCTGAGTTCACCACTCGCCCCAGTGGCCCTGTCCCGTCCTGCTGCGTTGTGGTCACAGGGGCCCCGGCAGAGATGGCCACCCCTCGCCCAGCTCAAATGCAGAAAACAGATGACTTGTCTTTCTCCCCGGCGGGAACGAAGCCAAGTCAGATTTTTTTGTGTCTTTGCATTGCTTAATATAATCTCCCCCCAAATTATTATCCCCTCCTTCCCATGGGAACAGTTGAAGATGCCAATTTCATACTGATTCCGGATGCAAAGTCTGTTCTGTCTGACCTCATTGATTCCTGGGGGATGTGTTGAGACCTGTGAAATATGTGAAAACTCATAAATCAACTCTGGCTGGCGTTCTGCAAATGTCTTAGTTTGAGGGAAAGTCAGACAGCACTGACGAGTCCCCCGAGGCTCGCTGCTTCCCCAGCCCTGACCCGCCCACCATCCCCTGGAGTCCATGGATGCTGGCTGCCTGGGGCAGGGCCCAGCACTGGCTGTCCCCATCTCCCCTCTGGCCCAGCTCCGACGAGCCAGAGGGGAATGGAAGGTCAGTCCTTGACATCCAGTCTGATGTCTGAGGCCCTCTGGAGGGAAGGAATCCTGTGAATGTCCTCTCCCTGCCAGCCCCCAAGGAGATGGCCTCAAGACCCTTCCCCAAACACGCTCCTCTGCTTCCAAGACAAATAGGAGCCTTGGGCTCAGGGGGGTGTGCTGGAGTGAGTGATGAGAGGTTGAGTTAGGAAATGAGTGAGGGCTCCTCTCTCACTGCTCGGGTTTAACAGTGCTCACACTCCCTTTCCCTCTACTCATTCATTCATTCATTCATTCGATGGTCATTTGCTGAGAGCCCACTCTGCCAGATGCTGTGGACAAACAGTGCGTGCTGGGGCCACGCCTGCAACCAAACCTCCCAGCCCCCACCAGGCAACCCACCCATGGCCCCAAGCCCTGACATCCCCATCCTCGGGAGCGCACATGGGCACCTGTCTGCCCTCTGCCGCACAACTGGGGGCTGCCCGGAAGCTGTGAGCTTTCTGCCACCAAGAAGGAGGGCAGCTGGCCTGCTGGGGAAGGTGGTCTGATGAGCCCACCAGCCCTGCCCCAGTCCCAGCCTGCCAGCCAGTGCGGTTTGAAGTCTCCTTTCTGTCTCCGTGTCTGTGTGTCCAGAGAAGCTGGCAGCCAAAGAGAGAGGAGAACACACATAATCATGTCACTCCTCCTTGGCGCTCCCAGAGCTGAGAAAGGCCCCAGAGAAAAAAATCAAAGGCAGCCTGTCTGGCTGAATGGGGTCAGAGTGGAGAGGGGGAGACAGTATCAGCAGTCACAATCTGAAATGCAGTCCCTCTCTGTCTCCCTCCCCTTCTACTCTCCCTCCCCAAACTTGGGAGGATAAGCAGCCCTGTGTCCATGTACCCCGTGGTGACCCAGTAAGGACTGGTAAGACATGAAGCCAACAGAGCCCTGTTCCTGTGGGGAGAGCAGACGGTGAGGGAGTGACAGCAGTGACTACTGTTCGGGGACTGCACGCCTGACTAGGGGACACTCCGTATTCCTTCGCTAAGCTTCAAAACAACCCCATAAGATACGTGTTATTGTCCCATCTTGTAGACGGGACCCTCAAAGGCTTTAATACCCTGAGCCTGGCAACTGTGCAAGGATGGGATCTGAACCCCAAATGTCTGAATCTACAGTCCCTGCGCTTCCCTGCCCCCGTCTTACTAACTCCCACTGCTCTTCAGCCTGATGAGTTCTCCCTCCAGGTCCTTCAAGAAAATAAAGATCTCCTTTCTTTCCCAAACAGCAGATATCATAACTTGAGCCTTTCAGATGATATCTACATGAGGCTGTTGTCAATGACATTAATGTGACTACTAATGTACTGCTTTAATCATTTTCTCGTACTTGCGCACACACTCTATAAAACTAATACTTTGCACTCCTATGTTATTTTTACTTCTTTATTTCATTTAATCCATTTCTGAGAGAACAAAGAGCTCCCAAATCACTCTGTCTCTTGCATCATGCTGGGGCACAAGCAGGAGCGACAGAGGCCCTTCCGACACCAGGCACACAAGCAGAGAAGAGCCTGGGAGAATATCTGTGGAAACTGCCAACATAGATACAGAACCTGTGCGAGTGGGTCCATTCTCAATTCGGTCAGTGGTGTACTCGGTCTACTTCCATCAAAAGGACATTTGCAAAGAAATCTATCACTAGGCTTGATGACAAAAGAAAAGATACTATCACCTTCTTCCATCTCAACGCACTTGGAAGCATCACACCTTTATGGAAGCACCAAAGGACGCTCCTTCCACTCATTTAAAGCACACACAGCTACACGGTCTGATCAGCCCTGGCCCGGACAGGTAACGGTGTCCTCCTACCTTCCTGCAGACACTCTTCAGAGAGCCGATCATACATCCACCTTAGCCATGACCGTCAAGGGCTGAATTGCCCCGCTGCTGAAAGTTCACACTTTCTCCATCCTCTTGCAACACCACTTGCTTGTCACACACAACTGGCTAATTCCTGAATGGAACATAATTGAAAGAAACAGGACCAGACCAAGGAACATAAGGTGAGAGCCAAGAAAAATTTGTAGGTCATTGAGAAAATTGGTCTACTAGGCAGTGGGGACGTGCCTACTCTCCAATGGCACCGAGGGCTGGGCGGGTCTCCTCGTGGGTGCCCACTGGGTGTGGGGGGTGGTCAGCTCGCTGTACCTCCTCACCCCTACAGACCAGGGCCGGTTCTGGAAGGCAGCGGCAGCCGTGGGTAGGGATGGACTTCCTCACACACGGAGGACAGACTCAGTCCTGGCAGATGTCACTGAGCACGTGTGCTGGTTGAAACCCAGAAGTCGAGAAGGACCACGTCACAGAGCAATCCAGATGAGAACATATGAATGGAAAATCCAGACTGTCTTCCTAAGGACTGGGAAGATTTAGAAAAGCGGAACATTCTTGAGTTGGAGGAGACCAAGAGATTATCTCCTCCAGGGAATTTAAGCCTTTGATGTGTGTGCCACAAACCTGTTCTATAGGCAGATGAAGCCCATGGACCCCTTCTTAGAAGAAAGCTTTGAATTGCATGGAATTAAATTCACAGGGAGACCCATTATATTGAAAGGCAGTTAACAAAATAGTTTTAAAATAAATGTGCATTGTAGAAATATATATGCTTCCTTATCATGGCATTACATAACAAGACGGGACAGCAGTCTACTATCTTGTACAATTCTGAAGTAGCAATTAGTGAAAATGGCATTTCAAGATACGCCAAATACCTCGAGACACTTCAGAGTCACTGTTACAGCTATAACGTGGTGTATGACTAGCTGTGCTTCTCATGTTAATACTGTCACAGGGACCACTAAGGTGTAACAGCCTACTGTTTCCGTAATGGACAACAATGACAAATTTCACTAGAAATTAATGCGAAAAAACATGACAACGGATCCCTGAATTCTAGCCGCACACCCCACATTAAGATCCTTACTATCCTCCTGTCCCTCCTTTTTACAGAAAGGCCCAGTGACTTTCTTATGCCCCACAGCTAATAAATAGCAAATCTGTCCCGCTCTTCTCAGTGTCCTCTCTGGTCCCTTTCCCATGCCATCTGCCTCACTTTAAGCTTTAAAAAAATTAGAGGGGGGGGTGTGTGGTGGGGGTTGGTGGTTTTTTTTTAAACAAAAATAATACATGCTTCTAATAGATTCAAACAATATGAGAATTACATTTTAAAAATTAAGTTTTAATGTTTCTTTATTTTTCTAAAGTCTTTATTTATTTATTTATTTATTTATCGCAATGCCCTAAGCTGCTCACTCCCTATCCCCACCAGTGTCCAGGAAAGACTTGAAGCAGGATGGGGTGCACGTGGACAAGTCTGCCGAGGCCCGGTTGACAAGTAAACCCAACTGCAGAGCCCCTGACTCAAGTCTGGTCCCATTTCTTGCCAGGCCTGCCTGGTCCCCGTGCCCTCAGCGGCCGAAGGAACCCAGTGGCCTGCGTTTCCTGCATTTTCCTTCCGGCCTCATCCCTGAGGACGTGATTTCAATAGCCCAAGCCTTTATAAAAAATTGGGAGAAAAGCCCGCAGAAGCCGCCACGTGGAGGGCTCAGTGAAGTTTCCAGCGCTCCTGTCCTTGCCTTATCTGCTGGGAACAAATGTCGGGTTGGAATGGCTGCTCACTATTCCGTTTCACAGTTTAAACAAACCCAGGCTTTGCTGGAGTCTCGAAGCAGAACCTGACTGAAATTTCATGAGGGAAGGAACTGGGCCATATCCTGCAAAGTCTGTGGGATGGGTGTGTACCAAGCTCAGTTTTTGGTCATTTTAAAGGTTCTAAAGAATGAGGCTTGCAGTGCATTTTCAGATTCTATGAATCTTTCTACAGGTTGTCATCGCCAGACCCTTGAGTCTTTCTTGATGAACGGTTTCCCTGTGATTCTACGGACAGACACTGGACAAGGTATTTCCTCACATTCTCTGTGAGCCAGACCTTGTCATGCCCATTTTACAGATGAGGAAACTGAGACCCAAGGCTCACAGCCAGGAAGTGGCCAAACCAGGATGGGAATCAAAGCCAGTCTGACGTCCAAGTTCCAGCCGTCTCCGTTCCAGAATGCACAGCCTTCCCATCTCTGCCTTCTCTTCGCCATCTCAGGGACCTATCACAGGCCGCCTAGTATTTTAGCCACTTCTTTTGGGTCCAATATCCCTTCCTGGAGGTAAGTTCTGGAGAGAGCCCACAGCCATGCCCAGACACCCTGCTCCCTCAGTGCCCTGTTATCATTGGTCACATTTATCGTCAGTTGAATAAAAACTGGCTGGCTTTCAGGAAGACTAACTCAACACAAAGCCTCAGGCTAACACATCTGTCTTCTAGAAGGATACAGATGAATGCCCACCTCGCTACTCAAATGCTTTGATCAATACAAATCCCTGGGCCAGGAAGGAGAATAATTTCACAAATGACCAGAAGATCCCCTGCAGTCCCTGGGCTCTAGTAAAAGACTTCTTGCTCAACCGCAGAACATTCCATGAGCATCTGTCACCGGTACAGTCCCTAAGTTTGCTGCTAAGCCAAGCTGACTGGCAAAGCCAGAACTAAGACTGTCCACCCAAAGAGGTGACAAGTTGAGCACCAAAGGGGACAAGCACACATAAACAAGGGACATCCACATGCAGGGACCTTGGCCAAAGGTGATGTTCTCAGAGGCAGTGTACTATGATAGGAAGGTTCCTGAGTGGGGGTTCAAACCATGGGAGCTCCAGCTCTCAGCTCAGTTCCCCTCTTCCTGAGCCTTCAGCACCCACACCGTAAACCCCACAGCATCCTGCTTCTGCGAGGTCTTTTGGCCAGCTCAGACTCCTTGGCATGCCTTTGATTTTAACTTTTGTCTGTATCTCGGGTGCATCTAGGTAGAAGACCTCCCTGGAGCCACCCTTACCTCCTCGATGACTAACCATGTCCATCTGGCTCTCCATCACCAGAGAAGCTGGCCACCGATCTCCCAGGGGTCCAGGATCTGGAGGACACATCCTAACCAGCCATGAGTCACCATCCTCATGAAGGTGGCCATAGGGCTGAGCACCCACAAGCCAAGAGGCCAGTTTTCTAGATGACACAAAACTTTCTTGGCTCATGAGCTGTAACTCTTGGGTCACCGTTCACTCTTTAAGTGTCCCAGGTGACCCCAATTTACATCTACGGGGGGACTCAAACCTGAGGCCGAATTTTGTTCCAGAAGGAGCAGGGTCTGGTCGCCTCCAAGGCAGAACCCAAAACAGAGAAGTTGAGAAGGAAACTCTGGGGCACCAGGAACCTGTGCACAGGCCCTGCCTGGCCTGCAGAGACAGGCCACAGTCTAATCCAGACACAAGGGAGGAAACTGCCTCTTTGAGACTGCCTCCGAAACTCAGAAAAAGGAAGCCACGGTGAAAAGGTCCATTTGCATCTTTAAGCAGATTGTCTCAGAGTTCAGGAGGAGAAAGCAGGGCAGAAAGAGGACAAAAGAACAATGGTGTTACCTATGAAGCACTCTGCCAAAAATATTTAATTTGAATTGCATCAGGTCTCTAGATCTACTACCAGTGTACAGAAAAACAGAAGACATGAAGGAATATGCTAAAAATCACCCAAAATCGTGATCAGCAAAATCCCAAATGTAAGGAATTCTACAGGACAAAGAACTCCACAAGAGAAACAAAAAACATTAAGAGAAATTTAAAAGACTTGTCGACAAAATGCAATTTGTAGACCTCATTTGGATCCGATTCTAACAAACCAACGGGGGGGGGGGAGAAAAAGACATTTATGACATGATCAGGGAAATTTGAACACCACCTGGACATTTAATGATAAACAGGAATTATTGTTGATTTTTGTAGGTTTGATAACAGTGTTGGGGCTATTTTTTTTTTTAAATAAAGACTTTATTTATTTATTTGACAGAGAGGGATCACAAGTAGGCAGAGAGGCAGGCAGAGAGAGAGGAGGAAGCAGGCTCCCCGCCAAGCAGAGAGCCCGATGCGGGGCTCGATCCCAGCACCCTGAGATCATGACCTGAGCCGAAGGCAGAGGCTTTAACCCACTGAGCCACCCAGGTGCCCCTATTTTTTTTTTTTTTTAAGAATCTCTATCTCTAGATAGAGAATGTATCTCTATCTGTGAGAGATACATTCTCAAGTATTTAAGGATAAAGTTATATGATGCCTGAGATTTGCTTTAATTAGTCCGCTGGGGGAGGGTAAAGGACAAGCAAGGCTCGGTCTGTGCCGATAATTACAGCAACTTGGTGATAAGTAGGTAGTGTTCATTACGTTCTCTGCTTTTGTCTAGGTTCTTTACAGGAGAAAAATTTTAATTACAAAAAAAAAAAAAAAAGGCAAGAGAAGGTCCTCGTGTTTAATCAGGGCTCCAACACAGACTCTCTCAGAGGCTTTGAACAAACCTTAACCAATCTGAGCCTCATCCAGAGCTGAATGGGTTCAAACCCTGGTTCATCCCCATTCGCTTTGGCTGGATTTCCTAACCTCTCCAGATGGCTCGGGCTCCTTACCAGTATAGGAGTACGCGTGTTAATTCGCATGTAACTACTCCCGCACCCAGCCCTGGGGAAGCGTTTGCTCTCATGACCGCTGCTCTCATCACTCTGGCTTATCAGCTTCATCCTGATGGCGAGGAGAAGACTCCTTTGAAGAGGTTGTCCTCCCTCCTAGGACACCCAAATTTCAGAAATGTTTCCCAGTTCTTCGTGATCACGCAGCGCTGGTTCCACGCTTCCTCCACGAGCTCAGACCTACATCCTCCTCCTCCAGGTGGTGAGAACCCAGCGCACACCTCCTCCCCCTTGATCAACAATGCCCTCTCCTGGCGCCCTCCCCTCTTCGGCCATCTCTGCGCCTGGCTTCCCTTTTGCCTGTTCTCAAGCCCACCTCCCGCATCCTGGAGGGAACAGTGGGTGGAAGCAGACTCCCTTCCTCGTCCCCTCTCTTGTCCCTCGCCTGTGACGCCACCTCTTACAATGCCCAGAAGGAGCTCCGTACGTCAGGAAACAGTGGGGTGCGGGGAAGGGAAGTTAGAAAGAACTCAGGATTTATGAATGCATAATGCTGAACTTTTTGGAAATGGGTGGGCCCGGTGCCAGTCCTCGCTAGGGTTCCTTGACTCTATTCTTCTTACAAAAGGGCCATTATGAAGGCTCCACATCTCCCGTGTGACAGGTTAGGAGCCGTGAAACTGCATGACGTCACGGGGACAAGGAGATGAATAGGTTTCCCAGCCCCGTCCTTCTTAAGGGCCCTGAGTTCCTGGAAAGAAGTCTGTGGGAGGGAGGGGACTGCTTCAGGGAGCGGTGCAGCAGTTCCCAGCTGCTCCCCAAAGGGGTCTGTGGGATGGCCCCAGACATCAGGCAGAGCACCCTGAGGCCCCCTCACAAAATCCTGGAGCACCTCGATGGATTATCACACCCCCTTCCTCACTTTCAATCCTGCACTCGGCGCATCCAGCCCTATAGGACATCTTGGAAGAGGAGCTCTACTCCAATCTCTCCTTTTTTTTTTTCTTTAAGGTTATTTATTTATTTGAGAGAGAGAGAGAGAGGGAGACTGAGAGCACAAGTGGGGAGGAGCAGCAGAGGCAGAGGGAAAAGCAGGCTCCCCACTGAGCAGGGAGCCCAACACTGGGCTCCATCCCAGGACCCTGAGATCATGACCTGAGCCAAAGGCAGACCCTGAACCGACTGAGCCACCCAGACATCCCCCAACCTCTCCTTCTCTGCATTTCTTTCTGGGATCATTTCTTTACTAGCCGACAAGAGAGGTCACATGGCCAAGTTAGGAAGGTAGACACTGGTAGTCAGTCCTGTAGCCCACCATCCTACCTCTGTCATGACTAACCTGCTGGAGTCCGTGCTCCCTTTCCTAGAGGACGAGGAAGCAGAAGTTCAGTTGGTAAAGTTCCTTCCAGTTACAGCTCTCCGGCCGCTTGTTATAGGGAAGGGCGCTATCTCCTTCTCCACCAAACCGTGTCTGTGGCTTGGCTGGACCCCACACTCTTTGCCTCTGCCCACTCATCTGTATTTGGAGTGACCATCAACCCACTCTCCCCTCCTTCCCCACCCCTCCTCCTCTCTGCCTCTATTTATCTTTCCCCCTCCCACCCGTCTCTCACACACATATACCCCACGTCCTTCGCAACCAGTAAGAATGGAGAAGTTTGGGCCCAGGTGCACCCAATTTCCCCTTGCAGCTCTGAAGGACACTGGTTTGCATACTATTTCCATGTATCCAGATGGAAATGCACACTCATTTGCATGAACATCCAGAAGATATTACAAGATAGCCAACCCAGTCTCTCTAATAGCTTAATACTTCAGAGCCCTAAAAACGGACCAACAAAAATCTCACTAAGCACACCAGTGGTCTCCAGGACTTTGGGGAAAGGAAGTATCAGAACTTCACTCATGTTTATTTTTATCACATCTTCTAAAATGTTCTAGTCTTAAATGTATGTGTTACACTCCTCAAACCATATTAGTGTAACAGGATACGTATGTAATTTATAAATATGCATCTCATGGGGCTCCAAGCTCAAAAAGATCTTGGATGTGAGGTGCATGATCAAAAAAGTCTAGAGCCATCATCACTCTAGACCATCTGCCAAAGCTGGAAACAGTCACAGAGCTTTTGGTCCAACCATCAAGGCAACCAAGGAAGGATCCCCAGGAACCCTCCACCAAGGCCACACTAGTCAACAGACACCAAAGCTCACCAGGGCACTGGTCAAACCACTTGCCAACCCCCTTGGGGACTCATGCCATGTGGTGTCGCCTTCCTCCCAGAGGTCTATTCTCGCTGTGAGTTCCCATCAGCAAGGCTCATTTTAGCCAAAAGAACATTGGCACCCACCCAAGGAACCCACTCTCTTTCCAGAACAGTTGGCCGTGGCCTTCAAGACTTCTTTTATTTCAAGAGTATACATTCCATTCAGGGGTGAGGAGTGTTGAAGAGAAAGTGCTGGTCATTTCTAGATCTTCTCTCTGGGATTCACTAAGTTAAACCAGATGCATTTATGATCAAACAGAGAAAATATAGCTTAGTCCTTGGATAGATAGATGATAGATAGACAGACAGATGAAAATGAAGAAAAAACAAATCGGCTTTCTGGATGAGAACCGGAATGTGACAACAATCCAAGCTACTCCTGGGTGGGGGGTTCCTGGAGACACAGGCCGCTCAGCAGGAAGGAACTCTGTAGAAAGTAAGTCCTTGCTTCACGGGTTAGGACTTCACTGTTGCTGGATTAAGACCTTCCCAGAGCACAGGAGCCTGAGACCCTGGGCTACTCACCCACACACTGGTTGCTTTCATCCATCTGGTATCCAAAGCGGCAGATGAGAGGCCTCGAAATCGTGGGGTAGTTTGGAGCGGAGAGCGGTGGGGCTGCTGCTGGGTACGGGCCCGAGTAGGGGTTCGAGTAGGGGTTTGAGTAGGGCCCTCGGTACACTGGGTTTGTTCGGGGGATGCACAAGTACCCGCCGTTTTGGTTAACACACATCATGTCTCCTCGGCAGGCCTCGGGGATGGTCCGGCATTCGTCAATATCTGGAAATGCCAAGGAGAGAATGAGGGTCAGGGGCTCCCTGGCCAGGCTGAGCATGGCGCATAGTTCAGCCAAGGATCCCAAAGCCACCCTTTACCAGCATCTGCTCCCAAACATGGAGGGCCGCCCCGGCTCATCACTGTGGGGACCCTCAAACGTTGGTGTAACTGAATCATATTGACCAGCATCACCCAGACATCAGCCATCAGAGACCACATCACAATCTGCGCCATAGCCACAAAACTCTTATCATCTCACCCACATGTGAAACCCAAGTAAACACTACCAATCAACGTAAGTAGAAGGTAATAGTAAAAATGAATGTATAAATACTAAAATTGAGCATTTATCTGTGAGCATACCATCTAAAAACATCCCAAGTGCTCCCATGTACCCATATGACCCCTGGGAAACCCTGGGATGGGCCTCATAACGATTCCCTCTTCTACTCCAAAAAACAACTGGGCAGGGGAGGGAATCCCTTGCATCAAGGAAGACAAGGTTTGGCTGAGAGCTAGTTCCTTGCAAAGAAAGTGGAAGCCTACTGGCAAGTCAGCTCGCCCTGTGCCAGCAAACAGGTCCGTGTCCAGGCCCGTGGGGGAGACATGCCCACCCCAGGCAGCTCAACCGAGACACGCACACCAACTCCCACCTCGGGAAAGGGAAGTATGCTGAGGTTGATGCCCTCTTCTCTAGCGGTCCATGGATGGATGTCATGCTACACGAGATACGTCACAGGAAAGTCACGTATGATCTCCCTTATATGTAGAATCAAAAAAGCCAAACTCATAAAAATCATGAGTAACATGGTGGCTGGGGACTGGGAGAGGCTGGTAAAGGGCACGAACTTGCATTTATAAGTTGAATAAGTGCCGGGGAGTTCACAGCCCTCCCAGCGAGGACAGTTCGCCATATTGTAGTGGGTACTCGAACATTGTTAAGAGAGACGGTCTTAAAATGTCCTTGCCATAAGGAAAGAAATGTGACTATGTGATGTGATGGCGGTGTTAGCAAAGGTTCCGGTGGTGATCATTCTGCAATATATACGTGTTATCAAATCAACAAGTCGTACCCCTGAAACTCACATGACATGATGTGTCAGTCATATCCCAATTTTTCTAAAAAAGAAAGAAAGTGAATTCTGCCAACAATACCCATGAGCCAGGACATGGATTCTCTGCTAGAGCTTCTAGAAAGAAACAAAGCTTTGCTGGCCCCTTGAAGTTGGGCTGGGAAACCCCTCTAAAACGTCTCACCTATAAATAATTACAGATAAATCTATGGATAACTTCTGAGCTGAGCTGTGAGATAGATTTTTGTTGTTTAAACTGCTAAGTCTGTGGCAGTCTGTTACAGCAGCCATCAGAAACCGATACAGAGAGCCCCTTGGGGACACAGGTCAATCCATGCTCATTTTTGCCCCCTCCTGGGGTGGGCCACAAAACAGGTGATTGATAAACAGGCGCTATTGACGTTATTGACAGGCACTGTTTTCTTCCATAATCCAGGCCAATACAGGTTTGATAATATCAAGCAGCACCAGGGAAAGACGGGCCCACCATCAGTCTGTCACCGAACACCCCCACCCAGCACAGGATCCTCGGTGTCCCTCGTACCTAAGCACTGTCCTGACGAGCGGTCCAGATCGAAGCCGTTAGTGCATTGTTGCTGCCGGGGAGGAGAGAGGAGAAAGAGGTAAGGTCATGGTCCTTACCATTTTTTTTTTAATTTTATTTATTTATTGGAGAGACAGAGTGTGAGAGTGGAGAGCTCAGAGGGAGAGCAGACTCACTGCCAAGCAGGGAGCCCAATGTGGGACTTGATCCTGGGACTCCAGGATCATGACCTGAGCCAAAGGCTCAGGCTTAACCAACTGAGCCACCCAGGCGCCCCCCATTTTTTCTTTTTTACTATAAAAGTATTACAAGGACATCACAGAAAGTTCGAGAAATGCAGTAAAGAAAAAAAAAAGCATCCATAACACCAAACCTGCATTGTTAGGCCTATTTGCCCCCCTTCTTTTTAGCATTTTCTTATAATCATTTAACACTTAGCATTACGCTTTAAAATCCCCACCACCAGCAGATTTGGGGGCTGTTTCCTGCCCCAGTTATGAGACGCAGGAGTTATCACATCTGACCCATATGATAACGAGGCACATCCCGAGTTCACTTCTTTATGGGAGCGGATGGGACTGCTTCTAAGGGCAATCACTCTCTTGCCCTGGGTGCTATCTGACCTCCCCTCCTCGCGACACCCCGTGACATTCCCTAACCTAACCCTCTCACCTCAAACTACACAGCGATGCAGCCCATTTTGTAAGAAAAGTAGAATAGGGGAAATTCCCCTCTTTCAGTCTCGCCAAGACAAATACATAAAGAAGCTTCTAGAAATAGACATGTCTCAGTGGTCCCCTAGGGTTGTGGTCTTCATGTGCAATTTGAGTTTACAACTTTAGGCCTTAGAAAAACGTCATGGGGGCCAAAAGTCCATGGGCCTCTAGGGAAGACCCTGGTGATGGACATTTTATAGGAACAGGCAGAGAAGGAATGTTTCTAACTATGGGAACCCCATCCTTGGCCTTCCCTGTGCCTTCCAAGGTTTGGATTCCTGCACTGTGGGCTGGTTTTGAGAGATGACGGATTCAGCCTGCATTTGTGGGAGTGGGGTCAGCAGTCTTAGGGCCTTGGGGCAAAAGAAAGGGAGCAAATGAGCCAGGAGGCTATGCCATAAAGCTCAGGAAACCAGGAGACTGGAGTCCAGGCCTGGATCACCAGCTAAGCACCAGCAAGGGTTCAAGTCCACCAGCCTCGCTTCAGTGCCTCAACTGTAGCCACTGCTCACAGCTTCCTCGGCCTCCACATCCTCACCTGTAAAATGGGGGCGACAGCGCTTACTTCTGGGTGGTTGCAAGGACTGGATATGTTCCTGGATGCGGAGTGCCTAACACACAGTAACCACAGGACCAGGACCCCTGTCCTCTCCGTGCCTGGATGTCACCATCTGTCACTGTGAGGCTGGGTCAGAGGACTCCAAGGGCCCCCCAAGCTCCAAGTCTCTGTTACTCCTTCTAGGCTCCTTTCTATCCCTAAGAGCCTGAATCTATTTTGAAATTCTTAACAGGAAGAGAAAAAATCTTCCCCCATCAGCCTGTGGCCCCTCAGCCCTGTCCCGAGGTGAGGCCTCTCTCATTTGTGAGCCAGAAACAGAGAGGCTGCTCTCAGTTTGCAGGAGGGATGTGCCCACATTCTCAAAGGCTGAGACAAACTGGCTTCATAAAGTCTGGGCACTGCGGGCCTCTCCCGGACCCGGATGGAGCCTGACTCTCCCACCCCCAATCCACACCCCTGCCCAGGGGGTCAGTCGGGGCAGACCCGCCTCCTCCCACCAGGGCTAAGTGTCTGCAGAGACAGGCAGACCCACATGGGCCACAAGCAGGCAAGGCACTACTGCCCAGAAGCCCTAGAGCGCCTCTGACTTTTTAACATTTACCATAAATCGAGCCCCGGAGGACGCAAATGACAGCAGCTGCCCGATTCAAAGTCTTGGATTGGGAATCAGAACCCTGGAGTCCCAGCCCCGCCTCTCGGGCAAGGGTCCACCTCTCTGAGCCCGCCTTCACCTGGGGGCGGAGCTCAGCTTCGGTGAACTGTAAATTCTGGGGTTCTAAAATGCGTGGCTGGACCCTCTCACCCTGATTTTTAACACGCTTCTAGATCAGACACAACATTAAAATCCTACCTGTGCATTCCCAGGACACGGAAGACAGAGAGCCAGAATGGTAACGGTAAGTATCCTGCAGAGAGAAACAGGTCGAGAGATAAATGCCTGAGTTACTTCCAGAATCCAGACCTGGGGACCAACAGGGACCGCAGGCTGCCTGTGCATTTACAGTGGGGACTCCAACTTGTGTATATATATTTGGGGGGCTGGGGTGCTCCTGCTCCAGAGATCAAAGAAGACTCCAGATACCCCCAACCATCCAACATAAAACCATGCCTCTCCTATTAGTTTTATGTGTTGGGATCATGTGTTAGATGATTTTTTTTTTTTTTTAATAAAAGGTTTTGCTGCTTCAAAGACAAAATCTAAAACCCACTGCTGTGGCATGACCCATGCACGGACCAGCTGTTTTGTCTTTACTTCTCGCAAAGTTTTCAGTGTCCTTATTCTGAAACAGTAAGAGTGAACGAGACCATAGCACCCTCAAAAGATGCAAAGAAAGTACTGACGTGCAGCGTTTGAGTTCTACGGAAGAGAGGTATCTCAGGAAAGTCTCCTAACCTCAGAGCACACATCACATAGGCCCTAGTGGCAAAGAGAGGCTGGGGGACCTGGGCACCCTGGGGAAGAATGGATGCAGAGGGAAAGCTTAGGAGGAGGAGTCTAGAAATTGCAGGTCAAGCTGGCTCTCCATTCAAAAGCCACCAAATCTCTCCTGAGCCTGTGACTTCTACCCTTCATCACCCACAAGCTTCTAGCTAATAAAATCATGGCTGCCACGAGCCTTTAAAAATACAGTATAAAATTTTAAAAGTGAATAAATAAAGAAAAATACAGTACAGATACCACTTCACATCTCTCGGGATAGCTTTAATCAAAAAAACAAGAAAACAAGTGTTAGCAAGGATGTGGAGGAATCGGAGCCCTCGTGCAGGGCTGGTGGGGAGGAGCAATGGGGCAGCCGTGTGCCAGCGCCCCAGAACATTAAAAATGGATTTACCGTACAATCCAGCAACGCCACTCCTGGGGAAACCCCCAGAAGAGGGGAAAATAGGGACGTAAAGAGATATTTGTATACCCACGTTTACAGCAGCAGTTTTACTCACAATAGCCCAAAGCTGAAATCAACCCAAGGGTCCCTCAGCAGAAGAATGGATAAACCAAATGTGGATCGGAGTATTATTCAGCCTTGGCAAGGAAGGAAATTCTGGCATAAGCTACCACACGGATGAACCTCGTTGACATGATGCTAAGTGAATTAAGCCAGTCACAAAGGGACAAATACTGTATGAGTCCGTCTACATGAGGGACGCAGAACAGTTAAAGTCCTAGAGGCTTGGGGTGCCTGCGTGGCTCAGTGGGTTAAGCCTCTGCCTTCAGCTCAGGTCATGATCTCAGGGTCCTGGGATCGAGTCCCACATCGGGCTCTCTGCTCAGCAGGGAGCCTGCTTCCCGCTCTCTCTCTCTGCCTGCCTCTCTGCCTGCTGGTGATCTCTCTGTCAAATAAATAAATAAATAAATAAAATATTTAACAAAATAATAATAAAATAAAAAATAAATAAAATAAGATAAAATCCTAGAGACAAAGAGGAAGATGGTGGGTGCCGGGGGCGGAGGGGAAGAAGGAATGGGGAGTTAGTGTTTCACAAGGACAGAGTTTCAGTTTCGCGAGATGAGAAGAGTTCTAGAGACTGACCGCACAAGACCATGAAATGTACTTAACGCTACTGAACTGTACACTTAAAAATGACTACGATGGTTCAGGGGCGCCTGAGTTGCTCATTCAGTTGAGCGTCTGCCTTCAGCTCAGGTCATGATCTTCAGGTCCTGGGATCGAGTCCCACATCTGGTTCCCTGCTCAGAGGGGAGTCTGCTTCTCCCTCTCCTTCTGCCCCTCCCCGCCCCCCCCCACCTGCTCATGCTGTTTCTCTCATTCTCTCTCAAAGAAATAAATAAAATCTTAAAGAAAAGGATTTAGTAAAAAAAAAAAAAATCTTTTAAATGATTACAGTGGTTTAGGGGGACCTGGGTGGCACAGTTGGTTAAGCATCCGACTCTGGGTTTCAGCTCGGGTCATGATCCCAGGGTTATGGGATCAAGCCCAGAGTTGGGCTCTATGCTCAGTGGGGAGTCTGCTTGAGATTCTCTCTCACCCTCTGCCTCTCCTCCTGCCCTCTCTCTCTCTCAAATAAATTTTTTTAAAAAATTATTATGATGGTATTAAAAAATTTGTAAATGAAGAGCTATTTAGTGTTATTATTGTTCAGCTCAATAGTGATTTATCTGAACAACTACTATTTACAAGCACGGACCCTAGACAGAAGAGCAACAAAACCATGACTCCATTGCCACCCTGGGGAGCAGGCTGGAGAGCCACGGGAATTGATGACATCAATACACACTGGTAAGGGCATTGAGAGAAGTACCCAGTGAGCGCCATGAGAGCCAGGCTGGAGGCAAGGACAGGAAGATCAGAGAAGGCTTCCCGGAGGAGGTGAACTTGAAGAACTGCTATATCAACATATACCTCCACTTTATAATCCCTCCCTTCATAAAAAGGATGTTCAGTAGATGACAAAGCTGACTCAGTCCAGAACACAAGGCTCATCTGAATTAGCAACCCCAGGTAGCTGGAGGGCCCTGGACTTGAGCTGACATCCAGGGAGAACAGAACCTTGACTTTGTACTAGAGGACACAGGCCCACTTCCTTCAACCAGTGCCCAATACAAAGAATAAAGACCCCGAGAGTCCACACATTTTCATTGCGTCTAAGTGCCTGTGTGAGCCAGGTTCTAGAACGCCAGAGACAGCTCTGACCTTATAAAGTGCAGAGCCAAATCCCAGGGCTTTTTGATATTTGCGACGGCCAGATTTATATCTGGAAGGAATGAAAGAACAATAACAAATTTATTTTCCAAGCTGTATATTATGAATTTCAATGTTTTCCTGTTTCTTCACATGAAGTTTCCTTTCGCTTGGTTATAAAACCCTGTCTCGTTTATGTTGGAGACAGAACAGCCTGACTGAACGCAGTGGGCTCCAGGAGCTAGTGGAAAAGGCATGCTAACCCCATTTCTCTTCCGACTCCCCGACTCCCAGTTCCCTTTGGCGGGAGGGACAGGTCTCCTCGGAAAGGTCCAGCCTCCAGTCCGGCCTCCTGGACGAGCCACAGCTGAGTCCTGGGGGCCCAGTGAATTTCAGGCCAATTGACTGAGAGGTTTTTCCGAAAAAGAAGGAACCCACGCCCTGCTGTTCTCACGGTCTCACGAACAGTTACACCTTGTCACGAAGAACTCCAGAAAGCTCTAAAGATATAGGAACTATAGAAACTATAGAAATTCTAAGGGAGACTTGGATGCTCATAACTGGTCCCCAGAACTTTCAAAAACAGGTGGGTCCACCCATTTTATGCACCAGCCCGAGGCGTAGGCAAAGCCAGAGGGGCCAACTGATTTCTCAGGGCTATCTGTCAGAGAAGTGCTAGTCCCCAGTACAGCATCAGCCCGCACCCCCCCCCCCAATTCATCTGTCTAAAGCAACTACATTTTCAAGAGTTCACGAAAGACCATGCCGATATAATCTAGATAAAGTTCTTCAAGGTTTAAGGATTCCTTGACTGAAACTGCAATTTCCTTAAAGAACAGCAAAACATTTGCTTACATGTATTTCTGTCTGCAGTCCCCACTTTTCATTGGCTTGAAACTTCTGGGTCGCATGCCCTTTGTGAATCCCACACAGACATAGAGCAAATCCAATCTCAGGATGTTCGGCTAGCCCGTCCACTTGTCCAACAGTCAACCAGTACAGTAAAATAATAGCTAGTGAACTATTTCCCAGCTTTAGAAATATATATATATATATATATATATATATATATATATATCTCCTAAAATGCCACACAAAATTGCTGCCCTTTCAGTAAAGGAAGAGTGAGCATCAAGCTCTGAGGTTTTTGCAGACTTCTCTCAGATGCTGACTTCTGAAGCCGTATTATAAAATACCCACTCCCAAAAGAAGGCTTCAAGATGGAAATTACAGAGGCGCAGCTTTTTGTAATTAACAATATCATTGCATCACTAGCTAATGCCTTTTCCAATATCCTGACACAGCCTGAATCCCAGCCATAGCCATTTTCCACCCATCAGGTTTTTTAGTAAGGTTTCCAGACCCTGGAGGAAAAAAGTCCTGAGCGGGGGGAACCTACCTTTTGAATCCTGGCATGTCCAAGATGTGTGAGCAGGAGCAGCAAAGCGGAAAAGAAAAGAGCTGGCAGCGCGGGGCCTCGGAGCCGGCCCGAACTTCGGCTCCCTCTGGGCCCTTGGGGCTCGCCCGTGTTTTATTCCAGGGGGACGAGCCAGTCGTGGGGAGGACAGGGGAGAGCCTGGGTCCTCCGAGCCACTGGAGAGCCCACAGAGAAAGCACCTGGTTTTGCTTAGCCCTTTTCAGTAATTCAGCATTAAACCAATTGGAGGAGGAATTTTAAAAATGAACACTTCATTTTCTAAGTATGTTAAACAATGCAAATGGGGCCTCAGTCTGGACACAGCTGGTTCAGATTACAGTGCTCACCAACTGGCTAGACTCCTCACAACAATCTTGGGGCGTCTGCCAGGACCCAGTGCTGGGCTGGGAGGAGAGCCCCGGCCCGCCGCCCCGCCGGAGCAGCCGCACTCGCGCTCCCCGCATCTCTACCGGAGGCGATTGGCGGGCAAGTGCAGGGGGGCGGGGGGCTGGGAGGGCCCGTTGACCCTTTACTTCCCACCCAGCGAGGACGGCGGTGCCTGGGCCGGCGGGGCGGCCGGGCCGAGGCGGGGGTGGGGGAGAGGGAGGATCCAGCACCCCACCCCTTGGGGGGCCCGGGGACGCCCGCGAAGGTCATCCTCCGGCAGACGGAGGACTCGAACTCGGGACAGACACAGCCACCGGGACCCGAATCTAAGGATTTACTGGGGAGCCAGACCCAATGAAGCAGAGGCCTGGGGGAAGCGACGGGAGACTCACGGTTTTCTAGAAGAAGGGGTGGCGAGCACGAGGGGGTGGGGAAGAGGAGGAGGATGGAATCCGGCTGAGGCTAATGCAAGACATGGGCTTGTGCAAGGCAAACCTTCCCGAGCCCACGCGCCCGCCCCGCCCTCGTCCCCTGATTCTCTGGGCACGTTCCTCCTTTAATTAAACAGTGTCCGGGCACGATACACGCCGTCCACCTTACACGGATGCAGTGTCGTCTTATATATCTCAATAAAGCTGAAAAAATTATAATTTTTTTTAAAGTGTTCCTTGGCTCGAAGGGGATTTTAACAAGTGAAATGATTTGAAAAGACAAAAAAGGACCCTCGGGGAAAGCAGAATGATGGATAAGAACCTAAAAGCATAAGGTTCAGTGTTTCGCATTCATTGTATTGGCGCGTGGGGGAGGGGAGTGTTAAATTATTTCTTTCTCTTCCTTTCTTTGTTTTTTTTTTTAAGCATTGGAAACTTCTCCTGAGATGAAGTCTTCCCAAAGACACCCTTCTAGACCAACGTGGGATTGGCAGTAGTCCTAGCCCCTCCTTCCCCACCTGCATCTTCCCTTGGGCCCATCAGAAAGAACTACCTACAGCTGGAAAGGCCCTGATGCGGTCCTATCTCCTCACCAGGACTGTGTGCTGCGGGGATTAGGACTCCATGTCACTGGAGTGGGATTAAGAGAGGTTAGTTAACTCCCCCATGGTCACACAGCTATTCATTGATACAACTGAGACTCCAAAGTCTAGTTAGCCTATTCATTGATACAATCAATTCATTGATTAACTTACATAGTTAAGCCTTCTCAAAGACCACCTTTTTAGTAAGTAAATGAAATCCTACCCTGAAAGTGCATTTGGGGCACCTGGCTGGCTCAGTCAGAAGAGCATGCCACTCTTAAACTCAGGGTCATGAGTTTGAGCCCTGTGTTGGGTGCAGAGATTACTCAAATAAAAATAAAATCTTTTAAAAATATAAAAATAGGAATGCATTCAACACAAATGTCAGGATACTAATAGTTACCAAAACTGAGCGTCTACTATACAATTCTATATACTCTATGGGCTAAAATCTCCCATGATAAAACATTTTTAAAAATACATCATATTTACAAGGTTGTTCACTGATCCCAACTGAGGAAGTTTATAAACAGCCTTAACATCCATCAGTTGGGCACCAATAGGGTTAAATAAAGGAGGGGACTTCCAAACCAGACCATTGTGCAACCAACAAAAAAAGCTAGGCGAGTTAGAGTACACACTAGACAACTCCTTTTATCTAGAATTCTGAATGAGGTAGTGACTTTGAGGGGCACTTCTGGAAGTTGATAACATTCGAATTAGTAGTCTGGGTCCTGGTTACACAGAGGAGTGTCCACTTAGGATTCATGAAGTCTCATGTATGTTACACTTTATTAACTTTTTTTTTAAAAGGGACTGAACCATCTCCTTGTGTGCTTGGTATTAAAGGATTTCCAGCAAAGTCAAAATGATAGAATATTGGTAATTTTTAATAGTTCCATAAGATATATTAATAAGTGTAAAAGCAAGTTGTAAAAGCATTTAGTGCATGCCACCATTTGAGAAAAAATATGTACACAACTTCTTGCTTGTGTATGTACAGAAAAGACACTTCCTGAAGGATACATGGGACACTGTTAGTGTAGTTTGTCTCTTGGGAAGGAAATTGGGTAGGCAGCTGGGGAAGAGAAGTGGAAGAAATATTTTCTTTTCAAGGCTCACCTTTTGGTATAATTTGAATTTTGTACCATTAGCACATACTACCTATTCAAAATATTAGGTTACTTTAATTTAAACATGTATTAGTGGTGCGTGAGTGGCTCAGTCTGTTAGACGTCCAACTCTTGATTTTGGCTCAAGTCATGATGTCAAGGTCATGAGATCGAGCCCCACATCAGGCTTCACACTGGGCATGGAGTCTGCTTAAGATTCTCTCTCTCCTCTCCCTCTGCCGGTCCCCCACCTCTCTCTGTCTCTCTTTAAAGAAAAATAATAAAAATAAACATATATTCTATTTACGTAGCACTATTTGGGGAGTAAAGGAGAGTTTTAAATGACTTAGTCCAGATACCTCACTCAGAGTATCAACTTTCTTGAAGGAAAAGGAGGGAGAGAAAATCAATATGCCTGTTTTCTACAAATTGAGCGAACTGAGGATCTTGAAACCAAAACTGCCCAGGGACCCATCTTGGACCAGAGATTGTTTCTATTTTAAAACTCCAAGGTTGGAAGAGGGGAGAGAGGGTTGCTTGAAAGTCTTGGTCTTTGTCTTGGTTTCACCATCTACCTGCTGGGTGACCTTGGGGGAGTCACTTAACCTCTTCACATCTCAGTTTCCTCATCTTCAAAAGGGAGGTAATATTTACCCCTCAGAGTTGTGAGAATAAAATAAAAGTTGGTTATCCCCATGACTGTCACTGCGTCCAGATCCTTACCCTATACAATCTCCTCCAAAATATCTTTAATAACCAGCGAATTATCCACTTCCTCGGACAAAAGGGAATCATCACTTCACTAAACAGCCCGGGTCACCGTTGTTAGAAAGTTCTGTGTTGAGTTGAGCCCACATCTCCTTCCCTATGTGCTTCTCCCCTCTGCAACCCTGCCCCCTTCTACGTGGCTTCCAGCTTCCTTTTCGGGAAAACAGCGCCCCCTCCTGACAGTGCTGGTGTCCTCTTCCCCAGGAGCGGCAGCCCACGTTCTTTCAAGGGCTCCTCCCATGTCACGTGACTCTGCTGCCACCGCCCAGTCTCCTCCTCCGCTGCTGCGTCAGCCTCTTGGTCCATACTGATTGGGCGTGGACAAAAACAACCCGTGGTACACAGGCTAACACCCTCTCCTTCATCCTGTGTTTGGACTGCGGATCCTCCGTAATGGAGAGCGAGGTCTTCCATGTGTCCCTCTTAAACTGTCATCCGTTGTCCAAGATCTTTTCCAACATGAACTTTACTATGTAAAATATGAAGTGTCACCCCCAGCTTCGACAACTAGGCGTCTGCTGACCGTGACTTCTTTGACTTTGTCAGAGTTATCAATAAAACACTAAGTCTCGTGCTGGAGTGATGTGCACTGTCCAGGTTGGCCCGGATCTGAAGAAAGAGAACTTTCTTCAACATTTTGAGGCGACTGCTGATTGTCTAACTTGGGGTGCTACCACCAGCTTTTCCCACTCAGCGTACATGTCCCCATCTATGAAGACTTGGTAAGAGGCTTCGTCATCAAACACATCAAAACACATGTTACCTATAGCATTTCCCAATCTAGCAATTCTCTTTTTAAAAAAGGGAATGAAGTTTGCTGAGCATGAACTACTAAGGAGAATCTTGCTGGCTTCTCAGGGACCATCACTTCCCTAAGTATTTTCCTTTTTTAGTTACTACATTGGAATCCCAACATCCGCCCTTCCTGCCATTATCAGAATCAAATACAATCACAGTTGTGACGCAACTTCACAAAATGTACATGGTAGTGAACCTCTAAGAGTTTATCATCTACTGAATGGGACCTTCCTGGCTCAGTGAAGCTCAAGTCCTCACTGTGCCATGGGTTGGAACACAGATGGGCTGGTTTTTGTTGGTTGTTTTTTTTTTTTTTTTCAAGATGATATTCAAATGGGGGGTTCACAAAATTATACATTTAATGATACATTTTGACTGTTAAGTTGTTTAATGTTTTACTGTCCAAAAATAATTACATCACAATGCCTTTCTGAATGCAAAGGCAAAACAGGGAAGACAATGTTATTGCATGTCTAGATCATGCTAGACGCCACACAAATCCTCATCTTTGACCACCATAGAAACCATAGGAACCACCTATGGAAACCCTCCATTCTGCAGATGAAGACAAGACCCAAAGAGATTAGGGCCATGCAGACAATAAACCCAAACAAACAAATTCCAGCCCAAACCAAGTCTGTTTGGCTCCAGGTTCCTCATGCTTCCCAGTTATCAAGATTTGCTTTCTCTGACTTGCTGGTTACATGGCTGGTTCGTTCCTAGCTCCCCGCAAACACTCCAGAACTCCATGGGTCCTCCCATCATTACCTTTTCTTCTTATTTTCGTAACATGAACAAAGCCTTTCACTTCTTATATTATCCAAAGTTGGCCCCAAAAGGTCAGAAAACCTAAATAACTGACAGCACCCAAGTAAGGCACTGGGCTGTGTGGCCCCATGGTGCAGGTCTTCCCAACCTGGGGAGGGGGAAACTTCTATTGTCCAGATGCCCCGTGGCTCCTGCTCTCCTCCTCCTCCTCCTCTCTCTCCAGCTCCTCAGTGAGCCCATGTGTCAGCCACCTCCTCACCATCAACTCCCACCTTGGCTATCGGACCTCTGGCCATGCCCCACCATTCACTCAAAATAGTACTTCCTGAGTTTTCCAGTGATCTCAGGGCCAAATGCAATGACTTTTCCTCCATTCCTAACTGTTCCTCTGTCCCTTTGAAAAATTTGACCATTGATGACCCATCTTGTCCTCTCCTGTGTTTCAAGTTATCCTGGTTTTCCCACTATGACCCTGACTGCATTTTCTCCAACCCCCTTTCTCTCTCTCTTCATTAATCAAAGGGTCTCCCAAAGTTAGATCCAGACTCTGTAGTTTTTCCTACTACCCTCCTGGGCATAGTCACTGGTTCCAGAGCTGTTAATGGGACATAGGTCTCATAAACAGTCAGTTATGCTGATAACTCTTGAATAAAGTCCTCTCACCACCCCTAGCTTCTCTCTTATTCATATCCAACTTCTTAGGGGCTCCTTCCCCCAAATCCATTTCACCTCTTGACATCACGCACCACATCAAGGAAATGAGTTCACTGTGAACTAATAAATAAGTCAAAAGGACTCTAGCCTAATGGTAGTTTTTAGTTTGCGGTTGTTGTTGGTGGTGGTTTGTGTTGATTTTTTTTTTAAGAGCGATACCTCAACATGTTCTCACATCACACTCTGTAGGATGGTGGTCTAGGGCTACTCTGGCAGCTGTATCCCTTTAAGGTATCAAAGATTCAGGCTCCATATCTCTTGCTGCTTGGCAATCTCTAGAGTGTTGACTTCCTTCGACTTGGTCCAAAATGGCGCAGCACCACCACCAAACTCACGTTTTAGGAAGTAGGATAGAAGCTGATAGTAGCACCCAGCTGCAAGGGATGCTGGGAGGTATAGCCTGTGTCCTGAGAGATCATGAACCGACTTACCTAAGACTCTGGAGTTCTCTTGCTGTGACCGCAGAGAATGGACATCTGAGGACAAGCAGCTGCCTCAGCCGGAAACCCTAAGGAGCCTCAGTTGTGTCTCTACTTCCCTTGACTTGTTTCTATTTCTATAGTAAAGATAGTTCTCCATTGTCATTCATGTTACAGAGTTTCCTCAGCTTGTCTTTTGCCTTTTCATCTCACAAAATTTTTGAAACATGTACCTTTTACATTTTTATGTATTTGGATGTCTTAATCCCATCCTTCATGGATGCTGCCCTCTGTGTCATGCTTATGCTAAGCATACAGTGAACTTTAGAAATATTGGTTCTGGGACGCCTGAGTTGCTCAGTGGGTTAAGGGCCTACCTGCGGCTCAGGTCATGGTCCCAGGGTCCTAGGATCGAGTCCTGCATCCGACTCCTTGCTCACTGGAGAGTCAGCTTCTCCCTCTGCCCGCTGCTCCCCATGCTTGCGCTCTCTCGCTCTCTCTCTCTGACAAATAGATAAATTCTTTAAAAAAATAAAGAAAAGAAAATATTGGTTCTGTTTCTCTGGAGAACCCTGAAAAATATAGGACCCTAAGTAAATCTTTAACCTTGCTGAACTTCAGGTTTTCAGCTATAAAATGGGGGCAAAAATAACCACATGATGCTGTAATAAAGATAGAATTCTGTTCATAAAGTACCTCGAAGGTGCCAACACACAGTAGGCCTTCAATAAAGGTTTGGAATTTCTTCCCTGACTCGATCTCTCAATAGGGCCAGTAAGTTTGCATTGGCCACGGGAGGGCACAAAGAGTTCCCCCACCAGTCTTGAACATCTTTAAAAGGATATTGCCTGGAGGAGGGGACCAAGTCCTGAAACTTCTAAATCATTTACTGTAAACCCTTAATTTTACAAATGTGAAAACAAAAGCCCAGAGCAGCTCATTTACCCTGGATCGGAGGATTAGGGGCATAACAAAAATTGAAACCCAGATTTTCAGGGTTTCTTCCCTGATGACCATGGATCTCTAACTGTACTTTAACCAACTTGTTCAAAGACGTTAGAATTTTCTGCACATGCTTGGAATTCTCAGGAAATTCAGCAAATTGTGAAAACACCTGGGCTTTTCTTATGGATTATTTTAACTGGCTGTGGTTTTAACATATAACCACATGTAAAATATGGGATCTCTGCTATAAAAGACTTCAGGCAAGCCACACCCTTTGTCATGGGGCCCCAGAGCTGCACTCAAAAAAATAGCTAATGGCACTTGTCTATTTGCCATCGCTATTTCGTTTTTGTGTCTGTTTTAGACACTTAATATGGATTGAGGTTAGGGCAAACTTAATATGACTTTATGATGGCATGATGTTGCAATTATCTCATTTCCTATTCACAATCCACGTAAGATTAGCAGTTCCCAAATTCCTCAATTAATCAGACCAATAAAATCAACACCCTCAAAAATTAGAGGGAATGATATCATCTGTCAACTTCAAATTTTGCCAAAGTAAAATTAAAAATGTACACTATTATATATGTCATCATATTGCATGAAAGAAAGGACTTTTAATAGCAAACATAGGACAGAATTTGCAAGTCTTTCTATACATCCAGATGGGATGGCAAATTTTTCTTAAGCTTATTTGAGAGAGGGGGAGAGGGAGAGAGTGCAAGCGGGGGGAGCAGGAGGGGGAGAAGTGGGTTCCCGAGTGATCAGGGAGCCCAATGCGGGACTCGATCCCAGGACCTTGAGGTCATGACCTAAACTGAAGGCAGACAGACGCTTGACTGACTGAGCCACCCAGGCACCCCTGGAATGGCAAATTTTAACAATGCACCTTGGAGAATTCAAGAAGGGAAGTATCATGCATTATTTTATCATCTCTGTTGTCCTCCAAAAAGCAACAAAATTGACTCCTTACTTGTTATAGTTTCAAGATGTGCCCCGTGAAAAAGCTTTCAAAATAAAGAACAAGGAAGAAGGGGCACCTGGGTGGCTCAGTGGGTTAAGCGTCTGCCTCTGGCTCAGGTCGTGATCCTGGGGTCCTGGGATCGAGCCCCACATTGGCTTCCTGCTGAGCGGGGAGCCTGCTTCTCCCTCTCCTTCCACCTCCTGCTCCCCCTGCTTGTGCTCTCTGTCAAATAAATAAATAAAATCTTGTACACTTTGAACATACTTTAAGTTCTGTCCTTGCCATCCTGACTTGGAAGCTTTTGTGGACTAATCCAACAATCGGGCCCACACAGTTTCTTCTGATGGCTTTTCTTCCTGAAACTGGGTCACACTTTCTTCTCTGCCTCACAATTTTCTTCATGAAATCTGGGCAACCTGGATTATACTGGAGCAACTATGGTATTCCGATGTATTTTTCTGATTTTTTTTAAAAAACACCTGATTTGATTTAAACTGAGGAAACTGGTCTCCCCCATGGGAGAATGCAGCTGCTGGTGTCTCTGCTGTTTTCATATTCTTTTTTTTTTTTTTTTTTTTAAATCTTGTGCTCTGGCTTCCCAGAGTTTGCTCCTGCATGACCTACGCGGCCCGGGTGCAGACCGGGATATGCTCTGAGGCCAGTCCTTCCGTGGCTTTGTCGGTTCTAGTCTCCCCGCTACCTTCCCACCGGGCGGCCCCTCGCCCTATCCAGAACTGCAATCTCAAGACGAGCAGAGCTGACTTTTCTCCACGTTTGCTTCCAAGCTCAGCACTTTCAACCGACAAAGTCAAAGTCTGTGCGGAGTCCACACCCCCAACCAGCAGGCTGCCCCCTTGGGCAGCAAAGCTGCTGGTTTGCATGATTAGCTTTCGCAGCTTTCCTGATGAGCTTGGCGCTAGGAAAACTGGGAGGTTTGGGGAGCCCCAGGCAGGAAGGCCTACAGACTCCAGTGGTTCTTATCTGAAGCTCTAGATGTTTTTCAAAAATCAACAATTTTCAGTTTCTTGCCTGCCTCTGGTCAATTACCAGGACCTCAAATGGTTGTTTTTGACCATTTTGGTTTCCTACTTTTTTTTTTCTTTCCAGGGAACGGGCTGACCTTGTCCCACTGCTATACCAGATGTTTCTAAATATCCTTATTGTCTCTTCTTATGTGTTTGAAATATTTGAGACACACACACACACACACACACACACACACACACATTAAATGACAGCAGAAAATTTTTTTTTAATTTTTTTATTTATTTGACAGAGATCACAAGCAGGCAGAGAGGCAGGCAGAGAGAGAGGGGGAAGCAGGCTCCCTGCTGAGCAGAGAGCCCGATGCTGAGCAGAGAGCCCGATGTGGGGCTCAATCCCAGGACCCTGAGATCATGACCTGAGCCGAAGGCAGAGGCTTTAACCCACTGAGCCACCCAGGCGCCCCAGAAAATTATTTTTCACCAAGGAAAACTAATGTCCCGGGGTGGGGGGGAGGTGGTGAGCGGGGAAATAGAAGTGAAAAGACTTCTAAAAACAGAAGTCTTCATTACTCAAGTAGCAGTTCTGTGGATAATTGATTTTTACCATCATCAATATTCTTCAGCACAGAAGCTAAAGTTGGCAAGGGCAAGCCTAGGGAGAGGGGCCCGGGTTGAACACGTGCATCTCGGCTGCCTCTAGTAATACAGCCACACGTGGGGTGGTAAATGCTTGAGGGAGATGACTTTGAGGGGATTCCAAAAATTTCAAAAGACTACACATTCCAAGTAAGTTTTCCAAAAATAAAAAATTACCTCATTAGTCTAGAACTTGTAACTCCGTCTCCATCACCCTCTTTATTCACGGAGAGTGCCTGCAAATCCCCTTTTTTAAAGGGATTAATGTGTTAACTCACAGATGACAGCATGGGTTCCTTAGACACACATCGATGGAAGGAGCTGTGCAGGAAACCTGAAGCAAATATTTATGACTTTGGCTTCCAAGTCTTTTCTTGAAAGGAAAGCATGTTTCCCTTCACTGTCTGGGATAGACTGTCCTTTGGGAAGTGTTTGCATTTGCCCGGGATCAAGAAGGGCTTGAGACTGATTCCCCATTGCTAGAGGAAAGTGTCTCACAACACAAGGCCCTTCAGTATTATTTTTTAAGCATTTTATTTGTAAAGTCATCTCTCCACCCAGAGTGGAGCTCAAACGCATGACCCCGAGATCAAGAATCAAACGTTCCCCAGACTGAGGTGGCTGGGCATCCCCAAATGCCACGTTTTAGAAAAAAATCATGTTGCTTATATTTCTAACAGGCCAAGACATCTAGGAAACAACTCCACCAAACTCTTACATTAAGTTCATAGTATTTTCAATCGAGATTTAATTTCTGAGGGTCAAAGAATGTTGGAGCTGAACAGAAAAGGACTCTTGTGAAAACAGTCGCAGATGAGAATGATCACAGTTATGGTATCATGATAGAGCAAATCATTCATTTCTTAACCTCAAGTGGCCTGAAAGACCAATGCACAGGAAGAACCAAGGCAGAAAACCAATTAAGGGGTCAAATATTTGCCTTAAGTTTTTATTTACTTACATTCTTGCATTTTTATCTCCAAGACAAATACTGTCGTAATTATAATGGGTGATTAATTCACTGGATTTATTATGGCAAAGGCATGCTGTAAACCCTTCCGCTATATCCTATATTCACGTGACCTAAGCCCTAAGAACAGGAAAACAAGGTTCAGGTTCATAACATTTTATATCCCACGATTGCTGGTCAAGGGCAAGAACTGTTTGCTTCTTATCTGACATCTAATTTGCAAGCTTGCCTCCTTCTCTCTCCCACATGACTGGGTTTCTTCTGCCTCAGACGCTCCCCTCCCCATTTTTAGCAGATAAACTCCCTGCCAGTGTCAATGTTCCCACAACTTCCCTCCACCCCAATCCACCTGCCATCTGCCTTCTCTTTCCTCACTCCTGTCCCAAGAAAGGCAGCCTTCCTCTCTCGGGCCAACCCTCCGAGTTCCACTTCTATCAGTTCCCCCTTCCCAAGAACTCTCTCCATTGTCTTCAGCCTGTTGGTCTGGGCTAAGCTGCGTCCTCCCAGGAGCGCTCACACAGGCTTCAGCCTCCCAGTCTAACACGACTTTTCCTCCACCCCACTCATCTACTCATGTTCCCTTTCTCCCTCAGAGTCTGACTTCTCAAAGAGTTGCCTACAAACACATCTTTACTTGCTCATCACCGACCGAACCCACTTGACAATATGGCTTCTGCTTCCGCCATTCCATGAACGCGGCTCAAGCTCAAAGCAACAACTTACCGGCCCCTAAATCCAATGGATTCCTCTTAAAACTTATCTTGCCAGGGCAACAAGCACTTCACACTTTTGACCTCTTCCTACCTTCTTGAAACAACCCTTGGCTTCAGTAACACCCTCACCTGACATTCTTACCCACTTTCTGGCAGTAATAATCACAACCTCTAAAATCTGTGTAGGACTACTGGCTTTATAAATAAAGCATTCCCACAAGTGATACATTTACTCATTTAATATTGTGAATAAATGTGTCATCTGACCATTTACTATGTGGGTGTTCAATGATGAAAATCAGTCCCATCGTCAAGACAATTTTGTTAAAAGTCGCAGAGAAAGGATCAGTCAAAATCAGTACTCCAACTCCCAGCTTTAAAAACCATGCTCCTTCTAATACTACCATCACATGCACTGTTAAAAATATTCAAGTTCCACATCTCAGAAAAAATGAAGACATAACTGATTATCTTGCTGAAAAACCAAGAACCCAATGATGCATACTACCTCCAAAAGAAAATTAAAAGGCTGGATAAAATCTCTCAGATCCTCTTTTCATGCAAAATCTTCGGCATCTATTCAATTATTCATACTTAACATTTCCAAGGCTCACACAGCATCCTAACGGCAACATCCGGTGAGCGCTTGAAGACAGTCCGTCAACTGCTGCTACAAACAACATGTGTAAGTCATTTCTCCCCCTTCTAAAGAAAAAGTCAGCAGCTGTTTGCTAAAAAAATTTTTTTATTGTGGATAAAGACATTGCCAACTTACATATATCATTTTTATTTGGAGTAATTTTTTTTTTCCCGCCTTGCAGTGCTCCTGAGAAATTCAGAAATGCATTGACTTTAGCTCTATAAAACACAGCCCAGTATTAAGGTTGGGTTGTAAATTCCCCACATTTAGGTATTTCCCTAAAAACCAAAGGACAACTTATCAAGTTTAATTAGAGAAACCTTAATAAGTTAAAAAGACTGGCAAATAATCACAAATGTCAGAACATTAAAATACCATTACTTTTTCCATAGGAATATATAAAATAAATTATCAGTTATAGTTGATATTTACAATATTAAATTTTTGTGGATGGAAGACATTTTAAATACTGATATATGAAAAACTTCATTGGCTTGAAAAATCAGATTCAAATGCTTTTAAGTCTGACACATACTGGCACTCCCCCACTAATTCTTATCACTCCCCTAACCTTGAAGATGAAGTTTGTTTTCCATCTACTGATGGGATAAGTATTTTGAGTCTTTTTCCCCTTTGCCTTTAACCATTCAAAGGTTAAAATAAATGGGAGGCTTTATTTGCAGAGGATAGTTAATATTTTAACTGGCTGGTTTTAAGAAAGTCATTCCTTTTCCCCCACGTTTTTGTTATTTTGGTTTTGTTTCCTTTTTTTTTTTTCTTTTAAAAATTGATAATGCCAGGGACTAAAACTCAACCAACCATGATACAGGATTATATTAAAATCAAATTCAATGACTGGATGGCTTTTCTACTATATTATAGCAGTTGAAAACCATTAGGAATGTTGTGAAAAACTGGCAGCTAAAGCAAAATTCAACCACAAAGTTTAGAGAGAAGTAAACAGTAAAAGTACTGTAGTTAAAATATTGCAGTAAAAATACCGTTCGCCAGGTCCTATTGCTAACATAACAATTATATGCTTCATCACTGTATGGTTACTAAAGATTCCTTGAGCAGATGTCTCATCTCTGACACAACTTGGTTTCAGAAAAGTAGATGAGTTATGCCTGGTTTAGATCAACAAACACTTAGTGTGCATACCAGTGAGCTATAGTTTCAGCTATGATACAACTGAAACATTAGGTACCACAACTTGAGGACAAGGTCACATACTTACTTAAATAGCAGCCATGAAAGGACAGGCTGTGATGTTTAGATATGCAATCCACCCATAACAGCTTTCAAACTTACATGAAACTATGGTGGGGGGAGGGCGGGAAGGAAATGCTCAAAATGTCCTCAATGGCCTTTAAAATATGATGATATGCTACACTTAAATATGTAGCATGCATCTCCTTTTCAAATTAAAAGATGAAACTTTTTTTTGCATGTTCTCTTCAAAATGAAGGATCATGTGTCTTTTTTTTTTTCCAACTTAGAAACTTTTATTTCAGATGCTCCACACTGAAATGAAACTTCAATGGCAAGCAGCACATAATTTAGGATGGCCAGTGAAAGCGTCTTTGGAAGGATCATATAAAACTTAAGGGTAATAATTTCATAGAGAAATAATAATGGGCAAAACAGACATGAGGCAGTTTGACAGTTCTAATATAGAACCTGTACAACAATTTCCTTTAAAGTGGACTGAACAAAGAACAGCGATATATATAAATACATTAGCTCGGGAGACAGGTGATGCTCTGAGGCAGCGACATCTTGGCTACTGAACATTTCAGAAAAAATGAGCTTTACCCATCCATACATGAAGACTTCTAATCCTCCAATCTAAATACAGTAGACAGTTACAACAAAATTTACAAATAAACAAATTGAGCCCTGGTCGGGGCCAGGCCTATTTACATATTTGGATTAGTATTATTTTCACCTTTCCTTGTTATACAGATGTTTCTGTTTTCAAGGCATACTGAAATTTACAAAATTCGCATAAATGTACAACTCCCAACGACTAATACAAACACGAACATCCTGATAAAATGAAATTCCAGGTCAAGATTTTTTAAAGAACTACTCCCTTCTACTCCCTTCTCTTCGGTTGCAAACACCCAGCACTGGTGGGGTTGACGTCACTACCCTCAGTGACCACGAGGATGAGAACGGGGGACTCCCGGATCGACGAACCTCTTCCACCCCACCCCAGACCGAGGCAGGAAGTCTCCCGTTCAGTGATATTGCTAATTATAGGTACGTGAGCGCAGCTGTTTTTGACTTAACACTTACACGAAAGCTGTGCGTGCGTGTATGAGCAAACGGTTTTGAGATGATACCTTTAAAAAGATACCTTGGCTCTTTAAACTAAAAATTATATCCCCACTGGAAGTACTCAACGTTGAAAAGGAACAAATGACTGATATACGTAACAATGAGGATGGGTCTCCAGGGAATTATGTTGAGCGAAGAAAAAAGCCCCTCGCAAAGGTTACATGCTGCCTGAGTCCATTTACACAGCACTCTTGAGATGACCCAATTACGGAACTGGAGAGCAGTCAGTGGTTGCCGGGGTCAGGCAAGTACGGGCGGGAAGGAGGAGCAGGGCAGCTCCGAGGCTTGATGAAACTGCTGGGTATCCGCACGGCACCGCAGAGCTGATCACATCGACCCACACGTGTGATACAACCGCACAGAACCAAACACATGCACATTCCACCTCAGGACATCTGTGATCTCCCAGGGACAACCCTGCTGTTGGCCTGTCTACACCAAGTCCTCTCAGGAGGGCTTAAGGGGGAAAAAAAAAAATGACCCATATATGCTTCAGATCAATTGTTTGCACTATACAGATAAGCCACTACTATTTTCTTTTTGTAAATTTCTTGATTATCTTTAAAAGATAAACCAGGTCTCTAGCTTAAATGAGCTTAAAAATCAAAGAAATAAAGAGCTGATATATAGCTACTACAAATTTTTATCTTTATATTTTTCTTATTTTTTATAAATTAAGATGAAAGATCAAATGTTTCTAGCTTAAATTAGGCCAAATCAGGGAAGGAAAAAGCATGTAATATAGCAAACACTTCCTCCTGTGATACCTGCAATTTCTAAAAGCAAAAAGAATATTTTTATTAAGTTTAGAGAATGTACAACTGCAAACAAATACATGACTTTTTCCGAAAGGCCACTTCGTGAGAGAGTACATACATATAGTGTTCACGGTTTCTTTAAAGTGCTACGTATGTTGTCTCTGGCTTGGGAATCACCTATTGCTTTAAAAGGTCTTTCAACACAACTCCAGCGCTGTTGTCAGGTGACACTGGCAAAGGTGTAAATGTGGGCAACACATCTGAGATGGGTTTCAAAAGAAGATGCCCGGGCCCACCGGGTCCAAGTCCAGCTGGGTTAATGAGAGGCACAGCCGCAGAGCGGGGAGCCAAGAATGGATTCACATCTGTTCTTCTACCAGATCTGGATTCCGTGGTATCTAGACGATAAAATGCAAGTTATTCAGTCTCCTATATATTATCAGTTAACACCATACATGTGTTTTAGGTTCCTAGATTTGGCCCCCAAATAAATTTAATTCCTATGCTGCTGGGTCTGGACCCCCTAAGCAGGGTCTGTAACATAAAAAGGGTAAAAAAAGACAAGAAAGGAAGCGAGAGGAATGGAGAAAGAACAGGGGAGGGAGGAAGAGCTGTATGCACACTAACACTTTATCAAACACATTAATATTGTTTGATACTCAAATACCAGTTATATAACTAATGAACTTCACTTACTTTAATGATGGCTTTTCAGGAGGTGTTTTCTACGTTACAATGCAAATTTTCTAACTACTCACCTGAAAGACTGAAGGACTTGAAAACTCCTTTTCCCCCAATAATTATGAGGGCCATGAAAAAAACTGGCACCAATTCCACAGTGATAAAAACCAAGTTTTTTAACCGAAGAAAAACCTGATCCTTTTTTAGACATACAAAGGTTTGAAATAATTCTCTGTTAGATTACTTCTCTATCAAGTTATGCTGAAACTCATTTTTTTATTGGAATAGGTATCTGTTAATGCTCTAATGACCTGGTGGTTAGAATTCTGCTTTATTACCCAAGACGACTAACTTCTTAAGACACAAGTACCACCAAAAAAAAAAAAAAAAAGCTTCTAAAACAAAGAAAGCACTGATACAAATTCATCCAATCAACTTAACGTTGAGCACCCTGGGTCCCCAAGCTTTCCTTCCCTCTAAATGGTAACTTTCCAAACTCTGGAAAAGCTTCCGGTGCTCCTTAGTAAGCTCTGACCCTTGCCACACACTTCCAAATCCAGGATTAAAGACTAAGCTTCTTATTTGGTGCCGCTGTTGTTTTTTAATGTAAACCCTGTACCAGCTCCGAACATCACTGGCTTTTGTCTCTGATCATTCCAAACCAAGGTGGGCACATGTCTTGGTAAGTGAAGAGGGGGAGAAAAGGAAAGAAGACAGGGAAGAAGGGGAGGGGACGGAGGGGAAGGGAGGACAGGGAGTAGGAGACGACACCATAATGCATTTTGGAATCCACCTGAAGATGCTACGACCTAGTGTAGCAAGAAAAAATATGGTTCTGTTTGTTTTTAAAGACTTTATTTATTTATTTATTTATTTATTTGACACAGAGAGAGAGAGAGAGAGAGTGAGTGTTTAAGCAGGGAGAGTGGCAGAGGGAGAGGGAGAAGCAGGCCTCCCGCTGAGCAAGGAGCCTGATGTGGGGCTCAATCCCAGGACCCTGAGATCATGACCTGAGCAGAATGCAAACGCTTCACCAACTGAGTCACCCAGGCAACCCAAGAATAAAGTGTTTTTAGTATACAGTCTATAGCTATTAGATAAAGTGAAGACCTTTTATTGAATTTAGGAGCTAAACCTTTTATCGAAACAAATTTTACCATTTTCCTTTATATAAAAGTTCAGGAAAATAGAAATATTCAGCTAAATTAGACTTTAAGAGAGTTTTTTAAAATTTTAAAATATAAATTCTTCTTTATCCAAATTTAAGTACCTGATGTGAGATAAGCCTGAGAGTATATAATAACATACACCTTTACAGTCCAACTAGCAAAGATTTTAGTCTGTATTAAAATACAAATATTTCAAATAAGAGACTTTTTAATAATGTTTATTGTCTAATGGATTATACTTCAATTTCAACTCAAGAAAATTCACTGCATGCCTATAATATAGGGGACATAAGTCACTTGTAAGGCCCTTACAACCTAGTGAAATAGAAAACCATACATACAGATCCCAGAACAACCAAACCATTTGCTTCCAGGCAAGTGTAAGGTATAAGAATGCGTCAAAATGTTCTTGGATGTCTAAGCCAGTTTACTAAACTGCTCTTATAAATATTACTAACATACCAAGGTTTGGTTATTGAATGTAACACTTAGATGTTCACAGGGAAAAAAACCTTTCTCTAACCATAAACTACACTTGTTTTTTTGAGGGTAATTTGCCATTATATTTCAATTCTTAAGTAGGTATTATACTTTCAGAAATTTATCTTAAGGGAAACATTAATGATGTGTGCAAAAATTTATCAAAGATAAATGATGAACATCACAGCAATATTTATAACAGAGAGGGGCGCCTGGGTGGCTCAGTGCGTTAAAGCCTCTGCCTTTGGCTCAGGTCATGATCCCAGCATCCTGGGATCGAGCCCCGCATCCTGGGATCGAGCCCCACATCGGGCTGTCTGCTCAGCAGAGAGCCTGCTTCCTCCTTTCTCTCTGCCTGCCTCTCTGCCTACTTGTGATCTCTGTCAAATAAATAAATAAAATCTTAAAAAAAAATTTATAACAGAGAAACTGACACAATCTGAACATAAACTACACTTTCAACTCTAATTTAGCAATAAGCACCATTAATTAGTATGAGAGAAAAACAGGTGACCAAGCAAAGGTATACTGGTTCGCCAGCACTTCCAAGAATAATTCCAAGTGGCTTATGTAGAGAAAAGAATTATTCCAATATAGAAAGGAAAAATACTTCATATTGTTTAGGTTAATCTAAGCTAATTAAATATCAGATTGCTACAGAATATATGAAGCCAAAATCTAATGCTTTACTGGAATTTTGGAAGAAGTCACTGCACATTTTCAAAAATACTAAAAATTTAGTTAAGATCACTGTAAAACAATCATAAATTAAACATTCAACTTTTTTAAATTATAGAAAAATAAGTATCTGGTCTTACCTTTAAAACTTTCTGGTACATTTGTAACTGCTTTTCTCCTTCCTGGTGAATCCAGAGGTTTCATATCATGAACAGAAAGCTTTGGTGGTGGAACAGATGGATGAGATTCTGTTTCTAGAAATTTAACAAAAAGTTCTGAAAAAGACTAAAGAAATATTTGGGTTATTTTAGGCAGATATTAAATTATACTCACTACAACCAAGAAAATGTAGCAACTCTAAATATAAAAACACTAATCATGCCTTCTGAATCACTTCTTTATTATTAAGCTTTACGAACCATGAAAACTACTAGTGCTTTAGTTAAGTTTCTCCATTAAAACCTTCAGCAATATAATCAATATTGTTTGATGACAACATTTGTTACAGAACTTACTCATAATTAGCTACCCAATGACACTGAGATTTCCTGCCATCAATGGCATTTAGGACATCCAAGTCTTAAATCATTTTAGTAACTGTTTATGTGGACATGAAACACAATATAGAAAACAAGTATTAAACAGTCATATTTAGTCAATGAATACAGCAAAAACTTACCAATTATCAGATTAAAATAATGTAGTGTAAAAGATTTTATTTTTAAATAATCTCTACACCCAACATGGGACACAAACCCACAACCCCTGCTCCACCGACTAAGCCAGCCAGACACCCCTAGAACTTTCCTTTAAAGTAAGTTTCATGCCATCTGATTTAAAATAGGGTATATTTTTAATCTTCAAACAGCCCTGGGTATGTTACCTAGCCTCAGTTTCTTCTTTATTAAAAAACAAAGTAGGGCCGCCTGGGTGGCTCAGTCGTTGAGCGCCTGCCTTTAGCTCGGGTCATGGTCCCAGGGTCCTGGGATGGAGCCCCACATCAGGCTCCCTGCTCCGCAGGAGGTCTGCTTCTCCCTTCTCCATCTCCCCCTGCTTGTGTTCCCTCTCTCGCTAGGTCTCTCTGTGTCAAATAAATAATAAAATCTTTAAAACAAAAACAAAAAAACAAAGTAAAAAATAAAGAAGCAAACTCCATATTCTAACTCACAAAGCTACTCAATTTATTTTTAGTTTTTTAGTTTTTAAGTAATTTCTACACCCAACATGGGGCTTGAACTCACAACCCTGAGATCAAGAGTCACATGTTCTTCCGACTGAGCCCCCAAGCTTACTCAATGTATTACTGTTCATTCAGACTACTAGGCACTGTGTGTTCATGTTTATTAACTGCCTCCTCCTGCCAGGATCTAAGTTTGTTGCGGGCAGGCACTTTGTCTTCTGGTTTGCTGCTGCATCCCCAAAGTTGAGAACCGTCTGGTACACAGCATGTACTCAGTAAGTGCTCAACGACCAGACACACACATGCATAAAATAAAACCTCTGTCGTTAAGAATCTCACAATTTAGTAGTAAGATAAATGACTCTGTGCCTATAGCAGCATGATCAAATACAAAAGTACCTAATACCGTGAAAAACAAAAGTACTGTATAAATAAAAAGCTAGAATAAAACATAAATGTAATAAAATATTTAAACTGGCTTATTGGGGCACCTGGGAAGCTCAGTCAGTTAAGCATCTGCTTTTGGCTCAGGTCATGATCCCAGGGTCCTGGGATCAAGCCCTGCACTGGGCTCCCTGCTCAGCGGGGGACCTGCTCCTCCCTCTCCCTGTTGGTCCCCTTGCTTGTATTCTCTGTCAATACCTAAGTAAAATCCTTAAAAATAAATAAACAGGGGCACCTGAGTGGCTCAGTGGGTTGAGCCTCTGCCTTTGGCTCAGGTCATAATCTCGGGGTCCTGGGATCGAGCCCCGCATCGGGCCCTCTGCTCAGGGGGGAGCCTGCTTCCCCCTCTCTCTCTGCCTGCCTCTCTGCGTACTTGTGATTGCTCTACCAAATAAATAACTAATGTTAATAAATAAATAAATAAATAAATATACTACACTATAATTAATAAACTGGCTTATTATCCTTAAGCTAATCACCTCTCTGGATCTCAGTTTCCACAACCCCAAAATAAAAGGGCTGTATAATAAAAAAATCTAAAAAAGATATCTGATTTTTGCAAATGCATGTGACGCACAATCATTTCACCACTCCTATTCGGGGCAAGAATAAAACTGGCTCTTACACTATTAAGCACAGATTGTTGATTTGGTCTCAGAGGCGTGTTGGGGACACTTTTTGATCCTCCTCCAAGCCACCCAGTCATCCACCTGGTAACACCACCTTGACCTTCGTGAAGCAACTGAAAGATTATTTTAAAACAGAAAAATATTACCAATACAAGAAAAGAAAAAAATAAGAACTATTTTTACTTGATCTCAGTGGTAGCACACTATGCTTTTCAAGCCCAATTCCTAGTAAGTATCTCCTACTCAAAGAGGCTATAAATACAATAAAGTATCATCCCAAGCACTAAATCAGAGTTGAAGACTGTCAGGTCTCCAAATGTCAGCATTTTGACAGGAGAGGTGGCTTTTAAGCGACAAAGCTAGTATTGCACAAGCTGAACAAATCCACCTCTTCACTATATGAAGCTGCATATCCATATCCATATCCACAGCCACTATAACCATATTCCTCACCAGTATGAACTGGTCCATTTCCACATTACTAAGAAAATGGAAAAGCTGTATAATACAGAGTAAAAGGAGACAATTTTACGGGATGCCACAGTTAAGTTATAAACACATTCAGGATGGCTTTCCATCGTTTAGTTACCTGCTCCATTTCCTCCCTCTTGATACCCAGGATGCTTCCCATTAACCGTAGCACCTCATGGCGCTGATGTTTGGGCGTGTGGAAATGTCCAATGAAGAGGTTTCTCATTAGGACTCTGTGAAAATAAAGAATAGCTCAGGCTAACTCAACAGTTATCCCAGTTATCCCCGTATTTAGTGTAAACCACAATAAACAATAAACATATAGGTATTTAATTATACTTTAAAAAGTTACCAAAAAACACTAAACAACAAAATATTTTGGAATACTTAAAAAGAAAACCTCTTGATAACTTTAAACAAGGACATTTCAAACAATCTAAAAATGCGTACCTTTTACAACATCAGTTATCACCCACTCATTTTCTCCCATCGAATCGACCACCTGAGACAGTGCTCAGTGACACTCAGTGTCTGTCCAGCTTCTGCCTTAAGACACTCCCGATGTCTCCCTCCTCACCTCGAATGGTGAGGACAGCACTTGTGCTTCACCACAAGTATGCTCATAGTTCCCCACTCACATTTATTACAAATTTGCTAATAATATCTAAATCTTTAAAATATTAATATGTTACGTATACACCCAGGTTCCAGACCTAATACACTGAAGCAAGGTACGTTCACTGAAGGACACCAAGAGGGAGCTAGAAAGACTGCTAAGAATAAAAGTTTTTATTTCAGGTACTTCCTAGCATGGTGATGTTTTAATTCTTCTGTATGGTTTTAAGAAAAAGAATTTGAGCTGGGATAAATCCATTTAAAAAATCAAGAGAAAAAAAAAATCAAGAGAAGTTATTCTACAGACTCCTCCCGAAAACGAGCTACATCTCATCACCATACAAGAAAAGGCTTTTAAAAACTTAATCGCATATAAACATCTACATGTAGCGGCTGTTATTCCCGTAAAGGTAGTCTCCATAAAATACATAAAAGTTAAAAAGAGCATACTTGTCCACTTTTCCTTCTGTGCTGTTTACTAAGTTCATCAATTTCTTTTGTACATCATCCAGCATTTCTTGTCGGAGTTCATCTGTTTTAAAACATGTGATAAAGATAATCATTAACTGATTAAAACAGCCTGGATGAATATACAATGAGATTTATAACATCTTCACTGCAAATTTCAAATATGTACACTTATTCTAATTAGTAATATTTAATGACTTCCATCTCTTCTTTGGTTTAGGAACTGGGCTTTCTGGTATAGAAATTACCCAACAGCCAGAGTACGCTTTTATTCACACAGCTTATCCCCAATAAAGTATTCAATTCTTTAGAAGAAAATTTAAACACCAAAAACGGGTTTTCATTCTCTTCAGAAACTTAAAAGCAAAAAAGAGATTTTTCACCACTGCTTCCTTGCATAAAACATTTCCAGAGTCTCTCTTTAATGGGGGAGAAATGGAAAGGACAATTTTAGATTTTCCTGTTTCCATTTTCCTGGCTGGACTCTGGTTTTTGGTGAGCAAAGAAGAGTATTTAATATAACTAAGAGCATGGCTCCGGATGCAGCTCAGAGGACAGAGTATTCTGAGGTATACAGGTTGTAAAACCCAATTCAGATCACTGGTCTAACACACTCATCAAGATAACTATAACTTTTATGATTAACTCAGAAGAATGTTGGACTACTTCATTTTATAATTCTTATTTAAAGAAGAAGCAGAATCTGTGAAATCTTGGTGGAACAGCTGGAATCCAAGCAGTATTACAGGCACAGTCTAGAATTACAACAGGAGATACCCTGTTCATAAATCCGACCATGCCACGGGGCCAACTATTCCCAGACAAAGGAACTCTCAGCCAGACCCATGGAGTTTTGGTACCTGTCACCTCAGAAATGGATAATTTAAGCTGAAGTAGATGCTTATCCAAGCTACATTACAAGTTTGGTTCTGAAAGAAGAGAAGAGATTGCTCTGTGGCAGAGCTCTACTTTTCAAATCAAGAAACACTCCAATCCAAACGCTAGACTCTGACCTCTTTCCACAAAATAGACTTTGAATTATGCTGCATTTTACTCGTGGTAGCTGGATACAAGTCCCCTTGTCAGATACAGGACTCATAAATATTTTCTCCCATTCCATGAGTTGTCATTTTGCTTTCATGATGTTATCCTTTGAAGTACAAGTTTTTAATTTTTGATGAAGTTCAACTTTTTTCTTTTGTTACCTGTGCTTTCAGAGTCACATTCAACATCACAAAGATCTATTCCTGTGTATTCTTCTAAGATTTTTTATAAATGTAACTCTAAAATGCAGGTCTATGATCCATTTTTAGTTAATTTACACACACGGTATTAGGTAAGGGATCAATGTGTTCTTGTGCATGTAGACACCCAGCTGTTGCAGCACCACGTTTTGAAAAAACTCTTCTTTTGGCACCTTTGTTGAAAACCAACTGATCAGACATGTATGGTTTATTTCTGGACTCTCAATTCCTACTACAAGACTTCTGCATATGTTTTTTCTTTTACCTGAAAAGCTCTTTTCCATCAGGATACTTACTAACTCCTATTCACCTTCACGTCTAAGTTCATAGGTCACTTCCTCAAAGTTTTCTCTGAACCCTACAGATTAGCCAGGTCCACTTGCTTTATGTTTTGAATCACCCTTGCACAATGCCTACTATTCAGTTCAAGTACTAAACGTCCAGTTTAACGGTCTGCAATGGCTTGTGGTTCTTCTAAATTGCAAAAATCTAAATTGCATAATGTAATTCATTTATAGGCTAACTTTACCAAAATAGAGATGGTTGCCATAACCATATTATAAAAGCAAGGTTTGTGTTCGGAAAATCTACTACAAACGTTTCCTTTCCTGTCTTTCCAGTAAGGAATTTAAGCTTGGACATTAAAAAGAGAGAGAGAGAGAGAGAGAACAAGATTACTATTAAAATCTGAGTCAGTAAAAGACATTTTAGATTCTTAACATGCATGTATATACTATGAACACGTGCTGCTATCTGGGCCCTTTCTATTACTACATTCTGAATGTAAGTAGAATTCTCAATTATTCGAGGAAGAACAGCAAGTAAATTAATCTCTTGTCAATGTTCTCAATTAACCATTCCACTCATGGACTACAGTAAGAGCCCGAGTAACGACGGGCAGAGTCTTCTGTTTCATCCTCCTCCACTATGGAAAGGTAGCAGAGAAACAGAGGTCAAATTTACCTCTACTTTCCCTTTCTCTCAGACCTCCACCTACTTTCTTCCCAAATTAATGATTTTTTATATTGATTATATATTAAAATAATAATATTCTGAGCTATATAAAATGTGACTAAGATTAACTTCACTTGCTTTAACATGGCTACTAAACATGTGGCTTGCATTATATTTTTGTTGGATAGCACTGCTTTGGAGCATAACCAGAATGTAACCACTATAATATACTGTCTCTTATTTAAAAAAGAAAGATAAAACTGAATGATAGACATCTTCAGAGTAAAATTGACAGAGGAAAGAGTTGATTTTGCTCTGATTAAAATTTTAATAAAATAATCTGGAAAAACTTAATTTTGTTCTATAAAAACAGATCAAGAAATCTATCTTAATAAAGTTCAAATCAAGGGGCACCTGGGTCACTCAGTCAGTTAAGCATCTGACTCTTGATTTTGGCTCAGGTCATGATCCTGGGATGGTGGGACAGAGTCCAGCATCAGGCTCTGCCCTCAGCAGGGGGTCTGCTTGAGATTCTCTCGCTCTGCCCCCACCCCCGCCATTCCCCCCTCAGCCCCCTCTTCTCTCTCTCACAAAATAAATAAATAAATCTTTAACAAAAACCAAGTTCGGGGCACCTGGATGACTCAGTCGGTTAAGCATCTGCCTTTGGTTCAGGGCGCAACCCTAAGCTCCCAAGCCCTGCATCGGGCTCCCTGCTCAGCAAGGAGCCTGCCTCTCCCTCTCCCGCTCCCCCTGCCTGAGTTCTCTCTCTGTCAAATAAACAAATGAAATCTTAAAATAAAATAAAGTTCAAGTCAAAGATATTTTCTTGATGAAATTCATTAGTATCAGTATAATTTTGATTAAAATCTCTGTTCTGAAAGGTAAGATCAAAACATCCTAATGGCCAAAATAATAGGGTAAAAATTTCTTAAAACTCATCAGAATACAAGTTAGTCCTAAACAAATGTGATAGAAAACTGATAACTCTGCATATCCCTGCAGGCATGCAGAGGGCTGTTTCAAATTCAAGTAGTAGTTTAAACATATTCTGATATTAAAGTCTACAAAAAAACCCTCAGAATTTGGAGGGAAGGCTTGGAAGAATGGTACTAAATAGGAAAGGCTTAGAAAAGAAAGTCAAATACTGACTTCAAAGGTCCCTACGGACTTCTCTTTTTCTCTAGGCACCCTGATTTTCCTCCCATCAGAGATTCTAAATATTTCTCCACAAAAACCGAACACTAATTCAAACCACAATTTGAAATCAGAACTGTATTTATATGGGCAGACAAAATAACGGTTATTCAGAAATGGGTTTTTAGCCAAATATAATATCCCTGTGAAATAATCTAACATGCCAAAATAATTCTCTGGAAGTTAAAAAAAGAAAATAAAAGGCAGGGGGATACGCTTTAAAGTTGAACAATAAAGCAACTGAGATTTAGTCTATTTTAGGGGAAGGGTTACCCTAAATATACGCCATCCTAAAGCCTGCCGTATGACAGCCTCTTCTCCATAATGCCTCGAGAGGACACCGTGGTCCTCACCACGTGATTTAAAATCAAAACTGAACATGAAACATACTGACTATAACAAATAAGTCCATCATAACTTTACATTTTATTTGTGATTAGTAACACTGCACTATAATACTGTCTTTAGAGCACATCGTAAAATTAAGTCACACTCCTTACAAAGTCATCTGGCTATTGCATGACTTAGCTCCCTTGGACAAGACTCAAGTCAGATTTATTTAACAGTCATCTGACAGAGAAAAGAAAGGTGATTGGAACAGGACTTGAGGGTCAGAAGACCTGCATATGAATCACGGTCCTCTCACCAGGGCCAGATGCTGTTGCCTATTTTGTAAAATATGCATGCTTAATCTCCAAGGATTTTGAATCTACTGATTAAATGCGACTTTTCTAAACAGTGAAGTGCTATATTAAGCATTAGTACTCACTCATCTGATTTCCTAAAATAACTAAAGAATTCACTTTTTAACCTACCCCTGACCAATACAACTATGCTATCACTTGAGTTAATATTAACACTGATAATTCTGCCTCCATTTTGTCTTGTCCTCTTTATGAACCAAGAAGCTAAGAGAAGGAAGAAAAAAATGTTACAAAGATGATTTCATTTACAGATATGTTGGTAAATTAACTGGGTCTAGTGTCTTATCTGTACTAGCTACCTAAAAAATAAACGTGAATCTTAATACATTAAATCTTATATAAAGAAACTTAGCCTCTTCATATAATTAAATATAATCAAAACAAAGGTTAGAAATTAGATGATCTTTTTGTCACAGAATTTCAACTTGTACAAGATCAACTTCTTTATAAACACCAAATAATTTTTTTTTTTTTTTAAGATTCCACTTATTTATTTGACAGAGAAAGAAAGCACAAATAGGCAGAGAGGAAGAGGGAGAAGCAGGCACCCCGCCGAGCAGAGAGCCCGATGCAGGGCTCGATCCCAGGACCCCGAGACCACGACCCGAGCCGAAGGCAGAGGCCCAACCCACTAAGCCACCCAGGTGCCCCCAAATAATACTCTTTAAAGGCATCTTATATTTAACATTTGAAGTTAAGACATACTAGCAACTGCTTTGTCTTTTAACTCAATTCTTTTCAACCATATCATAGAATTTTAAGGTCTAGAGTACATGGTGAATGCTTTCTCATTCCATAACTGTATTTATTAATTGGTGAACGAAAGTAATTTTTGAAATTCCACTTCCTAGCAATGACATCACGTGAGAAGATTTTATTAATATAATATAAACTCATTAATTTGAACTTCACTAGGTCAGATCTGTGACTCCATGAAAAAAGCAACATTGGGGCGCCTGGGTGGCTCAATGGGTTAAAGCCTCTGCCTTGGCTCAGGTCATGGTCCCAGGGTCCTGGGATTGAGCCCCGCATCAGGCTCTCTGCTCGGAGGGGAAGCCTGCTTCCTCCTCTCTCTCTCTCTCTGCCTGCCTCTCTGCCTACTTGTGATCTCTCTGTCAAATAAATAAACAAAATCTTAAAAAAGAAAATAGCAACACTGAGGTCTCTTGGGTTATTTGTACAATATAAAATTAGAGAGACTAGGGGCATTTACAACAGGTCTTATACAAATATCTTTAATGTAACTAGATCAAATTTATTTTCCCTCTCTACCCGCCTCCCTCGATCCTTTAGTATGAATTCAGATAATCTGTACTGCGCTTTTCCATACTGAAACAAAAGTTTTTTAGAAGACTGAATACTGTGAATCAAATTATATATTTAATTTTAAAAGGTTCACACAGAACAGCCATATCCCAAAAGAAAGGGCTGGAATTTTTGTCAGAGAAAAGTAAAGCCATTATAATAATTCTGACACTTACTGAATATCATCATCCCTGTAGAAAATAATGACAAAAGGCTCTCTAGGCTTATGGGTGAACCTCAACTCATTTCTGAAAGCTCCCTGTTGCAAATAGCACAGGCTGACTATGGCCCAAAGAAATGTTTTTTCAGCCCACACAGGGTGTTTTAAATTTGGTATCACATTAAAAAATTGGAATATTTCACATAAAAGTCTACATTTCCAGTGTCTCTTGAAAGATCTGGAGATTTGGCAACATTGGGCCCACAGGTCCGCATTGCAACAGTCGGGTAGAACCGAGAATTTACTGCCTCCCTAAGAAAATGTCCAATTCACCACTCTCTCTACTTGGTCCTATTTGTTCTTTTGTATTATTTCCTCGGCCCTGGTTTAATAATTTGTGTTTGCGATCCATCCTTATAGTTTCTTTTCTCCACATAATAACTCACTTCCATGACCGCCTCTCCTTTGGTCATGACCAGTCCACCAGATCTTCAGCCAGTTTCAGATTAAGCTTTATAGATTCATATGAATTCCTCCCTCAATCTAGAATACTCTTCCCCAAATCTCCACCTAATTCATAGCTCAAGTGAGGTCAAGTATACCATTCACTAGCCTTCTTACCCTTCCATATCCCCATAACCAAGGAGAATGAATGGTTCCTTCCTTTTGAAACAACTGGTTGTACGTATGTGATTACATGTAATCTTCCCCTTCTAGTTGGACTCTAAACCTCCTGGAAGTACCAGTCCCCTATCTCTGTATCTTCAGTGCCTACTTCAGTGTTGCATACATAGCAGGAAACAATGCATTTTTGATAACTAAATGAAAAAATGATTTTTCTCTAGGAAGGGAGAGTATCTGGGAAGAACAGAACACAAGACAAAAAGAATAAATGATTTATGTTTTGAATTACTCTGTCCATATGAGGGAAAATACACAAAACATATTAACTCGAAACATCTCTACATAACTTTTTTCCTTTGTATTTAGAAGAATTAATAGAACGCACATTTAAATATAACCATTATGTTTAAAAGGGCTGTTATTCACCTAATTGATACAAACTTTTTTCTTAACTAAAGTCCTGGCATTGTCTACTATACCCAGATGTTTATATCATCACAAATAATTTTTTAACCATTTATGGCAATTCAGAAAACTGCATCTGGTATTTCTTATATGTTTCCTCTAAAATCACCACTTCTGCCAAAAACATCTATAAAGAAATCCCTCAAAAGGTTTGGGTAACAAAGCGTCTGGGAATGTATTTGGCTTATGTTCAACAGGACATTATATGTTTTCTTGTATAAATCATGTCCTGGAAAACGGAATGTCTTTATTTAAAATAAAAACTCCACCATCTAGCAACCATAAAGGTAGTTCCATGAAAAACAGTTTAAACCTTTTTTTTATTTGTAGTTTTAAAACATATTTTTATGCTTCATATTATACCAGGTTTACTGGGGCTTATTTTTATACATTCTTCCAGATTTTCATCAACAAAACAAAACAAAACACTGTAAGGAAATTTTCCATTCTCAACTTATAGACTTTTTAAAAAGTAGTCACCAAAATGTCTTTAAAAATTTTTTAAAAAATGGGCCAAAAACCTTAACCTCACTAAAAAAGATACACAGATGGCAAATAAGAATATGAAAAGATGTTCCGCATGATATGTCATCAGGGAAATGCAAATTAAAACAAGCTATCACTACACACCTAAGAGAATGCCGCACTGGAGCTCTGTCACCAGCAAATGCTGGTGGGGGTGAGCGTCGGTGACGCTCCTGCATCATCGGTGGAAATACAAAATGGGACAGCCACTCTCGAAGACAGGTGGGCACTTTCTTGAAAAACTACCGTATGTTCCAGTAATTGCACTCTTTGGTATTGACACCAAGGAGTTGAAAACTTATGTCCACACATAAACCTGCACACAGATGTTTACAGGAGCTTTCCTCGTAACTGCCAAAACTTGGATGCCAACAAGAAGTCCTTCAGCAGATGAATGGATGAACTGTGGTCCATCCAGAGAGGGGAATGTTACTCAGCACTACAAAGAACTGAGCTAACAAACCATGAAAAGACACAGTGGAACCTTAAATGCGTATTATGAAGGGAGAGAAACTACTCTGGAAAAACTCCATACTGTCTGATTCCAACTCTATGATGTTCTGGAAAAGGCAAACTATGGAGACAGTGAAAAGATCAGTAGTTTCCAGAGGTGAGTGAGGGTGGAGGTGGGTGGGGAAACGAACAGAAGGAACACAGGATTTTTAGGGCAGTAAAAACACTCTACATGAGGGGCACCTGAGTGGTTCAGTCAGTTAAGTGTCTGCCTTTGGCTCAGGTCATGATCCTGAAGTCCTGAGATCGAGCCCGGCGTCAGGCTCCCTGCTCAGCAGGGGAGTCTGCTTCTCCCGCTCACCCTCCTCATGCTCTCTCTCTCACTCACACTCTCTCTTTCATATAAAAATAAAATCTTAAAAAAAAAAAAACTCTGCATGATACTAAAATAATGTTGTAGTTACTTATACATTTGCCCAAACCCACAAAATATATAACACCAAGAGTAAACCCTAAGGTAAACCGTGGACTTCGGGAGAGATGATATATCACAGTGGGTTCAGCCTTTGTTTAAAAAAAAAAAAAAAAAAAAAAAAAAGCACCATTCTGGTAAGTGATGTTAAAAACAGGAAGAAGGAGTTATATGGGAAATGTCTGTACCTCCCTCTCAACTTTGTTACAAACCTAAAACTGCTCTAAAAGATAGTCTTAAAAAACTAACAACATAAACAAAACAAAACAAAAATCAGTTATGAGACCCTTCAAGGTGTAGCTCTATACTGGCAGACATACCAAAAGATACTCCCAATGCTAGAATCTAAATTTGTGTTGTTTATGCAAACATATTTTTGTGTATCACAAAATCAAAACCAGAACTATTTTGTGCCATTTCAATTTTATCTAATCATTTTCATTTAAGCAGGAATTCATCTCAAAGATGATGGTAGGGAACAAGAAGTCAAAGAAGTAAAATGTCAAATCTGGCCATAAATATAGCATGATGATCCATCTTTAAATGGTTCGGCAGTACTCTAGGATTCCACAGGTGTGTATTTTTCCATGTATGACAATTCCATGGAAATTCTGAACTCTGATCAATTCAAAATAGTGAAAGAAAGATTCTGTCCTCCTACCTGCTTCACAGAGGACTAGCATCTTAAGTTTGAAAAACCAGTAATACAGGATGGTGTGTGAAGTGAGTCTTTGGAACCATATTGAACAAAAACGCTTTCAGGTAAAATGATGCAAGAGTAATTTCTAGAAGGAAGGAAAGCAATATTTCTTCTACCAGACACATTACTAAAATATAGCACCTACAGGATCTTAGGGTTACCTTTCATTGTTATTTTATGGGAAAATGAGGTTATGAGGGGAAGGGAGACAGAAGTTCTTACATTTTAGGGGTGAAATCTTCTACTAGTAGAAGTTCTTCTCAAGTTCCTTTCTTCAATGGCATGCCCCTGACACTCAAGATTTTTAGAGAGGTAAATATGCATGTCTCATGACCACTGCTGCGAGCCACTGTCTTACACTGTGAACCTATGCGGGACCTATGCCACGTGTTACTCGCGAGGGACTCACACAGCATCTAGTGTGAGGCCAACTAGTCGGTTCTCATTAATTACTTAATGCCTGATAAAGTATCTTCATGTTTTTCATACAAGGCCTGTAAATACCTGAACCTAGAACTACAGTTCCAAGTACATACACGATTGTGTACTCTAAGAATACCAAAATATATCAACGATCTACTGTTTTAATGTTGGTGTTGTATGTAATGGCTCCCTTTTCATATGTTTGACCACAATGAATCATCTCATCTCCAGTAGCAAGAGCATAACAAGTATTTTGAATAAAATACCACTTTTAAAGTAAGCTTCCCAATATTGTTTAAATGTTGAAACTGCGTATCAACTAATCATCAGTCTCCAGATGCTTAGAAATAAAACAATACTTTGCTTCTACAATTTAAGTCTCTAGGTACTTTCTTGCAACAAAAGCCAATCTGTCTTTTTCAAAACTGTTTCTCCTGGCAAATATTTTTGCTGTCTGGCCAAGTTTCGTGTTAAAAATAAAGTACAGTGTTACAACATCAATCAGCATTTAAAGTACTTAATGATCTATGAAAGAAAATATACAGTAATTCTTTTGAAACAACCAAGCCAATCAAGGTTTATTTATATTATCAAATCAAGAGTGCAGCTTTGGGAAAATAAAATCACATTTGTGTTTATAGATATAAAAGCAATATTAAGCACTGAGGTAATAAAAGAAAACATCGTAAAGAAGAGACAAGAATGTAAATGGCAAGAATGACTTAAAGACACAACAGAATGATCTCCTCACTCCCCTTCCTGTCTGTGAAACACTGGCCTCTTGCCTGTCCTCTCAAACACCAGTTGTGTAAGCATAATCAGAGCTCCCTGTAGCTAATATACACCCCACGTAATGAATCCAAAGTTTCCATACACTTACACTGAATGGCAACTGTCATTTTTTATATCAATAGGGATCTAAGCCACCTAAGCCTTGTCAGATACAATCTAACTTTGAAACAGTCTACTACTGGGGGTTTAAATGAGTGCCTGAACAAGTCCTAAGGAGTGTCGGGAGTCTGAAAATATTTACCAACTACAGTAAGTCATGGCATTTTTTTATCTTAGCATCATCTACCGGAAATGACTCAGGTAGATACCTAAAAAAGGATGTGGCCTTAAACATTATACAGAGGCATGCCACAATGCATTGGGGTGTCACAGGACCAATGAGTTGGCTCACAATACGCCTGTTCACCTCCATTAGTGCAGCACTACCCTAAGCTGTCAATTCTCTCGCTACTTCTTGGGTAACCAGTGCATCTTCTCTGGGCTGGCCATGTGTCTGCAGATAACGCTATAGTGTAATGCTCTGGCATTTTCCCAATAAATACGGCCTCCCCATAAGAGCAACCATATCAACATTAAGGGCACAATATAAATGATGCTGCCCTATCTTTAAAGGAGATGGAGATACACAAAACAAAATACAAGTCACACTATAAATAACCATTCTTCTGACAGGATGAAATAAAGTAACATGGAGGGACGCCTGGGTGGGTCAGTTGGTTAAGCAGCTGCCTTCGGCTCAGGTCATGATCCCAGCGTCCTGGGATCGAGTCCCACATGGGGCTCCTTGCTTGGCAGGGAGCCTGCTTCTCCCTCTGCCTCTGCCTGTGCTTGCTCACTCTCCCTCTCTCTCTCTGACAAATAAATAAATAAAATCTTTAAAAAAAAAAAAAAGTAACATGGAAACATCATGAGCTTTGGTCAAGGGTAAGAAGATCAGAGCTCAAATCTCAGTTTCATTGACTTATAAAATCAAACTCTTATCACCTACTCTAGAAATGCTTGTAAAGAGTAAATAAGAGAAGACTAAATACAATGCAGTATATGTTACATAAAACGCCCACGATATTCAGTATGTAATTGTTTCCTTGCTGCCCATTTCTGGCCCTGTACGAGATTTAGAGTTCCAAGGCTGGCCAAGCCTGACAAAGTAAGAGCAGTAATCTGCTCAGAATCAAGCTATCTTGAGGATACCTACCTCACATGACGAAGCTTACTGTTTTTCGTAGTCCTAAAATCTCTCATCTGCTATCTGCTGTTAGAGGTAGGACGACTTCCTCTGGCTTATCTGCTGGTACCCAGGCTTCAGTGAATCCTGCTTGTTTGCCTTCCTAGTGTCCAAGTCACTGTTTCTGTCATCTGACAGCATCTCTGCTGTGCCACCTCCTAATTTTGCCTATTTCTAATTTCTATTTTATGTTAAGTGGCATTTTTTTTTTTAAGATTTTATTTATTTATCAGAGAGAGTGAGCACAGGCAGACAGAGAGGCAGGCAGAGGCAGAGGGAGAAGCAGGCTCCCCGCTGAGCAAGGAGCCCAATGTGGGACTCGATCCCAGCACACCGGGATCATGACCTGAGCCGAAGGGAGCTGCTTAACCAACTGACCCACCCGGGCGTCCCTTAAGTGGCACTTCTTAATTCCTTAATTACTGCCTGTGCCCAACCCAGATACCCAAAGGTATCATGATTCAATGATCACCTTAAATCATTACCTACTGAATGCAGCTCTAGAAGAGCTCAACTTCCACAGACCCTTAAATCAGAGATTAAACAGAGACATGCAATCTTAGCTGTTAGATTCAACAAAGTATTAAGAATCACCTGATTACTTATGATTACTTATTATGAATCACCTTATTACTTGAGACCCAACGCATAATGCTAAGCATAGCACTCACCTTAGGAAAGTGGCAAGGCTTGTATCTAACAAGCACCACGCAATTACATAGTGAGTGCCTAGATATAAAGCACCATCTATAATCATAAAAAGCTAGTTATACTCAGACATTCATTCCATAAGAAGTTATTCTTTTTCTTGAGAATATTGTCGTAATACATCCCATGGATGAACACAGAATGATCAGAGAGAAGTCCTAACCATGAAAAGTTGGGTCAGTAAAATCGCTTCCCAGTGACGGTCAACAGAGTGACAACCTACACCACCAGCTTGCTTCCATATACAGGAAAACTAAATGGACAGGGCCAACTTTCGACTCTGGTTTCACCAGGACTGTATTAAAATCGAAGCAAGCTGGTCATGGGACAAAGAAATGGAAGTCACACCCAGTGGAAGTTGGTCTCACTCAACCGCATGGACGCAAGGGGGAAGACTACATCTAATTTAACACGGGTGTTATATGGAAAAAAATGGTAAGAAAGAAACACCTACTTTGTTTTTTAAGTTCTTCAATTTTTTCTTCTTTTAAATCTAACTGTTCTGTAAGTCTTGATGCTGAATCCAATGCAGCATTTGCTTCATCAAAACGCTCCTGAAGAAGAAAAGTCCGTTAAAAAGTGCATACAAAAACCATCTCACAAACTACATAGCTGGAAGCCAAAGTCAGTCCACCCTCCTCTATTCAGCTGATGAAGCTGTGCTTCTGTGACCTCGGGCAAGTTCACAGGGTAAGTATCCAAGACAGAGCCCATACTTCACAGCACAATACTGTTTTCCTCAGAACTAAATAAAAAAGAGGATGCTACTTAAGATATGGTGACAAAAGTTTTTTAAAAAGGACAATAATAAGAGCATAAACACTACAAAAAGCAGATACAAAAGGTCAAGAAATACAACAAATGGTCTTTTTAATTTTTGCAACTCTGATGGTATAAAATGACATTTCATTACAACTTGATTTTTATTTCCTTCACTACTAATGAATTTGAGTATTCTTCCCATGTTTACAGGACAGCTAGAGCTGCTTTTCTGTGAAAATTTCTTTGCCTACCTTGTCTTTCTAGTGAACTTTCTCTTGTCTGTTTCTGAGCATACCTTGTAGAGTAGACGTGAACCCTTTGCCATCAGTGCTAGAAGTATTATTTGCCAGATCTGCCATTTGTCTACTGACTGCATGATACCTACTGCCATGTAAAAGTATTTAAATTGTATACAAACATGTCCTCCCTCTGTTTTCACAGTTTCTTGAGTTTTAGTCTTGGGTAGGCTCCTCTCTGCCCCCAGACTCTAAATGCACTCTTCCAGATTTTCTGGCAAGGTTTTTTGTTTTGTTTTTAACATTTAAATCTTTCCAACAGTGTTTCTCAATGGGTGTGATTTTGGCATTCCTGGCCCCTGCCCACTATATCCAGTCACTGTAATGAGCAAAAATAGCCCCATTTCTATAGCAACACTCTCAGGTGAGAATCTGAACTTTAATACAATTGGAATTTATTGTTGCATATGGTGTAAGGGATCCAGTCTTATTTTCTCCCACACAGCCAGCCAGCTGTGCAACATCATTTATTAGATAATCTAACCTTTTTTCATTAAACTGAAATTAGTTTAGGATTTGGTTTTAAATTCTCAAATACATCTTACACTCTGTTTCTGGATTCTCCTTCTGTTTGACTAATCTAGTCAATACGCTGTTGATTAATGGCTCTCTTTTGATCTTCAGTAGGAAGACACTCCTCACTGTTGTTCTTTCCATCTTCTTGGCTATTTTCGTGTATTCACCCATGTAAATTTTAGGTCAAATTTTACCATCCTGAAACAAAGTGACAGTTTTTTTGATGTGTCATCTTAGGCTACAGTCCAGAGTTACTTTATCAACCACTATCTACATGTTGCTGTGAAGGTACTTTGCAAATGTAATCAAAGCACCTAATCAGCTGAATTTAAGGAAGGCATGAATAATCAGGGTTGGGGCTGAGCTAGTTGAAAGTCCTGGAAAGCAAGGATGAGCCTTCCCCAGAAAAAGAAAAAATTCCTGCCGACTGCAACTTCAGCTCCACCCACAGAGTCGTATATCCTGCTTCTGATTTTCTTTCCTGACCATCTGTGGAGAACCACTCTGGCCCATGCCTGTGATGGGATCTCTGGATTTTTTTTTTTTAAGATTTTATTTATTTATTTGATAGACAGAGATCACAAGTAGGCAGAGAGGCAGGCAGAGAGAGAAGAGAAAGCAGGCTCTCCACGGAGCAGAGAGCCCGATGCGGGGCTCGATCCCAGGACCCTGGGATCATGACCTGAGCCGAAGGCAGAGGCTTTAACCCACTGAGCCACCCAGGCGCCCCAGGATCTTCGGATTTTGACTACCAACTCCCATCATCACATTGCCAATTCCTTATAATAAATCTCATAGATGTATCAATGTGTGTGTGTGTGTATGTGTGTGTGTACACACAACACCCCCTCCCTACTGGTTTTGCTTCTCAGGTTGAACCCTAACTGATACACAAAGGGACTGAAACAAAAAATTTTAAATAAAACTTTTAATATTCAAAATCCAGAAAACTAAATTTAGTATAAAGGAAATTTAAATAAATCTTCAAATAATTTTTTTTAAAACTCACAGTATTTTTTTTTTTAAGATTTTATTTATTTATTTGACAGACAGAGAGGGAGACAGTGAGAGAGTGAACACAAGCAGGGGGAGTGGGAGAGGGAGAAGCAGGCCTCCTGCCGATCAGGGAGCCCGATGCGGGGCTTGATCCCAGAACCCTGGGATCATGACTGGAGCCAAAGGCAGACGCCCAATGACTGAGTCACCCAGACACCCCCTTCACAGTATTTCTATTTAAGAAATTATTAAATCTCAAAACTACACTAAGATTTTTTTCTAAAATTAACATTTAGACTTCATTATTCTTTCTACCATTTGTTTGGGTTTTATTTCACCAATTCCAGCTTTTATTTTTACTACTTCCCTCTTAGTTTCTTTTGGTTTTGTTTTCTAAGTATAGGCTATATTTTAAATTAAAAATAAAGCTAGTTTAAAAAGAAGATCTGGACTTCTAACAGTATGGCAGACGACATACTCTAGACCTACTGGAAACAACTAAAAGTGTTAGATAAAGTATCTTTTTAAATACATTAATGAGCTGACCAGAAAGTAAGCATAAATGGTCAATAAACATGTTAAAAGATGCTTAATCTTGTTAGCAGTCAGACAAATGCAAATTAAAACCATAAGATGATAGCCCTTCCCACTACAGTGGCAAAAACCTTAAAAATTCTACTAAGGCCAAGTATTGCCAAGGACGCAGACCAAGAACTCTCATGCACCACTGGTAGGAGGACACTAGCACTACTGCCATAAAACAACTTGCTATCACTGAATAAAGTTGAAATTGCCCATATATATCTCAGGACTCAGCAATTCCGATTAAGATACACGCCTGGAAGAAACTTCAGAACATGTGCACCAGGAGATGTAAACAAGGGAGTTCAGAACCACATTGTTTGTATAGCAAACAATGGCAAGGTCTTCTATCAGTAAAATAGGTAAATAAATTATACATTCATGCAATAAATACAGTGATGAAAGTAATAAGCCATGCACATATAACAGCACACAGTAACACAGTTAAAACTCATGAATATAATACCAGGTGAAAAAAAAAAAAAGCAAGTTTCAGGAGAATTATTAAATTTACATTAATTTCAAAATTCCATTTACACAGAGTTCAAAATTATGTAAAACCATACAATGTATCTTTTGGAGATTCAAATACATGCGATAAAACCGTAAAGAAAAATAAGGGGTGATACCCTGGGGATAAAAATACATTATATGTTTATTAAAACAAAAAAAAAAAAGAAAAAAGAAAAACAAGGGGTGATAAATATAACATTCTAGACTCGTTCTCTATGAAATGATAAGAAGGGGATGAGAGGGCACCTGGGTGGCTCAGTTGGTTAAGCATCTGCCTTCAGCTCAGGTCATAATTTCCAGGTCTTGGGATTGAGCCTCACATTGGGCTCCATGCTCAGTGGGAAGTTTGCTTCTCCCTCTGCCCCTCCGCCCCGCTTATGGGCACTCTCTCTCTCTCTCTCTGATAAATAAAATCTTAAAAAACAAGAAGGGGATGAGATATGGAGGGCACGTCAGGACTTCTAAGGATGACATTCTTCTTATACTGGGTGGGCAAGTACAAAGGTAGCTGCTGGACTGCTATTATTTTATATGTATTATCTAAATACTGTTTTGCAGCTATTCAATATTTAATAAAAATTTCAAAACTTTAAAGGAAATATGTCTTCTTTTATTAGGAATATTAACATGGCTGAAGAGCATATTCACAACTAATGACAGGTAAACAAATTTTATTAATTTCCATCAGGTATCAACAAAGTTTACTTATAACTTAGAAAAGTTCATCCTAATTCTAAAAGCAAGTTATTTTATGTCATATCTCTTCATGGGGATTCATTTTATTTATATTTTATATATTTATGTTTTCTAAATTTTACATTTTATATTACTATATATTATATAAATATATATCTTATATTTTATATATAACATATATTTGTATATATTGTAAAATATATATTTAGATTTTATAAAATTCTTCTACATATGAACTATAACAAAGTTTTGGTTGTTTGTTTTTTTTTTAAAGATTTTATTTATTTATTTGCCAAAGAGAGAGAGCACAAGGAGGAGGAGCAGCAGGCAGGGCAGGCAGAGTAGGCAGAGGAAGATGTAGGGCTCAATCCCAGGTCTCTGGGATTGTGATCTAAGCTGAAGGCAGCCACTTAACCGACTGAGCCACCCAGGGAACACCCAAAGAAAGATACTTTAAAGGACTATGGTATTTAAAGGATTATACCACAAAAGAAAAAGATCTAAAGGATTATATACATTATTCAAATCCATGTGAAATAGAGTACCCGAGATATATCTTGCTGAAAAGAGAAAAACACCCATCTGTGCCAAAGAATTAAAATTTCCCATCATCTCATATTTGTTGTGTTTAAACTATAAGCCACATGGGGAAAGTCCTGAAATCTTGTTCACCAGTGGATCACAGCATAGGATAACAAGTAACCAAACAGTATTTACTAAAATTGTTTAGGAAATTATTTCAAGATACAGATTCAACAAGTAACTGTTCATGAATAATAAGATTTACAAGAGAAAATTATTTTGACCAACCTGTAACGACATTAGTTTTCCTTCCAGATTTTCTGCCTTCTTCTTCCATTCAGCTACAAGCTGTTTGTGCTTTTCTAGTTCAGCAGAATACATAGCTTTTTCCTCTAAAGAGAATAATAAAATTACATTAGTATTCTGCAATTTTGTGATAAAATTAGAATTTTATACCTCTTGAAATTTTAACAATTCAAATCTCTCAGCAAGAAAATCATGCGATCATGTGAGCAGGAATTAAAGAGATTAGTTTCCTCTGCCTTAGATCATGTGAGCTGGGATTAAAGAGATTGGTTTCCTCTGCCTAAACCCTTCTCCACTTTGTTCATCATGCAAACTCTTCCCTCCCTTCAGAACTCCACTCAAGTATCTCCTCTTCGGTAAAGCCTTCCCTACGGCCATACTACTTTGTACACCTGTCCATTCTAGAAAGTATTAGGTACAATGCACCTTGAGAATTCTTATCTTAAAATTCAAGATTTCAACCATAAGTAAGCCTGAAGATCAACATACATACAAATTCAAAGTTTTGCTTCAGCACAAAACTGTAACCCCTAAAAAAAAAAAAAAAAAACCACACACAAAACTGTAACCCCTGTTACTTCATGTCCCTCATATCCCCCATCACCTGCCCCTACCAGCAGTAAATTCACCGCCAATCATTATAAACAGATGGGTGAAATGAATGATCTAAAGGAAGTAAATATGAGGGTGGGAGTTAGATGTGAAAAAGCATACTTGGTTATCAGAGGAATATTGCTCTCTGGTCATTAGTACTACATCTCCAGAGAAATATTTTCCACCGGGACTAGAAATGTAGTTACCTCAAGGTATACGAACAGCTAAGAACAAGTCAGTCAATATTTCAAAGGACAGTAATTACTGATGATTAACTCTCTGAAGTAGAGTCAACCTTTGACCTATATCTCAAAACTTAAGTATTGCTTCTACATGGTCCCCTCTTTATCACGTGACCATCCTTCCTATGTGATCCTTATTCTTCCCCAATTCTCACCTTCATTGGTCATAATATGACACTAAAACATATCTTTAATAATTCCTATGTCGCATTCTCTAGTCTTAACTGTAAAAGGAGTCTATGTTAACTTTTTGAGGGCAATTTATCTTTTCCTCCTACAAGTGGGGTAACCTTTCAAAGATTTCCCTGTGCCTATTTCAAAACAGCACTCAAATAAGCCAGAATTCCCAAGAACACAATAATTTTTCTTCCCTGGAAGGCCGACTGCACAACTCACCCTGCTGGAAATGCTCCAGTACCATCTGGAGGTTGGAGAGTGACAGAGCGTACTGCTTTACTTGTTCCCGAGAGACAGAAAGCTGCAGTGTGGTTTCATCCCTTTGCTTGGAGACCACATTCAATTGCTCCTGCAGTGACTCCACCTGCAAACTGGCCTGATGGCTTCCAACAAAAAGAATAAAAGTCAGGGGTGCCTAGATGACTCAGTCAGTTAAGCCATCCGACTTCTGCTTTCGGCTCAGCTAATATCTCAGGGTTGTGAGATCGTGCCCCGAGTCATGAAGCCTGCTTAAGATTCTCTCTCTCTCTCTGCCCCCACCCACCGAAGAAAAAGAATAAAAGTCCAACTGTTTCTATTACTTTAACAAGATGAAATCTCCTCCCTACTTTTTAAAAATTGTGTTAATATATACATAACATTCACAATGTTGTACAAGCATCACCACCATCCATCTCCAGAACTTCATCCTCCCAAGGGGAAGCTCCATATCCATTAAGCAGTACCCTTTCCCCCAGCAAGCAATGTCCTACCTTCTGACTCTATGAATTTGACCTTCCTTACATTTCATTGCATTCACAATAGATTTCAAAGAAACTTGAAGAGTTCAATCTTCATTCTCCCTCTTTTGTTAATTTATTCTTCCCATGAAAATTACTTTGAACAAATGGCAGTCATTTTAAAGATTAAAAGCTGAACTAAACAAGAAACGTCAGTATAATAAAAATTTATAAACAGCCTACAACATTCATGTTTTCAGGCTAAAACTCTAAGATGTAATTTATCAAAAAACTGTAAGTTGCAAGAACCTTAGAAGTCATTTTGTCCAGCTTCCAACCCAATAAGCAATGGATTCTGAAACTTCCTTGGCTTTTGACACTTGCAACTATGGTGAACTCCCAAGTTTCCAAAAGCTATCCATTGACAAAATGCTCTAATTACTAATTATCTTTCACTACCATCTTTCTTTCTCTTTACATTCAATATAATAACCCCTACACCTGCCCCAAATAATAAATCAGAGATAAGTTAGAGATTTATTGACACAGGATTATATCATTGATGTACCTCCTTAATATATAATGATTACAAACAAAATATTGCAATAGTCTTTCCTGAGTTTTTAATATCCAGTTAATAAATTCTTATTCAGAAGCAGTCCATTAAAGCCCTTTAAGCACCATGCACTCTGAAGAAACTTTACCCAACAGCACCCTCTTGTGGGAAAAGCAGTAAATTGATAATCAGGAGACAACTCTGCCCTCGAGTGTTCCTGGATTTTATACAACTTTGCTGGCTGGCATGCCATGGAACAGGTCATTGCAAGGATGAAATGAGCTATGATGTCACTCAAAAAGTTAATAAACACCAGGTATTACTACAGCTAATTAAGGGCTCAAAACACGATAATCTGACTTGTAGATCTGAGTCACTCATTCAAAAATATTACTGCACATCTATTAACTCTGTGTAAGAAGATATGCTGTGGGAAGGGTACAAAATAGATGGCATCAGAACACCTGGATGGCTCAGTCAGTTAAGTGTCTGCCTTTGGCTCAGGTCATGATCCCAGGGTCCTGGGATCAAGCTCTGTGTCAGGCTCCCTGATCCACAGGGAGTCTGCTTCTCTCTTTCCCTCTGCCTGTCATTTCCCTGCTTATGCTCTCTGTCAAATAAATGACTAAAATGTTAAATAAATAAATAAATAAATGGCATCACGCCCACTCCCAGTGGCCTTATATTTCACTGGATGGGAGAAGGTGTAAGATATAAGATGGGTCAACAATTACTTACGTACCCTAAAGTAAAATGTAAGTGCACTACCAAAGACTCCAACAAAGGATTAAGCAGGTTCAAAAGAAAAACATCACACCAGGGTTTGGTTTTGAATTTGAGGAGCGGGATGCTAACTAAAGCATTCTTTACGAAAGAAATGCTATTTAAAGAAGGTGGGACCAATAGAAAAACTGTTAGGAATCAGGCCCACTCAAGGTAGAAGAATATGAAATGAAAAGGTAGAAGATGAGGCAACTCAGTGGTTCAGTCAGTGGCTAAGCATCCACCTCTAGATTTTGGCTCAAGTCATGAACTCAGGGTCATGAGATCAAGTCCCACATCAGGCTCTGTGGGGAGTCTCCTGTAGATTTTTCTCTCCCACCCTCCTCCCTGCTCACGTGTGTGCCCCCACAGGCATTCACTCGCTAATAAGTGAATCTTAAAGAAAAGCATAGAAAAAGGAGAATAGGAAAAGAGTAGCTCTGTGAAAGGAATGAATAAGACAGTTTGTGTCTTAATCAGTGCGAAATAAGGCTAATGCGATAGTGTGAAATAAGGCTAATGAGGGTGCAGAGAGCCCAGAAACTATTTTAATTAGAGAAAATAAGGACTCAAAATTTCGAAGAAAAGACTGTAATTTTTCCGAAGTGCAAATAGGTTTTTATAGTAAAAAGGGTATAAAGAGAAGAAAATACCTTATTTTTAAAAGATTTTATTTATGTGAGGGACGCCTGGGTGGCTCAGTTGGTTAAGCGGCTGCCTTCGGCTCAGGTCATGATCCCAGCGTCCTGGGATCGAGTCCCGCATCGGGCTCCTTGCTCGGCAGGGAGCCTGCTTTACCCTCTGCCTCTGCTTGCCACTCTGTCTGCCTGTGCGCTCGCGCTCTCTCTCTCTCTCTCTCTCTGACTAATAAATAAATAAAAAATCTTAAAAAAAAAATAAAATAAAATAAAAGATTTTATTTATGTGAGAGAGAGAGAAAGAGAGAGAGAGTGAGCGTGCACAAGCAGGGGGAGCAGCAGAGGGAGAGGAAGAAGCAGGTTCCCCGCTGAGCAGGAGCCTGATGTGGGGTTCAATTCCAGGACCCTGGCATCCCAAGAAAATACATTTTATTGAGAGAAATAAAATTTTAAAGTATATAAGTAGGGAGTCAATCATGTCTCTATAATGAACTCTCCATAAAACCTCACAACGAGAGGCTCTGGAAATCTTCTGGGCTCATGAACACTGAGAGCTATGGGGACAGCTGCTTGCTGGGAGGGAGCCGGAAGATGTGCACCCCTACCCCATGCCTTGTCCTACATATCTCCTCCATCTGCTGTTCCTGAGTTAAAGCCTTTTATAATAAACTACTACTCTAGTAAAAATAAAATTTAAAAAAATATGTAAGTAGGGAATCTAATAATTCAAAAGTTCCAACAAACTAAGAGTTAATTCATGCTGACTTAGGTCTTCACCGTGCTACTTCCTTTACTCTCTCCCTTCTAATATCCAAACCTTATTCAACCTCAGATCATTTAATCAAGAGTAAAATCACATAAGTCAAATTAGTTCTTTGGGAGCGTGACAAAACTAATTAAAATCTGTCAGGAAAAAAAAATCAGTCAGAATTTAAGTCTAAACTCTTAAAACAATGAGAGGCAATTATCTAGGGTAGTAGTTAAGATTCAGACAGAGCTAAGTACACTTATGATAAAAAAAAATAATAAATACGTAAATAAAGTTATTTTAAAAAAAAAGAAGAAAGAAAGAAAGATAGATTGAGAGAGCTATTTGAATGCCAGATCTGGTGTCAAGAGTTACAGACCCAAACGTGAAACGCGCAAACATACTCTGGGTCTGACCTTGGGCAGCTTACTAACCCTCTCTACCTTCATTATCTTCATCTATCATTTGGAGAGAATGAATTTCTTAAGAGTAAAACGAGGTAAGCCAGGAAAAACGCTTTCTGATTCTGACACTCAAGGAGGGTTCAACTAATGTGAGTGCTAAAAACAGGGAAAAGTTACCTTGCATTTTCCATTGCATTAGAAGATGAAACTAGCTTTTCCTCCAATACTGTAACTTTCTTTCTCAGTTTGGCCTCTCTGTCTTCTGCAGCCAAAGCTTCTCGGGTGTAAGAATCCTCTGATTCTAAAAGATGGTTACGCAATCTCTCTAGCTCCTGGTTTAACCGTATTTCTTTGTCACGTAAATGTTGAACCTAGGCAGAGAACACCTCTTTATTTTTTTTCTATAAAATGTTCCCCTTTCCCCTCTACAAGGCACTCTGTTACCAAATCTTTTGCCCATTATTGAAGTATATTAATTACATACTAATTTCTCATATTGCAAGATGTATTTATATTAGAAAAAAAAGTCACCGAAAGTCAACTTGACGTTTCATCTGGAAGTTTCATTTCATAAGAGCTCATTCCCTGCGGCTTTTAATGAAAAATGGAATTGTACCAAGTATATGCCTCTTTGTGATACACCACTTTTTCAGTGAAAAATCTCATTTTTTCATATATCACAGGTGAGAATTTTTTTTTTTAAGCTGAAGACAAGGTTATACTAGTTTCAAGTATACAAAACAGTGATTCAACAACTCTACATGTTACACTCTGCTCCCCACAGTACATGAAGTTATCATCTGTCATCAGACATTATTACAATATTACTGACTCTATCACTTATGACATATTTTTCAGCCCTGTGACTTAATTTATAACTAGGAATTTTCACCTCTTAATCCCCTTGACCTATTTTGCCCATCCCCCCAAACCCAACCCCTCCAGCAACGACCAGTTTGTTCCCCATGTTTATGATTCTGTCTCTGTTTCACTGTTTTTTTAGATTCCACATAAGTGAAATCATACAGTATTTTCCTTTCTCTGTCTGACTTCACTTAGCGTAATATACCCTCCAGGTCCATCCATGTTGTTGCAAACAGCCAGAGCTCATTCCTTTTTATGGCTGAGTAACATTCCATTTATACCCCCTTCATCTGTTCATCTATCAATGGAAACTTGGGTTGCTTCCCTATCTTAGCTATTGTAAATAAGGTACAGTCAGCATAAGGATGCAGGTATCTTTCTGATTTAGTATTTTCATTTTGGGGGAGTAAATACTCAGTAATGGACTACTGGAGTATATGGTATTTCTATGGTTAATATTTTTGGGGAATCTGCATACCTGTTTCTACAGTGATTGCATCAGTGGGAAATTTTTTTTATACCCAAGATACACCATAGTTTTTACCTTTGAAAACAAATAATATATACTCTGGGAGATCAAAATCCTATAATAACACATCAGAGGAAGACAGAAAAAAAATCACCTAAGAGAGAAATTAATTTTGATAAATCCTTCTAGTTTTCTTAATGATTACTAACTTATTGCTTCAATCAATTTCTTTAAAGTAAAAACATACCTCATTCTGTAAAGTACTGTTTTCCATTTGTTTCTGTTTCAGGGCCAACATGACCTGGTCTCTCTCCTGTTGAAACTTAACTGTCTTCTCCTGCATTGACTTAACTGCATTTAAAAGCTGATTTAACTCCCCAGTCTTGCCCTTTTGGAAAGAAGTAAGTTTAGCTTTAAGAAAAATACATTTAAAAAAGACACATTTTCTTTATTAAATAATTAATTTTGAGATACAGTTAACCATATCAAGGTCATCAAAAACAGAGTCTGAGAAACTGTCAGTCTAGGGAAGCCTAAGGAGACATGACAACTAAATACAATGTATTATCCTAAATGGCACCCTGAACAGAAAGAAGACATGTGGTCATTTCTTCAGTTTAAAAAAAAAAAAATTCAAATAAAGTAGGAACTTTAGTTAATACATCAATATTGGTGAATTAGTTGTTACAAATGCATCATAGTAATCTGAGATGTTAACAAACAAGAGAAACTGAGTGTGAGGCATATGGGAACTCTATAATCTTTTGCAACTTTCTCAAAACAATCAAACTATTCTGGAAGAAAAAGTTATCAGAAAAGTTTTCAAAAGAATTCAAAAGACACAATCTCTTCAAATTTACTCTATACAACAAAATGTTCACAGATCCCAAAATCAATCAAAAGAGTATGAGAGAGAGCTATGTGTGTGTGCGTTCCTTCATCAGGCACGCACAACTGTTCCTCAGAAAGTGCAAGTTGCTGGCAAAGAAAAGACAGGGAAGTCATTTCAACACTTCTGTTTTCTAAAGAAAAATATTAATCGCTACTAAAGTCATTTTTTTTCCTATTTAAATTAACCTGCTGCTAAAAATGTTTAGAAAGATCTAGTAATTTAGGGGAGAAACCTCCAGGTACCTCTAAGGAAAATTTACTCAGAATGAAGTCACAAAAGCCTGAAAGAGGTATTTCTGAATGAACAAATTCATTTCCCCTTCAAACACAATTACCTATAAAGTAACCAACCCATCAGAAAATCTTCCCCACCCAACTTTCCCGTATAAAAATTCCATCCCCAACATACCTGCTCCTTTTCTTTCAGCAGCTGCTCAAACGCGAGAGCCTTTTCCTTCATTGAATGGCACTCAAACTCTTTTTCTCGAAGCATCATGGAAAACTTCGTATTAGTCTCCTGTAACGCTTGATACTCCGTTTCCTTTTCCCTGGTTGTTTCTACTATTCTTTCATTTTCTTCTTTTAGCTTACAAATGTCCATTTCTAAAATTAGTATCCGCTCCTTCAGGTTGGTTACTGCCTGCCTCAAAAGTTCGTTTTCATTCACTTTGTTGGTGAAATTTTCATTTAAAGAAAGTAACTGATCACTTTTGGCTTTGATTAAGAGGTCTTTCTCCTTCAGTGACTTCTGTAAGACCTCTAGTTTCTCCTTGAGCTGCTTCATTTCTGAGTCTGTCTGTTCGTGTTCTTTTCTTTCCAGCTCTGAGGTGGCAGCAATGGAATCAGACAATCTGTGATTGTTTTCCTGGAGCGTTTTAATTGTTGCATCTTTCTCCTGCAGTGACTTTCTTAGCTCTTCTAGCTCCTGTTTCGAAGACTCCCTCGATCTATCGGGCTTCACCGTGCCAAGAGACTCTGCCAGCTGGGAAGGCGGTGAAGATCCGGAGGAGAGTTGGGGCGAAATACTATCAAGTTTTCCTAGAAGCAGCTCCTTGGTGCTGCACAGCTGCCCGATGCTGTGCTGAACTTGTGCTAGCTCCTGCCCAAAATTTTTGAGTTTGGTTTCATTCTGCTCATAACTTTGGATCAGGCCAGTATAGTCTACTTGTAATTTAGAATTGTTATCGCTGTCAACCAGAACTTGTGCCTGAAGCTGATGGAGCTCCTCCTGAAGCTGGGCAGACTCGTGCTGCATATTCTGGACCGTGGTCATCACCTGCTGCTTCCACTCTTCCATCTTCTTCACTTGCTGCTTGAGTTTGTCGCGTTCCTGGAGAAGCTCCTCAAACTGATTGCTGTTAACACCTCCGACCTCACTCCCAGTGCTGGATGTCTGTAAAACCGTCAGTAAGGTCTGGCATTTCTGACTTAATGCATCTATCTCAATGTCTTTTTCTCGAATGATACGCGACAAATTCTGTACAGTTTCTCTAAACATATCTTGGCCACCACCCTCGGATCTAGTGGACAATTTTTGATTGTCCTCCTGCAGCTTCACGAGAGCTGCCTCTTTGGCGGCAATGATATCCATCATTTTGTGGTACTCCGTTTTCAGGTGGCTATTTTCCCTAGTCTTCTCACTCAAAACAGCTAATACCTGTTCCCTCTCCTTAGCGTAGGCCTGCAGCTGTTGCTGAAGGTAGACAACATCCTGGGTGTAGGAAGCGGAAGAAATTCTAGCGTGAAGAGCTTGTATCTCCAAGTCTTTCTGCTGGATGATCTGAGTGAGTTTACCAACCTCATCTTTGGACAACTGATCAATCTGTTTCGTTAAAGATATATTCTTTTCGTTTAGGAGCTTAATCTCCAATTCTCGTTCTTTTATTCCTTTTACTAATCTCTCAGTTTCGGCTTTAGATAAATCATGTTTTTCACTGCCATTTTCTATATTAAGGCTCTGTACTTTCGTTTCTTGAAAGATCTCAGAATTCTCCATTGGAACGCCCTGTCTTTCTTCGTGCAACTGGGTTTTGATTTGTTCAACTGTTTTTTGCAAATTCTTAATTTCTTCATCTTTCTCCAAGAAGAGTTGGGTGTGTGTGACATTCATTTGCTCATGCTGGCTCTTAAACTCAGCCATTTCCTTCTTCTGCTCCTCCAAAGACTGAAGCAGCTGCATTTTACTCTGATTTTGATCTTCAATAATCTTTTGATGACGTTTTATTTCCTCCTCAAGATTCCCCTTTATAATATTCAGCTGCAGCACCTCAGACTCTAGCTCTGTAGCGCTACCCGGGGGCTTAGGCTCCACCACAGGCGCAGCCCGACTGTGCTGTTCACGGAGCCGTTCCAGTTCTTCTTTGAGATGATTGTTTTCTTCTTTCATGGACCCAAGACTTCGGTCTTTTTCCTCCACGGTTTGCTTTAAAATTTCATTTTTTCTTAAGGCCTCAGTACATTTATCTAATTCCTCCTGAAGCACTGAACTTCTTTCTTTAAGTTTTTCAATAAAAACGTCCTTCTCACTTAGAAGTTGGGACAAGTGCTTCTGCTCTTCTGAACTAGAGGACAAAATTTCCTTTGTTTCTTTATGGTGCGTATCCATTTGTTCAAGGTTCTTTTTGAGTTCCGCTATTTCAAAGTCTTTCTCTTGACTAAGTTTCATTAAACGCTGTTGTTCCAGCTGTAAAGCAGAAGTACTCAAACCACGTGCCTTAGATAGTTGTTCGATCATCTGCTCATACTTATTTGCTTCTTCTACCAGCCTCTGTTCAGCCCGACTCAATTCTGCTTCTAACTGTCCTTTCTCCATTTTTAGAGCCTCCACAAAAGTGTTTCTTTCCAGAGAAATCTGATTGCTACCAGCAATGGATTCTTCTAACTCATGTCTTACATCCTCACATGCTAAAACCAACTTTTCATTTTCCCTTTTCAGATCAAAGGCAACTTTGTTTAAATGGCCATTGAGCTGTTCTATTTCTGAAAGATTCTGCTTTAAGTTTCTGACTTCGGCCTCCTTTTCTTTAAGTAAGTCATCCTTAAAATCACTGCCGGAGTCTCGATTCAGAGACCGAGTTAACTCATCCCTGACTCTAGAAAGCTCTTCCTCATTTTGTTTAATATGTTCCTTAAGTCCAAAGTTCTCCTTCTGCATGTTTAAATTACTGTTCTGTGATTTATTTAGTTGATCTACTAAATCTTCCACTTTCTCCTCAAGCTTCTGCTTGGCTAAATGCAAATCATTTAGGACAAGTTCACTTTGAACTAACTTTTCTTTCTGCACATCCAGCTCTTTAGTCATGTTCATATTATCATCTTCAAGTTGATGGACTCTCCTGTTTTCATCAGTTAGATCTTGTCTTAGTTTGCTAATGATGCTGTCTCCCTCACTTTGTTGTTTTGATAGCTGATCTTTTATCAGAATCATATGCTGAAAGAAAAATAATTTGAATGGTAACTTTAAGACAATCTCTCATTTTAGTACCTAACGAAAATTTGGTAAAATGTCATAAATAATAAAGAATACTCCTCAGATACTTCTAATCCTTCTTAAACTTTTTTAAAAATCCCAACATTTAGGAGCGCCTGGGTGGCGCAGTTGGTTAAGCGTCCGACTCTTGGTTTTAGCTCAGGTCATGATCTCAGGGTCGTGGGACTGAGCCCTACATCAGGCTCCATGCTTAGTGCGGAGCCAGCTTGAGACTCTCCTTCCCCTGCCCCTTGCCTTGTTTACATGCATGCACATTCTTTCTCTCTCTGTTTCCTCTCTCTCTCTAAAATAAACAAATCTTTTTTTAAAAAATCTTAACAAAATTACTAACATCTTACAGCAAATCTATTTCATTATCCTAGAGACTACAATTTAAAACCAGAGAAGGTAAATGATATATATTGTTCAATTTCAACTCTTCATCACTGAAGCAGGAGTCATACAGCCAATGAACCAAATCAGGCCAGCCACCTATTTTTGTAGATCAAGTCTTACTGGAATACAGCCACCATTCATTGTTTACATATCGCAAGAGCAGAGTTGAGTACAACTGAGACCACTATACAGCCTGCAGGGCCAAAAAATATTTACTATCTAACTCTTTACAGAAGAAGTTTGCCAGCCTCTGTGATTAGATTATCAATGAAGCAAAATATTGATGAGATCACAGGTTTAAATCACACCCATCATTTTCACTTGTTATTCCAATCTTCAGTGTACTGAAAAGAATGTGTGCCACTCTGGTTTTCACATCGTGTTACCTTTGTAGCTTCCTGGTTCTGTCTGTCCAATTCCTCTAATTCAGCTACAAGTATTTCCTTCTCAGTGAGACTCTGATTGAGCTCCTGTTCCTTTGCTTCCAAAGTCAATCTTAAGTCATGTAGTGCTGAATTCAAATCCGTGTCTCTCACAACTGTACTTTTAATTACTTCATATTCATTGTTCAATTTTAAAAGTGATACCTGAAGCTCTTCCTTAAATAGTAAAAACGGGGAGAAACAACATACATTGTCAATTGGAAGAAGACACCAAAAAGTTTTATATATATACAGACACACACACACACACACACACACACACACACGGGAATCTATTCTCAGATGCCTGTGTCAGAAACAATATTGAATAAGACTTCAGCAACGATACATAAAATTCAACAAATCACAGCCTTCACTCATGTGCGATTTTATGGGTAGCTTCAAGAAAAACATTTCTGGGGGTTCCTGGGTGGCTCAGTGGGTTAAAGCCTCTGCTTTCAGCTCGGGTCATGATCCCAGGGTCCCAGGATCGAGCCCCACATTGGGTTCTCTGCTCAGTGGGGAGCCTGCTCTCCCCTCCCCCTCTGTCTGCCTCTCTGCCTACTTGTAATCTCTGTCAAATAAATATAAAATCTAAAAAAAAAAAAAAAAAATTTCTGTAACACCAGACAAGATGGAATGACTGTTAAAAGTTCATTCAGCTCCAGCTTCTTTATACAAAAACCTTCCCATTTGGGAGCCTTCCTAATCCCACTCCCACTCAGCTTCCCTTCTGTCTGCTGCTTCTCTTACCACACAGTCTCTTCAAAATGTCCCAAGTGTCCTGGTTCTCTGCACTTCCATTCCCCTAATGTCCAGTCACCAACAACCATAAACTAAATAAACATCTATAAAAATCAACATTCATTCATTCTCTAGTTAGAAAATAAAATGCTTCTTTTCTCTCATTAAAGGAATTTCCCTTATTACTGGCTCCTGTCAGCACATGAAACTCCCTTGACCCAAGAAAGTAGACTCCTTCCTTCCTTTCCCATCCAACCTGAGACTAGGTTCCCCTCTCTCAAGTCTTAACAGTCCTAAAGATTTATGTATCTATATATGTATGATCTTTAAACTATATTTTATATTCTGTTCTAGAGGTACTTAATGCTTTTCCTCTAAACTCCAGAAGTGGGACAGTTCTCTATGCTCCAACACTGTTTCAACCTCTCATTGTGATGCTTGTGGTACAACAAAAGTTTAAAGCCTTCTTTCACCAACAGAAAATATCAAATTTCTATGGACTCTACTTTAAAGCAAATAAGAATCCTGAACATCTACAAATAAAGCGACTATACATACCTTACAAAGAGACCAGGGAAAACTAGAACATCTCCCTCAAAATTCCCATTTTAGTTTCAATTCAAAAGTTTATTCTGAACTACGGTTAATGAAAACAGCATTTTCTAATGCCTTTCTAAAGTTACGTGTGCAACGGGTAGGGGGATGGGGTAATGCAACAGGTAGGGGGATGGGGTAACTGGGTGATAGGCACTGATGAATTACTGAACTCTACATCTGAAACTAATGGCATACTATATACTATATGTTGGCTAATTGAGTTTAAATTTTAAAAAAATAATAAAGTTATATGTTCAATCAGGGGAACTGCAAGCTTTCTCAGGTAGATGATAAGAACATGCATGGCCTTGGGGCGCCTGAGTGGCTCAGTGGGTTAAGCCTCTGCCTTCGGCTCAGGTCATGATTCAGAATCCTGGGATCAAACCCCGAATCAGGCTCTCTGTTCAGCAGGGAGTCTGCTTTCCCCCTCTCTGCCTACTCATGATCTCTCTCTGTCAAATAAATAAATAAAATCTTTAAAAAACAACAACAACAACAACAACAAAAAACATGCATGGCCCTGCAGGTAGGTTCTTAAGCAGTGAGTAGACCCATATCAGAGAAACTTACAGGAAAAGTTAAGAAGGCTTACATAACATTGAAAGAAAGGACCAAGAGCTATCAGGAATGGCTACAGAATCCAAAAATATCATGGCAAGGTTACAGATACTATCAGGTATGTGCAGAGATCTGCAAACTATGAAGTATACCTAAGCCAGTTAGAGAAAGGAGGAACTGAAAAAGGAGAATGCAAAGAGAGCAGAAAAACAGCAGAGAAAATAGAGATAATATAGGGATCAAGAAAGAGGAGGAGACACTAGTTTTTAGTAAACAGAAAGGGTGGAGGCAAGGATCCCACCATGCATACGACAGTGCACAAAACTAAGAATTTTCCACGCTGACAGCATCCCTCTGAGAAACACTGTGTATATGCTAATGTGGAAGGATGCTGAAAATATGTTAAGGTATATAAGAATAGTATGTATAGGAGGCTAAAAGTTGTATTTTTTTAAAGCTATTTATATAATCGTACATCTTAAGTATAGTCTAGAAGGATGGACATACAAGAAACTGGTAAGAAAGACTGCCTTCAGGGGCTGCTGGGTGACTCAGTCAGTTAAGCGTCTGCCTTCAGCTCAGGTCATGATCTCAAGGTCTTGGGATCGAGCCCCATGTCGGGGTTCCTGCTCAGCAGGGAGTCTGCTTCTTCCTCTCCCTCTACCCCTACCCTGCATGTGTTCTCTCTCTTTCTCTCAATCTCTCTCCTCTTTCAAATAAGTAAATAAAATCTTAAAAAAAAAGAGGCCAACCAAAAGAGGTACAAAGGATACTCCATTTGTACCATCTAAAGGTTTTCCATATGAATTACTGAGTTTGTACATCAGTGAATATATGTATTATTTTTTAAAAATCAATTTTTTCAAGTGAGTTAAGATACTGGCCTATAACTTAATAATATCAGCTCACAGCCATCCTGTATTTAAGCACCTGTCTTAGCCAAGGAATTATCGCCAAGTACATAATAAAAATACCTCTCCTCGGGGCACCTGAGTGGCTCAGTGGGTTAAGCCTCTGCCTTCCACTCAGGTCATGATCTCAGGGTCATGAGATCGAGCCCCACATTGGGCTCTCTGCTCGGCAAGGAGCCTGCTTCCCTCCCTCTCTCTCTCTGCCTACCTGTGCTCGCTCTCTCTGTGTCAAATAAATAAATAAAATCTTAAAAAAAAAAAAAAAAAGGAGACCAAAATTTATAAGAAAAAAAAAAAACCTCTCCTCATTCCCAACACTGCATTATAGAACCTTATTCCAAACCTGCTACCAACATACACAAAGACTCTTATCTGCCACTGAGAATGTATCCCTCTTCATCCCTCACCATTAAGAAATTCCACACTAGATAGGTTCCAGGACACAGAAGCAGTTAATAGATTCTGTAGGATACCACTACCACCACTCCAGACTCTAAAACCACCTGTGTGTGTTGCTGCTGTGAGGACTTCAACGGAAACCAAAGCAGAGTCTTTACCTATCTTTTCTGCTCATATATGTATGTCTACCGGCTCCCTTATCTGTAAATATGAACTCTGGCCAGCCTCTCATTCTCTGAACTTTGCCCTAAATACTTCATCCTGTCTGACAAGCATCAGTGACATCAGTTTTACCCTCAGGACTCTCAAGACCTAAACGTTCCATTTTGATACAAAGTGGCCCTTGGCTGTGACCTGTAGTCACACATTTTAATTCTGCCCCCACTTTTACTGTACCCACCTTTTCTTGACTCAATAAGGACTTCTGTTTTTCTAAAGTTTCAACATGCATTTTAAGTTTCAGATTGTCTTCAGTGAGACTGTTATCCTACAAAATGTTAAAACAGTGTGTTTTCAGATAAATTTCAAGTTTACAAAAAAGTACTCAAGTTGTACTACTGTACGTTTGTACTCAGCATTTCTCCAGTGATGTATAAAAATTATAGGCAAGCAACACTGGACTGCCCAAAGCCAGTCACTCATTTTATAAATATTCTTAGAATTTTATTATATTTCAAAAAATAAACACATTTACAAAGTAGCCTATAATCATTAGCAATAGAAGCAACTCTCTGAATTCCTTAAGGGAAATCAAAACGCATTCCTCACTGGTGGAAAATCTGCTTCCTCTATCTATAAACATAATGTCTGTCAAATTAATCCTGAAAATGATATACTTGCATTTTTTAAATTATGTAACTTTTAAAATTATGTCAATTTATGATTCAAGAAGTTTGTTATTAATCAGCAAACATAAAATTACTAAGATGCAAGTTCCCAGGATAAGTTCAAGTGAATTTGTAAAAAACACAAAATAAGCAACTACAATAATCAAAATACTTTTTCTTTATAAATCAAAGCCAAAAGCTTTTCTCTTAAAATTAGTTTACCTGGTTTAAATTACTCAATCTCATAATTTCATTTTCAGCATCTGTAAAAACAATAATGAATGATATTAAAACTCCTCAACTTAATAATTACCTCCTATATTAAACTCAGGAATAAAACTCAATTAAAATGAAGTATATCTATAAGCACAATCAGCAAGCTCAAACGGCTTGTTGTTTTATACTTCTATTTGACATATCAAAGAAATCATAACATAAATGCCAGTTAGATGCTCCATTAAAATGCAGTCCTATGGAACAGGAGAAAGAATTATAATCGTATTCTGGATGAATCGGAAGTTATTGCTTTGATAAAAACATTAATAACAATGTTTCAAAATGAGCTGATAAGTTTGCGTAGCAGGAAACAGTAAAAGGACTGAGAGTGGGGGGAAATGGAACAAAAATGTATATTTTTTATTCTTGTAATGATATAATAATCTCTCAATTCTCTAAAGTAACTTAGATATAACAAGAGAAAAAAAAGTCCATTCAAGCTGGTATTACAGATAGATCCATATATAGAAGTGGTTCTAGAAGAACACAAAGACAGAATACCATTAGTTCAGCTGAAGTAATTCATTCAACTTTCACTCAGATAACACTAAGCATTTTCTATGAAATCAGTTAGTTGCTAGACAACAAGATGAAAACATTTAGTCCCTGCTTACTCTCAAGCAGCTTTCAATTCAGAGAGAAAGGAAACACATGACTCCTGGACAGTATGATACAGGGAGCACAAGGTGCTACTAGAGCAGAAAGGGCCAACACCTACTCCAGACTGGGGGGATGGGGGCTAAGGCAGGCCAGGAAAGCAGCAGCACATGTACCTCCCCACAGACACAATACCCGCAATGAATCATAATATACTTAAGACTCAGCAGAGAGAAACAGACACCCTCCACACAAACAGAGCAGCAAGTGTAAAGACAACAGAGCTAATAGACAAAGTCACTGACTCTAGGAGCTATGTACAAAGTTCAGTATGGCTAATGCTTAGCATGTTAGGTGAATGGGAAGAGGTGAAACTAAAGAGAGAAACAGACAGGATCGTGAAAGACTTTATCCTGAAGTTCACAGGGAGCCACAAAGTACTATGATCAGGGGAGTTAAACCTGTTACGTGTTTCTGAAAAACCTTTCTGATACAGATAGAAAAAAAACCTTTCTGGATACAGATAGAGAAAAAAAATTGAAGGAATCATAGAAACCAGAGAATAATAACAGCTAATACTTTTATAATACTTAAAATGGGATAGCCCCTGTATTAAAGAGAACTCTGCATCTAGTAACTCATAGACTCCCCATTACTACTACTGCAACTATGAAGAAGAAAGGAGTATTATCCTAACCATAGGGATGGAAAAACCAAAGCACAGAGATGTTAATTAACTTGCCCAAGATCAGCTAATTAGTGATGGAGCTGGATTCCAATTAAGTCATATTCTTAACCACTCAGCTATTTCCCTACATTAAGAAATGGCTATAGACAGGATGCCTGGGTGGCTCAGTGGGTTAAGGGTCTGCCCCTGGCTCAAGTCATGATCCCAGGGTTCTGAGATGAGTCCTGCACAGGGCTCCTTGCTCAGCAGGGAGTCTACTTCTCCTGCCTGCTGCTCCCCCTGCTTATGTTCTCTAACAAATAAATAAATAAAATTTAAAAAAAAAAAAAAAAGAAGGAAAGGAAAGAAAAGAAACAAAAGGTAACAACTATAGATAACCAGGCAAAAGAAATTATGACTGGCTGAAGTTATTCAGCAGCAATGGAAATGAGAAAAAGAGGAAGGACTAGGACAGCAGGTATTTTTAAAGCAAATAAACCCATGAGTCATCCAATATGTATTTTGAAAGGAGCAGAGCTACTCGGAAGTCAAATGAGAGAGAAGTCTAGAACCCTAGTGAACAACCTTCTCTTTGCCTTCATGGCAGCTCCCAAGACTGAGGCCCTTCTAAGAAACTCTAGAGCTCCTCTGGGGTACAATCCTGAAGTATACTGAATGAGAGAAGCTAAGGAATTAGAACCTACAGGACACACTAGGTGATGACTTCAAATTTTCTGTTTTGGCAAACGGGTAAATCACCAAGGTAGGGAGAGGAAGAGGAGAAGGAGGACATGGTGACTTTGAACCTAACTCTAACTGGAGTTTATAGAGTTGGCCATCTGGGTCAGAAGCTCATGATAAAAACCTAGCCAAGGGGGTTGGAGGAGGGGGTGGAGAACAGCACACAAGGGCTAGAAACCTCCAGAGGAGCAATGAACCAGTTCATAAAGTGAGAGTTTGTATTGTGAGAAGACAAAAGTGCAAAATAAAATACATCTTCACAGTTAAGAGCTCCCATTATGTTTTCCTGGCATGAATGAACACCGGTATTTGGCATATTTCGTTTACTAACTTACTTTTTCTTACACAGAACACAGATAACTAAATATCATCTTGAGCATGGAAAATGGTGAAGGACTGATGGCTCTTATCATTCTCATGTCGGCTTAGAGGACATCATTTCAAAAAGTAATAAAGAATTCTGGACAAGGAAGATTGCATTCCCTAATTGGAGAGCCTGGAACTTTAGAGTTCCATAAAGTATCTGGTTCTATGCAGACTAACAGAAATAGGGCCATACCTCCTCCCAGTAAATAGCTACATACATATTTCTCAGAAATCTACATGGCTTCTGACATCAATGAGTTCCATGTAACTACTTAAAGGATGAGAAAGGGAGGTTGAGAGACATCCAGCCAACAACCAAGCCTTTTTAGTAGAAAATTCCTATTTGTGATCCATTAATTATGGCACTGAATCCAAAACCAAACAATTCTACTCAACTTCTACAGCCAATTTGCATGAACACTCCATTTCCATAAAGTACTCAGTTTGTCTTTAAAAACTAGGATGCAGGGGCACCTGGGTGGCTCAGTGGGTTGAGTCTCTGCCTTTGGCTCAGGTCATGGTCTCAGGGTCCTGGGATCGAGCCCCGCATCCGACTCTCTGCTCAGAAGGGAGCCTGCTTCCCGCCCCACTGCCTGCCTCTCTGCTTACTTGTAATTTCTCTCTGTCAAACAAATAAAATCTTAAAAAAATAAAAACTAGTATGCAATAAACACCAATCATAGATAAGTTCTAAACGTTTTATACCAGACAGTGCTTGCTGCAGTCTGAGCACTTCCTCTTCCACCGATGGACTCTGTGGAAGGATTTTTTCTTTTTCTGTCACAGTATCACTTTGCTTCACAGCATCAGGCTGCAATTTACTACATTTCAGTTTTAAGCTTTCACATTCTTCTGTTATTTGTCTGTTTTCAACATTTAGGCGTTCTTGTTCCTTCCTCAAAATATCTCTGTCATTTTCTGCAGAAGATAATTTTTCATTTATGTCTTTAATTTTATCCTCAAGCTCTTCAATTTTTTTAATAGACGCTACTTTTTCATTTTGTAGATCCTGTATAGTTTTTTGCATTTCATGGATTTTTGAGTGATCGGTTATTACAATTCCTGAGCCACCTAGAACATAAACAGAAAATCAAGCACAGCCAGTGTCAATTACTGAGAGATAAGTAGCTTTCTATATACAACTAGGAGATTTAACAGACTTGGGAACTTGAAAAAACTTAAAAAGTTAAGAAAACAATGAGATATCATTACACTCCTATTAAAAGGGCCAAGATTCAGAACACTCACAACACCAAATGCTGGTGAGCATGTGAAGCAGTACAAATTCTCATTCATTCCTGGCAAAATGCAAAACTTTTGGAAACAGTTCAGCACTCTCTAACAAAACACAGCCTTATGATATGATCAGCAATTGCACTAGCTGGTATTTATTCAAAGGAACTAAAAACTCTAATCCACATAAAAACCTGAACAATGATATTTATAGCAGCTTTATTCATAACTGCCAAAACTTGGAAAAGATGTCCTTCAGTGGGTGAATGGATAAACTCCGGTACATCCAGGCAATGGAATACTATTCAGCATTAAAAAGAATTGAGGTGTAGGGGCGCCTGGGTGGCTCAGTGGGTTAAAGCCGCTGCCTTCGGCTCAGGTCATGATCCCAGGCTTCTGGGATCAAGCCCTGCATCAGGCTCTCTGCTCAGCGGGGGGCCTGCTTCCTCCTCTCTCTCTCTCTCTCTCTCTCTCTCTGCCTGCCTCTCTGCCTGCTTGTGATCTGTCAAATAAATAAAATCTTTAAAAAAAAAAAAAACTTAAAAAAAAAAAGAATTGAGGTGTCAAGCAATGAAAAAAACATGGAAAAAACTCAAATGCAAATTACTAAGTGAAAGAAATCAATCTGAAAAGGCTACATACTATGTGACTCCAACTATGTGACATTCTGGAAAAGGTGAAACAATAGACACAATACAAAGACTGTGGGGGAGGGTGGGTGGGAAGTGAGTAGGCAGAGCACAGAGGATTTTAAGAGCACTGAAACAACTCTGTATATTATAATGATGAATATGTGTCATATATCTGTCCAACCCAGAGAATGTACACACCAAGAGTGAACCCTAAGGTAAAACACACATGCTGAGGGACCATGATCTGTTAATGCAGGTTCATCTTGGTAAAAAATGTACCATTCTGATGATGTACCCATATCAGGGCATGGGTATATGGGGAATCTCTGTACTTCCTTCTCAATTTTGTTATGAAAAGAAAGTCTTTTAAGAAGTTAAATTATGGGGGTGCCTGGGTGGCTCAGTGGATTAAAGCCTCTGCCTTCGGCTCAGGTCATGATCCCAGGGTCCTGGGATCGAGCCCCGCATCGGGCTCTCTGCTCAGCAGGGAGCCTGCTTCCTCCCTTCTCTCTCTCTGCCTGCCTCTCTGCCTACTTGTGATCTGTCTGTCAAATAAATAAATAAAATATTTTTAAAAAAAAAAGAAGTTAAATTATGGGTGGCTCAGTGACAGAATGACAGAACTAGTCATTCATTCATTCTTTAGTGGTTAAGCCTCTGCCTTCGGTTCAGGTCATGGTCTCAGGGTCCTGGGATCGAGCCCTGCATGGAGCTCTCTGCTCAGTGGGAAGCCTGCTTCCCCCCCGTCTCTGCCTGGTTCTCTGCCTACTTATTGATCTCTCTCTGTGTCAAATAAATAAAATCTTTTAAAAAAATAAAATAAAATAAAAAATAAAAATAAATACACAAAAAGTTAAATTACCAAAATAAAAATTTGAATAAAAATGTTTTAGGTAATCTCTACCCTCAATGTGGGGCTCAAACTCATGACCCCAAGATCAGGAGTTATACATTCCACTTACTGAGCCAGCCAGGCACCCCCATAATAAAGCATTTTTAAATAAACAGTTGAGGAAAACTATTTGAATCAACCACTAAAACACCTATTTATAGGAGTTTTAAAGAAAGGAAAAATATTTCTAATCATTTATTACCAAACTATCATCACCAAACAATGCAAAGAAATCCATGTAACTATTCGCCAAAAGAGCAAAAGGACCTTTCCATTTCTGTATAATCTTCCAACAGTAATGCCACTGCAAATTTCAGGCAGATGAACAGAACTAGTCATTCATTCATTCTTTAGAATGTAGTCTAAGTTTACACCAGTGTGTTGGTTTTACAATACTAGGCTTGTCATCTAATTATGTTACCTAATCCATTAAGTTAATAAAACTAACAACCCTGGGGCACCTGGGTGGCTCAACTGATCAAGCAGCTGCCTTTGGCTTGAGTCATGATCTTAGGTTCCTGGGATCGAGCACGAAGTTGGGCTCTCTGCTCAGTGTGGAGCCAGCTTCTCCCTTTGCCCTTCCCCCGTTCGTGTTCTCTCCATCTCTCAAATAAATAAATAAAATCTTAAAAATACAAAAACAATTAATGACCTTGTTGTAACAGGTTTTCCAGTTCTTCAATTCGTTCTTCATAGTCACTTAATTCTTCTCGATGACGACGACTTATTTCTGTCAATTTCTGCTGATGTGCGTTCTGCAAAACTGACATTTCATGTTGATGGTCATCAATTTCCTGACTTCGAGTCTGTTTGAGTTCCTTAAACAAATAAAAGTAAAGTAAACTACATTTATAGTCAATAATATACCTAAGCCATTTCATTGTTGTGCAAAAGCCTGTATTAAAAGTAATTCTCTGAACACGCTAAGATTGTAAAGACTTTAAATAAAGACCCCAAATCTGGACAATTCCCAAAAAATTCTACCCTTTCCTTTCTTGAGTCTTTACTTTTTTTTTTTTTAAGATTTTATTTATTTATTCAAGAGAGAGAGTGAGCATGAGCAGGAAGGGAAAGGCAGAGAGAAAGGGAGAAGCAGACTCCCCACAGAGCAGGGAGCCAGACATGTGGCTCAATGCCAGGACCCTGAGATCATGACCTGAGCCGAAGGCAGACGCTTAACCAACTGAGCCACCCGGGTCCCCCTTCTTTCTTGGGCCTTAAGAACAGTTTTTCTATTTAATGACAGAATGCCAGCAAGAAAAAAAAAATGAAACAGAAGATGAGTAAAAATATCTTGCTACCCAAGTTGAGACCACCAGTCTCTCTCCTAGGAATCTGGATCTTGAGCTTAGTCCTTCAAAAGGGGAAATTGTTAGGACCACAAGCATTGTGATAGCTGCACCCAGAAAAGTCTGTCCACCATGTCCCACTATCCAGATCCTGATGCTATTCCCATTTCTGTCCTGCCCAAGACCAGAATGCTCAATTCTTCTTTTAATCCTGGGAACAGACTACCCTGGGTCCTTCCAGTAAATCCTCTTTTGCTTTCCTTTGCCAGAGACGGTTTTTGTTGCTTGTAACCAAGAATCCTAATCAATAAATTAGCTTCTATTTCCTGAGAAGACCAGTAAAATTACTCTTTAATCCCGTGCACTTATTTATGTGCCAGCACTTGGCAAGCAGCTTCACATTTAAACCTTAAAATGATCCTACAAGGAAGATATTATGAAATCTACTATACTGATGGTAAAATGGAAACCTGGAAAGATTAAGTAACTTGCTCAAAGTATAACAGACAGTTTGGGAGCCTACCCATATTAGTATTACTATAATAGTAAAACCAAAAACAAAAAATTCTATACCTGACAATAATTTATTTTTTATTTTAAAGATTTTTATTTAAGAGAGTGAGAGAACATGCATGCAAGAGAGTATAAGCAGGGTGTGTGGAGGGAGGAGCAAAGAGAGCAGGAGAAGCAGATTCTCCACTGAACAGGAATCCCAAAATGGGGCTCAATCCGGGACGCTGGGATCATGACCTGAGCTGAAGGAAGACACTTAGACTGAGCCACCCAGATACCAATAATTTATACACTAAAAACAATTCACTGCCATATGATAAAAGTATGTTACTAACACTTTTCTTGAAAGAAATAACTGAGAAAAAGTAGCAAAATTCTACCCTTATGGGAAAACTATTTACAATGAACAGTATTAACATTTTATTTTGTCAATATCCTTTAACCCTAAACCCTGAAACTTAAGCAACCTCGGAAATGTTTAATAAAGATCATTTTGGGGAGCCTCGGTGGCTCATTTGGTTATCATATGACTCTTGATTTCAGCTCAGGTCATGATCTTAAGGTCATGGGATCAAACACTGCATCAGGCTCTGTGCTCAGCGCGGTGTCTGCTTCAGATTATCTCTCTTTCCCTCCCACTCACTCTCTGATGAACAAAATCTTAAAAAAAAAAAAAAAGACAATCTTACAAGATGCAATAGCAAGTAGACACTAATGAAATATAAACTACTTAAAAAAAAACAAATGTTCAAAACCAAATGATTTTGGAAGAGACATTTTTATATACCTTGCTGTCGTAAAGGATGAAAACAAAATGGTAAAAACAAATGATCATAATCTACATAATTAGCTTTATAACTGAGCCTTCTATTAGACTTATACTTTTTTTTAGAGATTTTTATTCATTTATTAGAGTGAGCACAAGCAGAAGGGGTGGTAGGCAGAGGGAGAGGGAGAAGCAGACTCCCTGCTAAGCAGGGAGCCCCACGCAGGGTGGGATCCAAGGACCCCAAGATCATGACCCAAGCAGAAGGTAGACGCTTAACTGATTAAGCCATCCAGGCACCCCAGACTTTTAATAAGCAAATTTTACTTTTACTTTTACTTTTAATAAGCAAATTTTAGATGTGTAATAGCCATTGTTGCAGGGCACCTGGGTGGCTTCGGTGCAGGTCCTGATCCCAGGGTCCTGAATCGAGCCCCAAATTGGGCTCCCTGCTCAGCAGGGCATCTGCTTCTCCCTCTCCCTTCCCCTCCCCACCCCCCACCCCGCTCCTTCTCTCTCTCTCTCTTGCTCTCACTCAAATAAATAAATTAATTAAATCTTTAAAAAAAGGCATTGTTCCAACAACCTCCTTACCTTAATGATATTTTGCAGTTTGCAGATTTCGTTTTGATCAGAGTTCTTTGATCCTTGTGCTTTAGAAGTCTAGATCAGAAAAACAAATAGAAAATAATTGTACTGGCTTTCTTATAAAAGAGAAAGTCACAAAATAATTTTACTAAAAAATATTTTTCAGGAGTGCCTAGGTGGCTCAGTCAGTTAAGCACCTGCCTTCAGGTCAGGTCATGATCCCAGGGTCCTGGGATGGAGCCCTGTGTCAGGCTTCCTGCTCAGCTGGGAGTCCACTTCTCCCTCTCCCTGTTCATTCTCTCTCTCTCTCTCTCTTGAATAAATAAAATCATATATATATATATGTATATACATATATACATATACATATAAATTTTTTTAAAGGAGCATTTCCCAGGCAAATCCTGATTAAGAATACCAAGCACCTTTTAAAGAACCCAGTCCAATTGTACATAACAAATTAATAAATACAAATAAAAGATTTAACAAATAAATACATAACAAATAAAAGATAATTTTCAAAGGGCGTCCAGGCTCAGCCAATTAAGCATCTGACTATTGATTTCGGCTCAAGTCACACATGATCTCAGTGTTGTGAGACTGAGCCCCAAATCAGGCTCCCCTTTGAACATGAAGCCTCTTGAGATTCTCGCTCTCCCTCTGCCCCTCCCCCAACACTCTCCTTCTAAAAAAAAGAAAACAAAACATAATTTTTAAGAGTTTGTTATCTAATTAGGGAGACACCTTCACAAAATAACCAATGTTAAGAAAAACACCAGAGAATACTTTACTTAGCTTAACAAAATGTAAATTTGATGATAAACAAGCAGCTTCCTAAAACAAAATTTCTAAAATTCTAAATTTAAAAATTCTAAAATTCTAAAAAAATTTCTAAACCCCCCCAAAATTACCCAACTACATTAATTCTAGTAAAAAACCAGTTAAAATCTTTTTTAAATGATTTTATCCAGAGGATCCCTACCTCAATTCAAAACACCCTTTGGTCTGACAATTAAAAGAATTTTGGGATTCTTCTCTTCACATTCAAAGCCAAATGTTCTCCATTTATTTTTTATTTTTTTGTCCATTTATCTTTATTAACTTATTTACTATATAGTGTGTTAAGGAACCAAAAGCTACTGTCTGGATAAAAAAAAGGAACATAGTCCACCAGAAACACGGGATTTGAAGTCAAAAGATGCCTGTTTAAATTACAACTTAATTAGGGCAACAGTAAGTATATTAAACTTTTACTTTGCTTATCTGTAAAACAAAGATAATAAATACCTCACATGGTTATGAAGATTAATATATATCAGGATAACACCTATTGAAACATTTGTAAAATATAATACAAATAAGTTTTAGTATGGCTTGCTAAAGACTTGAGTCCCCTGAAAGATCCCAATTATACCTTTTCCACCTTTATATCCTACTACAGGTCTATAACACAGTAAATATGCAAGATATGCTTAAATATACATACCAAAAATACACCTCTTCCCTATGAAATCTTATCCTAGGCAATGTTTCCTAAAATGTGTATCAGAATCACCTGAAGAATTTACTTGTTTGAATGCAATTTCTAAGGCTCTAAAATAGGCTATGAAATCCTCGTCTCTAAAGGCTGGACAGAGAATCTACAATTCTATGGTACTTTAAGAACTATTACATTTTTAGAGATAAGATGGACAAACTGATCATTCTAAGATTTATTTTGGATACTGGGAATGTCTAGCAACTTGGGAAGCAAAAAGGTAATTTTAATTGGTATGATTTCGCCTTTATATAACTAGATCACACTCATAAAAAGAAACTAATTTCTTTACTTATATATTTTTTCTCTACACTGATGAAATGAAATCCAAATGTACAATGTTCCAGTTTCCTTTGGGTCTCATGTCGAGTGATGTCAATAGCACATACGATCGGATATGTAAGGTGAAAAGTGTTCCTTCAAAGTTTATGCCTCAAATAGCAAGGATTTAATTTCTAATGTACAAAAAACAACACAAAAGTTCTTTTAATGTATTTTACACCAATGATCAGATTTTCATTTTACACGTAACTGATAAGAGGAACCTCAGAGAACATCTACACAAGTAGTTTCACACCTGGGGTCTTGGAGCCCTGGAGTTGCCATCTAAGAAGCCTCAGGGACTCTAGGGGAAGACACTAGTTCAACCACAGCAACTCCATTTTTCTGTCTTGTAAGTCCTGGACTTATAACTTTTTATTTTAAGACATGGTTGTGTTGCTCTCAAAATTTTTTTAAAAGATTTTATTTCTTTATTTGGCAGACTGAGAGTACAAACAGGGGGAGTGGCAGGCAGAGGGAGAGGGAAAAGCAGACTCCCTGCTGAGCAGGGAGCCTGATGCAGGACTCGATCCCAGGATCATGACCTGAACCAAAGGTGGATGCTTAACCGACTGAGCCATTCAGGCACCCCAGCTTTCAATTTTTTGAAAATTTCTTCCGAATATTTCATAGAGGGGGAAATGGAGGCTGAGAAAAAAATGACCTGACCAAAATCACTCAGAAAATCACTGGCAGAATTAGAACACAGGCTTTCAATTTCCTAGTCCAGGGTTCTTTCTGATACTAAAAGCTCTACATATAAAACCACTATTTTTCCTCAGTAACAGTTTCCAAAGACTCATGATAATTTTACCTACCTGAGCAATATGCCTCCAATGACCAACTTCTGACTCAAGTCTTGAAACTTGGTTTGACAATCTATTTATTTCTTGTTGTGATGAAATTATGTCACCAAAGTCCATGTCGTCATCATGGAAACCCGAAGCATGCTGGCTGACACGGTAGCCGAATGGAGAGGACGCAGGGGCTGCCGGTCCTCCGCCAGCTCCTGACTGTGTGGACTGAGCAGCGGACTGCAGCTTCAGCAGCTGATCCTGCAGCGCAATCTGTCTTGCTTTAAGATGGCTGATTTCTACCTACACATTTATAATCTGTATGTTAGAGAAGGTACTTTAAAATAACCATACTGACGTCTTTATAGACCCACAATGCTAAAAGTTGTAATAATTTAAGATTATCCAATGATAGTAACTCCTTCAGCTGCATCCAAGTCTTCTATAACACCCCAACCAGGAAACCTTTATTTAAAAACCAAACATGATTTACCAGTTAAAGTAGGGATGTTTCAAATAGTACAAAGATCAGAATATCTCACTCATGTGTTAACTAGAGCAACGAAATTCTCAGTTGAACATGGGTTTATTATCTTCTGTGTATCAGTTAGTACAGACAATTCTCATGGGTTCTATCCGTATTATCAAACCATAAGTGATGGGAAAGTGAAGGCTGCAGCAGTCTGTGTATTAGCAAGCTTCTTTGGAGCATCTGTTGGAATACTCTGATGTTACCGATTATGGCAGAATTTAGGCTTAAAATGCACCATGAATCAGGAGTAGCTTTGTACTGGTCTGTTCAACAGCTGGAAGAATGCTTTATTAATCCACTCTTAGATAACAGTTATTATCAGCCTTTGAGTCTTAGAAAGAAATCACACAATGAAAAAGGCCTTGGCTTTAGCCTTGGCAAAGAGGAGCCAGTGAAAATTTGACTTACTCAGGGAAAGAATAATATAAAAATTCTGAAACCCTTAGTGGAGTTTTAACTAAGGACTGGAAATACCAACTCATTGTCCAAAAGAAATTACAAATATATGGACTTACCACAACACCATATCCATACTCAGTGAGAGATTATTCAAAATATAAAAGTGAGTAAGTTAGGGAGAATTGAGATAAGCTTTCTGTAAAATACCTACCTCAGAAGAGACCCTGCCACAATGGAGAATATGATACTGGCAGTTAGCTGACCAGTAACAATATTTCTACACATGTACAACCAAGCAATTAGACAAATAAAAACCAAATACAATTATGTCAAGTGTCATAACAAACAGGTTTCTTGTACCAGAACCCCTTCTCTAAAATGTATGGGTACCATACACATTTCATTCATTTGCCCATAAATGACATGACGTAAATTGCATCTCTGGAATATTAACATCATAATGAGGGCAGAAAACTGTAGACCTTAAGTATATTCATATATTATCTTTCATTCTAGTAAAAAATACTTAAATTCTGAAAAACAAAATTATTTTCAAGTGTAACTTTTTTTCTTTTAAAGATTTTACTTATTTATTTGAGAGAGAGAAAGACAGAGCATGAGGGGGGGAGGGTCAGAGGGAGAAGCAGACTCCCTGCTGGGCAGGGAGCCTGATGTGGACTCAATCCTGGCACTCTAGGATCATGACCTGAGCTGAACCCAGTCACTTAACCAACTGAGCCACCCAGGTGCCCCCAAGAGTAATTTTTATACAAAGAAAGTTCTCATTTTAAAACTGGTATTAATATCAAGTTATTGAGTTAAAAAATGCAAAGTAGTAACAAAGAAGCATTTCTAAACTAAAATGCTTTATTTGCCCTCTAATATCAATAGTTAAGTAGAAAATAAAATTACAGATTTTCTACAGCAGTGTTTCCAATTAGAATGTAAGCATCAGAATCACCTCTGGAGTTTCTGAAAAATACCAGTACCAGGGCCCCTTCCCAGTAAACCAAAATCAGAATGTCCTGGAGGGCATAATTTAAAGTATCATGGATGATTCAGCTGTAAACCCCTGGGTGACAACTACTGCACTACTGTAATATTTATAAGTCAGTGCTGATCAAAGTGTGGTCTGTGGACTAAAGGCATGAATGTTTACTACCAATCTGTGATACGTACATAAGTTTAAAAAATAAGGCTTAAAGTCGTTTAAAACAATTCAACAGAGCAATTTTATAATCTGTTAAATTTTTCTTAAAAATGGGCTTTTAGCTTTAACTAGAGCTTGTAATTTTCCTTTTTTATACTAATTTTATTTTTGTAGTAATTTATTTTTAAATATTTTATGAAATCAATTCCCAACAGATTGGAAATTTAAGCTCTTCTTTAAATGTTTACCTGTAATGCGGCTTGCTTTCACTTTTCATCTCAGTATGTTACTGAAAGAACTAAAACTCAATGCATCTAAATTTTAAAACCTCAAATATGGGGATGCCTGGGTGGCTCAACTGATTGAGCATCTGAATCCTGGTCTCGGTTCAGGTCACGATTTCAGGGTCATGAATCTGAGAATGGTGTCAGGCTCCATGCTCAGTGCAGAGTCTGCTTGAGATTCTGTCTCTTCCTCTCCATCTGCCCCTCCCCCTCTCACACATGCTCTCTCTCTCTAAAATAAGTAAATCTTACACTTGATCTTAGACAAAAGGCCAAGAAGTGATAAAAATAAATAAACCTTTTAAAAAAACCTTATATATGAAGTTATGATAGAAATGAATATTTAATCAACAAACTAAAGAAAACCCCAATGATTAATAAAACAAGAAATCGCTCAATTCAATAGAACTAAATTCCATTTATGTACTAAACACTGAAGATATTTCAACAACAAAATGAAACATGGAGACATAGTCTATATTTTAAGAATTCATTATAATGCTGTTTAAATTATATAATATCTATTATCAGCATGGCAAAGAAAAGATAAGCCAATTCAAAAATAAACACTTCTAATGAACTAAAGGGAAAAAATATTTATAGAATGATATAATTCAACTTAACATACTTAATATTCTGTTTTTTCATGGAAAGTCAAATAAATGCCAACTCAATATATATGAACACTGGTAGTCAAAATCATTTTTAAAAACAAAATGCCATTATCACACTGATTCACAATTTTAAGTGAACAGAGGAAAAATTAGGTTTCATAAAATCAGAAATTATAAGCAACAGATGCCTGAAGATACTTTATTGAAAGGGTTTTCCTCTTTTGGAAAGTAGGAAGTAAAGGTTAGCTTATAAAATACAAATTTAACAGAAAAGCTTAAAATTCTTAAAATAATGGTATCAAACTGAGTTGGGAATTACTAGCTTCATCCCCCTTTCAATATTTTTATGGATCTGTAGATAGCCTGATTTGTAACTCTTAAAAACCTTCCTAAAAACATTACAAGGAAATAAATATGAAGTAACTTTAATAACTTTTACCTCCTTCTGTTGTAGTTGATTTCGATAACTTGTAGATTGCTGCTTTATTTGAAGCTCTGATGCTTCATGCTTCTCTTCTAAATCAGTACAAAGTTTTTTGAGTCTCTCATTCTAGAACAAAGGAAAAAGTATTTTCAACAAAAAGACTAAAAGTAAAACATGTCATAACAGTTATGTGCATGGCATCATGAAAAACATATCACTTTATACAGAAAAAGATATAAAATACAGAAGATCTCAGAATTCTGACCTTTGAAATAGTTTTAATTAAAGCTACAAGTGCAATAAGCATGTTTATAGAGATTATGCAAAATTCTGAACCAGAGTTTTAAAAAAAAATGTAAATCTTGTTCAGTTTGATTTTCTGCTTAGAAAAGGCCAATGATCTATGTTTCCTCCATCTCTGTGTGTCCGGGGTCTAGCATATAACAGGCAACCCATGTCTGGTTAATGAATAAACTAGATTACACATTTCAACTTTTGTTTTCTTCCCAAACATAACTTTTTAAAAGAAATCTTTTTAAAAAAGAATTCTTGATGGAAGTACAGGTAGGAGGCCAAACTTCATATTACCTATCATACCTTCATACTACCTACCTGCCAGGCTCCTGAGGTGCCTCTGAAAATTCCAATTTGAAAACCATACTAGAGCTCAGTTCAAAAACTAGTTAGAAGTACACAAAATATTCTAACTCAATGAATCAAGATATCATAGTCTTTTGTTCTAAGATTTTGGAAAATAATTTTTAAAATTACTTAAATTTTGGGGCACCTGAGTGGCTCAGTCAATTGTCTGACTTGGTTTTAACTCAAGTCATGATCTCATGGGTCATGGGATGGAGCCCTGTGTTGAGGTCACTGGGGAGTCTGCTTGAAAGATTCTCTCCCTCTGCGCCCCCCATGCTGGTATGCACACACATTCTCTCTCTCAAATAAATAAATCTTCTAAAAATTTACTTAAATTCTATGTACTCAAATATTAAACTACCTTAATGAATAAGGACATAGAGCAAGACAAACAGGCACTAAAGCTTTTTGCAAAAGAATTTACAAACTGTCACGGGTAACTTACTAAGAATTCTACTAATATAGCTACAAACATAGTTTAACAATGAAAACTGAGAGAAAGGTGACAGCTGTGGTGGGGAAAAAAGTTCCTGTTAGAAGATGAAGACTTTTTCACTTTCTTAGAGTCTAGGAATTTCTTACATCAACAGATGTGAAAGTATGATCCAGGGAGATTACATAAGTATGCAGAGAAAAATCAAAGGAACAAACATAAACCCTAGTTTGGGGGGTCTGTCTCCAGAAATCTAATGCAGACTCTGGTTATCCTGAAGAAATAGAAATAAGACAGAGGCCCACACAACTAATTACCTTCTATTCTATTGGTGGCTTTTGTGTGACTTTCTGCGAACTTTTAACATGAAAAGCACCAACACAACTGAAGCAACATGATATAATGAAGTCAAAACCCTGTCAGGAAAGTCCACTCTAGACTTTTTCAGATAAAACTAACTAAGGCTATTTGTTGAATTCTGGTTAATAACTAGTACTTGAAAACTTCCTATTTGGCCAATATCTAATTGCTTATCTGCCCTCATGTCCCTAGCCATGTGAGTCACAAAGGTTGACAAAGTATATGAAGGACAGATTCTCTTCATGTGGCTGATCTATAACATTACTTGTCAGTGGCCAGATTTCTCATTACATGGAATATGGAACCAGGAGGTGAAAGGAAAATGAATAGACACACAACTAGAACAGAGAGGGGTAAAATGAGAGAGACAAATCCCTGGTGGTCTGAAGTTCTGCTTGCATCCCCTTTCTAAAATCTGGTTACGATTTCTGCCCTTGAAATCCATGAGATTCTCATATCCTTAAATTATCCCATCCTGGGGGGTACCTGGGTGGCTCAACTGTTAAGCATCTGCCTTTGGCTCAGGTCATGATCCCAGAGTCCTGGGAGCCCCACAACAGGCTCACCGCTCAGCAGGAAGCCTGCTTCTCCCTCTCCCACTCCCTCTGCTTTTGTTTTCTCTCTTGCTGCCTCTCTGTCAAATAAATAAATAAAATCTTTTTTTTTTTTAAGATTTTATTTATTTATTTGACAGACAGAGATCACAAGTAGGCAGAGAGGCAGGCAGAGAGAGAGAAGGGAGGAAGCAGGCTCCCTGCTGAGCAGAGAGCCTGATGCGGGGCTCGATCCCAGGACCCTGGGATCATGACCTGAGCCGAAGGCAGAGGCTTTAACCCACTGAGCCACCCAGGCGCCCCAAATAAATAAAATCTTTAAAAAAAAAATTATTCCATCCTGCTCAACACTGTTATACCATCATGGTCTACTAGAATCAACTTTACTTTCTGAGTTTCTTTTTGAGCAGTCCTATCTATCTGTAAGGACAGAGATTTAAGACTTTTATTCTTTCTTAGATGTCCCCTAATGGAGAAAAATAAAATTTTTTTAAAGAATTTATTTAACAGAGAAAGAGAGAGCGGGTGAGAGAGCACAAGCAGAGAGAATGGGAGAGGGAGAAGCAAACTCTCCGGTGAGCAGGGAGCCTGACAATGGGGGGGAGCTCAATCCCAGAACCATGGGATGGTGACCTGAGTCAAAGGCAGACAGTTAACCCACTGAGCCAACAAGGCACTCTGTAAAAGTACTTATTTTTTAAAATAAAAATAAAACTCAGAGCGCCTGGCTGGCTCAGTTGGTGGAGCGTGCAATTCCTGATCTCGAGGTTGAGAGTTTAAGCCCCCCACTGGGAGTAGAGATTACTTAAAAATAAAATCACATATATATATACACACACATATATGTATATATATATACACACACACATATATATATTACTTAAAAATAAAATCACATATATATACATATATACATTTATTATTTAATTAATTAATATATACATATATACGTATATATATGTGGTTTTATTTTTAAAAATAAAATAAAAATAAATAAAATAATTAAATAATAAATAATAAAATACATAAATAAATAAAAATAAAATAAATAAAAATAAAATCACATATATACATATATATGTGATTTTATTTTTAAGTAATTTTAAGTAATTTATTTTAAGTAATATGTATATTACTTAAAAGTATATATGTAACTCATTCTATCGTGGAATTACCATAAAGGGATGTTGAACCCTTTAAAAATCTAAGAATTTTCACGAGATTATAATGACCTTGTTCTTCTGTCTTTGAAACATTTTGATATTTTGGCATTCTAAAAATTATATATTTTGTCATTATTCACCAATTATTCTCAAGTAGGCTAAAAAAAAAGTCTTATATAGGGGCACCTGGGTGGCTCAGTGGGTTAAAGCCTCTGCCTTCGGCTCAGGTCATGATCCCAGGGTCCTGGGTTCCAGCCCCTCATCGGGCTCTCAGCTCAGCATGGAGCCTACTTCCCTTCCTCTCTCTCTGCCTGCCCCTCTGCCTAATTGTGATCCCTGTCAAATAAGTAAATAAAATCTTTAAAAAAAAAAAAAGTCTTATATAATAAGAAAACAGAAGACTGACAGACTCACCCAGAAGAATGACGCAAGACTGAAATAACCAGTTTTCTGACTGCAGTGCCCAAAGTACTGTACCACCTTTCAGAAAGGAAAAAGCTAGAGACACCCACTTTGTAGTGTCTTTTTGGTTTTGTTTTTCACTTTTATTGAACACATTTGAAAATTCAGAACTTTTGTTTCCACAAAGAAAAGAAAATGGACAGAGGAAAACACTTCAGTTATTAACACAAACCAGAAGACAAATATGAAGAGACAGAAAACAGCATTCCAGAGTCTGATGGTCGTGGTGAGCAGGCTGTAGAGGTAAAATCCTAGCCAAGTCTTCAAATAAAAGCATCCTAGAGGAATATTCTCAAACTCCAAAACTGATGAGTGAACAATGTATTTCTTTTTACTAATTTTCTTTACAAGATTTTTTATTTATTTGAGAGAGAGAAAGACTGTGCTTGAGCATAGAGGGAGAAGCAGACTCCCTGCTGAGCAGAGAGCCAGACTCGGATTCAGGGCTTGATCCCAGGACCCTGAGATCATTACCTAAGCCAAAGACAGACACTTAACAGAATGAGCCACCCAGGTGACCCCAATATATTTCTAAGAACAAAAAAGATATACGGTGTTCTCATCAAGTTAGTCATTCGATAGGAAAAGATTTTACTTCACAATATTTTGTGACAAGGACCTGAAACATCCCACTTCGCTAAATGGCTATGTGATGGTATTCTTTCACTATGTATATATTTGTACACCAACATTTACTTGATATAGTCCATAGGAGGACAAATGCTGTAGGCAGGTGTGTATACAAAGGTGCCTGGGAAGAAAAAGATGACATAAAGTGAAAAAAATTCAGTGGACTGATCATTCTAACTGGTATTTATATATCTAATTGGTATTTATAAATCTAATTGATATTTATAAATTAGCTCTGTAATTATGGAGCAAAGACGACAGTCATCGTCTCTTCAACAAAATCATGAGCCATCAAAGTTTGCAAAAATACTGGTTTTAATGACACAAGAACCAGAAGTCATGATCAGCTGAAATCTACTAGAGATGTAAATGAAATCTGGAATCAGTATTTACAAAATAACGTGCATTTCGGTTCATGCATAAGAGTAAAAAAGCAGGGGCGCCTGGGTGGCTCAGTGGGTTAGCCTCTGCTCAGGTCATGATCTCAGGGTCCTGGGATTGAGCCCCACATCAGGCTCTCTTCTCAGCAGGGAGTCTGCTTCCCTTCCTCTCTCTCTGCCTGCCTCTCTGCCTACTTGTGATCTCTGTCTGTCAAATAAATAAACAAAATCTTTAAAAAAAAAAAAAAAGTTGCTTAAGAAACAACGGGGATAAGAAGGACACACTGACCCTCTTAAAAAAAAAAAAAAAAGGAGTTAAAAAGTAGTTAACTGCATTCAAACACTGTCTATTTTGAGTATATGTTTTCAAAACCAGAAACATAAGGAATAAAAATACAGCCTTGCCATAAATAAGTTCTTACTAAAATTTCTGAACAAGTTTTTCACTATCACTTTATTCCTACTTCTGTAACTTTCTTACAAAATGATTTAATATGAAAAAATTTAAGAGTTCATTGGACCCAGATGGTAAATGTGTATGAGATTTTTTTTCTTGGCATAGAGGTTAAATTGAAGAAACCTAACTAATTCAGTCAGCTTGAAATATTAATGTCTGTAAACAAATCTAATCTCTGGAAAACACAATGCCCTCTGTCTATACTAAAACTTTCTAAAAAGGGCTGCCTGGGTGGCTCAGTTGGTTAAGCATCCAACTCTTGGTTCTGGCTAGGTCATGATGTCAGGGTTGAGGATCAAGCCCCACATCTTGGAGCCTGTTTGAGATTCTCCCTCCTTCTCCCTCTGCCCCTTTTCCACTCTCGCTTTCTTTCTTTCTCTAAAATAGATAAATAAATAAAATCTAAGACTTTCTAAATAGGATTTTATATTTTTTAGTTTCCTCATGGCTTTAATCACAGCTTCACCTTATTCCCTTATTACATAGTCATGTACGGGGTGAGGGTATGAAGTGCTTCTGTGCCAACACACAGCAAGAATCAAAATCACCTTAGAAAACAAAGCCTTTGGGAAATCCAACAGTACCTTTTCTTCTAGCACGTGAGTAGCTCAAGATACTGTGAATAAGCATCAAATGAGGAAGGTGGCTTTCATCTGGGGATGCATGATACCAAAAATATTTCTAAACACTAGAATCATGCTTACCTTAACCCCATGAGAGATTAGAAGTGAGATCATCAGAGGGACAGAAGAATTCTCTCTCCCTTCTCAAGCTCAACAGAGAGCAGTCAGTCACTAAGCAGATTCACCCTACTTACTTTTTTCCCCCCAAATGGACACTGGAGAATTTACCTAAATTAATGCCACTACACACATCTCTGCCATTTACTTTTTCTGAGTGGGTCTGTACTAATTAATGAGTGCCTTCTCAAGAATTTCTTTAGGGATTACAGGAACAATTTTCTCAGCCGTACAAAGAAAGAAGTTATTAAGTTCATCTCTCACTGAAGCATCTACTTATTAGGTAATTATACCTAACTCAAGTGTCACCAAAAAGCCATCTTCAATTGAGACACAATACCGAGACAGTCCCTCTTGAGAGGTCCCTCTACGTCCACCTTGGTAATCTGGGTCAGAATTCAATACTGCTTGTCAGTAAATATTTTCTAATATTTTAAATTCAATTTTCTCTGTTTATGGGCTTAGCAAAAGGAAAACATGCTTACCACAGTCCTCTAAAAATACCTTTTAATGAAATATTGTGTTCCCTCACTGTTCTTACCCATAAGCTAAATAGTTGAGTGTCTTTAGTACTTTATAATAGATCCTATTTTAAATCATTTCATTTTCTTTATGGCTTTCCTTTGAACCCTTCCCAAGTTTTCCTCATCTCCATTAAGTACAATGTCCAGAGGTAGTTACCACGAGGCACTAACAATGGGCAGAAAATGGTAAAATTAGTTAGATCTATATTCTAAACTTCTTTGTTTACAAATACCACACCTTTTTTCATGTTAGCAGATTAAAAAGGTCTAGATTAAATAGAATTGCATTCTTCACATTATACTTCAATAAATGTACTACTGCAATTGTGCACACTGTCAGAACATGGTAATTCCTAGATAAACTGCTGCCACTAGTTCTTCTACCCCAGGCCATTTTCCAGCATGTAAAAGATGATGGGACTATTAAACAAGAAAGTGGAGTAACATGTAAATGTTCTTCATCTAAAAGATGATAACACTAAAAAGAACTGGGACAAAGGGGAAGAGATAAAAGTGGTAAGCAGTGTAGTAAAAACAGAGAGCTGAAAAAGAGTTACTGCCGTGCCTTCAAAAAAGAAAAAAATCTAAGTTCAATAACAGTCTTTAATTTTCCTTACCTCTGATCTTAAGACTGAATGAATGGCTTCAATTTCCTTTCTTCTAGAATTAGGTAATTCTGCTACGAAAGAAACAGCATACACTTAATATATGATAAACACCATGTGAATAAACAGGCATTTTCAAGTACATATATTTCACTGAGCTTTCAACACAATGGTATGCTGATCTGAGAACAAACTCAGAAGACATGTACCACTTGATTTTTATCACAATTTCCTATTGCCACATATGTACTTTATTATCATGTAAATCGTTCTTTTTGCCTATCTTCTGGACCTAGGTAAGACATCTACATTTCCCCCTTGGAAGTGTTCAATAAGATTTTATTATGGAAAACTGAGTTTTACAAATTAAATCTCTCTGTGGGTTTAGTTTAATTTTAGATGGAACTTACACAACTGGGGTTTAGGCCTTATTTCTAACTTCTGCTCCCAATACTATCAAATAATGACCCCTAAATAAAGAAGAAAATGCACTAAAAGAACACTTAGGTCAAGTAACATGAGCACTATCTATTTAAAATGGGGATGAGCTCAGTCTGCTCTTGTACATTTTCATTTAAATGGAGAGTCAGAGACAGGGCACCTGGCTGGCTCAGCCGGTGCAGCGTGAGACTCTTGATCTCAGGGTCATGAGTTCAAGCCCCACGTTGGGTGCAGAGTTTACTTAAAAAATCATAATTAAAAATTTAAAAAAAAAAAACCAGAATCAGAGGTAAGCTCCGTCAAAATGGCACTGCTGATGCTACCAGAACATCATCATCAGTTAAGATTTTTTCTAGGTGCCAGTATTTTTCATTAGTCACAGCACTTTAATACTAAAGAAATGACTTCTCTGTAGGGGGGGAGAACTTCTCTGATTTACAGTTTAAATCAAAAGAAAATACAAGTGACATCCAATAAAGAATAGTGGCAAACCCACTCTTCTTGTTTTGAAAACCACCAGGTGCAGTTGCTTCTGTGGTTGCTCATACATCTTGCTTAAAACTCTGACAGGACTGTCTAATTGCTACTCAGAAGAGAACAAATTATAATCCAGTCTGTTTAGGAGGGTCATTGTTAGAAGCAGAAATTGTTTTAAAGAGAAATAAAAATAGACTTGTGCAGCCCTCCTCTCTTACCTCCCTCCAAAACAAACAAACAAAAACCTAGTCTTCTTAAGGATAAAGGGGAGATGTTATGCAGACCCAAAAATTCTTTCTCGCTGAGGGAAAACAAAAACAACAGGTACTCTTTATTAATGCTTACCATCTGCCAAGCATTTTACACTCATGATTTCATTTAATCCTCCCAACCCCGTGATAGGCATGACTACCTCTATTTGATAAGGAAACTGCTTTATAGAGGCTAAGTATTTAAGAATTTGCCAAAGACCCACAATCTATAATGCATGGAAGTGGGATTTCAACCCATGTCTAATTGAAAAGCCCAAGTTCCTAACCCTGAATAAATCAGTACAGTTTCTGGTACAAGAGCAACTTTCTGCTATTGCAAATACAGATAATCTTTCAAGCTCTACCAACAGAGCTATGTTGGAACTGTTATCTTGTTCACTGCTGGCACAGGGTAGATGTTCAATAAATACTTGTTAAATGAATAAATGAACTGTACTCTGACCCTTTAAATGATTTGCAAAATCAATAAATTAGGTGTTAAACAAGTCCTATTTTAATAGAAAGGGAAATAATAAAAGAATTAAGCAACTTTGCAGATTTTTAATACTCAGCAATTTTTTTACTGAGCATCTACTACGTATCACGGAAGGTGCCAAATATTGGTGATATAAGGATTATTTATATATATTTATACACACACACATACACACACACACACACACACACACAGTCCCCACCTTGGACATCAAGACCAGAGGTAAATTATAACTCCACATGGTTAAGTGTTCTCACAGAGATCTACAAGATCACATGCAATCGACTCAGCCTGCCATGGAATGAGTATGGTTTCACCAAGTACCTGGCACATGAGCAAGGTCATACAGGAAAAAACTGTTTTCCAAGCAAAGAAGGACAGAGGAGGAAGTAGAAAAGGAAGGGCTTTCCACACAGAGGCTTGGAGTTGTGTAGGTACTTCACAAAGTTCCATGTAGCAAAACCTCTGGGTGCAAGCGTGTATGTGTGTGAACATGCATATGTATGGCAATTTGAAGAGAAGGGGAGGGAATAAGAGGTTAAGACTAGAAAAGGGAGGTTGATCTCAGATAGGATAGGCTTCTGGTCTCCCAAAACTAAGAGGATTGGATTTCATCCAATGAATGTTCTGAAAGGAACAGAGCTAAAAGATTCTACAGCACCTATGTTTTAGAAAATTGGCAACACAGAGAAAATTGGAGTGGAGTCCAGAGAAACGTGTGACAGGATGGGAAGGAGAAAGTGCACGGGAGAGAGAAGGGGGGTGTAAATCAAAGAACACAGGGGTAAAAAAGCAAGGGACAGATATAAGAAACAACTCTGGCATAGTCGATGGACAAGGTTTGGTGACCAACTGGAAACAAAATGGAAAACACAGAGGCAAAACAAAGGTGACAAAGATTTCTAGTTTAGGAGATTGGGCAGATGATGAAACCATTAACAATGAGAATATAGGAGTAGATTTGGAAGGAAGAACAAATGCATTCCACCTTAAGCCTATAGGACAGTCAGGTTGGTGGGGGTGGGGGGGATGCATATTTTCTAGGAATAGCCAACTGTTTTCCCCTAACTAGGATACAAGGAGAGACTCGTCATTTCCATGTCATCCAGTTCGTCTCCTTTCTAAATTTCAAGGTCACATGACCCTTTACCGAACACAGGGAGGGAGAATCCCTTTCACTGTTACCCCCAACATGTCCCACCTGATGCAACTCCCACCCAAGGTATACTCTAAGCAGTAAAATGGGTTTCAGCAGCTCTCCAATGCTTCTGCTTTCTAAAAGACAAACATTCTAAATATACTTTTTCTCAAACTATCTTTCTCTACTTCAACCCAATAAACTGGAAGTTTCAATTATATCAGGATAAAAAAATTAAACCATAATGCTAATTAACTTATAAGAAATAAAATTATCCAAGGAGGTGCTCTCATCCAAAAGACCAGCCCATCATCTCTGTGGAGGTAAACTTCCATTGGAATTAAAGTACTCTTTAATAAATAAATAAATAAAAACAAAGTACTCTTTAGATCTAAATACTACTTGTGGAAAGAAATATCAAGAAATCAAAATATTAACCTAACTACTAATTACTATGTAACGCTGGGTCACTACTCATTAGTAAAACAAAACAAGGACTTCCAAAATGAGTGAAAGTTACTAAGAACAGGCAGCATATCTTCCTTGTTTTATTGTCGAAATAATGGGTAGAATGGGCAGTTAGGCACAAAAATACATTTCAGCTGGAACGTTGTGTCACCAGAATAAGCAAAAATACAAGGTAACTAATAGGAAAAACTTAGAGCCATGTTTAACAATATATCAAGTCAGAAAGGGCTTAAGATTCACTAAATATTTTAATGAGTTGCTTCAACTGTTACAAAACTCGAAGGGAAAAGGTGACTATGTGTCATGCACAGATACTTTTTAACTGTGTCAGTATAAAGAAAAAGGATCGAAATCAGATCCGCCCCCAAGCTAAAGGCAAAGTAAGCGGTGGGCGTGGAAGAACCAAACAAAAATAAACCATTCGAAGTAGAAGCAGTTTCTCTCTGCTCTGAGATTCCCACAGTATTCAGTGGGAGAAGAGGCAGAACTCTTCCCCGGACTCCAGTGTCTTTCATCAGAGAAAATCTGTTAAGAAGAAGCAACAGAAGTGGAAAGAAAAAAAGGAGGAGTGACTCTCCAGACGGATGGAAGTGGAAACCAAACTGGCGCTCCCGGGGTCCCATAAAAAGCCCTCCCTCCCACCGCTCCAGCTGTTACCTTCCACTTCCTCCGTGCCCTCCATCAGCATATCCTTTGTAAAGTTTGAAATCTGGCCAGTGAGGGAAGCCAGGCTGCCTCCGACTTGACCCAGAGACTGGCCCAAACCGGAGCCGAGGCCCCCAAGCCAGGACGACATCGCTGCGGTTTAGAGAACGACCTGGTCCGCTCCTAGAAAAGCGTCCGGCGTCGTCGGACGATCCCGCCAAATGTCCTCGGGCCGCCGCCTTCACCGAACCAGTCCAAATCAAGACACTCCAGATGCGATAACACGATGAAGGGTTCCTAGGCAATGCCGGCTTCGGGGGGCTCCCATCAACCGCCGGACTCTGCCTAGAAACGCAGAGGCCTGACCTGGCACGTTACCGGGGGCCCGCCTCGGGTGCCACTGTCAACCCCGCGAGGCCTCTGCTCATTCCCAAGACTTCCCCACGTCCGGGATGGGGCACTTCTTCCTCTGCTTTAGTGACTTTCCCCAGTTCCGAGGGCAACTCCTGCCAACTCGACGCCGGCCGCCATGACACCCACTCTGAACGCGGCAATGGATCATAGAGAGGCGCCGCGCTGTCGTAGAAGGGCTCTGCGGAGCTGCCGGACGTGTCCTTGGCGCAAGGGAGCGTGGGATCGCGGAGGACCGAGAGCTGCTGGCTGGGGCTGCATACCTCCGGAGCAGGGCAAGGTCAGCCTCCACGTAGCGCGCCGGCTTTGGCCGCTGCGGGAGTGGTCTCAAGAGCCAGAGATGACGCGGCCGTCCCCGCCCGCTGCACCTGCGCTTCCGGCCGAGCCGTTCGTGAGTGGGGGCCCCTTGAAGCGGACGTGCCCCGGGAAGCCGCTGAACCTTCGCGGTGTCGGTGAAACCTGAGTTTTAATTCTGACTACCGCGGTGCAAGGGCACTCAGGTGGCGGGGTCGCTGCACTGCGCAGCAAACGGTTTTACTTAGCACAGTTCCTATATTGATTCTGCATCAGCGTCTCGGGCTGCTCTGTGCCCTCGGCTAGGGTAGGGGCTCAGGATACACAGATAGAAGCGATGGGCAGCAAACTCGTGTCCAGGCAAGAAACACACGTTGTTACTCTCCACAGTAGTCATTTTCCCTGGTAACTTTACAACGCGTCACTGAAATCCTGCCTTCTCTAACATACCAAGCGCTTTGTTCAGGAAGCCGATATAACTAACCCATGAAGTTAAAACACAGAACACCTTTAAAAAATAATAACTCAGTAAAGGACAGCGGGACAACTTATTATGAAGAAATGCTGTTCTAACAGAAACTCTTCTATGGTGTTGGTAGCACTAACTGTGCAAGTCCCCATCCCTCTCAGCCCTGTTACACGAGTGGGTGCACACAGCGGAGTGCCCTGCCTCGCTTGCTTTATTCCCCAGAGGAAGAAAAGTCACGTGACTTACAGGTACTTGACGCAATGGTACGGGATGCACTTTACCTGGCCAGAGAGACGATGACGTTTTTTGCTTTAAAAAGAATAGGTCTGCAGTCCTTTTAAGCATAGCACTAAATACACTGGCATCTTTCTCTCTGATTTTATTTATAGGAGGGGTCACCACAGAGTACACTGTGACTGGAACATTGGGAATGCCTCTACTATTGAGAATCTGATGGCACCAGGCAATAGTAGTTCTCCCTGAAATCTGAATGCTTTTAAAAGAAAATTGCATCCCATTCTGGAAGTGTTTATTAAATGTTTTATTTGTAAGACATCAGTGCCCAAGGGTTGCATATGCAGACTCCAGGGCCTGACTGCCTGGAGCTGTTACTTATTAGCTGTACGACCTTGGGTGGGTTACTTAACCTCTCTGTGCATCAGTTTCTCTTTTGTAAAATGGAAAATGATAATAATAGTGTCTACTGGGTGGGGTCATTAGGAGGATTAAATAGGGTAATATTTTTAAGAGCTTGGAACAGTGCCTGGTACCTGGTGAGTTCTATTTAAGTGTTTAAAAGGTTTCAAAAATGTGGCATCCGGATGACCTGTTGATGCGTCTACAGTTGATGTGTCTACAGTTATTCTGGGTACTGGGAGCATGGCAGGAGAAAAAAACATCTAGCTCCTGGTCTAATGGAGCTTGCATTCTACTGGGAAGGGATAAATGATAAATAAAATGTAGTAAATACAGACAAGTAGTGATGACCACTTGGAGGAAAAAAACACAGGGTAAGGGTCATATGGAAAAGATAGGAGAGAGGGCACTTGTAATGTTATAGAAGGTAGTCAGGGAAGGCCTCACTGATATGGTGATATTTGAACAGATACTTGAAGGAATTAAGAGAATGAGAAATGTCAGGGCGCCTGGATGGTTCCGTCGGTAGAGCACGTACCTCTTGATCTCAGGGTTGTGAGTTTAAGCTCCACATGGGGCCTAAGTAAGCTTACTTAGGAAAAAAAAAAATTGAGCTATGTGGATATATATTGGAAAAGAGTGGTACAGGCAGGAAATAACAGCTAATGCAAAGGTCCTGCGGCAGGAGGGTCCTTGGCAGGTTAGAGGAATAGCAAAAAGGCAAGGATGGTTGGAGTAGAGTGGGGTGGGGAATGCTGGTTAAGTGATAAGAACCAAGAAGTCAGAGTGCGAGGGCACAGATCACATAGGGCCTGGTAGGCCATATTATAAGGACTCTGGCTTTTACTGAGTAGGATCAGGCAGTATTAGCAGAGTGGGAAACTGCTCTGAACAGAGGAATCACATGAAGTTGTGGGTTTCTGGACCACAGTGAAAACTTTAGCTACTGTAAATCAAGCTTTTATTGCCTACAGCTGTAAATTCTCTGGAGAGCCATCCTGTAAATACATGTCATGCCATAAAGATGCTGCAATTAATGAAGAAAACAAGCACAATTATATGTATTTACATCATTTTAAAGTAATTAGCATAAAAAGCTATGTCCTATAAGTTCCTTATGAGGTATCTTTTTTTTTCCTGTGGGATGAACTATGGCTCAAGAGACTTAAAGAATGATTCTGACAAATACCATGATGTTTGGGATGTGCTGCAAAATAATGGGATTAGAGTAGATGAAACAATAATTGCCAGGAATTGATCATTGTTGAAGCTGGGTACACAGAGGTTCATTATAATAGTCTTTTACTTTTGCATGTATTTGAAATTTTTTTTTAATTTTTTTATTTTAATAAACATATAATGTATTTTTATCCCCAGGGGTACAGGTCTGTGAATCGTCAGGTTTACACATTTCACAGCACTCATCATAGGTATTTGAAATTTTTTATAATAAAATGAAGACATCCAAGTTTAATGAAGTTTGGGCTGAGGGGCTGAAGATAACTTCTCATTTTCCTGCCAAATATCCCTGTAGCTAACATGGATGTTCATTATCACACAATGAGTAGCAAAATCACTCCTGCACAATCAAACATATCACATCGGAGAGAGCCCATGAATCTGAGTGGCTCGGGGTGATGGGGGCTAGGCTGCTTACCTGCAATTCTGAACCTAGGATTTTTTTTTAAAGAGAGCACGAGCATGCTATTTGGGGGCTGGAGAGGGGATGGTGCAGAGGCAGAGAGGGAGAGAGAGAGAGACTCTTAAGCAGGCTCCATACCTATTGCAGAGTCCAATGCAGGGCTGACTCATGACCCTGAGATCATGACCTGGTCTGAAACCAAGAGTTGGACTCTTAAATGACTGAGCCACCTAGGCACCCCCTGAACCTAGGAGTTTTGAAATCTCAATGGCTGGGGAAAAAAAAAAAAAAAAAGGAAACAAAAATATTATCAGCTGGAACCTGGTTTCTCAAGTGGTGGTATCATCAATATGTCTCCAGAAAAAAAAAAAAAAAATTCCTTTCTTGTGAGAAAACTATCTAAATGGGTTTATTTATGCAAGTGTAAAGCAAAAAAAACCTACTTTATTTCACTTTAATTAATTAATTAGTTGTTTATTTATCAGAGAGAGAGCACAAGCAGGGGGAGTGGCAGGTACAGCATGAAGCAGACTCCCTACTAAGCAGGGAGCCCGGACAAGGGGCTCAATCCCAGGACCCTGGGATCATGACCTGAGCTGAAGGCAGATGCTTAACCGACTGAGCCACCCAGGTGCCCCTGATGCTCTGAAATTAATAGTGATGTGTTTTGCAATCGGTTGTTTGTAGTTTCATTCATTATGCTTGGCATTCAGCAAACACTTTAAAAAACTATGTCTTTTAGTTCAGCAAATTATTTAAAAGCATTGTGTTTTGTTTTGTTTTTAATTGGTGAGTGCCTCCTCTCTGGGGACTCTGCTAGTCTTGGAGACTTTAAATCAATCCTCTTGATCTCAGTCCACATCTCACCCCCACCTTCCAAGATAGTTGTTACTTTTGTCTCCTGTTTGCTATTGCGTGTACCTCTCTTCAACACAGTGTTCAGCCTCCTCACCTCTGCTCAGTCCTATACAGACTTTCCATCTTTGCCCAAAATGCCACATCTCACTTCTGCTGTCGCCTCACCTAGCAGTGGCTAATCGTTCTGCAGAGTCTGTTCTCCACTTCACGCGCAGTTACTGAACCCTCCCTTGTTGCCTGGATGCGTGGTATAGCAGAAAATGCCGGGGCCCCCTCCTGACCCCTTCATCCTTTTACCTCTTTTGTGCACACCTTTTCTTGGGGTGCTTTCACTCTCAACAGGTGTTCCTCTGCTGGAGGAACTGCGTGTAGTAGCATTTAAAATGAAGGGTGCCTGGGTGGCTCAGTGGGTTGTTTCTGCCTTCGGCTCAGGTCATGATCTCAGGGTCCTGGTATCAAGCCCCGCATCGGGCTCTCTGCTCAGCGGGGAGCCTGCTACCCACCCCCCTTCTCTCTCTGCCTGCCTCTCTGCCTACTTGTGATCTCTCTCTCTCTCTGTCAAATAAATAAATAAAATCTTAAAAAAAAATAAAATAAAATGATGCAGCTCCCTGCCCACGATGTCACAACTCCAAGATGTGAATATACTGTATCCAACTGGATCTGTCTGCAGGATTAAGCCTTTGCTTATTGTTATACCCTTGCTTGGCTTCCTTTCCTTATTCCACTTTCTTACCCCACTATGCCCCTTCCCTTTCTTCCTGGAATTACTTTTTTTTCTTTTTAAAGATTTTATTTATTTGAGAGAGAGAGAGTGCATGAGTAGGGGTAGGGGCAGAGGGAAAGGGAGAACCAGACTCCCTGCTGAGCGGCGAGCCCAGTGCAGGGCTTGATGCAGAGCTCAGTGAGGGGACTCAATCCCAGGACCCTGAGATCATGACCTGAAATGAAGTCAGATGCTTAACTGACTGAGCCACCCAGGTGCCCCTGGAAACACTTTAAAAAAAAAAAAAAATCACTTTCACAGGAATCCTCAACTCAGGATCTGCCTTTAGGATGCCCAAGCTAAGACTCATGACCAACCCGAATAAAAACCATCTTATAGCTGGAAGGGGCCATGTGATTCAGTTCTGGCCCATGTAAATGTAAGTGGAAATGGCGTATGCAACTTCAAGGAGGTAACCTTAAGGAAAAGGCACATGGGGGCACCTGGCTGGCTCATTCAGTAGGGCATGGGACGCTTGATCTCAGAGTCGTGAATTCGAGTCCCACTTTAGGCATAGATATTATTTAAAGAAAGGATGGGCACGTGGCCTTCTTCGATCCTCCTTTTGCTTTCTGATTGCTGGGATGCAGATGTAATCATGGGCCCCGCCTGCAGCAGCTTTCTTGAACCATGAATTGATCTTAGCAATGAAGCCATCCATGTATGTAAAGCAAGAATACAGAAAGCAGATTCTTTTAAAGATTTTTTAAAAATTTATTTATTTGAGAGAGACACAGAGATATCGATAGAGAGCACGAGCTGGGGATGAGAGGAAGAAGCAAGCTTCCCGCTGAGCAGGGAGCCTGACACGGGGCTCGATCCCAGGACCCTGAGATCATGACCTGAGCTAAAGGCAGAGGCTTAACGGACTAAGCCACCTAGGTGCCACCAGAAAGCAGATTCTAAAAAAAAAAAAAAAAAAAAAAAAAAATCTTTACACTGTGTAATGCCCAATCAGCTCTGGTTTTCTTAAGCTGAGAGAGAAAAAACTTAGAGCTAATAAAGTCACTGTTATATTGTTTTTCTCCGACAACCAAATCTAAAGGCTGAAGTCCAAGTGAAGAGCTATGATACTGTTGCTCATGCTTACCATAATATGATGGCATCCTGGACAAAAGGCTCAGAGTAACTGGGAGATATCTGGATATTAATCACTACAGTTGATGTGGATTACCAACCAAAATATGACGCTAAGATTTCAAAATGAACTGTAATTTGTCTGATAGTGATGAAAACAATTGCATAGATATGAGAGGAAGAAAAACAAAATGCACAGGTGGGGAATGGGAGGCTTGCCTGAAATCCTGATCTGAGGTTATGTTAAGCAGTATCTTTAATGCTAAAATACAGCCAGTTTTGGGGGTTGCTGAAGGTGAGCACTGGCATGATCTTTGGTAGATGTAGTTAATAAACCTTTTAAAGATTTATTTATTTATTTATTTGACAGAGATCACAAGTAGGCAAAGAGGCAGGCAGAGAGAGGAGGAAGCAGGCTCCCTGCTGAGCAGAGAGCCCGATGCAGGGCTCGATCCCAGGACCCTGGGATCATGATCTGAGCCGAAGGCAGAGGCTTTAACCCACTGAGCCACCCAGGCTCCCCATAAACCTTTTAAAAGATTATTTTTTCAGGGGCGCCTGGGTGGTTCATTCAGTTAAGTGTCTGACTCTCTGATTTCGGCTCAGGTCATGATCTCAGGGTCGGGGGATTGAGCCCGAGTGAGGCTCTGTTCTCAGCTGGGTGTCTGCTTGAGATTCATTCTGTCTGCCCCTCCCCTCTGCTCATACTCACGCATGCGCGCTCTCTAATAAATCCTTTAAAAAGTCTTGGGACTATTCTAGAAAGAAGTGGGGAATATTTTAGAAAATGGAAGCAGATGGCTTGGTATAATAGGACAATACAATACAAACTTATCTGTATTTATAAAAGCTTACAGAAATTGTCTACATCCTAATTCCATCTCTCTTCACTACCTGCTAGCCTATTCCAGCCTTCTCTCTGTTCCTCGGACACAACCAGCCCTCACCTCAGAGCTGCTGTGCTTGCCGTTTCCTCAGGCCGGTCTCACGCCCTTCACCTTTGCAGGGAGGCCTCAGGAGTTACCAGGTGTCTGTGTGAAGGTCACCTCTGCGCAGGCCTTTCCTTGCATCCAGAACGAGTGGCTCTCCCTCTCAATCACACTCCAGTGCATCACCCTGTCTTCGGAGCTCACAAAACAAGCACAGTTCTTTACATGTTGTGAAGTTATGTTCATGAAAGGTTTCCTCTGCATAACAGCCAGCCAGAATGCAAGGACAAGAGCACAGTATCTGACTCATGACTCATTTCCGAGGACCCAGAACCATGCCTGGCACACCGGGAGTGCTCAGATGTTTTGTTGAATGAGTGCCACAGTGATTGTTTCTTGCTAGCAGCCCGAGACAGAGGGTGGCTGCGGTTCCCAACACAGAAAGCACTGGAACGATGGAGGGGGAGAACAGGGCACAGCAAAGGGTGGTAGCCCCGATGAAAGAGCCCTCCCAGCAAGGGGGTGGCCAACAGACTTCTGGGGCAGGGATATCAAAGGAGTGAAGGGAAGGGAGCGAGGAGAATGTTAGGGAGCACTGGGGGGGGGGGGTCGGGGGAAGACCCACAAGGAGGTCTGCTAGGACCACAGTGTGTAAAGGGGAAACATCAAGAGAGTAGGTCAGCCCAACCCAAATTACTTAAAGAATGAACTTTGCTTTTGAGCATTTGGTGACAAAATGGTTAGAGTCCTCAAACATGCAAATCTTCGGGATAAAGACAACCCTCAAATTCCCCTTTATATCAGCTAACGTATAAAATGGGTCTTCAACTTAAAATTCATGGGGCCCACAAGTAGGTATTGATGAGATCAGAGCCATTTGGTGGCATCCAAATTCAATGACACGGTCCTTCTAAGCACTAAGCTGAGGTTTTGCTAAGATTCATGTAATCAGTTTGAACATTTTATATTTCAATATTCGTGCCCAACCCTAATTAAGGATAAAATGGATATATAACCCTCGTTATGATTTGAAGATTCTAGAATCCTCGATCCGTCCAAGTGGATTCCAATTACTACAGTTGGATTCTGGTGTCCAGAGTTGGATGAGGAAAAAACAGCACTCCTAAAAATTGTTACCAAGGTGATTTGTTTGGCCCTCAGGGTTATATAAGCAATGGATCACCATTTAAAAATCAGATTTCAAGTAAAACTTTGGACCTAGCATCTCCAAGAAAAGATGAGAGGTTCCAGTAATAGTGGGCCCTTGGGCAGCAGTGAGCTGGAATGGATTATCAGTGCCCCACCCCTTTTATTTGTCACAAACTGCTCATAAAACAAGCCTCTCATACTTGAATCTGCATGTGATTCCTTGGGGGTCTTGTTAAAAACACAGGTCCTGAGTCTAGGTGTGGCCTAAAGCTCTGTATTTCTGGAAAGCTCTCAGGTGGTGCAGAGGCGGCTGGTCTTCCACCCTTTGCCTACTTAGCAAGGCTAGGAATTAACCCATCAACACAAATAAAAACAGAAATAAAAAAAGCAAACATTATCTTTATTTAATAATCTTTGATATTTAAAATACAACTCATCGAACATCCACATTAACAATAGAATCCTCAGTGTTCAACAGTGCTTTGGAAGCCCGGCTTTTCTAAGGACCAGACAGGAAGACCTGTGTGTGTAGTAACTGCAACAGAACTTGGAGGGAGGGCACACACAGAGAGGGCTACGGAGCTGGGTCCTGAGCAAATGGCACAGCCACAGTGCACTGGTGTCATGGCCAAAAGACAATGCTTTTCAGGTGTTTTCTTTGTACTTGAATTTCAAATAGTTTATACAGAACAGTAATTTTTACAAAGTTATTTCTAGTAGTCCAGTGTTGTAGAAATTAATTTTTCACATTCAAATGTACATCTTTCTCTTTTAAAAAAATTCTTAAAAGTTCCTGGAGACATTCACCTTTGAACTATGCAAGAAGGTGAAGTGCTTCCTAAATGAATCAGGAATTTTTACATACATTTCACTATTGCTTCCCATTCCTTGTCTATGAATCCAGTCTTAATATATTTACTGATACACTATTGTTAAACATGCCAATTACTGTAAATTTAGAAATTATGTTACTAGTATTAATCCTCAAAATGCCAGAACATTTTGCAAAAATAAAAGCAAAGATTTTCTTCAAATAAAAAAAATCAAAATTCAAGAATTAAACAACTATGTCAATAATCTTTTCATTCATGAAAGTAAAACGGAACAAAACATTTTTGCTAATGTAAGACTTTAAAAAATACAAGCCAGTTTCTCTCTTTAGCAGAAGATGCTGGTTCATAAAGGGACCAGGAATAAAGGAAAGTTTTTCTTTTGAAAATATGAAAAATTATTGACACTGCTGAAATGTTTAGTTGATCCAATCTGTTTTTTCTTAATTAAGGTCACATATATATCTTCGTACTTGTTAGGGCCCAGATACAACTATTTACCTTTAGAGTGGTGGTCATTGGGCTTTCCAGTTGCACATAAAGTTTTAAATAGGAAGGCATCAATATTAATTATTGAGTTCTCTTGACAATTTAAAACATCGAGATTTATTTCAACTGGAGATATTTTAATTTCTATCACTATATTTTGCTTATGCACTGACTCAATCTTCTTTAAATTTGTGTGGGCCCAATAGGCCAATTTTAACACATTTAGTAAATCTTGGCACTGGCATGATACTATTTAAGAAGAGTATCAAACATGCAGACATTAAAAATGTGATTCAGGCTCTGACAGGAATAAAATTTACTTCATTCAACTTAATATTACATGAAAAACCACAGACTATTGGTAGTTTTGCCTATAATGACCCTCAACCAGTGTTGAACTTTTTTCATTAACTTTGGCATGAATAAAGTCTTAATTAAGAAAAATCAAGTTTTAAAGAAAAAAAAGCACCTCCTTAAATATTCTGTGAATTGTAAATTATTTGATCAAGATCTTAAAAGTTAAAATATAGTTTACCTGCAGCAATCTTTTCAATTTACATTACTGAAATATCTGTATGTGAATTACTGTAAAAGTGTTTATTGATTTTAGAGCAGAGGTTAACTACTGTTAATTTCTTTAAACTACTGTGAATTTTTAAAACATAAATAACTACTTATTATATTCATGACATCTCAAAATATGAAAATGGTGTTTCCAAAACTTGTTTAAATACTAGCATAACCACTGCATGTATTTTATCCTGGTAACGCAATTTATACATTAGAAAAATGATACCAGTAGTTTAAATATTAAACATTAAGGTGTTCCCAATTGGTAAAACAGAATGGAAATCTTTATCTAGAGTTCGGAGCAGGACAGCTATTGTGAATTTCATTGTTTCTGACTTTCTTGCAAGTTGCTTACAGTAGGTAACAGTTCCTGATGTGTGAACTATACCTTTGTATAACGAAGTTTTCTGATACTGTAATTATGAGCATTGGCATCTTTTCATACTGGCCAATCAATTAAGGAATGGAATCTAAATTAAGTTTAAGCCAATCCTAAAATCTGGCAGTTCTCTAGTCATTCTGGATCTGCCTGCCAAATGCAATATTCAAAAGAAACTAAACACATTCAAATGTATCCAGTGTGTGCTCAGCTCTGCTGCAGAGGAAAAAAAAAAATCCCTAAATGAAGGTCAACATGCCATATTTCCTTAAGTGCTTTAATAAAGGCGTGTAATATAAGAACTTTATAAACTCTAAGGTTAAAACTTTCAAATGCATATTTCTTTTCTCATTTTTATATTAGGTAAGTCACCCATTCGTATGAAAAGTTTAATGTATTTTTCCAATGGGATAAGGTAAAAACTAATATCCATGGAAAATAGGACAAGTATATTGGGTATAACTACAGAAATGTTCAATCTTAAAATATTTTGGTTTATAAATCTTGAGGGAGCAGTACTAACGCCAATGTCCCTTGCAATTCTAAAGTTTTATAACTCTTCTGAAACATTATCAATTCTCAAAAGAAAACTTTAGATTTTAAAGTAAAACAGTCTACTTTTGCAAGGGAAACTTCAGAAAACGTTATTTGGCACAAAATAATGACTAAAAAAATTTTGTCTCTATCCAAAAAAAAAACCTCTTTCATAATCATAAAAGGCATTTTTTCATCTCTTTTCACCTCAGCAATAAATCCTAGGTCAAAAAAATTTCCCTGATAAAATGTGTAGCCATACACTAGTCATGGCAACATATCATACTTTAATTTTCTATGTTGTTAGCTGAAATTTCCTAACCTTTAGCTTATGAATAAGTCAACATTCCAAAGGGCTTCAAAGGGGGTGGAGGATGAGGGATGGGGGAGTAAGTGACAGAATCCGAAATGTCCATTTCAGAGAGACATAGTTAATTTCCACCAAAATCATACCACTGTACTGACACAGCAAGAAACTTTCTGTGCATCCCAATTAAAGAATATTTATCAAAACTAAAGGCTTTCTTATTTACAGACCCATTAAGTACTGTGTGACTTCTGTAATTCTTAAGCTATTTAAACATGATGTGAGTGTCAAATCACAGTATAAATGTAAATGTACTTTTGTTAGTAGATTAATTTCATGTTCCAGATCATCATCTCTGGCAATAATACCTACTACAAGATATGCAGCAGAAGCAGCCATCTATGTTCCGTGACTCCACCATAAACAAGAGAGCTCTGGTCACAAGAGAGAATAAAATGAAGCTGCCGCTAAATTGAAAGCCCATCTTTGTCTCCCATACGTTCATGGTGGGTATTATTTGTGAAGTCTGACACAGAAGGAAACTTGCTTGCATACTGTGCTTCTCCTATTTTTCTCAACTGGAGAAAAGGAAATATCAAGGTGCAGGAGAAAAAGTCACAGCAGAGCTGTGACAGTCTAACATAATTGAGAAGACATTCATAAAACATCTGGAAAAGGATGTGCTCAACATTAAAAAAAATTCTCATTTATTCTCAAATACTTGTTGATTTCAGCATTTTGGAATGCACCAGAATCATGAACTAATGATCCCATCTTAGAGGGCTTAAAAAGCAAAACCTCCAGAAAGATTACCATCTTTCAAAAGAGCTGTAGAAAAGTAAGGAAAACCAAGTAGCAAAGAAACTGATTAGAGAAATAACATGAGAAAACATCCAAGGGCACGCTACATAATTGGAGGGAAAGCAGCGGATCTTTCTGGAACCGTTACTACTATCAACACAGAAAAGAGACACTGTCCTAAAAGGTTAACTTGGTTAATGAGAAAGAAAAGCAACTATGAGATGATGGAAAGTGAGTCAAACGACCTGAACAGAAAGGATGAGAAGAACATGTATGGAAAAGTTCTGTGGCAAGAGCTAATTAGTTGGTCTGCAAAAAGATCCAAGAAAAATGCCCTAATTTTAGACAAGTGAGATATTGCACACTCAGAAAGAAAAAGGAACATTTAGAAAACTATTTTAAATTTCTTTAATTGCTAAATGCCTCTTTGGCTAGTGTTTGGAGGATCACTATTTAGTCCCACGACTGGCACATTTTTCCACTTTCTCATCTTTTTGTTGCAAACCACCTAAAGTCTTATCTCCTCTGTTGAACATTGTTTGACACATTACTAAAATGGACCCTCTATGCTCTAACCACACAGAATAATAATGTTGGAAAATATGAATATCTAAATGATTTGTAAAAGGTATTATTTTTTCCCTTCTGTTTTGAAATTATTTCTAACAGTTTCTAAAGACATGGTCACGGCTGCCTGAAGCATGTCTTCTTCACTCATAGCATCTCCTGTTGGGAAAGAAAACAAGCATCTCTCTTAGACGTTTCTGGAAAATTCTCAAAGTCATCAAAAGGTAAGCTCTTAGAAAATACATTTGACTACTATAGCTTCCTTTTAAAATTTCTAATACTTAAATAAAGTAACATGCACTCTCTTACAATTTTATAAGTTTTGACAAATGCATAGAGCCGTATAACTACCATCACCACCAGATCCAGACCTGCTCTGCTGCTCTCCCAAATTTGCACATGCTGCCCCTTTGTGGTCAATCCCCATAATACATTTATTCTATATTTCAAAACAAGTGCATTATGCTAAATGAAAGATTAAACTTAGTTGTGTGTGTGTGTGTGTGTGTGTGTACATACATATACATAATTTGTTACCTAAATCTTGTTTTTAAACAATTTATATACAGGAAGTTGCAAGGATAGTTCAAAGGGTTCCTGTGTACATTTTGGCTCAATTTCACCCAGTAGTTAAATCCTAGGGAACTACAGCTTAACCCCAAACTTGGATATTGACATTGGTACAAAGTTGTGTGTAGTTCTATGCTATTTCGTCACATGTGTAGATTTGTGTAAGCACCAGCACCACAACCAGGACGGAGAACTGTTCAACTACCACAAAGATTTCTTTCCTGCTGTCCCTTCTGATTCACACCCACTTCTCTGCCCCCAACTTCCCTAACTGTAGGCAGCCACTAATTTGTTCTCCACCTCTACAAATTTGTCGTTTTTATTTTTTATTTTTTTTTGAAGATTTTATTAATTTATTTGACAGAGAGAGAGAGCACAAGCAGGGGGAGAGGCAGAGGAATAAGCAGACTCCCTGGCTGAGCAGGGAGCCCTATGCATGACTCAATCCCAGGACCCTGGGATCATGACCTGAGCTGAAGGCGGATGCTTAACCGACTGAACCACCCAGGTACCCCCAAATTTGTCATTTTTAGAATGCCACACAAATATAACCACACTGTAACAGATCTTTCCTGCACTTAGCATAGTGCCCTTGAGGCACAACCAAACTGCTCATGTATCAAGAGCTGGTTTCTTTTTAGTCCTGAGTAGTATTTCATAGATATACTACCATTTGTTTAACCTTCTCTGCCTTCCTGCAGAACATTTTGGTTGTCTCCAGATACTGATTATGAGAAATAAAACTGCTATGAACATTTGTGTACAGGTTTTTGCATGGACAGGTTAAGTGTTCATTTCTCTGAGATAAATGTCCAGGAGTGTAACTTCTGGGTTGTATGTGGTACAAGTTCAGTTTTTAAAGAAATGACAAACTATTTTCCAGAATGACTGTAACAGTTGAAAAACATAGAAATTTCACTTCCCTTTACTCTACCATTTATAATGTAATTGTCTTAAATATTTTCTACATATACACTAAAAACAAAATCAATATTCTAATTCTTGCTTCAATCATCCAACATAATTTAGAAAACTCAAAAGGAGAATATCTATTGCTTACCCATGTTTTTACTCTTACTACTATTCTTTTTTTCTTTCTCATGTTCCCAGATTAATTCTTATTATTTCTGTGTGGTTTTTTTTTTTTTAAGATTTCATTTATTTATTCGACAGAGATACAGCGAGAGAGGGAACACAAGCAGGGAGAGTAGGAGAGGGAGAAGCAGGCGCTGAGCAGGTAGCCCAACATGGGGCTCAATCCCAGGACCCTGGGATCATGACCTGAGCTGAAGGCAGACTCCTAATGACTGAGCCACCCAAGCGCCCCCATTATTTCTGTTTAGAAAACTTCCTTTAGCCATTATTTTAGGATGGGTCTACTAAGGAAAATTCTCTTAATTTTTCTCTTCATTCCTGAAGGAAATTTTCACTGGGAATTCTAGGGTTTCTTTTTTCTTTTCTTTTTTTTAAGATCTTATTTATTTGAGAAAGGGAGGGAGAGAAACTACCAGTGAGGGGGAGGGGCGGAGGGAGAGAGAGAAGCAGACTCCTCACCAAGTAGGGAGCCTGACTCAGGACTCAATCCCAGAAGTCCGGGATCATGACCTGAGCCAAAGGCATATGCTTAACCGACTAAGCCACCCAGGTACCCCTGGGTTTTTTCTTTCAAACACTTGAAAAAATGAAGGGCGCCTGGGTGGCTCAGTTGGTTAAGCATCTGACTCTTGATTTTGGCTCAGGTCAGGATCTCAGGGTCATGAGATCAGGCTCTGTGCTCAGTGGAGAAACTGCTTGAAGATTCTCTCTCTGTCTCTGCCTGCTCATGCATGCTTGAAGATTCTAAAATAAATAAATCTTAAAAAAAAAAAAAGTTGTGCCACTTCCTACTGATATCCATGATTTCAGGTGAGAAATGTGCTGTCATACAAATTGCTATAGGCAAGATGTTTCAAGTTGGTTTCAAGATTTTCCTCTTTTGTTCAGTTTTCAGAAGTTACACTATGATGTTCTGACATAAATTTCTTTGGGCTTAACTGTCAGAGCTTCACGCGGCTTCTTAATTCTGCAGTTGGTTTATAATTAATTATATTATATTATTATACTAATTAATTAATTAACTTATAATTATATACTTAACTTATAATTATATAATTAATTTATAATTAATTAACTTGTTGATTTATTTATTTATTAGGCAGGGAGGGGCAGAGAGAGAGGGAGGGAGGGAGGGAGAATCTTAAGCAGGCTTCACGCACAGTGTGGAGTCCAACATGGGGCTTGATCTTACATCCTGAGACCATGACCTGAGCCAAAATCAAGAGTCGGATGCTTAACCTAGTGAGCCACCCAGGTACCCTGATTCTGTAGTTTTAGATCTTTTGCCAAAGCTGGAGATTTTCAGCCATTATGTCTTCAAATATTTTTTCAGCCCCACCCTCCTCATCTCCTAGGATTCCCATGGCACATTAGATCTTCTACTATAGTCCTACAGGTTTTGTTAATTTTTTCCAGTCTAATTCTCGCTGTTGCTCAGAATGGGCAACAGTCCTCAAGTTCATGGATTCTCTCCTCTGTCCTTCCATTCACCTGTTGGATCCAACCACTGCACTTTCAAATTTCAGGTATTATTATTTTTCAGTTCTAAAATTTCCATTTAGTTCATCTTCTATTTCTTTCTTGAAGCTTTCTATTTCTTCATTTAAGCATGTTCATAATTGCTTAGTGTAGCATTTTTATGATGGCTGCTTTAAAAATCCTTGTGAGATTTATTCTGATACCAGTGTCATTTTGGTGATGGTATCTATGAACTGTCTTTTCTCAATCAAGTTGAATTTTCCCTGGCTCTTGGTATGGTAACACTTCTGATCACATCCTAAACATCTGTGGTGTTGCATTTTATAAGACTATGAGTCTTACTTAAATCTTCTCTTTTAGGAGGCTTCTTCTGACAAGTGTGGGAGAGGGGCACTGCCTGCTGCAGCCCGAGAGGGGGAGCGTGTGTGTGATCATTACTTCTGTGCCCATGTGGGGGTTCTGGCTCCCCACTGTACTCCACTGCTAGCTCCTTCACCGGAAGGGGCAGGAATGCCTCCTTACTGCCTCTCACCGACATTCTCGGTATGGCCTCTTTAGTGCCTCAAATCACTAACTCCAATTCTCCACTGGGCCTCTTTTGAAGCCAGCCAGGCAGGAAGCCAGAGGGACACCTCCATATTGTATTGGTGGGGGGAAGTCTAGGCTCCCTACGACCACGGACACCATGGGAAAGAGCCCCTTGTTGTCTCCTGGAGGGACCTAAAGTCCCAGCTTCCCACATGGCTTTCTCTGACACCACACTGGCCAGGGGAAGCAGGAGGTACACCTCGTTCCTGGCAGCTGGGATACCAGTCTACCCTCCTACTTGGTCTGTGTTGATGGGGTGGGGTGACAGTAAGGCCAGTTTATTTACCTAATCCTGTTTGGCTGGAATAGAGTATTTATTATCTCAAAGTTTTTACTTGCTAGGTAGTCCCTTTTGACCACACAGAATAGGCTTTATTACTTCATCCTTACTGTGGCTTCTTCAGCTCTAAGTGCAGAATATGTGAGACAAAAAGAAAATCCAGGCTACACACCACTGTGTCATTCCTCTGGTCCTTGAGCCTCCTATACAGCCTGTCTTCTCTCTGCCTTTCAGAATTTTCTTACGTTTGTTATAAATGTCCGTGGTTATTAGCTGTAAATAGCAGAATAGGGAAAAGCCCCAGTTCATTTCTTTTTATTGTGAAATAGTAGTCCACTGTTTGCAAGTACCACAGTTTGTGCATTCATTCACCACTGAAGGACCACAGTTAGGTAACTTCTAGTTTCTGACAATTAAAAATGAAGCTGCTGTGAACATTCACCTGCAAGTTTTTCTGGGAACTTATGTTTTCTTTTTTTTCTTGGTTACATACCTAGGAGTGGGGCCTACTGAATCATATGGTTAAGTGTACATTTAAATTTGTAAGAAAATACTAAACCGTTTTCCAAAGTTGCTGTACCATTTTATATTCCTACTAACAATGTACGGGTGTCTAGTTGCTCTGATCCTAGCCAGCATTTGGTACTCTCGATTTTTTTTTTTTTATTAAGCCATTCTTATAATAAGGTGTGTAATGGTATCTCTTTGTATTTTAATTTACATTTCCCTAATGATTATTAATAGTAACCATATTTTCATAGGCTTCTTTGTCAACCTTATGTTTGGTGAAGGATCTGTTCCAATCATTGCCCATCTGAATTTTCTTGGCCTTTGTCACATACAGTTGTTTTCTTACTCAACTTGTACTACAAATAATTGACCAAAGTTTAAGACCTATTAAACCAAGGCCTGATAAATAATTTTAGACTACACTTGGGCATTTTAGTTTTCCAGGGGGTAAAATGTATTCATCTTCCAACTACTAATATACATTATATCTGAGGAATTTTTGGAGAATTATTAATTACTCTAAATTGCAAGTGTTGTTTATAATTTTTTTAAAAGATTTTATTTATTTATTTGACAGAGAGACAGCGAGAGAGGGAACATGAGCAGGGGGAGTGGGAGAAGGAGAAGCAGGCTTCCCACTGAGCAGGGAGCCCAACGTGGAGCTCCATCCCAGGACCCTGGGATGATCCAACTTAAAGGCAGACACCTAATGACTGAACCACCCAGGTGCCTTGTTGTTCATAATTCTAAAGAAACATATTCATTGAGTACTCTAGTCTGCCTGCTTCTTAATCTAAGGATTTAGTAGATTATGAAATCATGCAAGAGTTTCAGTATATTAAAGAGGGGAGAAAAAAAGCCTGTAAAGCCAAGATCACAGGGAACCTGTGTCAAAGCATGGGCAGAGATGCATACCTGGATCACTGCCTGGTGCTCCTGAACTTGTGGTCGGCTTCTCACACGGCTGTGAAAGCTGTCCCGGGGGACCCTGCTGCTGCTGCTGCTGCTGCTGCTGCCTGAAACAGTCAAAAGTGAATGTACATTAAAAAAACAAACCTTAAGAATAAATATGCCATGAGAAAAAGTATTCACATGGAAAATATAAAGTTCCACAAAACAAGAGTCATTGTCACGAACTCCACAAAAGAATGCCAGGGCAATGAGTCCGATTTATGTTACTTGAAAGTATCACAGTGCCGGTCCTAGGAAACCTAGATACAAAATCTGAATTATCAAATTAATAGGTAAAGATTTTCACCACAAAATAACACATCAACATAAGCATTTGCTGGTAGCTATTCTTATGCAAACATGTTGGTTTACAGATCCTTAATATTGTTGAAGTCACTAAAAATAAGCACCTTTGAGAATATAAAGCATCCCAACTACCATGCAAGTTAGCATGATCTTTCCATGGCCAGCTCCTCCTTGTCCTCTAGCTCTGACCTTCAGCATGTCCTCCGAGAGACCTTTCCTGACTAGCCACCTGCAGCAGCCTCCAAGTACTCTCATTATCTCATCGCTGCTCCCTTTCAATTTCTGGCATCAACTTATTACCATCTGATACTCTGTGTCTCCCTCTTTCGAGCATCAGCTAACAAGAGCACAAACTTTATCTTGTTTCCCAAGTGCCTAAAATAGTGCCTGTCACGTTAGCAGGCATTCGCCAAATACTTGCTCAATAAAAGAATGTAACTTTAAGATGCATGATCAAGTTTCAGTACCATTTATTGCATTAAAATAAATTTTCCCTGTATTTTTTCAGACGGAAAAACAACATCAGAAAAATCCACATTTTAAAACTTTTAACACGATGGTTATGATCTAAATATGTAGGACAGGGGTTCCTGGGTGGCTCAGTGGGTTAAAGCCTCTGCCTTCAGCTCAGGTCATGGTCCCAAGGTCTTGGGATCAAGCCCCATATCAAGCTCTCTGCTCAGCGGGGGGCCTGCTTCCTCCTCTCTCTGCCTGCCTCTCTGCCTACTTATGATCTCTGTCAGTCAAATAAATAAATAAAATCTTAAAAATAAATAAATAAATAAATATGTAGGACAGTGTCCTTGTATGTAAAAAAAATACATACTGAAGTACTGAGATGTAATGGGAGATCATGTCTGCAAGTTATGCTCAAATCCCTCAGAAATGTCAACAATTGGGGAATTTGGGCAAAGGGTATAAAGGAGTTCTGTTAACTATTTCTGCTTTTACATAAATTTCAAATTATTTCACATCATATGCAGATATATGTTGAAAATTAGATGAACCTTATAAAGAGCTGATACTCTGAGAAGCCATAGCTTTAAAAAAACATGTTTAGAAGGATTTGTAAAGGAACCAGTATTTTAAATTTACCAGTAACATTATTCATAGAATAGCACACTTTTTTCTCCTTAGAGTCTCAATCTTCTGTTTTAAATATGAGTAACAAAAAAACCCAAGTATACCGATATTTGTCTCAGTTTATTCTCAGGCACGCGGGGCTAATGATGCATCAGATGGCGGGACGCTCCCACCAGCATACCCCGAGTTTGGGATGTGCACCAGACAGGCTGCGAGGTGGGAGGAAAATCTTGGCCCATCAGCTCTCTCTCCGTGCCCTTTCCCCCTTCAATCAAGACAATATGTCAGAACACAGGAGCGTGGCAGGTGAGGCAGTGACCTTAAGAGGGATAACCTTTATTCTACTTTAAATTTACGAAAAGTGAGAAGTAAATGAGTTGCCAACCTTGAAACAATTTTGACACTTTCATATTTGATGACACAGTAATATGCAACACGTTTGAACAGCAAAGCGGCATCATTTTCACTGTGGCTTTGAATGTGGCCTCAGAATCGGAGGCTAGAAAGCTAAAAACATCATCTTACATCTCTGTACAGCTAGGATTCTGGTTATCAATTAAGCACTCGCAGAAATGAGACACAACCATCCTCCTGCTGCTTTGGCTGTTCTCTGCTGGCAAGTCAAGTCAAGAAGCTGCCGTGCCAGGATTCTGCTTCATGCCAGCTGCAGTGGGGGCCAGACTTTGTGTTTCCATGTCTAGGCAACTGTGGTGGCAGCTTCCTGATCCTAGGATGACAGCCATAGTAGTGTGTTCTTCAACTCCATATATCCCAATTCCCCATGATGCCAACTGGGGCAGTGGACACAGCTCTTCAAACAAGCTGGTCTTTGGAATTCTGGAAGCCTGGCCTAAAGACTGTACCTTCAGCTCTTCCTAAGACTGGGTAAATGCTGAGTTTCCGTACTAAGTATTTTCCTGCTTAAAATACCTCTACTAGCTTGTTTCTTAAACTGAATCCTGTTATGCCATGCCACTGGGCACTGAGCTCAAGTGTTAAACAATGAAAAAAATCACAGCAATCCATGACCATGAAGACAATGCCAGTAATTCCCTCTTTGTTGGGAAATGCTTTTTTAGTAACAGAGGAAAGAATCTGTATCATTTCAGAGCTACACATGGAGAAGAATTAAAAATTCGTGGGAACTAAGATATTTGTGGAATACTTTACAGTTTACACAATAGTTTTACACACATTGTCTAATTTGACACTCAATTTGTGAGTTTTTAAGGTAGGTTTTATAGCGACATTGCTGATATATAGTAAGAGTTTTACTTGGGGTTTAGTAATAGGTAATGGGTTTAGAGATTACTACTGGAAAATATATCTTGGCTATGAACATATTACTTAATATTCATTAACAATGACTTTGTTGGTTTTTTTTTTTTTTTTAAGATTTATTTCAGTGAGAGGGAGAGAAGCAGACTCCCTGCTGAGCGGGGAGCCCAGTGCAGCGCTGGATCTCACAACCCTGAGATCATGACCTCAGCAGAAATCAAAAGAGTTGGACACTTAGCCAACTGAGCCACCCAGGTGTCCCCATTGACTATGACTTTGTAACAAGTAGGTTTTTAAACAGTATTTTTATGCTTGATGCATGAATACTGTGGTTACTACATTAGGCACGAAGCTTCAAATACTGTATAGGGGAAAAAACCTATTTGAATGAATAATAAACCCTTTGAATGGAAAAAAAAAACCCTTATTTTGAATTTAAAATTTGTTTGAATAACAAGTTAGCACCAGGGCCCATTTAGAGAGGGTCAGAAGGAACAAAGAGTTAGCTCAATAACCTTAGAGATCAGTTCCCAAAGACTGAAGCTTGTAGTCTAAGTAATCAGGAATTCTAGTGAAAGGCCTAATATTAGAGACTAATATTGTTTCTCCGCTCCTTTACTAATGAGTCTTACAAGATTCTGAATGCTAGACAATGCTGAAAAGAAACATCAAGAAGTCAGCTCTTAACTCTTCTCAGCAACATGTGACTGTAAAATATTCTCTAGTTCTCCTTAAGTTCCCAGCAGTATTTTCAAGGTCAGACCAGGAGGCAGATGATGAAACTGAAGCTGGAAACCATCACTACACATCTTCCTCCCCAGTCAACTATCCTCCAACCCGGAAGGAGCTGCACTGACACTCAAACATTTTAAATCCTCTCTACGATAAAGATGAAATGTATTAAAGTTCTACATTTTCAACCCGCCAACTGCCACAAAAAAAAAAAAAATTTAAAAAACTAAAAAAAAAAAAAAAAATTTTTAAATAAAAAAGGGATTTGTTTTTTAAAGTATAAAAAATTTTCTTTTTCTTACGTCTACTTGTGAATTTTTTAGTTTTGCTATAAAGTATATCTGTTTGGGGCACCTGGGTGGCTCAGTGGGTTAAGCCTCTGCCTTCAGCTTAGGTCATGGTCTCAGGGTTCTGGGATCACGCCCATCGAGCTCTCTGCTCAGCAAGGAGCCTGCTTCCCCCTCTTTCTGCCTGCCTCTCTGCCTACTTGTGATCTCTGTCAAATAAATAAATAAAATCTTTTAAAAAAAATAAAGTATATCTGTTTGGACCAATTTAATCTGGCAAAAAATGGAATGTGAAATAAGCATGATAGAAGTATTATTTGGGAACGTTCTGGAAAGCAGTTTAGAAATCTATACCAAGACCTTAAAAAAAAGTTTCTGTCCTTTGACCCAAAAATCTCAGAATAACTGGAAGAAATGATGAGAGGTTTGAGCCACAGGGTTAGTACAAACATTATTCATTGCACTATTAATTGTAATAGTAAAAGTCAAAGGTTCACATATAAATTATGACATATACATTCATTTTATGAAATATCACACAGCCTATTATAAAGACTATTTACTATTATGGGAAAATGGATGTAACTAACATACAACATACATGTGTATGACTAGAAGAGAATGTGTCAAAATACTAACATTAATTTTTAAAGGCTAGGATTGTTTTCCTTTAATTTTGATAGGTCTTAAATTTTCTAGAATATTGGTTTTTATCTAATTAAACAGTTTGGAGTTTTGGTTTTTTTTTAAAGATTTTATAAATAATATACATACCCAATGTGGGGCTCAAACTTAACTCCAAGGTGAAGAGTCACCTGCTTCACTGACTAAGCCAGACAGGCGCCCCTTATTTTTAACACTAACTAGATGTTTAATGATATTGTAGAATTACCAATAATTATCATGTGGTAATTATTAATATTATAGTGCGACAATAACATTTCACTATATTCCCAAAAAAAAATGGATGAAAGGATAAAATAATTTAGATGTCACAAAATAATTCCAGCTAGGTGGTAGGAGAGGGGAAAGCAGGGGAGATGGGGGCACAGAAAACTACACTGGCCATGTGCTGACATTGGTTAAAGCTGGGCAACGTTAGGTAAACAGGGGTTCATTATGCTGGTTTCTCTACTTTTATAGATATCTGAAGTTTATCAAAATTAAAAAGTAAGAAAATTAAAAATTTGAAGGGAAGTGAAGCACTAATAAGCACTATTCTGAAATTTTATATAATTAAATCCATTAATCTATCACTGAATAAAGACTAGAAATATCTCACATTAAGAGGATGTCAGCTGATCAGAACTTTCCTTCATATACTTCTGAGCTGTGACTTAAAAAAACAAACAAACAGAAAACAAGGTAAATATTATCTTCATTACACCATCAAATGTAAAATGTGCCAATATTTTAGATTCCTCTAATACTGCCAATTATGACTGTGAGATGCTTACTTGCAGAGATGTTGAAATGTGAAAATATGTACATCTCAGAATTGATGAAACACAGTGAACAGGCCAGATTCAGCCACTGGCCTTCTGGTTTCGGATCTGGGATCAGAGGATCTGAGTATCTATCTGTGTAACCTTTACTTTACTGTGTAACCTTTAAAATAAAGTTTTATCCTTAAAAGAAGAAAAAGGGAAGACAACTTGTGCATGGTAATTACTGAGGAGGATGACATTTTTATTTTCTAATTTGAGAGCACTTAAGCAGTTGGGTTTTGGGAGCTGATGATTCAGATTTACGGTTTGCCCCCATGTCCCTATGCCAATAGGCCTGCAATAACCCCTCAAGTGACCATCAGAACAATGAATCACCACCTCTATCTGAGATGCGAGTGCGCTTCCTGACCACAATGCTGTTTTTCCTGCTAAGTGACAGAAGAACTTTGCAGGGTTGGTCAGATAACCAAGAATAATATCCAGAGGATCACCAGGCACTGTTCTTGCTTTGGTCCATTTTATTTTGATGACTGAAGTTTAACTGGGTTTCCTTCACCTTATTTCATATAAACTTAATTGGTATCAAGGCAAAGGTTTTCCCTAAAACTACTTATCATTTCAGTTCATTCATCATAAATTAAAAAAAAAAAAAATACACTCAGATATTCACAGGGTTCAGGGGGTAACCAATCTTTCAAAAGGCGAGAATCCTAAATAAAATAGTTTAAACCAAAGCTCTACACGTATAAACTGTAGACACAACAGACAAAGTACACATTAAATATACAATTTTAATATTGTACCAACTACTTTACTTTTCAAAGTAGGCTTCTCTTCTCTTCCGGAGCTCTTCTGAAGTAAGATGTGTATCTGAGGTGGGTGGAGTATCTTGAGATATGCTTCTGGAACTACCTGAAAACAAAAGAAAACAGAATAAAAAACTAAATTTTTTTAAAAGATTAAAAACTAAAAAATTTTTTTAAAAGATTCTGTTTATTTGAGAAAGAGAGAGAGAGAATGAGAGAGAAAGAGAGCACGAGAAGGGGGAGGGTCAGAGGGAGAAGTAGACTCCCTGCTGAGCAGGGAGCTGATGCGGGACTCCATCCCAGGACCCCAGGATCAAGACCTGAGCCAAAGGCAGTCAGTTAACCAACTGAGCCAGCCAGGCGCCCCCTTTATTTACCAATTTAAGCAACCCTATGTTTATACTTATTTGAGCAAGTTTTTGAAGTTTTCCTCTTAAAAATATTGTGCTACTATTCTATAAATATAAGAAAGGCTCTGAAACTTTCAAGGACAAATCTGAATAAGGCAGTTCATATATAATCCATGTCCACACCCATCTGTGGCATAGCGGATGTGAGGATGTAAGTCCAACAGCCAGCCTGGAAGGAAGAGCCATTAACATCACACGTGTGTGCCCTCTTTAACTTATTAGAAATGAATGGGCTCTTTCAACTATAAACAACTTAAAGTGGTTGACTGGAAACCCATTCTCTGTATTCCTCTAATCTAAAATACTCGCATGCTATATATACCAAGTCAAGGAAGTGTGTGTCCCTGTTCTCACTTAGTAACTGCACCAAGCACAGATCCTGCTCAGATGGTGAAATAAAGCAGGAAGAAAGGTGAAGATCCCCAAAATACCTAAAATTATAAAAGCTGCTGTCTGTTCATTGTTGGGCTAATCGAGCAGGGCTCTACTAATCAAAAATGGGATTACACACACATGAAGCACTCCAAGATGTGCCAGGAGGCAGGAGAATTCAGGATAGAAAGGATAATTTTCATAGTAACATAACTTCAATTTTGTTTAGATATTTAAGAAATTCCATTGAGTAATCTCATTAAGCAGAAGGCAAATTCACATTAATTAGATGAAAACAAAACAGCCGAAAAAAAACCCACGCATACCTTTCAGGAAGCCTCTCTGAGCTATATCCCAGACAATTCCCTCTGCCTGGACTCCCTCAGGGATACATCTTCATTCTCCTTATGTCACTGTCAAGGTGGGCCCATCCAAGTGGGCTTAAGTTGTTAAGCTGCACAGCCACTAAGTTAGACTTTTTAAATATTTTCTGCCCAGGCCTTCCTTTGTATCCAACAGCATACATTTACAGAACAGCTGGTCTGGGAAGGGCCTCCCTGCATTTTGCCCAAAAAGATTAAGCTCCATTTATTGTTGTGCTAGTACAGTATTATAACCAAATGGAAAAACCAGCATAAAAACATAACTAGTCCTAATATAATTTAGGTTGTAAAAAGTTACTTATATTATAAGAAAGCTAAAAGAATAGCTGGCTGTATGTACATAGTTACTGCTCCTGTAGTAATTGTTAAAGAACTTTTACCAACAGTACGTTTACTACCAGGGGAACAAAGAATGATCTGAATCAGCCCTTCAACAACAAATGAAGTACACATCCAAACATCGCGACCTTGCATACTGAGCTGAATAGCCCTGCGGAGATCTGCTTCTTCATCTTCCATGTCAATTTCTTGGCGACTTAGTGCCAAAGCCCTCTGCAAATCTTCCTCATCTTCGTCCAACATGGCCGACCCGTCATTTGCTTCTAAGACTCGTTCCAGATCTGTTTTCTGGACTCTGAAGAACAAAAACAGATAGTAACTGCAGATCAGTCTTCTGTTTTGGATGAAACATAGAGACACTTACAAATGAAAAATATTTTTAAATAATTTTTTTAAGATTTTATTTTTAAGTAATCTCTACACCCAACATGGGGCTCACACTTACATTTGTTTTTTTTAAGTAATCTCTACATCCAATGTGGGGCTTAAACTCACAACCCCGAGATTGAGAGTTATATGATCCACGGACTGAGCCAGCCAGTTGCCCCCAAAGAGTCTATGTAAGTCAAGAATTACACATTTTCTGGCAGAGCATCTCATAATATAAAGATCATGCTGGGGCGCCTGGGTGGCTCAGTGGGTTAAGTCTCTGCCTTTGGCTCGGGTCATGGTCTCAGGGTCCTGGGATTGAGCCCTGCAGTGGGCTCTCTGCTCGGCGTGGGGCCTGCTTCCCTCTCTCTCTCTGCCTGCCTCTCTGCCTGCTTGTGATCCCTCTCTGTCAAATAAATAAATAAATAAAAATCTTTAAAAAAAGAAAAAAAGATCGTGCTGTGATTTGGATCTAAGCTAATTAAGTAATTCAAAGAACTGATTCAAGTTTGAACCAAAAAACTTCACTAAAAATATAACAAGTCTAAAAAGAAAAAAATCACCAACAATAAAAGGACCACACACCCGAAGTAAGCATGAAAATGTAATTCTAGGGGGTCTCTGGCTGACTTAGTACAGCATGCAGCTCTTGATCTCGGCCTTGTGAGTACAAGCCTCATCCTGGATATAGAGATTACTTAAAAAAACAAAATCTTTAAAGAAAAATAAAGAAAATGTAATTCTTGTGATGAAATACTATCATATACTCCATACTGTAGGTTTAATTTTACCTCTGTTCTTTCAGTTGTGCTAATTCTTCTCCGATAAGTTTTGGTCTCTGCATCTGTTGGACCCTGATCATCTGTAGAAGTTGGTCAGCTTCACAATCTGGCAGATCACCCTTAACAACAAATATAGAATAACCTAAAAAAAAGGCAAAAATACACTAAAACAGCTAGTAAGAGATTAAAAATAGGTTTAAAATGACAGCAGATGGAAAGGCAGCACAGTAGAGTGGAAAGAATACAAACTGAAGGGTGGGGAAGACGTGGGTTCAAATAATGGTTCTTACACTTACTGGCAGGGTGATCTTGGACAAACTACTGAAAGTTTCTAAGCCCCACTTTCTTCATCTGCAAGATGGGAATAGCCATCTCATAGAGCGACTGTGAGGAATAAATGAAATGTCTGCAAAGGACCCTACCAAGAGAATGTGTGCCCAAGGAGACTACTCACTAAATGCTAACAGAAAGGCAGGTAAAGGAGTGGGGAAGAGCAAGGAATTTGGAATCAGATGGCCAGGGTTTTGGTCCTAGCTCTTCCAGTTCCAAGACTGAGCATGGTCTTTGGTGAATCAGTGTACCCTGCTACATCTCAGTTTTTGCCATTGTTAAACTAATGATACTGGTACCTTCCTCAGAGGGCTGTTGTAAGGATACAGCCAGATAATGTGTGTAATAATGTGAAATATGGGTAAAATGAATCATGTAGAAAAAGCCGACCCCCCACCCTGATGCACACCTACACACGCACACACTCACGGGCACACGCACACACAACCCCCTCCTTGCTGAAAACAGGAGCTGAGAAAACAAGGCTCAAAACCCAGTCAAGGTGTTGCTGATGTGGTTCATATTTTGATGTAGAAATCACTTAAGAATGACGAAAGGAGTTCAAGTTGAGAGAAAACCGCAAGTCAGACTCTAAAAATCTCCTGTGGAAAAGGAGGATCACAGATAAATGCAAAAGAGCAGGAGGGAGAGTTTACTCCAGGGTCAGGTGTTTTATTTTAGCTTTTTAATTAATGAATGAATTAATTGATTAATTTTTTAGGGTCAGGTATTTTAAAGGAGCTAGAGTTTTCAGCAAAGGACAGTGGCCCAAGAGGGGCAAGGAGAAGCAGGAAGATTACCCACCCCCAACCCTTAGCCATGGGGTCTGTGGGGTCTGGAAGGAAAAAAAGCCACACTTAGTGGGGCTGCTAAGGAAGCAGCATCCTCAGGTGAGGGCAAAGTATCAGTGAAAATTCTGCCTGGATGGTGTAATCCAAATCACAGATTAAGGTTCACCAAGATGATTTCACTGCCATAAAGTTCTTTTTATACTTAAACCTAATAGAGCTAGTTTTATTTAGCTACTTCGAAAGATAACATTGTAAAAATTTCAGTCTTTATTTACCTTCCTGTTGTAATTGAGCCAAGAAAAGTGCAAGGTATGTGTCTGATATTAATTCTGGACCCGTCAAGAGAGAATTCAAGTTGAACCACTGGAAAAAAAATTGTAAATATTTAAGTTAATGTACATTATAAGTAATAAGGAAGTTCCACGTGTTAAGAATATAACATGTCTAAACTTATTAAGACTATCTAAATACTGAAAACATTGTCAAACCAAGATTTTTTAAAAGTAATAATGAGATTTTTAAGAACTGAGATAAGCATTGCAGATTTATCAATATTAAATGCCTTTAAAAAATGTTTAAAAATAGAATTTTGCTTTAAGTCATAAATTTTAAATCTCCCACCCCCAAAAAGAGTATAGAAACTAAGTCAGTACTTTAAAGTATCTTTATTGATAGGTATAATTGAATCTTTTTTCAAAGTATCGGCCCAACAAAATCCTTATCACATTATACTGAAGAAAAATAAACTACACAAAATTTTCCCACTGCTGATAATTTTGGTCAAAAGATTTCAGGGGTGCCTGGGTGGCTCAGTCAGTTAAGTGTCTGACTCTTGGTCTCAGCTCAGGTAATGATCTCAGGGCTATGAGATGGAGCCCCATGTTCGGCTCCAGGTTCAATGCAGACTCTACTCAAGGATTCTCTCTCCCCCCTGCCCCTCTTCCTGCTCCTGCACACGCTCTCCCCCCCTTTCTCAAATAAATAAAATTTAAAAAGATTTCAATTGTGAGAAAACTAGACATTCCAGGAAGAGAATTCATAATCGCCAATTATCTTACAAACATCACTAAGCCACTATCACATGTAATTAAGATCATTTAGTCACTACTTCACAGGACTCCTAATTTAACCCACAAGATCCAGAAGTTTCAAAAATTACTCAGCATCATGACCTACTACGTTTCCTTGATTTTGACAGATACAATGCTTTTCCAGTCATTCATTTTGCCAAAGACAACATGCCAATGGCCAACAGACACATGAAAAGATGCTCAACGTCACTTTTCATCACAGAAATGCATATCAAAACTACCATGAGATATCAGCTGTCAGAATGGCTAAAATCAAACACATAAGAAACAACAAGTGTTGGCAAGGATGAGGTGAAAGAGGAACCCTTGCGTGGGAATGCAAGCTGGTGCAGCCACTGTGGAAAACAGTATGGAGGTTCCTCAAAAAATTAAAAATAGAACTACCCTACAATCCAGTAATTCCACTACTGGATATTTACCCAAAGAATACCAAACACTACTTTGAAAAGATATATGCACCTCTATGTTTACTGCAGCATTATTTACAAGAGACAAATTATGGAAGCAGCCCAAGTGTCCACCGACAGATGAATGGCTGAAGATAGAAGATAGATACACACACACACACACACACACACCCCTGGGATATTACTCAGCCATAAAAAAAAGAATGAAATCTTGGGGCACCTGGGGGGCTCAGCTGGATAAGCCTCCGACTGTTGATTTTGGCTCAGGTCATGATCTGGAGGTCAAGAGGTCAAGCCCTAAGTCTAGCTCTGTGCTTAGATCAGAGTCTGCTTAAGACTCTCTCTCCCGGGACGCCTGGGTGGCTCAGTTGGTTAAGCAGCTGCCTTCGGCTCAGGTCATGATCCCAGCATCCTGGGATCGAGTCCCACATCAGGCTCCTTGCTCGGCAGGGAGCCTGCTTCTCCCTCTGCCTCTGCCTGCCACTCTGTCTGCTTGTGCTCACTCTCACTCCTCTCTCTCTCTGACAAATAAATAAATAAAATCTTAAAAAAAAAAAAAAAAAGACTCTCTCTCCCTCCCCTCTGGCTCTCCCCCCACAACTCATGCTCTCTCTCTAAATAAATAAATAAATCTGAAAAAAAAAAAAATGAACTCTTGCCACTTGCCACAACATGGATGGATCTAGAGAGTATAATAATAAGTGAAATCATTAAAAAAAGGGGGGGGGGTGCCTGGGTGGCTCAGTAGGTTAAAGCCTCTGCCTTCAGCTCAGGTCATGATCTCAGGGTCCTGGGATCAAGCCCCGCATCAGCCTCTCTGCTCAGCGGGGAGCCTGCTTCCCCCTCTCTCTCTGCCTGCCTCTCTGCCTACTTGTGATCTCTGTCTGTCAAATAAAAAAAAAAAAAAAAGTAAGTGAAATCAGTCAGAGAAAAACAAATAATATATAATTTCACTCATATGTGGAATTTAAGAAACAGAACAAAGGAACAAAGAAAAAAAGAGACAAACCAAAAACAGACTTTTTTTTTTAAAGATTTTATTTATTTATTTGAGAGAGAGAGATCACAAGTAGGCAGAAAGGCAGGCAGGCAGAGAGGAGGAAGCAGACTTCCGGCTGAGCAGAGAGCCCGATATGGGGCTTGATCCCAAGACCCTGAGACCATGACCTGGGCTGAAGACAGAGGCTTAACCCACTAAGCCACCCAGGCACCCCAAAAACAGACTCTTAACTACAAAGAACAAACTGAAGGGATGGGTGAAACGGGTGAAGGTGATGAATACACTGACTGTGAGCAGCACTGGGTAATGTACAGAGTCGCTGATTCACTGTACTCCACACCTGAGACTAATGCAACGCTGCATGTTAACTACACCGGAATCAAAAACATACACAGGGAAAAAAAAGAAACTTTTCCAGTCATCTTTTTTGTTATACAAGAACCTCATACAAAAGACTATGTAATGAGAAATATAACTATAAACAAAAATAGAAATTAGAGCCAAAGATAAGTCAAAATGATAATATTTCTTGTATTTGTCAAAGATAAAATAATTTAAAATGTGAAAACTCAGTTTTATTTACTATTTTTTTTTAAGTTTCATTTAATTGTTTGAGAAAGAAAGACAGAGAGTGAGTGAGAGTGTGTGGGGAGGGACAGAGGGAGAGAGAATGTTCGAGCACGCTCCTTCCTCAGCGGGCTGGATTTCACGAATCATGAGATCAGACTTAAGCCAAAATTAAGACTTGGACAGTTAACTGACTGAGCCACCCAGGCACCCTAAAAATTCAATTTTAAAGAGTTAAAATTTTGGGGATGGCTGTGTGGCTCAGTCAGTTAAGCGTCTGTCTTCAGCTCAGGTCATGATCCTAGGGTCTTGGGACTGAGCCCCACATTGGGTTCCTTGCTCAGTGGGGAGCCTGCTTCTCCCCCTGCTTATGTGCTCTCCTGCACTCTTTCTCTCTCTGACAAATAGATAAATAAAATCTTTAAAAAAAAATTAAGAACTAAAATTTTTACAACCTATCAAAATAATGATGTTAAGTTTATATGCAAATCAATATAAAGGAACTTCTGGGATCTAAGTTTTCAGATCTTAAAGACATCTAGTGATTACCTTATACAGAAAAAGTAAGGAATACTTAATTACATTTTTAAGAAATATAAATAAAAGCCAAGGGTGAAACAATCTTGGCGGCGTCCTCCATAGTCTTTCCCTAGAGTTGATTTCCATTCAGTTCAGCCTCTAATGAGCCACACTGCCTTCCCTGCTCTTTGTAACTCAGGAGGGACCTTTAGGGATAACCATGTCACATGAAGCTGCCTCTAGGTAGCTGACTTAAAAGGTAACAGTACAGTTCCTGCTTTTGAATGATCTCATTGATTTAATTCAATGCACTCATTCCTGATTTCATTTTTTTTGTTCTGTATTATTTTTTAAAAGATTTTATTTATTTATTTCAGAGAGAGAGAGAGAGAGAGAGAGAGACATAATACAAGTAGGCAGAGCAGCAGGCAGAGAGAGAGGGGGAAGCAGGCTCCCCACCCAGCAGAGAGCCCGATGCGGGGTTTGATCCCAGGACCCTGAGATCATGACCTGGGCCGAAAGCAGAGGTTTAACCCACTGAGCAACCCAGGTGCCCCTGCCCTGTTTTTTTTTTTTTTTTTAAGTTTTACGGGGATGTAACTGACATGCAAGAAATCGCACACATTTAAAATGTCCAATTTGAAGTTTAACATATCTACACACCTAAGAAACCATCACCACAACCAAGTTTCTGGTGCCCCGTATGATCCTAATCTCTCACTGCTCCTTGCCTTCCTCATCCCCAGGCAACCACTGGTCAATCTGTTTTCTGTATCTATAGGTTAGCTTGCATCTTCTAAACCTTTATGTAATAGAACCATCCACTACGTAGTATTTTGTGTCTGGCTTCTTTCACTCAGCTTAATTATTTTTAGATCCACCCATGTTATTGAACATACCAATAGTTTCTTTCTTTTTATATTAGATCATTTACAATAATCCTCTTTTGAAAGTTCAAAATTCTAAAAAAAAGGACTTTAAATAATTGTTTCAAAAGTGGTATCATGTATATAAAGATGTTTGGTTATTGTTTACAAAAATGATATCTTAAGTACATTTCTTGATATTCTTTTTTGAAACTGCCCCCCACCCCAAACCAGAAATGACTTCATGTAGATATACGTATTACATGGCATTCTGGCATGTGAATAATTCTGATATGCTAAAGCTAACATAACTGAAAAACTTTTACTCATGTTGGACATTGTTCTAGGCTTCGTGACACTATTATACACTAAACACAAATCTATAAAAGTCACCATTAACTGGATTAACATCTTTATCACATAAAAACGCACTAAAAGTAACCACATCTGTATTGTATTAAATAGAAACTTTTTCTTATGATATAGTTAAATTGTGCAGTTGACCCTAGCTAGGGGTGCTGACCCCTTCCACAGTTGAAAATCCACATGTAACTTTTGACTCCTCAAAAAACTCAACTACTAATAGCCTACTGGTGACTACATGCCTTACTGCTAACATGAACAATTAACACATATTTTGTATAATGTATTATTTATGTACCTTTTTTTTTTTTAAGTAGGCTCCATGCCCAACACAGGCCTTGAACCCGCAACTCTGAAAGTTCTAAGTGTTCTAAGAGTCGCATGCTCTATGACCAGCCAAGTGTCTCTTATATACTTATTTTTACAATAAAGCTAGAGAAAAGAAAATGTTACTATGAAAACCATACAGAGAATACATTTACTGTATTGTATTGTTAAAAAAAAAAATCCATGTGTAAGTGGACCCATGTAGTTCAAACTCACACTGTTCAAGAGCCAACTCTGCATGGTTGTTATAAATAAATCTATAAGGGAAACTGATACTGTCTTCTTTTTTTTTTTAAGATTTTATTTATTTATTTAACAGAGAGAGAGAGAGAGAGACAGGGAGAGAGGGAACATAAGCAGGGGGAGTGGGAGAGGGAGAAGCAGGCTTCTCACAGAGCAGGGAGCTTGATGCGGGGCTCAATCCCAGAACCCTGGGATCATGACCTGAGCCGAAGGCAGACGCTTAACGACTGAACCACCCAGGTGCCCCAAGGAAACTGATACCATCTTTTAATACAGGAAATCTCGGGGCGCCTGAGTGGCTCAGTCGTTAAGTGTCTGCCTTCAGCTCAAGTCATGATCCCAGGGTCCTGGAATCGAGCCCCACATCAGGCTCCTTGCTCGGCAGGGAGCCTGCTTCTCCCTCTCCCACTCCCCCTGCTTATATTCCCTCTCTCACTGTCTCTTTCTGTCAAATAGATAAATAAAATCTCAATTAAAAAAAAGAAATAGCAAATCTGTCTATCAAGATTGAAACCATACCACATACACACATTACTGGTAAGTTTCTTCACCTTTAAGGTACCAATCCTTTACATTATAGCTGCAAATGGAGTGCAAAATGAGAAAAAAGAGAGGGAAGGGGACAAACATTACCTGTTTCCCTAATTTTCTAACTGTAAACCAGTGTTCTTTGTAATTGCATATAAATGATCTTTCATTTCTAGAAAAAGAAAAAGATACATACACAAGTTGAAATAGTAGAGTTCATATTCATTTACTTTATCTACTGGCAAGTATTATAAAAAACATTAGGATTATGCTCACAGTTAGGGATCACTGGTTTTTAAGAAATTACAAAACAGTATAAATCTCTCTGCAGATTAGCGGTGCCAGGCACACACACTGGCCTCACACAGCATTTAAGGATCAGCTCCGACACTGAGGTGTGGGGAAGGCTCAGTGGGCAGATGTTCACGACATCCCCAAAAGATGTAATGGGAAACCAAGGGAATGAAACAGGGATCATCAAAACAAAAGCATTCAGAATAAACTTTTCTTCTTTAAGAAATTTTAACTTTAAAAATCAAATTTAGGAAAAGCAAAATAAAATCTTACATGGGATCGATCCTGAGCCTCTGATACTCCGGACTGTTGAAGAGAATTAGTTCTAAACCCCAAACTTTCAAGGCATTGCTTATAACCTGTTAAAAAAAAATAGCAACTTTCCATAAGCTAAACCATCAATTCCAAATTTAAGTAGTGTAGGCATGTTAGGGTATAAACAACTGTATTTTATATATAATTTTCCCCAGAAGGTTATGGTTTTTAAAAAAAGTGTGTGTGTATAGCTGCATCACTAAATCCATAGAAGAACAAACGTAGCATTAAGGGAGTGCTATTTACACTAGGTTTCTGGAACGTTCCAGAGAAGCACACAATTCCTAAAGAGAACTGCCTCAAAAATCCAGATGTACATTCTATCCAGTGGGTACTATTCTTAAAACTAGTCCAATATACACATGCGATAATTTGGCTGCTACGGGTCCTACTTTAGAAAAGTTATATTCAACTCACTATCTAGAGGTTTCGGTAGTGATAAAAATACTGTCTATTAAAAAGAGTTTTTTCTGGGAATTTCAACAGAAGCTTTCAGAATTTAAGCTTCTGTTATCATGGGTTTATAATTTGTAGGGGGAAAAACCCCCCACAAAAACATACCTGATTACTTCAAACTGAGAAAACAAAAAGCTTTCTGAGAATTCACCCTCTGCCCTCCAAGGCAGCCAATGAAGCCGGAAGTGAAGCAGGTACCTGCGCCGACACACAGTGAACGCAGTGCAGTGGGCAAACGGGAGTGGGCACCAAGAGCAGCACTGCACGCACAGGCAACGGCAGGTGCTGGGCCTGCCCCGGCCTCCTCCAGTTCTGCAGCAGCCGCAGAGGGCTGCAGGCCACCATGGAGTGCTGGACGGACAGGCCGCTGCATAAGGAGTCCGGCAGGACAGCACAAGGGAGTGAGACAGAGATATGTGTATAAAAAGACTCCTCATGAGAGCTTCTGAAAGAACTCTGGACACACCTCTCAACCTCTCAGGGGTCAGAAACAGAATGAAAGACCCAAAGAGAAGATAAAAGATCTCACCAGTACATGTATAATCATCCAGAGAATTCAAGGGGAGACTTAAGTTGCAAAAAAGAAAACCAGCAGAAGCCTTAGACCACAATAAAGGAATCCAATCCTGGTAGGTGGATTTAAATGGAAGGCAGTGAGGAATTGCGTTTTCTCAAATTTACACAAGTAGGAAGCGCGAAATACTGCAACTTATTGGAATTATGGTTATCAGCATTCAGATGTAAATTAAATAGTCTCCTTTCAAAAAGCTCTACTCTAAAAATGAAGGTTCTGGGGCACTTGGGTAGCTCAGTCGGTTAAGCGTCTGACTCTTGATTTCAACTCAGGTCTTGATCTCAGGGTGGTGAGTTCAAGCCTCACACTGGGATCCAGGCTAGGCATGGAGTCTACTTAAAAAAATAAAAAATAATAAAATAAAATAAAATGAAGCATCTACAATCCTAATTTTCATGTTTATCTCTATAAAAATCTAGTACTCTAGAGTATAATCTTTTTTCCACTTTTTTCCTTGTGCTCTATAGCTCATTTTTACTTTTTATTTATTTATTTTTTAAAAAAGATTTTATTTATTTATTTGACAGACAGAGATCACAAGAAGATGGGGGGGGGGGGCAGAATGCTGAGCAGAGAGCCCAACGCCAGGCTTGATCCCAGTACCCTGAGATCATGATCTGAGCTGAATGAAGGCAGAGGCTTAACCCACTGAGCCACCCAGGTGCCCGTCATTTTTATTTTTTTAATAATTGTACACTCTTAGACACCATCTACTGGAGGAATTTCTGAAGGTCATATCATTACACTGACCATGAAAGGCTGTGAAAAGATATTCACATCAACCCTATCCTTAGCTTGAACAGTGCCTGGGAGATAAACAACCCTTAGAACACGCTTTGACTACTTACTTGAATAGAGAAAAAACCACTGTCATCCATATTTCCAGAAGGCTGCTGTTTAATTTGGATAGGTAGTTGAGGCAGAGGTTGAGGGTGGGGAGAGAAGGATAAAAACTGTCATTAGTGCGCATATTTAAAATAACATCTTGTGCATTCCCATTTACACAGTCAAGAGCACAATTATAATTAACAAGTCAGAGCCCCATAGGAAGAATGGCGCATCCTTTTCTAAACAGTACCCACATTAAAAAACAAAAAACAATAAACAAAAACATGATTTAGTGGGTTTAAAATCAGTACCTGTAAAAATGTGCGATAGTCTTCACTAGTAACTCCTCCTTCTGCCATTCTCATCCTCTCTTCTTCATCTAGCTGATGTGCAATTGAAGATAATTCCACAGGGCTAAAATATTCTCCTTGCAATAGATTATTCAAGCAATGTTGAGCACAAAGTGAGCCTTCTTGCTAATATTTCCAAAAGAAAAAATTCAAATGTGACTGGTTTAACAAATTTGTACAGTAGCTTCCTCTAAAGAGGAATTTAATCATTAACTTAACGCTGCCAAACAGAACCGTTTGGCTTTAGATGAGTATGATTAACATAAATGCAGGAGTTTTCATTTGCTAACACTTATTTCATTATTTTACCACTAATAAAACTATAATTAGTTAACTATATGAACAAAAACTTGAGAATGATTTTTTTTTTAGATTTTTTAAAAAATTTATTTGATAGAGATCATAAGCAGATAGAGAGGCAGGTAGAGAGAGAAAGGGGAGAGCAGGCTCCCTGCTGAGCAGAGAGCCCTATGTGGGGGATCGATCCCAGGAGATCATGACCTGAGCAGAACGCAGAGGCTTAACCCACTGAGCCACCCAGGCGCCCCTTAAGAATGATTTATATTAAACAAATATCACTCTCTATCAAATATGACAAATTTCATACTTTACTAGAAACTACTCTATAAAAAACATTAGCACCTCTCATTTTCAGTACCTTAAATACATACATCTTCGGAGACTCCAAAGCAAATTAAAAATGCTGAAAGGGAATTTTAATCCCTAGAACATTTGTATTCTTTTACCAAGACATTCTACCCATCTAAATGCTTATTCAAGGAGGAGTGCCTGGGTGGCTCAGTCATTAAGCGTCTGCCTTCGGCTCAGGTCACGATCCAGCATCTGGCTCCCTGCTTAGCTGGAAGCCAGCTTCTTCCTCACTCCCCCTGCTTGTGTTCCCTCTCTCGCTGTGTCTCTCTCTGTCAAATAAATAAATAAAATCTTAAAAAAAAATGCTTATTCAAGGAATTTGAAATCAATGAACAAAAGAATTTTAAGAATTACTACAGGTAAGAAAGATCCCATTTGATGTTAATGAAGACTGTAGCTAAGAGAGCCAAGGTTCTCTTTGGGGAACTCTGCACAAAATGTGTATGCAGTACAGTACAATGGACAAAACTTCCAAAAACCACCCCTGGAGCTCATTTCCAGACAAGCCAGTAAGGGGAGCTGCATCCACGAAACCACAGGATCTTCGAGATCACCACCCTCCTATGGTGCGGGGTGGAGGGAATACAACTTCCTGCGGGCCCAGGGTCTTCAGGTGCTGGGCGGCTGGCTCTCACACCACTGGCTCCCCAAATCTAAATCCAAGCTGCCTGGCACTGAGCAGTCTGTCTATCACCCTGCTCCCCACAACAAGGCCACTCTCCCATGCTTGCCTTGTAAGAAGGGAGACAGACTGGTGGGTGAGATCTCTTCCTGTGAACACAGATCCCTCTGCGGAATGATGGAAGAAGATGACAACACTTTTCTTTTCCTGCTAACCTTGCCCTCTAGTTCTTTTTCCCCAGTAAAGTCTTCCCCAGCCTGTCTTACCTTGTGCAGTTTGTTCTGAGCTACGTTACTCAAGAGATGGTGACCCCAGAGAGCAACACCTTGCAAGATACATATTTTTCCTGATGAATTAATTTTCTAGGAACAAGATTCAGCTTCTGAAAATGATACAGGGTATATGTATACAACAGAACAGGAAGGGAGCATTGAGACCATCTGAGTGTGAGACAGGGGACTGAGATAAACTCATCTTCAAATTCTAGTACAGAATAGGTACTTCACCTGAAGATAAAGACACAATCTTTCCCTCAAGTCACAGCTACATAGTGAGAGAGAACTTATATTGACCTTGTTTCCCTCTTACTGTATTCCTATTGCCAAAAAGCAACTCCTTCTGAAAAATAAAATGTGAATTGAAGGGATATACAGACATCCTACTAATAATATTCTACTGTACTGAAAGATGGGCAAGACAAAGAAGTATTCACAAGAAGATAGTCAAATGGCTAAAAAACACAAAAAGATGTTTCACTTCATTAACCATCAGGGAATGACATTGTAAAACCACAACGTCACTACTACAGACTCTCCAAAATGCCTAAAATGTTGGAGATTAGAAACATTAAAACCACTGTATGCCGCTGGTGGACATTAAATTGCACACCCACTCAGGAAAACTATTTGGAGTATCTACAAAGCTTAACATATACCAACTCTACGATCTAGCAATTCCACAACTATGTGCATAATGCCAACATTAGAAATGTAAACATACATTTATCAAAAGACATCTATAAAAGAGCCACTATTCGTAACGTTCCCAACCCAAACCACCCAGATGCCATCAGAGTAGAACAGGTTAATTGTGTTATATTCACAAGGGAATACTATATGACAATGACAATGAATTAACTACAGCTACCTGCAACGGTATGGATCAATCGATGTTAAAGAAGACAGATTCAAGGGGCACCTGGGTAGCTCAGTTGGTTAAGCATCTGACTTCTATTTATTTTTTATTTTTTAAAGATTTTATTTATTTATTTGACAGACAGAGATCATAAGTAGGCAGAGAGGCAGGCAGAGAGAGAGAGGAAGAAGCAGGCTCCCTGCTGAGCAGAGAGCCCGATGCGGGGCTCGATCCCAGGACCCTGAGATCATGACCTGAGCTGAAGGCAGAGGCTTTAACCCACTGAGCCACCCAGGTGCCCCAGCATCCAACTTTCAACTTCAGCTCAGGTCATGATCTCAGGGTCATGGGATTGAGCCCTGCATCGGGCTCTGCTCTCAGCACAGTCTGCTTGAGATTCTCTCTCCTACCCCCTCTTGCCCTCCCCCTGCTCAAACTTTCTCTCTAAATAAAATATTTAAAAAAAAAAAAAAAAGAAGACAGACTCAAAAGAACACACACTATATGATTCTATTTACAAAGCTCAAAAACAGGCAAAACTCATCTATGACATTAGAATTCAGCATAGCAATTAACCTTGCAGGGGTGAAGGTGGGGCAGAGGGAGAGTATCTGGAAGATGGCCTAAGGGGAGCTTATAGAATGCAGATAAATGTTCTGTTACCCGATCTAAGAATTATTTACATTATTTATGTGTTCACTTGGTGAGACCTCACTGAGCTGTACTCTGATGATCTGTGTGCCCCTAACCTGTTTTTGTTACACTTAAAAAAATTCAAGTAACAACAAAAAGACCTCTGCTAAGATACAGCTATTTTCACATATCAAGAGCTCCCTACTACGGTGACTAGACACTGGATTTTCTGGGAACAGTTCTAATGCAAATTTTCTGTCCAGCTGACAGGCTACATGCCTCAGCTTGGTACTCTCAAACTACAGTCATCACACTGAATACATACATTGAAATTGTGAATCCAACTATTAGTTTAAAACTTCTCTCTATAAAAAAACTAAAGAAAGTCTCTATAAAAAAGCCTTGAAATACAAAAAAAATAAGCATTTAATATCAAACCTTGTCTAAGTAAAACTGTACTGCTATAGGAAACATCAAGTTCTGAACTTCTAATATGATTTAATGGAAGAAAAGAACTGTTCTGTCCAAATTTAAAATCATTTTTTAAAGTCACAAGATGAATCAAATTCTGTATGAACCAAAAAAAATTGCACAATGGCCCCACCTAAGATTATGCATCCCTGCGCCCAACTTATCCCCACCCACCTCTTTCTCATGGAACTTCAACCAAAGTTAGATAGAAGTTTATCTGTGCAGTAGTCAAAATTCAGTGGTACTGAAATTCCATGATTTCAGGCCCAGACTTATTGTGCTGGGATCAGAGGATGAACAAACTAGGATATTTTATTTTATTTTTAAGATTTTATTTATTTATTTGAGAGAGAGAGAGAAAGCACAGGGCAGAGGAAGAGGGAAAAGAAGACTCCCCACTGAACAGGGAGACCCACGCAGGGCTCAATCCCAGGACCCTGAGATCATGACCTGAGCTGAAGGCAGATGCTTAACCCACTGAGCCCCCAAGATGTCCCTACCAAGGTGTTTTATAAAACCATAAATAGTGGGGCGCCTGGGTGGCTCAGTGGGTTAAAGCCTCTGCCTTCAGCTCAGGTCATGATCCCAGGGTCCTGGGATTGAGCCCCACATCAGGCTCTCTGCTCAGCAGGGAGCCTGCTTCCCCCTCTCTCTCTGTTTGCCTCTCTACCTACTTGTGATCTCTATCTGTCAAATAAATAAATAAAATCTTAAAAAAAAACCCAAAAAACAAAAAACCAAAACCATAAATAGTAACTGGAACCACATCACTCCCTTACTGTCACCAAAGTCTTCAGGACCAACCTGCCACTAGTTCAAATTCCCAGAGATACTATTGTTTACAACAGATTACAATAGAAACCAGGCATAAACCTAACAGTGTGTGCTCAGAAATGGCCTAACCTAAAGGGCCACGCCATCAACCTAGCAGATCTTCATCCCATCTCAGGGATGATAAGGTCTCACTCCCTATTATAAGGTTCAGCGAACACATGCATCTGAATAAAAACAACAGCCAGTATGTCTATACTGCTGGCTAGGAAGCCTTCCAAGTGCTTATAACCGAGGTGGACACTTTCCTATCCTCTCACCACAGAGGAGGAAACTGGAGCAGAGAGACATAACAAGTAACTTGCCCAAGATCGTATGGGTAGTAGATGGCAGAGGTAGGATTCAAACTCAGGCAGAAGTTTCATGTCTATGATATTATTACTTCCTCAAACCACTCATTTGGAATTTGGTTATTCCCAAACCTCAACTATCCTAAATACAATTATGAACCAACAATCACAGTCAAATATCACAGTCAAAGCTCAGCACCTTTTAAGTATTTTCAAATACAATCCCCAAAAGTTTGATTATCATTCTCAGTTTACATTACATTAAAAGTACCAATTGAGATGGCACAGTGACTGTACCAAGAGCAGGTAGCAACAGAAAAAGTAACAAAAATGACAGCAGACACCAGAACCAAAACAAAAACCAAAACACCCAGCGGTTAGTGGCCATTTAGTATTAGGATTTAAGCTAGGGGTTGGCAAACTCTAGCCTATAGACAAATACAACCTGCTCCAGTAGCTAAGAATGGTTTTTATTATTTTATTTTTTAAAAAAATTTTAAAGATGTCTTTATTTATTTTAGAGAGAGGGAGCGTGCATCTAAGGAGGGAGGAGGATAGGGGGAGAGGGAGAAAGAATCTGAAGCAGACTCTGTGCTCAGTATGGAGCCCCATGCGGGCCTGGACCACACAACCCCTGATATCATGACCTGAGCTAAGACCAAGAGCCAGCTATGCAACTGACTGAGCTACCCAGGTGCCCCGGGGTTTTACGATCTTAGATGGTTGGGTAACACACCCATACACACATTAAACAAGGATATGTGAGATACCATAGATAGCCTAGAAAGCCTAAAATATCTAAAAAGAAATTATTTACTTTAGATAAATAGCACCACACACATCTTAGAAGCTCAAGAAATTCTCGATTCAGTCAAATATTTATTGAGCAATTACTGTGTGTCAGGCACTGTCTTAGGCACCAGGGACAGATCACCAAACAACTGTTAAGCTTAGATTCTATCTTTAAAAAGGACACTCAAAATGGTAACTCTGAAAATGCGGAACCCAACATCCCACAGAAAGTAGTTGCAAGGCCTGTTGTAGGCAGGTATCTCTACATACACAGCTTCATTAGAGTCAAAGCTGGTTCTCTGACTCTAGCAAAGGTTAAACGTGTGTGGCATAGGGGAAGGGAGTGTGCTAGAAAATGGCATATTAAGCTAAAATATTCCCAGAATGGACTGTGTACAAGATTAACAATGAGCCCTATGGTTACAGGTGCTTTCCATTCTTGAAATACGCCCCCGAAACCTTACAAGCCTCATCTATTAAGTACATTTAAGTTGATGACAAAGGTAAATTGTACTTTTTAAGTATCTTTAAGCCTACACAGACGCTTATTGTGACTTTTTTTTTTAAGATTTTATTTATTTATTTGTCAAAGAGGGATTGCACAAGCAGGGGGATTGGCAGGCAGAATGAGAAGCAGGATCCTGGCTGAGCAAGGAGCCTGATGCAGGACTGGATCCCAGGACCCTAGGATCATGACCCCAGCCAAAGGCAGATGCTCAACAGACTGAGCCACCCAGGCATCCCTGGATAGTGAGTTCTTTCAGGGAAGGACACCTTAATGAGGCTAGCACCCAGCTTCTTTTGATCTGGTGGTTCAGTTGTTGTTACCTTCACTGAAATCTATCCAAATAGCGCCCCATACCCACCAATCGATATTTGTAAAAATATATTATATGAAACTCAAGAGGTGGTGTGGAAACGTTTAAAGTCTTCCATTTGAAACATCTGGTCCTACACTAAAGCTTTTGAAAATTAATAATAAAAAATATATATATGTAGGGTTCTCATCACCCAATCGCCTTAATCAAGCAACTAAATTTCTCTTGTGCAAGATTCATAAATCATGTCAATTAAGTCAAAAGATTAGTGATAACTATACCACTGAGTCCTTCCCCACACATAAAAACTGGTCTACTCCAGTGTCAAAATGTGCTAAAATGTTTTCTACAAAGAAAAGCATTCTACTTAACCACTCGTTTAGATTTATTCTGTGCCTCTTTCATCTTTGATGGCTCTGAATTGTGTGACTTTTTAAATGGATAAATGAAAGTTTACAAGTATTTAACAAAACAAAACCCCTTTGCTCGTACTACATAATAACCTCACTAGCAACCCTTTCCAAACATGAAACTATTATGAAACAACATATCATGTGCCAAAGTTGTCCTGAGGAAGGTTTCACTCACACCCAAATAGCTTGTTTACTGTATGTGAGAAAAGACGAGTTTCTCCACATGCCACAAACAGCATCTTCAAGTGCGTGGTCATCCAAGAATAAAACACAAGCACTAGGCGGACCACAACACAATTATTCCAGTCCACTCCTAATACCTAATAAGAGAGCTGGCCTCCTGATCCGGAAAGATGCAACTACCAAAAGAAACGAAACTTAAATATCCCGTAACAAAAACTCTTGTGACGACTTCCCTATTTAGGGGCGCGGAGGATTTCCTACCTCACTTCCCTAAGTGTCAGCCCCTACAGGGGACAAGCCAAGGACCCCGCCCTCGGGAGGCTCCTGGACCTAGTGCAGCCGAACAAGAACACAATCCCAGAGATCTAAGTGTATGGGAGGTTCCAACATAGAATTGAGGAGCCCAGAGAAGGAAAAGTTAATTCTGCCAGGAGCAGGACGGGAGGAGTGGGGTGGAGTTGGGAAGGGTCGAGGGACTTGTGGAAGAGGTGAACAGCTAGAAACCTAGGAGAGTAAGGAGAAGGGACTGGAGAACGAATCCCACGGAAAGTGGAGGGGAAGCGCAAAAGCTAACCCATTCGGTGCCACCCCCCTCCCGTGCCCCATGGCGCCCCCGGCCCTGCTTCATTCCCTCCCAGCTCCCCGGCGGTCCCGGCCCGGGACTCCACCGGGACCCGCCTCTGAGGCACAGGGTGCGGTGGGGGCGTCGGTGAAGCTCCCCGCCCTATGAAGCTCCTCCGCCCGGCGAGACTGGGACGGGGGCGACGGGGGCCCCAGCCAGCGCTCCGAAAGGAGGCGGTACCGCGCCCCACCGCAGCCACCGCACCGCAGACAGCTCCCCACCGAACGCGGACACTCACTTTCTCGTGGAAGATGGACTCCATGTTTATTTGTCTGGAGCCAACGGCCCCCGCGCCGAACCACCCCCCTCCAGCCCCGCCCCTCGGCCCCACCCCTCCTCCCACCCCGCCCCGCCCCGAGCCGCCCCCGCCCACGTGCCTCGTACAAACCAATCATCCCGGAGGATATGAATCACGTGGAACGAAGAGCAAGTGAACGCCGGGGCGGTAAATGCAAGCGCACGTGACCTTTGTAGCGCGTCCTCCCATATCCCTCTATCGGGCCGGCTGGGGGTGTTGCAGCGCCACCTACTGTCTGGAGGAATTTCTCTGCTTCCCACCCATTGCTATGGATTTTTAGGCTATTAAGGGGTCTGGATGAGGAACACTTGGGTTCTATGTTCTTTTATGTTTTCCACTTTGTACTTTCTGCTTATATCTGCGTTAAATTATTTAGTATCTTTCTCCTCCTCCCCCACTGAAAGCCTGATTAAGCAAAAGACATCATTGCATTCCCCAACACTAGCGCTTGTGTAAAAATACAATATTTATAGAGAACTTACTGTAAGGTAGGCATTCTTTTTGAACTACTTTGCGTATATTAATGAATTTAATACAACAACCTTTGACATAGGTGTTGTTATGATCCCTGCTTTACACGAGGGCACTGATGCACAGGGAGGTTAAGAAAAGAAGGGAACTCAAGGTCAGCTAGTGAGTTGCCCTTGCTGGGGTTCAAATCCAGACACCTTGTTACTAAGTGTCTGCGTTCTGACCCTGAAAAGGCAGCATGAGTTGGGGGAACTGAAAAGTTCAGTAAAGTGGGGGAAGGGGTTTGATGAAGCTGAAGGAGTAGGAAAATAGTAGATTTTGCACCTTGAAATTAGATTAAGGAAGTTATGTTTTTAAAGACAGTTGGGGAGTTATATAAAATTTTTAACGAAGAGATGCTCAGATTTGCATTTTATAAAGATCACTCTAGCTGCAGAAAAGAGCTGATGCTGTGGAAGGAATCTTGGGAGAGATGATGGTGTTTGCGCTAGAGTAATGACCTGCAGTGGAGAGGAAACCATGTTGAGAGATGATTACGAAGTGGGGAAACTCAACAGAACTTGGTGAGAGTGGAGAGCGAGGGACACAGAAATGTTAGGGATGATGTCTGGGTTTCTGCCCTAGGCAGCCACTGTGGCAGGAATAATATTCAGCGAGATAGGGAATACTGGAGGAAGGGGCAAGGTTTGGGGGTATACTTATGATATGTAAGACAAATAATGAGTGGAGGTTATCTATCTGTCTCTTTCTATATAAATGGTCTGGATTCAGGGGCTTGGTTTTGCTGTAGAATGGGGAGTTATTCACAGGAGTGAATAAAATCATCTAGGGGAAAAGGAAGAGATTGAAAAGAAGATTTAGAGTAGAACCCTGAGGGCAGAGAAGGAATAGCCAAGGAGAAGGGAGGAAAAGCAGGAGAGTGTGACATTCCCAAAGCCCTGAGAAAGGAATGTTTCAAGAATCAGTGTCAGTTGCTGCCAAGAGGTCCAGCAACATAAGGACTTACAAGAGTCCACTAAATTGTTGCTATGGATACCACTGGGGTCATCAGTGAGTGTAGGCTCAGAGGAACAGAATGGGCAGCGGGAGGCAAGGAAATGGAGAGTACTAGTGAGGACCAGGTGCTCAAGGTTACCTAGTTACCCTTTACTGAATGCTCCTGGGTGCACAGTCCACATTTCCTTATTGGGGGAACAGTATATGCATGTTCTTAAGGAACTGTGGCCTAACTGGGGAAACAAATCAGGGTCTCACGAAGTGAAAAAATATGCAAAACATTTTCTCCTGATTTATTTTTATTTATTTATTTAACTTTTAAAAGATTTTATTTAACAGAAAGAGTGCATGCACAAGCACGGGGAGCAGCAGACAGAGGAAGCAGTTTCCCCCCTGAACAAGGAGCCAGATGCTAGATTCGGATTCCAGGACCCTGGGATCATGACCCAAGCCAAAGGCAGATGCCTAACTAATGGAGCCACCAAGGAGTCCCTCCTGATTTATTTTTAAAGAAAGTGAGTGTGTACAGAAACACTATCTTTTTGTTGTTGTTCATATACATTACAAATCTGTGGAAGAATATTCAAGAAATCCTGAGGTTATGCCTGTTTTTGAGATGGGAAGAGAACTAGGCAATAGGAGACAGGGGTGGGAACGAGACTTTTCACAGTATACAGTTTTATTCTTGATTTTTCAAATATTTAATGTATTAGATTCTCAGAAAAAAATTGTATTCATTTGCTACGGCTGCTGCACCAAATCATCACGAACTTGATGGGTAAAAACAGAAATTTATTCTCTCACTGTTCTTGAGGCCACAAGTCTGAAACCAAGGTGTTAGCAGGGTCATGCTCCATGGTGACAGGAAGAATTCTTTCCTCACTTCTTCCAACTTCCCTGGCATTAGTTGCCTTGTGGTTGCAGAACTCCAACCTTGGCTTTGGTTTTCATGTGGCCTTTTTCCTTTTGTGTCTCTGTCCTCTCCTCTTATAAGTACCAATGATTGGATTTAGATCCTACCCTAATGCAGGGTGATTTCATACTGAGATCTTTAATTATACTGTCAAAGACCCTATCAGTGATAATTAGGGACTATCATTTTATTGTAATTTTACTTTTCCTAAATTCAATATTACCTAAAACAAAATGTTTTCTGAGAAGAGGTAGTTGAATACAACAGATAACATGTATGCATACATGGAACCATCACAATCAAGAAAATGAACAACGTATACTCTGAAGTTTTCTTGTGCCCCCTTGTAATTCTTTTAAGATTTTTTTAAAAAATTTATTATTTATTGAGAGTGAGTGAGCACGAGCAGGGTGAGAGGCAGAGGAAGAAGCAGACTCCCCACTGAGCAGGGAGCCCCATGTGGGGCTTGATCCCAAGACTCTGGGATCAGGATGGCCTAAGCTGAAGGTAGCTGATCAACCAACTGAGCCACCCAGGTGCCCTCCCCCTTGTAATTCTTACTTCTAACCCTTTCTAGACCATGCTGCTCCAGGCAACCACTAGTCTGCTTTGTTACTATAGTTTACAGCGTCAACATTATTTATATAAATGGAACCATAAAGTGTGTATTTTCTGTCTGGCCTCTTTCATCAAGTATAATTAATTTGAAATTCATCAATGTCATAGCAACAGATATTCCTTTTTTAATGCTGGGTAGTATTCCATCATAAGGATTTAACAGGTTAGCTACTTGGATGTACATTTGGGCTAGCTCTAATTTTAGGCTATTACAAATGAAGCTGCTATGAACATTCATGTAATCCTTTGTGTGAACATACGCCTTCCTTTACCTTGGATGAATACCTCAGAGTGGAACGGCTGGGTCATACGGGAGGTGTTATTTTCATTTGAAACTGCTAAACTGATTCCCAAAGTGGTACAACTCCTGGCAGCTACATTTTACATTCCTGCCTGCACTGTGAGGTCCACTTGCTCTGCACCCTTGCCAACACCAGGAATAGGATCAGTCTTTTGATTTTAACTATTCTAATAGGTGTGTGCTGGTATCTCATTGTGGCTTAAATTTGCATTTCCCTATGACTACTGATGTTAGGAATCTTTTCATATGCTTTAGTTACCATCCAATCTTTTTTTTTGAAGTGTCTCTTAAAATCTTTTGCTCATGGGTACCTGGGTGGCTCAGTTGGTTAACCTTAGGCTTAGGTCATGATCCCTGGGTCCTGGGATCAGGCCTGCCCCACATTGGGAGAGCAGGGAGCCTGCTTCTCTGTCTCCCACTGCCTCTGCTTGTGTCCTCTCTCTCAAATAAATAAATAAAATCTATAAAAAAAAATTCTTTTGCTCATTTAAAAAATTGGACTGGGGTGCCCAGTTGGCTCAGTTGGCTGAACACTTGACTCTTGAACTCAGGGTTGAGTTTGAGCCCCATGTTGGGTACAGAGATTAAGTAAATGAATAATTTTTTTTTCAAGATTTTATTTATTTATTTGACAGACAGAGATCACAAGTAGGCGGAGAGGCAGGCAGAGAGAGAGGGGGAAGCTGGCTCCCTGCTGAGCAGAGAGCCCGATGCGGGGCTTGATCCCAGGACCCTGAGATCATGACCTGAGCTGAAGGCAGAGGCTTTAACCCACTGATCCACCCAGGTGCCCCTAAATGAATAATTTTTAAAAACTGGGTTGTCTTATTAAGCTATAAGGGTTCTTTACATATTCTAGATGTAAGTTCTTTGCTGTATATTACATTTTGCAAATACTTTCTCCCAGTTTATGGCTGCATTTTCATTTTCATAAGTGTCTTTTGAAGAACAAAAAATTTTAAAACTAGTTCATGCTTTATGTGTTGCATTTAAGAGATCTTTGCCAAACTGAAGGTCACTAAAATTTTCTGCTAGTATCATTCTTCTAAAGCACACAGTTTGAAAAAAAAAATTCTGAAAAATATCTAAGGAAAAAATTGGCTGTATGATTTAATAGTACTATGGTTTAAAATGAGGAAAAGAAAATGAAATACTGATTGTAAATTTGATATCAATATACTCAGTCAAATACTCAATAATGATTTATTTTTAAGCTAAATGTGCCTATTACTTTTTTTTTTTTTTTAAAGATTTTATTTATTTGTCAGAGAGAGAGCGAGAGAGCGAGCGAGCACTGGCAGACGGAGGCAGAGGGAGAAGCAGGCTTCCCGCCGAGCAAGGAGCCCGATGTGGGACTCGATCCCAGGACACTGGGATCATGACCTGAGCCGAAGGCAGCTGCTTAACCAACTGAGCCACCCAGGCGTCCCAGAGTGTGCCTATTACTTAAAACGTGGACTGCTACAGCATAGAAAGACTCACACTTCAAATTAAATAATGAATGTGTTTTTATTTCTCTCCTAATTTTTAAAATGTGTACATTCTGTAATTCAGTCACGACCTTTACTTCCAGGTGACTTCTTCACTGGGTCTCAATTCCCTGTGTGGAAATTAAAAAGGAAGGAAAGGAAAAAGTATAAATTAAATTTTTATGGGGGGATAAAGAGTCAAAGGAGTAAGAATTCAATATTTTATATTCTATTAAATTGACCCATTAAAATTTTTATATAGACTCAACATACTCATTCTATTCTCTCATGATTTTGAACTTTTACCATCCCTTCAATTTCATTTTCCCACATTAAGGAACTGCAATTTCTTAGGCTGTATGAAAGCTATTATCTTCTCAATGAGTTCATTTGAGGTTTTTTAAACCTTTTCTAATTCATTTTCTCTTTCTTGAAATCCTTAACTGTAAACCTCCTCTTCACATCGACTGTGAACGTTGCTCAAGCCTCTGGTTCCTTGAGCTTCTTCTCACTTAGCTGCGTACCCAGTGGCAGACATGTTAATTCACTCTGCTGCCAAAAGAGCCATCTCCAGAGATACAACATGGTACCAGGAGCTGCCAGCTGCCTTCTGATCACTCAGCCACCACACCTAAAGCTCTCCAGCAGTATTGCTGGGAATATGGCACCAAGCTGCTATTAGTACCATAGATTTCAGCTACATTCTGGCTTAAGTAAGATAATATATGAAAGCTTTATTAAAGGCTTTGGTGAGCTGGTTTATAACATTGTTTGTAAATTACAGTGCATCCTGAATGCCAAAAAAAAAAATTTTCAAACATTTGAAAAAGCCTGTTCATAAACTGAAGACTTGTTGGCCGTCCAAAGGTAATCATACAGTTTTGTAAAAGGATTAAACAATAACTAATGCTACAAAATAATGTAACGTTAATATTACTTTGGGGGTGGGGGAGAGACAACTCACCCCTTCTATTTATTTTTGGCATATATGATATTAAAAAATTATTTCCAAGAACTCATTAATTGTTCATTTAAAAGAAGCGTACAAACTAACCTTTTAAACAACAAACTCTTGTTCCGGAAGGTGGTCAGCGTTTCATCATTCCTTCTGTCTAGATAACATCCAAAGACAAACCCCACAGGCACAAGTATATGTACCCAGTGGTCACGAACAATCTGAATTATATTCATCCTGAGTCCTGGGGGGAAAAAATTATCAGAAATATAACTGCCTTTGTAATATCTTGAAAAATTGCATCTGATACAGAAAGATAACCCTGAATATAGGAGACAGATGTTAAAGCACAGTAAACCTCTTCAAATTTGCTTGGGATCAGGATGTAGTATACAACTTAAAATCTACTTGATGACAATTATACAGGTGACAATGATTTGTATAAAAATTGCACTGCATTAAAATCAATTTATTAACTTTTTTCCTAGCTCTACTAGTGAACTGATATGGTACAGCACAGAGAAATGGAGAGTATAAAAAAATTCTACCTGCAAAAGCTGAATATTTGCACCCTCCGACAATTAATTTAAAACTTTTACACGTGTAAAATATTTTTAGAACGTCTTACGATGCTAAAACAAATATAACTACACTATTATGCCAAAAGCAGAATTCTTTAGTTAAGCTATCATTATTGAAAACTAATTTTTCAATTAGCAGTAATTGTGACTCATAAACCCCATTAGCTACAATACTGCTAGTGCACAAAGCTGAAAAGTAATTTTTGAAAGGAAATGAAATTTTAAAAAAACTTCATTCAACAGTATCATGGTAGATCTCAGTATCAATTCAAAGATTTAACAAAAAATAAGGACAGAAGGGAATTTACTTTTATAGAATGACTACTAGGTACCGGAGCCAACATATCATCTTATATATAACACGAAATAACTATTATTATCCTCATTTTATAGACTAGAAAACAGCTTCACCTAAACAGGTATTAAATACAGAGCTGAAATTCAAGCTTAGGTTTGCTCCAAAGCTCTTTTTCTATTAGATCTCAATACCTCTCTAAAAGACCTCTTCTCAAATTAAAATTTATGGTACTTAAGAGCTTTTAAGTTCTAAGAGTTTCTAAAAGGTACAGGAGGAAGAATAGAACTAGAAGTCACCATATGGAAAATATATTTGCCTTAATTAAAAGTTTCTGCAAAAATTTGTACCTAAAGATGAAATCAAAATATATCTGCCTATGCATGACTCTAAGACGAATTCATCATATACAATGGTTGAGAAGGTGTATGACAATATGGTGAGAGAATACAGTCCTGCCAACAAAAGTGCTCAGCACTCAACTGTGCTAGGGTTAGGGAGACCGGATTCCTGCCTCTCCTGAGACACCAGTTCTCACACTTACACATTCCAAATCTTTATTTCTCAAACTTCATCACTATCTAAAGACACCGGGTTGGAAAATGGCCATAAAGTTAATAGTTGCACAATTACTCCATACTCTACTTGATAAAGCATAATATTACATATAGCAGGAAAATTATGTAAAGTTAACAAGTTATTTAAAATATATAACTTACAGTTTAGTCATTAAAGTTTTAGTCTACCGTCTACACCTGGAATTCTCAAACCTAACTGCACATCAAAAGCGTCTGGGGAGCCTTTATCAAAATAAGGACTTTTCGGGTGGCGGAGACTGGGTGGCTCAGTCAGTTGAGCATTGGGCTCTTGGTTTCAGCTCCGGTAGTGATCTCATGTGTTGCGGGATTGGGCCCCAGATCGGGCTCCCCACTCAGCAGTGAGTCTGTATCAAGATTCTCTCCGTCTGCCACCACACCCCCAACCCCCTCATGTGATCGAGTGCTCTAATAAATAAATCTTTAAAACAAACAAAATAGGTACCTTTGGTCCTCCTTCCTTGTGGGGCTGGAAAAATATAGTTGAAAGAATTTGTTAGCTGATTTGATGCAAACAGTTCTTGGGCAAACTTATTTCCTAGAAGATGGTGGCTCTCTCAGCACTATGCCTTCAGCACCGTTATTCGCATTTGGATACTGAAGCTCTCTTCGTGAATCTGACCAAATGCCCGCCAGATTAGCCACTTCCTTGTTGAACAAATTTGAGCCAGTCAAGGATAAGAATAACAAAACATGCCTTAATCAACTAATATAACTTTGAAAGCACAAAACTGCAAAATACTAGACAGTATCGGTCTCTGTAGAACTCAAGCGGTCATGTATTCGGTCACCTGTCCTCATAGGTTCCTCAAATTTCTTAATAGGGGTGTTGTGGGGGTCAAGCCTAATCCTCAGCACAGGTGAGTCAGATACTATATGTACTTTAACCAACGACAAAAGTGCTTGTTGACTTAGCCCAAGACTGTTCTAAATAAGCCCATGGCCACCTGTGGGTTATAAGCCATTATTGCTGCTGGCATTCTTCCAACAGGGCAAGTAGCTACTTTTGTCCGGCTCTACTCTGAGAATCTAAGAGGGGAGACAAACCCCAGAGACTGGCTGCACATAAGCTCTTATATACACTCTACAGGTGAAGACTGATAAAAGAATTCTGTGTATTTAAAATCCAGAGTTGGGTTCAGCCACCGTGATTCCATCGCTAACAGGTAAATGACAAATCTTAGTCCCAGAGACATTTCATATTACACTTGTATAATCTATTCAATGGACTTTGGGAGCCGTGGCATTGAACATAATTTGTCCTCTGTATTTCACTGAGTGAATGACTAGGGAGGACAAAGATTTATGGACCTAAGAAGTGAGCTAGAATGATTTCTTGGAGAATGGATAGGAGGAAGAGTATAGACAGGCTCTGGTCATGAGCCCAAGACCATAGGGGACCTTATCTGATAGGCAAAGATCAGTGAGGTCCTGGGACAAGCTCCAATGAAACAAGCCCTGAAGTGTGGATGAACAATGACATCCCACATGGGTACCCATGAGGCCACTGTACATATTAGTGTCTTTTTTTTTTTTTTTTTGAGGGGGTAGGGAGCAAAGGGGGAGAGAGAGAGTCGTAAGTAGGCTCCATGCTCAGCAAACATGGGGCACCACCATATGCCCCTGAGATCATGACCTGAGCCATAATCAAGAGTCAGATGCTTAATCAACTGGGCCACCTAGGTGCTCCAGTAGTGTCTGCTTTATAAGACTCATGAAAAATCCTTCTTTTACATCACAACTGGGACACGCTATGGTATTCCTAAGAAAAACTAATTAGTTTTTGTCTTATGGACTCAAGGAATCACTAACTGATAACCCATCCTTTGTTACCAATGTTTAAAATGTTTTGCCGTAGCTCTAGAAAGAGCTCTTATAGCACTGTCAGGTATAGTTCTTACGGCTTTTCATAATCACAAACTCATGTAATCTTCACAATACTATACTATGTATTCACTGATGTCCCCAATTTAGTAGGCATATTTTTTTCAGATGAGGAAATCCAGGGGTAATGGACTTGCCTAAGGTCACCGATGCAGTAAGTAGCAGAGCCAGTATTAACACTCAGGCAGTCTGGCTTCTTGGTTCAAGCTATTTGTGTTTTGTTGTTTGTTAGGGTAACTATATAGGTAAACATTTAGACTGACCTCACTCGAGATAACTCGGTGTTATCTTATTTTTCCTAACATTACTTCTTTTTTTTATTTTTAAGATTTCATCCATTTATTTGACAGAGAGAGATCATAAGTAGGCAGAGAGGCAGGCAGAGAGAGGGGGAAGCAGGCTCCCCGATGAGCAGAGAGCCTGATCTGGGGCTCAATCCCAGGACCCTGAGACCATGACCAGAGCGGAAGGCAGAGGCTTAACCCATTGAGCCACCCAGGCGCCCCCTAACATTACTTTTTCTTCAACCAATTTTTCCCGCCTAACTAAAAAAAAGAAAGAAAGAAAGAAAAAGAAAAATGTATCCGGAGTGTATTTTTATAAGTCAATTCATATTGTAAAACGTAGATGAACAGATATTTCAAAAATTAAGCCCTAATCTCTAATTGGTCCCCACAGCATTTTAGATCGACTTCTTTTTTTGAACAATACATATAATCTATGAAAAGCAGTGCTGGAAGCACGGAGAAACTGAACTCCTTGAGGTCTGGAACCGTGTCTTATTAACCTAGTACAAATTAAACATTATGTTTTTAAAAAGTGATTTTTGTGTGTGGAATGGTCAGCTCAAGGTCTGCGATTTGGAAGAGACTGAGGTTAGTTTCCAATCCTGAGCAACCAGGAGACAGAACGCTGAAAACTTGGACCAATCTGTGATGCTCGCGCCTTCCCTTCAGTCTAGGGACGTGATCCCGGCCTGTCTTCTCTGCGGGCCGGTTAGGGACGGTCACCTGATGATCCCTAAGGACGTTTTCCAGTAACGACAACATCCCACTCCCCTTCCCAAAAGCCGTCAGGTGCGAAACATGAGCCCAGCTGTCTACGGGAAGAAACCCCTATTTCCCTTTCCCGTCTCCACCGCTCGCAAGCCCCGGGGGAACCTCCGGACCACCCCTCGCCTAAACACACCGCCGCCGAGGGCTTCCCTAGAGGTGGACCCTCCCCGTCTACACAACGGGGACCCGCAGCGCCTCGGGCCATCCTGGACCCCGGACCCACCTGCGCCCTTGGTGCCAAAAACGACCGCACAACCAAGGGCAGCGACGAACCCAGCCACCGGCGCCGGCGGAAGCTGCGGCCTTGGGACCTGCCATTCGCCACGCCGGGTCAAAGAGAGGGGTGTTGCTAGGAAACTGTACCTCTTCTCCCTTGGGATGTTGGGATCTTCTCGTACTTATTTTAGCTTATAAGCATTATAAATTATTTAGAAATAAGACTTCGGCGCAAGGTGACGAGATTTATTGTCGCAAGAGCCACCTCCTTTCCACAGCTTCGTTCCCACCCCCTGGAACATGGTATCGCCCTGGGCCTTACCCGCCTCAGAGGCTCGCCTCCAGTTTCAAAATGGCGGCCGCCATCGGGGGGCTTCTGCTGGCTGGTCGTCACGGGTGGTGTTGAGCGAGTATCAGCTTGTCTCGCTCTTGAACCTGGATTCGACTAGGGGTTGGGAAGGGCAGTGGACGGCGTTGGGGGAGGACTGACGAGGCAAGTGGGGGCGGAGGGAAGGAGTGAGGCTTTGGATGGGGGAGGGAGCGTCTTCGGCCCTCAGGGAGACCCTGGCTCCACCTTGTCCGGGTCTGCGCTGGGGACATGCTCCCGGGGTTTCGGTGGCGACTGTCCTGACCCGGCGTGGCAGAAGTGCTCATCGAGGGAAAGAAGTGATTTCTCCGTGGGTCTAAAGCCTCCGGTCTTTGTGGCAATCCGCACGATTCACTCGTGTGTTCTCCTTCCCTCTTTTTTGCTGTTTCCCGGCTGGATGAGTTAATCCGGCGCCAGCTTTGGCGCTTTTGGCCCTCGTGGTTGCTGTGTTTTTAGCCTCCTCGCTGGGAGTCTTGGTGTTGTCTTGGGTTCAGAGACCACGAGACTGCTGAGCACCGGGCACAAAGTAGACGTTCTTTTTAAGTTAGTCGATTCCAGGGACCTTTTAAGATGTTACTGTGCTTTATTAAAATGGTCTCGGCCTTCTGCTCCTCCCGCTCCCCCCAGCTCAGCCCCCCAGCCTCCCTTTGCCCTCGAGCGCTTCCATCTCTGTTTTACTTGCTCTTAAATAAGCAGGAGGTCAGACTAGCCTTAACCCCCTCGAGTCTGGCCTCCTGTCACCAGCCGAACATGAATTACCAATTGCCCATACCCTAATTTTTGATCTTATAACCCCTATGAAATTTTTTTTTTAGGAAGCCAATTTTCTTCCCGAACTGACCAGCAAGAGACTTTTTGGACTCCCTGAGCTCGGGGGCCAACCCGGATTCCTTCGTTTTCCCTTGGATTTTTGCCTAGTTGCCTTTAGCTGTCTCCAGCATGCAAGGTCATCATTTCTCTCGCAAGTAACTGTGAGAGATAATTGAGATGAAGTAGTATCCGTCAGGAAGGAAATGATGATCGTTGGGGTTCATTCTTTAAGCACACATGTATGTCGCTTTGAGTGCTGTGCTTGAATTTGGCAATACAAAGATGATCGCTTTTGCTCTTCGCATATACATTCAGCATCCTTTCAACAAATATTCTTGGTTCCCCTTTTGTGCTAGGTGAAAAAAAATAACCTCCTGAGACTATGAAAAAAATCTTCGTAAAGGAGAACTATTTCAGCTGGGTCTTGAAGGGTCAGAAGGAATTTACAAGGCTCAGGAGAAGGTCATTCCTGGATTTAGAGACTTGGGCGGTCTTGGCATACTGAGAGAGAGTGGGAGGATAAATGTCCTTGAGCATGCAGTGCAAGGGTGGTTGGTGAAGGAAGAGGGAGATTGAAAGCAGCTTGTGAAGGACCTTGATTTCCAGCTAAGGGGTTCAGATTTCATTTGTTAGAAAGTGCATACTTTGCACAAGGAAAGGGCATGAGTATATTTGTTTTTTTTAGGGTGGTCTCTGACAGCTGTATGGAGGATCAACTGGGAACAGGAAAACTAGGTAAGAGAAAATTGTCACTGAGGTAAGGTAATGATTGCCTCAGTTGAAATAGGATAGTGAAGGGTGTGAGAGAGACCTTTCTGAAATGTCAAATAGGATTCAACAGGTGGCAGCAGTTTGGTGGATGGAGGGTGACTCCAGGGTTTTTGATCCAGAAGACTAAATGGTTGGTGATTCCATTAAAATCAAGACCAAGATATGTACATAAAAATAGGATGGTGCCAACCTGCACCTTAAGGAGTGGCTGAGCACAATGGAGTAAGGTACAAAGCATTGATTTTAGAGTCTAGATTTGTGCTATTACAGTGGCCACTAGCTGCATGTAGCTGTTGAGCCCTTGAAATTGTGGTTAGATTGAATTGAGATGTGCTGTAAATATAAAATACACACTGGATTTCAAAGACTTGGTGTGAAAAGGTAAAATATCAGTAATTAATAAGTTGCATAGGAAAATTATATTTTGAATAAGTTGGGCTCAATAAGGTATATTAAAATTAACTTCACCTGTCAAACTTCTCAGTGTGGCTATGAAAAAAAGTTTTAGTTACGTTTGTGGCTTGCGTTGTATTTTTGTTGGGCAGAGCCAATGTAGTCTAGGAATTCATACGGAGGTGCAATTTGAGCTGGGCCTTGAGACAGCGGTGAGCAGGGATGTCAGCAGCTTGCTGGTGCCATTGCTAGTTAAGGCATTCAGGTTTTTGTTTTTTCAAGCAGTGAGAAGCTTTCAGAGGTTTCTGAGCAAGGGTTAATATGTGGAGGGGTGTTTCTGTAGATTAGTCTGACCGTCATGTTTGGGTTGAGATGAAGGGAAGAAAGCCTGGAGGGAGAGAAACAGAAACCCAAATGTAAGGTGATGAGGCCCTGCTTTAAGGTATTGCTGATGGGAAGGGAAGGGGGGTGATACACAGGTGAGGCATTTTGAGGGGAAAAGAATCAGGAGTTGGTAACAGACTACTCAAGAAGTAGCCTTGGTTAGATGAGGACTAATGAATTCATGTCAGGGAATTATAAAGTACATTTGAGGCTAAAGGAATTTAGTCTCAAAATAGAACCAGCAAAGTTGGAAGGAGGAAGTGGTCTGCTAAATAGTCTTCCTTTTTATCTCCTTGCTTTCTGTATCTTATCTAATCAATCATACCCACCAGGTAATTCTCCTGAAATATGGAGTTTCCTGTATTATGTCATCTTACTTCATAGTAGATCTTAAAGTGTTTCTCTGTTGCCTGAAGAGCTAGATCCATAGTCCAAGACCTTCCATTATCTGGCCCTTTTCTATTCATTAGGCCTTTTCTTTCATTTTTTGCTTATATGAAAGTGTGCCCGGCTGGTTTTTCCACTAAAACTCTGTCAGTTCTTATGTGCCTTTGATCATGTTATTCCCCTGTTTTCAATACCTTTTCTTTTTGTCTCTCCTCAGGTACTCCTAATCCTTAACAAGTAATTTAAGATCCCACCTCTTTTATGATTCTTAATAATATAAGCTAATGTTGGTTTTAAAAATCTTATTTCCTAAACTGCATATTTTAGCTTGTGATTATGACCAATTTGGTACATTATTATTTTTGTCTTATAGTATCCTTTTATTATCTCTGTTTTATGTAAGCTTTAGCTTATTATAACAAGTTTCTTTTTTTTAAAAAGGACCGTTTATTATACTGCTTGCTGCCGCTCATGGTGTTCATCTTAGGGCAAGACATAGAAGTTAAACACCATAAGTAAAAACAGAAGTAAATCTGTTATACCACATTCATCAGACTCTCTTTATTTTTTAGATTTATAAAGAACTCTTCCCTTGAATTCATGGTGTCTCACCCTATGTACAACTGAGATATCAGTAAGTAATGATGAGCAATTGTATTAAAAATATCTTTTCACCTGTTGAAATCTGGGTCTGTTAAAGCAGAGCTTTAACATGAACTGATTTACTTCTGTCTGCAAGATCTTTTGTATTTTTACTTCATAATCTAAAGAAAGTGGAAGTGAAAGTGGATTTGAGTAAAAAAGGGTTTCTCTTAGACCATTAATATAATTGTTGCACAGGAAGCTTTTTGGCAGGGAGAATTTTCTTTAGATCCTTTCCAAAGGATTCTTTCCATTAATATCTTTGTGTTTACAAAGATATTAATCTTCATATTTCTCCTACCTTATGAATGGGAACATGCTAAGTCAATATATATATATTTTTTAATATTTTATTTATTTGACAGAGAGAAATCACAACTAGGCAGAGAGGCAGGCAGAGAGAGAGGAGGAAGCAGGCTCCCTGTGGAGCAGAGAGCCTGATGCGGGGCTCGATCCCAGGACCCTGAGATCATGACCTGAGCTGAAGGCAGAGGCTTTAACCCACTGAGCCACCAAGGCGCCCCAAGCCAATATATTTTTAATTTTAACTTTTTTTTTTTCAAGATTTTTTTATTTATTTATTTGACAGAGATCACAAGTAGGCAGAGGGGCAGGCAGAGAGAGAGGAGGAAGCAGGCTCTCCATGGAGCGAGAGCCCGATGTGGGGCTCGATCCCAGGACCCTGAGATCATGACCCGAGCTGAAGGCAGAGGCCCCAACCCACTGAGCCACCCAGGCATCCTAACTTTTTTTTTTTAAATAAATTTACTTATTTATTTGACAGAGAGAGATAGATCACAAGTAGGCAGAGAGGCAGGCAGAGAGAGAGAGGGAAGCAGGCTCCCCGCTGAGCAGAGAGCCCGATGTGGGGCTCGATCCCAGGACCCTGAGATCTTGACCTGAGCCGAAGGCAGAGGCTTAATCCACTGAGCCATCCAGGTGCCCCAAGCCAATATATTTTTAATTTTAACTTATTTATTTCATCATAAATTTCATCATAAAGTTGTTCTTTACTGAACAACTGCTGTGTGTTTAAAACATGTGCTAATATAGTAAGGATACAAACATGGGTCAAGCCTGGCTTGCATCCAAGAGAGCTCTCCCAAGCAAGGAGAAGTGCATATAAATGGGTAGCTGTTAATGGTGCAGTAAGGGCACTAAGCTCATTTGACACTAGCCATGCTTCATTCATTTAATAAGCTTTTATTGAACCCCCCACTGTGTGTTAGACACTATAGAGGCATTGGAGGGTAACTGTACCCAAAATAGATATGGTCTATTTTTACATGGAGTCCATAATCTACTGCTGGGGTCAGCAGGAGAGATGGAGGTGGGCAAAGCAAGTAAATAAAGAGCAGGTAATAGTGAGCAGTAAGTCTTTTGAGGGAAGTGGAGTGATGTTACAGGATGTAACAGGTAGGCAAGGACGTTAGGGTTGTTAGAAAACCATTTCAGAATAAATTTGAGGCAGGGAAAATATACAAACTAGCTAGAGATCTTCGTGACAGTGGAGATAGAAGAAAACTTGAGAAATCTCATGGAGGTAAAAATGCAGCACTTACAGAGAGACTGGATGTGGTATACAAAGGATAGGCAGGACTCAAGGATGATGCCGTCAGAGGTCAGACGATAATTTATAGCTGTGGAACTGGTAAGATTACCTGGAAAGAAAAAAAGAAGTCCTACTGAAGAGCCCTGCCATGTTTAGAGGTTGAAGAAAGAAAGTAACTAGCAAAGGAGATGGGCGAGTGACCTAAGGTAGATACAAGGAAAACCAGGAGAGAGTTGACACGGAGGCAGAGTGAGGAGAACATTTCAAGGAGGCCGAACACTTACTTTCACTGAATGCTGCTATGGTTTCCGCCAGTTGTGGCTAGAGAAATAAATGCCCAGTGGCTTAAATTACATAGAGGTTGGTCAGTGACCTTGATGAAAGCACTCCTGATGGGTTGGTGGAGAAAGATGCCAGCTTTGGGAGGTGAGAGAGTGGAGACACATTTGTGGACAAATATTCTGAGAACCTCTGCTGTGAAAGGGGAGCATAGAACTGATGAAGTACTTGCAGGGGATTGTAGGATTAAGAGAAGGTTCTTTTAAATTGGGAAATTCTAGAGGATCTGCGTCTGCTAATAGGAGTGGTATATCAGTGATACATGGATAATGCAGGGAAAAGAAGGGGTGACTGAAGAGGTTCAGTCCTCTAGAAGACAAAAAATTAGAATGGGATCCAGAGTACTCATGGGGATTGGCCTTGGATGAGAGCAAGGCTATTGATTCCATGTAATTGGAGACACAACAGTGTTCATGCAGATGCATTAATAGAGTTGGTATTGGAAAATGGGTTATTGTCTAACGGCTTGCTTTTCTAGTTGAAGAATGAGGTGAGGTTATCAGCTGAAAGTCGGGTGGAGGGCGTTGTACATGATGCTTCAGCAGAGGAGGCAGTGTAAAATCACAGTCTCAGAGATAGTCAACCTACTACAAAAACTCAGACTGATAGGTAATGCTTAGTGCCTGTTTGTTACATATATATATTTTTTCCATTTGAGATTTTTGACTATGAATTTAAAGAGCAAATAGCACAGTCTTGGGATTCTTTTTTCCTCTGGCAACATTCAGTTTCTGGAATAGGCAAAGTGAAGGATTGGAACCAGTCAAGAGTTGGAGTTCTGCCAGGCTGCTATAAGGAAGGACCAGAGCAGCCAGATGCCTGATAGTGTTTTCCAGATACTCATGGTGGATTGTGGATCAGCAGGAAGGACGTGAGTGGAGACAGGAGAGGGTGAAAGACTGGGGGGTGGGTTAGAGATTCAGTGAGGCCGAAGGATTTTCGCAGTGGGATTACTGAGTAAGCAAGGTGGGAATGACAGCATGAGACACCGGAAGGTGAATGTTTGGAAATGGTGCAGCTCAGGAGTGATGAGGTCCAGGGGTTGAAGTGAGATGAGGTTATTAGAATTCAGAAAGTCGGGGGATTAGAGTCAGTAGTTGAGTTACTGAGGAAGACTGAGTCGGGAACTAAAGTCCTCAGTGAATGAGGTTCAATTAACCCACGTCAGCAGTGAGGAGGAAAGTGGGAAGGCTCCTGGTGAACTAGCTGGGAGGGCCCGGAGTATATGGCGGAGGAAGGAGAAGATCTGGTTTGGGAGCTGCGGTGAGGAGCAAGGAGCATGAACATCCTGCTTTGGAGGCACAGAGGGTGTACAAGGAAAAAACCCTGGGGAACACTGCAGGAGAAACAGTTTCGGTGAAGAGAACCTTCAGGGGAAAGGTGCAGTTACAGGTGAGGGTAAGCAGCATCGTTCCAGAGGGCCTACTGGAAGGACTTGGGAGGGATGGAAAGTAGAGGAGTGGATCCGACTGGCAGACGTGCACATCAGTGATAATGGACAATCCAGGAGTCTTGGGTCTTCGTCTGTGACTGGGAAGAAGAAGAATGGGAGATGTGGTGGGATTGGTCTTCTGACACCCTATCATGAAAGGTGACAGTTTACCTGAGTTTGCTGATAGGACCTTCGGTAGCTGGTAAGAGATCATCAGGTGTGCTTGATCTTTCCTTCTTGAATAGGCTAATTTACTTCAAGGAGCGCAGATCTGAAATACTGCTGTGGAGTTGTACTTTGCTAATGAATGTTTTTGTAACATTTGCTTAATAGCACACAATAATCCCAATAATTGTGTTCATGTTATATCTCCTTGAACTATATACAGTAGGCATCCCAACATAAATTCCATCAAATATATGTTGAATACCATCTGTGTGTCAAGTTCTCTTTTAGGAATTGCAAATATGAGATTCTACCTGTTTTTTTAGTTGCTTACTTTCCAGTGCAAGCATTTTTAACATTCAACGCCTGAAAAGTATGTGGGTTTCTATGTGTATGTGCACCTTGTTTGTTTTTGGACGACTGAGGGGAGAAGGAATAGTCCATAGCTTTTTATCAGATTCTCAAGGGGGTCTATTTATTTAAGGACCAGTGGTCTAATAGGAGAGAGAGACATGAAAGCTAATCATTGTAATGCAATGAAATCATTGCCATCACAGAGAAAAATAAAGGAAGCACAAATACACCTTGAAGAACGAGTTCATTAATTCATTATGTAGTTATTTATTGAGAAACTTGGTAGTCTTTATTCTAGGTAATTTACACATTATTTGGAATCTTCTAGCATCCTTTTTATTTGTATTATTATTAATGATTGATTTATTTTTAAAGATTTTATTTATTTGAGAGAGAGACAGAGATAGAGACAGAAAGAGAAAAGCATGAGCAGGGAGAAGCAGGCTCCCCACTGAGTAGGGAGCCCGCACAGGGCTAGATCCTGGACCCTGGGATCATGACCTGAGCTGAAGGCAGACATTTAACCAACTGAGCCACCCCGGTGCCCCATGAGATTGATTTATTTATTTTAGAGACAGAGAAAGCATGCTCTTCAGGGTGGGGAGGGTGGAGAGTTGAGCAGGGAGCCCCATGCAGGGCTCTAACTCATGACCCTGAGATCCTTATCGGAGCTAAAACCAAGAGTCAGATGCATAACCAACTGTGCCAAGGCGCCCCCCCCCTTTTTAAAGATTTTATCCATTTATTTGACAGAGATCACAAGTAGGCGGAGAGGCAGGCAGAGAGAGGGGGAAGCAGGCTCCCCACTGAGCAGAGAGCCCAATGTGGGGCTCGATCCCAGGACCCTGAGATTATGACCTGAGCCAAAGCCAGAGGCTTAACCACTGCTCCACCCAGGCACCCCTTTTTGTATGTGTTATTAATACTCATGTTTACAGGTGGGGGTACATAAAGTGAGGAAAGGTTAATTAATTGCTTAGAACCACCTGGTAGTAGTTTCAGATCTGAAACTGATTGTAAAGTCTACCACTTTTCATTAAGCTACACTGGGGAGCCACTGAAGGGCTCATTGTAAACAAGATTATGTAAGATCATGTTTGTACTTTCAAACTTAGCAATGATGGAAATAGGTCTTTAAAGTGTTTGCTTTCTGGGGTGCCTGGGTGGCTCAGTCGGTTGAGTGTCTGCCTTTCAATTCAGGTCGTGATCCCTGTGTCCTGGGATCAAGCCCTGCATCTGCTCCTTGTTCAGTGTGGAGTCTGCTTCTCCCTTTGCCCCTACTCCTACTAGTGCTCGCTCGCTCTCTCTTTCTTTGTCTCTCAAATAAATAAATCTTTAAAAAAAATAATAAAACATTTGCTTTGTATGTTTATGGAATTTTGCCCACTTAGAAACCTGTTATAAGGGCGCCTGGGTGGCTCAGTGGGTTAAAGCCTCTGCCTTCGGCTCAGGTCGTGGTCTCAGGGTCCTGGGATCGAGCCCCGCATCAGGCTCTCTGCTCAGTGGGGAGCCTGCTTCCCCCTCTCTCTCTGCCTGCCTCTCTGCCTACTTGTGATCTCTGTCTGTCAAATAAATAAATAAAATCTTAAAAAAAAAAAGGTAGACTTGATGTCTAAGCATGCTTAAAAAAAAAAGAAAGAAACCTGTTATAATCTTGATTTGTACGTTATGTTTGGGAGACTATGATGTATGTTTAATTAAATTTTTATTTCCTTTGAAAAGACTTTGGATGGTTATTGGACCAAAATGACATCTATTATCAAATTAACTACCCTCTCTGGGGTTCAAGAAGAGTCTGCTCTTTGCTATCTTCTGCAAGTTGATGAGTTTAGATTTCTGTTGGACTGTGGCTGGGATGAGCACTTTTCTATGGATATTATAGATTCCCTGAGGAAGTAAGTTACTTTTCATATATCTAGACTTTTATTAAATCAGCTTCTCTTTTCTACACTGTAATACCATTTTGTGTTACACAGTGTTTGCTTTCCTTCCTCTATTTTAATTCATAGTAAAAGACTGAGTTTTACTTTCTCCAAAGATCCAAATAGTGACTGTTTCCATTTGTAAAGTTTTGATTGCATTATGAGCTGTGTTTATTGAAATTCAGTAAAATGTTAAGTGTTACTTGGCTAATGAATCTCAGTAGAGACTTTGCACCTAATTTGAGAGAAGAATAAGTTTATAAGAATTTGAGGAGAGGCTAAACCTTCCACATGGAGGGTCTGCCAGCAGATCACATTAGCTTACTTTCTATGTCTTTTGATCCTCCATACTGAGCTTTGGTGCCCAGAGTAATGACCATGAGATACAAAAGGATACTAATCCATCAAAAAAAAGAATTCGGTTATGCTGTAGTATTGTACTAATTATGGAAGGAAAGATAACTTAAATATTTAAAAACTTAGAACTTGTAGCAAAACATTTTTTTTCTAATTTCTTCTGTCAGTGAGACCACACATTTTATTAATTGAAGTTTCACTATAGTGAATATGCTATCCGTTGCCATGCTGAAAAGCAGAGGTAAAAATTCATAATAAAAATGAGGCCATTTAAATATCCTCTCCCTCCCTGAAACAAGTAATACATTATATGTTAATAAAATGTAAAATAAAAACAAATAAATAAATATCTTCTCCCTAACCATTTCTGAAATTTTAAGTTGAGTTCTTGGATTTTAATAAATAGTATATGAAGTAGTCATTCGAAATCAGCTTATGTGTGGTATTGACTGGTTCTCTTCTCTTTTTCCTTCACTTTTTTTATGTGTATAGACATCATCTATTTTGTGTAACACACCATACTTTTGATATCTATGCAGGACGGGGTAGTAATAATTGATATTGATAGGTATCATAATTTCAGCCCCTTTGCTCTTTTACCCCAACCTAGTCTTTACTCTTAAAAACAAGATTGGAGAAACTGAGAAGGCCTTTTGATCATATTTTCCTAGGCATGTTCACCAAATTGATGCAGTACTTTTGTCCCACCCTGATCCTCTTCATCTTGGTGCCCTCCCCTATGCAGTCGGGAAGCTGGGTCTGAACTGTGCCATCTATGCGACCATTCCTGTTTATAAAATGGGACAGATGTTCATGTATGATCTTTACCAGGTAACTCACACAGTTAAAAAATGCTTTTTACACAGGATCCTGCAGTGACCACGTTTAACCTCTGGTTTGTGTTCTTTTAGTCTCGACACAATACGGAAGACTTTACACTCTTTACGTTAGATGATGTGGATGCAGCCTTTGATAAAATACAGCAGTTAAAATTCTCTCAGATTGTGAATTTGAAAGGTAAAAAATGTTTCCAGTAGTAAGTAATTGGACTAATGGGGTTTAACTGACTTTAAAAGTACAAAGGGAATTTGTAGTAAAAATCATAGGCCCTGTGGTCTGAAAAAGAAGAGATTAGCATGTTCATATATGAAACTCTGAACTTCTCCCAAGTCATTTGGATTTTAAAATATTTCAGACTAAATACTAACACAACGTTAATAGTTCAAGCCTTTTGACACGTAACTTGGGAAAGACTTTAGTGTTTATTGTGTAAGATGCGCATAGGTAACATGGCCAGGTCCTCCTGGGAGTTCACAGTTAGGTTGAGGGGCTCAGATGACTAAATGTAGTAATCGAAGTCTTGAAGGAAGTGGAGTGCTCTGGCAGCATAGTAGAAGATAATGGAATTCTAGAATTGGATATTAAGAAGTTTATTATTTAATTAGGTCAGGAAGTTGTCTGTTAAGTATAGATTTCTCATCTGTGGAGGGAGATGTATTAAATATGAAGCCTTGCTTTGAAATTGAGAAAATGGTGCCACGGTGGACTCTGATGATTTAGCCAAGAAATACCAGCATCACAACAGTTTGACTTGTACTTAATTTTCGTATAGGATAAATTGTTTACCATGAGATTTGAATTGCTACTTCATCAGTTTAGAGGTTCGCAAAAATGGAAACATTTGATGATTGTGTATGTGAATAAATATTCACATTTATTTGTTCATACTAAGTAATTTAATAGGGTACTGGGTCCAATCTCTTTGTAATATTTCAGTTTATGAACACAGGTATGTTTCCAAGAACTCATAACAAAACAAGAGTGTCTATGGGGAGGGAATGGAGTAGCTGGGGGGGGGGGGCATAAGAGTGAGATTTGCATTTTCACTGTTTGCCTTTTTACTTTGGGATTTTGTATCATTGCATATATTAGCTATTAAAAATAGTTTACAAATAAATAAGCTTTCTTTAGGCTTGTAAAAGAAATCTGAGTATTGTCACTATCTTATTGACATAGGTAAAGGACATGGCTTATCTATCACACCTCTGCCAGCTGGTCATATGATAGGTGGAACAATATGGAAAATAGTCAAAGATGGAGAAGAAGAAATTGTCTACGCAGTTGACTTTAACCACAAGAGGGAGATGTAGGTATATCAAGACAAAAGCTAATGGAATTGCAGTTGATATTGTTTCATTCTTTGGAGGGAAAATTAAACTAAAAAGTTCTTTTCTTTTTAGCCAGAAATCTAGAACTACTTAAAAGTCTCAAATAGTGAATTTTTTTGCATTGTAAGGGGAAACTTTGATATAAGAGATAATGTATTTTACAAATTGGCATGTAAGCATCCACTATATAAAGCAGATATCACTCTGGAGATGTTGTAAAGGAGATGAATTTTTGTACATAGGATTATATTTTATATGCTACTTGACCTACTATTTAAAGGAACTTTGTGGGTTTGGGTTTTTTTTTTTTGTAAAGTTAGTGATTATGATATAACTATATTTAAAGTCAGACTCCTTTTAAAAAGGGACAGAGTAGTTGTAATTTTAAATACTTCATTTTGTACTCACAGTATTACTATAAAATTGTTTTGGTGTTTAGTTTCATAGAGGCTTTTGTAATTTCTGTACATTAAGTTCATAGTTGTTTTATATGCGATTACAGTAGCCTCAAGATCTTTTGTATCTTATATTTAGAAATATATAAGACTAATAAGTTTTAGGCTCTTGTAATCATAGGATAATGGGAACATATGGGTATTCGAATAAATGGTATTTAAACATTTTGGGAAAAAGTCAGTTTGTGGGTTTTTTTGTTTGTTGTTTACCACATAACAAATAAATTTCAGATGGATTGGAATTAAATAGAAAATGAAACAATACAGGTGAGTCTAATCTTTGATATGAAAAAGGGTTTTCTGAGTATAAAGGCAGTGGACCAAGTTACAAAGGAAAACTTTGATAGATTTGATTATATACAGATTTAAAACATCTGAAACAATAAACTAAAGAACAATAAAGTAGGGAGAATATTTGTAGCATTTTGCCTAAAGGCTTACATGTGTAAGACTAGGTTTTAACCAATTAAAAAGATGCCACTTAGAAAAACTTTTGTTATGAAAGTCAAAAAATTTAAACCATAATTTTTTTAAAATTAAATATCTTTAAAATGATTTTTAAATGGTAGTATTCTTCTAGGAGATATTTAACAAATTGCTCATTCCTTCTGGAAAAGAGAGAGCTTTCTGAAAAAGATTAACTCTTTATGGAAAGCCATTTAGCAAAATTGTATATTGTAGTAAATAATTTCTAGGAATGTGTCCTAAAGAAACAGTCAGAAATGCAATTGAAGCTTCTTGCAAAAATGTTCTTTGAGATTATTTATGATGACGAGAAAAAGTAACCTAGGCAGAGGTTTTTACAATTGTTAAAAAATAGATTTAGAAACCAGTTTTAGTATCATGGGAGAAAACCAGGGTGTAGAACTGAGTATAGAGACATATACATGAGATACCTGTTTTGTAAAATATATTCACATATATATGCCTAGAAAAGTGTATTTGTGTGCTTAGAAGGATATATACCAAAATATATCGATTTCTCTGAGTGGTGGTACTCTGGAAGATCTTAATTTTCCTTTTTTTTTTTTTTAAATGTACTAGATTTCTTATTAATGAGCACGTGTCCTTTTATAGTTAGGGAAGGAAAAATCTTATAAAAGAAAGTTGCTTATGTTTTTGGGTGAGATAAGCAGTTGTTTATTTGAAATGTTATCATATTCTTCTTCAACTTTGTTATAGTCATTTAAATGGATGTTCCTTGGAAATGCTAAGCAGACCCTCCCTGCTTATCACAGATTCCTTTAACGCCACGTATGTGCAGCCTAGGAGAAAACAGAGAGATGAGCAACTTCTGAGTACGTATTACATAGTAATGTCCTCTGTGGAGAGGCATGGTGGTATGAGTTACAGTTTCTTCTATCTTGTTTAACACTTTTCTTGTCATGAGAGATTGATTAACTCTAATTTTTTTTTTTTTTTTTTAAAGAGAGGGAGAGGTTGGGGAGGGGCACAGGGAGAGAGAATCTTAAGCAGCCTCCACACCCAGTGTGGAACCTGTTGCAGGACTCAATCTCATGACACTGAGTTCATGACCTGAGTCAAAATCAAGAATCAGGTGCTTAACTAACTAACCCAGGTGCCCCTAACTCTAATATTTTTTAAAAAATATTATGTGACCATATCATTATTTTGTAGAAAAAGATACTTTAGTTCATCTGAATTCAGCTTTTGTGGGATAGGTGTTGAGATTGACTTCTCCCTGCCATTCAGCTCATAGCTAGCTCTACCTGGCATTCACTGATACATGTCTAGGGAATGCCAGAATATAGAAACAGCTCATAGAAATCTGTTTAAAAAGGGCTCCTAGATGGCTCAGTGGGTTAAGCGTCTGCCTTCAGCTTAGGTCATGATCCCAGGGTCCTGGGATCAAACCCCACATTGGGCTCTCTGCTCAGCAGGGAGTCTGTTTCTCCCTCTCTCCCTCCCCTGCTGCTCCCCCTGCTTGGGTGCTCACTCTCTTATTCTCTCTCTCTCTTAAATAAATACTTAAAAAAAAAATCCATTAGCAAAACATTTATACTTTAAAAGAAAAATGAGCAAAGGTGATACCTGAGGGTGCAAATAGTTCACTGATTTTTGATGTTGGGTGTCCTAACACTCTAATCTAGTAGTCTCAGTTCTAAAGAGGAGCCTCTGGGCCATCCCTTGTTGCTTCTGCTTTGGCTCCAGCTGCTTTACCTTCTTACTCTTTTTTTATAAGCTACACAGGATTTCAACAGGAAAATTAGATTCTACTTTTTTTTTTTTTAAAGATTTTATTTATTTGACAGAGATCACAGGTAGGCAGAGAGAGAGGAGGAAGCAGGCTGCCCGCTGAGCAGAGAGCCCGATGCAGGGCTTGATCCCAAGATCCTGAGATCATGACCTGAGCCGGAGGCAGAGGCTTTAACCATTACACTGAGCCACCCAGGTGCCCCTAGATTCTACTTTTAAACGTGTTTGAAACCACTGCTTTCATCTGTCTACTTAAAAAGCAGAGCTTGTGGGGCACCTGGGTGGCTCAGTCGGTTGAGCATCTGCCTTCGGCTAAGGTCATGATCCCAGCATTCCGAGATCAGAGTCCCACGTTGGGCTCCTTGCTCAGCGGGGAGCCTGTTTCTCCCTCTGGCTGCTGCTCCCCCTGCTTGTGCACGTGCACTCTCTCTGACAAATAAATAATATCTTAAAAAAGAAGGCAGAATTTGTGTACTATATTGTTTTCACTTTAAGAAGGTATCAGTTTGTATGTTTTTTTGTTGTTTTTGCTAGAGTTTGGTTTTACCAAATGTTTCCAAGCCAAATTTTTTTTTTTTTTTTAAGATTTTAATTTATTTATTTGACAGACAGATCACAAGTAGGCAGAGAGGCAGGCAGAGAGAGAAGGGAGGAAGCAGGCTCCCTCCTGAGCAGAGAGCCCGATGCGGGGCTCGATCCCAGGACGCCGGGATCATGACCCGAGCCAAAGGCAGTGGCTTTAACCCACTGAGCCACCCAGGCGCCCCTCCAAGCCAACTTTAATGTAGAGTGAGGATATCTACTCATAAAGATACTTTTGTTGGAAGAGGGAATTGGATCTATATTTTATTGTGTAGGCATACAAACATACAAAATGTGTATGTATAAAATAGTATGAATGTGTGTATTTGGGTGTATAAATTTGGGAATCATTTATAACAGTTTTAAATGGCCACAGTATACTATAAGAATGTCATTTTCTATGTGTACTGTGGGTGAAGAGGGCTGGGGACCACTGATTTACACTTTTACAGTGAAAAAAAATAGAGAATGAATGGCATTGTCTTTCATTCCTATGAATATACATTCACAGATAAAAACTAGTTGTAATAACCTGAGTGGAATTTTTAAAATTGTGTACCTGGCCCAATAATCGCTTATTTATAAGTTATAGTCTTTATACTGGAGATAAAGTCTTCTTTAATTTTGCAGCAAGGTATTGTTATGTTCTCTATGGATTTTACATTCTTGTTTTCTAGCAAATGTCCTGGAAACACTTCGAGGTGATGGAAATGTATTAATAGCAGTGGACACTGCAGGCAGAGTTTTGGAACTTGCTCAGCTCCTTGATCAAATCTGGAGAACTAAAGATGCAGGCCTGGGTGTCTACTCGCTGGCACTCCTGAATAATGTCAGCTATAATGTGGTGGAGTTTTCCAAGTCCCAGGTTTGTTTTCATGGTGTCATTTGTAATACAGAAGTTTTCTACAGAAATTGGACTTCTAGAAAACGATTTAGTTGCTCTTTGGATTTTATTTTCCGGTGAAAGAGGTTGATGATGATAATGGTAATGAACCACTTGTTCTGTGTGTTCACATGGAATATTTCATTTAGTCCTTCTAGACCCTATGAAGTAGGTTCTGTTTTTGTCCCCATCTTACAGATTGGGCAAGTTGCTTCTCCTCTAACGCTTGGTATCACAAATTTGTAAAATGAGGACAAAAGTAGAACCTACCTCATGGGATATAAATGTTGGAATCCGTTTTTCTCTTCTTTCTGAATAAGCTCTTTCCCTTGAAATAGCAATCTTGGGTAAGGTATTTATTTAAAACTTACACTCTGCTTTCTTTGTAAGAGTTAAGGTGACTTGTAACTGAAATACAATGCAGAATTGGATTTTTAGGGATGAACTATGGGGTGGAAGGATATAATGGGGGAACAGAACAGAAAATAAGCTGCTTATCAGAATTGTACAAGTTTTAAGATCTATTGGTGGTAAATACTTAAAAGAAGACAGAACATGAACTTTTAGACCTTGAAGAAGACATTGCAATTATAATCTAGTATTTTCTAATTATGTTCATCTTTTCCCCCTATATTAGGTAGAATGGATGAGTGACAAATTGATGAGATGTTTTGAAGACAAAAGAAATAATCCATTTCAGTTTCGCCATCTCTCTTTGTGTCACGGTCTTTCCGACTTGGCTCGGGTACCTAGCCCCAAAGTGGTACTCGCCAGCCAGCCTGACCTGGAATGCGGATTTTCAAGGGATCTCTTCATTCAGTGGTGTCAGGACCCTAAAAACTCAATTATTCTAACTTATAGAACTACTCCTGGGACTTTAGCCCGTTTCTTAATTGATAATCCTTCCGAAAAAATTACAGAAATAGAGGTAAGTGCTTGTGTGTGAACTTTATCTTAAAAGTGTTTGGGAGACACATGCATGATGTTTATAGAAATCAGTGACCAAAAATGAAACTTGCAATTGTTTCCAGATTTTTACCAGAGTAACAGAAGAGAGCCTTTAATAGCACAGATTTGAGCTTCTTAATTGGAAATCCTCATTCTTTAACCCTTCCATGGTATCCACTGGAACCATGCCCAGAAGGTGCCACATACATACCCTATATTTTCAAGCACTCTTTGAAAAGTTCTTTTCACATCCTTTCCCTAATTGAAATCTGGCTGTATCGTAACAATGATCTTTTTCCTGTAGGTCTCTCAAGTAGACGCTCTTTTTCTCTTTCATACTTCATGAACTTTGGGTGCAGCAGGGATCCTTTTTCTGCTTTCAAGCCATTTCTCTTCCCTTTCTAGGTCGTGCCATCAGACTTGACAATACTCTGACCCCTTCTGACATTTACTGATCCCTTGGTTGTTCTCTGTCCTTCATTGGTGACTTTAATCCTGGTCTACAGTCTTCCTGTCCACTCACTCAGGACTGCATTCTTGATGACTCTAGCATCCATACGTGTGATCTGGCCAAGTCCTCGGCCCTCTTAGTCCCTTCACACCTTGTTTCTTGATGATCTTTTCCTCCATTTCACCTTAGCCATCCCTTCCCACAATCATACTATCTACTCTTGTGATCAAACCCTTCACCTTGTTAAGGGTTACCCCTGAAGATCTCTACCTCAAGCATCCCACTCTGATCTTACCCCGGACTTGCTCTGATAACCCCATGCCAACAATTTTTTGGTTCCATTGGGACTTTTAATTTGCGAACCTTGCCACTTCTACTACTATCCATCATTGCTCCAGCTTCTAGTCAGTGGTCCATCATCACTTACAAACACTTTTATCTCTATTACCCTCCTATTTATTGTACTCACCTGGCAAAGCTTTGACCCTAGTTAAACCATTTGCTTAACTGTGCTTATACCCAAGCAACCTTATGTTACTGGCGTTAAACACACTACTGTGTGGACAGATTGCCCTTCACATTTGCGATGTCACATCTCAGACAGGTACCCAGCACCAGTCCAGCATTCTCTAAGATACTCTTTTTTCCTACTCTCCAGTTAGATAGCTTTATACCCTCCTTCTCTTCAAATATCCCACAACTCAACTCAGCCCTCACCCGTAGCACATGAATTTGTTTCAAACTTAGCTAAGAAGTGGAAGCAGTCAGACAAAAATCCCCATATCTTCTCCCCACTAAATAGCCTAACTTGTTTCTGTATCCGCATTTGCTGCTTCAGCTCATTAACCAGCACAAAACAGTAGCCAGGTGAACGGTATGCCAAAAGACAATTTTGTTTAATAACCAACCAGCACATCTATCAGTTTTCCAAAGCTAGTATCATTAACTGAAATCTGTAGTAGTGGATACTGAATGGGCTAATAACTGCCACAGTTGGGCACAGTTGTAGATGATTCTTTCATTTTTCCTTCCTAGTAGACATGTTAAGGAATGTTTGTTAGAGGCTGAGTGATAAGCATAGCTTAGTCTTTAACTCTACTCAAGCAAAAAATAGTAACTGAGATCTCCTATACCTTCACTATAAATACAGAATTATTGAGGAAGGATGCAGAGCAAACATATCAAAGTAAAAACTGTCATTTGGGTTATTTAATAGCTTAGAAACATGGAGTTTTCTTTAAAAATTGAAAGAGCTCAGGGGCACCTGGGTGTCTCAGCTAGTTAAGCGGCCAGCTTTTGATTTTGGTTCAGGTCATAATCTCAGGGTTGTGAGGTTGTGAGGTGGAGTCCCAGGTTAGGCTTCTGTGCTCAGCGGGGAGTCGGCTTGAAATTCTCCCTCTCCCTCTGGCCCCCCCACCATGTGCACACACTCACACTCACTTTCTCTAAAATAAATAAATAAGTCTTTAAGAGAAAATGAAAAGAGCTCTTTGAAATACTTGTAAAATAGTTTCATCAGATACGAAATACTGAATTTGAAAATAATAATTACTAGAAATTCAATTAAGGTTGATAGGCATAGGCCATTTGAGGAATTAATAAAAAGAATATTAAAAGCTGTTTCAAAAAAAAATTTTAAAAACTGTTTCAGTTTGAAAAAAATAGGAAAGGACATTTGGAGCTATAACTTGAAACATTAGGTTTTGACTTTTTAATAAGTAGTACTAACCCTTAGGATTCTTTTCCTTTTCCCCTCGTAGGGGTGTTTCTTCTGTAATCACACCTTCTCTCTCCATGACCTATCAGTTTTTCCCTCTACAAGGTCATCTGCAAAACACCACTCTTTCTCCCCCCCCTAGTCCCAGACTTAACTCTTCTCTGAGTCTTCCTCATCTCAGACAATAGCAGCACTTTCCACAGATTTACTGTAGCCAAAAAAGTACAGATTTTTTTCAGTGTCCATTGCCATGTAACATACTGGAAGTGTGCGTGAGAGACACCTCTGTCTGGTCTGTACCCAGACCAAGGAGTATCAGCAGTACCTCATACATCCCCTTCCAGATCCTTCCCCTCCGAGGGAAACCGCTCTCCTGACTTCTCGTGCACAGATGGCCATATTATTAACATTCAAGTTTCAAATAAACGAACTCATTGTAGTGACTTTATAATTACACATGTGTGTGTATATACAGTGATTATTGAATCCAGTGGTTCCCAAGGTATGGTGTGAGGGCCCCTGGGAGGGGGTCCCTGAGACCCTTTCAGGGAGCGCCAAAGGTCAAAACTACTTCTGATAGGAATATGAAGATATTGTTTGCCTTTTCACTGTGCGTATATTTAACATTGCAGAGTCAAAGCAGTGGTGGGAAAAGTGCTGGTGCCTCAGCGTAAATCCAGCAGTGGCACCAGCCGCCAGCCACTGCCCCAGCCGTCGCATCGTACATCAGCACACGAAGTTTCAGAAGGGTCCATTTCACTTAAGAATGTTCTTGGTGAAGCAGTAAAAGTTATTAATTTTATTAAATCCTTTTAGTAAAAGGTTTTTAAAAATAATCTGGATGGCAGGATGGGCAGTACGCACACAGTACCTGTGTTGTTTACTAACTAACACACAATGTTTGCCTCGAGGAAAGCCACATGTATAATTGAGTTGAGTTAACTGGCCACTTTTTTCTTGGAACACCATTTTTACTTGAAATAATGACATGGTTATTCAGACCTGGGTATTCGGCAGATACTCTCCCAAAGATGAGTAAGTTGAACTTGTCACTCTAAGGAAAACAACTGATAGCATTGGTTGCCTAAGTCTGATAAAATTCAAACTTTGAAGTTGAAAATTAGAATTTTAGAACGCGATGCCCATCACTGTGAGATTGACAACTGAAACTTAGGCGGCTTTGCTGATTGAGATTGGTGGTGATATTTGCAAATGTGATTTTTAAAATATTGTCAACATTTGTAAGATCTGTGTAACTTGGTGCACTAGTATTTTGCAAATAACCAATGCCTGTAGGTACAAAATAGTGCTCAGCTAAAAGAGCCATTCACAGTGCAGGATAAATCAGTAAATTTTAATATAACAGCATAAAAAGTTGTTGGTTTCAGATTCCACGTTACAACTAATCTTTAAGAAACCACCAGTTTTTGAGTTTTGATGTAATACCAAGGAATATTCATGGAAAGGCTATTTAAATATTTTTCCCTTTTCCAATTATACATCTGTGTGAGGCTGCATTTTCTTCATATGCTTTAACCAAAACAACATATTGCAGGAGATTGAATTCAGCAGATGTGAGGATCCAGCTGTCTTCTATTGAGCTAGATGTTAAGTGAGACTTGCAAAAATGTAAAATAATGCCGTGCTCTCCAATATTTTTTTTGCTTTAGAAAATATAGTTACCTTTTGGAAATATATCATAATGTTAATATGCAGTGATTTTATTTTTTAGTGAACAGATGTGGATTTTAAAACTTTCTCATTCTTGATTGCTGATATGGTAGACATTAATAAATGTAATCTACAAAAAAAACACAAAAACTCTGGGGTTCTCAGTAACTTTTAAGAGTCTAAGGCAATCCTGAGATCAAAATGTTGGAGAGATCTACTGATTAATCATCCCATGTTGGTGGATTTTAAAGTTGAGTCTGGTTTTTTACTGTTACAAACATAGCTGCAATTGTACTTTTTTCCTTACACTTGGGATTGTTTCCGTAGGATAAATTCCTAGAAGTAGAAATGCAGTGTCAAATTACAGGCACATTTTTATGGCAAATCGCTTTCTACCATATTTGTGCTAATTTTTCCATAGATACATAGTAATTAGCATTGCCAATCTAAAAGATTTTGCAATGTTATTACAGGGTGCCTGGGTGGCTAACTAGGTTAAGTGTCTCTGCCTTCAGTTCAGGTCATGATCCCAGGGTGCTGGGATTGAGCCCCACGTCAGGTTCCCTGCTCAGTGGGGAGTCTGCTTCTCCCTTTCCGCCTCCTCATGCCCCCCCCCATAAATAAATAAATAAAATCTTAATGGTATTACATTTCAAAAATTGCATTTTTCATAAACCGGCGAAATGAGACATCTTTTCTTAGCTACTGGTTACTTGTTTTTCTTATTTTGTAAGTTGCTTATATATGGATTTGTCCTTTTTTGATGTGTTGATCATCTTTTTCTTAACTGATTGGGAAAGAGCTCTTAGGAAAAAAGAGCCTCTGATAGTCAAGTAGTGCTGCAGATAATTTTCTCCATTCTCTATAATTTTATGAGATTTTTAAATGTCAAAGAGATGTATTTTTTTTTCACGTTGCCATATTTATTCATCTTTTCCTTTGTGGCTTTTGGGTTTTATGGCTCGCGTAGGCCTCACCTACTCCAAATTATAAAAATACTTATCTGTATTTTCTTTTCCTTATTGGTGATTTTTAACCAGTTTAAATTAAACCCAGCCTAGAAATGTGGCAGCTCAATTTTGGTCTTAATCTAGATTTGTAATTGCATGTAATAGGAACTTGAATAATTTCAAATTTAAGATGGTAAATTCACAGATGTGTTACATCTCACACCCCACCACCTAACCCCTGATAACGATGCTTCCTTCTGTCTGCTGTTTTTCTCCAGTTGAGGAAACGTGTGAAGCTTGAAGGGAAAGAACTAGAAGAATACTTAGAAAAAGAGAAACTAAAGAAAGAAGCGGCGAAAAAACTAGAGCAGTCAAAAGAGTGAGTTATTTTCAGACAGATTAGAAGCTTGTATGTAAATTACATATAATTTAAGAACTTACTTCTAAGATACAAAAGTTTATTTGAAAATATTTAAATTTTCTTTGAGAAACAAAACAGATGAACATAGGGGAAGGGAAGGAAAAATAAAATAAGATAAAGAGAGGGAGACCATAAGAGACTCTTGACTATAGGGAAAAAACTGAAGGTCACTGAAGGGGAGATGGGAGGGGTAATGGGGTAACTGGGTGATGGGCATTAAGGAGGGCAAGTAACATGACGAGCCCTGGGTGTTGTATGCAACTGATGAATCACTAAACTGTACTCTGAACCTAATAATACACTGTATGTTAACTAACTTGAATTTAAATTTAAAAATGTATATATTTAAATTTTTTGTTGACTTCATTATTTTTGTGAACATTTTTAAATGGTGCTAGAATGCCAAGTTCTTCTAGTGCCAATTTTTTTTTGTTTTTAAAAAATCAATTTTAGGGGCGCCTGGGTGGCTCAGTGGGTTAAAGCCTCTGCCTTCAGCTCAGGTCATGGTCTCAGGGTCCTGGGATTGAGCCCCGCATTGGGCTCTCTGCTCAGCAGGGAGCCTGCTTCCTCTTCTCTCCCTGCCTGCCTCTCTGACTACTTGTAATCTCTGTCTGTCAAATAAATAAATAAAATCTTCAAAAAAAATCAATTTTATTTTATAAAGAAATTTTTTAAAATGACTTATATTGCACACATATTTCTAATTTCTTATTCTCATTCCTCCCTTGTGTGGACATACTGCCACATGGTATCATCCTCTCTTCTCTGAAGAAATGCCTTTGGTATTTGTTTCATGGGCTACATATCTCCAGGCAATATCCTCCATCAGATTTTTCTGGGTTTTTTTGTTTGTTTGTTTTTAGTCTGGCAAAATTATATTTATATTTGAATGATACTTTTACTGGGAATATGGATTAGCAGTTTACAGACTTCACTCCTTTGTTTCTGGCAGGCAGTTTCAGACAGTGCTGTCACTGTGTTCTTTGTTCCTCTGTAGTATGTGTGTATGTGTGCATTTTCCTTCACTGATTATGATGTACCTTAGTGTGTTGTTATTAAAATTTTTTTTGAGTATCATCGAGACTTTCAGTGCTAGTATTAATGTGTATTTATTAACTGACAGTTAATGCTATTTTACAAAATTACCAATCCAATAAAATTATCATTGAATTAATTAAAAAATAATTTTGTAAATATTAATTCAAAATCTTGTGGGGACTTGATGACCGTTATCTGTTCTACAATCTTCATAGGGCAGACATAGATTCCAGTGATGAGAGTGATGTTGAGGAAGACATTGATCAGCCATCGGCTCACAAGACTAAACATGACCTGATGATGAAAGGTGAAGGTAGTCGTAAAGGAAGTTTCTTCAAACAGGCTAAAAAGTCTTACCCTATGTTTCCTGCCCCGGAAGAAAGAATTAAATGGGATGAATATGGAGAAATTATCAAGTATGTAAACAAAACAACTATTTCTTTCTTCCAGATTAGACAGTGTAGTTTGTGTATAACTCAGTGTATCATTAGAACTCAATAAGTTTGGACTTTCTGGTCGTATCGTGTACTTTGATAGTTTCTGAGTACCCCACTTTGAAAGATACAGAGGACTTGTATAGTGTGGAAGTATAGTATAAAATAGGTTGCGGGGCACCTGGGTGGCTCAGTGGGTTAAGCCTCTGCCTTCGGCTCAGCTCATGGTCTCAGGGTCCTGGGATTGAGCCCTGCATTGGGCTCTCTGCTTGGCGGGGAGCCTGTTGCTCTCTCTCTCTGCCTGCCTCTTTGCCTACTTGTGATCTCTCTCTCAAATGAATAAATAAAATCTTTAAAAAAATAAAATAGAAAGGTTGGGGAACATCTAAATAATTAATTTTAAAGGCAAAGTAGCAGTTTTATTACCTAGATATGTGAAAAGTTTAAAAAGATGAGCAAGACTTTTTTCCCCCATTTAAGAGAGGGAAAGGGGGGCACTACTTGGCCCTCTAAAATAGTGCAGAGAGAAAATAACAATCTAAATAGCATTAGTGAGTTTATTTACCATTCCACTCAATTAGTGTCCAGTCTATTTAGCATATGGACAAGTGTTCTTTTGCTTCAATTTCCTTATCTGAAAAGTGGGGGTAAGATTTAAGTGAGGTTATGTTTTTAAGGCCCTTAGCACAGAATCTGACCTGTGAATCATGATTCCTAGTAAATGCACTTTAAGTGGTTGCTACTGCTATTGTGTGGATTACAGAGGGAGAAGTTGGACTCCAGGGTCTGAGAAGCTACCATAGCAATCTAGGTGTTGGGTAACAGAGGCCTGCATTCCCAGAGGGGAGAGGGAGTGGATTTGGGGGTGGGGCGTAGATAATTATGGGAGGTGAGCAAGAACATTTTTAAGTTTGTTTTTTAAAGACATTTATTTTAGAGAAAGAGAGAGGGGAGAGAGAGTGTGGGAGTGGTGAGGGGCAGAGGGAGAGAGAGGATCTCAAGCCGACTTGGCGCTGAGCATGGGATCCCAACACTGGGCTTGATCTCATGACCCTGAGATTATGACCTGAGCCAAAACCAACAGTCATTTGTTCAACCAACTGAGCCATGCAGGTGACCCTGTTTTTTTACTTTGAACATACAACTCTTTCTGATACTGGAAGTAAAAATGGAGAGATAGATGCATTCATGCTTCGCTGAAATGAAAGTAAAGGCTTTTGAGGGAGCTCATGATTTTGTATCTCAGTCTTCATGGTAATGTGCCAACGGGAAGTCATACGCTTTCTTTGGGCACAGGTGGGATAACGGGCTGTTTCGGAAATCAGAAGTCTGAGATTTATAAGAACTGGGAATTGGCAAGAGAAACCACAGAGACCGAGAGAAGGAATGACTGAAACGTGCAGGGCCACTTTGTAATAGTACTTAAGGTAGCCACGGAGATCTTCTAATGGTGTAGGCCTCTTAACTAGCCCCCATGGTATGTTTTTTTTTCCCCCCATGGTATGTTTTAAAGAGCATTCCTTAGGGGTCAGGAGGAACAGAATATATGCAGTCATTTGGTAATTGATATTATAAAGTTGCATTAGCTTTGCAGAAGTTGTATACTTAAATCTGAGATAGTGAGGCGTCTAAAACTTGTGCCATCTACTAGTTACATATATTATATAATATTAGCTTGCTCGTTACTGCTTCTAATTAGAGACTTATCATTTAGACCAGAGGATTTCTTAGTGCCAGAACTTCAAGCGACTGAAGAAGAGAAAAGCAAATTAGAATCTGGCTTGACAAACGGAGATGAACCCATGGATCAGGATTTATCTGATGTTCCTACCAAGTGTATTTCTACGACAGAGTCTATCGAAATAAAGTAAGTGCTTTTTGTTGCATTTTTGAAACTAGATTATAAGATAAAATTTTAAGAACTTGAATTGTATAATTTACATTGTTTCAAAAGTCAAATTTCTGAATATCCTCTAGTAAGTTTTTACTTTTAAAATTTAATTTCTTTTTCCATGCAAAAACCTGTGAAGTATGGTGGCATTTTGTTTTCATTAATGGTATTTGAATTCCAGTGTGATTGAATGGGTGGTGAGGTGGGGTTTAAACATTAAATTATATATTTATACAAAGAAACATTCTGGCCCTTTTTTTTTTTTTTAAGAATTTATTTATTTATTTGACAGAGATCACAACAAGTAGGCAGAGAGGCAGGTAGAGGGTGGGGGGAGAAGCAGGCTCCCTGCTGAGCAGAGAGCCCAATGCGGGGCTCGATCCCAGGACCGATCCCAGGACCCTGGGATCATGACCTGAGCCGAAGGCAGAGGCTTTAACCCACTGAGCCACCCAGGCGCCCCACATTCTGGCCTCTTAATTAAGTCTGGTAGCATGTGAACTTACGCAGGTCACAAGTTTAATTTTTTAAGTGTTTCATAAACATACTCCTTGACTTAAACATCTCCAGGGCCCCAAAGTCTTAAAATTGTTACTATAACCTGAAGTAGTAAATAAACCTTTTTTTGTTTGTTACAGTTTGTAACAGCAGTAAATCATCATTCTGGAATTTTTTTTAAGTCATTAGCACAGTGGTTTATTTGTCTAGTGCTATTCTTTAGTATGTATTTTGGGGGTATAGCTGATATCTAAATAATGCATATTAACAGTATCAGAAAATTCTCTCCTGAATGGCGTATCAGTTTATATTTTTGCTAGTGGAGCAGAAGGCTTTTTTCATCCCTGTTTCTGTAACAACATTTGGCATTATCTAACTTTAAAGCTTTCCAGCCTGGTAGGTATAGAGTAACGTATCACTACTGTTTAAATTTGTCTTACTGTGGTTATTAGTTTATTTTCTTCAAATGCTTCTTACCTTTTTTGTTTTCTGTGAATTCCAAGTGTGTGGCTTTTGTGCATTTTTCTCTAGAGGTTGCTGCCTTTTTGTTACTTGCAAGGGTTCATTGTATATTTTGGATATTAGCCCTGGCTGGTTTCAGACAATGCAAATATCCTCTCTCATTCTGTTACTTGTTTATAAGAGTTGTCCATGGTCTACTTTGTTTAAAAATATCTTTAATTTTGATGTAATGAAATGATATTTTCTGTTATGGTTTTGTGATTACATAAAGAAGTCCCTCCTTGTCCATGGTCACAAACATTATTCGTACATTTTATTTTATTAAATTTAAATCTTTACATTTCTCTTTTATGGTTTCAACTCAGCCTGCTGTTGTATATGACATTAGATCAGGATCCAGTTTTATTTTTCTTTACATAGTGAGTTATTTTTTTTCTAAGAGCTACTGAATAATCCCATTCAAATACATATCAACAGTATGACACGTGTATTCCTAAAATCCTCATTTTATATATACTATACATTTCTTTCCTGATAAAAGCCATTAATAACCTAGTTTTGGAGTTAACTTATAGAAAAATAAGCTTTAATTATACTGTCTAATTACAGAGCCAGGGTTACTTACATAGACTATGAAGGACGCTCTGATGGAGATTCCATTAAAAAGATTATTAATCAGATGAAACCACGACAGCTGATCATTGTCCACGGACCACCAGAGGCTAGTCAGGATCTCGCAGAGTGCTGTCGTGCATTCGGTGGGAAAGATATTAAAGTGTACATGCCAAAGCTACACGAAACAGTTGATGCCACTAGCGAAACTCACATCTACCAGGTAAGTGCACTGGCATTTGAGCCATAAAGAAACAGAGAGTTTGTTTTGGAAACTCTCTTTTGTTTTGTTTTCCAAAACAAGAACAAAGAGTTTTTGTTTGCTTAGTGAGGTTTTTTTTTTGTTTGCAGATGAGGACAGGTATATTAGGAATTCAGTGGTGAGTGAGAGAGACATGGTCCCCTTGTCTTAGTAGATCTTATGGTCAGTGGGGCTTATAATGAGGAGAGATCATTTATCACATTGTTATTACCTCTGATAGAGGAAGTACAGGATGTTGTGAGACCCCAACCCAGATTTGGAAGTTTAGAAAAGATTTCCCAGAGGCAGTGATAACTAAGCTGAATCCTAACAGATGTTTAGATGGGTCATCAGGGTGGTATAGAGAGGTGGAAAGGGTATTCTAGGCAGAGGGAACAACATATGCAGAAGTGTAAAGGTGAGGGGAATGGGGAGTATTCAAGAATTCAGATGTTTTATAAAAATTCACTGATGTCAAGGGTCTATTCCTAATTGGAAAAAAAAAATGGAGGCAGTTATAAAAAATAGAAGTAGCACAGAGGAGAGGTTAGATTTTTATCTGGTGGGGGGGATGGTGTCAGTTAAAGCAGGAGCGATGTCTAGATTTGGTTGGAAAAAATGGGTTGGAATTCACCAGGCAGCAAAGTTATTCTGGGCAGAAAAGAGGAAGCAGCGTTCCAAGAATAAGGATGTGTGAATTCATGGTAATGAAGGAAACAGTAAGTAATTCAGTACTCCTGAAGAGCAGCAACCACTAGAGGATGAGGCTTATCAGTGGTTCTCAACGTTGGCTGCACATGAGAACCATCTGGGGAACTTAGGGGGTGGTGGGGGGACTCAGTGCTCTGGATTTAGTCTCACCATTTGTGTTAGAGTCACTGAAGGTAGAACCTGGCATTAACATGTATTTTAAGAAATTGCCATGTGCTCGCAGGGTGCAACCAAGGGTTAAGAACCTTTTGGGAAGTAGACAGGGGTCCTAATGATTTCACAAGTCACTAGGTCATTACCAGTCACGGTGAAGATCAGACGAGTGAAAGCTTTTCGAATCTTAATACTCATTAGCAGAGTTAGGAAATAATAGTAACTGGTTATATTTTGTTATTAATTTATACTCAGGGTTTCATCTCTCCCTCCCTTTTGCATCGTGTCTAGGTGAGATTGAAAGATTCACTTGTCAGCTCGCTTCAGTTTTGTAAGGCAAAAGATGCCGAATTAGCATGGATAGATGGTGTCTTGGATATGAGAGTTTCCAAAGTAGACACGGGAGTTATTTTAGAAGAAGGAGAACTGAAGGATGATGGAGAGGACTCAGAAATGCAAGTGGACGCTCCTTCGGATTCCAGCGTTATAGCACAACAGAAGGCCATGAAGAGTCTCTTCGGGGATGATGAGAAAGAGACAGGTGAAGAGAGCGAGATCATTCCGACCTTGGAACCCTTACCCCCCCATGAGGTAAACAAGCACATGCTGCTTCTGTCTCTTCCTTAATTTGCCATCCTTTGGATTTTTCTTTTATGTTTTTAACTCTAAAATATGTCTTTGGTGTAGGCTGATTTTGGAGTTTTAGGAAAAGATTACTTAAGATGTGGTTGTGTGTGTGCACACACATGAGCGTGTGTATATATATCCTGGGTGGCAAGGGAATGATAATTTAAAGGAAATGTTTAGCAAATATTATAAGATACATTATTGTTTCATGATTTATTTTTTCAGTATTTAAATTTTGATTGTGAGGATTATATCACTTACCTGCTCCCAGTCAGAAGATTTATAGTTTTCTAAGACTGAAACTCTTGTCCTCCATTTTTGTATGTTGTCAATTCAGCTGAAATCTTTTTTGGTTTTGATATAGTTAGAAATCTTTTATTAAGCACAGATAAATTTTTAATTTAGTATTTACATGTTCTCAGGAGATACCCTAGTTAGCAAAGATTTCTGGTAATTAACTTACAACAACAGTGTTAAAACTGTGTCATCAGAGTCCTGTGTGCATGTCAGGGGACTCTAGGCTTTCTGTGCAGCAAGGAGTAGAGGGACAGCCTCTGTCACTGGATTCCCTTCTAGTGATGCTCTTGAGATTGGGGGAGAAATAAGAATCTTTTTTTCTGTCTGTGCTAAAGCTAGTGCTCTTCAAGGCAATTTCCAAGTAGCAGCAATAGGTTGAACCGCTTGTTTTTCTGATTCTAAAACCTTTTGGTATTCACTCTCAGGGAGAAGGGAAGGTGAAAGTGGGATCTGGGGAGAACTCCCCTCAGAACTAAGTGAAGGAGTTGGATCTAGAAAATCAAGTTTTTGGTTCAGTTCTGCCTACTGGCACTCTCCTTGACCCCCTCGGGCAAGTGGGTGAGTGAAGAGCATCACATCGGCAAATGTCTCTCTGTTTCTGTGAGGCATGACTAATAAAAATTGATTGGGAAACATTCAGAAAATGTGAAGGGCTTTGTAATGTTAAATAAGAAGGTAAAATTCAGAATAACAATTTGGAGTGTGATTTACAGCCTTCATACGATCTGTCAGAGGTCTTCAGAGAATGACAAAGTACCTAAGAGATCCTGTGTTAGTTACTTCACTTTATTCAGTACAGCTGTGTGTCTGCTGTTTTATCTGAAGTGATTCTTTCCCCTTTAACCTCTTCTAAGGTTCCTGGACATCAGTCAGTTTTTATGAACGAACCAAGACTGTCAGACTTCAAGCAAGTTCTTTTACGGGAGGGGATTCAAGCTGAATTTGTAGGAGGTGTACTTGTTTGCAACAACCAAGTAGCAGTCCGTAGAGTAAGTGTGTTTTTAATAAGGGATGAGTTGAACAAGTACTTCCTTCTGATGCGTTGCCATTTTGAATTCTGTAATTCTTGACTGGTAGTTTCACAAACTGGAGACCATAATTTATATTCATAATGATGACCTTGAAGGCTTATAAAAGTGACTGTCAAAGAAATGATGTATAATTTTATTGTAAATTTTTATTATTTGAATTCTGACATTTACATGTCTATGTTAGATTCATGACTTGAATGTTGTATCCGTATTCTATGCAGAGCAATCCATTCCAGACCAATCACCAAATAACCCAGTTAATATATCGTGTTTATTATGTCTGCATATTGCTGATTAGGAAATGTGCTAAAGAGTTGTTTTTTGTTTTTTTTACTTTTCCTTTCTAGACGGAAACTGGACGCATTGGATTAGAAGGCTGCCTTTGTCAAGATTTTTATAGGATAAGAGACCTTTTATATGAACAGTATGCCATTGTGTAAAGGATGATGTCAAGAAGTATCTGTTTGACCTTTCTAAGAAAAAAGTGTTCTTATTCTAAGCTTTTCCTTTTTTGTTTTGTAACATACAAAAAGAATTGCCAGAAAAATTTAACATGCATTAGTTTTTTTTAAAAAGTGTATATACAGTCCATTTTGCTAATGTTCAAGTGAGCATTCTACCTTTTGGCTTTTCAGAGTGATAGAGATCCTAACAAGTGTGCAGGCCAGAGAATTGAGGGTGATTGGTTTCCTCTACAGACCCCTTATTCTAGAAGGGCTTTTTACTTGAATAAAACAATGCAACTTAGCAAACCAGCTCATGGCCTTAGAGAAACATGTTTGCATGTTGTGAGTTCTTGCAAACGGTTTCTTACGTTTTCGGGAATGAAAAGTGAGAATTATTTAGAAAAGATGTGCTATATAAAAAAAAAAAAAAAAAAACACAACTGGTGAAACGGTTTTTTGAGGCCTATGTGTTTAAAAAACAAAAAACAGTTTGTGCTCTAACTGTTCTTTGGAATTCTGATAGGCAGTTGTCTTCACGTGGGGCATCTCTCCTTACCCTGCCTGTATTTCCCAGCTCTTCAGTCTACTGGAAGGTGGTGCACATTTAATTCAGAAATCAATTTTTATTTCTCCCATTTTTTGTTTTATCAAGATGTTCAGTTAGAACTACAACACCATCCTTTGAATGCACATAATGCAAAAGAACTCCTTGCCATGTTACAGTCTTAAGGATTCTGTATGCATTTTAGCTATCAGCTGGGTTACTTATTGGAGACCCCTCAGTGTTCTGTTTTTAAGGAAACAGATGTTGAGCATCATTTTATAAGGTAATAGTATAATTTAATCAAAAGGTATAAATGTTTCATCTCTTAGGCTTGCTCCCTCCTAAGGTTGCTGAAGCAGTGGATGGATTTTATACACCTAAATACAAAAATAATACTGAAATTGGTTAAGGTCATCCTTTCTGTGTTCCTGTCTTTCTTGGGGCTGGCAGCTCTGGTACAGTATAAGCCACTTGTGTTTAAGAGTAAAAACTGAACATACGCAATTTTCATTGAACCTAAAAATGAAAATCATGTTACCTTCTTGTAATCTGCTGATGCTTTTTCATGTGTAGCTTGATTGTGGCCATCCTTGATCTTATTTCTTAAGTATTTAAGCCCTCTTCCACATACTTAGCATCTTTAGAAGGATCATTCCTGTTTAACTTATATGGATCTATGTATAGTATAGTACTACCCAATGATATCAGCCTGGGATTAATATTTTATTTCAAAACTGACGGAGAGTTCATTGTGGATTATAGTGCTAACACAAAGTTACAGTCTTCTGATACCAAAAATCAGAATGCAAAACAACATTACAGAAGGTGACAATAAGGAGTATTTTTTTTTTTTGGAGAGCTTTGAAAAAATTTCACATAAATTCTTGTTACTGAAGAGAGTAAGCCTGGAATCCTATTTATATTCCAGGGGAAAGAAAGTCTGCATTTGTTACATGGCTTGAAGCATCTGGTTATACATATTATATTGCAATACTGATACTGAAAAATTGTTGCTCGCTTAGCCTTCTTATTGTCCTATGAAGAAGGAATTAAATTTCAAAGTACTGCTTGAAGACGGCTGTGTGAATGTCATTGCAGGAGCAATACTTTGACCTGTTTCTTGATGACAGAATTGCTAAAATTTCAAAAGGAAGACATTTGTTTAGCTTTAGTCACTTAAGAAAAATATAAATTCAAAAAATAAATCATGAACTCAGAGGAACTTTCAGATTTTGTTTAGAGGCAAATTAAATACAAGTGGACGATCAACTGATATGTATAAATAATTTGGTTAAAAAGAAATTTTATCGTAGTATTTGTGATAATGGATTATAAATGTCAAGTATCATGGCAAATATTTCTATTTTCATGAACCAGTAGGTGGGTCTGAAATAGAAGTGAGGAAATCAATTTTCTAAGGAGGGCCTTTTATAAAAAAAAAATTGAAATTCACATACCATAAAGTTCACTATTTTAAAGTATATAATTCATTGGGTTTAGTATATGTAGAGTTGTGCAACCCTTACCACTCTAATTCCAGCATATTTTCATCCTCCCCAAAAGGAACTCTATACCCATTAGCAGTCACTTCCCATTTTCCCTTCATCTCAGCCCCAGGCAACCGTCAGTTTATTTTCTGTTTGTATGGATTTGCCTATTCTGAGTATTTCATAAAAATGGAATCATACAATATGTGGCCTTTTGTGTCTGACTTCTTTTGCTTTGTATAGTATTTCCAAGATTGATATTACAGCCTGTATCAGCATCCTTTATGCGGTTGAACAATACTCCATTGTGTGGATACACCACATCTTGTTTATCCATTCTTCAGTTTATGGACGTTTGGGTTGTTTCCACCTTTTGGCTCTTAGAAACAATGCTGCCATGAACATTCCTATCAAGTTTTTTGCGTGGATGTATGTTTTTAGCTTTGGGAGGTTTATACCTAAAAGTAGAATTGCTGGGTAATAAATATGGTAACTCTTGAGAAACTGTCAGTTTTCCAAACTTTATTTCTAAACTACTTCCCAAAGTGCCTATACTATTTTACATTCCCACCAGTGGGATGCGAGAATTCTAGTTTCTCCGCATCCTTGGCGATACTTGTTACTCCCTCTGTTTTTTATTTTAATCACCCTAGTGTGTGTGAAGAGGTTTTCATTTGAATTTCCTTAATGACTAATGATATTGAGCATCTGTTCTGTGCTTATTGGCCATTTGCATGTCTTTTTTTTTTTTTAAGATTTTATTTATTTATTTGACAGAGAGAGATCACAGTAGACAGAGAGGCAGGCAAAGAGAGAGAGAGGGAAGCAGGCTCCCTGCTGAGCAGAGAGCCCGATGTGGGACTCGATCCCAGGACCCTGAGATCATGACCTGAGCCGAAGGCAGCGGCTTAACCCACTGAGCCACCCAGGCGCCCCGTCCATTTGCATGTCTTTAGAGAAAGGTCTGTTCATATTCTCCTGCCTATTTTTTAGTTATCTTTTTTGTTGTTGAATTAGTAGTTTTTAAATACAGTTTGGATACTTAAATCCTTATCAGATATGTGATTTGCAAACATTTTCCCCATTCCTTGTTTCTCACTGTCTTGATTGTGTCCTTTGTAGCATAAAAGTTTTTAACTTTGATGAATTATGCTTTATGCTTTTTTCTTTTGGTTCCATTGTTGGTGTCATATCTTAGAAACCATTGCTTCATCCAGAGTCACAAAGATTTATACCTGTTTTTTTCCTATGAGTTTCATAGTTTAAACTCTTGAAGTCTTCAAATTCTTTAGAGTTAATTTTTGTATATGGTTTGAGGTAGGGGTTCAATTTCATTCTTTTGCATGTGGCTATCCAGTTGTCCCAGCATGGTTTGTTGAAAATACCATTTCCTCATCAGATTCTCACCTTTGTTGAAAATCCATTGCTCATAAATGTTTGTTTGTTCTTGGACTCTCAGTTCTATCTCATTGATTTATATAATACATCCTTTTGCCAGTACCACATTGTCTGGATTCCTGTTTATTAAGTTTTGCGATTGGCAAGTGAGTCCTCCAACTTTGTTCTCTTTCAAGATTGTTTTGATTTTTCTGGTTCTCTTTGAATGTCAGTGTGAATTTTAGAATCAGCTTATTAGGGTCTGCAGAAAACCCATAGGGGAGAAAATAGTAGTTGAAATTTACAGCTTAAAATCATATGGTGTTGTGGCTGAGGAAGACTGGAATTCATCTAGTTCAGCTCACTTATTTTACTTTTGGATGTATCCGCCTCAGGAAGAGAAGGGATTTGCTTGGGAGCCTCATAGCCGATCAGAGTGGAAACAGGACCCAGCTTTATAGAGTCCCTTCATTGATCTAGAATCCTTATAGAACCCACTGAACACTAAAATAAGTGTGTTGAACTAGATAAGTTCCACAGTCCCTACTGTAACATTATGAGGTGTAAGGCTGTAAATTTCAACTACTTGTCTTCTGCACGGCTGTGTTTTTGTTTCTTAGTTTATGTTCACTTTGCATAAGTGTATTAGTGATTAGTACTTCAGCGATTGAGAGGTTGACTGTTTTGGTGCTACTTGTTCCTTGTCATCTCCTTCCCCTCTTATTCATCCATTCAACAACTACAGAATGAACATGAAAGTGAAGATGTAGTGGGAACTAGAGAAGGAACATTCAGATCTGCCTACCTGAGCAGAGATCAATGAGGGGTAATTTTCTTCTCCTTTTGCCTATGTCTTTTAACTACCTTAGTTGCATTTATGAGAAAATACCAAAAATTCCCAAAATAAACCCAGGATTTTGCTGGAAGTTGAGAGTATCTTTGTTCTGCCCTTTTTCTCCCCCCCCCCCCCCCCGCAACTGCAGCGTACACACACAGCTCTCTTTCTTGGGGGGAGGGTGCTTTTCATTTATGACTCAGGCCTATTTCGTTTTAGTTCTTGAAGTCAAAATATGATTTCAAGGAGCAAAATAGAAGTTTGGGGAGTTTTAAATTTCTCTTCACTGTAGTTGAAGTATATGTGCTTTCTTTTGTGAAATTGTTAATGGATTCCATGGGTCCTGCTCAAATTTTTGATACTGAGTGATAATCTCAAGTGGAGAATGTATGAAGGATTCATAAAGTCTTACTACATAATTTTCTGAGCTTTTCTTGATTGTAATGTTAATATTCAACTGATCATATTTCCTTTTTTCCTCTGAAAATTTTGTTTTTAAGGCACTGCTAAATTGTACACTCACAACTAGTGAAGTCCTTTAAACATATCTCTGTGGAAAGCTATGTTTATTCCAAGGGTGCTACTGCGGTCCTTGTTTTTAATATTTTGGGAGCTCTCATTTCTCTTTAGATTCACTTATCAGGCTTATGAGGAATGTAAATTATTTTAGAAACAGCTTGCAGTCTTGACCCAACATGACATTATCACTTGACTCTAAATGATTTGGGGGGCGGGGGGGTGGAGATTAAAAAAAAACCAAACCTCTTCTATAGACAGATATTTGCTACTATTGGAGATTTTTTATATTAAACATTTAATCCCAAACTATAATTAAAAGCAGAATATACCAGAAATCATAAAGATACTCTAATTTCCAACACAAGTCATGGTTTAGGTTAAATTTCATATTTAAATATCAAAGGACGTAAGTCTCTAATGAGACTGTAAATCCTTTATCAGTTATGAGAAAAATTACTTAAATGTACAGGGCTCAAATTCTCAAGGTTTTTCAGTATCATATATGTGATTTTTTTTTCAAGGAGATAAACTACTACAAGAAGAAAGAAGCATGTTTAATGAAGATTCAGAATATTGTACATTTTTAACTATTAAATAGGATTTTATTATCTACATTAGTGTCCATTCAGAAAAGCTTCTTCCACATTTATTTCAGCTACTCTTTTGAATAGTTTACCTGAGATAATGAAAGCATCAAGCAGAGATTTCTCCAGTAGAATAAAAACCAGTATAATAAATTTCTTATAGCTGAAAGATCACTTTGTATATATTTCATTCTTTAACTTACTTTGAAATAATTTTAAACTGATAGAAAATTTACAGTAATTTAAAAATCTTATATATCACTTCTGTTAACATTTTGCCCTATTTACCTTATTCTCTTCATATACATATTAATTTTTTAACTATTTGATACTAAGTTTCAGTTATGATGTCCCATTAGCCATAACTAGAGTAATTCCATCAAAATCAGGAAACCAGTACTTGTAAAATTCTACCATTTAATCCACAGACCCCCATACGAACGCTACCATTTACTCTAAAAATGCCCTTAAGATAATCCTTGCATTGCTCTAGGGTCCTGTGCACAGTGCTGCATGTGCTCAGTTAGGTTTTCCCTCCTCTTTTCCACAACCTGGAGCACTTCCTCGGTTTCTCCTTCTTTAACAGAAGATTTTTTAAAGACCTTGATATTTTTGAAGAGTGCTGCCTCGTTACTTTGTAGGATGACCCTTACATTGGGGTTGTCTGATGCCTCATGGTTAGAATCTGGTTATGAATGTTTGGCAGGAAAAGCAGAGAAATGATGCTATGTTCTCTGTGTTCTATCAGGAGGCGCTTGGTGTCTGTTTTTGCCTTTACCAGTGATGTTAATTGCTAATAACTGGTTATGTCTGCAAGGGTTTTCCACTGTGAAGTTAATAAGTATCTTGTACTTATTAACTAATGAAGAATAAGTGTCTTGTGGGGAGCTACTTTGGGACTATATCAATATCTGTTTTTGTAAAATATTTATCCTCTGGTTTTTAGCATCCATCGATGATTCTTATCTGAATCGGACATTGCCAAATGGTGGCTTTCTAATTATACTCTTGCCATCTACATGTAATTGGCATTCTAGTGTCATACTTTCTCTTCTCTCCCACTTATTTATTTATGGCAGTATGGAACATGGATGCTGTTTGATAATCTACAAACTATCGTGATTGATTCTCAGTCTCCAGTTGCCCTAGATCTGGCTAGTGGGAGCACTCTCAAGCTGGCTTCTGTGTTCTTGAACATGGCCTCAGGTTCTTTTTTCCTTTCTTAAAAATTTTTGTGAAAAAAAATAACATTAAATCATCTTAGCCATTTTCAGGTGTACAGTTCAGTAGTGTTAAGTGTATTCACGTTGTGCAACAGAGCACTTGCACTTTTCTGTCTTGCAACACTGCATCTCCATACCCCTTAAGCACTAACCCCCAGGTCCTCCTCCCAGCCCTTTGTAATCACCTTTCTCCTTTGTTTCTGTGATTTTTGACTGCTTTAGATTGTGAGTGGAACCATAGAGTATCTTTTTTGTGACTAGCTAATTTCACTTAGCATAAATGTCCTCAGGGCTCACCCATACTGTAGCTTGTGACAGCATTTCCTTTCTTTTTACTTAAAATTTTTCCTTCCTTTTTAAGGCTGCGTTTTTCATTGTATGGATATTCCACATTTTCTTTTTTTTTCTTTTTCTTTTTTAATTTAAAGATTTTTATTTATTTGACAGAGTGATCACAAGTAGGCAGAGAGGCAGGCAGAGAGAGAGGGGGAAGCGGGCTCCCTGTTGAGCAGAGAGCCTGATGTGGGGCTTAATCCCAGGACCCTGAGACCATGACCTGAGCTGAAGGCAGAGGCTTTAACCCACTAAGCCACCCAGGCGCCCTGTACCACATTTTCTTTATCCATTTATCTGTCAATGGACATTTGCGTCACTTTTCCCCCTTTGCTATTATGGCTCATGCTGTGATGAACATGGGTGTGCAAATATCTCTTGGAGATGTGGCTTTCAATTCTTTGGGCTATGTATCCAGTGGAGTTGCTGGGTCATGTAGTAATTCTATTTTTAATTTTTTGAGGAACTTCTAGTTGTTTTCCATAATGGCTCCATGGTTCTTTGCACCCAGTCTCCCTTTTAGGTACTGCAAGGTATTTCAGGTTCCATCTTGTATTATTCCTACCCCAACCTAGGATCAGATGTTTCTCCAAAGAGTCCTGTTTTGGTTTAGTGGAGAATGATATTTACCTTTTTTTTTTTTTTTTTAAGAGCAAGAGAGAGGTGACAGGGTGCAGAGGGAGGTGGAGAGAGAATCTTAAGCAGCCCGGTGCGGGGGCTCCATCTCACAACTCTGGGATCATGACCTGAGTCAAAATCAAGAGTCAGTTGCTTAAGCAACTGAGCCACCCAGGTGCCCCAGTGGAGAATGATATTTAGAAACAAGATCTGGGTGCTGGGTTGTGCTCATTGCCACTGTGCTATCATTGCTGCTAGGTCTTCAGAGCAGAGAGTAGGGAATATATACATCCATGTTTGCTCTTCATTTACCCGTCTCTACATATTAAAAACTACATGTGCACACAGATCTCCAATTCCTCTTCTACAAGATTTATTCTAGTACCCCCCCCATTATTTTTACCTCCTTTACCCTATAGTAAAAAATGTGGGTCCCATAATCCTCAATATATTCACTTATTCACTCCCCCTGTGATTAACCAGTCTGATCACAGGGCTGACTGCTTTCCTCCCAGCCCCTTGCACCCAGCTGCTGTGACTCAAGTGTCCTCCCATCCTTTTTTTATTATTATTATTTTTAATAATATATAATGTATTACTTGCCCCAGGGGTACGGGTCTGTGAATCATCAGGCTTACACACTTCACAGCACTCACCATAGCACATACCTTCCCCAATGTCCACAACCCAAACACCCTCTTCCCTACCCCCTCCCCCAGCAACCCTCAGTTTGTTTTATGAGATGAAGAGTCTCTTATGGTTTGTCTCCCTCCCGATCCCATCTTGTTTCATTTTTTCCTTCCCTACCCCCCAAACCCCCCACTCTACCTCTCAAATTCCTCATCAGGGAGTTCATATGATAATTGTCTTTCTCTCATTGACTTATTTTGCTCAGCATAATACCCTCTAGTTCCGTCCAGGTTGTTGCAAATGGCAAGATTTCATTCTTTTGATGGCTGCATAGTATTCCATTGTGTATATATATACACCACATCTTCTTTATCCATTCATCTATTGATGGACATCTGGGCTCTTTCCATAGTTTGGCTATTGTGAACATTGCTGCTATAAACATTCAGGTGCACGTGCCCCTTTGGATCACTACATTTGTATTTTTAGGGTAAATACCCAGTAGTGTGATTGCTGGGTCGTAGGGTAGCTCTATTTTCAACTTTTCGAGGAACCTCCATACTGTTTTCCAGAGTGGCTGCATCAGCTTGCATTCCCACCAACATTGGAGGAGGGTTCCCCTTTCTCCTCATCCTCTCCAACATCTGTAATTTCCTGACATTAATTTTAGCCATTCTGACTGGTGTGAGGTGGTATCTCATTGTGGTTTTTATTTGTATTTCCATGATGCCGAGGGATGTGGAGCATTTTTTCATGTGTCTGTTGACCATCTGGATGTCTTCTTTGCAGAAATGTCTGTTCATGTCTTCTGCCCATCTCTTGATTGGATTATTTGTTCTTTGGGTGTTGAGTTTGAAAAGTTCTTTATATATTTTGGATACTAGCCCTTTATCTGATATGTCATTTGCAAATATCTTCTCCCATTCTGTCAGTTGTCTTTTGGTTTTGTTAACTGTTTCCTTTGCTGTGCAAAAGCTTTTGATCTTGATGAAGTCCCAATAGTTCATTTTTACCCTTGCTTCCCTTGCCTTTGGCGATGTTCCTAGAAAGAAGTTGCTGCTGCTGAGGTCGAAGAAGTTGCTGCCTGTGTTCTCCTCAAGGATTTTGATGGATTTCTGTCTCACATTGAGGTCTTTCATCCATTTGGAGTCTTTTGTGTGTGTGTGTGCTGTAAGGAAATGGTCCAGTTTAATTTTTCTGCATGTGGCTGTCCAATTTTCCCATAATATTTGTTGAGGGGACTGTCTTTTTTCCACTGGACATTCTTTCCTGCTTTGTCACAGATTAGTTGGCCATAGAGTTGAGGGTCTATTTCTGGGCTCTCTGTTCTGTTCCATTGATCTATGTGTCTGGTTTTGTGCCAGTACCATACTGTCTTGATGATGACAGCTTTGTAATAGAGCTTGAAGTCTGGAATTGTGATGCCACTGACTTTGGCTTTCTTTTTCAATATTCCTTTGGCTATTCGAGGTCTTTTCTGGTTCCATATAAATTTTAGGATTATTTGTTCCATTTCTCTGAAAAAAAATGGATGGTATTTTGATAGGGATTGCATTAAATGTGTAGTTTGCTTTAGGTAGCATAGACATTTTCACAATATTTGTTCTTCCAACCCATGAGCATGGAACATTTTTCCATTTCTTTGTGTCTTCCTCAATTTCTTTCATGAGTACTTTATAGTTTTCTGAGTGCAGATTCTTTGCCTCTTTGGTTAGGTTTATTCCTAGGTATCTTATGGTTTTCAGTGCCATTTTAAATGGGATTGACTCCTTAATTTCTCTTTCTTCTGTCTTGTTGGTAGTGTATAGAAATGCAACTGATTTCTGTGCATTGATTTTATATCCTGACACTTTACTGAATTCCTGTATGAGTTCTAGCAGTTTTGGAGTGGAGTCTTTTGGGTTTTCCACGTAAAGTATCATATCACCTGCAAAGAGTAATAGTTTGACTTCTTTGCTGATTTGGATGCCTTTAATTTCTTTTTGTTGTCTGATTGCTGAGGCTAGGACTTCTAGTACTATGTTGAATAGCAGTGGTGATAGTGGACATCCCAGCCACCTTCCTTATCTTATCGGAAGAGCTCTCAGTTTTTCCCCATTGAGAATGATATTCACTGTGGGTTTTTCATAGATTGCTTTGATGATATTGATGATATGTGCCCTCTATCCCTACACTTTGAAGAGTTTGATCAAGAAAGGTTGCTGTACTTTGTCAAATGCTTTTTCAGCATCTATTGATAGTATCATATGGTTCTTGTTCTTTCTTTTATTAATGTATTGTGTCACATTGGTTGATTTGCAGATGTTGAACCAACCTTGCAGCCCAGGAATAAATCCAACTTGGTCGTGGTGAATAGTCCTTTTAATGTACTGTGGATCCTATTGGCTAGTATTTTGGTGAGATTTTTCGCACCTGTGTTCATCAAGGATATTGGCCTGTAATTCTCTTTTTTGATGGGGTCTTTGTCTGGTTTTGGGATCAAGGTGATGCTGGCCTCATAAAATGAGTTTGGAAGTTTTCCTTCCATTTCTATTTTTTGGAACAGTTTCAGGAGGATAGGTATTAATTCTTCTTTAAATGTTTGGTGGAATTCCCCTGGGAAGCCATCTGTCCCTGGGCTCTTGTTTGTTGGGAGATTTTTGATGACTGCTTCAATCTCCTTTACTTGTTATGGGTCTGTTCAGATTTTCTATTTCTTCCTGGTTCAGTTTTGGTAGTTTACACATCTCTAGGAATGCATCCATTTCTTCCGGATTGTCAGATTTGCTGGTGTATAGTTGCTCATAATGTGTTCTTATAATTGTTTGTATTTCTTTGGTTTTGGTTGTGATGTCACCTCTTTCATTCATGATTTTATTTATTTGGGTCCTTTCTCTTTTCTTTTTGATTAGTCTCGCCAGGGGTTTATCAGTCTTATTAATTCTCTCAAAGAACCAGCTCCTAGTTTTGTTGATTTGTTCTACTGTTCTTTGGTTTCTATTTCATTGATTTGTTCTCTGATCTTTATTATTTCTCTTCTCCTGCTGGATTTAGGCTTTCTTTGCTGTTTTTTTCTCCAGCTCTTTAGGTGTAGGGTTAGGTTGTATACTTGATATCGTTCTTATTTCTTGAGAAAGGCTTGTACCGCTATATATTTTCCTCTCAGGACGGCCTTTGCTGCATCCCAAACAAACACACAAGCACAAACATCCCAGTTGTGTTTTCATTATCATTTGTTTCCATTTATTTTTTCAATTCTTCTTTAATTTCCTGGTTGGCCCATTCATTCTTTACTAGGATGCTCTTTAACCTCCGTGTATTTGAGTTCTTTCCAACTTTCCTCTTGTGATTGAGTTCTAGCTTCAGAGCATTGTGGTCTGAAAATATGCAGGGAATGATCCCAATCTTTTGGTACCTGTTGAGACCTGATTTGTGACCCAGGATGTGATCTATTCTGGAGAATGTTCCATGTGCACCAGAGAAGAATGCGTATTCTGTTGCTTTGGGATGGAATGTTCTGAATGTATCTGTGATGTCCATCTGGTTCAATGTGTCATCTAAGTCCTTCATTTCCTTATTGCTCTTTTGCTTGGATGATCTGTCCATTTCAGTGAGGGGAGTGTTAAAGTCCCCTACTATTATTGTATTGTTGTTGATGTGTTTCTTTGATTTTTGTTATTAATTGGTTTATATAGTTGGCTGCTCCCATGTTAGGGGCATAGATATTTAAAATTGTTAGATCTTCTTGTTGGACACACCCTTTGAGTATGATATAGTGTCCTTCCTCATCTCTTATTATAGTCTTTGGCTTAAAATCGAATTGATCTGATATAAGGATTGCTACCCCAGCTTTCTTTTGATGTCCATTAACATGGTAAATTGTTTTCCACCCCCTCACTTTAATTCTGGGGGTGTCTTTGGGTCTAAAATGAGTTTCCTTTAGACAGCATATCAATGGGTTTTGTTTTTTTATCCATTCTGATATCCTGTGTCTTTTGATTGGGGCATTTATCCCATTTACATTCATTGTCACTATTGAAGGATATGAATTTAGTGCCATTGTATTGCCTATAAGTTGACTGTTATGGTATATTGTCTCTGTTCCTTTATTACTTTTAGGCTCTCTCTTTGTTTAGAGGACCCCTTTCAATATTCCCTTTAGGGCTGGTTTGGTGTTTGCAAATTCCTTTAATTTTTGTTTGTCCTGGAACTTTTTATCTCTCCTTCTATTTTCAGTGATAGCCTAGCTGGATATAGTATTCTTGGCTGCATATTTTTCTCATTTAGTGCTCTGAATATATCATGTCAGTTCTTTCTGGCCTGCCAGGTCTCTGTGGATAAGTCTGCTGCCAATCTAATATTTCTACCATTGTATGTTACTTCTTGTCCTGAGCTGCTTTCAGGATTTTCTCTTTGTCACTAAGACTTGTAAGTTTTGCTATTAGATGACGGGGTATGGACCTATTTTTGTTTATTTTGAGGGGGGTTCTCTGTGTCTCCTGGATTTTGATGCTTGTTCCCTTTGCCATATTAGGGAAATTCTCTAGTATAATTCTCTCCAATATACCTTCTGCCCCTCTCTCTCTTTCTTCTTCTTCTGGAATCCCAATTATTCTAATATGGTTTCATCTTATGGTATCACTTATCTCTCGAATTCTCCCCTCATGGTCCAGTAGTTGTTTTTCTCTCTTTTGCTCAGCTTCTTTATTCCCCATCATTTGGTCTTCTATATCACTAATTCTCTCTTCTGCCTCATTTATCCTAACTGTAAGAGCCTCCATTCTTGGTTGCACTTCATTAATACCTTTTTTGATTTCAGCTTGGTTAGATTTTTGTTCTTTTATTTCTCCGGAAAGGGATTTTATTTCTCCAGACAGATTTCTCTTAATATCTTCCATGCCTTTTTCAAGCCCAGCTAACACCTTGAGAATTGTCATTCTGAATTCTAGATCTGACATATTACCAATGCAGGTATTGATTAGGTCCCTAGCCATCAGTATTGCCTCTTGTTCTTTTATTTGTGGTAAGCTTTTCCGCCTTGTCATTTTATCCAGATAAGAATATATGAACGGAGGATAAAATACTAAAAGGGTGGCAAAGACCCCAGAAAAATGTACGCTAATCAAATCAGAGGAGACCCCAAATGGGGGGGAGAAGAAAGTGGGTAAAAAGAAATTTATATATATATATATATATATGTGTGTGTGTGTGTGTGTGTGTGTGTGTGTATTAGACTGGTGAATAGAGCAGAGCCACCCACTTGAATTTGGGTGTATTTTGGTCTCTAAGAAGAAACTACTTCCCAAAATTTTAAAGAAAGAAAAGGTTATATATATACAAAAATAAGGGTAAACACAATGAAGGGATGGAATATGACAGTAAAGTTGAACATTAAAAAATTTGTTTTCTAAAAAAGGAATTGGTAAGTTGGTTGGAAAAAGAAAGGAGAAAAAAAAAAAGGAGAGAATGTGCTCAGGCTGGAGACTAGAACAAAGCCCTGTACTAGTTTTATGGTATATTTAATCTATTAGAAAATACTGTATCTCAAAATTTTTTAGGGAAAAAAAAACCTTATATGTATACAAAAAATAAGGATAAATACAATTAAGGATAAAGTATGGCTATAATAATGAAGGTTTAAAAAGATTTCTTAAAGAAAGGTATTGTTAAGATGAACTAATTAAAAAATGTTAAAAGATGAAAGAAGAAAAGTTAGAAAAATTAGAATAAGAAAAAAATTTTTAAAAATTTAATTTAACTTTGCAAGACTAAAGGGTCGTGGGGAGAAAGCCATGAATTCCATGCATTGCTTTCCCCTAGCTCTGGAGTTCTGCTGTTCTCCTTGATTGGTAAACTTGGTCTTGGCTGGATGTTCTTGCTGGTCTTCTGGGGGAGGGGCCCGTTGTAGTGATTCTCAAATGTCTTTGCTGGAGGCAGAATTGCACCGCCCTTACCAGGGGCTGGGCTAAGCAATCTGCTCGGGTTCGCTCTTGGGAGCTTTTGTTCCCTGAACTCTTTCTGTAGAGCTCTGGAGGATGGGAATGAAGATGGCGGCCTCCCAGTGTCTGGCCCGGAGGAGCTGAGAGCTGGGGGCCCCACTCAGTGCGCCCTCAGAGAAAAGCAGTCAGTCCTTCCCATCTCCCTGGTCTCTGGCCGTGCTCCAAGCTCACCCAGCCTGTGACCGAGCATTTCTGTCTCTGGTGCACGGCCCCGTTTGGAGTCTCCAAACCCAGCAGATTCCTGCTGTGCTGCTCCTCTGAAGGAGGAAGGTGAGTCTCCCTGGATCTGCCACTTGTGGGGTCCCTGCTCAAAAAGCAGCGGTCCAACTGTGCCTTGGATCATGGTTTAAGGCAACCCCGAACTGAGAGCTCATTTCTCAGCTCCATCTCTGTAGCCTGCTTCCCCACTCCGATACTTGGCAGCTCTGCCACACTCAGAAACCCTCGATCTTTCTGTGACCCTGCAGGTCCTGAGACCACACAGTCCCTGTGAGGGTTCCACCCCCGCTTAGCCACTGAGCGACGTCCCTCAGTGGAGCAGACTTCTAAAATTTCTGATTTTGTGCTCTGCTGCCCCACCACTTACCAGGAGCCAGCCCCTTGCCCCGCGGTCTCTCTTCCTGTTGCTTCAGATTCACTTCTCCGCAGGTCCTACCTTTCAGAAAGTGGTATCCCAAATACAGTGCCAAGTACTTTATATGCATTGTCCCATTAAATCCTAATGATTGTGCGTGGAATGGGCCCTGTTACTACCCCATTTTACAGATAAGGAAATGAAGCTTCTGGTCTGTCCATGGTCCTCCAGCTCTCACACAGAACAGGTGTTACAGTCTGTAGTAGTTTTGATATATTAATAGAGTTCTTTGGTCCTGAGCAAAAGAAACTCTCTGGCTAACTTAGGGGGAAAAAAAAAGAAAAGCTTATTGGGACAAAAACCCTAAGTAGCTCTGGGGCTCCAGGCACCTAACCCAACAGTCTTTCAAGTCACCACTAAGGAAATGAGTTGGCTACTCACCATACAAAGTCATGAGGGAAATCCACCACTGGCCTGGCTTTTGTTACAAGCAGACTCTTGTGGCTGGAGACGGACCCCTTGGTTGGCAGGCTTACCAAGGTTAGACACAGAGAAAGACACTTCATCCCAAGAACCTGAGGGGCTGTTACCTCAAGGCAGAAGGTTGGATACTGGAAGGCAGGACCAGTCTATGAAGATGTAGTAATTAGAGGCACAGGCTCTGAAGTTGAGGACTTCAGATGCTTAGGGCACCACTTTCTGTGGGGATTGGGCCAGTAACCTTCTATCCGAACACTTAAAATACACAGGCATGTTTCATTTTCTTGTGCTTCCCTTTGTTGCACTTGGCAGTTACTGTGTTTTTTACACAGTGAAAGTTTGCGGTAACCCTGCGCCGAGCAGTCTTGGAGCTGTTTTTCCCAACAGCGTTCGCTCACTTCATGTCTGTGTCACGTTTTAGGAATCCTCACAAAATTTCAAACCTTCCTATTATTAAACTTGTGATGGTGATCTGTGATCAGTGATCTTTGATATTACTATTGTGGTTCTTTTGGGGCACCATATAGGATGGCGAACTTAATTATAGCGTATGTGTGTTTTGACTGCTCCACTGGTTGGCCATTCCCCCATGTCCTTGTCCTTGGGCTTCCCTATTCCTTGACACACAACAAATTAGGTCGGTTAATAACTGTACAGTGGCCTCTTAAGTGCTCAAGTGAAAGGAAGAGTCAACGTGTCAAACTTCATCGTTGTCTTTTTTAAGGAAATGGCCACAGGCATCTTCAGCAACCCCCACCCTGGTCAGTCAGGGGCCATCAACATCGAGGCAAGACCCTCTACCAGCAAAAAGGTTATAAATTGCTGAAAGCTCAGGTTAGCCTTTTTTAGTGATAAAATGGTTAGCAATTTTTAGCAATAAAATATTTAAGTTAAGGTACGTACTTTTTTTTTTTAGATATAATTCTATTGCACACTTCATAGACTACAGTTATGGTGTAAACATAACTTTGTAGGCACCGGGAAACCAAAATATTCATTTGACTTGCTTTATTGCAATATTCACTTTGCTGTGGTTGTCCAGACCCAAACTTGTCATATCTCCGAGCCTGTACAGGAATGGGAATGGTACTATTTCTAAGGGTTGCATGAGGATTAAATGCTATGAACCATGCAAAGCACAGGAAGTGTCTGGCACGTAGTAAGCACCTCAGCAAATGCTAATAATTATTTAGTGCTGCCTTCACATATATTGCCTTATTTACTCCATTCCAACCCTAAATGCTCATCTCACCTCTGGTTTTACAAATACAGAAGCTGGCTCTGGGGGAGGGAGTTCCTAAATGGCTTATTCAAAGTCACACACCTGATCGATAGTGGATTGGGTTCTTTTACCAACTCACTTGATCTACAAAAAGGTCCTCTAAGAAACTTTTAGCTTCTAGACAAGAATCCTTTAAAGATATTTTGTTAGAGAGAGAGAGCACACACACATGAGTTAGGAGGCAGTGAGGAGAGGGGCAAAGGGAGAAGCATACTCCCCACTGAGCAGGGAGCTGGACATGAGGCTTGATCCCAGTACTCCAGAATCATGACCTGAGCCAGAGGCAGACACTAAACTGGCTAAGCCACCCAGGTGCCCTGATCTAAGCTATTTTTATCTTTAGACATTTATTAAGATAATTTAAACGCAGTAAACTTTCTGTTTTGGTCAAAGTGATAATGCATTAATCTGGAGATACTGAATCTTTTCTTGTCTTTGTTGTGCATTTTATGCTATTTCCCATAGAATTAGAAAAAAACAGGCATCCCTTGGTGAAAAATGAGCCTGCAAATCTTGGAACATATTCATCCAGAAACGCTTATATATTAATTCCAAAATGCTGTCTAACACTTAGAAGAGGGAGATATGGGGGTTGGGTTAGGATTTAGTCAAGTTGGTTTCTTTTCTTTCTTTCTTTTTTTAAAGATTTTATTTATTTATTTGAGAGAGAGAGAGAGAGAGAGAGAGCACAAGCAGGTAGAGGGGCAGAGGGAGAGGGAGAAGCAGACTCCCCACTGAGCAGGGAGCCCTACACGGGGCTCAATCCCAAGACCCTGTGATCATGACCTGAGTTCAAAGCAGATGTGTAACCAACTGAAGCACACAAGTGCCCCTGGTCAAGGGGGCTTCTAACCCTTCCAAAGCTATTTGCAAAGCCTCATTGGTGGATATGTGCTAGTCCAAATTACCAGACTGTTCTCATCTTACCTTAACCGGACATTTTAATACATTTTCTGTTTGAGGATATTGGTAGCGGGTCCAGGAAATTTGCAAATAACCTGCCACTGGAGGAAGTAGGCTCTTGTATGAGAAGACAGAAAATTGGTGCCTACAGGGATCCTAACAATTTGGACTACAGGCAAATCTGAGAGAGTGGAATTTCACCTGTCTTTCTAAACCCATGTCATAAATAAATATATAATGGAGAGAAAACAAAACCCTAATATTCTACGTTTAAAAAAAAGCATTTGGTTGTATTATAAACTTAGTATAAAGATGGATGCCAGAAAGGATAATGAATTAGGGCCATAGTACTAATAGACTAGTGAACTAATTGCTGATCAAGTGTTCAAAATAAAAACGGTGATTCTGCTTCATGCTATTGGTAAGACCCTATTTAGAGCCCTTCATTCAGTAGACATTCCCCCCTCCCTTCTAACTTTTCTCTGTAGTAAGTAATAAATACATGTTATAGAAGATTTAGAGGGCATAGGAAAGACAGAGAAACAGGAAAAAAATCTTTTACTAAATGCAGTACTTTTTATCATTTTGGCCTCCTTCCAGCTTTTTTAAAATGAAATGTTTATGTAATTGATATGTAAGTTTTCATTGTGCCTTTAGAGAAAATTTCCCCATGTTTATAAATATCTTTTAGTGGCTATAAATACTCCATCATATGGCTGTATCATTGTTTGTTTAGCTCTTCCCAATTGTTGGATGGTTTCCAATTTTTCTCCATAATCTGAAATGCAGACAGATTTATTCACAAAGTCATGCATCATAGTGATATTAATACTCGCATATAATGGCAAAGAGCCACTATTACAAAATACCACATTGTGAGAACAGTCATATCTGAGTTAGGTCCCTAGTAGGTAACCAGTTTGTCGAATAGCCTGGTAACCATAGCAAACAGGAACCAAGGATGTAGGTTGGAGTATGCCATAGGGATTACTTTTGGGAAAAGGGTACCTTACCAAAAAAAAAAAAAAAAAAAAAAAAAAACAGCTGAGGCTCACTCTAAGATCCAAGAAGCTGGCCATCAGGGAAGTTGCAGTTCTTCAGCATCCCGATAGTGACCCCGAGCTTTAGGTACTCAGTGTGCAGTAAAGCGTCTTTGAAAAAGAGGAGTTAATTAAGTCTTCGTCATTCAACCACTGAATGAGAGCATCAGTGTCCATCACCAATCCCCAAACATAATGGTCCAAGAATCTGCTTCCAGCCCCAGCATCTTACATGAGAATGATCTCTAAGTGAATTATATGTTTATTTTTTCTTGCTGCCTCCCCCCCCATTAACATACAGTGAAATATTGGTTTCAGGTGTAGAATTTAGTGCTTCATCATCACTTACATTCAACACCCAGTGCATCACAGTCAGTGCCCTCCTCAATCCCCCTCACCCATCTAGCCCACCCCTCTACCCATCTCCCGCCGGCAACCCTCAGTTAAGAGGGTTAGGAGTCTGTTTTCTGGTTTGCATCACTTTTTCTTTTTCCCCTGTGTTCATCTGTTCTGTTTCTTAAATTCCACATATGAGTGAAATCATATGGTATTTGTCTTTCTCTGACTGCCTTATTCTGCTTAGCATAATACTCTCTAGTTCTGTTCTTTTTTAAAGATTTTATATATTTGAGAGAGAGAGAGAGAGAGAGAGTGCACACACACATAACAGGGGGGTGGAGGGGCAGAGCGAGAGGGACAAGCACACTCCCTACTGAGCAGGGAGCCTGATGCGGGGCTCAAACCCGGGACCCTGAGATCACGACCTGAGCCGAAGTCAGATGGTTAACCAACTGAGTCACCCAGGTGCCCCTGTTCTTTTTTTTTTTTTTTTTAAGTTTTCTCTCTCTGAAATCTTGTGAGATCACATTTGACCCTGACCAACCCAAGGGAGCCAGAATTCATTTTTAAAAAAGATTGGTTAGAACCACCATTCTTACTCCTTTGTTACCAGTAATCATTAAGATGTGTTTCACAGTGGGGAAAAAACATCTATTGCAGCACCTGCACAAAACTCACGCACAGACATCAGCCTCCAGCAGCCAGCCCAACGTGAGTTCTTCATTCCATGACTTCAGTTTCCTAAAAAGGGAGGCCAATATTAGCCTATTTCGCTCTCGAGTGCTCAGAAAGGATTAACTTCTACTGGCAATCCTACAGAAGCTGATGAACAGCAGCAAATGAATTGCAGGAAGAGTGTGCTATGCACTGTTTAGTGCACCAGGGAGGGAAAGGATCTGTGTTCCTGGTTAGTCACTGACCCACATGGAAGAGGACTGCTAGTGAATGCTTACCACGTATCCCACACGGCCTCGCCTTGCATTCCTTGCACTGAATCCTCACAGCCCAGTCTCTGCCAGATGGATAGCATCATTCTCCTGGTGTCAGTTGCTAGGAATGAAGAGCTGTAGCCAGAATATGCAACCAGATTGGAGAACTCCAAAGTCCACAGGCTTTGACTGGGACAGATTAAAGAGCAGCTACCATTGAGGACCTATACCAGAGCGGCCACAAATAGGTGTTCAGGAAAGAAGAAGGAGTCAGCTGCATGGATTGAATAGAGAACATCAGTGGATGTCAAGATGTTCATAAACCAAATCAATTTCGTATCTTTCAGAGAAGGAATGCTCCATACCTCTCTGACCGTTGTTGAAGCTCCAGGGTCTGGATATTCCCAGGACTTCTACTTGCTTTCCTCACCACCCTTTCAAAATAGAATCGGGGTTGCCTTAGTGTGTCATCGGGGATCATGTGATGATTTCCCTGTTGTAAATGCTTCACAGCAGCATGCTGCTTCCCTGTTCCACTTTGGGAGCATTTTCCTGCTACTGCTAGAGCCTTCCCAGGCAGATTTCACATTTTTGAAATCTCCACCTTTGAGATAAAGTAGGGAAAGGACTAGGGTCAAATGCATATTCAGAAACCAAGGAAAACCCATGACTTTAGCAAACAGAGATGTTCAAAATGATTAGCAGGTCTTTGGAGTCACTAACCCTAACTTCTATTATAACTCTCTTTCTGATCACGAAGGCACCAAGAGGTAAGGAAGATAGGGATCCAGACACATGGACTCACTACACCACAGGCACTGGGCTAGGCATTTTATTTTTATTTTTTGAAGATTTATTTGTTTATATTAGAGATTGATAGAGGGAGAGAGAGAAAGAGCACACGCGCATGGGGGAGACATGCAGCCTAGGGGTCAAGCTCATCCAAGGCCATGACCTGAGCCAAATCAAGAGACTGACACTTAACCAACTGAGCCACCTAGGTGCCCCTAAAGATTTGTTTATGAGAGAGAGAGAGAGAGAGAGAGAGAGATTGAGAGACAGAGCACATGAGTGGAAGGGGGAGAGGGAGAGCAGATTTCAAGCAGACTCTGTGCTGAGCGCGGAGATGGAAGAAGGCTCAATCTCATGACCCTGAGATCACGACCTGGGCCAAAACCAAGAGTCGGGTGCTCAACCGACTGGGCCACCCAGGTGCTCCTAGACTAAGCACTTTATTAGTACTTTTTTTTTTTTTCAATAGTAAACCTGATTGACACTGAACATTCATGGATAGGGAATAGTTGATTACAGTGTAGCCATACTGTGGAAGAGCTAAGACCTCTTTTAAAAAGCAATTTTGATTGAGGGGCTCAGTTGTGACCCTTGGCTTCAGCTCAGGTCGTGATCTCAGCTCCACACTCACTGCAAAGTCTGCTTCTGATTCTCACTCCCTCTCCCACAGCTTCTCCCCACCCCACCATGCTCTTTCTCTCTAAAATAAATAAAATCTTTAAAAAATAATTTTGATCAATAGGTTGACACTACCTACGGACCTGGAAAGGTGTTTGTGTTATATTAAAATGACAAACAGTGCATTTCAGAGCAATAGAGAAGGTATGACGCCATTTTTGTGAAACTACACAGACAAATGGCCGAGGGAAGCTTCTAATCCAGGTCAGCATTAAAGGTGAACTTTCTGGGGCACCTGGGTGGCTCAGTGGGTTAAAGCCTCTGCCTTTGGCTCAGGTCATGATCCCAGGGTCCTGGGATGGAGCCCCGCATCGGGCTCTCTGCTCAGCAGGGAGCCTGCTTCCTCCTCTCTCTCTGCCTGCCTCTGCCTACTTGTGGTCTCTGTCTGTCAAATAAATAAACAAAATCTTTTTTTTTTTTTTTAAAGGTGAACTCCCCCCCCCAGTGTTTAGTTTATGAATTTTACTAATGCTTTTATTTTGCCTTAATGAGTAATTAGTCTGAAAGGAAACTGTAGCAGATGTCACCTGAAAAGCCTCACCTCGTCTTTCTCAGCAACCTGTGGTGGTGCAGGGTGGGACAGAGCTTCAGAGAGTAGGAGAGGAAGGAGACAGGGCGGGGAGGCAGGGAGGCAGGGAAGAACTCCCCCTGAGCATCACTGCCCTTGGCTTTCATTGCTCTCCCCTTGCCTACCCTGGCCATAAGAGGAGCCCCGTCTTGGAAAGCTTCACTGTGTAGTATGATCACTGCTTCTCTCATTTCCAATATATGATCCATTGCCCTTTAAAAATCGTAAAGTCTGGACAAGTTCTGATGTTAAATATGGTTTCAAGTGAGATGTTTAAGAATGTGTACACTTCATTTGGCCCTAGCATTTGGGTCTTATCCCCAGTTTGGCTGTCCCAAATGGGTGATGAGTACGATGAGTGAGAACAGAGGAGTGTGTTGGTGTAGAAAGAACACTGGAGATTTAGAAGGCTTGAAACTGTCACCTTCTATGGAACCTTGGCCAAATCTCTAGTCCTCCCTGATCCTCATTTACCTTTGAAACGGTCCTGGGGTGGGGTGATAAGACCCTCTTCTACATTATGATTCTATCATCCAAGTCAAACATATTGTGGCTCTTTGGGTATGGCATTCTATTGTTTAGATCCAAAACACTGTGGGGGAATAGGTAATAAAAGCAAGACCTGGCAAATGAATGCCTGTCTGGGTTCCTATAGCTCTCATCCTCCACATGGCCCTCCCCTTCCTCATTATCATTATAACCCAGTGGGTAGAAAACAAATATTACATTAATTCAGCTCACTGCTCTCAGCAAAGGGGAAAACTGCTCACATAATTTTAGCACTTGCAACCAACATCCCTTTGTTGGATGGATTTACGACAGACCTCAAATCTGAACTGGGGAAGATTTTTCTTGTACAAATGGCTGTCCGCTGGAGGTATTTTTGTATCGAAACCACATTTTGTCCATAGTAAGTTGGTTTTCTTAGTCATTTCCAATGGTGGTAAACCTAAAGGCTTCAACCTAACGTCTAATCTTTAAAAGGGTAATTAGTTGAAGTAATTAAAAGCTCACCATCCTACAGATTTTTTGAAGATTCTTGAGGGGCTTCAGAAAACTGTAATTCCCCTTTCTGCTGCAAAAAAACCTAAGCAAATGAGTTATTCCTCAGAAATAAGAGAAGTCCTATAAAGAGTGATGGAGACGATAAATCTTTAATGCTCTGGGTAATCTAACTCCCTATTCTCAGCCTGAAGTAGGGGATAGAATCTAAAGAAGACGCATTAAAATTTGAGGGAAATGAAATATATTAATTCATCTATATCTATCTACGGAAAAAATGAGTATCTCAAAGAATGAAAAGAGAAATGTAAAAGAGGAGATTTTTTTGTTTGTTTGTTTAATTGTGAGGAACTAAGAAAGGGCACCCTTGGGAGAAATAACTTTCTAAAAAATATACTGCAAAGCAAGTGAAAGATGCTTTGATTAGAAAAATAACCCTAGGACAAATTCAGACCCTATATAATGCTTAGGGAATTGCTCCTATCCATTCTGGAACAATCTGGGGCTCCTAGAACAATCCGTGATTGGAAAATTTAGAAATAGGAATGAGTGATGCCTCTACCATGCACCATGTTTTCTCTTAGTCTACTGAATGCTAACCCTCACGTTACCCAAAAAATGGGTCTAGTGCAAATCAGTAGCAAATTATTTTTTTTTTTAAGTGGTCTCCGCCTGGGGCTTGAACTCACAACCCTGAGATCAAGACTTGAGCTGAGATCAGGAGTCAGACACTTAACTGACTGAGCTCCCAGGTGCCCCGCAAATCACTTTTTTACTGAAGGCTGACCATATGTAGAGTGCTGAACTGGTCACTCGGGGAGAGGAGAAATAAGGCTCGGTCCCTGGCATTAACCCTTGAAGGACATCATATATGTTTAAGAACATAGACACAACAGCCTTTTCAATAGATCAGAACAGACAGATGCCCAAGAGCAGGGTGGAGGACAGGAAGAGGGATGGTGGACATGAGTGAGCACCACAGAGCACCTGCTCATGGCAAGGAAGCCAGGGTAGGGCACGGCCAACCTCAGAAGGAGAAATGGTGGCTCGGGTCTAGACGGCTTTCCTTTGCCTCCCAGAAAATCGAAAGGAAGGACATGAGGAAGCTGACCACGGACCTACTGTGTCCCCAAGAATATATTCTTCCTACATGAAAGGTAATGCTTTACAGGGGTGCAGGGGGCAGGATGAGCTAACAGTGTGAAGCTCCGTGAGACGAGGAGAAGCTGGCGTTCCCGATGGGAGCAGGGACTTCAAGCTGAGCAGCAGGTGGACTGAGGTCAGCTCTGCCGCTTGGAGGCATCCCAGTGGACCCACACACCCATGCAAACGGGCCATGGCATCTGGAGGCAGATCTGGCTCCGGGACCCAGGACCATGCTTCTCCGCCTCCCGTGTCTTACCGGAATCGTGACAATGGCTAATGTGATAGGTTTGCATAGTTTTTGCCTCCCCAGCAACTTTCCCTTCTGCCGTAACAGAGCCTGGATTGCTTTTGGAGACCCATCCTTTCTCGGCTCTCGTGTCACTTGCCTGGGAGGGGAATAACCAATGCCCCCTGCCACAGTGATTGGCACAGGGTTGGGACTGAGACTCAGGCCAGGCTAGAGAGGCCCAGCTCTGGACTTGGTTGAAACGCTGCTGCGAAAGGACTGTGCTTTCTATGAGACTGGTGAACTGTAGGGCCTAATCCTGTGCGTACTGGTCGTGTTTGCCTCTTTGCCGCTTCTTGCGGGGACAGCCTGCCTGAGAAGGACACTAACACAGGACAAAGCTAAGGATGGAGGCAAAGGGCGTGGTGGGGGACAGGGATGGAGGCAGGGAGGGGAGGGGGAAAAGCATGCATGATATTGTTGAGGCCCTCTGAACCAACCCCTTGAACTTCTTATACGAACCAATGAATTCCTTTTTTTGGATTATTTGTTTAAAACTAGTTTGAGCTGTTCTTTTTCTAAAATTAGGAATACAAGGGACTCAGTTATTGGGGCGTCTGCCTTGGCCTCAGGTCATAATCCTAGGGCTCTGGGATAGAGTCCCACATCAGGCTGCTTGCTCGGTGGGGAGCCCGCTTCTCCCTCTGCCTGTCGCTCCCCCTGCTTATGCGATCTTGCTCACTCTCTTGCTCTCTCTCCGAAAAAAAAAAAAAAATTAAAAAAAAAATAAAATTAGGAACACAAGAGTTCAGACTGAAGTGAGCTCACCACATGGGACCAAACAGTTGGGAGAGTCACACAGATGTGTATGGGCTTTCATTTCCCTCCAAACCTCAGCTTCTCTGACCTGCAAACCGCAGACAGCACCTTCCCTGCTTAAACTGTCAGTGTTGTCAGATGAGATCGAACAGGACAGACAGACAAGCCCTTTGAAAATCAAAACACGATAAACCTATACCAACTCAACTGTGCTTGCAAATCATGATTCTTTGTGGAATTCTGAGTAAAGCAGAAATGTCACCAAGTCAGAGATTTCCCCCCCGCCCCCCGCAAAATACAGTGCTCCTTCAAAAAAAAAAATTTTTTTTCTTTTCTTATAAGAAAAGCACGAGGTAGATCCTTTGGGGAGGACAGCACGTTGAGTTTGGGTTTCTAAAGGTTTCTGAATGTTGGAGGGAAAATGAATTACTGGATGGAGGTAGGGGTTAGGTTGGATTAGAATTTGCTGATGCTTGATCTGGAAAATTCTTTATAGACACTGAAGCCCAGGAAAGAGAATGTCATGGATTACACATGCGAAGGCAGGTCAGGCAGGACACGGGGAGCTGTGCCGGGCCTCCTCTGTGTTCCCTGCACTCTGCTCTTCTCACTCCATCTCTGAAGGACGCTGGGGAGAACCCAGCTTTTGTGTCAAGCAGCGCATTTCTCTCTAGAGTAGATCTCTGAAGAAAAGGACAGCACCAGCTGAACTGACCCCTCCCACTGCTCCAACAGAGTCTTCTAAAGATCTCGAGAAGGAATTCACGACCTCGTGCTTCCCATGACAATGTGTTAAGGGGCTCACCTGGGCCTTGTCTGTCTTGAATGTTCCAACCTCTGCCCTTTAAATCACAGCCCAGAGAACGAATATGCCGAGAGGCAGCCCCCCACCAAGGGGAAGGTGTCCCTCACTAGAATTTTGCCATGTTCTAGGGGATTCATCTTCCTAAAACCTCAGGCAAGTGCAGGTTTTAGCTCCCTGAAGACTAAAACATGAACTCCGGGCTTTTACTTCTGTTCCTGCCATCCCCGTATGTGCCCAGTTCATGTATGCAACTCGGAATATAAAGCAATTCCCCATTTTCCTGGTGAAAAGAGTTAAAACGTCCCCCAAACACAACCAACCAACCAACCAGCCAAAAGCCAATGTTTTTGGCCAACTTGAATATATAAATTTGTAGAGAGATAGTCAAGGGTTTATAATACTTATTCTTTTAAAAAAAAAAAAAAGATTGGAGGGAGAGAGAATGAAAGCATGTGCATGAAGGGGGAGGGGCGGAGGGGGAGAGAGAATCTCCAGCTGACTCCCTGCTGGGCGCAGAGCCCGACCTCACCACCCTGAGATCATGAGTGGAGCCCAAATCAGGGGTCAGTCACTCAACCAACTGAGCCAACCAGGTACCCTAAGATTTGTTTTTTAAACGCGCACTTTTATATCTATCATATTTTAGATATATGGTTATAGGTTATACTGATAGGTTATAGATTAAAGGTTTTACTGATTGGAAATTGGCTTTTTTTCTCCTCTCAGGTTTCACGGAGGATGTTATTCCAGTTCTGCTGGGGGTCCCTTGACATCCACATCTGTGTCTGCTCTTCTCTGAGTCCTCCGAGCCTCAGGCTACACTCCTGGAGATGCCTGACACTGTCATTGGGGACCTGGGGAACAATTCCTCTTGTGGATACATATTCATGACTTCCAGACCATAAGGACTAGCTGCACTGCTTTTTGGCTTAAAATAATACCAACTTGTTAGAGTTCTGGAGGTCAGAGTTTCCACAGCCTAAAATCAAAGTGTCGCCAGACACTTTCCTTCCAGAAGCTCAAGGGGAAAATCCATTTCCTTTCCTTTTTCAGCTTCTAAAGGCTGCTGCATTCCCTGGGGCCTGTGGTCCAGGGAGACACTGTGTCACTCCAGTCTCTGCTGTCATCTCTTCCCTGACCTCCTTCCTGCCTCTCTCTTGTGAGGACCTTTGGGATGCCCTGGGCCCACCTGGGTAATCCAGGATAATCTCTGCTTCTCAGGGTCCTTAATATCACCTGTGAGGTCCCCATTTGCCATGGGAGGTACCATATTCACAGGCAGCAGGGATGAGGACATGGACATCTCGGGGTGGGAGGCACTGTTTTGCCCCTCACAGAGAGGGGGAGGGGCTGCAGGACCTCAGCGGAGGCTCACTGGGTGAGCTCATTCCCCAGCGTGATGTTGAATTGGGTTTGAAAGCCCATGATGGGTGGAGAGAAGCCTCCGGATTCCCAGAACGTGGTGGGGACCCAGCAGGTGCCTGGCCCTCTAAACAAGATGCATTGCTTCTTAGTGGTCTTTAAAAAGTTTTCTCTTTTTTTAAAACAACATCTCAGACCCTTCCTCTTAACAACTACATCTGTTAAATCTGTGTTAAATCTTTGGCTCTTTTTTTTTGGTTTCCTTCTGGCGATCTTTATAAGCCTCCCAAATTAGCATCAACTGATTATGTTTTCAGGCAGATATATCTTCTCAAAACAGTATTTTGGCATTCAGAACAACAACAGCAAGAATAGATTTTCCTATAACATGTATGTAATAATATCTAAGTCACCAGAACTTAGATGTTCCATTATATTTATTGGACAATCACAAATCCGACAGTGGCTATATGATAGGTCAAGAGATCACTGGGAATTATTTATAGGGCAGAAACAGAAAGTATTCACATGTTCCCCACTCCCCCATGAGGAAGGATGCTTTGCTATGGGGCGGCTTCTGGGCCTGGCAGTTGTATGTCAATTACAATGGGTGATAGAACTGTAGAATTTAAGGGCAAAGAAAACATAGATTGAGTTATTTGCAAGGGCAGAGGTCTGCATGCAAGAGAAAAAGGGCAGGTCTTGAAATGGGAGAGACTGAGACAAAGGAGAAAAGCCCTTGGGCTGGGTAGCTCTTCTGTTCTGTTGTTTGTTTGTTTTTAAGTTTTGGGGATTCATGAAAAGAGTGATAGATACAACTTGCATCGTACAGGACAAGGAAGAGAGATGCTGAATCCGTTTTTGGAATTTTTCAGGAGATTAAAGATCTAAATTAAAAAGTTTTTTTTAATTTAAGTAATCTCCACACCCAACGTGGGGTTCGAACTCACGACCGCGAGATGGAGAGTCACACACTCTTCTGAGCCCACCAGCCACCCCAAGAGACTCAAGATGGTTTTGGGGTTTCTTTTGCATGTGACCTGGCGCTGAGATGGGCCCCACACAGCAGTCTGGGGCTGTGTTTTTACTTGTTTTTACTTGTTTTTACTTGTCATACTAGGAAAAACAACACTAGTGTGTTGTTTTTTGGCATCTCACAGGGGATCCTCCTCAGAGGCGGCTTCCTCAGGCCAGGGACCATTCAGCTCATAAGTAGGAGGGTTCAGATTTGGGGGGCCTCCACTCTCCTTCTGTTCCCTCACTGGTGCTGTTCCTGCCTTCCGTCCTTGCCTTTCCAGCATTGCTTCCTCGCCATGCCCGCTGCACAGCGACCAGCCCTCCTGTCTGCCGCCCGAGTTTGCTGTGATGAGAGGATGCCCTGCAGGAGAACGTCTGGTGCACTGTGAAAAGTGACCGATCTCTGGGCGGCTCTGCCTGCAAGGCTGGTCCTCCCGCATGTCCTCTCCTTACACGCTTCAGGGGAGGCGGGGCCCCAGAAGCAGCATGGGGCTTGTCCTCAGAACGGGTCCCTGAAATCACTTGTCCTTCAATCAACTAACCAGTTTTCAGCCCTCCCAGTCCTGGGGATCAGGTAAAGGCCATGACCTACTTGAATCCAATTTTAAGTCATGGAACCAATTTGAGGACCCGAGCTCACCACGATCTCTTCCCCAAACCTCTAGGTCCCTATGTTGCGCAGGACGTGGGGGGTCTCTCGGTTCATGTCATCATCCTGTGGCAAGCCTGATACTGGTCCCTGAGGGCTGGACATTGAGGGAACATGCTGCTGGGTGGGGTAAGGATCCTGGAGTCAGACCAGGTCTGTGTGTGACCTGGGGAGCCAGGGGTTGGGGATCCCCCACAGCCTGACTCTGCTGGTGTCGGGGGTGGTGGGAAGGGGAGCACGGTGGCCAGGCTCTGGGCAGCAAGTAGCTGACTTATGGGTCTAGCAGAGCTGGCCCAGGACACTGGGGAAGCTGAGGGTTTCCGACTGGACAAGCTAGTGAGTCCGAAGCTCAGACTTTCTGTCCTATTTGGTGGGGAGGACTCTTAACCCCAAGGGGTGATAGAGGTGGACTCTGGGTAAATAGTCCCCGCCACAATGAGGCTATAGCCAAGGCTAACTCTGGCCCAAGAGCCATCCTGGTGACCCAGAGACAAAACTGGCGAATGTTAGCCCATGGGCTCCGAAGCCAGACCGTAAAGATAGCCTTGCACATTGCTGCCCTTCAGTTTCTCCATCTGTAAACTGGGGCTTCTAATATTATCCACTTTACATTATTGTGAGGGTTAGGTGAGGTTATACACCAAGAACAATGTCTGGTGAATAAGTGTTCAAAAAATACTATTCATGGGTTGCCTGGGTGGCTCAGTGGGTTAAAGCCTCTGCCTTCGGCTCAAGTCATGATCTCAGGGTCCTGAGATCGAGCCCAGAGTTGAGAATCTCTGCTCAGCGGGGAGCCTGCTTCCCTTCCTCTCTCTCTGCCTGCCTCTCTGCCTACTTGTGATCTCTGTCAAATGAATAAATAAAATCTTTAAAAAGAAAAAAAATACTATTCATGTTATTTAAAGCATCTGAATAATTCCAATTTTATCCATTTTTATGGGGATTATATAATTTTCCCTTAGAAGTCAGTTTAGTTACATTGGTTCCAGGTCTCTGGGAGGAAGGCGTTGCCATGAGACAGTCCTGTGTGTCATCCACATTGACTGTTTCCTTCCACATTGAACTCCAATTGTTACCCCACAGGTGACAATTCTGTCTTTTTCATGCTGTGGCCTTCAAACCCAGTAATAATCCCAAGTGGGTCCTTTCTCCTGCATGTCCCCCACTTTGAATAGTGGCATCTCAAGAAGGAGAGATGGGTGGGACTGCCAGCTCCATTGGCCCAAAACTCTCTTCTTATAGGTGAGGAAAAAGAGGTCCAGAAAGGGACGGTGGCTCACCCAGGCCCCACAGTGAGTGACAAGGTAGGGAGCACTCGCATGTCCTCATTCCCAGCCAGAACTTGCCGGACCTTTTGCAGAACTGGTGCTGCTGGTCAGCAGTCCTGGGGGAAGAGGAGAGGGCGGCGGAAAGCAGGGCATGCCTGCCCAGGGCTGTGAGGGTGCCTCCCCTGGTGGTTTCTTCCCCTGGTCCGTGCTTGCTCTCAGCTAAAGATGGCCCCCATCCTTTGCAGATGGCCAGGACAGATGAGCCACCAGTGGCTGAAGGCTTCCCTAAGCCTGTTCCCTCCTGCTCTAATTCCCTGCAAATAATCTTCCCAGGCTGGCCTTAGCCTACTTCCCGGGGGCTGGATGACACACGAGGTAAGCCACTTGGCTTAACAACAGAGCGGCCAGGCTATGAGCCAACAGCCTGTCCACGGCACAAAGCACCTAGAAGGGTGGGTGCTGGTCCTGGGCCACACAGCCTGGGCTTGGGGTTCAGACACAGCACCACAAAGCTCCGTGGGAAGATCAGGCCCACGCTGTGAGCCATTAATCACTTAGGAGGCCTGCTCCTCTGCTCCTGGAAACTGCACGCTTTCACGGGGCTGTGCTCATGAGTGAGCTGGCATTCTTGCAACCCCAGAGGGGAAGGTCTGTTTAGTTTTCCTGAAATGACAGGTGGAACAGGCCTGCTCAGCACCACCGTAAAAGCTGACTTGGGGAATGAGCACTGCGGAGCCCACTTAGTCCTGGCTCTGGCACATGCTACTGGAGGCTAGCCCATGGGCAGGTGGGTGGCCGAACCTCTTGCAGCAGAAGAGCTGACTCGGGTTGTCAGAGGCTGGAGGAGCTGTCCATTCATTCAACAAACACGGAGAAAGCCCCTACTGTGTGCCTGGCGCTATTGCAGGGGCTCACAATTGTCAGTTCCCCCTGCAACCTGAGGACGTGGCTTCTATTATTGGCCCCAGTCCCTCAGTTTACAAATGGGAATACTGAGGAGCTGAGAAATGAAGTTAGCTGCCAAGGTCACACAGCGAGCAGGTTGGCGGAGCAGGGATTTGAACCCACCTCGTGGCTTCAAAACCCTCCTGTTCTTCATCACCGGGCTCTATGGTCCCTGCTCAGTGTTGCTCCCAGTGCAACCTTTAGAGATGGCGGAGATGGGGGTGCTCTACCCCCCGCAGACATGGACTGGAAGAGCAACACCTGACGTGGAAGGCACAAAAGCAAGAGTGTCACAGCAAAGCATAGGTAGAGCTCCCAGGACTTCACAGAGATAGCACTGAGTTTATGGATTTAATGAATTAAAATATTTTTGTGGAGCTTCATTTGCTCCCTTGTTTATTGTCTGTGTTCCCACATTATAGAGTAATTTCCATAAGCACAGAAATTTTGTCTTGTCACCTCTGTATCCCCAGCACTTGTAACAGTGCCTGGATCATAGTAGGTTCTCAAGATATACTTACTGTTGTAAGTGTGGTACGTTAAAGATGGCCACGAGTTCTTTGTTAATTCTCCCATGGAAAGCTGAGTCTAATCCCCTATACTCTGAATCCAAGCTTGCCTTACTGACTTGCTTGACCAACACCATGACGGAGTGGCTTCTGGGATTTCTGAAGCTCAGGCATCAGAGGTCCCACCTGGGTGTTTTGGAATTCCTGGGCTCCTCCTTCTCGGAACCTGGGTTTCTTGCTTTGAGCAGCCCAAGATGTTCCAGCCAATGGCCCCTGCTGAGCTCCTAGCTGACACCTCACCAACCTCCAGCCATGACAGAGAGCCAAGGAGGACTTCCGGCCCTCATGAGCATTCTGAGACACAGCTTCAGCCAACAGACAGTTGCAAATACATGAGAGACCCCGCATGAGAACGGCCCAGCAGAGCCCAGTCAATCCCATGACCCATCAGAGATGTGGCAATGGGAGGGGGGTGGTTCAGATGTGAGAGAGGAGGGGTGATGGTGGCATCCTATGATAAAACAGCATGTATGTTCTGTATGTTTGCTTGTGGGAGATTATGGATGTATGTGTGAGGTCGCATGAAGAGGAGCTTGAAAGGTAATTATCGAATTATAATGGTGGTGATCTCAGGGGAGTGATGTCTGATGGACCTTCACTCTCTTCTTTAGATTTTAACGAATTGTTCAGGTTCTTTACAATGAATATATATTATTTATATTATTATATATAATAAACAAGGTTACTGAGGATGGGGAAAGAAAAATAATAAACTCAAGGTTCATCTACAGCACAGTGGGTTGCCTTGGAGGTTACTGTGTTTATTCTCTTAGGGTGGAGCTATTAAAAGGGCTTAAATTTTCATTACCAGACTTCTATTTAAATCCTGGCTCAGGTGGGGTTAAGGAACTTGCCCAATGTTTCAAGGTAGTGATTCAGTCAGGGTATCTATTTGCAACAGAAACCAACTCTAGCTGATTTTTTAAAAAAGATTTTATTTATTCATTTGACAGACAGAGATCACAACTAAGCAGAGAGGCAGGCAGAGAGAGGGGGAAGCGGGCTCCCCACTGAGCAGAGAGCCAGATATGGGGCTCGATCCCGAGACTCCGGGATTATGACCTGAGCCGAAGGCAGAGGCTTAACCCACTGAGCCACCCAGGCGCCCCCCAACTCTAGCTGATTTAAGTAGAAAATAAATCTATCGAAAGGTCATTGAGCATCTATTCATGGTAGAAAGACACTCAGTGAACTAGGGGTAAATGGGAACGTCCTCACCATAACAAAAAGCAGCCACAAAACCCTACAGCTACCATCTTATTTAATGGTGAGATGCTCCACACTTTTCCCCAAAGACTGAGGGAAAGGCAAGGATGTTGCTCTCATCACTCCTTCTCAATATCCTAGGCAGTGCAATAAGGCCAGAAAAAGCAATAAAAGGCACAATGATAAGGAAGAAATAAAACTGTAGACAATAGTGTTATCTACATAGAAAAGTCCAAAGAATTTACAAAGGTGCTATTATCTAGCGAGTGACTTTAGCAAGAATGGAGGGTACAAGGTCAATGTACTAAAATTAATTCATTTATTTGATTGTATCTTTATATGCTGGCAATACACAAATGGAAATGGAAAAATTTTAAAAAGATGCCTTTTTAAACTGTAGCACCAAAAACACGAAATACTTTGGGATAATGTGCAAGATTTGTGAGCTAAAAACTATAAACAATTGATGAGAAAAATCAAAGAAGATTTAAATAAATGACATATACTGTGTTCATAGATCAAAAGATGCAATATTGTCGAGATGCCAATTCTCCCTAAATTGATCTCTAAATTCAACGTAATCCTAATCAAAATCCCAGCAGGCTTCTTTGGAGAAATTGAAAAGCTGATTTTAATATTCATATAGAAAAGCAAAGGACCTCAGGTAGCCAAACAATTTTGATAAAAAAGAACAATATTGTAGGACTCATATTATCAGACTTCAAGATCTACTTTGTAACTGTAGCAATCAATACAGCTTGTTATTGGTGAAAGGATAGGCACCTAGAGCAATAGAACAGAAAAACAGAACCCAGATCTACACCCATACAGAAACTGATTTTTTTTACATGAGTGTCAAGCAATTCAATGGAGAAAGGACAGTCTTCAATGAATGGCGCTATTGGATATCTACATGCAGAAACGAAGAACCAAACCAAAGAAAAAAAACCCACACCCCTCAATCAGACCATATACAAAATTTAATTTGAAGTGGGTTATAGACCTAAAAGTCAAGGCTATAATTATAAGACTTCTAGAAGAAAACAGGAAAAAATCTGATACTTTGGGTTCAGCCATAAAAAGTATGAATCATAAAAGAAAAAAATCTATAAAATGAATTTCATCCAAATGAAAAACTCCTGCTCTTTGAAAGACACTTAAGAAAATAAAAAGACAAGCAACAAACTGGGAGAAAATGTCTGCAAAACACAAAACTGATAAAGGACCAGTAACCAGAACATACAAAGAATTCTCAAAACTTAATAATAAGCCAATAAAAAAATATGGCAATGATTTGAACAGATACATCATCAAACAAGGTATACGAATGGTAAATAATCACACAAAAAGATGCTCAACAGCATTTCTAATTTAAATACGAGCCTAATAAAATGGCTCATATTTTAAAAACCTGACAATATCAAATGGCGACAAGAATGTGGAGCAGCTGGAACTCTCATATGTCATTGGAAACACCAAGCCGTGTGGTGTTTGGAGGCAGAGAGAGGGGGAAGCAGGCTGTAGTGGTTGGAAAATAGTTTGAAAGTCTCTGATAAAGTTATATGTAGGTTTCCCATAGACCTAGGTAATTAGACTCCTTGGTATTTACCCCAAATAAATGAGGACATAGGGTCACACAATACCTCACATGTGAACGTTTATAGCAGCTTTTATTCATAATCACCTCAAACAGAAAACAACCCAATCTTCAGCCGTAAAAAAGAACAGAGTACTTATAATGTAGCAATGGGGAGGATTCTCAAACGCGTTATGGTAAGTGACAGAAACCGGGCTCAGAAGGCAGCATATGGCATGATTCCATTTATATGGCCTTCTACAAAAGGCCAAACTACCAAGAAGGAAATCATTGCCAGGGTGTGGGGACAGGGGGAGGGGACTGACCCCAAGGGGCATATGGGAACTTTTTGGTATGGAGGAGATGTTCCAGATCTTGATTGTGGGCATGGTTATGCAACTGTATAATTTTGCCAAAATTCGTAGTGCTTTGCACTTAAAAAGGGTGAATATTACAGTGTATAAAATATACCTCAATACAAATGGCCAAGGGGTGCGTGAAAATATGTTCCACATCACTCGCCATTGGGGAAATGCAAATCAAGACCACAGGGAGCTAACACCTCACACCTGTCAGGATGGCTAGTATGAAAATGACAAGAAAGACCAAGTGTGGGCAAGGATGTGCAGAAAAGGGAAGCCTCGTGCCCTGTTGGTAGGAGTATAAATTGGTGAGACCACAACGAGAAGTATGGAGGTTGTTAAAAAAATAAAAAAAAACAACCACCGTAGGATCTGGCAATTCCACGTCTAGGGCTGTATCTGAAGAAGATGAAATTATCTCAGACAGGTATCTGCACCCCCATATTCATGGCAGCATTATTCACAGTAGCCAAGACACGGATACAATGTGTCCATCAACAGATGAATGGATGAAGAAATGGGATCTCTCTCTCACACACACACACACACACAAACACACACACCATATTAAACAGACACAAAAATAAAAAGGAAATCCTGCCATTAGTGACCCTGTGGTTCAACCTCCAAAGCAGCACACTAAGTGAGTAAGTCAGAGAAAGACGAATACTGTATAACCTCGCCTATCTGTGGCATCTAAAAACACCAAACTCGCAGAAACAGAGCATGGTGGTTAACCAGGGGGTTGGGGAAACGGGGAGACTTTGGTCAAAAGGCACAAACTTTCAGTTCTAAGCTGAGTAACTTCCAGGGATCTAAGGTACAACAAGACTACAGTTAACAGTAACGTGTCGCATGCTTGAACGTTGCTAAGACACTATAGCTTCAGTGTTCTCACCGTAACCAACAGCAGCAGCCAAATGGTAATTATGTCGGGTGAGGGATGAAACTTCATTGCCGTAAACATTTCACAATATGTCAGTGTATCAAGTCCTCACATTGTATACCTTAAACGTACATAATGTTATAGGTCAATTACATCTCAATAAAGCCAAAAAAGAATTATCTTCATAAATCTAGGAAACAAATGTCATTGGGAGGGCCAGAGAACCTGGTTTTGGACCTTGGCGGCTATGAAAAACGCCCAGAGTCCTATTGGACACTGGACTTAGCCAGCGTCAGTGAGTTCCCAGTCAGAAAAAGAGAAAGCAACAGGTTTTCAAGCAGAGAGGGATTTGATCTAGGCACTTAATGATGGACTCTGTGGGGGCCGGGTCATGTGCCTGGGCCTTAGCAGCGATGGGGGTGGGGACTGGGAGCTTCTGGCATTTTCCACTTCTACAGGAGAGAGGATCCCCATTTCCAGGTGGAGGATTCACCATAAAATAAAGGGGTTTGGATTCTAGAGGTCAAAAGGAATGACAAATGCCCATTTTAGCTGGTAAATAGGCAAGTTGGGTTTCCAGTCCTTATTAGCCGAGGCCAACGTCTTAATTATAAACAGGGCAGGTCTGGAGGTGGTAACTAAACACTGCTCCCAGAACCCATAACCCAGAACCACTCAGGCTGGAATGGGTTAGAACGGTGGACTCACGACCACCCGCTGAACTCGTGCATTCTCCCATCATGAGGATGGAGAGCTCTGGCCTTCCCCACGGCTCAGCTGCTCCTCTCAGCGCTGCCACACTGAGGTCTGAACCCATCGGCACCACGTGTGTCTGCTGTTGGGAATGACTTTTCTGGCTTAGGAGCAGACAGGGTCCCAAAGAAGAAGAGGAGAAGCGGTGGGAGGGGCCGTCCCCGCAGCCCCCAGGGGCTGGAACGCCAGGAGCCAGGAGCTTTGAGAAGCACCAGTGTCCAGAAGGAACAGGACAGAGCAGAGGAAAGTCAGGGCGGCTTGAGGAAGAAAAGTAGAGCTCAGCCTGAGGTTTGGCAACAAAAGCGCTCTCTTTCCCTCTGCTCGCTTCCTTTGTTCCCAGAAAAGGTTGAGCTCCAGGTGGCCCAGGCTCTCACCTGACTCTGGGGTCCAGCTTTGGTATCTCCTCTAATCCTTTCCCCCTGCTGGCGATATCTGGATTTCTTTCTACCTCATTACTGCCCCCCGCATCCTTAGTCTCGGGCTCAAAACACCCACGATTCCACCCGATAACGCCTGCAGGCCTTTCTTTTCAAACAGGGAGTAACCCAGCTGAGCAGAATGCGTGGAACCCCTGATTCACAACCAACCCAGCCTTGTCCCATTAGGAGAAGGCAAGGCAAGGGGAGCAGACAGGAAAGAGAAGAAAGACATTGGGGAATCTTCTAGATGCACATCCCCCACTTGTCCTCCATCCCCTCTGGCCCCAGAGAGGCCGCCATGGCCAGACGGGAGATTCCCCATTCTCCTTTGCTCCAGTGCTGGCCCCTGGGACTGATGAGGAGTTTGCTGGTACGTTCCGGGCAATCTTTCCCTCCCTATAGAAGGAGATGCATGGGCGGAAATACTCTTCTTCTTCAGCCCAATGTTGTCATGTGTTGTCACATGTGATGTAGGAACTTCGGCAGCCAACTGGTGGCCACAGGAACAAGCCTAGGACCGAGCTATTATGCTGTGGAAGGGGGCACCGAAACATGAAGAAGAGTCTGGGACCCTGATGGCACCGCTGAGGACATCCCTAACTCAGGTGTTCTACGTGTGGGAGATAATGAGGGCCTTTATTGTTGAGTCCTCTCATAGTGAAGTGTTTGGCTCCGCACAGCTGAAGGTTTTCTGATGGACACGGAAATAAGCCAGCATTTGCCAGATTCCCCACTGCGCACGTAAGACCACGTTAGAAGCTTTATTAGAAGCTGTATCACCCTCATTTTACATTTGAAGAAACTGAGGCTTATGTGTACAAGGTCACATATTAAATGACAGAGGCAGGACTCTAAGCTATTGTGACCTAAAGAAATGTATTGAGGGGCGCCTGGGTGGCTCAGTTGGTTAAGGGTCTGACTCTTGATTTCTGCTCAGATCATGTCTCAGGGTCATGGGATCGAGCCCCGCATCAGGCTCCGCGCTCAGCAGGGAGTCTGCGTGAAGATTCTCTTCCTCCTTCTCCTCTCCCCCTTCTCTAAATAAATAAATAAAATCTTGAAAAAAAAATGTATTAAGCACTCACCAGATGTTAGGCACCCTTCAAGGGCTGGGGATGTGGTGCAAAGGAGATCTAAATTGGGGCTCTCCTGGGGGTTCCATTCCAGTAGAGGAGGCTGGCAGGAAAATATAAACAGGTAAGCAAGGTATTTTAGATTAGTAATAATCCAAAGAAAGGTAATAAATGGGGTGATATGGTGGCAAGTATTTGGGGTTTCTGGTGCACGTTGCGGGGGGGGATCATTTTAGTTAGGGTGACTGGTGAAGGCCTGGTAGAGGAGTCACACTTGAACTAAACCTTGACAGATGCAAAGAGCTGCCATTGCTGTGTGAGGACCAGGGAAGGGCCTTCCAGGCACATAGGACAGGATGTGCAAAGTCCCTGGGTCAGCAAAGAGCTGGGGACATGGGAGGAACTAAACAGAGGTCATTGACTGGAACTTAGTGGGGAATGGAGGAAGCTAAGTTTGGAGACAGGCAGGAATCAACTCCCGTAGGGCCTTACAGGCCATGGTAACAGATCTGGGTATTTCTCCATCTGAGATGAGGAGTCACTGAAAGGCTGTAAGCAAGGGATAGCATAATCCAATTTAGGGTTTTCTTAGGACTCTCTGGATGTTTTCTGGAAATTGGATTGTAAGGTGTAAGATGGAGGGAGAGGGACCAGTTGGGAGGCCATTGGTGTGGCCCTAGACAGAGGTGATGATGGCTTGGAATTAAGGGGTGGCCTGGAGAGGGCTGAGTAGTTTTGACCAGGTTCCCGAGGCATAAGCAATAGGCCTTACCAACGGATTGTTTGTGCAGGGCACGGAGAAGGGAGAAGTCAGGGCTGACTCTAAGGGTTAGGGCTAACTCTAAGGTTTAGGGTTAGGGCTTGGGCTACTGGACAGACGGGGCTGTCTCAGGAGAGAGGAGGAGGTTGGGGCAAAAAAAAAGGAGGTTGGGACGCCTGGGTGGGCTCATTCAGTTAAGTGTCTGCCTTTGGCTCAGGTCATGATCCCAGGGTCTTGGGATTGAGTCCTGCATCGGGATCCTTGTTCAACGGGGAGCCTGCTTCTCCCTCTGCCTGCCGCTCTCCCTGCTTGTGCTCTCTCTTTCTCTGACAAATGAATGAATAAAGTCTTTAAAAAAAATCAAGAGTTCTGTTTTGGAGTCCAGTGCCTGGACATCCTACTCCATTGCTTCCGAAAAGTTAATCCAATACGAGCCTTGCACTTGGAGTGGGTAACTCTGAGCAGGGAAGTGGTAACAGGAACCATGGAAAGATTTCTGGGTACAGCGACAGCTCTAAGAAAGCATTTTCTTATCACCTCCAAAGAGCTTATCAAGCCCAAGTTCTGCTGTTTGATTACTGGGATTACTAACCAACGGTGTCTTTCATAGGGCTCCCCCAGCAGCAGGTCCTGAGACAAGAATGTGAGCGCCCGTAGTTTAATTGAGAGGAGATCTCAGGAAGCATGGGCAGGTGGAGAGAAAGAGGGGAAGGAGCGCAGAGAGGGTTTCCTAGCGAGCAGTTCACCCCTGTGGGTTACCGGGGTGTAGTCTTGCTGGAGATCTCTGAGACAGAGCAGAGAACATGCATTCAGGATTGTCCCACCCAAGGGGCGAAACGTTGGGCTATTTCTCCTCCACATTCTTTTCATGGACCGAGGGTAGTCCCGGGGCATCAGCTCTCAGCACGTCTGCTTTCCCCCGGCGGGGGCCCTAAGAGGAAGCCCTTGAGGGCAACACCGCAGGTGCCTGCTGGGGGGAGACTGGCTGCGTGCCACGGAATTGTGAGTGCCAATGGGACATGGAGAGTGGGCCCCGACAGCCCCTGCCATTGCTTTCCCAGCAAAACGTTTCACTTCTTTCTACCCCCTTAGAATAAGTCTCAAAACTATGAGGCAATACTGTTCGACCATATTTGGGAAATCAATGACTCCATGGTGGGCAATAGAGCGGCAATAAAGAATTTGTAAACCAGCTCCCTGCTTTCTTCAATGAGAAAGTCTGGCTATAAAAAAAGTCAATTGAGGGGCACCTGGGTGGCTCAGTTGGTTAAGCATCTGCCTTCGGCTCAGGTCATGATCCCGGGGTCCTGGGATCGAGCCCTGTGTTGTCAGGCTCCCTCCTCTGCCAGAAGCCTGCTTCTCCCTGCTCACCTGTCCCTCCCTCCACGCTCTCTCTCTCTCAAATAAATAAAATAAAATCTTTAAAAAAATCGAAACTCAGTTGATCTAGACAGTGTCCCTAGTGATGAGGGCACAAGCTCCTTGCCTTCCTGCCGCCCAGCATTTTGAGAGGCATTGTGTTGGACCATGCGATCCTTAAGGACAGACACCATGACATGCTCATCTATGTGTCCCCAGGGCCTGACGCAGAGTCCAGTCAATAGGGGCACTTGGTGGATCAGAATTGTGCCATTGCGCAGATGGCGGAAATGGGGACACGGTGAGAGGGCCCCTCAGTTCTGCTGCTTCACCGCTGTAAACCTCAGTGCTCCCTCCTGGCCCGACAGATATATCTGGGATGAGCTCTCTCCTGGGAGAGTGACACCAGTTAGAATCACGCCCAGTGTCATTTCCCTTGAAGGGATTGCAGATGGGGCTGTGATTATCCCTAGGGGGCCGCCACGCAGCCCAAGCTCCCTGCCATCCCTGCTTCTGCCCTGCAACAGGCTGCTTTCTGTTCTGAGGGCCATGAGTCTCTAGGCCGCCATCATGGAGTGCCTTCTTGATGAGGCTGGTGAGGATTGTGTCATTTCTCGACAAAATGAGAATGCTCAGGCATGGGGGTGGTGACTTTCGGTGGTTTTCTTTGAGCCCCATAGGGCATAGGGACTCAGAAACCCTTTGATTATCGTCACAGAGCCTCATCCCAGAGTGAGGGCTCCATGGTTAGGCCAGTGAGGTCACTGCAGCAGCGGCAACCCCCCAAATTGCGTGGTTTAACACAACTAGAGTTTTTCATGCTGCATGTCCAAGGATAGGTCGGCAAAGGGTTCGGCTCACGTGGCCACACGGGGACTTGGGCTGGTGGAAGCACGTTCTGGACATATGCTTGCAAGTGCACTGTAGCAGGGAAGAAAGTGAGCAGTTTGCTGGTCCTTCAAGCTTCCTCCCGGAAGGACACATGCCCTTTGGGTTTTACTGGTCAGAGCAACTCTTAAAGACTTTCCTAATTTCAGAGGAAGTAGGGACATGAGATCCTGGTAATCAGGGCCAGCGCTAATGGGGAACGGCACACATGGCCACCACAGGGATGGCCTCTGCAGCTGGCAGGAGTCCCACCTCTCCCTAGGACATTTATGTTAGCGGCCTGTGCCAAGGACATCGAAGTTCGCTGTCCATCGAGCGGGACAACTTGAACCATTCCATGCTGGACTCTGTGAAACTCCCCATTTAAAAACTCAATCTCAATCCTTAGGTGTCATCGCTAGGACTGTGGTCCTTGAAACTTGCCCAGTAGACCACCTGCCTTCCTGGACCTGGATTCTTCATTAATATCATCCTGGGCCCTCTCTTTACCTGGACTATTGGTTGTCTGTTCCCTTCAGTACCATGGTCTTTACGGAGTATCAGAGGGCCTGTATTTGCTGCCCGCTACTGAGTCCTTCCCCTGGCCTAACCACCATAGGCAGGTCTAGAATCCACCCCCACACCCTCCTAGTCCATTCATCCAATTAAACTAGACCGTGAACGTCTCTCTTGAGATGTCTGCATTTTAGATGACACTAAAGCTACCTCCAGACACACCATACACCCACCCATCCCTCCCCACCGCCCCCACTCTTCAACCTCAGGAGGCATAGCTAAACTTTATAGAACACCTGCCTCAGTTTCCCCCTTTGGCTAGAGGCCAAATTGCTAAATTTAAGGACATTTTCTGTTTTCACTGGTGGTGCCCAGCCTGGGCCTCATCCACAGCAGGAGCAGGGTGGCGGTGAGGGACACTTCTGGAACAACAGGCTGTCAAGACCACGTTGAACTGGGAGGAGCATCTGCTAAAGACAGCCAAAGCAGGCCGTGTTGGGTGTAAGTCAGAAAATTGTCAAGGGGAAGCCAAGGGCAAGGCCAGAAAAGGCGGTGCCGAGTATAAGAGGCGAAGAGCATAGGGACCCAGGGCCCAAACCATAGGGTCTTAGCCAGGAGGATCAAGAGTAGAACTCAGTGGGAAAGTGGGGTGGGTGGACGGAGCACAGGCCACGGCTATAAACAGCCTGAGAGCTCTGAACCACCTCACTCTCCTCCCTGCCCCCCACACCCTGCAGGCACTCCTAATCCAGTGTCAAAGCATTGGCTTAAGATACCAAGAGACGAACAGAAGCTGAAAATCTGTGTGCCTGTGGCTGTGATTTAGCTATACCTCTCAGCAAGTGTGAACAACCGATGGCCGGAACCGAGAATGACTAATATGGAGCTTGCGGGCTGCGGGAGTTCTGCACGGGCCCCTGAGAGGACAAGGACATGGGGCTGGAGCCGTTCTCACCTGCCCCTTGGCCTGGGCCTGCCTGGCTGAGAACTCTTGGAGGAACAGGCAGAGCAGGAAGGCACTGGCATGCTACTTGGATGCCCAGTGTGAGGTCAGCCCCCTGCTGGTAGATCCCAGAGGGCTCTGCTCAGGGAAGATCCCCTGGGCAGGGGTAGCACCCTGTGCTTCATCTGACTGGCAGTCAGGGAGCACTGCAGGGTGTCACCCCTGGCATCCCCATCTTCCCCCTCCTGGAATGTGCCAGCAAGAATGGCTTCACAGGCAGCAGGCCCCCAAGGGACCACACACGAGTGTGTAGGAGTCACCTCTGGGGCGTCCTGAGCTGCTGGAGGGGGCCTCGTGCAGGCAGGTGATATAGTATGGTGGCGAGGAGACTTGCAGGACACTGTGTTCCGATTGGCTGAGAAAATCTCAGGTGCCAGTGATGTCAAACCTGGAATCTGCCACTTTCCCAAGGAAATGACACCCCCTCAAGGCAAACCTCAGTCTCTTAAGCGTCCTTCTGCAAAACTGTTGTGGTCTTTGGAGCTGGGGAGGCAGTGGGGGAGATTTCTATCTAAAGGATCAAAAGGGTTGCATTGCACCCAACATTGGGGGCTGCATGCTGGGACTTCCTCCAGGCTCTGCTTTGTGCTCTCCAAGGTCTTGTGGGGGAGTATCACCAGCACCGGGGGGTCTCAGGCTCTTTGGACCACGAGAGCAACAGGCAGCACAACACCCCCCACCAGGTTTTAGGGGCAGGAGGGCCCCCCAATTCCACTCCATGGGCCCTCATGTCTCCTCATATCTCCTCCTCCCTGCAGTCTCTTCTTTCCTTTTGTCTTCTTACCTCAAGCAAACAGGACCCAAAATCACGTGCCAACCGAGGCAGTGTCTTTCAGCAGTAGACTCAGTGAACACGCCGAGCTAGCCTTCTTCCCTCTGTTTCTCGGAACCACGGACAAGTGAGGAGGTAATATTTAGAGCATCCTGGCCCACCTATGGAAGGCACCAGAGCACCAGCACCCGCCATATTGACATCTGTGCTGCACTGACCCACGGAATTTCCAACTCACTCCAGAGAGGCTTCCCATGAGTCCCTGAACCTGTCATCTCAATCCCCGCTGGGAGAATTTGCTGCCTTCAGGGCTTCAGCGAGTACAGATTCTGATCTCCTTCAGCAGAAGAGACGTGCTTGCTAAAACGAGGTTGTTTGGCATGTACAGATTTTTCTCTTTCTTTCTTTCTTTCTTTTTTTTTTTCCGCTTATGTTTAGCTACATTTCCAGAACCCTGAGAAAAAGTTGCAAAAGAATCTCTGGTCAACTCCATAAACATGACGCCCGAGAGCTAACACAGAGAAACCCTCCCACCTTCGCAGACACGGGCTTGTCACGTTCTGATGAAGCGAGTTCTGAGTTCTGAAGGTGAGATCCTGCCAAGCTCGCGCTGCCCTGAAAGAGGTTGACTGAGAAGCCGATTTATCAGAGAACTGGAAGGGAGCCAGCCTGAGCGGTTGCCTAGGGCTCTGGGGCAGAAGTGCTGAATGTGTGAACCGTATCATTGTTTAAAAATGAGCCAACCCAGGAACTTTGGCTTCAAACAGCTCAGCCTCCAACAGCAGCGGGAAGCAGCCAGGAGAGGCTCGCCTGTGATCATGCCATGCAGAAGGGGATCGCGCGTCCCCTCTGTCAGTCCAGCCCCGGGACGCAGCAGATGGCAGGCAGAGCTCCTGCTGGGGGGTTCTGGAAGCTGGGCACTCTGGGATGGCCACACAGGGGGAATGCCGGCCAGGGGGCGTGGGCAGCAGGGAGCCAGAGGCAATTGAGGAGTGACAAGCCAGGCCAGGGATGAGGGATGAAGACTGTGTTTGCAGGCCTAGACAGAGCCCGATGTGCTGTAACCCTCGGTTAGGCATCTGAATGAATGCATCCTGCCCCATATTTGCCAGGGACCGTTCTAGGTCCCGGGGAGACATCCCTGAACAAACAAAGCCGTCAGACGCGGTGGGCGGCGCTGCGGTCCTAGCAGGATGGCCAGGACCGGGCTCCCTTCCCACGTTCTTGCTGAGAAAAGACTTGAGAGGTGTGAGGGATGAGACAGGAGCCACGGGGGCCGCAGGCAGAGGGGAGACATGCTCCAACTTCCATTATGAACCAGCAGGCGGATGTTGTCAAGAAACAGCAGGTGCTAAGCTCCATGCCCAGGATGGCAACTGGGAGCTGAAGGAAGAGCTTGAGTCCCGAGAGCCAGTGGAAAGGAAGATTCAGGAACTCGGTAGTGGTGGTCTGTTCATTCTGCGGGAAACAGGTCAGGCCCTGGGGAGGGCACAGAGCAACCAGCACCTCTGGACCAGGGCAGCTGGGATCTGCTGGCGCTGCCTTCATCCTCCTTGCCCTGAGAGAAGGTTCCAGGTCAGTGGTTTCCTCGAAGATTCCACCCTGAGTCTGGCGGGGATGGCCTGGGCCCCGTGGGACTGCCCCAGACAGCATGCTTGTGGCCCTGAGCCATGTTTCTGGGACACCGTCAAGCCCCAGGGGCCAGTCTGCCTTTACTTTTGGGTGGTGGGCTGATCTGCATTCCCCTCCAGATATATGTCCCAGTCCTAAAGTCCTGTACCTCAGAATGTGACCTTATTTGGAAATGGGGTTGTGACAATGATGAGAGGGAGCAAGGGTGGGCCTGTCATCCAGTATGACTGGTGACCTTGAAGACATAAAGAGGAAAGGACCACGTGACGGCAGAGGCCGAGACTGGAAAGACACAGCTGTGAGCCATGGAACACCACAAGGCCACGGCCACCACCAGAAGCTGGAAGGGAGTGGGAAGGATGCTACCCAGAGCCTCAGAAACAACATGGCCTCTAGACACCCCGATTCCCGATGCTAGCTCAAGAGAGAACACATCTGGGTTGTTCAAGTCATCTGAGTGTGGCTGTTCCCGCAGCCCCAGTGAATGTGTGCCCTCCCTCTCCCAGCTCAGGGGCCTGAGTAGGTGTTTTCAGGCTGCTCTGTGGTCCGCACTGCGCTGGCTTCCTGATAGGGGTGCTTTTCCTGGGGACCCTCACCCTCCTTGGCTTGCTGGGCACAACTGCCACCTGCTGTCCAGCCAGGTGTCGGCTGAGTTGAAGGTGGGTGCTCCCCTGAACCCCCACCAGGCCTGGGGTGCGGGGTTGCAGAGCAGGCCCAGCCCCCACAAGCGGCAGACAGCGGGCACTGAGTAAGCACTTCACGGGGTGTCTGGGGGGGGCACAGTCGCTGAAGCATCTGATTCTTGATTTCGGCTCAGGTCATGATCTCAGGGTCGCGAGATTGAGCCCTGCACTAGGCTCTGTCGAGCGTGGAGCCTGCTTAAGATATTTCTCTCTCCCTCTGCCCCAAGCCACCCACCCCCATTAAAAAAAAAAAAAAGTACTCTGCAAACAAAATTTCTGAGACTTTTAAATTAGTTGATGTCATGGGTTGAATGGTGGCCTCCAAAACGATTATGTCTCTGTATAAACCCAGGGAGCCTGTGCATGTGATCTCACCCGGGAAAAAGGTCTCTATAGATGGAGTTAAGGGCCTGAGACGCCATCACCCCAGACTAACAGGGAGACCTCTGAATCTGATGGCCAGTGTCCTCATGAGACAGGAGAGGAGACACAGACGCACCAAAGAGAAGACCACGTGAACATGGAGGCAGAGATGGGAGGGATGTGACCATGTGCCAGCGAGGCAGGGAACGCCAACAGCAGCCTATAGCCGGAAGAGCTGGGAAACGGGCTTCTTTAGGGCCCTTGGAGGGAGCGTGACTCTGCTGACATCTTGATTTTGGACTTCCGGCCTCCAGATATGTGACGGAATAAATTCTTGTCGCATCAGGCCACTGGTTTTTTGGTCAGTTGCTACAGCCCTCTCAGGAAACGAACAGAGCTGGTGAACTTGACCAAAGGTAAAGCCAGCTCTGACGGTGACGGAGACCACATAAGAGTGAGGAAAGGCTCTGAGCCACGCTGAGTCACCGACTGGACTCCATCCTAAGAAGCTCCAGGGTGAATTGGATCTACTGAGCCCAGAGAGAGAACTCAAGACAGAGAAAGTTATTAGTTGGGTGTTTGTGTTCCTTGTGGTCTGGTTCTCATTTTTTTTTTTCCTGTTTTTTTATTTACTCAATACCAGTTCATGTCCCTGGTGAAAACTTCCTCTCTGATGAAGAGGTCCCTGTTGAGAGACATGGCCTAGTTATGGGCCCATCTCAGGAAGATGTTCTTTTGGCAAAACCAGTTCCTTTGCGCACCTGAGCTCCCGTTGGCAGCGGCACTGCCCCCCCCAGCCACCAGTAGGATGGTTCACTTCAGTTTCCTAGACAGCTGGCTTGGCGTGGGTGGCCGAGAGCAGGTTCCTCACCTCTCTGCCCAGCAGTCCTTCCTGGAGACAGCGGAGCACAGCACCATCTGGCTTCTGAGACGGTTGGAACCAGACAGTTCAGACCAAGGCCAGGCCTCCTGCCCATCGGTTCCCTTCCAGCTGGCCTTGCCAGCCATCCTGCCTCCTCATGGCCCAAGTCAGAACACGAGCGGGTTGAGCCGCCCGCCTCTGCCTTTCTCACTCACAGCTGCTTGTTTGGACTGATGGTTCTTCTGACCAAATGAAAATACAAGCAGCTACCAAGAAGAGCTGAAGAAATTAAGGATGTAGATTCAGCCAAGAAAGGAGGAGACATGCAGTTGGTGAGCACACCCCAGACGTGGAGAAGGAGCTCCATTGACTGACTGCACCTGGCCTGGGAGGCTCCTAACCCAGAAGGGGCACATTCATGAGACAGGTTCTCCCTTCATTTGTAGCACAGACCTGCCTAACTTTCAGAATGAGGTGGTTGGACGTGGAGGGATTTCCCAGGCTTCTGCCCATTTCTGTGTTGACCACCCAGCCCATGCCTCTGCTGAAGGAACTGGTCACAGTTATTATTAAAAATATCATGATCTTGGGGTGCCTGGGTGGCTCAGTGGGTTAAAGCCTCTGCCTTCGGCTCAGGTCATGATTCCAGGGTACTGGGATCAAGCCCCGCATCGGGTTCTCTGCTCAGCAGGGAGCCTGCTTCCCCCACTCTCTCTGCCTGCCTCTCTGCTTACTTGTGATCCCTGTCTGTCAAATAAATAAATAAAATCTTAAAATAAAAAATCATGGTCTTCAGAGGCGTCTTCTGAAGGTATCAACAATTTCAAATTTATTAACAAGTAAACACAACTTTGAAGACAATTTCGGGCCGTGTTATGAAAATCTAAAAATAATGAGTCCAATCTGGAAAAAATAAAATGAAACAGAGCATATTCGTCAGAAGAATGGGATACACTATTGGATATAGCCACAAGATGGATTCAAGTACTTGACTGTGTACTCACAGTAGTTATTCTTCTAATGTTTTTTAAATGTTCACATAATTAGTATAAATACTTATAAAATTTCGCTCTGACATATGCAGGTACAGATATATGTTATTTTTATTTTGAGAATTTTTTGTTTTTAAAAAAAATTTTTTTTTTTTGAGAAAGAGAGGCGCATGAGTGGGGGTGGAGAGGGGCAGAGGGAGAGCGTGAGAGAGAATCTCAAGCAGGATCCACGCCCAGCACAGAGCCTGACTAGGGGCTCAATCTCATGACCCTAAGATCTTCACTTGAGCCAAAACCAAGAGTTGGACAGTCAACCGACTGTGTTAGCCAGGCGCCCCGAGAATTTTATTTCTAAGTATAATTTTGAATAGGACTAGTTTATAGTTCTAAAGTTTTACAGATCCACGAATGTAATAAGGCCCATTGTAGAGCAATAGCTAAATATTTCTATGTGATTTCAATTATTTTTGGTAGCCCCCAACCTCGTGGGAGAGAGACCAGCTGGAGAGTTTTCAATGCTGCTCAGAAGACCATTTGAAAAGGCCATGGGGCACCACAGTGACCATGTGGAGTGCTTGGAACACAGGAAAAACACAATGTATTGCCCACGCCAGGGTGTCTGCAATCGCAGAACCCGGCCAGGAGCCTCTAAAGGGCCCAGAGAAAGGTCCGTTCAAGAAAGGTGTGTGGGGGGCGCCTGGGTGGCTCAGTGGGTTAAGCCTCTGCCTTCGTTTCAGGTCATGATCTCAGGGTCCTGGGATCGAGTCCCGCATCGGGCTCTCTGCTCAGCGGGGAGCCTGCTTCCCCCTCTCTCTCTGCCTGCCTCTCTGCCTACTTGTGATCTCTCTCTGTCAAATAAATAAATAAAATCTTTAAAAAAAAAAAAAAGAAAGAAAAGTGTGCGGTAGAATGAGACTCGGAGCCCTTGTTTTCCTCCCTTGCTAGTCAACTGGCAAATCTTCTGCTCCCCCGAACCCTTTCCCGGCTTTCCCTCCATGCTCTCCAACCCATCAGGGCCAGAAACCAGGAGCTGGAGTTAGCAAACTGAGGAGGAGGAGGGAGGGAGAGAAGAAGGACCATGGCCTGCCTTCCTCAAGGGAGGTGGTGGCATTGGAGCAGGAGGGACCGAGGCAGGAGGTGGCACAGAAGACGTGACTGTTGAATGGCCCTGAGCGTTGAATTTCTGAACTGAGACCAGGTTTGCGAAGAAATTTGCTGTAGGACTTTTTTGAAAACAAAGGATGGGCAAAAATCAGGGGGCTGAGGAAAAGAAAAAAGCTCGAGCATGTTTATCCTCAGTGAAAGAAGCCAGACACAAAGGTCACATTTTGTGAGATTCCATTTAAGTGAAATACACAGAATAAGTAAACCCATAGAGACAGAAAGTGGACTGGTGTTGCCAGGGCCTGGGATGCGGGACCAGCAGGGGGACAGGGAGTGACTGCTGATGGGTAGGGGGTTTCCTTTTGGGGTGATGAAAATGTCTTGGAACTAGACAGAGCCAGTGGCTGCCCAACGGAGTGAAGGTACGAAACGCCCCTGAATGGTTCACTTTAAATGGTTATTGAGTAATTCTACGTTATGTGAATTTTATCTTAATTAAAAATGAAGGGACTGCCCAAGTGTCCATCCGGGGACAAGAGAAGGACACCCCCTGCAGGGAAGGTTTAAAAGAGCCAGAGAAAGAAAAATTCAGCCGGGATCGTACCCCATACACCTGCATGTAACTGAATGAGGCCGCGAGCATCACACATCAGCTGATCTCTCCAGGAGACTTCAAGAATTTTCAAGGGCACATTTTGACCCTATTGGAATTTCACTTAATGTGCTGACTTCATTACTCCACACCCTCTGAGCGGCACTAAAGCATCAGGCAGGTGAAGGCAAGACAGAGAGAAACAGCCTGAGCTGCCTGCCTGAAAGCAGAGTCTCATTAATAGGAAGGTTCTAGACCGGGTCAAAGTTCTATAGACTTCTGCTGCTGGAGGCCGAGAGCCACTTCAGACCCAGGACCACCCAGCACTCTGTGTAATTCCTGAGGTCTGGCTCTTTGCTGGGTCCTGAGTTCCCCTTTCTATGAATTCAGACCCTGAGTCCCCCAGTTCCTGAAATGGATTCTGCACTTAGCAACCGAAGAGGTGGCCAGCATGGAGTCTAAGAAGCTTGCTGACTCAGAAGAAGGCTCTTGCCCCACCAGAGAAGTGACTGTAGCCAGCAGGCATCCCGGGTGTTTGTCCCAGGCATGGTGAGCAAAGCATTTTAAAAACTGGCCGGGCTCTACTGTTTTAAGCTTATAAAGGTGCCTTAAAATCAGAAATGATACAGTGGGAGAAGGAGGGAAGGAATTAGGATCCAAACCATGCTCTTAATTCAAGTGAGCAGATTACATGATCTCTCCATGTCTCCGTCTTCTCTGCAAAATGGGGATCCTTTTGATTTCACTAGATGGTTGTGAGAATAAAGTGGTATAGATAGAGATCATAATGCTTTGGAAAGTAGCATTATGGTGTAATACAAAATGCAAGGATTTTACCCAAGTTGATGAATGGAGGAGCTCGTTCAGAAACATAACTAGAGGGAGATCTAGGGCTTTCAATATTTAGGGATAAGGGTGGACCAGTGGGTGAACCCACAGCCCGGCCTTCCTGTCTCATGTGGGGTTGGCAGGTCTGTTGGGGCTTCATAGACATCCCCTGCTCTGAATTTGTCATTTATGAGAGAGGAAATGAGCCAAAGGGGGTAAACACAAATGAAGAAAGTGAATCACCAACCACTCGTTATAATTGCCTTTGTTTTTTAGGATTAATAATCCTAGGTCAAAAATAATACAGTGACTTTAGGGTTTAAAGTTTGGGTATTAATTAGCGCAAGGAATCATCTTGGAGTGTTTCTTCTTTGTGTACTTAGATAACACAAAGATTTGTGTTTCAACTGGCTCATTTGGAATTAATGTTTTGACCTATAGGCTCCATTCTCTACCACCCAAGATGACATTCAATTAAACTTAGTAGACAAGTACTGCGGTGCCTGGGTGGCTCAGAGGGTTAAGCCTCTGCCTTCAGCTCCGGTCATGATCTCAGGGTCCTGGGATCGAGCCCCACATCAGGCTCTCTGCTTAGCAGGGACCCTGATTCCTCTCTCTCTCTGTCTGCCTCTCTGCCTACTTGTGATCTCCATCTGTCAAATAAATAAATAAATAAAATCTTTTTATAAATAAATAAATAAACAAACAAACTTAGTAGATAAGTACTGAGCTTCTGGTTTGCTCCCAAGCTAGGGATACTGTGGTGAACAAGACAGGTATCCTCACCCTGGGGTGGTACAGAGGCTTTTGGACATCAGCCCAGCCTCAGCCTCAGGATTTGAAGGAGATGGGGAGGGGGCGGTGCGGGCCATGGGTTCAAACCTGCAGACATCACACCCAACCTTCTTCAGATGTATCCTGGCAGGGATTTCCATGGAATTACCAACAGCAGAGGTGGGCACCTAGGTTTGAAATCATTCCTTTGGATTGCTGCAAAGCCCTCTGGTCCTTTAAGGCTACCCTGAATCAAGAGTCTGGTATTTAAACTGACAGCCACGGCTCACATTTGAAGGGCAGACATCTGAAATTAGAATGTCCAAAGATCAGGAAAGCAAAAGATGATATTTGGTGTGTTTTCACAGGGCAGTGTGTTTGAAGCTACTATACTCATCTCCACGGTGGCTAAAGGATTTTGTTTCTGGAGACAACAGCCAAAACCCCAAACCAATTTTCAGCCCGAGTACTTCCCATGATTTTGCTTCAAACACTGAACAGATGGGCTCCAAGTTGGGTTTTCCTGAATCTATGCACCAGCAGCCTTGCCCAGCTCAGAAATAAAATAGGACTCACCCAAAAGGACAAGAACGCTGATTTTTAAGAATTTTTAAAGAATTTTATCCCTCCGAGGATCACAAAACACTTGCCCCAAGCTGCCTGTTTCTCCAGGGGCTTCCACTCACCCCCACTCCCCACTAAGAAGACAAAAGACTGGCTAAACCCACTGATCCTCATAGGTGTTTCTTCCCTATACAGGTCTGGGGAGCACAGGCTGGAAAGAGGCTGAGGGTTTGATTTTACCATTTGGTGAAGGAAAAGAGGAACCTCTTATACTTTATCACTAAAAGGCAGAGAATTTCAGAGCCACATGACCCCTCTAGACTTAGACCCATGACCCCTCTTTATTTTCCATCTCCAGAGTGTTCTCATCTTTCCCAAACTGGAATTCTGTTCCCGTTAAACACCAAGTTCCCATTCCACCTTCCTCCCAGCCCCTGGCAACCACCGTTCTTCTGTCTCTATGAGTTTGCCTCTTCTAGGGACCGCATAGACATGGAAGCATACAGTATTTCTTCGTTTGTGACTGGCTTATTTCACTTAGCATAACATCTTCAAGGTTTATCCGAGTTGTAGCGTATGACAGAATTCCTTCTGTTTTAAGGCTGCATGATATTCCATCGTCTGTGTATACCACGTTCTGTTATGCATTCATCCGTCAATAAACATTTGGGTTGTTTCCACTTTTTTTGCAATGCTGTTATGCACGTTCATGTACAAATATCTGAGTCCCTGCTTTCACTTCTTTCGGGTAGATATCCAGAAGTGGGATTGCTGGTAATTCTATATTTAACTTTTTGGAAGAATTTCCAGGATGTTGTCCACACTGGCTGTGCCATTTTGCATTTCTACCAACAGTGCACAAGGGCTTCAACTTCTCCACATCCTTGCCAACACTTGTCATTTGCTGTTTTTTTGTTTTTTTTTTTAAGATCTACTTATTTGAGACAGAGATAGCATGAGTGGGAGGGGCAGAGGGAGAGAGTCTTAAGCAGACTCCATTGTGAGTGTGGAGCCTGATACAGGGCTTGATCCCAGGACCCTGAGATCGTACCTCAGCTGAAACCAAGAGTCAGACGCTTAGCCAACTGAGCCACCCAGGCGTCCTGCCGTTCTTTTGATAATAACCTAATATGCATGATGTGGTATCTCCTTGTGGTTTTGATTTGCATTTACCTAATGATTGGTGATATTGAGCATCTTTTCATGTACTTATTGGCCAGCTGTATATCTTTTTTGTAGAAATATCTATTCGAGTCCTTTTCCATTTTATTTTATTTTTTTAAAAGATTTTATTTATTTATTTGATAGACAGAGATTAAAAGTAGACAGAGAGGCAGGCAGAGAGAGAGGAAGGGAAGCAGGCTCCCTGCTGAGCAGAGAGCCTGATTCGGGGCTCGATCCCAGGACCCTGGGATCATGACCTGAGCCAAAGGCAGAGGCTTTAACCCACTGAGCCACCCAGGTGCCCCCTTTTCCCATTTTAAAATTGGGTCATGGGGGTTTTATGTTTGTTTTTGAGTGGACACCTCTTCTTATACAGAAAAAATGGGTCAGAAGAAAGCTGTGCTTATCCAAGGACACTCAGCTGGACGGTGGTAGAGCCAGAATCAGTATCTAGGGGTCCTAGTACAACAGGGCTTTGTTCCACTTCATTTCTTACCAAGGAGGAAACTAAGGTCCAGAGGTGAGGACCCTCATCTCTAGCCTTTAGGGACCAACCCACCAATACCAGCTGTCCTCCATTGCCACATCTTGTAGACTGATTGGGACCTAGCTTCTTAACCCTAGTGTTAGGGACTGAACTGTGTCTCCCTTCCCTAGACCCATATGATGAAGCCTTAATTCCTAATGTGACAGTATTTGGAGAAAGGGCCTTTATGGAGGTGATAAAGGTAAAAGAAGGTGACGTGGGTGAGCCCAGATTCAGTAGGACTGGTGTCCTTATAAGAGGAAGAGAACAAGAGCTGTCTCTTTTTCTTTCAATGCCCACACAGAGGAAGAGACGCACAGCAAGAGGCTGGCTGACAGGAAGCAAGACTTCACAGGAAACCAACCCCGCCAGCCCCTTGACCTTGGACTTCTTGTCTCCAGAACTGTGACAAAATGGAGCTCTGCTGTTCAAGCCACCCAGTCTGCGGTATCCTGTCATGACGGCAGCCCGAGCTGACTAACACGCCTGGATTCAGAAAGGAAACAGATCAAGAAAAACCCAGAGAGAAGTGCCAGGCTGGGTACTGGTGGGTCCCACAATGGGTTGGGCCATGCTAGAATTTTTCTGGAATCTTAGAGGCTTTACCCTGATGTCCAAGTGATCTCTTCTTGGCAGAAGACAATTTCCTGATGTTGAAAATAAAGGGCTTAACGAAGACTACTAAACTAGAACCAAAGGCTTCCTGGATATCCAATGGCTGCCACCAAAAGGTATTCCGGTGATTTAAAAGTCCCAGGTAGGTGTGGATTACATTCCCCCCAAAGTACATATGGTTTTACTCCCAGTATTGAGCTTCTCTCATTCCATTGTCTTCTCTGTGATCTCTTAGGAGGTTTTTCTCAGCTATTTCTGAAATCTATGTCAGCTTCCCCCCCCCCCAAACCCCCGTCTGTCAGATTAACTGCCAGATCCCTTCTCCAGCCTTCGTATTTCTGTAGGATCTAGTTATACTTCAGACGGTCTTGGCCCTAAGGGAAATGGGATCTAGTGAACGATGGGAAGCAGGGGGAGCTAAGGGCAGCTGTGGATGGCCATGGGTGGGGTAGGGAGCAGGCCGGTCATCAGGCTTACGGACGGGCCTTGGGCAGGGGCTGGAAGGCCGAGTGGGAAACTGAGGCAGAACCCTTACCAAGGCGCAGGAATGGGCTCAGCCCCATAGAAGTTGCCCAGCCTGATGTATGTCCTGGTATGTGCAAGCAGAATCCTCTAAGCCACTGACTTCCTCCTCTCTGCCCCTCACCCTTCGCTCTGTTCTCTCGGACTCTAGCCCCCGACTCCTGTACTCACCTTGCCCCACCCATGCAGTCTCTGCTTCAGGTGATGTAATCTTCCCTTACTCTTTCTTGGATTTGTCTGTTCACAGAAAACTCTCAGGGTAATTTCACAGTCCCAGGACATCTCTCAGGGTAAAGGGCAGGGTCCCAACATGAATTAGAGGCTGGCTGAGACTCACCTGTGTCAGCTTCCCTGGAGGGAACTCTGGCACATATCCCGGAGGTTTTGAAGATTTTCCCTGTCGAGTTAGGAACAGAGAGGGCTGGGGAGTCCAAGACAGTGGTGAAGTTGGAATTCACACTCAGGAATGAAGATTCTCCACCTAGCGCTCGCTCCACTACAGCATTTCTCAGCCTCTAGCTTATGTCTGAATCTTTTCAACATGCGGGTGCTGATGTAAGAGGTCTGTGGTAGATTCCAGTGTGTGGCCTTGGATTCTGCATTTCTAACAAGCTCCCAGATGATATCGGGTGGGGGAGTTCCTAGTTTTTGCCCTTCGAATGTCAAGGTCCCACAGCATCATGTTACAGGAGGGACACCTGTGCTGGAATTTCAGCTAACGTGGAAGGTCGGAATAGTTTTAAGCGCCATGGGCTTCTTCTACCGCCACCCCCTCCTCCCCTGCATCTCATCAGGCTTGGGTCTGCAGCGCAGAGGTTTGCAAGCTTGCATGTGTATTAGAATCACCTGGAAAGCTTAGGCCGCTGCTAGCTGGGCTCCATTCCCAGATTGTCTGATTCACTAGATCTGGGGTGGGGGCCCAGAACTTGCATTTTTAATAAGTTTCCAGGTGCTGCTGCTGCTGCTGCTGCTGCTGCAGGTCTAGGGACTAGACTTTGAACCCACAGTTGCAGAGTGACTGACAAGGGGGTAGCAGAAAGGCCAGTCAGCGTTGGGTTTGAGTCTGGTTCTGCCCCTTACAGGGGCCCGTTGGGTAAGTCACTCCCCTTCCCTGGAATCCAGCCTTCCCAGGTAAAAAAAACAGTGGTAATGCACCTCACGGTGCCATGTTGCTGAGCAGATGAAAGAGAATGTTTGCAAGTCTCTTCACATGTGTTTGTCCTTAAGAAAGAGTTCCTGGGGGCACCTGGGTGCCTCAGTCCATTAAGGGTCTGCCTTCAGCTCAGGTCATGATCCCAGGGTCCTAGGATTGAGCCCCGCATCAAGTTCCCTTCTCAGCCGGGGGTCTGCTTCTCCCTCTTCCTCTCCACTTCCCCTGCTTGTGCTCTCTCTGTCTCTGACAAATAAATTAAAAAAAATTGGGGGAGCTTGTTTAAATGCAGATTTTTATACAGGACACCTGGGATGGTTCTTGAGACTTTGCGTTTCTAACAAGCTCCCTGGTGATGCTTAGGACCACACTTTGAGTACTAAGAATTCTAGAACAATTTAACATGCATCTTCCTTGATCCTGGCCAGACTTAATGCCTACAATTTCCTCAGGTGATCCTTTGGCAAACTGAAGTGTGACAGCTGCTGTCTCCATGATCACCTTAATCTTTTGTCTTTAAAATTTTAGCTATAGCCCAAATAGTGGAAGATGTCAACATCACACCCCCAACCCTGCACATTTTATTGGGGACAAATAGAGAAGCAGACGTGTCTCCACTTCCATTTCTAGTGCATCCCACCTGGGTGATGCTGGGCAAATCATTTCACATTCAGCTCTTTCTTTTGAAGTCATCTCCTTGTCCGTAATACGGGAAAAATAATAGTGTCCTTACAACTGATCACTTTGAGTCTGGATGACCCACTGGGTCCAAAAGCACTTTGGAAATGGTAGATTTGCAAATGCAAAGGACTCTCTGAAAAAAATGGAAAAGCTTGGAGCCAAACTTCCTGTATCAACTTATAAAAAAGGGAGTTGTACTTGGGTCTTGGCCATATACACACTGGGAGGAATGTGCAGAACAGTGAAAACAGTAAAATATTTTGGTGTTGGTCCTAATTTAATCTAACCATCAATTTATAAAACCTTTGCATCTTGGCCACCTCCAAAGAGGTGTTCGTCTTGAATCTAAACAGGGTCCCTTGGACACTGGTAAGCTAAGTTTCACAGATTCTTGGTGACAGAGGGACCCCACTGTCCCCTCCTTCATGTGTTTGGGAAACCAATTAGGGGATGCCCTGCACATGGGCTCACCAAGAAGTCAGCTACCCCTGTGCACTGGGGCTGCCCTGCCGGGCACCTTGACTTCTGTCCCTCACTGAGTCCTTTCAAAGCTGAGCTATAATTTGGGGAAACCATAAGGAAAGCTCTCCTTCCCTCTCAAATGCTACTCTCCAGTGGGAGGGATCCCGACTTAGCATTCATTAGGTCCCTATCTCTCAGAGTTTCCTTGCAGCCTCCTATTTTCCTGAGACGGGATCATGCTGCCACGAGGCAGGCCTGGAAGCAGAGCCGAGGTCAGGCTTCCCAGCTGAGATTCCGCATTGTCTATCCAGAAATCCAACTCCTCCTTTCTCCTTGGGAAGTAAACACTGATTTCCAGCTGGGCCTCTTGCCATCTGAATTAAAGGACAAGATTTCTTGGTCTCCCTTATAACTCAATATATCCATATGACTGAGTTCTGGCCAACAGGTTGTAAGCAGAAGTTCTGCTGTTAGGGAAGGCTGCCTAGAGAACTGACACAGCTGGGAGCATGTCCCTTGTTAGCCTCTTCCCTCTTTCTTTCAGCCAACCAGCCTGAATTGTGATGGCTGGAGCTGCAGCAGCCGTCTTGGACCAGGAGGACAGGTGGAGGATGGAAGCTATGTCCCTGCATGGTGGTACAGAAAGATTGAAGTCTGGGTCCCTGATTACACCACAGAATCTCCATGCCAGTATTGAACCATTGGTTATGGATCCTTTTGTATGAGAGAAAAATAAACCTGAATCTTTTTTGAGCTATAGTCATTTTAAGGTTTTTTTTTTTTTTCTTGCTGTATTCAGCCAAAACAATCCTAATGAATGTTGCCACACACATGCTGGGTACCTTTCCTTTGTCTGTTGGAGTAAATTCTCTCCCAGGAGATCTGTTAGTCCTCAGTGCAAAGAGACTTTTTAAAAAATAATTTAAAAAATTTTTAATAAACATATAATGTATTATTAGCCCCAGGGGTACAGGTCTGTGAATTGCCAGGTTTACACACTTCATAGCACTCACCATAGCACATACCCTCCCCAATGTCCATAACCCCACCACCCTCTCCCTACCCCCCTTCCCCGGCAACCTTCAGTTTGTTTTGTGACATTAAGAGTCTCTTATGGTTTGTCTCCCTCCCGATCCCATCTTGTTTCATTTATTCTTTTCCTACCCCCCCAAACCCCCCACATTGCATCTCTACTTCCTCATATCAGGGAGATCATATGATAGTTGTCTTTTTCCAATTGACTTACTTCACTAAGCATAATACCCTCTAGTTCCATCCACATCATGGCAAATGGCAAGATTTCATTTCTTTTGATGGCTGCATAGTATTCCATTGTATATATATACCACATCTTCTTTATCCATTCATCTGTTGATGAACATCTAGGTTTTTTCCATAGTTTGGCTATTGTGGACATTGCTGCTATAAACATTCGGGTGCACATGCCCCTTCGGATCACTATGTTTGTATCTTTTTTTTTTTTTAAGATTTTATTTATTTGTTTGATAGAGAGAGATCACAAGTAGACAGAGAGGCAGGCAGAGAGAGACGTAGAAGCAGGCTCCTTGCTTGTGGAGCAGAGAGCCCAATGTGGGGCTTAATCCCAGGACCCTGAGATCATGACCTGAGCCGAAGGCAGAGGCTTAACCCACTGAGCCACCCACGTGCCCCGTACATTTGTATCTTTAGGGTAAATACCCAGTAGTGCAATTGCTGGGTTGTAGGGTAGTTCTATTTTCAACTTTTTGAGGAACCTCCATGCTGTTTTCCAGAGTGATTGCACCAGTTTGCATTCCCACCAACAGTGAAGGAGGGCTCCCCTTTCTCCACATCCTCGCCTGCATCTGTCATTTCCTGACTTGTTAATTTTAGCCATTCTGACTGGTGTGAGGTGGTATCTCATTGTGGTTTTGATTTGTATTTCCCTTATGCTGAGTGATGTGGAGTACTTTTTCATGTGTCTGTTGGCCATCTGGATGTCTTCTTTGCAGAAATGTCTGTTCATGGGGCACCTGGGTGGCTCAGTGGATTGAAGCTTCTGCCTTCAGCTCGGGTCATGATCCCGGGGTCTGGGGATCGAGCCCCGTGTCGGGCTCTCTGCTCAGTGGGGAGCCTGCTTCCTCCTCTCTCTCTGCCTACGTGTGATCTCTGTCTGTCAAATAAATAAAACCTTAAAAAAAAAAAAGAAATGTCTGTTCATGTCCTCTGCCCATTTCTTGATTGGATTATTTGTTCTTTGGGTGTTGAGTTTGATAAGCTCTTTATAGATTTTGGATACTAGCCCTTTATCTGATATGTCGAGTGCAAAGAGACTTCTGATGGGGTCTTCCCCACTGATACTCCTGACTTGTCCAGGCGCATCTGAATCTGCTTTGAATCAAACTGGAAGTCTCCCCACAAGGAAAGGGCTTGGTACATGGACTGTATTCATTATGTTGGAGCTATTTTTGGTATGGCATGGTTCCAGGCACACAGGGTTCAATAAAAATTAGTCAGCGTTCTCTCGTTCCTTTACATGCACAGGTGGTCAACTCCTTCCACTTGTTAGGTCTGGACTGAAACACAGAGGGCTGAACCTGGGTGGGAAAAATTCTACATAAGTAGTTAAGAACAGATTTGCACATAGAGGTCAATTTCTGGAATGCTGATGAGAACAAGGGACAAAAATTGCATTTCCCAGGCGAATTAGTGCCTTTAAATCTGAGTGCATTGCTATACCCAATAAACCCCACGTTTTGTTTCTAAGGAAGAACGGAGAGGAGGCACTGGCCTCTGCTTTGTTGGGTTCTAGGTGGGCCATGGACTGAACAGGGAGCAGGGCCGATTGGAACATCTCAGGAACCCAGAGAACGTCTCATTAGGGAGGTGTTGTGGAATCACTCTTCTCTGCTTTAATTCCTGTGGATGTCCACGGAAGATTTGAATTCCCAGGAAAAAGAGAGCCTTTCTCAAAGGGAAAGACAACTAGCTCAGAAGCATTTTCCTTCGGAATGCTGGCTTGGGGAACTTCCCTGAGCCTCCACTAGGGCTTACTGTCCACACATCGGCCTCCCTTTTCTGCCATCTCAGGGCCTCTCCAGAGCAATGACCCTCCAGGGCCTTGACCTGAGATTCCAGAAAGGAAGGAGGGCTGTAGACTCTGGCCAGCCCACCACTCACTGGTTTACCTGTCTGTGTCTGACCCCAAGATGCCTCAGGCCTCTTTGGTGGCTAATAAAATCCAGACTCCTCAGCCCAGCCTGAAGTGTGGAGGGAGGAGGGAGTGGGGAGCAGGGATGGTGGCGACTCCCCAGTCCCTCAATCTCAAGCCAGAAGAAGCCCACTTCTCGCATTTTGCAGAACTGTGGACGGAAGCCATCTCTTTACTTGGCCCGTTCATTCCATTTGTTTGGGAATGTTTTTTATTCTCCTCTCCCTCCGTTCAATTCATTTAGCGAGCTGAATTCCTACAATTGGCTGAGATCTGATTTCCTGCTTAAAAAAAAATCAAAACAACAAAAGTCATTCTAACTACCCACGAGTCTAATAATAATGAGAACCTTTGCGTCAGCAGTTGCCCGGATTCAGGTCAGCATGGGGTGGAGGTGGGGAGTAGGTAACCCAGGAGACCCGGGGACTATTTGGGACAAGTCAGACCTCAGAGGGCCATAATGGATTGTTGGAACAGAAGGTTCGAGCTGGCATGGCATCCCTGAGATTTCCCAATCTCAACCCTGATCACGGGGTGTATTTAGTCCCCATGGGGTAGAGGCCTTTACTGCATCATCTTCCTTTGGGGACCACCCCCCAGGCAAGGCAGGATAGATCGATGGCAGCTGATCCTCTGAGCTTGGGGTCTTGCCCAGCAGGGTCCTAAGGAAGACCCAATTTCTTAATCAACCTTACTTTCTCTTATCTTCTATTTTAGCTCTAAAGCCAGTTTCCTTTGTGCTCGCTTCCATGTCACGGCTCACTCTTTGAGGCATGCGGCACAGTGGTTGTGAGGGGAGGCTGTGGAGCTACATGGTCTCGGCTCTACCACCTGCTGGATGTATGACTGCAAGCCAGTCACTTGCCCTCTCTGACTTCAGTTTCTGTATCTGTAAAGTTGAGCTTATTATGGTTCCTCCTCATAGGGCTGTTGTGAGGATTACATGGGATAGTCCATTTGAAACTCTTAAGAGAGGGTTTGGAACATAGTAGGTGTTCAGTAAATGTTAGCTGTGATGATCACTGGTGATGGGAGGGAGAGACAGTGACAAGACCATGCTGGGGGTAGATCCTGGCCATTGGCATGTGTACTGGGTGTCCACATCCCCTTGTCCAAATTCTTGTCCCAACTAAAGGACAAACGGCCATGCTTTCAACCTTCAGGGTTGCTCAAGAGTAGAGTAGACATGACTGGCCTCCCCTACTGACTTCTTTCTGCTGTTGCTCAGGGAGAACCAAGAGCCTAGGAACCCCCCACCCCCTCCTTCTCTTGGGATTCAGGTTCCTCATCAGGAACCAGGACTGACATGTGGGTGTGTGTTTGGGGGCTGTTAGCCCTTGAACCACATGGCCCTGGACATGACCATGTTTTGAATGTGTAGGTTTGCATTCTTGGTTTTCAGCCTCTTTTTTTCCCCAAGCAGCCGTCGCTTGCTGTTGTTGCCAATGTGTTTGCTTCCGGCAGCTCCATTCCTTCCCCTTCTAACATCCTGCTTCCATGAGCCGGGAAAACGGAGAGCAAAGTTCATTAGAATTTTCTGCAGGAGACACGTTTTTGAGCGCGGGCCCGGGGGCTGCGCCCTGAGCAAAGCCCTGGGCTGATCCAGGCTGTGTGTCGTGGTAGAGACAGCAGTGGACAAGGAGTTGAAGTGGTCTACAAGCCACTGACTCTTTACAAAGTTTTATTTAAAAAAACGACCATACAGTAACATTTGGCTCTTTTTCCTTCCAGTGTACAGTGCTCTAAATGTCAACACATGAATACATTTCTAGGATTGCCACCATAATTGGGGGACAGAACAGTCCCAGTGCCCCAGAACACCCCTCTTCATGGCCATCCCTCTCCCCCACCTAGAGGCCTGGCAGATGCGGACCAGATCGCCATGCACTACAGTTTTGCCTATTTGAGAACATCAGGTTCATGAAATCGTACAGTCAATAAATTTTTCGAGACTTGCTTCCCCATTCAGCACACTGTTTTTGAGGTTCATCATCAACAGCTCATTCTTTTTTTATGGCTAAGTAATATTCCACAGCCTTGATGCTTTACCCCATGAGGGCCATCTGGGTGTCTCTGGATTGGGGCTTTCACAAATAAAACTGCTATCTGTGTATAGGTTTTTGTGTGAGCCTAAGTTTTCACTTCTCTAGATGTAAATATCCCTGAGTGAGATTGCTGGGACCTATGGGGAGGTACACATCTAGCTTTATAAGAAAGTGCTAAAACATTTTCCAAAGTGGCTGTACTATTTTCACATCCCCACTGAAAATGTCCCCGTCCCCTGCATCCTTGTGAGCTCTTGGTATTGTCTGTCTTTCTAATTGTAGCCGTCCTAGCTGGTGCGCATTGGTATCTGTGGTTTTGATTTGCGTTTTCCTCATGGCTAATGATGTCGAACCATCGTTTCACGTGCTTATTTGTCATTCTTATGGCCTCTTTGATAAAGTGTTCATTCAAGTTCTCTGTCATTCTTATAAGTTGGTTGTTGCTTTTCATACCTTGAACTTTAAGAGTTCCTTTTGTATTTTGGAGTACAAGTTAGATCGGAGGTCTGCCAGTGCTGAAGCAAATTACTTAAGCTCTGAAGCCCCGTCCCTTATTAAATGGGGATAATACAGTTTTCTCTACCTGCTTCCCAGTGTTCCTCTGAGGCTCATATGATAAAGGCAAGCGAAACATTGGAAACTGTGCAGGGACCGCCATTGCTATTTTAATCACCAAGGTTCTCTTACGAATGCTCTGTGGCTAGTGAGTGTTTCTTTATTTATATAATACTATACTCCTCCCATGCAGGTACTTCACAGATAAAAAGGTTCAAGACAAAGGGGACTTGAGTGGAGAGATGTTCTCCGCTCTGCCATTGTGGGAACTTCTCTGTCCACAATCTGCCCGGAATTCAGAGAGCAGCCCCTGCTGGCCACCAGCAGAGCCCAGTGCTTCTGCTGAGAGTCACACGTCACCACTGAGGATTAAAGAATGAAGCACTAGAGAGGTTGTACCTCATTCCCAGGTGGAACGAGGGTTCCCAGACCCCAGCCTCCAGTTCCCATTGCCTTTCGAGGTAGGTCTCTGGTGACCAAGCCCAGCTTGAGGGCGGTTAAGGTGAGACAGTGATGGCAGAATGTATAGTCCTTCCATTCTAGTAGTGCTTGCCCATGTCCTAGTAACGCTAACTCATAGGCTAGGGGTGTTGACCTACAACCTAGCAGTACTCTGCACTGTTGTAATAGCGGACATAGTGGTGGCGTCCCCCACTGTCCATCCCCCCTTCCCACGGAGCAGAGTAAAACTTCAATTTGAAAAAGTAGCTTCATCTCACAGGGTGATCCTGAAGCATCTGGGAATAATCCCATGTACCCTGCTATTTACTGGATCTGGAACGGACATGACCCGATTCTGCCAAAGAGACACAAGAAGTGATTTGCTGAAGGTCTCTGGGACAAGGCTCTACCTTTTGTGGAAGCCTGAGAAGCCAAGTCCGTTCTCTCTGTCTGTGTGTCTGTCTGTGTGTCTGTCTCTCTGTCACACTTCTTCTCCCACTTGAGTGCTAGTAGCCATGACCACAGGGGTACAGACTTAGAAGGAGTTTCAGGGCTTGGGATGGGCGAACAGAGATCTGGAGAGAACCTGACTCCTTGATTCTATCGTTGAGCACAAAATGGAGCAACCCGAAGCCCACCCTGTCCCGCTGTCTTTGCGTGCCCTTGCCAATCTTCTCTCCAGTTTAATTCGCTTTGCCTCGGCTCCTCTGTTATTTGCAGCCCCAAACACAGTAACTGTTCAAAACTGTCCCTCTCGCCGGGCTTCTTAGCAGCCGTCCTCGGTTAGTTAGACTTCGGAGGTGCAGGGAGGTTCTGGGGGTGGAGGACAAAGGAAGATGGGGAAGACAATGACCTCATTTCTCCTCAATGCCCTGACATCAAGAAGAATTTGTGGACTGAGTCTCAGTGTGTGTTCTGTTTTAGCACAGAAGCATTAAAACGCACCCAAACCTTATGAACTTGGGTTAAACCAGGGGGGTGAGGAAGGAGGGTCTGGAATATAGCCTGCACTCCAAGGAATGCAGTTTTACTCTCTCCTGAAGCGCACAGTAACCGGACCCACAAGGGGAGAGGTCCCGCTGGCCTGCTTTTAGGGAAGACACAATTAGCATATTGTTGCTATGCCAACACTAATAATTTCTTCGGGGACTTTTCTTCACACATATAGGCATTGTGGCTGAGTCACTAGAGTAAGCGAGGTAACAGAGGCAGTGGAGGGGGTTTTAACCTATTTCAGGGAACAGATTGTTTTCAAGGACTTGAACCCTGGCCATGGGCAGAACAATAATTACGCATTCATTAAGCAGCCTCGGCCACACCAACCCTGGTGCTGCCCAAATGCTCACAGTTTCAAGTCTGAGGAACCCTGACCGACGATGTTCCCCGGCCCCCCCGGGCTTGGAGTCTGCGCACCCCTGGACTCCCGTGCTCCCCGGGCGGTTCGGAGTAAGGCACATGAAATGCTTCGGAGGAAGCTTGTTCGTGCCCCGGGTATTACCAGAGGATTTCTCATTGTGGGCAATGTGGCTGCACTGGGGCTTTTTTTAGTAACTGTTGGTTACCAAGGCTGTGTGTGTGTGTGTGTGTGTGTGCATGGAGCAATCCAAAGCCAGCTGGCAAGAACACTGCTTCTTTGTAGAGATTTCTCACAAGCCCTCAGACCCTTGAAAGGAGGCTGGGGAGTCCTTAGCCTTGACCCTAATCCAGTTTTCACTGACCTCTCAGATTGTCACCTGAAACCGTGAGGACAGGAGCAAATTCAGCTGTTTCCCACAGCAGATAAAGACTCACACATTTTCAGAGAAGCGTCCGTCCAATATGGGTGCATATTTAAGATGTGGGTTAGCAGGGGGATGCCCCATTTAATAAATAGGAAATGAGCATGGGGGACGGGTGATCCCTCAGCTTGTGCCAAGTGTTAGAAGCATTTCCTTGAGCTACTCGAGAGCCAGGGTGCTGTCTTTCTTCCTTCATCAAGTCTGACTTGAGTACCTGCTACTTGCTAGGCACTTAGTGGGATGAATGATGAATGAAACACAGAATCTGCCCCTGAGGGGCTCACAGTGTAATGGGACACACACACACACACGCACACGCACACACATGACCCTAATGTGTGTTGAGATGTACAAGGAGCACGGAGCATGGAGGAGGAGTGTTCAAGCTGGAACTTGACGGTCAAGGAGGTGTCCCAAGCAAAGGACAGCTAGCAGGCAGCAGGTGCCGAGGTGTGGCTATGGGAGTGGAGGGGCTTTGTTTGGGAACCCGGGACCACCCAGCCTAGTCCTGTAGTCGGGGGTGAAGAGTATAGCTCTGCGGGTTACATCTAGCAGGACCATGGACGCTTACCCTCCCGAGTCGGTTTTCTTGTCTACAAAACGGGAATAATGATCATATTTGCCGACGGTTGGGATGTCTGAGTGAGATCCTGCAGGGGGCGCGCTCAGAGCAGTGCCTGGCACTCATAAGCATGTCCTTGGGTCATGATGTTTCAAGACTTGGCTTCTGATTCAGTCTTTTCTGAAGCCAACACTCCACTTCCTCAAGGCACTTTGGTCCAACTGGGTACATGAGAAATCTTGGTCATGGGGGCACCTGGGTGGCTCACTCAGTTAAGCATCTGCCTTTGGCTCAGGTCATGATCCCATGGTCCTGGGATCGAGCCCCGCGTCGGGTTCCCTGCTCAGTGGGGAGCCTGCTTCTCCTGGACTGTGCTCTCTCTCTCACTGTCTCTGTTTCTCTCTCAAATTAATAAACAAAATCTTTTAAAAATGTATAAAAATTAAAAAAAAAATAAATCTTGGTAATGGACAACAATATGCTATTTTTAAAAGGTGAGGTTCCACAAGACATTGTGTTGAATTGGAACGATCAAGATAAACTCCTGATAGAAAGAAATGTTCCCAGGTTGGTCACTATCAAGGATCAACTCATTGTAGCCAGGTTTTGATCTTTGATGCTTGGTCTTTGCTCACGGAGTGGGGTTTTTTGGGAAGGTAGCTGATTCCATGTCCGGGGGTAGGAGTGGGGGGGATTAGGATGGAAAGTTTTGGATCATCTTGCTGCCAGAAAGGAAGAATGCTTTCAAGGATGCCAAGGGCATCCTAGAAGTGCTCACATGGACAGGGTGACAATTTGACCATTTAATAAGGCGATTAATTGGAGCATTCATGAGAGGCCATGAATTCGTAATGATATGCAAATGAGAAAAATTCGTCTAACATACAAAAGGGTAGTTGAATGATTTGAGGAGGATCACCAGTAGGATACAGTTGCTTTTTCTTTTAGTCAGTAGGGGAGTGTTAATGCATAGAACACTTTGTTTCTTCCGTAAGGTGGGTGGCCGGTTCCAATGACAGGAGACCTGCGTGTGAGTCTCAGATTCACTCCTGACCGCTCACTGTTCTGCATGATGCAGGGACCACCTCCTACAGGCTGCATTTCTGGGCCTCTGGCAGGGGCTGGCCAGTGGGAAGGAGGCTGAGAGGAAGAGGAAAGGAGCTGGGGGATCTCTCCCTACTCTTCTGTGTCTCCTGCAGTGACTGTCAGCTGTTACATCCCCTGCACTTTCTCTTTTTTTTGTCCCACCGGGCCCCGAGAACTACCAGCAGATCTTTCTCGCTGCTAATCTCAGTTACCTCACCATCCTCTGTGGGCTTCTTAACTCTAGAACCAATTCCCTTTGATAAATTCCCTCCGTGGAAGCTATTGAAATGACCTCTGCTTTCCTGGTTGGTATCCGACAGATTATGTCATTGTTTCTATCTGCATAAGCAGGGAAGAACAAACACCAGGAACTGTGAGTAAATCAAATAATCTGAGGATCAACAGACAGAGTAGCAAGGGCAGGAAAGGTCGATGAGCACCATAGTCACATAAAACCCAGGCAGAGGGGACCCAAAGCTGACTGGCATGGGCAGGCCCACGCAAGAAGCAGGGAGAAAGAGAGCTCAACGGAATGTTCCCCAGCGACAACTCATCAGAAACTCTCAGGAGAGGAGCTCACTTTGCTGATTCAATCCCTCATCAAGCAGGAGATGAAAGTTTTAGGTGGCCTTATGTTAATTATAATAACATTTGAATAAAGAATACTGCATAAATTACAAATCATATTGTTGTACTAGCTCGACACATCCTAGTAGGGTAATGGGTAAGATGTCTTAGCCCAGAAACATTTAAAGGTAGAAGCAGTTCTGGGAAAGAAGCCGAGCATGACAGGTGCCATCTGCGTCCTGTCTGTCTCCCCCATGGGGGACGTGTCATCCCTCAGTCACCTGACTCCAAGCCCTGCAGCTCTTTACCCAGGAGCTGCCTGTGGCGACGGGAGTCTGCTTGGCCCCACGCAGGGCAGCCTGGAAGTGTCCAGCTCCAGGACGGTGCTCAACCAATATCTGCTTGGAATGCTGGGTAGATATTCTGGCTCCCCTTCTTCCCACTTGGAGTAACGCTGGGCTATGATCTACACCATCTCCTGTATTTCTGGGCAGGACTGTCCCGGTTGGCCCACACTGGTACCCTGCTTGCCAGCAGGCCTTCTCTAGATCGTTCCCTTTCTAGTCTCATGTCCTCACTTCCTGCCTGCCAGGCGGTTCCTAGAATCACCTCCTTAAGAAACTACTTCCACTCATATCCTTATCTCCGAGTCTGCTTCTCGGGGAGCCCTGGCTAAGGCACTTGTTTTAAAAATAAACTCATCTAGGATAAGTTTAGATTTTGAGAAAGGTCATGAAGATAATCTGTCAGATACTGAGGCTCTAAGATCCCACTAGTCACAGAGACTTCTTGTTCTCAGTTCTTCTAATGTTGACTTTTTTTTTTAAGGCTTTAATTAAGGTATAATTGATACACAAAGAACTGTATATATGTCATGTGTGCAGTTTGGTGGGTTTAGAAATATGCCAACGGTTGTGACACCAATACCACGGTCAAGGTAATAGACATATCCAACACCTCCCAGAGCGTCTTTATATCCACTATGTTTTGTTTGTTTCGTAAAACATTTAACATGAGATCTCCCTCCTTAACGCATTCTGAAGAGCACAATACATATTGCTGACTATGGGCACAATCTCCAGAACTTAGTGGACATCATCCACAGTGGAAACTTTATGCCCAAACACTACCTGATCACTTATCATATGTCAAAACTAAGAGATTGACATTGGTATATTACTAGTAAGTAGACTCCAGACTTTATTCAGATTGTATCAGTTTTTCTACTAAAATCCTTGCTGTGTTCTTGAACCCATCCTGACGGCCAGGTTCCAGGCAGACGTCGTGTCTCCTTAGCCTCCCCTGGTCTGCAGCAGCTTCTCTGACTTTCCCTGTTTTGGATCACCTGACCTCTTGAGGAGTGCCGGTCAGGTATTTTGTGAAATGTCCCTGGGTTTGGATTTGTTAGATGTTTTTCTTGTGGTCAGATGACAATGATGGGTTTGGGGGAAGACTATCTCTCAGGGGAAGTATTCTCATTACATCATCTCAGGGAAGTCACCACATTTGGAAACTTAAAAAAAAATCCATAAAAAGACATATACTTAAAATTCCCAAGTCATCACAAGTGAAAGTTTTTTGTTGTCGTTTTTTGTTATTGTTGTTGTTGTTTTCTTAATAAAAAGAGACAGAACCTGGGGGCCTGGGACTCATGTTGAATCACTTTAAATTGTGCATGCGGGTGCATGTCCTGGACAAGAACCAATGGGCCCAATTCTGTGTCCTCAGCTTGTCTGAGAAAGTGTCCTCTGTTTTTTGGCAAGTCTTTGGTAAGATGAATGACTTCCTTGGAAGGGAGAAAATATTACTAAAACCCTAGGATGATACAAAAATGCAATGAAGAATAAATAAATGTAGCAATAATCCTGGCAAGGTAATATATCATGTATAAAATAACGAGTTAGGGCTATGGTTTCTCAGTTTGAGATGAGCGTCAGGTATGAGTATCATAGTGAGTTGTACAACCATTGTGCTTCTGAAAGTTTTGTCTGCTATGTGAGTGTTTCGAAGTATCCAAAAGATTCAGATGCACTGTCTGCCACTGCATTTTAACTTGTTTACAGACATTGAATTAATCTTATTTATAATGGAGAAAAATGAATTTCCTCTGTTCTATTGATTAGATGTAAGCGAACAAATCAAGCATTAAGGAAAGTCCACACAATTATGGGGGCTTCTTTCACGCCACAGAAAAGCCCTTTGGGTGTTAAATCTTCCATCAGTGGGTTACAGGGGGACTGACAACACTCCACTTCCCTGCACACACACCTTTAAAAGTGTTAGCTTCCGGGCCACTGTAGTAGGAAGGCACTCTCGGAGGTTTTAGGCATTTTCCCATCTTTCATCTTATTTTATCCTCCCAAGAACCTGGTGGTATTATCTTCATTTGACAAATGAGAACACTAACTGTGTAATTTAGAATGCATTTGACTGCAGGAAAGAGAGTGCTGGCCCAAAAGGGACTTCAACAACAATAGGTTCATTACCTCTTTGAAAAGTAGTCCTAATAGCAGCAGGGCTGGTTAATCCAGAGGCTCCCTAACACCAGGTCCCGGCTGCTCTGTGATTCTTGCCACTACTCTTCACGGTCACAAAGAGGCCACAGCTGCTCCTGGCATCCATACACTCCTCTTGGAAAGCAGGCTCACCTTTGGGGCTGGGCTATGAGGGAGGAATCCTCTCTCTGCAGCTGCAGCGCCTTGGTGACTCCCCCTCATTGGCCAGGATCGAGTCCTGGACTCAGGTATCAGCCAATCACCAATGGGGGGTGGAGTCATATGACTGACTAGACCAGTCAACCTTCACCCCTGGAGCTCGGAGGGGGAACGCCCAGCCAGAGCCTTAGGGAAGGTGGGCACAGGAAGCCTGGCTGTGAGGCATCGCAGGGAAGGGCATGGTTTGCCTAAGCTGACTCTGCCAAGTCAGTACGGGGATCCTAGGTCCGGCCTTACTGTCTTGGCATTTCCCACTAGACCCTTCTGAGTGCTTGGGGTGAGGTCATCCTTTAAATGGCCTACGACCTAGAAGGATCCTCTAGGGACTTCCCATCTCCCTCTAAATCCCAGGCAAAGATGGGTTTAAACTACTCAGAGCAAAAAGTTGGGTTGCTTCTGCCTGAAGACGATCATGGCTCCTGAGGCTCTGCGAGCCAACTAGTCTGCACCTTTTATTGCACGGGTGAGAACACTGAGGGTGGGAGGAACTGGGCTCCCGGTCACAAAGTAAGGAGACTGGAATTACGACCTCTAGCTCCTGGTTCTTGATATGCTTTCCTGTTTCCTATACCCGGTCGTTTCGCACGTGGACACTAACAAAAGTGAGTGTGTACAGAGGCACTTGATTTATTTTTTTTTTTAAGGATTTATTTTAGCGAGTGAGTGAGAGAGATCGAGACTGATAAGGGGCTTGATCTCATGATCCTAAGATCAGGACCTGACCCAGAACCAAGAGTCAGAAGCTTAACCTACTGGTCCATCCAGTCATCTCTAGGGAGGCACTTTACAAAAGCTTTTGGAAACATGGACTATGGAGCTAGGCTGCTGGGTTTGTATCTTGGCTCAGCTACCCACTGGGTAGGTGACCTTGGGCAAGTATTGGGACTGTTTCCTTGGGTTGTTGTGAGGAGTAAATGAGTGAGTATGAGTAAAGGCTTTAGAGCACTTAGCAAGCTTTTAAATTATAACTGTGCTCCTGTTACGTGCCCAGCACTATGTTATATGTTTGCATCTATGCAGTCTTTAGGAGATCTCTGTTGTTAGCCGACTTAGTTTACAGATGAGGAAATTAAAGCATGGGAACGTCAAGTGCCTTACATGGGGTCCTGCTGAGGCCATGCTGAGCATCATACTTGTATCTGGCTGGTTCCAGAAGCCTGAACTCATAATCACCATGCTGTTCTGTCCCATCAGATTGGCACTCTGCCTCTTGGTTCCTCTATTTCTTTCTTTCTTTCTTTGCAAAGATTGTATTTATTTGACAGACAGAGATCACAAGTAGGCAGAGAGGCAGGCAGAGAAAGAGAGGGGGGAAGCAGGCTCCCTGCCGAGAAGAGAGCCCGATTCGGGGCTCAATCCCAGGACCCTGGGATCATGACCAGAGCCGAAGGCAGAGGCTGTAACCCACTCAACCACCCAGGCGCCCCTGGTTCCTTTATTTCTGATAAAAGAGGCCAGCAAGGTCCAGGCTCGAGGTCAGAGTCATTTAGCCAGTCAATGAAACAGGAGCCAGGATGCAGGGATGCTCTCTCCACCCCACGCTTCCCCTGCAGGGCAGAGGCTCCCAGGTTCCAACAGTGGGACTTGTCTAAAGATATCCTATCAAGCCGTCCTTCCTGGGTCAGACCAGAATCTGTCCTGCTGTAATTCATGCTTGTCTTCTTTTGCTGACATCTCCTCTTTTTCTAGTCTACGTGAATCATTAGCTTATGAGTCAATGAGCCCTCGGAACTGCCACCCACCACTGCCCTGTTTGTCCCCATCTGTCTATTTCAGCACCTCTCCTTGAGGATGTGGCCAATGCCTACCCGTGCCACCTTCATGGACACGAGGACCAGGGTTTCTAGGAAATGTCCATTCCTGCCTGTTCTCTACTGAGCTTCAGCAGGGCCTGGCTTCTCCCTGGGCCCGGCAATGAAGCATCTCCTTTCTGACATCTTCTTTCCTTGTGCCTTTCAGACAACCCACCTGCCACCTGGCTGGGGAGTCCTGTGACCATTTCCAATATGCGAACTGTGGGTGGGGAGACTGTCCATTGAGGCAGCCAATGGTCATGTGTGGCTATTTAAATTGATTAAAAGTAAATAAAACTTAAAATCCTGTTCCTTAGCTGCCAAGTTTACCGGGCTCGGTACCCAGATGCGGCTAGTGCCTTCTATATCCAACAGTGCAAATAGGGAACATTTCCAATATCGCAGAAAGTTGTATTGGACAACACTATCTGTGGTTCTCATGCTCAGAACTGTCTGGGGGGCTTGTTAAAACACCTAAAGCTGGACTCACCCCAAGTTTCTGCCTCATAGCTCTGGGGCAGCTTGGAGGGTTTTCATTTCTAACAATTTCCTAGGTGATGCCACAGCAGCACCACACTTTGGTCTGGGCACACACTTTGAGAACCGCTGTATTCACCCGCCACTGGGAGAGCCTGCTTCTGGGGCACACACTTTGAGAACCGCTGTATTCACCCGCCACTGGGAGAGCCTGCTTCAAAGACTCCATGTGCTGTGAGAGTGATGGGTAGACAAAGCTTCCTCAGCTGAGCTTCCAGGAGCCTGAGACCTGCTTTTTAAAAAAGTCAATGTTAGAGGGGCAGTATGTGCATTGCAAACCCCCAAATGCAAGAGTAATCCTGAGCCCCCTTGATTGCCTGGGCTCCATTTCCACTTGTCTGTAACTTCTGAGAAGGAGCGAGCCCGATTCCAAACCTGATCACCGTCCTTCTCTGACGACAAATGCAAAGTGAGGAGTCAGTCCAACGTGAGCGAAGATGCTGTTCCCTGGTTGTCCCTTTCCCTCCACCTTGAACCTTCCAAGACCTACTGGCACCCGGTGCCTCCTCTTTCAAAGAAGCGACGTTGGGTACAGGAAAGAACACTGAATTTGGAGTTAAAAGATTTGGATTCTAATCTTGCACCTGGATGGCTCAGTTGGTTAAGCGACCGATTCTTGATTTTGGCTCAGGTCATGATTGCAGGGTCGTGGGATCGAGCCCCATATCAGACTCCACGCTGGGTGCAGAGTCTGGTTGAGACTCTCTCTCTCCCGCTGCCCCGACCTTGCTCGGGTGCACGTGCTGTCTCTCTCTCTTTCTGTCTAAAATAAATAAACAAAATATTTTTTTCTAAAAGGTTTGGATTTGAGTCCCTGTGTGATCTTGGGCATTGCCCCGTCTGAGCACAATCATGGGGAAATAATGGCCATGGTGGTTTATAAAGCCGCTTCATGCTCAAGTAATGTACTATATGGATTTTGTTTGTAAATCACAGGGTACTGTCCAAATGTCAGGTCCCACAGTTTGGTGTGTAACCATCAGAGCACGGGCTATATTCAATCAGTTATTGGTTTATACGTACATCTCACGGCAGCTGGAGAGCTCCTTGAGGCAGGGCTCCTGTTCATCTATTAATCTTTGGGCCCCCTAGTGCTTGACTTGAGGTCCAGCAAATAGTTACACTCATAATGATTATTATACTCAAACACACGGCATTTATTATGTGTCAAGCACTATTCCAATGTATTAATTCATTTAATTCTTACTGTGTTCCCGCAGGTATCACTGTTAGGAAATCACACACAATCACTGCCTACTAAATATTTACCGAAGCATCTAAGGGCAGGACTTCTTCAACTTGAACGCATCGAGGAATTCTCAGGGAATCTTGACCTTGTTAAAGTGCTCTGATTCAGCATGACCGGGTTGGGGCCCAGGAGTCTGCCTTCCCAACAGGCTCTCGGGTGACGCTGCCAGTCAGCAGACCACACTGTGGGTATGAAAGATCTAGAACATTTAATAGTCTGTCAAACAGAAAACATCCAGTCCCTAGCTGGAATGGAGGCGGGGCAAAAAACGCTCTAGAAAAAAAATAACACATCTCGCTTGGGTAGTGAGAGGATTACAGATCCTTGGGATAGATATTCTTTGAGAGGACGATGAAGTGAATCAACCAGAGCAGCTTTCAAAGTCTCGTTGGAACAGTCTGTTCTCGCAGTTTCCAGGAAAGGAGCAGTGTAAACACTTTCCAGCATGAACAATGGAGTGTTCAGGGGCTGGGGCCACACGTCTGACTTTAACAGGGAGCCCAGCAGCCACTGTCAGATCTCCTGGAGTCTGCTGTCCAGGGAGGGTCATGAGACCTGCCCAAGAAAGCCACAGGAACAGGTGGGACTGAGGCCAGCGTTTCCAGCGGGTGGAGGGATGTTCAAGGGCAGTGGGAGGAAGTGAGTGAATGAAACATGGCCTTAGAGTCAAAACTGGGTTCAAAGCCAGTGTCTTCACTCAAAGCCACTCAACCCATCTTATCCGTGTGGTTCTGTTTTCTCACTAGGGCACAGAGGGCGTACTGGGTTTGGCTGGGGGAGCTGAGGTTCCTGGAGGATTTAAGAAACAGAGAGGCTTTAGGGCAGCACATTTGTTACACAGGAGATGGGAGCACTGGGACGCCAAAGGGGTAAGGTGAGGCCATGCAGAGATGAGCAGGGAGAAAACCATGGGCTGGCAGGCCCCGGTGGGGGGGTCGTGTTATTGCCGCCCAGGGGCCGGGTCACTGGGCTGAGGCTGAAGCCACAGAAGAATCCAGCCCTTGCCAGGATGCTACCTGAACAAGGAGGGAGGAGGAGAGATACGCTTGCTTCTCCCTTCCGCGCCACCTTCCAGTCTCCCACCATTGCCTCCCTTGGCCCAACCTAGCCGGAAGCTCGCTGGGAAACACAGCCCAGAGGAGTCAGCCCACAGGACAATCTGGAACAGAGCAGGAAAGTGGAGGTGTCAGGGCTCAGGACCCCAGGACACAGGTTCAAGGACTCAGTGGGAAAGCCTGCGTGGACACCCAGAACACAGTGCCATGGCATTAATAAAGCACAGACCCTTCCCCTCCCTGGAAACAGTCAGCTTCCGGGGGGCTAACCAAGTCTTCTGGGATGACATTTTGGCTGTCAGCAACCTCTCTCTTCCCACCCCTATGTGCGTGGGATCTCCAGGCTCAGCAGTTTAAGCAAATTCTCTGCTGGCCTCCTGGGATCTTGAGACATGTAAGAAGGGGTTTCTTTGACCCAAGGACCACGTGGCATGGGGGAAGTGGCTGAAGCTGGATGCAGGGACATTAATAAGGCAGGGGCAGGGAGGAGGGCCTGGACAGGCCTGTCTCTGAGTGGTCCACTCGCACGTTCACTCTTGCACAAGCAGTTTACTGAGCCAGAATCCTGCTAGGTGCTAGAAATCCAGGGGGTGTCCTGGTCTGGTGGGTGAAACAGGCCTGCAAATTAAGGTTTCAGTCAGGGCTATCTCGGTTGTAAGAAACAGAAACCCATGTTAAAAAACTCAAATGTAAAGCGGTTTTACTGTAAGGGGTGAGGGAACCTGATGGAGTGGAAGTTGGGGAAGTGTGGCGGGACCTCATGGGAACTGTCCAAATCTATTTTCTCTGCCTCTCCCCTCTGTTCTGCCTGAGTCCCCACAAACCAGAGCCCACATTGCCCCCGCTCTCCCATAACTTCTGCTTCTGGGTGACTTCTGGCTTCCCAGGATGTCAGTGGACCAGGCCTTGAGCCCTGGTGACAATACAAACCCAGCCCACTCTCACCAAGGGACAGAGCTCACTGGTCTCTGGGTCACGTTACTGAGAGAGGCCCTGGTCCAGCCCAGCTGTCTCAAGTCAGACTCCCTGGGCCTGGGGGAGTCAGAGGAGGGTAAGGGCCTTGCAGACTGCCTTGGGAAGGGCAACTTCCCTGCACCAAAGTTGCTGGTGTTTCCCGCAAGAAATAATTACGGATCTGGCCCGAGAAACTCAGATACAGAAAAGCATTTAAAATGACAATAGTGACTGTTTATCAAGTCACACAGTAAAAGCTCTTTTCATACACTGACCTCTTGAGGCCTCAAAAGAGCTTCAGAAGTCAGCAGGATCATTATGTCCATTTCCCCATTTTACAGATGAGGAAACCGAGGTGTGGGAGGTTGGATCCATGTTTCCTGAGGTCAGATAGGTTGGAGGTGGCAGCAGCGCCATCTCTGGGCCCCGTGCCCATGGCCTGTGTTTCGCTGTTTCCTCCCAGATGAGGAGCCCTTTGCTAAGGTTCAAGACCAACCCTCAACCTCTAGGAATGCTCTCTCCAAACAAAACCTTCCTTGTGTTAAAGGTTTTGGGGGCCACCACCATTCATCTTTACAATGTTTTCATCTTCCCAAATAGAAATTTTGTGCCTACTAAACTATTGCCTTCTCTTATTTAAAAAAAAACCAAACAAACAAGTCTTTATTTTCCAAGAGCAGTTTTAGGTTCACAGCAAAATTGAGGAGAAGGTCCTGAGGTTTTGATCGTCTGCCCCCACCCACACATAAGTCTCCCCAGTTATCAACATCCTCCCCAGAGTACTACCTTTGATACAATTAAATGGGCCAAAGACCTTAATAGATACTTTACCAAAGTAGATGTGCAGCTGGCAAATCAGCACATGAAAAGATGCTCCATACCATATGTCATCAGGGAACTGCAAATAAAAGTGATATTGCAGCCAAAATCTGAGCATGCTGGTGAGGATGTGGGGCCACAGGGCCTCTCATTCATGGCTGGTAGGAATGCAAAATGGCACAGCCACTTTGAAGAAGAGGGCAGTAGTTTCTTACAAAACGAAACATGTTCTCGTCATGTAAGCCGGCAGTCTTGTTCCTTGGTATTTACCCAAAAGAGTTAAAAAATTGCGTCCACACCAAAACCTGCATGCAGATGTTTATAGCAGCTTTATTCATAATTCCAAGACTTGGAAGCAACTAAGAACTCCTCCAGCAGGTAGACAGATAAAGAAACTGGTCCATCCAGACAAGAGAATATTATTCAGCTCCAAAAAAATGAGCTATCAAGCCATGCAAAGACACAGAGGAAACTTAGGTCAATACAACTAAGTGACCAAAGCTGTTGTGAAAAGGCTACATACGTATGGTCTGACTCCAACTACGTGATGTTCTGGAAAAGACAAAACTATGGAGATAGTAACAAGATCAGTGGTTGTGGGGTGGAGGACAGGGGAGGAGAATAGGAAAAGCACAGAGGATTTTTAGGGCAGTGAGACTTCTCTGTATGACACTATAACAACTATGTTGTTGTCAGAGATTTGTCTGTAGTTTCATTGTAATGCCTTTGCCTGGTTTGGGGTAATGCTGAACTCACCGAGTGAATTGGGAAGTATTCCATCTGCTTCTGTCTTCTGGAAAAAACTGTAGAAATTTAGTATAATTTCTCCCCTAAATTTTTGGTGGAATTCACCAGTGAACCCATCTGGGCCTGGTGCTTTTTGTTGCGTAAGGTTATTAATTATTGATTTGATGTTGTTAATAGATATAGGCCTATTCAGATTGTCTATTTCTTCTTCTTTTTTTTATTTTTTAGATTTTTTCAGTGTTCTAAGAGTCATTGTTTATGCACCACACCTAGTGCTATTTCTTCTCGTGTGAGTTTTAGCAGATTATGTCTTCCAAGGAACTGGTTTGTTTCATCTGGGTTTTATCAAATTTGTGGGCATAGAGTTGTTGTTTTGTATTTACTTATTATCATTTTAATGTTCATGGGACATGCAGTGGTGTCTTTTCAGTTCTGACATCAGTAATTTGTGTCCTCCCTCTTTATTTCTTTGTTAACCTGGATAGAATTTATTGATTTTATTGATCTTTTCAAAGAAGCAGCTTTCGATTTCATTGATTTTTTCTCTACTGACTTCCTATTTTCAATTTCATTGATTTCTGCTTTAATATTTATTATTTCTCTTCTTCTGCTTACTTTGAATTTAATTTGTTCTCTTTTTCCTAGTTTCCAAAGGTGGAAGCTTAGCTAATTGATTTTAGATATTTCTTCTTTTTCTACTATATTCATTCAATGCTATAAATTTCCATCAAAATCCCACTTTTGTTGTAATCCACAGATTTGGGAAGTTGTGTTTCCATTTTATGTAGTTAAAATATTCAGTTCAAAATATTTTAAAATTTCTTTTTGAGATTTTTTTTCTTTGACACATGTGTTATTTAGAAGTATGTTGTTTGAGCTCCAAAATCTCTAGCTATCTTACCTTGAATTAGTTTAATTCCATTGTGGTCTGACACTAGAAATTATATGACTTCTATTCTTTTAAATTTGTTAGTGTGTGTTTTATGGCCCAAAATGTGCTTTACATTGGTCAGTGTTCCATGTGTATTCTGCTGTTGTTGGATAAAGTAGTCCATAGATGTCCATTATATTCTGTTGATTGATGGTGTTACTAAGTTCAACAATGTCCTTACCGATTTTCTGCCTGCTGAATCTGTCCATTTCTGGCAGAGCAGTATTGAAGACTCCAACTATGATAGTTCATTCATTGATTTTCCCTTGTAGTTCTATCGGTTTTCATCCTATGCATTTTGATACTCTGTTGTTCTGCACATATACATTAAAGATCAAAATGTCTTTTTCTAGAATTGACTCCTTTATCATTACTTAATGCCCCTCTTCATCCCTGATAACTTTCCTTGCTCTGAAGTTTTCTCTGTCTGAAATTAATATAGATATTTCTGCTTTCTTTTGATTCATGTTAACATTGTATATCTTTCACCACCCATTTACCTTTTTGTTTTGCTTTTATTGTTATTGTATTATTTTAGCTTTACACTTTGTCATCCACTTACTTTTAATATATATGTGTCTTTATATTTAAAGTGAGTTTCTTGTAGACAACTCTAATTGGGTTTGCTTTTTAATCCTATCTGATAATGTCTGTCTTTTAATTGAAGTATTTAGACAGTTAGATGTTCAAAGTGACTATAGATATAGTTGTATTAATATCTACCATATTTGTTACTATTTTCTGTTTGTTGTCCTTGTTCTTTGTTCATGTTTTTGTCTTCCACTCTTTTTCTGCCATTTGTGGTTTTAATCGAGCATTTCTTATTATTATTCCTATGATTTTGTTCCCTCTCCTTTTTAAGCCTATCGGGTGTATTTTTTTTCTTTTAATAGTGGGTTGCCCTATACATGTACAACTAATCTTTCTGCTCCTCAGTCTCCATGTCATCCCATGATTCTCCCTGCCATACCCCAGTTATAGCAGGAGGGTTCTGAAGCAGATATAAATTAAACATTCTTAAAATGCATTCACAAAGACAAAACAAAAAGGTCTACCAAAGCTAACTAAACTAAGCAGGAAAGCTCCATTAGTTTACCATTTGCTGACTTGACTTTGTTGAAATTGGACAATGTTCACATTCCAAGTGCATTCAAAGTGATTATAGATATATTAATCCAGGTTCACATTCCTACTGCTTCATGGGTAGAGCAAATATATTATAATAACAAAATAATCCTAAATTCTCCCTCCTGTCTTTTGTATCATTGCTGTCATTCATTTCACTTATATATAAGCATGCATAAACATATATATATATATATTCACATGCATACATAATTGAATACATTGTTGCCATATAGTAACAATTGCTAATAATATTTTGAATACTGTCATCTGTTAGATCAATTAGGAATATGAAAAATACAAGGTCTCATTTTACCTTCGATTATTCTTTTTGCAAGGTCTTCCTTTCTTTAGGTAGATAGGTTCTGACCTTTATCATTTTCCTTCTCTCTAAATAACTTCTTTTAACATTTCTTGCGAGGCAAATCTACTGGCAACAAATTCCATCAATTTTTGTTTGTCTGAGAAAGTCTCTATTTCTCCTTCACTTTTGGAGGATAATTTCTCAGGGTACAGAATTCTAAGTTGGTGGTTTTTTCTTTTCTTTTTTTTTTTAAGACTTTATTCATTTATTTGACAGAGATCACAAGTAGACAGAGAGGCAGGCAGAGAGAGAGGAAGGGAAGCAGGCTCCCCGCCGAGCAGAGAGCCCGACGTGGGGCTAGATCCCAGGACCCTGGGATCATGACCCGAGCCGAAGGCAGAGGCCCTAACCCACTGAGCCACCCAGGCGGTTGGTGGTTTTTTCTTAACACTAAATATTTCACTCCACTCTCTTCTTAGTTGCATGGTTTCTGGGGGAAAAAGTCAGGTGTAACTCTCATCTTTTTTCTGCTATCTGGCTTCTTCAAGAACTTTTTCTTTTTCTTTGATTTTCTGTAGTTTGATGATGATTTTCCTTGGTGTAGTTCTTTTTTTGAGGGGGTGTTTATTCTGCTTGATGCCCTCTGAGCTGTGGTTTTGTGTGTATTGGGGAAATTTTCATTAATTTGGGGAAATTTTCAGTCATTATTGTTTCAAATATTTCTTCTACTCCCTTCTCTGTTCTCCTTCTGGTCTTCCCGGCACCTGTGTGTTACACCTTTTGTAATTATCCCACAGTCCTTGAGTGTTCTTTTCTGTTTTATTCTGTCTTTGTTTTCTTTGCTTTTCAGTTTGGGAGTTTGTATCGCATTTTCAAGCTAAGCCATGTTCTGTCTTTCCTCAGCCATGTCCAGGCTACAAATGCTCCCATCCAGAACATTCTTCATTTCTGTTACAGTGTTTTTGACCTCTAGCACTTCTTTTTGGTTCTTTCTTAGAATTCCCTTCACTTTGCTTACATGGCCAGCTGTGCTTGCTGGCTAAATCTACTTAACCCTTTGGAGTCTTGGCATATTAACAATAGATGTTTTGTATTCCTTCTCTGGTAATTCCAACATCCTTGCCATATCTGAATCTGGTTTTAGTGCTTGCTTGCTCTCTTCAAACTGTGCTTTTTGCCTTTTAGCATGTCTTGTAATTTTTCTTGATAGCTGCACATGATATATAGGGTAAAAGGAACAGCTCTAAGTAGGCTGTTGGTAATGCAGTGATGAGGGGTGTGTGTGTGTGTGTGTGTGTGTGTGTGTGTGTGTGTGTGTAAGCATTCCATAGTCCTGTGATTAGGTCTCAGTCTTAGCAAGTCCCTATCTCTGAACTGTCAACTTCACACATGATTCTCAGGCTTTTTTCCCCTCCTTCAATGGGACAGAATGGCTAGAGGGAGCTAGAGTTGGGTATTTCCCTTCTCCCACATAAAGTCTAGCACTACACAGAAGTGTAGGGGTGCCACTGTGACTGGGTGGCCCTGGAGTTTTGAGCTCTCAGACTTGTCTGCACTGAGCCTCTAGTTAATTACAGTTCAGGTTTTCCTACCTCAGCATGGGCTCCCTCCCATGTTGCTGCTTGTGGGTCTATTTTGATTAAGTTATAGTTCTCTGTATTTATTTAACTGTTGGTCTGTCCAATTTGGGGGGCTGTGGTTTGCTCTATGACTTCACTTCTCTTATGGATCTTAAGGAGAGTTGCTTTGTCATTTTGCTTAGCTTTTTTACTTGTTAGAATAGAGTGGTGATGTCCACACTTCCTACAGGCCAGGACAGAAACCGAAAGTCTCCCTCCTCTCATTTTACATGAGCCATTTTTAAATATACCACTTTATCTCTGCTCTTAGCATATCAGTCACAACTCCTAATTTGTTTTAATGGTTACCCCAGTAGTTACAAAATACATTTTTAAAATGTAAGTCTACTTTCAAATAATACTATACCACTTCACATGTAGCATAAGTACTTTTCCCACTAATCACTCCTTCCATCCTTTAAGACATTGTCATCATTCATTGCCCTTTACCCTTCTGCTGTAATCATGTATTACACTGTTACTGCTGTTGCTTTCAACAGTGATCTTTTTTATCACTTAAGAACGAGAAAAAATAAAAAGATTTCATGTTACCTTCATTTATCCCTTCTCTGACACTCTCCCTTTCTTTATGTAAATTAAGTTTAACCTTTCTCATATTCTTTCTGTGTGTAAAAATTCTTTTATCATCTTTTTTTTTTTTTTCAGGGCAAGTCTGGTGATGAATTCCCTCCATTTTTGTTTATTTGAGAAAAGCTTTCTTTTTCACCTGTGAAGAAAAATTTCACCGGATATAGAATTCAGGGTTGCTGAGTTTTTTCTTTGAACATTTAAAATATTTCACTGCATTCTCTTCCTGCTTGTTTGCTTTCTGTTGAGAATTCTACTGTAACTCTGATCTTTGTTCCTCTATAGGTAATGTATGTTCCTACCTCTGGCTTCTTTCAGCATTTTTCTTCTACTTGGGTTTTCTGTAGTCTGAATGTGATGAGCCCAGGCGTGAGGTTATTTTGTTGTTTTGGTATTTATTCTGTGTGGTGTTCTCTGAGCTTCCTAAATCTGTGCTGTGGAAGCTTTTGGCTGTTGATACTTCAAAGTTGTTCCTTCTCCGTTTTCTCTTTCTTGTCCTTTGGTGCTCCCGTGATGCATATGCTACACCTTTCCATGTGGTCCCATAGTGCTTGGATGTTCGGTTATGTTTTCGTCAGGCTTTTTCCCCATTTCAGCTGGGATATTTCTTTTGACCTATCTCCATGCTCACTGATTCTATCCTTGGGCATGGTTAGTCTTCTGATAAGCTCATCAAAGGCATTCTTCATTCTGTTGTAATGTTTCTGATTTCCCACCTTTCCTTTTTATTGTTTTTAGAGTTTCCATTTCTCTGCTCACATTATCCGTATGTTCTTGTGTGTTATTTACTCTTTCCACTAGAGTCCTCAACCTATCAATCATGTGAATTTTAATTCTCTGCCTGATACCCAACATGGGTGTCGTATTGGAGTCTGGTTCTAATGACCACTTTGTCTCTTTGATTTTCTTTTGCCTTTTGTCGTGCTTTGTAATTTCCTGTTGAAAGTCAGATACGTGTTGAGTGAAAGGAACCCCTTAATGCAAATACTGAGCACCACGCCTGATCTAGACTAGAGTCTTGGTTGAATCAATGGGCCTATTTGGCTCTAAATCATTAACTGTTACTGGTTTAGTTAGGGGGTGACCCAGTCTGGCTTTGCTTCTCTCAACCATAGAGTTAGAATCACAATTTAGCTCTCCTTACCCCAGCAGCTCAGCTGTATGAAAGTTGCAACAGGCAAATTTCTTAAAAATAAATGAAGGGTATCTTTCAGGTACCCAAGGTGTTTTAAGCAGCACCTAACGACATATTTAAGTATAGGGCCTGCCGGAACCACCACACTATCTTGAGAAAATAACCTCCCTAATTGCACGTTGACCCAAGATACATTCTCCCAAGTAAATAATACTCTGTTCAGAAGCATCCTAATTAGGTATTTACCTCAGAGATTGCAATGGCTTCACACTTCTCTCCAGGGAAGTATTAAGCATATCAGGGCCGACAGGACTGAAAAACAAACTAGCATCAAGAAAATAAACCTTATCCATGATTTTCCATGAGACGGCAGAGGGCCAGGGCTCTGGGGAAGAAGAGCTGCTGGCCAACCGTGGAGTCAGGCATCCTCCCTGCCTGAATGCAGGCAGTCCCCTTGGAGACAGCTCCGGTGGGGCTGAGAGGCAGCCCGTCCTTGTCCTGCCTCCCCTGAGTCAGGAGTTGGGGCTGTGCAGGGGAAGGTCTTTTGTCCACTCACAGATTGCTGAAACAACAGCTGGCATGTGAGCTGGGACTCAATCATTAGGAATCACGTGTTTGGTGAGATGTGAAGGCGTCCTCCTCTCTGGGCCCTTTTCTTGCTTCTCATGTTCCTGGGTCACTGGCAGCCCCTGGAGAGGCCAGGGAGCCTCAGACAGTTTTGTCTGCCCACTCTCCTTCTCTCCTCTCCCTCCTCCTCCCTCTCTCCCTGTCTTTCACTTCTCCCGAACTCATCTCGTGCTCCCTGCTTCTTCCTCTTTCCCTTTACTTTCTTCCTTTCCATCTGAACAACTCTCTTCTCTGTCTTCCTTTTCTCTTCCTTCTTCCCTCTTCCTCCTCCCTCTCTTCCACCTCCCTGAGCCTCCTCTGGAACTCTAAGAAGTCTGGACCCTCCTCACCAACCCCCCGCAAATGTGCACTGGCTGGGGGCTGTAGTGCTCCCTGGGCAGGTCCTCTGGTGCTGGGAACACCAACCTCAGCCTCCCACCAGGACCTGACAGGAGATACCCCTCCAACCCTGTTCTCTTCTTGCAGGCACCATCCACTGGGCCTTGGGGTCATAAAGCTTCATGGGCTAAAGTGCTGACACTGTGAGGAGCACAGGGGCTGCCCTGGGGAGCCCTGGGGGGATTTCTCAGCACATTGGATACACCCACAATCGGTGAAGGGGCCCAGAGCTCTTGGGCCTCCTTCTCGTCCTGGATTCTTCTCAGTGGCCCAAAGATTATGGCCTTTTGTGTTCGTCAGAGCCCTCATCTTCCAGCACAGAGGGGCTTCACCGGCCTGGGCAGATTCAGAGGTGCCTTAGAGATTATCCATTCTGGAATTCTTAACTTGGGGTCTGCGACCTGGAGGCTGGTATTAGTCAGTAGGGGCTGCCACAGCAAAACATTGAAGATGGAGGGGCTCAGTCAACAGACATTTATTTTCTCACAGTCCTGGAGGCCGGAAGTCCAAGATCGAGGTGTCACCAGGGTTGGTTTCCTCCGAGGCCCCTCTCCTTGGCTTGTGGATGGCTGCCTTCTCCCAGTGTCTTTACACCGTCTTCCCTCTGTGTGTGTCTGTGTCCTCATCTCTTCTCATGGGGACAACAGCCATATTGGATTAGGGTCCCCCCCACCCCGATGACCTCATTTTAACGTCCTCTTTAAAGACCCTGCCTCCAAATACAATCACATTCTGAGGTACCAGGAGTTAGGATTTAAACATATGAATCTGGGGGGACACAACTCAGCCCGTAATAAAGTTTATGGATAAAATCAGGGGGAAATAGAAAGGGAAAACTGCATTATTATTTTTACTAACCTATTGAAATGTAGCATTTCCTTCCTCCATCACAAATGTGTGCAATAAACCACACGTGCATTGGCAGCATCTGTGACGTCATTGCTGATAAAAATCACAAATATCTTCACATCAAATTGTGGTTATCACATATATCCTGAAATACTGTCTGTGCTCATAATTACTTTGAAATTGCAGTTGTCATACCCACTGCTGGGACTTATTCTTTACTGCACCTATTAAGATGTACATATGTTACTACATAACAAAATTGGCTTTCTCAATATGTTGATAATTTTATGACAATATAATTGGTTTTCCTTGTAAATTTGATTCCATTTTATACACTTCAAACATTATTCTTACAGAATGCCTATAAGTCTCATCAAACTGCCAAAGGGACCTATTTCAGATCTTCACTTTTATGTGGGAGGAAAATGGAGCTCAGAAAGGACAACTCACTTGTCTGTGATCACACAGTTAGTGGAAGGCCCGGAGCTAGAGCACAGGTCTCATGATTCCTAGTGCATCGCTTGGTCTGCTCTGCCCCATTTGCTAGTTGTTCTCCCCTGATGAAGAGCGGTATAAAATCATTAGCCATGAAAAGAATTTTCCAAACACCTGCAGATTATATGTATATCCCATATATTCCTCAGCTGTGCGACCTTCAGGGACACCTTTCCTTTTTTTTAAGATTTTATTTATTTATTTGACAGACCGAGGTCACAAGTAGACAGAGAGGCAGGCAGAGAGAGAGAGAGAGAGGGAAGCAGGATCCCCGCTGAGCAGAGAGCCTGATGCGGGGCTCGATCCCAGGACCCTGGGATCATGACCCGAGCCGAAGGCAGAGGCTTAACCCACTGAGCCACCCAGGCGCCCCGGCACCCTTCCTTTTAATAGGCAATGAGCCTCTTCCCCTTTCTGAGGGATGGAAGGGAAGCCAGTTTTAACTGCTTCCCCTACCAATGTATTGGGAGGTCTCAGAGGGATGCTTATGGTTTCCACAAATGCGTACTTGTTTTCTCTGATTGTCACACCTTCTGGGAGGGCACCCAAATCACCCTGGTTTGTCTGGAACTTTCCCAGTGCTAGCACTGAAAGTCCCATGACCTGGGATGCCCCTCATCCCAGGATAGCAGGGGTGTTTGCCGCCCCACCCAAGCCAATTTCTCCATCTGTTGGGGCATCTCTCTCCATCTCATTATTGGCTGGTCCAGGCTGCTCCCTCTTTGCCCTCCCTGTGTGGTTCTCTGAAGTCCAGCAAAAACCGAGCTGTCTCCCACTCTTCTGTTTCTCTGAAAGACTTAGGAATTAGATTGTAGGAAAGAGAGCAACCTAATAATATCTGAGAGCGGATCTCAGGACCCCAGCCCACAGGCTCATTTTCTCTCTTTGACTCCCAACCTGATGCTGCTTGGTGTGGGTCAATGTGGGACCCGTGGTGCTGAAGGTTACCCCACTTTCCCTACCAGGAGACCCTGACCGTGACCCTCTGCCCTCTGTTCTCATGGAGACCAGACTGCTAACATCCTTCCCTCTTCCCAAACAATATCCCAATCTGTCTCAAGGGTGATTCTCTGCAGGGAGGACCAGCTCCAACCTTATCACACAGCACAGCTCCACTTCTAATTCTCATGCTCCCCAGCTTGGCTTCACCTCTGCACAGTGAGAAGATTCATTGATGTGGTTTTCTCAAAACGATCAGAGCTTCCTTCCCCCCATCCTGGAGCAAGGCAGCCTTAAAACAGCAGTTTATCCTGGTCCAGAGCCCTGGGCCAGTAGAAAGTATATTTGCCTTATCACAGCAGGCAATCATTTATTCACTCAAGATGGATTTACTGAGACCTACAATGTGCCGGGCACTGAGCTACGATGTGTAGACTAAAGAAGAACAAGATCTCCACACTGGTTCTTTAATGGTTCTCTGCTCGTAAGGGAGGTAGACCATTACTAGCCACCATCATAGGACATGGTCACGGTTATATGGTGCCATCTAGCAGGTGCTGGGTGAACCATGCGAGGATAAGGCAGTTTCTGCCCTGGTGATGGGGTGGAGGGTGAGGAAGAGAAGGTGTAGGGTCCTGACTCTCGAAAGGTGGGTCTGCCAGCAGCATCACGTGGGAACTTGTTGGAACTTCAAACTGGCCGCCCAACTCCCATCCCCCGAGTCAGAATCTCTGGGCCTGGGGCTCAGCAGCCTCCATGCTAAGTAGCCTTGCAGAGAAATTTAGAACCACTGAAGTTCGCCAGCCAGTGGCACGGTGGTTGCTGGGATGCCCTCTCCAATACCCTTTACAGGTCAGGGCAAGGCTCCCCTAACATCCGCCCCCTTCTCTGGAGAACAGGCCTCTGCCAGGAAGCTGCCTCAGCTGGGAGGTGACCTCCATCCCTACCCCCACTGACTGCAGCCAATGACCGACGGAGCCACAAAGAGCTGCTGTCTTTGCCTCATGTCTGTGTGTGTGTGTGCGCGGCGAGCTCCGGGGTGCAGGGCGTGATCCGCAGCTTGGCATATGCTCAGACTGAAGCTTGTCCCCAGCTAAATCCACACTCATGCTCAGCACAGACCCTCACCCTGCTTTCCTCATGCCCTTCCCCATAAATCACTTGAACAAGAGACCCGGTCTCAGGGTCTGGTTCTAGGCACCAAAGTCCGAGGCTTCACTGAGGAAGGAAGCTTGAAAGAAGAATATCCAGGTAGAGAGAATAGAATGTGCAAAGGCATGGAGATGCAACCCAGCTCCACTGGGTTGTCGACCCACCGGTTATTTCGTATGGATGGAATGCAGGGTATCTGGAGATTGGAATCTCCAAGTCCTGCAAAGGAGAATCTGTATCCCTGGGGCAGCGAGATGCCACTGAGAGGTAAGGTCGGAAGGGGCGTGATTTGATTTGCATTTTGGACAGACCACTCTAGCACAGTGGAGAGATGACTTGGAGACCAGACGGACCATCTAGGAGGAGATTTCTACAGTCCTGACATCAGTGGTGAGAGCCACACCTAAGGAGCTGAGGGAGGAGGGTCAAGAGGAGATCCACTGGTGAGAGGTACAGAAGGTCGAGTCACTATCTGCTGGGTGTGTTCCTTTCAGTGGCATGGACAGAAAGGCACAGGGGACACCAGCGGCTGCTAAGTGGGGGATGAGGTGAGGAAGGGTAGAAGGGAGTGTAGAAACAGCTCTGTGAAGCCTGGCTGAGATGCGGCCGAGACAGGAAGGCACAGGCACCCCTCGGGAGCATGTCATGGTCATAGAGGACAGCTGGCCACAGCTGGCTTCGGGCTGTGCATCCAAGTGGAGCAGAAGCACCTGGAAGCAGGAGATTCTAAAGATGATCTTAACCTCATGCACCTGGCTTTAGCTGTCTGCGTTACCTGCTGGAGCAGAGGGTGAAGATGTAGAGAAGCCTGTGCACCGATACGTGTATTATAACACATTCTCAGCCTCACACCTCAGCCAGGCATCAGCAGATCAGTTTGTATATACCTGGACAGAAGGGCAATAATTTAATACAGGTGACATTTGAACAGCATTTTTCACTGGTGGAGATGCAAGCACGTTCTCCGAGGCAGTGTTTGGCAACGCTTTAAAGAGATGATCTAATCAATCACTTCTGATTCCCCTGCTGTTGGTTGGAGCCATCAATTGTGATGAATGTTCTCGGTGTTAAGGGACATCATCGGTGCTTCTATAGGGTTCTCCCTGTACCTCAGCTTTAAATAACAAGATTGTTATTTTGGACGTGTTATTCAGGCTTGGATTTCCCCCTCCCCCACCCTACCGCTTCGTATCTGGGAGACTCTCACCTTGAAAGCACTTCTCCCTCTGATTCACCCAAGGAAAGCCAATTTGTCTCCGATGTGGGGAATGGAACTAAGCAAAGATGCGTTTACGCAGACGAATTAGGGGTTGGACTTAATTGTAGGTGTTCTAAAGTCTTTGCAAAGGTTGCAACATGTCCCTCCTGACGTTAAATATTTGTCTTCTTCCCAAGGCCGGATGTGGCTGTGTGCCTGGGCCTCCCTGGGGGTCTGGCAAGTTGCTGGGGCTCCCAATGAGCTTTCTGTGGCTATAGGGCTGGGGAGCCCAGCAATCTGTGAGGTGGTCCTCCTTCAGTCGTGAAGACGATGTAAAATAGTAACCAGCTGTTACCTCCCAGTGATTATTCTCTTTGACCAAGAAAATCTGTGAATCAGAAGAGGGTGTCTCCCAAACCAGTCCCCTAAAGCAAGCGTTCCCTGAGGACCAGTAAGATTAACAGGCTCAAGAGAATGGCAAGGACCGAATGAGTGAATAAATGAGTAGAGGAGAGCACATGGGCCACAGGCTGGGGTGCAGGACGCACCCTCTCAGCCTGGGAGAGTCTAGTTTCAGCCTCCAGTGCCATAGTTTTGTCTAGCCAATCTTGACTCTGATCTTGGGTTCAAACACTTCTCCCTGATGACCCTCCCTGTGAGCCCGTCTTTATTGCTAGCCTGGTCTCTGTTGTTTCTGTTTTTAGCTCATCCCCTACCCCCAATGCTCTGGGAGTGTTGGGGTGCAGAATGTCTGTGAAGGAGGCAAGGAGATCAGATCCAGGGCTCAAATGGACCCCTCAAGTCTTGATCTTTGGATCAAGAGACAGAAGAAACCATAAGATGGACCAGAGAGCTCTGGGATGACAGTATTTGCTGAGTTCCCTCATTTGTGCCATCCCCCACCATCACAGCCACTGTCAAAGCAAGAGTGTGGGCTGAGTGAGTGAGTGAGTGAGGGACTGAATGGACCTTCTCGTCACCTTTCTTCTTCTCCCTGTCATTGGACCATCATTCTTGGCTTGGGATGCTGTCCACCAGCCTCATTCTCCAGCTCCTCCCTCACCATCTTGGAGACTAGCTCCAATGCCATGTGTACACGTTTCTCTTTTGATCTTTCTGAAAGACAAACATGATCCTGTCACCTCTGCATTTAGAACCTTTAAATGCCTCCTTGAATCCATTCAATAAATACTGAACTCGTGCAAACATTGTAATGTGCCTCCCAGTGCTTGGGATGTAGCCGGCTGTCAGGCAAGACTGCGGTTGAAGTCGGTCTCCTCATGGAATGCACATTCTTGTAGTGGAGGAGAGAACCCCTGGACAAGGAAAAATCAACCAGAAGGTTCCAGATGGTAGTCCCCAGAGCAGATAATCTTGGGATGGCAGATGGAAGGCCCATCACATTCAGGGTTCTTCATAGGCCACACTCATCCTCTTCACCTTTGCTGTCTTTTTCTGTCTTTGAATCTCTCTCTCTCTCTCTCTCTCTGACAGACACAGGTCCAGCTTTCCCAAGTCATAGGAAGCTAGAGGAAGCTTCTGGGTCATTGGTTTATGACAACATGAAATGGAACTTCCATGGGGCATGACAGAAAGGTTGGTTTAGGGAAGAGGAAAGGCCTTGATCAAGAAACCCAGGAAGGGAATATTTGTCCAGGGTCCGCTGAAGAAAGGCAACAGGGCTCAGGGGTTCCCTCCCCTCCCCTTCAGCCTCTGTCTTCCCCTCCATTCCTTTCAGATCAGAGTCTGTGCAGAGATGGCAGTTGGTGAGCCATGGGGAAACATTTTTTTTCCAGTTCTATGAGCCAGGAGAGTTGGGCTCTAGTCCTACCCCTGCCCAGGCAACCTCACAGATACTTCTTTGTGGGCCCCGATTTCCTGAACCCTGAGATGACAGGGCCGCTCCTTCCAGCTCCAAGTTCAGCGGGCCTCTCAGTTCCTTAAAGCTCAGTCCCTGCTCCTCAGCATCTCCCTCATGGGAGTCTGTGCTGAAAAGTAGCTTGTGATTTGAAAAACCTTGGCAGGAGGAATTTGTTCGGTTAAGACTTTCAGGTGATCTGTTCCATCCTGTGACACCTGCCTACTCCACCAACTTGCTGTTACTGGAAATCCAGAGGAGGGTAGAATTCCAAAATAAGAAAAGCAGAGAAACAGAACAAAACCGCAGGTCTCAGCTGGGATGGTCATTAGGGCAAACACTGGGGATTTCCACCAGGATTGTATCTCCTGCCCCCCAGGGGGTGTTGGATGGGGCCACGTGGCCACATGATCAGTGATGGCCAGTAAGTTGCCAAAGGAAGTGAAGCACCTCACTTCCTGCCCAGAGCATTTACGTCAGAGTGGAAACCCCTCAGAGCTCTTGACAGTGTCAGAGAAGGAATCTGCTGTGTCAGTCTGAGTCTCCAAATGACCACATGGAGCAGAGCCTCCACCTGACCCCAGATCAATGGGTCACATGAGAGAGAAACAGCCATCGTTATCTTAGGTCACTGAGATTTGGGGTTGTTTGTTACTGCAGCATAACTTGCTGTGTCCTGCCTATTACACAAACCCAGATTCTGTTGAGATCAGTGGAGAACATGGTTGTTTTCCCCAGAGCAACTTTCATTTCCCTTTCCTACTCAGACCTTCCTGAGTCAGCTGGACATGAAAGCAGGCAAGGAAGGAACAACAAGAGCTTGATCTCTCAGGGTTGAGTGTGAAGGCTTTTCCCAACTTGTTATTTTACCTGCCAGGAAAAAAAAAAGAAAATACCCATTAGGAAATTATCTTTAAGAGCCCCATGTGAAGGCAGAGAACTCTCTTCAGTGTTTGTGGTAATATTTGTGGATGACATGCTTTACTATGAATAATATCAAGAGGGGTTATTACTGTGGTCCAACTCACTGTTTGCCTCAGACTTTTATTACTGGGGAAAGCTAAGTACATGCATAGGAATTTTAATGTCTAAGACCCCACAGCAGATGATTAAAAAAAAACACACAACCAATTGTATGGACTTAGGAAGAAATTTTAGCAGAAAATTTCCTAATAAGAAAACTCTACTACTAGAAAATTCTCATATAACAGCATCATGGATCATTCTCCCTAAAGCAGAATTTGGGGTGTCTTCAGTTATAGGACCTACTGGTACTTCAATTGGCAAGCGGTGTCAAGACAGTCATAATTATCAATGATAGAATTTATATAGGTCACCTGGACATGCCCCATGGGCATCAGCATCTTTGGCTGGCTCCCAGGTTTGGTGCTAGAAGGACTTGGATTCAAGACCCTCCTGAGCTCCCTACCAGCTCTGAAACCTTCAACAAGTCAGTTTGCTTTTCTGAGACTTGACTTCCTCATCAACAAAATGGGCATAAATTTATCTACTTCTTAAGGCAGTCATAGGACTCTCTGGCTTCTAAGGCACAGTTGTGGTCGTGTCCCACATAACATTTCTACTGGCTTCTTGTTACCTAGATGGATTGTTTAGTATGGCAGCCACTGGCCACATATGGCTATTTCAATTTCAATTTATATTAATTAAGATTAAATATAATGAAAAATTCAGTTGCTCAGTTGCACTAGCCAAAGTTCAAATGCATTGTGGCTACTGCTCAGATATAGAACATTTCCCTAGCCACAGAAAATTCTACTGGACAGCACTAGATACCACTAGTTTTCAAATTTCTTGCTAAAAGGAAATCTTGTGAGAAGGTCCCCTATGTGAAACAAGTTCAGAGAGATGTTCTGAGTCACACCTGTCCTCCTGACAATCTCTCAGGAAGCCCGCAGGGCAGTTTGAGAACCACTCAGTCTATATGTGCTCTCATTCACTCCCAAATGGACTCCCCCTCCCCCAACACAGTGAGTTTCCTCTCCCTAACATGCCCTTCCCTCTGCTCTGTCTGTTCATCATGTTAACCATCCTCTGTTATGCCATGAAGCAGATCCCTCTCACAAGGGGGGTTAGTCACTCTCTGCATCCTTTACTGGGGCATCAGCTACCTTGGATTGGACCTGTCTCCCCAGCTAGGAGGGCAGGGACCAGATCCTGTTATCATTGTATGTGTGGCTCACAGGCAGTATTTGGGGAATATTGGTGGAGTGGATGAACACAAGTGGGGTGGGACCTTGCAATGGGTCTGTCACCCCAAGTGGACTATGGGGCTGGGGTGTTATCCTGTTTTCTCAAGAGAGAAAACTCACACTGACCCACTGTGTAAGCACAACTGGGTCCTGTTTCTGGGCAATGTGGCTGCCCACAATTCTCAGGTTTGTCTCCAGTGCTGGTGGGGAAGGACACTGTGACTGGGCAGGACCTCGAGCTCAACAGAGCTCAGCTCGTTCTTTCCTCCTACATACACTTATCAGGCCCCTACTGCATGCATGGGTGGAGTGAGAACTGGGGACAGAGCCCTGGCAAAGCCACAAAATCCCTTGTCCTCATAAAGTTCAAGCCCTCACTCTCAGCATGACTATATGTGGAAATGGGGCCTTTAGGAAATAGTGAGGTCATAGAGGTGAGGTCCTCACTTGGTAATATTGGTGGTCTTATAAGAAGAGGGAGAGAGAGAGATCGCACGGATGAGCACACAGCAAGAAGACGGCCATCTGCAAGCCAAGAAGGTTCTCACCAGAACCCAACCAGGCGGGCACCCTGAACTCAGACATCCAGCCTCTGGAGCTGTGAGAAATAAATGTCTGTTCTTTGAGCCCCCGTCTGTGGCATTTATTATGGTGGCCTGAACAGACTAAGTCACTTCTGTAGGGACTTCGGCTTTTACTCTGAGATGGGGGCCATGGAAGTTTTCAGTTTGTGGTGTGGGCTGACCTCTGCTCTAGAGGGATTCGTCTGGTTTCTGTGCTCAGAACAGGGGGGATGAGGGGACAGGTAGAAACAGGCAGACCCGAGGGAAAACTATTGCAAACATCAGGCAAAATCCATACGGCAGGACACCATTCAGCAGTAAAAAAGGAACAATCTGATACCTTCCATGACATGGAAGGACCTCAAAATCATTCTTCCCTCCCACAAATATCATGAGCTCCTACTGCATGTATGGCCGCAGTGAGTCCTCGGGACGGAGTCCTGGTAAGGGGAAGGAAGACCAGATGCAAAGACCACTGTTGTATGATTCCATTTCTATGAAATGTCCAGAAAAGACATGATGAAAATGTCCCCAAACAAAATTATGGTGATGGTTGCATAACTATAAATTCACTGAAAATCATTGCCTTGGACCAGGGCAGTAGTTGGCGGGGGTGGGTGAGAAGCAATCAGATGCTATTTTGTGCGTGCAGCAAATGGGATTTGCTGACGTATTGGACATGAGATGCAAGAGAAAGGGGAGCCCAAGACTGATCTCGGCGCTAACACTCAGAGCACTTACCCTGTTACAGACCCGGGTCCAAATCTGTTGCAAATATTAATTCCTTCAATCCTCATAAAAATCCTACGAGTTAAAAACCATTTTCCTCATCTTTTTTTTTTTTTTAAGATTTTATTTATTTGGGAGAGAGAGAATGAGAGAGCAGGAGCGTGATCAGGGGGGATGGGCAGAGGGAGAGGGGGAAGCAGACTCCCCTGCTGAGCAGGGAGCCCGACTCGGGGCTCCATCCCAGGACTCCAGCATCATGACCTGAGCCGAAGGCAGATGCTTACCTGACTGAGCCACCTTGGAGTGCCCCTATTCTCCCCATCTTACAAATGCAAAGACTGAGTCACGGGAACGTGAAACACTTTGCCCCCAGTCACATATCTGGGGTGACTGCAAGGATCGAGATGAGCGGAGCTGACAGGTACTAAGATGAGACAAGGCAGTGAGAGCAGCTGATTAGTGGGACGAAAGATCGGAAGGGCAGCGTGGACACGTCAAGGCGGAGAGGCTCCCGGCTGTGTGCAGTGAACCACAGCACAATTAGCTCCAGAGTTTACAGGAGGGGTCTGGGGTACAGACATAAATTTAGAGTCCTCAGGACATCCACAGTATTTAAAGCCCTGAGTCTCAGCCGAGGAGTGTGTGTAGAAAGAGAGGAGAAGGGGTCCCGGAGCCCCCTACCATTTAGAGGTTGTGAGATGAGAAATGAACAAGAGGTTGGGGGACCGAGCGTCTGGTGAAGTGGGAGGAAACCCAGCGGAGGGTGGAGCCTGGGCAGCAGGGGGTGAGTGTCTTGGGGGACCAGGAGGTGGTTGTGGTAAAGGCTGCTGACAGATCATACTGGGGTGGTGGGGTGGGGGGTCAAACAACTGCAGCACCAGGAGGCTGAGGGCCTGGCCGCTGGCACAGAGCTGCGCAGAGCCCCTCTTCCGGGGCTCCCAGTCATCTCGTGAGCTTACACAGGGAGGCTAGGGGGCTTTAGGGACAGAGGGACCCGAGCACTCTGAACCCTTTAGGCACAGGCAAACGTGAAGTATGTTGGGGTGGCCCCTCTCCGAGGTCAGATTTAGGAGATACCACCTGTCCCAGGAGCACTCTTCCCTCCTCCCAAACCAAAACAGGAGGTCAAGGACACCAGACTTGCCCGTGACCTTGGCACCAAGGTGACAGGGTCGGAGAGGAGGGTCAGTGAAGCAGCTGGTCAAGGAGCCAGATGGGAGCCATCTCATGAACTTCCGTGGGCTTTGGGAGAAAGTGTCTGTGGGTATGTGGGGATGAAAGGGGCTGGAATATTGGGGCTCAGCTCACTCCGCCGCAGGACTCCGTTTCTTAAGCAAAAAAAAAAAAAAAAAAAAAGGTGTTTTCCCTTAGAAAGGCAATTCTGAGTTGTTCCAGCCCAATGAGATCCCGTGGGTTGGATCAGAGTCCTACCTGCCGAGGAACAGGATGCCAGGGATGGTTGGGGGTTCTATCTGGGGAGTCTGCCCATCACTGGGCACCGGGCTTTCTGCCCCACCCTTAGGACAAACAAGGGATGAGGACAGAAATCCCAGTTTCCAGACATGAGTCAGCACACCTGGTGATTGTAAGAACTCTAGGCGATGACTAAGTCTCCCGTTAGCCAGGCAGATGGAGCCTCAGCACAAAGATTTAGGTAATTAATGTAATTTGGGTAATTAATTGGCCTGATTTCGTCTCGTCTGGACTCCACAGTTCTCCTTAACATTGGAGATACAATTAGAGGTTGTACCTGTTTCCCTATTGACCTGCTTGAGGGAGACTCCTTCTGAGTTTCCCTGGCAGGGTGTGAATGACTTCATCCGGCTGATAGAGTGAAAGGCAGTGTCTGTCCTTACCGCCCTGTGGTTGGTGTGTGGAGGGGAGCAGACAGGAGACCGGCTCCTGGCAATCCCAAGGCAATTTACATGGGGCAGGCAGTCAGGCTAGACAGTCTTCAAGATGCCATCTGCATGAGTGGGCCAGAGCCGCCATGACAAAGGGCCAAAGACTGGGCGGCTCACACAACAGAGATGTATTGTGTCACAGTCCTGGATGCCAGAAATCTGAGCTTAAGGCGTTGGCAGGGCCGGTTTCTTCTGGGGCCCCTCTTCTTGGCTTGTAGGTGGCCTCCTTCCCCCTGTGTCCTCACAAGGTCATCCCTCTGCGTCTGTGCCCTAATCTCTTTTTAGGACTATATGACACCAGTCCTGTTAGATTAGAGCCTACCCCAATGATCTCATTTAACTTAATTCCCATCTGTGGGAACTTCTGACTCCCAGTGTCTCAGAAAATGTGGCTGTGTTGGGAGACAGGGAGTACCTGTCACTGGGAGTCAGAAGTTCCTCCAAGCCCAAGATTCAGAGATCCTGGGTCTCCGCTCTGGCTAATTCCCCCTGAACCGAGGCGTGACATTCCCTCTCTGGGCCTGTTTTTGACTCCGCTCAGCTTCCCTCCGTTGGGAGGCACAGATCAGTTCATGTACAAGAAGCTGCTTTGTCAAGTCCACAGCACTGGTCCTCCGGGGGACAGCTCCAAGCCCTAGAGAGCACTTTAGAAATCTGTGGCTCTACGCTTTGGGTTGTCACAATAGTTAGGGGACCTCATTGCATCTAATGGATAGGAGCCAGGGAGAAGTCCCACTTCATGAGGGATGGTCCCACACCATGAATCGTCTGTCCTCTGTTGCTCATGACTATTTCATGTCCTCGGTGACTTTATGTACATAAAAGCAACAACCCATCACCATCCGAACTTAGCCCACATTCCATTGTACATATAAACACAAAGTATTGCCTTTCCCCCCCGCCCAAAGTTTAAATGTATGGTTTTTAGGGGAATGCAATGCCAGGCAAAGTGAGGGAGGATTGCGTCTTAAGTCTTGGTTCAAACTTTATCAAAAATTATTCTCCACTTCAGAAAACTCGCATTTTCTACAGCACGCAGTTAGCCAACGGATCTCTAACGCGGCTCTATTTGTGCCACTTGAGTCATGGATACAATGTCCCGATGCCAGGTTTCGCATATGTGTTGCTGTCTCATCCGTTCTAGTTAGAGATGCAGGTGGCTACCTCATTATGTCTCCTAGGGTGGCCGTGAAATATACTATCCTAATTTACTGTTCTTCTAGCCTGTCTATCACAGACAGGATGTTATATAGTTTCTGGAAATTATGAGTTGAGTGGTTATCTTATCTCTGAAATTCACTTAAAGGTCTTAAAGAGAATGCAAAATATTCTTAAATGGGGCTATCACACTGGGGTTGAGAAATTCTGCTTTAAGGTACCACGTGAGTGCTAACTTTAGCTGGACTGGTCAGTAGTGGCTGCCTTAGGGTTTTTGCATTTCTTTTTAAAGATTTTATTAATTTATTTGAGAGAGAGAGCGCGAGTGAACAAGCAAGCGAGAGAGAACAGGAGTAGGGGTGGGGTGGTGCAGGGAGGGGCAGAGGGAGAGGGAGCAGGGACCCCTATGCTGGGCTCGATCCCAGGACCCGGGGAACATGACCTGAGCTGAAATCAAGAGTCAGGTGCTTAACCCACTGAGCCACCAGGTGCCCCAGCGGGGAGGGGTTGCAATTCTTCAGCCTCCTGGCTTAGCTGCACCTGATGTGGCCTGCAGTGATCTCATGTCAGTGGAGAGCCCTCAGAAGGAAGGAAACTTCTTTGCTTTTGTCATTTCTCCTGCCTCCAATGCCTGCAAGGCGCTGGCACCTGCGCCGGCCACCACTCCTTACTTTGGACAACAGGGCTGGTCACCGCCAAGTCCTCTGGATGTCTGTCACCCTGCTGCCTGGCACGGGGAGCCTATGAGAAGAGGGCCTGGCCGGAAGAGCAGCTCCTCTGAGCCGGCTCCCTGTGTGGAGCCGCTGGCAGCAGTCTGAGAAGCCGGGTCACCTGGAGGCCTTGGGCTGGGGCCGAACCGTGGGACTGTGTCGTCACCGGCGACGTCACTGGGCGGAGTGGGGTATCAGCGCGGCCGGCGCCCTGGGGCAGGCCCATGGCTGCCTTTGCCTCTTGTTTGTGTTCCCCGCTTTGCTCCCAGCCTAGGGGCCAGCCCCTCCCCAGGCTTGGGGCCTCTGGCTTCATTAGTGGCACAGTGCATAAATGAGGTCTGGCTCCCGTGGGACAGCCACCCTCCCCCGGGCACTGCCAACGAGCAGGCAGGTTCTGCTCCAGCCTCTCCCCCTGGCCCTGCTCACTCTTCCTGGTCTTGCTGCTGCAGGTGGCATGGCAAGGCCACCAGAGAGAGGCCCCCTGGGGGCCACGCCACGCCAACGGCGGTCCTGCTGGTCCCCCTCCCCGACACCCCCCAGGAGCGCCCACTCTGAATTTCTTATACCTCTGTGACAATCCATTCTCCACCCCCTCCTCTTCAGCCGGTCTCCAGCTGAGAATCGCCCAGCAGAAGGCTTGCCCCTTCCTCGACATGCACCCCGGGCCGCTCAGCCGTGTCCCAGCTGTCACCTATGTGTGCCACCTGTGTCGGCCCTCATCAAAATGCAGGTTTCTGGGCCACTTTGGACCTAGAAAAGGCATAATACCTGGAATCTGGATTTTAATATGAGCTCCCTAGAAGATTCTGTGTCCCTTAAATTTGGGAAACCCTGACTTACAGAATAAAGCCTAAATGTCTTCATGGCACCGGTGGCTTTTACAGCTGGGCTCTGGCCTGCCTATGTAACCTCATTTTCCACAGCTGGACTCACATTGAGTGGTGAGTGTGCAGTAAATATTTATTGGATGGGTACAAGGATGGACGGATAAATTGTTGGGTGGAAAGGTGAATGGTGGAATAAATAGGTAAGAATGAATGAATGACTCAGTAAGTGGAGGGAGCCAACTTAGAATTATTTAGATCGATCAATCAATCAATATCTATGGAACATCTACCAAACCAGTATTGGGCTGGGTAGAGGAGAGAGGAGTGCTAGGGGAAAAATGAGCTGCTTATAGGGAAATAGATACAATCTTTGTCTTAATGTTTCATACATGCTAGAGCTAAACCCATGAAAACAGATGCCTCCTTCTCCATATCTGATATATCCTGACACCTGTCGTACCCAACATTGTGGACTCTGTCCCCTCCCAGTTCCTCTACTTACATGTGCTCTTCCTTCTGCCTGGAAGAGCTCTCCCTCCTTTTCCTCCTTGCAAACTCCTACGTTATCTTTCAAGACAAGATAAACAGCACCTCTTCTGGAAGCCTTCCCTGATTTCCTCCTGGTGAGATACGTCCACAGCACGGGGTCAGACCACGATGACAGCACCTCTCACCCTGTCCTGTCCTCTCCTCTTTAACCCCACCTGGTAACCCCACCTGCACCCCACATCACCAAACCCCGGGGGGGGGTGCAGAAAGAGTGTCTTACTTATCTTTAAAACCCCAGCAACCCAAACTATTCCTGGTAACCTCGCACAGGAAATATTTATGTAACCTTAAGTGGTCTCTTGGACACTAATTTCCCATCTCTTCTTAATTGGGGTTCTGCCTTTGGCTGCTGGGCTTCATTTAAACCTTGGTCATTAAAAAGCAGTTCCTTTGTTTCCTATGCGTGGTTCATATTTAGCCAAAGAGATTTATTTCTCCAATAAACCCCGCTCTCCAGACAGCTGCATTCAGTTGCTCCTCCTACTGAGAAATGAAAGGAAGTCACCTAGAACTCTGGCACTGGTGAAAGCAGAAAAAAGGACCAGAGAAACTTGGGTAAACCTCACTGCCAGTTGTTGGTCAAGGTTGCTTCCCTGGCATTTGCCTCCTGTGTTTGCAGGGTTCAATGAAATTCTTTTTGGGGGGAGGGGGAACCTCAGAATTCTTTTCCTTGTTCTAGTAACTGCTTTAATTTTTTTACTATGAAAAAAAGGAATGTTCCTGTTTATGTTCCAACAGGGTGGCTAACCCATCGGGGACTGTAGAGATGACAGGTGTGGTTTTTAGCAAACCCAATAGGTTCTGAACTCCAAGCTTCAGAAATGCGGGTCAGGGATGTGTTCCAGTTCTTGGTGACCTAAGACCACTGGAGAATTTCCGCCCAACACTGTAAATTCAGGTACAAATTCCGTCTTACAAAGTGGGATTGTGACCTATCCTTTGTAAGGATTGTGACCTTACAAAGTGGGATTGTTTTCCTGGTTAAGAATTTTCTATTTCTGAGGATTCTTGCTCTCAAACTTCTTTCAGTAGACCAGCTGATCTGGTAGAGAGGCTACTGTATTCTCTGCCAATTTAGCTCCAGTAGAATTAAAGGGTTTGGGGGGCAGGGGGAGAAAGCCAAATGCTAAGTGGGCTGTCTGGGCACTGAGTGGGACACGAACAATGTAGTTTTGCTCCTAGGATTCTGAAATTCAAGGTGAGAAGGAACTTTGGAGGTCACCTCGTCCAATCCCTCTTTTCCATGCTTGAATTCCCTTTGTGACATCCCCAGCAAATGATGATTCTCTAGCCTTCTTACAATCGCTTCCAGTGCCAGAGAACTCATTACGTCTCTGGCAGCCCGTTCCGTTTTCTGGTAGCTGTGCTAGCCAGCTTGTTCATAGGTTAAGCAGACATCCGTGTCTCTGTAACTTCTAGGGGATGATGGCCTTGCTTGTGCCTGCTTGTAGAGAAAGTGTTCAAAGTTTCAAAGTTCTCCTTGTTCAAGCGAACCATCCCTGGTTCCCTTATACTACTTCTGTGTGGGCTGGGGACCTACATTATTTTAACCTGTTTCCCACCTAGTGGAGGTGTTCTGACGACTAGCTGTTTGGGCAGAGCTCCCCAGTGGCATAGTTCCCTTACTTCTCCCTGGAATGTGCACGGGACTTTGAGTGATGGCAGTCACTACCTTAGTACCTGGCATAGTGCTGGGCACATAGGCGTATGCAACAAATATTTATTGGATGGATACAAGGATGGATGGATAAATGGATGGATGAATGAGTGGTTGAATAAGTAAATAGGTAAGTGGATGAATGAATGAATGAGTGAATGACTCAGTTACGTGGAGGGAGCCAACCTAGAAATATTTAGATCAAAGTTCATATCTATGGAACCTCTTCTATGCCAGTATTGTGCTGGGTAGAGGAGAGGAATGCTAGGGGGAGAATGAACCATTTACAGAGAAGTAGATACAACCTGTGTCTTAATGCTTGAAACAAACTGGACTCGAAACCCATGAAAACAGCCTCCTCCTTCTCTACATCTGATATTTATTGACACCTGTCATACAGCAGGTCACCAGCAGTGTAACTTGGTTCCCAGAAATTCTATCCTATGATTTGGGATTGAGAAAGTTAGAGGTAGAGGGGATACCGGTGACCAGTTGGTTGAGCCCTGTCTTTTACAAGGAACATGGTAATGGAAGTGTCTTACCCAAAGTCACTACAGGAGGTTAGTGCCAGAGCCAACTCTGGATCTCCCAGATGAGCACCTCTTTCCAGTATTTATTCTCTGTTCAGAGATTGACTTATTCTACATTTCATATGTATTTGCTCCAAAATGTCTGCTTTGCATTGACCTTGCAGACCTGGCTGGTTTTGGATTCCATAGACAACATCTGTTCACTCATTCATTCATTCATTCATTCATCATTCACTCTCCATCCAGCCATGCTTGTGGAATATTTATTTTGTATCAAGCACTGTGCTAGGCTTTGAGGGTAGATGAATGAGACAGGGTCCCTATCTTGGGAGACTCCAGCCGGGGAGAAAGACCCATAAATAAACAAAAGGCAATGTGCTCAAGCTATAAATTGGGAGTGAATGCCAAGAAGAAGAAACAACTATTTCCACTTGGGACCCAGAGAGAGCCCGCCAGGCTTGATAACAATGAACGGGTCTTGAAAGATCAGAAGGAATCTGCTGATGGATAGGTAGGGGTAAGCCTTTGAAGCAGAGAAAAGCCATTTGCTAAGGCAAGAAGCTTGGAAAGACCCAGCATCAGCTATAGCCCAGGGTAGGAGAAGCAGTGTGGAAAACAAAATGGCAAGTAGACTAAAACCAGTACGGCAAAGGGTCTCTCAGGACCCAAGGAGTGCCATAGGATGACCTTAGCCAATCCATGATGATTTGTTCTTTTGTCCTGATGAAATGTGGATCAGCAAAAGCTTGAAAAATGAGTTCATTAGGGGAAGAATTCTTTAAAAAAACTTCATTATAACTTTGCAGTTAGGGAGTGAACTACAAGTCTTCTAACTAGTTGTGGGAAGTGCAACGTTTTTGCAGAAATTATCTAGATTTTTTTGGTTTTCACTTGGGCTACTAGTATTAAGGATCAACAATGCTCCGTGTGTATATTATAAATAACTTTGAAGTTAGTGTCCTTAGTTTTTATGCAAGGCTCACAGCAGCCTCTGTTGGAAGCCTGTACAGAGTTGAAGAAAGATACATGTGATTTAAATTTAAAGATGAGCCAGATATGACCTATGATCAATTTTTAGTGGCTGTTGTGCACTTGGGTTGCAGAGACATTAAGGAAAGCTTGTAAACTAGCTAACAGAGCACTTAAAAATCTAATAAATAAGAAATACAATGCCACTGTCAGAAGCCTTGATGGAGGTCAGAGGGAGCCTGGGAAGTAATTTGTGCAATAAATCCTGTGAATTCCCATTACTTTTTTTTTTTCCCTTCAGACAGACTAAAAATAGAAGCCCCAAATAAATATATATCAGAGGTAGAAAAGAGAAAATGGTGATTCAGAATGGGCTGCTGGATAGCCTAAGCTAACAATACAGAAATTAGAATCAGAGATGCCAAGCATAGGGGATACCGCCATGTTTTCCAGGGAGCCATATTTGATTTGATGAAATTTCTAAAGAGTCAGTTGGGGGGAAAATGTCACTGTGTCCCCCAGTAACAAATCAAAGTGAACAGGGTAGAGACCCAGAGAAGTATAAATTTAATCGCTACTTGGCTGAAGTCTCCTGGACATTCCATGGTGTGACTTCTTTATGAGCATTCATGACCATGACTGAAGGTGTCTCAGTTCAGCTGTCCCAAACCATTTGGCCTCCCCTCCCATCAGGCAACTACTCTTTTATGACCCCCAATGACCTTCTTATTGATGAGGCCTATGGCTACTTGTTTTATTATATCCCCTGCTATATGTGGCTCTGTTATTGACCCCTCCTTTCTGGAAATGTGCCTCTCTTAGCTTTCAGGATCCTCATATCTTATGCTTTCCTTCTTACTTCTCATTCCCACATTCTCAGCATCCTTTGCTGGTTCTTTTTTCCTACTTGTACTCGGACGTTGATATGCGCTGTCCCTCACTCTCTTCTCTTTCCACACCCTCTGAGAAACTTCGAGACCTCCACCTTTCTGTCTTTGCCCAACACATGTCTTAACTTCATGCTTTCAAAGTCTCTCTAGGTCTGTGTGATGCAAAAGAGTCGCTGCTAGACACAAGTGCAAAGGAAATAAAATTTAACATTTGGTTCTTCATTCCGATAAGCCACATTTTAAGGGCTTGGTAGTCGCATGTGGCTACTGAGTGGGACCGCACGGCTATAGAACATTGCCATTACCGCAGAAAGTTCTATTGGACAGCACTGTAATGATTATTGTCACCTGAATATTCCACAAACACCTCAAACTCATCATGCCTCAAACGTGTTATCAGAAGACTGTTGGTATGTATGGAAAAGGGTGTCAGAGAAATACAGGAGGGGGAGAAAGATTCTTTCACTTGTAAGTATTATAAAACACATCTCAAGAGGCTTACATAATAAAGGGAATTTATTGAGCCATGTAACTAAATGGTAGAAAAGAAGGATAAGTTTTGTATGAGACTTGATCCAGCCTAAGGACCATCTCTCTACTCTACCACCCACAGCTCTGACTTCATCCAAAGGTAGCACCCCTTGTGGACACAAGATGGCTTCTAGCAGCTCCCAAAGTCAAAATCTCGCTCCCTTCTGTCCAAAGGAGGATGGAAGATCTTCATTTTAGCATTTTCAGTGTAAGTCTTAAGATCCACTCTGCTTGGACTAGCCTAGGCCATAAGTCCTGTCCGCACCTGAACCAGTCACTATGGCCAGGGCCACAGAAAGGATTAACTGGCTCCATGCCATGGCCCGTCCTTGGAGCCTGAATCATTTGGGATAAGATTGTCCTGACTCTCACAAGGGTCCTCAGACAGGAATGGGAAGCTGTAGGGAAGAGAGAAGGGGAACATGGATGCCGAGGAGACATTTACAGTCTGATAGAAGGGGGAAAGCATGATTTTAGAAGAAGATTGAAAATTGGAGTTTCCATTGAATTACCATTCTTTTCAAGTTTTAGAACAGCGACACAGGCATTTGGGGTTGACTGGAAGGAAGGAGGAGGACCGTGCTTCTTTCATGTGACTCGCTGTTGACTCAGGGCTAGACAGCATTCCTTCTATCCTGTGTGTTTCTTTTCTTTCCTCCTCCCTCCCTCTCTTTCTTTCTTTCTTTTTTTTTTTAAAAGATATTATTTATTTGAGGGAGAGAGCGAGCACAAGCAGGGAGGGGCAGAGGGTAGAGGGAGAAGCAGACTCCCCGCTAAGCAGGGAGCCCAAAGCGGGACTTGATCCCAGGACCCTGAGATCATGACTTAAGCTAAAAGCAGACACTTAACCCACTGCACCACCCAGGTGCCCCTTTCCTGTGTGTTTCTTTCTTTATTTATTTTTTTTAAAGATTTTATGTATTTATTTGACAGACAGAGATCACAAGTAGGCAGAGAGGCAGGCAGAGAGAGAGAGGAGGAAGCAGGTTCCCTGCTGAGCAGAGAGCCCGACGTGGGGCTCGATCCCAAGACCCTGGGATCATGACCTGAGCCGAAGGCAGAGGCTTAACCCACTGAGCCACCCAGGCGCCCCATCCTGTGTGTTTCTTAAGGAAAGTTTTTGTTTGTTTGTTTGTTTGTTTGTTTGTTTGGGGTTTTTTGCAGCTGCAGAAATGATAAAGTTCTCTGGGAGGGGTCAGAGGACTAGGAAATGGGGTTGTTCTTTCAATGCCCAGAACACAGTGGGGAGAATGGGATATTTTCCATTTCCTGCGATTTTTTTTTTTCTCAAGAAGGGAGAAAAATACAAAGAATCAGGGGAGGGCCTGAAAGCAGACAGAGATAACACAAGTGAATACAGTACCATACATCTCCTTCCAGACTGACCAAAGATAAAACTGCTTCTCTAACGGCACAAGAAATTAATAGGTGCCCAAACTAGAGCAGACAGCTTTTTCAGAATTTTTATGTTGCATTATTTGTTTGCCAGTGATCCATATCACCTAGAAGGAAGGCAATATGTTCTTGAAAGTTCGGGCAGAAATCTACTTCATTTCATGGAACAGAAGTTAATAAAGCCATGCCTTTCCAGCAAGTGTGAATTAAGCCCCAAACTGCTTTCTTTCATAACTATGTACAATGAACATCTTAAGTGCAGAGTGACAGCAGTCCCACAAACTCCATTAACACTTTATTCAGGGAGCCTTATAAATCCCATTTAACTTGAAGCATATTGTCCTTCCTGGAGGGTCTCTCATGGAAAAGTTTCAGTTTTGTGTAAGTAACGTGGTACTGGGGAAAAAATGTGACCGGAGCACATTGAAATTCCCTTCTTACACAAGTGCTGAAAAATACTTTTTTCCTGACTTAAGGCTTTTTTCTCCCCTTGCTTAAGGTTTGTTTTTTTTTTTTTTTCCTTCAAAGCCAAAGCACTAGAAATGTGTCCACTGTGGGAAGCCCTCCTGATAATTATTTATGAAACTCAGAAGTGGTGAATGAGAGGGCAGCCACCTGCTGCGGGTTACATTAAATACCCCCCAAAAGATATGTTGAAGCCGAAATCCCCAGTACCTGTGAGTGAGACCTTATTTGTAAATAAGGTCTTTGCAGAGGGCAAGTGGAGATGAGGTCATACCAACTTGTGGTCAACCATAATCCAATGACTGGCGTCTTTATGAAGAAGAGATCATTTGGACACAGAGACAAAGAAAGAGAGAAAAACATGATGGCAGAGACAGAGATGGGGGTGGTGCAGGGCAAGCCAAGGAAGGCCAAGCACTGTCTGCAACTCTCTGAAAGCTACAAGAAGGCAAGGCAAGATTCTTTCCTACACCCTTCAGATGATGCACGGCCCTGCCAATGCTTAGACCTTAGACTTGTGGTCTCCAAACCACAAGCGAAAGAATACACTTTTGTTGTTTTCAGCTATCCACTTTGTGGTACTTCATTGTGGCTGTCCACACAAACTCATCCAGCCACCATGAGAAAAGACCTCAGAGCAACATCCAGATCCTTTACTTCCCTGGCTGTTCAGAGAGATACAGGTCCTAAGTTGCCAGACTGACTCAAAGCAACTCACGAATTTCCCCGACTCCTGCTAAGACACCTGCCAGAGTCACCGTGACCCACCGTGATCCACTAAGACACCTGCTAGAGACACTGTGATCCACTGTGACACTAAGATACCTGCCAGAGACACCATGACCCTTTTCTGATCCTCAACCTTGAAAACCCCCTAACCTTCCGAGTTATGTCTCCTCGACTCCACAGTACGACTTAGTTAGAAAAAGAAAGGGCTCTAAATGGAAGAGCAGTACAGGGTCTGGTTTTCTGGGCATGAATTATCTCCTGAGCCCAAGGAATTCTGCATGTTCTGGCCCAAGAGCCCCAAGACCTGCTTCTGAACTCTAATTACTAGGATGAGGCGTGGAAACCCGGTGAACCTCAGCCTGTCATCTGTAAAATGGGTCTGTAACTCTCACCCTGCCCATTTCCTAGGGTTTTTTGGAACTCGGATGAGAGAGAATGTGAGTGAACCAATCTGAAATGGAAATTGCATGCATATCTAAGACACTGATATACCCGTGGCCAGTGGGGGAGGGCACAAAACCCAGTTTCTTAGCAAGGGAGGAAGTGGGCGTGGGACGCCCCTGAGATTTAATTCCAGGGGGGTTCTAGAGCGAAGCTCAAACCCAAGGGATCTGCTCAAGGACAAGCAGCAAAGCCAGAGGGCTGCAACCAGAATTCAGGTCTCTAAAACCAGTGCTCTGTCTTCTCACTGAAACACCTCTCCCCACCCCAATGGGTCTGGTGTATTTTCTTCTCTAAATTATTTTTATAATTTAGGAAATTTCTCTCTCACTTCTCCCCCTCTTCATTCTGGTCCCTCTCTCTGTCTTCCCCCTTTTTCTCATCCTCTTTCTCTCCCTCTCAAACCACATCTTTCTTTTGAAAAGTTTCAAGTAGAGTGAATACAGTGTTCTCAGCCATCTGGGCATAAAGAGCTCACTATGCACTTCAGCAGAAATTATCTCCTTTGAAGAATCCCTTCTTTAATCTCCTCCAAGACAGGTTTTTGTGGTGTTAGAACAAAATGACACAATACTCTTCAAACTAAAAGCCTTATTAAGTAGCATTCAGAAAATCTTGCAACTTCCTCATCTTACTTTCCTTATAATTGGAGACCTAATTAACTGGGTGAGCTTAAATGGTTTTTTGATAGCATTTGGTTATTAGGACTAATAAAATATTCCAGAATAACTGTCTCAGCCTTGGGGAGGGGCAGTCATTATCTTTAACATTATGATGATGAAAAAAAAAATACATCTTGGTTGAGTTAAAACATTGGTCTATGGAATGCAGGTCTCAGTGGGGTTGGAACCGATGGGCACCTGAGCCAAGAGCCTTTCATGGGAGAGAAGGTCACAGCAGGTGGCCCCAACCTGGGAGAGCATCTCTTTCCTCTGAGGCCTCTTGTAATGCAATGAAAAGCTTGATTGTTTGGGGGGGACCCGTTTCGAGACCTGATTACAGACGTGGAGGGGAGACAACTGGATTAGATCACGTTGTGTCATCTCACCATGGAGATAATAACCACCATCCCGGACCAGAAACTCCTCCATCCCTCACTAACTGTGGGACTTTAGAAAAGTGTGGGGGTGTCACGGGGTTCTCAGCTGGGGAAGTAAGCACAGTAATTCCTGCCTTCACATGCCTCTCAGGCACATGAGAAAATGAATGTGAACCTTGGAATCCTATTGCAAAACTCCACACAAATGGGAAATGCTATTCTCAGTGCAGAAGATGCTCCTGGAGAGACCCAAATGGGGTGGGGGCAGGCAGGTACTATTGCTCTCTTTGACGTGACCTTCAAAAGAGGCCCCAGCTCAGCCCCTGCTCGGAGGTGGCCTTGACATTTCAACCCAATGTGACCCTTCAATCCTCTTGATATTTTCTCTCCCACTATTCATACCACTCCTAAAGGCAGTGGACCCAAGCGTCTCCCACAGCGAACCTAGTCCTTGAACCATCCCCCCCGCTCTGACCTTGCTCACTGAAGGTAGAGTCCTAGAAGACCAGGTGAGGGGATAGACTGCCCTTGCCTCTGGCACTCCCGAGCACCTACGGCACCTGTTGGACTCTGCTGCCCTTCCAGCCGTGAATGAACTCTCACTTGCTGTCTGCCACAGCTGCCTACCGTGCTGTGATTTCTTGACCAGAAAGGTGAGAACAAAACAAAGCTGGGCCTCCCGAGCACACACCTTACTCCTGTCCAAACGCACTCCTTTTCCAAGGGCAGAGGAAACAGGGAACCCTGTGCCTGGCTCTGGAAGATTCCAGGGTATTTGTCCCCAGCAACTGTGAGATACCTGCTCCGGGGCTTTGACTTGACCTTCCCTACAGGGGTGGGAGGAGCACTCCTCCAAGGTGCTCCTGCCCCGCTCCCTGCAGCCGTTGCTTTCCTTCATGGGCACCCTGATCCGTGGAGCCAGTGGGGGCAGAAGCAGCGGGGACACAGTGGGCCTGGGACGACTTAGGGTGAGTATTCCGCAGGAAGCCTGCAGAAGGAGAATGAGGCATCTTCACCCCTGCCAACTCCTGCCTCCACCCGAACCCCTGAGGGCAACCTTCCAGCAAAAGGGAAAACCCTTTCCCTCTCTGGAAAGCTCTGGTCCAGCTTGGTGGGGCATATGAAAATCACCGGTGCCCATCCCCTTCTGCACATGGTTCTAGACAGTAGGTTCCATTGTGAAATTCGTACGATCGAGACAAGGCATTATCTCCTAGTCATAGTGGAACCTGTTCAAGGGGCAAGAACTGAGCCGAAACAAGGGTTTCGGCATCCAGAAGGTTGCCTGAGAGCTCCTAGGTCAGAGCATGTAGCTGGGTTTTTCAGATGCCCAAGACAGGAGCCTGGAAGTCATCCCAACACCACTCTCCTCTCCCTCTGCCCTGGGCCTCTCAATCAGTCAGCAACTCCGCTCACCTCATCTCTGAAATTTCTTCCAAGTCCACGCCCCTGCGTCCAGTCCCCTTGTCAGGCCTTAGTCCATACCCACCTCCTTGGTCTGACTTTCCTTCCCGGAATCTGCTCCTCCTCAGTCTCCCTCTCCACACAGGCCTCCCAGTGGTCCCTTTATTTCTTCCAGATTGTCAAATTTGCTGGCTTAGAGTTGCTCATAATATGTTCTCATAATTGTTTGTATTTCTTTGGTGTTAGTTGTGATCTCTCCTCTTTCATTCATGATTTTATTTATTTGGGTCCTTTCTTTTTTCTTTTTGATAAGTCTGGCCTGGAGTTTATCAATCTTATTAATTCTTTCAAAGAACCAGCTCCTACCAGTGGTCCCTTTAAAGGCCGGATCTGACCATGTCACCGGCCTTAGGCAGAGTCCCCCAGGCACCTGCTATTGTCTCCAGGACAATAGTCAGATGTCAGTGGCCTAACTCCCAAACCCTCAAGGCCCTGGCTGCCGCTGGCTTCTCCAGGAACAAGGTAGCCACTATCCCTCACCTTAACATTCTCTCTCTCTCCCTCTTCCTCTGCCCCTCCCTCCCCTCGGAGTGCACGTGCACACTCAAAAAAAAAAAAAAAAGAGGTAGAACTCTCTAAAAGACATTTTGCAGAAGGATGTTAAAATCATTGCCTATGAATGTACTGTAGTGCAAAGCAAGGGGAGGGTGCAGACTTTTCTGTGAAGGGCCAGATGTAAATGTTTCAGGCCGTGCAGGCCATTCTGTCGGTCACAGCCATGCAATTCTGCCAGTGCAGTGGTGTGGAGGCAGCAATGGACAATCTGTAAATGAATGGGTGTTGCTCTATTCCAATAAAACTTTATTTATAAAAACCAGTGGCATTCCAATAACTTAAAGAGTATTTTAATAGGGGTGCCTGGGTGGCTCAGTTGTTAAGCATCTGCCTTCAGCTCAGGTCAAGATACTGGGTCCTGGGATCGAGTCCTGCATTGGGCTCCCCGCTCAGCAAGGAGCCCGCTTCTCCCTCTCCCACTCCCCCTGCTTGTGTTCCCTCTCTGTGTCTCTCTCTGTCAAATAAATAAATAAAATCTTTTTTTTTAAGTGTTTTGATAATACTTTGTTTATAAAAGATACGGCCTCTGAGTTATAGGTTGCTGGTCCCTGGGTATGGCAGAGTGATACCCAACATTTTTATAACCAGGATTCTGGAGAAGCTAGAATCTTAGAGTTGTAAGGTGGGCATCACTTAAAGTTTTCCACTGAAGTTTTGAAGCCAAAAGGCCCATTCATAAAAGGATGATTGAGGTGAGGGAACCAACAGGAGACGTTGAGCCCTCCCCACCCAGGGACATACAACGCTTGGAAGTCATCACCACCCCAGCGCCTGAAGGGACAAGGGGAGAGAACAGTGTTCCTGGAACCCAGATGGGAGCTGTAGCCTTGGGGTGGGTGGGAACTGTCTGGCAGCATTGGTGGCCATGGGAGGTCAAGAAGGGGGGGCGGAAATACCCTTACCTGTCTCTCTGTGGTTTGTTTTTTCCAGAGTTGATATTTACCCACCTGCCCATCCTGACCACCATTTTGCTTTTGGTCGTTCTTCCTCCTCCAAGCACTTTGGTATCTCAAACTAATGAATATCTTTAAGCTACCCCTGAAAGGTTGTTCCATAATCCTGCCTTAATAATCAAGTGTAATGTCCAGTCTTTTCTACCCAGCTAGCAGTTCCCCCCAAACTAAACCTCACATTTTTTAATGTTTTTATTTTTTTATAAACCTATAATATATTTTTATCCCCAGGGGTACAGGTCTGTGCATCGCCAGGTTTACACACTTCACAGCACTCACCATAGCACATACCCTCCCCAATGTCCAATAACCCCACCCCCCTCTCCCGCCCCCCCTCCCCCCAGCAACCCTCAGTCTGTTTTACCTCACATTTAATTGGTATTTATATCCTCTTGCTTTAACATTCACGGATGCCAGAAACACTTTTGGATACACAGAGGATCACTGGAAAATAATTAAGACCCAAGGAACTCAAAGTCTAGACGAGATAGACCACTAACTAGCCAGAAGAGGGATTCAAACATGCTGCATGTGACGTCTGAGCCAAGGGCCCTGAGAATACAGAGGAAGGAAGGCTTAGTTCCATCTGGTCCAAGGGAAGGCTTTACCTCGGGGGTCACATTTGAATTGGATCTTGAAGGATGGAGTAGGGGTTTTCTAGGAAAAGGAAACAGCTTGAGCAGAGGCACAGAGCAGAAAGTGGCATGTTCTGGAAGACTGGGGACTGGGGCGGGGGGATGGAGCGAGCTGACAGAGTGAGTTCAGTGCCTGGAGAGACTAACACGGCAGGTGGTCCTGGGTCCTGAAGGGCCCCCACATACACTGCTGAGACAATTGAGTCTGAGACCTAAGGCACAGCGGACTGAATGCAGACAAGTGACAATTGGTCCCCAGACCTTGAATACGCAACTTTCACCCTAAAATTTATTTATTTATTTTTTAAATTTATTTATTTGTTTGACAGACAGATTACAAGTAGGCAGAGAGGCAGGCAGAGAGAGAGAGAGAGAGGAGGAGGCAGGCTCCCCACTGAGCAGGGAGCCCGATGCGGGGCTCCATCCCAGGACCCTTGGACCACGACCCGAGCCAAAGGCAGAGGCTTTAATCCACTGAGCCACCCAGGTGCCCCCACCCTAAAATTAAAAAAAAAATTGTTTTTTTCTCTAGAACACAGTTCTCCTTCTTTCTCTGCTGACATTTATCTCACCGTCCGCTTCAGCTACGTCTCAGAGACAAACCCTGCCCTCACCAGCCCCTGTTCTGTTCAGCTGCTTTTTTTTTTTTCAACAAAAACTGTTCTTCCAAACAGTTAAATGTGAATTTTGAATCCCGTTTATCAATTTCCATTTATTACCAACTGTGGTTGAAAGATTTGCATGATGAGAAGTGGGAAGACGAAATTGTCTTCTCCTTGGAGAAATAATTTGTGCACCTGCCATTTAGAAATCATTCCAAGTTTATGCTTCACGAGAAAAGTTACAGATTGCTCCCTGGAATGGAGCTAATATACCCATCCACAAGCGACCTCACTTGTGTCTGGGTGTGTTATTAGCTGGAACACCTTCTCAGTGTGGCCTCGGGGAAGCCAATGAAGAGTCATGGATCAAGGCCACTGTTAGGGCATTTATTCGTTCACTTATTAAATATTTATTCTCAACTGATTAGGTACGCAGCCGTGGGCAAGATGTGCTAGGAGGCACACTCACCTGCATCAGAAACTCCAGTCTCCCCATCGTGAGAGGTAGGCTCCCTGGAGAAGGAATTTGCCCACCTCATTCACTGATCCATTGCCAACCCAAAGTGATCAGACTTTACTGAGTGAACAAAAAAAGGAACAGAAGCATTTATGTTGTCATGGAAAGAATACTAGACGCCTAGGTCTGAACCCTAGAACCTGATTATGAGCAAGCCAGTTTCTTTATCCATAAAAATGACTTGCTTGACTTCTAAAAAGTGACAGCACTGATCTTAATGCTATTGAACACACATCACATCCCCATCTATCTTTATCCTTCTGAATGGGAGAAACCGATCTAAGAAAATATTACAGACATCAGGGTTTCTAAAAAGCCGTCATCCACTCTACAGACCCCAGAAAATACTAACTGGGCCTGGAAACAGGGAAAATTGAGAATCCAGCAGAAGAGAGACAGTAAACTAGAGAATGAGTAACTGCTTTTTTTTTTTTTTTCCTTTGTTGGTATAGTTTTCAAGAGCCAGGGGAAGAATGGAAGCCCTACCTCTTCCCGCTCAGTCACAGAGGTACGATGCCAGCGGATGGAACTTTCTCTAGCCCCCTCATTATACAATCAGCAAAGTGGGGTGATCAGCAGAGAGCCGGCCTCACCACCCCCACGCCCCTTTGCTTTTTGGCCAAGAGAGCCCTGATGGTCAGCAAGCCTGCTCTTCCCGGGCGCGTCTGACAGTTCAGATAATAGGCCCACAGACGTCAGCCCCACATTTATCCGTTTACAATGGCTCAGTTCTGCACCACAGCATTATTCGGGGCCCACTTTGAAACAAACGTGCCTTGAAACACGGGTGACGGTTCCCCTCCACCCCCACCTCTGCTGGGAACTTCAAAGGACCCCTCGGCAAAACCAAGCCGGGCTGTAATGAGAAGGGGGTTTTCCTGAGCGCAAGCTGGAGTCCGGCAGAATCTCGATTGCTGAACTTAAATGTTCAGATCCTCTTCCCGACCATCTCCCTTCATGCCTGAAGGGTCCCATTCCCAGGAGGCACTGGGTTCCTGCACCTTCAATCTAAGTAATAGAAATAGTACTTGTGCCTGCCATCCTGTCACTGTCATCGTCAGCTTTGCCTTTGACTAGCATGTGCAGTTCCAAGGGACTTTCGCGGGGCACCTGGGTGTCTCCGTTAACTGAGCAGCTGACTTTGGATTTCGTCTCGGGTTGTGAGATCAAGCCCGGCGTCGGGCTCGGCGCTTGAGGAATCTGCTTGGGATTCTCTCCTTCTGCCCTTTGCCCCATTCCAAAAATAGATAAATAAATAAAATCTTAAAACACAAACAAGGGGCTTCCGCTATTTCGTTATTTGACCCTGGCGATACCCAAGAATTGCATTTCTAGGGCACGATTTCTCACGGATATGGCTGCTCTGAACCACACCTGAAGAATGGAGGTAGCAAGTTGAACCTGGGTCTCTGATGACTTTGCGGAGCGGCGCTCTCCCACCAGCCTAGACTGGTCAGACGACGAAGGAAGAGAGAAATAAATCTCTTGTCAGAGAGATTTAGCAAATTAAAATATAGAATGCTCCGTTAAAATTTGAATTTCAGAGAAGCAACAAATAATTTCAAATACAGCATGAGATCTATTTACACGAAAAAATTATTTATTGTTTATCTGAAATCCAATTTAACTGGGTGTCCTGTATTTCATCAGGCAACCTGACTCTTTGCTCTCCATGCTAGCCCAGTGTAGTGTGGAGGTTTCTTTGGCCCGCAGAGAAGCCTTCCCCTTCCCTCACACAGCACCACGGACAGGGGCTGAGTGCTGGCTTTCATGGGGGTCTCGAGCATCGCAGCTGTTCTGGGGTCCCCATAGGGCTTGTGCTTCTTTTTCTTGTCCATCCTGGGCCTCACTTCTTATCACTGGCTTGTGCTTTCCTCTCCGAACCCACATCTTGCTCCAGGAACTGCCTGGAAGTCCAATCTCTGATAGAACCGGGGCCTTGATCATCCCTTAGCACCATTCCTGGGGTGTTGAGAACCTGGCCCAAGTTTGATTCTTTTTCCTTGTTATTGTTTAGACCATGTCTCCCTTCTTAGGCAGTGAGCACCCTGAGGGCAAAAACTGTCTTTCTGGTCTCTGGCTCTGCAGGGCCAGCCAAGGCCTAGAGTAGAATGAGTAGACAGGGGCGCCTGTGTGGCTCAGCGGGTTAAAGCCTCTGTCTTCGGCTCAGGTCGTGATCCTGGGGTCCTGGGACCGAGCCCTGCATCGGGCTCTCTGCTCAGTGGGGAGCCTACTTCCCTCCCCACCGCCGCCTCTCTGCCTACCTGTGATCTCTGTCTGTCAAATAAATAAATAAAATCTTTAAAAAAAAAAAAAAGAATGAGTAGACAGCATTTGTTTAAGTCCAAAAGACTGGATTTTGTGCCTCCCACACACGCAAATTTATACATTGAAAACTAATCCCCAAAGTGAGGGGACTGGGAGGTGATCAGGTTATGAGGTAGGCGGCTTCGTGAATGGGATTAGTGCCCTTATAAAACGGACCCCAGAGAGCTCCGTTGTCCCTTCCACTCTGTGAGAACACAGTGATTAAATTGACATCTCGCCAGACACCACATCTGCTGGCACCTTGACCTTGCACTTTCTGGCCTCCAAATACGACAAATAAATTTCTGTTGTTTAGAAGCTGCTCAGTGTATGGTCATTTTTTTTAAAATTTTTTTAGTAATCTCGACACCCAACACAGGGTTGAAAGCCACGACCCCGAGATCATGAGTTCCTGGCTCTTCCGTCTGAGCCCACCAGGCACCCCAGTGTATGGTGTTTTTGTTGGAGTGGCTCAAATGGACCAAGCCATTAAGTCAGCAGATGTTATCGGGGACCAAATAGGTCTCCTGCGGGCATGCGGAGCTCCAGGGTTACGGACTCACATTCTGAATCATGTTGGGACTCCAGGAGCAGGTGGAATTACTCTGCCATGCGCCCTGACACCGCCATCTCATGCCAACCTGGGAGGTTGCCGGGGAGAGCAGGGCAAGGAGCACCTCCTTCGAGGAAAAGGGCCCAAACCCCGACCCTCCTCTTGGGAGGTGACTCTGCTCGGGTGGCACTGTAGCCTCTGCCATCGAATTCTCCAGGAGGGTGGGTGGAGATGGTATCAACAGGTTGACCCTTGATGAGGGCCAGAGGCCAAAGGTTAATAGATGTTCAAGCTCAATAGGCCCACTGTCCCAGTCAGACTGTAGACGGCTGGTGTCCCAGGCCAGTGGTTGTCTAGGACCAGACTGTGGGAAGCTGAGGCCCGATCTGCATTCACTCTTCAGGGAGAATGTCCCCACCTGACTCCCTGAGGAGCTACAGTGGGCTGAGTGGAACCTGTCCCAGCGCGTCTTCCGGAAGCCCTCGGTGGCCCCAGCAGCGCCGTGGGCTCTGCCTGCCTTGAGGGGCTGCCTGGATGTATGGCCATCCGATGAGCACAGCTAGGGCTGGGACTCAGGCTTGCACACAGAGAGTCACCTCTGAGGGAGTCCTGAGCCTAGCAGGGCAGGGGCCCAGGACAAAGGCCTGGGCCTGCTGTCAAGTTGGCCTGTTGGCACGTCGTCCTGTGTTGGCATGGAGAAGTGTGAGCTGTGCTCTGGCCCTTGCTGTGCAGGGACACTTTTCTGCATCCCAGAGCCTGTGAGGTGGGACCTGCCCCCAACCCACAATTTGGTTCTTTTCAGTTCTCTGAAACTGAGTTCTGCTCATCTGATGGGACCTCCGGGAATCTCCCCCTCGGACATGGGGGGGCCAGCCACCCTGACCTTGGTGGGGGAGCTGCTGTTTCTCTTCCGTCCAGCAGAACGTCAGCTGTCAGCCCCTTCTGTCCCCCACCGGACCATCTGTGGCTTGCCTGAGTACAAGTCCCCCATGCTGGCTTGCTGGGGCACCTGTTGGGACCAGCCAGGAGAGGGGCCCCTGTGGCACGCCCCTTCTGCTCCCAGGCATTATGCTAATGCTCCCTGTCCTGCCTCCCATTTCGATCCTGTTGTTTATTCTCTGCATATAGTTCTACGGATTCTCCTAAAAAAGATTTTAAGGTAAATGTGTTTTCCAGCCCTCATAAAAACCCTGGGAGGTAACGAGTATTATTTCTATCTTAAAGATGGTGAATGGCAGCTTAGAGAGGGGGCCTCACACGGCTAGTGGGCACAGCTCATGGCAGGATGGAGGACAACACAGGTTGTTTTGACTCCAAATCGAAACCTCTCCCCACCCTCTTACAGACTGAACAGCAACAAAGCATTTGGTACATATAAAGGAACATATACAATGTATATGTAGGTTGTAAAGCATAACAATAGTGTGTCCCTCTGTCCCTCTGTGAAGGCTCCCCGGGGCTCTCCGTGGGTCACACTGCTTCTAGATGAACACGGTGGGATCCCCCTAGGAGCCACGCTGAGCCCAGAGCTTTCCAGTCTTCTGTCCTGTGACCCTTGCCGTCCCAGGGGGACGGGGGTGGGCCCTTCATCCTCGGGGTACAGACGGAGAAACCGAGGTGCTGGGGCTTTTCCAACCAGGCCCAGGCCCCTGCCAGGACAGAGCCCAGGCTCCCACATCTGGCTGCTTGTCATACCCTCTGGCAACATTTTTGAAAACGTAGATCCCTGAGATTTATCGCTGACCTTGTAGATCTGAATTTCCAGAGCTGTGGCCCTGGAAGGCATTTTTTTCCCCAGTCTCCTGGCGACTCTGATGTAGCTGGCCCCAGAGCCTGGGCTGGGGGACTCTCGTTCCGTGGTCGGGAGCGGGGGACAGAGCCACAGAGCGGCAAACATACCTGCTTGGCTTGGTCGGCTAGTGAGTCTCAGGACCTGCAGTCCCTGGGAGGGTCTCAGGGACCCTCCTGAAACAAACATGCAAACTCTTGCCCCAGGCAAAGGGCACTCCTTCTGGAAGCCTTTCCTTGTCACAGACCATCTAGGTGACCAAATCAACGAGCACGGAGGATTCCTAATACTTAGTGTTTATAAGGTAAAAGGGGCCTGTCACTAGCATTCACTGATGACTCTAATTCTGCATTCTACTAAGGAGTCTGGCTGCCACCCAGCTCTTGGCAACAGAAATGGCTGGGATTCCTGCAACTTTGGGGAAGGATACCGGCTGCCGGCGTCCCGTCAGCACTGCCTCGTGTTGGTTGTGCTTTCCGGCCTCACCAGTATCCACAGAGCTGGTGGCAGTCTGTGTGGTTAGCCCAGCAATGTGCAGTGATGCCCATTTGCAGGACCCGTTTGGGGAGTCTATAATTTTCCAATAACTGGATGCTAACATTTCAGCTGTTATTCATTTATAAACCGTGCACATCCCCAGCACAAAGGTAGGTGGGTACGAGCCCCTCTGGCTCCCCCCCCCCCCCCAGTTTGCTTGGATGGTGGTGTGGCAAGTTAGCACACAGTGCCTTTCCCACTGGAAATCAGACGGGTCGTGGCAGGCGGACCCTGGGATCTTTCATCCAACCAGGTCCCCAGTTGACAGTTTGAGAGCCACTGGCCTGGGGGCACCAGCTCTTAGAGCTGGGAGAAATCTTGGCCCCAAATCAGGGAGCCTCAGAATTTGCTACGGTTTCTTTAACAAACTAGACCCAAGAGGTAGTTTCTTCCAATTTTGGAGACCAAGGCTGGGCACAGGGACAGTGGCTGCCCGCCCGCTAACATGATATTTAATTTACAGCAGCCCGAGAGCGTAGCTTGTGCGTGTTAATATTGGATTATTTCTCTTCATAGTTAGCTGCCTCCTCACTTCACCGTTTCCATGGCAACCCTTCTCAAACACCACTTCGTACTCTGAATACACAATGTAAACAATCTGCAGTTGAACATTTCCCAATTTAGGGGTTTGGAGCCAGAGCCAGCAGGCCTGCCATTAGGGATAAAGGTGAGGCTCCGATCCCAGGAAGGCGCCAGGAGCTGGCCGGGACTCTTCCCTCACTTAGAGTTGAGGGACCGGAGGCTCGGAGAAGAGAAGCGACTTTCTTCGTGCCACGCGTTTTGTGAGAGAGCCTGGGCCCAAACAAGGGCGTGTCCGGGAACTGCAAATGCTCTCCCCCACATGCACTTGGCAGACACTGTCGGTCCATCCTGGTCTTCTTCCCCCTCAAGCCTACTCTCGCTCTGCTCCATCGTAGCACGACACACTGGGAAGTCACTGCCAGCTGGTCGGAAATGGCGTGTAAGATGAAGTTCTGTTGCCTTTCCAACGGAACCAGTGCTAGATCCAGTCCTGCACAAGGAATGGCCTGAGCGTGGGTCACTCGTAGGTTCCAGAAGCCAGGAGATCCAAGAACTAGGAAGACCGAGCAGGAGGAAGGCGACTCAGTGAGCATCATCTGCGTGCCAGACACGACGGAGGTTAGTGCTTCCGTATGCATGACCTCGTCTCCCTTTGAAACTCCAGATCCCCATTCAGGGGAGTCAGGAGTGGGCTCAGGCCCAGATAAAAATCAGACCAAGGGGCAGAGCCGGGTGGAGAATGTTTGAGAGACACTAAGTGTGGACAGAGCCAGATGCATCAGTCAGAACAAGTCCTTAAGGTGCTCCAGGGAGTGGGGGGCCGGAGGCAAGGTCCACTGATGGACCTGGAGGATGGCAGTGGGAGCCCAAGCCCTGTGCTGGTTGCTGAGTGTGGTGGGAGAGGGAATGCAAGTTTGGGATCAGTCAGCGCACTCCGGGGCTGCATCATGAGTGCGGGTGGCAGTGTTCGTAGCTCATTCTCGTAGGCTTTGGGGCGTGTGGCATAAGACCGAGGCTCCTACAAGATGTTCACAGCTCAGTGGATGGCGACAGAGCTTTAAGGAAAGACCTGCCCCATTGTTCACAGACAGGAGACTGAGGCACGAAAAGATGAATTGACACTTTCAGAAGCCACCCAGACTGTGAGGCCCACATGTGACTGGGGCACCAGGCTGCAGATTCCAGACCCTGTTCATTGTCTTATGAGTCACTGCCTCTTCCACTTCAGAGTCATAAAAAAACTAGGCGGGAGGGGACAGCATGGACAGTACCTGGGATGTAGGGTCTGGGGAGAAGTACAGAGGGCAGGCAGAAGTGGGGAGGGGTGCGGTGGAGTGGAGGGACCCTGAGGAGGCCAGAGTCTGGCCAGGGAGCCCTCTTTTCTCCAAGGATCTCGTGCCAGGGCCATAGCGATTGTCCAGGGCTGCCCGCAGTTGGCGGAGACAGTCTCTGTGTCTTTCATTTTGAGAATTGCCTCCTCTTGCCTTGCTGGTTGCAGGGCTGGTCCCTGAGGCAGTCCAGACTGGTGTGTCTGCCTCAGTGAAAGGCACTGATCCATCCAGAAGGGCTGCCTGGAGAAAAGGGACACCTCCATCCCCCTATCTCCCATGTGTCCTGCCAGAACAGAGGGCCACCATCAACAGGTGCTTCTAGGGCCTGCACGAGCTCCATCAGACAGGTTGTCTCTACTCAAGAAAACAGGGACACAGCCTGCTGTCCAACAAATAGCCCAGAACCCCAGGGAAGTTTTTGATCTTTTCTTTTTATCAAAGGAGGTATTTTTATTTCCAGTCTCTATGTAGGAAATGCATACATTTCCTACATAGTTACAAGCATGACAAGGAGGATTATTGGTTTGTTTTTGTTTTTGTTTCTTTTAATAGAAAAATCTCAGACCCTTTCCCGTCAACTTTGTAGCAACTCTTAGCATCTTTTGACATCAGAGCCAATGATCACATGATTGCTGTGTTTTTAGCAATGAACCAGAGGACGTTCTTGGCATCAGGAAGACGAAGAGAGACTCAGAGGGTGTGTTTGGGAAAATGTCACCTGTGGGTGCCCTATGGAGGGTAGGCAGCTGTTCTAAGGGTTAAGATTTTGGGAAGTGATAGGGGAGGGCTCTCTGTTTAGCTGCCAAGCAGGCTTTGGAGATTTTAGGGGGGGTGTTGGTAAGCAGTTCATCATTTGTAGGTTTTAAACAAGCAAACAGAAAGGGAGGCTCATTCCTAGCACAGTCGGCGTAGAGTTTCTGCCTTTCCACCCACATTCCAGGGGCCCAGAGCACCTTCACTCAGTCCTCAGAGCCCTGGCTGCTCCTTTGAATTTGCTTTCACCGGTTACCAAGGTGTGCTGCAGAGGTGGGGCTTTGCCTGCTGTCTGTACTCCTAGCGTGGCCCATCAGGTTCCCCTGGTGATGCCAACAGGGTCACCAGATCTGTAAGAGTTCCCTGAGAGCAAGGGCTGGCCTCCAGGTCCTGTTTTGCAGCCTGTGCTGAGCTGGTCCGGCTTGGGACCCTTGTGGGGAGCACTCTGGGCTCTCAGAGTATTGCCATGAAGCAAATGCACACACACTTTCGGGCTCTAGGCTATAAACCTGGGACCTGGACAATGCCTTTCTCTGTGACCCCTGCCCCCTCCTCACCCTCAGCGACTTGGTTATAGTTGTTCTGCCTTCTGGGGCAGTCTCCTCAGAGGAAAGGAGAACTGTACTGTGCCTCCAGTCCTCGGAAGAGACCTCTTGACTACAGCAGTTTTCCACATGGAGACAACCACAAGCCAGGAGACCAAGGCCTGGCTCCACCACTGTCTCACTGTGACCCTGGGAAGGTCCTGCCCCTTTTCTGGGCCTCAGTCTCCCCATCCGTAAAATGTAAGGATTAGTCTACATCAGTATTCCTCAAAACACCAGTTCTATGGGAACCTAACTATGGATAGGAACAAAAAGGGTTCCAGGGCTAGATAAGTTTGGGAAATGCTGGATTCGGCAAAATGAAAGATGCCCCATCGTTGCAGATCTTCTCAGAACCTTTAATAAACCTCGTAGATTTCTAAATGGGGATGGTAGCATAAGGAATTTTAGAAATTTCGAACATCTCAATCTTTTCAGCATGAACATTAGAATTCTCCTTCTGTCCTTGGAGAGGCAAGGAGAAATTGATCATCACTTCTTCGAGCATTTACAGCTGTTTGGTCTTTCAGTTTTTTCCTAAACTATGAATAGTCCTGGTAAGGTCTTGGGAGTAGGATGAGGGGCACCTTAAGGGTTTTGAGAGACCTTAGAAGAAGGGTTTGGGGGAAGTGTTCCGGTCCTTCAGAATCTGCATTCAAATTCCCATGTGTATAGTTTGTACACTTTCTGGAGTGGAGGGGCATAGGGTCTATAGCATTCTGTGAATTTTTGAAGGTATTTGTACCCCAAAGATGGTGACCCACTGCCTTTAGACTCTTACCTTGGTAGAAAGGAAGCTTGACTATGCAGGAGTCTGGATGTGAAACAAACCAGGTGGGACTTTGCTGTCTTACTGGGAGTCAAGGCAGTGGGAACAGGAAACAGAAATGACAGGGAGGTGGGCAGAGGTTGGGGACAAGGAGAGAGATAAGCAGCCCCTCCATCCTGAGCAGGCCTTGGCAACCCCCAACGTCTTCCCTGGTCCCTCTATGAGGGCTCCTGAAACTCATGCCCTGGTTCTTAGGTATGCAACATAGCTCCTGAATATTCATGTTTGTGGCAGGGACAAAACGACGGCTGTCTCAGAAAGGCTTCATCTCTCACAGGTCAACAGGGCTCCATTTATGAAATTGTTGCTTCAGGGCACCAATGTCCTGAAAGTATGGGTCTCTTCAAAGCCAGACACTTCCTCTCACTTCTTCAGAGACACCAGGGCCTCTGTCCCGGACTCTTTCCACACAAACTGGAGAAGGATGTTGGGAAGCTGAGAAATGGTTGCAAGAAACCACCTCCTCATGACAGAAGCGCAGCCTGCACACTTGGCTGTGTCCCGAGGCCATAGGGGCATTCTTGAGGTGACCGAGAGAAGGTTCTGGTGGAACCAGGACCTGGAGGTGTGAAGTCTGGACCCACAGAGGGAGCCCGTGGCTTTCACTCAGAAGCTGAGTTCTAAAGTTCACCATTCTGGCCGGCTGCTGTCCTTTGATCACTGGCCTTTGAAACAGAATACTAATCATAAGTCTATACATTATTATTTACCGGCCGTCTGAGGGATTAGAATTCTCTGGGCTGGTAGGGCCTCCTGACCGCTCACACGCATGACTCCGAGGAGGGTGGTTTCGGCGGTTGTCACAGGGGAGAGCAGAACTGTGTGCTGGTCACAAAAGCTCTTTTCTTTCCTTTCTCAGGTATCTTCTGAAGTATATGCGTGTCTCCACCCTGCAGATAAGAATTTGCCAGGGAGTTTGCTTTCAGAACCTGGTTCAAAGGGGGATAGAGAAAGGAGAGGCCCCAAAGCCAGCTAACAACATTCATCAGGAATCCTTTAAATTAATTTAAAACGCTGAGTCATACAGGCCCATCAACATTGCATAACAGCCATTAAAGTATTAGTATTACTTTGGGGGGCACTTTATTATGCAACGCTGTGGTAAATCTCCTCTGGGCCTTTTTTTTTTTTTAATTCCCCAAAAGACTTGCCGTTTGCAAGTTTATTTTCAACTGGGTTGAGTCTGTTGTTCCGGCCTCCTATTCAGCCTTTCGCCTCAAAGCAAGCGTCGTGGTCCTTGTGAAAGTTAGTATCTAACATTAAAACCCTGCTTGATATTTTAAAAACACTTTGAATCATGTCCGAAAACAGAACCACCAATCCATTCATTTAACAAGGGTTTACTGAGAGTAAGCTCTGTATTGTCTTTTCTGGGTAAAAGCAGGGGGTGGATATAAATTTTCCTCACGTGTAAAATAGGAAGGGTCATCCTTTTTTTTTTTAAGATTTTATTTATTTGACAGAGAGATCCCAAGTAGGCAGAGAGGCAGGCACACTGAGCAGAGAGCCTGATGCAGGGCTTGATCCAAGACCCTGAGATCATGACCTGAGCTCACCCACTGAGCCACCCAGGTGCCCCAGGAAGGCTCATTCTTGAGGCAGGTTGGTTAGGAGCAGGGAATCCTGGACCCAGACTGCCTAGCTCTGAGTCCCAGCTTTGTCACTTAGTAGCTGTGTGACTTCTGGCAAGTCACTAACCACTCAGAACCCTCGGGCTCCTTCACCTGAAAACGGAAGAGGATAATGGTATTGACCTCCCAGAGCTGTTGGCAGGATTAAATGACTCAGTAGATATAATGTACTTGGAAGACTGCCTGGCCCTGACCAAAGGTAAGTGAAGATGATACATTGTTAGGATTGTGTTTGTTGATGACTGCTTGCTTGTGCATGGCCCAGACTATTTACGGCCACATTTCAGCCTCCCTTGAGGCCCTGGCCACATGGCTGAGTTCTAACCCATAGGATATGGGGGCAGTTGGAGTTGCCAGCTCCAAGTCTGACCTAGGGAAACCTTCCACTTGGAACTTTCCACCTCTCCCCTCCGGCCCTGGCTATCTCAGTGCAGACCAACTTGCCCCACTGCGCCACCCCCCGGAAGCCACATGTGAAGAGGGCATGGCCACGAGGTGGAGGGGACCATGATTCCCGGCCAACCACATGGAGAAGGGCTGCCTGCTCTCACACCCAATTTGGACGTCGTCTGAGCAAAAAATAAACTTCAGAAGTGCTAAGCAGTGCCTTCTGAGGGCAGCTGAGTTCCTAGCGCAAGGCCCTGGGCTAGGTTTGGAATGTGGTGAAGACCTAGACGTCTCTCCTGAGGGGCTGAGCCTTGGTGTGAGTATTTAGTTGTTTGACTCCGAGTTTCTGATGTTATCTGGGTAACCGAACCAAAGGACGTCCAGTTCTCTGGCTGGGGACAAGAGCTTGCATGTCCAGCAGGGGCTGGCCCGGTATCTGGCAAGTTCCCTGCAGACAGCTGCCCTGGCTGGTCTCCTGGGCTCACTACTCTTGCTTTCTATACCATGCGTTTCTGCCCAGACGCCGCAGGGAGCTCTTCCCATTCGCCAGGATGTACACCATTTTGGTCCTCGGATCTTGGTCTTCTTCCGTCTTTCCAAGCCATGGGAATTAGCAGGAATGTTTGTACAGGAGCCTCCAAAGTGTGCAAAGTGAAACTTTTCCCTCATTAAAACCCCTAAGCACAGGCTAGAAGGATGCTTATCATGCGGAACTGACTTCTGGTCGGGGGCGGGGGTACTTGCGGGAACGCACCTGGGTGGGAGATGCATCCGTCCCTGCTGGTGGTCCCAGCAGCATTTGGTGGTTCCCCTTGTGGCAAAGCCACACTGCCTTTGACGAAAATCTCTGGTGCTCTATCTGTCCTTCTCGCTCTCGGCACTTGTCATCTTACTTCTGGCATAATTGTCATTTCTTCCCATGTATTCAGGCCCTTCCAGAGATGCAGAGAGGCTGGGGCTTCTGAGGCTTGAGCCATTAGAGAGAAATAAAAAAAAATATGAAAATAGGGCACATTCCCAGGAAAACAAAAACCCACGCTGCTCTCGCCTTTGGCTGTGCAGTCCGCTGATTGTAAAGGAAAAATCTGGCTTTTGTGCAATGTCATGGCTCCTACTGAGCACAGAGAGGGCCAGTCCAGCAGCAGACAATTTAGCAAGGGTCTAAACCAGAGGCACCTTTTGAGCCAGGTCCCTTGCCAAATAGCCCTTTCTCCTGTCCCTGGTGGCAAGCTCTCTCTGCCCTACCTCTGCTCTCAGACCGACAAGAGCTGAGTGACCAGAGGGTTGACGAGTAGAGGGTACTTGGTAATCCGTGCCCTGGAGGGGAGGCTTGGATCTGTGAGTCACCACCTGGGGCATCTTGGACAACTCTCTTGTTTTCCTTGAGTCCCCACTCCCCATTGGTGGTGGAGGCCTGCAGCTGTCCACTGAAACCCCCTCCTCTGCTCCCACCATCACAGAATTGTCCCGGGGGTCTGCTGCCCAGCTGAGCATTTTCTAGTCTTCATGGGTTAGATATGGTCCTGCGACGAAGCTTCCACCCACAGAATCTGAGAAGTGAGTGATACAGACTGGGGCTTACGACACTGGGCACTCCTCCTCCTTCCTGTTGGCTGTAACTCGGAGCAGTGGTCAATCAGCTTCAACTGTGTAGCAGAGGATCATGCCCTAGGAGATGGCAGAGCCACAACGTGACAAGAGCCTGGGTCCCTGCGTGGTGATGAGGTGCCAAGCCACCTTACCAACCTGGACAGCTCTAGGCGGACTCTTGTATGAAAGGAACTGCTCGGCCTTTAAGTCATGCTAGTGATGGACTTCCTGGACACAGTAGCTTCCTCTGCACTCTCACTGATGTATGCTTCAGAGGCTTGTGGCATGGGAAGATATTGAAGCTTGGAGCGATATGCAGTTAGGTGCTCAGTAAATGTTTTCTGAGTGGTGAACAAAGCAATTTGGTTATTTTCATATTTCAATCCAAGGGCTCTGAGAATCAGGCTTGCAAAGCATGGAGCAGCTGTATGGGTTGCATTAGGAGACCCCAGGTCTGGTGTAGGTAAGTGTCTTTCCTCCTCTGATCAGCCTGCACTGGGAGTCCCCACCATTAGCCAGTCACCAGGAGATGGCCCAGGCAGGACATAGTGCCATGACATGTAGCCTTCTGTCTCCACTTAAAACTAATTTATTCAACAAGCTAGTTGGCACGCCCTTCAGGACGAGTCTCTGTGACATGCTGTCATGGAAGAATGGTCTGGCTAATGGGCAGAAGACCCGGTTCAGACCCCAGCTATTCCTCTAACTCCTTGTGCGAGCTTGAGCAGGCCACTCCAGTATGAGGGACCTTGTAAAGGGGGGACTCTAATTCTTGTTCTGCCTCCTCCTCGAGGCTATTATGGGAATCAAAAGATGCAGCGAGGGTGAAAACCCCGTATATGACAGATGCTGATAGGAGCAACACGATGGGTCGAGTCATATGTGCTGAGTGAGGGCCAGGTATGCTTTCTCTTCCTTCCATGAGCATTTATTGAACACCCACTATATCCAGGTCGTGAGCATGGTAGATGTGGTTCCTGTCTCTACAGAGCTTAGAGTCTGGGGAAACTATACATAAGGAAAGAGGTCATTACAATATGGTCTGATGAACTATTTGATAGAAATACAAGGCACCATAAAAGCACAGAAGGTGGGGGTCTTAACTCAGACTTCAGTGGTCCTGCAAGTTTTCTCGGAGGTCATGATATCTTCCTCAAGATTGGAAGCAGAAGAGTTAGCCAGGTGTCTTAGTTCAGGTTGTTCTAACAATAATACCATAGAATAAGTGGCTTATCAACAACAGACATTTATTTCTCACAGTTCTGGAATCTGGAATGTCCAGGATCCTGGTGCCAGCAGATTTTGTGTCTGGAGAGGTCCATTTCCCAGTTCCTAGACAGCCATCTTTTTGTTGTGTCCCTACGTGGCAAAAGGAGAGAGGGACCTCTCTGAGCCCCTTTTATAAGGGCACTGATCCTATTAATAAGGCCCCGCCTCCAAATGCCATCTCATATGCAGTTTGGGGGGAACACAAACATTCAATCCATAGTGCCAGGTGAAGGGGGCTTTGGAGGTAGGAAGGCATGTTCCAGAAAGATGGGACAAAGGTTACCCCTGAAGAACAAGAAAGGGATTCTGAATGGCTAGAGCCTGGAGTGAGAGGAAAGGAGTGATGAAGGATGGGGTTCAAGGGGCCATGAGAGTCTGGAGCAGTGTTCACCACCCTGGTTGTGGCCCAGCACCCACTCCCCAGGGCCAAAAAGCTCCCCAGGTGAATTGAATGTGCGGCCAATGTGGAAAACCCCGATTAGATCATGCAGGATCCTATATCAAGCTAAAGAGCTGGAAGTCTATGCTGAGAGCAACGGGGAGTCTCTGAGGGTTTCATGGAAGAAAGGGACATAATCAGATTTTTCTTCTTTGGCAAGAATACTCTGGTTGCTGAGTGGAGACAGGAATGTGATGGATAGGCTACCCTTTGAGATACTGGTTAAGATCAAGAGAGACACAGAGCCTGTGGTGTCCATGGTGATGGCAAGAAGTGGACCCACTTGAGGTCCTAGTGGGGACAGCCTGAGGCAGGAGAGAAAGAGCTGGGAGGATCAGGATGAAGCCCAGGTTTTTGATGTGGGCAATCCCCTAAACACACAGGTCTGCATTCCTGGGAAGGCTCCAGCTCTGGCCTTCTGAATCAGCAGCAGAGAGCAAATCATGCCATCCAGGGAACTGATGAGCTCTCCTGGGCAAGAGAGAAAAGAGTGAGGAAGACAAGCCCAGGACAGAAGCCCAGAGGGCTGAGGGAAGAGCTGGTCAGAGAAGGAAGAGAAAACCCAGAAGCACGCACCCTCCAGAAAGTTATGGATGTGACTATCAATGGAAAGGTGCGTTCAAGCGTGTCAAATTCTACTGAGATGTGGTCACAGGTCACTGGTGACCTTGGCAGTGAAGATGAATGGAAACTTAGGGTGGCACAAAGGGATCATGAGAGGAGGCACCACCCAACAGAGGCAACAACTATACTTTATCTTCTTCACATTGTAGCCAAAATGTGTTTATTTATTCATTCCCTAAATATTTATTAAGCACGTAATGTGCTGGGCACTGTGTTCAGAGCTGTGGATAAGACAGCAAGTCCTTGAGCCTCTTGCTCGCCAGCAGGAGACAGATATTCTCACTCATATTATAGGCTGTGTCATGGCGATGCACAGCAGCGGCTTTGCAACATGCAGGACCAGGGAGTGGGGAGGGGCAAGCAGGAAAGGTCCTAACAAACAGGGTAGACGGATGTGAGGTCCGTACGGTGGTTCTCACTGGGGCTGTCCACTGCAGGAGCTCAGATCTCAGCCAACAGAGGAAAAATGGAACTATAGGATATCCTGGGGGTTTGGTGGGACCCTGGGACTGGCTTTGGCCAATGAGTGGTGGGTAACGGTGAGCATGTGGGTAGTGGTGGCCAGCATGCATATTCCCTTGCCAGTGCAAGATCCTCCAGAAGGCTCCCTCTGGCTTGGCGAACTGTCAGGTTTCAGACTGTGGCTGCTCCCAGGTACCTGTGTAGCTGCCCCCATGACAGCATACAGGTAAGAAAAACTGTTTAACCTTTATGCATCTTAGGTTCCTTGGCTGGAGTTCTATAAGTTAGATCAACGAAAGACAGATTAACAAGAGGAAGACAAGCAGAAGTTTATGAACACATGCATCGTGAGTATACACAGGAGCCCTCGGTAATGGGTAACTCAAAGGGGTGATGAGAAGTCGGGCTATTGCATCTGAACAAAAGAACAATACTTTTTTTTTTTTTAAAGATTTTATTTTTGTATTTGAGGAGGAGACAGTGAGACAGAGGATGTGAGGAGAGAAGGTCTGAGGGAGAAGCAGACTCCCTGTGGAGCTGGGACCCTGATGTGGGACTCGATTCCGGGACTCCAGGATCATGACCTGAGCCGAAGGCAGTTACTTAACCAACTGAGCCACCCAGGTGCCCCAAGAACAATACTTTTTTTTAGCGAAGTGACAAGACAAAGGAGAAAAGACGGAGCTTCTAGGGGTGGCAAATTGTGAAAAGGCAGATATATAGTGGAAGATAAGGGCTAGTTTTAGCCAAATTTGTTAGAGAGATCCCTCTGGGCCTGTCTCTGGGCTGATAAGGATCTAGAGTTGTCATCATGATTAACCAGGAAGGCCTGGTAGGTGGTCGGGTGGGGGGGGGTACCTTTACAAATTTATGTCCTGCTTTTACATAATAGGGGAAGGGCAGAGGGTTTTTCACGTATCTGCTTCTTCTCATTTGCCTTCAGCTCAAAATAATCTTTATGCCAAAGTGGCATATTTGGAGCTTGCGTATTTTGCCACCCGGAAGCAAACTTTTGTTGTTTGCTACAGTCACCATTGCATAACCTAGCTCAGTGGTTCTCAAAGTGGGTTCCCTGGACCTGAGTTTCTCCTGGCAACTTGTTAGAAATACAAATTATGGGGCACTACCTTGAACTTATTGAACCTAACTCCCTGGGATGGGGCTCAGCCAGGTGAGTTTTAATACGCCTTCCAGGAGATTCTGAGGCATGGTCAGGATTGAGAACCGCCGCCCTGGCTGGTGCTGACTGCCTCCAGCCATCTGAAAGGCAGAGCAAGAGGAATTAAAATCTATGGAGAAGGTCATTCTAGTAAACTTGAAAAAAAAAAAAAAAACAAGTAAGAAGAATTAAATGGTGAAGTTCTCCCCACCACAGGAAAGAATTTTTAAGAAAAAAAATATTGTATCTATCCCCACAGACTGAACCTTCCTATCAAAACAGCCACAACCATCTGGCATTATGAAGAGTCTCCCAACTATGTCCCATCAGAGGAAAGCAGCGTCACGGAGGGGATACTCCGAATCTGGCGGCATTGAAGGCAGACCAAGGGCCGGAGATAAACCCAGACATGCATTTCCCATTCATTCCCATGGCCTTGCTGACTTAGAAAATGCTCCTGAATGCTTTGAATCGGAAAGGTACATAAAACCCAATTCTCTCTTCTGAGGGGTGAGTCATTAGGGCTGGAGTGGAGACTATTTGGTAACGGGGACTATTTAAATGAAGCAAAACGTACAATTCAAAGGAATTGCTTTTTAAACTGTCAAAGAAGAAGAATCCATTTGTGCATATGGAATTATTCCAAGTATTCTAACTATTAACTGAAAGCAGGTGAAAGCTGTCAAAGAAAACAATGTTCTAGAAAAGAGCCCACTAAACGTTTAAAGGCAGACACCTGAGGACTCCTTTGGCCAGTTTCAGATTCAGACACTTGTTTTAAACCGCCCTAGGTGGGCTCCACGGAGGGAAGTTTGAAGAAAACATTAAATCTTAGTAAGCAGATGCCATTTTGTTTCTTGGAGTTGTTTTTAATCAATGTGACCTTGTCTTATGGATAGAACAACAGCATATTAACATTTTAACTTTTTCCTTCGGCTTCCATGTGATCGAAGGCTCTTGGCTAGCTTTCTAAAGGATGCATTTCACACATTCTAGGGGTTTCTATTTGCTATTGAAATGCATCTGTGTACAGTCAAGTCAATGAAAGGAAAATTCTTTTTATCCCTGGCAGACAAGCTCAGTAACAGTCACCCATATGGAGCAGAGGCCTTAATGGCAGGTAAAACATCTCTACGGACCCCATGGAGGGAGCCCTGTGCTGTTCTATAGGAGACCAACACCGGCCTTTTCCATTTCATTTCCTCAAGGGGTTTCCACTGCAATTAGTCTCATGTTCATGCCTTCACTATCTTTGTAGGCACTGAAACGGGGCTGCTGAAAAATAATTAGTGCAATTTCTCCCTTTCCTGGCCCTCTAGGTACCTCTTGTGTGCTACTGCACTAGACTAACACACACACCGTTATCCCTGCTTAGACCAAGATGAATCATGCCGATGGTGACCAGCTCGAGGCACCGAGGTACTGGGACAGGCTCAAAAGGGCCACGCTTCTCACACGGGGATGTGCACACAAATCTGCAGGAGGTCTTGTGAAAAAATGCACATTCTGACTCAGTAGGTCTGGGCTGGAACCTCAGAGCCTGCATTTCTTGCAAATTCCAGGGCACCACTCATGCCCTGGTGGGCTACATATTGAGTAGTGAGGGAATAGTGCACATTCTGCAGAACAGTGACTTTTAGAACTGATCTATTAAATAGAGGTTTAGTGGAGGGTCTGGCTCCCCTTTGATTTAGGGTTCCTTGAAAGCAGGGACTGGATCTTACTTTTTTTTTTTTTTTTTTTTGCTTGTTTTGTTTTGTTCTCTGGATGGCACTTGGCACGGGTCCCTGCTCACGGTGGGTGTGTATTTATTTAATTAAACAGACCTGGCCTTGTTCCAAAAAGGATTTTTGGTGGACTTAACCCCTAGCAGGTCCTAACTAGGTGAGTGCTGAACTGGCCTGGGAGGGGAAGGCAGTCCCAGGGTGCAGTCACAGATCGTCTGGGCTGAGACCCTTGCACCTGGATTCCTCTCCAGCTGCTCCTCTTCTGTAATTCTCCCTCCTGCCCCATTTTTAAAAGCAGTTTACATCAGAGAGTCGATCAGAGACAAGGAGGAAAAACCAAACCAAGCCAAAACAAACCAGAGTGCCTGCGAAGCGGTAAGGCTGCAGAACACCGAAAGCTCAACTCTGGTCGACGGGGCGCGGAACTCTGGGGTTTCTCCCGCTGCCAGATCTGGAGCGTTTTGCACGTCGGCGTTGCGCCCCAGCCGTCGGCTCCCGCCCCCTACCCCCGCCCCCCCGCCCGCCTCGAGAGCCCTGCAGGAGCGGGTCCCGGCGGGCGCGGGCGCCTGTTGGCTTGGTGCAAGCCTGTTTGTTAGCTCTGCTCGAGCAATTAATCTTCTCGTGCATCTCCCGCCCCGGGTGGAGGGGAGGCGGGGCGGGGGGGTGCTCGGGTCGCCTCGGGGGTCGTGGGGAGCCTGCACAGGAGCGGCCGCGCGACAGAAACCCCTTGTTCCGAAAGTCCCTGCGTTGTCAGAACCCGTTCCTCGCTGCAGCGGCCTCGGAGGGTAGAGAAGGGATTGTTTGGGCTCCATAGGGGAGGGAGGAGGGCGATTATATTGGTCAGTAGTTGAGCCTCACGGGGGGAGGGAGGAGCGCACGGGCGAGTGCGCCCTCGGGGAGGAGTACACGTGCTGAGGAGGGGGGTGAGAGGCGGGCGAGAGGGGAGGAAAAGGGAGGCGAGAGCAGCGGGCGGGAGGCGCCACGGCCTCGCAGACGCAGGCGCCGGCAGCCGGAGAGAAAGTTCCCGGGGAGAGCTCGCCCCCGGGAGGGCTGACGTCTAGGCCCTTCGCGCCGCGAGGGTCGCAGGTCCCGTGGGGGCCAGCCTGCCTTCTTCCCGCGCGCGCCGGGCCGCCCGGGCTTGGCTCGCCGGGAAGCAGGGGAGCGGTGCTGTTGGGCGGCCGCCGCCAAACTTGGAGGGGGAGAATGCTGCGAGTGGGAGCGGCGGCTCGGGGCGTGGGGGCGCACTGAGTGCTCCCCGCGGGCGCCCCCGGGCGCTGCTGCCGGGGCTGCAGACGGACGAGCGCGCAGAGGCTGAGCGGGCAGGTAGCGGCTCCGGCGCCGGGACTGCGCCAGCCCTCCGAGCCAGGGCCGCCAGCGCCACCGTGCCGGCGTTGTCTCCTCGCCCCGGAGCCATGGTGCGCGGAGCGCGCACGCCGCGCGCGGGACTCTGAGCTCCCGCTGCGCCGCACGCCCCCACGTCCCTTCCCGGGGCCTTTCCCTGCCGACCTTGCCCGCGGGCCATGAAGCTTTGGCCGGGAGCCTCTCGCCTCTGAGCGTCGCGTCGCCCGCTCCAGCCCCAGCGCCCCTCCGCCGCAGCTAGCACTCCGGCCGCCGAAGCTCCCCATCCTCTCCCAGGGACGGCGCCCAGGCGCTCCAGGATGGCCCTCCGCGGGTCGCTCCGGCCGCGCAAAGTTCGCAGGAGGCGAGAGATGCTGCCGCAGCAAGTTGGCTTCGTGTGCGCGGTGCTGGCCCTGGTGTGCTGTGCGTCCGGCCTCCTTGGCAGCTTGGGTAGGTGCCAGTGCGGGCCCGCCCCGGGAGTTGAGGGGCTTGGGCTGGGAAGCCGCCGGGTAGCTCCGAGATGTCTCCCCTTCCTTCCCCGTCAGGCTGGTCCCAAGGGTTCATCCAGCCAGGTCCCCTCCCCACCCGGCAGGTAGAGCGCACCCGGGAGGGACGACATCGACGCTTTGAGCTGTGGCGCTCGTTTCCCTGAGCTGCGCGCGGCCCCTGGGGGCTCGGGACGCGGCTGCAGGTCTGTGTTACCAAGATGAAAGCCTGAACATCGGGCCCCTCCGTGCCAGAGTTTTGTCCCCAGAGTGTGTGGGGGAACGGGCGGCGCAGAGGCGGGGTGCAGGTGTGAATTCTCGTAGTCTGGGTCGGATCGAACTGAGTGGTCCGCTTTCCAATTTTGTGGAACCGAGACTTGGTGCGCTGCGTTTCAAGAAAACCCAGATACCGAGGCTGGGAGCTGAGTCTCAGTCTTCCCCTCGCCCCTGCCAAAGGAGTGTCCTGGGTGTCCGGATGCATCCTTTCCAAACCCTAAAATCGCCCGGGGGGCAGTCCCCTCGGGAGGTTGCTGCCGGGTTTCAGCATCGCTGAACTCCTCTTAATCCCCAAGGTAGGAGAGCTCTGGTGTCTGGAACCACAATTCACACTCCTTCATCCGAGACCCAGGGATTTGGGAGTCCCTTAGGATATGCAGATTTGAGGTGGAGAGAGAAAGAAACTTAGGGGAAAAAATCTGTTTGGGGGTGGAGTGGGGGATGTGAGCCCATGTGGAATGTGCAGAAGACCTTCGCTTTGCTAACACTCCCAGTGTTAGCTGGACACTGTGGACCTTTTACTTCTTCACATTTAAAAAAATGAAAGAAATCCAGGCGACTTAGCAATCTGGACATGGAGATAAAGCAGGGGGTGACTTTCTGAGCAATTAGGGACAATCTGAAGATTTTTTTGTGGTGATAAAATCAGGTGGAACTTGATTCAACTCTTAAAAATAAAACTAACTGCATTTCAAGACCCTGACTTGTGATTTGAGGCTAGAAGTTCAAAGCATAGCTCTTTACAACAGAAACCCAGAAAGGTTATTTGAACATCTTAACCTGGAGCTTTGCAACTGGGCAAGCCAGGGTATTTTTTCCCCTCAGTTACACACCAGAAATAACAAAATACTTAGAGGCTCTTCAGTGTCAGCATTACAGAAGAGGTATTATTACCCAGCAGAAGCTGTGTGCACATCAAGAGGGGTAAATGAATACTGTGAAGCTCTTAAAGGGAGACTCATTCGTATTGGCTGGATCAGGAGTTATTAGGAGTTGAACTGTGTGAGGTCATTGGCATCCACATCTCTGCTCTCCCTCGTTCCTCTGTGGCCCTTGGACCAGCAGAATTAGCATCGCCTGGGAGCTTGTGAGGACCGAATCCCAGGCCCCAGCCCAGACCTACTGAAACAGAATCTGCATTTTGACAAGGTCCCCAGGTGATTTCTGTGCACATTCAAGGGTGAGAAGCTCTGGGCCCGACCATCAGCTTTCTCCAACTATTTGCTCAGCTGATAGCCATGTATATGTAGTGCCCCTGGGGGCAGGGACATAGGAGCATGTTTACTGGACAAGAACTTCATGGTGACCTATCTAAACCCTTGTTGCATCTGTGAGGGGCTGAGCGCACTTGGCCAAGGTCATGGGCTGATGCATCTGGGACTAGAAACAATGGACCAGATCGAGGAAACTGATCACTGTGTGTGAAGCAGGTGACACTATGCTTCCAATCGTTGCATTGCTCCCAACAGGTGGCTCTGAATAGTCACACAGGGCTGTTGCTGGGGTAGCCAGATACAGAAGTGTAAGGTCATTGGAAGAATGCAGGCACTGTATGGCCCTAATGGTATTTGTGACTTATTTCCCAATACAGGGCATAAAACAGCTTCTGCTAGCAAACGTGTTCTACCAGACACATGGAGAAGTAGAAGGCTGATGGCACCCGTGAATGGGACTCAGACAGCAAAGAATTGCACAGATCCTGGTAAGAAATCCATCCCTCCCACTCCTTGCCTTAAGGCATTTGGCCTGGAGATGCTGTGTCTGTGGACATTACAGCCAGAGCTGAGAAAGGTGGTTTGGTGAACCTGAGTGGGGAAGGATAGCTATAAGGCGTAGACAGGTAACTCACAGGCATTAATCAGTTGTGCTGCTAAGCAACTCAAGTACTTTCTTTACCCAGCAACGGAAAAGGTCACATTGGTGAGTTTTAAAATTTCATCTTTTTGTTCTCACAATGCTCCTAAAGGCTCTGTCTTTCCCCTGCTGTCTTGATTTTGCTTGCCTGGGTGTCTGTTTTCTTTCCCTTTTGGTCACGGTCTCCATCTGATGGAACTCGAGAGACAGCAAGCCCAGCTGCTCTTGCAGATGGCCCTTTGGGATGACCCACCCACCAGGGTCGAGACAGGCCTGGGCACCTGCAGGGGTAGGATGCTGGGGAGTGCGAGGGTCCTCTGTCTGCGATGGGAGTTCCCAGGGTGGATTCTGCTGGCCGTGGGAGGCGGCCTTGCTTTTCCCCTTCAGAATTCGCTAGAGGGTCGGAGGCTGTAGGGACCCAGAGATGACCTCTTATGTGTAGAAGATTCTCAGGAATGTGTCAGCAAGCGGCGAGGTCAATGGAAGCTGCCCAAGCCTTAGGGCAGTCCTAGGCTGGAGCTCTGACCCCAGCACCTGGAGGTCTTTGTGGGAAGGATCCAGTGGGAGGAAGCATTCAGAAGCCCCCGAGAACTTTGAGGTCTTACCGTAGATGGGTACCACTTGGCTCTTCCACTGCATTGCCTAGCAAGTCACAGCATCTTTCTGGGTCTGTTTTCCCACCTGTGGAATGGGCAGAATAGTACTTCCTCTTCTGGGGTTTTTGGGGGAAGTCTGCTAAGGCCCTGTATGGGGCTGGGTGTGAATGGGTTTGGAAACCCCAGTTTCGATGGCTGCCTTCACTTGTGTTCATAGGCAGGTCTTCTCGGCATTCTGCAGGTCAGGAGACCTCCAGGGGAAGACATGAGCTGCTCAAAGTCATTGTCTTGTAAGTGGTGAAGCACTGGAACCGAAGTCTGTGTGATTAAAACATTTGGTTGATTCTATGGGCGTAAGGAGGACAGGGCTCTCCCTCAAAGCTTGTCTACCACACCATCAACTCCCCCTGCCCTCAGGATGCCTTCTGAGAAGGTCTTGTGGGACACGGAGGGTAGGTGAATCCAGGCTGGCAGAGAAGCTGCCGGATTCCCTTTGAACTTGGACCACCTCTTCCTGAGAGACTCCTGGTGAGTGACCTGACAAGCAGTGCGCTCACCCCGTCCTTTGACCTCCCTCAGACACCTTTTGTTACCGGAAGTGGTGGAGGCATGGCTGGACTGACAGGAGACCTGTGCAAGGCCGGAGGCTGACATTGGGGTCCACATCCTCCAGGGACCCCAGATGTGAGGATCAGCACCATCTGGAGTGGGGGGTCTGGGGACGCTTTGCTACGCTGGGTCAAGAATCTGGGGTAGTGTAGCTTTGGTTTCTGGCTCACTGGTGCCCTCACCTTGGGCAGGCCCTGCCCTCCTCCTCTAACTTCTCTCACCTGTAGTCTGGCTGCATTGGCTTAGGGCCCTGTTTCTTGGGATAAATTCTTGTGTGCTCCTCGTTGCCCCATATCGTCAGTGCATTTTCTCATCAAAAATTATCCCACTGACTGTGGAGCAGTCAGTCCTATTGGGCAGGAGGACTGGGCCTTGTCCCCTTACAGAGAGGGAAACAGAGGGAAATTCGCACTATCTTTAGCAATAGCGAACACTTAAATTATGTTTGTTTTTTTTTAAAGATTATTCATTAGAGAGCATGCGTGAGAAAGCATAATTAGGGGGAGGGGAGTGGGAGACGGAGAAGCAGACTCCCCACTGAGCAGGGAACCAGATGAAAGGGCTCCATCCCAGGTCCTTGAGGTCATGACCTGAGCTGAAGGCAGGCCCATCACCGACTGAGCCCCCCGGGTGCCCCTGGGTTAGGGTTTCTGTTAACTGTTTCTGGGATAGGGCCCTGCCTATAGAAGGAACTCCCTAAAGTTGGGTCGAATGATGAAATGAAAGTACATTTTGAATATGAAGCACTTTTATCCTTTCACTGTTTTTGCAAAGATGAGGCATGCAGGGCTCAGAAGTTCAGTGACTCCCCAGGACCTCTTGGCGGTCAGGTTCATCCCTGGTTCACCTGGGTCCAGCTCCCACAGCCTCCCCACTCTGTTGCACCTGCCCTAGCCTGCCTTCCCGCCTAGGCGGGACTAAGACCCAACTCCCTTCCAACCACCTGGTCCCTGGGCCCCCTTTCCAGTTTACAAGCACGTACACAGTGCACACTTGCTGTTGTGCCTCCTGCCCTGTGGTGGGCACGTGGTGGCAGCAGCGGGTAAGGGGGGGGAAATATAAACCAGCATGAGAGACGGCCCTTGTCATCAAGTAGCTTACAGTTGCGGAGAAGACTGGCTCCTAATGCAGGGAAAACTCGATGAGGAAGGAGGATGGCAGAGGTCTTGTAGTCAACAGCCCTCTGGGGGCCACCTCAGGGGCTCAGAGGAGGGTGACTGGGTCTAATGCCCTGTGTGGGGTCTTGGGGTTTAGGAGAGGCAGGCCTCAATGGCAAAGATGGAAAACTTCTCCAGAGTGGTTATAGTGAAAAGGGGAAATTTATGGGGTTAGTCACTGAACACGTGAGATCAAAGTTAAGTGTCATGACTCAGTTTCCCTCTGTCTCTGGACTCCAAAGTCCCCCAGTGTGAGAAGGTTACCACACTCTCCGAAGCTCCAGCTTTCTGGCCTCCCAGACCTCAGAATGTGTGCCAATGGCTGAGAAGCTTTTGGGGGAGTTCCGAAGTCCTGTTGGCTTGGGGCCCATGCCCGCCCCCTCTCAGCTACTTGCTGGTGCCGGGGGAGGGCTGGGTGTGGGCCGGCTGAGACCTGAGTCTCAGGTTCTACCTCTGGAAGGCGCCGGCACTTGATTCGTTCTCACTGTTCACCTAGAGAGTCCCGTCCTAGGGCTGCTGCTTCAGTAAATGTGGATCAGAGCTTCCTCCCACTTAGAGTTTCAGGGTGGGACCGAGGGTGACCCCCACTGGCTGTCCTCTTCTCTACAAGGGTCAAGGAGTTGCCCATGAAGAACCATAGGGGGGTTCTTATGTCCTCTCAGGGTTCTGCTCTGTGTCCGTCCCACCTGAGGTCTAGTAGATGAGGTCTTCAAGGGACGTGAGAAGACGGAGCTTTAAGAATTTCCTGGGGTTCTCCCTCTCACCTTCTCCTCGCTCATGATCTCTCTCACTGTCTCTCTCTCAAATAAATAAATAAAATCTTAAAAAAATTTTCCTGGGGTGTCAGAGCACTGTGGCCTACAGTGCCCCCATCCCCTGCCGCAGTCAGCATTCAAGTCCATCCATGTTTTTATAAGAATGTCTGGGGTGGAGACTGTGTCTTCTTTTCTGTAGCCTCTGAGTGTTCCTCCTCTCCTGTGAGAGGAATGGCTTCTCCTGTGGAAACCTGCAGGACACCTTGCGCTCGTCATCCCGGAAGGCTCAGTGTGGAAAATGGGCTCTCCGCTCCGCCTGGGGGCCCTTCCCCAGGTCTTGCTGGTTGGTGTTCCCATCCCGTGATCTGTGTTGTAGCTTAAGTGCCTCCCCCTCGTCCTCTGTGTTTATGGCCTGTATCACCATCTAAAGTCACTCGCTTGTCATCCGTTCCCCTTGAGGGCTCCCTCACTCACTGCCCTATGCCCAGAAGAGTAATTCCCTAACCCTGCCCATAGCTTTCAGTCAGGGAAGAGCTTCTGAAATGCCCAGGCCCCAGCCCTGGAGTGGCTGATGTCACTGGTCTGGGCTGGGGCCCAGGAATCTGTACTTCTTAAGAGCTCCCAGGTGAGTCCCAGATGAAGCCGGGGTGACACTCACTGGGCAAGAGTCCTGCTGTCCGGGGTGGCTGGCGTCACCTGGCAGCTTGCTAGGAACGCAGAGTGTCAGGCCCACCCCAGGCCTTCTGCCTCAGAATCACCCTAAAGAGATCCCGGGGTGATACACGTGCAACCACACGCAGAGAAGCACTGGGCTGGCAGGCTGCCTGACCCTTCGGAGGACCCCGGTACGGATCTTGGTGTCAAACAAAGGCTAAGACTTGGTGTGACACAGAGATTTTCTTGAAAACCAGTTTGGGTCATTTTTGAATGTAGAGAAACTCCTTAAAAAAAATCTCCGTTTTTGACTACTGAGGTCTGAGGGAAAGTCATTAATTTATCTTCCCCTCCCAGACATCTAGGTCTCTAGGATTTAGGTTTTTATTTCATGGTTTGTGAAGAACAAGCACTACAAGGCAGAAGTGGGTCCCTCCACGTGAAGTGCATGAAACAGTGAGAGGCAGCGACCTTGAGTCTTCGGGATCTGTCTCCTCTCAGGCCGCCGTAACAAAATACTGGTGACGGCGTGTCTTAAATGACAGACCCATATTTCTCACAGTTCTGGAGGCTGGGGGACCCGGGGGGTGGTTCCTGGTTTGCAGATGGCCCCCCGCCTCATTGTGTGCTCACCGGGTAGAGAGAGCAAGAGACTCTGAGCTCTGGTCTCTCTTCCCCTTCTCACGAGGGCACGATTCCCATCATGGGGACACCCACCCTCATGACCCCTTCCAAACCTAATTACCTCTCCAAGGCCGCACCTCCAGGTCCCACCACCTTAGGAGGGGAGGGCTTCCACACAGGAATTTGGGGGAGACACAAACCTTCAGGAACCAAAGAGTTTCTGTGTACCTCTGATGGTGGCCCCTAGGATGTAGGGAGGCCACCGGGGGAGGAAGAGGGGATTTTGCAGGTGACAAACCGCTGGAGGCTCTGAAAAATGCAGATGCTGGGGCCCAGCTCCAAGCTGTGAGATCAGAGCTGGTGGTGAGCACGTTATGGGGCCAACTTTGGGGGCTTCTGGGAACCGAGCTGTTTCCCTGCCCCTCCCACCTCAAGTTCTTCCAAGATGTGCTTGTCATTGACACGTCCCACAGGGCATTCTCTGATCACCCAACCCACAGCAGCCTTCCAGTCCCTGGTTCTCTCCTTCTAGCTCTTGGCAGGCACAGTTGTGCATGTTCTAGTGTTGGTTTGCGTCCCGACTAGAAGGTAAAAGGTGAGCCGTGTTTGCTTCTTAAACCAGTGTCTGCTTCACTTTCTCCTTCTGGGGTAGTGAAGGGGGCGATGATTGCCTGAACCTCAGAGGGTTGTTAGAAATAAATGAGTCAATACCCGTGAAGCCCTTACACACATGCTCAGACGTGAGCTTTTGTTTTCATTTTTTTTTTTTCTTATCTGCTTACCCCAGACATGATACAAGGCCTATGAATTGTAGGTGCTGGAAAACTATTTGTTACTTGAATTTTATGAGGACAAGGTAAGAAGTAAGCATCTTGCCAAACGTGGTTTTCTCTCTCTCTCCTGGAAACAAATTTTTTGTTTTTTAATATTTTGAGGATTTGGGATGTTGGAGGATGGCCCACCTTGCAGAACATGTCGCTACATGGAAAAACTGTTAGTTGTTTTTTTTTTTTTTTTTTCCTCTAGACAATGAGGCATTACTTTACAGGTTGGCTGTGAAGCCGGGGTGGATACGCCTCCCCCTTCTCATACTGCCTTTCCCCCCACTGAATCAGTGGTCTGTCCTCCATGACGCCACATCTCTTCATTTGGGTTCCCAACCTCCTGTGCTCATGTTTGAAAAAAGAGAGGGGAGCTTGACCCCCTCCCCCCCCCATCGATGTTGGAGGGATTTGCTTTGTCACGTTTGGTTTTCTGCTTTTCACATATGCCTTTGGAAATGCCTGCTGGCCGTGTGTCTGCCTTTGCCCAGGCGGCTTAAACAGCAGAAATGTCGCTGCTCACGGTTCCAGAGGCTAGAAGTCTAAGGTCACGGTCCCTGCCTGATGAGGTTCTGATGGGCACTCTTACTGGCCTGGGGTCTCTGCCCTCGTTTTGCTGTGTCCTCCCGTGGCCAGGAGGGAGAGCTAGTGAGAGCTCTCTGGGGTCCCTTCCTGTAAGGCCTCTGATCCCATCAGACCAGAGCCCCATCTTCATGCCCTGGTCTAGCCCAGATGCCCTCCCAAAGACTTCATCTTCAAATAGCATTTCTGTGGGGCTTAGGGCTTCAGCATAGGCATTCAGGGAGTCCACAGAAGGAAGGCTGGGAAGAGAGGGCTGCGGGGAGAGCGGGCGCTTGAGAGTGATCTGCAGATGGAGGTGGTTCCTAGACTTTCAGGAGAGCAGAGGAGTGGATGTGGGCGCTAGACGGAGCCTCTTCTGTGGTCAGGCTGGCTCTGATCTACCGTCACCTTTTGTTCTGCACCAAGGCTGATGCGTGGCCACAGTGGGAGGAGGGGGTGAGGTGGAGGCAGTGGGGCGGGCCGTCACACAGGAGTTGGCGGGGAGGCTGGGTCGAGAGGAAATGAGGTTACTGAGCAGGTGGGTGCCTCAGTGGGTCTCTGCAGGTGCCCCTGTGTGGGGAGCAGAGGTGCAGAAAACATGAGAAAGCAGGGGTAGGAGGAGCGGACCTAGAGCTGCGAAAAGTACATCAGGATGTGGGTGTGGAGGGGCGGTGCTCCCAGGGACACCATGCAGTGTCTGGATTCCGAATGGGTGTCTGTTTGCTGCTTCAGCAGGCTCAGCCTCAGGAGATAAGTGGCACATTGGAAGTTTTCAAGTTGTTATGTAAAAGCAAACACCGACTGGGAGAAGCGAGAATTGAACTCGCTACTGTGGGCAGCCAGCTCACTGTCTAGTTACGGTCTAGGAGTGTGTGTGTTGGGGGGGACAGTGCGTGGGAAGAGGAGTTTCAGCCCGAGGAATGTGTTTTCTGGGTGGGGCAACCTCCAGAAAGCCAGGTGGCTTCTTGGGGAAAGTGCCACCAACCACCTTGGGACAGTGATAGATAGACTTGCCTGAGCCCCCGGCCGGATCCCAGAGGGAGGCCAAGGAAGATGGCAGCCTGTCATCTGTGGGATCGCTCTTTGCTTTTGGGTGGCTTTGCGGGGGTGAGGGGCAGGGATGTTCTACGGGGGATCGCGTAGCTTAGTGACCAAAGGTCTGGGTTCTAGTATTGGCTCTACCTGCAGCAGCCAGCAAGGGCGCCTCTCCCAGCAAGCACCAGCCCTTTCTTGGAGAAGAGAGTTGGACGTGATGAAGGCAGGTGTGTGGGTGTGAGTCCCAGCTCACCCTGCCGGCCGGCTCTGTGACCTGTTACATAAGCTCTCTAAGCTGCAGGGTTTCTCTTTTGCAAATCGAGGATAGCAGCAGTCCTTACCTGCCTCACTGGGCTGCTGCAGGACTGAAACCACATGATGTGTGGGGGTATTGAGTATGTGAGGTATACCTAGTACAGGAGCACTGGCGTCGTCGCCATGGCTACCCCAAGCATACCCCATACTGGGTGCTGTGCTAAGTGCTTTCCCTGCTCCTCGTAACAGCCCTTTAAGTGTGTGCTCTTAGTATCCTCATTTGGCAGATGAGGACAGGAGACCCAGAGAGATTAAGTAATAGCCCAAGGTCACCTGGGCAGCAAGAAGAAAGGCCAGGTGTGTGTGTGTGTGTGTGTGTGTGTGTGTGTGTGTGTGTGTACACATTTAATTATCAGACTACATTTTGGAGCAGTGTTAGGTTTACAGAAAAATTGAGTGGAAAATAGAGTTCCTACATGAATCCCTCCCGCCCCAGCTTCCCCTATCTTACGTTAACATGGTACAATTGTTGCAATTGATGAGCCAGTATTGATATTATTATTAATTAACATCCATAGTTTACATCAGAACTCGCTTTGTTTGTACTCTGAATGAGTTTTGATAAATGTACAATGACCTGTGTCTACCATTACAGTATCCTACAGAATGGTTTCACTGCCCTAAATGTTCCCTGTGGAGCCTTTGAAATTGAATGGCCTGAATTATGAGCCTATAATTATCAGTGGATGGGTGGAAAGAGACAACTTGGAGATGAGGCCTCCCATCGTAACTTCTAGTCTCTGTCTGGGCACTCTACCATCTGGGTACCCCTCTGAGAAATGGGAACGCCTGTTCATTGCAATAGCAAGCATTGGGGTGGGCCCTGCTTCTTGGTCTGATTCTAATACTGATTTGTTTGCAATCAAAGCTCCCCCCGGCCTTTTTTTGAGAAATAATTGATGTATATCACTGTAAAAGTTTAAGGCTTCCGCGTGATGGTCTGATTTGCATATGTTGTGAAATGATTACCGTAGTACGTTCAGCTAACACCCATCTTCTACAGATAAATGAAAATTTTTTTGTCCTCGGGATGAGCGCACGTAGGAATGACTCTCTTTCCCAGCCTTCTTGTAGGTCATGCAGTGGCGTTTGCTATCGTCCTCTTGTTGTACGCTCCATCTCTAGGACTCAGTTCTCTTATAACTGGAAGTTCACACTTTTTGACCACCTGTCTCTGCTATCTGCAGCCCCCACCCTCCACTTCTGGTAACCACAAGTCTGGTCTCTTTTTCTGTGAGTTGGGTTGTCTCCTCCCCCCACCTCTAAGTGGGATCATATGATATTTGAATATTCAACTTATTTCATTTAGCACCATGCCTTCAAAATCCGTCCACTTTATCTCAAGTGGTAGGATTGCCTCCTTTTTTGTGGCCGAATTATTTTCTGCTGGATATATTCCACATATATACCTATATATGCAACTCTTTATCCATCCAGCGATGGATGGATGCCTAGGTTGTTTCCATGTCTAGGCTATCGTGAATAGGCTGCCATGAACATGGGGGCACAGATACCTTTTCGAGTTAATGTTTTCATTTCCTGTGGATCTATTCCCAGAAGTAGGACTGCTGGATCACATGGGAGTACCGTGTTTAATTTTCTGAGGATTCTCTGTACTGTTTTCCACAGTGGCTGTACCAGTTTGCCTTCTCACCAACAGTGCCCTGGGTCCCCTTTCTCCACATCATCGCAGACATCTGTTACGTCTTGTCTTTTGGCCACTAGCCATTCTAACAGGTGTGGAATGGTCTCTCACTGTGGTTTTAATTTGTGTTTCCCCAATGACTAGTGATGCTGAGCGTCTTGTCATATACTTGCTGGGCTTTCGTTTACCTTCCTTGTAGAAACGTCATGTCTATTCAGGTCCTTTGTCCATTTTTTTCATTGGATTATTTTTTTTACTGTTGAGTTGTCTGAGTTCTTTATGTATTTTTTTTCTTTATGTATTTTTTAAGTGTATTTTGGATAGTAAACCCTTATTAGCGGTATAGTTTGCCAATATTTTTTTTTTCCGTTCTGTAGGTTGTCTTTTGACTTTGTTGATCATTTCTTTGGCTGTGCCAAAGCTGTTTTAGTTTGCTGTAGTCCCTCTCCTTTGTTTGCTTTTGTTGCTTGTGCGTTAGGTGTCCTATCCAAAAATATCATTGCTAAGACCCATGTCTAGGAGCTTTACTCCTGCATTTTCTTGGAACTTCATGGTTTCGGGTCGTACCTTTTAATTTTTAATCCATTTTGAGTTAATTTTTGTGAGTGGTGTAAGATTCAGATCCAGTTTTATCTGTTTACATATGAATATCCAATTATTCCCACACTTACTGAAGTGCTTTTTTTTTTTTTAAGATACTCTTTTCCCCATCGAGTATTTTTTTTGTCACAAAAATATTTTATTTATGTATTAGAGCTCTGAGAGAGAGAGCGTGAGAGAGAGAGAGTAGGGGGAGAGGGAGAAGCAGATTCCCTGCTGAGCAGGAAACCTGACCACGTGGGACCTGATCCTAGGACCCTGAGATTATGACCTGAGCCAAAGGTAGATGTTTAACCAACTGAGACACCCAGGCGTCCCCCGCCCCCGCCATCGAGTATTCTTGGCTCCCTTGTCAAGGACCATTTGACTGTCTAGTGTGATTTACTTCTGCACTCTCGGTTCTCTTCTATTGGTCTATTTGTCTGTTTCTACGCCCAGACCATACTGTTTTGATGACTACGGCTTTAGAGTTTAGCTTGAAATCGGAAAATATGTTGCCTCCTGCTTTATTCTTCTTTCTCAGGAATACTTTGGCTATTAAAAGTCCCCCCCCCCCACTTATCCAAACTATTGGGGCCATCTGCTAGCAATCTCTCCTCCCTACTGGGCCATCTGCTACCCCTGACTTCCAGATTCTCCGCTCTTGACGCCACGCAGGCCTCCCGCAATCCAGAGTGCGCCCACTCGGCTTCCTCTTGAACTCTGAGAAACATTCCTCCCCGACCTAAAAATGGAAATCATTAAGCATTGCCATGTGTTGCCTTGGGTGGAAGAGAGACGGTCCTTCCACTCAACAGAAAAGGTTTAAAAACTTTTTTTTTAATTAAACATTGTCCATGGTTGAAGAGGACGTTGGAGCATAGCATTTTACTGAAAAAAAAAAAAGAGAGAGAGAGAGAGAGAGAGAGAGAATGTGCTGGAAGAATTTACCAAAGTTTCTCCTGAAAGGACAATGGATGTGCCCCTTGGGAGAGGAACAGGAGTCCCTGTGTGGCTGAGAAGTGAAGGTGCTCCCTGCTCGGGGGGTCTTCCCCACCTGCACAGGGCAGCACAGCCATTCTGTCTGTGGGCTGCCGTGTCCTTTGCTGGTGCAGCAGCACAATGCAGGGGCTCCAGCCCTGGGTCTCCTGGTAATCGCCTGAGGAATCCAGGCAACATGCCTTTCTGAGTGTCTACACTCTCTGTACCCCGCTGGGCTCTGGAGCTGGGAGGGCCCCAGGGCCCTGTTGTCAGGGAGTGTGCAGCAGAATGAGGGGGGGGGGGTCAGGCTGGGGGGCTCAGATAACACAGAGCCACCTGCAGCAGTTAGGGGAGGCAGGGCGGTAGGGAAGCGGGGAAAGAGTGCCCTGGTTCAGGGGCAGGGCGTCCTCCCGGGAGATGACCTCTGATCCCAGCCTTGAAGGGGAGGAGGCGGCAGTGGAAGGACATTCTAAGCAGAAGGCAGGGTGTATTTGAAAAATGCTGCCTGGGAGATGGCCGCATCCTGTCTGTACCCGGAGCCGTGCTTGCTAGCAACGGCGGTGTCTTGCTCACTGGCTATCCGAGGGGAGAGCGAGAAGGAACACCTCCTAAGATCACCATGCAGAATAGTAAGTAATTAGGCTTTGGGGATTTAGCAGGAGTCGGTGCTCAGGCAGAGCTAGGGCTGAATCAGATTACTTTTTTTTTTTTTTTTAAGTGGAAGGAGGGGGGCTGGGAAATGTACTGGGGCCCCTGGTGAAGTTGGCAGACTGGTTCACAGTGGCCCCGCTGAGCCGCAGATAGGACAGTCACCCAGTTCCCAGGTGGCGCCAGGCTCTGTGATGGCTCAGGACAGATGGCAGTCCTACTAATGGAGATATCTGTTGGTCGTTCCCCACTAGCCTGTGAGCTGCTGGAGAGCAGGGCTGTGTCCCTGGCATTGTTGGCTCTTGGGATGAGACCGGAGTTTGGTGTCCATTCAGCTTGCAGGAAATGGTGTCTAGAGGGACAGACCACCTCCATCTACCTGTCAGGGAGCTGTGCCCAACAAATGTGGCTTCTGTCTCCCTGGCTGTCCCTTCTAGTCCAATGTCTTGGGACAGATCAGAACATGCAGCCAAGAGGGTTTTAGGGATAAGAATGCAGACTCTGGAGCCAAACTGCCTGGTTTCCAGTCTTGCGTGTGTCCTTCCTAGTTAGGTGACCTTGAACTAGTGACTTTGCCTTCGTGTTCTAACTTCAGGGAAGCAGCAGGCTTTGTTTTGTCCACGGATGTAGCCCACGCTGTAGAACAGTGCCGTGTGTGTGTGTGTGTGTGTGTGTGTGTGTGTGTTTGTGCGTGTGCGTGAGACCATATAGTGCCCTAAATGTGTTGTTAGTCTACGTAAACTGCCCACTAGAGTGCCTGGCACAGAGCAAGTGCTATCCTAAGTTTTGCTGTTGAAATTATCTCTGAAAAATAACTTGCACTGAACTATAGCTTTACAGGATACGTTTTTAGAACCGACCTCTGACGACGGAGTGAGGGTGAATTTTGTAAATGCAGTACTTGCTTTATTTCTTTTTTTTTATTATTAAAGATTTTATTGTCAGAGAGAGAGAGAGAACACAAGCAGGGGGAGTGGCAGGCAGAGCGAGAAGCAGTCTCCCCACCGAGCAGGGAGCCCAGTGCGGTACTTGATCCTGGGACCCTGGGATCATGACCTGAGCCGAAGGCAGATGCTTCACCAACTGAGCCACCCAGGCACCCCAGCATTTTATTTCAAGTTCAAGTTAAAAATGGGCATCTGGGCTTATGTTTGCTAGTTGTTAATTCTTTGAAGACAAGAAGTGACTGACTTTTTCACAGCTGATGCTGAGAGACTGCCCAGCCCATGCATGGCCACGACGGGCCTCCCCAAGTGTATTCTAAATCTGGTCCACACCGTTGGTGATGGGGGATGTGATAGATGAGGCATTTGGAGACCAGTTTGTGTTCCCGCCCTGCTCCAACCTGTGCATGTTTTGCATAAGCCACTTTGCTGCAGTGTCCTGCCTGTGAGATGGGCAGAAGGGTGATGCTCTTGATTACTTGAGCTTTTTAGGATTCAGCGCAAAGTGCTGTGCAAGTATCATTACCACCATTGGCACAACTGGTGGGTGCTTGACCGTTTGAAGAATGTTCCTTCCTTGTGGAATGGAGAAAATCACTTATTCAGGGTTTTTCAGTGTGGATCTGTAAAACCACACATAGGATTTGGCGAAAGCGTTGGTTGGTCTTGGGTATGGTGAAGGGCCTGTTGGGGGAGGGTCTGGTCGGAATGGGAAGGTAGAGGTTGTTTTGATCCTTCCCACACGTGGCAGCTTGTAGGACGCCACTGTCGCTTTCTCTCTTTTTACACTAGAAATGTCTCACTGGATCCTATTATACACGCCAACTTCAGGGGCCACCTTCTTAGCTGGGTCGACCTCACGCCAGCCAGGCCAGCTCTTTCCCTAAGGCATGTTAAAATAATCACGCGTATGGAAAAATGGAGAGGTCTCCTGAGGGCGCTTGCTTGGAGCTCAGGTAGGAAGTCATCCTTGGCTTTGATACCCGGTGGCTGAGTGAGTGCTGACCGAGCGTCCCTGTGCTCTGGGCCCATGGGGATAAAACCCGACCTAGATATGGAGTCTGCCTCCAGGGAGCTTCCATTCTGGTTGAGAGGATCAAAATTGGGAACGCTAACCCAGAATACGAGGAGGAAGGTTAAGTGCTTGTATCCCTAAGATCAGAGGAGGGACATTAAGTCCTGAGCGCCAGAATCAAGAACCACCACATCAAGGGGTCACTGAAGATGGGCAAGTTGGCTTTTGAAGGATAATCATAGCCTTGACACGTGGGTAGCACTGGTTTCCGTGCCTTCTGCGCACCCCCTTGCTGGCCCTTGTAACAGGCTCGGGAGGGTAGGTACCCGTTTTATAAAAGATGTAAATAGCAGGGATTTGAACTTGGGCAGCCTGGTCCCAGAGCCTGTGCTCTTTGGGGGAAGAAAATGAAGGGTCAAGTAGGTGCCAGGTAAGCTTGGGCACAAGGCGTGTGGGCAACTATGGGAGGCAAGTCCTCCTGTAGTGAGCGCGTGTGGGACCACGAGCCTTAACCATTGGAAGGCCCTTCCTTGTGCTCCTGGAAGCAGTGGGGCTGGTGTTTCTGAGCAGCTCTGTGTTCTAGGAAGATTATTCTGATGGCAACGGGGGGGGGGGCACATAGCTTCAACGAGCTACATGTGAACGTTGTTGGCTTATGCTCGATAAGCTTTTGGGGGCCCCCCAAAAGTGAAGACCGAGAGAACCATTGGAGGTATTGCTCCAATATTTAGGCAAGATGTAGGCAAAACTAATAGTCTTCTGGGGAAGGTTGAGGACTAGGCTAGGAGGCAGAGTCTACAGATCTCAGCAGCTGTTGGCTTTGCAAGCTGGAAAGTGGGAGTCAGCGCTGCTCCCGGGTGCAGATGGACGGTCCCCAGTACAGGGGTGAAGATGGGGGGATGGGAAGCACTCCTTCCTTCTTTAGATTTGGACCCCTCTCTGGAGACCCTCGTCCAGGAAGAGTCTTGTACCAAGCACAATGACTGGTTTGTGTCCTGTATTTCATCATTCCCAAGTACACCTAGGACACTCCTGGGACATCTGTGCATGGAGCGCTGCTTGGATGTTGGCACTGAGGAGAGTGCTCCTGTCCTTGGTGAGCCCCCATGTTGGGAGGAGAAGGTGGACTTGTAATCGCCACATGTGACCTGGAGTGACCCCCTGGAATGCCCTGCGTGGCTGGAAGGCCTCCCGAAGCCTGAAGTGTTTGAGCCGGGCTTTGAAGCAAGTTGGTATTTGCTAGAAAGATGGGAGCATGCGATGCTCCTGGTGGTGGATATGGTGACTGCAGAAATAGGGTGGTAGGACAGAGCCTGGCCAGAGCAGAGACAAGGTGGACATTTTCAGCTGGCCTTAGGTTTGGGTCCTTGAGGGGACATGGTGGGCCCTGAGGCATCATCGTGCCAAGGCCGAGGGCCATGGCTCTGGTGTCTGGATCCCCTCTGGCTCACATAGGGTTTGAGGAGTAGGAAGGCTGTACTCTTCCCTCTCTAGTAGCTGCTCACTCTTCTTTCCACCCGGGCTCGAGGACACTGGGCACCTGCTGGGCCGGGTCCTGAAGTGACGCAAAGCTGTGGGTAATGTCCTCAGGGGGCAGGGCTGAGAGGAACACAGGCTGCTCGAGCCCTCACGCTCCTTCTACACATCACCTCGAGTGTTGGGACACCCGGTGTATGACCCTCTATGTCAGTGTGGCTTCATCCCAGTAGGACTTCATGGTGGGCTTTTGCTATAAGCAAACAAAACCGCAGGCAAGAGTTTGTCAAATGCAGAGCGTGGTCCCTGCCTATGAAAGGGAAGGCTCTGGGGTCCTCTCTCTTGGGGACAACTGCCACTCAGGGCCTCATCTTGGTTTCCTTTCCTGTCTCCAACCCTCTGATGAGCGGGATGGGGGTGCTGCGGGCTCCAGCTGAAAGGATTCCTGTCACCACGTGGGCACCTGGCCGAGTGGAGGCAGCCCAGCCTCCTGGTGCGTCCTGGTGGCCTTTGTGCGTCACCTTATTTGGAGGTGAACACCAGGGCCCAGGGACCACTAAGGTGCATGTGGTGTGCCTGGTTCGGAGGGAGCCTCCCTGTGGTGACTGATGAGGGTGTGGACAGGGCGCTGGGACCTGCAGGGCAGGAAGGGTGGAAAGAGCCAGAGTTCCGCCCCGCCGAGGGGCAATCTGCAGAAACCCGGTACCCGAAAGGGGGGGAAGTGCCTCCAGAGGCGTGCAGGAGTGTTGATCAAGGCAGTTAATGGAGTAGATAGAATGATTTACAAGTGAAGATTAGGGAAGCTAAGTGGCTCTGGCCAATTAGCTAAGCCTCAGCGAAAGAGCGCTGTGGGAAGGGGCTCCGCCATGGTTTTGCCGTGATTCACCGGGTGGCCGGGTGGCGGGGGCTACACCTAGGGAATCCGCAGACCAGGGAGGGGAGGACAGAGGCAGCTCGCTGCCCCTAAGTGCCTCTTAAAGGAAAATTAGCTCCTCCGACAGCCTCCCCAAGAAGATGCCGATGTGGGGGGGGGGGACTCCCATTGGGCAGGAGGCTGGAGAGAGAGACACCCCGTGCAGGGGGCAGGGGGCCCCGGCTGTGCCTTTGCGTCTTTCCTCTTTCGTTTCTGGATAATTCTTTCTGTGGGCTGTGGAGAGGGCAAGCCCTTGAAAGAAGTGCTTTGAAATCGTTTAAACCAGGCTTGTTTTTCCTGAGCTGGCAAAAATCCCACTGTAGTGTGGTGTGACTAAGTGACTTGTGGGCTTTGGGTGACCCAAATGCATGAGCAGGAAGAAAGAGGGGGAAGGGGCGCAGACCACGTGCCCTGGGAGGGTGTTGCCTCTGCTTCCGCAGCAACACTCCCCCCACCCCCCCCCACCCCCGCCCCCTTGGCTCCAAGCTCACAATGAATGCTTAGAATCACACAATCCAGTCGGAAAGGACTCCAGAGGAAGGGGAAGGCAGCAGGTTTTGAGCTCCGGCTCCTGCTCCTGCGTCTCCCTTGTGCCGGGGAGCACCTGGGGGCCGAGTTAGCATGCTGTTGGAGTCCGGAGACTGTGCATTTCTGACAAGCTCTGGGAGGGGGATGTCAGTGCTGCTTCTCCGGAGACCACTCTCGGAGAAGCGAAAGCCTGGAGTCTGCCCCACCTGGCTTTGGGTTCCAGCCCTGCCAATGAGCTGTGTGGTCTTGGGCAGGTTGCTTGGCCTTTCTGAGCCTCTGCTTTCCCCATCAGTGAAATGGGGGTCCAAGTCCTTACAGGGCAGGAGTCTTGGCAGAAATAAGAGACTGTGCCTGTCAGCCGCTTTGCTTGGTGTCACTACGGCCAAAGCCTGGTGATGGAAGGCTCGTGCTCAGAGCTTGGCCTGGCATTCCCCATGCTGCTTCGAGGGTCCCTGGTCTACAGCTGGTCTGCCCCCTCTCTCCATCTCCTGCTCAAGAAAACTTCCATGATCAAAGAAGTCTGGGGAAGACTTATAAAGTCGGCCTCGGTGAGGGTGGACTGGGCTGTGGTAGCACGTTCAAGATTCCGGAATATTCTGTAGTAAGGAACCACTTATGCTTACAAGCATTCTATTGCAGTAAAATGCACAGAACGTAAGTTACAATTTTAACCTTTTAAAAGTTAAATGTCCATGTAGTTGGGTGGAACTAAATACATCCACACTGTGAGGCAACCATTACAACCATCCGTCTCTAGAATTTTTTATTCCCAAACTGAAGCTCTATACCCGTTAAACAACGACTCCCCGTTTTCTCCTCTTCCTAGCCCCTGCCAACCACCCTCCTCCTTTCGGTCTCTGATTCCCATGACCCCAGTTGCCCCATTGTAAACGCAATCACGGGGCATCTGCTCTGTTGTGACTGGCTTGTTTCACTTAGTGTAACGTCCTCTCGGTTCAGCTCTGTTGTAGCACATGTCAGAATCTCATTCCTCTTTAAGGTCGAGTAATACTGCATTTGGCGTATATACCGTATCGTGTTTATCCATTCATCAGTGGACACTGGGTTCTTTCCCCCTTTTTACTATAGAAAATAATGTTGCTATGGACATGGGTGTGCAGGTTTCTGGGCTTTAAAGTCTTTAACCCCAGCACTTCCCAAATATTGGGGGTGGGTGGGCGTGGATGGAGAAATGCTCAACAATCCTTACCAGTATCCCCACCTGTGTATGTTACAGTATAAGGGGAACTCTCAGGTCTGTAGCCGAGGGGTTCAATCCTGGCTGTGCTTTGGACTCACCTAGGGAGATTTAAAAAAAATTTTTTTTTTCTTTACTCATGCCTGGCCTCCACCCTGGGCCAATTAAATCAGAATCCATAAGGCTGGGACTTGGGCCGAGGTATTCGTGAAGCTTCAAGGTGATGTTAAGGAGCGGCGGGAGTAGGGAGCCATGAAGAACTTCCGTCCCAGCTGCACTGCGTCCCCAGGATGAGAACCAAGCCCTGGCAAGCCCTACGACCTCACCTGCTGCAGTCTGCCATGACCCTTCCTCACCCAGATCAGGCTCCTCCACTGGAGATCCTGCCACGGGCCTGCAGGGCACAGGGTGGTGAGGGCATTAGGTCCAGGAGCAAGGGCATGACCTTGTGGTTAACAGCCCCTCGGCCTCAGTCTCCTGTAAATCCCGCCTATGGTGACAAGTGTCCGTTGTCCACCTCTGCTTGGGAGGTGACGAAGGTCCCATCCTCCAGGAGCAGACCTGATCAAGAGGCAGACAGGCTCACAGGGGCATGACATCACCCACGAGGCCCCCGAGTGCCCAGACGTGGACTTGCCTGAGCATAGTATGCAGAGCTAAAGACAGGTCAGATGGGTCATTTCTGATTTTGAGGTTTTGTTTACGGAGGGTGTGAAGAACACTGGATCCAAATATTTCTGATCTAGGGAGATCACACAGTTGATTCTCCTTGTCACCTGGAGATCGAGAGAGGGAGTTTCTGGCCTTGAGGTTATCAGCCAGATGGCCTGGCTTGTAAATGCTGCCCCTCCCTGAGACCGGGATTTGTCTCTGCGGGAATTGACCTCAGGAGCTACTGCTCAGTGGCCTGCTGTCCCTGTTTAATTTCCAGGGCTTGGCAGTCTCGATCGTCCGATCTCACTTGAGTCTGATGTGCAGTCATGTGGAAGAAAGACTTAAAGACACTGACATCATTATTTTCGAAGTCTATTATGGGCCTGGCAAAACAAGCTGCAAGTTCATTTTTACTCCAGGTTCAATCTCCTGTCTGGCTCGCTCCTCTCCTTCCAGGAACGTACGATGCGGGGCTTTGCTTGATGGGGTTTGTCGCGGCTCATCTGTTCACTCGCCTCTTTTTCTGTTCTAGAATCGTATCTTAGGAGTAGTCTTTGGATGCAGTCCCATGTCTTAAATTGTAGTACCCGCCTGTCTTTTTCCGGTGGTAGTTGGCAGACAAGGTAGAAAGTGGTTTACAGACGTATCAGAAATTCACTGTCAGTCCATTTCATGGAGTGCACATTATCCGGAGTTAAGCTAATTCTAATCTCCGCTCCCACCCCCACTAGCTCTGGGCTTGGTGTCCGCTCGGGCCCTCTGCTCACGCACTTACTTCTCCATTTGTTCATCTATCCAAGATTTTCAAGAACCTCTGATGTGGGAAGCGCTTTGGCAAGTGTAGACAAATCAAACAGGGGTCATCCTAATACAGTGAGGGAGGGAGGAGGCGACACGAGTCCAAACATCAGCGGGTTGTCGTGAGGAGAGGAGCTCTTTCTGCCAGAAAAGCCCCCAAACACAAAACAAAACCCCCAAACATAAACCTCTAAAACCAAATGGGAATCTGGCTCCATAAACTCACTCACTGAGGACACATGGCTTAAATGTCTCCTCTGTGCGGAACAGCCCGGTTCAAAAGATGGACGCCACTTCCAAGGATCCTAAAGTATTTTCCAGCAGGGAAGGCGAATTGTGAACGGCCAGTAACGCAAATGCTCTCTGGGGCTTGAGGGACATTCACATCTCCACGCGCTCAGGGCTCAGAGAAGCAACGGGTGTTAACTTCTGGGTCTTCACAGAGGGTTGGCCTTGAGGATATTCATAGCCTTTGACCCCGTGGTTGGTGGGACCACATGGACCGAGGTCTCCAGGCAGGGCTTTCCCTAATGGCTTGTGTGACTGCATTGACCCACCGCTAGACCTTCCTGAAGAGGTGGGAGTGTGACTCGCATGATAGGGCGTTCAGTCCGTTGACATTGGACATGGACATGAGAATCACTTTGGCCAAGGGCAGGTGAGCAGACGTGGCTCAGACCAAGTCTGAGGTGAAGCATTAAATTCATGTGTGCTTCTTCCATTGCTTGTTCTTCTTCCCCCCTTTCCCATGAGGATGGAGTGTCCTGGAAGGGACTCCCCCCTTCTGCTTGGATTCTAGACTGGGAAGCCATGAGAAGCCAAGCCATAGCCACCGAACGCGATGTGAGTAAGAGCTGGGTGTGGGTTGTGGGTGCTGTTTGTGGCGGGTGCCATAACCCACAGTTCGCTGGTGAAGGCTGATGGATACGGTCTGAGAAGGAGAATAGTGTGGTTTGCTCATGAGTCGTGTTCAGTGAAGGGGGAGATTGCGGGCAGAGAGATCAGCTCAGAATCAGATGACAGCAGGCTTCTACTGTCCAGCCAAGAAGTTTGGGTTTCTCACAAGGTAGTGGGAGTTAGGGAAGAAGTCTAAGCCAGAGATTGATCCAGTGAGACACGTGCTTTGGGAAGATGACTCTAGTCTCGGGGTGGAGGATGGAACTGGTTCCGGGCTGATGCTTGACCCTGTTGAGGGTGCACGCACAGGGAGAAGAGGGCAGCATCTGTGGAGAGATGGTCCAGTTTCAGAGAGTGGCTCGTGGTCCCAGGGGGATGTTTATGGCAGTTGCCTGAAGGTGAACGAGGGAGGCAGACAGAGGGGCCGGGTTCTTGCCAGGGAGGGAGCTCTGTCTTGTTAGGGCCCCCACAAGCAATGAGAACCGGGCTAAATTAACATGTGTCTAACGTCTGACCACTTCCCTGGGTGGTAAGCTTCCAAAATGCTGTGCTTGGCTGTGTCGCCATGAGCTGTCCGGTGGGACATGTCAGGCATTGGGTGGACTTTGAGTTCTCTCTCCTGGCTTGAGGTGTCCTAAAATCCTGCTCCTGCCCAAGCTGTGGTTTAGACAGTGTGTGAAGGTCTGATGGCGTCTGACTAAGGAAACTGAGTGCTGGGGGCTGAGGTCTGGTCAGGGTACACTGGACCCCGGGGCAAGCTTCCGGGCTGCCCCACAAATGGCCTGCTTCATTTGTTGATTCATTAATCATTCATTCAGCACAAGTGGTTAAGAGGGCAGACTCTGGAGCTGGACTACCCAGGTTTGCATCCTAACTCTGCCAATTGCTGGCAGTGACCTTGGGCAAGTGACTTATTAATCCTCCATGCCTCAATTTCCCCATCTGTAGCATGGTGCTGACAGCCCTGAGGTGAGTAGTCTTTAGCAGAAATAGAGGAACAGGAACAGGATTTGATACATGACAGGGCTGTCGCGGTGGTGGGCACCGAGCTCCTGATATGTGCATGCCCCTCAGTGGGCACGTGGCAGGGAATGAAAAGTCCCTCCCCTCACAGAGTTTCCTTCCGTGCAGGAGGCAGAAAGTAATTTTGTGAGGACGTAGACATAGAGTGTGAAGTGACAAAAACCACGAGGAAAAAGAAATGAGGATAAGAAAGGTAGTGACCAGGAGGATCTAAAATGGAGCCCAGGGAAGGCCTCTTAGGGGATGAGTCCTGCAGGTGGTGAGGGGAGGGTCTGGGGAGCTCTCTGGCAGAGGACAGGAAGTACTGGGAACTGTGTTTCTGGCCAAGGGAACAGGAGGTGCAAAGGGCTCGAGGAGGCTGTTTCTGAGACTGCAAGGGGGCTGTGTGACTGGAACAGAGGGCACTGGTTGAATATTTCTCCTTTTGTAGGGAAATTGAAGCTTTCTCCTTCTCTTACTAGCTAAGATTTTAGACCAAATGGGATGCCGTTCTCTAACCTTACACTTTCTGGTGCCTCACTTTTTCCATCTATAAAAGGGGGCTTGTCTTTCCTGCCTCTCTGGACAGTTATGAGGCCATGTGTCCCCATCTCTGCAGACAGGGGGTGCTCAGTAAACACGAATTATGGGAGAGCATGATCTGAGGGCAAGGATGAAAGGCTTTCTGGAATATAACACGTTGGGCTGACATTTGTGGTCATGAGGGAGTGATGGATCATCGTCGTGACCATCCACTTAAAAAAATTAAAAGGGTCTTATGTCCAGGCTCTTACTCATATTGTCCTAATGGCTGCTTGCAGGGGTAATTTTCCTCGTGAAAGAGGAAAATGAGCGTGACGTCGTGGATTGGCATTGAGCTAAGGCTGCGGTTTTCGACTTGGGTTGCTCATTAGAATCATCTGGGGGAGATTTTAAAACGCTGATGCTGAGGCCAGAGCCCAGACAAGTCAAGGCCGAATCCCTGGGTGTTGAAACTAGTCTACTAGTAAAAACCTAGTAGTTTTCCAGGCTCCCTCCAGTGATTCGAATGTGTAGCCACCGTTAAAAATGATAGCTTGGTCAGATGTGACCTCCTTGGCTCTGGAAGATTCTGCAGGGAGACTCAGGGGTCCCTGTCATTTATGACTGGGGTGGGGGGGGGTTGCAGGTTAGTGTTGGAGTAAGAACTTCAAGAGTCAGGGTCCCACCAAGCTGCTACTTTTGTAACCCCCACTGTCAGTATGGTTCATTTATGTGGTTGGACATCACTTTATGTTTAACTTTCTAAACATTCCATAAAAAATGAGAATGCCTTACAATTGACACTGTCGGTCTATTTCTTCCTCCTTGGGAGCCAGTGTAGTGATAGCAAATGATGGGGTGCATTCCTGGTCCCACTTGGTGTCCCATACTGGGCTCTTTTGGCCTTGTTCATGCTGGGACGCTTCAGGTCTTTTGAGTAACCAAAGGCGACCCGGGGCCCTGGTGTATCACTTTGTGATGTAAGATGTCACTGATGACAGAAGGCAGAATTGGGGACACCAAAGGTTCAACTAAACTAGCAGCCAGAAAGGGATGAGTTGTCTCATTAGGTAGTGACATCCTCATTGTTTATCTTGTTTCCTTTATTGCTTTGGCTGCCAGGAAACTCAAAAGTATTTTATGCTCACTTGTCTTGGATTCCCTTAACATTTATTATTTTTTTTGTTTGGTCATGATCTAGTCTGTCTTTATCATTACTTCTGTAATGCCTGTTACTTGGCTTTCCACCTTTCACTCTGATCTCAAGCCTTTTTGGAAGTAGTTGGGTTATAAAAATACTTTTGTCTTTGTTTTTTTGTCATTGGTGGTGGGTTTTTTTTTTTTTGAAGAAAATGATAATACAAAACACAAATTTTATCTTGTGATACAGAATACATATACCAGATAAAATGCAAAGAAGTAGACTAAAATATCCAAAGTGTCACAACTGTGAAAATTCTTATAAAGGTGAGGAAACCTCTTTCATCCAACTTAATTTTCTCCAAAGTAACATGGTTTTCTCATGAAAAATGGCCTTTGGGTTCTTGGAGATGGTTTTTCTTTCATTATACTCATTCCCTTTTCTTTGTTTAATTGAAGCAGAGTTGACATACAGTGTTCCATTGGTTTTAGGTGTACAGAAAGGACTTTTAAAGGAACTGATTTAAGTGTTGACCATTTGGGGCATAGCCCTGGTCACTGATTCCTGCCTGGGAAAGAGTTGTTCTCATATAAGTTTAAAGGAGTAGTTGGGGTGTTCGAGCTTCTTTTGTGACCCTGCCATCCTCCTAGATGAGGCCCCAGTCCTGAAGGGGAGGGCTAGCTCAGGAGGTGACATGATAGAGGGAGCCAGGCACTCAGTTATAAGATGTGCTAGAATTTCAGTTCTGGCTTCTCTACTTTTAAGTTAACTTTATTAACCCTGCTAGCTGGCCCTCTACTTGCTGGCCTCTGCTCTGGGTCACAAAGCCAGCGGGCGGTTTTCTGATTCTCAGCCCCAGGAGCCCAGAACTGGCCATGTGAGAAATGGAAATGGTTCAGTAATTAGTTTTCTGTTGTCTGTGGCTTAGTGTCCTGGGTGAACTTTTTCCCTAAGATTCGTACTAAGGCAGAGTTTCATCTAGAGAACTCCAAAATGGGCTCAGCGAGCCTGTGTATTTCCTCTGGGTGCTTTCCCTGATGTGTGTGAGGAGAATCCTTCAGAAGATCAGTGTTCGAAGGGCCCCCTTTGGTGAAGGCTTTTGGGGCCTGGGAACACCAAAGGGTGGAGCCAGGCCCCTGTGAACGTGGGAGCAGTGATTACTGAGACTGTCACATGGAAGTGACAACCTCAACTCGGGAAGAAGCCCCAACTTTGCAGAGAGTTTAGCCACTGACCATGGCTTCTGATCTGGGGTTCCCAGCTCTTGGGAGGGGGGTAGCAAATCCTGCTGCAGGCTCCAGGAGGCTCATACATGAACCATCACAAAACAAGAAGGAAAGAATAGGGATACCCCCCTCCCCCCAATTCTAAGTAAGAAGACTGGTGGAGTGTTTGCTGTGAATCCCCTACTTGATGATTTTCAATGTACTGAATAATAAAAGTGACTGGAAGATTTTTTTTTTTTTGAGCATAGAAGTCATATTCTTTTCAGTTTTTTTGTTTTTTTTTTTTTTTAGTTATCTTTTTGAGAACTGTAGAATCCCATGGCATTGTAAGAAACAGTACAGGGCGCTTCCTTGTACCCTTTACCTTGTTTTCCCTAATGGAAATATTTTGAGAAACTGTATCACAGCCAGGAAATTGACATGGATACAGTCAAGATACAGAGTGTTTCCGTCCCCACGAGAATCCCTCGTGTTGCTGCAGGGTGTTTTAAAATCGAAGCTTTTGTTGAATTTGGAGGCATTCAGATCGGATGGCATACCAGTCGTTGTTTTAATGACTTGTTTTTTCAAATATGCTCTGTGGCAGAGAGGCTTATTTCCAAAGGCAGAATGTTTCCTTTCTGAACGGCGGATAGAGGAGTGGTGTCATCGATTGTCTTCCTAAGAGGCGGTTCTCAGGGGTTGGAGGATGTATGACTGCACTGGTCCCACAGGGCAGCTGCTTGCCGCTCCGCCCAGCAGACATTGGACCAAAAGGGATCATTTAGGGTTCATCGTTGGGGGGAGAAGTGTCCAGGCTCAGAATAATGCATTCATGAATGCTAGCTGCATTGGACGCTGTTGAAGTCTCTGTGTCTCGGGGCACCTGGGTGTTCAGCCAGTTAAGCAGCTGCCTTTGGGCCCGGTCATGATCCCAGGGTTCTGGGTTCGAGTCCTGCATCAGGCTCTGTGCTCAGCGGAGAGTCTGCTTCTCCTTCTGCCTGCTGCTCCCTCTGCTTGTGCTCTCTCTGTGTCAAATAAATAAAATATTTATTAAAGACTCTCTGTATCTAGAAAGACAACATAGAGTAGTAGCTGACCCCATCATTACGTGCAGTCCTTTGTCAGAGCCAACTGTGGTGGATGGGAGCCAGTCACTCCTTAGCACTCTTGCAACCATGTTATAAAAAAAGTGACATTAATACATTCTGCCACATGTCTAACCTTCAGTAAGTGGAATGAAGTGACAGCACGCTCTTTTTGGGTATTCTGAGCACAATTTGCTCAGGAAGGATTGGCTCAAGGTAGAATCCGTATCATTCAGTTAATCTTATGGTCAGGATCAGACAGCCAGACACCACACAAGTCAGTGGCCAGATTCGGGACCATTTGGGGATCAGGTGTTGGCACCATCCCTAAGGACACAGGATACAGGCTTCTTTCCCTAGTCACCCAGGATGGGGGATGGGGAGGTGGGAATGACCTCTGGGATCCCTCCTCTTTTCTGCTCATCTCAAAGGCCATGGAATTCATCAGTGAGTGTCCATATCCGACATCTACTGCACTAATTACGAGGTCATTAAGTGACCAGTGAACCTGACTCATTTTGCAGGTTAGCGGAGTCCCTGATGTTGATGGGAACAGAGGCAGCTGATGGATTTTGGAATCTTGCCAATCATCATGTTAACTTAGGGCCCCTGTGATAGGAATTTGGGTTTCAGCAACTGACTTCCCCTCAGGCTTAGCTGAAACCCCACATACCCACACCCCCATCACGCTGTCCATGTGAAAAACTCAGGATGAATTATAACCATCCTAGAAGTGGTTAGCGTGACACGCTGGTTTCCAGAATGCCAGTCTCTAACACTTAACACATTGTGTGGCTCTGGGATTTTTTTTTTTTTAACTCTTCTATTTCCCCATCCATGGAGATAGTAAGACCTACCTCAGAGGGTCAGAGGGTTGCCATTTGAGTTCAATAAATGTTAGCTGCTCTTGTTAAGTGGGGGAAAAAATGCCTCTCAGCTTTCTTCTGCCTCTGCTGGAATGAGTAAAACAGGAGTCCTTTAGAGTCTTTCTCGAATGCTCTATCTCTTCCTGGAAAATTACCCTCTTCATTTAGTTGGGAGTGGGCAGGGGACAGAAAGGAGGAAGGCAATTCATATGTGAGCCCCTGCTGTTTGGTCAGCACTATTGCAGGTGGCAAGAAGCAGCAGTCCTGAACCCCTAGGGAAGCAGAGGATTTATGGGGGAAGATAGACCTTGAACAAGCCAACAGTCAGATGAGCCACGAAAAAGGCAAGAGACAATCAGAACCTAGATGGGGTTTTGACCTAACAAGAGAAAGCTACCCCAAAGTAGGGATGTTCAACTTGAGACACGCTAGACAAGTAGGAGTTACCCTGGTGCAGAGTGGTAGAAGAGGAGAATGGCAGGTGCAAAGTCCCTGGGGCACAGAAGAGTGTGGTATGTTACAACAACACAGCTGAGTTTGAAGTGTTTGGAGTCGAGTGATGGGGAAGGAGGAGGGAGGTGAGGCTGTAAGTTTGCAGGGACCGTGGTGACTAGGACCTTATGGGCCAGGGGACTGAATTTGGACTTTGACGGAAGACTCTCCCCTTCTAGGGCTTTTCATTGCCATTAGCCCAGATCCTGACTTCAGAAGATGGTGTCAGATGTGTGGCAGCTTTCTTTTGCTGATGAGTCGAGGCCCGGGAGGTTAAGCACTTTGGAAACCAGAGAGCTGTCCCAAGACTCATTCATTCCCTGGGCCTTGTGTCTCCATCAGTCCAAGAGGAGGTTATAGCTGACGTCTGAGGTGCATTCCAGCTCAGTTAGAGTGATTTAGACTTGCAAGGGGACTTCCACGGGGTGAGGGAGAAGTGATGATGGTGAGACCAGGGCACCTGTTGGAAATTGAGGCTGCCTGCCAAGGAAAAATGAAATCTACACTGAGGAAATGCTATCAGCGATCTGTGGAAGTAAGTCCCTATCTTAGCCTTTTCGGGCTGCTCTAACAGAATACCATTGTCTGGGTGCTTTTGAGCAATGGAAGTTTCTTCCTCACAGTTGCAGGTGCTGGGGTTCCAAGCTCGGGGGCCAGCATGGTTGCGTTGCAGTGAGGGTCCTCTTCTAGGCTGCAGAGAGCTGACTTTTCATTGTGGCCTCATATGGCGGCAAGAGGGCAAGAGAGTGCTCTGCGGATCCTTGTGTAAGGCCAAGAATCTCCTTTGTGAGCCCCCCAACATGACCTAATCACCTCCCAAAGTTCCCACCTCCTAATACCATTGCCCTGGGTTAAGATTTCAGTACTCGGGGTGGGGTCTGAACATTTAGTCCACGATCGTCCCACTGTCTGAGAATGTGATTCTGGAAAGGTTGGGAAGTTGTGAATTAGAATCCCTCAGAATTCTGATTAGGATAACCCGATAGTGCTTTTATTTTTATTTTTATTTATTTATTTGACAGACAGAGATCACAAGCAGGCAGAGAGGCAGGCAGAGAGAGAGGGGGGAAGCAGGCTCCCTGCTGAGCAGAGAGCCCCACACAGGGCTCGATCCCAGGACCCTGAGATCACGAGCCAAGCCGAAGGCAGAGGCTTAATCCACTGAGCCACCCAGGTGCCCCCCGATAGTGCTTTTAAGATGACCAGGAGAGTAACTTCAGTTCGGGATAGGGAATTTTTTAAAAACTTACTTGTTGAGGAAATAAGTAATCCTACGGTCATTTGAATCACAGGATTCAAAATCAAAAAGGATAAAAGAGGATAGGGTAAAAATTCTCCCTCCAGCTCTGTCCCACAGTAACCCAGATCCCTTCCCCAAAGGTGCCCCATTACCAGCATACATACTGCTCTGCACCTTTCCTTGCTGTGAAGGCCAACCCAGATCACGCATAAGTACACATCTTTCTTCCTATAGTGTAGTATCCTATAGTATCCCATTGTCGGATGGGCTGTGATCTCGCTAACTCGCTCCCTACCGCGTGCCCATGTAGGCGGTCGAAGCAGAAGAAGGCAGGAGCAGTGTTAAGATGAGTAGCTGAAAGGGAGAGTTCCTGGGCCGGAGGGTATGTGAATTTGTGGTTTTGAGAAATGGTGTCACGTGACCCTCTACTGAGCTTCATACCAGGTGACAACCTCTATCTCGCAAGCCAGGGATGAGACACCCCACAGTGTTGTCAGACCTGTGCTTGCCAGTGCGGAGGGAGAGTCCTAGTATCTCGATGGCGTTTTGATTTCTGTTCTCCCAAGTGAGGCTGAGCACCTTTTCCTGTTTGACACATTTGTGTCCCCTCCCTGCTTGCTGTAGCTCATGTCCTTTCTGTGAGGACACTAGACCTTGTGGAGCTCTCCCAAATGGGATTCTTGCCCTTAGACAGGGGGTCCCCGGGGAGCTCTCTTGCACATTCCTTGGGCTGTGCTGTCGAAAGGGGAATGGTCACCCTCAGATTTCCTGCAAATAAGCTTAGAGAAGCTCAGGGTGGCAGAGCCTGGTCCTGCACAGCTGGAGGGAGGTCTTGAGCACTGTTTTCTGAGGGCACTGTGACCCTACCGCGGATCAGCGCTCTGATTCCACCTGTCCCACCTGTGTCTGTGACAGCCTTCATGCAAGTCTTCTGCGCAGCTGGCCCAGAGACAGCGGTCACTCCAATGGGCCTGCACAGCACTGGAGTTAACCAGTCCCTGATGCTGGGGAAATGAGCCAAGTCACCTCCTGGTTTTCCTTGGCTCTGCCAGGGGGCTTGATCCTGGGGGTTTGGCTGTCTGAAACCCAAGACTGGGTTTCCCGCCTCCATGAGCTCACCCTTCCCCGGCACCACCTTCACTGCCCTTGGATTATTCATTTCTTTGTTGTCTATTAGCACATCAGCAACGTGGCCGCTATCTGTATAGTTTGGGGACGCAGTAGAGATTAGAAGGGTCCGCCCTCGCGGAGCTTCATAATCTGGTAGGGAGGAAAGAAGCACAATAAAGAAACAAAGCACACGAAGCAGAGCTAGGACAGAATTTCTCACACCCAAGCATGCACACACACCCTGTGGGGCGCCTTGTGGAAATGCAGACTCTGATCCAGTGGGTCTGGGGTGGGGTCTGGGATTCTGCATTTCTCCCAGACTCCCGGAAGCTGCTGTTATTATGGGTCCCCAGGTGACACTTTGAGTAGCAAGGCCCTAGAAGGTGCTAGCGGCAACTGGGGGGACAAAGAGCAGGCAAGGGGACCCCCGCTAGATGTTTTGGGGGTGGGGCAGTTGGCATATGCTACAGACAGCCAAAGTCACAGCCGCATCGAGAACATGATATGTGAGGCATCTGTGGGAAGGAGGCAGGGGACGGGCTTGCAGACACGGAGGGGCCATCAGCATGTAGGCTGCAGGGGAGGGCATGGTTGGTCTGGGGAGCAGCAAGGAGGGGGGCGTGGCTGGAGTATGGTAGCAGAGAGTCGGAGAGGGAGGTGTAGATATGGGGGGAGAGGGCAGATGGGACCCAGGGTCTGGTGAGCCATGGACACTCAAGGGATATTTGATCTGGCTGCTGACTACAGTCTGCTGGGGGTGCTCACTCTCAGGTGCAAGCTGGGGCTGGAGAGATTTGACCACTTGCTGACGGGGGGGGGGGGGCGGTCCTCGGACTCCTGGTTTTGTACGAGGAGATGCAGACGTGCAGGGTGGGGAACTTCAGTTCCTGCAGAAATGGGTCTGGTATCTTAATATGCTTCTTTGCCCGAATGCTAGCAGCCAGGACCGGGCTGGGAAAGGAGTAAGAGACAGAGGGGGAAGCTCAGGTTTGCTGGACCTAGGAGCCCTGCTACCTCAGGTTCAGGGGCATCTGGCCATGCCCAGTTCCCATGCTTTGGAGGACCTATCTCTATGCTGGAGCCGGAGGTCACCCAAAGCAGTTATGAGTGGCACTGGCCAGGCGGGCAGGTCGGGTGAGGTGTTCTGAGTGTGGCAGCTTGGCGGGAAGCCTTTCCACTTCTGGGTCCGTGTGGAGCTCACCCTCTCCCATCCCCCGACTGTCGGGCATCACGTGTGCTTGAAGGTGTGCACATGCTATAGGAAGTAGGGGGAATGACCCGCACTGTGTCCTTGCTTTGCCTACACTTAGCCCAAAGAGGAAACATGGAGCTCGGATGGAATTACTGTGATCTTTTCCATGCTTTTCTCTCTTCAGCGCCAGAATGCACATATCTGTATGCCTCTAACAGTCTCCGCAAACTGTTACAAGGTGGTAAAGCTTTGTAAGAACACAGGCTCTGAAGCCGGAACAGCAGAATGTGTAGCCCAGATCCTTTACTTCCTTGCTGTGTTACCTTGGCTGAGCCATTTGACCTCTCTGTGTCTCTTCGTTCCTCCAACGGTGATGTGGAGATGGCAGTGCCTGGGTTGTGAGGATTATAGGAATTAGTAGAATGGAATTAATAGAATGCGCATCACATGGCACAGTGCCAGGAATATAGGACATGCTCAGGAAATTGTCACAGCACGGGCCGTGTCCTCCTCCTCGATGAAGCTTCAGGGTGTCCCAGGGATACGGGATGGAGTCCAGACTCTGCAGCAGGTCACATTTTGGTTCCCTCTGGGATTGGGCTCTTCTCCCTTCATGTCCATTGCCTCCCTGATAACCCCGGTGTGCTTGTCACTGTCACACATTATGGCTATTTGTCCTTGATGATTGAACACAAAGCAAAAAAAAAAAAAAAAAGCGCCTCTCGAATCACATAGTACAGAGAATGCACTCTCAGTGTTGAATGAACCTTCCAGAGGCCATCTGGGGCAGATCAGGTGTCTCCAGTAACTGGAGGTGACGCATTTCTTTGTATCGGGGCAGAGTGGCATTTTTTCTTTTGTAGTTTACTCTGTCTTGTTTCTAGCTCTGGTGAGTGTTCGTTGGATAATTACTTGTCCCTTCAGTATTGAAAGTACACTTCTCTGAAACTCATTAGGGCTCTCCTCAACAAAGGTCAATTGAATGTTACAGTCTTGGAAGGGTAAGACGAAGATCATCTCTGAGAGGACTTGGGACCATTGAACTCCAGAGAGTTCTTCTAAACTCAGTAAAGACCCGTCTGGAAAACTTGGTTGTAAGAAGGAATAGGAAATCCTGGTATAAAGCTGGAAATGGGTCAGCTCGATTAAATTTCAGTTAGGAAATGAGGAAGAATCCATGTTGCATTTCAGGCCTCTAAGAGACATCCGTGTTCTGAGGGACATTATTTACCACAGCCAAAAGGTGAAAGCAGCCCATGTCCTTCAGTGGATGAATGGGTTAAAAGTGATACGTCCATTCAAGGGAATATTATTCAGCGCCAAAGAGAAAGGCCATTCTGACAAACGCATCAACATGAATGAACCTTGAGGACATTTGGTTAACGGAAATAAGCCTGTCACAAAAACACGGTTACTGTGTGATTTCATTTGTGTCCGTTATGTAGAACAGTCAAATTCATAAGGATAGGAGCAGAATGGGGGGTGCCAGGGGCTGGAGGGAAGAGGGGGATGGGAAGTTGTTGTGCATAGCAGGGGTGGAGTTTGAGTCTTCCGAAATGGAAAGCGATCTGAAAACGGATGGTGTCAAAGTCCACGTGACTATACTTCAACCACTGACCGGAACACTTGAAGGTGGTGAACATGGATGATCTCATGTCCTGCGTATTTTACGGCAACAAGAAACATTTTTGTGACCAACAAGTGTCGCGTTTGGAACTGGTGATGGGGGAAGGCAGTTTGTTTCAATCCATCTTAGACTGCTTTTGGAGGAATGAAATAAATGGAGAAGTCACCTATGTAGAGCTCCTTAAAGCCCCAAGTGCAGTTTGAGGAGTGTGCTTTCAGTGCGATGCCTGTGGAGATTCTGGAAGGCCTGCTGTTTGAGGCTGCTTGGGCAAAAAAGTGCGGAGCAGGGAGAGAAATTAAAGTGGGTTCTTTTCTACTCAAAATTCTCCTCTTCCTAAACTTGCTTGTTTCTGTTCTGTGTGGAGGGGACATAAGGAGGAAATACTACGTAAGAACTGGGGAGAAAGTAGTGTTCAGAGAAGTCCGTTAAATGTGTTCAACTGGGATATCCCAGTTCCAGCCACCATCCTCTTTCACAGAGTGCAGGGATGATCTACATCATCTAGTGTAGGAAGCTAAAGCTTAGAGCACTCATCCTGTCTTGTCTAGGCTAGGAATCTAGACTGTTCTAGCCTTAGCCTAGCCCTGGAAGTGTCTGACCTCCTCTAGCCTCACCTGTTGGGCTCCTCTGGAACAGAGGAAGGACACCGCACCGAGCACTCTGCTTTCCTCGATAGTCCATTCGAAATGCAACCAGGATGCTTTGTTAAGACCTCCTTAAAACAATCTGATATTAGCACTTGCAGAAATGTGCATAAAACAAAAATGTGTAACGAATAAAGTGACAATCCTTGTAAAGATCGATCACTCAGGTCAAGCAATAGAACATCACCAGGACTCCCGGAAACTCCCAGCATGCTTCCTGCCAGCCACACCCTTTCTTCTCCAGTAACTAGCATCTTGACCTACATGTAATCACTGTCTTGTGTTTCCGAAGTAGGTAAAACCAGTAAATTTCGTCTTAAAAAAAAAAAAAAGCCACACAACAAAAACCTTTATATTAAGGAAATTATACTAAAATGCACACCGAGTCTGTCCGCTTTTACCCAGTTACTAGTTTTTCCGCTGGGCTCCTTGTAGCTGTAGTTCATTGTGGTCACTGTGACTATCTTACACAATGGAATACTAAACAGTTTATCCATTTGTACTTGTTAGATCTTTGGTTTGTTTCTGTATGGGGCGGATACACATAATGTTCTTAAATACAGCTTTGTTCAGGTCACCTGGTATGTATGGTTACCCTTATTTCTAGGGCAGTTCTAGAAATCCCTAGAAATAGGATTACTGGACTGTACGTCCAAGTGGTTTGCCAAGGTATTCGTATCCATTTATTGTCCCTGGTATTTATTTTCCTGGTGGTACCCGTGAGTTCTGGTTACTCCATACCCTTGTCAACACTTACTCTCGGTGGACTTTGTTAGTTATAACCTTCTTAGGTGTGTATGTGGTATATCCTTGGGGTTATACTCTACTGATTTGAGACTGATTTTCATCAGTCTAATGGCTACTTGGTATCCTCTGCGTGAAATGCCTGTTTATCTTCAGGTGCTCTGCCTTACTGATTTGTAGAAGCTGTCTGTATTTTGGATCTGAGTTCTTTGTTTTTTGCTACAAATATCCCCAGCCTGTGTCTTGCCATCTTTCTGTTAAGGGTGTCTTTTGATAAAGAGAGGTCTAATTGTAATAGAGCCAAATATGTCAGTCTACATAGTTCATATTCCTTGTGTTTTGTTAAAAGTTGATTTTCCCCACCTCAAGATCACAGATCTTCTTTATCTCCTCAAAGCTCTATATGTTCTCATTTCACATTCAAATGTGTAAGTTGCCTGGTATAGATTTCTGTGACTGTTGTAAGGGAGGAATCCAGTGTCACCTTTTCTGTAGATAAACCCAATTGTCTTATTAATGTGGGGGTGATCTTTTATAAATGTAAACATGTCGTGTTACTTCCTCCCACTTTCACCAGCCATTTTAAACCTTTAAGGGGCTTCCAAACTCCTTACCTCTTGGTCTCCCCACTCTATAGCCATCTTGGCTTTAGTACTGTTTTTCAAATGGACCAAGCTCATTCCTGCCTCAGGGCCTTTGCACTTGCTGGTCGTGTTCTTTTCCCCAAAGGTTTTTGGTTTTTTGTTTTTTTTTTTTTAGATTTTATTTATTTATTAGAGAGAGAGAGACAGTGAGAGAGGGAACGCAAGCAGGGGGAGTGGGAGAGGGAGAAGCAGACTCCCCGCTGAACAAGGAATCCAATGTGGGCCTCGATCTCAGGACCCACCTGAGCTGAAGCAGACGTTTAACGACTGAGCCACCCAGGTGTCCCTTTTCGCCAGAGTTTTACCTATTGTTTCCTTTGTGTATTTAATATCACTATCACTCCCTCAGAATGTCTTCTCTGTTTACCCTACAGATTCCCTCCACCCATTACTCTCTCTTATATTAAAAGTATCGGTCACTATCTTAATTTTTTTCTTTAATTTCTTTACTCCCCTCCCCATTAGAATATTCTTTGAATGCCACAATCATGTGCCTTGTCCTCTGTTGCATTCCTGGTCTCAAAACAAAGCCCAGTTAACAGTAGATACCCATTCACTGTTGAATGATTGGATAAATCAATCAGAATTTTGTGACATGAGAAATTCTGTGAAAAATGACTGCCAAATGCCATAAAGGATTTTAGCAAGTTGAAAAGGTTCTTGATGTGTGTTGTGAGGATTTTCTTTATTTAACACGTATGTCGTGCTTACATTTAGTAGGCACTATTCTGAATTTCTTACAAAATATGAACTTATTTAAATCTTTTAAAATGTAATGTAATTTCATTATAACAACATGGATATTGAATATAAAAACAATCCTCTCTTCCTCTTTATTGGCTAAGTCATACAGTTATTATCTTATTCAGAAAGTGGGATCCCACCCTTTGAAATAGGTATTCTTATTGTGCCCATGTTGCCGATGAGGAAAACAAAGAAAAGTGTTGTTGTTGTTTTTTTTTAAGATTTTATTTACTTATTTATTTGACAGAGATTGCAAGTAGGCAGAGAAGCAGGTGAGGGGCAGGGGAAGCAGGCTCCCCGCTGAGCAGACATGACCCTGAGATCATGACCCAAGCCAAAGTCAGAGGCTTAACCCACTGAGCTACCCAGGCATCTGGAAGAGATTTTAAATACCCAAGATCCTCTGAGTAGGATGTTGAGGGACTGGGATTCAAACCCAGGCAGGATCCATGTGAAATGAGAGATAACACTGAAAATGCAACCAAGGAAGAGTGTGAAGGGAGTAAGTAACAGATCTCTCCAGAAATTTGCAGGTGCCCCTGATAAACAGCATAGATGTCTGTAGCATCTTTCAAGATGTTCCCTCAGAACCCTGAAGATAGACCCTGAAGATGATCTGGTGGTAAAGGACATTGGAAAATATGTATCTTGTTTTTTTCTTTTTTTCTTTTTTTTGAAGATTTATTTATTTGAGAGAAAGAACTAGAACGAGTGCATGTGGAGAGAGGGAGAGAGAAACTTCAGCAGATTCTGTGCTGTGCTTGGAACCTGAGGTGGGGCTTGATCTCAGGACCCTTGAGACCATGACCAACCAGTGCCCAAACCAAGAGTTGTATGCTTAGCCAACTGTGCCACCCAGGGACCCCAGGAAAGGTGTATCTTTTGTCCTTTGAGGAGTCATATCCCATCTTCACAAGGTAGAAAGAAATCCAGCAGGAACTGTCCTGTTGAACTCGCCATCTCTAAGCACAACCCCTCTCCCCGACCAGTATAACTATGAACATATCCGTGTTGTCACAAATGGTAGGATTTCATTCTTTTTTTATGGCTGAGTAATATTCCATTGTATATATACTACATTTTCTTATCCATTCATCCATCAATGGAGATGTTGTCTCCATGTCTTGGCTATTGTAGATAATACTGCAGTGGGCATAGGGGTGCTGATATCTTTTAAATTTGTGTTTTTATTTTCTTTACATAAATACCCAGAAGCAGAATTGGTGGATTGTATGGTAGTTCTATTTTTAATCATTTAAGGACCTCCATATTGTTATTGAGAGTGGTTGTGCCAATTTATCATGCACGAGGGTTCTCTTTTCTCTCTGTCCTTGCCAGCACTTATTTCTTGTCTTTTTGATACTAACCATTCTCACGGATGGGAGGTGGTATCTCACTGTGGTTTTGATTTGCATTTCCCTGATGATGAGTGATGTTGAGCATCTTTTCATGTGTCTGTTGGCCATCTGTTGTCTTCTTTGGAAAATTGTCTATTCAGGTCCTCTGCCCATTTTTTAATCAGATTTTTTTTTTTTTTTGCTATTGAGCTGTATGAATTCTTTATATATTTTGAATATTAACCCCTAATCAGATAGGTGATTTGCAAATTCTTTCTCCCATTTGCTAGGCTACCTTTTCATTTTGTTGCTGGTTTCCTTTACTGTGTAAAAGCTTGTTAGGCTGATATAGTCCCACTTGTTTTTGCTTTTGTTCCCTTTGCTTTGGGTGTCAGACACAAAATATCATCCCCAAGACCAATGCCACAGAGCTCACCACTTATGTTTTCTTGTAGGGCTTTCATGGTTTCCAGTTTAAATTCAGGTCTTTCATTTTGAATTAATTTTTGTGCACGATGTAAGACAGTGGTCTAGTTTCATTCTTTTGCAACAGTTTCCCCCGACACCAGTCATTGAAGAGAATGTCCTTTCCCCATTGGCTCATTTGTCATAAATTAATTGGCCCTATGCGTGGGTTTATTTCTGGGCTCTCTGTTCTACTCAGTTGATTTGTGTGTCTGTTTTTATGCCAAGATTGCTTTGTATAATTGCATTATGTCCTGAAAAGTGACTATACCATTAAGTAAACTAAACTATTGACTTCAGTTGTTAGATTTCTAGGCGGTTTCTAACATTTGCTGTCCTAAATAAAGTGTGGACATAAATGTCTTCCACGAAAATGCTTTTAAGAAAATATTTACAATTGTCCCTTAAGATAATTTCCTGAAAACAGAATTACTTGGGCTGAGTACACACATTTTTAAGACTTTGATCTCTCAAACTGTTTTCCACAAGATGCTCATTTGCCATCTGCAGGATATAAAATTCTTTGTTTTTAAACAAACTTTGGTGACCCTTTGTTAATTAGAAAATTCTATTACAAGGTGACTAATTGGTGCGATGAATGTTTTATATCCTTAGCATTAAACTCATTTCCCAGGTGTCCACGTTTCCCATGTGTAAGACTACTGTTTAAAAACCATTCTCGGGGCCTCTGGGTGGTTCAGTCGGTTAATTGTCCAACTCTTGATTTCGGCTCAGGTCATGGTATCAGGGTCGTGAGCACAAGCTCTGCATCCTGCTGGATGGCTTTCCCTCCCCATTCTCCTCTGCCCACTCACCCCTGCTCCCCTGTGTACTCTCCCTCTCCCTCAAATAAAGAAATCTAAAAAAAAAAAAATTATTTCTCATTTCAAGTTTTGTAACTTCTCTTTTAACTGATCTACTTGTTCCTTATCTGTCTGGAGATTTTGTGTTTCTACAACAAATATGTATTGTGTACTTAAACAGATTACAGATTACAGAAAGGCCTGACCAGATGCTGAGATTGAGCACGCCTACGGGGGAAGGGGGGCTGGCTCAGGGTGGGAGCACGTGAGAGCTGGACCGTTGGTGTGGGGGTGCACCCCTCCGGGGCTGAGCCCCAGTCTAGCATCTGAGGTCCCCCGCAAGGGTCTGTACATAGCTGCTTTTTCTGCTCACAGTTGAGCTGATGAGCTTATTTGCTCCAAGGCCTCTATTTTTTAACAGTGTCTTGAGGACCCCTTCCCCAAACCCTATCTGACACAGTTATTCTAATCATTTTATCCTCACTGAAGCCCTGTGAGGGAGAATATTATCTCTGTCTCCGTTCTCAGATAAAACGATGCCTCGTAGGACAGGTGGGAAGTGGCGTGTGGAGAAGTGGAGTGCTCACTTTCTGGACTGTCGTTCACCGTCACTACATCGGTGACCTTTCAAGGACGCCCGTCCTTTGATCTGTATGACCCTGGCACACTGCCCATCAAGGGGTTCATGTCGTTGGCCATGGTGACCAGCTAGTGAGTGGCGAGCTTGGCCCCTGGCTCTGTCGTCCATCCCTTGGCACCTGCCATGCTCCCAGGTCCCCATGGCCCTCTTTGTTTCTGTGGCCCGAAGGTCGCCAGTGCCTGACACAGCCGCACGGTGTCCTCTTGCGTTTCAGGGAACCGGCTGTTCTGCCTGTGAAAGTAATTAGAATCCAGTAGTCCAGACTTTCCAGTACATAGCTGAAGTGGAAGGGAACATTTTCCTCTTGTAAAAAAGACGTGTTTTGGTGCCTGGGTGGCTCAGTCAGTTATGCATCTGCCTTTGGCTCAGGTCATGATCCCAGCGTCCTGGGATCGAGTTACACATCGGGCTCCCTGCTCAGTGGGGAGTCTGCTTCTCCTTCTCCTACTATCCCTGCTTGTGTTCTCTGTCTCTGTTTCTCTTTGTCAAATAAATACATGAAATCTTAAAAAATAATAATAATAGAATAAACAAAAATAAATAAATGAAAAGACGTGGAGTTGCCTTGCTCCCAGGAAGTGCCAGCCCCAGCTTTCAGGTAGGACGTGTTGGGATGGAAAAAGCCACAAGTGTTCGTGGCCAAAATCTGCCCTTGGCTGTTGAGTGGCTCAGGTTTTCCTACAGTTGGCATCCTTCCCCACACGTTTCTCATCTTGGGGATGTTGACGGATTATGTAATAGAACATTTTTTGCTGAAGATTGCATTTGAAACTGCAAAAATGTTGCCTGTGCTAGCTAAAAAAATATTAAAAAAAAAAAAACAATGCAACCTTCGGCTTTGGGCATTCTCCTTGGAAAATGTCACAGGGGTGGAGGAGCAGAGCTGGGGAGGGAGGAGGCTTGGGAAGGCAGAAGGGAGCACAGCTTAATTTTCTTAAAACCTTGAGATCTCAGCTGTAGGAATTTCTGGCTGTGAGGTCACTTTGTAAAAATAAAGCAAGTGGAGGCTGAATTAGAAAAGAATGGGGAGAGGGACCTTCCAGAGGCAAGGGGAACACAGATTCATTCAGTCAACAAGTTTGGTCTTTGCTAGGTGCTGGGGACAGTGATATACTCAAACAAAGTCCTCACGACGCTATACTCCAGGATGTTGGGGGAGAGAAATCCTCAACGAACATGGTGTTTGGTGGGAAAGTGAAGCAGGGTGATAATTGGCAGGGGGGATTCACAATGACCCCTGAGTCAGGGTATCTGGTGTGGGGGTGGGCTGCACTCAATATTAACTTGAGGTTTCCATGGGTCCTCCAAGTAGGAACAGGTGCCCAGCTGGTTTATTGGACATGGAGCCTAGAGAAATGGGGGCTGAGTAGAGGATCTTCGGGAGGTGTGGCAGGGGAGTGGAGAGTGTGTGTTGGGACAGGCAAAGACTGTAGCCTTGGGAAGCTTGTTATTCCATAGGAAGGAGAACCCTGTGTAATTGCTGGCTTACAGGTGCTCAGGAAACATTTGTTGAAGTAATGAGTGCTGGTAATGGCCTAGAACATGGGGATGTTAGAGCAGGTGCGGTTCCCTGAGTACGATTTGGGCACGAGGGCTTGGACTTTCCTGTCCTTGCATGGTTGGGCTAAAATAGAAACCCCAGGGCCTCGGCTTCCCTGTCCAACCCTAGCCTGATTCAGGTGGCCCTGGTGTCTGACCTCAGGGACCTCTGGGTTCACTAGACTGTCCTTCGGGTCCAGCAGGTATAATGGACTCCCTTGACATGTAGTTATCAAGTCAGTGAGCCAATATACGCATGCAGCCCCTACATGAGGGGGCAACCGTAAAAAGGCCTTGGGGACTTCTGGGAGAGATGGCTTCTAGCTTCCAGGTAGATGGAAGTTCTGTCTCAGAAATCAGGAAGCCGTTTCCTAAAGTTGTCGATGTTGTCCCTGTGGCAAGCCTCATGCAGCACGGGCGTCTGTGCTCGGGTCAACACGTTCTGCTCAGAAGCTTGTGTGGAATGAATGTGCAAAGAAAGGCAGCAGCTCCAGGCTGAACCCACAATGGTCAGCAACAATTGGATACCTACTGGATACCCAATGCGGTCCTCGGGGATCATTGCTCTGCAAGGAGCGCACAAGAAGCCATCAGCCTAGCCAAATTTCTCTTGGCCAAGCTAATGAAACTTGGAATGAGTTGGTTTTTAAAAACGAATAACAAAGAGGAAGGGAGGAGGATAAATAAGGAAGGGAAAAGTTAGATTTTTTTTTTTTTTTGGGTCCCCCACCATTCTCCCTCTGGGGCAGGTGCCGCAGGAGTATGAACCAGCTCAGCTCTGGATGAGCCTGTCCCCGTCTGAGTGGTGGTGGTGGCAGGGACAGGGTGTGAAGACAGAGCAGGCCAGCTCGAGGCTGAACGTGGAGTTGGGGCATCGGTAGCTCACTGCGTGGGGTCATGGCCACCTGAAGCCTGATGGCGTCATGTCACCATGCTTCCATGTCACCATGCCCTCTCCCCTCTCCTATGCGGGGTCCTTCCTGGTATCCTCTGTCTGGTGACTTCAACCTCCTTTGTCAACCTCCAGTTTAAACTGCGCTCCCTCCACCCCCACAACACTCCCAATGCCCCTGGGCAGAGTTACTTACTCTTTCTGTTTTTTTTTTCACTGTTTTCATGACATAATTGTCATTATTAACGTGTCACATAGGTGTTAGCCTAATAGCTGCCCTTCTGGACATGTTGTGAGCTCCACTCCTCCCCGCCCAGCCCCCAGCCGGTGGTTGGCGTGTGGCGGTCCCATACTTTCACAGAAAGGACTGGATCTGTGACCGTCATGGGTACCTCCTTCGGTGACCCCCATCCCCACTCCAGGCAGAGCTCTATGCTAGGTTCTCGGAGCCAGAGAGGGGTGGGAAAGACAAGGGCAAGTGGCAGAGGAAGAGCTATCACAGTAAGGAGGGTCAGATCACTGCCCTTGGGGAGGAAAAAGGGAGAGGCAGGGAAAGCACGAATAGTTATCTGTAAACACACGGCAGGAATCAGGTGTATATACGGAACACCTGCGGGGGCTTAGGGAGGAGACAGGGTGACAATGGCAGTGGCCAGGAGGAGGTGACATTGGAGCCACAGCCCAAGGGAGAATGGCCTTCTCCTCACTCCTGGAGTCCCCCTCCCGCCATCACTGGAGGCTGGAACTGGAGAAGGAGGGAAGGACTTGAATGTGCATGTGCTGTTCCCTCGACCAGGCACGCTTTCCCCTGGGCTTTATATAGCTCCTCCTCCTTAGGTCTTCTGTCTCTGATCTCCTAGAACTCAGAGCCTCTCCATCTGCCCTCACTGCGTAACAAATTGGTGACCAAGATGGTCCTCTTGACCAGTCATTTAGCAGAATCTCAATGTTATCAGGTGAGTGCCCAGTAAATGTATGTTAGATGAAGTTCATTTCCTGCCCTCCTCCTCCAGTGGGGCCAGGCAGCCCACTCACATGCCCTACAGGTCCCTCTTTTCCTGCTTTGCTCTTGCCCTCCCCTGTGCCTGATCCTTCCAGCTTTGTCTGTGGGACCCATAGGAAGCCTGGTCTCAACTGGGGGCTGCCTTCCTTGGCACGGCCTGGCCGCCGAGCATGGGCCAAGTCGTGGTCTGCCCATGGTCTATCACCATGCCGGCGCTTACTGGGAAGAGGTTTGTGTTGATCTCCGTTCACTTCATGGGGCTGTTGGAGCGTTGATGAGAGGGGTTCTGTAATTCAGGTCGATCCTCAAGCATCTACCAAGAACCAAGACTTGCTACCGTCCTTATAATCCCCATTTGGAGCAAGCTTCTGCATTGGCTTGTAGCTCACACTCAAAGCCTTCGTGTCTAGATGTTCCAACCCAGGAGGACTTGGGTCGGTGCTCCCCACTGCCCTGAGCACTGGCATTTATGAGGGTGAACTGGAGCCTCTGGGTATGGGTGCGTGCTTCTCCTCTGCTCTTAGACTCTGCCCCTGTGCTCCCCCATCTAGTGTATCTTACTGTGAGATGCGCTGGTGACCGTCTCCTTCCCACTGCGGGACTGTAGCTTCCCAGCCCTCAGCTCCCAGGGCCTGAAGCTCAGAGGGAACACTCTGTAAAGAGTGGAGCCAACCTCCCTACCCTGGGTCTCACAGTTCCTGGGCTGGGAGGTGGTGCGATGTGAGGTCCCCAGGAGGTTGGAGAGACTTATGCTACAGCTCATGTTCATTGGTCCCTTGCCGTGTATCAGCCACCGTTCTTAGAATTTCCTATCTGTTCATTATTTTTACTTTTTAGCTTTATTGTGTTGTAAAATCACCCGTTTTGAGTGCACAGTTTGAGAACATTGGTAACTGTGTGTGGTGATTGGGGAACCACAGTGTGCTCAAAAGGGAGCCGTTTCCTTGACCCCCGAAATTTCCTCCTGCTGTCCCTGTGTTCAGTCTCTCCCTGATCCCTCCCTTGTCCCAGGCAATCACTGATCTGCTTTCTGTCCCTAAAATTTTGCCTTGTCTAGAATTTCAGGTAAATGGAATCCCATAGTATGTAGCCTTCCTCTTTGATTTCCTTTATTCAGCATGAAGTTTTAAAGATCCGCCACTGATGATGTATGCCTGCTTTTTTTTTTTTTCTTTTAGGATTTTAAGATTGATTTTAGAGAGTGAAAACAAGCAAAGGGAGGGAGAATTCGCAAGCAGACTCCCCATGGAGCACAGATCCTGACCGGGGGCTTGATCCCGGGACCCTAAGATCATGCCCTGAGCGGAAACCAAGAGCCAGACGCTGAACCAACTGAGCCCCCCCACCCCAGGTGCCCCTGTGCCTTCCTTTCCATCGCTGATCAGCATTCCACTGTGTGGCTATACCACATTCGTTAATCTCCACACCCGTCCGCGGTGATCTGGGCTGTTTCCGGTGGGAACTAGCCTAGTACTGGGACCGAGGAAGCTGGGGCAGAGAGAGGAAACTTGCCCCAGGTCACACAGGGTGCGAGGCAGAGATGGGGCTGGAACCAGGAAGTGTGGGGTCAGATCCCGTGTTCAGACCAGCCGGCCCTGAGGCTATTCACCACGTGTCTACCGTGGCCCAGGGACTCACAGTCCTAACTTAGCTCGAGAACTTCCTGCGTGCCAGCCACCATGGTAAAGCCTTTATGTGCAAACACTGGGTTGCTTGGCCCAGGCTTTTGTGGGATGGGCACCCTGATATTCCCCGGTAGCAGGTAAGGGGTGGAGGTAGTTAAAGCCAAGACTGACTGAAGTGGGGCTGGCCACCTTGGCCTTGACCTTGACCTGGGAGGCATTCGATCGTGGGGCCAGGCCTCCAGGAAGGGGGCAGCAGAGTGTGCAGGGGGCCCCGTCCTGTCGGCGCACACAGACTTCTCTGGTGGCCAGGCGGTCACAGGATGACGGGTTTGCCCACAGATGCTCAAGATAAGCCGTTCTGGTCCTGGCCAGAGGGATGAGGTCACGGGAGCCTCGTTCAGGTGGGAGCAGCTGCAGGTACAGAAGCAGGGATAACTTTGTGCCTATAGCAGAAAGTGTATTGATTAGTGTGAGGTTTATGGGGCCACCCCGTGACTTCAGCACCCAGGGTGGGATCTCCTTGGCCTGAACGGTGCCCTCCCCTTTGAATGTTGTCAGCGGGGGTTCAGAGCCTAGAACTGAAACAACAGGCCAGTGCAATCTCTGGCCAAAGGCGGGGGCTTGCTGGGATGGCTCTTCATCTGATGAACATCGTGGAGCTGGAGGGCACTTCCTGGGAGCCTGTCTCTACATCCCTCATCACCTCCAGTTCCTGTCCCCACAGCCTCGGCTCAAGTATATGGAGGTACCCTCCACAGACACACCTATGTGTGCCCGTTGCTGTCACTCCTGTGAAAAACAAAGCAAACTGGAAGGAGGCCACTTGTCTGATTTAAGGACACCTGAGTGGCTGAGTCAGTGAAGCACCCCACTCCTGGTTTCGACTCAGGTCATGATCTCAGGGTCGGGAGATTGAGCCCCACATTGGGCTCAGCACGGGGCATGAGGCTGCTTCAGATTCTTTCTCTCTTTCCCTCTGCCCCACCCCCCGCCCCCTGCCATTCTTTCTCTTGAAAAAAACAAAAAACAAGCCTAAAACCTTGTCTGATTTCAGATGTGGGTTTAAGTGACAGTGGGTGAGTCACGGGTGAGGGTCCCCAAAGCCAGAGCTGGTATTTATATCCCTTTTATTTCTTCAGTATCTAAATATTAAAAACTCTTTAAAACAGTTAAGTAGGGGCATCTGGGTGGCTCAGTTGATTAACTGTCTGCCTTCAGCTCAGGTCATGATCCCAGGGTCCTGGGATCGAGCCCCACATTGGGCTCATTGCTCAACAGGAAGTCTGCTTCTCCCTCTCCCTCTGTGTGCGTGCTCGCTCGCTCGCTCTCTCTCACTCTTGCTCTTTCAGGTAAATAAACAAAATCTTAAAAAAAAAGAAAAACAACACCAAACTGTTAGGCATAACAGGTATAACCCCTCTGTTGGCTGTGTTATGAGGATCGTGGTGATAATAAGTCTCACTTTATATTTTCCTGTGAGCTTGCAGAAGCATCATCTTTTTAGGTGTTCAGAACCACCTTGGAATCGCTTCTCGGCCTTTTGGCTAAGATCAAGTGTAAGCAGCCTTGGAGCAGATAAGGAAGGGGTGATTAATTCCACTTCTTTTTCAAACCAAGGCTCAGAGAGCCTGAGTAGCTGACCCAGGGTCACACAGCTGGTTAGCAGCACAATGAGACTAGACTCAGACCTCTTGTTCTGGGTTCAGGGTCATCTTGCCCACTCTGCAAAACCCCCCTGCCTGACTTTGGTTGAGGAATGAACTTCCCATCAGGCTCTGAGGTGACACATTCCCAGGAGTGGGGCAAGGGAGCTGGTGGATAGGATCCCATCCAGGAAATGTGGGAGGAGTCCTCACGTGTCCCCTCCACGCCTTCTGATGCAACCGGAAGTAAGGACAAGACACACCCAGGCCTTGCTGAGTCAGAGGCTGGGAGGCCTGTCCTATGATGCTGATCATGAGAAATCCAGGGTACAACCAAGTGTTTCCGCCGGTGCTCTGCTGTCTGTGGCTCGAGATGGGGATTTATACATCCAGGAGCTACCAAGTGCTTGCTGGGCGCTGGGAGAGCTGCCATTATATTTTTGAAAAAGTTAAACATCTAATTCTCAAAGAGACAGCAAGCATGTGTTGAAGACTTATTTATCGCATTAATGAGGGAACCCGCAGCATGACAAAGCTCGCCCCAGGAAAGATCCAGGAGAGCTGTCTTATTGGGGAAAGGATGCTGGAATTGGATTCCTGGGTGAGATACGGAACATGCCAATGTTCCACAGGGCGAGGAAGCCACCACCTTTGGGATTGTCTCTTACCCCGAGACAGAAACAAGTGGCAGTCGACAAGTTAACCGCTAACTTGACAGAGTCTGAGGCACAATAGGGAGGGAATTATTAACGTGATATTCCCAGGAGAGACACACAACGCCTTTGCTGGGCAGGTTCGTTGATGCTCCCGGGTGACCTGGAGAGGACAGCTGACAGCCACCTGCCTTTCTTTGGAGTTCTGGATGGTGGTTTTCCCTGTCTTTGGAGACCTCTGGGGAGAAGTTCTTCTGAATCCCCTATGGTAGAGGTTTTGGGGACTCTACCTGTTACTTAAATATTGAAGGAGGCAGACTCACTATTAAAGGTGGGGGATTGAAAATGCACATGGCCTTGGCTCCTTGCCATTACGAGTTCACCAAAAAGGTTTTTTGAAAAGCTAAAATTCAAAAAGACAAGAAAGAGAAAATGAATATTTTGGAAGCTGGAAAACAGAAGTGTGAGCAGTAAGTTGTCTTGCAAGCTGGTGGGACATGCCACCCAAAACAGGAGGGTTGGGGGCAGTCAAGGAAGCAGTTTGGTACCCTCCCCCCACCCCCCCACCCATTTTAGCAGAGCCAGACTACCCTGTTCCGACTGTGGCAAAAAAATGAGAATTTCCTCTTTGGAAAGCATGACACTGGGTCCTTGGAGAAGAGGGATTAAGAGGAGATTTGTGTGCTGGCTGGAGACCCACAGCTATCCTCCCCAACTCAGCTTCCCAAAAGCTGGTGGCTGATTCTGTACCCACTCAAAGGAGACTGGAAAGTTCTTCCCTGGAGACTCTGATCAGCCTGAAAGGAAGCATTAAAGACTCTGACCTCTATTTTTTCCACATCTTTGCCAGCACTTGTTGTTTCTAGTGCTTTTGATTTTAGCCATTCTGACAGGTGTGAGGTGATATGTCATTGTGGTTTTAATTTGCATTTCCCTGATGATGAGCGATGTTGAGCATATTTTCATGGGTCTGCTGGCCATCTGGATGTCTGCTTTGGAAAAATGCCTATTCGGGTTCTTTGCCTATTTTTTAATGGAATGATTTTTTTTTTTTTGGTGTTTAGAAGTTGTCTCCATATTTTGGATATTAACCTGTTCTTGGATATATGATTTGCAAATAAATATCTTCTCCCATTCAGTAGGTTGCCTTTTTGTTTTGTTGATGGTTTCCTTTGTTGTGGAAAAACTTTTTATCTTGGTATAGTCCCAAAGATGAAAACACTAATTTGAAGAGATGTATGCACCCATTTACAATGGAGCATTGTTTACAATAGTTAAGAATTGGACCCCACCTAAGTATCACATGTACAATACAATATTACTCGGAGTAGCCACAGAAAAGAATGAAATCTTGCCATTTGCAACAACATGGATGGAGCTAGAGAGTATACTGCTAAGTGAAATAAGTTAGTCAGAGAAGGACATATAGCAGATAATTTCACTCGTATGTGAAATTTAAGAACCAAAGCAAATGGACAAACAAAAAAACAGACAAAAAACCAGACTCTTAAATATAGAGAATGAACGGGTGGCTGCCAGAGGGGAGAGGGGTGGGGGATGGGTAAAATTGATAAAGGGGATTAAGAGTACTATTTACCTTGAGGAGCACTGAGAAAAAGAATTGCCGAATCATACTGTATACCTGAAACTAATAAAACATTGTATGTTAATTTCACTTGAATTAAAACAAGAATCTCCAAAAAGAAAAAAAAAAAAAGGACCCTGGCCTCCAGAGGTCAACAGCCCAATAGCCCTATAACTGAAGCCCTCGGTCAGGCAATGCTTCATGCTTTTCACATGAGCCCAGGCAGCCAGGAGTCCCCCAACATCTCAGGAGAGCCTTGAGTTTGCAAACCAAACAGAAGGAAAGCAATTTGGAGGGAACCACCTATGCAGGGAAGGAGTTGGCCTGTGTTCCCTGGATGAAAGTAGACTCTGCATTACCTATGTTGTTTTCTTCCCAAAATGTTGAGTGTGGGTATAAGCATGAGGAAACCAATGCATCATATGGAGAGTGGCATATAAGAAACTGATGTGGAGACTTCAAAGATGTGAATGAGAAGAATAAAAAAGTTGATCCTCCCCCGGAGCCAAGGAGATGTGATCCCGAAATGCAGTGGTGGGATCTAGAACTGGGGAAAAAAAATATTTGCAGAACACATTTTGAGGACTGCTGTAGAAATCTGGATCTAAGCCATAGGTGAGATAACGTTCTATCAAAAGTTGAAATTCCTTGATAGTTATAGTAGTGTTGTGGGTAGGAGCAGGGTTTCTCAACTTTGGTCCCGTTGATGTTTTAGGCCAGATAATGATTTATGGTGGAGGCTGACCTGTGCATTGTAGGATGTTTTGCAGCTTCCCTGGTCTCTGTCCCCCAGACACCAGTAGCTCTGCCTTAAGCCTTGACCACCAAAAATGTTTCCAGACATTGTCCGATATGTCTTTGGTGGGGAGGGACTGACATCGCCCTTGGTGAGACCCATTGGAATAGAGGAGAATATCCTTGTTCTAGGGGAAAAGGTCCTGAAGTATTTAGGGCAGAATTTTATGATCTCAGCAATTTACTTTTAAATGGGTTTAGCAACACAAATGTGTGATCTAGAGAAAGTAAATATGGCAGATATTAACTGTTAGTAGGTGTAAAGAGTACATGGGGATTCCTTATATATTTTGTCTTATTGAAGTGTAGTTGACAAGGTTATTAGTTTCAGACATATAGCATAAGGACTCCATAATTCTGTACATTGTGTTGTGCTCATGATGGTAAGTGTAGTTACCATCTGCTACCATATAAAGCTATTACATTATTCTCGACTATATTCCCTGTGCTGTATTTTGCATCCCCATGACTTACTTATTTTATAAGTGGACATTTGTACCTCTTAACCCCCTTCACCTCTTTTAGTCATTCTCCCCACACACCGAGCAGCCATCAGCTCTTTGAATTTATGAAACTGTTATTTGTTTGATCATTTGTTTTTTTAGATTCCAATTTTTTAGATTTGTTTTTTTAGATTTATGAAACTGTTATTTGTTTGATCATTTGTTTTTTTAGATTTAGATTTTTAGATTTTTTAGATTCCATATAAGCAAAACCATATAAGTCCATTTCTGGTTTATTTAGCATTTACCTACTAGGTCCAGGCACATTGTCCTGAATGGCAAGATTTTGCTTTTTTATGGCTGAGTAATATTCCATTGTTTGTATATACCACATCTTTTTTATCCATTCATCTATTGGTGGGCGCTTAGGTTGCTTTCATATCTTGGCTATTGTAAATAATGCTGCGGTAAACATAGGGGTGCTTATATCTTTCCAAACTAGTGTTCTTGTTTTCTTTGAGTAAATACTCAGCAGTAGAATTCCTAGATCATATGGTATTTCTATTTTTAATTTTTTGAAGAACCTCCATAGTAACTACACCAACTTACATTCCCACCAACAGTGCACGAGGGTTCTTTTTTCTCTATATCCTTGCTCACCCTTATTATTTCCTGTCTTTTTGGTATTAGCCATTCTGACTGGTATAAAGTGATATCTCATTGTTGTTTTGATTTGCCTTTGGGTGATATTAAGCATCTTTCCATGTATCTGTTGGCTATCTATAAGTCTTCATTGGAAAAATGTCTATTCAGGTTCTCTGCAGTTTTATAATTGGATAATTTGGCGTTATTTGGTGTCAAGTTTGTGAGTTCTTTATGTATTTTGGATATTAGCCCCTTATCAGTTATGTCATTTGCAAATGTCTTCTCCCATTCAGTAGGTTGCCTTTACATTTTGTTGATTGTTTCTTTCACTAGGCAAAAGCTTTTCGGTTTGGTGTAGTCCCAGTAGTTTGTTTTAGCTTTTGTTTTCCTTGTCTGAGGAGACAGGTCCAGAAAAAAGTTGCTAAGGTTTATGTCTAAGAGATTACTGTCTGTGTTTGCTTCTAGGAGTTTTATGGTTTCTGGCCTTACATCTAAGTCTTGAATTAATTTAGAGTTATATTTCTGTATGGTGTAAGAAAGTGCTTATCCTGATTGCATATTCTTGCCTCCTTTGCCATAGATGAATTGACCATGTATGTGTGGATATATTTCTGGGCTATTTATTCTGTTATATTGTGATCTGTGTATATATTTTTTGTGCCATACCATACTGTTTTACTATAGCTTTGTAGCATTGCTTGAAATCTCAGATTGTGATAACTGTAGCTTTGTTCTAAGATCGATTTGGCTATTTGGGGTATTTTGTGGTTCTATACAAATTTTAGGACTGTTCTATTTCTGTGAAAAATGCTATTGCAAATTTGATAGGAATTGCATTGAACATGCAGATTGCTTTGGGTAGTACAGACATTTTGACAACATTTTTCCAGTCTGTGAGTGTGGTGTATCTTTCCATTTATTTGTATTTCCATTTATTTATTTATTTCCATTTATTTGTATTTCAGTTTTTTTCATTAGTGTCTTAGGGTTTTAGGAGTTAAATTTATTCCTTGATTCAATTTATTCTTAGGTATTATGTTCTTTTTATTCTTGATGCAATTGGGGTTTTTAAATGTTTTCTTTTTGTTCATTATTAGCATATGGAAATATAATAGATTTTTTGTATCCTGCAATTTTACTGAATTCATGTATTCTAAGAGATTTTTCTCAGAGTTTTCTATATATAGTATCATGTCATCTGCAAACAGTGACAGATTTCTTTCTTGCCAATTTAGATGCCTTTTCTTCCTTGTGTGATAGCTGTGGCTAGGACTTCCAGTACTATGTTGAATAAAAGTGGCAAGAGTGGACATTCTTGTCTTGTTCCTGATCTTAGAGGAAAGTTTTTAGTTTAGCAATAAGTATGATGTTAGCTGTGGGTTTATCCTATATAACCTTCATTTATGTTGAGGTATGTTCCCTCTAAACCCATGTAAAGTTTTTTATCATGAATGGATATTAAATTTTGTCAAATCCTTTTTCTGCATCAATCGAGATGATCATGTCGTTTTTATCTGTCATTTTGTTAATGTGGTGATTGATTGATTGGTGAGTATTAAACCATCCTTGCAGCCCTGGAATAAATCTCACTTGATCATGGTAAATGATTCTTTTAATGTGTTGTTGAAAATGATTTGCCAAAATTTTTTTGAGGATTTTGCAACTATGTTTATTAGAGATATTGGCCTGTACTTGTTTTTGTGGTGTCTTTTTCTGGTTTTGGTATCAGGATAATGCTGACCTTGAAGAATGACTTTGGAAGTTTTCCTTTCTCTTATATCTTTTGAATAGTTTGAGAAGGACAGGTATTAAATGTTTGGTGAGATTCACCTGTGAATCCATCTCATCCTGGACACCTGTTTGTTGGGAATTTTTTGATTACCAATTTGACTTCATTACTAGTAATTTGTCTATTCAGAGTTTCTACTTTTTCCTGATTTAGTCTTTGAAGATTGTATGTTTCTAGGAATGTACCCATTTCTTCTAGCTTATCCAATTTGTTGGCATGTAATTTTTTCATGCTAGTCTCTTGTCACCCTTTGTAGTTTGTGGTATTGATTGTTACTTCTCTTTCATTTCTCATTTTTTTTTAAAGATTTTATTTATTTATTTGACAGATAGAGATCACAAGTATGCAGAGAGGCAGGCAGAGACAGAGAGGAGGAAGGAGGCTCCCTGCCCAGCAGAGAGCCCAATGTAGGGCTCGATCCCAGGACCCTGAGATCATGACCCGAGCCGAAGGCAGAGGCTCAACCCACTGAGCCACCCAGGCATCCCTCATTTCTCATTTTATTTGAGACCTTCTTTCTTGATAAGTCTGTTACTCTATATAGAGTCTCTAACTCTTGATGAGTTTATTAATGTTTGTCTTTTCCGAGAACCAATTCTTGTTTTCATTGATCGTTTCTATTGTATTTTTAGTGTCTTTCATTTGTTTCTACTCCACTATTTATTATTTCTTCCATGACTTTGGACTTTTATTTTCCTTGTTACTTTATGTGTATGTTTAGATTGTGGATTTGAGATTTTTCTTTCTTTCTTGAGGTGGGCCTATGTTCCTATAAACTTCTCTCTCGGAACTGCTTTTGCTGGCATCCCAAAGATTTTGAACTATTGTTTCTATTTTTATTTCTCTCCGGGTAGTTTTAAATTTCCTCTTTGGTTATTTTGTTGTTGTTGCTGACCCCTTGATTTCTTAGTAGCATGTTATTTAGCCTCCACATGTTTGTGTTTTCCCAGTTTTTTCCTTCTAGTTTCATACCCTTGTGGTCAGAAGAGATGCCTGACACCCAGTTAAATCTCCTTGAATTTATTGAAACTTGTTTTGTGGCATGTGCTCTGTCCTGGAGAATGTTCCATCATTGTATTCTTTAAACTTCTTTATAGATTTGAAAAGTCTCTAAGTAAGTTATAAAAGAGAACCCATAGATGTACGAACAAGAGAGGTGAAGAACTCAGAAAATCGTTAACAGAGAAAATTGAGAAAGTCTCCCAGATATAGAACAAAAAGAAATTTTAGACGGAAGATGCCTGAATCAGCCGCATGACTCAGCTGTGTGACTTTGGAAAAGTCTTTTGACCTCTGTGGATTTCAGTCTCTTTGCTGGGAGGATGGAGATCCTAATTTCTGTCCTGCCTACCACACAGGCAGGAAGGCAATTCCTGTCTTTGCAGTGGTATGAATTTCTCTGACTCTTTGAGATACACCTGTTTTTCTGTGAATAATGTTCATGCGCTAATTGCTCTGATTATGTTCATTCACTTATTTATTTGAGAAACATTATTTGAAAATACTTCTCTGAATAAAACGTGATTTTTCTTATAAACAAAAAACAGAGGAAAGTAATAAAATTAGAGAATGAGATCAGAAGGTCAAACACCAGAGTAATATTCTAGAAAGGGAGGATTAATTCAAGAGCACTTCTTGGAACTGAATTTCCAGATGAAAAGTACATTTAGGTCTTCAGCAGAATGGATGAAAAGGGCCTCACTAAGGCTTGTCATTGTGAACTTGTCCCTGGTGTTGGGAAAAATGTCTAAAAGTTTCCTAAATGAGGAAGAAAGAGGTCACTTACAAAAGACTGAGACCCAGAGAGGCTTCTGAGTTTTTGCCAACAGCCCTGGACGCTGGAAGACCACAGAGGAATGTCCTGGAAATCCTGAAAGTTATTCTGGCTGGAATTCTCTGCCCTACAGAGTGGTCTAATCAAACTTGAAATCAGAATAAAGACATTTGCAGACCTGCAAGTTCTCTTCTATGTCCCCGTCTCAGTGGATTTGCAGGCACACAGTCTGGACCCACAGTGTGTCTCATAAAGTATACGTTTCAGGGGTCCTGGTCACTCCCTCCCCCTCAGAGCATCACAGTCCAGGGCTGTGTGAATCCACAACAGAAAGAGCAGTTCTAGAATCCAAGGATCTGGGGTATAAGGATGACATGGAGGAACACACAGGCAATGGTGTTTCTATAAATAAAAAGATCATAATAAAATAAAAGTTCCAGCCTATGGCAGCCAGAGCAGGCTCTCAGAGTTCTGAGCAGTATCTTGATGTGGGGGCAGGATTTGGGGTGTATGCAGAGGTGTGCTAGCATGAATCAGTATTGGGGGGCGGGAGAGAGTCATCACAGGGAGAGGGGTCCTCTGTAGGTGTAGGTTTCCTGTCGGCCCCGTGACCATCTCAGAGTGTGTGCATCTCACCAGAAAGACCCACCTCCCACTGCTGAATAAATGAGAACAGCAGAGTTCAGGGAGTCCATGACCTGGCTGGCTCTGACCTTGAGCAGCCAACTGCCCACAGGTATTTGTGACCGACAACCTGAGGCTGACACAGGAGAATGAGGAGTGCACGGGGTCCATGGTGCTCAGTCCTGGGGGTACCCAAGAGGGAAAGAGAGAGAGAGGATAGGGGAGGCAGCCAGTGAGCAGGGACTTCTTTTACAAATCAAAAGACCCGCACATCGGGCTTCAGACATGCACACCTGGCTCTGTTGGAGACTTCCTCTTGCTGAGCTGGGATGCAACAGTATCCTGAAATCAAGTGTCCTGGAGTTTGTATGTTACAGCAAAGTGTGCCCAGGCTTCCAGAATTGGGGGATCTGGCTCAGTCCCTTAGACCTTCATCAAGCTCTTGGCCTTTCTGAACTTGCTTTTCCCATCTGTAGAGTAGGGATGATGTTGACCATCAGGTTTCAGAGATGTGGGGACGCATCGCCCATCACATTTGTACCTGGTCAAGCCCTAGGGAAGAGAGGGGTCATGGTAGTTTTTAAGAAAAATAGACACTTGGCAAGGAATGAGGCCCTGAGTGGAGAAGTGCCTTGTCTGGGTCCATACAGTGACTGGAGAGGAGTGCCCAGGGTACTCTGACCTCTATCCAGGGACCTGTGACTCCCCCCTCCCCACCTTGCCTCATTTGCCCCCCAGATAAGCTCTGCAGTCACTTACCAAATAGCCCAAAAGCAAATGTTCCTAGGCTCTGCGATATTCTTTCTCTCGTTCTATCATAGATCAGAAAAATGCACCCCTGAGAACAAGGTGGGGGAGACATCTGTCTCCATATCCGGTGGACTTTTAGGATAGGGACAGTGAACTCTGTGAAAAACATCCTTCACTTAGCTCTGTGTTTGTATGTGTTTAACCATGCTTAGTCTTTTCTTATTTTCTTTTTAAAGATTTTATTTATTTGAGAGAGAGGGATAGAGATAGCGAGAGAGGGCACGAGCAGGAGGAGAGGCAGAGGGAGAAGCAGGCTCCCCACTGAGCAGGGAGCCTGATGTGGAGCTCGATCTCAGAACCCTGAGATCATGACCTGAGCCGAAGGCAGAGGCTTAACAACTGAGCCACCCAGGTGCCCCAACCATTTCTTATTTTTTTAAAAAAAATTTTATGGAGAATTTCAAAAATATGTAAAAATCAGAGATAATAGTATAAACCTCAACATATCCATCACTCAGATTCACGGCCAGTCCCAGAGTCTCATCAATACCCCTTCCTTTCACTTCTTCCTACAGCATTATCTTGAGGCAAATTCTTTATATGAGATAGCATTCATAAATAATTCAGCGTGTGTCTCTGAGAGATTTTTTTTAAATGACATAACCACCATTATTGCACCTGAGAGATAATCTGATTTTATTCTTTGTTCATATTGGATCTGGGTCTCCGGAGCCTCCACTGTGAAAAGAAGGCCCCAGACAAAATGCAGAGAGAAGCCCAGAAAGTTCTTTGCCTTTGTTCTTCCCTGAGTGCAGGTCCTGAAGATGGAAGAGTGGTTTCAGGGAGGGTCAGGAAGATTTTTGACCATGTGTGACTTTGACCTCATCTTTCCCAGGCCAGGCAAGGTTGCTGCGCCTGGTCAGCGCTGGGCTTACACCCAGAAGGCCAGGAGGGAGTGCTGGTGTCAGTTGGGTCCCTTCTGAGGGGAGGAGTACCACGTGCCATTCCCTTCCAGGGGAGCAGGTGGTGTGGTTCCCACTGAACAGAGAAGATGGAGGCTCAGAGGCTCATCCAGCAGTGAATGAGCGTCCAGAAGTAAACCCATGACCATCGTAAAGAACCTGACTCTGCCATGGCTTTCTTGGAAGGTGGCATCAAATCACAAGCTAATCTCCGTAGATGGAAGCTTTTTTGGGCAGGTGTCTTCCCAACCGCAAGGCTACTCTCACAGGTTGGTGCCCGTTGGGCTGGCACCAAGGACCTTATTCTCAGTTTGCAGAGGGCACAGGTGTTCCGGACAGAGGTGTCTCCTGCAACAATCCCCCAGCTCCGTCTTCTCTTCCATAACTCTCTGCAACATTGGCTCTGGCCGCATTTTCTCATTATGCTCAACATTTGAAGGTTGAGTCTGAATTTTAAAATTTGTGCTCTCAATATATCGAGCCTTAAAAAATAGGACATCTCAAGATCCCATTACCCAGAGTTAGGGGACCTTTAAACATTGGATGCAATGTTTTGCAATTTGCTGGCTTGCCCTATTTTTGTTAATAGATCTTTAATTCTCTTTAAACATTTGCTCCTATCTTTTGGTTTTATTAAATTTTGAAATGCACATGTGTTTTGGAGTCCTCTGGGTAACAAAATGTCAACAGATTATAGAGTACTTTTTTTTGTTGCCTGCCAGCCCGTAGATTCCTAACAACCCAAATCTGATTAGAAATGAGATTACAAACCCCCTCCCTTCCCCCAGATCTTCTGAGAATAAGGCCATGGAAATGAGAGAAATGAAACCAATGATTTCATTCTCCTCAACGAGTTACAACTTTTTACCAAAGTCCTTCCTAGGGATTGGATTTGGTAGGGTGAAATGTCCTTCAGCCCCAGACTGCCATCAGGCTGCCGAGCCCTAGAATACGGTGTGTTCATGCTTGATCAAGAGAAAGTGTGGGTGACACCACTTTGAACCCCCTGGGCTGGCTGGGACTTAAAAAAAAAAAATGTTGGTGAACCCGCAGAGAAATGGGACCCTTGTACACTGCTGATGGGAATCCAAAATGGTGCAGCTGCTGTGGAGAACCATTTGGAGGATCCTAAGGTGAACCTAGAATTATCATGTAGCCTAGTAGCTGCCCAACGTCATGGATCGCAAGTGCTCAGACAGAAACTCGTCCACAAATATTCAAAACGACACTTTTCCTAAAAGCCAGAAGATTGACACAACCGGCACGCTCATGCCCTGACGAATGGGTGAGCGAACTGTGGTATGTCCATACAGTGAAGTGTTACTCAACCGTGAGGAGGAATGGAGGGCATGCTGTGCCGTAGAGGAACTTGGAAAATGCGATGCCAAGTGAGAAAAGCCCCGTATTGTAGGATTCCTTCATGTGGAATGTCCATGATAGGCAAACCCATAGAGGGGGGTTGACAGTGTTGCAAAGATGCCAAGTGCCAGCAAATGGTGTGCTTTAAAATGGCTAATTTTATGTCCCTGTGTTTCGCTCCATTTGAAGAGAGTGAGACAGTTTGGGTTCTAGTAAAGTACTTACTATTCTACTTGGCATGAGAGCAAGTGAGTTAGGGAGGCTCTGTAGGTGGAGTGGTTCAGGAGACAGCCTGGAGCAGTGGCTAAGAGAACAGGCTCTGGAGACGGGGGGGTGCGGGTTCAAATCCTGACTTCTCCAAGCTGTGTGATGTCAGGTAAGTCAGTTAACCTCTCTGAGCCCTATTTCCCCTCTCTGTAAAACAGAGCTGCGGGAGTGCCTCCCTCACAGGGTCCCCGAGGAGACTGAGCTCTGAACGTCAGCCGTGAATGGGTTCAGGCTGCCAGCTGGAGTGTGTCCCTTCCCCAAACTCTAGGACATCTTGTCTTGTGGGTGACAAGATCACAGGCAGGAGTATGCTCGGGCAACTCCCTGTCTCTGTCCATGTTCTCAGCCATGCAGACCCTTGGGGGCACTTAGAAGGTACCCGGATTTCCTTTACTCTGGGATCCGTCGATGCGCAGGGCATCAGGAGGCTGGGCTGTAGCCAACCAAGAACCTGGGAGCCCGTTGCCAGGTGTGGGGCGGGTCCATACCTGTCCAGCTCCTGCTGATTGGTGCCAGGCATACCCTGCCCACACTGGGCATGGGAGTTTCCCAGGCGATGTGCCAGGATCAGCTGGGTAAACCTGCTTTGGCTCAGGGGCCAGGAGAGTCTGGAGGTTCCTGAGATCAAAATCTATGTCTGTGGTCCCCAACTGCCTCCCAGGGGATTGGTGGCAAGCTCAGAGACCTTCCTGGTCACAAGGGCCCTTACTGGCATCTGGGGAACAATGGCGGCCTGCTATGACCAGGAAGCCCTGAAGAACAAGAACAAGGTGGTCCAGGATGTCAGTCACACAGAGAAATCCCTCTGCTACCTGTCAGAAGGATGGGTTGATAATGCCCTGAGAAATTCCCCACAAGGGGACCATCCCTGCCTGCGTGGGCACCTCATGAATTATCACAACAGCCGTGGAGGCAGCTCCCCTCTTCATGCATGAAACAAGTAAGATCCATGAGGGTCTTGTCTGGGACCCACAATTGCCGAAGATGTAAACTTGGGACTTACTCCGCAATCTCTTTCCTTAACTGCCTGTCAGTCAAACAGGACATCAATATGTGTCTAGGCTTCCTGATGAAGGCTGAATGGGACCAGGTACGTTTTATTTAGATGAACCAACATTACCCAGGGCATCTTCTTGTCTGGGAGCCTTGTGCCATGGTCCTTGCTCACCAGGTGCCTAGAACGTAGCGGGCAAGGGGGCAGACCTCAAAACAGAGAAATTACATCCACTTTTCTAAGGACTAAGTGTTGGAGGGAGGTGCTGCCTGAGATGGAGTGCAGAGATAAGAAAGTGGCAGTCAGTAGGTGGAAGACAGACTGGAAGGGTGTTCCAAGTCGATGGAACAGCATGAACGCAAGGGAGGGAGGAGACTGTCAAGTGGTGTAGAGCTGTTGCAGAGGGCAGGGCTGGACACTTAGCTGACTTGGGAGGCCCCCAGTGACAGGAGAGCAGTGCGGCAATGGGGCAGATTGTCACGTTGCTTTAAGCCATGAGATGGGGCTGGATGGTGAGGCGTGGGGCGGTGGGAGATGCATTAGAGGCAGGAGGTAAATTCGTAGCTGGTCTGCCTTCTGGAATAGGAGAAGGAGGGGGGGTCTGTGTTTATCCCAGGTCTTTAGCTTGGGGTAAGGGGAATGTTAGTATCCTACAAAAAAGGGAGGAGAATGGGGGTGAGAGGTTTGAGTCTGGATCAGCGGGGGTTCTGTCCAACACACAGTCGAGTGTGATCTCGGGGGTGTAGGGACCCACACCTGGCAGACTGCCCACACCATTGTTTGAGATTCCTCCATGTCATTGTGGGGAGCAATAGTTGATTTTTTTTTTTCCCCATTGCTTTGTCAGAGTCCATGGAATCAGCAGATAGGTGATGCCTTGGTTCACCCATTCAACCATCAATGAACATTTAGGTTGTTAGGAGCTATTTGGAATAATGCTGCAGTGAGCTTCTCATAGTTGCTTTTTGGGGGAACCGGGCTTTTGTTTTTGTTCATATGAAGGGGTAGAATTGCTGGGTCCTGAATTGCTGGGTCCTGGGAATGTGCTTGAATGTCTTTCATATCTATGGCTGGTTAGTTCTCCAGTCTGCCACTTCATGTGGCTTCCAGAAAGTACGGGGCTTCTCGGTACTTCATGTCTCGACCAACATTTCAATTCTAATATCTTGTGAATTTCACCTGCATCCCTGGAGATGAATGGTTCTGAGCACTTTCTTATGTTAAACACATAATGGCTGTTTGGATACCCTTCCCCCCCACCCCACCCCGCCCCGTGATATGTCTTTGTCTAGTTTTCTATGAGATTCTTTTCTGATTTGTTTCCAAAAAAGTCCTTTTGTCAGATATGGACTGTATTCCATTTTCCCTCTTACTGGTGTCTTTTGAATGGGAGATTTTAATTTTAATGAATTGTAGTAATGAAAGCAATGAAATAAATGACTTTATTAAAAACAGAGCAAAGTGGTATCCTGGAGAGAGGACGCCTAGTATTGCGGCTGGCGTGATTTCTAAGGGAATTAAAAGTCTTCTGGTTTCATGAGTGGAGAAGGGAAACAGCCAGAAGTGGATCTTGAATCTGAGAACGTCTCTTGGGCAGGTCCCCAGTTCTTGGTCTGTAAAGGGAGGGCTGTCGGCCTGGCCTATTGGGGGGTCCACAGGGCCCAGTGAGTTCACTTGGGTGAGAAGGTTCCAAAGAGGGATGTTGGCACTATTCTCAGAGGTTCTGTTCAGAGACTGAAGGCAAAGGGGAGGCCCCAAACCCATCTCCTCCCTGGTTGTGGAGGAAGGCCCAGGAGACAGGGGCATGGCGGGGGACAAGGGCATGGTGGGGGCTGCTGGAATCATCTAGGAGGAAGTGGATCAAGCCTGAGTCTGGGTCAGGTTGGGGAAACTAGGACACCCCTACTCACTTGTCTTTCCTAGGGTCTCCCCCTTCTCATCTCTTCCCATCCAAGGCCTGTGAGCCCTTGCCTGATGGCAAAGGAGCTCTGGAGGGAGGCTGACCTGTTTGCCACCTGTGCCGTCTTGGTAGCTGCCTAGTTGGACAGGGCTTGGGGCTCATTCCCACAGGCTAGCAGTCATGCTTGAAACCCACATTCCTACTGCACAACCCCATTTCCCACCACGTCCCCATCACACGCTATGCTTCAACCACACTGACCTTTCCGTTCTGGGAACACTTTGCTGCTTCCTGCTTGTGCTCAAACCAGCCCGTCAGCTGAAGATTCCTCCCCCGGTCTGCACAACCTCAAGCCTTCGGCACTGTCTGCTCTGTCTGGTGGGCTCCCCCTCCCCGCCGCCCACCTTTGCCCTGCAGTGTATTCCCTGAAGCTCTCCCCGGAAGCTGGGTCACATGGCACTACTGGGGTCTGCCTCCTCCTTGGTCCCACCAGCAAATGCTGGAGGGAGTGGCCCTTACCCCCTTTTGCTGCATTCCCATGGCCTGAAATTGTGCCCTCATGGGATGGGAGCTCACAGACCCTGAAGGCAGGGGGACGCAAACCCTTGCCAAAATGTGGGTCCTCTGCTACTGAAGGCGGAACAGGTTGGCAGCGACTGGGAGCTCAGGGCGAATTCCACAGTCTGAGGTCAGGGCACCTTAAATTCCACTGCGGCCCTCTGTCTCCCTTTGCAAGAGGTCTCGAAGGGGAATTTTAAGCTCTAAGGGCCAGGCTGAGTTTCCTAGGAAGTGGCCAACCATGCCAGCTTATCCTTCCTAATTCCTGGGACTTGGTCAGTTACAGAGGAGGGGGGCCAGCCTTGGTCCCATTTTCTGGCCCCAGGCAGTACTCTGCGCACAGAAGGCCGCTTTCTGCCTCCGCACCTCCTTGGAGCCACGCATGGCTTCGAGAAGGGCAAGATGGCCCTCTGCTAGGAGCAGGATGGGTGTCCGTGGCAGAGTGACATTCAGGAATCCAGGCAGATGTTGTCAGCAGCCTGGATCCCGGGAACCTGTGGTTTTTGTTTTCACACCCTGCCCTGCACCGATGGAGCCTCTCTGGACAAGTCAGCAGGAGGCACTGCTTTGCTAAAAGCCTGGCCACCTTGGGGACCACTGTGGATCCCTGCTTGGGGTGGAGATGGGAGGGGGAACTCTGCTTTTGAGGCAGGTCCATCTCATCATCCCCGGAAGGAACTTGGGGCTCCCACTCAGGGACACACGTCACCTGGAAGGCAGCTTGTAGGCCGGGCTGTTCCCATGTGATACCAGGCTGGGCCTGGAGACCTGGTGGCAGGGGTATCAGCGGCCCAGGGCTCCATCCAGGTGCTGCCACTGGTGAGCCGGTGACTGGCGGGGGGTGGGGGGCAAGAGAGGTGGCCTTTCTCAGCCTCAGTGTCTCCTGTGGAGAAGGGGATGGTTCCTTTCTCTGGGGCCTGTTGTGAGGGTTCAGTCAAAAACAGCAGCTGTGGGTTGGGGAAGGGAGTAGGTGGGTGGCCCTACGATGGAGATGGCGGAGATGCCCACTGGAGCCCTAAAACACGCCCTGATGGGCACGTGAAGAATTTTCAGTTGGGGTGTCCGGGGCACTGAAGTTCTTCGGTTATTTTGTAACATGATTTTGCTCTGTTTTTACCCTTTTAGGCCAGTGACTCTCAACAAGGCCTGCATATTGGAATCACCTGGGGAGCTTTCAGAAATTAAGAACTGCCCAGGTGCCCCCCAAATTCTAAGGTACTCAATTGGCATGTGGCCTGGGCACCCAGATTTTTAAACCTCCCCAACGGATTCTAAGGCTGAGAGCCCCTGGGTTAGGCAGGCATGTGTATTCTGTAGTTCCCCACCACTCAGAAGTCCATACGAACCCAGCATAGGCTATTGGAAAATGCACAGAAGTTCTTAAAATGTTTTGCCTTACTACCTCAATTTAGATCTACCATCTTGTCTAGTATTTGAAGTGTGTCAGTCAGCTCCCTAGCTGAAACTCTCCACTGGTTTCCAGCCCTCTAAACCTCTTCCTGCTTCAGAACCTTCCCACTTACTATTCCCTCTTCTGGAACACTCCACCTGGGCCTTGATAGGGGGGGACCTTTGGACTCTATTCAGGACTCAGCTAAAATGTCACCTCCTCCAAGAAGCCTTCTCAGACTTTTCCGGTCTCAAGTCACCCTCTCTCCAGCTAATCTCTATCCTACCAACCTTCCCAGCTGGAGCAGCTATAATTACTCTGTTTCCTTAGTGCCGGCCGCTCTGCTCTTAACTGTAAGCCCTGAGAGTCTCGTTATACTGTTCACTGCTGGATCCCCAGGCCTGGCATGTGGGAAGCACCCACCAAGGCTTCCTGAACATAAAGGGTGTCGAATGCGCATCTTTGGCATTTGTAAGCCCCTTGAGCACAGGACTGTGTGTCCCTCTGAGGCCTCTTGCAAGGCCTGACACAGGAGGACAGGCAGAGATGGCACTGGTACAGAAATCTACCTATCGATGTATTACAGGGGTAAACCTCTCAACAGGCCAGTCTGTTTTCAGATTTGCTCTAGGGTTATTCCACAAGGAAAGAGAAGTGAGGTAAGTTACCAAATAGACATGCACAATTTTAATTTAGGGTCTAATAGGTCTACTATAACAATGTGTTCAAAGAGCTAGGCCAAAAGTTGAGTGGTGATCTCTGGGTTGAAGGATGGCCAGGAGGTTCATTTTCTTCTTTATGGTGGTTTTATAGTTTGAAAATTTCTATAGTGAACACATACTCTCCTGTAACCAGAAATACTAAATTTTGAAAGGGAGACTTACATTTTTTTTTCAATGTTTCTGGTACAGTGGTTTAAATATTCTGACTTGTGATAGATAGGCAGGCAGGTAGATAGGTAAGTAGATGGATGGAAGAAAGGGAGGAAAGGAAGGAAGGAAGGAAGAAAGAAACCTTCTGGTTCCAAACCCTGACCAACTTGGCTCTACAACTTGCTAGCTCTAACTTAGCAAATTAGCCTCTTTGAGACTCCGTTTCCCCGTCTGTTCCTCCTACGAAGGCCCCAGGTGAGGCTCTCTTAGATACACTATCTCCCATAACCCTTTCATCCCCCGAACAACCTAGCAGGTAGACAGAAGCAGAAATGAGGGAAGCAAAGCATAACTTGCCATCGATTGTTGTCATAGCAGGTATGGGACGCAGGTTTGAGCTACCTCCTCAGGAAGTCATGCACGGACCCTAGGGGGAAACAGGAATAGGTCAGTCCTGTAAAATCAGTCCTGGAGCAATTCTTAGAGGATCCTGTGCCCTCCAAGTGGCCCTGGGGTTTCTGGATGCTGTTGACGCTGAGGATCCTGCCTTGCGCGCTCTGCCCTCCAGTGGCAGATGCAGGAAGTGCGTCTCTTCCAGGACACTGAGCCTGGTTGTGGGGGGTGGGTACAAAGGGCGTTGAGCTCAATCAGAAAGTCTCTTCATTCACTAGCAGTGAGAGGCGAACAATTCATGTCTCTCAGCTCTGGTTTCCTGACACCTCTGACTTAGACCTCCCCCGCAGCCTGCCGCCCTGCACTGGTCCGGACTGTTGAAGTATTCTGCCTGCTTCCCTCCCACCAGCCGTCACAGTTATCTGGATAACCAGCAGATAGGTCTTGCCACTCTCGCCTGTAAAGACCCTGCAGGTCCTCATGGCAGGGGGAGAGACCTCACATTTACTGAAGGTCTGGCCCGAGCTGAAAGCTTGCCATGTGAGACCCTCTGTCTGCCCCCCACCCTGCTTGCTAGCCTCATTCTGTATCCCCTCTCCCACGACCCTCCTTGCATCGACCCTGGGGGGCACCAAGGCAAGTGGGACTTGCTTATGGAAGTGACACGGGGGCCAGGACGTGAGACAGAATATCCAGAGTGTGGGAGACTTTGCACACTCCGTTCCCCTCCTGGAATGCCCTTCTTCTCCAGACACCCACCCACCCACCCACATAGCCTCTGAGGCTCAACACCATCTCCCCTCTTTGGCAGCACTGCCTATCAGTGCTCCAGGCGGCAGAACCGCCTTCTCCTCTCCCATGACTGCTCTGCTGAAATCCCCGAGGGCTGCATGGCTCCTGCCCAGGACTGTGTGATTCCTGCCTGGCCTCCCCTGACAGACCTGGGGAGCCACCCCAGGGCAGAGGCCCTATCAGCGGTGAGAGGCGCTCCCCTACCCCAGCAAGGCACCCCACACACAACAGTGTTTGTGAATGAATAAAGGGGATACAGAAGATGAGGACCACTTCCTTGGCACCCAGATGCCTGGTGCTTGTGCCCCAGGGATCTACCGCTGCACCCTCTTCATCCACACCCATGCAACGTCTTCGGAGGTGGGGGGGGGTGGGCAGAGCTGTGCCTGGCCAGCCCCTTCTCACAACTGCAGGTGGGGGCAGGCAGGGAGCAGCTCTGAAATGTAAGCCAGAATTCGTCAGGAGCAAACCACTTAAAGACTCCAGCCTGACTCTGGTTTGGATATGAACCGAGGCAACGCCAAGCAAAATGAATTTTTGATTTCCACTTGGGCATTGTGAATATTTCTGTCTGACTTGCCTGGTGGTTTTTTTTGTTTTTTTTTTTTTGCCCCCCACTCAAGCATGAAATATACCCTGCAGTTCCTCAGAAGAGCCTGGCGGCTGGGGCAGGGCCACTGGGGGAAAGGAACACTGGAAATTATCAGCATAAGAAAGGAAAATGACAGGCCTCGGCAGGCAGAGGTTTTAGCCTTGCTCCTGTAATTAAAATTTACTTCGCATTTCAGGGCAGCGTTAATCAAGCCTGGAGAGAGGGTTGTACACTATAGCAGGATCGTGTTTTAAGCTGCTGTGTTTTTCGGGGAAATGGAATGGAGAGGGGGTTTTCGGGTCAATGCTGATTTTTAAAATGTCATCAGCCTGTGCATTGCAGGCCTGTTCTGTGCCTGTGCGTCAGGGGGAGGCCATATGGGAAGGTGATGTAAGGTTACACTGGGTGCGAAGCCTGCCTTTAAGCAGACAGCTGTAAATCAGGTAGACGGGCAAGTCGGATGGTCTCAGGGCTCTAGGAAAGGGCAGCAAGATCAGCACCCCAGCAGGTCAGTCCTGGGTGGCTTCATGGAGGAAGTGGTGTTCTAGGCAGGCCTTGGGAGACAGGCTTTAAATGCGAGTTTCCTGGGGTCGGAGAAGAGCAGCCCGGGAGGAGGGATTGTGGTGAACAAAGGCTCAGATAGCAGGGAGCCTGGGCCAGAGTGGGACCAAGGAAGGAGGAGAGTTCAAGCCCTTTGGGGCTCAAGTGGTGGAGGGCTGGCAGCCACTCTCCTAGCAATGGTTGCCCTTGGTGTGGAAGAGTTGTCATCACTGGGGGCATTTTTCCATTGTTGGGGCCATGGGGACAGCAGTGGACATGAACCAGCCAGCTGGGGCGTAGCAGGTGACCATTCCTCCTCCTTGGGCTCAGAAGGCATTTTATGAGGGTTGATTACTAAGTGTCCCATTGTCAGGATACAAAAAAAAAAAAAAAAAAAAAAAGGCATCTGGCTCTGTGTATCTCCATCCCCCAAGCCCTGTGTGATGTTTAAAGACTGATTCCAACTGAGCAGTGTAGGAGAGGAGCGTTTAAGGGACCACGGGTGGTGGGGCAAGCCCGTGGCAGCCGGATTCCAGCCCTTGCTGGCGATGGCTATGTGATTTCATGATTTAGCCTCTCTGAGCCTCTGTCCCCCCATCTGCGATGGAAGGGGCCAGTGTAGCTGGGGTAGCTCCTACGTGCTAAGGTGTCCTGAGCAAGGCAGCATCCAACCACACTGAGAACCGTGCCCGGCAACCAGCAGGTGCTTAATAAGTGTAGGCTGCCGCCTCTCTGCTCCAGATACTCCCTGATTGCTCCTGCCTGCTTGGATGAACGTGCCTCCACTCTGAGCATCTCTGCTAAGACACCGCGCCTTCCGGCTCCCAGGCACTGTGTCTTATAAAATCCACAGAGGAGTCTGCCGGGGAGCTCCTTTCGCCAAACAGGGGAGACGAGCTCAGCAGGTCGTGGTCGCACAGCCCCCTTTAGATGTACATCTGAGGCTTCTAACGATGGCTGGACTCCCAAGGCTGCTCAGCGACAGGGATGGGCCCTTGTCCCGGGTTCCCAGGGAGCTTACACCACACACTCTGGGTGTGGATCCGACTCCTGGTTAGCCTGAGTTAGAATGTCTCAAGGATGGTGCCTGCTGATCCCATGTCCCTTTCTCCCAGCCCTCTGTGCTCTTGGTGAACTTGATGTCCCTCCTCCCTGGGTGCCTGGGGAGAGAGGAGGGGGCTGGGTATCTGCCTCTGCTTTAGGAAAGGAGAAGCTTCCAGATGGCTGGGCTCTGGGTGCTGGGATCCCAAGTGCTCCATGGCTTCAAGGCAGCTACCCGTCTGGTGAGGGTGCTGGGCCCTACCTAGATTTGGGGGCATGGGCATCTAAAAGAGCTATGGGATCCCTCAGGAGGGGAATTTTCAGACTCTTAACTCTCCATTCTTAGAAGCGTAAAAGTAGGTATGTTTCTCAAAAACCACTTCGTCTTTCCCTTCCAGTAGCTGTTTCTAGCCCAGCAGCAAGGCATGTTTCGGGAGGCAAGGTGACCCCCAGGTCATGTTCTGTGTAGACTATTGTGGCAATGTCAGTGAGGGATGTTGGGAAGAAGTAGCCCTGGACTCAACTCCTATCACCCTGGCAAGTCACTTAAGCTCTCCATGCCTTAGTTTTCTCTGCTGTAAAATGGGATCATAACAGACATACATCCCCAGGGCATTGTACAGATTAACTGAATGCACATAAAACACTTAACACTCTCCCTTCTGCAATTTCCCTGAGTGCCTAAAACCAGCAGGACACTTGGGGTCCAACTGTAAGCAAGAAAGACTCTGCCCCCAGAGTCTACTTTCTTGGGGGGACAAAGTAGCTTTTAGCGCAGAGTTCACAAATGCTACATGGTACCTGCTGTTAACCAGAGTTAGTGTTATTTACAGCCAACCTCATTCTCCTCTCACCCTCCCCGCCCCCCCCCGCCCCCGATACCCCACACTGAGAAAGGCAGTTTAACTAGCAAAACAGAAGTAGTCTTCAGCAACGTGCCCATCCTACGGAAGAGTTTGTTAGATATTTCCATTAATCCCTGTTTAACATATAAACAGATTATCTGAGCAGAGCCAGGATTTGGGTGCAGAATGACTTGCCTGTTCCCCGCCTGGGCTGCTGGCCTGTGACATCGTCACTGAGGGTCTGTCTGTTCCTTGTGTTGGAAGAGAACTGTAGGCACGGGGAGGGGGCTTCTAGGACTGTAAAACTGTGTCCTCAAAGATGCCTGTGAGCACAAATGTGCTTCCATCTCGACATTCAAGAGGCTCCCGCAGCAAACTTTGCTCTCACACCCAGCCCCTGTCCTGGAACCCTGCCTCTGCCAGCCTCCCATTGTCCTCCAGGGTGGAAGGGAGGAAACAAGACAGCAGGAACTGAGGGGCTCTGAGGCAAAGGGCAGGCACAGGGGTTGGTAGGCCTGGGGAAAGGAGCACTTTTATCACCAATGTTTAAAATTGCTGGCCAAGGGGTGCCTGGGAGGCTCAGTCTGTTAAGCATCTGCCTTCAGCTCAGGTCATGATTCCACCATCCTGGGATTTTTGAAAACTTTTATTTTTTATTTTTTTATTACGTTCAATTAGCCAGTGTATAGTACATCGTTAGTTTTTGATGTAGTGTTCAGGGTCCTGGGATCAAGTCCTGGGTCAGGTTCCAGGCTCGGTGGGGAGTCTGCTTCTCCCACTCCCTCTGCCCCTCCCCCTGCCTGTGCACACATTCTCTCTCTCTCTCTCATACCAATAAAATCCTTTAAAAAAAATTGCTGACCAGTGCAAACCATGAATAGTCCAACTTCTGTGATTTCTTTTTTATCTTGAGAAATACATCTAACCTAAAATTCACCTTTTTGACCATTTTTCAGTGCGCAGTTCAGCCGTGTTAAGTACGATCACATTGCTGGGCGCCCACTGCCCCCTCCCATCTCCGGAACCTGCTCCTCTTCCCAGACCGAAACTCCGTTCCCTGTAAACACCAGCTCCCTGTCCCCCTGATGCCAGCCCCTGGCAACCACCGCTTTCCTCCTGGTCTGAGTTTGATGACTCCAGATACGTTGTGGCTGTGGAATCATAGTATGTGTTTTTGGGGACTGGCTTTATTTCCCTGAGCGCGGTGTCCTCAAGGTCAGGGTTCATCTGTGTCATAGCAGGGATCAGTCCGTCATCCCTTCTCAAGAGGCTGAGTGGCATTCTGCTGTGTGCCTTCGCCGCATGGGATGTTTACCCATTCATAGGTGGACATGGGGGGGGGGTCGCGCGGGGGGCTTCTGTCTTGGCAGTTGTGAATCATGCTGCCTTGGACAGGGGTGTGCGATATCGGCTCGAGTCCCTGCTTTCTGTTCTGCCCAGAAGTGAAATTGCAGGAGCCAATGGCTAACACCATGTTTAATTCTTTCTAAGAGTTGCCATCACTATTTTTAGACTGTATGGACCGTGCACCACTTTATTGCCCTCACCTGAGGTTAATATGCCCAGCCCCACCTCCCCCCCTTTGGTGCCCCATTCCTATACCATTTTCCTCTGTTGTTGCCTGATAAAGACTTAGGCCTCAGAAGGACTTGTGTGCGTGTGTGTGACATTTAGGTCTGGAGGTTGTCCCCGTCATGGGAGCTGGGTGTCCCCCCGGACTCACTGGTGAGGTCTGTGGTTTGGTGGCTGCCGTCCCCCAGGCAACGTTCCCCGCTATGTCCTCCTGGGTTCTTTGAAGCTTCCGATGGCCTGTTTCTGACTTTCCTTTCATCTGGAGAAGGCCCTGCTGGGGGCACCTACCCTTAGGGCTGGGCTTGGGCTGGTGGTCCAGGCAGCCCCACCCTCTTGTAGTGGTGGGCAGGGATGGGGTGCCTCCCCTTCCCCTTCCAGTACCGAGGAAAAGGGAACATCAGAGGGATCCTTGTCCACCTGCTCATGGGGAACGGCTGGTCCCAGTTCCAAGCCAGCGATGAGCAGGTATCTGGGGCAAGAGTTTCAGACCCCGTGGTGACCCCAGACCAAAACTGGGGCCCAGGAGCCTCCCAGCCTGCCTCTGGCCAGCCTCCACCTGGAGCAGGGAATGCCTCTGGGCTCTTGGGGACTCTATGCAGATTTTCTGTTGAGTTTCCTTTAAAAAAGCAACTTATTTTAGATCTATGCACTAGAACATTTATGGTAGAAGTATGATACTAACTAGGATCTTCTTCACAATAAACTGGGTGGGGAATTGGGGAGGCGGCAGGGTTGGGGGGAGGGGTTCAGGAGATGAGACTATGTCATCCTGAGGTGTGGGTAACTGTTAAGTTGGGGGGCTGCTGCGCAACCGTGCACCGTACTGTACTCTCTATTCCTACGTGCCTGTGACCTTTCCCATCTTTTAAGTTAAGGAAAATCCAGCCTTTCTCTCTACCCCACTCCTGGAAGAAAACCTTTCTGGAGCACTCCTTACACATTTCCCCTGTGTTCTCTCTCTCTCTTTTTAAAGATTTTATTTATTTATTTGACAGAGAGAGAGAGATCACAAGTAGGCAGAGAGGCAGGCTCCCCGCTGAGCAGAGAGCTGGATGCAGGGCTCCATCCAAGGACTCTGAGACCGTGACCTGAGCTGAAGGCAGAGACTTAACCCACTGAGCCACCCCGGCACCCTTCCCCTGTGTTCTCTTATGAAACATTCAACTCAAGCACAGGGTCTACTGTGAGTCCCATTTTAGAGGCAAACCAAGGTACTTTGGCGTATCACTTGGTAAGGGGCTTAGCTGGGATCTGAACCAGGTCTGGTTCCCGATGTTGCTCTGCCCCTGGGCTTGCTGCCACAGAAGGGAGATCCCGGCCCTGCCTCACCAGCTGGGACTCAGCTCCTGAAAACCCAGCGCCTGGGATGGGGGTGGGAGACCCCTGAGCACCCCACTATGGCTTGGCCTTCTCCCTCTCCTATCCCTAAAAAGTCCTGCCTGCAAGGACCTGGGAACTGGCATTCACAAGGGCAGGAGGGGTGATGACCTAGCCCAGGTTGGTCTGCTGCTGCTCGTGGGAGGCACCACGCCCCTGTGCTGAGCCCCAGAAGCCTGCCTGCCCCAGGGGCACCCTGCCTCATCAGCACACTTTCATTTCCTGTGTCTTCCCTGGGCTCCCGCACCTTGCCGCTCCAACTCCCCTCGCCCCCGGGCTCCTGCTTCCCGGCTGTCCCAGGCGTCCTTGCAGCTTGTTTATTTGGTTTCTTAGCTCGCTCTTCTGCTCTGTTGGTCTGAGGCCAGCTGGTCCCTCTGCAGACGGTATTTTAGTGTTCGGTCCCTCCCATGCCCCCTGCAGAATCACGCATCACCTCTGCTTCCCATGGGCCCCCATCTCCCCAGCCAGGTGTCCCCACTGCTGTCCCTGCTGGTCTCCAAGCCCAGGATGGCAATGTCCCCCTCCAGCCCCCCACCTCCATCAAAGGGACCGCATTTCTCTCGGTCCGCCGAGGCGTGCCCACGCCATCTCGCCCGCGGCAGCCTTCCCCCGAGCGGAGAGGGCACAGTGCTGTTGAACGGGACCCGGTTCCCGGCCTCCCACTCGGTCTCATCAGCTTGTCAGCCTTGATTACGTTGGAGATATTTTTAAACACTCTGAACACTTTTTGCCTTAATTTTAACCCCTCCCCTGGTTAAAAACATGGTTCTTCTTCTTCGAGTTCATTTTCCCCTTCAGACCTGACAGTGTATCTTCTGGAAATGTTTTCTGAACCTTTATCTCTTCGCCACTGTAAACTCGAGAACAGTCACAAAAGTCGTTAAAACCTCCTGCATGACTGTATCCCGTACCCTGTTCCTGACGGGGCCAGGAGCTCCCCTGCGAGCCCCAGGAACCTTCTGGAACCTGTGCATTACTGCGCTAACTTGGCTGAAAGGCCCGCCAGCGCTTTTTTACAGAAGTGGTTCGGGCACTGGGTCTGCCCGACTGTTGAAACTGACTCTGAAAACGACTGTTCCCGTTTCGGGAAGCTTGAGTTGGCTGTGGCTGGGGGGAGGGGGCTATCAGGATGCCAGCTAGCTAGCGTACCAGACACTCCTAACTCAGCTTCTTAGCATAGTAAAGGTTTACTTCTCGCTATGTAATGCGCTGGGCTATGGTCCTGGCTGGTGAGCATCTTTTGTGTGGTCTCTGGCCCCGTCTCACTAGGGCACAGAGTCTTATACACTCATCCAGTGGATGGGGAAAGAGAGGGGTGTCATAAACACACCTGATGCTTGACGACCGTGGTCTGGGAGGGCACGCATTACTTCCATCAGAGAGGGCCGGTTTCATGCACCACCTAATGCAGGGGAGCCTGGGAGGGATCCTTGGCTGGACAATGACTTCTCAGCAACTGCCCTGCCCTGGAAGAGAGAGCCCCAGTCTTTGGAGGACAGCTAGCCATGTCTGCCATATGTGGGAGGGAGGAGGGAGGGAAGACTGAAGGAATTAGAAGAGACCCAGGTTGTTTCCCATTTTTAGTTTCACTAAAAAAGCGCCAAGTCTTTCACTCAGTTTGACCTTCAGGTTTTACATCTCCAACCAACCCTTGTGCCCTGTGATCAGGAGCCAGGGTCTCGGTGGGAAGCATTACCATCTGCAATGCTGGTTTATCCAAAGTCTGGCTTGGGACGCCTCACCATGCTGCTCCTGGGAGTTAGCTCCTCTAGACCATCTGTCTGAACCACCCAAGTACCTGGAACGGTACGTGGTACTTGGTGGGTGTAACTGATTGTTGTGGCCATCTTTGGAAAGCCGTATCTCCTGTCCCATGGGCTCTTCTGCCGTGTGACCTCATTGCTTACCAATCATGTTCCCTCTTCTTGAATCTGGGCTGGCCTTAATGGCCTTCTTGACCATCAGAGTGTGGCAGAGGAGATATTCTAGACTTTTGAGACCCGATCACAAGAGGCCTTGCAGCTTTTGTCTGTGTCTCCTGGGACTCTCTTGTTTGGGCTCCTGCGTGAACACCCGCCATGTTCTGAGTAGTCCAAGTGACGCTAGAGGGGTTCCCCATCCCATCCCCAGCTGGGCTCCCCGCAAGCTGCCCATGTCAACCCCGAGCCATGTGTGTGAGGGTGCCACTGTGGACACCCAGCCCCGTTGAGCCCTCAGATGATGGCAGCTTCAGCTGACATCCGACTGCAACTTTGTGAGAGACTGCAAGTGAGAACACCTCTTCCCTGCCTGACCCCAGCTCTGCATTCCGTCCTTTGCCTGCCCTTCCCATGGAGCCCCCAGTCTAGACTTGAACCATGGCTGCCAGCTCTGGGTGCAAATGGGACACTCAGGAAGGGCCCTTTCTCAAGCAGCTCTTTCCCCCCTCCCAGCACTCTGTCAATTTGATTGACCCCTTCCCCTTTCAACATGATCAGAAACTCTGTCATTTTCTAGAAGCAAAGCAGGATTTCTGGATTTAGGGATGAGCATATAGAAAGTGAACACATCTGGATCTGAAAAATACATGGGGGGGGCGGATTATCTTACAGTTTTAGAACACTGGAAGAAGAGACGTTAGCAGATGTGTTTCCTTTTCTCCCACGTCCCCGGATTTTGTCTTGCTTGATTTCATGCCAATGTGCTCTCTGCCTGCCACTTCCCTTCTGGACCCCTGGGCCAGTTTTCCATCCTCACAAACACCACCTTGGTTTGTGCATCGGGGCACCAGCTTTCCTCTCTGGGTCGTGGCCGGAAGTGGCCTTGTTTCCAACAAACACTCCGTAGTGAGACAGTCAGAGTTTGGTGGTGGCTTTGTGTGACCTACTGGCCAGCAGGTGCTCCCTTTGAGGACCACCCACCGAAGGGCACCTGGGAAGGGGAGCGGGAGGCGGGCACCCAGATGCCTCAGCGACAGAGTTGCAAAACTCTGAGTTCAGGTTAAAGAGTAATAGGGAGAAGCAATCAGGGTTGATTTTCCTTTTCTATCACTCACAGGATCTACACTAGCAGGGAGCAGCTCCCCCTCTGGAAGTTTCTAAGGAACAGTTGATGCTTGGAGGTTCAATTATCTCCAGTAGCACTGAGGGTACAGGGGGACTGCCCCGCCCCATGGATGCCCCTGTGGACTTCTGTCCCCTCCCCCTGTGAATGCCTGTTCGCCTGCCCCCATGAATGCCCACCATCTGAAATAGATGTTGGGTCAGACCGCAATGGGGACGGTCATTGCTTCCAGTTCCATTCAAGACAGACTCTTAAAGGAACAATGCCATCATCTCTCATTTTCTCTCATCATTTCCACGTTTTGATGTTTGTCATTTCTAGATGTTTTTCTTGGTTTGGGAGAATCCATTTGCAATGACGTGTAAGTGAAGAAATGCAGACTTCTGCAAGCAGTTAAAAATGGCCATCCAGATGGAAAATTACTACCATTGTAATATTACTGTTCTTTATCAGAATATAAATTTTGTTCAAAACAGTCATAAAGGAGATGGGAATTGGGTGATGTTACTTCAGGGGGAATTCAGATTGTTCCTCCTGTAACTTTTAAAAACTACTCTGAACCCTAAGTAGCTACTTAGCACATACATCAGGCAGGATGTCAACAATTCCACTTACATGATCTCTGTGAATGGTGTTCTACTTTAAATGATGGGTAGAATGGGAAAGAAAGTAAATCCTACTCCATCAGTCCAGGTCCTTCTGCTTCAGGGCAAGCTTCCTGACTCCCCTCCCCCACCCAAGAAAGTAAGGTACCAATTAAGAGATGCTGTGGGACTTGAACCTGGATGCAGGTAAGTGGGGAAGGGTCTGAGTGGCCTCCAGGATGGATAATAGTTATGAACTTGACCCCACATAGGCATATAGATTGTTATCCTTTCTTCTTTATTTTTACTTATTTCATCTATTAATTTTATTTGTTTATTTTTAGAGAAAGTGAGACCGTGAGCAGGGGGTAGGGGCAGAGGGAGAAGGAGAGAGAGGGAATGTCAAGCAGGCTGCACGTGTGGAGCCTGATGTGTGGGGCTCAATCTCATGGCCCTGAGGTCATGACCTGAGCCAAGATCAAGAGTTGCATGCCTAACCAGCTGAGCCACCCAGGCGTCCCAGTATCCTGTTCTCTTTAGAAGTGGTAAGAAAATAGGAACCTGTCATTTCTGCCTGACTTTTACAGCCCACTGTTTTTGCCTCCCTAGAAGGCAGGGGGCTCTGGTGTCTTGGATGAAGGGTTGACCTTGGCTGCCCTCCAAGTGCATGAGAGGAAGCTAAGCCCCGCTGCCCGTGATAGTTCAGTGATGCAAAAGATCTTTCTAGATCAGCAGTTCTCTGAGAAGGATCTGCTACTTGACCAGATGAGTTAGGGGTCCTCCTGCAAGGCCTGGATAGCAAAAAAAAAAAAAAAAAAAAAAAATCTCTGGTTCTTCTGGGCAACGATGTCTCTACAACTAGCTCCAAAACCTTCCATGTGGAGAAATTGCAAAGGGTTGCTTATCATCTGAGCTCAATTTTGAGGATTTCTGTAATAAGAATGTATTTGTAAACTAAAATTAGTGAGTTTCTAGAGTTTGAGCGCCCTAATTCGGGATTCTGCAAGAAGCTTGGATTCCACATAGCAATGGCCAACAGCGCCCATTTCTTACAGACAGGAGTATGCATGGGGAGTCGGAATTCCTTTGACTTTAAGGAATTGTGCTGTAGGAGTTTGCTTTCTGTTGGTTGTCTTGAGATAGTCCCACTTTTTGATCACTGATGTTCTTTTCATCTCTAAGTCAATCACTGTTGGCTTCGTCACGGATTTAATTTGGTGTGAGTTGCTTACAACACAGGGGAAGGTCAACCCCATTTGCATATTTTGGCTTGCCATTTGCCAGTATTTAGACTGAGATGTGTATACTCTTTAAACATTTTTAAAATTTTTAGTTGAAGGACAGTGGACCTCTGACATGAGTTTCAAGTGGACCACATTGTGATTTGACATTTCTGTACATTATAGTATCTTCCCCCTCTGTAAATATAGTCACCATCTGTCACCACACAGTCATTACAATATTACTGACTTTATTCCTGCTGCTGGACTTTTCATCCCCGTGACTTACTTAAGAGACACGTGGTGTGTTTTTCATCTGAATAAATCACCCTCCCTCCTCCCTGGCCCTCCCTTTGCTGTTGAGCGATGCTTCGCTCTCATCACAGTCCTTTGTCCCCTGGGAAGTGGGGATCGACGAGGTTGGGGGAATCTCGAGTGCTCCTTTCCATCTTCGTGGGCCATGGTGCAGAAAGATACAAAGTGAACAGTGGAGAAACCTGTGCTCCCGATCAGACTGGGGAGCAGCGATTGGTACAGATAGGAATGGGGACCAAACCAGGAATGGGAGCTCTGCATCATTCAACACCTCTGGGTTGTATTTGAAGAAAATCCCCCAGTTTCCTCGTTGTGTTTGCTTCTGGGGCATCCGTAGCTCTTTGTGATGGGGTGGGTTTCCTGCACAGCAAGCATGCTTTGGCGTTCCACTTCATTATCTTCTCTGTTGTGCTCTGTGTCTCTTTTGTGCTCAGAATTCTAACGTGGTGGTGCCGTGGTCCATTGAGTCAGGATGCCATACTGGCTGATGGCTTGGGGCATTTGAACGGCTTCCTCTGTTATTTGTCATCACCCCCACTGATTGTGAAACCTACCCCCCCTCCAACACACACCCTCTTGATACCAGTGTGGCCATGAGACTTGGTGACATGCCATAATAATGGGCTTATAGGGCACATTTAAAGTGCCAACACTGTGTTGCCCCAGTGACTCTGACAGGGACAAGCCTCTGGTTCTTGGCACTAATAACATTTTCTCTTCGTCTGGTAAGAAACTGGAGGTGGAAACCCTACATGTTCTTAACGATCTCCAAGTTTTGGTGGATTCTGTATAGAGTTTTCTATAGAGAAGCGTCATGGGGACAAGGGTCATGCTATGGCCCTTTTCCTGTTGGCATTTCATACCAGCGGTTGCTCTGAGGCTGGAGGATGGTGTGAAATCTATCACAGTGGATAATCCCAAATTTGCATTTGGAATGCAGCGGTATCTTTTCTCCGAATCCCATGGAGAACTAGCCTGTCTGCGTGCCCAGCTCCTTCTGCTCCTGCCTGGTTCTCCCAGCTGGGTGGCATTGGGAGGAGTCCCTGAGTCCATGTGGAGTGGCCATCTGTGACTGAGTGATCACGGTCTGGAGCTATTTGGGTGTCTGGCTTTGGCTTGAAAAGGAGTCTGCGATGAGCCCAGTGCCACTTCCTTCACTCAGTGCAGTGTTCCTTCCCTTGTTCCAGAAGGAGTAAAGAGCTTTTTGCATGAGGAGAGTTGCCCCCGCCTGGTGGTGGAGGGGTGCTCTGTCTGCCTGCGTAGTGTGCAGGGAAGAGTGCATGAGCAGAGGGACAGAGGTCTGAATGGCCAGAGATTGTGCATGGGGCAGCTTCCAGGCTAGAGTCGGTGTTGCGGGGGGGATGGTCCTCCCAAGGAGAATGCCTGGCTAGTTTCGAATTGTTGCCTAGAGCCAAGTTCTGTAAGGAACAAAGGATGCTTCTGGAAGTTCTGTTTGTGATTATCTAACGAGACAAGTTGGGATTTAATAGAAATAAGAGCCTGCCTGGTAGAGAGGATTTTCCTACCTATATCCTCTTCCTCACCTTAAAAATAGAAATAAGTGATAGATTTAGGATCCATAGGAGAAGTTGGATTTGACTTCACAGTGGTCCCGAATCAGAAAACTTGACTCAGGTCAGCAAGACCCAAGCCTGACCCCTCGCTCAAAGAGTGTCCTTTTTGAGAACAAGCCATACAATCCAAATAGGGGCCCAAAGGGCCAAACCCTGAATAAGGGACTGTATTTGTGCCTCCTCTGTCCCAGCCCCCACCCTCACCCCAGGCCCTGGCTTGGGTCTAGACCCCAAGGAGGATAGCCCTGTCCCTGGGACAGTGGGGACCACTGAGTGTCTCTGAAGAATGGCCTGGCACAGCCTCAGTGGGGCCAGGAAGGGGTAAGACTGGCAGCAGGCATCCACACAGAGTGTCATGGGAGCGGGCAGAGCAGTGCATGAACCGTTTTGGAGGAAGGGCTGGTAAAGCTGATTGAGCCGGGCAGGAGGCAGGGGAAAGAATGTGAAGTGAGCTCACCTCCAGGACCTGATTTTATGAACACCTCCTTCCCGAACCTTCCCAGTCCTCAGAAACAAAGCCTGTTAGCCTCAGCCCCTGGCTTCTCAGGACCCCCAACCAGACTGGGCTGTTAGGGTAGGTTCCTCACACCCATCCCCCCACCATGGGTTCAAACATAACCCTCCCCACACAAGCCAGAGTGAGAGGAGGAATTAGCACACCAGGTCACACATGGCGCCCAGAATCACCCCTGAGAGAAGGCTGCCCTAGGTGGAGGAGCCTCGTAAGGGACACTTGCCTTCCTCCCTGCCGCCCCAGCTTCCTTAGGCAGTTGCACCTCTTTCCCAAGGTGAGATCCTCTCGGTCAAGGATCGTATTCCATGTGAATTCGACAATACCACTCAGTACCTGTGCAGTGTTTGAGGATCGTCAAGTGGCCTATTTCAGGGGGATTCCAGCAAGATTTAGGACCTTAATTAATCTTAACAACCTAATCCTGCTCAGCTCTGTTGATGACATTTAAATGCTAGCTCTCTTACGAAATACCTGGGGAGAGCCCTGCTAAATTATTCAGACCTTAATTGATCTTAAAATGCATTTTCAGTAGGATACAGAGTTACCTAGACCCTCGTTCTAAGAAAACAGCATGCTGTTGATTTCATGCACCCCGAGTTAAGAATGTCCCTCTGTGGGGTCCAAATTTACCCCTAAACTTACTTATGCAGCTGGGGCTCACCTTGACTTTGACACCTGCTAGATAGGGGTCAAGGTTTCCCGTTTGACATGATGAATACAAACAGGTCAGATTAACAGCTTCCAGGGCTGATGCTTCTTTTCTCCAAGAAAGGGTAAAACACGTAAGTCTCAAAGAAAGTAGGAAAAGGCCGTTGGATTTTTACAAACTTTGGATGGAAAATAACTTGATGTCCCTGTTGCTTTTCGCAAGCAAGGTACTGCCTAAGAATGAAACCAATGTTTATTTCATGGTGTCGGCTTTTAAATGCTGCCTTGTGTTTCCACTGAAACCATTTTATTGCCTTCTGAGAGCAGCTGTGAAATCTGGAAGCATCCTCGGTTACTTCTGTCCCCCTATCCCTTCTGTGAGCCATTGGGCTGGAACTCAGCTGCCTAACGGGGCTTTGCAGTGTGACGGAGCTAATCATTTCCTCCTCTGATACCCTCCAGCACATTCTCCCAGTGAGAGTTTTTATCACATTAGTTAATGAAGACAATTACAGTAAAATTTATGAATTGCAAAGGTAGTTAGAGAAGAGAGGTAGCCTACAAAAGCTTTGCAGAGAAGAACTTGCCTCCTCATCTGAGCCTTGGAGGATGGGGGTCAGGGGTGTGGAAGGTGGGTAGGGTGCAATTTTAAATAAAACCCATTTTGGAACCAGTGGTGCTTTGTTAATGATCTGTAATTATGATACCTAGATAAACTGGGCAAACCCTGAAGATGTTGACTTAGAGCTGGGAAAAGCATCCACCACCAAAGGGTGGGCAGCCCAGGGAGGGAAGATTCCATGGAGCTTGACAAGGAAGCTCTGGCCAATGTGGCCTCCTCTGCGCCATCCAGAACTGCAGGTTCTTCTACTCTCAGCTTGGAATCCTGGTTCCTTAAGGGCACCCCCCCACCACCACCACCACCTTTCTTCCTGGGCAAGTATTGACCAGTATAAACTGAGCATACAATCAGCTGTCAGAATCCACTGTGAGGCTGTAAAGCTAACTCCACTCACTGACTCTGATAGGCCTAAAAGCAACCTGAGGACATGGGGTCCCCGGCTGTCTGTCCTTTCCCGCTTCTTCCTCTGAGCACTGGTGTTTGGCGGGAGATAGGTACTTTGCAAATACCTTTTGCTTTTCTCAGTACTCTTAATTCCTGACATAAACAAACACGTTTGAAGGGTTATTGATGAAAGGACGGGAGTGAATCTCAGATCTCACTGGTACGTTGGCCAGTCCCCACCTGGGAGGTGAAACTGAGAGATGGGAGTGGGAACCTAGGTGGAAGTGATTATTTTGAAAGTATCTCCATCTCATAGAGTAGGAGGAGCTCCTACAAGGCACCCAGACACTAACAGACCTTGCTTCTCCACTAGTGCTGCAGGGGGAGGGGAAACAATGAAGAGAAAATTCTGTGGCCTCAATCCTTCGTCTCATAAGGAAGAGTCAGAAATTACCTGCCTCTCAGAGTTGAGTTAGCCAGCAACACTTGCAAGTTAAGTCAGCAAAAATCTATTTGACCTTTTTTTTTTTTTTAAAGATTTTATTTATTTATTTGTCAGAGAGAGTGAGCACAGGCAGACAGAGAGGCAGGCAGAGGCAGAGGGAGAAGCAGGCTCCCTGCTGAGCAAGGAGCCCGATGTGGGACTCGATCCCAGGACGCTGGGATCATGACCTGAGCCGAAGGCAGCCGCTTAACCAACTGAGCCACCCAGGCGTCCCTCTATTTGACCTTTTTGGGTGCCTGGTGCTATACTAGGAACTGGCAGCACCAAATGGAAGAACACATCTTCAAGGAACTGATGCCGGAGGTCTGGTGGTAGATCACTGTTTCCATCTGTACAGGTTGTGCACTGCACAACCCTAAGGGCACCATTCAAATCCTAAATATCGTTGACTTGTCTCTTAATACAATAGTATTCGAGTAGATGGAAGCAGAGTGTCTTGAGGAAGGGACACCTTATCCTGTGAGCTAATATGGCCTGATGTGGGCACAGAGAAACAATTACAATACAGTGCAACATGGCCAGAGTGGACATGTGTGCAAAAGACAGAAGAACCTAGTGAAAGGAGTCCTCTGTGTGTCTGAGGGAATCCTGGAAGGGTTTGCAAAGGGCAGTCCTCTGGAAGATCATCCCCCTGAGCAGAGAGGCTGTGTTATATAGCAGCAGAGAGACTGTGTTCAACCTCCAGACTGCCTGGGTTCACATCCCAAATGTGCCTCTTACAGTGTGACCGTGGGCAAGTAACCTAACTTCTCTGTTCCCTACCTGAGTTGCCACAAATTCTTCAATACCCCAGGATTTGTATCCAGCCAGCCGGGCAGGTGGTTCAGCGGGAATGAAGCTTGGGGGCCAAGGAGGCATCTCAGCCCTGCCCACGTGGACCAATGTCTGCATACCCCTCTCAAATGCTCCAGGCTTTTCCTGGGGTGCAGACCATACCAAGGCCAAATACACCTGCTAATAAAAAGACGTATTGTGTTTTCCTCTAAACAGCAATGCCCCTAAAAGTAAGAGAGAAATATGGACAGATAAATTGAAATTCATCTCGGCCCATTGCCTGATTTCCTTCATGATGGGCTCATAAAAGCGATGGGATATATGGTTCCATAACATTTAAGCACTTTATAGTTTGCTGATTGTGGTCCTCAGATAACATTTATCAACTTATACTCTTGTTTCAAGGGACAAGGGCAAAGCTGAACAAGATTAATGTTCGCTGGAATAAGTAAACCATATGTCAAAAGCAAGACATAACATTGGTTACCCAGGCTTCTAAAAATACCTCCACGAGGCAGGCAGAATTACTGCATGCTAAGTGTAATCATAGTTTAGCGTGGCCACTCGCTCCCTCATTGTGATGGTCCTGAAATAAACTGAGTTTTATAGCCACTGTCTTAACTTTTTCCTTGTCTGGGGGTATTGCCTCAGTGACAGCCCCAAAGAGCACCCCCACTCCTTCACATCTCCTAGCAGGGTCCCCGTCCTGTGATCCAAAACCCCCCAGCCAGACAATGTAGACAGATGCTTGAAAAATCAGAAAATGTGAATCTTTTGGAGGCTAGTTGGGATAACAGTCACAAAAGTAGCAGAAAAACCCCCCAAATCTCAGTAGCTTCCCCTGATACAAGTTCTCTTTTGACTCCCACCACAAGCCAGTGTGTATGTTCAGCCTAGAAACTGCCTGAGTGGTGACCCAGGGACCCAGACTCCTTCCTGTTCTGCTGCTATCAGCAGGTAACCCCCCGGGGGTACCCGTGGGAGGTGACGAAGGGTCAGGAAGACATGCCTATTTCTGAAGCTCTTGGAGAACACATAGTGTGTGGCCTGGGTGATGAAGTCCTCTGGTGGGCAGCCGTTTCTCTACAGTGGGAGCTGCTTTGTCCTGGAAGGGAAGGATGAATCTTTTGGAAGCCCCCTGCCCCCACCCCACCACCACCCCGCTGTCTTGGTCAGCAGGCAAGTGTGAGAAGTTAGCCCTTCTTCTCCCCCAACATTCCCCCCAACGCCTGCCCTCACTGAGTTGGTTCAAAACAGCAGACTATCAGAAGCTCAAAGAGTACTGGCCGGGGTTTGAGGTTCTGGAAACGGGACCTTACACGTCGGGGAGATTTGCCCCCCAGCTGTTCTAGATGAAACGAGGGCCAGCCTTTAGCCAAATTCTGAAGGAGGCATCTTCTCTCATCTCTTCCTCCTTTTTTCTACATCCTTCTAATGCTTTTCTCTGCAGACTCTGCTAAAAATTTCCATTTGGGTTCCGCACCCCCTCCCCCTCCACATATGCTCTGTTCCTACATTACGTGCCTAGCTTCTCTTTCAGCCAAACTACTCATTCCTTCAGTGTTGCTTGATGCTCAGTATTGAGACGTAAAGCTTCTGGGGCTAATTTATACTACCATGTAGTTGACTGACAGCTCTTTTTTTCTGGGAAATAATTGCATTAAAAAAAAAAGTTCGAATTAAGTTTTGATCTAGGTTTGCCAGAGCCTTGGTTAAGTGACTGTATTAGAAAGAGCAAGTCATGCAAATTTAAACAGAAGTAAACAAAAACCCAGTACTGTTTCCTGTGCTGTGTGCCCTGGGCATGTCCTCCCTGAGCAGAGACGAATATAGTATAGCAATGAAGTACTAACTATCTGGGTACAAAGCCCTACTTTATCACTTGCTGTGTGACTGTGGGCAAGTTGCTCAACCTCTCTGTGCCCTGAAATCTGCTGTTGCAGACGTTTCTGCGATACAGGATTTAGGAGTGGGGCTTAGGAACTGTGTTTATAGCAGAGAGGTAAGTCTGAACGTTCAGTCGGAAGCTTTTCCATCAGCTCCTGAGTGGTCGAGGTTGGAGAGTCAGAAGTTCTTTTTAGCACGGACCCCACACCAGTGGGGTCCAGCGCTGAGGATGGCTTATAAGCAATAGAACCAGCCAGCAGGTGATCCGATCCAGCCGATGCACAGGATTGTGTGTACGTGTCTGTTGGGGTGGCCGGCCTCTAGCGTGGATTCAGCTAGAAATGATTTCATATGAACCGAAGTGCTGAATTGTCATGGGACGCTCTTGTGGTGTGTGTGTGTGTGTGTGTGTGTGTGTTCTTTCACATCCACCAGGGGGGATGAGTCAGGATGGAATTTTAAAAAAAGGGGTGACTAAATCGACCTGGGATTCGAATCTATTATTGTATCTGTTGTGGTTCCATTGAGTCTTCTGGGTTTATTTGTTTAAGGAAGCAGCTTGCTTCATTATTGGCTCGATTATCCCAGAATAGCAAGCAGTCAGTGCCTGTGTGTTGGAAACATAGGTTGCGGATGTGCGCGGGTGGGTGGGGAAGGTCAGGGGACCTGGGGCCTGGAACAGAGCTAAAGCTCTCTGGCTCTCTGCGAGGATGTGAGTTTGTGTTACCTTGGAAGCCTTTGTTTCAAGATGGTGGCCATAAGAAGTGAGCCAATGTGGAAAAACCCTAGGCTTTGGAGCCAGGCCCATCTGGCTCAGGATGAGCTCGCACTCTCCTGCTTATGGACTGGATGGCTTCAGACAAGTCCCTTAGCCTTCCTGGGCCTCAGTCTTCTCATCTGCCAGATGGGGATAATGAGGCCTCCCCTTCAGGTAGTAATTAGGAAGTAAGTGAGATCATGACTAACAAAGTTGGTTTCTCTTTTTCTCTGCTGGTGTTAATCATGATTTGTTTTTCTCTTCCCTAGTCCGGAAGCAGGTCAAGCTATGCCTGTTCTCCCAATGGGTAGCTCTTCTTCTGCAGGAAAATTTAGTTAGCGCTGATGTATGCGTGCCTTTTCCTCTGTGGGAGAGGGCGGGGACCTTTGATTCCAGTACCCGTGAATTACAAGTTACTATTGTCAGGACTGAACAGACAGATAAGGGGCTGGAGTTCTCGGAGAGAGAAGCTGCAGGTAAAGGAAATCTGGCTCTGGATTCACCTGGCTTCACCTGGCTGGGTCTTAGGTTAAAGGGCGGGGGGCAGGGGGGTGGGTGAGTACGGCTTTGGCAGGGGGTTGCTGCAGGCAGAGGCCGGTCTGGGTCAGGACGACTTGTGGAAAAGAGCTTCTTGGCCAGTGCTGGGTAGAGGCCAGTCCCCTGGGCCCTTCCCATCTCCGTGGTTTAGAGGCTCTGGGTCATTACGACTTGGAAAGGTCCAGCAAGCTGACGTCAGCAGCTCCGGCAGGAGGCGATGCTAAACAACTGGGTGGAGGAAAGGACCTGGAGGTGGGGAGCGGCCGGGGGTTTGCTGGCTCACTCTTCCAGCCAGCCTGTTCTGTGCAGAGCCAGACAAAGCTGGAAGCCGTCTGAGGTCATGAGGCACAGATGTGGCGGACGAGGAAGGGATGGGGCTAGAAATGCATTCAGTGCTCTTACAGGGAGCGCGCAGCTGCTGCCGATGTCCATCTTTTTTGTTTGAGGGTGCCTTGATTTTAGAACTTTTTACTGAAGGATAACATATGTCTGGGAAAGTGCACTTCATAGATTTTTGCAAACCGAATATCCCCACGTCACCAGCGACCTCAATCAGGGCACGGACTATTACCAGCCCCAGAAGGGCCCCTGGTCCCCTTTCAGTCATCCTACCCCCAACCCCCCAAAAGGGAACCCCTCTCCTGACTTGTGACAGCACAGGTTCATTTTATAAGGGCACCTTTTTTGAGGAAAAATTCCATGGACACCCACCAGAGAGAGTCCTTTGGGGATGGCTGATTGCACGGACTAGGGGATGTGGACTGAGCCCTCGCTGTCTGCTGGGCCTCTTTTGCTCGTGTCTGTATATCCCCTCACTCTGTCCTCTGACGGGTCTGAGAGGCAGGGGCTAATACGATGCCTGGTTTGCAAATAGGAAACCAAGACTTTGCAAGGTTAATAACCTTGTTTGCCAAGGCCAGGCCACCGGTAAGAGGTGGGGCAAGAATTGGAAAGCAGTGAAGGTCCTTGCCATGTACATCTCGGGGGAGGTGGGGACACATGTCATCTGGGCGTAGTGGACTATATACTGAGAAAACAAGGTCAAGTTTAGTGCTTCGATTTGGAAAATAGAAGGCATCCAGCAGCAAGTAAGCACACGCTTGTGCACGTGGGCGGTGTGTTCGTTTCCCATTCACTTGTGGGGTTATAAACACCTCTTAGATGAGCTCGGAGTTCTCCTCTCTGCTGGGGAATCACTTCTCTGGCCCAGCTCTCTCATGTGCAGCTGAGGGATGGAACTGACTCCATAGGTCATGGTTTCAAGCAGCATCAGGGCTGGGACTCCGTGTAGACTCACGGTACAGTGCTCTTTTATTTCCACCCTTCCATCCCCCATTAATCAGCCTCTCCTTACACAAATTTCATGGATAGTCACTGTTGAACGGAATATTCTGGAGCCTCTGGGGGCAGGGAGGGAAGGGGTGGAGCAGGGCCAGAACTGGCATCCCCAGCTGAGCGCCCATGCCCCCTCCTCTGGCCGTGGAATCGGGGTTGAGACGCTTCACAGAGCTCCGGCACCCCTGTTCCTCTTTCGCCGGTGAGCTGCTACTCACGGCCAACTTGTTCCGTGTCCAGTGGGAGGCCTGCCCCTTTCCTGAGACTGGGTAATTCCCTTCTGCCCTTTAGGCTATTGCCCCGCATGCATTTAGAGCTGGCGCCGCCTGAGCCTTTTCTCTCCCAGCTGGGCCTGTCTTGGTTGGTTGTCTGAGGCAGAACCGGGTCCCAGAAGCTCATGGGTTCTCTGAACCCTCAGCCCGTGGAGAAGGAAAAGAAATCCACCCTACACGCTGACGTTTCTTTTCAGAGTTTCCGCTGGCTCTTTGTGTTTGGTGCCTTGGGATCGTGTGTCTTCATTCTTAACACCAGCAACTCTTGAGCGCCTACTGTGTATAAAGTCGCTGTCTAGAGATAAACATGACAGATGCAAATGCTTTGGTTAAGGTCATGTGTCCATCCTTTCTGGTGCTTTGTCACATGTGATTCCAAGATCAAGGCCTTTACCCACTGGGGTTTCATTCTAACAGCAGTGAGATGTTTAAGGACTTTGGCTGCCCATGACCAAAACCCATCCTGGACTGGCACGACTGGCTCCTGAACTGGGAGTTCTGGGCTAGCTTTAGGTGTGGCTGGATCTGGGGGTCAGTGAGTGGCAAACAGGATGGCCTCCTTCCGTGGTGGCTTCCTTCACAGCAAATCTCTCTGCATAGAGGCCCTAGGAAGTCCTGGCCTGCGTTTTTACCACTTTCAGGTTCAGCAGAAAGAAAGCCTTTGCTTCTCCCAGGTTCCTGAGAGTGACGGTCACGAGATCATTCTCTTATCCTGAACCAACCCTGTGGTGGAACCAGCCCCACTCAAATCTTAGGGACAAAAATAAGAGTGGGGACGGTCCCCCAGGGAGAACGAGGGTTATAGGATGCTGGGCAGACAAACCACAGGTGTCAAGTTGATCCACCGCCCAGTACCCTGCGTAGCCTACTCTGATATGACCAGGCTATCTCTGAGACCCGCTGATCTGCATTTGGGCCAGACGTGTGGCCACACCCACAAGCCTTTCTGACCCATGCCATCCCCATGTTGTCATCCATCTAGATTGATGACATCACTGTGCCCTCCCATCACTCTAGCTGGACACCATAAGCACGTTCCCCCCCCCCACCCCGGTGCCACTCAGCCATCCACGCTGCACCCCCGGCTGTCCCTCTCTCGCCGTCCCCATGTTACCCCAGCAGCTTCTGCTTGAGGTCCCCGTTCCTCCCCACCCCTCCGAGGGATGTTTCTAAAACAGCCGTCCGCAAACCACAGCCCACGGGCCAAGTCCAGCCCATCATCTGTTTGCAGGTGGCCCATAGGCTTAAAATGGTGTCTCCATTTTTAATGGTTGGAGAAAAAGTAAAAATAATAATAGTCTAGGGTATATGAAAATTACGTGATATTCCAATTTCGGTGACCATAAATAAAGTTTTATTGGAATACAGCCATGCTCATTTGTTTATGCATCCTGTATGACAGAGTTGAGTGGTTGCGACACGGACCATATGGCCCACAAAGCCCAAAATACATACTATCTGGCCCTTTACAGAAACCAGTTTGCCAGTTTTGGGTTTAAAATACTCTAATCCTTCATTCCTGAGCTTGTGAAATCTAGCGTTGTCTGGTGTCGTTGAGACACAGCTATGTTCCTATCCTGTGATCGGGTCCAACACCATGTCCCAGTATCTCTTCCATCAGTCACGTCCCTTACCTCCTGGAACGCCCTGGGTCCCGATGGCACAGAATTCCCAGCCTCCTGGGTTCCCTCCCCCTTCCCGCTTCAGTGTCTAGTTCATTCTTTGGCCTGGAAAGCCCCTCCCCCCTTTCCTGGGGGTGTCCCTGGAAATCTCCAGAGCTCAGCTCTCCCATCTCAGGCTCTTCCCTGAGTCACCTTTTCTGAGTTAGAGTTCACTGTTCCTTCTGTGTCCCCCTGAAGCACTGTTTAAGCTTCTCCCTGTGGCAGTTGTCTTGTTCCAACCACCATCAACTCCCCGTCTGCTTCGCCCTCTGTGGTCGATTGCAAACCCCGCCTGCCTTATCCTTACTCCCTTGCAGCCACTGGTGCAGATCCTCCTACGGGGCGGGGGGGGGGGGGGGGGGCGGTGCACATGCACTCTGTGCTGGTCCAAAGGAGTGAAAGGCAAAAATCAGGGCTGGGAGCAGCTTCTGTTCCAGGGACAGACCCGCTCCAGCACAGGAGCCCACACGTAGGAGCAGCACAGCTGGGAGAATAAAAATACTCCGCGGTAGGAGAATGAGCAGCGAAGTTCATTCTGTACCGTCTGTGGGTAGAAATAGGCAAGAGATGTGCCACTATTGAAAAGTGCAGATTTGAGTCGACTTAATGAGACTAGAGAGAGAAGGTGGCGCGAGGGGAGGGGGAGACTCGGAGTTTTCAGGCATGTTCTTGCCGCCCGGTTTGGGTGGAGAGTTTGGGGAGCAGGGAGGACCTGTGCTTAGGAGCATGGGGGCTGTTGGAGAAACGCCACGTGGGAGAGGCAGAACGTGGGCAGCTCTTAGTGACAAGAAGGCAGAGTGAAGCAGGCATCAGTGTTCAGTGGACAAAGGCAGCCGTTACCACTTTTTTTTTTTTTTAAACTGAAGTAGAGTTGACGCATGATGTTATGTGAGTTTCAAGGGTACGACATAGTGATTCAGCGACTCTGTGTGTAACTCTCTGCATTTGGCTGTGCTCACAGGGGAGCTCCCATCTGCCACCATACAGGGCTGTGACAGTTCCTCCGTCCACGTTCCCTGGGCTGTGGCTTTCATCCCTGTGACTTACTCATTTCCATGACTGGAAGCCTGTAACCCCCACCCACCCCCCTGCCACCTTCCTCTCTGGCAACCATCGGTTCTCTGAATTTAGCTGCTTTTTGTTTGTTTCTTCCTTTGTCTTGTTTTTAGGGTCTGCTGACAAGTGAAATCATATAGTATTTTGTCTTTCTGGGTCTGACTCATTTCACTTAGCATCATACCTTCTGGAATGTGATCTGGGAACTTCTGTTACCCATCCGTGACAGGAGCAGAACAGAGTGAGAATAAGTATTTGAACACTTATAAGCGATTTGACATTGTGACTGCCAAGTACGTGGTCATTTTTCTAGGGACTCCTTTTTCTAGTATTTATTAGAGGGTCAGTCAAATAAAGAAACAAGCTTTTTACCACAGAAAGTGTGAGAAGTGGTCACCTGGGGAAGTGGTTGTCAATGGGAGGTGATGCTGTCTTCCCAGGCACCCTGCCTAGGTGACCCCTGGAGACATTTTTGGTTGACAAAACTGGGGACCTGGGTGCTCCTAGCATCTAACGGGTAGAGGCCAAGGATATTGAATACCCTAAAATGTGTCAGACTGTCCCCCAAATAAAGAATCACATAGCCCCAAATGCCAATAGTGTCCAGGTTGAAAAACTAACCTAGGGGAGAAAATCAGTTAAAATGGGGGGCTGCTGGCATTTTTCTAGATATGTTTCCTGAGACAAGGGAAGCAAAAGCAAAAATAAATTATTAGAACTATATCAAAATAAAACGCTTTTGCACAGTGAAGGAAACTACCAATAAAATGAAAACACAGCTAACGGAATGGGAGAAAATACTAGCAAATGATATATCCAATAAAGGGTTAATACCCAATACTTATAAAGAACTTATATAATTCAACACTTAAAAAAAAACCCAAACTGACCAATTAAAAACAGGCAGGCAACCTGAAAAGACATTTTTCCAAAGACATATAGATGGCTAACAGGCCCACGGAAAGATGCTTAACATCACTCCTCATCAGGGAAATGCAAATCGAACCCACAATGAGATTTCACCTCACACCTGTCAGAATGGCTAGAATCAAAACGATAGGAAGATCCATGCTGGCGAGGATGAGGAGAGAAAGGAGCCCTTGTGCGCTGTTGGTGGGAACACAAACTCGTGCAGCCGCTGTAGAACACAGTATGGAGGTTCCTCAAAAAGTTAAAAACAGGGGCGCCTGGGTGGCTCAGTGGGTTAAGCCTCTGCCTTCGGCTCAGGTCATGATCCTGGGACCCTGGGATTGAGTCCCGCATCGGGCTCTCTGCTCAGCGGGGAGCCTGCTTCCCTTCCTCTCTCTCTGCCTGCCTCTCCGCCTACTTGTGATCTCTGTCTGTCAAATAAACAAATAAAATCTTAAAAAAAAAAAAAAGTTAAAAACAGAATTACCATACGATCCACTACCGGGTATCTACTCCCCCAAATCGAAAACACTAATGTGTCCGAGAACATTCTCTGCTCATCTAGAATTCACCATGTGCTGGGACTTTGTCACTCATAGGCCCTTGGTAGGACGTTTATTCACCATCTTGTGCAGTGACTGACCCTCTGAAAAGCCCACGGGAGGATGCTGGCCGGACTCCCCTTGAAAGGTGATGCTCACCTCGTGTGGGAACAAGCTCATGGGCTGTTTCCTGGATAACGCAGCTCTGTGGGGATGGCATTGCTCAGAATTCTGCTGAGGAAGGGCTGGAGTCCTGCTTTTCCCCTTGCTGTTTTGTAAGTCATTCCCCTCCCTGACTGTCTTCCCAAGCCCGTGCTGCCACGCTCCTCCGTCCAGCTTTCCCTGCAAACAGGCCACTTACGTTCCCAGTTCTGGCCCACAGTCTCGGTGGCTTCTTCCCGTGTTAGGTGGTCAACCTGGAAGTTCCAGGCCCCTGCCTTTCGTCCTGTGGCCCAGCCTAGGCTTGTAAATGGGGAAGTTGCAGTTGAGGGCTGTGTGGGTTTTAAATGGGAAGCCTTGAACCCTGTGGAGATGTAGAGAAATCCTGCCATCCTTCCTGAAAAACGGAAGTGTTCAGTATTTGTGTGTGTCTGTTTGTGGCAGGGCATGGCATGTGAGAAGAGAGGAAGGTCCGTGACTTGTGTAGAGTCAACATTTCTAACTTTTTAACCTAAACACAAGATGTGATAAAAGTCTGAAGTGTTGGGCAGTGAAGTGGAGGAAGAGAGGGGTTGGGGGGTAGTGGATCATTGCTCTCCTGGATTAAGGAATTGCTTCCCTCCTGCCTCGTGCGGGGCCCTCTCTATAGCAAGGGCACTGAACACCAGTGACACTGAGCTGAGAAATGATCATGGTCCATGGCTCCGATGACCTCAGCTCTCCTCTTACTGAAGAGGAAACTGAGGTCAGGTCTGTCAAAGTTAGTGTCTGCATTAACTGAGGCCAGCATTGAACTTTCTAGACTCCCAGTGCAGAGTACATAGTCTGATTCTTGACTGCCTCCTGAACCTTGATTTGTGTGGATGTTTTGAAGAGGGAGGGATGGGCCTGGGAAAACATCTAAGGAGAGAATTTCTTCTGTGATTTGGATGAATCTCCCATTTATAACAAGCTAAGAGCTTCCTCAAATCTCATGGTGTTTTGTGGAAACTAAGGAGCTAAGTAATTTTCCACCAGCTCACAAAGGAAAGCCAAGAGTAAAATTCAGACCCTAGTGACTCTTTATTGGAAATGTTTTGACAGAAGCCAAGGATAAGAATAAGCACAGAGCCTAGAAGGAATTAGGCAGAGGTTTTTGTTCTGAGATCTTAGGAAAGTGGGGCTCTGTGGCCAAAGCTTACCTACTAGTCGTTCAACCACCATTTAGTTAAGCACTAGATGGTCTCATTAGAAGGGTAACAAATAATTCAGGTAAGAAATGGGCAGAAGACGTGAATGGATACTTTTCCAAAGAAGACAGCAGATGGCCAACAGACACGTGAAAAGATGCTCAACATCACTCATCGTCAGGGAAATGCAAATCAAAACCACAGTGAGATACCACCTCACACCAGTCAGAATGGCTAAAATCAACAACCCAGGAAATGACAGATGTTGGCGAGGATGCGGAGAAAGGGGAAACCTTTTGTGCTGCTGGTGGGAATGTAAGCTGGTGCAGCCACTCTGGAAACCAGCGTGGAGGTTCCTCAAAAAGCTAAAAATAGAGCTACCCTATGACCCAACAATTGCACTACTGGGTATTTATCCTGAGGGTACAAAAATCGTAATTCAAAGGGGCACCTGCACCCCAATTTTATAGCGGCAATGTCCACAATAGCCAAAATACAGAAAGAGCCCAATTGTCCAAGATGTCACACACACGCGCGCATGCGTGCGCACGTGCTTGCACATCCTGGAATGTTACTCAGCCATCAAAAAGAAGGAAATCTTGCCATTTGCAATGACATGGATAGAACTAGAGGGTATTATGCTGAGCAAAATAAGGCAGTCAGAGAAAGACAATTACCATATGATTCCACTCATATGTGGAATTTAGGAAACAAAACAGATGAACATAGGGAAAGGGAATGAAAAGTAGAAAAAACCGAGAGGGAAGCAAATCATAAAAGACTCTTAAATATAGAGAACACCATGAGGGTTGCTGGGAGGGGAGATGGGTGGGGGATGGCTAAATGGGGGATAGGCATTAAGGCGGGTGCTTGTTGGGATGAATACTGGGTGTTGTAGGTAAGCGATAAATCATGGAATTCTACCCCTGAAACAAATACTACACTCTATGTTAACTAACTTGAATTGAAGAAAGAAAATGAAGTGTAAATATTTCCAAGGACCACATATTTCCTCAGCCAGTGCTCACTGAGGGACTGCCTTCCATGACTCTATCAGGAAAGGAGAAGCCATTCTGTTCTTTCTGGGAGGGTCTCACTGTGCCTTCCCAAACAGGACTGATAAACTTTGTCCCTGTCTGCTAAATCCCCGCCTGACACTTCTTGCCTTGAGGCACTTGGGAGAGAGACAGGATAGTAACAAAGAGAAAGATGACCAAACAGGCAACCCCAGGGGTTGAGGTGGGGAGACAGCATAAGAGTGCTAAAGGGGTGACCCTGACCCACAGTAGTGGGTTATGAAATAGAGCAGCCTGGTACATCCCTCTATGAACTCTATGAGCTTGCCCCTCCGTCACCTGGGCTCTCGCTTCTCCCTCATCTAGGGGACAGGAATGGCTTCTCATTCTCTACTTCCCAAACCTAGTTGGCCAAGGTCTAGTGTTTCAGTCAGAATTCTCAAGAGAAAAAGAACCAATAAGAGGCATATATACACACACACCCATAAAGGGATTTATGTCACAGAATTAGCTCATGTGATTACAGGGACTGGCAAGTCTGAAATCTATAAGATGGCCAGGCAGGCTGGAAACTCTCCAGGCAAGAGCTGTTGCTTCAGTCTTGAGGCAGAAGTCTTCTCTGAAGGCCTTCAACTGATTAGATGAGGCCCACCAATGTCCTCAAGGGCAGTCTCCTTTACTTAAAGTCAATTGTAGGTAGATGTTAAGCACATTCACAACATATCCACATGCTAGTACCTAGATTTGTGCTTGATTAAATGACTGAGCACTAAAGCCTAGCCAAGTTGACTCACAAAATTAACTGTTCCATCCAGCATACAGCTCAGCAGTGTCCTCAGGACCAAATAGAGGTAAAGGGAGGGGCCATTCCAACCTTTCTCCAGGTCCATTGCTGGTTAGTGGGGACACTGGGCCACTCACTGTTGGCAAGTCATCCAACCTCACCTAGATCTGAGTGTCCTTGGTGGGAGGTGCTCCAGCAACTACCTTTCCCCAAGAACTACTCACTTACCTCATTGAACTTGAGGCTGACAGAGAGAAGGACATACCGAAAGTCCATATTGGAACTGAGAGAGGTCCTTCCTGGCATGTCAGCACAGATTAATTTGAACTCTCTTGGCTAATTGATATTAATTTTTACTCCAGGTCAGTGACTCCTAATGAGCAGAGTGGCCATGAAATTTATCATCCAGACTAGGACACTTTTGAGAGTGGAGGGGCACTGTTAATCATTCTGGACAGCAGATGTGAATCCGGACAGTCCTGGGAAAAGCAGAGCATATAGAAAGAAGACTTCATCATGGCCATTGCTGCATTTTTTTTCCAGATTTTTTAAAAATTTATTTATTCCAGAGAGAAAAAGAAGATGAGAGAGAGCGAGCAAGCATGAGATGGGGGGAGGGTCAGAGGAAGAAACAGACTCCCTGCAGATCAGGGAGCCCTATGCGGGACTCGATCCCTGGACTTGGAATCATGATCTGAGCCAAAGGCAGTCGCCCAACTAACTGAGCCACCCAGGTGCTCCCACTGCTTAAGAGCTCTTCTTAAGAGCTCTTTTACGGGGAGTTATTTTCTGTGTCTGTGTTCCACAAGAGTTAATCAAGTCAACAATATGGGTGTTGTTGGGCTGAATGGCATCCCTGCAAAAGATAGGTTGCGATCCTAATTCTTGGTTATCTCTGAATGTGACCTTTTTGGAAATAGGGTCTTTGCATCATCAGAAGGAGGTCACACTGGGGTGGGGTGGGGAGGGGACCAGACAAGAGAAAGCCATTTAGGATTCCTCCACCTGCTGCACACCCCGGATTGGCTTTGGTGTATTTCTTTCCGGTTCTTTTCTTTGGCTTATTTGTTCATAGCTGCAATTTTGTGTGTGATTTTTTGTGTTTTTTCATTAATGATTAGATTTATCTGTTTAGATTTATCTGTTTAGGGCCTCCCCCCCCCCCGTCTATGGTGTTGTGTTGTGGCCATCCTACCGAGCTCACATACCTCATTTCTTTTTCTTTTTCTTTTTTAATTTAAAGTCAATTCAATGAACATACAGTGTATTATTAGTTTCAGAGGTAGAGTTTGGGGATTCATCAGTTGCGTAGAACACCCCATGCTCCTCACTCCACGTGCCCTCCTTCATGCCCGTCAGTTACCCCAGCCCCCCACTCCTCTCCCCTCCAGTGACCCTCAGTTTGTTCCCTGTGGTTAAGAGCCTCTTATGGTTTGTCTCCCTCTCTGGTTTTGTCTTATTTTGTTTTTCTTTCTCTTCCCCAATGTTCATCTGCTTTGTTTCTTAAATTCTACCGATGAACGAGATCATATGGTATTTGTCTTGCTCTGACTGACTTGTCTCACTTAGCCTAAGATGCTCTAGTTCCATCCACGTTGTTGCAAATGCCAAGATTTCATTTTCGATGGCTGAGTAATATTCCAGTGTGTGTGTGTGTGTGTGTGTGTGTGTGTATCTCTTCATCTTTATCCATTTATTTAATTTCTAAATAAGTTTCCTGGTGGACATGACTTTTATTCAGCCCATTCCAGGGGACATATTTAGCTTTCACTGGTGGTCTTGGGTTGGAAGTGGGGACGAGCAGCAGGGAAGCTGGCCCTCACTGGCCAAGCTCCGACCGTCTGGGCCTGTCATGGTTGGGCTTCCTGGGCTTCCAGACACATGAGTCGGAGTCCTGCTATCCTGTATGCTGTGGCCATGTCCATGTGTCCATCTGGGCTCTTAATCCCATTGCTAAGTAGCTGTGATGCTGAGTAAAGCCCTTGATGTCCCTGGACTTTGGTGTCCTTTACTTCCCTTTAAAATGGGAGCTTACGTGCTTCTCGTGGTCAGGACAAGGGTGCTCAGCATCAGGCCAGGGAGGGAGGGAGGGACGGCAGTGTTGGATTCAATGCTGCCCCTGTGATTTTGGTAAGCTTGTGCCCTGTCCTGGGTGCAGGACCCCGGGGCCAGGTAGCATCTGGATCCTCTTCCAGCCCTAAAATCCCACGGGGGTTGCTCCCGGAGAGAGCAGTCCTAGTGCTGGATCTTCCAATTATATCTTTATTTCTTTGCAGTGCTTAATCTCTTTCGGAATGTGCTGGGGGAAAAAAAAAAAAGATAGGATTTTAAAACTCCTTTTCATGCTGGTTAGGCCAGTGATTTAATTATTTTTGCTCCTGGTGGAGACATGAGAGTGATGGTATAAAACCTAGACATCCCAGCTATTGCCCATGAAAGGTATAAAATTCTTCATGAAGTTATTTTAAATCATAGAATTGGGGGGGGGAAATCACGATTTTTTTCTTTTCTTTTCTTTTCTTTTTTTTTTTGCTTTTGGTTTCTGGCACTCGGGTGGTTTCTAAAACACATAAGTTGAAATGATGGAAGTTTGAAACTATTTAAATTCCTTCCCCGTCCTCACAGTCTAGCTTACATCGTTTCAGAATAAACGTCAGGGCTCAGAACGTGGGGTTATTTTTAACCGAGGTAGAAAGCAGAGAGCGAGCGAGAAAGAGAATGGCGTGTTTTGAGGCGATTTTTTTTTTCTGTTTTGAAAAATTCACTTCACAGTTTATATTCCGTAAAGAGAGTCAGCTGACTGAAAGGTTGAAGAAAGATCCGCCTTTTTTAAAAAATTATTTTTTATTAACGTATAATGTATTATTTGCCCCAGGGGTACAGGTCTGTGAATCGTCAGGCTTACACACTTCACAGCACTCACCCTAGCACATACCCTCCCCAATGTCCACCCTATCCACACTTCCCCTCCCCCCAGCCACCCTGTTTTGTCAGATTTAGAGTCTCTTAAAGATCTGCCTTTTATGGCGGCACATTTCTGTCAAACCCTTTGCTCCTGGAAAAGGTCACAGCTTAGCATCCAGGCAGCACCTTGGAAGGCCGGAGCCAAGGAAGCAGGGCCAGCCAACCCACCTCTGGGGCATCCTTTGGGCAGAGCTCGTTTTAGCAGGTTCGTGTCTGAAGGGAGGTCGAAGTCCAAATGCTCATTCACCCCACGGATGTTTCCCAAACACCCAGCTGGTGCCAGCACCTGGCAGCTCACAGGCTCCAGTGAAGCCAGTGTGGGAGGGCAGGTGGCAGGTGGCGGCGGGAGGAGGTGAGAGATGGTGGGGCTGCCCTGTGCGGGTGTGGGCACTTATCCTCAGAGCAGCTGGGAACCGTAGAAGGGCTTTGAGCTCCCTGCGCCTGGGAAGGAGCTGGTCTGGCTGCGGGCGGAGCACAGAAGGGGGCAGATCGAGAGAAGACACTCGCTGTAGAGGCTGATGGAGCTGGAGAGGTGGGTGGTCCCAAGTCACGTGGGAGGTGAGGTTGCTAGGACCCCGTGGGGCACTGGCTGAAGGTGGGCAGAGGGCTGAAAGCAGTCAGTGCTCCGTACGGGAAATAGAAGCCCTTCTCCACATTTTACACAGAAAGGAATTTCAGGGAACAATGTGCTTACAAAACTGTAAGAAGGGCTAAAGGAACAGGATCTGGAAAGGGGAAGATCAAGTTCAAAGACAACCTTGGCAGGAATAAGGAAATGTGTCCTGTTGCCAGAAAAGCCTCTCTACTCTTATACCTCTGTAACCAGGGTTGTCAGAGAAGGAACTCCTCTGCCTCTTGTCCTCCCTCCCAGTCCCCTAGGTTGGCAGAACCTACTTTTCATGCAGAACCCCAGCTTCAAGGTTGTCCAGACTCCACAGAACAGGGAACAGAGCTGGTATGTGTGACCATGCAGTGCATAGCCTCGTGCACTGTACTGGCGTCCCTGATGGGAAGGCTCATGGAAGTTGGGTGCCAGTTAGTCCTGTCCACCCATCACAGAGCATGGGGGAGGAGGAGGGACCGATACCACGATTTCTTTCATGCAAACCAACATGGATGGTGGACCACTCACTGGGGACAGGTTTCAGGTATTTTGAGGATGGTGAAGGTGTGGTGTTTAGTTGGTAGCTGGGTGGGTTAGGTCTTGAACTCGGGAAAGATTGGGATTTGGAAGAAGTCTGCAGAGATTAGGAGGTCAAAGCCAAGATCATGTGGCGAAGGTGCATAGGTGGAGAGAAGAGGGCTTGGGGAAGAGCTCTGTGAACCATAGTATTTGGGGTTCCATGAGGGAGGGGCCTCTAAAGGCCACTGGGCAAGTGAGGAGAGTGGGGGAGCCCAAGAAACTAAGAGAGAACATCATGTGGAGGTGGGATGACACAGCAACATGGGTGAATCCTAATGCATTTTGTCCAGTGAAAGAAGCCAGACCAAAAGGGGCAGAAGAGACCAGAAGGCAAGGCAGCATCTTGTATGATTCCATTGATATGACATCTTGGGAAAGGCAAGCTGTAAGGAAAGGAAACACACCAGTGGTGGCTAGGAGTTGGGGTGCAGAGGGACATTGATTGCAAAAAGCACAAGGGAATTTTGGGGGTGATGGAATGTTCTGTCTCGGGATGTGATGGGTGGTTCTCAAGACCCATGGGAGTGTATGTCCCAAAGAATGAATTCTATATGTAACTTGGGTCAATGGGTGGGCGGATATATTGCTCATTCATTCATTCATTCATATGTTCATACATCCATAAACAGGAGGTGATCAGTTTTATTAAATGTTTCAAGTAGGTTGAGGAAGAGGAGTGACAGTTTTTCCCAGATCCACGGAGTAATGGACAAGACCTCTGCCAGGCTGGGCCATGGACTGTCAGCAGAATTGGCCTACGGCCTGCGTGTGCAGCCCTCTTTTCAAAAGCACAACGTCTTGCCCTGGCCCTTAGAGCTTCAGGAGGACAGAACCTGTCCTTGGGTAAAGGAGGCATTTGTCCCAATGTGTCTCTGTTTCAGATAAAATGCTCTGATAAAGAGCCTGGCATTGCCTGGGTTCTCCTCTCCTCCTCTGTCCCAAATCCGTGACGGTGGGCAAATCCAGCTTCTCAGGTCCTCCATTTCCTCCTCAAGAGAATGGCGATATGGGACCGATGTGGCAGACATCCGTGTTTCAGACTGATGTGGCAGATGGGAGGGCTTTGAAAGATTTGTAATGCCTTCTTCAAGACTTGATGTGGGTGCCCCACTCTCCATGGGCTTCCTGCTCTCGCCCCCTCGGGTCAGTAACCCGCCTGGCTGTCTTCACTCACCACCATCCCTGCAAGCTTCTCACTGTCTCTCAATCATTTGCTTACTTGTCCTACTGCCTCCAGCCCCTTATGGCCCATCTGTGACACTCGTAGTAAATGCTTGTGCCTGGCGCACGGTGATGCTTGAGAAATATATATTGATCTATACGCGTTCAGGATCAGGGTATTCACCATCTCGACATCCTGCTGTTCTCTGGATAACTTTGGCTTTCTCTGAAAGTCAAGTCACCCTCCAAGATGAAGAGCGCCAAGCCCACAGGTGCCTCAGGCTCCCATCTGCCCTTTCCCAGAAGGCCCGACACCTATTCGCAAATACTTGTTGAACAAATAAATACATTTTGAAAATGAGCAGCGATGTTGGCAGAGGTACGGAGCCTCGAAAGGGCAACACTGACTCAGGGATTCTGAAATATAAGGGCGTCATCCATGTATGTTTGTCAACAGAAAAGGTCAAGTGTGCCCTAGGGGTCTCGTTTATAGGGTGTTAGCCGGGTAGCTGGTGGTAGAGAGGGGGTTGCAGGTGCTTCTGTTCCCATGGGCCTTACAGTTTCCCCTCCAATGTCCAGGAAGTCACCTGGTGGGAAAGACACCCCCCCACACACACATATATACATACACACACAGCTCCCACCTGCCCACACACAGTAGAGTTGGGTGAATGGGAGGGAGGCCAACATCTGAGGTATAAGCAGAAGGATGTGTTCAGAACCACAAGTAATGGAGAAACTGGTTCTGGGCACCAAAGTCCAAAGGAGAGAATCTTAAAAGGGAGGTGGCAGAGGCTGCTGAGTCTTTGGCAACTGTCCCTCCCCTCCTCTTCCCTGGGCTCCCCCCACTCCCCTCCCCCGGTGTCAGGGTGCTGGGATCATCCCTGGTTTCCACCTGCAGATGCATCTCTTCCCTTTCCCCACACCCACCCCTGCCAGATTTCTGTAGCTTAAAGGCTTAGGCATGACCTCAAAAGCCGTGTGTGCCTGCCCCCTTGATTCCTCTGGTGGGGATTTGAGCAGACGGAATGGCTCGGCCCCTTGCAGCCGTGCAAGCATCATGCCCTTGAACATGGCCCAGGGGTTCCTGATCCCAGCAAGCCCAGGAGGAGAGTTTTTCTCAGGAAGCTGGGATTAAGTGGACCCAGCATCCAGATCCTCATGTGGCTGGTCTGATCTCATGTGCCGTCTCCTGCTCTTCCCCACTAAACTGGTTTTGTCTCCCCTTTTGCTTTCACAAACCCAAGGCTCAGCCCCTGGAGCCACAGTGACAGCCTTGCATCAAGGGTAGGGTCTGTAGGACAGCCGCCGAACAGGCCGAGTGCTGAGCATCCTTTAACCCTTACAGCAGCGGGGGGCGGGGGGGCAGGCTCTGCAGTGATCCCCACTTAGAGACAAGGGGACAGCCTCAGAGGTGTTAAGTGGCTTGCAAATGTCCTGCAAGTAAGACACGAGGGGCAGAGGCCCTTCCTGGAACCTGCTGGCTGCTTCTAGAGCCCGTGTACTGAGCGGCTCCATACACTGTGTGTGGTTTTAAAGTTGCTGCTGTTGGTGACAGAGGTGGGATGGGCAGCATTCCTGCTGGGCGTGCTGCATGGCCTGTACCCCAGATGTCAGTTTCTAGAAGACTTGATTCCTGAACCAGGAAGCGGACTGGTCTCTGCTACCAGCTGCCAACTGGGAAGGGCAGTATGGCCACCCACCTGTGGCAACCACACAGACACAATGACCGTTCTACCAGCTCGCGTGGCAGCAGGGAGCCCCTGGAGAAATGGAGGGACAGACTCAGCCAGGGTCCCAAAAGCTTGTGGGTAGTGGTGCCAAGACTCCAATTCAGGTTTTCTTTCCCGCTTTGCCGTGGGATGTCCCTCTGTGTGAGACAGCCCCTAATGCCAAACAAGAAACACGGGGTCCCACGGTGAGTCCAGGCTTCTATAGCTGGGGTCCCTGAGCTGGTCGCTTTCCCCTCTGAGCCTCACAGGGTTGGACGTTTATGGCTGCAGGACCTGCCTCATGGGTTCGGGATATGTCCAGAAGACTCAGGTGGGTACAGAGGTCAATGGGTCATGAGCAGCCGATAGCTTTGCTGATAACTCTGTCTTGGCTGGCAAAATTAAGTCCTGGATGGCTTGCCCGCACCTCTGCCACCATCCAGTTTCTATGCAGGGTTGCAAAGCAAGCTTGGTATGGTGGCTGAACCAGTAGAAGCCTGCTCCCACCAAGGACAAAGCCATTTATCATCCGTATCTCCCCCCTGCTGGAGCCCAGATGATATGTTCTTGCAGCAGAAACGCACATTACTTTCTTCTAATTTTCAAAAGAATTCCCAGGATTGAATAAATCAGCAGCTCTCAGCACACTGACTTGGAGAATCAGGAACCATCTTGAATTTTCAGGGCAGAAGCATCTATTGATCTGCCTTGAAATACCCCAGACTGTTGGATTTCTCCTGGAAAAATGTCCGGCCCCAGGAATGCCAAGCATCCCCCCTTATAATGAGCATCTCTGAGCCCGCAGACCTAGGAGCAGGTCCCCACTCTTGAAATGACAGCAGTGGTTCTATTAAAGAATTTTGATTACACCCAATGTTTATAGCAGCAATGGCCACGATCGCCAAACTATGGGAAGAACCAAGATGCCCTTCAATGGACGAATGGACAAGGAAGATGTGGTCCATATACACTGTGGAGTATTATGCCTCCATCAGAAAGGATGAATACCCAACTTTTGTAGCAACATGGACGGGACTGGAAGAGATTATGCTGAGTGAAATAAGTCAAGCAGAGAGAGTCAATTATCATATGGTTTCGCTTATTTGTGGAGCATAACAAATAACATGGAGGACATGGGGAGATGGAGAGGAGAAGGGAGTTGAGGGAAATTGGAAGGGGAGATGAACCATGAGAGACTGTGGACTCTGGAAAACAACCTGAGGGTTTTGAAGGGGCGGGGGGTGGGAGGTTGGGGGAACCAGGTGGTGGGTATTAGGGAGGGTACGGATTGCATGGAGCACTGGGAGTGGTACAAAAACAATGAATACTGTTATGCTGAAAAGAAATTAAAAAAAAAAAAGAATTTTGATTATAGGAAAAAAATAAGTGAAAGAATCCATATTTCATTAAAGTTGCTTGTTTTAAAGTGGGAACGTTTTCTGGGTGTCTGGGGAAGCTGATGTTTTCTAGGCCTTGCGGGAGAATCTAGTCTTAGAAAACAAGATTTTCCACGTAAGGGAGAAAATCATCACTCTCAGAGCTGAAGGCCAAATTGTATTTACAGAGAAGGGCTTTTTTTTTTCGTCCTAGAAGTTTCTTTGCAAGCAAATGGAGCACCCACCATGAAGCTGTTGTCCTTTTAGGTGTTTAAGCGGTTTGTGAGGGTAATGAGAGCATCCTAATAGGATGAGAGGATATAGATGGGCATTTTTATTCGTATTTTAACATTTTTTAGTTCAATCAACTGTTAAAGTGTTTTGGAAACCCACTGCAGTGTCAGGCCTGGCTAAGGCACAGAGGATGTAATAATACAGGGCAGTGTGGATCCCTGCCTTCCAGAAGCTTCCATTCTAGCTGATGGGATGAAGACTATGTGGGTATGGGAGTGTCCAGCTGAGGACTTGCATAAATGACTTCAGTCATCTCAGCCATTGGTCATATCGAATGGGGGAGTGGGGTGAGAAGGAATTATTCCTTCATTCCCTGTGAACCTTCTGAGGCCAAGAAGCAAATAAGTTGCTCAGATCCCTCGGGAGTGTTAAGGGTGATACCCTAGAATCTGAGCGTGTGATTCCTAATGCAGAAGGCTCTGCACATCACAGGGCCACCCGCTGTCTAGGGATGATGAAAGCCCATAACAGGTACCCACCCCAAAAGGAGCATTCTTGGGGCCAAAGGAGAGACTGTGACGTGGAACTCGGTGACCCAAGATGGCGGCGTGCCAGTGGCAGCCTCTCTCCCGCTGATCATGTTCCCTTGTGTGTGGTTCCGCCAAGAGTATACCCAACTGGGGGGACGGGAGTTTTGCCTCCTCATGCCAGCACTGCCATCCCCAACCCAGCCGATGTCACTTGACCTCTTTGGGGATCTTGAGTTCCCCACCTGGAGTGACAGATCCATCATGGGTGAAAGGAGAGGTTGACAGGAGGAGTCAGTGGGCCTGGGTGAAGCTAGAAGTGCTTTGCAGGAGAACACCTGTCCCTGATCTCTGGGAGGGTAGACGGGACCAGAAATGACTCCGGTGTCAGGGGATTCTGACTTGGCAGTGGCGAGAGAATCATATCCCAGAATCCTGGGAAGGCACATCTGAAATTCACCACAGGCTGGAAATGTTTGAAAAAGTAAGGCATATTATTAAGGTCCATCTTGCCATTTTACTGATGGCAAAACTGAGGCACACGGAGGTTAAGGAACTGTCCGTGTAGACATGGCTGTGAACATTTGAGGCAGAATCTGAACCTTGTGGCAGTGTGAGCACAGAGAGCCTGCCCTCCTGAGCGGGACTGACCGTCTCCAGCCTCAGCCTGACTGCCAACGGGACTGTGTTTGTAGCAGATCCAAGTAGGGGTTGAAGCCACTGGGGACCCAGTTCTCTGCTGGGAATGTGATCAGAATCCTCAGACAAAGCAAGGAACCATCCCCTGATTTCTCTCTTTGGTGTATTTTGACATTTTTCTACTTTGTTTTCCTCTAACATCTTTATTGAGATAGAATTCCCATACCATACAATTTATCTATTTAAGGTATATAATTGGGTGACTTTTAGGGTGTTGGTAGTTGGGCAAACATCACCACAATTTTAGGACAATTTCATGAACCCCGGAAGAAACCCTGCACCCTTTAACATTTATCCCCCAAACCATCCTGCTTTCCAGCCCTAGGCAACCACTAATCTACCTCTGTTTCTCTAGATTTGCCTCTTCTGGAATTATCTTACAATATATGGTCCCGTGCGACGGGCTCCTCTCAGCATCATGTTTTCCTCCTTGAGGGTTCCTCCATGTTGTTCCATGCATCCATGCTTTGTCTTTGTATGGCCGAATATTCCCTTGTATGGGAATATTCCACATTTGGAATAGACCACATTTTATTTACCCATTCATCCACTGATAAATGTTTGGGTTGATTTCATTTTTGGTGCTTATGAATAATACTGCCATGAACATCCCCGTGCAAATTTTGTGTGGATGTGTTCTCACTTCTCTCGGGCAGATACTTGGGATTAGACTCGCTCTGTTGTGTCATAACTCGATGTTCAACCTTTTGAGGAACTGCCAGACTGTCCTGCCACCGCAGCTGTACCCCGACCAGTTATGAGGGTTCCAACCTCTCCATGTCCTTGCTAATATTTGTTATTATCGCTCTTGGCCATCCTAGTGGGTAGGAAGTGTTTCATATGTTAAAAAAAAAAAATTGCAAGGGATATGTTAAATTAGGTCAATGCCAAGTTTCTAGAGCGTCTGTGGATAATTCGGTACTCAGCAACGTTTTCCGAAGAGTCTGGGCGTGCTGTGGACGTGGGAGCTGTAGCTGGCTGGCCCCTCTCCTGGGGTAGCCGAAAGCCTAGCAGTTTCTCCAGTTCCACGGGGGACTCTCACGCTGCCAGTGAGGCCATCTCGGGACCCACTGATAACTAACCCCCTGCCGTGCCCTCTTGTCTTCCAGCGATTCACGAGTTCCCCACAGACCTGTTCTCCAACAAGGAGCGACAACACGGAGCCGTCCTGCTGCATATCCTCGGTGTAAGTGGCCCGGGTGGGATAGGCTAGTCCCACACCTCAGGCAGCCAGAGCATGTCTGCAGAGCACGGCCAAGCCATAGCGTGTCAAAGATGTCCCATCCTTGTAAGACGACATCTGGGAGAACAGGTGCTGGACCCATTTTAACCACAAAAAACCAGAGTCTTAAAGATGTCGGGTGACTGGCTCTGTGTTGCCCAGCAAGTGGCCCCAGAGCCAAGACAAGACTCCTGAGTCTTCCTGGGCCCCGTTTTCTGCTTTCCTGAACGGGGAGTGACAGCATCTTTCCCAGCCATGCGAAAACATTCCCAGCCATGCGTGAGTGTGAGTAAAGTGCACTAGACATTGCACAACAGATAAGAAGTGCTCTGTGCACGCTTGCTGTCACAATTCCCATGATCCTCCACTCCCACTCCACATCTCACCACCTTGACGTAATCATAGTTTAAAATCTCGGCACACCCTTTCTCAAATTTCCCTCTGTCTTCAGATGAGACTTGATGACAATGGTAGAATCCTCAGACACCAGTTTAAAAAAGACTAGCGGGTCCAAACCTCAAGTACAGGCAAAAGTTGCTCTTCTCTGACAAGAGTAAGCCAACTGCAGCCTGAAGACGCGGCTGGTATTTGTAAATAAAGTTTTATTTGAACATGGCCCTTCCCATTGTTTCTGTATTCTCTGTGGCTGCTTTTGTGCTTCAGTCCCAAAGTAGCTATAACACAGTGACGTGGTCCACAAAGCCAAAAATATTTACTATCTGTCCCTTTGCAGGTTCGCCAGTCCTTTTGTATGGTGTGGGGAAAGTGCTCGCGATTTGCTTTTCTGCTTGGGACACGGCAGATTTTCCTTTAATTAGGTTCCCCAACCACCCAGCACTATTTGCTTCTATAAGCCCCACCACGTATTAGCCTTTGCAAGAGAGAATTCAGAAAGCAAAAGCTGGGATTCTTGCGGAGAGAGTAGCCCCCTGAGAATGATGAATGAGTGAAGTTTTAATTAACAGGATAAACCGTTAATGACAGTGAAAGTTGTAGGCAAATATTGAATGACAGGCCTGTGTATTTCCGTAAGAGAGTTATTATCTTTCTAGTTCCCCTGGCTTTCCCATGCCCTCCTCTTTCACTGAGAGGCTGTGGTTTGGCAAATTAATCCCATAGCTCTAGGGCTCTGCCTCAGGAAAGTCTTGGCATTGCTAAGACAAAACCTTCTCTCCCGAACCTGAGAACACCTCAGGGATTTTGCAGGAGCCTTTAGAGCAGACATGAGCCCTACGATGGCTAGAGGGCCAAATCTAGCCCACCTCCTGATTTTTATAATAAAGTTTTATTGGTACCCAGCCACACTCACACCGTGTTCTATTCTACGGCTGCAGAATCACTGTGGCAGAGACTGTGTGACCTGTCATGACCGAAATATTTACTGTCTGACTTTGAGAAAAACCTTGTTGACACCTTCTTTAAGAGAAAGACAAGGCACAAGCTTTGGAGCCAGTTTTTCTCTGCAGCGCAAGGAACATTCTCAGAGCTGCCCAGCCAGGGTGGTGGGGACCAACTTGGCCTCCTTTTCTCTTATGTGTTTCCGAGGCCATCAGGAGAGCTATGCAGCCTCCCCTTCGCCTGGTAGAGGATGTTGTGGGAATTTCTGGGGGTATGAACTCAAGTCTGTATCCTGAGATTTTCATAGCGCGATCTTTCTCCCTTCGTTTTCTCTCCCTTTACCCATAACCCCCAGTATTTGTTTCTTTTTGCTTCCCCTCCCCCCCCCAAAGGTAATGAGTCAGATCCAAGGACAGCCATGCTTGGACTGCAGTAGACACCTGCCTCGGAGGCCTTGGCCACAGCTGATATATATTCCAGTTTATTAATCACAGTTCATTGGTGCGCTACTCCAACAACTTCACAGTTGTTTTTGCTAAAGCAGCCCAGCCTTTCCCAGTTTTGTGAACAGAGCATCTATATCACTTTGTCTTTGAAGAAAGAAATCCTTCCCTCAGCTTTCAGCACAAAGGCCCATCTGTCCATGGGCCCTGGGCCTGGCCTGTCCTTCCAACCTCACATCCTCTGTCTTCTACTTCACTATCACTCTGGTCTATCTGCATAGATAGACTCCTACCTCAGGGCCTTTGCACTGGCCTTTCCCCAACAATTACACATTATTTGTCTATTTGCCCCACTAAGGTCAGTTACAGGAGGCAGAGGCATTTCCTGGCAGTTTAGCCATGGATCCCTGATGCCTAGAATAGTGCCTGGCCCATAGGTTGAATTCAGTGGAAAGATGAACAGGATAGGGATATGTAAAACCATGTATATAAAACCATTTGGAAACTACTGATCTGTTCTCTCTGTCATCAAACAGATGAAGGGACTGAGCCCTGGAAATGTGACTTATCCAAAGGCACATGGCAAATCAGTCCCAGAATCAGCATTAGAATCTGGACGCTTTGTTCCATGAACCTCCGTGTGTGAATGGCTTGTGTATCTTAACTTCTGCCACCATTAGGTAGCATCCCAGGAACTGCTGGCTCGCCTGCTCACTGCCATTCATCCCAGCAGCGGGTGGCCGGGTGGTAAGAGGGAAATGGTGCCTTCACTAAAATGAAGGGGGGAAGATCGGAATTGTTCTTACTTTAAACTCTTAAAATGGTGATTCTAAATGCTTTCCTTCTTAGCCCTAAGGCTTAGAGCTTGCCTTTTGAGAGCAGCCTGAAATGGTGCTGGGGAGAGAGCTGGTGCTTTACAAAGAGGAGAAGGAGCCCAAGATCATGTGGCCTGAGCTCTCATCCCGTTTGTTGCCCAGCACGTTATTTCCCCTCCCTGAGACTCAGTTTCCCCATCTGCTCATGAGGGAGCAGATCTCTGTGGTGCTGGAATTTTCCTCTGTGTCTCTCTCTCTCTGCACCTGGCCTCTGCCTTGGCAGGGTGCAACGGCTGCCTGGTTCGGGACGTGACATCTGGCCAGCCATGCCTCCTCGGCAGCAGGTGCGTTTGCTGACCATCTCCCCCATTTCCTCCTCAGGCTCTGTACATGTTCTATGCCTTGGCCATAGTCTGTGATGACTTTTTTGTTCCGTCTCTGGAGAAGATCTGCGAAGTAAGTAGGGGGGACTTGGGATCTCACAGCAAAGCCAGGCTGGGGCTGGGGGGCCTGGGGCAACCCAGGACATGGGACTTATCAGGGCCAGATGGAGAAGGACCAAGCAGGGAGCACTCTGGTGGTGACGACTGGCCACGTGCTTAGTGGGGCCATGGTAGAGCCTGGCTTTGACATCCCCAGAGCGGAGTTGGCAGGAGCCATTCTCTCCCTGATTTGATCTCCCACATGCCATCAGCACCCAGGACCTCTGGTTTCCCAGCAAGCTGTCACTGGTGAAGCCAAACCTGCCCATTAAGGAGCATTTCCCACAAGCTGCAGGAGGCGGGGACCAGGTGGGGATCCGTGTCGCGGGGGAGGATCCAGAGGCTGAGCAAAGAATGCCCTTTGGTCCAGTGTTTGCAGGCTGACGTTTTCTCCTCCTCATTGTTTTGTGAGATTTTGACTTTCTTATCTTCTCTCTTCTCACATGTAAGACTCCAGTGTTGGGGCGCCTGCCTGGCTCAGTCAGTAGAGCATGTAACTCTTGATCTCAGGGTTGTGAGTTTGAGCCCCACATGGAGCGTAGAGATTAAAAATAAAAATATTTTTTAAAAATTTTTTAAAAGGCTCTAGGGTGTCTCTCTGCTCTGCCTTACCCTTGGCCGCCAACCAAGAAAGGATAACTACTTCCATTTCCAGCACCTACTATGTGCAGACCGCTCTGGGCTTTGGCACACTTTGTCCCCGTGAAATCTCCTACCTATTTGAAGCCATGTGGTTGTTGTGACATCTGCAGCTGGGGGCAGAGCTTGTTAGGACAGGGGCTTCCTTGCTGCTGAGTACAGAATAGAGCCTCCTGAGGAGCGAGGAATGTGGCAGCAAGGTGCCAAGGCCTTCCCTTCCCCTGGTCTCCCCTTGCTCGCCTCTCCATCTTCCCCCCGACTCAGACTGAACCATGGGTCAATGAGCAAGTTGAGCCAGAGAAAGAGTATATGGAGAGAATCAGGAGATGGCCTCTGGGGATGGGTGACCAATGCACAGGACAGTGCCCAGTGGAAAGGCCCCTCCAGGTTACCTGTCTCTGTAAGGACACAGACGTGAGCAAGGGGGATGGTCCTGGCCCTATGGGCAAGTCCCCTGGAAGGGGCTCAGTAAGAGCCATCAAAGAACTGAAGAGCCAAATGGAGGAATGCAATGTGTCTGCTGGGGAGAAGCCTAGGAGGGCTTCATGGAGGAAGTGGTATCTGATCTAAACTTCTGAAGTGGTAAGGATTTCTCCAAGCAGAGAGGGCAAGGAAGGGCATTCTAGGAGGAAGGAATAGCTCAGGCGAAGATAGAACGGGATGTAGCACGGTTTGTAATGTGCTAGAAGATACCGGAAATGCTCTGATGGCAGATCATTTTCTGTGGAACCCTCTCCTGATGGATGAGGTCAGGGTGGCCGGGCTTCTGCCCTGGGGGGGTCAGTGCTTGACAGAAGCCCAGAGCTCTGACCCCTCTGAGGGGCCCCTTCCTATACCAAGGTCAGTAGGGAGGTTGTACTGACCCCAGACTGCCCAGGGTACTTGGGAAGGTGGATGCAGGAGGAGACCGAGCCCTGTCCAGATGTCTTCTGAGCTCCATAGAGTAAGTGCCTTCAAGTTGGGGTTCAGGGAGACCCAGAATCTTTGTGGCTTCTCCCAGCATCCAAAGCCCCTGACAGTGTATTCTCGATCAGGGGATGGTCCTCTGTGGCTGGAGCACGGCCTTGCCAAGGAGAATGTGCCTTGTCAGAGATCCAGCCGCATCCCCAGAGCTAGGTTGTCTGGGTCTTTGGGTCCGTGAGCAGCCAGGCATCGGGGCTGCCACGGAGAAGGTCTTCTGGAATGCAAGGGCCAGACTGTGCCTCTGGGACCTCTAGGTCCCACAGCCCTGATGCGGGGAAGTCTGCATGGTACCAAGGTCTGCGTGGGCCCTGGAGGTGGCTGCTGGCTGAGCGCCACTGTGTCCCGGACTCTGAGTTAGGCACTGGCAATCCAGAGGTGAAAAAGACCAACCTTCACCGTCCAAGAGGAAGGCACGAGCATAGTCCTCACACCCTCACTGAGTGGTTTGTGTTTCATTAATTGGAGGACCAGACTCTCCCACTGGTCCAAGGGGAACAGCTGACTCTCGAGAGGTGACCTCATTTAGGGGTTTGGCAAGTGAGCAGAAAGGGACAGGGGAAGGGCATAGGGGACTCCGGGTGGGGTGGCCCACAGAGTAGCAGGAGGCGTGTGCTCAGGGTGCCGGGAGGCGACACGGCCAGCCCAGGTGCCGGACTCTGGCCACAGCAGTCCCCAAAGCTTGCCATGATCGTGGGCGTGCCAGTGACTGTGTCCGCTGTCCCCACCTCACAGCCTGAGTGTGCTCACTTCTGTTTCAGAAGCTCCATCTGAGTGAAGATGTGGCTGGAGCCACTTTCATGGCCGCAGGAAGCTCGACGCCCGAGCTGTTTGCCTCTGTTATTGGTAAGAAAGGCCCCCAGTGGGGGATACAGGACCCAGACCCCCACCCCTGACCAGTGAGGGCATTTGTCAGCTCTGAGCCTCTGTTTTCCCAACTGTAGAGCGGGAGAGCTAGGGAGACAGAAAGTAAAGTCAGGTTCCCTGGGGCGTGTGGGAGAGCAAAGGGCGGGTGGGTAGAGGGCTCCTTTTGTGGGGGCAGGATAAAAATGTTCTAGAATGAGATTGTGGTGATGGTTGCACAATTCTGTGACTATACCAAAAAAAACGGGATTATATACTTTGAATGGGTGAGTTTAATGGCATGTGAATTATATCTTGATAAAGCTGTGTTTTAAAAAGGAGGGGGGGATGGAGTTAGCTGGTCACCCAGGACACTTTCTCGTCTCTGGTTCTGCCGTCCCCCTCGGCCCCCCAGGCATTGTGATGAGAAGAACAACTCCCTCCGTCCATGGGGTTGGGGACACAGCCCTCCCAGCAGCCCAGGGCAGGGACAGGGCCAGCACAGGAAGCTTTCTGCCTGTCCTGTTGCAGGCGTGTTCATCACCCACGGAGACGTTGGCGTTGGGACCATCGTGGGCTCTGCGGTGTTCAACATCCTGTGTATAATCGGCGTTTGTGGATTATTTGCGGGGCAGGTCAGTGGTTTGTCTCCCTTCGTAGAGTGATATAAGAGACATCAGTGGGGGAACCTGAGACCTCGCCTTTGGTGTGTCCTTGACTGACCGAGGCTGAGCAAGTCGGCTTCCCCCTCCAGGCCCGGGTCCTCCCAGGTACAAGTGGCATCTGACGTTCTGTCCACGTCCAGCACCATCAGATCCGAGGGCAGGACAGGGTTGGCTCTCTTGTCTGGGCCAAGGTTGAGCGTTCACTGAGCAGCAGTAGATGTTTGAGAGGTCCCTCCTGTAACCTTGACCCTGAGCTAGATTCTGGAAATATCTGAGGCCTGCCTTTGGCTTCCTTAGCAAGGAGGCTGAAGCTGGCCTGTTGCTGCTACCCCTTGACCATCTTCCTGGTCCTCAGGGCCGTGGGGGCATTACACTCACCCCCAGAGAGGCAGGCTCATGAGTCAGCCCTACCTGGCCAAGCGAGGTAGTTTACCACCAGAAGCTTCCAGCATCTGGCTCTGCCTTGACCCTGGGCTTCTGCTGTGAGACAGGTTGTTACCTCAGAGGAGAGGGAACAGCTAGGCCGTCACTTACAAACACTGTGTACTTTTGTCCTGTTGCCGAAATACAATGGAGAGCACTGGGTGGCCTCGAGCAGCCGGGAGAGGCTTGTTTCTGGTGGCACAGTTAGTGGGAGCTCTGTGGGTGCATCCCTGCCCCTGCGGGGCTCAGGGCTGGTGAGAAAGCTAGTCCCTGCACCACCCCCCATCTCCCCAGCCAGCAGCAGCTGACAGCCCTTTGCTTGGCAGGTGGTCCGTCTGACGTGGTGGGCTGTGTGCCGAGACTCCGTGTACTACACCCTCTCTGTCATCGTGCTCATTGCTGTGAGTTACCCCCCGCCCCCGTCTCTGTCCCGGTCCCCTCGCCACTCTGCCTCCCTCGCCTGAAAACCTCGTGCCTGACACCCTGGTTATGGAGCAAATCCAGCGAGCACCTTGAATTCAAAAAGGCCTTGGAAACGTCAGAGCACATGTCACATGGTCTGTAAAGTTAAGTTCAAGCCCTTTGCTCCTCAGGGGCCCTCTGAGCCTCCCTTAGAGCCCGATGCCTGAGAATCCGAGTTTCTGGGTTCACCGCTTTTTGCAGAGCAGGAGAGAGACCGAGGCTGGCTGGAGGCAGGGAGAATGGGTGGCTGGGGGAACACGGAGAAAGGCAGAAGAGCTGGAACAGGGTTTCTGGGGTCTGTTAGTGTGAGGGAGAGAGACGAGAGATTACCCCCGCGGTCCCCCGAGGGCTAGCGTGGCATCATGGCCCATGACACTGAACCACAAGGCACAGGCTAGTGCCGAGAAGCCTGCCGCCCCCAGAGGAGACGTTTCAGTTCAGGCGGTGGCATGAGGGCAGAGGACTGTGGTGTGCCCAGATTTTCTGGAATGTGCCCCAGAGAGTTCTCGACCTCACAAGATCTAGAGCCAACTGTACAGGACAGTCCCATCTCTTGTACGATTTATCTGTGGGTAACAAATTTCCCCCAAACTTAGCAGCTTCATTCAACTAGCAAATAGTTCTCGCTCTTGTTGCCTGTGGATCAGAATGGGGGGGTGGCTGACCTGCGTTCTCTGCTTTGGGGTTTTGCACAGATGGTGGCCAGGGTACACGACTCCCCCAGTGAGAATCTGCTTTTGGGGGGGGGTCCCCTCGTAGGGCTGCAGATAAGCCTTCTCCGAGCCTTCCTGGCTGCCTGCTCGACGTGCTGTGCTCACCACGCTGACTGGCTGCACTCAGAGCAGGGGTGAGAAGGTGCCACCGTGGAAGGGAGCCTGTGACCTGATCGTGGAGGCTGTAACCCATTGCTTTGGCCACATTCTGTTTGTCAGGAGCTGGTCCCCAGCTCCAGGCTGTAGAGACAGGGCCTGCAGCATGAATGTCAGGTGGTGCATTACTAGGACCATTTGAGACCACTGGGACCCCTGCCTACACAACCCCGAAAAGGGAAGTCACAGATAAAACAATATACCTGTACGCAGTTTCAAAAAAAAGAATCAAATGATGCCCAAACTATCACAGACAGAAGACCTTGATAATAAGAGATTACATCTCTCAGTGGTAAGTGTTTTGGCGCAAAGATGCTAGAACCCCGGGTGATATGATCATTACCCCCGTATGGAAGAATCTCTGACCCTGAAATTGACCTGTGCAGACTGAGGCCGGGTGCTGGGCGGGCCCCTTGGGCCCCGTGGGGGGTGCCGACATTGAAGACCCGATTTTCCAAAATCATAAACGACTCCTGATAAAATCCTAGGCTGAGCCAGGTCCACCTGTCCCTCCATTTGCTACCTCACTAGAAAATTACATATTTATTAAAACTATGTAAAAGTATTTTGATTTTTATAACACAGTTAAGTTCTGGGTTCAGGTCTTTCTCTCCCCCCCACCTCCCGCTGCCACCACATGTCTGAATTTTAGCCAGACATTTAAATAAGAGGTCTTTATGTGTGGGAAAACCTTCTGACAGACTATGTCACATGTTCTAGGCTGGTCACCACCTGCCTGTCCCTGTCTCTAAACAGCCCTCCACTGGGCTGTAAGAACTAAAAATATCCCCCACACATGTCCTCACGTTCCCCCAGGAGGGGGGGGCGCTCTGTTCAGTGCCACTTCCTCAGAGCCTGGAGCTTGGGGAGCCTCACAGGGATGCTCGGTCAGGATGACACCCCCCCCCCCAGAAGTGGCCTCCCCATGGCAGCTCTGGTGTGCACTGACTGCCGTGACAGCCAGGACAGTGGAGCACCATGGGTCCCTGGCTTCTCCCCACATCCTGTGCAGGGCCTCTTTGTCTCCAAGGTCAGTGGGTGGGTGTAGCCCTTCCAAATTCCCATCCACACTGGACCTGGCTGCGGTGGTCTCAGGACTCCTCCCCTGGTCCTCAGGAGCATCATTCATCTGTGCCTGTGTCCGAGATGCTGGGTGGGGTTGTGGGGCAATGTCTGTGCCCTCTGCAGAAACCGTGGCACCCTCACCATCAGCCCGGGGCTCCCTTCAAATGGTACAAGTGGGTCCTCTGCTCTTAGAATCGCCAAAGAGGTTACTCTCTTTTTAAGAAAATAATATCCCTTGAAGCACCTGGGTGGCTCAGTCAGTTAAGCATCTGCCTTCAGCTCAGGTCATGACCCCAGGGACCTGGAATAGAGTCCCATGTTAGGGCTCCTGCTCTGTGGGGAGTCTGCTTCTCCCTCACCCTCTGCCCCTCCCCCCTGCTCGTGCTTTCACTCTCTCTCTCTCAAATAAATACTTAGGAAAAAAAAAAAAGGAAAATAATATCCCTTCCCTTCCGCATACACGAGTATCATAGACAGGTAGGAACTGCAGGGAGACAGACAGGTAGGGGTCTTTTCAGTTTTCCAGAGTGTTGATTTCAGCAAGTCTGTTCCCTTACTGATGGCAGGCCCCTGCCAGGCTGGTCCCACCTGTGACTTGGAGTGTAATGAAGCACAGGCCATTTCTCTCGGGAGGCCCACGCTAACACATGGTAGCACCTGCTGGGATGGGTTTCATCTAAGGAAAGGTTACGTACAGCTGAGAAACCCAGAGATGGAGAGAGGAGCCCAGCTTTGCGTAAAACTAACAAGGCAGTGTGGGTGAGCTCTGAGCGCTTAAGGGTCAGTGTGTGTTCTTTTGGAATAAATAATGCCCCCATCCTTTGTTTCTTTTGCCTTCCAGTTCATATATGATGAGGAAATTGTGTGGTAAGTTTTAAATGTTTGTTTCTTGTTCATTTTTTGCTCCTATCCTTCCTTGTTGGGTTCGTTGAATTTTTCTTGAGATTACTACTACAGACCTGAGCTTATGCCCTTGTGAAAGTAAAAAGGCGTCATCCTAAACAGTCACACCTTTATACTTCCAAAGCGACAAAGATTGTTTCCCTCAGTGTTCCTGCTCTGCCAAATAAAACATATTATAAAGCTAAAATAATGAAAACGGTAAAGAATTTTGTCACAAGGATATACGTGGGCCAAAATGGACTGTGGAATCAAGAAACCAGTCATGGGCCCATTTCTTAGCTGGGGGATATGACAGGTGTCACGACAGGCAGTGAGTTAGGGAGAGGGTCTCAGATACTGCTGGGGAAACTAGGGAGCTATGCAGAACAAAATAACACCAGATCCCTTCTTCACACCTTATACAAGAGGAGAATCCAGGTGAATTAAAGATCTCACTGTAGGGGCGCCTGGGTGGCTCAGTGGGTTAAAGCCTCTGCCTTCGGCTCAGGTCATGATCCCAGGGTCCTGGGATCGAGCCCCGCATCGGGCTCTCTGCTCAGCGGGGAGCCTGCATCCTCACTTCTCTCTCTCTGCCTGCCTCTCTGCCTACTTGTGATCTGTCAAATAAATAAATAAAATCTTAAAAAAAAAAAAAAAAAAAGAGTCTCTTAAAAAAAAAAAAAAAAAAAAGATCTCACTGTAGGGGCACCTGGTAGCTCAGTGGGTTAAGCATCGGCCTAGAGCTCAGGTCATGATCTCAGGGTCCTGGGATGAAGCCCCATGTTGGGCTTCCTACTGAGCCGGGAGTCTGCTTCTCCCTCTCCCTCTGCCCCCCACTCATGCTTGTTCTCTCTCTCTCTCTCTCTCAAATAAATAAAATGTTTTTAAGAAGCACCATAGATCTCGCTGTAAAAAGCAAAGGTAAACAGAATAGAATAAAATGTAGGAACTCACCTTGATGACTTCCAGGTAGGCAATGATGCCTTAATTAAGATACATAAAGCAGAAACTTGAAAGGTTGGTGTTTTCACTGTGTCAGTGTATTGTACGTCCGTAAGCCGTAGAGACATTCTCTTCATGATGGTGATTCAGAGTCGGCATCCCATCAGTGTCTCTCTGTGGGACTGTGCTCAGGAGGCCTCACTGAGGACATGAGCAGCCGGGTGCTCTGGGCCCAGAGAAACCTGCTTTCGGCCCCCACCGGGCCCCTAACCCACCCTGTGAGCCAGGCAGCCACTCCTCATCCAGGGTCTCCTCCTAGATGGACTGGGGGCAGCAGCAGTGGGGTCATCGCCGACTCACACAGCTCTGCTGGGCTGCAGGCTCTGCCAGCAGAGGGAGAGTTCCCGAAAACAATCGTAGCTCATGCCTGGCGCACAGTAGGCCTTCAGCACGCATTTGTTAGATGACCAGACAGATTAAGCTGGGTTGCTCCTCAGAGGCTTGTGGTCTGAGGTCCCTGCACGCATGTAGGTTTGGGCGCTGCACCTCCTGGACAGCGGGGTGAGCGTCCCAGGAAGGCCCCGCCCCTGCCCCGCTCCGGAACCGCCCTGCGGGCTCCTGTGCCGGCCCCTCTCTCCCTGCAGTTCTTCAGACCCCTCCCCACCTGTACCCACAGCCTTTCTGGCCCGGCCAGAATCTACGGTGAGCGCACAGGTTTCTTAGGACCAAGTGGGTATGACTCCAGGCTGCTCCCTTCTGTGGGTCCTGGGATGGGGTGGTCCTGGTCCCCCTGTTTTCTGGATACCCGTGAGAATGCTGCCTGATCCCTGTGGACCCATGTCGCTGAGAAGAACCCACCCTCACCTTCTCTGTCCCCAAGAGGGCTTCAGATGGCAGCTGGCCACAGCCTAGGATGACGCCCCTGTTTGCCTGGGGCCAGGGCTGGGGCGGAGGGGTCAGCCCCAGACCCCGCGGCCACAGGCACCCTGTCCTAACCACAGTCTCCGTTCTCTCTTTGAGGTGGGAAGGACTGGTTCTCATCATCTTGTACGCGTTTTACATTCTGATCATGAAGTAAGTAGCTTTTCTCTTCTCCCTGCTGGGAAGTCTGACACCTTGTTCCACTTCCTGCTCTAGCCTTTCATTAAAGCCCAGACGAAACTGATGACAGACCTTCCAGTCACTTCCAGCCAGCTCCGGTTCTCTGGGGGTACCCACTGGGGTGCTCAGACACTGTTTGGGGGCTCCTGTCCACACCTGGACCAGGGGAGGCTGGGCTGGTGGGTAGAGGATGAGGCTGTTTGAAGACAGGTGGCCAGCAAGACCTCTTTCCCAGGGGCTCCTTGCTGCCCTGGGGGACCACCCTTTCTCACGGTCATCATAAATCCCCTCTTCTCAAAGAGCCAGGCTGCCCGGCTTTCGCACCAGGCTTCGTACAGTGCCACCTAGCAGGGGCTCAGCCTGGTGCGACTCCAGGGCACGCCACTCAGGAAGGAAGGTGCAGACCCCAGGGTCAGGTTGGGCTCGCTTGCCGCCTCCGGAAACCGCCTGGCTCAGCGTGATCTCAAAAGTGCTGGCGAGGAGTATCATTCAGCTCTAACAAGGCAGGAACATCAGACTGGGATGAGCCTTGTAAATGTGCTAAGGGAAAGCAGCCAGTCGCAAAAGGACAAAGACGGTATGATTCCGCTTGGGCGAGGGACTCTGGAGAGCCCAATCCATAGAGCTAGTAGGTTAGAGATTACCAGGGGTGTGGGGGGTGGTTACTGGTTAACTGATGTACAGACACAGACTGGTTTGGGATGCTGCAACCCGACAGTAAATTATGTTGACAGTCACCCGACACGTCCCGGGACTGTGATTAGTGCCAGCGAGTTAGACACTTAAAAATGAAAAAGAGTTAAAATAGCAGATTTTTCCACATTTAAAAAAACAACCTCTCTGTGAGCTGAGTCCCCTTCAGGTTTTGTTGTCTTGTCCACATCCCCAGAAAGAGTTAAAAGCAACACTGACTTTTAGGAGACTCTGAATCCCCACATTTATATCAGATGTTTACGGTATTTTGTGCAAATGGGTGATCACCTGTCCAAGTGCAGCAGGCTTGTCCTCACGTGAACCACTCGCTCTCTGAGCACCTTCCAGTGAGGTGGGTGGCCTGGGGTCTGAGCCGGAGACGGAGTCTTCTCTGGGGTGTGTGCCTGGCTGTGAGGGGTGCAGGCTAGCCTGCCGGGCAGCCCATGGGAGCAGGACTCATGGCTGTGGCAGGGAAGACCAACCTGGTGACACTTCCTTCGAGCCTGCCTTTGACACTGGCCTGAACTTCTTTTATTAGGACAGGCTTGGGACGGGCATGAGTAGACATGGGTCATGCTCTTGGACCAGAGGTTCCTTATGCCCCCCTCCTCACCCCCCGCCCAGGGAAGCCACTAATAGCCCGGTGGGGTGGGCCTGTGACAGCACGATGTTCTCGGGGTCCTGTCAGGGGACTGTCAGCTCCGCTAAGCACCCTCCACTCCCCCTCGCCGCCTCCACAGGCCACGCCCAGGGCCTTCTGACTGTGTGTGCACGGGGTGGGGGTGGGGTGCCAGGCATCTCCCCGGGCTCTGACCTCCTGCCTTAACTTCCAGGTACAATGTGAAGATGCAGGCCTTTTTCACCATCAAACAAAAGACCATTGCCAATGGCAATACCGTCAACAGCGAGCTGGAGGATGGTAATGATTACTGTGATAGTAGCTCTGACGATCCCTCCATGCCGTTGCTGGGGCGAGGTAAGGCTGAGCAGACAGGAGCGGCCCACGCTGAGTCACTGAAACCATCGCCCGTTCTCTCTCTCACACGCACACACAACCCACCTAAATTGTCACTCTCTTACCTTTGGTCCCAAGGCCCTAAACAAGGAGATGTGGCTCAGACTTGTGTTTGCGTAGAAGGGAGAAGGATGAAGAGAGCCAACAGTCATGCCCGGGAACTTTCCCCCAAGCCTCCTGAGAATGGTTCCAGGCCTGCTGGGCTCCTGTGAAACAGCAGCAAATTACCTGTCTGACCCTCGGAAAAGGCCAGTGGCAGGAGGTGGAGGACTTGGGGTAGCAAAGCAGGCTCAGGTCTCCCTGTGATTTCTCATATGCCAGGCCCAGTTCTGGTGGAGAACTCTGTTCTGGAGAGATCTCTGTCTTGTCACCCAGAGGAACGGCAAGGCCTGGGAGGGCAGCCACAGAGCTGAGCAGGAACACCCAGACCCGCCCCAGAGAGCCCTGCCTGGGAGCCCTGGCCCCAGGGGCGGCCCCCTTGTCTGGGGTTCTGGGCCCCCAGGGAGTGGTAAGGCCTGAATAGGTTTCTGTAATGAGGATTATGGAAAAACAGATGAGCCTGGCATCTCCAGTCCCACCCACAGGGTTGGTAAAGGCCTTCTCCACCAGCATGACAGGTGGACGGGGCCACGTGAGGGTCTTTCTTCTGTGTTCCCCGTGGCCCCAGGCGAGCCACATCCTTTTTCAGGCGACTTTCACTCCTTCATGGGGTCTATGACAGCCCCGGTGGTCTCGGGGGCCGGTTTGCTCATGTCTGGGACGTGTGGGGGCTGAAATCTGTCCTCCTTGGCCCCTCGCTAGTCTTCACCGTGGGGCAGATCTGAGTAGGGGCTCCAAGCCCTGGATGTCCGGCAAGTTTGTTCTGTCCCGTCTCAGGCAACCGCCCGATGGAGGCACCTGTCACAGGTGCTTGAGGGAGGAATGAATGTCTCCATATGGAAGAGAAGGAAGAAGCCCACTGGGGTTGGGGGAGGATCAGTGTAGTCATGGTTACGGCCCGGCTGCCAGACGGCACTGGTCCCTGATGGTCAGAGAGGGGAGGCCTGGAGAGCTTGAAGCTGTAGCCATGTGTCCTGTCGCCAAAATGCCCAGCAGCCTCCCCCAGGAGAGAGCCCGTTTCCAGGACAACCTCCACAGAGAGGAGGGACGGATGTGGCTGCTGGTTTGCATTTTAGCTCCACAGACAGAGCGGGCCCAAGGTCCCAACTGCAGATCCCTGAGCACAGCGTCTCAGGACAGAGGCTGATTCCTGCCCAGTCTTGTACACTGAGATTAGTGCTCCGGGGCCCACAGGACCTCCATGGCAAAGAAGAAAGATTCCAAGTGGTAGTGGTGGGAGTCATTCATTCCTCAGGTGCCAGCCCCGAGAGCTCCCTACCACCTGCATGGCCCATGCAGGAGGCCCCTCCCTAGTGTCCCGTGGGAAGCATCCCTTACTCGCAGAATAGCCACAGCCCACGTGGGGCCTCTCCTAGGGCTCTGTCCTGCCGCTGTCTCCATTCCTTTGACACCCAGGACAGTAGGACCTCCCCCACAGGTCTCTTATTTTCCCCCAAACATCTAAGTCTGGGAAAATGTCTAGAAAATTGGAAGATTAGACACAGGGCTGCCCCTCCCCGCAAACATAGGAAAAGGAGGCAGATGGGCCTCCCTCCAAGTTTCATCAAGGAGGAGGCATTTGGATAAAGGCCAAGGAGAGAAAGGTCTGGGCAGGGGGTGGGGGGGGGGTAGGCTGCAGGGCTGAAAACTGAGAGGGGGGAGTCCCAGAGATGGAGCCTTCAGGATTTCGTAGCCCAGGCTGGTGGAGGGCCCTGTGTGTAAGTCACCGCAGGGCACTGTCCCCCCAGAAATAGACTGAGGAAGGAGGAAGGTGCTCGCAGGAACCCTTCAGGGACTGAGAAGGGGGCCTCAGGAGTTTGCCTTTCTTTCTTTCTTTCTTTCTTTTTTAAGATTTTCTTTATTTATTTGACAGAGAGACCACAATAGGCAGAGAAGGGGGGGGCGGGGAGCAGGCTCCCTGCTGAGCCCAATGCGGGACTCGATCCCAGGGGCCTGGGATCATCACCTGAGCCGAAGGCAGAGGCTTAACCCACTGAGCCACCCAGGTGCCCAGGAGTTTGCCTTTCTTAATGGTGTAGTTGTCACCAGTCTTTCCAAGGCAGAGCTCCCCCTCCCTGCTCCTCGGCCTATGGGCAGGTCCCCATCTACCCACCCACCCGAGGAAGCCCAGGACTGCTGGCTGGTGGATTCTGTCAAGACCCCACAGGCACACACAGCTCTGGTTTTTCCTGTTACCAGCTTCGGTGCTTCCCTGGGCCAAATCAAACTGTTCAACCCGGCCCCTTCCCAGGTGTTTGGCCTTGTTACTACCACTCTTGTAAAATGTCTTTATGTACTTAAATGTTCTTTAAAGGTCATGAGGTTCTTTTTACCAAATCCTCTCGGGCCTTTCTTTTTTTTTTCTTTTTCTTATTTTGGGTTGGGGGGGTGGTACATAATATCTTCCCGCTCTGTTCTTCACTCGGATGTTTGGGTTTTTCTAAAACTCTTAGAAATTTTTCACATGACGCTTCAATTCTGCTCAAGAAAGCAGAGAAAGGTCCAAGAAAAGGTCCCCAGGGCAGAGGAGGAGGGCACCTCCCGTTCCCCATTTCCAGCTGCTGAGGGAGTCCCCCCTTCTCTGCTGGTTGCCCACAGCCTCACAGCCGGGGCTCCTGGTGCTAACGGCTAGGCTCACAGTGGAACTTTCCAGGCTGCCCTGGCCCTGGATCCGACTTGGGCTTCCAGCGGTGAGGAAGGAGGCAGACGCCTGGCCTGGGGCTGAAGAAGTGCCAGAAAAACATTCTGTAACAGAGTGATTTTCCGGGCAGCCCCCCTTGGCTTGGCCGTACCACCTCCTGCTGCCATTTGGTGGCAACACCACGAGAGTCCTCTCTCTATCCCCCACCCCACCCCCACCCTGGGGAAGCCAGTTATCATGGCTTTTGCCTCAATGAATTGATGCTCCAGAGGCTCCCTCCTTCTGATCCCAGGGTTTCCCCAGGGGATGCCCACGTCAGGGCTGGTTCTACGGATAGGACAGAGCCTGGAGCCGGCGGGTGGTTCGGCAGGTCTCCTCCCTAGGAGGGAGTGGTTCAAGCTCTCCAGCAGTGAGCGGTCCTGCTCCTCCGAGTGGGCCAGAGCCACTCGGAGAAATCGGCCAGGAGAGGGGCCCTTCCCAAAGCCCTGAGCACTGAAGCCCCCTGTAGCAGGAACTCCTCTACTAACTCCTCCTTCAAATAACCCCCTGGCATCTCGGCCACCATCAAGAACGCTGGCCCAGGCTCTCTGTGCCCACCGCTCGCTAATCCCCTCTGGCAACCTCTGTTGGCCTTTGTCTCCTTAACTCTTCTCTTCTGAACTGTAAGTAATCTGCTTTCACCCAAGCGATAACACATGCGTTACCAAACAAACCAGGACCTCCGGCGCACACCTCCTTAGAGGTTAGCGTCTGTCCCGACAAATGCGGGGTCCTCCTGGCTTCGTTTCTAACCTCCACGCCTCCTGTCTGCTGAGCCTTGCTGCCTGTTTGGTGAGGGTGTGCGTGTCCGGTGTGCATTTGCTCGTGTTGGTGCCATTAACTCTCTCGAGGGTGTGCTCTTGGCTACTCCTGCCGGGAAAGGCCACTCTCCAGGAGCCGGTGACCAGCATAGGGGGACAGGCCTACCCGCTTTGACAGTCTCCCCAGAGGGAAAAACCACCTGCTTCTGTGTGCTGTGTTCCTGAGCGGTTCCATTCCTGGCCTGCCCAGGGCTCGGGAGTTACATGTCAGATCCCCCGGGGAGGCCAGCCCCTAGCGAGCCTGTGAAGGTGGCAAGGAAGAGGCCTGAGGCCTGGAGACACTTACTCTTCAGCCTCTTGGGGTGATGGGGGTCTGGGGGGAGGTGGGAAGCAAAGGGTCAGAGACTTTGGCCTCCCTGCTGGAGGGTGTGTGTTTTATCGGAGACGTGGGATGTGGCCAGCAGCCCTCAGCAAGCAGTCTTTCCTCTGGGGTCTCTCTTGCCTCGTTCAGCCCCTGTGGTCCTCACCCTCACTGCCAGGCCCCTGTCCTCCTCCGCCAGGTGGAGATGGTTGTTCAAACAGAGCAGGTGGCCTGGTGGGAAGCTCAGAGCCAGTGCTATCTGGTGCTTTCTAGCATTTTCCATCCTGGAGGGCCCTTGTCAATTTCCAGAGTTTTATCTGAGCCCCTGTCAACAGAGGGGAAGAAAGGTCCCCTCGCCGTCATGGGCTAGGAGGGGGCAGGGACCCTGTCTGAATTGTAGCCGGGCCTCCCAGTGAGGTGCGGACGAGGAACTGAGAGGCCTTAGTCAAGACGGACCCCAAAGAGAGGGGGCATCACCCGGCGGAGGGGCTAGACGTGAAGCGTTTGCTTGTGAGGCATCCTGTAGCATGGGACCCCGGGGCCTCGGCTAACACTCCCAGTTGGCAGGCAGTCCCCTGGCAGCTGCCCAGATCACAGCCCCAGGAGGTCTGCAGCATGAGGGGAGGTCAGCCAGCCCAGTGCTGGGGTGTCATTCCCAAGGGAGATCTCACCACTAATCATGGTGTTGTGCTCAATATAGTGAAGGAGGAGCCTCAGTACAGCAAAAACCCAGTGGTGATGGTGGACGAGGTCATGAGCTCCAGTCCTCCCAAGTTCAGCTTCCCGGAGGCGGGCTTACGCATCATGATCACCAACAAGTTTGGTCCCAGGACGCGGCTGCGGATGGCCAGCAGGATCATAATTAATGAGGTCAGTCTGCGTCAAGGGCACCGAGAGCGAGTGGCCTCAGGTGTGTTGCTGTGCTTTGAGGACACGGGCTGCTGCTGGGCCACCAGGATGTCCTCAGCCAGGCTGGCCTTTATTGCTGTCCCTGCTATGGAAGGAGGCCCAAATGTTACCCGCGGGCAGCACACGATCCTCTCCAAAGGTGTGGTACAAGGCAGGCAGCAATCAAATACAATTTCTAAGATGTGCCACTAAGACTTTTGTCAGGCACTAAAGGAAAGCTAAGTGGAGAAAGGCCAGCTGGAAGTATGGGTTGTTTCTTTAAAGTGTTCTTTAGGACAAAAAAAAAAAAAAAAAAATGAGCACACACTTGTTCTCTACAGACAGAACAACTCTAGGAGAAAACCAAGAACACTGGCAAAGGTCACTTACCCCTGAGGACTTCCTTCTCACTCTGCACCCTCCTGTTCTGCTTGAAGTTTGTGCCCTCTTTCTCACTTGGGGGGAAAAAATCAGTTTTAGTGCTATTTCTTGTCCAGAAACTATAGCAAAGATGCCCCCACTCTAATGGCTTTCCAACTTTCTTCCAGGCTTTGCCACATACGTGCATATGGGAGTTTGAAGTCCTTACCCTCACACCCAGGTAGTTCTCAGAGAGCTCGGAAATTTGATAACTAATAATCCATGGTTAGCACGTCAGAGGTATGCAGAAATGATCTCGCCCAGGGCTGAAAAGTTCTGTATTTTGAACATTTCTGCTTTTGTATGTAATACGTCCTCCCTGTGGAAGATGTAGAAAGAAAGAGAAACACTGCAAATTTTGCATCACTCTGAATCCTTTTGACCCAGGTCAGTGAAATAGGAATTGGTGAAATTTTGCTGAATCCTGGTTATCTTTCATGAGCATAATTGTACCCACTGAATGGGGGTGAGGACATCCCTGAAGGATGTGGGTTCACAGTAGCTTTCTCATGGCAGGCCCACCAGGGAAATCATTGGGGTTTTGATGAGCTGGTAAAATATTGACTGGCACCCACCCCAGATGTTTTAGGCTGCTGGGGAGACCTTGTGTCCCCCCCACCACCCCCCCACCAGCCTGGGATTGAGTGCCCTGGCAGGGAGCATAGGGATACAGAGAGGCCGGGCTTGGGAGAGGAGATGGACTTTTAATCTCACATTAACCACTAACTGGTTTGATATTCCTGGGCCTCAGTTTCTCTTAATGAGAATGGCCAGATGCTAACTGCACTTAAAATTTCAGTGGCACACAACCCGTAAACTATGCATGGGAGCAAAGCTGTATCTTGGGGTAATTTCATCAGAGAATGGGAGTGGGGGGAGGGAAAAAAACCCCAAATGCCCAGTTTCAAAGTTGTTTCTTAAGACCCTGGGTCTCATTAGAATGTTCAGTCATTTTAATTCCATTAGAATGTTCAGCCATTTTAATTACATTAGAGATGTTTGCAAAGCCGCAATTAAGCCGTGATAGAGTCTAGTGCTTGTGGTACAGATGCCCTTGTTTATTCACCGGAGAGGACAGAGTGGCTGAGAGGGGTTTGCACGGGGGGCAGGTGTATGGGAGAGGGTGTGCGAGGGGTTTTCCTTCACTCCAAGGCTGCACCTGGTTGTCCTCACCCAGAGCCCCTGCAGTGAGGTGCTCCGAATCTCCCCCACCTTCAGTTTCCATCTCATCTCACACCTGGGTGCTGGTCATTTTGACCTGGTCCATCCGACTGCTGAGGCCCGGCCAAGTGCAGGATATCTTACCTCTTAATGACCTTCTGCAGCGGATAATGAGATTTCCAATTTCTCAGAGAGGCAAAGTAATTTGCCCAAAGCCACACAGCTAATACGAGTGCAGAACAGGAATTCCCACCCAAATCTGCGTCTAGACTGCAAAAATGGGACTGCATAGGTTATCAGGAGTCAGTGAGTCCACCTCCTCAGACCCTTCTTTCTCTATCTTTATTCCCTCTGAAATGTTCAGCCCCTGCTTGAGTTGCTTATAATTGCCTCTTCCAAGTGGTAACTCTTTGAACATCGCCACCCCCTGATTTTCTCCTTGAACTGAAATATCCTTAGAACCTCCCACCCTCCCTGATGTAAAAGGGTTCCTGTCATCACCATCTTCCAGCTTGTCTCTCTCAGCATGTGGATCCATCACCTCCTTTGTGTTATAATCTATGCCTCTTTTAATACAACCTCAGGTAACGTAGATATTTTTCTAGGTACAATGCTCTGTTGATTCCTATTAAGCTAGAATCATGACCCCTTTCCATTGCTACCATTCATGTTGCCATTAAGTCATGCCTACCTCCTTACAATTCTGTCCTTACACAGCCAGGTTTTTTGTTTAACTATAGGAATCACCTGTCATTTAATAGTACTTGGGTTTGCTACTTGGGTAGCAAAATATTATGCCTCCACAACTGGGCTTTTGTCTCAGACACAGATCTCTTTGGTCTTTTGGTAGGCTAAGTGTTGTGAACACACTTGTAAAAAAAAAGAATTTTAAAATTTTCACCCCACCCTAGGCTTCATGATTTAGGAGTCCCTACCTAAAACCAACATGAAGGCAGTTAAACGGTCAGTTCCTTTGTTGTTGTTGTTTTAAAAGAGAAATAACATGTATTTTAATAATGATGTTTTAACTTCCAGGTAACCGTGAGGATAGGCATTGGACACACAGGTAGAAAATATAGTGCCTTGGGGACACATTCACACACTCTTAGTCTCCTGGTGAAGAATCGGGAGGTGTCTATATTTGTCCATTGTGTGACAGTCCTTACCCCCAAGGCCTAACTCAGGCTGACACACAGGTGGTTAAAATCAGAACCAAATGAATGCGAGCTGGACAAAGGCAAAGGATGATGGAAACCTGCTGATTTCTTGAAACGTGGCTTCTGCCTTTCCCTGGTTTCTAGAAGCCCATGGAATTGGTGAGGAAGGTCAGCTTCCGCGTGGGTGGAAGGGTGGCAGCCTTTGTCAGTCACTACAAGATGGGGCCGGGAGGGGGACAGGTTGGTTCAGGACTTACCCATTAGACATGGCAAAGCACTGGGACAGCAGAGACCAACCCAGTGGCCAGTGACCCAGTAAGGTGCTCAGCATCGTTGGTCGGCGGGGAAATGCCAGCAGAGCCACGGTTGGATACCATCACACACCCACCAGAATGGTTCGCATGGAAAGGGCTGCCAGGGTCAAGTGCTGACAAGAACAGGACACAAAGGAAATTATAATGCATTGCTGATACGAGTGTGACGTGGTTCAGCATGCAGGTACTACGTGACCCAGAAATTGCATTCCCAAATACCCGAAAGAAACAAGTGCATTTTGTCCAGAAAAAGACCGGTGCACAAATGTTCATAGTAGTGTTCTTCATAAGAACATAAGAACAAAAGAAGGGAAACTGCACGGTGCATCATGGGTTATTTGTACAGTGGAATAGTCGACAGCCATGAAAAATAGTCAGCTACTCGGTCAGGCAACACCAGAATGAATTTTACAGATATTGAGTGAAAGAAGCCACACGTAGAGTAATATATAGTATTTGAATCCATTTATATGAAGTTCAAGTTCAGGAGAAACAAACTGATGTTTATAAAAGTCAGAATAGCAGTTACCTTGGTTACCTCTGGAGAGAAGGGGCGTATAAACCAGGGAGGTGCCTGAGGGACTCTTCTGTGGGGCTGAAAATGGTCTACACCTTGATGGAGAACGTCATTGAGCTATATGCTTCATTTGAGTGTCTTTTTGCACAACAGACCTGAAAAAAATTAAACACTTAAAAAAATGATGTGGGACGTTTCCTGTGACTATCTTCAGGCAGCTTATAAATGTCCAGTGAAGGATCTGGAATGGTCACTGCCTTCCAGAGTCAGGGGCTAGGTGGTCTGGTTGGCATTAAGAAGGGGAGGCCCAGGTTCTGCCCAGTCCCCAAAGGCTTTCCCGGTATCAGTCCACCTGGAAATGAGCAAACTGAGATGGAGTCTGAGGTTCTTGGGCCATTTCTCAGGGAGCACAGGGATGGTGTTCCAGAAGCCGTTCAGGGCTGTGCGTCTGTAAGGAACAAACCACCATGGAACACTTTGTCCCATGTTTTGGCGTCTGACATGCCTCCTGTCCACACAGCGGCAGAGACTGATCAACTCAGCGAACGGTGCCAACAGCAAGCCACTTCAGAACGGGAGACACGAAAACATTGAGAATGGGAATGTTCCCGTGGAAAACCCCAGCGACCCGCAGCGGGAGCAGGAGCCACAGCCCCCGCCGCCGCCGCCCCCCGCAGAGCCGGAGCCAGTTGAGTCTGCCTTCCTGTCCCCCTTCTCCATGCCTGGTGAGTTCTGGGGGTGCGGGGCCCTCAGGCTAAGCTGAGGTCTTCAGGACGGAGACCTGGACCCACGAGGGCCGAGGAAGGCTGTGCGATGGGTTGACATTAGGTCATTGGCATGTGCCAGACAGCAGGTCAGCTGGAGACGTAGGGAACCCCAGTAACCCCTAGTGACTGCACTTAAATGCCCAGGGCAACCGGTCTTTCTTTTGCAATAAGAAAAAGCAACCACCACTGTTATTTTCACAGACCTGGTTTGATTCTCCCACCCAACATTCACTGACAGCATATTCTAAGGCCAGAAATTACCCATAGATGGTTACACCTTCTCCATTTGACAACATCTCCTACCTGTACACAAGCCCTCAGCTTCCTCCATCTCACTGGAGCGTGACCTCTGAAGCTTAGTGACCTCTGACTGCCAGCTCCTTGCTGACCTCAACTTCTGCTCTTCTCCTTCATGCACCATCTCCTCCAGCCACACTGGCCCCCTTTCTGTCCTTAGAACACACCCATATGCCCTGCCTCAGGACCTTTGCATTTGCCTGTTGCTGGAATGCACTTTCCCCCGTGGGCCATAGGGCTTGCTCCCTCCCCTGCTTCAGATCCCTGCTTAAATGTCACCTTCTCCGGGTGGCCTTCCCTGAGAACCCTGTTTGAAATTTTTTTTGAAGATTTTATTTATTTATGTGACAGAGAAAGAGAGATCACAAGTAGGCAGAGAGGCAGGCAGAAAGAGGGGGGAAGCAGACTCCCTGCTGAGCAGGGAGCCCGATGCAGGGCTCAATCCCAGGACCCTGAGATCATGACCTGCGCCAAAGGCAGAGGCTTAATGCACTGAGCCACCAGGTGCCCTTTTTTTTTTTTAAGATTTTCTTTATTTATTTGACAGAGAGTGAGAGAGATCACAAGTAGGCAGAGAGGCAGGCAGAGTGAAATATTTTATATATATATATATATATATATATATATATATATTTTTTTTCCCTTATGTGTCTCCCCCAGCTAAAATGTCACCTCCACAAAGGACAGGGATCTTTGTCTATTTCGCTCCTGCCTGACACACGGGAGGGGATTAGCAGGTATCTGTCCAGCGAGTTCAGATGCAAGAGGAACCCCAGACACACACAGTGTACCTTCCTCTTTAACCAGCTTTCTGTGCAGGCCTTTGAGTCCTAGGTGGGAGATGAAGGCCCCGGTCTCAGAGTTTTTGCCTCGGTGTCCTGCCATCCCGAGAGGGAGCAGAATTCCAGGATTTTCAAGTCCGGAACTTGATGTTTTCCTGAAAAGAATTTTGTGTTTAACATCAGGATCACAGAGCATATAATTTAAGAGATGGCTCTGTGGGGAGAGAGGATGTCCAGTCCCTCATCCCCGTGTTACGGGAAGACTCCTGCCCCCAAGTAGATGGCGGGGGGCCTAGCCAGGCTGGGATACTCTGCCATCATGGTTCATCCTGAATATAGAGGCTCCATTTGGGATCACAGCGCTGCCTCGGGGTTCCTCGATCAGAGTCTCCGGGGCACGCTGCTTACAGCTACCTGGCGCTTCCCAAAATTCAGGGTCTGGTTCTGAAACACGGACATTTCAAAGACCGGCACAGGACACAGGAATCAGCATTTTGTAACCTTCTCTGGGTGATTCTTGGGAACTGGCTAGATTAGGAGGTGCTGATCCCTGTGAGTACCTCCCAGCTTTCTTTCACATGAAGGGCAGACCAGGAAAGTGACATTTTTCTCCTCACTGACGTCACAGAGGGGCCCAGCCCTGGGGTCTAGCAACCCCCACCAGGACCTCCCTGCCGACCAGAGGGGCGAGGGGAGCTGTGTCGGACACATCCCTGACACGTCAGCACACCTGTTGGAAGCCTATGGGGAGTAGAGGTCATGCTCATGTAGCTTGTCTTGTAGGCTAAAGGTCACACTATATTTAGGTGGGAGCTTGGCCCCTGGGCCAGGTCTGGGCCACTGAAAGAATGGGTGTCCTTCTCCTGTGCAGCCAGATCCCGGGAGGGCAGTGTGTCCCCCCCAGAGCAGAACCTGCTCCAAGTCTGAAAAGCTGGGACGGGGCCCTGGTCCGCCTAGCATTTTTCACTTCTGTGTTCATGAGCAGTCCAGACACAGGCCTGGAATCCGGAACCCCGAAACCCCCCTAGCCATTCATTGTAACACCAGCAGCCCACTTCCTCTCCCGCGTCCACACAGGGTGAGCATGGGGACTCGGGGCAGCGGGCTCCCCAGGGGTTTCAGTTCCTCAGGGGCCAGAGCCCAGATGCAGCGGGGGCTGGGATGTGGAGGGAGAGGCAGCTGTGGTCCCGCCAAGCTTTCTGGGGAGGAGTTCCCGTGCTGTGAGCTGTCTTCTCCAGTCCCATGAGGTGCGTGGCAGAGTCCCCACTTGGTGGGTGTGGGGCCCACCCTGCCCCGGCCACTTTGTGTGGACCCTTGTACGAGTGCGGCCTGCTGTCCAGGGCTTGGCAGGAAACCAAAGAAGGGACATGCCATTCTGGGCAGCCATGTGTAAGGACAACTCGCCTCTGCGTTTCCTCACACCCTTGAGTTTGGCACAACTGGGTGGGGTGGACCCCAAGGCCTGCCGTCCCTCCCTTGGTTTTGTCCCAGGACCTGGAGCTTCTCAGACAAGTGGCCGTGGGAAATGGGGTCTATCTCCCTGCAGGACTCCGTCTGGGGGGCTCAGCTCCTGGGGCTGGGGTGGGGTGGGGGGCTTCAAAGGCTGCTTATGTTGCCAGGGCTGGGCCTGGGAGCTCCCAGGCTCTGTGGACCTGTGAGTCCTCTGGCCCGGAGGACGACCCTGCCTGGCAGCCCCCCGCTTCCTGCAACAGCTGGTCCACCTTCTTCCTCCAGCCAGAGGCTCCAGGACGTTCCCCAGGGCTCAGCTCAGAGCAGAGCCAAATGCTGGGAGCTTCCGCCCCGAGCTTGCTGCCTCTTGCTCTCAGGAACAGGCCGGGCTTCCTGTGTCCCTGTGGAAAGCTCCCTCTCCCTCTGTGTTCCTGCGGATGTGTGTCCAGGTGTTGCCCTTGGAAACCACAAGTTACTTCCTGCTCCTCCTCCTCTTTCCTCTGCTCACCTCCTTTAAGGACTGGGGCGTGAAAAGGGGGCCCTGTGGCTGCAGCCCGTTTAGACCCGCACGGCGGCCACGGAAAAGTGAGGCCGGTGTGGACAGAGGTTTAAAGGAACTTAGATGGTGGGATGCAGCACCTGTGAGAAGGTCTGCGGGTCTGGCACCAGGCCCTGGACCACCTCTCTGGTGGGGGCCCTGCGATGACCCGAGGCTGGCCAATGGCCCCGGAGGCACTTTTGGGCCAGAGGGATCTAGCCATCCCCTAAGCTGGGCCCCGGAAGGAGTCACCAGGGATGAGGAAAGTGGTAGCGGTGGTGGGAATGGGAGGAGGGAAGGAGCCATTCCTCTGGTCAGCTTGGAACCCGTCTTTCTGCCATGGCGGGATGAATCGGGGCCTGCCAGTTCTGTGCACAGTCCTTCTGTGGGGTCAGGGGCAGCCTGGGAGGCAGGCTCTGGAGTCCAGAAGTCCCGAGTTCAAGTTTTGGTTCTACCCCTCCCCGGCAGGTAGCACTGGGAAAGATGCTTCGCCTACCTGAACCTGTTCCTCAGCCCCAGAATGGGGGCAACAGTGCTTATGTCCCAGGATTGCTCTAAGTAGTGTGTAAGGTACTTAACCACCATCTCTGGGCACCAACGGATGCATAGTAGGTGTGTGGGAAATGCTCGTTTGGATTATGGGCTTGAATCACGTGGTTTCTGTTATATCTGGCTTTTCATACCTTTTGCCTTGTTTGGACTGCAAGCTATGTTCTAGAAGAGTCACAGGGGCGAGGATCCCTGGAGGCCTGGAGCCATGGTCATCCTGAGGGTCCAAGAGTACCTGCGTGCCAGGTACCCACCTCTGGGCACTTTGCCAATAAGATCCCTCTTTTCAGGAACTACTTGGGTATGAGACCACTGTGGGCTTTGGGGATGCGGGTGGGAACAGGACAGCCATGGTCCCCGTCCTTGGCCAGCTTGCAGGTGTGCTGGATAAATGCAGGCAGGTCACTACAGTATGCATGTCACAATTCGTCTTCCTTTCCAAAACAGTGGACAGGTGGTGGAGGTGGCCCCAGCCTGTGGCCCCCGGGCTCTGTCACCCGCATGCAGGATTACAGGGATATGGACTGGAGCCCGGGGACATTCAGCAGCAGCCCGGCCCTGGCACTCACCTGGCCTGCTGGACACCCAGTGCAACCTGCTCTTCCCACTCTGGGCCTCAGAGGCTGGTAATTAGGCTTCCCCAGACCAGCCATTGCCTGGGGGAGAAGCAAGAGGAAAGAAGCTTTTTCTCCCATGGAAACTGTGGTCTACAACCCCAGGGAATGGCTCTGAGGTTGCCAGCTGGAGATCCTGAGTCCCAGCCTGGCCGGGGAAAGTCCATAGTCAGGTTGTTTTGTGGCTAACTTGTGGATTGACTAGCCCAGGGGGTCAATGGGACTCCTCTCTTCTGCCCCTCGAAGTGTAAGGGAATCCCATCATGTACGGGGATGCTGGCCTTCACGTCTGCCACTGTTGTGATGGCTCTGGGGACTTGCTGTAGGTCAGGCCTGGAGTGAAAAGTCAGGAATCCTTATAGGGCTCTCTGGGGACTTCTGGGTGCTATGCCCTGTCCTAAGAGCTTTACGTGCTTTTGCTTTCATTGAATCCTCCCATGAGGTGGGGACGATGTTCTCCATTCTGCAGAGAAGGAAGGAGAGGGCAGAGAGGCTGAGCCACTCACTCAGTCACCCAGTCACCCAGCTTCTAGGAGGAGGGGAGGGGTCCGGGCCTGCAGCCCTGCTCACCACTGTGCTGTCCCGCCTGTGTGCACTGAGCATTTTATTTTTCCTCACAGCACGTTTCAGATGCAGCATCATCTTTATCTCCGTTTTGCAGAGGGAAACTGAGGCCCTGAAAGGCTGAGTGACTTCTGAGTCACACGGCCATTAAGTGGGGGGAGCCCCTCTTCCATCCTGTGCCCCCCGAGCTGTGAACGCCATCACAGGCTGGCCTACTGGGGAGCAGAGTCCCGACCGTGAGCCCCCGGGCTGTCCGACAGCTGGCAGGTGACCTCAGGTATAAGCATCCGGGATCTGCGAGGCTGTGCAGCTCCTGTCAGTGGAGAGACTGGCATGAATGTGTGTTTCTCCAAAGTCTACATCCTTGGAGGGGCTTGAACAGTCGCAGGAGGTAAAACTTACCGATCACCTACTATGGGCCAGGCAAGGGGCTTTTCATGTAGTCACCCACCGAGTCTACATAACACCCTAGAAGGCGGGTGCCATGCTCCCCATTTCCCATGTGAAGGAACTGAGGCACAGAGAGGTGTATTTGCCAAGGGCATCCGGGAAGAAGGGGCAGACCGCAGTCTGCACGCTGGCGTTCTCACGGCAGATGTGCTCAGGGACCAGCACTGTAGTCCAGCCAGTGGACTGCCAAACGATGTGTGTGGGGGGCGTAAAGTGTTGGGGACCTCACACGTGCCCTCCTTGCGCCTTGGATGGCATGGCTCTACCTTCTCTTCCTTTATCAGAATAACATTCAGCATAGGCAATCTGGAGATCTGGGGATGTTTTTAGGGCTTATTCTCCCACGCCCGGCCATCTTCCCCGCTTCTGTGTGTCTCTGGAGCAACCTGTCCCAGGTGGGATGAGAGTGCTCTGTTTGGCCTCTTTAAACCCGGAGGGGGCAGGGGTGGGGGTGCGCTGCCAAAACAGAACTCTAGAAACTCTAGAAAGCCCTAGAAAGTAGGCATGTTCTCGCCTCGGAGTCCCTCAGCCCATCTGGGAATGCAGCGGAGAAACCAGGTGCTATGGGCTCGTGTACACGTGATGGTCCAGACACGATGCCTGTCTGTCCCAGGCCCCCAGAGGTGTGCTGCTCTACAGGGCGGAAAGCCTCGCATTCTTGCCTCATCTCCGGAGCTGCCAGAGAAGAAGTCCCGCAGGTCAAAGTCAGGATTTCAAGGGAGCATCCTTGCCCTTGCTGAGCTGTCCGTTCACAGCCCGATCAGAACGAACGCTGGTGGAGCATTTCTTTTGTTTGTTTTTTTAATGTAACAACTTTTTTTTTTACATTTTAACTCCAGTGTAATTAATATGCGGTGTTCGTTTCTGGTGTGTCATACAGTGATTCAGCAATTCCACACGTTGCTCGTCGTGCTAGGCACGCGATTTCTACCCTATGACAGCACTGTTGATCTAGAATTCACTTGCCCTAGTGCTCACGCCTTTAAAGTATACAATGGGTGGGGGCGCCTGGGTGGCTCAGAGGGTTAAAGCCTCTGCCTTCCGCTCAGGTCATGATCTCAGGGTCCTGGGATCGAGCCCCACATCAGGCTCTCTGCTCAGCAGGGAGACTGCTTTCTCCTCTCTCTGCCTGCCTCTCTGCCTACTTGTGATCTCTGTATGTCAAATAAAATAAATAAAATCTTTAAAAAAAAAAAGTATACAACGGGTGGGTTTTAGGAGATGCCCAGAGCTGAGTAACCGTCACATCAACTTTAGCCGCTCTCTACCACCCCTCCCCCCGAGCAACCATCCCCATCCCTCCCCCCACATCCCCCCATCTCCTGGCAACCGCTGCTCTGTCCCATCGGATTTATCTGCCTGGACATTTTATAGGAATGGAATCGTGTCGTAGGTGGCCTTTTGTGACTGGCTGCTTTTCCTCAGGATCATTTCAAGGTTTATCTGTGTGGTAGCCTATGTCAGTACCTCATTCTTCTGTGTGGCTGAGTAATCCCTTGTATGGATACCCATCTGTTGCTAGACATTTGGATCATTTTCACTTTCTGGCTATGGGTGGTTTAGAAAAAACATAATAGAACATAGTGGAGAAAGAAGCTCAATTTTTTTTTTTTTTTAATCTAAGTGGAAGCCATTTTCCTCTAGGTAGCTGTGGTTCGTGACAAACGGTGTCTGAACACTAGAATCGGAAGGGAGGGTGGGAATTAAAGACCTGCTGCCTCCTTCTACAGAGTGGGAAGCCAAGTCCCAGAGAGGGGCACAGGCTTTCCCAAGGGGCAGCCTGGATCAGAAAGAACCAAACATCCAGGCCGTCTACCCCAGATGCTGCTCTGTGGGGTCCCTGCCGCCAGGCCAGCATGGTGTATGCTGGGAGTGTGAGGGTGAGAGGGCCCGGACCTGTCCTGTTCCGGGGTCCCAGAGCCTCTTCACGTGCTGGCAACACAAAGACCACACAAGTTCCCACAAGATACAGGGGGACCTTTTTTGGACAGTAAGGCTATAGGGATGTGTCATGGATCCCAGGGCACAGAAACAGCTGGAGGCCTCCAGGGGCAGGACTTGGGGCTGCTAGAGGTGTCAGGACTCCTCCTGGTCCTTGTCTTCATTTCTCCACAGATGCCTGTCAGACTGGCTTTCGGACATTCGGTCAGTCCACACGGCAGACTGTGGCCTCGCATGGACCCCAGAGTGGCCTATGACCGTTCCAACTCCCCCACCTTAGCTCGCTGGTGCCGCATCTGAATTCCAGGGTCTGGAGAGCAAGAGAGAATGCCATGCGCCCAGAGGCCAGGTGGCTGCCCCCAGTCCGTTCACTGTGCTAGCCAACGTGGCTTTGGTGGCCCCTAAGAAGGTAGCTCTGAGGGAGGACCGTCTGTGCACATGCGCGCCTGCATCCCTTGTGGGACCCACGACTGCTGCCTCTCGCGTTATCAGGAGATACAGGGTGTAGCCCATCTGAGACACAGGAAAACGAAAATACAGAGACATAGGTGCCTTATGTGATCATGGGAAGGACACTTTATTTAGTCTGGGCACCAGAAGCAACCCCAGAGCCTCCCCACCACACCTGCTTCCACGGCTGCCACATCAGCATCAGGGCGGTGTGGACCAGGACACCACGGAACCATGAGTTCCAGGTATCCCTGTCAGAGCTGCGATCCAGGGGCCAGGAGGCTGCTGCCACAGCTGGGTCTCAGCCCCCACAGCAGCACAAACAGGGCACAGGGAGGGTGGCCAGATCTTCGGATATCCACGCAGCTAGTGCCTGGGCTCGGACCCCCTGTGGCAAATCCCAGTATCCAGGGATCCTGCTAGATAGGAGTCATCTAGAACAGCTGAAAGGCAACCTCGCCCCACCTCCATTCTTCTCAGATTTGAAGGAGGCTTTTTTGAGTCCAGACCTGGAGCTGCAAGGGAACCTGGGAGACACCTCTGCAGATACCAGAAGAGGGAGGTTGGCATGGGAGCTGAGAGCCGGCTCAGCATGACCTGCTGGGTGGCTGGTGTTGGTCCCCGTTTCCCAAATGAGCAAACTGGGACTCAGGTGGGTAGGTGCCATGATTGGGGCTGGCTCCAAGTCTGCCCAGTTCCGAAGTACTGTCCTTTGGTGCCACCGTTGACTTTGGCCAAGAGGGCCCTCCACTAAGCTAGCATGTAGGCTCTAGGATGCCAGGGGTGACAGGAAGGAAGGGGAGGGAGGAGGCCAGTGGCTGGGTCTGCATGGTTTTCAGACAGCAGGAACCCAACCACCCCACCCTGTCATTGCAGGCTTTGCGGAATGTTTAAGGCTAGAGGGCATGCCGGCGGGGGTGAGAGCCAGTGAGTGTTATTTCTCGGTATTTCTGGGATTAGCGGTCTCTAATTTCATGCTCCCCAGGGCCTCCAAATTCAGACGAGGCCCTCAGAGGCTGGGCAGTAAGCTCTGTACTTTCTGCTTTCCTTTGGCCTCCCCGCAGTTCCTGAAGGTGGGTGAGGGGGTGCGGTTCCCCACCATCTCACAGAAGCGGCTCAGAGAGGCTGACCATCCACCCACTGACACACAGTGACAAGTGGTGGGGAGAACAGCTCTTTCTGCTGGATGCCCTGAGATCCCCGAAGTGAGGCCCAGAGCTGGCCGTAACTTGGGGTCTTCAGAACGAGGCATTGACGCACCAACCCCAGATGACCTTCCAGCTATGGGACCCATTACATCCAGTCTGAGCTGGACATGGAGCCTCCACAGAGCTCGGTGAGGGACATAGGATCATCCCCAGAGCTAGGTTCACCCAGGGACCTGCAGCAGCCCAGGTTGCTCAGCCCCGCTTCTCTGTGGCCTGGGAGATCTTATCTATGGATCAGATCTGTGCCCTCTTCCCCACAAAGCAGCTGCTTCTGTGGGGATGGGGGCAGGAATAGGGTCCTAGTGGCCAAACTGTGGTCCCTGACTGTGCCAGTGTCTGAGTGTCTGAGGGAGGGGAGACCAAGCCAAGGCCTCTCCCTTGGAGAAGACCTCCCACAGACCGACCCCATGAGCCCTGCAGGCCTCTACCCTAGACCGCCAGATACACCTCCCTGGGCCTTGAGTCCTGTGTGCCCAGCCCTGCCTGCATTCCCATGTCAGCCTGTCAGTCCCATGTCAGGGGCCTGCCTCTGACTTGGCTGAAGCCTCGTGTGTGCTTTCTCATCCTCCCTTCCATTCTTCCCCTCCCTCCCAAGCCTCAGCCTGGCGTCTCAGCATGACTGTAGTCCTGATCTCATCTGCTGCCCATGGGGCCTCTGCTCACCCCTCTAGTGCCCTCAGGATCAAAACCCACACCCCAGAATTCAGGAGCGGGTCCTTACGAGGCTTTGGTGTTGGACTTCTGGGTCCGCCAATTCCTAGCTGTGTGACTTTGGGCACACTGCCTTAACCTCTCTGAGACTGTTCTCTGTAAAACCCCCCAACCCAGTGCTTGACAAGAGTCCCTGTGAAGTGGAAGTTAATGTGGTCATTAACATCAACAATAGTTAAAATTTAGTGTTTACTGTGCACCAGGTATTATCGTAAACACGTCATGTGTGTTGGCTCATTTTCAGTTTTATTTCAGTTCCTGCAAGGCAGGAACCATTGTTCTCACCCATTTTACAGATGAGAAAACAGATAGAGGCTGAGTACTTTCCCAAGTTCACATAGGTAGCATAAGCCACAGCTGGGGTTCGAACCTGGCAATCTAGCTACAGCTAACCATGGAATTGCTGTGCCCTTCGGGAAGCAATCCATTTATAAGTCTAAATTTCAGGATAAATTTATAAGTCTAAATTTCAGGATAAAACAAAAATGTACTAAAAACTAAAAATTATTCGGAAGTTCGTTTGCCCCAAGGAATAAGAAAACTTCAATAGTTCCCTTTCTCAAGAGGGCTTTTCTGTTTCAGTCAGAGCCAAGAGCTAAGGGTGGGAGGCCCTAGTTGGGTGGTTGACACCTCCACCAGGTGGCAGGTAGCAAAAGGACTTCCACAGGCCTTGAAATCATGGGACTCAGAGGGCAGACAAGCAATATAGCACCATGGACTGAGGATTTTTAAACTTTAAAGACCCGCCTTCAAGTCCTGGCACCATCTCTCACTTTCTGAGATGTTTAAGTCCCTGAATTCCATCAAACCTCAGTTTTCCTACCTATAAAATAGGGACAATATCCCCTAAAAGTCGACATGAAGAACAGAGAGTGTGAAAATCACCTCCAAGATGTGAGGCACGGCAGGAATGTTGGCTAATGGTGAGGTAGTCAGTCGTCAGTCCCTCCTTGACAATGCTCCACCTTCCCCTGCATTCCTCAAACCTTCCCCGCCCCCCAGCTTCTCCACAAAGGCCAGCCTGGAGCCTCCTCTCCACCCAACCCCCCAACTGGGGAAGCACAGTCTGTTTGTGGCTCTGCCTCTAATTTTCTGTGAGATTTGGCACAGTTCATTAACTTTCATGGGGCTTTGTTTTTCTCTTTATGAAATGTAGTTAACCAAGTGAAACTTAACACTGGGAATGCAGGGTTGGTTCAACGTATAAAATACAATACCGCATCGTTAATAAAACCACATGATCATCTCAGTAGAGAAGAAGCACCTAACAAAATCCAACACTGTTTCTGGATGAAAAACCCCACAACAAACTTGGGAATAGAAGCAAACTTCCTTAATGTGATAAAGGGAAGGAAGACCTAATATCCTACATTGTGGTAAAACACTGAAAGCTTTCCCCTTCAGACCGGGAACAGGACAAAGATGTCGCTCTCACCACTTCTATTCAACATCGTGCTGGAGGCTCTAGGCAGGGTCAATAGGCAAGAAAAAATAAAAGCATTCGGATTGGAAAGGAAATATAAAACTATGCATAAATAACATCTTGCGTATAGAAAATTCTAAGGAATCCACAAAAAACTGTAAGACTAACTTTGCAGGATACAAGAGCAATGTACAAATTTCAGTTGCATTTTAGTGCATGAGCAATTAACCTGAAGATGAAATCAAAACAATTTCATTTATAATAGCATTGAACAGAATAAAATACCAAGGAATAACTTTAACAAGGGGAGTACAAGACGTGCACACTGAATGCAACAAAATATTGTTGAAAGATAGTAAAGATCTAAATGGAAAGTCATCCCATGTATATGGATAGGAAGACATAAAAACCTTTTAAATGACACAAGTCCCCAAATTGATCTTCAGATTCTCAGCAATCAAAATCAACACTAGCTTTTTTTTTTTTTTGAAAGAATTGATGAGCTAATCCTAATACGTACGGAAATGTGGGAGGCCCTGAATAGCCAAAACAATCTTGAGAAAGAACAGAGATGAAGGACTCACACTTCCTGAGTTTTAAACCTACTAAAAAGATGTAATCAAGACTGGTATTGGAAATAAGGGTAGAAGTTATGGATCAATGGAATAGACTTTGAGACTTTTGATGTATACCCATACACTTAAGGTCAGATAATTTTTGACAAGGATGCCAAGACCATTTGATGGGGAAAGAATAGACTTTTCAACAAATGGTGCTAGGAAAATGATTGCCACATTAAAAAAGAAATCTGGATCCCAAACTCACACCATATACAAAAGATAATTCAGTACAAGACAGAGACCTAAAGGTAATAGCTAAAAATGTGAAACTCTTAGAGGAAAACGTATTCATGAGTTTGGATTAGACCATGGAGTCTTAAATATAACAAAATCATAAGTAGCCAGAAGGAAAGCATAAATTGCACTTCATTAAAACTTTTGTGATTTATAGGACATCGAACGTGAGAAGACAACTCATAGAATGAAATGAACCATTTGTAAATTGTGTTTCTGATAAGGATCTAGTCTCCTGAATACATACAGAACTCCTGGAACTCAACACTGAAAAGACTACTTAATTTTAAAAATGGGCAGAAGATTTGAATAGACCATTATCTAAAGAAGATACACGAGTAGTAAGTCCATGTTAGAAGATCCTTAACATTATTAGCCATCAGGAAAATGCAAATCAAAACCACAGTGAGATACCACTTCACTAGAATGGCTTGATTTGAAAGAGTCAGCAATGTATTGGCGAGGATTTGGACCTCTTGGAAACTTCAAATGTTGCTGTTGGAAATGTAAAATGGTATGCTTCTTGGGAAACAGTCTGTCGGTTCCTCAAAGAGTTAAATGTAGAGTCACTCTATGAGGCAGCAATTCCACCCCTAGCTATATGCCCAGGAGAAATGAAAACCTATGTCCACACGAAAACTCACACATGAATGTTCATAGCATCAGTTGTAGCCAGGAAGTAGGCACAATCCAAAATCCCATGGAGTGATGAACGGGGAAGCAAACTGGTGGGTGTATCCATATAATGCAACATTATTCATCCATACAAAGGAAGGAAATGCTGCCCTTTGCTGCCACGTGGATGAACTATGAAAACATACATAAGTGAAAGGCAGACGCAGAAGCCTATGCACTATAATTCCATTTATATGGAATGTCTAAAATAGGTAAATCTGCTACATACAGGTTAGTGGTTGCCAGAGTTTGAGAGAGGAAGGGAATGGGGAAGACTTGCTCATGGGAACAGGTTTTCTTTTGGAGGTGATGAAAAGCACGTAGGAATTACATAGCGGTGATTAGCTACACAGCTTTGTAATATATGAAAACCCACTAATTATCCATTTAAGTGGGTGAATTTTTAATGTTAATTGTATCTCACTTGCTTTTAAATATAGAACTGACCAGAAGGGGTGCTGCCCAAAGTGTGGTCCAAGCACAAGCAGCAGCACGTAGGATCTTGTTAGAAATGGAAATTCTTGGGCTCCCATTCCAGACCAGCCAAACCATTAGCTCTGGAGGTGGGGGAGAGTGGCACCTAATGAGCTCCTCAGGGAATTCAGATTTAAACTCACATTTGAGGGCCATTGGTCTAGAGCTATAGTCCCTAGATCTTGAAGACACTCCTTGTTCCAGGGTTCATGTATATATCTTGATCACACAGTGACACAGCCTCACATCCCACGAATTAACCACTTCCTTAGGTGAAGTGCCTAGTACACTGTCCCAATTCATTTGTTTGTAGTTTTCCATCAACAACTGCATCTATTCTTAATTTTTGCCTCCAGTATGATTAGCCATCTGTTTTGTTACTGTTGGTTTTAAAGTTTTTTTTTCCACATCATTACATTGTAATTTTCTACTGAATTCAAAAGGAAAACCTGAGAGCTGAGTGACACAAATGACACGGTCCTTCTCTTGCTTGTGTTTGTAAATCAATTGGAGTCCATGGGGAGCATCTCTCAGATGTCCCTGACATTACACTTGAAGGAAAGGCAGTGGGGGCCAGCAGGGACTCCTCGTGGTGGGGGAGATGTCCTTGGGTGTAGACACTGTCCCATGACCCCTGTTGCTACCCATCCACCCCCAAACACCTTTCACCCATGAGTTAGTCCAGACTTTTTTTTTTTTTTTTTAAGAGGGCACATGCATGCCGTGGGGGTGGGGGGGCAGCGGAGAGAGAGGAAGAGAGAGTCTTAAACAGGCTCCACACCCAGCGTGGAGCCTGATGCGGGGCTCAATCCCATGACCCTGAGATTGTGACCTGAGCCAAAATCAAGAGTCAGACGCTCAACTGACTGAACCACCCAGGTGGCCCAGTCCACACTCTTTTAATGTTAGAGAAACCCAATTCAGCCTGGTTTAAGCCAAAAAAAGCCCACTGTGGCAAGTTCCCTAGGAGAATCTACCTTCAGGCAGAGTTGAACATGGGGCTCCAGTGGTTACAAAATACTGTCCATCTCTCAGCTATGCTTTCCCTGGGCTGGCTTTGTCCTTGCACGGCTTGCAAAGATGGCCACCAGCCATCCAGACTTCCATCCCATTGGGTTAATTCAATGCACAGGTGGTGCCTCTGAGTCAAGGATTGAATTAAGCTGACAGAAAATTCAAGTGACAGAACATTTGCTTCGAGGAATTTTTTGTTACCTCATAAGTCCTGAAATTAGGGAGTCTTGCAGCTCTATCCTTCACCCAATATCCATTTCTGTTCCTCCATCCTTAGTGGGTGGCTTTTGTCTTCAAGGTTTCCAGTTGGTCCTGCCCCTCTGATGTGCCTGTGTTCCAGCCAGGAACAGAGAGAAAGGACAAAGGGCAAGAGACACATGTCACTAAAGCTTGCCTCTTTTTAAAGATTTCATTTATTTGAGAGAGCAAGAGAAGGAGCATGAGTAGGGAGTGAAGGGGCAGCAGGGAGGGAGAGGGAGAACAGGCTCCCCGATGAGCAGGGAGCCCAACACAGGGCTCAATTCCAGGACTCAAGGGTCATGATCTGAGCTACCCAGTGTCTCCTAAAGCTTGTCTCTTATCACAAAAATATTCACCTTCCTGGAAGCTTCATCATATAGACTTTCAATTAAATCTCTTTGTTAGAGCTGTGACCACTCCTACCTGCAAGGAAGCCTAGGAAATTAAGATTTTTAGCTGGAAAAAGGACTATTGCAAGCAAAATAAGGTTCCTCTAATAAGAAAGGGACAATGGATATTAGAGGAAGATATTACCAGCAAAATCCCCAGGGTTGACACTCTAGTCATGCGCCCAGCCCCAAACCTATGTAAACCTCCTAGTGGCAAGCATTGTTCACTGTTGGAGTCCCAACACCTAGAATAGTGACTAGCCCAGAGTAGGCACACACCAAGTATTTACGGGATACATGATTAGTCGCGCTTGACCCACACCCAAAGAGCTAGGGGGTGGAGTCAGCCCTCCAAACCATGTAGACTGATGCGGGATGGAGGGTTGGCTCCCGAAAGGAACATTAGCTTGCTGTTACAGGTAGAGGAGTGAATGCTGGCCAGAATGAGCAGCGCATGCCCACTACAACACAGAAGTGCTCAGACTTGCCAATTTTTAGAGATCACCAACTACTCATCCAGGAGCACAACCTTGTAACCAAAGCAGACTAACCAGTCCAGATGCCAGTACTCTGAGCCACCTCCTCTGTCTGCCTCTCCCACTGCAGGAGGCAGTTTTCCTCTGCCCCCATCACCCCAAGGTCAAGTTCCAGATAACTAGAGATGGCCTCTACACCCCAGAGCCTGCTGAAATGATTCACACTAGCCAATCTGAAGCCTTCCTGCTGTGCCTTGTCTTTTCCCATGGAAATCACAATAAAGGTTCCTGCCCATGCTTTCCTCCTGCTCCTCCTGCCTCCTGACCAACCCTCGTGCTTCTCCCTGTGACTCAGCATGACATACCTTGCCCCTTGTTTCTAGGGATCTGTGACTACAAAACTTCTTTTCATGATGATTGCTCTTGTGTATCTTACTATACCTAATTAAAATCAACGCTAGCTGCTTTTTACAACACACTAGATGTGGGTTTGGTAAGATAATATGTATTAGAACTTGGAGGCATTAAAGAATCTTGGTAGGACTCAGGAATCCATTAGCAACTCCACCCACCCCTGCCTGCACCCCAGGTGATGTGGATAGTCAGTGAGAACCCAGAACTAATGATCTAGTCTCATCCTCTCACTTGGCAGATGAGAAGGCTGGGGCCCAGCCTGGTGGACATGTCAGGAGACCACATCCTGGGGCAGGAGGTTGTGTGGTGAGCACAGAATTAAAACAGGGAGCGAGATGCTTCCGGCCAGGAAGAAAAGCCCCTCCCCCGGCGGGGTGGTTCCTGTCTTCATAACTCTATTGCTTAGGACACTTCGGTTGCAAGTAACAAGTGAGCTAGGGCTCAGTTGAGCAGGAAAGAAGATTTTATGAGAAAGGTACATAGGTGTTTCCTGGAGTTGGTGCAGGTGGGTCTCAGGACAAAGCAGAGCCAGGAAACACAGGGTCAGCCTGACCCCCTCTCTCCCTGTCCTCTTCTTCGTCCCTATGCAAACCTTTGCCCCTCAGACCTGCTTCCTCTGCCTGTCCTATCCTCACTTCACAATTCCACTATGTCCATTGTTGTCAGTCCCAAGTTCAGTGTCTTGAGAAACAGACTGTGATAACCCAGTGTGATCGGAACCACCCCTGGGTCAGTCATAGGCAGGGCACAAACATGGCTGGCAGAAAATAGCCCCGTGATTGGGATCACTGCCACAGTTGTCTCAGGAATCTCACCGAATCCGAACTCCCATGCCCAGCCACCCAGCAAGACCTAGGGAGGTGGTTCCAGGACATTGGCACCTCCTTTCCCCAGGCAGGTGTGACTGGGTTCTCTGTTTCTACTCCAGTAACACGTCCTCATGATGTGTTCTATTCTCTTGGAGAAGTTCAGGAAATTTCTCTTTTCATCAGCGTAATCTAGAGAAATCCTCTCCTGGGAATAGGCTTTCAAATAGGAATTCTCACTCCTGCTATGTGAGATATTTTTTAAATTCGTTTTTATTTCTGATGGTCTTTTCCTATTCTTGTCCTGGTCCTTGGCCTCCCATTCATGTCACATGTACTGGGGCTCTGCCGAGGGCACAAGCATGTAAGGATCTAGCAGGTCCCTGCCTATGAGCAGCTCAAATTCTGGCTTCAACACTCATCCACGGGACTGTACCACCCAAGCCAACATCGAAAGCCATGGCTCAATAGCTCCCTAAAGTATCAGAAACTGGCTCCATATCAGTTGCCCTAATAGTAATGATGAGGTGTGCACTGAGAGTGTCTGGTCCCCAGGCCCCCAATTTGCTATTATCACCCCCATTCTAAGGTAAGAAAAAGAGGTTTGGGGGACTGCTTGCCCTGTGACCCATGGCTGATGAGTTACCCAGTGGGATCGGACACCCGTGTCAGATGCCAGAGATTTGCCCGCTGCCTGTCTGGTCTCTGGCCTTTAATCACTGCATTTCAGCCTACCCAGCTGTCAGGGAACAAAACAGTAAATAAAGCGCTGAATTACACAGTGCAGGCTGTTAGCAAATAGGACAGCATGTCACCTCCCGCTAATCATATGCTCCAGACGAGTGCAGAAGGCACCCGAAGCTGTCACCAGCTGCATTGGCACCCTGTCCCAGAAAGTGTAGGTGGGGGACTTGGGCTGTGAAGCCATAGGTCAGCTTCGCTGGTTTCAGTAGTTCATAAATACTCTTACAATTCAAAGCAGTTACAGAAGAAAGAGATCACCATGGACTGAGTTAATGAGGAAAAGCTTTCCGGAAGAGTCAGAACAATGGGGAGGCTGCAGATACAGGGGTTGGGGGGCATAGTATGAGCCCTATGGATATTTTCCACATTTTGACCGTGATCTGCAGCAATAGCTAATTTACACACAGAAATTTGTGAAATATAACAGGAGTCTCATAGGATGATATAGAATTCTTACTGTATACCATAACTCTGCTATTTGCTTCTTTTAAAGAAATGCTGGTTGCCATCCGCTTAATTGTTCTCACAGTCCATTAATGGATGGCACCCAGCAGTTGAACAACACAGCAGCAGCACAGGTCTGATGGAGCACTGTTTCATGGAGAAAAATTGTGCGCCCTGAGGCTTGCCAGCTGGGTGGGGCCAGATCCCGGGGAGATGTCCAAACCAGATGTGAAACCCGTACCAGGCAAAACCAACACAAGTTTGTGTCTGAAAATAAGAAAACGATCTTCCCGCTGTGGTGTTTGTATATATCTCTAAAGATGCTCCCAGGAATTTAAGTGTTTAGGGTTGCAATTCCCCGAAGTGGATTCTTCCCACAGATATGGAGTTTTAGGTCAATTGTGGAGAGCCCCTGCAGCCTAGATGGGGTGGGGTGTGTGCTGACAAGGGAAGAGCAAGGAATTTTGGACAATCAAGCAGGAAACCCTTCTGCTCTTTATGCAAGGATTACAAGGCACAGAAAGGTATGTAGAGAAAGATCTGGGAAGACAGATGTCTTTCTGATGAAGTTTCTAGGATGAATACATGAATGGATTTGCTGATTTTTGAGCTAACCATAGTCTGTTGGTTCATTATTACAAGCAGGCTGGGTTTTTTTTTTTTTTTCTTAGTAAATACGCTTTTAATGATTTAGGAAGATTCAAGCCCAGATGTACAGAGCTAAAACAGCTCCTGCCAGCCTACTTTGCAGTTTTTTTATTGAGATATAATTCATAGATCATGAAATTCACCCTTCTGAAGTGTCTAGTTCAGTGGTTTTTAGCATATTTACAAAGTTGTTCAACCATCACCACTATATGCTTCCAGAAAGTTTTTTTTTTTTTTTTAAGATTTATTTTTTAGAGAGAGAGCATGCGTGCATGCATGAGTGGGAGGGGCAGAGGGAGAGGGAGAGGCAATTCCAAACAGACTCTGTGCTGAGCTCAGAGCCTGACTCCCGGTTCGATCTCACGACCCCGAGATCACGACCTGAGCTGAGACCCAGAGTCAGACTCTTAACCGACTTCGCCACCCAGGCTTCCGATTCCAGGAAATTTTCATTTCTATACCCCAGAAACCCCACACCCATGAACAATCCCTGCCATCCCCCTCCACAACCATTGGTCTTTCTGTCTCTGTTGGATTTGCCTATTCTAGACATTTCATGTAAGTGAAAACACATAACATGTGGCCTTTAGTGTCTGCCTCATGCATTTTGCAGGTTTTCTAGGTTCATCTGTGCTGTAGCATGGGTTAGTACTTCATTCCTTTTTACAGACGGATAACATTGCATTGTTTTTATATGCTGCATTTTGTTCATTCACTACTTGATGGGTATTTGGGTGGTTTCTACTTTTTGGCTATATACGTAACACTGCTGGGAGCATTTGAGTACAGATTTTTGTGTGGGCATATCGAGGAACTGCCAAACTCTTTTCCAAGAGGCTGTGTGTGCATCTTTGCATTCCCACCAGGAGTGTATGAGGGTCCGCATTGTCCCCACATCTTTGCCCATATTATCATCTGTCTTTTTTGGTATAGTCATACCAGTGGGTACAGAGTAGTTTTATTTGCCATTTCCTAATGATTAAAGATGTTGAGCAACTTTTCATATACTTATTGGCTATTTTTTTTCTTATTGTCTATATTTTCTTTGGAGAGCTGTCTATTCAAATCCTATGTCTATTTTTCAACTTGGGATTTTTTATTGTCGAGTGATGAGTCCCTTATATATTCTGTAAACTAGACCTTTATATGATTTCTGAATATGTTCTCCTATCAGGTAGATTGTCTTTCACTTTCTTGATAGTGTCCTTTGAAGCTCAAAACTTTTAAATTTTGGTAAAATCCAGTGTATCTATTTTTTTCTTCTGTTTGTGTTTTTTGGTGTCTTTTAAGAAACCATTGCCTGATCCAGTATCAGGAAGAGTTATGCCCTCGTTTTCATCTAAATTTTATGGTCTCACCTCATATTTAGATCTTCAATCCGTTTTGAGTTAATTTTTGTATCTGGTGTGAGGGAGGGGTCTAATTTCATTCTTCTATGTGGATAGGTTGTCCCAGCACCATTTGTTAAAAAAGACTGTCCTTTTCCTATTAAATAGTCTTGACACCCTTTTAGGTTTTTTATTTACTTTTTAAAGATCTTATTTATTTATTTGACAGATCACAAGTAGGCAGAGAGGCAGGCAGGGGGGGGGGAAGCAGGCTCCCCGTCCAGCAGAGAGCCCAATGCCGGGCTCGACCCCAGGACCCTGAGGCCATGACCTGAGTCGAAGGCAGAGGTTTAACCCACTGAGCCACCCAGGCACCCCTTGACACCCTTTTTAAATATCAATTCATTTTAAATGGATGAGTTTATTTCTGGACTCAAAATTCTCTTCCATTGATTTATAAATGGTTATGCCAATAGCATACTCTCTTGATGGCTTGTAGCTCTGTAGTAAATTTTAAAATCAGGGCATGTAAGCCCTCCAACTTGTTCTTCCAAGATTAGTTTGGCTATTCTAGGTCTCTTGCATTTCCATGCAAGTATTAAAAACAGCTGGTCAATTTCTATTTTAAAAAAAGGTCAGCAGGATTTAACAGGGATCTTCCCATTTATTTGGGCTTTTTAAATTGCCTTCAATATTGTTTGGTAGTTTTCAGCATATAGATCTTATACTTTGATACATTTATTCCTAAGGTTTTTGTTTTGTTTTGTTTGCTGCTGTCGTAAATGGAACTGGTTTTCTTAATTTCACTTGAAATTAAGAAATTTAATTTCATAATGGATCGTTCATTGTTAGCATATGGAAATACAACCTTTTTTTGTATATTGATCTTATATCTTGCAACTTCTCTAAATTCATTTACTGTAATAGTTTTTTTTGGTGTGTGTGTATTTTTAGAATGTTCTCTCTCTCAGATCATGCCATGTACAAATAGGGATAGTTTTACTTTCTCTTTCCAAGCCAAGTGACTTCTTTTTCTTGCCTAGTGCTCCTGGCTAACACCTGCAGTACAATGTTGAATGGAAATGATCATCGTGTTGAAAGCTTTCAGTCTTCCACCATTAACTATGATGTTAGCTGAGGCTTTTAAAAATGCCCTTTACCGAGATGAAGAAATTCTATTCTCTTCCTAGTTTGTTGAGTGTTTTGAAAGGGTGTTGGAGTTTGTTAAATGTCTGCCTTTTCTTTTTGCCTCAGTGGACGTAATTGTGCAGGGTTGGTTTTTTTTTTTTTTTCCTTTATTCTATTGACATGGTATACTGAATTGATTAAATTTCATGTTCAAACCAAACCTGCTTTCCTGGGATAAATCCCACTTGGTCATGGTACATAATCCTTTTTACATGTTTGCTTGATTCAGTTTGCCAGTATTTTGTTGAAGATTTCTGTATCTATATTCCTAAGGGATATTTGTCTGTGTTTCCATTCTCTTGATGTCTGGCTTTGCTATCAGGATAATATTGGCTTCATGGAGTGAATGGGAAGATGTTCCGTTCTCTAACACCTTTTGGAAGAGTTATGACAGATTCATGCTAATTCTTTTTTAAATATTTGGTAGAAATATGGTCCTGGCCTTACTTTAAGGGAAATTTTGTTTGTTTGTTTATTTGTTTTGTTTGGCTTTTTGTCTACTATGTCAGTCTCTTGTTATAAGTCTTATTGGATTTTTTTTTCTTTTTTAGCCAGGTTTGGTGTTTCTGTCTTTGTAGGATTTTTGCTTGTTTCACCTAGGTTATGTAATTTGTTGGCATAATGTTGTTCATAGTATTTCTTTAATAATTCTTTTAATTTCTATGAGGCATATAACCAGCACCCTCTTTCATTCCTGATTTTAATAATTTGAGTCTGCTCTCTTTTTTGTCATAGTCTTGCTAAGAGTTTGTCAATTTCATTGAACTTTTTTATCTTTTTAAAGATTTTATTTACTGAGAGAGAGAGAATGAGGGAGGGAGGGATGGAGAGAGAGGGTGAAACAGACTCCCCGAGGAACAGGGAGCCCATCCTAGGGCTTGATTTCAGGACCTGGAGATCATGACCTGAGCCAAAGGCAGACACTTAATGAACTGAGCCACCCAGGCATCCCTCATTGATCTTTGTAAGATTTTTTATTTATTTATTTGACAGAGCGAGATCACAATTATGCAGAGAGGCAGTCAGAGAGAGAGGACGAAGCAGGCTCCCTGCTGAGCAGAGAGCCTGATGTGGGGCTCGATCCCAGGACCCTGAGATCATGACCTGAGCCGAAGGCAGAGGCTTTAACCCACTGAGCCACCCAGGCGCCCCCTTCATTGATCTTTTTAAAGAACCAACTTTTTGTTCCATTGATTCTCTTTTTTAAAAAATTTCCATTTTATTCCACTTTAATCTTGGTTATTTCTTTTCCTCTGCTTTCTTTGGGCTTAATTTGCTCTTTTTTTGTTTCTTAAGGAGGAAGATTAGGTCATTGATTTAAAACTTTCCTCTTCTTTAATATGGTCATTTATAGCTATAAATTTCTAAGCACTGTTTTTCCTACATCCCATAAGTTCTTGTATATTCTGTTTTCATTTTCATTCATTTCGAAGTATTTTCTAATTTCCTTTGTGATTTCTCTTTTGACCTATTGGTTATTAGTGGCGTGTTCCTTAATTTCCACATATTTGTGAACTTCCAGTTTTTCTTCTGTTACTGATTTTTTTTAAAGATTTTGTTTATTTTATTTGACAGACAGAGATCACAAGTAGGCAGAGAGGCAGGCAGAGAGACAGGGGGAAGCTGGCTCCCCGCTAAGCAGAGAGCCTGATGCAGGACTCGATCCCAGGACCCTGAGATCATGACCTGAGCCAAAGGCAGAGGCTTAATCCACTGAGCCACCCGCGTGCCCCCGTTACTGCTTTTTAAGTTCTTTCCATTACAGAGTGGTTGTAGGACATTCTTCACGTGATGTAAATCCTTCTAAATGGACTGATGCTTGTTTTATGATCTACCATGTTGTTGATCCTGGAGAACGTTTTATGTGAGCTTGAGAAGAATGTGTATCCTTCTTGAATGTATGTGTTAATGTTTTTCATCAGATTTGGGAACTTTTTGAATGTGAGTTCTTTAAGTACTCTTCCTGCCTTTTTTCCCTTTCTGTTTCTGAGACTAGATCATCTCAGGTGGCCTATCTTCAAGGTCATTGGTTGATTTCTTCTTCCTGCTCAAATCTGCTATTGAGTCCCAAGGGTAAATTTCTCAGTTATTTTACTTTTCAACTCCAGAATTTCTCTTGGTTCTTTTTTATGGTTTTTACTTCTTTATTGGTAGTCTCTGGTGAGAGCTCATTCTCCTACTTCTTTTTAGTTTTTTTAGACATTTTGACAACTCCTTTGTGAATATGTTTAAAACAGCTGATATAAAGTCTTTGTCTAGGGACATTTGGCTGGCTTGGTCAGAAGAGCATGCTACTCTTGATCTCAGGGTCATGAGTTTGAGCCCCACGTTGGGTGTAGAGATTACTAAAATGAATGAGTAAATGGGTAAATAAGTAAATAAACAAACTTTAATAATAAAAACTAAAGTCTTTGTCTAGTTAACCCAATGTCTGGAATTCCTCAGTGGTAGTTTAGACTGATTTTTTTTTTCCTGTGTATGGAACATACTTTCTTATTTCTTTGCATGTCTCATAATTTTTTGTTGTTGGAAACTGAGCATTTAAAATAATAAGATTTGACAATGTGCAAATCAGATCCTTCTCCCCTTCCTGGGCTTCTTGTTATTGCTATTTATTGTTATTGCTTGTTTAGTCAATTTTCTTAGCTAATTCTGTAAAATCTGTCTTCATTGTGTGTGGCCCCTGAAATATCTGCTAGATTCTCTTAAGGTCATCTAATGATTGCACAGAGATTTCCTTTGATGCCAGGACCAAATAAGTATTTCAGTCTTTGCAATAAGTTCTGTATGTGTTGGGGGCACACCTTCAACACTGAGGCAGACAGTTAACAAATCTACCTTCGTTTTTATTTCCTTGCTTATTCAGAGCCTCAACATTAGGCAGAGGTGGAAGCTTAGGACATCCTCAAATCTTTACTGAGTATATAAATATCTGTGGGCACAGTCTTAGGCATACTCATGGTCTTTTAGATTCCCAAATACGTGGGAGCTTTGTAAAGCCCTCTGTGGATAGCCCTTTCTCCAGTTTTTCCTTTTAAGCTGTTTGGCCGGTGCATTGTTTGTTTCAGTGGTTACCTACCACCTTGGATAGTGGGATGTTCAACAGTTGCCTCTGATTGTTTTCAACAAATGCCCCCAAGAAAAAGGCTATTCACACTGGCTGAGCTCTGATTCAGGAAAAATAGATAGCCTTGACAATGGGATCTTCCAGGAAACTACCAGACAGGCCAAATAATGCCAATTCTCCAAAAATGAACTTGGAAGGAGCTCCAACCCTGCCCCGCTGTGGTGGATGTCAGGATGCTGGTGCTCAAGGTGACTCCAGAGCTAATGGAAGGACCTGGAAAATAGAGCAAGTTAAAACTCCACAAAGCTCACTGTTCTCACTGAGATCCAGCCAGTTTTCTTAAGTAAATTCTGCTGGAATTACTATACGCCTTTGGTTAATTTCCAGAGTTCTGAAAAAGGCTGCTTCTGACCATTCTTGCCAGTGTTCTCATTGCTTTTGTGGAGGAGAGAATCCTCAGAAAACCGTCTGCCACTATTTTATTGGTGTGGCCAACAAGCTAATATTGAGCTTCCATGTGTACACCATACTTAGTGGCTAATTAAGGACACTGTGCTTGCACTCAGTGGCTTAGTTGATAGGTCCCCCAATGATAGGTCCATGATCAAAGGCATGAGACTGATACAAAGCAAAGGTCAAGCAAAGCTTTATTTCGCGCCAAGCATCGAGAATCAAACTGACCGTTCGGGGCCGCCTCTTACAGAGAGGGCGACCCCTCCCAGCCTCACAGACTAACTTTTATAGAGCAAAGGCCATGTGGTTGAGCCTGGCCACACACAGGTGGCCAATGAGATTGTAACACATAGAGAAAGCTGCACAGTCATGCTGGGTCACACACGGGTGGCCAATTGAATTACAGTTCATCCCATAGTAGCTATTTGAACTAGCCTATCACCTTGGTCAGAATTGGCGCCCAAAAGGCAGGGCCCACACTCCTTGATAGCTAGGGAGACAGTATGTGCGCCCCACTGATTGGATGTCTCCACCTGACCCGACTCATTCCTGCATTCCGGCTCTGTTATCTCCACCTGACCTGACCTGCCCTTGTATTTGGGCTCTGTTATCAGGGACTGGTCGACCATATTTTACGGGTTTCCCGGACTTGCTTTTAAGTAAGTTCCCCGGCGGGGGGGGGGGGGGGGGGGGGGTGGGGGTGGGGGGGGTGGGCAGGGTCATTTTAAGTTTTACTGCATAAACAACAAAATCACTGTTTAACAGCATGGAATCGCTCTGACTAAATAGGCCCTTACATAGTGAGGTCACTTTTCCTTGGTTGAATTGTTTGTGGATTCTGCTGATGGGGCCAGTGAGATCACGCCTGCCAGGCCGGCCCTCCTACATTTTAGTCTTGTATCTACAACAAGCTGAGTATATGACCTTGGAACAGAGGAGCTGAGAATTCCAGAGTACCAACTATATGCTGCAGTATGTGCTGGGTTGTTTTATGTATATTATATCTTGTCATTCTTACACCAACCAAGAAAGAGAAAATGTTCCCGTTTAACGGATGAAGAAACTTCTAAAACGCGGTAATAGGTAGATTGGCAGATGTGTAACCCGGTATGTGTTTCTCTCCTCCCCCTTCGGGCTCCGCCCCCTCCCACTGCAGAGGCAAGAGGGGACAAGGCCAAGTGGGTATTTACCTGGCCGCTCATCTTCCTCCTGTGCGTCACCATCCCCAACTGCAGCAAGCCCCGCTGGGAGAAGTACTTCATGGTCACCTTCATCACTGCCACGTTGTGGATCGCTGTCTTCTCCTATCTAATGGTGTGGCTGGTGAGTGGTTATGGAAGTAGGGGTGGGCCACACAGACAGCCCCTATCCAGCACCTGCTGGAGGTGGGAGAGCTGGGTTCAAGAGCGACCTCAGACACAGCGGTGCCACCTTCAGCAAGCCACCTCCCTTTGCAGACGTTGGCTTATTTCTCTGTAGAAGGGGTTTCATCACAGGCGGCTGGGACTATGCTGGGCACTGCAGATTCCTGGATGGATAAAGCACGGCGCCAGCCTTCAAGGCAAGAGTGGGGGCGGGAGATGAGATTCTGAGACCTGCTGCTCGGGTGCAACCGGAAGAGGAATATGGCAGGGTAGTGGGGATGCTCTGGGAAGATCTCTGGGGGGCTAGACACTAGTCCCCCTTCCTTTCTGGGACACCTGGGGGAATGTGAGGGAGACTGGAGTCAGTGGGAGATGAACACGAGGCAGCCTTCATTGTAACCCCTGCCAGTAAACTCTTTTAGCCTTTGTAACAACAACAGTGAGATAGGTGTTTTTATTTTGTCCATTTCACAGGTGAGGCAACTGAGGCATCCAGATTGAGTAATTGGCCCGGCTGCACAATTATCAACTATTATGGGATTAGTTCCACAATCAATGAGTTCTAGAGTTGGGGTCCTGAGTTCATGATCTCAATGACTATCCTCAACTGTCCCTTAGTTTCTTACTGGAGTTTTCAGAGGCCATTTGCACCCAAGTTTTGCAGGCAAAGAGGCTTTGGCATAGCTCCTGGTAAGCTCCACTGACCACATGTGACAGCTTCCTATACAAACCTTTCATTGGTAAGGGGGCGGGGCAGGGGTGGGGAGCGGCAGTAAGCAGGAGGCCCTTTCCCCTTGCTCTGTGTACAATCCTGTGGGGAGGGAAGGGCCGTGGGTCACATAGAAATGCATTTGAATCCTAGACCTCCCACTTACCAGCCATGAAATCCTGGCAGGTGGCTCAGCCTTCATGAGCCACGGTCACCCCTTCTGCAGAAGGGGGATGGACATCCCTGTCTCACAAGGTCACTGGGAGGAGAGAAGTCTCTGCTCAGACCTTGTGGCCCTAGCTGACAGGATGACAGATGGATAATAACTGTCGATAGCAACTGTTTTCACCATGAGATGCAGCCAGTTCTACGTCCATGCTTTGTTCAGATCAAGGTTAAAATCCTTACACATGCCGGTATGTGTGTGTGCGTATATGTGGGGGGGAGGGGCGTGCACATACGTGTGTGCATACTGGGGTGTGGGAAGAGTTGAAAATTGCTGCTCTCCAAACCCCCAAGTGAAGGATAATCAAGGATCACAAAAACGATGCCTTACATGAATTGCACTTGTAAATTGACATCTTTCTGAATAAGGTTAACACCAACCCATCTTTATATGGGATAAAAGTATCCAGGGAATTCTCTTACTGAAGTGCATGCCCAAAACAACACTGCAAGGAGGAAAAAAAGTATTTGTATGACATCGAAGGAGTAGGTATGGGAGTTAGGAAAGATCAAATTAATGAACGGGTAAAACGTTTTCTTCTCCAGTTACTGGAAACAGGGGTATTAGGAAATCAGCTCTGCTCATTCGCTGTGAGGACGTTTAGCAACACTCGCATCCCCCCCCCCCCACCTTGACTCAGCCCTCTTGTGCTGCTTAAAGCAGAGAGAGTCATGGGAGCAGCTTGGCAGGGGTCACAGGAACTGCTTGGCCAGGGCATCCTTACCTGTGGCTTTTGAACTTCAGCCTGGCTCAGTTTGGGGGAAATGGAATGACCCTGATAGTAGAAATTAATCAAGACCATAGCACCCCGTGTTAGCCCTCATTTTGGGCCATGAGCTTGCTTTCCTTGTGCCCCAACAGAGGCCACCAGGCAGCAGTGATATCTCACCTGCCCACCCCTTACTCCTGTCACCTTTTGGATCTCTCACCCCTAAGGCCTCAGAGAAAATAACTCTTGAACGTCCTTGTGAAAAGGGAGGGACCTTGGAAAGGGATTGTCCTGTCCAGCACCTTTGCACAGTTGGGGAGACTGAGGACCAAGGAGGGGGCCACGGCTTCCACAAGGTCTCACAGATAGTCAGCCCCAGAGCTGGGACTCAGGTCTGCTCCCCTATCTGGTGCCTAAGTATCAGCTGGACTTAGAGGACCCAGGGCTGGAGTCGAGGGTAACGCAGCACCTAGGCGGCATCTCTAGTCTGAAGCACCCTGGATAGTGCATGCGTTTGCACACACGCCTACACACACACACACACCCATAGACCTTCCTTCTGTTCTTCCATCTTTTAGCTTCTTAGCCAGGTAGTTCAGGGATTTAAGCGGGGGAATGGAGGCATCCCCCACAATACCAAAACAATCCAGGCTCCTGTATTTACAAAGTCTGGCATCCCCCATGGAAAGCATGTCAGCCACGGCCTGGTTGGACTTGTGGAGATCTTGTTTGTGGCCAAGGTAGACTGAACACTATGGATAAATGGCTCATTTTTGCCCTCCTCGGTGTCTGAAAGAGAAAAAACCTACATCTGTGACCATCTTGCTCAGGCCAGGCACTGTCACCTCACATTTTCTCACTAAATCTCTATTAGCAGACCCATTTTACAGGTGAGAAAACTGAGGCTTAGAAAAGGACACCAGCCTGTCCTAAATCACACAACCGTTCACTGGGATTGGAGCCACCCATCGAGATGTGAACAACCCCAAGGGGTGCCACAGTTCCCATTTTAGAGATGGGGAGGCAAGCCAGAGCTAATGGGGTTATCCAAATGCTTCTAGGGCTTTCCATCTGGGTGCTGCTCAGGGCTCCAGCCATCTCTGGAGCATCAGGCATTTCTCAGAGCGTGTGACTGCGGACCAAGATCCTTCCACCCGACCATTCTATTTCTTGGAGCTTATGCTAAGAAGTCAGTAGGATAAGGACCCCAGATCAAACACACAAGGTGCATGACACTAAGGTAGGAACATGGCCTTTAGAGTCAGCAAGACCTGGTCCAGAATCCCTGCTCCACCGCTTACCACCTTCTGGCCCACGGGCCATGCTGCATCACCTCTCTGGGCCTCAGTTTCCCTGGGCGTAAAATGAGTGTAACCGCAGTGCCCGCTCACCAGTGTGTGGTGATAACAGAGCACCTGGGATTGTGTACACAACATACCTGGTAGAGCGCCTGTATACAGTAAGTGCTCAGTACATGTTACTTACATGCATTGAGGTCGTGAGAGCAAAGAAAGAGATCATCTGGCTGTGGGAGGGTGAGGGATAGGCTGTACAGCCATGCCCGTGAAACCCGTGGATCGGTTTAAAATCGAGTCGGAGATAACAATGGGAGGTGGAAAGACACCCACGGTGTCTTAGTACGGGAAACAGGAACTTGCAAACCATATATTGATAGCATAATCTGATTCTGTTTTTTTCCAACAAATGCACCGAAAGGAAGGTCGAGGAAATATTCTAAAGCAACAGTTTTCAAGTGTGGTTCCCAGACCAGTAGTCAGAGGGTCCCAGCCACCTGGGAACTGGGTAGGAACGTAAACTCCCGGGCTTTACCCCAGGCCTCCTGAATCAGAAACTCAGGGGCATGGGGTGTGGGGGATGGGGGAACAGCCCCCCAGAGGTTGTTCCACGGGCTTAGAGTTTGAGAACCATGGGCTGACAGTGGTAATAGTGGTCATCTGTGGGTCTTGTTTTCATTTCCCTTCAGTTTCTAAATGTTTTAAAACAGCAACGGGAGCAGCAGTCCTGCATTCCAGTTGAAAGCCGTTGGGGTCAGCGAAGGTCCTGGGAGTTCCTCCCGGAGTTCACGGCCCCTCCCCCGCTCTTCTGCAGGTGACAATTATCGGATACACGCTTGGGATCCCAGATGTCATCATGGGCATTACTTTCCTGGCAGCGGGCACGAGTGTTCCAGACTGCATGGCCAGCTTAATCGTGGCAAGACAAGGTAAGGGCTCTGCGCTGGCCCCCCTAGCTGTGAGCACGACCAGGCAGGCCCCCCCCCCCGCCCCTACTGGGGTTAGAGTTCATGGCCCTTCAGACTGGTAGCTCTTACATCATGCTACGGAGCCAGAGGATGAGGGGAAAGCATCATGCATCAGAGCCCATCCACGGAGAGAACACGACCACGATAAACACCTCCGGATCTCTAGAAGCATTTGCTTGTGCAGACTAGAATCAAAGGAACTTGTTCTGGAATCACCAGTGTGACACTAAACAGTGCTGAAACCCCAATTTCTTCCAGCAAATACAATAGTAATGAGAAGTCTTCCGGTCCCAGGAAGGCAGTGGGGGAGGAGCATCTTGTACCTCCAACTGTTCTCCTATTCTTAAGGTTCTAGATGGATATGGGTTTGGTTACCTGGTTGGTGGGTTGGTTGGCTGGTTAGTGGTTTTTCTTTGGGGCTCACCACCTGACATAAGTTAATAAGCAAGGGAAGGAGTTCCTGTGTGCTCTTTAATGCAGAACAAAAGCCCCGTAAAGGGCTGACCTTTGTTAATTGTGGTGTTTCTGCTGATGAGGTCACAACCCAGCATGGACCTCCACCCATCTTCCTCCACAGATGTGAGTGTGAAAGTATGGGGGGGGGCAGTGGGGGCCAATAATAGTGACACCTCAGAGGAGACGGGAGAGGAAAGAAGTGCCCAAAGAGAAAGTGGGCTCTGGAACGTGGAGAGTGACATTTTATTCCTCCCAGGTTAGGAGAAAGTGTTGACCTGGGTGGGAACAGATATCAGTCAGTCCTGAGAAGACCTGCAATGCGGGGAGAGAAGTGTGGGAATGTGGTTGTCATAGGTCGGAGGCTTGCAGAGAGTGGGGACAGTGAGGACAGCAGCTGAGGGGAACAGGATTTAGTGGACTGACCTCTGAGGTGAGTGTATTTACTTCCTAGGGCTGTCATAACCACACCACAATGGGGTGGCTTAAAACAAGAGACTGTTGCACAGTTCTGGATGCTGAAAGTCCAAAATCGAGGTGGCAGCCAGGCCACACTCCCTCCAAAGGCTGTAGGGAAGGGTCTGTTCCAGGCCTGTCCCCCAGCTTCCAGGGGTGGCCGGACAGCTTAGGGCTGCATCACCATCGTCTCTGCCTCCGTCAGCAAGTGGTGTTCATCCCTCTGCGTATGTCTGTATCCGAACTTTCATCTCCTTACAAGGACACTCGTCCTTGCATCAGGGCTTATCCTGATTCAGTATGGTCTCATTTTAATTTGATCACATCTGCAAAGACCCTATTTGCAAAGAAGGCCCCAGGCGCAGGTGGCGGGCTGATAGGAGCTGCAGGGAAGGGCACAGGCCAACCCCCGTGCAGTGAGGAATGGGAGCGCTGCTGGGCACCAGGGGCCTGGCTGTTGTTCAGTGACATCAGCTTGGCTAGGCGGGACTCCATCCCACCAGCTCCAGGGACACATGCATGAGGGATGACATGTTCTCCCAGAGCTGGGGTTGCTGGGTGGATGCAGGGAAGGTCCAGGGGGACAAGAGAACGGGCTGTTGAAACAACTGGCCCTGGAGTCCAGGCTGGCTGGGGGCTGGGGTCATGATGCTAGAAGGTGAGGGGGTGGGGGTGAGGTCAAGAAAGGGAACCCGGGCTAAGTGGGGTTCTGAGGGAGGACATCCTATCAGAGTGACTCCTGTGGAACGTGGAGGCACAGAAAGTAATCGAGGGCAAGACGCAGGTGGAGTGCGTCTTCATGAAAGTGACACTGGGGACCTTGGCCGAGGACCCAGCAGACAGGGTTAAAGCATGGATAGTGTCTTCATGGCAAAGGGTCCTGAAACCTCTGCACAGAATCCGCTGCCCCAGCAGACCACGCCATGTGCTCTAACGCGGAGATCCCACATCCTAGGCTCCCCGACGCCTCCCAGCTCCAAGTGCGGTCCGGGCTGGTGGCCGCAGCAGCTCAACCAGGGAGCTTGTAAGAAATGCAGAATCTCAGGCCACGTGCGTGGCTTAGTCGGTTAAGCGTCCGACTCTTGGTTTCAGTGCAGGTCGTGATCGCAGGGTTGTGAGATCAAGTCCCGAGTTGGGCTCTGCCCTGAGCTGAGCATGGAACCTGCTTAGGAGTCTCTCTCTCTCTCTCTCTCTCTCCCTCCCTCCCTGCCCCGCCCCCCCCACTCTTGCTCTCTTTTCCGCCAAAATTAATTAATTAATTGATCGATGAATTAATTTGAAAAAGGAAACGCAGCATCTCAGGCCTGCCCCAGACCCACTCAGTTGGAACCTGCATTTCAGCCAGGCCCCCAGGTGAGTCTCAGGCTCTTGAGAAAGGTTGCCCTGAGGTTCCTCCATACGCAGCACCTGTGCACCTGTGCAGGGCAGGAATCCTGGGGAATCTGAGGAGGCCTCCACCTTTCCTCTCAAGCATGGGTCACCTGCATCCCTCCTGACCCGCTGAGCCAGGGCTGCGTCCTCCCCAGAGGCGAGTAACTGCCCCAAAACAGCTGTTGTGTGTCCCTGTGTTGTTCCAGAGACTGGAACAGATGCCCCAGGGTCAGTGCCGAGATGTTAAAGGCACTCAGCACGGCGCCAAGACAGAGGGGGGAGGAACATGAGGTCCTTGAGGGAGGCACTGTGTCCTGGAGAACTGCAGGTGACAGCAACAGGACAGAAAGAGGGGGTGGTTCAGCTCCCCACCCCCACCCCCGCGGGGCCGGTGCTCAGGCGGCCTCGAACCAGCTGTCCAGGTGCTGGGCTGAGTGGCTGCAAGCTTCCCAGGGACCCAGCAGTCTTAGGGCTGCAAGCTGTTCCCAGCTCGTTCATTGCACATGCACTTGTATTCGTGCCGGGTTCTGATGGTCATGTCAACGTAAAGCTGGGTGGCCAGGTTCAAGCAGATGGCACCCAGCAGGAGTCTTATCTGTACAAGTTTGCTTTCTAACTTGTAATACCCCCTTGAGCTGTTAAGTCCCTTGACTGTGTGGCTAGCATGATCCCGGCCAACTGGGCGGAACGCAAAGGAGGATGGCGAAGCCCCTAGCCTCTAAGATGCTTCTAGTCTAGTTGGGAGAAAAGAGTTTATTTACCCTGCAGAAGGCTCCAGGACATGAGACCCGATGCCTCATCCTCTGAGCCCAGGTGGTGAGGCCATCACCTGAGCCCCAAGGACACATCCTGGCTCGGTTTGAAGGATGCTGGGCCCCTCCCAAACTGTGTGAGCTTGGGGATGCCCCAAGCCTTGGTTCCATCATCTGGCATGAGAACAACACCTCCTCCCTCCCCGGGTACCTGGGAGGATTCAATGAGGTGAAGCACATAGTAGGTCTTCGGAGCACATAGTGGGTCCTTGGAGAAGATCAGCAGACTGGCCGGGCAGGAGAAATGAAGGGTCCTGTGTTCCTTTCCCAGGGCTGCCATAACAAAGTAGCACAAACAACAGAGAAGTGTGGGCTCACGGTTCTGGAGGCTAGAAGCCCAAGGTCAAGGTGTTGGCAGAGTTGGTTCTTCCTGAACCCGTGAGGGAGAATCTGTTCCAGGCCTCTCTCCTTGGCTTAAAAATGGCCATCTTCATGTTCCCTCTTTGCCGTGTCCAGGTGTCCCCTTCTGAGAACAGCAGTCATATTGGACTAGGGTCTACCCCCAATGACTCCTTCTAAGGTGATGATCCCTGCAAAGACCCTATCTCCAAATAATGCCACGTTCTGAGCTATTGGAGGTTAGGACTCTAACATATGAAACTTAAGGGTCATCATTCACCCCCTAGGAGGCCCCCCTTAGACTTCATGGAGTGGACTTAGACCTCATAGGAAGCTTCTGAAATGTGGGGTCCATGAAGAAGGAACTCCTTTCTGAAGAATAGCACTACTAGGACCCAAATAGGGGTTTCCGGCCACCTAATCTCCATGAATGACACGCGTCAATTGTCTACTCTAGGCCTTGGTGACATGGCAGTCTCAAACACTATAGGAAGCAACGTGTTTGACATCCTAGTGGGACTCGGCATACCGTGGGGCCTGCAGACCATGGTCATTAACTATGGGTCCACGGTAAGCTCCTCCCCCCGCCTTATAAGCTACAGGGACACCAGACACAAGCCCTTGATGGGGACGGACAGTGGCATTGGCCCTGTCCCAGCAGAGAGCCCCTGTGAAACACACTGCCCCCCTCTCCTTGGCACCCTGGCACCCACTTTCCATGAGGGCCTCTGGAACGGCCTGAGGGACACCTGTGGGGGGAAGCCCCACGTGCAGCTTCCCCACACCTGCACTCATGGGCATGCGCGTCCGCTCCTCCTCTGTTCCCTCACATGGAGTGGAGACTTAAATCCACAGTTAGCCAACCAACCCCTACCATGTGCCCCCTGTGAATACCCACCTGTGCTTTCCAGAAGGAATACACTGGGGTGCCCTAGGCTCTCAGGACAGGGCCCCGAGCAGCCCCAATATTCAGGGCATGTGTGTGTGTTTTTCCAGGTGAAGATCAACAGCCGGGGTCTGGTCTATTCCGTGGTGCTGTTGCTGGGCTCTGTCGCTCTCACAGTGAGTCTTTCTGGTTCTGGTTGCCCTTTGTGGTTGCCCTTTGCCCTTTCTGGTTGCCCTTTGTTCCATCTGATCCCGCCTCATCACTTGCAAAGTCTCTGAAACCCCCGTCACTTCCCTTGGGCCACGAGGGCTGACACTGAGAAAACACAAATTCACAGATCGCTCCTGACACAATTTGTACCAAGAATGTTGACATCCACCACTACATTTTTCCCTCAGTGACTAAGAAGTCACCAGAGCAAGTAAACTACATCGTTGGGTCCCCACTGCCCCTTCCATCTCTCCTCACTCATGCCAGGAGGAGAGAAACTTCCCCCTGCCTAGCTGAGCTGACAGAAGGTTGGGGGGTGGGCGGGGGACATGACTTTTGCGCCTCAGGACTGGCATGGGAGTATTACCAAAGCCACCGTCCCCCACGCGCCTGGGCCTGAGCTACACACTCTGCTTCTGCTTATTTTATTCAGTCCTTATGGCCACCTGATGAGACCGTCCCCATTTTGCAGAAGAAATCGAGGCCGAGAGGTTAAGTACCTTGCCCAAGGTCATGAGGGTAGAAAACGGCAAAGCTGGGATTTGAACCCAGATTGGTCTGTCTCCACAGAGCCCATGGCTGTGCTCTGATGGGGTAAATGTGACCCAGCCCTTAGGAATCTGGATTCAGAGACAAGAAAGGAAGGCATGAAGTGTGGGAGAGTCTAGAAGGAATGTAGAATGAGGATGTGCTCCAAGCCCATCTACACACACACACACACACACACGCATACACACACACAGAAGAAGGTGGCCCAAGCTCAAGTTAGCCAGGCTGTGAGCCAACAGATGCACTGGAACTTTTGCCTAAGAAGAGGCAAGTTCTGCAGCAAAGGGAGGTCTCCGAGAATGTCCCTAGTTGTCCCAAGAGAAGATCTGGGCAGGGAGGCTCTAGCTGGCAGAAGGGGCCTTGAGGACACTCGGGTCCCAAAGAAGCAGTGTGCCTGCTCAGAGCCCGCGGGCCTGAGTCACGGGCTGGCCCTTCCATCAGACAGGTCTTCAAGCCCACGGGGCTCCATCTGACCAGACCACGGGTGTGCCTTGCAGCACCGCTCTGCCCTTGCGCACATTTTGAAGACAGTTCTGGGGTCTGTAGTGTGTGTCTAGTTTTCCGGGGAAAATGCCTGGAAAAGTGCATTCCATCCTCTGTCCCTGCAGGTCCTCGGCATCCATCTCAACAAGTGGAGACTGGACCGGAAGCTGGGCATCTGCGTGCTGGCCCTCTACGCCGTCTTCTTGTGCTTCTCCATAATGATAGAGTTCAACGTCTTCACCTTCGTCAACTTGCCCATGTGCCGAGAAGACGATTAAAGGCACTGCCCGCCCCCCCCCATCCCCTGCCCTGGGAGCTGTTCTGGACTCTGGCACCGGCGTCCCTGCTCTCTCCCTGTCCCCCACCACGAGCCTCTCCTGCCTCGGTGGTCGCCGTCTGTTCTGCCACATGCTGGAAGGAAGAGCCATCGTGGTCTTTGTCCGGGCGCGAGCAAGGCCACTGGGTGTCCTCCTCCTCCTCCTCGGAGTTCTGCCCTCCACACACGAGGCAAGATCCAGGGGCCACTGTCTGGGCCACCTGGCAGACCCCTGAGCGGGCAGCCACAGGGATGTGGCGTGTGCCTCGCCTCTCTCAGACACTTTAGTGAGGACTTCTGTGTGCAATGTGTCTTCCTGTCGCCAGGTGGCCTCGGAAGTGAGGCGGCCAGGAGAACCTGGGAGAACGTGAGGTCCCTGGGGGCCAGTGCAAAACAGGAATGTCACTCTCCAGTGTCACCTCTGGGCCAGAGGGAGTGAGTCCCTCCGGCCTCATACGCTCCTCAGGCCCTCTGACCTCCGCTGGAAACACTCACAGTTTGGAGGGGGGCAGGGCCTTACCCTGCTGAGGGTTTTGGGGGGTCCCCAAGGACAAACATTCTGCCCCTTTCTCTGGAAAAATTGGAAGCACGGCAAGAGCGTCTCGCAGCCAGAAGGACGAAACACGCGTGAATTTTTCTTATCACTTGTACTGAGGCGTTCAGAGAATGAGCAACGAAATATTAAAAATAAAATGTCCTATAGATCATCTTACTTGAAAAAAATCGCATTCCGTACAAAAAGGTCATGCTGGGGACCAAAAAGGTAAACGTTCATGGAAAACGAACCCTATGTGTATCGTGTTGCACTGACACTGAGACGTTTGGTTTGGAATATAGAAAAGCGTGAAAGACTAACATCGATCTGGGTGCTAATTCAGAGACAGGGCCGAGCTGCTTGCCTGGACGCATACATTCCAGACCTTCCCTGTGATGCGGCGCGACGTCCGTGTGGGGTTGTCGTTCCTTTGTTAAATGCTCTCCTCTCATAAGCCACCCTGTGGCAAGACCCGATTGTCTCTGTGCCCAGCAAATTTCATAGCCTGCTGAACTGGAACGAGCGTGCCACACATAATAGGTAAGAGCGAGAAGAGAGATTGCCTAAAAAACAAAGAATCGCTCTCAGTTCCCAGAGGCAAGTATGAAAACCATAACTTGGCATTTTTTAGGGCTGGGTTTCTTGAGCCTTAGAGTTGGCTGCCTGTGAAGGGCCAAGGATGGGAGGCGGAGTCACGAAGAGATAGAAAAAATATTAAACAGTTTTCACCTGCTTCGTATCTCTCAGATCTATATTAAAAAGATTTATGAACACAAACCATTCGTGGTTTCTGAAAAGAAAGCACAATTTGTTTTATATAGAGGGCTTTTTTTTCTTATTTTTTTAATATTTCTATTGCAAAAGTCTATCGGAGTTGATGCACTTTTAATAACTGGGGTATTTTGCACAGAAGAATGTTTGGGAACTGCCCGGGATAGGGTGAGGAAAGAAGGTTTTTAGCGATTCACCAATGATCAGTCGTGGGTGATGAGCTGAAAATGCAAATAGCTAATTCCTTCCTGAAACCCAAAGGTTGTGACCTGAGATGGAATTTGTTGCTGTGCCTGCTAAGGCCTCCTGAATTTCAGAAGGAGGAAGTGCTCACGTCTGTGTCCTTTCAGTGAGCATGAGCCTAAGACGGGAGGGAACTCGGTCACCAGGCTTCTGTTCTGGATCCTATCAGTGTTAGTAGCTACACCGTACTAAAGCTCCTCTATTGTTTCTCTACCTAGATCGGGTTCAGTAGTCTTCAAGTTGAGGCTGAAGGTGATTTTCCTAATAAATTAGCTAAGTGGGAGGCCAGGGAGTCAGTGGGATCACTGGTATAAACTTGACATGGCCAGGATTGCCCTTTGATGTAAGGAGGGATGATTCTCCCCGATTCACAGAGAATGTAGTCTTGGGAGAGGTTACATGACTCTAGGTCAATTCTCAGTAAGTAGCAGACCAGGAGCCAAGCTCCCAGACATCACCCCTCCCTGGGCAGCCAGTGGGTTGGCCATCCTTGGTGGGGGGCAGGTAGAGACATAGCCTTGCCCTTGTGCTCAGTTCTCATTGTTTAAGTTAAAACTTCAGCAAATATTTAATTGACTCCTGGTGGCCCAGCACAGATCCTAATAGCTGTCCCTCTCCAGTGCCCCTGTTATTTTCCTGGTAAAGACGAAAAGATATTTTTAACTATAAGGCACAGGCCACGTGGACCCTGATGATGTCCGTGCTGGTGTTCACATCTCGGAATCCTTGTGTGGCTTTCAGAAAAGCATCCTAATTACCTGCCTCTTCCTTCAGTAGGGTCCCTCTGAGATGAAACAGTAGCCTACAGTTGTAGTTTGAGAGTTTAAAAAAAAAATAGTGTTTCTAGGACTTAGAGCACTCCTGCTGGCGAAATTCTCTTTTGACTCTAATGTGCCAATGTAACTTCCTTAAGGAATCTATGTATTTCTTGTATCTAGGAAACTATATATACACTGTAGGTGAATAATTCTCTTTTTTAACTAAATATTTTTCCATCACAAATTTAAAGAATTGCTTAATTAATTAGGCCTTCATTTGCAAATAATACTTTTATCACTACGCAGGATTACGTCCTTTATTTTATTCCCAAAGCTAATTAGCATGAGGTAATGACTCTGCTTTAAAAAAAAAAAAAGGCAATAAAAAAATAAATTTAGCTCTTCTCCTTGGGAGCAGAAAAGAAAAAATGAACCATGGTACTGAGATGGAAAATGAGTGTAGAATCAGTAGCAGGTAGTTCCTGCCCTTTTCTAGTCTGGAATTTGCCCTTACCAGCTCGAGCAGGGACAGGGCTGTTCGGTGTGCAGTGTCTAAAAGCCTGGCCCTGGAGGAAGGTTCTGGGTCAGCTGGTGGGAAGACTCAGGGTGAAGGGCACCACCGCCAGCAGGGCAGGGCAGAGTCACTATCCTTCCCAGAACCTGCAGTCTGCTAGTCTCTGAATCTCACCCACATGCACAGACCTCGCTGCTCATTGCCCCATGCCCCACACACACCTGTTAGGGCTACGTCTTTCTTCTGCCTGTCAATCCTCTGCTTTTACAGACCCAAGCAGCTGAGAAGGCAGAACCCCCCTAGAGCCAGGTTAAACCAGGTGGCCGGCATGCATGTCTCTCTAGGGCAGTCCTGCGGACCCCGACCAAAGACCCCCTCCTGGGCTGCCTAGCGGTCTAGGTCCCCAAGAAAGAAACAGACCCTCCTCTTTCCTTTTTTTTTTTTTTTTAAGATTTTATTTATTTATTTGACAGACAGAGATCACAAGTAGGCAGAGAGGCAGGCAGAGAGAGAGGAGGAAGCAAGCTCTCTGCCGAGCAGAGAGCCCGATGTGGGGCTCGATCCCAGGACCCTAGGATCATGACCTGAGCCGAAGGCAGAGGCTTTAACCCACTGAGCCACCCAGGCGCCCCTCTCCTCCTCTTTCCTTTTGATGAGGATCGCAAGCCTGACTACATCAGCTGGAGCCCAGCCCTCAGGGAATGCCGGACTCCATACACGGGCTCAGAATCTGGGAAGAGTGAGGGCAGCTGCTTGCCTGATGCCCTTCCGTCCTCCTAGCGTTTCTCCTGCCAGAGTCCTAGGGCCCCTCCCTCTCCTTAAGGTGGGGGTGGACAGAGGTGAGATGGGTGAGATGGCCTGGGGGAGGGTCAGTTCTGTACACCCCCAAACGGAGGTGGAAAGTGGAGGAGAGCCCCAGCCCCAGCGGCTGAAGCTGCTTCCATGCCTTGCCCTCCTTCCCCGGCATAAGATGGGCCGGTGGAGTCCAGGCACGGGAACGGTGCAAGTGCCGCCTGCCATGTGTGGGGACTTTCTCCTGTGGGTCAGCAGGACGGAAGCAGAGACCCCACAGCTGGGGCAGGTGCTCCTCAGTGGGTGTGGCGTTCTGATGGGGCCATGGCCCTGACCCTGAGTGGACGTTAAGGGTGGGGATGGCCCCTTCTCTTCCCCACCCCACCCTTTCCTTCCCTCACGGGCCATGCTCCTCCTTGACTGGAAAAGATGGCTGGGCTGCATATGTGACAGGCTTTCAGCAAGCGCTTGTTGCGGAATAAACCAGGAACTTGCCTGTTAGGGTGAAAATCTTTAGGAGATTGTTCCCACGTGCCGTGACTTAAATATTCCCAAGTCTAATGCCCTCGGGGCATGATCTCTGGGTGTCTTTCTCCCCTTGGGGCAGTTAGCAGATGTGTCCAGGGCACCTGAGATGGATCACGTCTTGGCAGCTTTGTTGCCACGTTGTGCTCATAGAAACTTCCAGAAATTTCTGAAAGTGCTCTCTGGGCAGCTCTTGGGTGGCAGGAAATCCATCATTTCCCCCCCCTTCCACTCTCCCCCACATGCACCCAAAGTGCTGCCTCCCTGACCCCTGCCCTCTCTATGTGGGTTCACCCAGAGTGTCTGGACCCTCACCCCCACCGGGTGTGGACAAGTGCTGCCCGGCTCTTCTGGTGGCTGCAACTGATCACCTGACGAGGCTCCCTCCAGACCTTCTCAAAGCACAGAGAAGGAGCCCCTCCAGCACTGGGTGAGCCTTTTCCACGGCACCAGTCATGTGGGTGGTAGAACAAGGCGGTCTTTCCGTGGATCCATCCCTACAAGGCAGAGCGCGCTAGAAAACATTCCCTAAAGGGCACAGACCACAGGGGCACGGAGATTTCAAAGACATTTAGGTTGCTGTATTTGCTTCTTAATGAGGAATCTCAGGCTGGGAGACTAGCTTTGTGTCAGGCCATCCCTCAGGCCTGGGAGCGGGCGGGAGAACATCCAGCCTGTGACAATGCTGCCCAACCCTGAGGAACCAGGTATCGGCATAAAATCAGAAGAGTCCCTTTTCTCCCATTCGGCCACCTGGGTGGAGTGGCTTTTTCCATCACACAAGGAAGCCAGTTTGCTGGTATTAGAGCTTTGATATTGTATGGAGATTTTTTCTTAATTCTAATTTTTCAATGACAAATGGCACCCTGGTTCCATTTTCTTTGCTAAACCCTCACACACTGGCCAGGGGTTGGTGGCCCTGCTTTGTTTCATCTTTTATCTTCACGTTTCCAGGGTTTTCCCTCGCTTCCTACAGGTATGTGTCCTCCACGCGCTTCGCAGCAGAGGCTGAAAACATGCCCCCTTCCAGTCTGAGGAAATGTCTGTGACCTGAGTACCTTGAGACAGACTGCAGGTGATGGAGGGCAGCTCTGAGAGCTGAAAATGCCCACGGCCCCCACCACCCCATGAAGGTCAAACGTTAGATTTGTGGGTGTGGGATTAGTTGCTCCTTGGTTAAAAGCCTGATGACAAATTTGGGCATAATCCACACCTATTCCCACCGTTGCCAGAATTTAAACAGTTGCTTTTTATGCAACATGTTGGTTGGGACTTTTCCATGGTCAAGGCCAATTAAAAAAAAAAAACCTTAATCCTGGAGAAGGTATGTACCCTCCCTAGCCCACCACTGGAAAACAATTTTTTTAAGCTATCAGGAGAAAGTATGGGCGGTTTGGGGTTTCTGGTTGCGTGGTCTGGTGTGATCAGAAAAGGAGGGTCCCAGACAACAGCACCCTCCCTGCTCCCACCCCCAGAATTCCCAAGATAAGAATTCCCAGTTATCCAGATGGACAGTCTCCTTTGACAGAAGAAGCAAGGCCTCTCCTCACACTGAAAATGACTGTGTTGTGAGCCAGGCAGCTCCCATTTTTCCAAATCAAATGTTCTAGTGGGGTGTTGTTTTTTCTGGCCACTGGGTCATCCCTGTCCTCGCCTACAGGAGGACAATTGTAGAATGCTTCTGGGCACTTCCCGCACATGGCCTAGACCATGGATTTCTGGAGACCCAGCAGACAGAGCTGTGGCTGAGCCTCTGGGGGCCAGCTCTTGGGGACTTCCTCAGGGAGCTGCTAGTCCGGCAGGCTGGATGTCCATTTCAGAGCAAGGGACCTTCTGCCTGTGTCTCCGGGCCAGCAGCTGCCAGCCAGGAGTGGTTGCTGGGAGAGCACAAAGAGAGCCTTGATGACCTAGAGCAGAGAGAAGGCTGCCAGATGGCGGGGGGGCCTGTGGGCAGAGGCAGGAGCTGCCAAGAAAAGGGACAAGCGAGGAGAGAGGCTGGGCACATCCCAGATGCCCAAGAGGCAAGCTGGGCACAGTTTCTGCAGGACCATGGGACTCTCCTGGGGTCTGGCCATGACCTACCAAACAGCAGGTAGATATAATCAGGGGGCTCTCGTGTCCAGAAAGAATCCCCTTAAAAATGACCCAAACCAAGAACTTCTGGGACTCTCATACGACACTTGAGCCCCCCGCCCAGACATTTCTGGCATGCTGGGCTGAACACCACCATCCTTGTTCATTCTAACAGGCAAAGCAGGAGCGATGAGTTGAAAAGTTGTAAATACTAAATATATTTATCTCACTATTTATTTTTTCAATAACTGTGACCTCCCGCACTGTGAATGCTCTGTGATATGAGATTCTTAGTTTAATAAAACTGTCATTAAATTTGAATGAATTGATATTATTGGTTACTAAACACTGGCATGAGTTTATTTTTATTGTGAAGAAAAAAATCTAGAGTAAATATGAACTAAATCTTTATAAGAAATCTAGCAGTCAGTATTGTAATGCAATATTATCCAAATCTGTACGCCGTCAATAAAATAAATGAGCACAAGTTGTCTTTCCCTATATAGAGCTTCCATTCCTTTCTTAATAGACACATACATAATTGTATTTTTTTGGAAGGATTCTTTCCATTGGAATACCAGCCACTTAAAACCATTTCTATTTGCATATCGGGAAAAAAATAAACTTCAAAAAGGATGAGGGTTGGAGCTTTTTAATTATAATGTTTGAGCATGAATACAAACAAGACAGAAATGTTGTGACTTATCTTGGCTAGCATGTGTGAGTCCAGAATGACCTCAACCATTCCCTACCTCATCAGCAAGGCCAGCTTGATGGGCAGGGGACCCACGCAGTCACAAAGGGCCTCACACTCAGAAGGGTGCCAGGCTTGGTTGTCACCATTTCGGATTACTTAAAGATTTTTTGAAAAAGGGGCCCCACATTCTCATTTTTGCACTGAGCCCTGCAAATTTTTAAAAATTTTGTATTTAAATTCAATTAGCCAAGATATAGTATATCATTAGTTTCCAATGTTGCGTTCAATAATTTATTGTGTAGCTCATCCTGCTCATCTGAACTAGGTTAGGCCAGTGGCTTCTGTGTTATGAGAAATTGAGATTAAGAGGGGAGGTTCTGGTTAATTCCGTCATTCTGCAAGTTTCCCGAGACCCAGCTGCCTCAGGGGCTGCCACAAACTTGAACACACACATGAACCACCTGGGAGTCTTGTTAAAAGGCAGATTCTGGTTCAGGGGGCAGGGGATGGAGCCAAAGATGCTACGTTTCTAGAAAGTTCCCAGATGATGCCAAGGCTACTGGTCTACTTTGAGAAGTGAGGAGAGAGACCAGTCCTACTCAGAGTGTGACCGGGGCACTTATGCCGGCTTACCGACTGGTACTGATCTACAAGATGAGAACAGGAACAGAATACACATATTTATGGCAATGGGATGGATAATGTTATGCCCCAATCAGCTTTCTCATTGCATTTTTCTATTTACTGCGCTTTATAAAGTGTGCACCCACAATGAATTGCAATTTTAAAATACGTTTTAAAAATCTTTCCCACCGGTAGAAATTCTGCTTATAGAAGAGAGACGGAAACCCCTTTTGTTTGAACTCTTTCCTGTTGAAAGTCGATCCATGAGTGTCTTGGTAATTCCAATCTGGTAGTCTCTGTGGGTCCAGCAGGCATGTGCCCTTGTTTTTGAGCATCTCGGCATCCCTTAGCCCATCTGGTGCTTCATGACTTAGAAAGCCAGTGAAACACGGGCAGGTGTTGCCTCCGTGCCACAGATGGGGAAACGAGGTACAGAGAGCATGTTGGCTGTGCATGGGGACTCAGCTACTCACTGGGAGAGCTTAGAAGCCAAGTCTCCTTCCACTGCCCGTGGCTACCCACACCAGACCAGGTAGCAGGTGTTTGGCTGAATCTGTCCCCTCCTGGGGGCCCACCTCCTAGTTGATTTCACAACTCAGGCTCTACCAACTTGCTTTTGATGTTTTTAGAAGTTGCTCCAGGCAGTTCCAAGTTCACTGTGGGCATGATGCAGGTGGCCTGGTGGTCCACTGATACGGCCTTTGCTAGCTGGGGTCCACCAGCCAGTGCAGAGGGAAGGAATAGATTCTGATCTCTCTCCATCCCCCCAAAAGCACTCTCTTCCGAGACTGTGCTTCCCCTCACTACCTCTGAGGTCTCACATCCCACCCTCTGCCCTGGATGTGTCATCAGACCATGATACCCCTGGGTTGTCATTGTCCTCAATCTTTCTGCAGGTTTGAATACTGTGAATTTTGTCCTTCCTAATAAAAAGGACAACTCCTTTGGTCCTCCACGTCTCTATTTCTGCATCTTGTCTCCTGGCTTCTCCTCTACCTGTTCCTTAAATGAAGGTGTTTGCCTGCATTCCATTCTGGAGCCTCTCTTTCTTCTCTCTGGTGGTTCTCAATCCCAGCTGCCCATTGGAGCCGTCTTTAGAACTTTAAAACACACAGCTGCCCAGAGCCCCACCTCAGAATGATCAAGCTGGCAGGGTTTTAAAACCCGCAGGTGATTCTAACGGACAACCTAGGTCAGGTACCACTGATCCAGCTCAGCCTTCCCAGACGCACCGAGGATAAGCACCCTCACAACTGTCTCCCAAAGCAGCAGCCCCAAGATGCTCAGTCCCTCCAGAGCCCCTCACCCGCACATCTAACCTCCTGTTGGACTCTTCAGCCTCCCCAGGGCCACAAAGTCAGCGTGATCAAAAATAATCCAGTATTTATAAGTGGGTAAGTGTTCACAGCAGCTTTATTCAAAACAGCCAAGAGCTTAAAACAGCTCAAATGTCCATCAACATGTGGCTGGGATAGAGGAGAATAACGAATAAAGGAAGAAAGGAAGAGATTATCAATAGCAGGGAAGAAAGAACCTTAAGCAAATATTGAACTCCAGCAAATTATACACAGCAGGCTAAAGAGTTTGGGTCCCGATGGCTGCACCTTACTTCGAAATGCACTGAAAACACGAGATGGATGCACGCGTGGCTGATGTGTGTTAAAGCACATTTGGTCAAGGACTAATTGTAGGGGGTCAATGAGTCGATATATGCATGTTCACTGAACACGTTTTCGGTCTTTTCTGTATATTTGGAATTTTTTGGTAATAAAATGTTAGGAGAAAAAAGCCAGGTTCCTCCTGCCACCCCATCTCAGAGTACTATCTCACAGGTCATTGGCTGCCAAAGGTCAGGTCCTCCCAACACCCCCAGGGCTGGACACGGGCATCTCCTTGCCTCCCTTGCAATCAGTCTTCTTTGCAACCTCTCACTCCCGGGTTCTAGCCATCGTGGGCCCCTAGCCACACCTTCCAGTCGGTTCTGGAGCCTCTGCTCTCCCTCTCTTCCCGACCCAGCCTCCACGCAGCAGCCAGAGGGATTTTCTAAAGCGAGAATAAGATTTGTCCCTCTCCTGCTTGGAAACGTTCAGTGACTCCCAATTGCCTCAGTGAGCCACTTCAGACCCTCCACGACCATCGTCATCTCCCCCTTTATCTGCCTGTCCTCATGCTGTTTCCTCTGCCTCTAAGAGTTCCCCCAGCCCTTGTCCTAGAGCGGAAGAAGCTTCACTTCTGCCTTCAAGGCCTCCCTAGACAATTACGCATTTGGGATTTTCTAGAGTAGTCTTAAGTTGAGATATACTCACCCATGGCCCCACCTACCATAGAAGCGCACCAAGATGGGGCTTTCTAAACTGTATGTCTCAGATGGGCCCTGGAAGTGAAAAAGAGCACATTTTGTCATTCACAGATTTATTTCAACAGACACATGTTGAAGGCCTGCTCTGTGCCAAGCATCAAGCCAACTGCAGGTGGCAGAGATGGAAGGCTCACCCCCAACCAGTGCAAGGAGCCCCCAACTTCTGGGAGGGAGCAAGCTCAGGAGGCGGAAGGCCAGAGGAGGGCACCCCATCATGCTGGCAGGCAGGGAAGACAGAACTCACAGTGCAGCTCAGTGGACAGAGGGAGTCAGGAGTGGCAACGGGAGATAGCAGATGCACGAGGCATGAGCCATGCATAAGGGAACACATTTAAATCACACCAGATAGTTCCGATTTGAAAAGAGGTGATGAAGAAGGAAAAAATATGACTTGGAGATAATTCAGATCTGCTCAAGTAACTCAAGCTAGAAAAAGCATGGAGCCTGTGGGAGGAAGAGCGAAAACCCCCAAAGAAGTCCACGTCCCAGTGCCGGGAGCCCATGCCTCTGGCCCCTTACGTGGCACAGGGGACTTAGCAGAGTGATGAAGTTAGGGGGTCCTGAGACGGGAGACTCTCCTGCACTGTCCATGTCGACCCAATATATTCACAAGGGTCCTCATCAGAGGGAAGCAGGGATGTGATGATAGAAGCAGAGGTCAGAGGGGTGTGGGGCCACGAGCCAGGGAATTCCAGAAGCCTCCAGAAGCTGAAAAAGACAGGAAATATTTTCCCCCTCAGGCCTCCAGAAGGAAAATTAAGCTTGGTTTTAGCCCATCGAGACCCATTTTGGATTTCTGACCTCCAGGACTGCAGGCTAATACACCTGAGGTGTTCAAAGCCACTAGCCATGGTCACTCATTCCAGCAGCCATAGGAAACCCATGCCAAGCCTGAGTGACATTAAGGAGGGGGAGGATGAGGGAGGCGAAGTCTGCCGGGGCCGCTGGGGGTCAGGCACTGGGGCGCCACTGGAGCCTGCCCAACAGGACAGAGGCTGCCTTGCTTTCCAATCTCGGAACCCTCTCTGCAGATGGAGAAGTGCTGGCCTGGGGCAGCTGGTGAGGCTAGAGCAGGAGCCATTGGCCAGGAGTCCAGAACCCAGAGAAGAAGTGAGGGTCCCGGGCACGGGGGCCAGGGGTGGGGGTGGCTAAGCGCACGTGCTCGATGCTCCCTGAGTGATCTTTCGGCTCATGTCACCTGCAGGCCCTGGGAACCGATTGTCAAGAGAAAGGAGAAAGTCGGGAGAGGAAGGCAGGAAGCCCGGGGAGCAGGAGCAGGTGGGAGTCCGGGACTTTGGCTAAGTGACAGCCTCTCCGAAGATGGCCCCTTCTTCGGCCACACTGGGACAGTGAAGCCTATCACACAGGGCTACTGAGCCCACTGAGAGATGATGGGTCCCAGCCTGCACCCAGCACCTCCAATCTAGCCCCCACCCAGGAAAGGCAGCTGGGAATGCGGGAGGAACAGACAACTTGCTCCGCTTGGGGAACCCACCATCCAGACTGGCTGCCCCCACCCGCATGGCTCTCTCTCCAGGAGGCCGCACCCTTGACCTCCTGAAAGTGGAACACGGGCTTGGGACTGCTGAGGATTTGGGGGACTTCAGTTAGGACATTAAGAACCAAGCCTACAGGTCAGGAATGATGGTTTCTCCCATAGTGGGGAGATGGCCTGTTGTTTTGAGACTCAGCCCTGGGACCAGGGAAAGGCAGGAAGAGAAGGACAGGGAGAGGGAGGTGGGGCAGGAGGGCATCAAGCTGCCTCCCTGGGGATCTCTGTCCGGGGAGGGAGAGCACCTGAGATAAAAGCTATGGGGAACCAAGACGGCCAAAGACTTTTGTGACAGCCTCTCCCTGGCCAAGCTTTGGTCAGGCTCCTCTGAATTGTCTTCAGGGCCAGGCCCTGACCTTTGGGGCTCCATGTTTCTCTCCACCTCATCCAGCTTCAGGAGGAATCCTGCCAAGTCAGTCTAGCCAGAACCCCGGATCCTCCACACTGGTCACCCTCTACCCGTGAGCAGGCTCCTTATCCCCCACGAAGCCCAGGTGATGCTGACAACCCTGACCTGCCTTCAGCAAGGGCCCTGTTAGGTCAGTCTAGCCAGAACCCCCATCCCCCTAATGTGTCCTCTCAGTAATTTTCCACCCACTGACCCCACCCTGCTCCTTGGATATAAATCCCCACGTTTCCTTGCTGTTTTCAGATTCAAGCCCAGTCGCTCTCTCCCACTGCAGTGATCCCTTACCCATGGCAATGACCCTCCCAGAATAAAGTCCGCCTTGTTCTTTAGCAAGTGTCATGAATGATTTTTTCTTTAAAGCATGCTAAAAAAAAAAAAAAAAAAAAAAAAAAAAAAGCTTGCCACACCCTCCACCCTTGGGGCCCCTGGGAGGAGGCCCTGTGCACTGTCGTCTGAGGGTCCAGCCCACAGGGTCAAGGGCAAACAGTAGGGTCAGGCACACAGAGAGGCTGCTCCCCAGGCAGCCCCCAGCAGGGGACCCAGAGTGCCTTCTGCAGGGCTCCTGACCCACAAGAGCCCTGCACATGGGGCTGACCCATACATCGAGGCCAGGGAGTTGGACACAACAGAGGCTGAGGGGTCTGAGAGCCACAGAGGGTCCTTGAGGGGTTGAGCCAGCCAGAGTGCTGGGACCAAGCTGGGACCATCCAGAGCAGCACTGAAAGCCCCAAGTCCTGGGAAACCCATCAGACTGTGGCAAACTAGGATGCTGGTCACCCTCTGTCACCCATGCAGTCACAGAGTCCATGCTTAGAGGGTCCCACATATAGAAGGGTCTCGTGCCTGCTTTCATGTCCTGCTCTTGCTGCCCTGAAATCGGCAATACTTTTTGAGCAAGGGATCTCACGTTTTCATTTTGCAGAATTCACGTAGCCTGCCATGCCCTGGGCCAAGGTCCCTGTGAGGACCACAGCTGGCAGGGCCAGCCTCTGAGGCTTCCGTGGATAGACCCCTGGGAGCACAGATGCTACTCCTTCCTTTCCAGTCCCAACATCACCTTGGCTAAGGCAAGCAAGAATTACTGGCAGCAAAATTGAACACAAAGTTCCCCAAACACACCTCTTGGCACCCCTGGCAGGGGTAGGGCCCAAGGTGGAAGGTTCTGCAGAGCCCGCTGCAGAGCCCATGGAGCTGGGGCATCTTTTCTGCTTTTATATAAAGCCAATAAAGGAAAAAATTAAAAAAAAAATACACCAGTGGAGGGAAACTGACATTTGTCACAAGCCTACGAGACACACACTGTTAGCCAACTTCCTTCATCTCTGCAAGCAGAGGTGAGATAAGTGTGCCTCCACCCGTCTTTCAGAAGAGGGACGTTGGGCCCAGAGAGGCTAAGAAACTTGTCCGAGGTCACACAGCAGGCAAGCGTGGAGCTGACGACCCAGGAATCAGGCTGTTAGGTTTGAAGCAGCCAGCATGTCCCAGGTCCCACCCCCACCTCCAGGCACCCTCACAGCAACTCTTCAAGGAAGTGAGTCCATGTTTGGGAATGTTCTTACTTGAAGTCCCAAGAGACTCCTGTTAAGCGCCCACAGGTCATGGACTCTCACCTGGGATGGCAGCGGAGGCCCAGGCTGAGACTGGAAGACCAGTGTTGGGTCAGGTTTCCTTTCAAATGGACCAGCCTGTTGCCACCCATGAGTTTAAATGAACCACCCTGGTTTTACTCACAAGGAAGAAGGCTTGAGGACACCACACTTGAGTTTCAGAGGAAGTGAGTATCCCCTAAAGGGAGAAGTGAGATAGAAATAAATCACAGCCCTACCGCCAAGTAGTTAAGGAACATCTTTTTCTGCCAAACGCACCATACAAAGAAGTGTAAGATATAGTCCTGGTCCACAAGGCCAGAGATAAACAAGGAGGACTAGCAATTACCCACAATTACAGCACCTCTCAAAGATGGGCACATAAGCTTGCTGAGGCAGTAACTCATTTTTCCCTCATCACTGTCTTGAGCAGTAAATAGGGCCTGCCCTCCAGGCCTTTATTCACACAGTCACCTCCCCTGAGATGCCCTTCCTTTATTTCTACCTGTTGGGATCCTACTCCAGAAGAACCCCGTGGTTTGCACAGGGTAGGATTTTATTCTCTCTCACGAGAAGACAGAGGTGCTCAGTCCAGACTGGTGTAGCACTCCACGGTCGCGGCAAACCCAGCCTCCTCTATTTTTGCCCTGTCTTCCTCAGCATATAGCCTCAGAGTACAAAATGGCTGCCTACCTTCATCTCAACCGCAGCCTCATGAGAGATCCCAAGTCAGACGCAACCAGTTAAGCTGCTCCAGGGTTCCTGAGTTATGGAAACTGTAAGATTATTAAAAACAAACAAACAAAAGTGCTTATTGTGTTTAAAGTTGTTAAATTTGGGGTAATTTTTAATATATCAATGGATAGGTAGGTAATATACTCTGCACACAGGTTTTATCTCATTTATTCAACTATCCTGAACCCTTAACCAGGGCACACATGGATGAATCAGACATGGTCAAGGATGGCCTACCAGAACGACGAGTTCCCGGGGGAGGGGGCAGAAATCATGTTGTAGGTGTCCTCGCTCCTGGAGCTCTCTCCCCACCTTGACATATAGGGTCACAGTACAGAGCGTGCTCCGTTTCCCAAAGAACAGCGTCGGCCTCCTGGCTTGTCTTCCAGTAGATGAGCCAACTCAGATCTGATGAGCTGCTAGTGTTCGATCATCTGGCCTCTTGTCAAAAATGTGGATTTATTTCCCAGAAGTCACTGTTTTAAAGGCTTTCCATTCCCGCACTCCAGGTGCTGCCAAGAGGGACATGATAACAAGGAAGTGAGTCTCTCTGGAGCAGCCGCCCACCCCCCTCCTGCAGACGTGTGAAGGCTGAGTCCTTCCAGACCCACCAAGGGCCACCTCCTCCTTGAGGCCTCCCTGGTCATCCATCACTGTCGGGGGGAGGGACGGGGTAAAATATAGAATACTCTACCATAAATTCCACATGGCAAATGGATTCTCACAGAATGTTTTCACCAATTTCTGCCAGACTCTTGTGTCTCTAACCCACCTATGGTTGCATCTGATCAACGACAAGAATGTGGTAAATTACCTCATTTTTGTTTACACTAACAGGTACAACCAAAGTGAAACAATAAAGACATAGGCCAGAACTTTACTCATTTGTCAGTGACATGAATAACTTCTCTGCAGAATCAAACAATAGCTTTTGAAAACTGGAAGACCATTTGCTTGATTTTCTGTGCTTTTCACAACATAATGACTAAAGGTCTGACATGTTTTTTTAAAACAGCTTTTTTAAAGTACAATTGATGTACAATAATGGAGCATATTTAAAGTATATAATCTGGGGACTCCTGGGTGGCTCAGTTGTTAAGCGTCTGCCTTTGGCTCAGGTCACGATCCCAGGGTCCTGGGATCGAGCCTCACATCAGGTTCTCTGCTCTGTGGGAAGCCTGCGTCTCCCTCTCCCATTCCCCCTGCTTGTGTTCCCTCTCTCACTGTGTCTCTCTGTGTCAAATAAATAAATAAAACCTTTAAAAAATAATGTTGATAATCTGATGTTTCTATATATGTAAATATCCACAAAACATCCACCACAATCAAAATAATGAATATACAAATCAACCCCAAGTATTTCTTCACACATGGTCTTGTTTTTCTGGTCATTTCTATACAGATGTTGTGGGCCCTGTTGGTTATCTACCCAACATCTATTCTCTCCTTCCTTCCCCACAGAACCTTAACTTTGATCAGGTTTCAAACCCTTCCCACCATGACATGGGGGAAGGTCACCTCTAAGCCCAGGACCAAGCATGAATCCCAATTAAGCCAATCAGCGCACAACATTCTTTAGGTGACTGGGGCAGGCATAGGGCCTAGCATGCCCAATCACACCACATGGACTTCTGTTCTAGGCTTAGGAGAGAGGGTCTTCCCCCTTTTCTGCAGGTTGGACCTAGAGAGTGGGTTCCCAAATGCCCGTGAATGCTGTCTTGGAATCACAGGAGAACCAGCCTAAGGATGAAGTCAAGGCCGAGGAGGTCAAAGCAGAGAAAGGGACCAAACCTGAGTGACTGATGGCAACACTGAGTCCCTGACCATTTTGCACACGGAGCTGCCTGTAGTACATAGCTTCTAAAATGGCCCCGGTGATCCCTGCCTTCTGTTGAATCCCCTCCCCTCAAGTATAGGCAGGACATGTGCCTTTCTTCCTAATGGAATGGATCCAAAATGCTGAAATGCCATTTCCACGACTATGTTATGTAAGACTGTGATTCCTTACATCTGGCCAGCGCATTTGCTCTATTGTCTTCTCGGCTTCACACTTTAATGAAGTAGAGACCTCATTCAGTCCATAGGGCACTGAAGATGGCTTCCAGCCAACAGCCATCAAGGAACTGAGGCCCCTCAAGGAACTGAACCCCAACAGCCATCTGAGTTTGGAAGCAGACTCTCCCCTAGTTGAGCCTTTGGGTGAGACCCCAGCCCAAGCCAACAACTTGAGTGCAGACTTTTGAGACCCTGAGGCAGATTCAACCATCAAAATTGTGTGGAGTCTCCCAACCCATAGAGTCCTTGAGATGATAATCATGTGTTGTTTAAGCTGCTCCATTCAGGGGTCATGTGTTACACAGCAAGCTACCTCATGCACGTCCCTCTCTCCACACTTCAATTCATATGAGACAATCCATTCCTTCGTACTCCGTCCACTCAAATTCAGAGTTTTGCTGTCAGTTAAACCCAAGAGCATCCCCCTATGGCTTGCCTCATCCCACTAGTGTGAGAAGTCTTCAAGCACAGGGCTCCCACAACCTCCCAGTACCTCACTGGTGTCATCACTGTGGAGACTGTATGAATTAAGGATATTCTTGGCCCCAGTTTTAGTTCATCTTCTGACAGCATGGAACAGGAATCCTCACAATGGCACAGAACTCCGAAATGGAGAACCCTTTCTCCCTGGAAGCAAGTCGCTTTCATTTAGTCCATAAGGGTCTTAAGGGCCAACTGTTTGCAGGCTCCTCCCCTGAGTATTGGTGGGGTGGGGGGAGGGTAGAACAGAATTTTAAAACAAAGTGTCCTCCCCACTCTCAAGGAGCTTGTACTCGCACTAAGAATAATTGAGGCGTGAGAACATCAGTGTCTAGAAACACATAACAAGAGCAGGTGAAGAGGGCACTTCAGCTGGGAGCAGAGAGGTTCAAGGCAGATCTTGGAGTCAAATGAACAAAGGCAGCTGGTTGTCTGGGCAGAGGAGGGGTTCCCTGAGGAAAATCTTCGAAGCCTCTAGTTTCTGCCTCAGTGATGAATGGAACTGGCCGACTGGGAGTGGGATAGGGGACAAGAAGCCACCTCAATAATCCATGTTGAGGTCTGCTTTAAAAGCTTTTGGCGGGAGGGGGTTCCTCATGAGCACCCTCTCTCTGCAGACATCAGTGCCGAAGTAGCCTGTGTGGTCTCAGGTGAGATGCCCAGGACATGTCTGTCAGGGTTCCATCCTTTCCAGAGCCTGGGGAATCCCGGGGTGCCCCTGGGTTTCTGAGGCACACCCATGGGGACTGCGCCTTCTTGGCACATGGCATCTCAGGAAAGACAGGTGGAAGATCCTAAACCAGCCCCATGAGGTGATGCAGCCCTAAAAAGTGTGAGAGGTTCTAGAAGTCTGAGATGGTCCTAGAGAATTCCAGATTTCCAGTATTTATTTATTTATTTATTTATTTTACTGTAAGGTATTATGTACCTGGGCCCTTGTTCCTGCTCAGCAGCTGGGGCAAGACCTGAGAAGAGGCTGCTGCTCTCCCCAGAGCCTTTTTCCGGGGTCACCCCAGCCCCTGCCCAGCCAGTACAGACAGTTTTTTTCCTGGCTGACCCCTGAGGACACGATTGATTTTGCAAGAATAAAGTGTTTTCTCACCCTCTTTAAAAAAAAAAAAAAAAAAAAATTCTCCAAAGTAGTGGGGAGTAAGATGAAGGGGTTTGTTGGGGCTCAGAGGATGGAAAAGAACACAAAAAGCGCTGTTTTTTTTTTGCAAAACAAAATATCCCAAATAGCAACTATTTCATTGTATGTCACCATTCTACCAGTCCAGAGTTCGGGCAGGGCCTGCCTGGTGATCATTCCCGTTCCATGAGACATTGACTGAGGTCGCTGCATGGTATTCAGCCAGCAGATGGGCTGGTCTGGAGAACCCAAAATGGCTTTGTTCACGTGTCTGGTGCCTTGGCTGATTTGCCAGGGTCCCCAGCCAGAGGCCGAGTAGGATTTGACCCAGTTTGTCTGATTCCCCAGCTTTGCTGTCCTGCCCTTGCCCTTGTTCCGAGCCCTTCTCCACACTCTGGAAGCCTGATTCCCACGGGGCTCCTCGGGGCTGAGTCTGTTCGCCCTCACCTGTGGGGAGGCAGAGGTGAGAGCTGCCCCTTGAGGGCCCCCAGAGAGGCAAATCAGCCTCTTCTATTTTGGGGTAATAAGTTGAAAGGTTTACCTGTTCATTCCTACAGCCCCGTCACAACCAGACATCCTCCAGGCCCAGTGAGGAGTGAAGACGGAGGAGGGCTGCAGTCACGGAGGCCTGGAATGTTCCGGTGATGACCAGCAGAAGCCCGACTCCAGTTGTGTTTGAGTTCTTCAGAAAGGAAAGGAAAGGGCGCCTGGGTGGCTCAGTCAGTTGAGTGTCTGTCTGCCTTCCGCTCAGGTCATGATCCCAGGGTCCTGGGATCAATTCCAGATTGGGATCCCTGCTCAGCAGGGAGTCTGCTTCTCCTTCTTCCTCTGCCCCTCCCCCCTGCTCATGTGCGTGTGCACTCTCTCTGTCTTGTTCTCTCTCAAATACATAAATAAAATCTTTTTTTTTTTTTAAAGGAAAGGAAAATAAAAGGGACTGTATTCCTTCTTGCAACAGGGATATTTAAGTGCAGCTGGCTTTAAGTGCATCAGAATCTAGACCTCAAGGAATGTTATTAGGGCACGGTCTCTCCCCGAGTTTCTTTTCTCCATCTTGGCTTTCTTCCCGAGTGCCACTTTGCCACACCATGGCCCAGATGGCTATCCTGCTACCCCAAGTTCATACTTTCCTAGTTCAGCCAGCTTGGGGTGAGGGTTGGAGGAAAATGCTGGCTTTCCCTGACAGTGACAACAAAAACTCCCAGGGTGGGATCCTATTGGCCCAACTTGGGTCATGTGTTCGTCCATGAACCAAACACTGTGCCCGTTGAGTGTAGGGCTCTGATTGGCCAGCCTAGAATGTGTTCCCTTTCAGATGGGGATGGAAAGTTGTCAGCTCAACCTGAACCCAACCTTGAGGAGTAGCTCCGTAAAGGGAACCCAGGTGCTGGGGTATTAACAAACACAGGCTAGGGTAGGGGAAAGGAACACGCGGGCCCAAGAGCAGCAGATGTGCCCTCCCCAGCAGGAGTCCTGAGATCCGTGTCTAAAGGGGGGGGGCTGCGATGTGAGGACTTGAGTGAGTCAAAGGGGGGACCCAGGAAGGACATTCAGGGCACATTTGGCAGAGGCCACAGCTAACAGAAGCTGCTCAGATTTCTGGAATCTTGGCAACTTCCTTTTCAGTCATTTACTAGCCACAGGGGCAAGGTGGGACCTCTTCTTGTGTCTACCTGAGGAATTCTGTCTTCACGGAGCAGGTGAGCAACTGGCCTTGTGGAGACCTCTGTGGGGATGTGGTGAGAACCTTGGGGCTAGTCCCATGGAACCAGGCCTTGAGGGGCTCATCCTGTTTCTCAGCAGTGGTGCAGGAAGCTGACAGAAGCCTTTATTGGGGGGGGTGGGGTATGGGAGAGCGGAGTTACTGGCAGTCTGATCAGCATGGTAGCGTCTGAAAAATTGTTCTAGGTGTGATAGTTGGATAGACCTCTCCCCTGGGGCCCAGGGAGGCCTGGGAGTAGCCCACAAGCTTGTTTTAGCAACAGCAAATGACTCATACTGGCACCTGGGTATGGGTGCCCATTTGCACTCGTCACTTTTACAGATGACCAAGCAGAGGCACTAGGATGTGGTTTGCCAGGACCTACCCAGCTGGGAGGTCCTGGGGTTGGACTTGAACATACATCTGCCCTCAAAGCTCAGGTTTTCAACCAGGAGCTACAGTCCTATCCGGGGAGATGTGGAAAGGATTCTCATCCAGGAAGGAGACTGTCGAGCCTCCGGAGGAGAGGAAAGCTCAGCAGGAGCATGGTTATGACCTAAGGAGGGAGGCCGGCAGGGATCTGGGCAGAGGAGGAAGTGATATGGCTGGAGCAGTCAGTGTAGCCTCCTGGAGGCTGTATTTTTAAAATAAAATAAGTTTAATTAAGACAGAATTTGCATAGCATACAATTCACCCACTTCAAGTATATAATTCACTGGTTTTCAGTTTGACCACAAAATTGTGCAGCTATCACCAGAGTCGATGTTAGAACATTGTCTTCACTGCGCCGGCCCCAAAGAAGCCCCTGTAGCCACTAGCAGTCATTTCCCCTCGCCTCTCCCCCCAGCCTCTAGCAACCACCAGTTTACTTTCTCTCTCTATGGATTTGCCTATTCTGGACATTTTATATAAATGGAATCCTACACCGTGTGGCCCTGTGAGGAGCTGCCACGTTCTTGTCTCACAGAGTCAAAGAATGAATCTCGTGGACACAAAAGGGTAAAGTGAAGTGAAAGTTTATTAGGGGAAGGTGAGAACAGAAAGGAAAGGGAAAAAGCTCTCTAGAGTGAGGGGGTCCTGGGAATGGGTTGCCCCTGGGGGCTTTTCCTGGCAATCTTTGGATGAGACCTGACCAGGAAGCTTGAGATTCTGGCGCCATCTTGGGTTGAGCAAAGACTATTGATGACATCCTTAAAGGCTCACTTCTCTGAGGTCTGTTTTGTTCCCTTTATCTCTGGTTTTGTCCACCTCAGCATTTCTCCACATTTAGGGTTTCTGTGAGCCTAGTCCCATAGCCACCTCCTGTGAGCCCAGTCAGAAGAGTCAGGGGCCTACACCTTAATCCTTTCCTTACCCAGTCCTCTGGAACTGGCTTCTTCCAGGAGCGTGGGTTGGGGGGGCATCTTTGCCAGGTTCATCCACGTTGAAGCCTGTATCGGCACTGAGTTCCTTTTTATGGCCTAATATTATGCCATGGCCTGGATACACCGTGTTTTGTTCACCCACTCATTGGCTGCTGGACAGTTGGACTGTTTTCCGCTTTTTCACTGACATGAACAATACTGCCATGAACATTCACGCACAAGCTTCCGTGACAACATGTGTGTTTGTTTCCGTGGAACCGCTGTGTCATATGGTAACTGCACGTTTCACCTTTTGAGGAACTGCGGAAGGATTTGCCAAAGTGGCCGCCCCACTGTCAGTTCCCACCAGGAGGCTACACTTCCGTCCATGCGTAGAGATTCTTTCCTCTCTCGTTTCTGCCAGGCTGATTTGGTGGAAATGTCCAGAAAGGTCGGGAGGAGGCATGAGGGGAGCAGCAGGGCAGAGGCATGAGGGCAAAGAGTCTTTGTGTGGCTTGTACCCAGAGCCCTGGACTTCAGTCCCGAGTGCACCCAGCTTACTGTGTGGACTCGGGCGAGTCTCCTCCACTCTTCAGGGCTCAGTTTCCTTACCCGTAAAATGAAGGCGTTAGTGGGTCTCAACTGGGGACATCTGGCAAAGGCTGGAGACATTTTTGGTTGTTATGATGGACCAGTGATGCTCCGGGTATCTAGTGCGTGGAGGTCAGGGACCCTGCAAACATCCGGCTGTGCACAGGGCAGTCCCCATAACAAAGAACGACCTGGCCCCAAATGTCAACAGCGCCAAGGCTGGGAAACCCTGTGTTAGACTGAGGTGGCCCTGTAAGGTCCAGTCTGTCTAGTCACTGTGAAATGCTCTGAGGGCAGTTTGGGCTCAGGAGGCATTTTTGAGTGCCCATGCACTTAAAAGAGAGGCCTCCTGGTCCCTCCGCAGTTGCTGAGGCTCTTGTATCTATGCGAGCTCACCGGCTTTCCCACTCTGATCCCACCTAGTGTGGTAGCCAGGATAGGTGAATTGCATGCCTGGCTTGGTAGATGAACAGACTACCTGGTGAAGTAGTGAGTTCATCGTTCGTGGAGGCATCCAAGAGGAAGCTCCGCGGTCACCTGTGAAGGAAGCGATCTGTCTCAGGTCTGGGGCTGCCCCTGGGTGAGTCTCAGGCTCCTGCGAGCGGGAGGCAAGGCTGTGGCTCCCTGCCCGGCGACAGAGTGCTCCTCGCCCAAACCTTTTGGCTTCCCCACCTGCCGGGCCGCGGCCGCGCGGGCGGGAGCCGGGAGCGCCTTCCTTCCCACGCGACTCTTCGCCCCGTGGGAGACTCTTCCCTAAGTTTCCCTCCCGGCCGCAGCCCGAGGAGGCGGCTCCGGGTCGCTGGACGCCCGCCGCCAGGCCCGGCCCCGGGGGCGCGGCCGCCGGGCTTCCGTGCGGCCCAGGGGGGCTCGGGGCCGTGCGCCGCCGCCGCCAGGCTTCTGACAAAACCCCCTTGACCACCAAGGCCAGCCTCTTCCTGAAAGCCCCGCTCGCTCCGATACAGGAAGTGGAAGCGAGCAAGCGCCCAGAGCGCGGCGGCGGCGGCGGCGGCTTCCCACTCGGCGCGGGGCTGGCGGCGGCGCCCGGCCGGGCCCTTCCCGAGGGCCAGCGCCAGGGCCATGCGGGCGCCCAGGGCACCGCGGCTCGCGCCGCCTGGCGCCTGAGCCCCTCAGACCACCGTGCCGGAGCTGCCGGCGGCATGATCCGACGGGCCGAGGGGCCCGCGCGCGGGGAACCTGCAGGGTAAGTCCGGGGCGGGTGCCCCTCTGCTTCCCCGCCCCCGGGCGTGCTCGGAGCTTCGGGAGCGGCCCCGACTGCCCGGCCTCGGGCCGTCGGGGGACACCGAGCGCCTCCCCAGGGCCGGACTCCGGTTCTGCGCGGAACGGGGCCGCGCTGGGGGCTGCGGGACCCAGGGACTTGGCTAAACTTTGAAGCCCAGACGTCACTGCTCGCTGCAAAACCCGCCGGCGCGTTCGGCGCCTAGGCGGCCGGGCGGGCGGGTACTAGAAGGGCGTCTCTATCTGTCAGAGCCGGGGCAGAGGGACTGCGTGGACGCGGCCCGGCCCCCCCCCCCCCGGCTCCTGTGCCGCCCGAACTGCAGAAGCGATCACTGGGGTCCGGATCCCGCCGGCCTCCCGCACCCGCCGCTCCGCCTGCGCCACCGCGCGCGTCCTCGGAGGCTGACGCCCAGCAGGGTGCGGGCTTGGGGGCCAAGGTCCCCGAAACTTTGGGCGCCAGTAGCCCAGCGGCTGACAGGTCCGCCTACACCGCGGACCCACCGGGATCCTCTCCGCTGTCCCTCAGGCGGGTCCGGGGACAGTGACCTTTGGACCGGCCTTTGTGGAGCCTGGTGCTTGGGGAGGGTCTGGGACGCACAGGCTTCGCGGGGGTCTGCGGGATCCCAGGGAGATGGCACACTGCTTGGCGGGCGTGAAGCCGAACTTGTTTGGGAACTGGCTTTGAGGCGGGGGATCTCTAGTGCCTCGTTTTAGGTCCCCCACCTCCTAAGAACCCTAAGTTGCTTCTGGACGTTGCTCAGGGCTGCGCTCCGGGGGGGAAGATTCCCTCGCCCAGCCCAGCCCAGCCCAGCGGGCGTCTCGGGAAACTTCAGGGGGTCGAAGAGGCTCGGCTTCCGGAGGCAGATTCTCGGGAAAGCCTCTTGGAACCTTCTGGGTGTCAAGGTTTATGGGCGCCCCCGCCCCCACCCACCCTTCCCGGGGCTGCCATTCCTGGCTTTTTGGTCTAAAAATCCCGGGCCTACTTCTGTGATGGGTACCCAGCTACTCCCTGGCCTATCTCCCTGACCTCAGCTCCCAGGGCCTCAGTTCTCTACTCTGTAAAGTAAGAGGAGTGGGCTGATCTTGTGCAGTCCTGGATTGGGGAGCAGCTGGAGGTGACTGGTTCCCTCTCTGGTGGAAGGGGGGTGGCCCGGACGGGCCCTTAAACTCTTTGCATCTGAATGCCTCCCTCCTCCCTCTTCTCCCATCGCTGCCCCTCCCCGGAAATTCTGCCTGGATGCTTTCCCTTGGAAGTGACCTCTGCAAAGACAAATGTCATCCGGTGGGAAGAATTGGAAATTATGTTGGGGAAGGAGCCCCTTAGGGGCAAGTATGTACCACACCCAGTATTGCAGGGTGGAGCTAGGAGGAGTTTCCCAGGGAGGAAGGGGAGGTGGGGGGCCAGGGTCCTGACCTCTCCAGCTTCCCTTTCCCCACCCCACCCCACCCCCAGGAATGACCTGGCCTCACCCACTTCCTCTTGCGTTTATTTGTTTAAACTTTTCTGCGCCTCAGTTTACTTACTCTATGAAATGGAGATGAATAATGGTAATCGTCCTCACACAGTTGTTTCAAGGATTAAATGAGATAATGCATAGAAGAGTTTTGCACATTGGAGCACCGGGGTGTCTCATTTGCTTGAGCGTCTGATTCTTGATTTGGGCTCAGGTCATGATCTCAGGGTCCCAGGATGGAGCCCTGGGTCAGCTCCGCCTGGGCCCCCCGCTGAGTGGGGAGTCTGCTTGAGATTATTTTCCTTTTCCCCTCCCCCTGCTTGCTCATTCTTTAGCTCTCTCTCCCTAAAAATAAATAAATCTTAAAAAAAAAAAGAGTTTTGCACATTTGCCTGTAAACTCCTTTTTTTTTAAAGGTTTTATTTGTTTATTTGACAGAGAGAGATCACAAGTAGGCAGAGAGGCAGGCAGAGAAGGGGGGAAGCAGGCTCCCCGCTGAGCGGAGAGCTCTATGTGGGCTCGATCCCAGGACCCCGAGATCATGACCTGAGCCGAAGGCAGAGGCTTAACCCACTGAGCCACCCAGGCGCCCCTTATTTATTTATTTGACAGACAGAGATCACAAGTAGCCAGAGAGGCAGGCGGTGGAGGGGGCGGGGAGCAGGCTCCCCGCTGAGCAGAGAGCCCAATTTGGGGCTCGATCCCAGGACCCTGGGATCATGACCCGAGCCGAAGGCAGAGTCTTAACCCACTGAGCCACCCAGGTGCCCCTCGCCTGTAAACTCTTAATAGTTATTTTTGATAATAGTAGTTATCTCTGTTTACCAGTTGTTTAGCCTTGGACAAGAGACCTGGCCTTTGCCTTACCTGTAAGTTTGGGATAATAATAACACCCACTTCATAGGATTGCTGTGAGGTTTGGATGACTTAGTATTTAAGCAGCTGCCTATAGGCAGCTAAGGGTTAACATACCAGCTCAGTCCTGCTTAGAACAGTGCCTGCATATTCTAAGGAATATCGGTTTGCTGCTAAAAACACTTTATTTAAGAGGACCTCTTGTGTTGGAAGGGTTCCTAAATAGTATCTCACTGAACCTTGGACCTGGTACAGGAATCCCTTTGACAACATTCCTGGAAGGTACTCACATACCTTCAGGGACTGGGCCAGGCACAAACCTAAGAAAGGAATTCCCGAACTTGAGTTGCAGCCTGCCTCCTGCTAACTTCCACCATATGACAACACCCTGCTCTCCCCTCGGGAGCCCAGCTCTCCTTGACTCTCAGGTCCTAAGAGGCAGTTCTCGGATGCAACCCCACACATCCCCTGTTCCCTGGGCCGCACCTTCACCTGTGTTCCTGCCCAAAGATGACCAGGAGAAATCATCTAGGACTCCTCACCCCCAGGCCACCCCTGCAGACCCTGCTGACCACTCAGGGCTGAGACCTGAGTCCTAGGCTGAGGATTCTTGGAAGCCCCCTCCTTCTCACTGGCCAGAGATGATGTTCAGACAGCCAGGGGAATACCTCCCACTGTCCTCCCCCTGGGAGCTAGGATGGTGTCACTTGGGTGTCAGCCCCTGGAAGAGGAGTGTGAGGATCTTGGCACGCAAACTCCATCTACTTCTTGTTGAAAATGTCAGCTGGGGCAAAAGAAAAGGCAGACGGGCTGCCCAGTATCCTTGGTGCGGACACTTCTTGTCCTTCTGTTCGATAGATAGTGTCTGCATTGCGGGGGAGAGGGGGGAGCATGAAAGCAAGCCCTGGCCTGCCTGCAGCTCATGTTTCCAGAAGAAACAGATAATCAGGGTAAGGGGTGTGGGGACCCCAGAGAGGTGGTCCTGGAGGAGGTGGTCAGGGAAGGCTACTCCAAGGGGCTGGCGTTTGGGAGAGACCCAAAGGAAGTGGGCGAGTAAGGCAAGTCCCTGGGGGATGCTCCTGGCATGTTGGGAACCTCAAGGCCGGGGAACCTGGAGTAGAGTGTGGGAGAGGAGGACAGAAGGTGGTCTGGTGGGGTAACAGCTTTGGAGAGTGCTGGGGGCCGCAGATGGGGTTTGCACAGACAGGTGAGCTGATTTGGGCTGGGGCCCTACTGTGGACAGACTGTAGAGGGAACAGTCAGGGAAACTCTAGGGAATAAGCTCTTCGGAGAGAGAGGGCTGAGGGCTGGGGGGCTGGGCAGCGAAGGGAGAAGCCGCAGCCACAGGATCTGGGGATGAATTGGAGGTGAGGGTGGGGAGCGGGAGAGGTGTGGAGGGTGATGGGAAACTGTGACCTTCTGAGAGGCCAGGTGCCACACTGTGCAGGGGTCACGGAGGATGTGGACACTCAGAGGCCACACTTTTATATGTCTGATAAATTGAGAGTCTGCTGAAGATTTTATTTGAAAAAGAATTCCACTCTTGGATCTAATCCAGTCCCCTAATTTGGCGACCAGGGAAAGGAGTCCCAGAAAGAGGAAGTGACTTAGCCAAGGTCTTAGGAGCCGGAGGTAGGGCTGGGCCTAGAAATTGGGTCTCTTGAGCCTTGTGCCTGCAAGGGGTTGCCTGGGCCAAGCCCCAGGGTTTGGGAGATCCCTGGCTTTCTGCCTCATGCCTGACATAATGCAGGTGTCCTCCTGAACCCCTTGAGAGGGGTCCCTCAAGTACTCCAGGCTCTAAGACTGGGGGCTCTTCTGGGCTGGGGCCCCCCCAGAGCAGTGATGAACTGAGCTGGGCTTCCTTGTTTCCTTGCCTTCGGGGGCTGAGGCAGCCAGGTGGTCCTGGCTGGCACTCCGCTGGGAAACCCACCCCCTTTCAGACCCTAAAACAGGCCAGGCCTAAGTTTCTGCCCCTTGAGAAGCCCCAGTGCCCTGGCCGGGAAGCATGTAGGGGGTGGGGGCTCAGGGTCTGCTTGGGACAGGGGAGTCCCCACACATTCGTCCCAGAGGTCCCCCTTCTCATCTCCCTGACCACCTAACAACACCTATCCTGGGCCTGGTCCCTGTGTCATGATCTTTACCAAGGTTGAAAGCATTAAAAGCTTCAAATCCTATGAAGACACCTGCATTTTAATCCAGGAGATGGGAAATAAAAGATGGAAACCCACCAAAACTAGGTATGATATTTGAAGGGAAGACCCACCCCAGACCCCTCACTGCAGTCTCAGGCCTCCCTGGCCCCATTTTATAGACAGGAATCTGAGCTGGCCTGCAGTGCCTCCCAGCCAAGGAGCCAGAGCAGAGGGAAGAGAGGAAAGTCGATAGGCAGTCACGAACCCCATCTGTCCCATCCCATCACGGATTCCATCTGCCCCTTGAGTAAGGATTGTCCCCAGTTTGTGCCATCCAGGCAGTGACAGATGAGCAGAACCGTGTAGGCAGCATTGAAGAGGGAGAGCAGGCTTGGACGGGAGACATGTCTGAGGAAAGCTTGGAGGTGGGAAAGTTGGGGGGGTGCTCTCGGTGGGCATGGTCTACCCCTTGGTTATCAGAACTGGGGAGGTTATCAGAGTTGGGAAACGTTGATGGAAACGGCCTGGCATAGGAAGGGGAGCCATCCTCACGGCCTGCGTTACTCGCGGGTTTTGAAGCACCTGTGTGCCCAGAAAGAGTCCCAACCTAGGGCAAGTGACTCAGAAAAGTCCCAGACTGCCTGTTTGCCCCGAGCTGTCTGGCCGGGAGTCACCTTCAGAAGGGAGTGAAGGCCTAGGAGTTATCTTGTTCTTGACAAGCTGGCTTAGAGAGAGTGAGCACCGCTCTGGCAGCCGCTCTGGAACTTTCGGCTGTATAGCTGTTCACCCAGTGACTTTTCTAAACCGTTGATCTCCCCTTGAGCTTATCCTCCTCCCCCTCCCCCTGACTTGGGCGGGGGGCCAAATGGGAATGGTTCTTTGCTGCTAGAGACAGAAGACAGTCATGCAGCCACTGTTGAGGTCCCTCAGGCTGCATGGGGAAAACAACGTAACCCCCATAACTGCTAATCACCACTAGGTGCCAAAGACCCCCCGTCCTCCATATGCTCTTCTAGGCCTGCATGAAGCCGACGCACAGCTTTACTTTTTCTGTCCTCCCTGACGGGGACAGCTGCCATAGGCTCCTGCCTTTGCCCACAAAGTTCCTTCCCGCTGGGATGCTGCCACCTCCTCCATGAAGCCTTCCATCCACGCAGCTCTTGGACATTGCTCCTTTTTGAATACTCAAAACACGTTTGGCATGAGCTACTTATTTACCTAGCAAGACACCAAAACTCCTTTCATGTCACATCTTCTTGTTTAGATGTCATACTTACAAATAAAAAGGGATCTGATCTTTTACTTCCATATCTTTCTGTCCTGCACACAGCTGGCACTCCATAAATGCTCCAGGACAATGATACCCTGAACAGGATTCTAAAAATTGCCTCGCGGTGTTCTCTTTTGTGTGCCCGAGCACCCAAACTCCTGGAAGGCGGTGCAGAGCTCAGGGTGGGGCCCAGGACTGGGAGGTCGGGAGCCCAGCTCCCATTCTGCAGCAGCTGGTGACCCCTGGAGGCCTCCCCCAGTCAGGAACAAGAGGGTAGGGACCCTGTGTAGCCCCCAGTCCCTTCATTTTATCCTCGCTAGCTGGACTCCCCTAATTCTAGCTGTGTTCCCTTGCTTCTCTGGGAGAGAGGGTGGGGGAGGGGGTCTGTTCTAGAACCCCGATAGTGCATCCTCAGCAGAAAGAGTGGAGTTAGCTGGAGTAGATACATCTGGGGGAGGCCAGGCTGGGTCACTGGGTCCCAAGTGCAGGTCTGTGGTCCTCTGAGAGACTGGGAAAATCAGCTGGTGGGGGGTGTGTGTGTGTGTGTGTGTGTGTATCAGCCAAGATCACCAAACCCTCTCTTCCTGGGCAGAACCGTCTTTGATTCTGAGACTCAGGTTTGTTTCTGTGTTTGTTTTTGCCAGGTAAAGCCTCCTTTCTTCTATGAAATGATTGGGTAACTGGATGGTGGTTGTTAGTCTTTCATGTCTTTTCAGCAAAATAAAAGATTGCAGAAGGAGAGGCTGAGGAATGCTGCTCTGTTTCAGTGGGATTTATCCCTCTTGTGCCCCCTTCACACCCACTGCTGCCCCCCCCAACACACACCTGGCCATCAGAGAGCCCAGCTAACTGTATCGTCCTTTGCTGATCTGGAAGAGGCTTGGGGCCTTGCTGGCTGGAGGACATCAGTAGGGCTGTCAGATGTCTCTAGGGTCCCACCCCATGGTGATTTGGGAGCATACTCTAGGAAGCAAGTCTCTAACTTTCTCTGGGCCCCATTTTCCCCATCTGAGAAATGAACCCAGATATCTCCAGGTCCCTGCTTGGTCTGACGTCCAGTGATTCCCCAAATCCTGGCCAAAGGGCAGCAGAAGTTGGTATCCTAGAGTAATGTTGGAGCTCACAGGATTGATGTACCAGCTGGAGATGACCTCACCTTTTTTCCTTCTGATGGCTAGAAGGGCAGGCAGCCTGTGGAACAGTCTAGAAAATATGGGTACACTTTCATAAGAAACAAAGATCCAGAAGGAGACTCTGGGTCATCACCCTAACCAAGTGCCTGGAAAGAAATGCTTTTTCTCTTTTGTGGGTTTATTTTTGGAAAGCCATTTTTGAAAAAAGCGCATCAGTTTTGGAAGCCCACTTGGGGCCTGAGCCCCTGGTACCCTGTAGAGCCTGCTGGCTGGACGGCGGGTCGGGAAGGTCGTTCTGGAGTGATGTCTCTGAGTGTGACTGGATTCATGAGGTGGTGCCTGCTCTCGCCATTTTGTGTGCGAGCTGAGGAGATGCTGAGGAGGTCACAGGCAGCCTCATGAAACAGAGCTCCTGGTGGGAAGGCTGTCCTGTCAGGGTTTGATAGGGATGAGGCCTGAGAGAAGGGGCTCCCTGCTGGACAGGCTGGTGTTGGGCGTCAGGGGGGCTCCCCGTAGCAGGCCTGTCCCTGTGCAGGCGGGGCTGCAGGTGACACGGTGTGCCTCCCCTGCACCCCCCCTCACAGTGTTATACAGTGAACCCAGACCTTTCCCTCTTGTCAGCAGGGCCCGGAAGGAGGAGTAAGTGGTGAGTGGGTACAGAGGAACCCTCCCCTTTGCTTAGGTGTCCACAGAGCAGTGGGGAGGGCCTTACTAACTCTGTACTTGTGTGGCTGTCAGCCTCTGCCTCTGATAGAAGAATCTGGAAGCCACCATCATGGCCGCCACCTCCGGCTCACCCCACCTGCCAGTACGTCCTCTCCTGCCTCAGGCCCATCTCCTGTTCACGGGGAGTGGAGCTTAAGGAGGCTACCCCAGTGGCTAAAATAGCTCTGGTGGTCGAAACTTCTGCTGGTCAGAACCAGCTCTGGCGGTCAGCAGAGCTCCTTGCCCCCATCTTGCCAGGAATTCCTGGGAACTTTCCTACCCCAGTCGGTACTTGTTTGAAAGACGAACCAGCCCGCTGTGAAATGTCGGTTCCATTTTAAAAGCAACAGCCTAGAGAGCGGTTGTGGTCAAGGCCTGTTGCTGCTGTGTGCACTGTGGCTGAGTGCACACTCAGGCCACATCCTATGGGCTAAGGGCACCAGCCCGGGGGCCAGGCCCCTCCTGCACCCTCCATCCTGGTGCCAGGCAGAGTGACGGTTCCCACAGAACCTGGCTTCACTCACAAACCTGGGGCCCAGGGGAGGTAACGATTCTAGGAGAGGCAGACCAGAGCGGGGACCTTTGAGCCGATCCGTGAGAGACTGCCCTAGAGGAGCTCGTCCTGTGGGCCACCCCCCCCCCCGCCATGAAGGTGGCCCCCATTTCCTCACTGACTCTGGGATCTTTGTCAAAGCCAAGAACTTTTTGTCCCTAGTTAAGAGATGGGACCTGAGCTGTCAACACCAACCCAACTCCTTGACTGACATTTGAGAGGAGATCTCAGGGCTTATGAAAAAGCCTGTTTTCTGAAGATGGATAGAGGGGGTGGGGGGGGTAGCCCAGGAGGAGGAAAGGGGATCACATCAGTGACAGAGAAGCCTTCTGCTTCCACACAGGTCGTCCCAGAGCTAAATTACTCTCCCTGGGTCTGAAGTGTGCTTTTTCACCCACTTCTGGAGACTAAAGAAATAAAGGACTCTGCATCTGAAATTCACAGTCTGATGATCTCTGGCTAAAGGAGCAAGCTATCAAGAAGAAATTCACCGGGGACTTTTCTCCCCAACCTCCCTGTCTCCAGCTTCCTTAATCTCAATCAATATCTGATGGATACTATAGGTTTCTCTAGGGATATTGCAATTCTAAGCAAGGACTTAGCTTTCTACGGATGGCATCTGATGATAGCATTTATTCATTTATTATGCTTGCTTCTTTCTGTTCTTGACATTTTTGACAGAGGATCCATCTAAAATATATTCAGAAATTCTTTTCTGGGCTAATATCTTCTTTATCCATCATCACCCATCTATCCATCCATTCACCCATCCATACACTCATCCACCCTACCTCCCATCTACCCACTCATCTTCCCATCCTCCCATCCTCCCATCCATTTATCCATGCATCTACCCATCCTACCATCCGTCCAGCCATCCTTACGTTCATCCATCCATCTATCCATCCATCATCCACCCATTCATCCGCCCATCCATGCATCTACCCGTCCTCCCATCCGTCCTCCCATCCTTATGCTCATCCATCCATCCATCCATCCGTCCTTCCATCCTCCCATCCAAACACTAGTCCATTCACCCATCCATCTATCCGCCCATTCATTAATCTATCCATCTATCCATTTGCTGAACATTTGTTGAACATCTAGGAGTTTCCAGTTTATCTGTTACGGACAATAAGAGAAATATGCATGGGCTCCTGGGTGGCTCAGTGGGTTAAGGCCTCTGCTCAGGTCGTGGTCCCACGGTCCTGGGATCAAGCCCCTCATCGGGCTCTCTGCTCAGCGGGGAGCCTGCTTCCCTTCCTCTCTCTGCCTGCCTCTCTGCCTACTTGTGATCTCTGTCAAATAAATAAATAAATAATCTAAAAAAAAAAAAGAAATATGCACATAATTAAATCACAGGGCACTATATAAAATCATGCCTGTGTTCTGTTACACCTGGCTTATGATGAACAGGGAGGACTTTCTGGCATAGGCAGCATCTGGATTGAGTCTTGAAGGATGAGTAGGATTTTAACCGCTGAAATAGGGCATATGCAGAGAAGGGCATCCGAGATCGAACAAAAGTGCAAAGCAGGAAGGTCGGGAAGGACAAATTGTGTGGGAGATCCCTCAAGAGCCTCATCTGGGGGCAGCGAGGAAGAGTTCTGTGTGTGGTGAACCTAGAAAGGGACTTGGGGCCCGCTGGCAACGTGGAAGAGTTTGGATTTAACCACGGTGGGGAAGACCACAGGTCTGTTCCCCCACTTAGAGCAGGCAACCCTAGGCAAATCCTGTACCTGTCAGGACCTCTTTCTCCTTCTGTGCCACATGGAGCAGGGAGGGATCCCTGCCACCCAGGGTTGTTGTCACCATTCCACGAGAGGATGTTGGTCTTAGCTGTTTGGGCTGGGATTAGTTGGGAGTCGTTACACGTATGCATAGAGGGTGTGTGTGCACTGTTGATTTCCCTCCCAAAGTCTGTTATATACCTAAAAAAGGTCACACATGGACACACCAAAATAGCGACATTTGAAGCATCAAACATATTTCTGTCTTTGAAGCTACACCCAGTCTGAGTGCATGTTTACTTAATTTCGGTCTGTGGGCACAGTTTTGATCTGTATGTGTGTGTGTTAGTCTGTGTGCCTCTTTTTACACTATTTCCTATATGCCTCTTTATATGCTGTACTGTGGACATAACGTTACATACATTACCCACATATCATCTTGGATGGCCTTATCATATTATGACCATTTTAATGGTTGGATTTGACTTGTGTCAACTTCTTTCTCATTCCCTCTGTTTTAAATGAAGTTCCTGAAAACTTCTGTGGGTCTAGAGTTGGAGGACCGTTTCCTTGAGAAGTATCACCATCCTGGAGTACTCAAATTCAAGGGTAAAGCAGAGCCTGTTGATTGGCCCCTGAATTTTAATTGGGTGAAAATTTTAGCTGAACACTTCCCAATTTCCTTGAAGCTGCGTGTGGCCATGTGATTAAGTTCAAAATGGTGAAATTTAAGTGGGGAGTTTAATTTTCTTGGAGATGTCCTTAAAGAGAAGGGGCATGCCTTTCTCTCCTTTCCTCTTTCCTGTTGTCTGGAATGCAGATGTGATGGTTGGAGGTGAAGCAGCCATCTTGGACTCTGAGGTGAATTTCAGAATGGAGGTTCCTAGACATGTTGGAGCATCATTCCACCCCAGACTACTGACTCGGACTTTTATATGACAAAGGAATACCTATCTGTCTTAATTAAATCACTGTTCTTTTGGATTTTCAGACACAGGCAAACTTAATCCTAACTAACATAAAAAGTTTTCTTTCCTATCACATAGTACCAGATTATGTCAACAATAATAAAGCTGCTTTGCAGGGCTACTTGCAGGTCTTCATTCCTAATAGAGGTTGGAGGGAGGAAGAGGAGGAGAGAGAAAAGGCAGTTTTGTGTTGACCAAGGCTCTTATTTGGAAGACTAGATTGCAAACATGTTCTTCATCTTGGGTGTTTTGTGAGCTTTAGATTTCACCAGAAGCTGCAGACTTGTTATAGGGCAAAACTTTGCTGACCAACTGTGTCTCTTCTTTCAGACTCAGTTTCCCCATCTCTGCCATAGAGAACCTCTCGTAGGTTAATCTTCCCTGTGCTGACCCCCTGCAGCTCCCTCTGAGAAGGAGTCTCCTGTTACCCCAGCACCAGAAAGGCCGGGCCCAGTCTGAGCAGTGCCTATGTCCTTGCTGGCTGCCACTGTCCATCTATCCATCCATCCATTCATCCATTCACCACCTCTTCTTTTTTTAAAAGATTTCTTTGTTCACTGTAGAGTGTGTGCAAGCAGGGGGAGGGGCAGAGGCAGAGGAAGAAGCAGATTTCCTGCTGAGCAGGGACCCTGATGCAGGGCTCCGTCCCAGAATCCTGAGATCATGACCCGAGTTGAAATCAAGAGTCAGACATTTAACCAACTGAGCCACCCAGGACCTCCCCACCCCCTCTTTTTTTTTTTTTTTTTTTAAAGTAGGCTCCACACCCGCCAGTGTGGAGCCCACCCTGGGGCTTGAACTCCTGACCCTGAGATCAAAACCTGAGCCGAGATCAAGGGTTGGACACCACCCAGGCGCCCCCCTCACTGCCTCTTTATTGAGCACTTCTTGGGCGCCAGGCTGGGTTTGTGCTGAACACTGGTCACTGGAGGTCTGGAGTGGTCACCTTACCCTCTCTGCCAGGCTTTGGGATAGGTTTGTCCTGAAAGGGCTTGGTTTTGATGTCCCCTCCCAAGGATACCCCAGGCTTATTCGCAGCCTCTAAGAGCCTGCTCTGAGCTGCCCTGCATAACCCAGGACTGCCCCCTGGGCATGAGGAGTCCCTCAGGGCTGGGTCTGGGAGGTCCTACATGTGGCCTGGGATGGAGTGTGGTGGGCCGCCTTGATAGGTGAGCAAGTGGCCCTGGAAAGGGTTTGAAAGACAGTTGAGTCTTCTTTTTACAGGCCAGAGCTGCCCCTATCCCTGCCGCTAGCATCGTCAGATGTCAGAGCTCAGTGTTTCCCTGGTGCCTCCCCAATCCAGCCCCTGCTTACAGATGATTCTGTGGCACAGAGACGGGCAGAGATGGTCCTGAGGCCTCACAGCTGGACCCGGGCTCTTTCCAAGGCTCCGTTAAGGTTCCTAAGCCACTCTTTTGCATGAGGCATCAGAGATGGGGGCAGGGGAGACTGGCACAACAGTCTTCACTGGCTGCCTCTCCCTCCAGCCTCTGGAAAATGTGAGGCCTTTCCTGCCTCAGAGCACACAGGCCCCACCTCCAGCTCCTGCAAGAAATCTTCCAGGCTGTCCAGCCCCTAGGGCTGTTGCATACAGTTGTTCGGGTTGTTCACTGCACAGAGGCACCTGGCTGAGAGAGAAACCAGTAGGGGCTGAAATTTCATTCTCTTGCCCAGGCATGTATGATGTCAGGCCATGGGTTGTAGGGGGGGGTTGCCTGGATTCATGGGGAGGAAGGACATCACATTCTAATGTACACAGAGGAACCGCACAGGCTGGGAGGGACCCTGGATGGCAGTAGACCCGTCAGCACCCTCAAAGCCTTGCTCCTTGCGCCTTGTGCTCTCAGTCCGTAGCCCCAGTAGACTATAAGCTCCCGAGGGCAGAAAGAGGGATTCGCTTTGGCAGGTGTCATTGTCAGCCCAGCACACTGTTGGCCGGTACTCAGCTTCCAGAACACAACGTGCTGAGCAAGAGTGGGGAAGAGTGTCCAGCTCAGGGCATATTGAGAAATGTTTGTTGAGTGAATTTGTGGCAGGTTAATACCAAGGAGAGATGTAAGGGGAGGTTGACCAGGACAGAGGGTATCTGGGAGAAGGAAGGGGGCCACCGGGAGGCCAGCAGCTTGGGAGGGGGGTGAACCAGTATTATAAGGGGGTGACTGGACGAGCCGTTGGGATCCCCTTTGGGTGGGAGGCCTGAAGAGCAGAGGCTGAGGCTGGAGAAACCAGAGGCCCACAGGCATGGCCTAGCCCCTGACCCCACCTTTGCAGGGCCCGTGCTGTTCTGAGCCCTTTGACGCCCACCCAATACTGTGTCCTGGAGCCCATCGCTGGTCCAGCGGTGGCCCGATGGCTCATCCTTGCCACAAGGACCCTCTTGTCTTGTGGGGACACAGGAGGGACGTGCGGGGCTGTGCCTACAGGATGTGAGATGTCACCTAGAGCTCTGGGGCCCCTGCTGGCTGAGGGGTGTCCTGCTCAGACACAAAGGTGTCTGGGAGAGCTTTCCCGGGGAAGGCAGAGCCAAGCCAAGGGATATGTGAGAGTTTCCCAGGTAAACACGGAGGGAAGGAGCCAGCATGGCCGTGCTGGGTGGGGGTGGGGGCTATGGGCTCAGCGTGCCCCCCACTTGCACTCTGCCCAGATGGAGGGGGGTGTTCAGGAGAGGGACCAGACAGTAGGGGCCCTTTGGCTTATCCTGAAGGCCATTGAGTGGAGATGGGTGTGTTCCCTATTTAAAAAACTGAACTGTGTATTCGTTTCCTAGGGCTGCTGTAACAAAGTAGTGCAGGCTAGGGGGTTTAAAGCAAGAGAGATTGATTCTCTCATGATTCTGGAAGCCAGGAGTCCAACCTCGTGGTGGCAGCAGGGCCACGCTCCCTCTGAGACTGGGTGTACCCTTTCTTGCTCTCCCTAGCTTCAGGGGCCCCAGGCAATTCCCGTTGAGTCTGGGGCTTGTAAGCTGCCCACCAGCCTCTGCTCCCTGTGTGTCTGTCCCTGTCTAGTCTCCTCTTCTGAGGAGACCGGTCCTGCTGGATTCGGGCCCAGCCTGCTCCAGGATGACCTCATCTCAACTCATTACATCTCCAACAACCTTCTTTCCAAATAAGGTCACACTTGGAGGTGCTGGCGGTAAGGACTTCAGCATATCTTTTGCGGGGACACAGTTCAACCCACAATGAATTAAAATTTACGTAGGGTAAAATTCACCTTCTTTTGTGTCCATTTCCATATGCTTTGGCACACGTGGGTGGGCTGGGTCACGGCCACCCCAACCACGATATGGAATGGGCTGTCACTGTCTAAAATTCCTCGGTGCCCTCTTGTAGTCAGCCTGCTCCCCAGTCACTCATTTCTCTTGGGTCCTTACATTCTGCCTTTTTGAGAGTATCACATGCACGCTGCCCTGTGAGTCTGGCTTCTTTCACTCAACTGAAGGCATCTGCGATCCGGCTGTGGCTGCATCTCAGGACTGTGTTCATTTTCATTGCTGAGAGGATCTCATTGCTTTGGACGTGTCCCCGTTGTTTATCCGTTCACCCACGGCAGCACATTTGGGTCGTTCTGGTTTTGGCAACGACACATAAAGCCCTGCCGACGTTGGCATAAAGGGTATAGGTTTTGGGTAGGGAACTCCGTGGGCCAGCTTGCGTTCGGGCTGCCACGTGAAGAAGGACGTGGGGTGGGGAGACAGCATGCGGGGAGACCAAAAGGAGGTGACAGCAGAGGTCTAGGGGAGCAGTGATGGTAGCGTGGACAAGTGTCTTGGCAGCGGGGGTGGGGAGAAGTGGGCCCACGGGAGAGTAGAGTGGACAGGGCCTGGGGGTGGCCAGGGTGGGTGCCGTGCCGGTGTGGAGGCTGCCGTGCTGGTGTGGAGGCCTGCCCTCCGCCTTCCCCAGGGCAGGACAGCTGCTGTAGCTCAGCGGGACGGTCTGGACCTGAGGAGCTGATTGGGGGGTGGGGTGCAGTAGTGTAACAGGTAGGGGTGTGGACCCTGGAGCAAACTGCCAGCACTCACGTTCTCTCTGCCTGTTTGCTCATCTGTAGAACAGGGATGCTAATGGCTCCCAGTTCACAGACCCATTGTTGTGTCGTGTGAGTTACTATTTGTCAGGAGCTTGGACCAAGTCTGACCCGTAGTAGGTGTTCAAGAAACCCGAACCCTGGTCAGTGGCCTTCTGAGGGGCCTCAGCTCCACAGCCTCTTGTCTGCTCCACTCACCCCTTTGGCAACAAGCCAGTCTGTGGTGCCTCTTGTGGCTCTGTGGGGCCGTGGATGACCCTGTCATCTGGGCCCTGTCCCAGGTCTGCCCTGACTTGCTGGGACAACGTGAGCTGCTTCCTTTACCTCCCTGGGCGTTGTCACCTCTGCTCACACCACGTGGAGGTGCAGAGCCCCATGGTGTGTGGGGCTCTGTGCAGAATGACGGCAGCATGGCGGCCGCACACAGTAGGAACTTAGTAAAGACACGCCTGTGAGGGGCACCTGGGTGGCTCAATCAAGCGTCTGACTCTTGATTTCAGCTCAGGTCATGATCTCAGGGTCATGGGATCGAGTCCTGTATGGAGCCCGACACAGGGCCTGGAGCCTGCTTCAGGCTCTGCCCCTACCCCTTCCTCTCTTAAAAAAAAAAAAAAAAAAAAGTGCAGGTGACCTGCTCGTGACAGTCTGGGGAGGCCTAGGTGAGTGACTCTGGGGGCACCCCCAGGTTTGCAGGCTGGCAGAGGCTCCCCTGTAGTTGCCACAAAACTCATCCTCCTGTCATCCTCCCACATCCATCCTCCACCTCTGACAAGAGCTGACCCGGCAGCGGCGTGGGCTGTCCAGTTGGAGGGGAGCGAGCGCCTGGCTTGGGCTCCACAGGGAGAGGTGCGGGGGGTCCTTGTTCAGATGCCTCCCAGGGTCTGTGGGAGACCCTTGCTCTGAGACCAGGGTTCACGTCCAGGTCATGACCGGTGCCGGGCATGATGAAGGCACATTTGCCGTCAGCCGTCAGGACTCACAGAATCCCTGTTTGTACATTCTCCCACTTGCTAAAGTTATTCGTAACCCCCAAATTGTAGCACCTCGGAAGTCATATACAGACGTGCTCAGAGTGGCAATAAATTGGGATTCCCCTGATGCACACATTCCCCCCTGAGGCCAGATAAAGTGAGATGCTGGCTTCTTGTTTCAGTGCTTACCCTTCTAACGAGGCCCTTGTTGTGGTCTGTTGAGTGCCATGGTTTTCCCATTTTCTGTGCATTTTGTTGGTGATTTCACTGTAAACACAGTGCTGAAGTGCTTTCCAGCGCTCTGAAATGCAAGAACACCGTGATGGCCTTGCAAGAAAATGCGAGTGTTCGATCGAGAAGCTTCATTCAGGCAAGGTATATGCACTGTTGGCTGTGAGTTCAATATTCGTGCGTCAAGAATATATATTAAGTGAAGTGTCTTTAAAAAGAAAGGCACATAAGGAAGGTTATGTATTGGTGCGCCTGGGTGGCTCAGTCGTTAAGCATCTGCCTTCAGACCTGGTCATGATCGCTGGGTTCTGGGATCGAGCCCTGCCTGGGACTCCCTGCTCAGCGGGGAAGCCTGCTTCCCCCTCTCCTACTGCCTCTGCTTGTGTTCCCTCTCTCGCTGTCTCTCTCTGTCAAATAAATGGTAAAATCTTTAATAAGAACAAAACAAAAAGCAAAAAAAGGAAGGTTACATGTTGATCAGTTGACAAAATGTTGTGACCAGCAGCTCACAGGAACCTCACCTAACCCCATGTTTCCCCTGGACAGAGTGGTTCAGTATTCGCTAACTCAGTGCTCATGGTGACTTTATAGAACAGAACAACCACAAAAAAATGAGAACTGATTATAGCTACGTTGTGCAGAGAAATTGGCCCTACATCTCTCCCCTGGGCGGTCTGCACTCGGTGGAATTAACAAGTCCCCATTTTGTGTATGGTCTGTCCTTCAAATGCACAGGTCCCTGGGAACGACCCTCTCCTTCTGTCCGCTCCCACCCCCTTGGTCCTCTCCCCTCCAACAAAATTCAAGACTTGGAAGGTTTCCAGGAAGGGAAGTGGTCATATCCTGTGATTTGGATAGAAGAATCTTTGCAGAGGCGCCTGGGTGGCTCAGTCGTTTAGGCGTCTGACTCTTGGTTTTGGCTGGGGTCATGATCTCAGGGTTGTGAGATCAAGCCCGGTGGTGGGCTCTGCGCTTAGTGTGGAGTCTGCTGGAGATTCTCTCTCTTCCTCTCCCTCTGCCCCTCCCCACACACGTGCACGCCTGCACTCACTCTCTCTCTCTGTCTCTCTAAGATCAATCAATCTTGTAAAAGAAGAGGATCTTATCAGGGAGCAGCATATCATTCAAGGCAAATAAAAAGGGAGGATTCTTGGCATTCACAAGCGTGTCCCTAATAATTACAGCCATTATGTCTGGAGGGCTTACATCAGGCCCCTTTGCTGAGAGTTGTTTTGTTTTTTTGTTTTTTTGAGTTCCTGATCACAGCCCTAGGAGGCTGGGGTTACAGTGCCCAGTGTTCAGGAATAACGTGACTTGATCAGAGCTTTCAGCAGTCAGTGGGAGAGCCCAGATCTGGATCCAGCATTGTCCGAGTCCAGAGCCATCATCCTGAGCCCCTGAGCCCCTTGCATCCCAAGGTTCGGGGACCTTGCTGCATCTCCTAGAGCCAGGTGTGGTGTGGACCCTCCCCTGCTTTCGGAGCCCCTCTGAGGGGTGACCTTCTTGCCCCCTCCCTGATTCAGCCCTGTCCCGATAGGCAAGCCCGGTCCCACCGGCTAGTGTCTCCCTTGTCGTCCTCTGGCACAGTCCCACCCTAGGACCCGATCCTGGAGTCATGGAGAGACAGTCTAACCTGGGTGGGTTGGCAGGTGCCTGTCAGGCCTCAGGACTGCTCCCTATAGCTCCTTGTGCACCCCAGTGCCTCCCCGTAGCCTCTGAAGTCAAGGACCCGGCGACCTGGGCTTCCTCCAGCCTCCTGCTCTGGAGAACTCAGCGCTAATGACTTCCCTCATGTTGAGGCATTGGGGATTGTGCACACTGTAAAGTCTGACGAGGATGGGTGGGCCCCGCTGGTTGTAGAGAACAAAAGCCTAAGTGAGGTGCCGCCCGAAGGGTGGGATTTCAGGCAGGGAGTGGGGCTTCCCGTTTGTGTTGCAAGGTGGGCCTGGGCCCAGGAGGCGGCAGGTGCCAAGAAGCCCCAGGATGAGTGAGGCTGGCTTGTTCACATGACTTGCTCATCCCCCAGTAGAGGAAATGTGGTCACGACAACTGTTGGGTGGGTTGCAGGGTGACTCAGTGTCACCAGGGGTGGAAGGAGCGTGAGGCTGCCAGAGTTTCCTGCAAGGTGCTGTCTGGGCCCTTTGTCCGCAGCCCACAGCTGCCCCCTGCTCTGCCAGAGTCCCGAGGGAAGGCGACCGTCGGCGCCATATTTGGCCCCGGAGCCCTGGGTCGGCTCTGTGCCGGCCCCCACCTCCAGCTTAGAAATGGGGTTCACTTTGTTGAAGCACGTCCTCACACCCTCTGATCACGGCTCACCCTTCCAGCAGCCCCCTGAAGTAGCGTGGGGCGGGGATAATCTTCCACTTACTGTACCACTGAGTGAACGGAGGCCCAGAGAAGGACAGACACTTGTGCAAGGTCACACAGCAAGCCTGTAGGAGAGCCTAGAGCAGACCCCATCTCCCTTTCCCGGGCAAAGCATTTTCTGTGCCACTGGGTTGTCCAGGATGAGTAATGTCACCAGCAACTGTTCACTGAGCCCTCATTAAACTCCAGATGAAGTAGTCCGTCCTGTCCTCCCTGTGTGCTATAGGGCCACTGCCGTTCTCACTGTCATTTTACCAACACTGAAAGGCCAGGCTCAGAGTGCATTTTGGTCAGGCAGGGGGAAAAAAGAAATCCCCACAGAGATCCAGCAGGAGGGGTGTAAGGGCACAGAGGCCCTTTGTCTCTCCTTCTGGGTTGAGCCATGTGCATTGTGGGCTGCTGCTGTCCCCTCTTGCCTCTCCCTCCCCTGCCCCAGTGTCAGGTGGGGGAAGGAAGCACTACGGGGTCCTTCCTTCCCCCCACCCCGGGATGATGGGGAACACTGAGTAAGCAGGAGGCAGGGCCGGAGGCCAGGTCACAGTGGGACACATGGGCTACCACGTGGTGCGGGTGCTCCTGGAAGTAAGGAGGCTGGCAGGGGCAAAGGACCCACCTTCGCAGAGCCATCTGAGCCCTGTTTTCTGAGCCGGGGCCGCCCCTGGGAAGGACAAGGCAGTGGAAAGGTGGGCAAGGACTCTGGGAGCTTTGTAGAAGCCTGGGGAAGGGGGGCGGGCCGTGGGGCTGGGATCTGTGAGCAAAGCCAGACCTGCAGCCAGGTCTGTAGAGGAGGGGCCCTTAAACACGGGAACGAGGTGACCAAGAGCAGAATCTTCCCCTCGAAGAGCTTTCTGAACAGAGTAATGGCAGATGGTAATAAAACTGGACGTGCATGTAATTCTTCTTTTCATCTGCTTTCTTCCTTCTAATTGGAAACAGATCCCCCATGTGGTACATGAATTCACACACACTGAAAAGATTTAAACCAGGTGAAAGTCTAGACCTGTGTTGTCCAGAACCTTAGCCTCATAGATTTAATTCACAAATTAAATTAATTAAAATGAAGTAACACAGGTGCCTGGGTAGTGCAGTCGGTTGGGCATCCGACTTTTGGTTTTGGCTCAGGCCGTGGTCTCAGGGCCGTGAGATTGAGCCCCATGTAGGCTCCGTGCTCAGTATGGAGTCAGCTTGGGACTCTGTCTCCCTCTCTCTCTGCCCCTCCCTGGTGCTCATCTCCCCCCCGCCGCCCCAAATAGATAAGTAAATCTTTAAAAAAATACATTAAAAAAAATAAAATGAAGTAACAGTCTCAGTGGCCACACTTCAGGTGCCCCCTAGCCACAGACCACTAACGGTGACCACACTGGACAGGGCAGGCACAGAACCTTCCCATCATTGTCCACCATTCTTTGGCACAGCACTGAGCACCCCGGAAGCTGGGAGAATTCTCCTGGCTGGAAAATCACTTTTGGAATCGGGCTGGTTCCTTTGGACCTGTTTTGAGTTACGTATGTCGGGGTATCTGCCTTTCTTCCCGCTGAATTGCACCTGGCCTGCCCAGCTCCTGGGCCCTGTGGGTAGGAGGGTGACATCTCCCATGTGTTGCAGATGAGGAGGAGGTAAGAGGGCCACAGGTGAGGGGGGAATGGGGTCAGGTCCGTCCCTAGGAACAGAAGCCCTTCCCTTTGTTTGTCCCGGGTGGCTAAGGTGTGGCCAAGGGAGGAGCTGGGGTGATCTGTCGAGTCCCCACACGTGGTGCCATCTTGCCTGTGACCGAGAGACACAGATGAGCACATGGTCTTCTGGGAAGACTCGCTCCTGGGCGTCCATTCCTCCACTTTTTTTTTTTTTTTTTTTTAAAGCTTTTTTTTTTTATTTATTTATTTGTCAGAGAGAGAGAGAGAGAGAGAGAGCGAGCACAGGCAGACAGAGTGACAGAGGGAGAAGCAGGCTCCCTGCGGAGCAAGGAGCCCGATGTGGGACTCGATCCCAGGACGCTGGGACCATGACCTGAGCCGAAGGCAGCTGCTTAACCAACTGAGCCACCCAGGCGTCCCCATTCCTCCACTTTTATTACACCCCCCAAGTGTTCGCTTCTTGATTTCTGATTTTCATGAGAGTGTACAGACAGGATAAGGAAGGAGAAAGAAGTCACCTAATCTCAGGGTGAACCGCCAATGTTGGACCAGTTTATACTCGCACGGACAGAGCAGGAGGCCCTCATTCTGCCATATCCTCCCGGGCCCTCAGTAATGCAGGTCTTCCTTGTCACAGCCCTTCTTGTGGGCTCTTGGAGTTTTCTTCCCAGATTCCTAGATTCTTCATGCTGTGGAGAACCTTCCTGCACTTGTGGACCCTTGGGAAGTCCTCCGTGGGAAGTTCAAGCATCTTGCTCATTTTTTCTGTTTGCTTCTATTTGTCTTGTCTCTTCCTTATTGGTGTGCAGAAGTAGTTCTGTGCTTAAGCTGGGTATCAGCCTGTTGTAATGCAAGTTACCAGTATCTTCTCCCACTGAGGGCTTGACTCGACTCTCTTAATGGTGTCTAGATGAACAGAAAGTCTTCATTTTAACACAGTCAAATGTATCGTTTATTTAAGGTCGGGGTGTGTGTGTACTGGTTAAGAAGTCTCTCTCTCCCGTCAGATTATGAAGATACTCTTTATTTTCTTCTGAAGCTTTTGATTTTGCTTTCCACCTTTAGGTCAGGACAGAGTCTCCCTGGAAGTGATTTTTATATATGTCGTGAAGAAGAGTCCAGTTTCCTTTTTCTGCCCACGTGGATACCCCGGTGTCTCAGCACATTTTGTTGCAAAGACTGTCCTTTCCTCAGTGTCCTGTTGTGGCCGTGCATAAATCAAGGGACTGTGTATGTGTCGGTCTGTTTCTGGACTCTTCTAGTCCGCTGACCTACGTGTCTATCCAGCACCAGTACCACACCATCTTAATCACTGTAGCTTTAGAATAAGTCTTGGTACCTGGCAAACGAGATCCTACCCCGATCTTCAAGTGTGTCAGGGATATCCTTGACCCTTACCATCTCTGCTTCCGTTTTCACGGAACACCTTTGGGAATCTACCTGGAACTGCATTGATTCGTCAGATCAGTACATGTAGAAGTCATACCTTGGCATTCCATGGACAGGATCTGTCCTTCCATCTGCCCTCATCTTGTATGTTTATAATGTTCAGTGTTTCATCTTATATTACAAGCAGGAATCTGGAGGGTCTTGGCAGAATGGGTTAATAACTGGGCTATAGACTCAAACCAGCCAGGTTCAAATCCCAGCTCTGCTATTTACTAATTCCATAGCTTTAGTGAATGGCTTAACTTCTGTGCCTGTTTCCCCCTCTGTAAAATGGGAAGGATAACCAGAGTTATCTTACAGGGTTATTTTAAAGGATTAATGTAGTTAATACAGAGCAATGCCTGGTGCATACATATCTCTGGAAACATTATTAGTTTATTTTTGAGTATGTAATACATTCACAGGATTCAAAATAAAAATATATTTCTAAAAAGATGTATAGTAGGGGCACCTGGGTGGCTCAGTGGGTTAAGTGTCTGCCTTCTGCTCAGGTCATGATCCCGGGGTCCTGGGATTGAGCCCCACATCGGGCTCCCTGCTCAGCGGGAGCCTGTTTCTCCCTCTACCCTCCCCCTCAGCTGCTGATCTCTTTCTCTCTCTCTCTCTCAAATAAATAAGTAAAATCTTTTTTAAAAATTGCTTTCTTTGTAGGTCAACGATAATTGGGTGTTGCCAGTAGTACTAATCGTTCCTTAATCATTCGATGGTTAACACAGTGTCATTGGGCACCTGTTCTGTGTTGAGCCTGCGGCACCCAGCAGTAGATATGACCCACCCTGGAACACAGAGTGAGGGGAGGGGAGGACATGGGCAGTGACAAGCAGTATTGTTCACTGTTCGATTCTATTTTTTGATGTCTGGAAGTCACGTTGCAGTAAACATCTTTGTTCGTGGAGCTTTATCGTACTTTTTCTTAAAGATTTTGGAAGATGTATTTATTTGAGAGAGAGTGAGAGAGAGCAAGTATGAGAGAGCACAAGCAAGGGGAGCTGCAGATGGGGAGAGAGAAGCAGGCTCCCCGCTGAGCAGGGAGCCCAAGGCAGGCCTCCATCCCAGGACCCTGGGAGCACGACCTGAGCTGAAGGCCAGTGCTTAACTGGTGGAGCCACCCAGGTGCCCTTATCGTACTTTTAAAATATCTCTTTGAGATGGATTCTAGAAGGGAAAATGACCTATAATGGGCTATCTTAGCCAAAACAAAAAGCGGTCTTCTCTAGGTCTGCTTGGACAGAACCCAGATGTGTTCAACATCTGAAATCCCCTTAATGAGAACTTTTCTTTTTGAAAGTTACAAATTGTTTTAATTATTTTTTGAATAGGCGATATAGTCACGTGTTTCAAATTCAGAAGGTACAAAAAGGTATACAGTGACGCACCTCCCTCCCATCCCCAGCCTACCAGTCCCTCACCCAGGGCACCACGAGATCCCTCTCCCCTGTGTCTTTACAGAGGTGGCCTCAGCCCATCTCAGCATACATGTATCACATGTGTGAATGGGCCTGCCCACTGCCCTTGGTGTCCTGGGTTCTTGTATCCCCACTGCCTCCAGCTTCAGTCCCAGGCAGGAAGTTTGTCCCCCAAATCCTGTCTTCTCCAGGAGCCATCTCCATGTTCAGTGAAGTTTCTAAGAATTTTTGGTGGGGGCAGGAGGAGGGAAATTTCAGCTGCTCTTTCACTATGTATGATTATTTTTGTAGTTATTATTATGTAAGTCTAGAGTTTTGTCCGGTCCATAGTAGATGCTCAGTAAAAACCCATTGGATAAACAAATGGATGCTGATAACATCACTGAATGTTCACTGTATTCCAGGCACTATCCTGAACTCCTTACAGCAATCCCATAAGGTAGTAATGCTTGTATTTCCCATCTTTTTTTAAAATTTTATTTATTTATTTGTCAGAGAGAGAGTGGGAGAGAGAGTGAGTGACCATAGGCAGAGGCAGAGGGAGAAGCAGGCTCCCTGCCACGCAAGGAGCCCGATGTGGGACTCGATCCCAGGATGCTGGGATCATGACCTGAGCCGAAGGCAGCTGCTTAACCAACTGAGCCACCCAGGCGTCCCTGTATTTCCCATCTTAAGCGTAAGAAAATTGAGGCAGAGGGAGCCTTAGACACTTGTCAAGGTTACCAAGTGGGATTCTTTTTTTTTTTTTAAGATTTTTATTTATTTATTTGACAGACCGAGATCACAAATAGGCAGAGAGGCAGGCAGAGAGAGGGAGGAGGAAGCAGGCTCTCTGCCGAGCAGAGAGCCCAATTCGGGGCTCGATCCCAGGACCCTGGGATCGTGACCTGAGCCGAAGGCAGAGGCTTTAACCCACTAAACCACCCAGGCGCCCCACCAAGTGGGATTCTAATCCAGACTGTCTGGTTCCCCAAGCCCATGCTTAAAGCACTAGTCAGCATGGCCCTTGTTGTCACTGAGAACCTGACTGCACACAGCACTGTGGAAAGAATTGGTCTTCTCGTCTGTGAGCTGAGTCCTGATGGGAGTGGACGGTCCTAACCTCGGACTGGTGTGGGGGAAGGTTGTCAGCAAGGCCAGGGGGCTGAGTCAGGTTCGGCCGGCTTCAAGGGGCTGGCTGGGATAGGGGAAAGGGGCTGGGACCTGTGAGCCAGAGGAAGTTCCAGAGGGAGGCTGGAGGAACCTGACCCAGGTTCCCAGGAGGCCGTGGGTGCCCAAGGCTATCAAGAACACAGACTGGCCAGGCCTCTGAGTCGGCAGTCAGAGCTTCTGAGAAACAGGGTCCGGGGGCAGGCCTGGGAGAGTGGGAGCAGCCAGCAGCGGGCTCAGCGTGGAAGGCAGGGACCTCCTCCCGGCTCCCCCCAGGGCCCAGGAGGGGCTCCATCAGGCCGGTGGAAGCCTTAGGGCTCATCAGAGGAGCCAGCAGCCAACCTGGAAGGCAGGGCTGGGAGCATGGCAGTGCTTGACACACACCGAGCAGTAGAGGTCTGCCGTACACACAGGTGTGGAAAGTTTGAAGGCCTTTGACCTGCCAGACCCCTTGATGTGGGCTGTGACGTGCGAACTCAGACAGCCTGACCTGTTCTCAGAGCTTCCGGGGTCCGGAAGACCTGCTTAAGCTGACTTCCCCTCTGAGAGGCTGTGGGCAGGGGCCCACAGAACCTCATCCCAGCCTCCCTGGGGCTAACCCACCAAGGGTCAGGGGTCTCAACCTGCGTCCCCCCTCATCATGAAAGGCCTTTTGGTTTCTGGGTGGAGAGGATCCCAGGGAACTTTCACCCAACACGATTTCTCAGACACTGCCCTTGGAGCCCCAGCCATCAGCGGGAACACACCAGAACCTCATGTAGTTATTTAGCCTGTGAAACTGGGCTGGACGCATTTGCTGTGTGTTCGCACATTCTGTGCGTGAGACATTCTGATTCTGAAACTGGATGCTTCTCTCTCTGGGACAGCCACGGTCAGCCCGGAGCTGTGTTTTGCATCCCAGGGGCACCAAGGGCTGGGCCAGAGGTGGAAGTCAGGCAGCAGCTGGAGCTCCGCTTCCGCACGTCGAGGAAAAAGCATCTGGCAGAAAGGAGCCACAGAGAAGCTGCGCTGGCCGCCTGCATTTTCTCAGGCTGTCTGTTGGGGCAGAGCCAGCCCGGCTAGGAAGAGAAGGTTTCCAGTGGCATCTAGCCAAGGGTCAGTTGAGTCCAGAATCATGGAATTCATAGTGCTGGAAGGAACCTTAGTCCCTGGTCTGACCCATGTCAGTAAATCCACAGCCTAGCTGCTGCGTGTCTCCCGTACAGAGCCCAGGGCAGGCATCGTACTACATCCCAGCATTCTTTCCCTGCTGAGCCTTCAGCCTACCGACCTAGGCAGCTGCTGCATATGGACATCCGACCCCCTTGCCATCCCAGACCTAGTTCCGCCTTCTCATTTGACTGAAGGGCTGAGCCTCAAGAGGGGAAGTGAGTTACCCAAGGTCACGTAGTGAACAGCAGGAGGAGAACGTGGTCTCCTGAGTGTGAGCTCAGGACCACTTCCTTCGTATCGTACACCTGTTCTCCTGATGAATACAGCCTTTGTCATGTCACTACTCATCTCATTAACTTGTTTTCTCCCTTCATTTCCACAATGGGATCCCAACCTCGGAACACAAAAAAATTTCCCACCATTTCCCCAGGGTGTTGCGTAGGGAGCTGGAGCAAAGCGGATGTCATCTCATATCACATGAATAGAGTAGAAGATCTAGATTGTGGAAAGTTATGGTTAGGCTTCTTTTCTTTGCTGCTCAGGGCACACCTGGGGAATCAGTTCCCTGTTTGAGACTCTACATTTCAAAAATACAAAGACAGAAGAGACTCAGCATGCTCTGAAGAGTAAAAATAGTGTGATGAGGGGGCTCCAAACCACTCTGTAATTTACAGTTAATTAATTTTCAACAAGGGTGCCATGAAAATTCGAAATAACCTTTTAACAAAGGGTGCCAGGACAACGGGTTTTCCAAATGTAAAAAAAGGAGGTTAGACCCCTACCTCATTCCAAACACAAAAAATTAATTCAAAATGAAACAAAGACCTAAGTGTAAGAGGTGAAACTATAGAATTCTTAGAAGACAAACTCATGATCTTGTATTAGGTCATGGTTTCTTAGATATGAAACCAAAAGTACGAGCAAGAAAAGAGAAAAAGGACAAATTGGACTTCACCAGATTTAAAAGATTTCATGTTTCAAAGGACAACTTCAGCTTTTCACCAAGGAAATGAAAGACAGTCACAGAATGGAAGAAAATATTTGCAAGTCATACATTTTATAAGGGACTTGTATAAAGCATATATAAAGAAAGTATAACTCAATAATAAAAAGACATAATGTTTTCCTAATACAGGCAAAGGATCTGAAGACATTTTTCTAAAGGATAATAATTTATAATATTATATAATATGTAATATAATACTATATATGATATTATATATACTATATATACTATATATATAATATAATATAAGAATAATACATATATGTGTATATAGTTAGTAATTAAAAGATGCTCAATATAATTATACATCAGGGAAATGCAAACCAAGACCACAAGATACCACTTCATACCCATTAGTATGGCTATAAAATAAAGACAGGCAATAACAAGTGTTGATGAGCATGTGGAGAAATGGGGACCCTCACAGGCTGCCAGTGGAAATGTTAACTGGCATACCCATTTGAAAAACAGCCTGGCAATTCTTTAAGATGCTAAATACAGACTGCCCCTATGACCTGGCAATTTCTCTCCTAGATATACAAGCGAATTGAAAACAATGCCCATACAAAAACTTGCACAGGAGAATTAGCAGCATTACTCATGATGACCAAAGAATGGAAACAATCCAAATGTCCATCAGCTGGGGGAATAAGTATAACGGGGTGTGCCCCTGCGATGAGATATTATGTGCCAAGAAAAAAAGAAGTGAAGTACTGGTACACCCTTTGAGCTTTGATAATATGGTTGAGCCTTAAAAATTATGCCAAGGCGGGGCGCGGGGAGTGGGGGGGGGGTGGGGGGGAAGAAAACAAACAAGGAAACAGACTCTTAACTGTAGAGAACAAACAGAAGGTTACCCGTGGGGAGCGGGGTGGGGAATGGGCCGGATAGGTGATGGGGGTTGGGATATGCTTATCTTGATGAGCGCGGAGTGATCTGTGGAGTTGTTGAATTGCTCTGCTGTAGACCTCAAACTCATAGAACACTGTATGTTAACTACACAGGAAATATATATATATATGTGTGTGTGTATATATATATATATGCCAAGTGAAAGAAACCAAACCTAAAAGACCACCTGTGGTCTGATTCTGTATATGAAATAACCCAGAAGACAAATCTATCAAGACAGCAAGTAGGGCACCTGGGTGGCTCCGTGGGTTAAAGCCTCTGCCTTCGGCTCAGGTCATGATCTCAGGGTCCTGGGATCCAGCCCCGCATCCGACTCTCTGCTCAGCAGGGAGCCTGCTTCCCCCTCCCCCTCTGCCTGCCTCTCTGCCTACTTGTGATCTCTGTCTGTCCAAAAAATAAATAAAATCTTAAAAAAAAGAAAAAGAAAGTAAATTGGTGTTTGCAACTGGCTGGGGTACTGGGAGGAAATAATTGACTGCATTATGGGTACGGGATTCCTTTCGGGGTGATGAAAATATCCTAAAATTGTACTGATAGCTGCATAATTCTGTGATTATACTAAAAACCACTGAATTATATATGTTAACATGTTATTAAAAAATAAATCACTCCATATGCAAATTCCCGGAGACAGTAAATATAATAAACCCAGCTCAGTGCCTGGCAGTGGGGACAGCCACTGATGAATGTTACCTGGGGCCAGCCTTGTGGAGGCGTGGGGCTGTTCATCCCATAGAGGAGAAGACCTGGGGGAGGCCCTGTGTCAGCCCCTTTCCTACAGCTGGAGGGCTCTGGGGGGGTGGGCAGGGCGAGTTGTCCCCAAGGCCCTATACAGCATGGAGAAAGCAACAAGAGAGATTTCCTAGGAACACATTTCATCTCCATAGAAACTCTGAATTGCTTCTCAGAATGGGTTGCCCGGTGAGGTGGTGATGCCCTGTTCTTGTAGGTCTTCCAACAGCTATGGCGGTTCTCTCCTGGGGGGGTGTACCGAGAGGGCTGTGGTGTCAGGGGATCATTGGAGGTGGAAGGCAGTGGCTTGGAAGGTCACAGAGGCCTCTGGGTAACTGTTCAGGACCTCTGCGAGCAGCTCGTGGCCAGTAATGTCGGCGGTATTGGAACCATAGAAATGGCTCGCTGCACATCTGACGTCTCCAGCACTGTTCCTAAATGTCCCCTCGAGGAGTGACCACCTGTTAGTGTCAGCTGTGGCTGGAGCCTTTCCTGATGCTGTCCCATGAGAGCCTCACACCACCGTTAGGCAGGTATTCTCGTCTTCCCAACTACGGGTAGGGGGGCGGTGCACTGAGGCTCAGATGGGCAGAGCAGCTTGGCTTTCCCCATCACACTAGGGCCTCCAGACTGTCCTTCGCACTGGCACGAGCTGCGGCTCCCAGCGAAGTTCTGTGGCTGCCAGAGAAAGGAGCCAGTGACCTCTGGCTTCTTCTCTAGTGACCCTGGGGCGGCTGTCAGAGGAGTTCCCCCAGAAGTCCCCTGGGGCCTGATTCTTTGGACGAATTGGCGGACGCCTAGGCTGGGTTTATCTTCATTGCCTTTCAGCACAGCCTCAGGCTCCAGAATTGACTTTAAAATGCCAAAAAAAAATTTAAAAATTAAAAAATGTTTTTGAAAAGCTGGAGTATCCCGTATAAATTGCTCTGGGAGGAGGAATAGGCTTAGGCTGAGGTGCCTGGAGACTTCCCACCCCGTCTCTCCTCGCCTTGTGACAGGTGCTGGGATCTTGGGGGAAAGGTGTGTGGCAGTTTATCGGTGGTTACTGAGAGGGCTGAAGCCTCCTTCCCAGCCCTCCCTGATCCCATTGCCTGCCTCCCCCCTGGGCAGTAACCATCACCCCGAAGTCGGTGCGTGTGCGCTCTCTACAGGGCACACAGAACTGTCATGTATGTTTCACACCTAAGTGTTTCCGTTGCTTCCGTGACTTGCTTATTGCACTCCACATCAGGTTTGTAGGATTTTATTTTATTTTATTTTTAAGATTTTATTTATTTATTGGACAGAGAGACACACAGTGAGAGAGGGAACACAAGCAGGGGGAGTGGGAGAGAGAGAGAAGCAGCTTCCCGCTGATCAGGGAGCCCAATGCGGGGCTCAATCCCAGGACTCTGGGATCATGACCTGAGCCAAAGGCAGATGCTTTATGATTGAGCCACCCAGGCACCCTAGGTTTGTAGGATTTTAAAACTTTTTTTTTTTTTACTGTAATTTCAGACTCCCGGAAATGTTACAGGATGAGTACAGCAAATTTCTGTATGTGTGCTCTTCACCCAGAGACACCGATTACTATCATTTTGTCCCATCTGCTCGTCCGCTCTCATTTTTTTCCTGAAGCTTCTGAGAACAGCTTGCAGACACCTTGCCTCTTTACCCCCATATATCTTAGTGGGTGTTTCCCAAACACAGGGTCGTTCCCTTACCTATCTTCAGCAGAGGGACCGAAATCGGAGAATGAACAGGATTTTGAGATTTAACTGTGTAGCCTTGGCTCTTGCCTTTTGGCAGATGTGTGGTAGTCCAGGTGGATGGGATCACAGCCTGTGGACCTGTTCTCTTACGGATGGACGTGGGTCATTCCCATTTTCTGGTCACTGCCAAGGCCACTGTAGCGCCATCATCATTGGCTCCTTGTGCCTGTTTGCGTCCTGGGAGGCCTGGGCTGCAGCATGCCTGTCTCCCTTGGATTTGGACAGTCGTTTTCAGAGCAAGTGCACCTGTCTTCATTCTTAGTGGTGCTTTACTAAACTCTCAGGCTCCAGTGGCTTTTAGTGCGCCATGGCTTCTGGCTTATCTCAGGCTGTCTCTTGCATTGCTGTCATAGCAACAGGTATCCCTGGGAGAACCTGGGTGTGACCACATACGTGGCTCCCCACCCCACCCCATGGCTAGAATACAGACCTATTTGAAGTGCTACTATATGCCAGGTGCTGCTTGAAATGTAGGTGCTACCAGCTCCATTGCACAGAAAAGAAAACTGAGGCCTGTAGAAGTTCAGTACCTTGCCCCCAGTCACTTGGCCAGGGCACGGCAGGGGCTGGGACAGAGACTGAATGAGTCACTCTTGCACTGTGCAGGGTGTGTGAAATGTCTGCTGACCCTCTAGTCGTGAGTCTAGAGAGAGACGGCACCAATGAGGGGTTGGTGTCCCTCCTTGCAATGTCTCACACCTCCCACGTACCTGTCCTTGTGTTGCTGGTCCCCTCCTGTCTGTGCAGGACTCATTTCCTGGAGGAGCAGTCTGCATGGAGGACTAGAAAATGGATGGGGTGTTGGGGGCTGCCGTGAGCAACTGTCCTGTCTCACCCTGGGAGTGTTGAAGTATGGGTGCTTCTCAGGGCCACCAGAGTCACAGGGGAGCTCCCCTCCGGGACCCCTATTCAATCCTGTCCCAGCAGGAGAAACAGGGGCTACTTCAAAAGGGAGGAAGGGGGCTTTGGACCTCAGAAGTTTAGGGTGGGTGCTGGAATCGCTCAGAAATTCAACTCTGGCGTTTAGAGGTTAACTGTTAACGACTCCCATGAAAATCATAGTGCATGGAGTGCCCTCTTCATGCCACGTGCCTGCCCACCTCATCTTTGCTCCCAAGAGAAGTCCTCTCAGCTGGTGGTGCCTACTCCTTATTTCACAGAAGAAACTGAAGGTCATAGTGGTTGGATAAGGCATCCAGGCCCTACCCATAAGTCTGCAAAACCGGGGTATGAGCCGGGCCTGGGAGATCCCCAAAGCCAGCAGCTCTCCAACTCTCTGTGTTCGTTTATGTGGCAAACAGGGATATTTTCACACATTATTTAAGATGGGTTTTAATCATATAAGTAATGCTTCATCAGTATAAAAAATTGAAACAAATCCCCTGAACGTCTGAGATAACTGTCTTTAATGATGTCTTACATAGCCTCCTGAAGTTATTTCTATGTATATTTTTATATGAGTCTATGTATGTTTGTAGATATTCCAAGTGATAATGCAAACATTATTGAACACTCTTTGCCGTGTACTACAAGGGTACAGGTACATGGGAAAAACTGTTTTCAATTTCTTCAAGAGCTTAAATAGGGTAGTGGTTTGAAGCACAAACTCTGAAGCCACATTGCCTGGGGTTTGAATCCCAGCTCTGCCATCTACTGGCTGTGTGACCTTGGGTGAGCTCTTTAACCTCTCTGTGCCTCCATGTTCTCATCTTTACATGGGACTATTAGATGTTGGCTAGTCATTTCCCAGGACTGTGGTGGTTTACTGAAACTTTGCAGCTTAAAGCAACAGACATTTATCTTCCCACCGTTCTGGAGGCCGAAAGTCTAACATCAAGGTGTCGGCCAAGATGGTCCTATCTGCAGGCTCTGAGGGAGAATCCATTCCATCCTCTCTCCTAGCTTCTGGTGACGGCCGTCGACCCCTGGTGCTCCTTGGCTTGAGACGTTCTAATCCAGTCTCTTCCTCTGCCGTCGTGTGGCCTTCTAGCATCTCTCCACCGCCTCTGCTTATAAGGACACCTCCCACTGGATTTAGGCCCCGTCTTCAATCCAGGATGATCTCATCCTTGACTTAGTAACATCTACAAAGATCCCCTTTTCAAATAAGGTCACATCTTTAGGTACCGGGGATTAAAATTTGGACAAGCCATTTTGGGGGACACAGTGCAACCCGGGCATACAGGTGGGAGGTCAGCCGAGTTAAGGGAGTGCGTGGAGTACTTAGAACAGACCCACATGTGGTCATGCCGTGGGCTCCTTGTTCATCACATGGGCAGGCTGCTATCCTGCTTTCCCAGGACCCCCTCCCATCACACCTCCCACGTCACCTGGGTGCCTGTGCACCTTGTACAGAGTGATGGGGCCATTCCATAATACTATCACTGGAGCCATGTCTGGGCCCTACAGGCCTGAGAGCCCGTGAGGGCAGGGACTAGGCCTCTCTGTCTTGATAGACCAGCTCAGTCTTGAAGCTGCCTGGGGTTGGGATCATGGGCGGGACCAAGATTGCCTTTTGCCCGTCCTTTCCCTCCATCCCACCTTCCGCTCAGCTTCTAGCTAAGTCTGCCCAGGGAGCCTCAGTTCCCCTCACAAGGAGGCATTACTGAACTTCCCAAGCTCTTTCCCTGGGGCTGGAGCTCTCATGAGCTGGGAAACTTCCATGGCTTCCTTCCCAACAGGCAGCATGGAGCCAGGCCTTGCCCTCCAAGCTGTCACCCTGCTCTGACCCCATACTTAGGGGGGGCCCCCTGGGCCAGCCTCTCCACCCCAGAACAGAGCTTTCCTCTCCTCACCAGTGACGGGGACACAGACACCGGTCCAGCAAGTTGGGGACGTACCAATTCACTGCTCCTTCAGGGAGCTGGTGACAAAGTCCCCCAGATAAAGCCAGTTGCTGCGTCCAGGCTGGGTCCCTGCAGTGCAGGGGGAGGGTCTCCCCGATTGTCTGACCACCCTGCGCTCAGCCCGGTGTCCAATGACACCTGGCCCAGAGTGGCGCTGTCCTCCCTACCAGCAAGCAGAAGGAAACTGGCCATGAACGATTTCTCTTTTCTGATGAGTTGCACTAAAGTTTCTGAGGCTCCTTATTTTTTGCTGACAGTCCTGTTCATTGCCCAAGTTTCCCGTGGCTGCCCTTATGAGACCTTCAGCTAGAGTTTGGCTGTTGAGAGCGAGGACATGGGTGTCCGGGTCACTTGCTCTGCCAGCAGATGCCAGTTAGAAAAGGAGCAGCTGAGGCTAGGGGAACTTTGGGCCTCGCTCCGAGTCACAGGAGCATGAGAGCGCTGAAGGGACAATGTGACGAGGGCACCTGCTCTGACCAGGCTGGAGAAGGGCCATGGGGCCAGACCCTCTGACCCCTGAGTACCTGCTGACATTGGGCCTTGGGTCACTTGAGCTGTCTGGGCGTCACTTGCTCTGCAAAGTGCCCGTACCATGATGGCGCTTGGGGCTGGGCTGTGGGGCTCCAGCAGAATGACAGAGGTAGAAATGTCCAGAGCTGACACCCTGTCAGGCCTTGTTTCACTGCTGTGATTAGTGGAACAGCCCAGCCACATCAGCTGTAATTGCTGGGGACTCTTGCTGAGCCCACATAGCACTTGAACTCTGGGTTCAGATGTTGTCTTGGGTACAAGCCAGGTGCAACACACAGACATCTACACGGTCATTCTCATCAAATGTGCTAAGTCCTAAAATCAAGGCCACAAAGTAGAAGAGTTATAATGAGGAGAATCCTAACTGGAGGACTGGGATGATAGAAAAACAATCGTTAACTTTTACTGAGTTGTACGAAGCACTCGACCCATCTCTCTCTGCCTCGCTACTAGGTAAGGGTAATTCTTACCTTTTTCAGATGCTTAAACTGAAGCCCAGAGAAGTAGCGTAACTGGCCAGAGGTCACAGTCTGGATTCGAACCCAGGACTTCTAATAAAGCAGACAGGCTTCTTCTGGATGGGTCTTAAGGGATGGGGAGAACTTTATGCCCTTCAGTGTCCTATAAAAGATTTTAAACATGCAGAAGAGTCGAAAGAATTTTGCAGTGAACACCCATCTATGGACGGGTCTTTGCGTGGACATTGACTTTCATATCTCTTGGGTAGATAGATACCCAGGAGTGAGATGGTTGGGTCATACGCAAGGTATGTGTTTAGGTTTACAAAAAAAAAAAAAAATTGTCTTTTTCCAAAGTGGTTGTACCCATTTAGAGTCTCCAGTAATGCCGGAGAGTTCTGGTTTCCTCCCACCCTTACCAGCATGTGATGTTGTCAGTCTTTTTAATTTTAGCCATTCTCGTAGTTGCATCATGGTATCTCATTGTGGCTTTAATTTGCATTCCCCTAATGACTAATGATGTCAACTAATCTTTCGCTGGCTTATTGGCCATTCAGATGTCTCCTTGGAGGTATTTTCAAATCTTTGGCCCATTTTTAGCACGAACTTGCTTGTTCTCCGTTAGATGCATGCTTTGCAAATATTTTTCCCCGCCCGTGGTTTGCCTATTCCTTTTCTTCATGAGGTGTTTTGATGGGCACAAGTTTAATTTGGTATGTTTAATTTATCCATCTTTCCTTTCATGGTTCTTGCTTTCTGGTCCAGTCCACTAAACTTTTGCCTGCCCATTGGAGATGATATTGGTAACAGGGAACCTGAAGGAATCACAGGTGGATAGAGCCGCCTGAGCCTCCGGAGTGCCAAGTGGGGAAATGCAGGTTTTGCTGAGGGGATGGAGGGCAGCCCTTTGTGGGGAGTTTATGGGCGGGGTTGGGGGGGAAGGCAGGGGCTCAGAAAGGGAGTGCCTTTAATATTAGGAGACTGGATTGGATCCTTTAGGCAGTGGGAGCCATTGAAGGTTTTAGAGCAGGAAGGGACGTGATCACAAAGGACTCATGGCATGGTCCCCATGATACTGGAGCCGGGACGGAGGTTCTCCTTGGTCATCCTGTCCAGGATGAAGGTGGGACTTCCAGGGAGCTGGGGGCAGGGAGCGGCCTTAGAGTCAACTCTGCCAGTCCTTCCAGCATCCTTATGGGGACCCCCACCCTGCCCCCTCTAACCTCCCCTTGCCCCAGCCCTCTAGCCCCAGCACCTGCCAGCCCCCAGGCTTCCTTGAGGTTTCTCTGGGTCAGGTCGCTCAAAGGCCTTTGCTCTTTCCCAAATATCTGCGTCCTTGTTACATCTCAGCACGACCTGACACACTCTAGGTCACTCATTCACCTTGTCTGTCACCTGGCTTCTCTCCTAGAGATGAGGTTTGTTGGTTTGGTTTGGTTTGGTTTGGTTTTTACTCTTGTTCTCTGCTCTAACTCAGTTCCTAGAACAACATCTGGAGCTCACAGGCCCTCGGAAAATATTCATAGTACAAGCGAATGGGAGACAGACCCCCTCCTTTCTCCCAGAGCCTGTTTGCTTGATCATGGCTTTGATTCTAAGGAGAAGATGAGGACCTTTGTCACCAAAGCCCAGGCCTAGGACCACCCAGTAAGTGGAGGAAGCTTCCGGGCTACCACCTGCCCATTGCATAGATGAGAAAACAGACTCAGAGGGAAAGGACTCACCACGGCCTCAGCCTAGATGGTGGCAGAGCGGAAATGCGAGCTCTCACTCCCAGCTTCCATGAGAGCCCTAATGTGCCCCTGGGGGAGGCCCCTGGCCAAGCAAGGAGGTTTAAAGATGATCAGGAAGCCTTTTGGTGCCAGAAGATAGTTTTGGGTTTCAAGGGTCAGAGGAAACTAACAGGCCCCAGGGTGCTTCTTTCCAGGGTAATTCCGGCCTCCAGCCTTTTCACTTCTTTCCCAGAGGAGATGCTGTGACCGGACTTCAGGGCCTGGGAAGAGGTTACATCAGCATCAGCTGGGCTGCCCTGGACTTGAACTCCAAATGTGGCTCACCGAGCCCTAGTTCCACAGCCTGTGGTCATCCATGGGGCTGCCTTACCGCCCCTCCCGGCCCCACAGTGCTTGCAGCTGCCTCGGACACTCCTGTTCGTCCTGGGCACACTTTTCAGTGTGGACCCAGAGGGGAAATGCACAAGTATCCGTGTGCACACACAGCATCCGTGAGAGGGACAGCTTCTGGGAGGGTTCGGGAGTGGGGACGTCAGGAGGGAATTTTCACCGGGACCCCACCCTTCCCTTTAGGAAAAGCTGTTCCCTCCTCAGGACTTCTGGGTCTTGCAGCCCTCAAGCCCCCTCTCCCCCACCACCCTGTTCCCCTCTTCTGTGCCTTTAATGGGCCTCATCCTGGCCTCGTCCCTCCCCAGAGCGTCCCCTTCCAGCAACCACTAGCCAGGGACACAGGCAAAAGACAGGCACCAGCCACACCTTCCTACCTGTGTAACTACCCCCTCTGTCTGATGAAGGTTTTCACCCCTGCAGGTACCCTGAGAAATTTAGTTCCTTAGAATCCCCTGTGTTTCCCTGAAGCCGGCCTGGGTTGGATTTAGCTGTTCCCGCTGCATGGTGCTCCTGTTACATTTATCCCAATCTTCTGCTTCAGCTGGTTTCCTCTGTGTCAGTCCAACCCATTTTATTATAAGCACCCCAAGGTGCAGATCATGGCTTGTCTCTTTTTTTAATTCCCCAGAGGACTGGTTCATAGATGCCTAATGAATGAGCACGGTTGAATTGACTGTCCGTCTGTTACACTCCGCTGTCGGGGCTGGCTGCAGCAGGGCCTGATCGTTTGATTCTGTTCTCAGTCCTGTTCCAGATGTTGGCAAAGGAGAGGGAGAGGAAGAGGAGGAGGAGGATGGCATGGGGCCCCGTCCACCGGTTACCCCGAAGAACTGCCTTCCCCGGCGGGGCATCAGTGTCCTGGAGAAGCTCATCAAGACATGTCCTGTGTGGCTGCAGCTGGGTCTGGGCCAGGCAGAGGCCGCCAGGATCCTGCTCCAGGAGGCCGCTGGGGTGAGTTGAGGTCTCTTTGCCTTGTGGCCAGTGGTGGGCAAGCACAGCTGCCTGTTTCTGCTTTCCTTTCTTGGGTTGGTCAGCTTTTCGACTGGGGTGTTTGTTTCCAGAACTGAGGAGCGAGAGACTGGTGGGACATCTGGTTCCTGCTTTGGAGAGCAGGTGTTCCCCCTCCAGAGAACAGGGGGCTGTGTGGCTGGCGTGGGCTGTCTGGGTACTGGGACCCCTGAGAAGCAGGACTGGCACTTGGAGAAGTCAGCCAGGCATCCAGGATGAGAGCTGGAGGCACCTGAGAAATCCTGTTTCACTCCCTTAGTTGATATAAGAGAACAGGGGCTGTGTGATGCAGGCAAAAGCTTTTCTGGAGCCAGGCTCTGTGAGCTGAGCCAAGGGGCTTAGATTTTTCTGAGGCTCACTTTTCTACCTTTGAAACGGGGCCATTCGTGAAGGTACTCTGGTCCTGTGAGCATCACAGGGGAAGACAGATAGGTAGATAGTGAAACATGAGTCAGAACCTGTCAGATGACACCCACCCCACGCATTTTATCTTATGCACCACTTCCTTTTTAAAAAACATTTAATTTGTTTAATTGTAAAAGTGATAAACATGTGTAGTCACTGTAAAAAAAAAAAAAAAAATCAAGCTGGACAGAAGAGCCTTCTCGAAGTTTTTGCCACCTGTTCTCTGTCCCCTCGCTGACTTCCCAGAAGTCTGTTTTCAGTTTTGTTTGTTATGGAAGTGAAATTCGCATCACAGAAAAGGAGCCATTTTCAAGCACGCTATGTATGTAGTCTGTTCACAGCGCTGTGTCAGCAGCATGTCTGTCTGCTTCCAACACATTTCATTGACCCGACATAAAGCCCTGGGCCTCCTCCCCACGCCCCGGCAGCCAGCTGTCCACTGGAGAAACCGTGCTTGCTCGAAGCTACCGGTCTGTCTTTGCGGGCGTTATCCGCAGGGTCCCCCAGTGATCGCAGCCAGGGTCCATGGGGCAGTCTGTCCCGGGCACTCAGGAAGGTGTGCATGTGAATCAGCACCGCGTATGCTCACAGCAGCCCTCTGACTTGGGCATGACAATCAGACCCATTTTACAGAAGAGGTAGCTGAGATGCCAAGAAGCTGCGTGACCTCCCCCAGGTGACTCAGCGAGCCAGTGCCTGAGCTAGAATTTGAACCCAGAACCCAGGCAGTCTGGCCACTCCTGGGCTATGTTGTACCTGTGCGGAATCCCTGCCTTTCAGCCGCTGGGCGCTTCTGCTGGGCTCCCCTTCAGTGCGGTAGGTCATGCTGCAAGAGTCCAGGCTCCCCTGTGGGGCTCAGTGGCTTAGTGGATTCACTCACCTTGGACTAGATAAAAATCCATCAAGTAGCAATTGTACCTAAAGATTGTAATTCCTGCAACTTACGGGGCTTCCAACAAAGTTCCAACCTCCCCTTGCCACAGAGGCCCCTCCCACAGGGAGTGGGGACCGTGGAGGCCCGACAGCCCAGCAGAATCCTGCTGAGACCAAGGCAGGGAGGTGTCTCTTCTGGGTATGGTGGCAGACGCCCCCTGCCCCCAGGCCAGGCCAGCCCCACTGCGGCACCAGGGACAGCCTGGGAGTCCGTGGATCCCTCTAGAAGGATGAGTAGGGAGGGGGCTCCAGGGGCAGGCAAGCTGATGGTCATCCTCAAGAAAACAAGATCCCTTGTTTCATCCCGTCCCATCAAAAGGTTTTCTATTTTGAGCTCACGGAGGGCTTCGGAGCAAATGAAGAAACTGTATGGAAAATAAAATCAGGGACTCCTGCCAGCAAGTGTCCCAGTCAATGTTCCCAGCGTGTCCAGTCCACCAGCGAATCACCCACTTCCCTGTGAGGTTCGGAGGGGATTGGTTCCCACCCTTCCTGGGAGGATGAGACTCAACGTAGACCCAAGTGCACGGTTTTGATGCCAAGGGATGGCCATTTTCTGGGCATGGATGGAGATGCAGATGGACAAGACACTGAGGACCCATCTTGGGAAAGGCAAGCGCCTCTCCAGGGCAGGGTGGGCCAGCCCTACGTCCAGAATGCTTTGCCTCAAGGGTCAGCCTTATCTTCAAAAAGTTGAAGATAAACCCAAATCAAAATAACAAGAGTGGTTCAACGTGAAGATTCCTTCTCAGTGCTGGGCCAGGTACTGACATTAATGGCAAGTCCTGTGTGATGTCCTCTCCTCGCATCCTTGTGATAATCCTGGGAGGCCTCTGAATCTGTTATTATCCCCAATTTACAGATAAGGAAACTGAGGCTAAGAGGAGCACCCTAGTTTGGGCTTCCCCAGAAGCAGACCCCAAGACAAGGATTTGAGTTCAAGTAGTTTATTTGGGAGGTGACCCCAGGAGGCTGGCAGGGGAAATAAGACAGGGAAGGGAGGCAGTTCATGAAAGGTGTGTGGTCCTACACGTGACCACGGGCTGCAAGGGGAGCTGGATCCTGCCGGAGCATTCTGGGAACCAGTGTGGAACACACATCTTAAAGCCATTCCACCCAAGGACTAGAAAGCTGTTACTGTCCACCGACTCCTGAGAGCCATTGGTTCAAGGCTGTGGGGTGTGAGGATTTGTGTTCCAGTACGTCCTGTCTGCCCTGAGGATGAGAAGATCTGACCATGGCCAGAAAGAGATGCCACGCTCTGGGGTGATGCAAGCGGACTTCCTGGAGGAGGCAGATGCGGAGCCAGGTCATGCAGAGTGGATGGGAGGGACTGAGATAGCAACTAGAAAGCTGCGCCAAGGCTGGGTCCTAACGTGACACCCGCATCCAGAGAGAGGCCTGCATCTGATCACGGGACTGAGAGAGTGGCCACGGTTAAGATGGAAGGAAGCTGCCCTAAAGGGGGTCAGCCAGGCCCACACCCTGCTCCCACTCACTGCCCCGCTGAGGCCTCAGGGACAGGGCCAGCCCTGAGCCAACAGAATTGAACCAGATGCACCTTCTCTTCCTTTCCCTGCTCCCTCCCTCTCTGCCCTTACCCGCCCCCACCCCCCTTCACATCTCTGTTTTTCAAGCAGATGCAAAGCCCAAAGTTCATGCTCTGGTAAGAACGTTAGCCAACTCTTACCCAGAGTTGGTCTTTGCACAATCATATCTATCCCCACCTCGATTTCTGTCAGGTGCTCCGTGCTATTAGTGCCCTCCTTTCCTCGAGGAGACCGCAGAGGCTCTGACAGGTTCACTCACTTGCCTGAGGCCATGTGACTAGCGAGGGCAGAGTCTTCGAGGTGTGACCTTCAGCTAGGGCCATTGGCCAGATAACTTCCTCCCACAGGAGGGTGGGACACTGAGACCACAATGCTCTCCTCATTTTCAAAGCTGCAGACCACTTAGTCAGTTAAGTGTCTGCCTTCGGCTCAGGTCAGGATCCCAGGTCCAGGGATCGAGTCCCACCTCGGGCTCCCTGCTCAGCAGAGAGCCTGCTTCTCCCTCTGTACCTTCCTTTACTCAGGTGCTTTATCCTTTTCTCTCTCTCTCCCCCAAGTAAATAAATAAAATCTTTTTTTTAAAAATACTTTTAAAAAAATGAAAAAAAAAAAAAAACAAAACTGCAGATACCGCAGGTGGCCCCCAGGCTTTATGAGCTCCAAGGGTCTTCAGAGATCACCTAGATACCCGCCCCTCCAGAGGTGAATGGTCTGGAGACCAGGCTTCTGGCTCCACCGGGATCTCCATGACCTTGACCATGTCCCACCCCCTCCACCCCTCCACCCCTCCAGCCCTCCCCACCTACCCTCCCAGCAGTCTGCGTCTCTGATACAGTATTGGGAACATACTGGCCCATTTTTGATTTGTGTGTATCCAGCAACAAGGCAATCAAAGAGCCACTTTTATTCATTCTACACCCAAATGGCTTTTGTTGTTGTTGTTGTTTTTAAGTTTAATTTTAGAAATTTTAGATTTACAAAAAAAGTTGCAAAGACTAGTATAGGGAGTTCCCAGAGACTCCTCCCCCAGTTTAACAGCTGCTGTTAACATCAGACACTAGTAGGATACGCTTGTCACAATTAATGAAGTAATATTGATACGTTCACATGCACTAAGGCCCCCAGCTTTGACCTAATGTCGTTTTTCCATGGCAGCCTCTCATGCAGGCCTCCGCCTTACATTGGGTCCTCGTGTCTGAGGCTCCTCTAGGCTGTGACGGTTTCTCAGACTTTCTTTGTGTTTCGATGGCCTTAACAGGTTTGAGGAATACAGGTATTTCAATGTATTTGGTAGGGAATCCCTCCGTTGGGATTCATCTGATGCTTAGACTAGGGTTATGAGTTTGCGGGCAGAAGACCCAGAAGTAGAGTGCCTTTCCTCTTCACATCGTGTCAGCAGAACCTACTATCAACGTGACTTAGCGCTCACTGTCGGCGTTGACCTGGATCACCTGGCCGAGGTGCTTGTCAGCTCTCCCCTCTGTAAAGTGATCCTTGCCCCCACCCCTTATGCTGCCCTCTTTGGAAGGAAGTCACTATGTGCAGCCCATCCTCAGGGACTGGGGAGTCCTTGACTATCTACATAAATTATTTGGAGTTCTTCTGCACAAGAGATGTGTCTCTTCTCCATTCATTTATTTATTCCATCATTTACTTGTAGCAATATGGACTCATGGGTATTGCCTTTCTGCTTTGGGTTATAATCCAATACTACTTTAATGATTTTTTTTTTAAGATTTTATTTATTTATTTATTTGACAGACAGAGATCACAAGTAGGCAGAGAGGCAGGCAGGGGAGGGGGCAGGCTCCCTGCTGAGCAGAGAGCCTGATGCGGGGCTCGATCCCAGGACCCTGAGATCATGACCCGAGCTGAAGGCAGAGGCTTAACCCACTGAGCCACCCTGGCACCCCAATGATTCTTTTGCTCAGATTGTTCCAGCTTTGGCCTGAGCTCTGTCCGTTGGTTCCCGTGTCCCTTTGACATACGGTCATCATTGTGATGAAATTCTAGAACCTAGGTGAGGTTCGGTGGGCTGAGGTCCGGAGCCGATGACCAAGAAAGAATTCTTGAGACATCTTTGGTGCAAAATGGTGGTTTATTAAAGCACGGGGACAGGACCCGTGGGCAGGAAGAGCTGCTGCCCCGAATTGTGAGGGATGGCAGGTTACGTACCCTGCGGTTGGGGGAAGGTGAGGGAAAGGGAGGTTTCAATGGAGCTTTCATATGCTAAAGGAGGCCTCCAAGGCGCGGGGATACCAGAGGCTTGATCAATGTTGTCTTTTGGCAAGCCATTAACATCAAGATAGTTGGGAGATTCCTGGTGGAATGTCACCATCCTGCTATCAAGCGTCTTTGTTAGTGAGATTTAGGTATAGGAGAAACTTAACTTCACTTACATTTCTTTCTACCCCAGCCTCCTTCAGTTTTGTTCATGGAGGGGAGGGTGACATTAAGGCTTGAGGAACTGAGTTATTTGCCTCTGGAAATTGTGCTATTGATAACGTAACTTCTTTGTTAAACCAAGGGAGACTCCTGTCTTGCGGGATTGTGATCTCAGCAAGTTAACTATTTGTTTTGGCAGTCAGGGGTACCTGAGGAATGCCACACACATCACCGAGGGGAGCGGATGGAGAGGGGGTGCAAGGTGCCAGCTTTTACTTTGTCCTCAGCCAGCCTCCCGCTCCCTCATCAATTGTGCATGTACGTGTGTGTGTTTGGTGTGTGGAGCACTTCCTTCCTTTCTGACCCTGCACGCTCCAGGATTGTTTTGTGTATTTCTTGCCCATGTCCTGGAATCAGCCATTTCTCCATGGGGCCCCGGTTTCTTTCATTAGAGAATAATATCAGAAAGCAAGATCTGGGTGTTTTGTGTGTTTATTGCAACTGGAGTCCCATTGCTTGGAGGACAAAAGATAGTTTTTAATGAAAAAAATATCTTGTGAGATTGCTTTTTGTAGTGGGGGGTTAGCTCAAGAGTTAGAATAGCCTGCATGGGGGCACCTGGGTGGCTCAGTGGGGGTCATGATCCAGGGCATTGGGCTCTCTGCTCAGCAGGGAGCCTGCTTCCCCCCTCTCTCTCTGCCTGCCTCTCTGCCTACTTGTGATCTCTCTGTGTCAAATAAATAAATAAAATATTAAAAAAAAAAAAAGAATAGCCTGTATGGTGATACGGACCAGCTGTATAGGTGGTTCAAGGCACCTTCCCTAGGTATGAGCCCAAGGAATGCCAAGTCCATTCAAGATTAGTTTGGCAAAAGCATCAGTGCAGCCTCTCTCTTGCCCCTTCCAGGTGCTGGGGCCAGGAAAGGAGCACAGTCCGCAGTTTCCGCAGGTCTCCTGTGCCGTAAGCCCCCCTCTCTCATCTTTCCAACAGCCCTGCAGAATTGGGGGGGCAGGCTTCCTATTTTGTAAGTGAGGAAAGTCAACTCTGGTAAGGAGCCTGCCCCACGTAATCGGCTGCTAAGTGCCGAAGTGTGATTTGAACCCACCAACTGACTGCCTTCAAAGGCTTAAAAAATGTCTCGGCCTCATTCCCAGAATTTTTTTTTTTTCTTTTTTTGGTTTGGACTAGAGCTCAGGCAACAGCATGTTTTAAAAACTCCAGAGGTGATTGAAAAGCTCCCCTCCGTGCCATGCTACGACTTCATTAGAAGTGATGGGAAAGGTGGGCCACATGTGTCCAGAGTGGGCCCTGGTCCCTGACCCACTGGACCACTGGCCTCTAGAGGCCCAGCAGCCCCTGAACTTCTGGCCTCTTGGAAGAACCGGCCATTTCCGAGCCTGCTCTGATGGCCATGATTGGAAAGTACCCCCCCTCCCCCAAGCAGCTGGAAAATTGTCCTAAAATAACCAAAGTGGAAAAGCAGACCGCTCTGGATTGTCTGGGCCAAAAATGGATAAAAGTAAAATCATTATGTGTATTGGACTTTGGGTTTTTGTATATTTACTTGGAGAGGAGGAGGGGCCTGCAGAAGCTGTGTAATTCTCTCCCTAAGCATACTGTGTCCCAGCTGTTACGGCAATCGGTTGGTCTTTCCAAAAACCCGCCCTGGCTAAGGGTAGACGGGGCGAGGCTCCTGCAGCCAGCTGTTCCAGCCTCGTGGACTGCAGTCACTTCCCCGGCAAACTCCGTGCCAGCCTCTCGGGATCTGGGAAAGACCCCCGGGTGCTAATCTGGGAGAGTATCTTCTAGAAGAAAGGAGTCCTGGGACCCTTCAGCCCACTGCCCTCACTAGATTGGAAAAGCCAGCTCAGAGAGGGGAAATGACTTGCCAAAGGACATGGCAAACCAGGGGCAGAGCTAGGAGGGACACCAAGTGTCCTATCTTTCAGCCCCGTGCTCTGACCTCTACCCCACGGTTGTTTGGGGGGTAGGGACAGGAGAATCCCTAAAGAAAACTGGACCCCTAGAGTGGACATGCCCCAGTCAGTTTGTACAACTGGGGAAGAGGATTCTTTTGCTTTCTGAGAGTTCCTAATGCAGGGCACTGGGGAAGCGGACAATAGAGGGGGGAAAGAGGGAGCAGAAGGAGTGGGTTGACTCAGATGTCAGCTCAGCGAGGCACCAGACTGCATTGTTCCCACAGAGGGGAGAGGCTGAGTGAGGACACTGGGGCACATCAAGGTTTGTTGGTGGCCTGGTTAATTAGGGGAGACTTTTAGGAGCAGTTGGGGAGGAGGGGAAATGACTGAACTGTTCCACTCATTATCATCCTGGATAGTCCACAGGCAAGTGTCCTGCAGGGGGACAAAAAAGGCCCCCACAGCTACACTTGTCACCTGGTCCCTCACTCCCCACCTTGAGCTCAACCATTCACTCTGTGCTGAGGCCCGAAGTCTAGGGCTGCTGATGAGGGTATTTGTCCTTGTCCTTTGTGCCTGGTGTCTCACCAGGCTTCCTTTCTGACTAATGGAGCGGTCCATGAACCCCTGAGGGTAGGAATGCTACCTTCCTGCAGGAGGGGGTTCTATGCCATTTATTCTCAGGACTGCAGGCAGGTAGAGGGGCACTGGGGAAGGGAGGCACCGCTGACCTAGGGCCTCGGTCAGCTGGGAATGCTTTCAGCTTCAAGGAACAGCAAACCGAGCCTATGGTAGCTTCAGTCGTAAAGCAGCTATTGTTCATGTAAAAGAAATCTGGAGGGTGGGGTCCAGGGTTAGTTAGCAGCTAAGTGATGTCCTTGGAACCCAGCGTCTTTCCACCTTTCTGTTCCCCATCTGCAAGGTGTTGACTTTTTGTCCTCCAGTTGTCACTTCATGGTGACAAAATGGCAGCGGCAGCTCCAGCCATCTCACCCATTCAAAGGCAGGAGGTCACAGGCAAAAGACTTTCTTCTCCAAGCCTCGGTTTTTTTGTCAGGGAACAAATTTATTTTTTATTTTTTTTTTAACAAATTTATTTTTAGATGACTTTTTGGTCACCCCTAACTGCAAGGGCGGGAGGCTGGGAAAGGGGGTGGTGAATGGCAAAAAGGAGCAGAATAGCCATGATTGGCTTTTGACCAGCTCCTCCTGAGGCAGGATACGTTGCATCCAGATCGGAATTGGGGTCAGTTGTCAAGAAAGGGAAAAGCCTCGTTGTCGGAGAGCTAACGGATAGCGACTGTCCCTGGCAGAAACTGTTAACGATCCCATTTTCCAGAGGAAGAAGCAGCCCCAGAGAGACCACACAGCTCAGAGTTGCCAAGCCAAGGACTAAACTCAGAGCATCTGGCTCCAGAGCCTGTGGGCCGAAGTCGTACGTGGAAGGGCCCCAAGGCCCACGGCCCTGAGTGTTCCCCTTTCCCTCTCTTTCTGCTGCTTCTCCCCCCATACCTTTCTCATCTGTGCAATGGGTAGAACACTCCCAAGCCCAAAGTACTACAAAGTATCTGTCTAAAACCTGTAGCCTGATGCCTGGCTCAGAACTCACGCTCAGCTGACACTCAGTGGGTTGGTTGGGTTGGAGGAGGTGACCTGTAGTGGTCACACCATGACCTGAAGGTCACTGGCCTTGGGTTCTTGTCCTGGTTCTGCCACTGACAACTGATGTGGCCTCAGGAGGCCTGTTTCATCTCTGGGTCTTGGTTCCTCTGGCTGGAGAGTGGGGAACTGGGCACATCACTGGCTTTCAGACTACCCCCCCATTCCCTGAGCTCTGGGGATCCCTCCATAGCACCTTCTAAAAGGAAGAGAGGAGTGGGTACCTAAACGATGGGGCCCATGTCCATACACCCGATGGCTCTATCATTAGCTACTGTCACATAACAAATCACTTCCAACTTCAGTGGCTTAAAATAGTCACCATTTGAGTTGCTCACGATTCTGTGGGTTCGCAGTTTGGGCTGGGTTCTGTAGAGCTGCTCTGTTGCTGGTCTCACCTGGGGTCAGCCATGCAGTCGCAGTCAGCCGGCGGCTCAGCTGGGGCTGGCTGGCCTGAGGTGGGCCCACTCACTTGGCAGGTCCTTGGCGCCATCAGCTGGCTGGCCACGTGACTCCGGCAGACTCACTCTGGGGGTCCTCACGTGACATCTGTGGTCCCAGAGGGTGAGCATGGAAGCCGACCGGCCTCTTACAGCCTAGCCTCAGAACCCCACCGTGCCCTGTCCGCCACATTGTTTTGGTCAAAGCAAGCCCCAAGGCTACCCCTTCCAGGTGTGGGGAATTTTGATGTGAGAAGCTACAAGGAATTTGTGGCCGTTTTTAATCTACCACATAGGAGAACATTCTGTGAGTCCCTTTCTCCTATCTCTCCCTTTGAAAAAAAATACATAGTAATCATCTGGCTAATAATTATCAAAGGAGAGGATGCCTATAAAAATCAGCATGTGGTTTAGTGCTCAGTAAATGGGAGCAGTCTACTCTAATAAAAAAAATTGTAAGTGCTTTTTATTAAGTGCACACTTGGTGTCAGGTATGTGATGTACCCAGTCAGCAGTTCTCAGAGCAACCCTGAAAGGTGGATATTATCATTCTCATGCTCAGATGAAGGGACTGAGACCCGGAGAACTAAAGGCGGCTTGTCCGTGGGTCCACAGCTTGCATGTAGCAGAGCTGGGATTTGGGTCCCCCAGCGTCTCTCAAAAGCTAGCCGCAACAGGTGGAAAGAGAAGCAAAGGGGGCTTGAAGAATTGCACCTGGAACCCCCCAGGCTGTTGGAACAAGAGCCCTGGGTGGCCGGTGCGGCCCTTCAGCCTCCTGTGTACTCACCTGCGGCCACCATCACAGACAAACCCCCTCTACGGGATAAGCCAAGGCCAGCCCAAGGTGGAGCCCAGCGAATCCCTAGGACCTAGAAAGCCAAGGATCACTATGCATTTATTCCTCACTTTGCTGCACAGTGACACTGTGTCTGGGGTGCTGTCTGTGGCTCTTTCCCAAAAGGGACCCGTGACTAGCTGAGCAGCTAAGCCTTCCCAAAGGGGAGCACAGAACAGACTCTCTTGTTCTGAAGGACCGTGGCCCAGGCAGACCTTCTCAGTTTCCCCCTCCCTCATGGCCATCTAGGCAGGAACCATCAGAAGTCTCCTCCAGCCTCCCTCCCCATCCTGCCCCAACCCCACCCCCCCAGCTTCCCCCAGGGCCTTATCTTGGCTTTTCAGATAAGAGCCCCAGGACTTGGCCATGGTAGAAGGAAGTGCTGTGTGAGGCTTTGTGGCGGTGCAGAAAGGGTGGGTGTTGGGCATTCAGAATTGGGGACTGGTCAGAACCCAGCCTGGGGGGACTTCCCACCCCTGTCCATGCCCCTACCCCCCAATGAGTCTATGACACAGGAGAGCAATAAAGAAGCGAGGTACTCCCAGTGACACCTGGGTCTCTGTCCTGCTTCTGCGCTTCCCATCGGCATGGCGCTGGGTCTGTGTGGCCTCCCTGTGCCCTGAGTCTTCCCTTGTCAAAGACAGATGGTCAGTACCTACCTCACCGGCTGCAGTGAGGAGTGAGTGAGGCCAAATGTAAGAAAGGAGCGTGGCCAGAGCGCAGGTGAGCGGAAGCCACTGTTCCAGCCTCCTGCTCCTTACCATCTGCCGAACCACTCTCCCTCCGAGACCACTTCTGGTTCTTTTTCACAGTCAACACGAGTGACAGACCCCCAGTTTGCCACAGAGCCTGAGACTGGGAGACTGAAGACCAAAACCCAGCTGTGGGGGGAGGGGACAAACGGAGAATTAAACCTTAGGGAGCATCTGTGGAGGTCCGATTATCCAACTGGGGGCTTTCCTGTGTAACCTCCCTGACTTCCAACCTGGAGGGGCAGGGCTTTGGTTCGGTTCTGGTGTCTGCTGGGTGCTCTGGTGTCATTCTCCCCATTGACAAATCAGCACACTGAGGCTCAGGGACCCCAGAATTACCCAGGGCCACCGAGCTCATAACTGGCTGCTCAGGGCCCTCTGGGAGCCCAAGAAAAATACAGATTGTGACAGATTGACCCACCTCCCAGCCAGAGAAGTAACTGTCCAAGGGCTCCTACCTTCTTTCTTCCTCTCAGGGGCATTCAAGGGTGGAGCACAGGGCCGATGTGTCAGCAGTGAAGAAATCTAGAAACGAGTACGTGCTGGGTAAGAAAGAGCTAATTAGTTCATAGGGCAGGGTCAAGGAGGTCCCCCGTGGAGGCCAGCAACCATGCTTGGTCATCGCAGTCAACTGAGAGAGGGATCCGTGGGGGTCAAAATAGTCAAGGAAGAAGGCCAGGCCAGTAGAGTAAGAAAGAAATCTATGTTGGACTGTGGCCCTGGCCCTTTGAGAGTCTCTCTCTTTTTCTCACTCTCTGACAAGGAGTCCATCCTTCTCATAGGCATGAAAAGGATGCTTTCTCATCTTCTGTTTTATTTTGGAAAAATAAAAATACTTAGTGGCATTTGCACTCATGGGTCGTGACCCACAGTTTGAGAAACACAGGCCCTCCTTCCTGACACTCAAGGTCAGAGAGAGGCCGCTCTGCCCGTGCGTGGCCTCTGAATGAGGGACCCACCTGGGCAGGTGTCCCCACACACGGGTACCACATTGTAAAGCGTGTGCTTTCCCTGCACAGACAGAAACCCTCCCCAGTTCGGTTTCAGTTTGGGGCACCAGCCTCATCTCCCACCCGGGCTCAGCATCAAGGGTCCAGGTTTGCACTGCTAGCCTTCCTGGGGGTGCTGCTAGCTCCAGCTCGGGCCTCCCTTCCCTGTTCCCAGAGTTCACTCATTCCATATGCACTGCGCACACACACTCACTCATTCACTATGCTATGACAACAATTCTCCGACTCCAGCAGGGTGTCCCCCAATTCATCCCCATTCTGACACTACCCAGAGGGAGTGCAGGCCCCAGAAGTTAAAGGTCAGGGTCCCCAATAAGGCTGCCCTGACTTCAGGGGCCAGACAGAAGGGCGGTTTCCAGGCTCCCCACACTCACATTTCTAACTCAGCTGCAAACACAACCCCCCTTCAGGGTTGACAATTTATGAGAATAACTCTGGGAACTTCCTGAAAGCACTATTTCTGCTGACCCTTTTATTCTAAAGGACCCAACTCAAGAGCAGCCAGTGTCAGGGACAAAGAGGGGTGGGGTCTGCAGTGGACAGGGACACACAGAGCCCCCATACCCTCCCCTGGGGGAATCCAGGCATATCTGCATGTTCACCAACCAGGAAGCTCCAATGGCTTCTGCCGGATTTTATCTCCTAGACCCCACGGACTAACTTGGTAGTCCTCTCAGTTCCAGCTCCTCTCCGCACCAGAGGAGGTTTGAAGTAGGGATGGCTTTTCTGTGGCCACCCCCTCCTTTGACACCGGAGCCGGGGGGGGGGGGGGTGGGGGGGGTGGGGGGGGGTGGCGGTGGCCCACCGTGAGTCACCTGTTAGTGTGAACTCAGGTCTGGTCAAAAGCAGCTCATTATGAATAATAAAAGATACTTATCGCTCAGGAAATTCCAAGGGTTTTTGAAGCTCTATGCCAGGAACCAGGGACAAAGACCAGATCTACTTTTAAATGACACTCACCCACCCCACCCCCCACCCCCAGCGGAGACTTGACCTGAGGTTTCTTCACACAACTGCTGGTTCCTACCTGCCTTGGGGGGCAGAAGACAGCTTGACCTTGGACCTCTGAAGGAGAGGCCAGGTGACCTCTTTTCTTTGAAGGGCAGCCTGTTCCTGGGGTCAGATCAGGTTCAGGGGAAAGCATCAGTTCAGGGATGCCTTTGTTCCAGGTAGGGCGAGGCTGCGCAGGGGCGTCAGGTGGCCTCCCTTTGTGCAGGGGCGACTAGAGACGAGCTGGCCTCCAGCTGGGGCCCCTAGGGAGGACCGCCTTCCAGGCTGGGGCACATTTGCAGGCAGCATCCCACATGCACTTCTACCCCCAGAAGCCTCCCTCCCTCCCCCCCACTCCATCCACTCCAGGTTCTCATGCTCTCTCCATCCTGCCCTGCTCCAGGAGAGGGGCTATAAACTTTCAGCCACAGTCCAGTGACTCGTGAGCTTATGGTGTCACTGCTCCCAAAGGGACGTAGTCTCTCTGGGTCAGGTCCAGGGGTACAAGGGTGGTAGAGTGCCTAGAATCCGAGGGGAAGGACCTGAGCTCAAATCCCAGCTCTAGTACTTACGATCCTAGTAGTCTTGGGCATGGCTTGCCTCTCTTTACCTCAGTTTCCCCATCTATAAAATGGGGATAATAATTCCACACCCCCCCTCCCCGTAGCTTTAATAAAAGAACTAAGTGAGATCATGGAATCTAATCACCTGGGGTTAAGGCTCGAGGCAAACTAGTCAGGCAGTGTGTGTTAGCTGCTGCTAATAAATAATATTATGTTATATTAACAATTATAATAACACAGCAACAGGATAATAATAGTCACCAATAACAAGAGCAGAGAATTTGGAGCACACGAACGGGGTGGAAGACAGTGTGCCTTGGTGGGGAAAGGGAAGAAGCACCATCTTAAAGGTTCTCCAGAGCCTCTCACAGCTGGGGCCATGTCCACGGGGATGACCCCGTGGCTCCCCAGCCTTCTTCCCTCAGCACCTTTGGCCAGACTCCCAATTTCCCGGGCTCCAGCCCAGGCACTTGGGGCCTGAGTGGGAGAGGCTTAGGGCCCAGGGTGGGGACGACAATGAGGAGAGCATTCATGCTGGGGTGTGAGTTCAAAATCAACATGACTCCCTGTGCCCTAGAGCTTTTCTAAGTGTGGGTGCAGGGCCACTGCCCTTATCAGAATCACCTGATTCTGGGCCCCAGTGCTGGGGCACGGGAACCCACATGTGTAACACTCCCACCGAATCTGCATCTACAACACAGAATTCTTTGGGAAGCATCGATTTAGTCGGATCCCCTCTGTGGACGTACGAGAAATGGAGACTCGGGAGCCAGGGGACCCGGGCCAGGTAACACTTGGCTCTGAGGGCAGAATCCCCAGTTCTGTAAGGGGTGCTTGGCTCCCCCAGCCTGCCTCCTTGTTTCTGGAACATTCTGGATGACTTCCATCCCACTGTTGTCCTCCTGACCATCACCCAAATCTTTGCTTCATGGAGCTCCCCCACTTCTTCCGTTGCAGACGTTCCTGGTCCGTCGGGACAGCAGCTTGAAGCACCTGGTGCTCTGTGTCCACTTCCCTTCCCTGAAAGAGGGCTCGTCTGAGGTGCTCGAATACACCGTTAAAGAAGAAAAATCGAGTAAGTACCTGTCTTCCTGTGCTGGCCCCGACCACCCAGCAAGACAGCAGAAGATGCTACCCACATAACCACAGACCCCCACCACCTGCCCCCCAGCAGGCCAGAGGGCTTTAAAATTAGAAGAAGGGGGAAGCTTTCAGGCCCGGAAGTTATGTGGCCCGGTTTGTTGTGGACTCAGTTATTGGCTCAAGTCAGCACGCCGTTCCGTGCACGCGTGTCACGGCATGGTGGCTTTGCTTCCTCGTGCACTTTCTTCATCTCAGCTCCGGCTGGAGAAAAGGAAGAAAAGGAGAGGAACTGTCTGGGCCCTGGTCCTAGAGACAGTGCAGCACACGCGCAAACCAGGATTTCAGACGAGTCACTCAGCCGCCCTACGCCTGTCTTCTCATCCGTCAAATGCACATGATAGTCACTGTCTTGCCTGAGTCCCAGGGCCTCTATGAGGGCCCAGGGGGCACACACTTTGGAAGCCAGAAATCCCATGTGTGCACCGGGCTGCCACGAGCAGGCCTGGGCCCCCGTGGGAAGATGTTTTGGAGGCCTTTGATCAGGGGCAGGTTTGTATGGATACACAGTGAAAGGGTCCAGGCCTCTTATGGGTGTTTAAGTATGAAGCTCTAAAAGCCTAAAAGTTAGAAGAATCTCTAGAACATTCCAGGCACCAGCTTAGGTCCTCTTATAAATCCATGTGGCTGTGGGAACCTTTTTACCTTTAGTTAGAAGCAGAGTGAAAAGAGTTAAAGAAGACAATAAAATACACATTAGGTATCTCGTAAATATTATATAGCCATATAACATACATATAATAAATACTTTAGAGATGTTTGTTAAATATTTTGGATTAGTTGTTTCTCAAGAAGCACTTGGCCGAGCCCCGGGAGGATACACAGTTGAGTAAGCCCCGGCCTCAAGGATCTCCCAGTCTAGCGGGGGTGGGGAATGTGATGGGGTGGAAGAGACATGGATGTCACTACTTGCTGTGTGGTGTGACAAGTGTGACTACAGAAGGACCCCTGGCTCAGGGACATGGGATGCCAACCACCGTGGGAAGGATTCCAGGAGGGCCTCAAAGAGGAGAGAATGCAGGCTGGGTCCCGCAGGGTGACCAGTGGGTGTTTGTTCAGTGAAAAGTGAATCTTCCAGCTCCAGAGGTGGATGAGAAAGTGAAAGCAGAAACAAGTTACTTTTCTTGCTATAAGGGGGCCTTTTCCATAGAGACCCGGATTCAATGTGTGTTCAGCACAGGGTTATTGAGTGTCTCCTCTATGTCAGGAGCTGCTCTACCGTTGGGGACACAGCAGGGGGTGAAACACAGCCCCTGCCCCTCTGAGCCCACATTCAGGTGGAAGGAGGAGACAGTAAACAAGTAACCATACAGGGTGACTTTGAGCTGAAGAGTCATGCTGTGCAAAACATGGAAGTGGGAAGATTAGCTAGTTGCCACAATAACAAAAAGTGTCATGACTTAAGCCCAGAAGAGCCTCGTGTGCTGCTCCTGGGCAAGATTCCTCATCAGTAGGGAGGACTCTTTCAGGAACCCCCTGACAAAGGCTCTGCGGCTAGGGCAGGTGGACTCCCTAGTTCCTAGGGTGGACTCCAGCCAACAGGAAGTGGGAAGCTTGTGGGCGGGTCTTAACCGAGGTCTTGTCCAGGAAGTAGGTGTGTCACCTAGGCTTGTATTCCATTGGCTAGAACTCGGTCATATGATCACACCCAGCTGCAAGGGATTCTGGGAAATGTGATCCAGGCTTGTGTGCACAAGGAGAGGGTTTGGATCCTGGTGAACTGTTAGGAGTCTGTAAGGGGTAGAGTGTGTGGGGTTGTTACTTTAGCCAGCAAATCCCAGTGACCCTTGTCCTGCAGTGTCCTGCAGGGAAGAAAGTATAAGGATCTCAAAGAGGAAGAAGGGTCATAGTTTTCCCAAACCAATACACAGCACCCTCTAATGACTGCAGAGGGGTGAGGTTGTTGGGGATACCTACTGCTCTCCAAGAACGTGGGCCTTTTCTCAGACGTTCTCAGCAGCTGCCTGAGGGTGTACAGACCCCCAGGCATAAGTTTGGCCATCAGCCGGGTTCAAAGACCTGCCACCCAGACCCTAGTTACCTACAGTCCTTTTAGAAACCCAAGGGCCAGTCATGCCCTTGAATTTCAACCCTAGCCTCGCATCTAGCTGAAAGTGGGCAGTGGTGATGTGCTGCACGCATCCACAGGTGTTCTAGAAGTGCAAGGAGGGAGCTTCATTCAAGGGCAGGCTGGTAGGGGAGGCTTCTCAGAGAAGGGAACCAAGCTGGACTGACAGAATGTCTGGAAGATGCACTTTTCTCCTTTCCCTGCTCTTCTTTCCCACCTCCCTGCCCTAGACTCCAGGGTAATCACTTCTAGGTCTTTCCAACCCAAATACATCCCCTGGCCTTTTGGGACTTGGTGAGGAAGGATGTGCAGGTCCTATCCAGTGGAACCAGAATTCCCTGTTTGGTGGCAGTGTCTCATTTCCAATTAGGAGCCCAGGAGACAAACCAGGGCACCCGGTCATAGAGGCAGGTTACATCCTGGTGCATATCTTCCTCCTGGAACCATGTGGTAGAATCTCATTTCCCACTTTTTTTTTTCAATTCCCACTTTTAAATATTTGTTTGTTCGTTTATATTTTAAAGATTTCTATTTATTTATTTGAGAGAGAGAGCACAAGCTGGGTGAGGGGCAGAAGGAGAGAAGCAGGCTCCCCGCTGAGCAGAGAGCCCGATGCAGGATGCGATCCCAGGACCCTGAGATAATGACCTGAGCCGAAGGCAGACACTTAACCCGCTGAGCCACCCAGGCGCCCCTCCCAGTTTTCAACTTTTTAAACATTTCAGTGCTCAACTTGCTGAAAAGACCATCAAAACAAACCAAAACAGCATTCCTTCATGGAGTGTAACTCTTCTAATCATGATTCATATCCATTCACTGTGACTACCAGATGCCATCTATAAGTTTGTATGTATCTTTATATTATTCCACTGCTCCCCAGCCTCAGACCCCTGAACCCAGACAACATCAAGAAAGTACCGGGTAATACGTTTCTTTGCCTCAGTGATTCACTACTCTGACCTTTTTATTCTCTCTTCCTCATTCCGTACCTGCCTCCTTAACATGGTGACTGAGCACAGACTGTGGAAGCCACATGGCCTGTGTTCAAAGCCCAGATCTGCCTTTTCCTACCTCTCCAGGCCTTGCTTAACTTCTCCAGGACTCTGTAATAGGGAGAATAATGGTGTCTCTCCCTTAGGGTGCTTGAAGGGGTTAGTGTGTCTAAAATACGTAGGACAGGGATGCCTGCGTGGCTCAGTCAGTGAAGTGTCTGCCTTCAGGTCAGGTCATGATCCCAGGATCCTGGAATGAGCCCCGTGTCAGGCTCCCTACTCAGTTGGGAGTCTGCTTGTCCTTTTCCTTCGGCTGCCACCCCCTGCTCATGCCTTTGCTCTCACTCTCTGTCTCTCTCGATCTCAAAAAAATAAATAAAATCTTTTTTAAAAAAGTAAAGTACTTAGGACAGTACCTGGAGCACAATGGAGGGTTATAATCCTGTTTGTTTATTATTATTACTATTATTTTTATTATAACTATTATTAATCCTTCTGCAAGATGAAGCCAAAGGGAAGAGTGGAATGAGCCCACACAGAGGGTTCCGGACTCTGGGTAAATCCCGTCCGCTGTGTGCACCCGATTTGTAATCCCTTATGGGAGGAGGGAGCCGCCAGCCTTCCGAGTCCCCCTGTGGCTGTGGTGGCCACAGTGGGGTCAGCCTGAGAGGAAGTGGGCAAGGGGAAGGGCCAGGCCTGGAAGTGGGGCCTTTCTTTGGGATTCCCCACACGCTCAGGCGAAGGAGGGAGACGAGGGGATCCCCCACGGGTGGTCAGCCTCATCTGCAGCCCCGCTCTGTTTGCTTTCAGCAAGAACGGCTCTTTTCAGCCGCCTCTGTGCTTCTGTGTGCTTGGATGGTCCTCTGGTTCCTTGTTAAGAGTTTCAAAACACCAGATCGCTAGATGGGGCTAGTGGTGTTGTGGGGACCCAAAGCCCTGAACTGCAGGGCTGTCCTCTGTTCAAACTGGGGACTGCAGGGCGGGACAGCTACCCCTTTGAATGAGTGTCACCGGCTGCTATGTTGTCCGCCCTCCTCTTGCTGCACGGAGGGGAGAAGAAGGGCTTGCAGGGTCTGGGTAGCCACTTAGCTTCACAGGGACCCGAAGAGGCCCTGGGGCAGGGGACCCAGGGGACAAAGGAGCAGGACACAGGATGGATGGAGTCTAGGCCAGCTGCCCTTTTATGGCCAAAGTTAACTACCCAGCACAGGGACGCAAGCTACTTTTTCATTCATCTGCACCCTTGAAGATGGTGACATTGACATATTCACGTTGTGGGGTTTATTCCTGCTGGCTGCTAAAAAAGGAGAGAAAGAAAACCAGTTGTCCCCATCTTCAGAAGGGGAACCATCAGACAGTGATGCCCGGTGTGGTCTGGCCCCTACGGAAAGCAGCGCCTGGCTCTCGGCCCCACCGTCCTCCCTGCCTACTCCTTACCACCCCGGCTGACCCCCTGGCTTTAGAAAGGCCAGCTTGCCGAGCTCAGTTAGGCTTTCTTGTTGCCCTGAGCACCTCCCCTAGTCTGAGGTCTGTGGTTTTAGGCTAAGCAGTCAAAGCTAATAGACCCACTTGTGATTAGGAATAGAGCCCACCTTGTGGGTCAGTGTGGCGGATGCCATGCTGATTGGCCCTGGTGGTTCTCACCACTGGCCTGGAGGAGCTTTTACGCCAAGGAGGAAAGACGTTCTAGATGAGTTCTCCTGGGCAGTGGAGATCTGTGTGGATGGGCAGGTCACAGCGCCATCCAGAATGCCTTTGAGGTCCACACATGGGTTCGCATTGCTGCTGCTGGGTCTGACCCTTTCTTCTTGACCATTATCCTAGGAAGAGGCTTAGCCTGTATTTGGACCACAGCTTATTCATTAAGTCTGTAAAGAGGTAAGGCGCAGTTATTACTAATCTCGAGGTCGGAGTGGACAGGGCAAGCTGTTGCTATTTTATTAGGGAGGCAGTGCTGGGTTTGGGTGGGTCTTAACACGCTGGTCAAAGCAGACCTCTTTTGAGAGCATGTGCTTTGTCTGGGAGGGCAGAGAGTTCTACAGCGTTCTTCTGTCTCTGTCACCTTGTGACATCAGGCAAGCGACTTATCTGCGTGTCAGTTTCTTTGTGTGCAAGGTGGGACCATCTGCGGCACCGCTGTTGGAAGAAAGAGAAGCGAATATGTGCGGGGACGGGACAATGTTGCCTGGCGCGGGGGAAGCCACTCAGCAGCATCGTGACTGTGTTATCATGATTGAGCATAAGAAATATATGTTTGGGGCCGCCTGGGTGGCTCAGTGGGTTAAAGCCTCTGCCTTCAGCTCAGGTCATGATCTCAGGGTCCTGGGATCGAGCCCCACATGGGGCTCTCTGCTCAGCAGGGAGCCTGCTTCCCTTCCTCTCTCTCTGCCTGCCTCTCTCCTTACTTGTGATCTCTGTCAGTCAAATAAATAAATTAAAAAAAAAAAGAAATATATGTTTGGTTTCCATTCCAGTTGTGGGTGCAGAGCTCCCCAAATCCTTGGAATGTCCTACCCGTTAGGAGCAGTAAAGGTGTCTTAATAACTCATAACAAGCCCTTTTTCAACCACACCAGTGTTTGTGGGGTGAGGGCTGGTTGCCAGGGGAACCAACCACACAATGGGAGGTTTGGACCTTTTGGCCCCACACCCTGGCCTCCAGGGAGCAGGGAGGGGCTGGAGGGGGACTCAGTCACCAAGGCTGATGATGTCATCAGTCATACCCACGTGCTGAAGCCTCCACGAAAACCCAAAGACGGGGTCCAGAGAACTTTTGGGTTGGTAAGCATGTCGAGGTTGAGGGAGGGTGGGGTGCTCACAGAGGGTGGGGAAGCTCCCCCACCTCCTTCCACATCCCCTGCCCCGGGCAACCCCTTCCATCCGGCTGTTCCTGACTTACATCATTTTATAAGGAACTGGTGATCTGGTAAGGTAAGGCATTTCTCTGGATGCTGTGAATTGCTCTAGAAAACTAATTGAGGCCAAGAAGGGAGTCATCGGAACACCCCATCTCTCCGTGTCCGGTGGCCGGGACAGGTGATCACCGGAGCTACAGTTGACATCCACAGGGGCAGGGCAGGAGGCGCACCTGGGTGGACCAAGCCCTTAAGTCATGGGATCTGACACTACCTCCAGGTGGACAGTGCCAGGATGGAGGTGAATTGTAGGTCACCCAGCTAGTGGAGGAGAATTGCTTGGTGTTGTGGGGAGAAAAGACACATTGGGACCAACCTCAAAATTGGAATAACTTCCTAACACCATCGTGTTGCCTCCTGGACAGAATGGGGCTGTTTCTGGGGAAAAGCTATCACCGCATCGCTGAGGAAGAAGCACTCGGGGATGACCAGCAGTTATAATTCGCTATGGGGATTGAGTAACACCAACTTAATCCACAGAACCATTGTTTTCTGCAATGCCTTGCCCCCGCTCCCGGAGAACTCCACTAACAAGCTGATTCATCTTGTTGAGCAGTGGTTGTTGCCCAGGGAGGTTTGAGCTACGAGCTAACCACAGTTTGTTTCTTTCTGGTTTCAGTCATTCCCTTTTTGGCCTCCAGAGTTGGGGTTGGCCCAGGGGAAAAAAAAAATACACCATCGGATAATTTAACTCCGAGAACTTTATTGTAAAACTCTGGTGAATTTCATTTCTTTTCTTTTCTCTTTTCTTTCTTTTTCTTACTTTCTTTCTATGCATTTTTTAAAAATTTAATTCCAGTATAGTCCACATACGGTGTTATATTAGCTTCAGTGTACAATATGGTGATTCAGCAATTCTGTGCATGACTTCTCATCACGGCAACTGGGCTCCTCGTCCCCTCCCCCACCCCAGTGTATTTTGAATCATGGTGGTACGTGTGGTTTTTAGCCTCCCTTTATTTATTTAAACAGTTTATTATGAGCTTTCTCTGAGTTATTAAACATTTTTATAACATTGCAACCAACTGAATATGTGCCTAATGGTCCCGAAGGAAGACGCTTACGATGGGCTCTGTGAGACATGGCCCCTGACGTTGGATCCGTAAGGGCAGGCAGACAGACAAACACACACCCCTCACCAGGAGTGCAGGCCAGACCGTCATAAGTGCTAAATGTTAAGTGTGTACTTTGGGGGCAGCAGAGTGGATGACTTTTGACGGAAGGAGGTCATCCAGGCCGTGGAGGTGGGGAAATCACTGAGAACGAGAAACTGGAGACAAGGCCTGTTCAGCAGAAGCCATAGCCCACGTCGGGCTCAGGGGCAGGAAGGAGGATCGGGAAAGGGGGAGCTGTGTTGGGGGTGAGGCGGTGGGAAGCGAGATCAAAGATGAGGCTGGGAAGGTGGGATTCAGCCGGGTCACCAAGGACCTTGACAGCCACCCCCAGGAGTCAGGGACCTCGTTTGCAGTGTCCAGGGAAGGCCTGAACAGACTTGGAGCGGGAGGTGCGTGGACGAGGCTGGTGCCTTTGAAGGGAGCGTGTGGGTGAGGGATGGGACCCTGCACCCTCCCAGGAACAGCACAGAGCAGGAGAAGGAAGGGCATGAGAGACCTACCTGAGGGAAGGACCTCGTTGGTGGTGGGGGATCTGGGACAGGCCAGCGAGGCCAAGGAAAGGGGAAGCGGGGAGGCCTTTCCAGTAGGTGACGCTTCCTGGGGAGCTGGGGTGCTGTACCCCTTCTCTGGGACGCGGGAACCCAGGGACTGCCAGGAGTTTGTTTTGCCCTGAGCAAGTGGGACACAGGGGGAAGTTTTACAGAGATGGAAGAAAGATCTAGAACACAGGGCATTGGGGGTAGGAGAAGGGGAAGAGGAGGGAAATGGGTTTGTGGGGGTGAGGGTTTCATGCCAGCATCAGGCCTGAGCGGGTGGCCTGTGTGTACAGGGAGCCTCACTTGCAACCACAAATGGAGTGAATTATGCCTCCATTCCAACAGTGAAAATTGTTACGAGGAACAGACAAAACATATATGAACATACCTGATGCCAGGCAGGAAGGCAAGAGGGACCCTCCACCCACCCACCCACCCACCCACTCGTGTGTATGAAGCTACCGTCTATGGAGGGTCATCCTAAGACCAGATTCTGCTCTTTTTCTTTTTAAGATTTTATTTATTTGAGAGACAGAGTAAGCGAGAGAGAGAGCACAAGCAGGGGGAGAGGGAGAGTTAGAAGTAGGGAGCCCGATGCAGGGCTCGCTCCCAGGACCCTGGGATCATGACCTGAGCCAAAGGCAGCCACTTCCCCGGTTGAGCCACCCAGGAACCCCAGATTCTGCTCTTAAAAGGATCACTGGGGAAGCAGAGCAGGTTGGGGCAAGAGTGGAAGAAACAAAGCGAAGTACTTTTGCAAGTGCTCCGTGGCTCTCCTGGTCACCCTGGATGGAGGCTTGGCTTGCTCTGGGAGATTTAGCCCACATTCAGGACCTCTAAGGAGATGTTCTTACAGGCTTTGGGGTTTTCTCCTGAAAGAGAAAGCCAGTCGCTACCTCTGAATACCTCTGGAGCCCCTCCCAGATTTGCTTTGCTCTGAAAGTTTCCAGGCGGCTTCACCCCTAGGAAGAAGGAGTGGCTGGCTAGAGGGCCAGGGTGAGCTTGTGCCAAGCCACGGGTAGGTGTCATTGAACTGGGTTCAAATCTGGCTCTGCCAGTAACTGGCTGTGTGACCTTAGGCAAGTCACTCAGCATCTCTGGGACTCCTAAGAGAAGGGACCCCTGACCTCACCTGGCCAGAGATGGATACAAACTGCCTTGGAAGGGCAGAGCCCCACACAGAGAGAAGGTGCTGTTCTTTGTTTGCCTGACCCCAGACGTCCTGAGCTCCTGGATTATAAAGCCTGGCCACGGGCTGAGAAAGATGCGTGCCACTCAGTGTCCAAGCAGCCGGGCTGGCCTCTTGGAAGGCCACGTTATTACGCCTGTGCCACCAACTTCTTCTTTCTACCCAGACTATTTAAGGAAGAAGTCAGAGGTGGGACCTTCTGGAAAGTTCTGTAGAAGTGGACTGGTGTCTTCTGAGGCTCTTTGTGTCCATCTCCCTTTATCTGTCGAGAATCAATGAATAATAGTTTACACTGCTTTTACCAGCAGTCCTGATCCTATGGCATATGTTTTGTTGTGCTTATCGCTTGTCTTGGTCTTGGTTTTCACAGTGGAAATTTTTAAGGAACTTGCCTCAGCACAACTTCCCCTGCTGGAATGTTCTTGAATGTAGTCATTGTTCCCTGTGCAAGACTGCCCTGAGCAGCCCCCAGGTGAGACCCAGTTCCCCAGTAATGAGGCCCTACCCAGGAAATCTCATACAGCCGTCAGCCCCCAGTTATTAGGGATGCCGTGTGCCAGGCACTGTACCAGACTCACTGTGTGCCAGACACTGCATCAGCTTTCACAGAAGTTGTTCCTCTCAGGGGGCTCCTGGGTGGCACAGTCGGCTAAGCCTTTGATTCTTGGCATCGTGGTCTCAGGATCCTGGGATCGAGCCCTATGATGGGCTCCGTGTTCAGCATGGAGTCTGCTTGAGATTCTCTCTCTATGCCTGTGGCTCTCCATGTCAGGGGAAGTTGGAGGAGCGGGAGGGAGAGCAGACAGTCATCAAGTATACTTAGGAACTTTGGAATGACCCTTCAAATTTGAGGCCTGAGCTAAAATTTTATCCAAAGACTTCATGTTCATTGCACAGACCCAGAGCTGGACAGAAAGGGAGCAGCCAGGGAGTAGGGGGCTTCGACAAGGGCAGGTGTGCTGAGAACGGGTCCCTCTCATCCGTGGATCACCCGAGTCCCAGGTCTTTTGATGGTTTTGCCTCCTCAGGACCATCTGAGAGTGGCTTTATCTCAAAGCTGTGGCTCTGGTGACACGCGGGAGCCAGCTCATTCCAGCCCGGGAGACGGGAGCGTGCACGTCTCATCGCAACTCAGTGCTTGAAACTAGGGTGGTGGGAGCTCTTACATTACCATTTACATGGTAAATGCGGTGAAACTGAGGTTTCTTTCCCTGGGCGGGGGCTGGTCATTACGTGTTCACCAGCATGCTGTGGCTCAGTTTCCAAAACTGTAAAATGGGGATTCCAGTGCCTCCCTTACAGAACCGGGAGCTGACGTATATGCACGTGTTTTGCAAACTAAAGTGTGATGTGCGTGCCTGTGGATATAAAATGTGTATTTACGGGTAATCAGTTGTAGTGTTTACATGAAGAGCTGTATCTTTTCTTAAAAAGGTGGGTGCGTGTGTGTGTTGGATGTCTGCAGAAAGAGGAAATGCATCGGGGTTGACACTGACGGATTCCCAGAGAAACCACATGGATAGTGTGAGACCGTCAGCTGGTTACAGGATAACCTTTGAGATTGTGAGGTACTTCCTGCTGGGAGCTGGAGAGTTTCCTTCTAATAGGTGTCAGGGTCCCAAGGACCAAAGTCCCGTCGGTCATTGAGAAGACATAGTTGGGCATTTCCCATGGTTTTCTTGGCTGTAGTAGAAAGAGCCGTCAGACAGGCAGACCTGGATTTGAAGCCCATCACTCACCATCTGGTTGAACTTGGACAGGCTCCTGAACCCATGTGAGCTCCGTTCCCTCATCTGTAACATGCGGGTTAAGGGGGCACCCGGGAGAGAGGCCGGTGGGCTCGGTAGCTATGCCCTCAGTTGGTGTTGGTTCTGCTCTCTCGTGCTCCCTCACAATTTCATTTTCACGGTGCGATCTTGGGACTCCAGGTGACCCCTGGTGTGCAGAATGTGGTTCAGCAACTGGGACAAGAAACTCACTCTATGCCATCCAACCTAGAATGTTCTCCCTGCGTCTCTTCCTCTACTAAAGAGTGAGGATACAAAATACTTACTGAGAACTTGCTGGGTACAGGGAGAGACTAAGGACAGAAGACACTGGTAGAAATCACTTGTGGAGCTTTTTATATGAATTAACTCATTTAATCTGCAGATCAGCCCAAGGATAGAAACACTATCCTGCGGCAGATTCAAGATGGCGGTACTTTCTTTGACCCTCTTCCCATCAAGGGCTATAGCGCCTCCCCTTGAATCTGGGTTGGCCCGGCACTGCTTTGGCCAATGGAGTCAGGCAGGAGGGACACTCTGCCAGTTCCATGTGTAGCTTTTAAGAGAACTGGCAGCTTCTGCTTGGCCTCTGGGAATCCTGGATTGCCATGTAAGAAATCTGATGACCCTGAGACCACCATACTGGAGAGACCACCTGGAGAGACCTCCTGGAGACCATATGGAGAGAGAGCGAGGCCAGAGAGGGCCCAGCTGAGCTCAGCCTTCAGCTTCTCCTACCAAGGCACTGGGCCTGAGTGAAGGATCCTCTGGACCAGGACAGTCCCTAGGTGCCACCAAGTGACCTGGTCAGTGCCTCGAGAAGCAAAAAATCTCCCAGCTGATTTCTGCCCAAATTCCTGACCCATGAAACCATGAGCTACACAAAGAGTGTTGCTTTAAGCCACAGAATTTGCAAGCAGTTTGTTATACAACAATAGATAACCAGGACAGGTATAATCTTTATTTTACAGATGAAGAAACTGAGGCATAGAGAGGCTACGTGGCTTGCTTGAGGTCATGCATCAGTAACTGGTGGGTCTGGGATTTAAACCCAGCAGCTTGGCCCCCTAGCATGTGTTCGTCACACTAGGCTGTACTGCTCTTGAGTTGAACACATGTTCTGCTCTCAGGGAAACTTCTGTCTACTTCGGTGTGCAAAAACCACACACACTACATAAGCAGAGAATTACATATGGCGTGCACTTAGGCATCTACTCCGTTTAAGGACACAGCGCCGTAGGGATACACAGATGATGATATTAAGAAGATATTGGGCTTTTACTGCAATCGGGGAAACTTCCCGACTTCACTCACCTGGAGGGTGAGTGAGACCCCAGGGGGATGCCTCTGAGGAGTGAGGACATGTGAGCGAGTCCTGTTGGGAGAGAGAGGAAGAGCCCGGGAGGCAGCAAGACAGCATGAGCAAGGACATGGAGTCGCAGAGCGCAGGGCAGCATGCACCCAGGTCTCGATGCTCGGCCTTTATCTAGAAGGCCCTGGGGAAGAACCCCTGACAGAAGGACATTAAAAATGGGGGGTGGGAGTGGGGGACATGATCTCATGTGCCTTTTAAACAGAAGCCCCTGGGTTTGGCCAGCTGGCTGGCTCAGTGGGTGGAGCATGTGACTCTTGATCTTGGGGTTGTAGGTTCAAGCCCCACAGTGGGTATAGAGATTACCTAAAAATAAAATCGATCAATAGAGAGACAGATGCCCCTCACTGCTGGGGGGGGCCGGCATGCAGAGGCTGGAGTGCAGGGTAGACCCCCCCCCAGGATGCAGACCAGAGGGGACTTGGCAGTGATGCTGGGGCAACATGGTGGGGCCAGATGTGGGAGGAGGAGGCATACTCCCGAGATACTCAGGAGGAGGACTGACAGCACAGGTTGGCAGAAATGGCTGAGAAGGAAGAGGGGCCAGTAGGCGCCTGGTGTCAGGGACCTGTGGCTTCGTCACCCTAGGTCGAGGGGAAGAATGATTGGCGGGAGTGACAGCAAGGGACGGGGGAGCCACGGTGCCTGGGAGAAAGAAGCCCATCGCCATCACCCCAGTGCCTGGCACATAGTCAATGCTCAGCAAATATTTGCTGAACGAAAATTGAATAAACCCATGGCTCCAGGGCTCAGGAGGGAGGGCAGAGCCCCAGAGCTTTGAGAGTGTCTGGAGCATGAGATGCTAACTCTCCAGGGTCCCTCTGGGATGGTCACATCCTTTGGGGTCAAGATACCTGTTTCCATCTCTGTTCTTACTGGGCTGTGGAATTGCCCTCTGGTAACTAAGGGGAAATCTGAATGAGATGTCGGGCTGGACGAACTGCCAGAGAATTTGGAGCCCCAATCCCTGGGAGGTCACAGGAACCTCCCTGTGTCAGTGGAGACTCTTCTCTGTGCAGCAGCAGTGAGCGTGTCCCCTTTCCTGACCAGGAGCATTTATGGCGATTCAGGAAGGCACGCGGCCCGATGTGTGTGTGTGTGGGAGGGGGGGGTCCTGGGGTCTATAAATACCACCCCCCCCACATTCAGAACCAGTGAGGAGCTAGAGAGAACACCCACTTGCCCACTGATGGGCTGATTTGGGGGTGCAGTTTGACCTACACCCACAATCCAGTGCCCTATCGCCCCCACTGAATTTGCTCCCTAGAACTGTAGGCCTCCCCCTGTCGAGGGCTGAGCCTGCCCCAGGATGCTGCCACCAGGGGCGGCAGAGAAGAAAGCGGCATCCCGATCCGGAGCCCTGGGCTGGGTGTTTGCCAGCTGGTGTTCCAGCAGCATCTGGAAGCCAGTGAAACGTCAGTTGCCCTGAAACTGCTCCCTAGTTCTTGATTCCGTGCCCCAGTTCGTGGTGCTGCGGGTGAAGGGGATGGGGGAAGATTCCTATGATTCAGAGTCCCGGGGGGCACTCCTGTCTTCCAGTCTGTTCCACCGCGAGCTCGGATGTTGGGCCCCTGGCAGCTCGCTAGGTGTGGGCATCCTGCCGGTTGTTCCGGGAGCATGCACTGCCTCTTCCTCTACAGCCAGATTTCTGAAATTCGGTACACTTGACATTTGGAGCTGGATCATTCTTTGCCCCAGGGGTGGGGAGGTGGGGGTGGGGGGACTGTCCCATGTACTCTCGGAGGTTTAACTGCATCTCTGACCACCCCCCATGTCAGAAGTACCACCTCCCCAGCCCCCCGGATGTGACAACCTAAGATGCCTCCCCACATTGCCAGAAGTGCCCTGGGGGACAGATTGACTCCCGATTGAGAACACTGCTTCAGGCTCTGGCTTCCCCTGCAACAGCCTTGAGCCACACATGACTGTGGAACATGTAAGAGGTGGCGAGTTGGAATTGAGATGGGCTCTCAGTTCAAATTCACACAAGATTTTAGAGAACACCTGGGTGGCTCAGTATGATAAGCGTTTGCCTTTGGCTCAGGTCACGATCCCAGGGTGGGGAGCCTGCTTCTCCCTCTCTGCTCCCCCTGCTTGTGCACTCTTGAAAATAAAAAATAATAAGAATAATAAAAATAAATTCATGCAAGATTTTGCATAGTATGAAGAAATGTGAACTATCCACTGATAATTTTTTATATGTATGATTTGTCGAACTGGTAATATTTTAGATATTTTGTGTTGAATAGAATATAGTATTAGGATTCATGTGACCTGATTCTGTTCACCGTTTCTGCTGTGACTGTGGAAACTTGAGAATTGTGCATGTAGTTTGCATTCTGTTTCTCCAAGACAGTGGGGTCTGGAGAACCAACAGGAGTGTGCTCCCCAAGGAGGACTACAGAGTCAGTCCTGGTTTCACTTCCTAGCTCTGTGACCTCTGGCAAGCCACTGAACCTCTCTGGGCCTCCCCCTGCTTTCGTAAGTGGTGGTCACTTTTCTTTTGGACCTCAGATAAAGATTTGCAAACTCAGGGGTAAGATCCTGAAGTTGAACCCGGGTTGTTTTCTGAGCTGGGTTGTTTCTTGATGGGTCCTTCTCTGGAACTCAGGGCTGTTCTCGCCAGCAGGGCAGTGCCGTGGGCCGCCTCCTTTTCTTCCTTCAGCCCAGCAGAGCAAAGCATTTCTTCTTGACGGGGACCACCAAAGACACCTCCTGGCCCCTGAGTGTGAGCTGAGAAGCAGGCAGATGGCTTGCCCAGACTTCCAGCTCATTCTCTGTGGGTAACGAGACCCCCTGCTGGCGGACAGCCTGCCTCTGCTCGCTCTCCCCCACCCCTTCCCACCCCTTCTCCCCAAACACCTCCCGGTCTGCTTGGTCTGCTTACTCTTTGGTCTCCCCTGACAATTGGCAGTTCACTCCTCTGTCTAATGGGTCCCCTTCTGTTCTGGCATCTGAACCTTTACCTAGTTCCCAGGCAAAGTCCCATCTGCGTTGTGACAGTTGGTTCCGTATTCCTTTCCCAGACTTAAAGCCTCATCCACACGTTGCTAAATATGGAAGAGCACCATCCAGGAAAAGGAATCTTTTATCACAGCTTGGACAGCCCAGTGGCAGCGGCTGCCAATGTGGCTGCCAGCATGGGACTCCAGGGGAGTGCTGTTCACAATGGGGATGCTGAGCCTGCGTGTCATCCGTGTCATCCGGGCAAGGTCCTGGCTCTGGGGTGGTGAGGAGGGAGGACACCTGACTCCCGCTCTCCCGGGAGCTTCGTTCTGGGCTGGAGTCAGGCCTGGGAACACAGCAGGATGTGGCAAAATGTGAACCCAGCGCCACAGCCGCCAGGAGGGCTTCCCCCAGGGTGACATGGGGCCTGCCTAGTGTGACCCATGGGAAGGCGTCTCTGCTAGCTGCAGGGACACATTGAGTGCATTCCAGTAGGAAGGGCTGGGATGCCCTCCCTCCACCGTCTGCCACCTCTCCAAAGCAAAAGGTGCCTCCTATACCAGGTTCCCTGGCTGTAGGCACCTTGTCGTGACTGTGGCCTCTGGGCCACTTTTTTAACCTCTCTGAGCCTCATTTCCTTGCCTCTAAAATGAGGATAATGGAATTCGTCGTGATGATTAGAAATAGAGGCTGGCACACCGTCTGCAACTAATAAATGGTAGATAATACTCTTATTAGTATTGTTGTTATTATTATTGAAACCTTGAAAACAATACCCTTCCATTATTAATCAGGAGGCTCAAAGCCCGTGCTGGGATTTGGGAGAAGGGGGCAGAACGACAGCAATCACAATCAGAACCTAGATTCCAGAGAGCACCACAGTCAAACTCTGAAAAGCACCCAAATTAATCTCTCTCAAAAGATGATGACATAATTTCTCTGTACCTCAGTTTCCCCATCTGTGCAGTGAGGGAGTTTGGACTGGAGTTGCCCCTAAGGGCCTTTCCATTCTGGCTTTCCGTGGTTCCCCATCCACTAGGAGGAACATTTGGGTGTGGTCAGGTCTCTAGTCTGAGCCAATCTGGGGTGTGGTGTAGAACTCAGTAAAAAGGACGTTGTGGTATTTTATTCATCTTAAAATTCTTAAGATGAAATCAAGAGGAAATTGCTCCTTATGCCAACCGCAACCAGCAAAGATGGCCATGACTTATAACCAGGGCTGCCGTGGACAGTTGTATAGCTTGTGCACTGCCCAGAAGTGCTTCGTTGGTGATTTAAATGGGGGTTGAAATCTAGCTGGTGTTCTGCTTGTCACGTTGTGCAGTTTAGTGCAGGGCTGTAGCCACTTAAAAGAGGAGGCACCTCCCTGCTCCCTTGTGAGATCCTATAGGGGGGCATTAGGAGCATTTGGAAGCAGCCCCCTGCTTGGCCCCTGACTGTGGCTGGCAGGTCCTCTCTGTTCTTTTCCCTGTCAGCCTCCCTGCAGCTCATACCCTCCCCTTAGAGACCTGTGGTTGATGGAGGAGATGTGGTGGAGACAGTTAAGAGAGGATGAGTTTACACTGAAAAACCTTGGAGCTCAGGGGGCTGGGGGGTTTTACAGAGGGCGGCTCGGGCAGGCTGGTAAATAGTGCAGGGGCTCCAGGCCAGCCGATGAGCCACAGGCCAAGGTGTCCACCCTGGACCATCTGTGCCGGGCAAGGAGAGAGAAAGGGATCTGTCTCCAGCACATTTTCAAACTGTCTTCCTCTCCCAGGTCCCTGCCCTCCCTCCACAGACCTTCAGACCCTATGCTGTCTGTGGTACAGGGGCTGCCATTCCTCACTCAGGATCTGGGCGGGGCGCCAGCCTCTGCACAAGGAGCCAGAGGGCCAAGGAGGGCCTCAGCTACTCTCATGCTCACTTGGCAGTTAGAGAAAGCAAGTCTCTGAGAAGGAGGGCTTTGGGCTCTGGGCATGTGGCCGCTGGAACCAGGAGCCCGTGCCTGGCCAGTATGGTCCACGTTTAGGCTTTGCCTGGAGCAGGGCCGAAAGTTTGCACCACTCTGTGCTCCAGTCCTTGTACGGTCAGGCAGAAGGGCTGCCTAGAGGACACGGGAGATCTGCTGTCCAGCGGGAGATTGTCTGCACTCTGTTCTGGCAGCTTCTCCTTCTGCTGGAGCCAGCCATTCCAGAAGCCCCAGTCTAGCAGCACCCTTCCTTGGCAGGGAGAGGGCTGTTCTCCCATTTCACAGGTGAGGCAGCTGCCCTCTGCAGCGTCATCTGGAAGCAAGGGGATGCCAGAGCTAGGCCTGGAACTTCGGGGTCCCTCTGGACTGAAAAATTGCTGTTTTCCCCCACTTTCAGGCCTGGGAGCAGGGGAGTTCATTTTCATCTACTGCAAAAAAATTGGGCCTTTGGACAGGAAACAGTCCTCTTCCCACCTCAGCCACACAAGGGCCAGGTGGGGGTTCCCATGGCAGCCATACTATGGCTCCCCGGCAGCCAGAAGGCACCTGTGACCTCCCAAGAGGGGAAGGAGCCAAGAGGGACAGGAGGCCTCTGGGCGGGTGGGCCTGGCCACACCTGCCAGGCCTGCTGCTGACTCTCCCTCCTGCTTCCAGCTGGGAACCACTCCCCAGCTTCTTGTCTCTGGGGCTTTTTATTCTCAGGGTCTGCACCTCTGGCCTTTCCAGTTGGGGACCCAGGTTGGCAAGCTAGTGTACCTTTTAGGAAGCGGGATGAGAATCCATTAAGATCCGTCTTCCAGCCATTCTAGGTGATAGGGTTCAGGGAAGGTTGGCTCAGCAGTGTCACATAAAGCATTGGAGGAGGGCCACTTCCTGGATTCCCCCCCTCCCCCCAACAACGGGGAGGGATGGCCTTTTCTCTTCAAGGATGAGCCCTGGGAGAGGTCTGTGACTCTGCCTCTCCTTCCAGCCCATGGTCCTTCCTGCATCCCTCTGGGGACCCTTTCCTCCTGGGGCAGTTCTCATCCATCCAATGCTCATTCTATAAACATGCATACTGAGGCCTTGCTTCATGCAAGATTTTCTCTAAGGTGAAATCAGTTACACCTCTCCCATCCACACCCCCACCAAATTTTAAAGAGAAGGAGCTGATTGTTTGAATCTCTATCCTTCGGCGGATGTCCTAGATAGGTCCTGTGGCCAGACCATTGGCAAATTCCCTGCTTCTACCGGGAGGCTCGCTTTCAATTTCTATATCCATCTGCCCTTTTTATCAAGATGATGAGCACAATAAATATTTGTCGATAAATGAGTACATAATGAAAATATCCCAGCTACAGAGGAACTCTGATTGAGCCCTTCAAAACAAAACAACAAACAACCTGATTGAAAAATGGGCCAAGAACTTAAATAGGTACTTCTCCAAAAAAGTGACACGAAAGGCTACTAAGCACAAAGAGAGAGGCTAGCATCACCCATCATCGCGGAAATGCAGATCAAAAACCACAATGAGATACCGCTTCATCCACACCAGGATGGCTGTAGTCAAAAAGGATTAGCAAAGAGTGGAGAAGTTGGAACCCTCGTATGTTGCAAGCAGAGAGTGAAATGGTGCAGTCACTTAGAAAACAGTTGGCAGTTTCTTAAACATACAGAGTTACTGTATGACCCCAAATTCCACTTCTGAGTCTGTACTCAACAGAAATGAAAATGTATGTCCGCACAAAAACGTGTACACACGTTTGCGGCAGTAGTATTTGTGGTAGCCAAAACATGGAGACAGCCCAAACACCCATCAGTGATAAATGGGTGAACAAAATGTGGTCCATCCAAACAATAGAATTTTATACAGCCATAAAGAAGACTGAAGCATGGACCCATCCTACGACATGGACAAGCCTTGAAAACATTGTGCTAGGTGGAAAAAGCCAGGCACAAGGGACCACACACCGTATCATTCCACTTACATGAAATGTCTAGAACAGGCAAATCCATAAGGACAGAACATAGATTAGTGGTTGCCAGGGGCCACGGGAGAGGGAGGGCTGGAGAGTGATGCTGGTGGGTATAGGGTCTCTTTTCTGGGATAATGAAAATGTTCTAAAATTGATTGTGGTGATGGTTGCACAACTCTTTACGTGCCTCCATGCCCTAAGACCATTGAATTGTGCACTTCAAATTGGCAAATTGGATGGTATGTGAATGATCTCTTAATAAAGCAGTTTAAAAAAACCCTCAACATTAAAACAACAACAACAACAACAACAAAACCTGTCCGGTTAGAAAATGGGCAAAAGGCATGAACAGACATTTCTCCAAAGAGGATATACAGATGGCAAATAATCACATGAAAGGATGTCTCATGTCCTTTCGAAATTCAAATTAAAACAGCCATGAGATCTCATTCTACACCAATCAGAAAGGCTAACATAAAAAATAACAAAAATGCCATGCTGACGAGCATGAGGAAAACTGGGTCCCTCCCACGTTGCTGGGGGGATGTAAAATGGTACAGACACTCAGGAAAATGGTTTGGCAGTTCCTTTGAAACATGATGTTAGACTTTACCATATTCCCAGTGATTGTTCTCTTGGGAAACCTAGAGAAGGGAAGATGTACATTCACATAGAAACTTGTACACAAATGTCTACAGCAGCTTTGTGCATAATAACTAAAAACTAAAAACATAATAAATAAAGCTCCTCAGTGGCTCTGTGCACCTGCCTTCAGCTCAGGTCATGATCTGGGGATCCTGGAATTCAGTCGGGCTCCCTGCTCAGCGGGAGTCTGCTTCTCCCTCTCCTTGTGTCCACACTTATGCACACTCATATGCTTGCTCGCTCTCTCTCTCTCTCTCTGTCAAATAAATAAATAAAATCTTAAAAAAAAAATAACCAAAAACTGGAAACAGAGTGAATGGCCAAGCGAACTGGCCTGCCCGGCCCAAAAAATAGTCCTCAGCAGTGAAAAGGAACAGGCTGTTGGTCCACTCAGCAACTTGGAGGACCCTGGAGGAAATTAGGCTAAGTGGAAAAAGCCAATGTCAATTGAACGGAATTTCTTTAAAGAAAGAAAGAAAGAAAAAAAGATCTACTAGTTTTCTGGTCTTTGTGACTATTTCACCTTGACATTGAGGTTGTAAATGCTAGCAGCCAGCCGGTGTGCAAGGACATGGCATCTCTATGCTGTCCCATTTCAGCGTTGGTGGTGAGTCGTCAGGTAAAAAATTTCCTTTTCCCGAAGCAGAAGCGGTGTCTTGTCATCGTCACCTGGGCCAGGTGTGACCGATGGGGACCCCCTCTCCTGTCTTACCCTTTGGGTGAGAAATGCATTAGATGGGGTCTGGCATGTGCCCACCGAGGCTGTGGCTGAGGATCCCAGAGACCATCCAGCGGGGGGCTTGCTGCTGGCGCTTGTCCAAGGTGACCAGTTGGAACCAGCATCTCTGTTGGGGGGGCTCCCTAGCTGGGCTCCCTCCCACAGCTCCCTTGGGCAGCAGCCAAGGGCAGAGTGCCCACCAGGCATTCCTGAGGCTCTTTCTGAAGCTGGCTTCGCAGAGTAAGGGACGGTGTGGTCCCCTCAGTGTTGGGGGCCATGGGGGCCTTGTAGGCTGTGCCTGGCAGGGCTGTGAGTGGCCTCTGAAGCGGCCTCAGCTGAGAGGACACTGGCAACCAATCAGCTTTAGAGGAAAATTTACAGAGAATTTTAGAAGATTAGAGAAAAATGTAGAGACACTTGACAGTTTCTTTACCTACTGAAATCATAGATGCCTGTTATAAAAATCCCAGAAAAACATACTACAGGCAGTGAAATACAGTCTACTCTTGGTGTACGGGTTTCTTTTTCTTTTTTTTTTTTAAATAATGGCTTTACTGAGAGTTATTTATTAATACATTCAATATCCTACAATTCACCCACTTAGGGTGCTCTGTCCGAAGGATTTTGGTGCCTTCACAGTGGTCCATCCCTCACCATAGGTCCGAGAACATTTGTACTTAATGCTATGAGTTGTACCCATAAGGCGGTTAAAAAGCTAAATTGTGGGGGCGCCTGGGTGTCTCTAGGTTGAAGCCTCTGCCTTCAGCTCAGGTCATGATCTCAGGGTCCTGGGATCAAGCCCCACATCGGGCTCTCTGCTCAGCGGGGAACCTGCTTCCTCCTCTCTCTCTGCCTGCCTCTCTGCCTACTTGTAATCTCTATCAAATAAATAAATAAAAATCTTTAAAAAAAAAAAAAAAAAAGCTAAATTGTGTAAGAGGGATCCTTGTCCACGGGGAAAGAGCACGAGCGAGCACCTGGAGGGTGGAATGTGGACTGGGTTGATGGGATCAAGTGAGGAAAACGCCTCCCCCATTCCCCACCCCCACCCCCCACCTCCACCAAGGGACAGGTTTTCTACTGAGGAGCCATAGAAAATAATGCCAAGCAAAGCCACAAAAAATCCTTCCATCTCCAGCCCTACCTCACGCTGTGACTAGCTTACTGTTTGTTTGTTTTTAAGATTTTATTTATTTATTTGTCAGAGAGAGAGAGAGAGAGAGAGAGCACAAGCTGGGGGAGATGCAGGCACAGGGAGAGGGAGAAGCAGGTTCCCCACTGAGTAAGGAGCCTGACACAGGGCTCCATCTCACACCCTTGGGATCATGACCTGAGCCAAAAGCAGACACTTCACTGACTGAGCCACCCAGGCATCCCTCGGCTTGCTTGTTTAAAGTTAGGGTTTAGTAATCCTGTACCCTCGCTGGCTGACCATGCTGTGAACCCTTCTAGAAGCTCCGGTGGATGGGTTTTGCTTATGAGCAGGCACGTGAGTTTCCCAGGGCCGCTGTGACAAAGTCGCACAGGCTGGGTGGCCTAAAGCAACACACACTGATTCTTGCAGTTGTAGAGGCCAGAAATCTGGAATCGAGGTGTGGGCGGGGTGGGTTCTGTCTGCAGATCAGGGAGAATCCTTTCCACCCCTCTCTCCCAGCTGCTGGTGACAACCAGCACTCTGGTGTTGCTTACCCTACAGAGGCCTCACTCCAGTCTCTGCCTGTGTCCTTACGTGGCTTCCCCTGTGTGTGTGTGTGTGTGTGTGTGTGTGTGTGTGTGTGTGTGTCTCCCATGTCTTCATGTTTTTACAAGGACACCATTCATGGAATGTAGGGTTCACCCCAATCCAGTCTGACTGCACGTTTACTGGGTGACCTCTGCAAAGATCCTGTTTCCAAATGAGGTCACAGTCACACGTACCAGGGGTTAGGACTTCATCGTATCTTTTGGGGAGAATGCAGTTCAACCTGTAATAGGGGGCTACTTTATTATCCCTATTTTATAGCTGAAGAAACCCAGGCACAGAGAGGATAGATAACAAGACAATGGAGGCATGCTCACACTCAGGCCAGTGGGCCCAGGCACCCACACCAAGCCACCAGGCCAGAACAGCACAGAACCCAGGGCAGTCCTGGGAGTGCAGCCCGCCCATCACTCATGGGGACAAAGGATTGTCCCTTACCGATGTGCGTTAGCCCAGGCTCCAGAATGGTGGAAGGCTGTCTGTGAGGGTTTCCCCAAGTCTGAGGGATCCCTATGGACTCCTGCAGGGGAGGGCTGACGATCCATGCAGTGGGAGGCCTAAGGTACCCACCCAAGTGCACCCAGGCCTCTTCCCTCTGGCGTCTCCCTCCCAGATGGCTATTTAATAAACATGTATTGATCTCCCAAACTGCACCCATGCTGTGCTGGGTCCTGGGGGAGACTCAGATTTGGGCCACACCCTGGCCCTGGCAAGCGCGAGCTCCCCCAGCTGGTCCGTGGGGTGATGGGAGGCTGTTGCCACCATCTGTGTATGGATAGCGTGGAAGATGTGGAGGGTACCCGGGGCTGGGGCAGAAGAGGTCAAGTTAAATAGAAACCAAGAGCTTTCACTGTGGCTCACGATTTTATAGATCTGCAAGTTTAACAGTACAAAGTTGACTGGGCCACTATGTCTACACCCGTGCCCCTGGGCCCCAAAAAGGAATGAGCTCTGGTGCCTGCACCCCAGCTGCTGCCCAGCAAGGTGACGGTTGGTAAACTGAGGCTAAGGGAAGTATGGCTTTACATAGTACCCGGAGGCACAGAAGGGGGTGTGGCTGACTTTATCTTAAAGCTACTACTGAGCATGCCCTCCCAGTGTGCTACGCTTGGCTTCCTGCGTGCGTCACTACGAACCCTGCCTTCAGGGATCCCACTTTATAGACCGAGCTCTCCCTACCTCTTGAGGCTACAGGATGTCTTTTTGGCCCCAGGGTCCCTGGTCCCTCGCGTCTTGAGAAAGTCAGCGATGTACCAAATGCCAGCACTAGGTGGCGCTGTGGACTGCCCCACCGCTATTAGTTCACAGAGAGTGGACTGACGTTTCTGACTTTTCCCAGTACCACGGGTCCTATAATGTACTTAGCATTTTTCTTTAAACTCCCTTTTAAAGTGTTTATAGCTATCCTAGTGGGAAACCATTATTTCTTTGCCATAAATAGATGATGAATGTGAACTTTAAAAAAATCACATTAACTGTTGAGCACAGTGTCTAGTATGTTGAAAGAAGGCAGATATAAAAATGAAGCTGTTGGAACAAAACATGTCAGTTCGTGTGTGCCCCTCTCGCAGAGCACCAATGCAGCGAAGCACTGTCCTGGGCTCCAAAAACAGGACAGCTTGCTGTCAGCGAGATGCGGGCGTGTTTAGGGTGGGAAAGTCTCCCTCCTTATGCAGCTGGAGGAGCTGAGCTCCTGGTTGGAGCCAGGCCTGGGACCCAGGTCCCACCTCCCCTTCTACCGCACGGATGTGAGAAGAACCTGAGGAAACTAGAACTGAAATGTGACACACTCAGTTTTTCGGTGCTTCTGATGCCAAAGACAGTTCACTGCGGGCGTCCCCTGTTGGGCATATGGCGCCCTGGGGTGACAGTCAGGCGTCGTGAGGGTGGATGTCAGCCGAGATGGGCAGTGGGCCTCAACCAGCTCACGTAGCTTCTCTGGGGCCCTTGCCCTGAGGGTCCCGAGCAGGGTGTGGCACCATGTTCCCCTTTCTGGCACAGTCCAGCACCCTGCCTGCCCCTCTGACGAGCCATATCCACCATAGGATGGGATCTTGGCCAAATGCATTGGTCCCTCTTTGTTGTCAGAGCTGGAAAATATCGGGGTCACCCTCACTCTTGGGTTACCCATGCAGCCAAATCAAGGAAGGTTCTCATAGGCCCAAGCTTTCTTGGGAGAAGGGCCAGTGGCCCTGGGCTGTCATTGCTGTATCTCCTGGAGGCCAAGACTGATCTGGGCAACTTGCCTCCTGCTGGTGCCTCCTTGCTGAGCTCCTTGTCAGGCCGAGACAACCCCGATCCATTAGATGTTTGATTCTGCTCCTACAATCTAGAGTTGCTTGTGTCATTTTGCCCCCAAATGATGACTGTAGATTAAAGACAACACCAACTGCTGTAATAATCCCCCGAAATCTCAGTGGAATAACACCATAGGAGGTCGGTTCCCGCTCCCCTGTGGTCAGATTGGCAACCGATATGTATGAAGCTGCAGATGCCAGGCCCTGTAGCAGGTGCTGGGCCCCACTGTGAAGATGGCAGTCACGGCCCCCCACCCTCAGAGAGCCTCCTCTCTGGCAGGGACATTCACCCAAGGCTTTTGTCATCTCTCCGCAGTATTGTACTTGGAAGGCTCGGTTCTTGTGTTTGAGGACATCTTCAGACTGATCGCATTCTACTGTGTCAGTAGGTGAGTATGCCTGGCCCACAGAGGGGCATCAGGGTGCAACAGACATCCCTGCACCCTGGGGTGGGGGCAAGGGTCCCGGGGAGGCCCCCAGAAGGAAAGGTGCAGCCCAGAGGGTGCAGAGAGAGGGGACAGTCCCTGGCTTTGCCCTGGTAACCATGAGGGAAGGGGTGGGCTCTGAGGCTCCCTTGGGCTGGCCTCGCAGGATCCCACCCCCATCACCCCCTGCCCCCTGGCTCACTGCCCCTCACCCCAGCTTCCGGGACGCCCTGGAGCCCCGTGCTGACCTGACCCCCCCTGTTGCAGGGGTGGCAGATGGCACTTCCTGTGGGGACAACAGGAAGGGCAGATACCCCTCAGTGGGACAGAGCCTGTGATTCTGAAGTCACTGCTGGGTGGGGTGGGTGACTGATCACCACCCTCAGAGCCGCTCTGTTTACTCAGAACTGGTTTCAGGTCAACAGGAACGTAAAAATACATCTTCGCACCGTCATGGCTTAAGCTGCAGGGCCTTGACAAGGAGGGCAGGACAGGGTGTCTCGGGGTTCGGGGCTCCAGGCCCATATCTCTGTGCTGCGGAGAGACCCATCCTTGCTGCCACTCAGTGACAACCGTGCTCATCCCAGAAGAGCCCTCTCGCCTAGCGGGCCCCTCCTGGGCTCTGGCGGGCAGGAAGGGTGATGCTGGCAACGGCAGCTGTCAGCCATGGCCACCTGTCGGGAGCTCACCGATACGCGGTGCTGCGCTGTCCATTACCTTCATAAATCTGGCAGACAGTTCCCATTTCACAGATGAGGAAGCTGAGACCAAGAGAAGGAACTTGCTCAGGTGGCGCAGCTGGTTAAAGGCAGGGTGGAGATTCAAGGTACGTAAAGCTCCGAGGTCCGTGAGCTTTGCTACGACCGCCCCACTGTGTGCCTCTCACGCTAATTCGGACGACCTAGCATGTTCCTCCGGGTGTGCCAGGCAAAGCCCCCGAGGCCCCCGGGGCCATGGTGTACTTTGACATGCCAAGCTCTCAGGCGGACAGGCCCGTCCGGGTTCTGAGAGGTTCTTATCTCAGACGGGTGTGCCCAGCATGGTGCTGGGCACAGGCCAGGTGCTTTGAATGAAGAAATAAACAATGACATAATCCCCGAGCCCACAGCTTGAGCTCATTACCTCATCTCTCTGAGGCGCAACTTCTTCTTCTGTGAAATGGGGGTGCTGATGCCCGTTAGAGGGGTGCTGGAGAAGGGGAGGATAAAGACACAGCACACTGCCCATCAGCCAGAAGGTGTCCTAGTTCCTTTTCCGCTGGGCTCAGTGACTTTGTCTGTCCGGGAAGATCTGGAGCCCTAGTCACCAAGCTCACACAATCACCTCCCAACCGTCCGGCCTCCGGAGGCTGTTTCTCTGTGTTCCAGAGAAGCCGGTACCTGTTTGCCCGCCCTCCACTGCTCGGAAACCACAAGGAGATCACAGGGCACAGAGCCCATATGTTTAGGTGTCAACGTGCTGTATTTGGCGACAGCACCAAAGCCATGTGTCAGGGGTGCGGTGCCGTGGAAGAACCCCAGTTTAGGAGCTGGAGACTGTCACCAGGCTGTCACCTGGCCTATCCTGCCTGTGGTGACCTCACCTGTCAAAGGGATGATAGAGGAGGAGCAACACAGTGCCAGAGCGCTCATTGGAGGCATGCGCTTCTCCCTGCCCCGCCACGCCCCCTCCCCCGCCACGCCATGCCCCCCAGCCCACAACATCCTGCCCCCAACACGCAGGAAGCTACAGGTTCCACTTAGGGGAGCTCCTCCGAATGCTCCAGGCTGGAGGGTAGTCTGGTGTGAGGACTAGAGAGGCTTCCCAGACCAGCCTGGGTCCCATATCGCCCAGGGGGCCAGTGAAAAATACAGACTCCTGCCCCCCCCAACCCCGAGACTGATTCAGCAGCTCTGGGTTGGGGCACAGTAATAGCTTAGCCGAGGGGTGCACTTACAGGCAAGAGCTGAGAGGACTTGCTCCCCCCTCTCAAGGAGAGCACAGTGGGGTGGAAGGGGGAGCAGGATGGGGCAGGCAGAGAAGCCCAGCAAGGACACGATTGCAGGAGGCATCCCAGACTCAGCGGGACCCCAGGGGCTTTCCTGAGCATAGGCGAGACCTCGGGGTCATCTACCAAAAGCCAGTGGGGCTGGGCTTTTGTGCCCCCAAAGCGGAGGCATTTGTGGCTCCCCCGGGGCTGGTGGGACAGGCTGTGAGGCTCCAGCATGTCAGGACAAGCCACTGAGGGCCGCAGGTGCCAGCCCTCGGGAGCAAGCCGCACTGAGGCTGCGCTGGGGGTGGGGCGGGGGTGAGGGCGGCGGGTGGGCAGAGCCAGTGACAGGCATCCACGGGTCCGGGTGGGACGGCAGCGTCGACGGTGCAGACCAGCTCCCACTGACCCAATGTCTGTGCTGCTGAGTCGGCTTGGTCTGTGCTCTGCCCACAGAGTCCTTTCTAACCCCTACTGCGGCCTTGTGGGATAGGTGTTCTCACCTGGAGACCCACTCCAGGGGCAGATGCCTCCTGTCCCCAGGTTGTGCTGGGGGTCCAACCCGAAGATCCCTGCAAGGGCTTGCCAGAGGGCCTGGCCTGTGTTCTTACAGACAGGGAAACTGAGGCTGGCGATGTCTCCAGCTCGGGTTGCACAGCTGAGTTCTCAGCCAATTTGACCCAAGCTTGTCTGGACTCCTGAGCCCCGGGTACTTCTTCCTGGCACCTCTGTACAGGCCTGGGGGCGAGAGGGTGCGCGCGTTGCTCCCCTTCAGTGCTCCCCTTCCATTAATGGGAGGGTCTGGGCCTTCTTGTAGAAGAGGTGACATCGGAGGCCAGGCAAGGAAGGGCAGGAAGAGAATTCTAGGTAATGGAAACAGCACAGGCAAAAACTTGGCAGTGGGAAGCTTGGGCATGGCTGCAGGAGGAGAACCAGACACATGGGTGGGGATGAGAGGGGAGACCTTGAATGCCATGCCCAGGAGCTGTGAGGACATCAGCTCCCCATCAGTGCGCACTGTAGCAGAGCTGCAGAGCTGCAGTAGGTGGTGGAATCGAGGCAAGGGGAGAGGGGAGACCAGTCCGGGGCCAAAGCAGCCACGCAGGCACTATGAGGAGGCCCCTGCCTCAGCAACAGTTGGAGGAACTGAGCAGGGTGGGGACAGCCACTGCAGAGAGGAGTAGGGGAGCAGAGGAGCCAAGGAGATGTTGGGGCTCCTTTCCAGAGCAACAGAGGCATGAACACACTTGGTCGCTTCTGGAACACTTCGTACAAACCAGGAACACTACTAAGCCCCTTAGAAAGATTGTGAGGACAAATTCTCAGCAGGCCCAGGAGTCAGTAGCCTTGTGAACTGGGGGCCGTTAGCCTCTGGGCAGGGTTGCTGAGACCTCAGGGGAAGAGAGAACTAGCATAAACTAGATAGTATCATTGGTATGTGGTGTTTTTCAATCCTGGGTAATAGCCCAGGAGGGAGTGGAGTATAACATGGAAGTATATCTGGTTTGGTCTTTGTCCCCATTCCTGACACAAAGCTCCTAAAACCCTTTGGGATTTCCCAAGTGATAGGGTGGGTTTTGTTGGTCCTAATGAGCCCCCTTCAGTGCTCTCTGAGTTTGTGCTAAGAGCTGACCCAGGCAGGGCCCCTAGGTGGCCTCAGGAGGGGCTGGTGACAGGGAGACCCCATGTTTGGAGGACTGGAACTTTCAGCCCCACCCACCGACCTCCCACTCCTATGACCCTAGAGGGGGTCATAACATCCGTCTGTTGGATCATGACGGCTATCCTTTTTTTTTTTCCTTACGATTTTATTTACTTATTTGAGAGGGAGCGAGAGCAAGGATACAAAAGCGGGGGGGTGGGGCAGAGGGAGAGACTATCCCAGCAGACTCCCCACTGAGCATGGAGCCTAACATGGGGCTTGATCTCATGACGCTTGAGATCAGATCTGAGCCCAAACCCAGTAGTCGGACTCCTAACCGACTGCGTCACCCAGGCGCCCCATGACTGCTTTCCTTTTAAATGAAAAACTAGACTGGTAAATATTAGAATGTGTCTCATGTAAGTTGGAATAAGTCTTATTTTGTTAAACTCTTGCTCTAGTTACGCATGATTGTGTATGAGTGTGTGAGAGAGTGTGTGCACACACACTGCCTCGTGATGCCAGATGTGGTTCTAACTGGCAGTCATGGTCAAAAAAGTTTGAAAGACACTGGCTAGAACTGAGACCTCTAGGGAAGGACACGTCAGACCCCAGGAGGTTACACAGCTGACTCACCAGCATGTGGGGGGGACATGTTAGAACATTCATTCAGATTCCATTGGAGCATTATTCCATTTTTAAAATTTCTCTTTTTATGAATGCTTTTTAATGGACTTAATAGTCCATTATGTCAGGAAAATACAAGAATGAGCATACATATTATCCTGAGTATGAGAATATATATGTATGGGAATCTATGTGTGAGAATATATGTCTGTATATATATGAGATTGTAAGTATGACACACACACACACTCACACAGGCACGCACACACGCACACACCTGGAGAGGTGCTTAATTTTTATGGTTACCGATAGCCCTTGCTTTTGGGGCCTCTGATTCCGAACATCCCAGTCTGTGTTCATCAGGATCCCCTTGAGAGCTGGTGAAAAATAGGGATTCCTGGCCCACCCCCAGACCCAACCCTGGAAACCTACATGCGTAGTTCTGGGGATCTGCATTTTTAGCATCTCCCCCATGGGATTCTGATCTGGAATAAATTAAGTAATAAAAAGGTATTAACTCCTACCGTAGGGGTGCTGTGTTATAGTAATAGCTGATTACTATATATCGGGGTGCTTGGGGGGTGCAGTCAGTTGAGCGTCCGACTCTTGACTTCAGCTCGGGTCATGATCCCAGGGTTCTGGGATCGAGCCCCGTGTGGGGGCTCTCTGATCAGTGGGGAGTCTGCTTCTCCCTCTGCCTCTGCGCCTCCCCCTGCAAAACAAATACATAAATCTTAAAAAAAAATAGTAATACTGTCATGTGACATAAGGCCTGCAAACACCCAGCCCAGTGCCTGGGCACCTACTAGTTGCCCAGCAAACACCCCCTCCCGTGGGTACTTTCCTTGGATCAGAAGAGGTGGCCTTTGGGTGAAGGGGTGCATTGGCTGTTGTGGCAGGGAGCGGGGACAGATGAAATCCTTGCACATAACCAGGTCATGGAGGAGGAGGTGGTCCATGGTGGCGCAGCCTCAGAGGCTCTGTGGAATCGAAGTAGATGTCGTCACCTGGGATGCACCGAGAGGTGGGAATGAACAAGGCACACGCGCTCTAAGCAAATGAGCGCACCTTCTAGGGAGGCAGCCAGGAGGCCCCTGAGTGTGAGGGAAGGGAGTGCGGTGGGCAGAACGGAGGAGTTGGCACGTGAGGCAGAGTGGGGGCCAGGAAGGCCCTGGAAGGCCCCGGATGCGGCGGTCCCGGGTTGGTGCTGGCTGGCCCCTTGCCGTCCTAGCAGCATCTTGACCAACAGAGGAGGTGGCTGAGAGAGTGTGGGAGACTGCCCTGGGGGCTGGGGGTGGACCCCGGAGGAGCTGAGGGACTCTGCTGCCCATGGCAACATACACAGAGACCCAGGAGCCACTGGAAACCCGGCTGGCAGGCCAGACAGCCATCCAGGTAAACTGAGGCAACATGGGATTGAATGGTACCATCCTGCCAAGTTAGAGATTGGGGGTAGTGGTGGCTTGAGGTGGGAATGAGTGCTGAGGGTGCAGTCTGGGTCGGGGCCTGAGGCGCCCCGAGGGGCTGATTGGTAGCCTTCACTGGGGAAGTCCGACTGGGTGCTCTCTGCCCATCCCCGTCTGGAGCAGCAGTGGGTAGCAGGCAGGAGGGGCTGGGTTCCGCCACCCAGAAGAGCACCCTTAGAGGAAGCTACCTGGGCTTCCCACGGGACAGGAAAACAAGCGACCCAGGGAGAAGAGTCTCCCATTTCTGCGGGTCCCTCAGGGCTGGCCCAGGACTGCATCGGACTGGTTGCTTCCTCATCCACAGGGCTCAGCCCCTCAGCCCCAGGGAAGTTTCTGGTCTGCCTGGAGGCCCCAGCAGCCAACGGGGGGCCGGGGAACGGACACACGGGTCCTTCTCCCCCACATGACCTCCTGCCTTTCCTGTCTCCACAGAGACTTGTTGCCTTTCACACTGAGGCTGCCCCAGGCCATCCTGGAGGCCAGCAGCTTCACAGACCTCGAGACCATCTCCAGCCTGGGCCTGGGTAAGTCCCCTCCAAGGTTCAGGGCAGGGGCAGGGCTTTAGGATGCGACGACCAGAGGGGCACAGGGGCGGGCCCTCGGGCTGAGTCCCAGGTCCTGTGGGACCTCCCGTCTCGCTCCCCAGACTGCCAAGCCCCCGTAGCCCAGAGAGTCTCCCAGTTTTCAAAAGGGCACCTTTTACAACCGCCCAGAAGGTCTGACGCACAGTCTTGTAGGGTCTGGGGAAACCAGGGCCGGTCAGCACAGGCTGACCCCACTGCCAGGACGAGGCTCTGGAAAAGCCTGAGCCAAATACCCAGACCTTCGTCTGCTGACCAGAGCTGGGCACCAGCACGACCCCAGCCCTGGCTCCAGGCCCACCCTCGCCAGAGGCAAGAGCGACAGAAACATGGCTGTGAACCAGATGTGGGGTGAGGGACGGGTCAGTAACCTGCGCAGCCCGAGTGACCTCTCCCCTCAGGTCTGAGGTGGCATAATGACACTTTCAGGGCTTCGTACTTGCTTGGCATTGTCTTTGTGTCATCCTCGTGTCCCCATTTTCAAGATTCAAAAGCACTGAGCACCGCGGAGAAGTGTGTCCAGAGTGGGCCAGGCGGGAAAGCACAGAGCTGGGATGTGTGCCGGGGCCTTTCTGAGCCCAAGCAGGGCCTCCCCACTGGCCCTCAGCAACACCTCATGACCTTCTCCATTGTTCTGCTGCAGTCAGGGCCCAGTTTGAGGCCAAGTCAGCAGGGAGCGGAAGATGCATGGGCTCAGTCTGGGGAGGTTTACTTCTGACAGGAGGGGTCTGTGTGCCTCAGGCCTTGAACACCGTGGGGTTCAGGCCATGTCGTGTGCTGGTCTCAACCTATCAGTGCCTGATGTTGTGGTTGGACCGGCCGATGCCCGACGTTTGCAACAACCATCAGGAGACTGAACAAATAAAGGTTTGTTGCTCGCACAAGCTGGAAACTACATAGCACCCCTGGGGCCCCACAGTGAGGTCATGCGGAGAACGCTCATGCATAGTTTTGGAACGTGGGTGAGGTCCAGAGCCAATGGCCAAGAAAGAATTCTTGAGACGTCTTTGGTGCAAAAAAGTGGTTTTATTAAAGCACGGGGACAGGACCCTTGGGCCGATAAGGGCTGCCGCACTAGGGATGTGAGAAGTAACTAATTACATACTTGGGAGTTGGGGGAGGGAAGGACAAAGGGAAGCATCCCAAAGGACTTTCACATGCTTCGGAAGACTCTTAGGATCCTGGGGGCCCGGCTGTTGTCAAGCTAAACTTGTTTTTCCTTCTAGTAAGGCACTAACATTAAGACGGTTGGGAGTTCCCAGGAGGGATGTCACGTTTTGCCTATCTCAGGCCCTTGTCAACGGGCTACAGGTCATAAAGAAATTTAATTTTGCTTCTGTTCCCTTCTGACTCAGTTTCTCACATCACTCATGGGAGAGAGGGGGAGGTTAGGGCTCCAGGAAATTGAGTCTATGGGTCTCTAGAAGTTAGGCTATTGATAGGAGTGCATTTTCCTTGTAAATATCTAAGACAAGACCTTGGTAAACGGAGGGAGACTTCCGTCCTGCAGGACTGTGATCTCTATCCGTGAACCATTTGTTTTTCCCTTCCCTTAGCTTTAGGGCAGCTGGGAGTGCCTGAGGAATGTCTCATGTAGCCCACCTGGGAGTGCAGGGGTGGGGGGAGCAGGGGGGCGGCGTCAGCCTGTGCTTTGCCCTCAGTTGCCTTCTGCTCGCTCATCACGTGGGCTTGGGGTTCTGCTTTTATTGGGGCTGACGGTGGGAACCTGGGCTTTCGCACGCTCATTCAGTTGAATTGAAGACACGGGGGACTGGAATTTAACATGCTGGAAGAGAAAACAAGTGGCCCAGACGGTCGGTTATCTAAATCAACCAAGATCGCTAAAGCAGAGGAGCCTCCGTGGAGGAAGGCAGCCGGGATGTTTAGGGCTGTTTAGTCTTGTGACTAGCTACGTGTTTATTCAAGATATTGAAGGATGCCTCTTTGAAATGCACGTCTCAGCCATCAAAGCTTAAGTCAGCACTTGCATTGCAAAAAGGAAAAAAGACTGGGAGGGATTACACAACAGGTGTTCCTGGACTGGCATTCACCTATAACACTGATATGAAATATGCAAGACAAAGAAAATATGCCCAGCACCCCCCCCTGCCCCGCCACATGCACGCACAAACACACACACACACTAGCATTGCGCATCTCTCATTGTTGTAGACCAGGGGTTCTCCTGACAAAGAACTGAAACCCACTCTAACTAGCATAGATTAGAAGAGGACTTAGGGAAGGGACACTGGGGACTCCCCAAGAAACAGAGCAAAAGGTCAGCCGGGCTTTGCTGCCAGCAACGTCCCACCCCCCTGCTGCCCCCTACTGTCGGCCACTGCTCCCCTCCGCTCCCCTCCACCTCCACCAACCCCGCTGTAACGCCGGCCCCGCCCCACCTGCTGACCTTGCCCTTGGAGTAAGTTGTGAGGCTCTGTGTCTCTTATCAGTAGTGTCTACAGTTTACTCTGGCATTCTCCCCACTTTTTACAAAAAGAGCAGAATGTAATGAATAATAAATATCCAAATTGTCGCAAAGCCTGGGTGCTCGGGCAGGGATAATGTTGCTGAAACAGAGCTATATCTTTGCAGGGTCAGCACCATGTGATAACCCAGAAGGGTTGCTCATGGCCCATGAGCTGACCTCAGAAGGTCCAGGTTTGGCCTTAGACAGGCCAGCTTTGGGGAGAGCAGGCTGTAGAAGCGTCATCCTGGGGCCACAGAACTCACACAGGCAGCATGAAATGACTGAAGTTAACAGTCGATTCTAAGTGCCGGAGGAACGTAGAGAAAACAATGGTAAATAAGGATTAGATTTGCAGAGGGTCTCAGACACATTGGAGGTATATATGCGCTTAACATGTTTAAAACATGTTTGGAGAAAGCACCTGTTCTCTTCCAAGCTTTTCCCAGTTTGCATGGACTTTGCTTTCTCCTTTACATTCTACAATGAGAGTTCTCCTAGTTACTGAACACCCATCGACAACCCAAGTGTGAACGACACCTCAGGAGTCCAACTGCCCATCCTTGGGATGCCGCAAAAATACGAAATCACGGAACTCATTGGACTTTCGAGCTATTTCCATAGTATCTGGAATACTTTGCTGCGTTTACTCATCTCCTCTCTGTCTGCTGCTAGTCTGGGGCTCCCCAAGCACGAAACCTTCATCACCTTGGCCCTCAGAGCCAATGGCCCAGTACCTGGCCCGACCCAGGCCCACTGAGGGTTGTAGGAGCAGACACCTAGCAAGAGGTGTCCCCAGCCGAGTTGCTGGACGCTGCCAGGCCGGCGACACATCCCCCTCGGCCCGGGGGCAGCACAGAGGCAGGGAAGACACGGCTGCTCAGGGAAGCTCCAGCAGCTGAGCTGAGGCTTGGCGTGGTGCCCGCGGGCCCGGGTGCACGCACGCGCACCGCCCCCCAACTCTGCTTTGCCAACCACTAGCATTGCATGACTGGGTTCCGCTTCTCCCCTGGCCTTGGCATTCTGCAGGCTGCAGAGAAAGTTACCTACTTCCCTTTTTTTTTTTTTTTTCCTAGTATAAAGGCTGCCACTGTGGTTCCCTGACAGGCTTCCAGACCCTAGGATACAGCTTCTCAGTCCCAGCTTCCCCCATCCCTCAGAGTGGCATTGGCTTTGAAGCTGCCCTAGCAGAGTATAACCACGAGGCTTATCTTAGGGGCGGGGGAGCAGTTCGTAGTCACCCAGGCTGTGGGCCCATTGCTCTGAAGCCCCTTGTCTGTGCTGATCCTGCCAGAATCCACACGCAAGTGGTGGAAAATGTGCTCTTTTTTTTTTTTTTTCCCTGTGCGTGATGGCCCCACCTTGCTATGCTGAGCCAGGCTGTGGGGCTGGCCAGAGCTCCTCAGCCCTCTTTTTGCCCTCCTCCTCCTATCTTCTCATCTCTTCTTGCCTATAGCCGTCCTCCCCTGGTTCGGGTCAGTCCCACGTTACCATCAAAATGAACCTTGCCTACGTGCCCCTGCTCAGAAGCCCACCTGCCTGTCCACTCTGGCGAAGCACATGCACTCGCATGAGCCCAGGGGCTGAGCTCCTGCTCTGTGCCAGGAATGCCTCGGTTCTACAAATATTCACACCCTGGAGGGGGCGGGAGGGAAGCAGACAGAACCCCAGAATTCCAGTCCTGGTGCTAGTCACATGGGTCAGGGTGTGCCCCAGAGCTGGGGGGGACACAGAGGAGTATACAGGAGGTCTGGACGGGTCAGGAAGGCTCCACCAAACAGGTTCCATCTGACCTGGGTGGTGAGGGGTGTTAAGAGTTTGCCAGGTGGAGAGGGTAGAAAAAGGAGTCCAAGCAGAGGGAACGGCATTTGTAAGACCTTAAAGTGGGACAGCCCCGTGAAATGTTCAGGAAGGAGTGAGTAGGGTAACTGCTCCGCAGGTGAAGCTGGAAAAGATGTGCAGGTCCAGATCCCTCAGGCCTTGAATGCCAGGCTAAAAGGTCAGCAGTGATTCAATTCTGAACAAAGAGCAACCAAGGGTCTGCTCTGTGCACAGCATTGTGTCCTGAGGAGGAGACTGGGTGGAGGTGTGGGCAGGCTAAGGCCGGAGTCTAAGTGAGCAGTGAGAATGTCCAGGTGTAGGCGGACAGTTCTGTTCATCATCTGCCCATGACTTCATCTTTACCCAAAGGAAGGTCTTAAGAGAACCTGGAGGGGAGCGTCAGGGGCCTCGGCTCACACGTGGGGCTGCTGCCAGTTCACCTTTGAGTCGGACTGGCTTCTCCTTGCTAGAACACTTCCCAGGAGACAACTTGTACTGGTCCCGTGTAGATGGGGCACACGGGGCTTCCGGGGCTCACCCCTTGGGGCCAGAACATCTGTGTGCTTAGCGTGAAGCACCCGGGAGAGTGGGTCAGTCATGCAGAGGTCAGTAGCTGCCCCAGAGAGCAAATGCAGGGCCCAGACCATCTGAAAACCAGCCTGCTCTGGCCGTGAGAGAGCCCGAGGCTCCCCTCGTGTGCCGGGCTCCCCACGTCCGCAGGTGGTGGCTGTGAGGCACACAGAGCTTTGTGAATGGGGAACAGTTTCTGTGAACAGTTATCATCCCTGTCACTATGGAAACAGCTGGCCAGCTGCCCCAGGCTGCCCCACACAGCGTCTCTGCCCAGACCAGGGCTGAACGGGGAGCAGCCCCTTTCTCCTCCCTGGGAGGGACACATGTTCCGGGGTGGGGGGTGTACACACACTCACTTTCAGTCAGTGCCCCAGCGGCCTCATTGTCGTGGATTGTACCTTGCTCCCCATGACTGCAGTTGCCACCCCCTGGCCGACAAGGTGGCAAAGGCCCACCTCCCTGGGCGTGCCTGTCTCAGGGCAGGCACACAATGGCTGCCATCCGCCATCTTATCATGTTCCCTTTCTTTCAACGTCTAGAGCCTGTGGTGTTCTTACCACATCCCCGGTTCTGGGGCGCACACCACACTGTAGCTCCGACCCTGGGAGAGCAACTCAGATGGGAAGTGTTGCAAGTTCCTATGAAGGAAGACACAGAACCCCAGGGGCTGAGCACACAGGCTTTAGATCTAGTCTGACTGGGTTCAAATCCCGGTTCCTCCACTCACCAACCTAACCTTGGGCAGGTTGTTTAATCTGTCTGGGTCTCTAATCTTCATGTCTTCTGGGGACAATATTAGGACTTACATCAAAGGCCTGTGGTCAGGGGTCAATGAGATGACCCATGTAGAGCAAGCTGCCCACACAGCCAGAATGCAGTGCGTGTTTGCTCCTGATGTTATTTTTGGCAGTTTTCTTAGTGATGAATCCCTTCCAGAAGTAAGGAGCTTGGGATGAAAGGCTGGAGGCCTGGCCCCATGGTTAGCAAGGGGCTCTGCAATATCGGTGTCTAAAATTAAGAGGCTGAGGAGACTGGCATCCCCATCGCTCTCCAGGGGAATCTGCCGGAGTGAGCCCACGGGGGCCTAGACACCATCTGAAATGATTCTCAAAACTTGGCGCCCTTTTTGGAAGATGCTGAGCTAGATCCTCGATAGTACCCAGAGGTCAGAAACTCAAGAATTCTGGAGCTAGCCAGCCGCCTGTGCCCTCACAGCTGGGATGTCCCATGCCCCTTACCCAGAACATGCCTGGCACTGACCAACCTCGTCTGGGGAGGGACAGGCCTGCGTCAGTGGCCGTAGCCGTGGGCCGTCTATGTGGGATGGGTCAGGAGAAAGGGCTGTGCTGGAACTGAGAGCCAGCAGTGCAGCACCCCCACCCCCTGCTTTCTGACCCACCCGCCCCCACCACACACACACACACACACTCACACTTAAACACACACACACACACACACACACACACACACGGAGGGCATGGGACGTTTGCCTGTTTTAACATAGAGATTCATAGTCCGAGGCATTTCGCCTTGGGGCCAGTGTTCCCCATTTGGATGGTCAGGTCTGAGCTTACCGGCCACAATGCATATTTCGTTCCTCCTGCACACAGCCACCGTAGTGGCCAAAATGGGACCAAAGCACCTCCCCCATGGGGACCCCTATTCTAAAGATGACCAGAGATGGAACCCTGGAAAAGTCAAGTCACCTGCCCCAGGGCACCCAGCCGGTCGGCTGCAGAACCCCTTGCCTTCTGTTCCCCCAACCCGTGCCTGCACCCCAAGCCATCGGTGCCCTCCTGGTGGGCTCTCACGTGCCAAGGGCAGAGCGGGAGCTCTGCCTGTCACCATCAGGTCCCAGCCCCACCTCCGCAGAGCCCCACCTCCGCAGAGCCTGGGGACAACCAAACGGGGCTTCCCCTCTCGAGGCAGGAAGTGGTGGGAGAGGTTTAAAGCAGCTCAAGAGGGGAAACAGCCCTCAGAGCAGTGAAGCAAACACTGGGACCAGCCCTGCCCCCAGCCCGCCCACAAACGCCACCCTCCACCCCGCCCCAGCAGGCAGCATGGGGGGGCCTGGCTTTGGGACTGATCGGCCTCTTCTTCTCTTGTCTCTACAGGCTTCTGGGACTCCTCGCTAAACCCCCGGCGAGGCGGTGGGAGCCCCGCGGAGCCCGCAAGAGACCCAGCCCCCGGAGCACCCTCAGCCTCCAGCCTCAGGTCCACGGCCCATTACGAGAACTGCTCGTGTGAAATTGAGCTGTCCATAGGAAATGACCGCCTGTGGTTTGTGAATCCGATTTTCATCGAGGACTGTGGGGGCAGTGCCCTACCTGCCGACCAGCCACCCCCCGCAAGCTGCCCCTTGCGCCCGTTGCCTCCCACTTCCTTTGCTACCTCACCCACCTCCAAGTGGGCCCCTCGCCGCCCAGCACCCCCTCCCCCAGCACCCCCGCTCCAACCCTCCAGCCCCCTCCGGCCTTCTCCACCTCCCACTCCTGTTCTGGCCTGTCCTTTGCCCAGTCCCCCCCCAGTGACTGCTCCCCCACCTCCAGAGGCCTTTCCTCCCTCACCCCCAGCATCCGCCCCCCACCTGGCACCCCATGCCCCAGGCCCCCCCAGCCACCCAAGCCAGCCACCCATGGCAGCCTGTGAGAGGCTTTCACGCCCCCCTACAGGCTTGGGCCCGCTCAGGGAGGAAGAGATGAAGCCAGGGGCAGGCCCCGGCCCCTCAAAGCAGACCCCTGCCCCTCCAGCACCCGTGAAGAAGACCCTTCCTGCCGCTCCTCCCAGACGCCGCATCTCTGAAAAGGTCTCCCTGGAGGACCAGAGCGTGGGGAAGGTGGACAGGGTGATGCCTGCAGAGGGGGACAAGCTGGGTCTTCCCAGGTCATCCCCAGTCGGCCCGCCTCCCCAGGGGACCTCAGACAGTCCTGGGGACAGGCCTCAGAGGACCACAGAGCAAGGTCAGGAAGCAGCGGCCAAAACCAGTGATCCGGGCAGCATGCCAGAGCCGCCGAGAAAGATCCGACAACCCCCAATCCCGCCCCCCAGGAGGAAACGGATCTCCCGGCAGCTGGCCTCAGGCCTTCCCAGCCCCTTGGAGAGCATCGAGTCCTCCGAGAAGGAGGAAGCCCCCGAGAAGCCTGCACCGGGTCCCCCCAGAGAAGGCCAGAGCCCTGCCTCCCAAGCCAGGACTCCTGGCACCCGGCCCCAGAGCGCGGCCGAGTTCAAGGGCTCCCTGGCCTCCCTGTCGGACAGCTTGGGAGTCCCCGCCTCGGCCACAGACCAGGACTCCTACTCAACCAGCAGCACGGAGGAGGAGCTGGAGCCGTTCGGCGGTGGCTCTGGGGGGAAGAAGAAGCCGTCGGTGATCCTGGGCAAGGCACGCCACCGCCTGAGCCTGGTGAGCTTCACCAATGTCTTCCACGCATTCCTGTCCAACAACCGCAAGCTGTACAAGAAGGTGGTGGAGCTGGCGCAGGACAAGGCCTCGTACTTCGGCAGCCTGGTCCAGGACTACAAGGTGTACAGCCTGGAAATGATGGCGCGCCAGACCTCCAGCACCGAGATGCTGCAGGAGATCCGCACCATGATGACCCAGCTCAAGAGTTACCTGCTGCAGAGCACCGAGCTCAGGGCCCTAGTAGACCCCGCCCTGCACCCCGAGGAGGAGATAGGTCAGTCCTGGGCCGGAGGGGTGGGGGAGGGATGATTCTGGACGGTCCCCCCACCCCCCACTTTCTACAAACTGACCCCTCTGCTGATCGGCTTCTTACTGGCAAGTTCTGCCCCTGGGCCCATGAGCCTGTGGAAGAAGCTCGAGGACAGGGGCAGCCGCCCTCCCCCTTCCGCCACCTTCCTGCCCAGGGTGCTGCTGATTTCCTTAGGGAGACAAGCACAAGGAACGAGTCGGGCAGAAGAAGTATTACTGTATGTAGCTGCGGAGGGCCTGAGCTGTCTCTGCAGCTCCTGGGGCTCAGAGATGCAGACCACCGCCCCCCCATCTAGAAGGCACGGGCCGCAGCCAACACCCCCCCCCCCCCGCACTTTAGAGATGAGAAAAACGGGCCCTGCCAGGGGAAAGGACTTGGTCAAGGTCATGCAGGAGTCAGAGGCATGGGGGATGCTCACCGTGAGTCCCTGCCTTCAGGTCACCACACCTCTAGCTTCCGAGGGCCAGTGGGGTCACGCTGCGGGCCAGGGAGGATGGGCAGGAGTGGGCTGAGGCAGAAAGGGGCAGCTGCATGTCCTCTGTTGCAGAGGCTGGAGAAGCCAAGGGGAAGAAGGAGGTGGTAGGATGAGGACCTGGGACGGGGCTGGGGGGTGCCCAGCACCAAACGCGGACATGGGTCAAGCCCAGGCCTGCATGGCAAGGGAGCGTTATCTGGATCTCTGCTGAGACTCAACCATGGGAGCATGGGCCCCTCCCTTACCCACCAGGGGTAGGGCAGCTCAGGTGTCTCCCTATATAGACAAGACATGCGCCCTCCCCTGGGGATGGGATAGAGCCAAAAAGACTTTCCGAGAACATTTCCCTACTGTCAACCCAAGGGTACAAGTATCGCCATGGTGTCAGGCAGGCAGGGTTCAAATTCTTGTTCAGCCCCCACCTAGCTGGGACCCACACCATCAGAGCCTGAGTTGGGCCATCTGTAGAGTGGGGATAATGGCGTGTATGTTGCAGACTTGCCTTGAGATCAAAGCCAACTAAATCCCGTTCCACATTGTCAGGATGCCTCTTGGATTAGATGACATTCAAACAGCGAAGAAGAGATCATGTATGTAGATGCAGCTGTTGAGTGACTTCTCCAGGCAAAGGGCATAGCAGGCACCAAGGCCCTGAGGCAGGAGCAGACCAGCAGGGAGACCAGGATGGCTGGAGCAGCATGAACACAGGGGCGCAGGCAAGATGATATGTAAGAACAGACTACAAGGTCCCGGGTGGGAGGAGGGTCGTAGGCAGGATTCTTTATAAGCCACGGGGAACACTCCGGCTTTTACTGTGCATGAGGTGAGTGCCATTGGAGAGTTCTGAGCACAGGAATCAAACATGCTGTAACAGGCTTATGCTGGTTGCTGTTCTGAGAATAAATGGAAAAGGGCCAGGGCAAGAGACTATTCATAGAACTCAGGGAAAAGATAATGGCAGCCCAGGTTAAGGTGGTGGCCATGGAAGTGGTAAGAAGTCAGATTCTGGTTATACTGTATTCTTGAGCCTCGAGGCAAGTGGATTTGAGAATTCAAAGAGACACATTAAGAATAATTCTACAAAACATTTCCTAGGCCCCCCAGGGCCCTCCATATACAACTGCACAGGTTGTGTACCATACAGCTCCCATGTAAATAGCGCCCTTTCAAGTTAAGGCATTGGTGGGCAGCCCTGTGAAAAGCATGAGGATACAATGTTTCAGTCCCAGAGGGCTCCTGTACCCTTGTCTTTGCAGTGTGGCTTTCTGCTGAATGTACTACAAGGGTCTCCTGTGTCAGAACTGCGAAGGGGTGGCTTTTGGGGTACTGAGTTTGTCCTACCAGGGACCAGGAGATGGGGACAGCCACACTGTTGGGCACCAAAGCCAGGTGGCTGGGTTCCTCACCCTCCCGCTCCCCCCCCCCACAGAAGCGATTGTGGAGTCGGCCTTGTACAAGTGTGTGTTAAAGCCCTTAAAAGAAGCCATCAACTCGTGCCTGCGTGAGATCCACAGCAAGGATGGCTCGCTGCAGCAGCTCAAGGAGAACCAGCTGGTGATCCTGGCCACCACCACCACTGACCTGGGTGTGACAACCAGCGTGCCGGAGGTGCCCGTCATGGAGAAGATCCTGCAGAAGTTTACCAGCATGCACAAGGCCTACTCACCCGAGAAGAAGATCTCCATCCTCCTTAAGACCTGTAAGCTCATCTACGACTCCATGGCTCTCGGCAACCCAGGTAGGTAGGCAGCCAGAGGAGCCTGGGCTGGGGGCTCTCTCTAGGAACAGCAATACTGTATGGGCCTGGGACCCCTCGCCAGCAAGGACTCCAGAGCCTTTGGAAGGCACGAGAGAACGCTTTCCAGGTTCCGAGGCAGGACGGGGCACGGTGGGGCGGAATCCCTGAGCACCTCTTAGGGGTTACGTGGGGATCGGGTGGAGAGCCATGAGCCATGAGTAGCTTCCACACGGGAGGAAAGCAAGGAAGCCAAGCACACTGCGTTTGTTTGTGTTGATGAGGAGAAAGTTCTCTATGTTTGGGCCGCTATAACAAGTGTCACAAAGCAGATGGCTGAAACAACATCGTCTCACACTTCTGGAGGCTGGGGGTGGGAGAGCAAGGTGTCACAGGGTCGTGCTCCCTCTGAAGGCTCGAGGGGAGGCTGTGTTCTAGGCCTCTCTCCCAGATTCTGGTAATACCTTGGCTTGTGGCAACACTGTGGTGTTCTCTTTGTGTGTGTGTGTGTGTCCAAACTTCCCATTTTTTGAGGCCATCAGGCATATTGGATGAGGGGCCCTCCTCCCTGCTCCAGTATGACCTCATCCTAACTGATGACATCCACAGTGACCCTATTTCCAAATAAGGTCACATTCCCAGGAACCAAGAGTTCGGACTTCAACTTAAGAATTTCAGAGGCACAGAAATCAATGTATAACGGCCACTCCAGTCAGTTCACATTTTTTATTGCTCAGCAGGAGGTGTGGCAGTGATGCTGATGGGGGGTGGGGAGCATACCTGACCTTGTCTGCACCTGACCTTGCCTGGGCCTGACCTTGTCTGGGCTGTCTCGTGGGGCCGTGGCCAGAGGGGCTTGTTTGGAGGCTGGCTGGGCTAGGAGGGCCTTGCTTGAATGTTGGTTGCTTGGCTCTTGATGGGCCAGGAATGTGGGTTATGGGGCCACACATCTCTTTTTCTCCAGCAGGTTAGCCTGGACCTGTACCCATGGCTATTGTTGGGGTCCAAGGCCTCACTGGCACAATGCCACTCAGACATTTCACTGATGTGTTTACTCACAAGACCAGCCCAGATTCGAGGGACAAGGAACTAACCTTGCTTGATGGGAAGAGCTGCAAATTAACACAGCAAGGGGCACAGATGTAGAGAAGGGAATTGTTGGGACCATTCATAATCAGTTTACCACAGCGCTCCTCTAGGCAGACAAGAATGGGCATGACAACACCATGGGGCACATCTTAGTGCACAACTTAGTGAACAGAATGGTGGCTGGATTTCATGCCCTGATCACCTCTTCACCTGGATGCCCTTGTTTAGTGAGCAACCTGTATGACTGTACATGACAGCCGTGGTAATGGAGAGTGGAAAGATTGTGACGTCTGTTGCCACACAGACTTGGGTTTCAATTCCTGATCTGTAGCTTACTATCTGTGTGACCTAGAATGATTTACTTAACCCCTTAAAGCCCAGTTTCCTCACCCAAAGAAGCTGTTTTACAAAGGGGACATTCAGACCCCTAATGGTTCGGAAGCCATACTCAGTCACTTCTGAATATTAGAAGCAACATATGTAAAATGTCCACCTCATTGCACAGTACATGGTAGGCCCGGCCAGTGCTGGCTGTTTTAGGCTAAGGATTCTCTCCATCTGCCTTGGAGAAGAGCAGGCCTGTTTGGCCATAGGCCAGCAAAAAGCAATTGAGGGATGGTGCAAGGCCCCCTCCCCCAGGAAAGCTCCCTCACAGATCTGGTACAGTCCACAATTCTAAGTGGAAGTCACCCTTTTGGGTTACACGGACCTGCATCCGGTCGCAATCTTGGAAGGAGAATTGTTCCCTGAAAGCAGATCCCATGTCAAGTTAAAACTTCTCATTCACCATTTAGCAGAATGTTGGAAATGGATTGGGAGAGACAGCCTTGTAGTGGAGACGGGATGGGGAAGTGGAGATTTCATTATCCTGGGGCAGGTGTCAGGCTTTGAGATGCTGGGTCTTAAGCCGTCTGGAGCCCAGAGAGCCGTCCAGCATGTGAACTCCACCGCCAAGTATATTCCTTTAAAACCACCAAGGAAATAAGATGAGGGGCAGCAAGAGCCTGCAGAACCCCAGGCTCTCACAACGCTCTCAGCCTCAGGGGTGTGGAGACCTGGGGCGGTGCCCGGAGTGCCTCCCAGCAGCAGCGGGAAGCTCAAGGTTAAGACCAGGTCGTGGCATGGCAGAGGGCTGGCCAGGACCTTCCCAGACCTCCTGAGAGTGAGAAGCAAGCCAGATCTGCAGCAACTGGGTGGGGGGATCTCGGGTTGCCCTGCACGGTGTGGAGAGGGGGCAGCAGTAGAGCTGGACTGAGCCGGACAGGAGACAGAGCCCTGAAGGACCCTTTGCTGCAAGCAGCCTCCAAGAGACACCAAGCAGGCTGGCCTGGGACCTCGGAGGGACGTGCTGGGAAAGATCCAGGCTTCCTTCCCAGCTCTGTGACTGTATTCTGGTTACTTAGGTTCGTGGAGCCTCAGTTTCCCCCTTAAATGGCCATAGCCATACCCACCTTATGGGGTGGGGGGGGACTGTTGTGAGATTTAATTGCAAATTTGCACCTCATGCAGCAGCTGGTACTAAATCAGGACAGTTACCTTCCCTGTCTGAACTTCTAACTGGGGGAATCTTTTTCCTCTGGGGCTGTGCCGGGTCTCAAGGTAAAATCAAGGCCAAGGGCTCTACCGACCCTGAGGCATCATCAGGGAGACAATTTGGGGCTCAAAAGGAAAATTCCACTCTCATTGAGTCCTAGTTTACTCAGAAGCGTTGGGCTTCCTGCAATTCTTTTGTTCTTTTATTATTTTAAAGATTTATTTATTTGAGAGAGAGAGAGAGAATGTGTGTGTGCCTGAGGGCAGGGCAAAGAGAGAGGGAGAGAGAATCTCAAGCAGATTCCACACTGAGTGCGTGAGTCTGACATGGGGCTTGATCCCGGGACCCTGAACCAAAACCAAGAGTCAGATACTTAACCGACTGAGCCACCCAGGGGCCTCTGCAGTGCTTTTAAACACCCAGGCCCGTGGCCGTGACTTCAAACACCATCATTCTCGCTGATGGTGAATTGACTTACTGAAAACTTAGCAGAAACAGGGAATGGGGGAGGGAATGGCTAATTTGGAGGGAAAAGGAAAGGAAAGCAAGGCCTTGGCTAGAGCAGACTGCACAAGCGAAGCCCAGGAAAGAGCAGAGATGAACAAGGGGCCTCAAGGTTTCCCTGTCCTCGCGGGAGGGAGGGAGGCTGGATTCTCTCAGCCCAGAAATTCAGGCCGGGGCCAGGGCTTGGTGGGAAGATTCCCCACTGGGAACAGATGGGTTTCTCATCAAGGAACAGTGTGTTCCCCTCCCACTGCTGGGGGAGCACTGGACTGTGAGTACAAGGGCTTCCCATCTCACCGCTGCTATGAGCAGCAGGCAGGGGCTGCCCCCACTCGAGCCTCTGCTTCTCCATTTGGGAGGGAGCAGCTTCTGCCAAGGAGAGCAGGGGTCTTGGGGTTCCATCACATGACCTGGACTTGAAGCTCAGCTTCAGTGCTCTAGCCTTGGACGTGAATCTCATGAGGCCTCCATGGGTGTGTAAAATGGGGATGGGAAGACGGGCTCATGGGGAGGGTGTGGGAAACATCAGAACGGCATAGGCGTCAGGAGGTACTGATCTCCTCAACCTTGGTTCTCTCAAAATGAGCCTGGGTATGCCTCTCAGGGCTGTTTCGAGGATCAGATGCAATCAGATATGTGTGTGAGTGTCTAACATGTGAGCATCCAGGAACAGCTGCCTCCCCACCACAGCGGTTCCCATGCTGGGTTCCCGGGGGGTAGCCCTCGGGCTACTAAAGGGAAACAGCACAGGCAGGGCCACACCCCTGCCTGTCCTTTCTTACACATGGAGTTCAGTGTGGGAGTTTGTTTGAAATAATCAGTTCTGCTGCTAAATATTTTAGCTTTTAATTCATTAATTAATTGAGCCAGAAGGGGTGGGGGAGGGGGCAGAGGGGGAGAGAGAATCTGAAGCAGGCTCCACGCCCAGCGTGAAATCTCGGGATGCCGAGCTCAAGACCTGTGCAGAGACCAAGAGTCAGATGCTTAACCGGCTGAGCCACCCAGATGCCCCCATAAATATTTTAGCTTTTAAGCCTTCCATTTGGAAACAACTTCGGACTTCACAAACTTTAGGAGCAGAAATGCTGCATTAAAATAGGAATAGCCACATGCCGTTTGTGGATTGTTAATATCTTGTTTCATTCACTTTATCATTTACAACCTGTCTGTGCATACATAATGCTTCTCCTGAATTGTCTGAGGGTGAGGGATGTATATCTTGGCCCTTAACCCCCTGAACACTCTAAGAATGGGGATATTCTCTTGCATAACCACAGGAACGCTGTCCACTTTGTAAATTAACGTTGACGGTATTTTTTTTTTAAGATTTTATTTATTCATTTGACAGAGACACAGGGAGAGAGGGAACACAAGCAGGGGGAGTGGGAGAGGGAGAAGCAGGCCTCCCGCCAAGCAGGGAGCCTTATGTGGGGCTCGATCCCAGGACCCTGGGTTCATGACCTGAGCCGAAGGCAGAGGCTTAACGACTGAGCCACCCAGGCACCCCGATAGGATATTTTTACCCAAGGCGCCATCTGTATTCCAGGCTGTCCCTGGAGCTAATACAGTCGTTGCTGGCGTTTCCTCCTCCTGTTCGGAAAACAGGCCAGGGTCAGGTGTGCAATTAGTTGTTAGGTGTCTTTTACCTCCTTTAATGCGGAACATTTCCTCGGCTTTTTTTTTTTTTTTTTTAAATGACATTGATCTCTTAAAGGAATACAGGTTTCCCTCCCCGCCACCCCCCACCTTTGGTTCTTTTTTAATGAGAGTTCCTCATTTTGTGTTTGTCAGATGTTTCCTCGTGATTAGATTGAGGTTATGCATTTTCTGCCAGATCCTGACTGACTCTTGTTTTTTCTTTTTAAAGATTTTATTTTATTTATTTGGCAGAGAGAGATCACAAGTAGGCAGAGAGAGAGAGAGAGAGAGAGAGGGAAGCAGGCTCCCTGCTGAGCAGAGAGCCCAATGCAGGGCTCGATCCCAGGACCCCAAGATCATGACCTGAGCCCAGGTAGTGGCTTAACCCGCTGAATCACCCAGGCGCCCCTCCCGACTGACTCTTAAAGTCTCTTCTGACTTTGACGTTCCGTGATCTTAGGACCAGGCCCTCTTCCCGAGGCTTTCAGCTCCCACCTCCCTTCTGCCAGGAGCTTCCAGCGACCTGCTGCTCAAAGTGTGGACTGCAGGCCCGCAGCACTGCAAAGAAGCCCTGGGAGCTCTCAGCCACCCCTGTGGAGAGGCAGGACTTGGGCTTGGGTCCTCCCTTCCTCTGCCACTGACCCACTCAAAGCAGAACACAGCCCTTCCCTCCCACCCCCACCCCTACCCCATCGAGCTCCCTCCTTTCCAGGGCTGAGGCCCCACCTACGTGCGTCTGAGCCATTACGGGACACTGGCCAAAGCAGCCTGTGGGGTCCCCATGGCCTGGCTGCTGGCAGGCTCTGCTGGAGCACTAAAACCACTCAGCTTGGAGACACAGGCCTGAGTTCCCTGGCCGGTCTGTCTCTCCCCAAAGGGCAGCTACTCTCTTTGCCTAGGAGACAGAAGAGCCAGGATTCGAAGCTAGAATTTCCTCACTCCAAAGCCTGTGCTTTTATGACTGTATCCGGCAGCCAGCCTGGGGACTGATCTCAAGGTTCCTGAATCCCCATCAGGTGCCTCCCCCATGGCAGCAAGTTTAGGGGCCTGTGTCCAGCAGCGCGAGTGTTCACAGAGACAGATGGCTTTGGCTAGGCACGGCCCTCCCTCCTACAGCAAGGAGCAGACTGGGTTGGTTGCCCGTGGACTTCATGAGACTTGGGGAAAGCAGTCAGAACTAATAGAATCATTTCTTCTGCTGCTTTCACAAACAAATCATTCCCACTTTCTAGAACGGTGTCTAAGAACAGACAGCGCTGGCCCTGCAGTTAGGGAGAAATAGAGTCAAGTGCGGGAGCCCTGCCCTAAAATGCAAGGAGGAGGAAGGCAGGCAGGAAGGAGGAGTGTGGTGTGTACACATGCGGCGTTCTTTCTGAAAGAACATAAAGAACCTTTTCATAACGAGCAGGCAGGAGGGGGAGGGCGGTGAGGGCCGACACGCTGCCTTCTTTCTGTGCCTTCAAGAGTCTGTGAAAACTCCGTGATGCTACACTTGACGAGATGGACCCTGGCTCCTGACTCTGGAGAGAGGGGGCCCAGCAGCCAGGTGGTTAGATGGGAGGGCCAAATTGGAGGGCTCAGAGTCCTGGACCCGTGGGGACCCTCGCCACTCACCTCCCTGGCAGACACCACAGAGCCAGCTGGGAATCTGCTGCTGATGCCGGTGGGGACGGAAGCTAAGAGGCAAATGGGTGGAGGATGGACCCCGAGGGGCCAGAGACATTGACCAGGGAGGGGTCCGTAGGACGGAGAGGGAAGTCAGGCTGTTGGTTTTTTTAAAAATCTATGTTAAAAAAGTCTAACCTGATTTCTGATGACACAAGTCACTAATGTTTATTGTTGAAAAAGTTCGTATTTTGGTGGATTTCTTTCAGCTCTTTTTGAAATAGCTATAGATAGGTATGTAGATAATTAGTGGAGGAAATAACTTGCTGCTATAACAGATAAACCCTCCAGTCTCATCCAGGAAAAGTTCGTTTCTGACTCCTGTCGGTCTGGTCGAACGCAGGAGGATGTGGGGGTGGGGCTAGGCTCTGCTCCGCATTCAGGGACCAGGCTGAGGCAGGCTTGGTAGTCCTCTGGACACTGACATCCAGGTGACAGAGAGACAGAGAAATGAGGGCCAAGCCTAGAAGCAAAGCATAACCTTGCCTTTTTAAAATTTTATTATTTTATTTATATTACTATTATTTTATTTATATTATATATGTTATTTATATTATTTATAATAATTTGTAATTTATTATTTCATTATTTATTTATTTGTATTTATTTATTTGAGAGAGAGCATGCACGGAGAAAGGGGGAGAGGAAGGGAGACTCTCAGGCAGACTCCCTGCTGAGCACAGAGCCCGATGTGGGGCCTGATCTCACCACCCTGAGATCATGACCTGAGATCATGAGCCGTAATCAGGTGTCCGACACTTAACTGACTGAGCTACGCAGGCACCGCCCATAACCTTGCTTTTACATTCCACACCTGCCATGGGGTTCAGGCCCTCTGAGATGTCATGCTCTGAGGATGAGGACACCGTCACCTTCCTGTCTCGCCTCAGAGCCGTGTCTGACAGCTCTCACCTGCCAGGAGCCCGCAGACACCACGTTCATCTCTTTCCAACCGCTTGTCACTGACTCCTCCCAGGCACTTCGGGAGGTATGGACACTATGGTTGTCCCCATGGTACAGTCAAGGAAACTGAGGCTCAGCGAGATCGGCCCGCACACTCAGGGTAACACCTGAGCGGGGGAATGGTAGAGAGCTGGGACTTGGATCCAGGTCCCGGGCTGAGCCCCTGCGCTGTCCCACCTCTTCAGGGTGGCCGGGGGCAGGGGATGACCTCAGGGAAGTCAGACCCAAGTCACAGGTGGCCTCACGCCTTTCCCAGCCAGGCTGGGACTTCTGGCTTGTGGGCTGAGCTCCCCGAAGAGGAACCCGGGGAGCCAGAGTGATCTCCGGGATGCAGTCTTGTTCAAAGCAGAACTGACACCCAGACAGCATCTGCGGACAGCCCGAGTGACCCAACAGGGTAGATGGCGGGTGTGTGGGGGGGTCCTCCGTGGGTGGATGGCTGGCTTCTCACTTCATGTCAGCCGCACCCTGCAAGGGTGGAGCCTCCACCCGATCGTCCTGCTCCCTCAGCTCCAGGCCTTTCGACCTCGCAGCCGGAAGCTCAGACCAGACCAGTGGTTCAAAGTCTGGTCGCAGAGAGCTCTCTAGAGGCCACAGGCCTAGCTGGGGGCCATTTGCAGGCCAACCCCCAATGGGAATCAACCAGAGAAGCCAAGTTCTCTATAAAATAATCCCGCATGAAAGGCTCACCCTGGAAACATACACTGAAAATCTCCCGTGATGGATGCTCTCTACATCCTCCCATCCTGTGTTTCTGGCAAATAAATGCATTCAGTTAGCAGTCCCGACTAACCTTTCTGGACGATATGGGTGTTACCAGGAAAACCCAGTCCCTGTTTTTTTTGGTTTTTTTTGTTTGTTTGTTTGTTTGTTTTAACTTATTTGTGAGAGAAAGAAAGAGAGGGAGAGAGAGAGTGCAAGCAGGGGGAGCAGCAGGCAGAGGGAGAAGCAGGCTCCCCGCTGAACAAGGAGCTGGATGTAGGACTCCATCCCGGGATCCTGGGATCATGACCTGAGCCAAAGGCAGATGCTTCACCAACTGAGCCACCCAGGTGCACCCCCACCCCAGTCCCTGTTTTTAAGATGGTTACGGTTCAAGAGGGAACATGGAGCACAAGCAAGTGTCCGTCACACAGGGCGGCAGATGACATCCACACATTGACTTAGCAGGTAGATTTATTAAACACCGACTGCATGCCGAGCACTGGGGAAGGACTGCATTAAGAATGGTGCACACAAGGGGGCCCCTGCCCTCATATAGCTTTCATTCTGGTGAGGCCATGCAGGTAATAAATCAGGAGACAGAAGTCTAAATGACGTCATCAGATGCTGAAACCTACTAGCAGGCAGGCTGAAGGGGCCGGGAGTGTCAGAGGAGCTCGCAGTTCTGCGTTGGAAGGTCAGGGGAGGCCTGAGCTAATGGAAAGTCTCTATTTTCCCATCCTGCAGCAACAGGCCGGGGGAAACCCATCATGAGGGCACTAATCTGGATGGTGGGAAGTGGGGGGTCTTCAGATAAAACTTCGTAGAGGAAGGAAGTGGTTTTAAGGGAGAATTATGGAGGAGGACAAAAAACCAAGGCATATCACAGTCATGAGCCTTGTCTGCCCCAGGACTATTGCATCAGCCCCTGCTTTCAATAAGAGCCAGTCAACAGGTTTGGAGGGACAATTACAGTAAGAGTATACACCTTTCATCTCTCTTGATCAGGAGTCTGCAAAACACAGCCTGTGGGCCAACTCTGGCCCCCAACTTGATTTTGTAAATAAACTCATTGAAACAGCCGCATCTGCTCACTCACACGGTGTCCGTGGCTGCTTTTGTTACAGCCGCCGAGTTGAGTAGTTGGGACGGAGATGAAGTGGCCGTCTTAAAAAAAAAAAATCATTACTACCTAGTGCTTTCCAGAAACATACGCCAACTCCTCTTTTTAGGTAATTCCTCCCAGATGACAAAACCTAATTTTTAATCCAGCCGCTCACCCGATGCTCTCTACAATCCCGCGTGACAGTCTGAGTGAATGTTGTTATTATTCCCAGTTTTCAGATGAGAACACTGAGACTCCGAGTGAGTGGCCCCAGGTCACACAGCTGGCGGGGTTGGGAGCCCCCTAATGCAGTGCTCCCCGCAGTCTGCGTGTCGCCAGTGAGCACGTTCAGCTCATTATTTTAAATCAGAACTCTCCTCCAAAACCTGCCCCCCAGTGAAACAGGCATACGGCGCCCAGCCAGTTCTTGAAAGTGTGATCAGCTCCCCGCCGTGCCTCCAGATGGAAAACAGATGCTATTTGGGCAAACAAGAAAGCAGGAAGTGCCGGCCGCGGCCCCTTGGGGTTTCGGAGCACAGCCTGACGGACGTGGTCTCTGATCCGTGCAAGCCAGATGTCCAAGCCCAGGACAGTCATTTGGAACTATGCCTCCACATCCCAAGGGCGCTGCCTGTCGTCCGCTGTGCGTGGGCTGAGCTCATGCCTCGGGCTCCTGGCTCCAGGGGAAGGAGAATGAGGCCCTAACTCCCCCTGGAATATTAGGGAGGAGCCGGTGCATTTCAACGATGGATGCTCGAAGCTTCTGTTTGTCCTCAAGTCGCTAGCAGGTTAGAGAGCCCATGAGCCCATCACAGAGAGACCCAGATTCCTGTCACAGCTCCACTACTGGGACACCAGCTGCGGGGCTTTGAGGAAAGTTCTCTGGACCTCGGTTTGCTCACGGTGAGATGCAGCTTGGTGAATCCAAGCCCACGGGTATGCGGAGTCAGCTGGTCATGGGACAGAGCTAATCGCGTGCCTCTCTCCCTGCCTCCGTGTTCACACTGGTAGCTTGAAATGGGCCACTGTGGCAATATTTAAACCATAGGAATTGGCAAACCCTGCAATCAGAGCTTATTCTTTCCCTTCAGAGAGCCGGTTGGTGGGCATTTCTCAGCACACCACTGTTTAAGACCCATAGCGGCTCCTAGTCTCCTTGATCATGGCCCCGACCCGGGGCATGACAGAGTGGATGCCAGCAGGAACACGCGTGTGGCTCAGTTCAGTTCACTGTCAGTGTCTAACATCCCAAGCCCTGAGCAGAACACTGGGAAGGGCAGAGCCTCAGGCAGGGTAAGACGCTTGCCCCAGCTTACCCAGCCTCCATCCCTGCCCTCAGGCAGCTCACAGTCCATGGAAAAGGGCTCTGAACTAGTCAAGGTGTTTGGGAGCTAGAGCATGAAGTGTCCAATTGTGCGTGAAGATGTGGGAGAGGGCAAGTAGAAGTTTGCAAGGGAGAGCTCCGGAGGGTGTCCCGGGCAGAGGTAACTGGGTGTGCAAAGGCACAAGGATTGAAAGTGCCTTTGGAGTTCAGGGAACAACCCATGATTCAGCACAGAGGAATGTTATATGGGAAGGTGATGAAGGCAGAATGTCGTTCCAAGTTGGAAGTTGGAAAGTAGAGCGTAGAATAAGCACCAGTAGCTGGGGCAGCCCAGGAGGGCTCCATGGAGGAGGTGGAACTTGAAGGAGGAATGGTGAAATAGCAGGAACATGGGATCCTGCGTAAGAAAAAGTTGCATTTAAGTCCTGGTTCACTGCATCCTAGCCATGTGACCTCAGGCAATAGCTTACCTTCCCCGAGGCTCACTTCCCCTCATCCGTAAAGTGGGCACAACTGAATCTAATCCACCTCACAGAGTTGTTTTAGGAATTCACTGGTATAATGTTTATAAAATATGCTTTGCATTTTTAAAAATTTTTTTTATTTTAAGAAACATATAATGTATTTTTATCCCCAGGGGTACAGGTCTGTGAATCGCCAGGTTTACACATTTCACAGCACTCATTATAGCACATACCCTCCCCAATGTCCATTTCCCCACCACCCTCTCCCGTCCCCCCTCCCCCCAGCAACCCTTAGTCTGTTTTTTGAGATTGAGTCTTTTATGGTTTGTCTCCCTCCCAGTCCCATCTTTTCATTTTTTCTTTTCCTACCTCCCCCCAACCCCCCCCCGCCTTGCATCTCCACTTCCTCATATCAAAGAGATCATATGATAGTTGTCTTTCTCCAATTGACTTATTTCGCTAAGCATGATACCCTCTAGTTCCATCCACGTCGTCGCAAATGGCAAGATTTCATGTCTTTTGATGGCTGCATAGTATTCCATTGTGTATATATACCACATCTTCTTTATCCATTCATCTGTTGATGGACATCTAGGCTCTTTCCACAGTTTGGCTATTGTGGACATTGCTGCTATAAACATTCGGGTGCACGTGCCCCTTCGGAGCACCACGTTTGTATCTTTAGGATATATACCTAGGAGTGCAATTGCTGGGTCATAGGGTAGCTCTATTTTCAGTTTTTTGAGGAACCTCCACACTGTTTTCCAGAACGGTTGCACCGGCTTGCATTCCCACCAGCAGTGTAGGAGGGTTCCCCTCTCTCCGCATCCTCGCCAGCATCTGTCATTTCTTGACTTGTTAATTTTAGCCATTCTGACTGGTGTGAGGTGGTATCTCATTGTGGTTTTGATTTGTATTTCCCTGATGCCGAGTGATGTGGAGCATTTTTTCATGTGTCTGTTGGCCATCTGGATGTCTTCTTTGCAGAAATGTCTGTTCATGTCCTCTGCCCATTTCTTGACTGGATTATTTGTTCTTTGGGTATTGAGTTTGATAAGCTCTTTATAGATTTTGGATACTAGCCCTTTATCTGATATGTCATTTGCAAATATCTTCTCCCATTCTGTCAGTTGCCTTTTGGTTTTGTTAACTGTTTCCTTTGCTGTGCAAAAGCTTTTGATCTTGATGAAATCCCAATAGTTCATTTTTGCCCTTGCTTCTGTTGCCTTTGGCAATGTTCCTAGGAAGAAGTTGCTGTGGTTGAGGTCAAAGAGGTTGCTGCCTGCTTCTCCTCAAGGATTTTGATAGATTCCTTTCTCACATTGAGGTCCTTCATCCATTTTGAGTCTATTTATGCTTTGCATTTTTAGAGTGTCCCACAAATGTTGGTGCTGGGTGGGAGATAGAAGGTTCAGGCCTACAGAAGGCAAGGAGAAGCCAGGTGACTGTGGCCAATCCCAAGGGCCTGGAATGCAGGTGACCCATTCAGAAGCCGTCGACTAGATGATGTGGCTAGAAGAGAGTAGAGTCAGGCATGTTGGACAGGTGTTTATAGGTCTAACTGTGGAAGGCCTTGAACGTCAGGCAAAGGGATCTAGACTTGATTCTCTAAGCGATGGGGAACCATTGATGGGTTCTTGAGAAATACAGAGCGCCCCAGAGTCAGGGGGTACTTCCAGGCCTTGCATCCTGGGATTGGGGGCAGGGGCCTCGTTGACAGAAATGGGAAGGTTCCCAGCAAGGGCTGGTTTCTAGGACACGAAGAAACACTTGGCTCGGGCCAGGTGTGAGAAGGACTCAAAGGTCTCTGGAGAGGCCCGCCGGAGCTGGGGAATGGTGCTGGGAACCCAGCTCCCCACTCACCTCTGCTGTGCCCCACACTGTGTGCTGCAGGGACAAAGAGGGGATGCTCACAGGTAGTTGGAGGGACAGTTACGGGATCATGTGAACCCAGTAAGGGGGTGGCTGAACAGAATGTGCTGTGAACCAAGGAGATGCGCCCCAAAGCCCTTCCTGAGTGTTGGCCAGGTTTCTCGGGAAGAGCACAGGGAGAAGAAGGAACAACTTTGCATCCTGGCAGGGCACAGAGCCACAGTCCAGAGTCCCAAACCTAGGGCCAGAGCTGGACCCTCCTTCTTGCTGAAGGTCATCACCCCCTCAAGCTCTGCTTGAGTACGTCTTTAGGATGCAGGGCTCTCCTGGGTATCATAGGCTGCTCGGCGGCATCCCTGCCCTTGGGGCCTGGAGCACCCCCGTTCTAATGTGACCCCCAAACAGTACGTCTTTAGGATGCAGGGCTCTCCTGGGTATCATAGGCTGCTCGGCGGCATCCCTGCCCTTGGGGCCTGGAGCACCCCCGTTCTAATGTGACCCCCAAACAGCGACTCCAGACATGACCCAGTGACCCCTGAAGGGAAACTTGGGCTGGTGGTGAACCGCTGCTCGAAAGCACAGTAGCTCACCCGATTCTATTCCTCGGTGAGTTATTAACACGATAGCAAGCAGAAATTGGTGTTCTAGAAACCTGGTGAAATTCCATCAGCTCTCAGCCAGCGGGGGAGTTACAGGTGAATTCCGAAAGGCACAGGACTGTGTCCCATCAGTTCCCAGCTCATAACTCAGACCAGAGAAGACCCTCCTGTGGGCCAGGATTCTAAAAATTAAATTATCAATATGAAAAACAACTCCCGGCACAAAATCTTGCTCCAGGAACCTTTAAGTTGTGTCTCAGGCTTATAAAGGTTTAGGGCAAAGCTTTCTTTCTCCAAAATAGACTCATTTGGTGCAGGGAGAGGACAGGAACCTTCCCCTGGAAGGGGAAGAAAGATTTTTTTAGCAGGCATTTTCCACGGAGCGTGTGGGAGCCCTCTGGGTACATCTTCATATAGAATTCTCACCAAAATTCTATAGCATGTCGTGTGATCTGTGTCACATCATGCATGACTAGAAATCGGGTTCAGAGAGGTAAAGCGGTTAGCCCGGGGTCACACAGCTGAAGCTCATGCTCTGGGTCTGACTGTATGTGTTACCAACCCCTCCAGCCTGTTTATTTCACGGATGGAAAAACTGAGGCCACTTGAGAAAGCAGAACAGAGATGTCAGTAACAGCTCACTTTTCTGTAGCACTTTGCAGATATGGGACACATTTGTATTTTCTCATCTTATTTTCTTGAAAACCCTGAAAGGCCATCAGGGCTGGTGTTGCTGGCCCCATTTTGCAGATGTAGGAATGGAGTGTGGCAAAGAAACTGGCCACAAGGCACAGTGTTCTCTGGAAAACCAAGCAAGGACAAGTTGTGAGCCGAAGGGCCACCCCTTGGACAGACATTATCGGGCACCCCAGGGCTGTCCAGGGATGTGTCTTGGAGGACGTGGGAGGAGGGGCTGGCCTGGTGTGTGCTGGAGAGGTGTGACATGGGGATCCCACCAGAGCAGTGCTCGATCGCACCCCTCAGGGGTGACCCAGCGTCACAAGAGGGTGCCCGCCCGCACGGACTCAGGCAGCGGGAGAGAACGCCACTGGAGGGGCTGCTGAATTCAACACAGAGCTCTCCCACTCCTTTCAAAACCTCTTTCACGCTGTTTCTCTTACTCGCATCTTTCTGGTCCCCACCAGAATCCAGAAAAATCAGAACTTATTACCTGGTCAGGTAGCACCCAAGGAATAGGGTAGTTAGTAAGAGGGCTTACATGAGTGAATGAATGAATGAACTTGAAAGAATGATCAGGTGGGCCTTGGCTGAGCTGTTCTGACCACTCACTGGGAGCACTTTCCACTGGGATTTGTAGCTTGCATTCTGGAAATGATAGGACATAGCCCAGACTGCTGATCTCAGCAAAATGGGGTTGATTCCCCTCTCGGGTACCTGCAGTCTGGTGCGACTCCGCTCCTCTCATGGCCCTTCCTCATCCTCAGGGCCTTTTCCTCTGCAAAACAATGCCTCGTTCACATAATAGTCACGGGGACTGAAGGGGAGCAGGCAGGACTGAAGGGGAGCAGGCAGGACGAGTGATTAAATTCTAACTCCTTTCCCAGAAGCGCTCACCCGAGCCTCATCTTGAGGCAACGCAATGAAAATCTCGAAGTCAACCTAAGCCCCTGTATGGGCCAAAGGAACTTGCCGATCATGCCCCCCTCGTGAAGCTACATGGGAAATGTTTATGTTAGCCCTAAGCCTTAGAGAGATGTCTTTGGGCCCCCGAGAAACTGGTGTGTTTTCTTCTCGTGGTCAATGAGAAGCAGGTAACTGATTGTGTTTTCCTCTTCGCTTTGGCCACCGGGAAGCTCAAGGCCAAATCTGCGGCACTAAAGGCGCACTTGCATGGGTCCTTGCTCAGTCACTTCTCTGTTTCTCCTGTGGCTTACAGTTCTGGTAATTTAGAGTTCTCCTGACATTTACATTTTTATTCAGATTTTACTGTTTGATCCTATGTTTGCCGACAGGCACCCAACTCCTTTGTAAAACGTATCAAGTAGCAACACATCTTTGAAAGAACTGTAATTGCTTCGCATGTATTTGGACCAATTATTAATCTCACCCAAGACAGAAAGGGCAGCAGCCATGGTATGGATCTTTCTAGAGTTCTCCTGTCACCTCCAGCTGAGTCTGGGGGCTCTGTGTGGCCATTCCCCACTGTGCAAAGCTGCTCAGCCGAGCTTTCCTTCTCCCCAGTGCACTCAGAGGTATGCCAAGATGCCAACTGAGGAACCCAGCGGATTCTGTCCTTGTAGGAATTCTTCCCCTCCGTGGCCAGCCTTTGACTTTGCATTGCCAGTCAGTCAGTCTCCAGAGCCAGCCCAGAACCACACTGGGAAGGCGTCCCTCAGGCCCACCGTCTCGCCCTCCTCTCTTCTCCAAGGCATCTGTTACCGTCAGATGCTCTAAGCCATGTGACCGTTTTCCACAAAAGCAGAAGTGATGGGTTATTCCTTTTCCTTTTTTTTTTTTTTAAAGATTTTATTCATTTATTTGAGAGAAAGAGAGAGAGAGAGAGAGAGCACGAGCAGGGCGTGGGGAGACGGAGAAGCAGGCTCTCCACTGAGCCCGACACAGGGCTCCATCTCAGGACCCCAAGATCATGACCTGAGCAGAAGGCAGATGCTTAACTGACCGAGCCACCCAGGTGCGCTGTGCTGGGTTTTCCTTTCAGAGGTATTTATATTTTAAAAGAACCCCCTCTGGAAGGGGCCCTGCTGAACGCAGTGGAGTGAAGGCTGAATGGTAGAATTTCCAGGCACATGGTACTGGTGCAGGGAGGGCTTTCTGTGTAGCAGTTGGAAGGGGAGATGTGTGGTGAAAAGGGACAGGGAAACCTCCCAGAATGCATTATTACTAGAGAGACAGCTGTTTCTGGGTGGCTCCGTGAATAAGTGTGATATGAACTTGACTATTGAATAAGCAGCAAGGAGAGGAAGGGACGCCTGGCTGGCTCTGTTGCTGGAGCGTGCGATGCTTGATCTCAGGGTGGTGAGTTCGAGCCCCACGTTGAGTGTTGAGATTACTTAAAAATAAAATCTTTAAAAATGAAAAAATAAAGCGGCAAAGGGCGTTGAGGGGAAAGAGCTGGGCAAGAGGGAGGGGCTGGTTCCTGCCCACTCCAGGGGAGGGTGTCTCTCTCGGTTCCTTCTTCCTAAACCTGGATTGTGTCTCGGACCTCCCTGAGAGGGCCGATCCCAGGTCGCCCCTGTCCTGAGTCCTGAGAAAGCAGCAAGGTTCCTCTTCCAGGGGTGACCATCACTGTCCCAGTAAACCACTGCTCTTCCTCCGGCCGGGGAACAGCTCACACCGAGACCCTCATGCTCACCACCTTCTGTGTCCTTTCTCCTCCCAGGGAAGCCCTACGGGGCAGACGACTTCTTGCCCGTGCTCATGTATGTGCTGGCCCGCAGCAACCTCACGGAGATGCTCCTCAACGTGGAGTACATGATGGAGCTCATGGACCCCGCCCTACAGCTGGGGGAGGGTGAGTCACCAGCCCCGGCCGGGCCCAGGGCCACCGGGCTGGCCACCAAGCCTGACACATACCACCGGCCTCAGCCAAGCCCAGGGTGCCCTACACGGCCCAATAAGCCCTTTCCGGATGCCAGATTCCACAGAGCCCTGGGGACAAGACACAGGCCCCATGGAGGTGCTGTTCTGGGGGGGATCATAGACAAGCAGGGGAGCTGGGCCAGTCAAGAGATCCTATCACCACTGCTTGACAAATGTTGGAATGATGGGAAGCCCAGAACGTATCGGAGCCCATGGCCCAGGCTGTGCAGTCAGGGAAGGCTTCCAGGAGGAGGTGATACCCGAGCTGAGCATTGAAGGGTAGATAGGAGCCAAACAGTTAAAGTGGGAAAGGCATTCTTCACAGAGGGAAGAGCACAAAAGGTAAGCCTGAAGCAGTGGGTAGACGCATGGAAAGGAGTCTGAGCAGGAAATAATGATCAGTTCTTAGACAGGGGTGGCCCTGGGAACTGTCGGCCCCTTGCTCATTCAGTCCTGGCCAGGCCCCCCTGTCTGTGAGAGAAGCTTAACGCTATGGACAAGTAGCCCTGGACTCCCCAGTCGGATGATGGCAGAGTGGTTTGCCCCACCCCACGCTCAGTTTCCCTTCCCCTTTCCCCCTTCCCACCACTTCCCGCCACCCACTTAGCCTTGGCCACTCCTCCACCGGGAATCCCTGAGGTACGGCCCACCCAGACCTCAGCTCTGAGGAAGCCCCGAGATGTCCTGTGAGATGTCCGCCCCAAAGGGCAGAGTGAAACTCTCAGGGCCTGAGTGTCCCCTTTGGGCCTTGTGGTTCTTGAGATAAGCTGGTCTTCTTTGCATCTTGTTTGCAGTTTTAGCGTGTATCTGTCTCGGGGGTGATAGCGTGAAGAGTGTGGTTCTGTGAGTTCTTGGAAACTCAGGGGAGCGTGGAAAGCCTTGAAACTTGCTGTCACGTAGAACTTGGACGAGGGCCCTGGGACCTCTGGAACTATGTATTTCTCCTCATTAGTTAAAAATTGTCTGCAGCTGGAACAACTTGTCTTCCAGAGAATGTAGGACTTCAGCAGAAACCAGGCTTCTTTCAGCAGGGATGATCTGCTGCCCAGGGTATCTATCCATCCCTCCCCTACCCACCCATCACCCATCCACCCATCTGTCTCTCCATCCATCCACCCATCCATCCACGCACCCACATAGCTACTCACCCATATATCCGTCCACCCACCCATTCATCTATCCATTTAACACCTACTTGGTGAGTCCCTACTGTGTGCCAGGCTCTTGGGCTACGGTGCAAGGCAGGGCAGTCAAGGTTCATAGTCTCGTGAGAATGAATGAATGCTTCATTCTGAACCCCACTCTCTGGAGCCTCTACCTCAGGCCTTCATGAGAGTTCCTCCTTGATTTATCTGGCCCTGAGCATGCACAGGAAAGCACCACAAGGCTGAAGGGGTGGGCAGAGCCCTCCAGACAACACTGATCTGTCTCTCACTAAGGGGAACAAATAGAAGGGAATGGGAGGTAAGGAAGGTCAGGGGGCTGTGAGCAGAATTGGCTTCCTGCCCCAAACCCGGAGTACCCCGGTTCTTAGGACTAGCCCTTGAGTAGTATAGCAGTCCGTCCAGAGCTCTCAGCAGGAATATTGGCTTCTATCTTCTGGCTACCTAATTACATAGAACCTCTAAAGGGTGAAACTTCTACGTGTCAAAAATTACCATAATAGAATAAGATACTAACAGTAAACTAGGGGAAAGTGTTCTACAAACTAGCACACCAAAAACTAATAGCCTTAATATGTAAAAAGCTCTTATAAATCAATAAGAAAAGCACTTAGACTCAGCAGTTACCTGGGAAAAGGCCATATACTCATTCATTCAACAGATATTGCCTGAGCTTCTAATTTACACCAGGTGACAACAGGTCTCCTTTCTTGTGAAATTTTATTCCAGTTGGCGGAGGGAGGATGTCAGACTTCAAATATTTAAATTAAACAAATAAACAAAAGAAAACATTTCTCATCTGACACATCTGATGGATATGGAGAAGAAATGAAGTAGGCTAGTGGGATGGCACAGTGGGGCAGGATATGGCTCAGATGACCACGGAAGGCCCAGGGCAGAGAGCACAGAGTGCCTTCTTTTTATTTCCCGATTTTCAAATTTTCCACAGTGGGCACTGCTGCTGGTCTCCCTGGGAAGAAATCACCAACAAATCCTGTTAAAGGACTGGTCCCAAGCCCCATAGATTGTTGTAGGTTCTCAGAGACAATGTCCCCAAAAGTCCTTTGAGGGATGGAGTGAGACTATGGGGCTTTGCCATGCTCCAAGCTGGCTCATTCTCCAGCGGTGGTCAGCCATGCCCTGGCCAGTGACTCCTACTCCGTCCTCAGCCTGAGTCCTTGTGGCCAGATGGGGCTGCAGGCCAGCTACGGTGCTGAGCAGGGACAGGGCAGGGACATCCTTGGCCCAACGACCCTTTCCTTATGGACTTGAACTCCCCACCACCATCCTGCCCTGGCCTCTCGGGTCACAGGGTTTGGGTGAGAAAGCCAAGGTCCTTAAGGCAGGAGTGCTGGTCTAGCTGGGCTATGTTGAGCATTTTTGAGACAAGCCAAGTTCAAGTAAACATGGAAAAGTCTTAGCTCACGGTTTCTGACCCAAGTCTGCCTGAATACACTACAGCCTCTTTCAAACTGAAGGAGTCAGTCTCTGGCCCCATGGGAAGATTTCTAAGGACTCTAGGAGGTGTTTGTTGGAAGTAAAGAGGCAGGCAGGCCGTGTCTTTTTTTTTTTTTTTTTTAAGATTTTATTTATTTATTTGACAGACAGAGATCACAAGTAGGCAGAGAGGCAGGCAGAGAGAGAGAGGAGGAAGCAGGCTCCCCAATGAGCAGAGAGCCCCATGCAGGGCTCCATCCCAGGACCCTGGGGTCATGACCTGAGCCGAAGGCTTTAACCCAAGGCACTGCCAGCTCCTCCCCAGCAGCCCTGCACCGCCCCCCAGTGGCGACAGACCCTGCCCGTGGCAGCTGAGGGCCCCAGGACACACTTTATGTCATGCTGCACAAACCAGGAGGCCTCCCTGCACCTCTCTCTGTTCCTGCCTTGAGACCCAAAGTGGGAAGTCACAGCACCCAGGACAGACCCTGGCTTACAGGTGTTGGCCCCTCGGTAGTGAGACGGTGTGGGGGTCTCCAGCTGGGGCAGGGGCTTCTACCCGTCAATTCTGACAGCCGGCAGGCCTCCATCTAGAAGTATCTGGGCCTAGGGGCAGAGGGACAGAGCCCGGCCAGGGCTGGAGGGCAGTGTTCCTGAGTGTCCCCAGCTTTGCCTTCTGTCCTAGCTGGGTGGTGGCACACAGATGCTCCATCCCCAAAGCCCCTGAGACTCCAGTAAGAAGAGGCTGTCTAGAGGGGAAGGGGAGGCAGAGTATTTGCCCTTGGTGCTCTGGGGAGATCAGAGATGCCTGGGGCAAAGGCCGGCCCTTACTTCCCTGTAAGAGGAGAACACAGGTGTGATAAAAAGAGAATTTTGCAGGCTGGATTTCCGTCCTGGTTTTGCCTCTGATTGGCTGAAGACCTTGGACGTGTCACTTCTCTGGTGTGGGAAAGTGCACGTGCCAGGGTAGCTTTGGGGTTTTCAAACTCTGGGTGCTCCAGCATGCTCCATTCAGTGAAAGGCTTGCCAGTCTGATTCTGTGCCCTCTGAGACCCGTGTTCTTTCAGCTCGTTCCGGGTGCTGCTAATTTGGTAAAAGACCAGTGAGTGGGTCCCAGGTCTTTGCAGCAGGCTTATCAGGCATGGGAGATCAGGGACTTCCTGTAACAAGTAGAGGGGGTCTGAATGTTGGGCGGATGGGACCCAGGCTCCTGTCTAGCCTCTCTCTGCAGCTCCCACTGCTCTGGGCACTCAAGGTCAAATAGGAGACCCAGGCACCTCTGGGCACCCGCCTGGAGCCTGCTCAAAATCCAGACCTCTCCTAGAAGCACCCTCCTGGACATCTTTGCCCACGTCCCCTCCGCACTCTGGCTGACGGCTTGCTGTGCTGTACAAATATCTTAATAGGGGTCCTGAGTTTTCTCCATCAAAGGACAACACTCCCCAAAGGGAACAACCAGCTCCCAAACTCATGGTTGGGGGGCGCCTGCCACCTAGTGGTCCTGATGGGTACTGCATGGCATGGCCCCAAGTCAAAGGGAAGCTGGCCACAAGAGGGTGAGATTCCCACCCTGCCTCACCCCACCCCCTGCATCTTTCTGCCTTAGGTCCCCTAACCACCTGCGTTATTGACACCTTAAAGCCGTGCACTTGACAGTATTCATCTCACTTACTTTTCACAGCATCCTGGGAAAAGTAAATGAGGAAACAGGCATAGAGAGGACAGTAACTCCCCAGGGATCCCAGGGCCTGGGAGGCACGTCAGCTAGAGAGGGATGCTGGGGACAGCCAGGTCTGGCGGCCCCAGGGAAGGGTTTGGGCATAGCTGGCTTTAAGCTAGACTGGAAAGGGAGACACATGAATGGTTTTGTGGCTGGCTCTTCTCCAATAAGGGATACCGACCCAGGTTCTAGGTTAGCTTTGACATGAGCATCACACCTTCCCCAGCCAGGCTGTGAACTTTTTTTCCATGTTGGTGTGGAATTTGTAGTCATCCAATGTAACAGGAATGCTTGGGGCTGCGGATAACTCACGATGTAACTAATAATGGTTTAAAAGTCGGGGGGGGGGCACCTGGGTGGCTCAGGCAGTTAGGCATCTGCCTTCAGCTCAGGTCATGATCTCGGGGTCCTGGGATGGAGGCCCACATCGGGCTCCCAACTCAGCAGGAAGTCTGCTTCTCCCTCTCCCTATGTGATCTTTCTCGCTCTCACTCTGTCACTAATAAATAAATAAAATTTTTTTAAAAAAGAAAAGAAATCATAGGAGAAGCAACTGATGATGATGGCAGCTTTTAGTCCTGTCATCAGGAAATCCAGGACGCACCACTTTCCATTGTTCTGTAGGATGTGAGCCTTTGTCTTTGTGCCTGTCACCTCTGATCTGCACACAGTGCTGTGCCCCGGGCTCACCTCTGTGTTCCAGGCAGGAGGAAGGAGGACAGGCAAAACCCAAGACCATAGCAACCTTTCAAAAGACTTTCCTCGAAGGTCCTCCCACCACCAAGGATTTCCACTTACATCTAAGTAACCAGAATGGGGTCCCCTGCCCTCTACTCTGAGCTGCAAGGGAGTCTGGGAAGTGAGCATTTTTAGTTAATTGTTCCTTCCCTCCCTGAATAATTGTTCAGTTATTCAGAAAAAAAAGAGAAGATGGGATTTGCTTTAGTCACAATAAGAATCAGCCTCATGTCAGAAATCTGTGTCCTGGGGGTGCCTGGGGGGCTCAGTCAGTTAAGCGTCCAACTCTTGATTTCAGCTCAGGTCACAGTCTCAGGTTGTAAGATCAAACTCCTCGTCGAGCTCTATGCTCAATGCGGAGTCTACTTGTCCCTCTCCTTCCTGGGAAGTGGGAAGGAGGCCCGTGGAAGAGCCATATGACCTTGACCAAGCCACCCTCCATCTCCCTAAAGTGACAGGGCTCATCGAGGTCAGTGCTTTGCAAGCCTTTTAACTCAAATCCCTAGCAAGCTCAAAAGAGTGAACTTCTAAGCATCTATGCAAATGATTGTCTTTTATCTTAAAACCTCATGTAAATTTTGCTGACTGAAGTATCTCAACGCTTAAATTACCTTTGGAAACACTTGTGAATTAACTTAAGAAGTGAAAAGGAACAGAGAAATGAAGAATTTGAATTTTTTACTTCCCTTAAATCTTTAAAAATCATGTGTAAAAGTCTAACCATAACTAAAATTTTTCTACATCTCTTGAAAACTATTTTTTAGACGAGGATGTATATGTGTGTGTCTATATAGACATACACACCCAGACGTACACACACACATATCACTTTATGGTGAGAAGTCTCCCAGCCACCCCTTTCCCCGGCCCAAAAGACATCCATGATTATCAGTTTGTCATGTGTCCTTTAAACTTGAAAACATTCCAGGGGCTCCTGGGTGGCTCAGTGGGTCAACGCCTCTGCCTTTGGCTCAGGTCATGATCCCAGAGTCTTGGGATCAAGCCCCGCATCGGGCTCTCTGCTCAGCAGGGAGCCTGCTTCCTCCTCTCTCTCTGACTGCTTCTCTGCCTGCTTGTGATCTCTGTCAAATAAATAAATAAAATCTTTTTAAAATTTTTTTAAAACATTTCAAAACTCATTTGAAAAATAAGTTCCCTCCTGAAGGGCAGCCAAAGACCATCTTTGCGGGGGGGTCGGTGCTGGACCTCAGGAAGCTTGCGCATGCAGCTGGGCAGGTGACCTAGGAGCAGGTGTGCCCCAGGCAGCGGTGATGGGTGCAGCTTGGAGGAAGGCAGCGATGGTGGGTAGAGCCTGGAGAGGCCAGCGAGGAGGTCCCAGCTCAGCTTCCCCGCCCTGTCTCTGCAGGATCCTACTACCTGACCACCACGTACGGGGCCCTGGAGCACATCAAGAACTACGACAAGATCACTGTGACCCGGCAGCTGAGCTTGGAGGTGCAAGACTCCATTCACCGCTGGGAGCGCCGGCGCACGCTCAACAAGGCCCGAGCCTCGCGCTCCTCCGTGCAGGTGACGTGTGGGACGCATGGGCTGGTAGGGGGGCAGGGGCCTGTGGGCAGTGTGGCAGACACCAATCCCATGGCCCCCCAGCTCGACGAGCCTAACACCGTCTGGATGCGGGGGCAGAATTTTAGAAGAGTATTACAGCACCATCGGTGTTTGAGTTGAGCAGACCAGACCTGAAGGGGGGATGGTGGGGGAATGAGAATTTTATCCAGGCTCCTTAGTGCCCGCTATGCCCAGAGATGTGGGCCTAGTCTTGCCAGTTCCCCGTTGAAGAGCCCATGAGCGGACCTGCAGCCTTTCCTCTTTTGTCCCTGGACAAATGCAGCAGCTGCCAGGGTCCCCTGCCCTTAGCCTGTCCCTCCAATCCAGGCACCATTCTCCCCAGCTCTCCCTAGACACACTCAGTATTCAAGCCGTTCATGGCCAGGACTCTTGCCTCCTACACTGTCGTCTTCCCCCACACCCCTACACGGTATTCAGTCACCCAATCTCCCATTCCCTGAATGAGCTGAGCTCAAGTCCCTGGTGCTCAGCCTCTGCCAACACTCGTCAGTTTCCCCTCCTCCACTGACTTGGAACCACCTCCCCACCTGTCCTCCCCTCCTGTGGCCCAGGTTAGATGCTCTCCTCTGTGCTTCTTGTGGCTACTTCCCCCCGCAGATAGCACGTATCACACTGTATCGTGACTGTCTAAGTTTGAAGCTGTTGCTCTGGAAGGGAGGGCCCATGGCTCACATGTCACACCCAGGGCCTGGGACAGAATGGGATTGGGCTGTATGCAGAATGGACAGTTAAAACATCGAGCCAGGCAGCAAGCCATAGCTGTAAATAGCTCTGCAGTCTCACTCCCTTGGCACCCAGAACACACTGGACCTGAACCCCACCCATGGCTTTCAGGATGGCTTCTCTATAACAGGCAGAACCCAGGTCTGGGAGGCAAACAGCTGAAGTTCTGCACCCACCTCTGTACTAACTTGCTGTGTGACCCTGATTCATCTCTGCCCCTCTCTGGAACTCAGTTTTACCATCAGCATAGGTGGACTGGGGACCAGATGAGCTCTGCCTCCCCAATACATGTTCTAGGCTACCAAGATGAGGTCTCCCCTCCTCTAATCAGTGGTGTCTTGATAATGTTAGTAACTGGGTGTCTGGGGAGAAAAAAAGCAGCTCTGATCCCCTGTCAATTTCCGTGATGGAAATACTCCCACCCCGGACAATTTCAAGCTACCAGCGTGGCATCATTGAACTTGAGATTAGGAAGAGATAGACCCAATTGGCTTTCTCAAGCTGGTTAGGAGCGGGCTCCAGTCCACCACCACTCCCCATCCCCTCCTGGGACGCATGCCTCTCCACTCTGACAACACGAGCACTCTTGATCCAAGCCTGACCACAGGGACTCCTTACTTCTCGCTTCTACTTTGTACGTTCCTAGTGCTAAGCCAGGCAGAACATCAGTGCGTCACTGGGGAGGTCAAACGTATGAGAGAGGCCTGAGATGGGGGACGAGGAACCCCCTCAGTGCGATCTCTGGGGTCTGGGGAGGACGCCACTCTGTAGCTATAATTACAATCACTCTGAAGTGGTGATTGTGGCCATCATCATCCTCAGCATGGCTCCAGACAGCTGTGCTGTTACCCGCCTTCCACAAGGGGGCAGCCCCGCGCACACGGCCTCCTACCTGCCTTCAAGGTGCGACAAGGACTCCAAAGGCACTGCGTTACTCTGTCTGCTTCCTCACAGCCAAGGTGTAAGGACTGGCGTTACCCCAGTTTACAGTTGAGGAAGTGGAGGCTCAGGGAGGTCAGGGTCACACAGGGGGAGCAGATTAAAGCCAGGCAAAAACTCGATGGCCCCACTTTCCACCATATGGCCCTCCCTCTGGAGCTGGTGGACAAGGTGGAGATGCTGTTCAGGTTTGCGCGTGTGTTCCCAGACCCAACCCCGCAGGCATCGCCTCACCCCTGCCCGCCTAGCTCCTGCGGTTCCCCTCTCCATCCACCCTAAACCCTCCTTCAGGCCCGGCGCCCCTGCCCCTTTCTCTAAGCCTCTCGCCCCTCCTCTTTGGAGCCCTCACTGCCATCTCCAAGCTTCTCCAGCCGGAGGGCCGAACTGGTTCCGTCAGCCTTAGCACCGTGGGCTGCTGGGCCTGGGGTCTGCACATTCGATTTTACTTATGCAGCCTCGGTGCCTCAGCCCTGGGCCTGGGGTCGGGGCGCGGGGGGTGGGGGAACGTGGGGAGGAATTGTTGAGGACGTGGGTGACGATGAATAATGACGGCGAGGCCGCCGGCTGGCCACCAGGCGGCGCTCTCGCTCCTCATTGCTGAGACGCACCGCTGCAGACTCACCCGGCCAGGGTCGCCCGTCTGGAGCTGAGGCTCAGAGGCAGAAGGACCGGGGCCGTGGGTCACACAGCCGGGTCAGCCGCAGGGTCCCCGACTGCCAACCCCACGACCGCTCCTGCAGTCCTCCTGTGTGCATAGAGAAGAGCCGGGGCCCAGAGAGGGCAATGGACTTGTCCAAGGCCACTCGGCTCCAACGCCCCGTGCCAGCTCCCCAGGGTCGGGGTGCGGGTGAGATGGGACGCCCCTGGGCCCCGCGGGTGACGCCAGCCCCCTCCTCCCCGCCCCGCAGGACTTCATCTGTGTGTCGTACCTGGAGCCCGATCGACAGTCGCGGACGCTGGCGTCGCGGGCCGACACGCTGGCCGAGGCGCTGTGCGCGCAGTGCGCCGAGAAGTTCGAGGTGCTGCAGCCGCAGGACCACCGGCTCTTCGTGCTGGTGGACGGGCGCTGCTTCCAGCTGGCGGACGAGGCGCTGCCGCACCGCATCAAGGGCTACCTGCTGCGGAGCGAGCCCAAACGCGACTTCCACTTCGTGTACCGGCCCCTCGACGGCGGCGGCGGCGGCGGCCCACCCTGCCTCGTGGTGCGGGAGCCCAACTTCCTGTGAGGCCCGGCGTCCCCCGGCCCCTAGTGGGGCAGCGTGTAAAGACTGGCCGGCGGGGAAGTGGGTGGACCGGGCTCTGGCTTGCCCCCCACCCCCCACCCCACCCCGCCAGCGCTCGCCTGCGGGGGGGCCCCTCCATCTGAACACACACTCCCAAGGGGGATGGGATGGATGGGATGCCCAGGTGCCACGCTTGCTTGCAGCAAACTGAGCGTGCCTAGACCAACGCGGCTGAAGAATCGAGAAGAGCATATGAAGGCCAAGTGTTTGGTGAAGAAGAGAACAGAGCACGGAGAGGCCAAGTTCTTCCTTAGACAGAAAGGGAAATGAGGCTCAGAGAGGGGAGGGACTCTCCCGCCGACGGCAGCAAACAGAGCCGCACCTGACCCTGTCCCTTCTGTTGCTCCCCCCTGCACCCCACTCCGTGTTTCCCTGGGAGGGCACACTTTCCCCAGGACTGTCTTTCGGAGGGGCGGCCTGGCCGCAGCTGCCCACTGTGACCCCGGGGTGGAGCTGGGCTGTTTTGGACCTTCCCAGCATCTCAGGAGCATCTCTCAGGGTGTGTGTTGAGACAAGCCTCCTGTCCGGACACTGGAGACTGCCCTCAGCTGCCAGTGCCCACAGTCACCCACCCTCCCTCCCTCCCCAGTTTCTGAGCCCCTCCTGCTCCAGGACCACCCAGCGAGGCCAGCTCGGCACCTGCAGGGACAAGCCCAGCTTCAGCCACCAGGGAACACGGATGGGGCCCTCTCTCGGTGGACACACCCCCTGGGGCTGCGGCGGTGGGGCAAGGGACGCTGTGTGGGGAGAACTTAATAAAAGCCCTTAAAAAAGTGTCCTCTCTTTTCCTCAAGAGGTTAGATCTCTGCTCATCTAGCCAGAAGCCCCCATGAATGCCTAACTCCCTTCCAAGGTGGGGCTCAGAAGACGACTCCCCCGCTTCTGCTGAGGGCCCTGTGTTTTGACAGAATCTGCAGTGTACTTTCAGCTCCTCTACTCACAGCCCTGGCCTCTGTCTGCCCCTCGGCCTGTCTGCACCACCCTTGGTTCCCATCATCCCCACCTCTGTGTCCTTTCAAGAATGCTCTCACACCTTCCTGCTTCTGCTGCTTATCCCAGGAATACCATTCCCTGTAGTCATTGCCCAGTCAGACTCCTATTCATCCTCCAGAGCCCATGTCCTCCAGAAAGCCTTCTCTGACTTCCTAGGCTGGCCAGACAGTCCTTGGACACATTCCCACAGCCCCCTGAGCTTATCTCACAAGAGACCTCTCATCAAATTGCAGTCGTCGGTTGATGCTTCTGCCTTGTCCTCCAGATTCGGACCGTTCATGTCTGTGTTCTCAGCATTGATTAAACACGTGTATGTGTCGAGTGCCTGTTAAATGTCAGCACTCTTACAGGCCCTGGGAAACAGCAGAGAACAAAACAGGTTCAGATGGAGCCCCAGTGTATGGCAAGGAGCAGAGCGCCCAGGGCGGGGCTGCTGGACTTGTGTGAATGAAACCCCAGGGCATCAACCAGCTCCCTCAGCCAGTCAACAAACAGTTGTTGGACTCTGGCTCTGGGCCAGCCCTGTGTGAGTGGGAGGGCCGGTGTCAGGGTGCAGCCAGCTGGAAGGACTTCTGAGGCTGGGGCTCGGTGTAGGTGGGCAAATACCCAGAAACTGGGGGTAGCCAGCCATGACCCCAGGTTGCCCTTCCCTCCGCCACCCCCACCCCCTCACAGCGATGCCACACTGTCCCCTTCCTGGGCTTCCAGGGCTCCCCACAGCCCTGCACTGAGCTTGCTCTGCAGTCTGGTACCCCCAGCTATAAGGGAAGTGCCTACTGCCTCCCACGAGGCCAGAGATGGATTGGGGGAGTCAGTGCAGACCTTTTGTCCCAGTGGAGCCCCCAGATTAGGGCAGGTTTGGGATCCAGATGATGGATCGGGCCCCGGGCCAGCCCTAGAGTTCCATGTCCAGCTCCCAGGAAGCAGAAACAGCCGGGGGGCTGAACTGAGGGGCCCGTGTGCGTGTGCGTGCGTGCGAGTGTGTGTGTGTGTGTGTGTGTGTGTGTGTCCGGCCTACCATCCTCAGGCCAACACAGGGATGCAGCCAACGGAGACCAGAAGGCAGGGGTGGGGCTCCCTGCTTCCCCCCACCACCCCACCTTGTCTGGATGTTTCTGCCCCTGAGGAGGTGGGACAGGATGAGTACAGGCCTGCGGGCCTGACCCATGGCCACAAAACAGGGAAACAAGGTATCACACTCCCTGAGCCTGAGGACGGCGTGGGGGGGCGTGTGTTGCTACGTTGCTACTGGTGAGGGATTCCCCGGCTTTATTTTATTTCATTGGCAGAACAGTCCGGTAAAGGAGGTGTTTACAGATGAAGACATCGGGGCTCAGAGAATGGGGGGTGTACTAGCCCGCTGGGGCTGCCGTCAAGAAATACCACAGACAAGGGGAGGGAGCTTAAAGAGCAAATTTATTTCCTCACAGTTCTGGAGTCTGGAAGTCTGAGATGGGGGTGTCAGTGGGATTGGTTTCTCGTGGGCTCACAGCTGCCTCTCACTGGGTCCTGGTATGGCCTTTTTTCCCCTCTGCCCGGGCATCCCCAGTGTCTCTGCTTAGAAGGACCTCATCCTACTAGATCAGGGTCCCACCCTCCTGACCTCATTTAGCCTTAATCCCCTCTTTAAAGGCCCCGAGTCTCCAGACACAGTCACATTCTGAGGTACTAGGGGTTAGAGCTTCAACATAGGAACTTCAGGGAACACACGATTCAGCGCATAACAGAGTGGGGGGACTTACCAAGGTTATGCACCAGTTAGAGGCCAAAGTGGGGTTTGAACTCAGGGCTGACTGACCCCACAATCTAAGGCTCTTTTTTCCCCATCCCCCACAGCATCCCCACTGACCTGTTTGTAGGAAACCAAGGTCTTGCCTACTTGGCCCCAGCTCTGTTGAACTTGCCGGCGGCAGCCAGCCACAGTGAGCATCACAGGGCTGGGCTGGCAGACAGAGCCAAGATGTGGCAGAACCGGCCTGGCTTCTCTGTGGGCCCCGAGCAGAGGGTCAGGAGTCCAGAGCTGGGTGGGCATTTGTGCATGTATGTGTGTGTCCAAGAGTGACGAGGACAAAGGCTGGGACATATGACGGGGGCTCATCCGTGTCTCCTCCCTGAGGTCTGTGCCCTCTCCCCTTGGCAGTCTGGCGTCCTCTGCCCTCTGCTTTTACTAGCCTTCGGACTGAGGCTGGAGCTGGGGCCAGCGGCTCATGAGAGAAGCCACCAGCTTTCCGCAGAGAGACTGGGTCACGTCCTGGCCCTTCTGCTCCCCCATCCCCGTGGCCTACCAGTGACAGCTGGGTGCGAGGTCCCACCCATCAAGAAAAATCTCACACTGGCCCTAAAGATGCCTGGCCTGCTATGGCCTCATGACACCTTAATGATGTGGACCCACTTTGCCCTGGCTATGAGCACATTTCTCCTGGGGGCCCAGGGGACAGATCTGGAAGGGGAGGAGAGGCAGACAGAGGAGGGGGGAGCTGTCTAGGGACAGCAGAAACACCTCTGCCCATCCCCACTCACAGACAAAGCAGGCATCCAGCTGGGCAGACCAAGGGTGTGTCGGCAAGTCTGCACACACTGCCAGATGAGGTCACCAGGTCTGCTCTCTGCTGGCTGGATTTCGGGACGGAGTTGCCCCAGGGTGGGGTAAGTGGAGAGCAGCTATGGCAGGAGGCAGGCCCTTCCTTCACAGGAAGGCTACATGGAGCAGGGCTGGGGAGAAAAAAAAGCCAACTCACAGCAGTGGTTTCCCCTTTCACCCAGCTGTGACGCTTGCAGGGGGGAACATTCTTTTCTGAGGAAGGCTCTCTAGGAATCATCTCTTTCAGCCCATGCAGCCCGAAGTCAGAGGGGAACTCGGACATCTGTTTGGCTTCCAAGAAAGGAAACCTGCTCTGCAATGGGGTGGGAAGAACCTCACTAGCAGGTGGGATACCTGGGCTCCAGACCAGGGGGAAGCCCTAGCAAGTCACAGAACATCTCCGCCTCCCTGTCCCCGCTCTGAAAACACGTGTTTCTACTCTGATTTCCCAGGCTGTTTGCAGGAACAACACAAACTCTTGGGTGGGGACAGGGAAGGGGAGCCTCAAATCTTTTTGAGAAGGTAAATAAATTCAGGGCTCCCACGTATGCGCAGGGAGGTCGTTCACTGCCAAGGTTGCACAGCCAACGTGGTAAGTGGACTGAAATCCAGTCTGGGCTCCGCTCCTCAAGGCTGCTCCCTGGCATGGGATCGTGTCCACCCAGAAGTGACACCTTTTCCAAATCTATATGAAGGCAGTCTTCGCTCTAGAGGGAGAGCAGGTGAAGTCCCATCTGGGGTTTGCCGAGCCCTGCGCCTATTTTCAGCTCAGTGTGACCTGCGCGACTACAGCAGAAGCTTGAAGGGCTTGAGGGAGCGGATGGTAACCATGCAGGTGGAGCAAGGAGGGCACCCTGGAGCCTGAGAATGCCTGGAGGTCCTGAGCTGGATTCTTGAAGGATTAGGAGTCGGCCAAGAGCGGAAGGGAACGGAACACCTGCAAGACGGCCGGGAGCCAGTCCTTGGGCCCTTGTGTGTCTCATGTCTGGTGAAGAGTCACGGACAACCTTTTATTCTAGCCGTCTGTGCAGGAATATCCAAATAGCCGTAGAAGGTAGAGTTTCTCCCACCTAGGAAGAGGGCAGATTTGTTTCTTCCTGACCAGTATAATGAAATAATCTCTCTCACCTTAGAAGATTGTGTCTCCCATAAGGGCAAAAGCTGGGCGGGTTTCCTAGCAGCCTCTTTAAGAAGATCTAGATTTCCTTAGGCTTGCGTTTCCCCAGACCCCAGCATCCGCCTGGGCCCGCTGCCACCTCCCCCTCCGGGCCCCTGATGGACCAGGAGACCCCCAAGCAAATGTGAAGCTTATGCATCCCAAGGGTGTTGTGTCTGTCCCCGGGGTCTCAGATCTCCTGCAAGCACCCATGACACTGTGGCGGGTGACCTTGTTGGAATGTTAGTGGGGTACAGACCTTAGACCCTGGCAGTTCTTGACAAGGAAGCTAAAGAAAGTGAAAAGTCTCAGAAAAACCAAATCGAAGTGTTCTGTATTCAGGGTAACCGGTCACTTCAAGGTGGCTTGAAGAGTTAGGCTGAACGAGAAGTGAGAGATGAGACCGGGCCAGGAATGGTCCTGGTTGGCAGCTCACGGAGTCTGGAGAGTCTCCACTCACGTGGGATGAAACTGAATGTGGGCCAGGCTGGAGGCAGGGGGTCTGCTGAGGCCTGTGCGTTGACCCAGGGGAGAGGAGGTGACTTCTGAATTGGGAGGATTGAGGGACGGGCAGGGGAACCCTGAGAAGCATTGAGGGGCTAGAAGTGGCAGGATATGGTGGAGGATATTGAAGGAGGGGAAAGAGTCCTAGGTGGGCTTCTGGATTTCCGTCTTGGACATGGTGCGGGAGGGATGTGCCATTGGCTGGGATGGAGGGGCACGGGGGCTGGAGGGGGACCGAACTGCCTCGGCCTCGGCAGAGCACAGTGGGATGAAGCCCATGAGACATGTCCACACCCATGAGTTCAAAATGATCTTTTTTTTTTTAAGATTTTATTTATTTATTGGACAGAGAGAGCACAAGCCAGGGGCAGGGGCAGAAGGAGAGGGAGAAGCAGACTCCCCACTGAGCAGGGAGCCCTATGCCGGGCTCTATCCCTGGACCCCGGGATCATGACCTGAGCCGAAGGCAGACACTTAACCCACTGAGCCACCCAGCTGCCCCCAAAATGATTTTTAGAAAGCTATCTGGGTCACCTTTTGAGAAGGAAAGGGGACCAATTCAAAAACTGGGTAAATAAGAGGACAGATGGAGTCTTTTTCCTGCCGTTCCCACATGAACTATGCCAAGGGTATAGCAGGCAAGGGAAATGTCTCCTTCTGAAGTTGCAGCTTGTAAACGAGAACAAGCAGATAGAACCAGAATTCCACCTGTTTGCCGTCCCTCGAATTCACGGACACAGGCACCGAGCATCAACAACTACGATCAGAAAGGAGCGAAACTCCGCCAACGCGCCTCCTGAGCAGAGAGTACAGCCCACTAACAGCCCTGCCGAGAGGGGGTCTGCTCAAGCCTCTGGGCCCAGCTGCCCATCGGTGAGAGCCCCGGGGGCAGAGGGACGCGAGGGAGGCACCAGAGCGTGCGGTCAGCCAGACCCAGAGTGAGAAACTCCACGGACCAACGGCCCTCGCTCTTCAACAGAAACTGGGAAGAAAAGAGATGGGGAGGAAACCTGTAGGTTAAAGGAGGTGAAAAGACAACACCGTTGTTTAAAAAAATTATTTAAATTCAATTTAAAACATGGGTTATATTAGTTTCAGAGGTAGAGGTCAGGGATTCTTCAGTTGCATAGAAAACCCCGTGCTCATAACCTCATGTGCCCTCCTTCATGCTGGTCACCCGGCCACCCTGTCCCCCTACCCCTCCCCTCTAGCAGCCCTGTTTGTTCCCCCTTAGTCAAGTGTCTTATGGTTTTTCCCCCTCTGATTTCATCTCATTTTATTTTTCCCTCCCTTCCCCTATGTTCACCTGTTTTGTTTCTTAAGTTCCACATCTGAGTGAAATCATGGTATTTGTCTTTCTCTGACACTTCTCTTAGCATTAAACCGTCTAGTTCCCTTCATGTCATTGCAAATGGCAAGATTTCATTTACTCTGATGGCTGCGTCCTATTTCAGTGTATAGATATACCACATTGGGGGGCCTTGGGGGCTCAGTCGGTGAAGCATCTGCCTTCAGCTCAGGTCGTGATCCCAGGGTCCTGGAATCGAGCCCCACATCGGGCTCCCTGCTTAGTGGGGAGCCTGCATCTCCCTCTCCTGCTACCCCTGCTTTTGTTCCCCCTCTCGCTGTCAAATAAAATCTTTTAAAAAAAAAAGATATACCACATGTTCTTTATCCATTCATCTGCCAATGGACATCAGGGTTCTTCCCATAGTTTGGCTATTGTGGACATGGCCACTGTAAACACTGGGGAGCAGGTGCCCCTTCGGATCACTGTTCGTATCCTTGGGATAAATACCCAGTAGTGCGATTGCTGGGTCGTAGGGAAGCTCTATTTTTAACTGTGTGAGGAACCTCCGTACTCTTTTCCAGAGTGGCTGCACCAGCTTGCCTTCCCACCAGCAGTTTAAGTTTTCCCTTCCTCCGCATCCTTGCCAACACCTGTTGTTTCCTGAGTTAATTTTAGCCATTCTGACCAGTGTGAGGTGGTAACTCATTGTGGTTTTGATTTGTATTTCCCTGATGCCGAGTGATGCTGAGCATTTTTTCATGTGAGAGGCATTACCGTTTTTGTTAAGTGGGCAAGAGTGAACCAGTGTCCAGGGATGCACACATGATAAAGCCACAAATACGGGGAGAGGGGGTGTGGGGGCAGGGGGCAGGGCTGTGACAGGGATGGAGCAGGAGGGGTTTCTGAGTGGCTGGTGTGGTTAGTTTTAAGTGTCGATGTGCAAGGAGCCACAGTGCCAATAACCGGTCGAGTATTACTCTGTGGATGTTGTGAAGGTATTCTTTGGATGGGATTAACATGGAATGGGTGCTAGAGATCATCCTCCATGTGGGTAGGCTCCATCCAATCAGTTGATGGTCTGTGTAGCGCAAAGTCTGACCTCCTTGAATAAGAAGGAATTCTACCAGCAGACAGCTTTTGTACTTGAACTGTGACTCTCCCCACCCAGGTCTCCAGTCTGCAGACTTTTGGACTTAACTAAGTACTCCACAGTCATGTGAATCAATTCTTTAAGATAAATCTCTCCAAATATATAGATGTGTACATATATATATATAATTTATATGTATACACATGCTACTGGTTCTGTTTCTGGAGCACTTTGAACTAATACAGTACAGCTGGTAAAATTCTAGTTCTTGACTTTAGTGATAGTTACAAGGATGTTCCCCTTATAATTCATTAAGCAATATGTTTGGTTTTCTATGTTTTTATAATGAAAAGGTAAAAAAGAAAAAAAGTATCATTTGCATACAGGTATGTTAATGTAGGGAAAGGGGGTTCTTGATGAATATCAGATCGATATTTGAGATTTATGGGGAAGAGAAAGGATGGCCACATTATGCCCTGAATATTTTTGTGTTGTGACTTTGTGCCAGAAGACGTCTGTACAATTTGGATAGAATTACAGGAAGAAAAAAACTGCTGGTCAGTTGTGACACACATGGAAAGATCAACCTGATTAGAAATCAGAACAGAAAAGGACTTAACAGGAGGGACAGAGAGCCCATTTCCACTGGGGGCCTGTTGGAACCTCAGGAGGAGAAGAAAAGCCACGGCACTGTGACTTAAGAAATCATCATTTATTTGAGAAACAAAACACAGCCACTCTTGACTTTTAGAACCACAAATATTCAAGCTTCTGTATTTATTCAATAGATAAGTATGCTTTCATTCTACAGAGAACCCAGAAAAGCAGGATCACAAGGGTGGTTAACAATTTATAAGAATAGAGGAACAGAGCTTTCTACCATCTGTGTCTTGAGGCCTCCTAAAAGCTTTCTTTCACAATTCTCCTTTTCAGTGCCTCCTTTTCTTTGATCATCAGCCAGCCCTCAGGTTCGCCCATCGTTGAACATGAGTGGTAAGACACAGCAGGCTTCTTGTACTTGTCACCTAAAACCCTAGAGTGTCCCCAAGTCTTTAGGACGTTAAGAGTTCTTTTCCCTGAAGTCATGAGATTAGCCGCAAAGCCCAACTCCCTGAGGAAGGATAATCCATGATGAAAAATGACCCACTGGAAACCGAAGTATCACCTGGAATCTCTCACAGACATAAGCCTACCGGCCAGTGTCCCAACTTCTAATCCTTAACTCCAAACTTTAAAGGCATCAATTGTTGCTAAAGAAGACATGTTTCATGAAATAAAGACGGGGTCACGAGGGTGAACACTCAGGTGGGGTCACCTGCTTTCTCTGTGTCTATCTATCTCCGTAAACAGCACCAGGCTCTATGGCTTATTTTTAAAAACAGCATCACTGACATATAAGGAGCAAACCACAGAATTTCACTTAAGGTGTACGGTTTGGTGGCCTTTTGTATATTCAGAGTTGTGTGACCACTGCCACAATCCATTTCAAAACACTTTAAATCACCCCAAAAGACCTGCGTACCAATCAGCAATCACTATTTCCCCGTTGCCCGCTCTCCCCACTGCCTGCTACCCTCCGTCTCCACAGACCGGCTTATTCTGCACATTAGCCGTAAACGGACTCGTACAACGCATGGTCTTCAGTGATTTGACTCAGTGTCCTAACGGGCGTCGGTGCCTCGTTCCTTTTTTTTCTCTAGGCTATTCCACTGCATGGATGTAGTTCGTGTTACTGACCCGTCTTCAGCAAGCCCCTTGGGAGTCCCTCCCTGCATGGGGCACCGGGCCGAGGGAAACAGCCAGGCAGCTCTGCGCCCCGGGAGCTGAGACACCCCCTCCCCATCTGACAGACAGACAGACGGGAGAGAAGACTTTGCATGGGGGTGGGAGGGTGGGAGGGAAGAGGAAGAAGCTGAAGAAGGTTCAAGGGCGAAGTGGCCCTTGAGATACACCCTGAGAATCTATCCCATGAGGGAAAAGCACTCTGGGGCAAGAGGACCAGCAGGTCACAAAGGCACAGGAGGCTGAAGAGTCCGGGAGCACAGAGGGGCAGGGACAGCGGGGTGGGGGAGGGGAACGGCAGCTGTGGCCAGGAGCATCGGGGCCAAGTCAGGGGCCTGGAATGAATGCTCAGGTTCAGTGATAAATCTTGCTTTTTTTAAGCCTTGCCCACTGCTGATAAAGAAAGATACAAAAACAATAAAAAATCAAAGTATTTCCTAAACATACTATTCCATCTGGGGCTTCCATCCCTCTTTGATACAGTCACTCTGGAGACTCAAGAGGTTCCAGCTTCCAACTCCTCAGAACCCTTCACCAGCGGCAGAACCCCCCGCGCCCCCTGGGTCCACTTCCTGCTCCTGGAAACAAATGAGCCCAAAAACCTCCTCAAAAAGCAAATATACCTTTCTCCACACTGAGCTTTACCCAGGCCAATGTGTAGTTTTATTGGAGCGGCACACAGGACCTGCAAGAGCTGGGGAAGGAGGTGAGGCCCGCAGGGTGGGTGGCCCGACCGCATTCCCTAGGAGAGCCCGGAGCCCCTGGGGCGGCCTCCCGCCGGCTCCCCCTCTTCCGACTGAGCACACGTTGTGAGGGACAGTGTTCACTCGTGGAAAAGCATCAGGAAGGCAGTGTTTCAGTAGTATTGAAGGCACACCTTGTCCATGGCCAACCGTATTCTGTAAGAAGCAGGAAGAAGAGGCTGGTGACCCATGTCATGTCTGGAGAAATGATCCCAAACAACCCAATCTAGAACAGGTCATCCTTGACAACAGACTCGCCCCACAGGGATCGTGGAGGGAGCATCTAGCCTGAGTTCCTCGACCGTGAGAGGGAGCCGCTGGCAGAGAAGCTAGAAGTGCTGCTCCTGCCGGCTTGCAAAGGGACACCGAGCCCACAGACCACATGTGCATTCACCTGTCAATCGGGTAAGGTTCCTCACAAAGGTTGACCAGCACGTACAGGTGTCTCAGAGCGTACTCATACTAAAGACAAACAAACCAAAAAAGACAGTCAGACACCATCGTCTCACCATCCTATCACCTCTTGACTTGGGAATATCCCACACTTCTGTGGTTACAGGCGTAAAGCACCTTGACCTGTGGTCCCTGACCTTTTTTCAGGGTTTATGGATTCTCCAGGACCACTTTTCAGTAACCTGGCATGATTTATGGGCTCCCTCCCGTGAAAAAGGCCCTTGGGCCTGGGGGCTAGCAAGCCTCCAAGAGCATGTCGGTACCAGCTCAGGCCTCCCAACGGAGGGCCCACCGTGGCCCCGCTCCCCTGTCTTACTAGGAACCCCCCCACCCCCTTGCCCACCTGGCTTTGGCTCTGGGAACCTATTCTGGGAGGAACACACAGAGGAGAGTGGGATGGGAAATGGATGCCAAGCCAGATGGCCCCAGGGAAAGACTAAGATAACCGCAAATGTTTATCTTGCAAAACCTTCCGGGGAATGTGAGAACATTCAGGGGGAAGGAGGAGGCGATCTGCTTTGTGTGATTCCAGAGGGCAAAAGAGTTGGCACCAGAAGACAAAGCACTGATTAAATAAGGGGGACATTCTTTATTATCAAGTAAGAAAAGCACTTTGCTTACAAAGTTAAAAACAAGACAAAATAAACTTGAGAGCTTCCAAATAATGGAGAGCCACCTCAAAGTGCCCAGGGCCCCATCTCTGAAGTATTCAGGCATGACCAGGTGCACACACCATGGCCCGACAGGGCTTTCTACAGTGATGGGAATGTTCTATCAAATTCTCTAATTCAGTAGCCACCAGCCACGTGTGGCTACTGAACACCCAAAATGTGGCTGCAGCGGCTAAGAAACCGAGCTTCCCGCTGCATTTCATTTGAAGTAATTTAATTGATCTAAATGTGACTTCAAGCAGCGCTTCGAGGCCAGTAACTACAGCCAGGAAGAGCGTGGCTCTAAAGCAGAAGTTGGCAAACTTCTTCTGGGAAGGGCCGGATGGGAAACATTTTTGGCTTTGCAGGCTGTGTGAACTACTGGAGTCTGCGAGTATGAAAGTGGCCAGAGAAACCACGCCACAGTCAGAGTACGGCTGTGTTCTGGTACAACTATTTCTAAAATCAGGTTGTGCGCAGGATCGGGCTGGGGGCCGGTTTGCTGACCCCTTCCCTAGAAGGCTCCCGGCATCACATGGCGCTGACCACCAACCCGACGTTCTACAGGGCCTGACTTCGAAACTCAATGTCGGGGAGGGGTCAAAACAGACTGGGGTGAGGGAGGGGGTGGGGCAGGGAGACTGCAAAGGTGGGAGAGAAGGAACATCCCATCAGTCAAACACAGGGAGGGAGTTGGGCCACAACTGGTAAACTCCTACCCACTGGACAACTGAGTGTGTCTGGGGCCAGCATTCGTGGTCAGTGATCGGGCTGACCCTCCCCCTCTTGTCCCCATCAAAGGCCTCTGAATGAGTACACTGTATCCTGAGCCTGGATGGAACCTTCTAGAAGACCATGCACCTTGTGGGATTTCCAGTGGCCAATATTAATTTAGCTTTGGGGGTTTAAGACGCAGGGAAGGGCTCTGTGGGCCCAGAGAAGGTGGTATGGGGTGGCCCCGGGCCCCAGCCTACCGTGGACAAGTGCCAGTTGAAGCAGTGTGTGCGGAAGTGGGACACGGCGGCCTGGTAGCACTCGTGTGCCCTGAGCTCGGCTCTCCGCGACAGCAGCCCCTCGGCCTCAGCATCTGAGCTGGTGAGCAAGGAGACGATCTTCTGCACTGACTTCTGGATGACATGCCTTGCCTGTGGAGACACACGTTTTCAAAATGTGCCTTATGGGGGCGCCTGGGTGGCTCAGTGGGTTAAAGCCTCTGCCTTCGGCTCAGGTCATGATCGCAGGGTCCTGGGATTGAGCCCCGCATCAGGCTCTCTGCTCTGCAGGGAGCCTGCTTCCTCCTCTCTCTCTGCCTGCCTCTCTGCCTCGTGATTTCTCTCTGTCAAATTTAAAAAAAAAAAAAATGTGCCTTATGTCACGCAGTCTCTCTCGGAACCCTGGATCTGTCAGACATCTCTTCATGCGGCTTCTCACCTAGCATGTTAAAATAGATGCCAACAGGGGCGCCCAGGGTGCTCAGGTGGGTAGGTGTCTGCCTTCAGCTCAGGTCATGGTCCCAGGGTCTTGGGATTGCTCTCGCATCAGGCTCCCTGCTCAGCAGGGAGTCTGCTTCTCCCTCTGTCCCTCCCCCTGCTCATGCTCATTCACTTTTTCTCTCAAATAAATAAAAATCTTTAAAATATAAAATAAAATAGATGCCAACAGAGGTGTTCTGCAGGAGGCAAGAGATGTGCATAGGAAACTTCTGGTAATTGCCAGAAACCCTGAGAAATAGCCTGCCTTTTCAGGGTCTTCTGACACGACAGAAACCTATAAATCTATCTCCTTGAACAGCAGGCCTGGCCCACTCTGAGAAAAGGGGTGGATGTAGAAATTGTGCCCCAGAGTAGACTGCTATCCCCTGAATGGTGCTGTGTGTTCACAGGCACCTTTGCCCATCTAGTCCAGAAACCACCAGAAAGAGGGGTACGGGGAGGGGCACTGTTTCCTTCCCAAAGGATGAATAAAAAAAATACCTCACTGCAAAATGGGTTTGTTATTTCTTAATCAGAAATATTAAATAATTAAATAATATTAATAATTAAAATATTAATTTCAAAATCTTAGTGTTCATTTCTGATGCAGCAGATATCACCAGAACACCACTTAAACACAACCACTCTGGAATCAAAATTTTAGTAGGACCATAAAGAGGTCCCAGACCAACAAGTAGGAGGACCTCTGTATTACACTAAGACCAGCAAAGACACCGGCTGCCAGGATTACTAGAGACAGGAATTTAAACCGGATCAGAGAGATGTTATCTTTCCTAGAAAACACAGGCTGTGCTCTTGAATGCCTGAACACCGTGCTTGTGAGGCTGGCGAGTCACCACCACGAGCCAGTGCCACTGAAGGAGACCACCTCCACCTGGGAGCCCAGTGACAGCCTGCTCCCCAGGGGCTTCTAGATGTGCAGCTAGAACCAGAAACACGATTCTGCCACTTCCAAACAATCAGATGAGCTACTAAAAACAAACTCAGTAATCGTAAGATTGCTCAAACATTTTAAGGAAGAATTTGAGGCTATAACTATGATTTCCTAAGGCAGCAGAAACTTTGTACATTGCATTTAAAAAAAAAAAACCACGATTAGCTAATAACTCACCAAGTGGCAATATTAAAATGTTTTCTAAGCAACCAGGTACAAAAGAGGGCAAGGCCCACATGCCATGACCTACTGGCAGGATATAGGAGAGAGACAGCCCGTCATCTGCTGCCTGCTACCAAAGAGGTCAAGGTCAGTTCACTAACGAAGAATGAAAACAGCTAGTGCTCTGCTCACTTACTTTTCTGTTACATGGAGCACAGAGGCTAGTCTCCTTCCCCACATACTCCCATGTGGCGGGAGGGGTGGCCCCAGAGTGCTGTCACCTAGCTCCAAGTGGTACTGGGTAACCATCAGGAGGCAGAGACCAAGTTCAGGCAGGCAGCCCGGTGAGGCTGGGGGCAGTAGCAGGAAATGGTTCCTTGAACCACTACTTACGTCCAAATGCCTGTGGATCTGCTCCACGAGATTCCTGGACTCCTGCAGGTCATTGGTGCTCATCAGCTTCCTTTTCAGGATGGTGAGGGGCACCTCAGGGCTCGGGGTGAGGTCAAGGTGTTTGACCGGAGGCAGGGAGATAGGAGAGCTGGCTTTGTGTTTCATTCCCTGAAACTGCATCACTTTCATGGTGGAGATGGACTGAGGAGAAAGGGAGAGAGCCAGTCTGAGCAGCACACGCCCCAGATGTGTCCTGGGTCCTGCCTCTCCGTGGAAGGCTCACAGCTCACGCCACGTGGTTTCAGGACCACTGAAGGGCCACAGGTGAGGCCTGGAAATGCACACTTGGCCCTCAGCAGGGAGGCAAGAAAACACATCCGAGCCCCTGAAATCCACCAATGATGAACTTCAAAAATACTTGGCTTCCTTTGTAGGAGAATTGCTAATTCTGCCATGTATGAAAGGCAACCACTGCTCCCTCGTCACACAGAGGTTGGACCAGGGTCGTTTCAGCCAGCAGCAACCCTGGGTCGTGCTGCCCTACCCATGCTCACCCACTGGGCCCCAGCACCTGGGAGCAGGAGGGCACAAAGAACAGGTTACAGCTGAGGTCTGGGTCCACTGAGCGGGGCAGAGCTAAGCCACAGAGGGCCAGGCTGGCTGACAGTCAGGGCCAAACGGGCGCATTAGCCAGGCTCTGCTGCCTGCACAGGTCACTCCAGACTGGACCCCAACAGGAGAAAGAAATGCTGCAAGCAATTCTGTTCTTAAACCAGGCAACAATCGGGGCTCCTGGGTGGCTCAGTCGGTTAAGCGTCTGCCTTCAGCTCAAGTCATGATCCCAGGGTCCCAGGATCAAGTCTCGCATCGGGCTCTCTGCTGAGCAGGGAGTCTGCTTCTCCCTCAGACCCTACCCCATCTTGTGCTCCCTCTCTCCCTCTCTCTAATAAATAAATAAAACCGGGAAAAAAAAAAGAATAAAAAAAAGAACCAAAAATAATCTAAAAATCTCTAAAACAAAAATGAAATTCACATAAATGTATATGAACACATAAGGTTTGGAAAAGACCCATCACAGCTCTTCAACCAAGACCAGGAACGGCCAGTGCGGAAGAAATCACAAGGCACACAGGAAGCCCAGGGCAAAGGGGGCCAGATGCCCCCCTCCCCTGTCCCATGCAGCCAGGGCTGTGCCACCTCTGATCCCACCTCCTCGGAGTCACCTTTCCCTTGCCTTCTCTCTGCTCCCTGCTCCACCACTACTACTCAGAAGCCCTGCCCGGCCCAGGGCATCCTGAGGGCACATCTCATGGCCTCTGCCCACCCTGCGGAGTCCCAGGCTCCGGTCCATACTCTGCCCATGAGGAGCTGGAGGCAGCTGGGTTGACTGGCTCACAAGGCCTTCCAGAAGGACAGTGTTTGCATCCAAGGAACAGATCTCAGCCAGTGAGCGCTCAGATGGTAGCAGGCCACATGAGGAATGGTGTTTGGTCACATGGACAAGTGCACAAACACCTCCTCTGCACATCACAAGGGTTGCACCCCCCTACCCCCTGCCTCCCCGGGTGACACACAAGGCCCAAGCCTTCAGCAGCCACCTGCTGTGACCTCTGTCCAGAGAGCTCTGATAAACTCACCCATTTAACCACTAGGTCGCTTCTGAACATAGCTGGGGTGGAGTGGGCTGGAAGTCCCTAAATTCTAGCCCAAAGTTAAAGGTAATGAGCTGCAGCGTGTAGGGTGTGGGGCCCTATGAAGCAACACCACAAAACTCGCAGAGGCTTTCAATTCAGCAGCCTCTTACCATGCGCCAGGCCTGCTGAGGGTTTCTGATACACAACCTTCTTTAACTGTATGCTAAAGCTCTGACCCAGGAGGAAATGGAGATTCGGAGAAGCAGCTTGCCCCAGTCTCACAACTTTGCAAGGGGGAACCTGGCAAGGTCTGATACGAGCCCAGGCATGATGCCCAGGATGCAGAGCCACACGTTCCCAGGGAGTCGGCCCGAGGCTCCACCGCCATCAGCAGGAGCAGAGGACGGCCCTCCTCACCTTGTTCCCGTATTGCATGACATGGCTGGTGTTGGTGTGGGACTTCACCAGCTGGTACTGCTTGTGGAGGGTCTCTCTGGTCAAATCCTCCTGCAAAGAGGAAACCATGGAAGTCCTCTGACCATCAGAGCCGACGGCTGGGCCTCGGTGGTGCAGCCAGACCCCTGAGGGCTCACCACATCTGAGTCCTCCATCCAGTTGACGCTGTACCAGTCCCCCAGGTATGTGGACCTCTTCTCATCGTAGTAACAGGCATAGGATGACTCTCTGGGGTTCGCAGCGGTGGTCGCATAAACTAGCAGGGATTTAAGACATCCAGCCGTCACACTCCGTTCTCCACTGTGGGTCCCACCTGCTGTGTGAGCCCTTCCCTCTTCCCTGGGTGCAATCAAAGCTACCAGCACCGGGAAGGCACAAGGGCATAACTGTACCCAGCCCTGTGAGTTTGGTTACAGAAACTGTCTAAAATTAAATGTGGAAGAAAAGAGAAGCTGGTCCATAGACACTTTCTGCAGGAATAAGCAGGCACACATGCTCAGTAGGATGCCAAGCAATTTTAGAATAACGCTGAAAGATTTTAATGGCTCTGGAAACTCAAAGAACATGTATCTAATTTCATTTCTGGAGAAAATTACCATCTACTGAACGAACACTTTGACTGAACATATGTAATAGCCACCATTTACTATCTCGCTCTTATGGGCTCAGAATGGTGCCAGGCAAATGTCAGCACTTAAAATGCACCTCTCCCCCCAGACAGGCACTGTCTTTATCCCCATTTTACAGATGGGATAACTGAGGGTCAAAGAGGGTAAGTCAACTACCCATGATCAGCAGCCAGTAAGCAATGCATCGCAAGGCTGGTCCAAAGACTACGTGATCTTGGACTTAAGTAGCTTCACCAGACCTGGAAGAGGACCATGAGGCTTCCATCAGATTCTTTACTCCTGGACCACTAATACTGAAGAGAGGTCCAGAGCTGCTCCCAGGGAAGCCTTCTCCCCGACTCCTAGGGGCTGCCCTAGGCCCCTACTTCTATAGACCACTTGGTTCTTCGCGTCGGCAGAATCGGGGAATGACCAATTGTGCCGCCGAGCAACCTGCTCAGCCAGCCTGGCTCAGAGGCCAGTGCTCCCACCACCTACCATTGATGTCAGTTGGCAGGTGCTTCATCATGGACCCAGACTCACAGGCTTCAATGTAGAAGACCATCTGTGAGGCGAACAAGACAGGTGACCTCACACCCTGGCCAGGCACAGACCTCACACAGACGCTACTCTGGCCCTGCCCACTCTTCTCACCCATTCTTAAGGGTCTTTTACTATTGCTTCTGGGAGAGATCTCTGTTGGGAGAGGCTGCTGCCGGAGGCTATAGAAGTTGTTGTCAGACAAACCAGAAGGACTCCAATCTATCCATACCTAACAGACTAAAATGATCTATTAGTTGAAATGATGCACGGCAAATCGTGCCACAGATAATGCTTAAGAGAACCGTTCCTCCATCCAATGCAGGGAGACCATGCGGCAGGCCAATTTCCACATTTTTATCCCATATGTGTTCAGACAATTCAGTTTGTATAAAGGCTGCTACAGGGACGGGCCGGGGCCAAATAAGATGGTGGTGTTTTCCTCCCCAGCGGCTCCCAAACTGGAGTCGATGCTAAGAACAGTGGTCTTCAAAGAGTGGTCCCCAGACCATTAGAGTCAGCGTCAACTCAGTCCAGTTCTCAAGCCTCACCCCAGGCCTCTGAGTCAAACTCTGTAGGCGGGGTCCAGCTAAAGCCCTAGAGTCACTAAGGGTGAATCCTGGAAAACCAGTGGTCAAGACTGATCACAAGGACACTCTCCAGAAAACTGCCATTTGGAGTTGGGGTGTCATGGGGAGGGTCGGCTCTGCGTCTTCTGCCCTCCTCACACTCCTCCCCACCGGGCCACCCCAAGTGCTGATTATACCTTTTGGTACATTTTGTGTTCGTACATGTAACGGATGGTCTCATTCAGGTCCTTCACGTGAAGCTGAAAGGTAAGAATATTGACATGTGGACCAACATATCAAGAGAAATCATTTGCTGGATAACCCACTAATAAAGCCCTAATGCTGCTTTTTAAATTCTTATTTACCGGCCCTTAGAAAGAATCACGGTGACTGGCTGCATTACCCCAAAGTGGTACCTCACATTTTTATTCAAATATTTAAAAGGAGGAAGAGAATGTGCTTTCTTGTTCATTATTTTGTCTGGAGCATTCAGAGGCTGGGTTCTGTTATTGCCTCTAGTGCCACGTACCCAAGTCTGGAGACAGTTTACTGAAGCCGGGATATGAAGAGAAATATATGCAAAACCTGAGATGCTTCTAGGTAGATTTCAGGCCGCTAAGCGTGGCCCCTATACTCGCCTGCCACACACAGAAATCAACCCCGGTAAAACACTAGAAATACACATCACAGTCTGAATGTCGACCCCGAGCTTTTATTTGCCAGCCTCCTACTTTGTCCTCACAATGTTAAGAAAAACTGGATACCTGGGTGGCTCAGTTAAGCCTCTGCCTTCGGCTCAGATCATGATCCTGGGGTCCTGGGATAGAGCCCACATCTGACTCCCTGCTCCAAGGAAGCCTGCTTCTCCCTCTCCCTCTGCCTGCCACTCCCCTGCTTGTGCTCTCTCTCTGACAAATAAATAAAAAATGTTAAACAAAAAACAACGTTAAGGGAAACTCACGTCGTCATTTGGGAACACCAGTATGCCAGTAGCTCCATGATCGGTGAAGTAAATGAACACATGATCCCGGGGGCCACTGCCAAGAGAGGGTGACAGACAAGGAGAGTCAAACCAATTCCTAACCCCATTTCCATTTCTCTGAAAAGTTGCTGTGAGAAAGAAGAAGCTCGAGGACTACAGTCTCCCGATGAAGAGGAACGCAGGGCCTGCTGTCAGCCTTTGCCCTCCGCTCCCGCAGAGGGTTACCTTGAACCACAAGGCACGTGGAGAGCTTCAAAGCTAAGAATGATGGCTGGGGAGGAGGGGACATTTGCTGAGCAGTCATAGGACCAGGTGTGATTCAAATTGGGGGGGGGGTCCTTTGGTAATTGGGCCCCATGCCAGCAGCCACACTCTCCAACCAGATTGCCCCCAAATGAGGAAGGAAGCCAGGACACACAGAGGAACACAGTCTGTCAGCTCAGACTCCTTCCCTTCTGGGCCCCTCAGCCTACACACCGACTGCCCCGCCATCTACACACCAACTGCCCCGCCATCTGCCCACTCACACGCTTCCCCATGCCTGCCCCTCCCCTCCAGCCTGAGAGGAAGAGCGCCATTGAGACAGTCTGAGGCATGGCACCCGAGTCCCTGCCATCACTGAGAAGTGCCACATGAAGAGACGCTACACATCTCTGACCCACAGCCCGTGGCAAGCGGTGGGGCTGGTTTACCCCAGCATGAAGGCTGGCGCTGTGCGTGTGAATGTGCTCCTCTCCCCACCAGGCTGACCTCGAACACGGCACAGAACTGGCAGGCCAGACCCTCTAACCCGACCGGCTGCGGGGCTCCGTGCCTGTCTCAGTGTATCCCACTGGTGGCAGAACAGACCAGCTCTAGGATCCGTGGACAGCAAAAAAGCAGTCGGTTTAAGTGACAGGGAACATTTCATTAACAATAATGAGGGATCCTGGCTCCTTGGGTGAATTCAGGACACAAACAGGCTCCCCAAAAAAGCCACCAGCTCTGTACAGCCTGTCTTAAGTCAGGACAGAGCTCCCGGCTCTGTCTCTTCTCAGCAGGAGACAAGCCAAGAGTAAAGAACACCACCTCTTCTGGGTTCCAAGTCATTCAGAAAAGTGTGGGAGCCACAAAACAGACATTACCTCTTCAAGACCTTTCCAGATCCTTTGCCCTTCACTGCTTCCTCATCACCTCTCAAGACGGCGAGGAAATTCTGTGGGGTGACGTCCTACAAAGAGTTGAAGAGAAAACCAGCTGTAGCTGTCATTCTCAATCCGAGCGTTTGTGGAGAGTCTGTGGCGGACCCGGGCCCTCGCTCCACCCGCCTTCAAGGCTCCAGGTTTAACTGCGAAGACTTTGGAGCCAGGTAAGACCCAAAGCAAGGCCAGTGTTTCTGGGGCCTGTGCATGACCCCTTGTCAAATACCCTTGCCTTTGGCTGATGGCAACTCAGCAAGCTTGCCATTCCTTCCTGACCATTACAAAGTCTAGGTGGGGAAACCCAAAGATGCGGGGAGGTAGGGACAAACAGTGGAGGAAGAGCGAAGCCCCATAGAGGCACAGCAAAAAGGGAGGGAAACATCAGCCCTGGGCCTCCCTTTGCGTCCAATATGCAGCCTAGAAGGTCAAATCCCAAGGATGCTTGATTTCCTTAAAGATTAAAGATAACACTGGGGACACCTGGCTCAGGTCATGATCCCAGGGTCCTGGGATCCAGCCCCCTGTCAGCTCCTTGCTCAGCAGGGAGCCTGCTTCTCCCTCTCCCTCTGCCTGCCACTCTGCCCACCTATGCGCGTGCGCTCTCTCTCTCTCTCTGTCAAATAAATAAAATCTTTAAAAAAAAAAAAAAAGGTAACATTGATGTCTGATCATTTAAAAAAAGCAATCCAGAAAAGTATAAAAGTGGGGGGGAAATCTTACCACCTAAAATCTTACCAAAAATCTTACCACCTAAGATTCCAGACATTTCCTTATCTCACTATATAAAAATAATTTCATAAAAATGGGATCATCGATATTACACGTATGATGTGTTCAATTTACATGTACTTGAATTTAAAAGAAATTGAAAGAACTGCTGAATTTCAGATAAATGCTTCTTTACCACCAGGAATATTAGTTCCTAACGATCCCTCTGAAATCAGGAAACAGAGACTGTGGCAAACCATAAGGCGGCATCATTGTGGGGCTTTTTAAAAAAATGTGTCAATTAATATAGCTTGAATCGATTAGGAGGGATTTAATTCGGAAGTGACATACGATAAATAATTAATGAAAACCTATCTTCAGCGAAATCCAGGAATACTCTGCACCAGGGCTGATGCTGAGAACATTGATTTTCAGAAAACAGCACCAATCTATAATTGGATTAGCACCAAGACTTCAAGAAAATCAGGTATTACTGAGGGAAATCTATTTTCAGGCTTAAAGTGTAAGACTAGAAACTAAAGATCAGTAAGACTAACTCTTTTCCCCATGTTTTCCCTCGGCTTTCTTACAAAACTCTCAGAAATCACTCCTCAAGCACGAATCTTACTAGAAACATGAAGCAATGACCAGAGATCAGTCTAGTGAGGTTCTGACCCTGGAAATGCAAGAACAAGGGGAGAACCATCCCTGGAAAGGAAACGGCCCGTGCTGCCTCCAGCCCCACGCCCCTCACCTCGCCGGTGTAGTCCTTCAGGACCCCCGCATACACGTCTGAGCCATTGGGTCTGTTGATCACGATTCCTGGCGTGGGGTTGCTGAAAACCAAAGGACACCTCTGAAGCAGGCAATGGGATGTGTCTTGGAAATCTCTCTTCAAAAATACACCCCCGGTATGTATACAAGTGGAAAGTGACTGTGTTTGCCAAAGCTGTGTCTCATTGCCCGTATGGTCGCCCCCGTGCCAGGGGCTATAGAGCGGGGGTGGGGGTGGGGGGGTGGTCTTAGGCAGCCCACAGGCCTTGAGTTCTTGGCACGAGCAGTGAAGGGCTGTCCTGGAACTGAGGACAGGTGTGCCTGGCCTCCTGTGGCAACCATATAGCATTCTGGGGGCAAGATCTGAGCAAAAGGCCTCTCAGAGCAAAACTAGAGAGAAAGCCAGGACAGAAGACAAGACTTTAAGACAAGAGCTGAAGACGTGAGCGCTCAGAATGGATTATGAGCCATCCTGGGGTCCCCCCACCTTGACTCCAGCAGGGAAAACAAGGAGTGGAGAGATGAGCACCAGTCACATGTGGTATCCACCTGCTGCCCCTGATCTCCAAGAAATCAGAGAAGCAGGCGTGAGGTTGTAAAACTCAATTCAACAAATAACGAAAGCAAACAAGCACAGAAGGAAAGGGTCGTGGATCTAAGCTACAAACAAGAACCTTCTAGACATGGGGCTATGGAGGTGACCCCTCTGTGCTGACCACCCTGCCCCTCGACCCTGTCTGGGCGGTCAGGATCAAGCACCGCAGAATCCAACGGTGAGTTCTCCAAGCCCAGAAGGAACCTCTACTTTAAACTCTTCCAAAGCACCAGCCCCAGACACCCTTCAGCGCCCACTTCCTATGCCGCTGCCACTAGCAAGGCGCCCTGGATATGTTCCCAGTTCTACAGGAAGCAGCACTGTGGGGTTCCATCTGCGGGTCTGTTCACATTCTAAGGTGTGCATTCTAACGCTAATTCTAAAAATTCCTGTGAGTTTATATGCACTTAAAAAATTATATCCTGGCAGCGGGTGGGGGCACACCTGGGTGGCTCAGTGAGTTCAGCGTCTGACTCTTGGTTTCAGCTCAGGTCATGCTCTCAGGGTCCTGAGATCAAGCCCCCAGGTCAGGCTCCATGTTCAGTGCAGAGTCTGCTTGAGATTCTCTCCCTCTGCCCTTCCACCGTCCCCACTAGTGCATGCACGTTCTCTCTCTAAAATAAATAATCTCTAAAAAAATGCTAAGCAAAAATTACATATATATATATATACACGTGTGTGTGTGTATATATATTCATATATATATATATATAAAAAATTTTTTTCCCCTGAATTCACCATCAAGTTCAGGACACTGCCTACTTACTCTTCTGAATTGGCTATGTCATCATACATCATCACAATGATCTGCTCATCAGGAATCCCATTTCGGTGAACGATCTGGTAGGCGTGGCATGCATCCGCCTAGGAGAAATGATTTTGTCAAGTGTTAGATTTTGCCCAGAAGGAGGCAGATTTTGGAGTTCTAAGGAGCAACACGTTCTTTCTCAATGGAAGACATGCTCTGAATCATTCCCTATTGGTCAGGTTTTTAAATGATTTAAAAACACATATATTGATATTTTTTCAACCCAATTTTTAAACCTTCCCCACCTTGCCTATTATCCAGTCTCATTTGTCTGGCAGTTGGCATAGATGTGGACTACACACAGACAGGCACGCACACACAGCACCACCGCTATGGGTGACCAGGGCCTTAGGAGGTCCTGGATATTTTATTTCCCTTTTCCACACCACGTAGAAGTCCCCTGAAAGCACTGAGCTGCATCCGAGGAATGGAATGATGAACGGCAGGTCAAGGCGTACTTCTGTATCAAACAGGATTCTTCTGATTCAAGTAACTTCCGCTGCCAAAGCTGGGGTTCAGAGAATTGAGTGAAAACTCAGAAGTTCAGCTCAGGAATTGAAAGGAGGAACCCACTAATGTACTCTTTAGCTTAAAAAAACAACAAAGATTGCAAGGGTGACAACATTAGGGATGAAAGACAAGCTTTGTTAATGGGACTCCTTGTCCTTAAAAGGGTGAAGACATTCTTTGCTTCCTTTTCCGGATGACACGTGATATACTCCAGGACATGGGAGTCACTTGAGGACCAGAAGAAAAATGTCCCCCAACTTTTTGCTTCTGTTTCATGGTGTCTTTCAAGAACAAAGGCATAGGGGACCTGGGGTGGCTTAGTCCTGTTAAGTGTTTGACTCTGGATTTTGGCTCAGGTCATGATCTCAGGGTCGTGAGATAGAACCCTGTGTCGGGCTCCACACTCGGTGTGGTGTCTGCTTGAGATTCTCTCTCCTTCTGCCTCTGCCTCTCCCCCTGCTTGTGTGCTCTCTAAAATAAGTAAATCTTAAAAAAAAAAAAAAAAAAAGAAAGAAAAGAAAAGAAAGAAAGAAAGAACAAAGACATAAACATGAAGAGAATAAGAGCCCAGCTATCCGCCTCTCTAAGGAAGAGCTTTAGGAACTGGACCTCCTGCACACGTTACACTCTCCGCATCACTGAGCACGGCAGTAAAGCCTTACAGCCAGCACTTTCCCCATGGATGCCTCACAGGACTTCACGGCCACAATGGTGTTAAATACATAGTCACTGAACACCGGGTGGATGAGTCCAGGGTCTGGCCCTTGGGAGCTGCTGGAGGAGTGGATGGTTGCATAAACACGAACACTCATACATGTGTCGACTTTCTAGTACTTGTCAGGCTCCGGGCTGGGACTTCTACACATTATGTCATCTGATTCTCGTAGCAACCCTACACAGTCAAGGTAATGATCCCCACTTTATAGATAAGGAAACGGGAGCTTAGGGAGGGGAGGGGACCTGCCTGAGTCACCCAGCTCTGAGTGAGATACCTCCGGCACTCTGACTCCAGAACTTGACGTGACTAATCATGAAAGTTAGAGAAGCCTGGGGAGCGTGAACAGCTGAAAATCTAAAGAAGTCATTTGAAAATAATAACTAAGTATTTCACATATACACAAACTGTTAAAACATTTAAATCCTTGTTTCTGTGGAATAATGAGAATCCTCAACACCAGCTATGGTAAGAAAGGAAACAGCCCCCAAAGATGTCCACATCCTAATCCCCAGAGCCTGTGACTAGGTCACGCCACATGACAAAGGGGAATTAAGACATGGACGGATTTAAGATGGCTCATCGGCTGACCCTAAAATAGGGGGGTTATCCTGGATTATTCCGGTGGGCCCAGCGTGATCATAGGGGTCCTTGAATGTGGAAGGAGGAGTCAGTGTCAAGGATTTGATGTAAGAAAAGACTCAACTGTCACTGCTGGCTTTGAACACGGAGGAAGGGGCCATGGGCCAAAGAATGAAGACAGCCTCTAATAGCTGGAAAAGAGGGCACCTGGGTGGCTCAGTTGGTTAAGTGACTGCCTTCAGCTCAGGTCATGATCCTGGAGACCCAGGATCGAATCCCACATCAGGCTCCCTGCTCAGTGGGGAGTCTGCTTCTCCCTCTGCCCCTCGCCCCTCTCATGCTCTCTCTCATTCTCTCACTCAAATAAATAAATAAAATCTTTAAAAAAAAAAAAAAAGAAATTTTGACTATAAAATAAAATAAAATAAAAGCTGGAAAAGATAGGAACATGAGATCTCCTCCAGAGTCACCAGAAAGGAACACAGCCTTCCCGACACCCTGATTTAATATGGTAAGACCCATTTCAGGTTTCTCAAGTCCAGAGCTGTAACATAATAACTGTGTTAAGCCACTAAGCTTGTAGTGATCTGTTACAGCAACAATAGGAAACTAAACCACTGATGGTGGAAGTTCACTGGGACCGGCACTCCACTCGGGAAAACACTTTCCCATTATCCAATTGAGCTGAGGCTCATCCCTGCCAACACAGTGATTCTGCTCCTAGCAAAACCCTGCAGAAACTCTACCCATGTGCAGTACAGGATTACTCACAGCAAAAAACAAAACAAAACAAAACACAACAAGAAATAACCCAAAGGATCATCAATAGCTGGAAAAATAAACTCCTGTGCTCATATAATGTAGTACCATAAAGCTCACAGAAGTGGACGGAGGAATGAATGAAATACAGCCCATGTTTCAAAACAGATGAACCTTAGGAACATAATCAGAAAAAGAGTAAGTCATAGAAAAATACATTCACTATCATTACAGTTACACAGAGACCAAAACAGGGCAAGCAAACATTATGTTGTTTACAATTAAATACTCATACGGTGAACCATAAAGCAAAGTGAAGGAATGACTGAGAGAAAATGCAGGCGCTCACCCTCTGGAGGGAAGGGAGGGGGACTGGATCAGACAGGGGATAGGGTCTTAGTCATGACCTTTTTTTATTTAAGTCTGATACAGGTATTCATTTTATTATGAAATTGCACACACGCTATGAAGACAGTTGTTTGCTTTGTTTTCCATTAAAAAAAAAACTCAAATCAGTATGTCAGATTTCACCTACCCTTATGATGAAAGTAGAAGTGAGCAGGCACACCCACCCACTCCTTGGTGACAAGTCATCCTACTATCGATTCCTTTTGGCAGAAGCCAGGTTCATTTAAAAACATGAAGACACTTAGGAATAAACCTAACAAAAGCGCAAGACTTGTACAATGAAAATTCAAAAATGTTGCAGAGGGAAATTAAAGATCCAAATAAACAAAGAGATACCTCATATTCGTGGATCAGAAGACTTAATAGTATTAAAATTAAAAAAAGAGATCAGGGGCGCCTGGGTGGCTCAGTTGGTTAAAGCCTCTGCCTTCAGCTCAGGTCATGATCTCAGGGTCCTGGGATTGAGCCCCGCATGGGGCTCTCTGCTCAGCAGGAAGCCTGCTTCCCACCACTCCCTCGCCCTCACCCACCCCATCCCCCCCACCCCACCTTCCTCTCTGCCTACTTGTGATCTGACTGTCAAATAAATAAATGAATTCTTAGAAAAAAAAAAAAAAGAGAGAGATCAGCAGGTTTTTTTGCAGAAGTGGACAAGATGATCCTAAAACGTATAGGAAATTGCAAGAAACCCAGAATAGCCAAAACAGTTTTGAAAAAGTTTAAGGACTTTCAGTTCCTTTCGTATATTGAATATATTATGCACCAAATTCCTAAAATAAAGTAGCTAGAGAAAAGAAAAGGTTATTACGAAAATTATAAGGAAAATATATTTACGATGTATTTACAGAAAAAGATCTGCATATAAATGGACCTGCACAATTCAAACCCATGTTGTTCCAAGGGTCACCTGCACATCTGAGAAAGAACAGTCTTGTCAACAAATGGGGTGGGGACTATTTGGAAACCCACATAAAAAGATGAACTTGGGGGGCACCTGGGTGGTTCAGTCGGTTAAAGCCTCTACCTTCGGCTCAGGTCATGATCCCAGGGTCCTGGGATCGAGCCCCACATGGGGCTCTCTGCTCAGCGGGGAGCCTGCTTCCTCCTCTCTCTCTCTCCCTCTCTCTCTCTGTCTACTAGTAATCTCTGTTTGTCAAATAAATAAAGAAATAAATAAGTCTTTTTTTTTTAAAAAAAAGATGAACTTGGGGGGTGCCTGGGTGGCTCAGTGGGTTAAGCCACTCCCTTCGGCTCGGGTCATGATCCCAGGGTCCTGGGATCGAGCCCCACATTGGGGGCTCTCTGCTCAGCGGGGAGCCTGCTTCCTCCTCTCTCTCTGCCTGCCTCTCTGCCTACTTGTGATCTCTGTCTGTCAAATAAATAAATAAATAATCTAAAAAAAAAAAAAAAGATGAACTTGGGCCTTCATTTCACACCATTTACAAAAATTAAACCAAAATGCATCAAAGACTTAAATGTAAGGGCTAATATAATTAAACTTTGGAAGATAACTTAGAAAATCTTCAGGACCTTAGCCAAAGATGTTGAAGATAAAACACCAAAAGCGTGGTTTATAAAAAGAAAAAAAAAACATTACACTGGACATCAGCCAAATTAAAAACCTGAATGCTTCAAAAGACAGCATTAAGAAAATGAAAAGACAAGTAACAGAGCAAGAGAAAGCATTTGCAAACCACATACTGAGAGAACTTGCACCTGGAATGTGTAAAGAACTCCCAATATGACAATCAACCCGATCAACAATAGAAGATTTTGAACAAACAGTTCAGCTAAGATACACAAATGGCTAAAAAAGCACATAAGAAGATGCTCAGTATCATTAGTTATTTCAGAAATGTCAATTAAAACCGTTAAGATTCACAGCTAGACAGAAAATAACAAGTGTTGGCGAGAACATGAGAACCAGGAACTTCCTCCATTCACTGCTTGTGGGAACGTAAAATGCTGCAGCCATTTTGGAAAGCAGTTTAATGGTTTCTGAAAAGGCTCAACATAAAGGTACCATATGATTCAGCAATTCTATTCTTTCTGCCCAAGAGAAAAGACAATTATCCAAACGAAGATTTATAGAAAAATGTTCTTAACAACATCGTTCGTAATAGGCAAAACATGTGAACAACCCAAATGTCCATCAGTTGGTAAATGGACAGAAAAACTGTGATCCATACATACTGTTTACTATTCTTTGCCAACAAAAAGGAACAAAGTACGGACATGCTACAACACAGATAAACTTCAAAAACATTATGCCAACAGAAACAAGAGAGTACATGCCCATTGGCTCCATTTGTATGAAATGATCAGAAATGGCAAAGTTATAGAGACAGAAGGTATATTTTTAGTGGTGGTGGCGGGCTGGGGATGGAGGCTACAAATGGGCTGGAGGGGTCTAACCGGGTAGATGGAAATGTTCTAAAACTGATTTAAGGTGCTGTTTGCACAACTTGGTAAATTTACTAAGAAATCACTGAGTTGTATACTCGAAGGGGGCGAATTACATATCGATAGGGCTATATTTTTTAGAAAGGGCAGGCTCGGTGTGTCCTGTGCTGGCGCTCTCCTCCACTATCTGGACTCGTCACCACCTTGACAGGCGACTCATGCTTTTATCCCCGTGTTGAAAATGGGGACAAACTCCGGGAAGGGCTCAGAGGGTCCAGCATGGGTCTCCTGACCCCAACCATGCCTTGTGCCCTTCTCCCACAAGCAGCTCTCTCGCTGTCAGGTCATGGTTCTCTCCTGGGTCTGTGGAGGTACCGGTTGTCTCCAACTTTGTTACCTCAAAGGGATTCTTTGTTAGACTCAGGTCTATTTACTGGCACTCAAAACAAGTAAGAGTCAGGTTAAACCGAGTCAAATACTTCAGAAATGATGTTAAAGGCCACTTGAATTACTTCCCTGGAAATATCTGGCCAAATGTATTTCCTCCTTAAAGAGAGAAAAGCCTACGAGGCGGCATGGGGAGAGGGCATTGAGCAAGACTACAGAGAAGGCGAAGCCCTCTGGCCTAGGCTGCTGTGAGTCAGCTCGTTTCACAGCTGGCGCTGGGCATTCGGATGGGCATGTGGAAGCAACCCGTGATCCCCTGATGTCATCCACTGTCTGACACTGTCCGCTCTTGCTGCCTTCACTTCAGGCCCATCGTCAGCTAAATGTGGACAACCGCCTGGGAACCAAGCTGACGTTCAATTACCACGCTCCGGTCACGGTCAGGGTAAATGGGCCCACTTTTAAGCCAGGAAAGGATCTGAGAAGGGGGCCTCCCGGTCAGCTCGTGGACAGAGAGACACATATTATCACTTGTTGGCACATGCCGAGCACTGCGAGGTTAGGCAGGGGTTCTCTGAAGATTTGCCTCACTGAGCCCAGCACCAACTCAAATGTGCCAGGGGAGAATCAAAGGTTTAAAGTAAGACTGGGGAGAGGGGGAGATAGAGACAGAAAGCAATGGTTACATGGGGCTGGGAGGGGAGCAGGGACTGACTTGGAAAGAGGCACTAGGGAACTTTCTAGAATGATGGAAATGCCCTAAAACTGGACTGTGGCAATGCATGCAGAACAACATGAATGTACTCGAACTCACAGAACTATGCAAATATCACAGGTGAATGTATTCACAGGACACGTGAACATATGCCTGAATAAAGCTGTTTTTAAAAAGTGGTGACCATGGGGGTGCCTGGGTGGCTCAGTCATTAAGCGTCTGTCTTTGGCTCAGGTCATGATCCCGGGGTTCTGGGATTGAGCCCTACATCGGGCTCCCTGCTCAGCGGGAAGCCTGCTTCTCCCTCTCCTGCTCCCCCTGCTTGTGTTGACTCTCTCGCTATGTTTCTCTGTCAAATAAATAAATAAAATCTTTAAAAAAAAAAAAAGTGGTGACTACACACATTTTAAAAAAATCTATAAACTAAAAGGTGGTTTTTCAGAAACGTGATGACTCTGCCGCTTGGCTCTCCACATCTCTTTCTCCCAATTCCAACAGGTGTGGGTTCTAGGCTTCTCCCTTTTCACCTCAACAGAAATCCACCCACCTCCTGCCTCCTGGCCCCCAGGACAGATGTTCTGAAAGCTTCCAGAAGGAGGTGGCGGCCCCCTTTCTCTCCACCACAGCCCAACAGCAGACCGGGGGCGGGGGGGGGGCCATCAGCAACCCACAGCCCCCAACCCTGCCCCTACACAGCAAACAACCTTCTCCTCGGGAACCCCACTGCCAGCCACTGCCTCTGACCACCCCAGCCCCCAGCCTCCCGGTGACACCTGGTTTCCATGTGTCTGTCCTCCCCACTCCTGTCACCCCCAAAGTCCCCGTGTGACAGTGAACTTCACCTGCCATCTACCTCTGCAGCCGCCCCTGGGGCTCCACCTTAGATCCTCCTTCGGCACACACTCAGACCTCTGTCCTGAACGTAACCCTCCTCCAACCCCAGTTCCTCCTCTGATGGCCCATTTCATTTCCCTTGACAAGTCTGTCCCCAGACACTGCTTGTACTTCAGGACCTCTCCCTCTCTCCTCTGCCCTGGCCACTGCAGGAAGCTGCCCCTGCAAGGCCTTGCCCCTCTCTGACCCCCAACACTGGATGCAGAGCGTCTACCAGCCTCACCTCAGACCAACCCCTTCATACTCATCCATTAATCCCAGCCAAAGATGGAAAACAGAGAAACTCAACTTGGTCAAGAAAAAACATGATTTAAATAGCCATCATCGGGGCACCTGGGTGGTTTAGTCAGTTGAGCGCCTGACTCTTGATTTCCACCAGGTCATGACCGCAGGGTCCTGGGATCAAGCCCTGTTGCAGGTTCCACACTCAACTGTAAGTCAGCCTGAGATGCTCTCTCCTCTCCCGCTGCTCCTCTCCCCCTCATGCACATGGGCAGGCACATGGGCACACTTGCTCTCTATCTCAAATAAATACATCTTTAAAAAAAAATAAATAGGGCACCTGGGTGGCTCAGTTAGTTAAGCATCTGCCTTTGGCTCAGGTCATGATCCCAGAGTCCTGGGATCAAGCCCCGCACTGGGCTCCCTGTTCAGTAGGGAATCTGCTTCTGCCTCTCCCTCTGCCACTCCCCCACTTGTGTACACACTCCCTCACTCTAATAAATAAATAAAATATTTTTAAAAATAAATAAATAGGGGCGCCTGGGTGGCTCAGTGGGTTAAAGCCTCTGCCTTCAGCTCAGGTCATGATCTCAGGGTCCTGGGATCAAGCCCCAAATAGGGCTCTCTGCTCAGCAGGGAGCCTGCTTCCTCCTCTCTCTCTCTCTGCCTGCCTCTCTGCCTACTTGTGATCTCTGTCTGTCAAATAAATAAGTTTAAAAAAATTTTTAAAAATGAATAAATAACCATAATTGAGCATAGAGCAAAGCACTCCACAGTGATTTAAATTGTGCCTGGTGGGGACATCCAGGTGGCTCACTTGGTTAAGCGTCTGCCTTCAGCTCGGGTCGTGATCCCAGCATCCTGGGATAGAGTCCCACATCGGGTTCCTTGCTTGGCAGGAAGCCTGTGTTTCCCTCTGCCTGCTGCCCCCTGTTTGGGCAGTGTCTCTCTCACATACACACAAAAATAGATACAATCCTAAAAAACAACAACAAACAACAAACTGAAAAGCCCAAACATTAAAATAAAGATAAATAAAAATAAATTGTGCCCAGTGTACTTGTCCTCCCTCAATAAAAAGATCCGTGATAACCAGTGCTGTGTTAATCCAGGGAAAAGGTAAACCTCCATTAAAAACCCAAGTTTAGAAGTCTGTATAGGTTCTATGAGGAAAGTTCTCTCCAATGCTCTTTTAATGATTAGCCTCCCAAGTCAAGAAAGCAAATGTTGGCAGCAGCTGAGAACAGAAAGAGCCAGCAAGCAGTGCCATGGCCAAGGTCAGCGATGACTCAGCGCACGCAGTTCCTCACAGGGAGGCTGGCAGGGAGGCTGGGATGAGTACTTCACTGGGGGCCACTTCTTTTGCCCTGCTTCCCTGCAGTCAATTTCGGTATTATTTCACCCAGGGAAACTAGCAACACTTAAAAGAAAGTTTTCTGGGAGCAAAGGGTAACTGGAGTCTTATGCTTGATGTTTAACCAATAATATTCTTTTAAAGCTGGTTGTATACAAACCAGCATATGACAGCCTGTTCACCATCAGTAACCTGTATTTAATATCTTATCCCTTATCTTTTGAACTTGTGGTTAGCGAGGGAGTAGAAAACCGAGAGGATAGACCTTGTACTCAGGTTTCTCTTTTGTAAATGGGTCAGGGCTGTGGTTAAGTATTAAACGGTAAAGAGATCATGTTGTCATAACAACAACTTTTCAATTAAGCCACATTTCTTGTTCGGCTAACATACAAGACCATTCACGGAATAGGTCATTCAATAATCATCACATTTTAGAGCTGGTGGCGGGTTCTTCTAAACCTACCACCTACTTAACAGATATGAAAACCAACAGCCAGGAGCAAAACTCGCAAAGCAACAGTGCCAAGCTGCCGGGCACGCGGACTCTAGGCCTGCGCTGTCCCGTTCGGCAGCCTCCGGCCACATGTGGCAACTACACAAACTTCAAGTGTGGCCAGTCCAAACTGGACGCATCGTGAATGCAAACGCATACCTGATTTTGATGATTTAGTGAAACCAAAAGTTTAAGGTATCTCATTATTAACTTTTTGTATTGATTACAGTGAAATGATAACGGCTTGCATATATTGGGATAAATGATATAGCAAGGTTAATTTCACCTGTTGCTTTTTATTTAAAAAAAAAACAAAAACAAAAACAAAAACCAAACCATGACTAGGGGTGCCTGGACAGCTCAGTCCGTTAAGGGTAAGATTCCTGATTTCGGCTCAGGTCATGATCTCAGGGTCATGGGATCAAGCCCGGCACTGGGCTCCATTCTTAGTAGGGAGCCTGCTTGGGATTCTCTCTCACCCTTTCCCTCTGACCCTCCCCACTGCACACGCATGTGCTCTATCTCTCTCATTTATAATAAATCTTAAAAAAAAAAAAAGAAACAAAGAGGCCTGTGATGCTTGTACCAGAGCCCTGGACTTCAGTCCCGAGTGCACCCAGCTTGCTGTGTGGCCTCGGGCGAGTTTCCTCCACTCTTCAGGGCTCAGTTTCCTTACCCGTAAAATGAAGGTGTTAGTGGATCTCAACTGGGGACATCTGGCAAAGGCTGGAGACATTTTTGGTTGTTATGATGGACCAGTGATGCTCTGGGTATCTAGTGCACGGAGGTCAGGGACGCTGCCAAACACCCTGCTGTGCATGGGGCAGTCCCCATAACAAAGAACGACCTGGCCCCAAATGTCAACAGCGCCAAGGCTGGGAAACCCTGTGTTAGACTGAGGTGCCTCCGTAGGGCCATTCCGGGGAACTGCCAAACTGTCTTCCAAAATGGCTGTACCATTTTATGATCCCCCATTTCCCCGCATCCCTGCTCACACCCATACTTCTGCCAGCCTTCAGGAGCTCAAATGGCTTTTGACAAAGTCTGTTCTACTGACAGTGTCCAGGATTGTTTACAGAATACCACAGTCATAAAGAAAAACCTTAGCCATTGTCTTACCTGGTGCCTGTAATTATACCAGCCGTTTGAGCCCGCGACAATCACCACCCAGTGCTTGCCCCCATCCTCGGGATCATCCACGGTAACAGCACCGGCACCCAGGACCACGCTGAGCAATACGGCTACTTCCCAAATCATTCTGTGCCTCAGACTTCAATGGCAGAAATCTGGGAAGAAAAAAAGCAGTCAAGCAAAAAAGGAATGACAGAAACAGAAGAATACTGTTGGCCCCTAAGAAAATATTACAGGCCGTGGGTCAAAAAGATAAGACCATTTAGTCATCTGATGGAACAGCCTAAGGATAAAAACAATGACAGAGCAGAATTTTATCTTTGGCTCTGCAGCCCCTTTCCCTAGGGGGAAAAGGATCTACCCATCTCTCTCACTCCAGGCTGGTTTTATGGGTATAAATCAAAGCTGGGAACACTCTTTGGGCAACCTTAAAAGGTTTTAACAAGTTTTTGTCATAACTTGGAATACAGCACATAAAACTCACCAACAAAATTCACTGTATTAGAAAAATGTCTACCACATTGTATGAAATGTTTGCAAGAAAATACTCATATAATAGGTGCACACAAAATGGGGAAGGCAGACATAATTTAATAGTAGTAATTGATGGGTGGTAGGTGGAATTCAGGATGATTTTCTTCCTATCTCTTTTTACTATAACAGATATTACTTATGCAGTAAAGTTTATAAAAATTCAGTGTATGTCCAATATAAACACAGAGGGACGATTCGTAAGTTTGTGAGCGAGTTATCTGGGTAAGCTACATGCAAACAGTGGCAGTCCAAGTTAACGTCTTTGTTCAACATTTATAACCCATTTACATGTAGTCACTACAGCAGGCTGAACAAGTTTTATCCCTTATTTTACGGGAAGGGGAGGTTAAAGCAAGAGAAGCTAACCTGTCCGATATTCACGATCAGCCAGCTATGGCCAGAGACCAGAACCCGTGTCTTCTGAATTCCCGGCTCAGTCTTTTTGCCATGGTCCTACACAGAGACTTCCTTCTTAATAAAATACATGCCCCATCTTATACTCCACTGCCAAAACATTCATGTTTTAAAGTAAAAGGCAGCAGCAGGGGCGCCTGGGTGGCTCAGTGGGTTAAAGCCTCTGCCTTCGGCTCGGGTCGTGATCCCAGGGTCCTGGGATCGAGCCCCGAATCGGGCTCTCTGCTCAGCGGGGAGCCTGCTTCCTCCTCTCTCTCTGCCTGCCTCTCTGCCTACTTGTGATCTCTGTCTGTCAAATGAATAAATAAAATCTTTAAAAAAAAATAAAAATAAAAAAATAAAGTAAAAGGCAGCACGCAACCCACGACCTGGCCACCTTGCCTCGCTCACACCAGACCCTGCTGCCCTGCATCCTGACTATGTTATTCTAGAAAAGGCGGCCTTCCTGTGACAGAGCTAGGCCTGTCACATTAAGAGGAAAAATAGTCTCTGAGATGCAGGGACTCGGCAGCACAAAGTCTGCGAGGATGACCTCTGCCTTCGCTGTTTGTCCAACAGCACTCGTTCATGCACCAGCCTGTCCATTCACGCGGCCGGCCAGAGGCTCCCAGACACCTCCCCTGATGGAGAAAAAACCAGCTGCTCTGAAGGCAGAAGGGACAGGACGAAGCCTCTGTCCCTGGGGGCATGCAGCCAGCTAAGGGATGAGCCTCCTACAAGCTTTAGAAATCAGCCTTAGCGCCCTGTGCCTACACTGTGCTCAAACTCAAAATGGACTGAGCAGTGGGTTCCCCCACAAAAGTAAGGGAACAGGAAGCTCTAATTCTGATCAAAGTTTAAAAACCCAAGAGTGTCTCAGGCCACTGCTTTTCCAACCTGATTGTGACCCCCATCCTCTGGGGATGCAATTCCGATTCAGTAGGCCGCCAGGCTGGGCCCCAGACTCTGCATTCCCAAAAAACTCTAGGTGATGCCCAGGACTCTAGTTTGATGTATCAGGGCTCTCCACTAACCTTGGGGGGCTCTAGTTCACCTCTGGTCCAAAGCCCCACAAACCAACACTACTCCTTACCCGCCCCCCACCTCCGGTAGCTTTTTTTTTTTTTTAAGAGAGAATGAGAGAGAGCGAACATGATAAGTGGGAGGGTCAGAGGGAGAAGCAGACTTCCCACTGAGCAGGGAGCCCGATGCAGGACTCGATCCCGGGACTCCAGGAGCATGACCTGAGCCGAAGGCAGTCGCCTAACCAACTGAGCCACCCAGGCATCCCAGCTTTTTTTTTTTTAAGTAGGCTCCACACTCAATGTGGGGCTTGAACTTATAACCCTGAGATCAAGAGTCACATGCTCCACTGAATGAGACAGCCAGGTGCCCCATCCAGGACCTCAATTCTTTCTTTCTTTGTTAGAGAGAGAAAGAGGGAGGGAGGGTGAGAGTGCACAAGCAGGGAGAGCAGCAGGCAGAGGGAGACGCAGGCTCCCCGCTAAGCAAGGAGCCCAATGCCAGACTGAATCCCAGCACCCTGGGATCATAACCTAAGCCAAGGGAGATGCCTAACCGACTGAGCCACCCAGGTGCCCCGAGGAACTCCATTTTCACTGTGTAAACAGAGTTGGTGCTAGATGCAGACTTCGTTAGCATCACGGCAAGCCTGCTCATGGATGAACGGGTAACTACAATAATGTACCCCAGATTTGTTCTTAAGCTTATTCTAAAATGGCCATGCTTTGTTTGTTTTGTTGTGTTTTGTTTCTCAGTACGGCATATGATGGATGAGGTCAGGGAACAGATGAGGCCAGTGGACGGCCCAGGCCACCCCGGTGCCAACCAGCAGGACTTAATGTGTTAACATGCACCTGAGGGCACTCTCCCAAGTCCTCTTGGCCTCACCACGGCTCACTGCAGGACTGGGAGGTAACTTACAGCAGAGGAGACAGTGACCACAGAAGCAACCCCACCAGCAGCTCTTTGTTTCCAAGCTTGCCCAGGAGCTTCCTGACCGCACCTGAGCCTCCATGGGAAGCCTTCCCCTGGGGTAGCGGGTAGTATACTTTTTCTCTAAAGGGCTGACAGTAAATATTTTACCCTGCAGATCACACCATCTCTGTTGAGCTCTTCTGCCCTGTACTGTGAAAGCAGCCAGAGACCACAACTAAACCAGTGGGTGTGGAGATGTTCCAATAAAACTAGGACAGGTGGTCTCTTGGGCCTGCCCTAGGGAGCAAGAATATGCCCTCAGCCCACATGACCAGTCCCGCCTGGCTGGTTCTTATCTTCCACCAGCAATCATTAAACGGGCTCCCTGGTTTGCATACCAGTTTCTGAGTTTGGCTCATGTGACTTAATCACAAAGAGGCTCATTCCTGAGGAGGCCCTGCCATGTGACTTCTTCTCTTCATACTTAGGGACAAAAATACATAAAATACCAGAATGAAAAGGATGGCCTGACTATGAACCACAGAAAGGCACCACTAGCCTAACTGCCTACACTGGCAAACACCCCAGCACGCACTGAAAAAGCAACGCAGGGTTATTTTTACAAATTCAAATTCATCTGTCATTCTTCTACTAATATGCTAGCGCTCTACCTCTCAGTGAGGAAAAGTGCCTTATTAATACACAAATGATACTTTCACAGTTAACGTTTGGCAATGGTTCCTGTCTATCACTTTTTTGTTTCTTATAAAAACAGAGTATGTATCCTTGAACAGAATGGCAAGTGAAAAGCCTCACAGTATGACACTGATTGGAAAATGTCACTTAAAAAACACATATGCTAAGGGGCATCTGGGTGGCTCAGTCAGTTAAGTTTCCAACTCTTGATCTCAGTTCAGGTCTTGATCTCAGGGTCATGAGTTCCAGCCCCGTGCTGGGCTCCTCGCTGGATGGGGAGCCTACTCAAAATAAATGAAATTTTAAAAAACACGTATGTTAATACCATTCTGGGAAACACTGGGGCTTGGGGTGAAGAGGAGACATGAAAGTAATATAATCTTTCTGTTACCCTCAGCAAGAACACGTCTCAAAGCAAGCAGCCTCGCCCAGCCATTTCCTGATCAGCAATATTCTTGGCAAATTCAAAGCCTCAAAACAAAATCACAAATAATCTTGCCACATAACATGCCTGTGATTCTTGTTCTATCAAAGAGAAAAGTTCAGGAAGACAAAGTAAGGGATCCCTGCTGAGCTAGCTCTTCCGGATGGCTATTTTGTAGTCTCCCCACCCATTCATTCAACAGCCAACAAATAAACACAGCCTGAGCACCCACTAGGCGCTCACAGGTGCCGAACAGGGACCCAATGACAGAACCCTTCATACGATTTAAATCCACATATGATTTAAATCCACACATTGTCAGAGGGGATGAGTGTTAGGGAAAAATACAAGGCAGGAAGAGGAGTCCAGTAGGAGCAGGAGGCACTGCTTTTCAAGACTTGAAGGAGGTGAGGAAGTCCACCCTTTTCCAACAGCTAAATGCTGGAAGCCACATACATGGTCATCAACAGAGCGCTGTCTAGCTAAGTCAGTTATGGTACAGCCTTATGATGGGACACTGGGGAGCCTTTAAGAAGAGCAAGACAGGTCTCAATGCACTGAGAGTGGGAAGATCTCCCAGGGGTCTGTAAAGGATGTGTGCAGAGCCTGCTAATCATCTATGGGGAGAAACTGACAAGACAGGTGTGACCCTAACCAGGGGAGAAAAGGTGTCCCCCAGAGCGCACATGCGGATATGCTGCACGGGACGGCAGAGTGGGATACTTGTGGGTTTCTGCAATAAGCCATGCAAAATGTACACTTCACACAATCCTCGCAAAAGCCTGTGGGCCAGCCTCATCGTTCTGTTCGTGGAACTGAGCAGAGAGGCTGCGCAGACAGAGAAATGTGCTGGTAAGCAGCACCGCAGGGGCTGACACACAGATCTGCTCCTGAGACTGCTTTTTCTACTCCACCCCCTCACTTGTCACAAGAAGAGCTGTTTATGCGAAGGTCTGCAAGACTGGGTCACCACAAGTGGGTGCACAACACGTCCCACTCAGGGCCCGAGCCCTTCCTCAGCAGGTCACCACCCACCCCCAACCGTGCTCTTTGCCACCCTACTATTTTAAGGTACTTGTGGGCAATCTGTATAAAGAAGAACTCTCGGGGCGCCTGGGTGGCTCAGTGGGTTAAAGCCTCTGTCTTCGCCTCGGGTCATGATCCCAGGGTCCTAGGATGGAGCCCCACATTGGGCTCTCTGCTCAGCAGGGGACCTGCTTCCTCCTCTCTGTCAGCCTGTCTCTCTGCCTACTTGTGATCTCTGTCTGTCAAATAAATAAAAATAAAAATAAAAATAAAATTAAAAAAAAAAAAGAAGAAGAACTCTCCTCTTAGAAGAGCCCTTCAAAGGAAAACCTGAACCACACAAAGTCAAGATCAATGGCCAAGCCTCTACGAATGAATTTTACCAGCCTCCAATGACAAGTCCTCTGCTGTTCCTACTTGGTCCGGCATCCCTCTCACAAGCAGACACAAAGTAAGTAATTCCATTAAAGGACTCTACTTGACTTAAAGAAGCAAGCTTGCAAGGGAGGTTCAATTAATTTGAGAGGTTTGGGACAGAATGCCCATTCTAAATAAACTGTCACCGGCAATACAAGTAATGAGGCCCCAATCACAGGACTATCAAAGTCAAGTTCAAACCAAGGTCTGACACCAAAGCCCACATCTTAACTACCATCAGATGTGACCTCTCACTGCCAGTCCTGATTTGCTACTAGCTCTGGGTTAGAAACAGGAAAGCAAAGACAAGCAAAGCAGTAGCTAGGCAGTGACATCTGTAAAGAGCTTTCCAAACCTGAAGGTCTTTGATTCTGCTCCTTACTCTCCAGGGGCTTACAAGAAGATCAACGTAAGTAGACCCTGACTGACCACATGCAAGGGAGACAAGGAAAGATGATAAGGACCCCTCCTTGACTGAACTGAGTCACGCTCCTCTGAGCCCCCATCTCAAGAAGGTCTTGGCCTGCTAAGCTCAGTTCACCCAGAATCCTGTGAGAATGGCCCACTTTTGTTATCTAATCAAGTTCCCTTGCAATTTTCCAACCGCTGACCCTCTCAGCCTCCCATAAAGGATCTGAGCTCAGATCCTTGCTGTAGTTGGATCTGAGCTCAGATGTACACTGAAGTATCTGTCCCTAACATAATTGCTGGAATAAAACGTGTCTTCAGGGGGACCCTTTCCTCTCTGGGCCTTAATTATCTGTGCAATGAGATGGTAGAACTAAAAATTAAGATTCAGATTCAATTCTCAAACCTTTTTAACTTCCTGTTTTAAGAGTGAGATTGAAACAAAATCCGGGGCACCTGGGTGGCTCAGTCTCTTAAACCTCTGCCTTCGACTCAGGGATCGAGTCCCGAATCAGGGTCCCTGCTCAGCAGGGAGTCTAATTCTCCAACCTCCCACCATGCACGCTCTCTCTTTCTCACAAAAGCAAATTTTAAAAATCTTTAAAAAATTTAAAAAAGGAAAAACAAAACAAAAAATCCAACTTCCAACTAGATCTTATCTCAAATGAAAACTATTTTATTAAGGTTAATCAATATTTTTCCTATAGGGAAAATTTCTGATTCAGTGGGAAACTGGATTCAAGATTAGGACATATCCTTTAAAGTTACCTAATTCTGACTATATGCAATTCCTTTCTGTATATCTCTGCAAACTGGGTAACAGCAAGACAAGCAATTCTTATCTAAAGACATACAAATGAATTCTATCAAGTGGAGGCTGGGCTGATTTCCGGTTGTAGAAAGAAGCCAGTTTTGCCTGTCAATTTTGCCCATCGTTTCATTATTTCTGACCCTGGAGTCTCCTTTGATCTGGCTGCAACCATCACGTTACAATTCCTCATAATAAGTTAAATGTAATCTTTAGTACTTGTTCACTTTTATACCTGTATCAAGTGATGACTTTACCTTTCTTAAAAATTATCTTTTGGGGCACCTGAGTGGCTCAGTCAGTTAAGCATTGACTCTTGGTTTCAATTCAGGTCATGATTTCATGGGTCATGGGATTGAGCCCAGGTCGGGTTCCACACTCAGCAGGGAGTCTTCTTGAAGATTCTCTCCCTCTGCCCCTCCCTCCACTCTCTCTCAAATAAATAAATACATCTTTTTTAAAAGTTTTATCTTTTAATATTACAAAAAGTACAAGCAACTAAATCATATTTCCAAATAGACACAATTGATAACACTTTAAAAATCTCCTAAGTTAGAAGAATTTTTGAATCTAGCAAAGTAAAATTTGCCCAATGGAAAACTGTTTTTCCACATTTTCATTTTCACAGCTATCTGACACTTGAATCCCTTTTACCAAAAGTACTGTTTTTGAAACTTAGTAGTAGTTTGTAGTATGTAGTTTGTAGTATTTTCCCACAATGAATGAATGATTTTTCTAGCTAGATGTGAATTCTTAAGCTAAATTTTGTTATGTTATTTTCAAGAAATTGAAAGGTAAGCATTAAATTACAGAAATGGACAAAGTACAATGTAAAACACCTGTTACCTATTATTGAGTCCATGAACTATTAATATTTTGAAATCTGATAACTCTCTCCCCATAAAACAAATAAAATACTAGAAGAAATTTCTTCTCGTGTCCCATTCCATTCTCCCCACACAAGAAGACAACCACCATCATAAGTTAACATTTCTTTTTCTTTCTTTCCTTTGTGTGTGTGTGTGTGTGTGTGTGTGTGTGTGTGCAAAAAGGTGACTTTATTAAAGCACGAGGACAGGACCCATAGGCAGAAAGAGCTGCGTAAGTTAGCATTTCTTTTCATTTACTTTATTATACTTTTAAAACATGTATGTCTACTTTGGGGCACCTGGGTGGCTCAGTCGTTGGGCGTCTGCCTTCGTCGGCTCAGGTCATGGTCCCAGGGGCCTGGGTTCGAGCCTCACATCGGACTCCCTGTTTGTTGGGAAGCCTGCTTCTCTCTCTCCCATTCCCCCTGCCTGTGTTCCCTCTCTTGCTGTCTCTCTCTGTCAACTAAGTAAATAAAATCTTTAAAAAAAGAATGTATGTCTACTTTATAAACATTCCCTTCTAAAGGACATTTAGGTGGGTTCAAAAATTTATCGTTGGGGCGCCTGGGTGGCTTAGTGGGTTAAAGCCTCTACCTTCAGCTCAGGTCATGATCCCAGAGTCCTGGGATCGAGCCCCGCATCGGGCTCTCTGCTCGGCAGGGAGCCTGCTTCCTCCCTTCTCTCTCTCTGCCTGCCTCTCTGCCTACTTGTGATCTGTCTGTCAAATAAATAAATAAAATCTTAAAAAAAAAAAAAAAGATGTTTAAAAAAAAAAAAATTTATCGTTATAAATATTACAATAAACATCCTAATAGTCCTCTCCTTGCAAACAAGTATCTCTGTTTCTCTAAGCTACTTCCTAGAAGTAGAACTACTTGATCTTAAGATACACACACTCGTTTTAAAAGATTTTATTTGACAGAGAAGGGGAGAGAGCACAAGCAGGGGGAGCGGTAGGCAGAGGGAGAGGGAGAAGCAGGCTCCCCACTGAGCAGGGAGTCTGAGTTAAGGGACAGGGGACCTACTCAAGCAACAGTATTCACTTCAATATACTTTTACTGAACAAGGCTGGGCATGGTGTATTTCACCTCCCTAACAGTTCAACATTTTTTTCTCTTCTCCTTTCCCACTGCAACGTCTTTATAATCCTTTAGAGGCCTCAGCAATTCTCCTGAATATTACTGCAGGCACTCCCCACTGGGACCTCTCTTCAATGCTTTTCCACACTACAGAACTACCTAAGATACACATCTACTAAATTCAGTTTCCCAGGGGCTCAGTCGGTTAAGCATCCGCCTTCAGCACAGGTCATGATCTCAGGGTCCTAGGATTGAGCCCTGAGTCGGGCTCCCTGCTCAGTGGGGACCCTGCTTCTCCCTCTGCACCCCCATCCCTGCTCATGTTTGCTTGAACATGCTCTGTCAAAGAAACAAAAATCTTTTTAAGAAAACAAATTCAGCTTCCCAAGCTTTCAGGACAAAATCTAAATCTCTTAGAGCAGCACAGAAGGGCCTGCAAGATGTACGACTCTATTCTTATGAAACAGAGCTCATGAAATTCACCACCCACACGAAATCCCTAGTTCCAACCAGGCTCCATGGCTCTGGTCCAAAAGTGTGGCTCTTTCCATGCCTTCACCATGCTGTTTTCCAGGTGAAATATTCTTCTCCATCACTCTAGCTCCTCCCATCCCTCAAACTCCATTCCGGTGCTTCTCTGCCAAGTTCTACCTCTTCCCACAAATCAGGATGAGATGCTTCCAACAGGGTTAGATGCTGCCCCTCTGCAAACCTGAAATACTGAAATGATTCTCTATACACTGCCTCTCCCCTTTACAAATAACCCCTGCTCAGTGAGTAAGGCTCAATGAACATTTGCTAAGGAATGGAACCCTACAGCAAAAAAAGCTGAGCTCCTCCATTCTCAAGGACCACAGGGCAAGTTTCAAACAATGGGCATTTCTTTTCATCTCTAAAACGAAGCCCATGATGCAAAGTTCCTTCTTCCAGTCCCCAGATTCTACCATTCTTGGCATGGAATTACCCATGTATATATAACCTCACCTCTAATAGTTCAGGGATAGGGGACCTAACCAAACTTTCACTTTCACGCTTGAAGTGAAACCACCCTGAGTCCCACCAGCTCAAACCTCTGAGAACTTGGGCATCCCTAACTTCTCAGAAGGAATGTTTTTACACGTTTGGGTATTTCTGTCGTTGTAGTTACCTGCTTTTACTCTTGGCTACAGGGAACTGGGTGGAAATGGTTGCAGTTCTCTGCATTACAAGAACCTAGAGCCCGAAATGCTCCTGGATTGTGAAGGTCGGACCTAAGCGCCAGACCCTGCCCGGCACACCCTGGCGATGGGACCTTAGCCAAGACCCTCTCCGCGCGCCCCCTTCCCCCTTGGCTCCAGAGGAAGCGCCTGGGCTCCCAGCCGGAGCTCGGGCAACAGAACAGAGTCCCCAGCAGCCCACGACCACCTCTCGGGAGGACGGGCTGAGAGGTCGCAGCATTTCCCTTGGGATTCATCGTTTCCCGAAATCCTCTTTCGCACAGTGAGAAGCGGATTACTCAGGGCCGCGGGAGCTGAAAATCCCGCCCGTGAGGCCCAGAGCCGCAGCAGAGAGGCAGCCCCGGCCCGGGACGCGGGGTCCGGCCCGGAACCCCGGCTGGGGCTCGCGGTTACCTGTAGCGGAAGCCCGCGGCGACGGCGGCGGTGGGGGGCAGGACCGTGGGAACTCCTCGCGACGCGCAGCCTCACACGCGCAGCCTCAGACGAGCCACCTCGCTCAGCCCGCCCTGCAGTGATTGCGCGTGGCACCCGGCTCCCGGCTTTAATGGCCTAGGGCGCTGCATTGATTGGTGGAACTTCGGAACGGGCACCTGCGAAAGCCAATGGGAGGCGCGGCAAGGCGGGGCCGGCGAGCCAGAGGGCCTACAAGTCCCAGCATGCACGAGGAGGAGCTTCTGGGCCCACAGCCCGCGAACCTTGCTGTCAGGGTTCTCCCGGGGCTCTCCAGCTTGAGCAATGCAATGGGGCTGAAGGGGGCTTGCCCGGAGACGCAGTAATTCCAGAGTGTCCACCGAAAGATCAAAACCAGTGCGCGGGGGCACTTTAACCCACTGGTTCCCAAACTTGTCGCACTTTGGAATTATCTGTAGGGAAACTTCAAAAATACCGATGCCCCTGTGCTGCCCCAGACATCATCGTGAGTTCCTTGGTCTGCACGTGCTCTGGGTTTTGGAATCTTTAAAGATCCCCCCGTGAATCGAATGTGCAGGACCATCTAATCCTCGAGACAACCCTATGAGGGGCCGGCACTATTATTGTAGAACCGGCTTTACACTTAGGAGGACAAATTAATCTTCTGAAGACCACACCCAGGCAGTCTCTCTAGTTCCAGAATCCTGTCATCTTCATCCCTGTGCAATGCCATTTATCAAATGTTTGGTATTATTATCTCACAAGGAAACTCTATACGTACCTGTGCCGTGTGGTTGAGCACAGTAAATTGAGTTGAGTGGAACTGGTGTTAAGAGAATTAAGTGCAGAAGACTATGCAAGCACACCAAGTGTAGATCTAGGGCTGCATTCACGGGCTGTCTCATTTGATCTTCTTTTATAATCTTCTTTTTTAAAGGAAGTCATGCTAGAGCCTACTGCCCTGAGCCTGCTCCTTATTTTTGTAAATAAAGTCTGAGAACACAGCCAGGCCCACGGGTTTCGGTATTATCTCTGGCTGTTTTTACCAACAAGGCAGAGTTGAGTCATTATACAAGAGGCTATATGGTCCCCAAAATCGAAAATATTTACTCCCTGACCATTTACAGAAAAAGGTTGCCAACCCTGAGTTAAGTACTTCTCCACAGTCTTAGCTGGGAAGTGACTCTCGTCTTTCTTCAGACCCACGTCTATACAAGTCCAAAGCCAATCCTCATGACCTCACGGATTCACAGTCTTCCCCAGTGGGGAGTGTTAGGAGTTCATTCAACCGTTTATTCAAGAACACATTTAGTGGATGTCCCTTATGGGCCAAGTGCAGCTCATTATTGAAAGAAATTAGATTTTTTTTTTAAAAAGAGAGAGAGCATGCCTGCAGAGGGGTCAGTGTTGGAGGGGCAGAGGGAGAGAGAGAATTTTTTTTTTAAGATTTTTATTTATTTATATGACAGACAGAGATCACAAGTAGGCAGAGAGACAGGCAGAGAGAGGAAGAAGCAGGCTCCCTGCTGAGCAGAGAGCCCGATGCTTCGGGGCTCGATCCCAGGACGCCGGGATCATGACCCGAGCCGAAGGCAGAGGCTTTAACCCACTGAGCCACCCAGGCGCCCCGGGAGAGAGAGAATCTTAAACAGGATCCACACTCAGTGCAGAGCCCTAAGTGGAGTTCCATCTCACAACCCTGAAATCATGACCTGAGTTGAAATTAAGAGTCAGACACTTAACGGACAGAGCCACCCAGGTGCCCCAAGAGAAATGGGATTCTGTTCTCTCCCCTTGAAGGAGGAACAGCGTGTCCTTAACCACTCAATTCACCCAGAATAAATGGTGGCCTTTGGCCGGTTAGATTTTCACAGATGAAATGGAACAGGAGTGGTGCCCCGATGCCAGACATGTTTAGGCAAACGAGGTCCAGGGACAGCCTCCTCAGTCTCCCTCAGCGGCACCGTGAGCTGACAGCTGAGAGTATGGGACAAGAGAAGGGAGCTGAAAAATTGAGGACCATTGGGTGGCTGGAGGTTGCCAGGGAGTTCCCATGGTAATGGTCAGGAAAGCCTCAGAAGAGACTGCTAGGTGGCTAGCCTAGGCCAGGCACAAGGAGGAGGCTGAGATAAGACAGTCCTGGAGGGAGAAGTGGGTGCACATGTGGGCTCTGCCATCAACACACCTGAATTCCAATTCCAGCTCCAGCAGGCACAAGCTGTGGGACCTGAGCAAGTTACTTAACTTCTCAGTGCCTGGGTTTCTTCAACTGTAAAATGGAAGAACAGCACTGACTTCTCCCTGTAAATTGAATGAAACACAGTGCTTAGCACCAAGGAAGTGCCCCATGAATAGTAGCTACCTACTGGGTTAAGAGCATGATGAGAAAAGGAGGATAGTAATCTCTGACCTTAGGCATGGTCTGTGCTCTGACCTATGCATGAAATGGAATGGCAGCATGGTGTGAGAAGGGTAGCACCAGTGGGAGGCGCCAGGAGCCAAAGTGTAGGCACTGGAAGAACCCAGGGCGGCAGGAGGGTGACAGGCTCCTGTAAACATATAGGCATGAGGACAACCCCCTCAAATGTCCCCAGATATCAAGCCAGAAAAAAATCTGTGATACCACAAGATGGTGGCAGATAACCCAGCCACCAGAGATAAGCGCACTGAGAAGCCATTTCAGAGTCCGTCTTTTTGTGTCTAATAGTGGGAGACTAAGTGAGAGGTTACGATTAGAAAGCAGTCAGCGTTGGAGAGAGTAGGAAAGAAATTGGTTAAGTGTAGAGCAGGTTTCTGCACCTCACCATGACTGACATTTGGGGGCTGGGTTGTTCTTTGCAGTGTGTAAGGTTGGGGGGCTGTCCCGTGCCTTGTGAGATGTCTAGCAGATCAGCATCCTGGCGGCTACCCACCTGATGCCAGGAGCACCCTTCCCTCAAGTTGTGACAACCAAAATTGTCCCCAGGCATTGCCAAAAGCCTCTTGGGGGAAGGAGGGGCAAAATCTGCACGGATACCGCCCCGCCCCCCATGACGAGAACCACTGGTTCAGGGAGAGAGAGGGCTCAACATTCATTCATTCATTCATTCATTCATTCTGTTTGATAATGATGGTCAAAGGCATGGATTCTGCATCCAGACATCCCGGATTTTGATTTCCATCTCTGCCACTTTCTGGTTGTGGGATCCTGGACAATCTCTTCACTTATCTGTGTTTCATAGGTTGTTGTAAAGTTCAAATGAACTGATACACATGATGAACAAACTCAGAACAGAGTCTAGTCAGGTGTCCACTATTTCTTGAGTGCATAAGTGCCGGACACTAGGCCCTGAGGATCCCTACAGTCAACTGACTGTCCACTAGGACACTGAGCCCTGAGGATCCCTACAGTCAACTGTCCCCACCATGAACAGACTCAACTTTTATATGTAGATATTTCAACTGAACTATGTAATATTGTCGATCTAAAAAAAGGGGGGTAAGTGGAGGAAGCTCAAAAAAGGACGCATTTATTTGGAAAGAGCAGAGGAATTTCAATTTGAGACAAGCAGACTATTGCAAGCTACAGGCGAGGGCCTGAGGGTTTGGGGTAGGTTGTATTTGTGGGGAGGGAATGTAAAGAGGGGAACGTTCAGCCAAAAGTCAATTAGAATCAAACACACATGAAGACCAGCTTTGAAAATGAAGGGGTCCAGGACAGGCCCCCCCAGAATGTGCGAGTTTGGCATGTGCATTGTCTTGAGCCAAAAGCACCATGGGCTCAAGAGAAAGTTTTGTCCCTCCCTTAACCACGGAGAAGAATCTAAATTAAGGATCTTTCCCTGAATTAGAGTTATTAACAGAGATCGGTTTCATCTGAGTGGCCCAACTGTATGGTAGGGCAAACATCTACTTACCAAACATCGGCTGCTCTTCTTCTCATCCTGTGAAGTACATTCCTTTCTTCCAAAGTCCCAGATCCGTACCGCTTCTCCTTAGTACAGGATGACACACACACCTGATTTTACCTGTCTTTGGAAGGTCCATGTCTGTGTGGATTCCCCGTACGTACCCTCTTGAATTTGATTTTTCTCCTGCTAACCTGTCTCAATGTCAATTTGATTCTCAGTCCAGCTAGAAGGACCTTTGAGGGGACTGGAGTTCTTACTCCCTGACCTAGTAAAATACATACCACATAAAATTTGCCACTTAAACCATTTTTACAGGCACAGTTCGGTGGCATCAATCATGTTCACATTATTGCACAACGAGTCCACTCCCAAAACTTTTCATCAGCTTAAGAACCATCCCATCCTTCCTCAAATAAAATCCCACCTGGCTAACATCAGCTGACTCCTGCTTATTCCCATGACCTCATTTCCTGTCACAGGACTCACTCCGCTCCAGCCCTCCTGGCCTTCTTGTCTTTGCCTGTGCCAGTCCCTCTTCCTGGTATGCCCTTCCCCTTCCAGTCACGCAGCTGGTTCCTGCTCCTGAGAGATGACATCCTGCATCCACTGACCTGCATCTGCGTGCGCACACAAAACCCCATCGCTCTTAAGCCTTTCATCTTGCTTTACTGATACTCTTTATACATTTCTTAGTTAATTTCCTAGCTCTCCACTAAAATTTAAGAGCAGGGACCTAGCTCTCTTATTTATTTCTATACCCCCAGTGCCCAAAGCAGTAGCTGCCGCACAGCAGGGACTCAGTAAATAAATATCAGTCAAATTAAATGGCACAATAAAGGTACGTGCAGATTGCTGTGGTCCTAAACACGGGGTGGGGGGAGGGGAGGGGCACCATCTCTTCCTGGTTGTTTTGGAAGGATTTCCAAGCAATCAATAAGCATTTATTTAACCCTGTGGTAGGCAGTATTCTCAGAATGGCCCCCCAAGAACCCTCACTCCTGTATGAACTCCTTCTGCAGGATGGGCGAAACCTCTGAATAAGATGTATTAAAACAGAAACAGCAGGCCCAAAATGGAGTCACTTATGCTAAGACCCACATAGCAAACCAAGACTTCCTACTAACCTGATGCAGCTTCAGCCTCTAAACCTGGAATTTCCTGATTAACACTAATAAAGTAATCTGCGTTACTTTAGACCCCTAGCTTCCTCCCAGCCACACTCCCATCCTCCAAGAAAAGTGATCTTGCCTGAAACAGTCCTTTCTTTTGTTTTGCTAACAACTTCCTTGTCCCACCCATTTCTGCTTATAAGTCTTCCTTTTTTTTTTAAGATTTTATTTATTTATTTGAGAGAGAGAGAGAGCGCGTGCGCACACACGTGCTTGCATGTGCACACACACGCAAGAGCAAGAGGACAGGGAAGGGGAGGGGAAAACGGGAGGCAGAAGAAGAGGGAGCAGCAGACTCTATGCTGAGCAGGGAGCCCAACGTGGGACTCATCCCAGTACCCTGAGATCATGACCTGAGCTGAGGGCAGATGCTTAAGTGACTGAGCCACCCAGGCGTCCCAGTCTTCCATTTTATACAGCTCTTCTGATCCCCTTTCTACTTGCTAGCAGGATGCTGCCTGATTCATGAATCATTGAATAAAGCCAGTTCAATCTTAAAATTTACCCAGTTGAGTTTTTGCTCTTTTTTTTTTTTTAAAGATTTTATTTATTTATTTGACAGACAGAGAGAGATCACAAGTAGGCAGAGAGGCAGGCAGAAAGAGGCGGAAGCAGGCTCCCTGTGGAGCAGAGAGCCTGATGCAGGGCTTGATGCGGGGCTCGATCCCAGGACCCTGAGATCATGACCTGAGCCGAAGGCAGATGCTTAACCCACTGAGCCACCCAGGCGCCCCGAGTGTTTGCTCTTTTAACAGATCACATATCACTCCGACGATTATGTTATTGATGAAGGTTAGTTGGAAGAGAGGCAGGCAGGGACAAGGGCCCCACCCTAAAAGAAAAACCACCCTTATAAGGATTTTACACCACCCTGAAAGGAGCCTTTCCCATGTGATGGATGACAAAAACCTGATTGGATGACAGGCTGACAGAGTGTTTCTCAGATAAAAACAGCACTGCCACCAAGCCTGTTAAAAAACCTTTAGATTCAGGAAATTCGGGGGCAACCCTCTGGGATCTCCTCCCTCTTTGGGAGCTTGGTACTATCACTTTACTAGGACTCAGAAAACTTTGCTGTCCACCACTCTTCGTCTTGTCTACTGCTTCATTCTTCGAAGTGGCGTGACCAAGAGCTCTGGGCACTGAAGAAGGAAATCCTGTAACATTGTATGGCAAAAGAGAGGTCATCTGAGCAGTTGAGCCTACTCTAATCATAGGAGCCCAGTTTCTCTGGCTGGTGGTTGAGATCCATTACTGATAAAGATCAAGGTATATCATAGTAGCTGCTCAGTAATTGCTCGTTTTCATCTTTATTCATCCCCATTGCATTTCTAGGTTAGTCTTCCAACCATCCTGCAATCTGTCCTCTACACATCAGTCAGACCAGTGACACTTTGAAGTCTTACACTTTTAGATCACCTCTCTGTCATAACCACACCTTAGTGTGGCTCTGCAACCCTATCTTCCACCACCTGCCCCCCTTACCCCCACCTGCCAGCCACGCTGGCTTCATGCCGACACCAAACACGCCAGTGTCATGCCTACCACTGACTCTTCCATTGGCTTTTCCCTCTGCCCGAAAGGTTCTTCTCACTGAATTCCCAAGACTTATTTATTTTCTTATTTGCATTGTGAAATATAACACAGACACAGAAAAGTACATAAAAACACATATGCATAGTTGAATGAATGATTATAAAACAAAATCACCCATGCACTACCCAGATCAAGAAATAAAACGTCATCAGCACTTCAATCATCCTATCCCCCCCCACCTCCAGCCAAATGCCCCCCAATGACCACAATTCTTCTCACCCCCACAGAGACCCACCCTGTCCTTATGACCACTATTTCTTTGCATTACTTTATACGGTTAGCATCTAAGTCTGTATCTTTAAAGAATATAGTTTGATTTCACCTAGTTTGGAATTTACAAGATTGGGATCATACTGTTCTTTTATGCCTTGCTTCTTTACTTAAAAACGTTTATTATTGAAGTACAGTTGAAATACAATGTTATATTAGTTTCAAGTATATAGCATCCTGAGTCAACAATTCTGTGCATTACATAATGCTCTAATTTTTTTATTGAAGTATAATTAATATACAATTTCATATTAGTTTCAGGTGTACAGAGTCTTGACTCAATAATTTTGTGCATTATTCATTGTTCCCACAGTAAGTACAGTCACATAATTACAATAGTATTAATTATATTCTCCATGCTATACTTTTCACCTCTGTGACTTATTTTTTTATAACTAGAAGTTTGTACCTTCCTTTTTTTTTTAAGATTTTTATTTTATTTATTTACAGAGAGAGACACAGCGAGAGAGGGAACACAAGCAGGGGTAGTGGGAGAGGAAGAAACAGGCTTCCCGCCAAGCAAGGAGCCCGACGCGGGGCCCACTCCCAGGACCCTGGGATCATGACCTGAGTTGAAGGCAGATGCTTAACGACTGAGGAACCCAGGCACCCCAAAGTTCATACTTCTTAATTCCCTTTATCTATCTATCTTGCCCTTCCTACAACTCTCTTCCCCTCTGGGAACCATCAGATTGTTTCATTGTTATTTGTGTCTCCTTGTTCATTTATTTTTTATTATTTTTTTTTAAGATTCCACACATAAGTGAAATCATATGGTACTTGTGTTTGTCTGACTTACTTCACTTATATGCTTTGCTTCTTTTAGTAAACACAATGTATATGACAATCTTCCACGTGAATGTTAACAGAGGTAGTTCATTTCCATGGCATCATTTGTGCTGTATGGTATCATCACAATTTACTCTTCTACCGTTTTGGGTTGTTGTTTTTTTTTTTTTTTTTAAGATTTTATTTGCTTATTTAAGAGAGAGAGAGCACAAGCAGTGGGAAGGAACAGAGGGAGAGGGAGACGCAGGCTCCCCACTGAGCAGGGAACCCAATATGGGACTCCATCCCAGAACCCTGGGATCATGACCTGAGCCCAATGCAGGAACTCAACCGACTGAGCCACCCCAGTGCCCCCCCAAACCAGTTTCTAAATGGGTTTTCTTGTTTTACATTCCCACCAGCCAGAGATGCCAAGTCTCATTTGCTCCACAACCCTGTCGACACTTGGTACTGTCAGACTTTTTACCAATCTGATAGGTTTATAATGGCGCTTCGTTTGGCGTCTTTAATCCACTTAAAACTGATTTGTGTGAATTGACTGAAATATTTCCTCACTTAATTCAGTCTCTACTCAAATGTCATTCTCTCAGAAAGGGTTCCCTGAATATTAAACAGAATTGACAGCCCTATTCCCACCCTCGCCTCCCCCTCCAGAGTTCCATCCATCACTCTCTATCCTCTTACCTCGTTCTCTTTCTCTTAACTTCCGACGCTGTATTCTATATTTATTTCTCTTGTGATGTTGTACTTTGTGTTTATTTGGTTGGGTGATTTGTATTTTCTTAACGGATACCAGCCGTTGTCTAAGGGCATCACACGTATCCTTTTAAACCTTTTAACAACGCCATGAAGAGTGGCCCTATACAGTGAATACTATTATTAGCCCATAATATAGATGAAGAAACTGAGCCTGGAGAGATTAACTAACACATTCAAGGTGACACAGCTAATAAGTGGCAGAGCCAGGCAAAAGTGCCGTTGTGTACTGTTAGTTTATTATGTGGTTCTCGGGGCAGGGGCCAGGTGTCTCTGAGATGCTTCTAATTGGCAACCTTAAGCTGTCTCCCTTTCCCTGCCCTTTACCCTACAAGATCCATCAACACTGTCTGGAAAGGAAGTTGAACAACACAGTATGAAAGGAAATAGAGGAACACAATATTTCCTATTCATCCAAGGATAACTGTGTGATTGTTTAACACTATTAAGAGAGAAAACAGAACTAGGTAGGGTTTGTATTCCAAGCTCTTTTAGAGAACACCCAGGCAGGCCTGCATAGTCTCACATTTGGGAGAGGAGAAGAAGGAGGTTGTGCTGCCAACATGCACTTTCACCTTAAAGCAGATCTAGCGAGAGACACATGAGCCTTCTACAGAGGCCTAGTGAGGACTCAGTAAACACCAGGTGATGATAGAGGAGGAAGAGGTTCTAGGGTAATCAGAAACAGGTCTAAAGTCAAGGACTAGGGCGCCTGGGTGGCTCAGTCAGTAAAGCATGACTCCATGATCCCGTGATCCCAAAGTCCCAGCAGGAGCCTACTTCTCCCTCTCCCTCTGCCCACCCCCCCGCCGCCTCTTCCCCCGCGTGTTCTCTCTCTCTCTCATTCTCTCTCTCTCTCAAATTAAGTAAAATCTTAAATAAAATAAAATAAAATAAAGTCAAGGACCTCAGAAGCCCAATTTTTAAATGTCTTTTTCCCCTTTAGCATTAAAGCTTTCATGTTTTCTTAAAACTCACTCAAGATATGTTAGCAGAGTATTATTTTATCACTTAGTTCTCAATAAAGGATTAATTAATTACTTAATAACGTCTATGAAGTAGGCACTACTACTATTCCCATTTTACAGATGAAAAAAATGAAGGCTCAGAGAAATTAAATTTGATGTCCAAAGTTTGTAAGGGAAGCCCAGAGAGTAGGGGTTAAGAATCAAGCTGAGCTGGGTCCTTTCTCCCCCAAGGTTATTGTCAAGGTTGTATTTCATTACCTGGTGGCGTATGCTTTTCAGAAGGACCAAGGCAGAAATTCTGACTGGCCTTAATACAGTTGGTTCCTAAGTAGAAGACACTGAATTGTATAAATCAGCATGGGTGTGTGTGTGTGTGTGTGTGTGTGTGTGTGTGTGTGTGTATAATTACAAGGCTTATCGCAAAATCTGTGCCCCACTCCAAGGGAACACACAAATTTTCAGATTCATTTCTGGCCACATCTTATGTCACCACCTCTTGTCTCTCTTCTTTTACTTTTACCCCCAAAGTCATTCTTTTAACATAACAACTTGTACCTGGGAAGAGAAGACATGCTTTTGTAAAGTCAATTTCCAGTGCAATGCTGTGTATCTCAGGCACTTACCACGAAGGCGGAAAAAATATGTAAAGGCCTCTTATTTGTGGAGAGCAACGCCGTGGACAATGAATTACATGACCCTTTTAAGATGACCTTCCTTCAGAATATCCTAGGAAGACGGGACAGTCCCTAGAAATTGTCATAGATCAGTTTCCTAGAAGCAAAGCCTGAGAGATGATTCTTGTGCTAATAAGCTGTAGAGGGCATGCTCCGGGGACAAACCTGGAGGAGGGTGATGGAAGGGGACAGGGCAAAGGAAGAGGCTCTGGAAAGATGTGGGTTCAGGAAGAAGCAGGCCAAAGCCTGATCCCATGAAGAACTCGGAGCACAACTGTACTGTAGAGGTTTCTCTACCGAGAGGCAAGAGGGCTGAGCTGTTTCTTCTCACATCAGCCAGTCATTGACCATGAAGAGTGTGACTTCCAAGGCCTCTCCTGGCAGGGGACAGCTTCCCTTAGCCAATGGCAGAGTGGGAACGGAGCAGGGCACCAAGAGTTCCCGCTGGGACTCTTGGGACCATCACAACTTATGTGTGATACTAAAGTCGGGTATATGTGATAGTTTTCTGGTTGTGCTATTCTGTTTATTTACTTGCTTTTAATAGACTTTATTATTTAGAGGAGTTTTAGGTTCACGGCAAAATTGATCAGAAAGCACGGAGAGTTTCTATATTTGTCCCCATCCCGCACATGCACACAGTCTCCTCAACTACCCACGTCTTGGTCCTTTTATTACCATCAATGACCTTACATGGATACATCACCATCACGCAAAGTGCGCAGTCTACATTAGACTTCACTTTTGATGTTGTACATGCTATGGATTTTGACAAATATACAAGGACACATATCCACCACTTCAGTATCAAACAGAATAGTTTCACTGCCCTAAAAATCCTCTGTACTCTGCCTCTTCATTCCTTCCCTCCTCTAACCCCTGGCAAACACTTATCTCTTTTACTGTAGTTTTTACTACTTTTTTACTATAATTTTGCCTTTTCCAGAATGTCATAGAGTTGGAATCCTCTGGTATATAGCCCTCTACACTCCTGACTTCTTTTTTTTTTTCCCCAAAGTAATATCTATACCCAACGTGGGACTTGAACTCATGACCCCCAGATCAACAGTCCCACAACTCCAACTGAGCCAGCCAGCCCCCCAGACTGGTTTCTTTCACTTAGTACTATGCATTTAAGTTTCTTCCATGTCTTTTCCAGTTTCATAGATCATTTTTTAAAAAAGATTGTTATTTATTTCACAGAGATCACAAGTAGGCAGAGAGGCAGACAGAGAGAGAGGAGAAAGCAGGCTCCCTGCTGAGCAGAGAGCCCAATTCAGGGCTCGATCCCAGGACCCTGGGATCATGACCTGAGCCAAAGGCAGAGGCTTTAACCCACTGGGCCACCCAGGTGCCCCAGCTCATTTCTTTTTAGTGCTGAATAATATTCCATGGCCTGGATGCATCCCAGTTTATTTATTCATTCATCTACTCCAGGACATCTTGGTTGTTCCCAGGTTTGGCAGTTATGAGTAAAGTTGCTGCAAAGGTCCACCTGCAGATTTCACGCAGCCACAGGTTTTCAGCTGCCTTGGCTCAATACCAAGGAGTGCAACTGCTGCATCCTATGGCAAGAGTGTGTTTCATTTTGTAAGGAAGTGCCACAGTGTCTTCCAAAGTGGTTGCACCTGTTCCATCCTGCGTCGCCCTCAGCAATGAATGACAGCTCTCGTCCTACATCCTCACAAACATCTGGTGTCATTCAGGGTTTGCATATTAGCCCATTCTAACAGGTGTGTAGCGATATCTCATTGTAGTTTTAATTCACAGTGAAATGCATGCATGATATTGACCCATGACATTGAACATCTTTTTGTATGTTTATATACCATCCCTCTATCTCCTGTGGTAAGGTGTCTGTCCAGGCTTTTTAACCATTTCTTTTTTAAGATTTTATTTTTAAGTAGTCTCCACACCCAATGTGGGGCTCAAACCCACAACCCCAAGATTGAGAGTTGCACGCCCCACCCACTGAGCCAGCCAGGCTCCCCTTGACCATTCTTTTTTTTCAATTGTGCCATTCATTTTCTCATTGTTGAGAAAATAATGTGGAGATTTATTAGTGTATTTTGGAGAATTCCTTTATCAAATATGCCTTTTGCAAATATTTTCTCCCAGTCTATGGCTTGTCTTTTCATTCTCTTGATTTATTTATAGTTTTTTAAAAGTGTTTTACTCAACACGGATGAACCTTGAAAACACTATGATAATTGAAAGGAGCCAATTACAAAAGTCCATATTGCCTCATTCCATTTATATGAAATGTCCACTAGGCAAATCTATAGAGTCAGAAAATAGTGGTTGTCAGGGGCTGAGAGAATGGGGAGTGACGGCTAACACAGTTTTCTTTTGGGAGATGTCCTAAAATATTGGTGGTGGAGGCAAAACCGTGAATATTCTAAAAGCCACTTTATACTTTAAAAGAGTGATTTTTGTGGTACATAAATTATATTACAATAAAATTACTTTTCAAAGTTTGTGCTATAGAGCTAAGAGGTATACAGATTTACTTTATTTACTTTTTCCCTTTTAAAAAAATTATTTTTTATTAACATATTGTATATTATTAGCCCCAGGGATTTTATTTTATTTTTTTAAAAATTTTATTTATTTATTGGAGAGAGAGAGAGCGAGCATGAGCGGGGTGGGAGAAGGGCAGAAGGAGAGGGAGAAGCAGACTCCTCACTGAGCAACGAGCCCAACGCAAGGCTCGATCCCAGGACCCTGAGATCATCACCCGAGCTGAAGGCACACGCTTAACCAACTGAGACACCCAAGTGCCCCTTTACAGACATTTTAAATAAAAACTTGGGTTTCAGGTCAGAATAGGACTTTCATATTTATATAACTTCAGTGTCACTCTCCATCTCATTAAAGCTCCCTGTATTTTATGCATCCTTCAAAACTGCATTCAGTCCTTTCTGGAACAAGACTGGGCATAAATAAAAAGATAAAGACTGAAATACCTGATTCACTTTTATGTTCCCCAAGTGCCTTAACCCTTAGGGGTCCGAAGATTTTCATAGGTGCCTTTGCAGTATATTTTCAGAAGCAAAAGAGAATGTCACGTCAAGGTCCATCCCCAGGGGTTACGCGTCACGTGTCGCACTCTGCTGCGCGTCTTAGGGAAGTGCCCTTAGTTACCAACACAAACAGTCAACATCTTCTCCTTTGGGCCAGTAAGCACTTCTTAGTCATTTGGCAGATGCCCTTTGACTGTCATGTGATGCTGTGAACGGGGCTGGATCAGATGACTTACCCCAATTAATCCACTCAGTGGATTCAAGCATTTCCTTTAAACTGTGACCCTGGGGAAGTCTCTCAACATGCTGACATGCCCAGAATGTCATACCTCAGTGTGTGCTGATAGGCAAATTGACAAAGAGTTCTTAGACTTCCAGAATCAAAAGGCACCTCGTGGGGGATGCCGTAAGAGTGGAAACAAATGAATGATCCAGAAATTGGCTGGGCAATCTTGCCCAAGGTACTCTGCCACCACAGCCCTTCAACCCTTTCTCACCTTAAAATGAGAGACTTGAATTCAATGATCCCTCAGACCTCTTCCCCCTTTAACAGATGAGCTGGTCTAGGGCTTCCCAAACTCTGGGATTTCACTGATCAGTACAGTTTTTGCAAACATTCAAGAATTGACACAGGGTGTTAGGGGCACCTAGGTGGCTCAGTCGGGACAGACTCCTGATTTCTGCTCAGGTCATGATCTCCGGGTCCTGGAATCAAGTCCAATGTGGGTCTTCAAGTTCAGTGGGGAGTCAGTGTGGGGCTTCTCTCCCTCTACCTGTGGCCCTCCCCTTGCTCATGAACTTTCCTTCTCTCTCTAAAATAAATAAATCTTAAAAGAAAAAATAATTGACACGGGGTCTTTACTTTTTATTTCAAAAGGAAGGGCAATGAAAAAATAACTATTCTTACTGCCATTTGCTATCATATAATTTTCAGAAAGGAAAGTTATACTAACTTAAAAAAAAGTAGGAACAAAATAATCTCAGGATGAAAGACAGTCCTTGTTTAAGAAAAGAGGTGGCAACTTGACTTCAGTGTACTGGTTCTATACTCCTCACTTAAAAAAACAGCTTTATTGGGGCGCCTGGGTGGCTCAGTGGGTTAAATCCTCTGCCTTTCGCTCAGGTCATGATCCCAGGGTCCTGGGATCAAGCCCGGCATCTGGCTCTCTGCTCCGCAGGGAGCCTGCTTCCCTTCCTCTCTCTCTGCCTGCCTCTCTGCCTACTTGTGATCTCTGTCTATCAAATAAATAAATAAAATATTTTAAAAAGGCAGCTTTATTGAGATATAATCTACACATCAAATAATTCATTCATTTAAAAATGTTTTATTTGTTTATTTGTCAGAGAGAGGGCACAAGCAGGGGGAGGGACAGGGAGAGGGAGAAGCAGGCTCCCTACGGAACAAGGAGCCAGATGTGAGACTTGATCCCATGACCCTGGGATCATGACCCATGAGATCATGACCTGAGCTGAAGGCAGACACTTAACCAACTGAGCCACTCAGTCATCCCTATTCTTTTTTTTTTTTTAAAGCTCCATGATGGGCGTGGAGCCCAACACTGGAGCCCAACACTGGGCCTGAGATCCTGACCTGAACTGAGATCAAGAGTGGGGCACTTAACTGACCCACTCAGGCACCCCTCAATTCATTCAAGTGCACAACTCAGTAATTTATAGTAAATGTGTAGAGTTGTGCAAGCATCCCCATGATCCAATTTTAGAATATTTCTATCACGCCAAGAAGATCCCTTCTACCCATTTGCAGTCACTCCCTATTCCCACCCTCCAGGTCTGGGTATGTCCTTCTGTGGCAAGAAACTTTGCAGATATGGTTAAGGATCTTAAGATGAAGAAATTATTTTGGATTATCAAAGTGGGCCCAAAGTAATCATGAGAGTCATTATAAAGGAAAAGGGGAGAGAAAAGGAAGTGTCAGGTGATGCAGCACGAATAAGACTTGTCTGGCTTTTTTTGCTGGCTGTTGAAGATGGAAGGAGGCTATGAGTCAGGGAACGCAGGCAGCCTCCGGAAAAGGAGTTGTATCCGGAAGGAATGTAATCCTGCCAACAGGATTTTAAACCAGTGAGACCCATTTTGGACTCCTGACCTTCAGAACTATCAGAGAATAAGTTTTTGTTATTTTTTTTAATTTTTAAAAAGATTTTATTTATTTATTTATTTGACAGAAAGAGACACGGTGAGAGAGGGAACATAAGCAGAAGGAGAGGGAGACACTTAATGACTGAGCCACCTGGGCGCCCCACTTTTTGTTATTTTAAAATCGAGTAAATAAAAATACCACCTTTGCATTCTTTATTTTTTTTTTAAGATTTTATTTATTTATTTGACAGAGATCACAAGCAGACAGAGAGGCAGGCAGAGAGATGGAGGGATGCAGGCTCCCTGCTGAGCAGACAGTCTGATATGAGGCTCCATCCCAGGACCCTGGGATCATGACCTGAGCTAAAGGCAGAGGCTTAACCCACTGAGCCACCCAGGCACCCTGACCTTTGCATTCTTTATGAGGATTAAATGAATAACTTGAATGGGATTTAGTATAACACCTGGCATATGGGAGGCACTACAGAGAATAATTTACTCGTATCATTACTCACATGATCTTCCCCAAACCAAGGAATAATAATAGCCTCTCCCAGAGGTGAAACAGCAAATCTCATTAAGCCTTTCAAAAGATGTTTTCTTCCTCCCAGCAACCTAATTAAAATTAAAGATTTTTATTTATTTATTAGAGTGAGAGAGAGAGAGAGTGTGTGTGTGTGTGTGTGTGTGTGTGCGGGCACCCAAGCACGGGGAGGGGCAAAGGGAGAAGCTGAGCAAGGAGCCCGATGCAGGGCTCGATCCCAGGACCCTGAGATTATGACCTGAGCCAAAGGCAGAGGCTTAATCCACTGAGCCACCCAAGTACTCTTAAATTTCTACGCTCTTAAGACCAAATTTCCTCTAGAGCTCAAGCTAAAGGCTTCAAGAATTCAAAGAATATCTTTGAGAAGAACCTTTTGTCCAAGCTCCTAGCTGTGGAAGATACAGGAGCTCCAAAATGCTCTTGGGAGTTCTGGTCCCTTCTAGCACCTCCTGCTCAGAAATCACTGCTTAGACCATGGACAGCAATCTGTTATGTGTTTTTATCCAGTCCCTCAAAACATTCTTAACCACCCAGCAAATGTTGGCTGAATACCAAATAAATTTAAATGAATGGGAGCTGACCAGAAGAACCCTCTGGTTCAAACTTCTGGTGATCTTTCCAGAATAGATGAAGACCCCCCTTTAAGACCTTCGATATAAAACTTTAGAACTGGAATAACTTCGGAGGTGACAATGGCCGAGGACCCTGGTTTTGAAATTAAAGAAATTGAGATACTGAAGGGAACACGATACCTAAGAGTATGCAGCAAGTTGGCCACAAAACAAGACAACTCTTCTGTTTTTCAGCCCGATGCCTCTCTAGATGTTGCTACAGGTGAGAGTCTAAGACTTTGGACTAAATGCGCTGATCTCAGGTCATGCCCTCAAAATCATTTGCTGAATCAAGTTCCTGGTATCGCCTTGTTTCCTTTTCTTATACTTCCTCTCCCAAATAAGCCCTCTTTTTCAATTTTAGTGTTCAGTAAATCAAAGAAGTGCTATCAGTATTATCTCTTTTCACATCTTCTATCTTCAGACCTCAATGAGCACGAAAAGACATTGGCAAAAGCCACTGTTATCTTTGGCGGATATCGTGGAACCCATGACTTCCCCAAACCGGGGCAGAACTGCATAAATAGTAAGGTTAGCTTGTGATGTTCAGCAGAACACAGACAATAATTAACATGAATTCAAAAAATAAACCTAGTTAATAGGAGCCTAGAGTTCCTCTTTTTCCTTCTTTCTCTACAGTAAAGCACTTGGTTAGATGAGAAACTGCTGACGGAGGAACTAAAAAAATCAAAACAGGAAGCAGTAAATGGCTCACAAAGCACTGTGTTTAAGAAGACACCAGACATTTTCATATTTTCATAGATGGGGTGACTGGCTCTGACACAATGAAAATTTATGCAGAGCACATGAATACCTTCAAAGCTCATTCTCTTAGGGAGACTTTATGTGAATAAACTCCTGGGAACCCTTACTTTCACTTATATCATTCAGGGAAAGAGTAACTTTATTCCATGTATAGATTCATGTAACCACCACCACAGCAAAGGTGTCAGGATACAGGGTTCCTGGGTGGCTCAGTGGGATCCAGCCACTTCTCAGGGTTGGCTTCTCAGAGTTCCGTCCCCAGAGGCCTGGCCCTCCAGCCCTCCAGCCCTCCAGACTGGGGACCCCTGAGGCCAAACCGCAGGACTCCCCATGCCACCCAGGAGGAAACCCTGCCCTTGGGAGCTGCGGAAAACACTCAGAGCCTGAGAAACCTGCACGAAGACCTCAGGCCACCCTTACCTTGGGCGCCCCCTTCTGACAAAAGAGGCCTGAGCCTGAGGCTCAGGGTCACACCCTAACACAACTCTGTCCCCTGGGAGCTCGCCTCTGCGGGGGGGCCTCTGGGAGCCGCGTGGGCCTGGCTCGCGGTCTCCCGTGGCCACAACACCTAACAGGAAAGGACTCTCAATACCGGCCGGAATGCGGCCCCGTTCCCGCCCATCGCCGGCCAATTCTTGGGAGCTTTCTGCCCAAATCGATGTCGATTTGGGCAGAAAGCTCCCGAGAACTGGACGGAAAGCCCCAGTGAACTCGCTTCCAGCGGCCGGGGCCTTCAAGGGAGCTGCCTATGTCCGGCCCTGGGGTTCCACGAAGTGCTGCCCAAAGCCTGCAGGAAAGTGCTCTAAAGGGTGTGTGCACCCACAGCCCCAGTCACCTCCAAACGTCACCCAAAGCCTTCATTGTTGGCCAATCTCACTATCATCTTTTTTTCCTTTCACCTGCAGGGGCCGAGGTCAGGCAGGATAGATCCCAGTGTCTTCCCACTCTGCCACTGGAAAGAAGAGTCGTCTCCCCCATCATCCATCGTGTTGCAGATCTGCAGAAACTACCACCCATGGGCCAAATAGACCTCCCCCCATATTCTTGCAATCAAATGTGAACATGAGTTATGGATGGTCTGTGGTTGCTTTCAAGCCACAGTGCAAGAGTGGAGTCATTGCTAGAGACACCACATGGACTACAACACCTAACAGAAAATCTTTACAGAAGACTTTCCGGAAAAATCTGTGCCGATCCCTGGTCTCAAAGATCCTAGGATCATGTCCCTTCTTTGAGTAGAACGTAGTGCCTTCTGGGTCAAATCTAATTTCTTCATCCCCAGAGGCAAGGACGTCCATCCTTTTAGCCAGAACTCCATCCCCATCCTCCTCTACGGACACCTGGAATGGCACATCTACCAGTCTGCAGCCCAACAGGAATTCACTGTCGTTTCCATAGTAGCGATGCTCAGAAACGGAGGGGTGAGTGTGAACGTGTAAGGGTGAGTGTGTGTTTCCTCTTTGGTAGCCACAGCGTGCAAGGAGAATACAATAGAGTAGCATGCTTTCTGTCCCACAGGAATGGCCACGCACTATGGTTGCACAGTGATCTCAGAAGGAAGCCACCTTCATAGAACAAACTTCATCTGGGAGGACTCCCAAGTCCCTTGTCCTGGCCACTAGGTTCCACCGAGGCTGAGGGCACACAGAAGGACAGAGACTCCCCCTGCCCATCAGGGTTTTGAGGGACACCTGCTGTTCCAGGACCAAAGATCCTGAAACCATTCTTCTGCCTGTCATCCAGCCAGACATCTGAGAGAGATCTCCTCCAAGCAGAAAGGACGGACCAAGAGACAGCATATGACAGCCTTGTGTGACAAGTGCTATGACAGGGGACACTCAGGAGGACTGGCAATGTGCTAGGCAGACCAGGAATCCTCCAGGATCACCTCCGAATACTGACCAAGCCTCTCTTCCACATAGTCCTCCATGCATCTCGCCTCAGCCCTGGCAGATGGGCCTACCATGACCCTAGGCTCTAACCCTAAGCCTGGGTTTGGTTCTGGGGTCCGTCCCAAGAGGTCTGGCCCCCAAGCCAGCCTGATAGGGGACCCCTATGCCACACCCCAGGAGTTCACCTTCCACCCAGGAGGAAACTGTGCCCTTTGGAACTGCAGAGAACCCTCAGAGTGGGAGAAACCTGCATGTATCCCAGAGGCCACCCCCATACTCAGTGGCCCTCTGGGCCACAAACTGGGATTTGATGCCCCTCTTTGAACCATGCCCTTCAACCAGCTCCCCAGCGATACCACCTCAGTGCCAGCAGATAGGGCCTGCCAAGCACCGAACCCCAAACCCTAACTCTAGTTTGGGTTGTTAGTCTTCCATCCCAGATGCCTGGCCCTCCAGTCCATCCAGATTGGGGACCCCCGAGCCACTCTCCAGGATTCTGCCTGCCACCTAGGAGGAGACTGTGCCATTGGGACCTGTGCAAAACCTTCAGACCGGGAGAAACCTGCATGCCCCCCTCAGGTCACCCCCTCCCTTCTGTGCCACCCTGGGCTACAAACCCAGAGCCCGAGGCTCAGCCTCTCCCCCTCCCTTAACTCTGCCTCCGGGGAGCTTGCTCCCCTGGTGGCCGACAGGGAAGATGCCTGGACCCAGACCATGGTCCTACAGGTCCCCAAGATGCACCTAGTGAGAAAGCGCTCCCAACACCAGGTGGGCACGCGTCCGGTATTGCCTCACAATGATGGCAAATTCTCACGAGTTTTCTGCCCAAATTAATGCTGATTTGGGCAGAAAACTCATGAGAATTGGTCAGGTACCCTGGTGAACTAGCCTACTGTGGTGGGGACATTCGGGGGGGGGGGGCGCGTTGGCCCATCATGGGGTCCTGTGTAGTCGCGGGCCGAATCTTGCAAGAAAGCCCTCTAAAGGCCAAGTGCAATTGAGGTGCGGATGGCTTCTGAACACAGACCAAGCCCGTCCTCTACTCTGCCCTCTGGGAAACCGGCCTTATAGCTGGCAGATGGGGCCTGTCATGACCCTAGTCCTTAACCCTAACCCTGGGTTGTGTTCTCAGGCTCCCGTCCCCAGAGGCCACCCCAAGCCTTCCAGATTGGGTATACCTCAGCCACACCCCAGAACTCCGCTTGCTACCCAGTAGGAAATGGTGCCGTTGAGAGCTGCCCCAAACCCTAAAAACTGGAGAAAACTGCATGCCCCTGAGGCCACCCCCACCTTAGGGCCCCCCGGGGCCAGAAACCCCGGAGTCTGACGCTCAGCCTCACCCCCTCCCTCAACTCTGCCCCCAGGGAGCTCACCTCCCCGGGGGCCCTCAGGGAGCAGCATGGGACTGGCTCACACAGTCCCACAAGGCCCCAACAAGCACCTAGTGAGAAAGCCCTCCCAGCACTGGGCCAGTGCGCAGCCCGAATCACCACCCAGTGCCGGCCAATTCTCACGAGCTTTCTGCCCAAATCAACATAGGTTTGGGCAGAAAGCTCGTGAGAATTGGCCGGACGTGGCCAGCGACCTTGCTTCTGGTGGCAGGTCCTTTGGGGGAGCCTCCTGGTATCTGCCCGGGGTCCCACGTGGTAGTGGCTGGAATCCTGCAAGAGAGCTCTCTAAATGTCAGAAACACGTGTGGCCGGATTGGCTTGAAACGCTGGCCAAATCTGCCCTCTATCAGTCCCCTGGGGAGGTGGCCTCAGCACCCTCAGGAGGGGCCTGCCACGCCCCTAGGCCCTAACTATAATCCTGGGGTGGATTCTCAGGTTCCCCTTCCAGAGGCCTGGTCCTTAAGCCCTCAGAATGAGGACACCTGAGCCACAACCCAGGAGTCCGCCTGCCACCCAGAAGGAACCTGTGCCCTTTGGAGCTGCGTAGAACCCTCAGAGCGGGAGAAACATGCATGCCTCTGAGGCCACCGCCACCATCGGCAGCTCTGTAGCCACAAACACCTAGCCTGACGCTCAGCCTCACCTGAACTCACCCTGAACTCTGCCCCCAGAGAGATCGCCACCGTGGGGCGATCAACAGGGAGCCGTGTGGGCCCGGCCCACGGTCCCGTACTACCCCAACACTCACCTAGCGAGAAAGCACTCCCAGTGTGGGGCGGGTCTGCGGCCCGAATCGCTGCCCAACATAGGCAAAAATTGCCATGGATTTGGGCAGAAATCTTGTGAGAATCAGCCAGAAATCCCAGGCGAACTCCCTTCCAGCTGTCTGGGACTTCAGGGGAGCCTCCTCTACCTGCCCCATGGTCTCAAGTGGTTGCTGCACCAACCCTGTGAGGAGGCGCTCTAAAAGCCATGTGCATATGTGGCCAAACACTCCGTCTACTCAGCCCTCTGGAATGCCCATCTCAGCACTGGCAGATCGGGCCTGACATGCCCCTAGGCCCTAACCACAACAATATTCAGGCTTCCGTCCCCAAGGTTCTATGCCACAAACTCTCCAGATTGGGGACCCTGGATCCATACCCCAGGAGTCCGCCTGCCACTGAGATGGTACTGTCATTTGAGGTGCGCAGAACTCTCAGACTGGGGGAAAACTCCATGCCTCCCCGAGGCCACCCCAACTTTCGCCACGCCTCCCCCCCCTTACCATCCCAGAGCTTGACACACCCCGTGATCCCTGTCCTCAACTCTGCCCCCTGCTGTTGGGCCTCAGCGCCGGCCTATTGGGCCTACCATGCCCCTATCCCCTAACCCTAATTCTAAGCTGGTTTTTCAGGCTTCTGTCCCAAGCCCTCCAGATTGGGGACCCCTGAGCCACAACCTCAGATTCCACCTGCCACCCAGGAGGATACTGTGCTGTTTGAAGCTGCACAAAATCCTCAGAGTGGGAGAAACCAGCATGTCCCCCGAAAGCAACCCCCACCTTCAGCTCCCCACTGGGCCACCGACATGGAAACTGAGGCTCGGCTTGAGCCCCTCCTCATCTCTCGCCCCGGAAAGCTCCCCTCAGCTGTGGCCCTGAGGGGAGTCGAGTGGGTCCAGCCTGAGTTCCCAGATGGTCGCAACACATATTTAGCAAGAAAGCGCTCTAAACAGCAGGTGCAAGCACATCTCGAATAATCGCACAACGCCGGCCAATTCTCATGAGATTTCTACCCAAATCGATATTGATTTAGGGAGAATGCTCTTGAGACTTGGCTGGAAAGCCCCAACGAACTGGCTTCTGGCTGCGGGGGTCTTCAGGGGAGGCTACTGGGCCCGGCCCAGCACGTGGTCCCAAGGTGGCATTGCCCGAAGACTACGGGAAAGCGCTCTAAAGGGCGTGTGCACACGTGCGACTAGTCACCTCTGAATGCCTGAATGCCCGCCAAACCCGCCCTCTACTCAGCCCGCCCCCTCCTCCGCACCCCCCCCGCCCCCAGCCCGCCTCAGCATGGGCAGGTGGGGCCTGCCATGCCCCTAGGCCTGAACCCTAACTCTGGGTTGGGTTCTCAGGCTTCCGTCCCCAGAGGCCTGGCCCTCAAGCCCTGCAGATTGGGGACACCTGAGCCAAACCACAGGCCTCTGCCTGCCACGCAGGAGGAAACAGAGCGGGAGAACCCTGCAAGCCCACTTCAGGCCACGCTCACCTTCCGCACCCCCTTCTGCCAAAAAAAAGCCAGAGCCTGAGGCTCAGACTCACACCCTAACTCAGCTCTGCACCCTGGGAGCTCTCCTCTGCAGGCCGAGTGGGCCCGGCTCCTGGACTCTCACCGCTGCAACAGGCACCTAGCCAGTAAATGCTCTCAGCACAGCCGGTGCGTGGGCGGAATGGCTGCCCAACATCAGCCTCTGTCTGCAGGTCAGAGGGAGAGGGAGAAGTAGACTCCCTGCTGAGCAGGGAGCCTGGTGCGGGACTCCATCCCAGGAACCTGAGATCATGACCTGAGCCGAAGGCAGATGCTTAACTGACTGAGCCACTCAGGCGCCCCTAAAGAAAACATTTTAAACCACATTAAGATACCACCTCACAGCCACTGAGTTGGGGGGGGTGGGAGTTAAGACTGACAAAACCAAGGGCTGGTGAGGGTATGAAGCAACCATAGCTTTCATCTATTGCCCATGGGGGTGCAAAACTGTAGGGTTCTCTGGAAAACATTTTGGTTGTTTCTTTTCTTTTTTAAACTTGTTTAAATGATTTTTATTTATTTATTTGAGAGAGAGAGCACGAGTTGGGTGAGGCGCAGAGGGAGAAGCAGGACCCCTCCATGCCCCGCTGAGCAGGGAGCCCTATGCAGGGCTCGATCCTGGGACTTTGGGATCATGAGCTGAAGGCAGACAGTTAACTGACTAAGCCACCCAGGTGCCCCCAGTCTGGCTTGCTCTTTCTTTCTTTCTTTCTTTCCTTCCTTCCTTCCTTCTCTTGTTCAGAAGCCACCATTAGTTTTTGATGTCGTGTTCAGTGATTCAATAGTTGCATAGGACACCCAGTGCTCATCACAACACTTGCCCTCCTTAATACCCTTCACCCAGCTACCCCATCCAGCCACCCCTCCCTTCTGAAACCCTCAGTTTGTTTCCCAGAGTCAAGAATCCCTCAGGGTTTGTCTCCCTCTCTGATTTCCTCCCCTTCTGCTTTCCCTCCCTTCCCCCATGGTCTTCTGTGCTATTTCTTATGTTCTTAGCATAACCCCTCCAGTTCCATTTGTTGATGCAAATGGTGGATATTCATCCATTCTGATGGATAAGTAATATTCCATTGGATATATCAACCCCATCTTCTTTATCCATGCATCTGTTGAAGGGCATCTCAGCTCCTGCCACAGCTTGGCTATTGTGGACATTGCTGCTATAAACATTGAGGTGCATGTGCCCATGTATTTGGGGTAAATACCCAGTAGTGCAATTGCTAGGTCATACGGTAGCTCTACTTTTAACATCCTGAGGAAACTCCATACTGGTTTTTTTTTTAATTTTTTATTTACTTATTTTTTTTCAGTGTTCCAAAATTCATGGTTTATGCACCACACCCAGTGCTCCATGCAATACGTGCCCTCCATAATACCCACTACCAGGCTCACCCAACCTCCCACCCCCCTCCCCTCCAAAACCCTCAGTTTGTTTCTCAGAGTCCACAGTCTCTCATGGTTCATCTCCCCCCTCCAATTCCCCCCAACTCACCGCTGCTCTCCATCTCCCCATGCCCTCTGTGTTTTCCAAAGTGGTTGCACCAACTTGCATTCCCACCAACAGTGTGAGAGGATTCCCCTTTCTCCACATCCTCGCCAACACTTGTTGTTTCCTGCCTTGTTAATTTTCGCCATTCTAACTGCTGTAAGGTGGTATCTCACTGTGGTTTTGATGTGAATTTCCCTGACAGCTAGTGATGTTGAACATTTTTCATGTGTCTGTTAGCCATTTGTATGTCTTCTTTGGAGAAGTGCCTGTTCATGTCTTCAGCCCATTTTTCTGACTGGATTATTTGTTTTTTGAGTGTTGAGTTTGAGAAGTTCTTTTTTTTTTTTCTTTAAGATTTTATTTATTTATTTGATGGAGAGACAGCGATCACAAGTAGGCAGAGAGGCAGGCAGAGAGAGAGGGGGAAGCAGTCTCCCTGCTGAGCAGAGAGCCCAATGCGGGGCTTGATCCCAGGAACCCTGAGATCATGACCTGAGCCAAAGGCAGAGGCTTAACCCACTGAGCCACCCAGGTGCCAGAGAAGTTCTTTATAGATCTTTATAGATCTTGGATAGCGGCCTTTTATCTGGCTTGCCTCTTAGTTTTGTGGGCTGTTTCCTTTGCTGTGCAGGAATTTTGAATCTTGATGAAGTCCCAAAAGTACATTTTTGCTTTTGTTTCCCTTGCCTTTGGAGACGTGTCTTGAAAGAATTTGCTGTGGCCGATGTCGAAGAGGTTACTGCCCATATTCCCCTCTGGTATTTTGATGGATTCCTGTCTCATTGCGGTCTTTCATCCATTTGGACTTTACCTTTGTGTATGGTATAAAAGAATAGTCCAGGTTCATTCTTCTGCATGTGGCTGTCCAATTTCCCCAGCACCCTTTATTGAAGAGACTGTCTTTTTTTCTGCTGGGTATTCTTTTCCTGATTTGTCAAAGATTAGTTGGCCGTAGAGTTGAGGATTCATTTCTGGAGACTCTATTCTATTCCATTGACCTATGTGTCTGTTTTTGTGCCAGTACCATGCTGTCCTGATGATCACAACTTTGTAACATAGCTTAAAATCAGGCAGTGTGATGGCCCCAGCTTTGTTCTTGTTTTTCAACATTCCCTTGGCAATTTGGGGTCTTCTGGTTTCATACAAAACAGATTGCTGGGTTCCTAGGAGGAAGGACTTATTGACTTCATGACACATAGATAAGGGAATGATTTTCCCAGTCCTACCCCCATGAATCCTAGTGCCATCTATGGTTGTTTGTTCCAACTTTTTGAAAAATGTCAATGGTATATTGATAGGGATGGCACTGAAAGTGTAGATTGCTCTAGGCAGCATAGACATGTTTACAATGTTTATTATTCCAATCCATGAGCATGGAATGTTTTTCCACCTTTTTGTGTCTTCCTCAATTTCTTTCGTAAGTGTTCTATAGTAGTTTGGCTGTTTCTTATCAATATAAACATACACTGGGCTATATACTCAGCGATCCCACCTCTAAATGTTTCTCCAAGTGCATGGAGAACATAGGTCCATACAAAGACCTGCGTGCAGATGCTCACAGCAGCTTTGTTCGTAATATCCCCAAACTGGAAACAACCCAAATGTCCATCAATGGTAAATGGGTCAAGCGGTCTAGCCACACACTGGACGGCTACTCAGCAATGAAGAGGAACCAGTTACTCATGCAACAACCTGGATTGATCTCAAAATTATTCTGAGTGAAAGAAGTCAGACCCAATAGACTGCAAGACTGTCTGACTCTATTTAATGTGACATTTGGGAAAAGGTAAAACAATCAGGACAGAGAACCAACTGATGGTTGCCAGGGTCTGGAGGGAGGGCACTGACTGCAAAGGGGCACTGGAGAGATTTGGGGATGAAGGAAATGTTGTATTTTGACTGGGGTAAGTGGCTCCATGGCTGCATACATTCGGCAAATTCTATTCTATACCAATTATATCTCGGGAAATCTCCTTTTAAAAGTAACAATATCAAGGAGGAGTCTTTGACTCGTGGTATGAGGATGATATAGATGTTGGTCCACATGCCAAATCCCCTGCAGGGATGTTATTCTACCTGCCGAAGGTACCAAGCCCAGTTATGTACCTAGAGACTTGGGGAAGTGACCACTGGCCTGGGCGGCAGGCCCCTTACCCACTGTAGGCTGTATATCAGCTTGGACTCCACTTCTTGCCTGATGTCCATAGCCTCCACTCTAACAGGGTCCATGAGGATGCATCGGAGCTCCGACTATCAATGTCAATGCAGAGACTGTGTCCAATAGTGTGAGGTATTTCTTGATCCCTAGCATACAGACTCTCAGGAAAATGGCTCTAGGGTTCATGGGGGAAGGACTGGAAGAGTCATTCCATTATCTATGGAATCCTTTATACATTCCATCCATGTGTCATGATGTCGATAGGTCCTTCCTCCTAGGAACCCAGAAAACTGTTCAGTCAACCGCTTCTGCCTCTGCAAATCGTCTTTGTTCCAGGAACCGCACAGGGATCATGAGTTTTTATTGGTGCAACCATTCCCAGCCTCCTGCTCCGCCAGTTTTGGCTTCTTCCCATTGTAGGTGTTAAGCAGCACTCTGTTTGGCTACGACTCATCTGTTTGCCACTAGAGAGACTGTGCTTGTACTCCCTCAAAAGTCCCTATGGGTGAATCCCCCTGGATGCCTCTCCTACTCTGACCATTGTTCTGGTCATTGTGGTTCCCTGGTTGTGGGCTGTCAAGTGCAGCCAGCTGGGCTCTGTTACTTCGGGAGACCTCATTGTCACCCTAGCTGCTAACAAACACGGCTCTGTGCCAGTCTGTCCTCTCACCAGACTGGCCTGTAGAGGAGAGACACAGGTGAGCTCCTGAGAGGTAATGCTTCTTCTTGCCCCAGCACAGCTTGGTTTTTTTCCTATCATTGAGGTACAGTGGATACATAGCATTCTGTCAGTTTCAGATATACAGTGTAACTGATATTGGCACAGATTGCAAAATGGTCACAGCAGTAAGTCTCGTTAGCATCTGTCACCATACATAGTTACAGAGTTGTTTCTTATCATGAGAACCTTTAAGATGTACACTCTTAGTGTCTGCCAAATAGAGGATAGAATATGAGTAACTATAGTCACCATGCTGTACACTACCTCCCCAGGGGTCATTGATTACATGACTGGACATTTGTGCCTTTTGACTCCCTCCTTCCATTTTGCTTGTGCCTCCGCCCCTGCCTCTGGCATCCACCGATCTATTCTCTGGGTCTTTACCTGTGCATTCTGAGGGGTCCTCTGGCCACCTGTAACATGCACAGTATACCATGCTTACTTTTCTCAGCCTTGTTCTGCCAACTGGCATGGAAAAGTAAGCAATTCTCCTTTGCCCAGGATGGGCTATCGCTTCTCCCTGCTTCTAAGGGTCCTGCTACGAGTGCATGGGCCCCATCCCCTGGGACGGTGTCCTTCCCAGGGCGACTCTTGTAGCTACTGGGTGTGAGCCTATTCCTCTCAGAGTGTGGCTCGTCCAGCCAGTTTATGCTTGCAATGATAGCCCCCGTGGGAAGGAGGGCAGCCAGGAAGAGAAGCGGGGACAGTTCCCTGTGCAGGGCAAGCTCTGAGCCTCTGTATGGTTCTGCAGAACCAGCATTTTCAGAGGGTATCCACCCAGATGTCACCATCTCATGTTTATTTATATTATTATTTTTTAAGATTTTGTTTATTTATTTGAGAGAGAGAGAGTGCATGAGACAGGGGAGTGTCAGATGGAGAAGCAGACTCCCTGATGAGCAGGGAGCCCGATGTGGAACTCAGTCCGGGAACTCCAGGATCATGACCTGAGCCAAAGGCAGTGGCTTAACCAACTGAGCCACCCAGGCACTCTCCATCTTGTGTTTAAAGCACCTGGTTTCCCAGCACAACAGGTAACACTCTTGCTCCGGATGACCATGTACAAGTCCCTGCTGCTCTTGGGCCCTGCCTGATCCTGAGATGGCTCCTCAGCTACGATTCCTCTTCCACACCAGGAGATAGGGGCCCTTCAGTAAGCAACCAAGAAAGCTTTCTGGCATTCACAGATGGCCTCTAACATTTAGGAAAGTAGGGCAGTTGCCCCTCATTCTCATCACCTTTGACAGGGCGAAAGGGCATCAAGATGGCTTAGTCACAACCCGCCAACTCTGCCATCCTTGGAGACTTTGTGGTTTCCATATTGTTCAAATGCCTAACATGTTGCACATGAGAGAGAGAGAGAGAGAGAGAGTTGCCCTCCCTCGAGACCTTTCCCTGGGTCACCGCTGGTCAATTCCTCAGCGTTGGGCTACCGACCACCTTGTGCTAGGGATTATCTTTTCTTCACATTCCTCCAGGGAAAGAGTCCTCCTTGCCAGCTGAGTGTTGACTGAGCATGGCCCCAAGCCCATCTTGGTCTTTTGTCAGATCACTATCAGCACCACTGTCTTTGGAGAAGCAGATGTCAAGACAGGATTAGACCTTCAGGAGGCTCATGGAAGGAAACATCTCTAAAGATAAAGGGGGAGAAATAGGAGGAGACTGGACTGCAATACCTCTCCTGTTCAAGGAGAAAGGAAAGATAAGATCGCACTGGAAGAGACTTAGATGTCAGAGTAGGTGTGAATCCTGTTCATCTAGGCCAGCGGGAGCCCTTGAGGCAGAGTGACCAGTCTCCTACTTTGGACAGCAGTGGCCCTGTTCCATGCCACCATGCTTAAAGGATGGCCGGAGCTTCCCAAGAGAAGCATGGCCTGGGGTGAATTTCCCGCAGCCACCAAAGGAAGTCAACTGGATACTGCTGATCAGCCAAGCTCCCTGTTGTGGACTACTTCCCTGAAGAGTGATCTCAGGAGATCACAGAACAAGTAGCTCCCATGACTAGGAAGGCTTTTTCTCAGGGGCCACCCAAAGATCTCCAATGGGAAGAAACATGGCCCACCATTCTTATGTCCTTCAGGTAAACATGATCTTGCTACTGCCTTAGTTGGCATATTGCTCCTGTGCTGGTGGTGGAGGAGGCAGTTGGAGGGGCTTTCACTTGGCCTTTGCTGCTGTGGTGAGCCCACCTCCCTCTGTCAGGGAATCAGTGAGAGCATTCTGCCAGCTGCTAAGTAGATCTGCTGCTTTTTCAGCAAAGAGCTGGGAAGAGGACAACACACATGGCATGGGTCATGAGAAGGACCTGTGCCAGCAATCGGTTTGTTACCTTGCCTCCATCTGCCCCCACAATAATGCCCCCACATCACATTTGTCTGCCTCGAGATCAATGGCAGCTCAGACCTTGTATCTGAGAACTGCTGGTAAGATCTGAGTACTTCCCATACTCCAGGATCTGAGTACCACTTTATGGAGGAGTGAAGGAATGGGTTCTATGAATATGGACATGGTTGCCTTCATAGTCTCTGCTTGAGGTGATCCTCCTTCCACTTTGATCAGTGGGTCTGTATCTGAGAACTGATCCAGGTCTGGCAACTGGGTGAGGGGGTCAGGGTTTTCCATTGTGGCTGCTAACATCGTTCTTTTTTTTTTTTTTTAAGATTTTATTTATTTATTTGGCAGACAGAGATCACAAGTAGGCAGAGAGACAGGCAGAGAGAGAGGAAGGGAAGCAGGCTCCCTGCCTAGCAGAGAGCCCGATGTGGGGCTCGATCCCAGGACCTTGGGACCATGACCTGAGCCGAAGGCAGAGGCCTTAACCCACTGAGCCACCCAGGCACCCCATGCTAACATCATTCTGGAGAGCTATCGGCTTGCACAGATCATGCTTGCCTTCATGGGTTCCCATCTGTCTCTCTCATAGTGATATCGTATTCTAGTAGACATCATCATAGACCCCTGTGAATGAAAGTTTCCTGGGTGGACACTCCAATGTGATCAATGTTACATTTATTACAAATGCTTTGCCTTTGATGACTCAATGATTCCTTGTGACCCCTGCCATTCTGGAATCCTGTCATGTCCAATGAGAGCTAGAGTCCAGGTCTGTGGCAGCATCAGCTCAGGTCTTCCAGAACATAGCCACTACTGAGCTGCTCAGGAGTGCCAGTGTCCTTCCTTATTGATTCAGTGAAGAGATGCCCTCTGGGCTGTCCCGGGAAACATATTGGGATGGTGGATTTTCTTGTCTCTCCGTGCTTTGGTGGTGTCATTGCTAACTTGAGCTAAAAGTTGGAACGCATTTCTCAGCATTGTATGGAAGTTGGCTTGAAGATGTGCAGAAATGAGTCAATTATGTCTCGGGCAATCACTCCCCAAATGAAGGCAAGTATGCTCATTTTGGAGAAAGCTCTGCCATTTGTGGCCTACACGGCCTACTAGTCCGGCTTCCTTAAATACTTGGGAGACCCCTTATGACCACCCCTAAGAGTAATGTGTTCAGGTGAGAGGCCAGTTACTCCTGGTATACACAAAATGCCCCAAAAATGTTGGTTACCATTTTAAGGTCCTTCCCACATGGCATTTAAGTCAACTGGAGCGTAGCTCCAGTATGATTTCCCAATAGCTAATAAGTCCTATGTTTCTCCATTTAGTTCAAATAATTTAATATAGTCCTTGTGTTTGCAGAGACTAAAGGCATTTCTCTGATTTGTCCTGTTCGTGTACCCCACCAGTCAGGTGGTATTCGCCCACCTCCCAGATCGGTGATAGCTATAGAGTGGAGGTGAAGGAGGCATCTGAAGGTATTGTCAGGTGTTTTGCGTGGTGCAGGAACTGGAGCCACTCCTGTTTTTTCCAGTTGACTTCTCAGTAAGGTAAGGGGAGATAGTCAAATCATGGCAACAGCTGTCTGGTAGGGGATGGCAGAGTCAGGAGCTAGTTGAATTTTAGATGCCTGCAGGGGTCTGGCAGAGCTGCATCAGGACAATGTCCTTCATGAGGAAGGTCAGGGTGGAAGTTCTGAAAGATTAAAAGCTTTAATGTCCCTTTTTCCCCCCAGGTCTGAGATATTCTCTCCTCAAGTTCCAGGGTTGTTGTTCTCTTTCTACTGCCACAAAATTGGTATTTGTCCTCCCTGTAGATAAAAAATATCCCCATATAAAAATGTTTCTTTTTCATTTTTTAAAAGATTTTATTTATTTATTTGACAGAGAGAGAGAGAGAGATCACAAGTAGGCAGAGAGGCAGGCAGAGAGAGTGGGAAGCAGGCTTCCGCCAAGCAGAGAGCCCGATGCGGGGCTCGATCCCAGGACCCTGAGATCATGACCTGAGCTGAAGGCAGAGGCTTTAACCTATTGAGCCACCCAGGCACCCCAAAATGTTTCTTTTTTTTAATGAAGTAGGCTCCATGTCCCCCATGGGGCTCAAATTCATGACCCTGATAGCAAGACTCACATGCTCTACCATCTGAGCCATCCAGGTACCCCTAGAATCTTTCTAAAATCTCTTACTCTTACCTAGATCTTCCCTCTAGAAGGGCCTGGTACAGGTGACTCCAGGGCACTTGTATAAAATTCCATGAGAATTTGGTTTAAATTCTCAAAGCCTCCTTCTGGTCAGGCTGCCCCCCAGAGGATGTACTGCCAGAGTGGTATACCAGGGGAATGAAGGAGGCATCACCATGCCTACGAATGGTCGCAGCAGAATCCAGAATTTTTATTTATTTATTTTTTTTAAAGATTTTATTTATTGTATTTGAGAGAGAGAGAGAGAGAGATCACAAGTAGGCAGAGAAGCAGGCAGAGAGAAGGGGGAAGCAGGCTCCCCGCTGAGCAGAGAGCCCGATGTGGGACTCGATCCCAGGACCCTGAGATCACGACCCGAGCCGAAGGCAGAGGCTTAACTGACTGAGCCACCCAGGCACCCCAGAATCCAGAATTTTTAAAATAGAGCTATACAACCTGCCACCCCTTGTGTCCTTATCCTGACCTAGAAAGGAAGTTGGCAAGATGTTGCTGGGGAGTCTGGGGAGACCCCGGGCTCTGAGGCCGCCACCCACTGGTCTCCAGGATGTCTCTGGAGGCTCTTGGTCTTGTGGCAAGAAAGAATGTGAAGATAGACTAGGCAAAACAGTTGGGGGGGGTACAAGTGAAAAGTTTATTAAAGTGGGAGCACACTTACGGAAGCTAGACAGGTGCACTCAAGGGTGAGTTGCGCATCCCCGGGTGTGGGTTTCTATCTTTCCTTGACAGTTGTTAACTAGACGGTGGAATATTTATTACTTGGGGAGGGGATTTTTTGGGGGAGCAGGGTTTTGTGCTTTTTCTTTCTTACTTGGTCAGGGTTTCTGACCTTGTCTTGGGCCTGCCTGGTTTGGTCCAACTTCATATGGCTTTATTTAAGGAGGGCTGCGGACACAGCCCTCCTCCTTTCCCGACAGCCAGCCGAGACTCCCCCTTGGGCCTCCAGCATCCTGTGAAAGCCCAGGAACTGCCCACTCTAAAGAAGAGGCAATGATTCCTTTCTGGAGATTGCGTCATTGTGTGATTAAATCATCTTATACCGGGTGGGAGTCAATAGTAGGTGAGGGAAGTAGAAGCTAAAATCTTTTTGAGCTGCATTCTTGGAGGTTCTTCCAACACTTGTATAATACCACGTTTGTGGATGTTGAAGGTTCTTTGAATACCTTTACAGTCCGTTCATTGTTGAGTGGCTTTAGGGATAAAATGTGTGCTGTGTGGTCTATCCATAGTGATGCTGTTGGCTAGCAAAGCCTGGGGCCACTCTTCTGCACCTGTGCTCCTTCTAGTGACTCTCCACAGACATTTCCCCCACCGGAGCCAGTGTTGTGGCTGGACTGGCCCTTGCGGTTCTCACTATGATTGCAAGACCCACCTCAGCAACAAGCATAAGGGAACTTTGAAAAAGCAAGGTTTATTACTCACAAGTCCTGCGTGGGTACCTTGCACACCTGGGACCACATAGCCAGGTTAGGACTGGGGGAGAGTACATGGATCTAGGGTTCTATCCTTATGGGGGTTGAGGGTGTCACCAGTTTACTCCTTATTGCTCATAAAACAAAAGAGTGGGAATTCAAGTGCAGGCAGAGAAAAAGGATCCCAGGGTTTAGTTACCTAGATGACCCAGGGCTTCCTAAAAGGCGAGCTTGATGGGTGGAGTGGCCTGGCTCTTTATCTATTTGTATAGCTAATTATTTATTTGTGATAGCTTTGAAATGGGCACCTCAGCAATCAAAAGCTTAATGTCAGGGCCTTATACTACAATGCCGTACCACCGTCAGGATGCAAATGGTTCAGGCCCGGATTAATTTCAAAGGTTCCAACCACGTGACTGAGGTTGGCTGAGATTGAAACAGCAATACTGGAACTTCAGAAAGTGTCCACCATGACTGGGTACCGCTGGCAGCCCCAAGAAAGGCTTAAAGTTCTTGGGTCCTCAGTCTGCCAGGAGCCGGGTTCTGCAACGTGGGCTCTCTAACCTCAAAACAGACAGAAGCTTTCAGCAGGAATCATAAGCCTGGAAGGCATCACAAGCCTAGAAGGCAGTGGTGGCCTCTGCATCAGAAACAGTCTTTTATCTTTGGGGTATCTTTGGGGTAAAGATACAGACATAGTGAAAAGAAAGGGCACATGCACCCCAATGTTCATAGCAGCAATGTCCACAATAGCTAAACTGTGGAAGGAACTGAGATGCCCTTCAACAGACGAATGTATACAGAAGATATGGTCCATATACAAAATGGAATATTGTTCAGCCATCGGAAACGACAAATACCCACCATTTGCATTGACAGGGATGGAACTGGAGGGGATTACTTTAAATGAAGTAAGTCAAACAGAGAAAGACAATTATCATACGGTTTCACCCCTATGTGGAACATCAGCAATAGCGCTGAGGATCATAAGGGAAGGAAGGGAAATCCAAAAGGGGAAGAAATCAGAGAGCGAGATGAACCATGAGAAACTATAGACCTCGAGAAACAATCTGCAGGTTTCAGAGGGGAGAAGTGTCGGGGGGAGGGAGTAACAGGGTGATGGGTATTGAGGGCACGTGCTGTGATGAACACTGGGTGTTATAATTAACTAATGAATTGTTGAACACCGCATCAAGGACTAATAATGTACTATACAGTGGCTAACTGAACAAAATTTTTTTAAAATTAAAAAAAATAAGATAAAATAAAAAAGAAACAGTCTTTTATCTTCTGCCTTGTATAGTAGAAATGGATGTGTTATGTGCTTGTAATTCCTGAACCGTAAGTGTGTGCCCGGTATATGTTGGTAGATGTTCTGCCATGTATGGCATGATGGGTGGTACAAAGTTTGATCACCAGTTCAATTCCCGCTGGTCTCATCAGAGAAATTGCTCTTTACCAGGGACATCTACATGAGTGATCCAGATGGTTCAGTCCCTACAACTTGTTTCCAGGGTTCATGGCCCCAAAGGATGTGTCATCAACTTGCCAGTCTGTTGTATTCTAAGTAGCAGATCAAACAGCCAGGCCATTGGCAATAGGGAAGAATCAGTACAAGTGTAGCTGGGGCACAGTGGCACAAGAGCACCCAGCTCTGGGTGGGCCCAAACAGACCAGGTTTGGCCACTCGCTGCCGACAAAATCCAAAGGCAGAGAGACAAGTGATGGTGAAAGGAGAAAGGAGTTTATGTCAGTGAGGCCAACACCTGGAAGATAGCGGACTAGCGTCTCAAAGACCATCTCAGAGACCGTCTCCAAAGCGTTGCAAATACTTCCAGGTTTACAGAAGGAAAACGTGAGGCAAAAGTCGGTGGGTACATGCAGATGGGCAGTAGACAGTCAGGACATCATCATCATCACGGGTGGGGTCTTGCTGGCTCACGGCAGCCCCTACTGCTTGAGAGGGTAGTTTTGGTTCCTTTCAGGGGATGTTTTGCCTGCAGGGCCTTTTGCCTGAGTTAAGATACAAGTGGGAAAGAAGAACTTGATCGGTTAGAAAGGTTAAGGTCAAAATGGAGGCAGTTGAAGTTCTCTTTCGAACGTACAATGGAGATTAGAGGCACCTGCACTAAACCCTGACCCGCCCTGCTTAAGGCTCAACCAAAGTAGCTTCTAATGTTTGGAGCCCACTCAATTTCTAAATCTTCATTGTGGATACCATTTATTTCTGTTTTAAGGATGCCTTGAGTCAGCAGCTATAGCCGTACTGCATTTTGGCTAGGGCTGTATGGATTTCTGCCTCTATTGTCGTAATGACATCCCTTCCCCATCCCTCTTTGGAGGAGAATGAACAACAGTCAAAGGAGCCTTTGAGACCTGTTTGAGCCCTAACTCATTGCTCAGTCTCTAAGCATTTATTGAACGTAGGGCAGAGAGGAACCCTCACTCTCTTCTTGACCACTGTTTGATCACCAGCACTCAGTAGCGGATCAGTCTGGCCTGTGAAAGCCTTTGTTCTCTTTCTTCCAGAAAAGCATATTTCTGTTGGCATCCCATCTTCGTCACCAAAATCTGTCAAGAAATGTGTTAGGTCTAAGATTTTACCCTATGTGCAAGCTAATAAGTTAGCCTGCTACAGTTTGGCGGGGCACTGTGATTGGATGGGGGGCACCACATGTGGCGTGTCCCAATTGGGTGGGGTCCAGCAGGGTGGATGATGAAAGAATTTACTGAAGGCAGAACAAGAGATAGAACTTTACCGAATACACGGTAAAGGAGTGGCAGGCAGGACAGCAAAGGAAAGACTGGGACGAGGTGATGGTGGGGGACCACAATTATAGGGCAGAGTGAGGCAGCTGTGGGAAAGGGGCTGGGGGGGGAATTTTCCCTCTTTTGGTAATCTTAGGAATTGTGCCTCCTTGTGATTGGTCAGTTAGGGCCTGTGGCCATTTCAAGGTGGGTCAATTAATGAGCCTGTTTGCATTACCTGTTTGCATTCAGCTTGGTGGCTTCTGTGGGCCCTGTTACCGTAATCGGGTTTCCATTGCTCAAGCTTGTTGCCTAAAAGTGGCCTAAGTTTCATGGGTGGTAGCAGAAGATGAGATGCCTGGTTCAGAGACAAAGGACTGTATTTCTCATGGCACAGCAAGGGGCATGAAGATCATGCTCTTGTCAATTTAACTTATTCCAAAGCCTAATGAGGGCAATGTAGAGTGATTCCGAGGATACTGCACATATAATAAACCAGTGGGAAAATAGGAAACGTTGATAGTAAAATTTCCCTCCTCTACTTATTTTAATTTTATTAGGTTCTTTTCTTGGACTGAAATGTAACTAACTGAAATCTAAATCTTGAATGGTCCTTTTTCTCATATAAACTCTATTAGGTTTTTGGAGAGAAAAGGAAAGCTGAGGGGAAAAATGGGTAGAAAGCAGCATTTAATTGGTACCTACTAAGTGCTAGGTAATTAAAATTTACTCTATAACTTATTGATCACAAAATAGTGATCATCATTTCTACTATAAAATGTGACCAAAGTTCAGAGTTAAATACACATTGCAAAACCACATTGAGATACCACCTTACACCAGTTAGAATGGCCAAAATTAACAAGACAGGGAACAACAAATGTTGGAGGGGATGTGGAGAAAGGGGAACCCTCTTACACGGTTGGTGGGAATGCAACTTGGTGCAGCCACTCTGGAAAACAATATGGAGATTCCTCAGAAAATTAAAAATAGAGCTACCCTATGACCTGGCAATTGCACTACTGGGTATTTACCCCAAAGATACAGATGCAGTGAAAAGAAGGGCCATATGTACTCCAATGTTCATAGCAGCAATGTCCACAATAGCCAAACTGTGGAAAGAGCCGAGATGCCCTTCAACAGATGAATGGATAAAGAAGATGTGGTCCACATATACAATGGAATTTTACTCAGCCATCAGAAAGGATGAATACCCAACTTTTGCATCAACATAGTTGAGACAAGATTATGCTCAGTGAAATAAGTCAAGCAGAAAGTCAATCATCATATGGTTTCACTCGTGGAGCGTAAGGAATAACATGGAGGACATCAGAAGGAAAGGAAAATTGAGTTGGGGGAAATCGGAGGGGGAGACAAACCATGAGAGACTGTGGACTCTGAGAAATAAACTAAGGGTTTTAAAGGGGAGGGAGTAGAGGGATTAGTGAGCCTGGTGGTGGGTATTAAGGAGGGCACGCACTGCATGGAGCACTGGGTGTGGTGCATAAACGATGAATCTTGGAACAGTGAAAAAATTTAAAAAAAAAAAAGTCCTTATTTTCCAAATGCGGTCCTACAAGGCGTTCCTCAAATGGGGACGACAACAAGGACATTTGCTGCCATCAGTTGGCTCTTCCTTTCACAAACAATTTCTCTGTAACATGTGATGCCATTTGATAGCACAGTAGAATCACAGTAGATACCACAGAACTTTCAAAATTGGAGTTCTCCTCTCAAATCCTGGAGCTTGCTTTATCAACTAAATTTACGTAATAGTCTAAATCCTTTGTTGTCATTTCAGCAGTCTTCACCAGGAGTAAATCCCATCTCAAGAAACTGCTTTCTTTGCTCATCCATAAGAAGCAACTCCTCATCCATTTGCCTTAACACGAGATTGCTGCAATCCAGTCTCATCTTCAGGCTCCACTTCTGATTCTACTGCTCTTGCTGTTTCTATCACATCTTACTCTACTGAGGTCTCAAACTACTCAAAGTCATCCATGAGCACTGGAATCAACTTCCAACATCCTGTTAATATTGATATTTTGATCTCTTCCCATGAATTGCAAATGTTCTTAGTGCCATCTAGAATGGGGAATTCTTTCCGAAAGTTCTTCAATTTATCTTGCACAGATCCATCAGGGGAATTGCTATCTATGGCAACTATAGACTTCTGAAATATATTTCTTTTTTTTTTTTTGAAATGAACTTTTTAAGAAAGATTTTATTTATTTATTTGTTAGACAGAGATCACAAGTAGTCAGAGAGGCAGGCAGAGAGGAGGAAGCAGGCCCCCAGCTGAGCAGAGAGCCTGATGCGGGGCTCAATCCCAGGACCCTGAGACCATGACCTGAGCAGAAGTCAGAGGCTTTGACCCACTGAGCCACCCAGGTGCCCCTGAAATATATTTCTTAAGTAATAAGACTTGAAAGTTGGAATTACTTCTTGATCTACAGGCTGTGGAATGGATGTTGTGTTAGGAGGCATGAAATCGACATTAATCTCATTGTACCTCTCCATCAGAGCACTTGGGTACATTATCAATGAGCCGTCATATTTTGATAGGAACCTTTTTTTGAGCACTTGGTCTCAACAGAAAGCTTAAAATATTCAGTAAACCATGTTGTAAACAGATATGCCATCATCCGGATTTAGTTGTTTCATTTCATTTCATTCATTCATTCATTCATTCAGCACAAGCAGGGGGCACCTGTATGGCTCAGTTGGTTAAGCACCTCCCTTTGGCTCAGATCATGATCCTGGAGTCCTGGGATCTAGCCCCACATCCAGCTCCTTGCTCAGCGAGGAGTCTGCTTCTCCCTCTCCCTCTCCCTCTACCCCTTCCCCTGCTTGTGCTCTCTCTCCGTCTCTCAAATGAATATATAAATCTTTAAAAAAATAATAAAGCACAGGCAGAATAAATTTAGCCTAATTCTTAAGAGCCCTAGGATTGTCAGAATGGTAAATGAGCATTGACTTCAACTTAAAGTCACCTGTTGTGTTAGCCTCTAAAAGTCTATGAAGCTTTGAAGCCAGGCATTGACTTCTCTCTAGCTATGAAAATTCCAGATGGCATCTTCTTCCAATGAAAGGCTGTATCATTGTATTATATGGATGGAGATTTCTGTGATTTGTCCTGCGTAACTGACACCCTGACCTGCAGGTGTGCAGGCAGACTAAAGAATGTTGTTTATGAGACTTGTGCTGCGTGAGTGACCTTGGGAGCCTGTTAGTTGACATTAGCTTGCTTCCAGGTCAGAACTGGCCCTTATGGTCTGGATGTCTAAAGCTATAAATTTTGCCTTGCATACTCTCCAGCCCCCTGAATGGAATCCAGGAGGGGAGGTGAACACACCTAGCCCAGTCGCCTTGAATATGTGAAGACGTTATAAAGCAGCTTACTCCAAACTGCAGGTAGACAAATGCTTAACTGTAGATCCTGTCATTTGCCCTATAAACATGGCCCATATGGGGATGGTGAGTTAGAAGTCTCCCTGAGGGGAGGACATTCTGCGCCGGCCTCTCAGTCAGGACTCTAGCCTGGCTGTCTCCCCAGGGCTTCCCCATCTACTGAAGCTGGATGTTGTAAGTGCCAGGTTTGGCGTAACTTTGTCTTATTCTCCTTTACTGCTTACTATTGTCCTCGTCTATGTGTAGATTTCTCTTTTCTTCTGTTTCTATTAGATTTTAACAAATCTAATAGAAAACAGTTTCTCTTTGAAACTGGGAGTAGAGCTGCTTTGAGTCTTTTCTTCACAACAATCATCCACATTGAAAACCTCTTGTTCAGTGCAGCTATCTTCATGAATAATCTTTTTTTTTTTAGATTTATTTATTTATTTGACAGAGAGGCAGAGAGAGAGCAAGGAGAAGCAGGCTCCCTGCTGAGCAGAGAGCCCGACATGGGGCTTGATCCCAGGAACCTGAGACCATGACCCAAGCCGAAGGCAGAGGCTTAACCCACTGAGCCACCCAGGCACCCCCTTCATGAATGATCTTAGCTGGACCTTCTGCATAACCTGCTGCAGCTTCTCCATCAGTACCTGCTGCTTCAGTATCACTCTGATGTTATGGAGATGGCTTCTTTCCTTAAACCTCATGACCCAGCCTCTGCTAGCTTCAGACTTTTCTTCACCGGCCACAGCCTTCACAGAATTGAAAGAGTTAGGGCTCTGCTCTGAATTAGGTTTTGGCTTAAGGCAATGTTGTGGCTGGTTTGATCCTCTATCCAGACTACCAAACTTTCTCCATATCAGCAATAAGACTGTTTCACTTTCTTATCATTTGTGTGTTCACTGGAACAGCACTTTAAAAAAAAAAAAAGATTTTACTTATTTATTTGACAGAGAGACAGATCACAAGTAGGCAGAAAGGCAGGCAGAGAGAGAGATAGGGAAGCAGGCTCCCTGCTGAGCAGAGAGCCTGATGTGGAACTTGATCCCAGGACCCTGGGATCATGACCTGAGCCAAAGGCAGAGGCTTTGACCCACTGAGCCACCCAGGTGCCCCTGAAGCAACACTTTTAATTTCCTTCAAGAACTTTTCCTTTGCAGTCACAGCTTGGCTAACTGTTTGGCACAACAGGCCTAGCTTTTGGCCAGTCTCATTTTTCTATGTGCCTTCCTTGCTAAGCTTAATCCTTTCTAGCTTTGGTTTAATGTGAGAGACAGGTGACTCTTCCTTTCACTTGAACACTTAGAGGCCATTGTAGGGTTATCAATTAGCCTAATTTCAATATTGCTGTGTCTCAGGAAATAGGGAGGCCTGAGAAGAAGGAAAGAGATGGCAGGGTGGCTGGTTGGTGGAGCAGTCAGAACACATTTATCTATTGAGCTTGCGTCTTATATGGGTGCAGATTGTAGTACCTCAAAACAATTACAACAGTAACATCAAAGATCACTAATTACAGATCATAATAACAAATATAATAATAATGACAAAGTTTTAAATATTGCAAGCATTATCAAAATGTGACACAGAGATGTGAAGTGAGCAAATGCTGTTGGAAGAAGAGGCGCCAATAGAGTTGCTCAATGCAATAGTTGCTATAAATTTTCAATTTGTAAAAACCACAGTATCCGCAAATTACAATAAAGTGACTTGCAATAAAACAAAGTATGCCTGTATGAAGTAAACCCACTTAGGCTGAAATATTATCACGATTTCCATTTTCATGACTAGACCTTGAAAGATGTCTATATGCACGGAGAAATTCTAGACACTTACACAGAAATTATTTAACAATGGTTCCCTTTAAAGAGTGGAACTGATGAAGCTGGAGGAAAGAACTTTTAATTTTCATTTTTTTTTAGTTTTTTTTTTTAATATTTTATTTATTTGTCAGAGAGAGAGAGAGGGAGAGAGAGCGAGCGAGCACAGGCAGACAGAGTGGCAGGCAGAGGTAGAGGGAGAAGCAGGCTCCCCGCTGAGCAAGGAGCCCGATGTGGGACTCGATCCCAGGACGCTGGGATCATGACCTGAGCCGAAGGCAGCCGCTCAACCAACTGAGCCACCCAGGCGTCCCTTAATTTTCATTTTATTCCTTCTGAATTCTGTTTCATAGCTGCTACAAACTGTTTTATTCCTACGGTAAAATTTGTGATGCTATCTGTAACTTATTTCACAATAGCACAATAGAATATATGCTTGGTTATTTATGCAGAAGTCCCAACTTCAGTAATGACTGCCTGGGACTAAATCAAAAGCCTACTCTCCAGAAATGATTACTACCAGTCGTTTAGCTATTTACTCTAATCAATGCCAGAGGCTTTATTAATTAGCTTGGTGGCTTTTAGATACAGATTTTTGTTGTTCTACTGAATGAGGAATAACTAGAAGATTTTTTGAACTTTTTTTTTAAAAGATTTTATTTATTTATTTGACAGAGAGAGAGATCACAAGTAGGCCGGAGGCAGGCAGAGAGAGGAGGAAGCAGGCGCTCCGCGGAGCGGAGAGCCCGATGCGGGGCTCGATCCCAGGACTCCGGGACCACGACCCGAGCCTAAGGCAGAGGCCTTAACCCACTGAGCCACCCAGGTGCCCCGATTTTTTGAACTTTTTTTTTTGAACTTTTTTTTTTTTTTTGAACTCATGGTAGAAAGGTGATTATTTCCTTATTTTAATATGAGTCTGATATCTTTTTATATGATTTTTATCTATTTTTTCATCTTTAGATATTCATAGAAAAACTTTTTTGCATGAATAAATGTCTTTGTGATGTATTATTATTAGGACCAAACCAAACAAACAAACAAAAGAAGTCATAAACTATGATGTGTAGTAGAATTCCACTTTTTTGTAAAAAAATATCTAGAAATAGAGAGAGGTAGGTAGAGGAATAGATACATAGATACATAGACATTATATATTTGTACCAGGACCTTGAGTTAAACATTTAGAAATCAGATCTCATTTTCTTTCTCCAAGATCTCTAGTACACCCAAAGCAACTAACCAGTCCCACATTCCTTCAACGCTTTGACTAAAATGATCTAGGGCATCAGATACTTGACTCCAGGGACCACTGATGATAATTTAAATAACCATTCTGAAGGAATGCTATGGAGAACCAATTCCACATTCCCACCTTGCGTTCTATTCCTCTATTCTATACCAGTAACTCTATCATTCAGGATGCAGTCAGGGGTGCAGAATCACTATCAGTGTTTTAGGATAAGTGATCCACATTAAAAATTAGACTTTACACAACTGTGGAGGAAGTGGAAAGTAAAGGTCCAGAAGGGCATCCTGCTGAATCAGAGAAGGAAACACCAAGCAGTCAATGTGAAAAGCCACCCACATCCCACTTTCTGAAGTAGGAATGTAAAAGGAAGTTTTTGCTTCTGTGTTTCTACCTCCTCTGTGTGTCCATGCTCAAGTTTCTAGGGGTAGGCCTGGGTCTTCTCCTGATCATCTTGGACAAGTTTTAGGAAGAAGAGTTATGGATGGGACATAGGAAAACAAGAATGAGCTAGAACCCACCAGGCACCTTGGCACTGTTCATCGTCATACACAACTGCAAAAAGAATTTCAAAAACTACTAGTTCACTTCTGCCTTCCAAATTAAACATGTGTTTTTTCTTTGGTTAAAGCCTAAGTTTTAGGCTTTAACCAAAGCCTAAATGTAGTGAAACTTAGTTTGAGAAACTCAGTTTCTAGCTTAATTAAGTTGACACAGCACAACTCATCATAGGAACCACTACTATTACTACTATTTTGCTCTTACTATTATTACTACTAATTTGCTAATTTCACCCTTCCTGTGAAAAATGAATGTGAAATTCAGAAAATGGTTTTTAACATTGTCAGTCAATCAGGGACCTACCTGCATGCTTATCTTATGAAGTCTGAATAATTACACCAAGCTACCAGGAATCCTAATTGCATCAGTCTCTGGTTCTTTGGGAAAGGGAGGTGTATTAGAAAGACCATCAACACCTAAGCCCTACATTGAAATTCTGATAATGCTTCTTTCTTGCCATGCATTCTTAAGCAAGTTAAAATTTTCCTTGATATTTAGCTACCTCATCTACAAAACAGATTTACCCATACTTACTCTGAAGGTAACTATGAAGGTTAAATCAAATAATATACTGAAACAAACCCATCTTGTTCCCACCATTAGTTAAATGATAAAGTGCACTTTAAGACTGACACTAGAATTAAGTTTCAGAAACCAAAAGATGATAAAATTTGCACTATCATCAGGGAGTAGGCATGAGGGGAGACCTGGTTTAGAAGGAATAAGGTATTCAGAGAAGGGATCTAGTCAAGGATAACAGTGCATAGTGGTCTGTGAGAAACTGATCCCGTCACTCACATGTTCTCTGGTCCAATTCCAGGACAACTAACTTATTTATTCATTCAACAAGTATTTAGATAATAATCGCTATGTTTGGTTATTACACTCACTGTCACTGTACAGGGGATATGAATAGGAAGACAAAATTTGTACATCTGAAATATAATATAGGAAGGGTTGAAGATGATGATGTAGGAAGACTCTGACCTCACCTCTTCCCACAGACATACAGAATCTACACCTACATAGTCATTCCTCCTGAGAAAGAACTGAGGTAGGGCTGATGAAACAGCTCTGCACAGCAAAGGATGGGGGAGCCACACAGAGAAGAGACAGAGACACAATAATGACCAAAACCCCACATCTGGTGCTATGAACTGTGGGGCAGGGGTGGGGGGTTGGAGGGACGTGCACAGATTCACCTAACCTGGGACACAGCAAAAAACAAACAAACAAACAAACAAACCACACACACACACACACAAAACCAAAAACCCACAACAAACAAACAAACAACACACACACACACACACACACACCCCCCAAAAAAAAGACAAAACAAAACAAAAACCCAGTGGTTTAAAGGTCAACTAGACTATAAGTGAAGGAAACCCATTTATGAATCCTTGAGTGTCCACCAAACAGTTGGGGAACTATTGGAACTCTCTCTGAGGTTGGAGCTGCTGGCAAGCACCATTGCTTACATTGTCCCTCCACTATGATAGTGCAGATGGGAGCAGGGCTCTAGCTAGTCTGCCCCCTCAGTGGGCCCTGGGCCGTTAGCCGACACCAGCTTCAGCTGTTCCACAAACGTGGCTCCCCAATTATGCCTACCCTGGCTCCAGCCTTCCCACCAAGGCTGCCCTGGCATGGTACACACCAGGCCACTCCTGGCCTCCACCTGCTCCAACACCAGCTGACTCACTAAGACAGTCCAAGCACACAGCATCCCAGGACACCCCAAGCCCATGCCTGCTTCAGCTTCAGCCATTCCCCAAAGTGCCTCCTGCATGGAGTGCCATATTCTTCCAGGCCCAGCTGTCCTGCCAGGGCAGCCCTTGCACAAAGCACCCTGGGATCTGTTGGTTCATGCCCACTTCAGCTCCAGCTGCCCCTCCAGGGTGGCCTTAGTGTGGACCTAAGCCCTGAACCACCCAGCCCAAGTCCACCACAGTTCCAACCAAGCAGTCAAAGTCAAAAGGCACATGTAGTCTACACAGTGGATATTCCCACATAAACCCAAAATACTCAGGACTGGCAGAGGTATGTTTCCCTTAACCCACAGAAACAAACAGAGAAAGTCAGATAAAATGAAAAGATAAGAGGAATATGCTCAAAATGAAAGAACAAGACAAAACTTCAGAAAAAGAACTAAATGTAATAGAGATAAACAATCTACCTGATAAAGAATTCAAGGTAATGTTCATAAAGATGCTCACCATATGAAAAGAGACTGAATGAATTCAGTGACAACTTCAATAAAGAGATAGAAAATATAAAAATGAACCAGTCAGAGCTGAAGAATACAACAACTGAAATGAAAAATTAATCATTAATTGAAGAAGAGATAAAGAATTTTCCAGACCAAAAAAAGTTAAAGGAGTCCATCACCACTAAATGTTAAAGAGACCACTTTAAGTGGAAAAGACAAGAGCATAACTAGAAGTAAGGAAATTATGAAATAAAAACCTTTCCCTGGTAAAAGAAAACATATAATAAAGGTAGAATATCAATCACCTATAAAATTAATATGAAGATTGGAAGACAAAAGTAAAATCAATTATATCAAAAAATGAGTAAAGGGATTCATAAAGAGATGTAAAGTATGTTATTATATATATAAAACATGGAGCGGGGGAGCGTAAATGTAGTGCTTTTAGAATGTGTTCAACCTTCAGCGACCATCAGCTTAATATGGACTGTTATATGCTTAGAATTTTATATATGAACCTCATAGTAACAAACTGAGAACCTATGACAGGTATACAAAAAAATAAAGAAAAGGAATCCAAGCATAACATTAAAGTCATCTATCACAAGGGAAGAGAGTAAGAAAAAAGGAGAAGACTACAGAAAACAACAAAAGGGCAATAAGTACATACCTGTCAATTAATTACTTTAAATGTAAATGGTCTAATGTTCCAATCAAAAGACAGACACAAGATGACTGAATGCACCAAAGAAAAAAACAAAGACCCATCTATATGTTGCCTACAAGAGACTTACTTCAGACCTAAAGACACACATAGACTGAAACTCATGGCAAAAGGTATTCCATGCAAATGAAAGTGAAAATTTAAAAAGGTTAGGTAGCAATACTTATATCAGACAAAATAGGCTTTATTTTTTAAATTTTGTTTTTTAATTTAAGTTCAACTAATTAACATATAATGTACTATTAGTTGCAGAGGTAGAGGTCAGTGATTCATCAGTTGCATATAATACGCAGTGCTCATGACATCACGTGCCCTCCTTAATGTCCATCGCTCCATCCCTCCATCCCCCTCCCCTCCAGCACCCCTCAGTTTGTTTCCTATGTGGTTAAGAGTCTCTTATGGTTTGTCTTCCTCTCTGATTTCATTTTGTTTTATTTTTTCCTCTCTTCCCTTATGTTCCTCCATTTTGTTTCTTCAATTCCACATATCAGTGAGATCATATAATAATCGTCTTTCTCAGATTGACGTATTTTGCTTACCACAAAATAGACTTTTAAACATAGAGGAACAAGGGCAGCTGTGCACCTCTGGGGAGGGCTAAGTGGGGAGGCAGGTGGCTGCCTGCTGGATGCAGCCACACAGGTCATGTGACCAAAGGGATCCCAAGGGATGCCAGCTCTCCTTCCCTGGCCTGAGCGCCCAGCTGGACCCCAGCTACAGGGTGCTGCTACAGCAGCAAGAACAAGTACTCAGACCAGAACCGAGAGGGGGGCAGAAGCTGCTGCTGGACCCTAGGAGGCCCCCTGTCAAAGCCCTCAAAGGAGCAGAAGCCAACTACCACAGCCTGTCGCCCACTCGCACAGATAGATGAGCAGGCCCTGCTCTCCTCCAGCCTTGCTAAGACAGCCAGCAACATCACTGACGTGTCTGCTGTGGACATGGAGCAGCACGAGTACATGGACCGGGCAAGGCAGTAGCCACCTGCTTGGCTATGCTGAGCAGCAGCCTGATCCACTGGAAGGAGCTGCCATGGCTGCCATCTCTCACTAGCCAGCCCCACCAAGTGCTGGCCTTCTAGCTCATCCCCTTCCCTGACTCGCAGCAGGTCTCCAGGAGAGCTGCTTATGCCTACAGTGCACTTTCTCAGATCCCTGTGGATGCAAAAGAGGAGCTGGTTGTACAGTTTGGGATCCCATGAGGAGAAGGATCCTTGAACAGCCCTTCTTCTCTCTTTGCCCCATCTCCATCCTGCCTCGGCTGGCCCCAGCCTCTCAGGGGCTCACACAGTACCCTAACGTGCTACTAACCACAGAGAAGAGTGTGGAAGAGTGGAAGCCTGAGCAAATGAGGATGGAGCAAGGGAGGGTAGAGACATTTGGGGTTGGCATTCAAAACCCTGGCCAGGGATGGGGTGAGGGTCAAAAGTAGTCTTCACTAGTAGTGTCTTCACTGACACTGGAAAAGTGGAGGTACCACTGTGAGGGTGATCCTTAGGGGGTCTATGGAGCCCTCTTCCTACCTTCCCTTGGCCTCTTCCTACCTTCCCTTGGCCTCACTCCATTCTCCCTCTCCCTTGACTTGGTGCTCACGTGCACCTCACCAGGATTTGTTACTACAATATTATTGGCTATATTCCCTATGCTGTACATTACAACCCCATGACTTATTTTATAACTGGAATTTTGTACCTCTTTATACCCTTCATCTATTTTGCCCACCCCCAATCCCTCCCACTCTCTTAACCAACAGTTTTTTTCCCTTCATTTTGAGTCTTTTAAAAAAGTTTTATTGTGTTATGTTAGTCACCATATAATATCTCACCAGTTTTTCATGTAGAGTTCCAAGATTCCTTGTTTACATATAACACCCAGTGCTCCATGCAATTCTCTTGTGTTTTTTTTTCATTCATTTGTTGCATATTCCCTCATTGATGATTTGCTTTTCCCACTTCTATTTCCTCTCTTCTCTCTTGATATTCCAATCTCACTTATTTATACTTTACTTTTTTCACTTACCATATTCTGCTTTTTATTACGATCATGTTATCCACTCATTCAATCAACATGTTGAAGAGGCTTGGAAATGAGGGTGGTATGAATCTGAGTTTGAAGATGAGAATTTTTTTTTTTTTTTTAGATTTGAGAGAGAGAGAGAGAGAGAGAGAGCGCATGCCAGAGCACATGAGGCAGGGCAGAGGGAGAAAGAATCTCAAGCAGAATCTCAAGCAGATTCCCTGATGAGCACAGAGCCTGGCCCAGGGCTCAATCCCAGGACCCATGAGATCATGACCTGAGCCAAAACCAAGAGTCAGATGCCCAACTGACTGAGCAACCCATGAGGCCCTGAAGGTGAGAAGTAATTTTTAAAATGTCATCTCATTTAATCCTTTCAACATTTTAAAGGTCTATTATCATGCCCTTTTTCAGATGGGGAATCACATTTAGGAAATGTTAGGTTACCCGCTCAAAGCCAGACAACTAAGAAGATGGGACCAAAACTTGAGAACGGGTCTTCTGACATCATCTCCAGTGTTCTTGCCATTATTCCTTATTAACATCTTGCAGGATTAGCAAGCAAGAAGTCTTCCTGCTGAATCTCAATCTCTCTCTCTCTCTCTCTTTTAAACATGGTACGTTCTGGTTTGATTATTTAATCTGAAATTTTTAAATTTTTATTAATTTTTTAAAATTTCTTTTCTGTGCTCCAGAATTCATTGTTTATGCACCATACCCAGTGCTCCATGCAATACATGCCCTCCATAATACCCACCAACAGGCTCACCCAGCCTCCCACTTCCCTCCCCTCCAAAACCCTCAGTTAGTTTCTCAGAGTCCACAGTCTCTCATGGTTTGTCTTCCCCTCCAATTTCCCCCAACTCCCTTCTCCTCTCCATCTTCCCATGTCCTCCATGTTATTCCTTATGCTCCACAAATAAGTGAAACCATATGATAATTGCCTCTCTCTGCTTGACTTATTTCACTCAGCATAATCTCTTCCATTCCTGTCCATGTTGATGCAAAAGTTGGGTATTCATCCTTTCTGATGGAGGCATAATACTCCATTGTATATATGGGCCATATCCTTCTTTATCCATTTGTCCATTGAAACGCATCTTGGTTCTTTCCACAGTTTGGTGACTGTGGCCATTGCTGCTATGAACATTGGGGTACAGATGGCCCTTCTTTTCACTACATCTGTATCTTTGGAGTAAATACCCAGTAGCTCAATTGCAGGATCATAGGGTAGCTCTATTTTTAATTTCTTAATGAATCTCCACACTGTTTTCCAAAGTGGCTGCACCAACTTGCATTCCTACCAACAGTGTAAGAAGGTTCCCCTTTCTCTACATCCTCTCCAACACATGTTGTTTACTGTCTTGTTAATTTTGGCCATTCTAACTGGTGTAAGATGGTATCTCAGTATGGTTTTGATTTGAATCTCCCTGATGGCTAAAGATGACGAACATTTTTTCATGTGTCTGTTAGCTATTTGCATGTCTTCTTTGGAGAAGTGTCTGTTCATGTCTTCTGCTCATTTTTTGACGTGATTATCTGTTTTGTGTGTGTTGAGTTTGAGGGTTTCTTTACAGATCTTGGATATCAGCCCTTCATCTGTACTGTCATTTGCGAATATCTTCTCCCATTCCATGGGTTGCCTCTTTCTTTTGTTGACTGTTTCCTTTGCTGTGCAGAAGCTTTTGATCTTGGTGAAGTCCCAAAAGTTCATTTTCGCTTTTGTTTCCTTTGCCTTTGGAGACATATTTCGAAAGAAGTTGCTGTGGCTGATGTCAAAGAGGTTACTGCCTACGTTATCCTCCAGGATTCTGATGGATTCCTGCCTCACATTGAGATATTTTATCCATTTCAAGTTTGTGTATGGTGTAAGAGAATGGTCGAGTTTCATTCTTCTACACATAGCTGTCCAATTTTCCCAGCGCCGTTTATTGAAGAGACTTTTTTCCACTGTATATTTTTTCCTGCTTTTAATCTGAATTTGAATGCTTTAATTGGAGCTGCACTTTTCAACCCTCTAAGGTGCCCCACCAATACCTGTGGTCTAATTCCAGGTTGTTTCCGCCTTTTAAGTCCCCCTCCTGCACTTTAAGGCTTTTGAGTTTTTGATCCAAAATCATTCCTTAGAGCTCTGTTTTGGAATTCTACTTCAAAAGTCAGGAAGGCTGATGAAGTCACAACTAGTGCATCCACTTGTCTTACTGTAATAAATAAATAAAAACCTTGGATTTTCCAGAGGAAGAAACCTTTACCCCTCTAGTTTTTCTTAGTGAGTTTTCTTGAGCAAATTTGTAATTATAAATCCTTCCTTTGTTTTTTAAATTAAAAAAAATGTATTGACTGTGGTGGGGGGTGGGTGGGGGGGTAGGGGTGTAGGGTGGAGTGGCCGGGTGCGGGCTCAGTCCTTAAGCCTCCGCCTTCAGCTCAGGTCACGGGATAGAGCCCCACATCCGGCTCCCTGCCTGCTTCTCCCTCTCCCACTGGCCCTGTCTGTGTTCCCCCTCTCGCTGTGTCTCTCCCTGTCAAATAAATAAAATCTTTTTTTTTTAAAAAATGTATTTACTTATTCGAGAGAGCAAGGGAGCAAAAGCGCAAGCGGGGAGGTGGGGTGGGGTGGGGCGCCTGGTGCATGGGGAGAGAAACAAGCAGTCCCCCCCACCCCGCCCCGCTCACTCCCCCAACCCCCACCTCCCCGCCCCCCTGAGGTCTGAGCTTGAGGCAGGTTTCATCCCAGGACCCTAAAACCACGACCTGCCCTGACATCAAGTCAGAGGCCTAACTTACTGAGCTATCCAGGCACCCCTCCTCTGTATCTTTCATTTGCACATAACATTTTTTCAAAAGCCAAAAAGCTTTTTGTCAGGTACAACCCGATTTGAAAGGAAAATAGGGCTCCCATTTCCCCTCATTGTAGGAGTTAGCCTAGGCGCCTTGCTCCAAGCTTTAAGTATCCTGATTGTCACAGTTTTATTTTTCCTTCGGATCGTGGCAATTACCTAACACGGGTGGCCATTACAGGGGTGAGATACCGAAGAATGTATACAGCAAACGGTGTCAAGTTCTCTCACACGAGAACATGCATGGGATGGATTGTCTGTCTGGCTCTGTAAAAAGGGTGAGATTTCGTTCTCCGCAGTCGCATTAGCGGGCTGCCTGCGACGCCCCTGCTAATCTGAATAACAGAATTTACTCCCCCCCTCCCCCACAAGATGTCAGGAGATTTTGTTTAATTTCTCCTCGCCAATATCAATTTATTTGTGTCTCCAACCTTGACAACCCCCACTCCCAACAGTAAAGTAGGAGGATGGTAACCGACTCGTCTCTCAGCCCGTAGTTCGTGGCGCGGGCGGGGCAAGGGAAGCCGGGAGAACCACGACTCCCAGTATGCCTTGCACTCCCGGCGCTCCCGACTTCCTCTTCCGGTCGCCTGGCTCCTGAAACCGAAAGCGCTTTGCTGCTTCGGGCGCCGCGCGGAGATTGGTTCACCTTCACCTGCGCGAGCCCAGGCAGACCCAGGTGGGAAGCCAGAAGAGCCGTGAGACATGAACGGGAGACTGGATTATTTGGTCACTGAGGAGGAAATCAGTCTTACCAGAGGACCCTCGGGTATGTGCGGCACAGGTCGTCTCCGGGTGCAGGGTGCTTGAGGTGATGGCAGAGCAGAAAACTCTCCTGCTGAGCCCGATTCCTTCGGCCTTGGAGCCGGCGGGCCCCAGCTTAGAGGTTCCCCCACAACGCTCTGAGCACGTAGAAGGCTGTCTGGGCATCCATCGTTAGCCCGACCCGGGTCTGAGGAACCCACCTCATTTTTCAGTCGGCTTATCACCTGTATTCTCGTCAGGAAGGTTTTCTTTCGCGTGCTGATAGTGCTAGAAAGTTCTGCCCCAGAGCCTGCTTTTTTAAACACCACACCCCTCCTTCCCGTTGCCTGCTTAATCCCTGTTCCTGTGAGAGAGACTGTTCGGTAAAAACAGGAGCGTAAACGGTGTTGACTGTAAATGCATAGCCGTTTTCTTGATGCTGGAATCATCCCTCCCGCCTTTTTTCCGTTTTGGGGAAATTCATTTAGAATGTCAACTGGAATGCTAAAACGGAAAGAAACCTTAGAGATTTGCTACACCACTTTTCAGACCTGGTTGTGCCTCAAAATGACCCAGGGTTTCTCGGTTTTTCTTTAAAAAATGTTAATTCCAAATAAAATCTTCTTCTTCTTCTTCTTCTTCTTCTTTTTTTTTTTTTTAAAGTTCATTCCTAGGTCCCATCTCTAGGAATTTGGATTCAGTGCAGATTTTTGTTTTTCTTTTTTGTTTGTTTTTAAACAAGCACATCTTGTGATTCCGATACCGCTAAATCCTCACTTAGCCTTCAGTCATCTTTCCCCTAGAACCCCCCTGTTTCCGCCAACGCTTTCTCTGGAATGGGCTCTTAACGCTGTTCAAGGTCAGCCGGCCTTGGTTTTTGCCGCCTCCCCTTTACAGCTGTTTAGTATGTGGATTAAGAGCTTTAGCCTTGGGATTATGTAGATCCATCTGGTATCTAACCTCTTACTAGAACTTTGGCACTGATTGTCTGACTAACTTTATATATAAACTAAGCCTTAGTTTCTCATCTGTAAAATGTGCATGATAGTAGACTATACTTCAAAACGTTCAGAACGTTGCCTGACACCTGGAAAGCTCTGTGTGTTTGCTACTATTGTTATTCTTGATAGAGGAATAGATAGATGAGCACAGTAAATCCTACTAAATAACTGTTTTTCCAAGAGTCTTCAATAAGTTATCAAGTACTCAGAGCTCTAGTTCTGAAATGTTTCTGTAAATCTCCCGCTCCTTTCCACGACCCGGCTCGAATCTCTACTACCTAAGACAGCCCATCGTCTTTTCTCACGTGGAATTTTGCAATATCTTGACCACCACTTTCAGACAATTCTTCATAAAATATAGCTTTCAGAGTCTTCCGTACTTTGTGTTTTTTTTCTAGTTATATCAGACTGGAAGTCAGCTTTACTTAGAGAAAAGTAACTCATTCTAACCTGAATGATTTAGTGTCATACTTCATAGGAGCTCCTAAACGTTTTTTGAATGCTCATTCAGTATGCCCGGTTCTTTTAGATTCATTTTTCCTACTTTATGTAAATTTCTCCTTCTCTCACTCTTAATATTTATTGACTTTTGAGGCCAGTATGAAAAAGTATTGATAACCCAGAAATCTGCTTTTCTGTTCTTATCCATTGGTACTTGTTCCTAGGGCCAGTTAAAACTATGCTAGCTCCTTTTCTGATTGTCCTACAAGTTTTTAAAGTTGTTCTGCTCTCATTTTGTCTCTTTCGCCTATAGCATAGGCATCCCTCATTATTATATTAGCTGCCTTGATGTGATTTGGAATTTGATTCTTGTCTGTTAAGAATTTGACGTAGTTTGACGTGGTTCTTTTGCTGTGGCATCCGCAATATTTCCAGGATCTCCTGGCTGTAGCAGAGCAGAACTCTGATACTATTTTGTGTGTTTAAGTCACTGAATATTTTTTTAAAGTTCAATGTAATATCACATTTTTTGGTGTTTGCATAGCAGGATTGACAAATGTTCAGCTCACCATTTGCTTAAATTTTCTGATCCTGTTGATCTTGCAGACCAAAAGTTCCTGGTGTTGACATTTTTCTAAATCATTGGAGTTAGGACAAACTTCAAGGTACTAATTAAGAATAATTATATCTAGCTAATATATTTCCCCCCAAAGTACTTTAGTTTCTATAGTATATATGCATTTCTTCACAATGAATATTTATTCATCAGGTGACTCCATTAATTTTCCTAAGTATGTTCATGTCTTACGCATATAAATTGATAAACTTAAGAGTTTAGGAGAATAGAGCCACAAATTTAGGATTGAACTGGAATAAAAACAGGCATTTGACGTTTGGTTGTTTCAGTTAACAAGAGAATGTTTCAAGTTTCTGTTTTTCGCCTCTCAGAACTAGTTACCTGGTATGTTGTACGTCTAAGAAGTCTCATAATCTGATTCAGCTTTTCTTCGCTGTGTCATCATGAAGACACACAGGGAAGAAGTCATTTATCCCAGTAACTTTGATAGGCTCATAGAGATCTTTTGCTCTGCAGAAGAAATATGAAAAGCCTCTAGTTCTAAATATGCATTTCTCTTTGTATGCAACATTGTCACTCTTTTTGTACAACTTCCTGTGCAGAGACCTGAAAGTTAAATCAGCTAACAGCAAAAAATGTATATTCTCTTGCATTTTTGTGCCAGTGTTCTGTCAAGGGCAAGAGTTTTGGGATATTTTCAGTGTTTGGGCCCATTTTGCATGGTAAATGAACTTACTCTGTCTGATCATGCTTACTGCAAGGGAATGAATGAAATCTTGGGGAAGTTATGACAAAGAAGTGAGTATCTGAGGAGGCAGAAAGAAGCTTGGCATGTAGCTTGGCATCTCACTTGTTCCTTCCTCCTCACCTGTTTAAGGCGACACTTAGGCTGGATGACTTTGGAGGTGTCTTCCACTTCCAAGAGTTGATGATTTTGGGGGGGGGGCATTCCACATGTTATCTTACGATTCCTGCCATTTTGGACTGACAGTGGGTGATCTGAAGAATTGTCAGAGGCAGTGGTCAGAATTTTAAATGGCTTCAAAGACTTGAAGAGTTCAACTTTTATTCTTTATGGGATACTATTGATTTTTTTTTCTTTCTGTGGGAGCTCAGCTTGGTTACAGTCTCTAAGCCTCCCACATTGTCCTTTATTAAATTAAGAGTTCTTAATTTTGAAAAGACCCAGTTACTCAAAGAAGTATCGCAAGAATCTAATCTAGCTCACCCGCTCCACCCCCTACCCCCAACCCCACTGTCATAGATAGAGATTGGCCATAAAGACAGCCTTGTGACCCACTGGGTGTTAACATTAGGATTCCTTGTTCAGGGCTGAGGCCTCAGTGGGTTTCAGCAGATTGCTCCTGATATATTATCTTTAAAGAAGGAAGAGAATCTCTATTTTTCTACTTTTTTTTGCAGAGGATATTGCTTTGGTATGGTGTTTTAATAATGAATAATTAGTGGGGTATTATATTTCGGATACTATGCTAGTTACTTTATATATTAACTCATTTAATCTTCACAGCAACCATGAGTGCTAAGTGATTTATCCACTTTATTAGATGAGGAAATATCTCTCAGAGAGGTTAGGGATTTGTCCAAGTTCTAAAACCAGTGAGTTCAACCTAGATCTGTTGATTCTACTATTCCATATGTTGCCTTCCAATATAGTAGCCATGTCTAAGGAGTTGATTCCCAGCCTTTCTCCTAGCCTTTATTTGATTATATCATGCCTTAAGTATTTGAGACATCTTAGACAACTTACACAGTCTACAGTGGAAAGTTTTTATAGTTTGCTATTGGTAGAGCTGAGGGCATTTCAAGGGAGAACCTAAAAACAGGAAACCTCATTAAGTCCAAGCATTTAAGTCTCTACAGATTGGTCATGCACTTTGCATTTGACCTTGAGACTGTTGTTAAGTTTTCTGAACTGTTCATTCATGTACCAAATAGACCTGAGACTAAGGTGCTATGTCTTTGCCCTATTTTCTCTTGCTTGCATGAAGTCTTACCCTTATGGAATTTACATACCAATGGAGACATTACATTTATGCCTGAAAAGTGAAATCTCAGTGCAAAGGATTAAGAACTATGATGAGCCTGTATGTTGTCATAGGGCAAGGGAAGTGTGGCGCGGAGTGTGTTAATCTCACCTTGTTTCACAGGACAAGTTCAAAGAATGGAGCCATTGATAAGGGCCAAACCCATCAATTTCAAGAAGGTAGAATTTATGTTGGACTTACAGTCTGTAGGTGAGTGCCAGGCACAGGGAAGGGTATGGCCTGTGTAGTGATAGAAAAGAGAAAATTAGTAAAGCATATTTTGAGGTCGGTGAGTACACCAGCCTGGGTAGAAAGGAGGGTTCATTTAGGAGAGTTAAGGGAGATGAGGTTGCTAAGGTTGTTAGACAAGTTCTTAATGCTAGTGTGGAAACTTAACCTTTCTCTAAGGTTCCATCTTGATTCCTTTCCCTTCCTGTTCATTGATTAAGACTGAATTCAAAAACCTTCTCCAGGAAGCCTTGTATAGGCGAGCTGCCTCCTTGTTACGAATATCATATACCATTTATTGAATGCTTGTCATGTATTGCTAAACTAAGCACTTTGTCTCTTGTACTCCTGACAAGGAACAGTTGAAATGGTTTTTAGACTATTGTACAAATGAGAAAACCTTGACTCTTATGTCACACATTTCTTTAAGAGGTAGTGTTAAGAATCAGATTCAAGTCTGTGTGACTTAAAAACCCAGGCTGTGAACCATCATACAAAGTTTTTGTTCTCTTGAGGCTCCAGCTGGACCCTGTACATATCTCTTAGTGTTTATTTCTGTATTTGCTTCCTTACTTGTGTCTCCTCCCTCTATGAGCTCTTCTGATTCAAAAGATACATATCCTTCGTCTTTTGTTTTCCTAATGTCTTGCTGGGTATGACACAAAGTGGTGGGTAGGTGTTCATGAAATGACTAGGAAGACATAAATGTCGGGAAAAATAGAATAGAAATATTGATAAAAGAACCAGTAACGTGGTCTAATTCAACTTTCAGAAAGTCAAACAGGGTTCTCAACTAACTTAAAGAATGAATTTAAACATAATGTGCTATGCATAAGAAAGAATGAATTTGAACATAATGTGTTATAATGGATAAGAAACTAAGATTAAGAAACAAGGAGCTAGAATAGCTAGAAAATCACATAAAGTAAAAAGAGTGCATTATACAGGTCTTTAAGATTGCCTCAAGGATCATTTTTGTTAATATTTTTTCAAGATAATCAAAAATAACTGTGAAGTAAAACATCTAGGAATTACTTTGAAGAAGTAGAAAGGCAAGCTGATAGATGCTGAGCTATAGAAACATCTTCTAAAGCCATATGACTAGGCAGAAAAGTCATCAATGACTATTTGAATAAGTACAAAATTATTGAGGAAAAAGATCTAAGATGATCTTTTCTTATTTAGGAACAAACTATTGGTTTCAGGAGAGTCAGAAATAAAGGGAAGCTTAAAAACATTCATTTGGTGTTTACTGTGTGCCTACACTATGATTAGGAATCGTAGATACTAAAATAAAGAATAAAAGATCCTTATTTTTAAGAATTTTGCAGTTCAGTAGGAGAATAATTATTAATTATGATAGGCATATGGCAGGTACCTTCAAGAGGTAGAATAACCATAATAACTATGGACCTTCATAAGGTATGTTTGGTTCCTTGTAGGTCAGACAAGAGACTCAAGACCATATTAAGTGTCTTTAGGAAATGTTTCAGAAACAAATTAGATAATACTCTCCCCTTGTACAAAACTATGGTGTATCCATGCCTACTACAATGTGCAGATTACCGTATTTTGGGTAAGAAGCAGTAGAGTAAGAGAAAGTTGAAAAGATGGCAGTGGGGGAGGGTTCAGATTATAATATGAGGTGAAAATGAAGAGATTGAAACTTTTGAAAGAAAGGCAACAAATGGAGACATGATCCAGTAGAGACCTAGCATGGATGTTCAGTGTTTGAACAAAGGCTTATCCTGAAATGAGAGATTAAAGATAACACAGAAGAAGTTGAGGAGCTGTCAGTTATGAAGAGGAGGCTGTAAAGCAGTCAGAATGTTTTTGGCGGTTCACTGGGAGACAGGGTGAACCGAAATTGAAAGTGTGCGGTGAATTGTGAGCCGGGAGAACAGGCTTATAAAGGTAAATGCCAGAAGGTCACATAACTTGTTTTGAAAGAATTATAATGGTGCTGGCAGAGTTTAAACTGATTATCTGATGCAGGATTGGCTATTTAATTAACAGGTGTTACATTAGCTCTCTTTTGTCCGTTGTCCAAAGTAGAAGGATGTGCCCAGTTGGCAAAAGTCAAAAAAGTAATGATGTTCTGAGAATTGAAATAGGAGAGGTACGTAAGGCCCACTTCCTCAAAGTCCTTTGCACTCTATTTTGAGTGACTCTTAGTTAGCAATCCTTCCTTCATTTTGAAACTTCTTTTACAGAGCAATAAATAGAGGCCCAGGTATACCTCCTCAGTACTGTCTGAACCATCTTTGGGAGGCCATATTCTTTGTTGCCCCTGTCGATGGAGCACTGTGATAGGAAGGGACTGGCCATGGGGGTAACATGTTTTTGGATTGTGGCACCATCTTTTTGTTCCTGCAGTGTTAAAGATTTTCCCTCTTTCTCTGTTTGTCAATGCATATTTACTTGTTAATGTCTTTTCGAAGAGGTAGCAAAAAGCAAGTGATGTATTTTATCTTTGCACCAGAGGATTTCTGCAGAGCATAATTTTTTTTAATTGTGTTACGTTAGTCACCATAAAATACATCATTAGGTTTTGATGCCAGTGTTCCAAGATTCATTGTTCATGTACAGCACCCAGTGCTCCATGCAACGCATGCTTTTCTTAATACTCACCACCAGGCTGGTTTTGAATGACAAGATGCCTAGTCGTTTCATCTCGAGTCACTCGTTTGAATCAGTCATTCATCTTTCAATCCACATATATTTATTTTTTGCTAGATACTGTGGCTACAGAAGAGAATTGAATTTTAACATAATTGCAGTGAGCAGCAGAGCATAGTGTTGAAGAGCCAAAATGCTGAGTTCCTAGCCATGAGACCTTAGGCGAGTTACCACATTTCTAAATGCCTCATCTTCCTTAGATGTTTCCTTAGAGTATTAATCAAACCTACTCATAGACTTGTGAGACTTAAATGAATTTGTTTGTTTTACAAATATTTTTATATTGTAGACTCTGTGCCAGGCACTGTACTGAGCATTTTACCAAAAGATAATTCCATTCACTCCAAGTGCTGAAGTGGTGCCTGCCATTACCGCTGCTGTGTGGCATATAGACTCCAGCGGGAGAAGAGTAGTCGTCCCGGAAAGGCAGGGTCCCCTGTGTCATAGGAATTTTAAGGTCATTGGCCTTTCCCTTCAATATTTTTCTTCTTTTTCTTTTGTGCTGCCTTTTTTTTGGATTATGAAAAAGCTTGCTAGAGTCTCACAGAGAATTTTTAAACCTTGCTAGATTTCCTCAGAGCCGGAAATGTTAGTTGTTTCTGGCCTGGGTGTTCTTTCCAACGGCATTAATGGTCACTTCACACCAACTGAGGTCTGTGTATTGACGAGGTACTATGTGGGCACAAGAGATAGAAAAAGGCACAAAAGCTGGTTACCTGTGCACGGGTGTTTATAGCAGCTTTTCATAATTGAAACTAATTACTGCAGTAGGGTAAAGAGATAATTAGACAAGTAATTACCATAAAGTATGTTTCTAGGCAAAGGGAAGAGGACAAAGTCATGGAGATAAGGAACAGCTGTTGTGTGTAGAAGGCTGAAAAACAGAGTAGTAGTACTTACTAAAATTTTTTTAAAAATTTAATTCCAGTACAGTTAAAATACAGTATAATATTAGTTTCAGGTGTACAGTATAGTGATTCAGCAATTCCATACAGCACCCAGTGCTCATCAGGGCAAATGTACTCCTTAATCCCCATCACGTATTTCACACCCCCCTACCTCCTCTCTGATAACCATCAGTTTGTTCTCTAAAGAGTATGTTTCTTGGTTTGCCTCTCTTTTTTTCCCCATTGGTTATTTGTTTTGCTTCTTAAATTGCACATCTGAGTGAAATCATTTGGTATTTGTCTTTGGCTTATTTCACATTGCATGATACTCTCTAGCTATATCCATGTTGTTGCAGATGGCAAGATGTTACTTTTTCTTGTGGCTGAGTAGTATTCCATTGTATGTACATGCCACTTCTTTATCCATTCATCAGCCAGTGGATACTTAGGCTGTTTCCTTAGTTTGACTGTTGTAAATAATGCTGCTCTAAACTAGGGATGCAAATATCTCTTTGAATTAGTGTTTTTGTGTTTTGGGGTAAATACCCAGTAGTGTGCTTACTGGATTATACGGTAGTTCTATTTTTAACTTTTTTTTTTTTAAGTAGTCTCCACACCCAGTGTGATACCCATCTCAGGGCTTCAACTCATGACCCTGAGATAAAGACATGAGCCTAGCTGAGATAAAGAGTCAGATGCTCAACTAACTGAGCTGCTCAGGCGCCCCTGTTTTTAACTTTTTGAGGGACCTCCGTACTGTTTTCCACAGTGGCTGCACCACTTTGTATTCCCACCAACAGGCAAATATTAATTTTTGAAATTAAGACTTTATTTATTTAGAGCACTTGGTTTCACAGCAAAATTGAGGAAGGTATAGAGATTACCTCTATGCCCCCCATTCCCACATATACATATCCATCAACAGTGACAGTTCTATTTCTTTCTAATCTTTGTCTTTTATTTCTTACCATACTGACTAGGACCTCCAGCACAATGCTAAAATACTAGTGGAAAGAGTGGACATCCTTTCCTTGCATTTAGTTTTAGGGATGTTAGTTGTTTGTAGCTGCTTTTAATCAGATTTAACATTCCCTTATATTTTTAGTTTGCTGAGAATACTTACCATGAAAAAGTGTTGACTTTTGCCACCTGCTGTTTATGCATTTACTGAGATAATCATATGATTTTTCCTTTACTAACTGCTGAATTTGTTCATTTGATTGACCAGTGTTAAAACCATCTTAACATTCCTTAGGTAAAGCCCACATTCATCCTTTCTGTATATTGCTGGGTTCAGTTGGTTAATATTTTCTTGGGGATTTTTGAGTCTATACAGAGGAATATTTTTCTGTAATTTTGTTCTAATCTTTATTTCATGTTTTGGTACCACGATGATCTTTTTCATAATAAATGGATTAAGAAACATTTTGTGAAATTATGAACATACTGTGGATTTTTTTTGCATACGGAAATTATTTCTTCCTTAAATGTTTGCTACAGTACACCAGTGTAATAGTCTAGGCCTTAAGTTATGGGAAAAAAATTTTTTAATATGAATTCAGTATCTTTAATACACTTGGAGATTTCTTTTTAAAGATTTTATTTATTTGACAGAGTGAGAGAGATCACAAGTAGGCAGAGAGGCAGGCAGAGGGAGAGGGAGAAGCAGGCTTCCTGCTGAGCCGAGAGCAGGATGCAGGGCTTGATCCCAGAACCCTGAGGCCATGACCTGAGCCAGTGGAGAGGCTTAACCCACTGAGCCACCCACGCACCCCTACACTTGGAAATATTTTGAATAGATATGGGGATAGTCAGACATTCTATTTCTTCTTGAGTCAGTTTTGATAAGTTGTGGGGGGTTTTTTTTGAAAGAAATTTCCCGTTTTACTGACAATCACCATAATTATTCATAATATTTCCTTATCTTTTTAATATCTTTAGGATATATAGTGATAATCCATTTGTATCCCTGAAATTGTTAATTATAAAGTACATTTTCTGGATTAGTCTTGTTAGCAGTTCATCAACCTTATTAATTCTTTCAAAGAGCCATCTTTTTGGCTTTGTTAAAATTTTTTCACTTTTATTTTCTTCTTTTACTTCCTTTAGGTTTAATTTAGTCTTCTTTTTCTAGCTTTTTAGAATAGAAATTGAAATCATTGATTTTATACCTATTTATTTCTTCTGTGAACATGTAAAACTGTAAATTTCCCTCTAAATGTTGCTTTGGCTGCATCCCACAATTTTTACTATATTGTGATTTCATTTTCATTATCATTCAAATATAGTGTTTTCTGGTTTCTTTTACAGTTTCATCTTTTACTCATTGGTTATTTGTTTTCCAAACATTGAGGAAAATTTTTTTAATATCTTTTTTTACGGACTGGGACTGAATGTTTGTGGTACCCCCCCCCCCAACTTCATATGTTGAAGCCTTAACCCTCAGTGTGAACAGTATTTGGAGATTTGGAGATAAGACCTTTCCAGAAGTAATTAAAGTTAAATGAACTTAAGGGTGGGGCTCTGATCCTGTAGAATTAGTGTCCTTGTCAAGACCCAAAGAACTCTTTGTCTCTTTCTATGTCTCTCTCTCTCTTTCTCTGCACATGCACAAAGAAGCACACAGTGAGGGGCACCTGAGTGGCTCGGTGGGTTGGGCCTCTGCCTTTGGCTTAGGTCATGGTCTCAGGGTGCTGGGATCGAGCCCTGCATTGGACTCTGCTTAGCGGGGAGCCTGCTTCCCCCCCACCCCCACCTGCCTTACTTGTGATCTCTCTCTCTGTTAAATATATAAATATATAAATAAAATAAATAAAATCTTAAAAAAAAAGCAGCGGCAGCACATATATATAAATATATATGTATATATATACATATACACACACACGTGTGTGTGTGTGTGTGTGTGTGTGTATATATATATATATATTTAGATGGTAGCTACCTACAAGTCAAAAGAGGAGGCCTCAGCATGAAATTTTCCTTGCTGGTACTTTGATTTTGGACTTCCCAGGCCTCCAAAACAGAAATTTCAACTTTGTAGTCTGTGATACTTTGTTATGGCAGCCCAAGAAAACTAAAACAGTTATTTTTGCTGATTTCTAATTTTAATGTCTTATCTTTTGAAATTTAGCAACACAGACTTACAGAGTAGTCTGTGGTCAATCTTTGTGAACATTACCTGTGCATTAGAAAGGAATGTTTTTCCATAGTTGTTGAGTGTGTTGTTCTGTAAAGACAAATTAGGTCAAGTTGGTTCTTAGTGTTGCTCAAGTATTCTGTATTTTTACTGATTTTTCTGTTTACTTGTTCTATCAGTTACTGCAAGGAAAGTGTTAAAATCTACAACTGTCATATTTTATTTGCCTTTTTTTCATTTCAGTTTTTGCTTCATAAATATTTAAGTTCTGCTCTTGGGTATGTTCATATTTAGTATTTTAATGTCATCTTGGTGAATTGACTCCTTTTTCATTAGGAAGTGTGCTTTTTTATCCTCCGTAATATTCCTTGTTCTGAAGTCTACTTTTTATGATATTAAAAGGGCCAATCCAGTTGGTCAGTGTATCTTTGTCCATCCTTTTAATTTTAACTTGTGTTTACCCATGTATTTATGATATTTGGTGCTTTTATTCCTTTATATAGATCCAGGTTCTGTTCAGTGTTATTTCTCTTTTGCCTGAAGGATTTCCTTTAACATTTATCATAATTTAGATCTGCATGTGACAACTTCTCACAATTTTTGTTTTTCTGAAAATATAGTTACTTTGCCATTCTTTTTGAATGCTATATTCACTGGATATAAAATTCTAAGTTGACTTTTATTTTTCTTTTAGCATTTTAAAGATGATGTTTCATTGACTTAGGGCATGTATAGTTTCTGAGGAAAAGACTTGTCATTCTCATCTTTGCGCCTTACTACATAAGTGTCCTTTTTCCTGTGACTACTTATAAGATTTTCTTTATATCTGTCTTTGAGGAATGTGGTTATGATGTACTTTGCTTTTTTTTTTCTTTTGTGTTTATTCTGATTGGAGTTTGTTGAGCTTAGATCTGTTTATGTAGATTTTTCACAAATTTGAGCCAGTTGTTTCTTTTTTTTTAATTTTTAAAAATTTATTAGAGCAGAACAGAGTTAGCAAGAGAGAACACAAGTTGTGGGAGGGGCAGAGGGAGAGGGAGAAGCAGGCTCCCGGCTGAGCAGGGAGCCTGATGTAGGGCTCAGTCCCAGGACCCTGGGATCATGACCTGAGCTGAAGGCCGACACTTAACTGACTGAGGCACCTGGGCACCCCAAGCCAGTTGTTTCTTTGAATATTTTTTGTTTCCCTTTTTCCTCTTCTTCTGGAACTCCAGTTACATATTGCTATTATCCTCCATGTTACTGTGGTTTCTCTTCTAAGTCTTCAGGTTCATTTATCTTTTCTCCTGTGGTATCAGATCTGCTGTTAATCACATCTGGTATATTTTTACTTTCAGACGTTGTAATTTTCAAACCTGTGAGTTTCATTTTTTAAAAAAATCTTCCATATTCATATATACATCAGTGGAACAAAATAGAGAGTCCAGAAATACACCCATGCATGTATAGTCAATTATTAATGATGAGGGGGCTAAGAATATACAGTAGGGAAAGGATAGTCTCTTTAAAAATGGTATTAGGAGAACTGGACAGAATCCAAAAGACAGGCAAACATGAAGAAGAATGAAACTGAACCACTGTCTTATACCATACACAAAAATCAACTCAAAATGGATTAAAGGCTTGAAAAAAAAATGTTCTGTTTTGTCATTAGGTTTGACTTTATTTCCACATAGTTCTAATAGCCTTTTAAACATCTTGTCTGCCCATTTCATCATTTATTATTTCTGGCTGTTTCTAATGACTGATTTTTCTCTTGATTATGGTTCATTTTTCTTGTGTTTTAGCATGCTAATTTTTAATTAGATTCTGGATGTTGCAAATATTACATTGTTGCATGTCTGCATTTTGTTTTATTACATTAACATTGTTAATGTTACAATGTTTACCTTTGTTTTAGCAGGCAGTTAAGTAACTGAGTAACTTATAGATGGGTTTGACCTCCTGAAAGCCTGTTTGTAACCGTTTCTAGGTTCTAAAGTAGCATTTACTTCACATATAGTTCAGCTCTACAAATGAGGGATGCTCTAAGTGAGTGTCCACAGAATTTTCAAATGAATCACTGAGGATTTCCATTCTGGCTGGTCAGAACTTGAAAGTCTTCTTGCATTTTGTGAACTCTGATAACAATTCAGTGTACAACTTCCTAGTGTTTGTTTTTCCAGCTTTGTGGTGTTTGACTCAACATATGCATGGGCCAGTACTTGGTAAAGACTCATGCAGATGCCTGAATCTCTCTTTTTTTTTTTTTTTTTTTTCTGCCTGCCTTCCTCCTTTCTTTCTAGAACGTTGCTCTGCAACTTCCAGCATCCTCACCCCTCTCCAAACTCTAATCCCCATTTCATCAAGCTGGTAGTTTCTGCTTGGATCCAGCTCCGTGTGGTTTTGATCAGAAATTGCCTCCACATGGAATATTAGGGTGATCATTAAGCTACACCGTTTTAATTCAGTATAACATATATTAAGAGGAATATATGCCATGACAAAATGAAATCTGTTCTATGAATGCAAAGAAGATTCAGTGAAAGAAAATCATTCAGAGTAATACAACTTGATAATAGAATGAGGGAAAAAACCAATGTGATCATCTCAGCAGATACAGAAAAAACATTTAGGGATATTCAACACCTTTCCATGTTAAAAACAAAGGAATAAGAGGAAATTTCCTCAACATGATAAAGGCCATATATGAAGAATCCACAGCTAACATCATACTCGCTTATGTAAGCATGAAAGCTAAGACCAGGAATAAGACAAGGATGCCTGCTTTCACCACTTGTGTTCAACATGGTATTAAAAGTTCTAACCAGGGCACCTGGGTGGCTCAGTTGGTTAAGCATCTAACCTCAGCTCAGGTCATGATCCCAGGGTCCTGGGAATGAGTCCCACAGTGGGCTACCTGCTCTGTGGGGAGTCTCCTTTTCCATTTGCCTCTGCCCCTCCCCCCCATGTGCTGTCTCTCCATCTTTCTCAAATAAAATCTTTAAAAAAATAAATAAAGTTCTAGCCAGAAAGATTGATTAGGCAAGGAATAGAAAGAAAAGGTATACAAATTGAAGAGGAAGAAGTAAAATTATCTCTATTCACAGATGCATGATTTTACTTGTAGTAAACTCTAAAGGTTCTGCAAACAAACAACAAAACCTGTTAGAATTTATAACAAATTCAGTGAAGTTGCAGGATACAAACTCAACACACAAGTTGAGTTTAGTTTCTCCACGTTAACAATGAACAATCTGAAAAGGAAAGTAAATAAATAATTCCATTTATGGTAGCATCAAAAACAATAAAATACTTGTAAATAAGTTTAAGGAGGCAATAACTTGTACATTGAAAACTACAAAATTTGACAGAAATTAAATACATGAGTAAGTGGAAATATATTCCACATTCATGGATTGAAAGATTTAGTATTGTTAAGATGACAGACAGTACTGTCCAAAGCATTCTGCAGACTCAGTGCAATATTTGTCAAAATCTAATTGGCCTTTTTGCAGAAAGAAAACCACATTCTGTAATTCATATGAAATCTCAGTGGACCTCCCTAATAGCCAGTGCAATCTTGAAAAGAAAGAGAAAGAACAAAGTTGGGGGACTCACAACTTCCTGATTTCAAAGCTTGCTACAAAGCTAGTGTTCCAAATAGTGTGGTAGGACAGATGTATAGAGGACAGAAGTATAAGGACAGATGTATAGAGCAATGGGATAGAAAAAGGGGCCCCAAAATAAGGCCTTTCCTTTATGGTGAAATGATTTTTGAAAGGGTGCCAAGACCATTTGTTTCATGGAAGGACAGTTTTCAACAAATGATGTTGGGAAAACTGAATCTCCAAATGCAAAACACAGAAGTTGGATTCTTGCCCTAAATATCACATACAAAAGTTAACTAAAACTGCATCAAACACCTAAATGTAAGAGCTAACAGTATATGTCCATTGATTGATGAATGGATAAAGAAGATACAGTATAAGTATACAATGGAATATTATTCAGCTGTAAAAAAGAATGAAATCTTGCCATTTGCAATGACATGAATGGAGCTAGAGAGTATTATGCTAAGTGAAATAAAAATGACAAATTATGATTTCACTCGTATGTGGAATTTAAGAAATAAAACAAATGAGCCAAGGGGAAAAAAAAAAAAGAGTGAGGCCCAAACCAAGAAACAGGCTCTTAACCTCAGAGACAAACTGATAGTTACCAGAGGGGAGGGGGTAAGGGGATGGATTAAATTGGTGGGGATTAAGAAGTGCACTTGTTATGAGCATTGGGTGTTGTATAGAAGTGTTGAATAATTAAGTTCTACTCCTGAAACTAATATTACACTGTATGTTAACTAACTGTAACTTAAATAAAAACTTAAAATTAATTAATAAACAGGGTATCTGCCCCCAACAAAGATCTAACACTATAAAACTCTTAGAAGAAAAGATAGGGGAAATACTTACATTTGGGGGCTTGATGATTTTTTGGATATGACATCAAATGCACAGACAACAAAAGAAACAAATAAATTGGGTTTTACCAAATTTAAATTAAAAATTAAATTTTAATTAAAAATCAAAAATTTTGTGCATCTAAAGACACTAAAGAGAATTAAAGATAACACACAGAATGAGAGAAGATATTCACAAGTCATGTGTCTGATAATGGATTAATATTCAGAATATATAAAGAACCCTTACAACTCAGCAACAAAAACAACAACAAAAACCAGTTCAGAATATGCAAGGGACTTGAAGGACATTTCTCCAGAGAAGATATGCAAATGGCCTATGAACTCAAGAAAAGATATTCAATATCACCAGTCTTAGGAAAGTGCAAATGAAAACCACAATGACATATCACATCCCCTTCCACTTCATATCCACTAGAATGACTCTTCTCCAAAAAACAAGTGAAAATAAATAGTATAGGCAAGAATAAAGAGAAATTGGAACCTTGGGCGTTGCTTGTTGGAATGTAAAATGATGCAGCTATTGTGGGAAACAGTTGAGCAGTTCCTCAAGTTGTCAGAAAAATTGCTATGTGATCCAGCAATTCAGTTCCCAGATAATTGCCCAAAAGAATGGAAAGCAGGGACAGCTACTTGTATACCAATGTTCTTAGCATTATTCACAGTAGCCAAAATGTTGAAACAACCAAATATCCACGGACAGGTGACTGGATACACAGTATGTGGTGTGGAAATACAATGGAATATTTTTCAGCTTGTAAAAGGAGTGAAATTCTGATACATGTTACAACATGGGTGAACCTGGAAGATAACGTAGCAATTCTGATACATGTTACAACATGGGTGAACCTGGAAGATAACTATGTTACGTGAAAAAAAGCGCGTCACAAAAGAACGAATATTGTATGATTCCACTATATGAGATGTATAGAATAGGCAGACTCCTAGAGATATAAAGTATGATAGAGGTTACTGGGGTGAAATAGAGGGGGGAGTTACTGTTTAATGGGTACAGAATTTATGTTTGGGATGATGAGAAAGGTGAAGATGTGGATAGTGGTGATGGTTGCACAACATGGTGCATGTGCTTAATGTCACTGAATTTTACATTTAAAAATGGCTAAAAAGATAGGGGCGCCTGGGTGGCTCAGTGGGTTAAAGCCTCTGCCTTCTGCTCAGGTCATGATCACAGGGTCCTGGGATGGAGCCCCGCATCACGCTCTCTGCTCAGCAGGGAACCTGCTTCCTTCTCTCTCTCTGCCTGCCTCTCTGCCTACTTGTGATCTCTGTCTGCCAAATAAATAAATAAATAAAATCTTTTTTTTAATTTTTTATTTATTTATTTTTTAAAGATTTTATTTATTTATTTGACAGAGAGAGAGGCAGAGAGCACAAGCAGGCAGAGAGGCAGACAGAGGCAGAGAGAGAAGCAGGCTCCCCACTGAGCAAGGAGCCTGATGTGGGGCTCGATACCAGGACCCTGAGATCATGACCTGAGCCGACGGCAGCGGCTTAACCCACTGAGCCACCCAGGCGCCCCTAAAATCTTTTTTTAAAAAAAGATTTTATTTATTTATTTATTTGTCGGGGGGGCGGGAGCGGAGAACAACACAAGCAGGCAGAGCAGCAGGCAGAGGCAGAGAGAGAAGCAGGCTCCCTGCTGAGCAAAGAGCCGGATGTGGGACTTGATCCCAGGACCCTGGGATCATGACCTGAGCTGAAGGCAGCAGCCTAACCAACTGAGCCACCCAGGCGTCCCAGTAAATAAAATCTTAAAAAAAAAAATGGCTAAAAAGATAAATTTTATGTTACATATATTTTACTGCTAAACAAACAAATAGTGAGTTTGATTGACATCTAGGGAAAATTTGTGAGATTACCTTGGGCTAAAAAAACCCTGTAGGTTGATGGGGGCAAATAGGGTATTTGTCAGTCTGGTTTTTATAATTCAGCAAGTGGCTACCATCATTGGTGTTAACGGACTGTTTCATTTTAATTATGTCCAGAATTATTAGTTCTAGAATAATATGTAATATGGTTAAACATTGTTTTTTACTTTTACTTTGTAACTTTTAGATTCTATAGATAAGAATCTAAAATAAACGAAGGGTTTTTCCTTCTCTTGCCAAAAGTAAACAATACGGACCCTGACTAAGGTGACAGAACCCCAGAAGGACGAGTTCCTCCTCTGTAATATATTACTTTCGTTAACTGTTCTACAACCATTATTCCAACACAGGCAGGTTGACCCTCAAGATAGGCAGCCTTATTTTTTTTTCATTTTTAATTTTTTGGCAGCCTTACTTATTAGCAGACTTTTTTCCCTAAAGCAGTTGTTTCTGTTTACTACAAAGATAACAGTATGGCAAAATGGTTTAGAACTCACACTGTGTAATCACTGTCTTTGCTTTGTGAAGAGCTGTGTGACCTTTTGTAAAATTACTTAATCTCTAAATGCATCATCTTGAAATTCATCTGTAAAATGTGAGTAATAATCACTCTTTGTTGAGATTAAATGAGATGATGTATGTAAAGTGGGTAGCATAGTACCTGGTACGTATTAAATGCTCAATAAACATTAACCATTGCTTCTGCTATTACTGCTCTTACGCATAAACAAGCTCAGGGTCTAGACCTGGAGATGGGAGGGGGGGTGTCCACAAGAAGGCATTTCTTGTTTAACTGTACAAAACTCTTATTCAAAGATGTACTTCCTTTCTCTCCCACTCCTACGGTGGCATCATTCTTCAGTTGTCTTTTTACTTTTTTGCATTTAGACTTCTCTTCCAAATTGCAAACCAAGCACCCGTTTTAATCTCATCACATTTAAAAAAATTATTGGCACATTATAACCAGAGTTCACTATGCAATACTTCTTTATTCCCTCACTTTTTGAAAAGTCTTTTGAGTGCCAGTCTATTTCTTTTTCCCTCTGCCCTCAGCCCCTTCTGGGTTGTAGATGCTGAGAGCTGAATTAATTATATCCTGTAGTTCTGTCACATATTGTCATCATCAGTACATGCGAGGTCCCTCTCTGTTTTTTGTTTGTTTGTTTTTGTTTTTTGATTTTTGCCCTTCATCCCTAAACTTCATCCTGTATCTTTCCCCCAGAGGTACCCATTCTAATGTGTTTCTACATGTCTTTAAATATACATGTACTTTTGTAAGTAGGTAATACTGTTTTGTGTGCTGGGTTTCTAATTTATAAGAAGGTATTGTGCTATTAGTGTCAACGTTACATTTTAAAACTCTGTTACCTTATATATGATTATTCAGAACTTCTCTCTTTTTTAAAGATTTTGTTTATTTACTTGACAGAAACACAGTGAGAGAGGGAACACAAGCAGAGGGAGTATGAGAGGGAGAAGCAGGCTTCCCACTGGGCAGGGAGCCTGATGGTGGGGCTCAATTCCAGGACTCTGGGATCATGACCTGAGCTGAAGGCAGACACCCAGTGACTGAGCCACCCAGGTGCCCCAGATCTTCTGACTCTTAACCAAATTCTAGTTATCTGTTCCCCAAAGGATAGAAAACCTGAATTACCATCAGTTCCACCCTACCACAAAGCATGCTGCAATTCACATTCTTACATCACCTTTTTTTTTTCTTACATTACCCTTTATAGTTAGGATGGTCATATTGGTCCAAAATGAGATGCTTTTATAATTGAAGGGAACTATTTTAATAATACTGGGACAACAGGTATATATCAAGACTCCCAGACAAACCAGAATATGTGATCTACTCTATTTATGGAAGATTTTCCTAGGACACAGTTGATAATCAGCAAATATATACTGGGATAGCCCTTCTCCTTCTCCTTATTTCCAGCTGACATCTATTGCAGTTGGGTGGTGCATGTGCTGGACTGACCGTTGCATATTTTAAATACCACCCTTGCTAGAAACTTCATGATGGGGCTGTCTGGGTCATGAGTTATAGACATACTTAATTTCAGTTAGGTTTGAGATCCAAACCAGTCTTGTCCTATTAATGGACTTTTTATCTGCCTTATATTTCAGGGCTTTCCACACTGGTACTATGTATTTGTTAATCTTTTCTCTGTCAGACTATCCAATTTGGGGCAGTAGCAGGCACCAGTTTGTTGACAACTACTCTTGTAGTAACTACTTTGTAGGTCATAAAGGATTTTTTTCAGATTTTATGTTATTAGACCCTACCAATTAGCTTTTGAAGTAGGGAGGGCAGGATTTGTAATCCTTACGTTACAGAAAAGGAAACTGAGTATCAGAGAGGTACACTGACTTATTTTAGTCCACATCTCGTAAATTATGGAGTTGTATTTGTGACCAGGTCTTCTGACTTTAATTTGTTTCTGCAAAATCTAAAAGGGACAGGGAAAAGAATAAATTTCTGTTTCTAGTTAAAGCGGTGACTGCCCCATTTAGCTCTATGTCTTCCTCAGAACATAACACAGTACCTGACACATAGTAAATGATCAGGTTTGAATTGGTAGTACTGCTGCTCAGCGCTTTGGTGACTCCTGTTTATTTCAGCAATACTTCATATTATAGTAAGTTCCATTTTAGAAATGTTCCGGCGGAACAAAGAGACTTCATGTGGGTATCAGAGTTTTCCTGTGAAGTGGTGTGGTTCATTTACAACTAATGGAGCAGTTCCTTATTAACATGCTTATATAACGTGATTTTTGGGTGAGAGTAAGCACTTGCATGTTTATAGAAAATTTCAGTAAGATTTCTTCCACTCTCCTTCTTTAGGCACTGTTCTGTAGCTTTCAGTAACCAGTAGCAAAGTACCCCCTCTTTCTAACTACTGGATTGTGTTTAGCTACTTAACACATCCTCCCTGTACCCCAAGTCCCCAGAGTCATTTGTAGCGTTTGGTGAAGATGTTAGATTGGAAAGATTTTCTCTAAATTGTTTGTGCTAGTATTGTGAAAGGCTGGTTGTTCTCAGCCACTTTGCTCAAACCTGTCAGTTTGGAAATAATTTCAAAGACTTCATTAATCAGGCTTCACCTACCTTTCTGTCTTATCTCATCACTGCCCACCATCCCCTTTCCAGTACCTCCTACCCACTATGATACAAATTAAGTGTTCTAAGAGAAACCATTTAGTAACTTAAATTTTCATAGCCTACTCTTCAAAGAAGTTGAAATAGGCATCTTTAGAAGGAACTCTTGCTATCCTGTATCTTAAACCCTTTTCATTCTCTAGCTGAGATAGTTGGTCCATAAGGTATGCTGTCTAAATGAGATGTTTCCTGCTGCTTCTCTCCTTTGGCCATGTGTTTTCTTAAATCACAGATTGATTTGCTAGTACTTAAGTTAATACTGTGAGCTTCACACCAATGGGGAGAATTTTTTAGAAAGCCCACATATGTCTCCTTTATTTATTTTCTACTGAAACCAATAGTAAGCTAGTGATCATGGCTAGTCCTAATTGTGCTACCAGATTTTTGTTTTTTAATTGTTTTTATACTATTTCTTTTCTCTTGGCACTATGACTATGAATTCTATAGTATCTGACAGAAAGAAAACCCCAGGGAGGTCCCCCCCCCTTTTAATGCATAGATAAAATCTCTTTATAACAATTTTTTTTGTATAGTGAAATTCTTTCCACAACTTAGTGGTTTGTCCATGGAAATGACACTTTACTAGTCTTCTTTCTTTTTAAAATTTTATTTTATTTTATTATGGTAAGAACACTTAAATGAGACCTACTCTCTTAATAGATTTTTAAGTGTACAGTAACACTTGTTATCTATAAGCACCTAGTTGATGTCCTCTCTCAAGAACTTATCTTGCATCTTGCATAACTGAAATTTTTATACCCATTTAAATTAGTCATTTAGGGAAGCAAAGAATAGAAGGGTGGTTGCCAGGGGTTAGGGCAAGGGGGAGAATGGACAGTTGTTAATCAGTGGGTAGTCCGTTTCCTACAGTGAATAAAACCTGGCACACTGCCCAAATTCATGGTCGTTTGCACAGGAGGTAGAAAAGGAAACAGTGAATTTGGTGATTTAGTCCTACTGAGAAGCTTCAGTTAACTTTTTGGTTCCCAGGATTCCTGCCAACACCTACACTCAAAATAGAAAAATAAATGAAACTCCTAAGACCATTTCTTCCAAAATACCTCCATACACAAACTGTCCTGAACCCTGGGAGAAGGGAAGTATGAAGGGGAAGCTTTGGTTAAGAATCTCTCTTCCACTGAATTAAGGATAATTCATTTGCTAAATAGTTAAAAGCATGGCTTCTCATGAACACAGCTCACATTGTTACATTAATAGCAGGAAAGTAAAAAATTGGGTCCTCTAAATGTCGCCAGCCGAAGCAAAATCGAATGTGAACAGAAGTGCTTAAGAATCACCATTATTTCACTGAGTTTATTATAGATCTTTTTATACTCAGCAAACTAGTGTGACTAGTATAAACAAAATGACGACATTTATATTTTTAGTCTTGCCTGGTTTAAGTGGGCAACTCTGGGTACTCTTGACCTCTGTTGATGATACTCTTCACTGACCTTGCCTGTGTCAGTTGACCGATTATATCACAGTTGACTCATCAGTCTCCCCTCCCAACTAGAACTTTCCTCTTTCTCTCTTCTTCTCCTTTATTCCCTTTCTTCTTCATCACTATCTCCTTTACAACTCCTCCATGATTTTCTCAGGGCTGGGCTTCAACATCGTCGGTGGCACAGATCAGCAGTATGTCTCCAACGACAGTGGCATCTACGTCAGCCGCATCAAAGAGAATGGGGCTGCGGCCCTGGATGGGCGGCTCCAGGAGGGTGATAAGATCCTCTCGGTGAGAACTGGCTTCGGCCTCCTTCACTGTTCCTTGCTCCCTAGACCCCAGTTCTTACCCTTGGCCCCTTCCTTGGGAAGATTTCTGCCTGCCTCTTTGGATCTGGAAATACCTGATTATAGAATGTGGTGGGAGGAGGGACCTTGATCAATCACCTTTTCCAACACGAACATAGAGCAAAGAGGATATAATTCCTCATTTGATCGACAAGGCATATTCAGTCCAGAATGAAGCTACTTAGCCAAGTTCAAAAGGCAGGAAACAGGTAGGGTTGAGGGACTGATGTGGGGAAAAAGGACTTAAAACCCACAATTGTCCTTCAGTTATACTTTATTACCTCCCTTTTGTTAATTGAAAGACTAATGTGTGTCTTCCTTTACTACAAAGAGACACAAAAGGAAGGTAGGAATTGAGTGTCCTTTTTTTTCTTTTTTTAAAGATTTTATTTATTTATTTGACAGAAAGAGATCACAAGTAGGCAGAGAGGCAGGCAGAGAGAGAGGAAGGGAAGCAGGCTCTCTAATGCAGGGCTTGATCCCAGGACCCTGGGATCATGACCTGTTCCGAAGGCAGAGGCTTTAATCCCATGAGCCACCCAGGTGCCCCGAGTGTCCTTTTTAGACTCAGAGCCCTTCTCAGCTGTCATGAAGATGAGAAATTGGAATGCATTCTCATTTGGGTTTTTGTCTAATGAGGTCCCATTTCACTCTGCTGTTTGTAATAAGACACTATATGGTGAGCTTTAATTTGATTCTTTTCTAGAAGTTCTTCAAGGAAAGGGACTAGATCTTTTTTAACCTTTTGTATCCTTGCATAAGGTTCATTATATATTTAACAGTTGAACAGGTTGAGAAATTTCAGGCAAGCCTAGAAAGGTTGGCTGATCCAGAATATAAATATAATGTCATGGATGGTAATATCCTACTTTTGTCCTTCTCACCAACTATTTTGCCTCTTTTCAGACCGTTAAGCTTCTCCTAGATCCTGTTTTTTAATTTGAGAGCTACAGAGAGTGGTAAATACCTTTTATCTCAAAACAATACTGAGAAGTTTACATGTAGATTATTTCCTATAGACCCCTGGAGAAAGACATCCAAAAAACATGAAATCAACTTGAGTGGTACATTACGGAAAATTTAGAGTAGGTTGTTGAAGGTATAGCATGTAGGTAGAAACCGCAAGTTTATTTATTCATTTATGTACTTATTTGGGGGGCAGCAAAGTAATGTTTATTGAGTGATAACAAAGTGATAGTACAAAGCTCCCAAGGAGAGAGGGGACCCGAAGGGGTTGCCTGAAACTGTGCAGTTTAAAGTGACATACCACATTCTGTCCAGAACACTGGGGCCTGGGTTACATTTGAAAAGTGTAGGGGTTAAGAGGACACCCATATTTTTCAAAAAGGTTTGGTAAAATGTAGATTGTTGAAAAATGAGACTGGTTAGAAGTTTTTAAGCACCGTATACTAGCAATATGCTGAGAACCTTACATTTATTTAAAATTGCAATAACCCTATGAGGTGAGTACATTTATTATGACTGTTTTGCAGCTGAGGAAGTTGAGTCTTGGTGAGGTCAAGCAGCTTGCCCAAGGTCACACAACTAGTAGGTGGCAGAGGACTAAAACTGGGCTGCCTGAATTTGGAGCCTCTACTCTTAATCAGTATGAGGTACTGCCTCCTAAGAGGTAAATGAGGAGCTAGGACTAGGTATCCTAAACAGAAAGTTTCATGGTGAATGCATAGCTTTTCTGTGTGGTTTTATATAAAAACTGACAGCAGTCTTTCTGTAAGGGATAGAATTAGGAAAAAAGGTTCATAGAGCTCAGTGTGAGGGAATTTATTAGACATAAATGAAGATGAGCAGCCTTTCTTATGTGGACCATTGCCTCATAGAGAAAAGAAATTATTGGAAGGCCACTCGTGGTGTTGTTGTTGTGTTTTTTTTTTTTTTTCCTTTTAAAGGGTATGGTAGGAGATAGATGTCCATGCAGAAAAAAGTAAATGTCAACAAAACAAAAAATGCAGCTCCCTTCACTTTAAAATTTGTAGCAAGGAGGATTTTACTTTACATTTCAAGCTTATGTTTTGGCCAGTTAAGACATGGGAAAGAAGAGGGAAGAAATGCCTGGTGAAGAAAAGGCAAAAGTATAAGACAGATATGGAGAGGAATAAGACTGAGAAAGAGAAGATGGAGCATATACAAGAGGAAGAGGCCAGCATGCGCTCTTCATTCTTTCTAGGGCTATCTTATTCATTCCAGTTTCCTTTCCAAGAATTTGCTCCAAAATTCTTCTTTCTAGACCCCGTTCCTAAGAAATACTGCCTCTGTTGCCTCACTCACCGTCTTCTCCGCTTTCTCTCCTTAAGCAAATTTGCTGGGCATTAACTGTTAAATGTTTATGTCTCCTTTGTAGCTCAGTCTCTCCCTCTGATGTTCTTAAGTGCTCTATTACTGGCTTTGGAGTCTCTGTAAAATGATGATGCTGAACTATTTATTAGTCTATATTCTCATTGATTCTTGATGGGTTTTTCTACTCTCTTCACATAGGTTATTTTTCCATGTTGCAAAATATGCCCCAACTCTTTTTCTTTTAACTCTTGTTAGATAATCAGACTAAGAATGTCACTTCCTTAGCACATCCATTTTGGATAATTAATAAAAGTTTCATTAAGTGATCTAGATTTCCTGAGTTATTATTGACAATTTAATCTTTCCATTTCTCTTGAAATAATGCCCATATTTTGTCTTAATTTCAGGTAAAATTAAATAATTGCATGACTTACGCAGTTTCCTCTTATCAGAAGTTAAATTTTTTGTGATCTCTGTGGAATGTTTAAACTTAAAAAAATGGGGGGGAGAAGAAAAAATTTTTTAACTAATGCAAATTTTTTTAAGGCCCTATTCCATCTGACAACCATGAAACAAAAACAGATATTACTAATAGAATGAACCTGAAGTTGAGATGAGGGCTGGAGATGGAAATTCCTCACCCAGAGTTTATTTTGTGTGTGTGTTGGTGAGGACGATTTAATATTTGTATAGGTTACCAGGGAACCTGGAGAAATTTTATTTTTGTGGGGAAAAAATGTAAACTATCTGGGTTTGTCATTTCCCTTGTGTGTCTGCCTAAATGAAGGCAGGTGGATAGTCTGGAACAGTCCATCCTCAGTGAACTGTACATTTTTATGATGCTCAGGGTGATGTGAACTGACCCCTACACTGAATAGGTGAATATTCCCTTTTGACCAAACCCCTTATATAACAAAATGGCACCATCAGGCCACTAGTCAGCTGCATTTCATGTTCTCATCAAATAGAATTCTTAACTTGGTGAATGAAAGTGCTGAGTAGTTCTCAACATTCACAACTACTCTACTTGACAGCTTGCAGACCACCATGCCAGGTGCTGTGGAATGATTTGAAAAATGAAAGACTTGTCTTTGCCCATAGCTTAGAAATTAGTGGGAAAGATCCACCAGAAAACCTTCATCCCAGGCAGCAGCCAAGACATTGAGATATGCAGAATCCTTTAGACAAAGGATACCTCTAGGCACTTTGTCCTCTTGTCTCAGTACCCCCAGCTTGTAGGCTTGTAGCTGGCACAGGGTAGGCATGCAGTAAGTTAGGTGCTCTGTGAATGCCTCATAGCATAATGGACTTTTTTGGTTTGGTCTGATTAATTAGAACTAGATAATCTAGTTTTTTCTTCCTTCTTCAACTCTGACAAAGGCGCCCCCCCCCATTGTGATTCATTTCAGGATCTTGGCAAAAAAATTAAAATATCCAGAGTATAATCTGGGTCAGTGCTTATTAACATTGAGTCCATTCCTTACATCATCTACATTTATACTAATCCTATTCTATAGGTAGAGCTCTTGAGGCAATTCAGAATTACTAATCATCAAAGGTAATTAATTTTGGGGTATCTGGGTGGCCCTCTCAGTTAAGCATCCAACACTTGATTTCAGCTCAGGTCATGATCTCAGAGTTGTGAGATCGAGCCCTGTGTCGGGCTCTGCACTGGCCTTGTAGCCTGCTTGAGGGTTCGGCCTTGCCCTCTACCTCTTTCTGTCTCTCTCTGCCTCTCTAAAGTAAATAAATAAAGGAATACATAAAAGTCACACAGGTGCAAAGTTAAATTTAAAAAAAAAAAAAGATGGAGGAAACTGTTTTTAACTCTGTTTACTCATTTCCTAAGGCAGAAAATAGGAGACTCATTTTTTTTTTTAAGATTTTATTTATTTATTTGACAAGAGAGAGATCACAAGTAGGCAGAGAGGCAGGCAGAGAGAAAGGCTCCCTTCTGAGCAGAGACCGATGTGGGGCTCGATCCCAGGACCCTGAGATCATGACCTGAGCCGAAGACAGAGGCCTAACCCACTGAGCCAACCAGGCGCCCCTAGGAGACTCATTTTTAAAGATTGCTCACTACCATAGTTAAAGCAAAAAAAAATTCTGTGTGTCCCCATCTGTTAAGCAGAACACCAGCATTTCAATTCTCTGAACATTCAGTCAGTGGAATTTTCTAACATGCTGCAACATCTGCCATATCTCAGGTTCAGTGAAACTATTCATGAGTTAAGGAAACTGAAGTAGCAAGTTAGTGTTCTAAGATTTCTCTGTTGAGTAGCTCTTGGGACTAAAAGTGAGGTCCGGGGACCATCTGGACATTACTTGGGAGCTTACTAGAAATGCAGAATCTCAGGAACCCTCTCAGACCTACTGGAATCAAAACCTACATTATAGTAAGATCTCTGGGTGTGAATAAATTCCCTGGGTGTGAATAAATTGTGAGAGGCACTGCTCTAGGCAAGTGTTATTCAGACGTTTTAAATTATGACCTATAACAGGTAATATACATACATGCAAACACACATGTAACTGAAGCAAAGGTTAAGAAAATAGTATTTATCCCTTCTATATGTGATACATTCTGTGTTGTGTTTTCTTCTACTTTCACTGTTTTAAAATTAAATACTGATCTTGACCCACTGGATTAACTTCACTCTGTTCTGTGGTGGGTCCATAGACTCATATTTGAAAAATCACTACTTTGGTAAGTGGAAAATCACTGATGAAATCTGTGTATGCACAGAATTTGTATTGAATAAGCAGGCTGGGTGTAGAGACCAGTTAAAGATTGATTCAGGAAGGTTAGGTTAGAATTAACTCATTTGGAATCACTTGGAGGGCTTGTGAAAGCATGGATTGCTTTTAACTTTTAAGTTCCCTGGTGAATGCTAAATGCTGCTGGTTCTGGGGTCACACTTTGAGAACCCCTGGTCTATATTAGTATGGAAGGTGACAAAGAGAGCAAATTCCACATATATTTAGGAATAAAATCTATGGACCTTGGTAGATAGTCAATATGAGGTAGAATCTGAAAATGCATAGAGGAGGCAAATATTGGAAAACCAGTCTGGCTTTGAATTAGAGATGACCTGGACAAGAGACAGAATCATAATTTGTTTTATGGGGCTGTTTTAAACTTGGGCAAAGGATAAGAAATGGTTCTTTAAAAAAGAAATTGCCCTTGAATGTCTCAAAAGCATCTTGTCTGGAGTCTTTTTTTTTAAAGTAATGAGAGTAATAGTCCTTTTATATTAGAATACCTTTAGGCCTAACTAAGAGGGTTGAAAGACATGATTGCTATAATTGGCTTTTGCCCTGTGTGGTACCTTTTTTGGCCTGATACCACTAATGTCCTTCCCCGTGAGCAGAAGGAGGCTCAGGTAAGGACCAAGGTTACGCACTGAGTCACTGGCAGGCAAAGCTGCTGTCAGAGTCCAGGCCTTTCAGCTTTGTATAATATTGAGAATATGTCATCAGGCTTTTTCAGGGTGCAGTCTGCAAGCAAACTTCAGGAAATCATGTGACATTTATTATACTCAAGTGTTGTTCAAAGTACTCTTCAAATATTACAAGGGTTATAATGATGAGTTTTGTCATATAGCCTTTCGAAGTTATTTACAGTAGAATGTTAAGTGATATCAAATAGGGTAGAGTTCACTTTGAGCTTTAAGATCATTACATAATATGGAGATTCAAAGAAATAAATCAGTCACATCTAGCAGAGTTCTCTAGAAAGGTCATCGACTTGGCACTTAACTAAATTTTATCTTCCCAAATTTTAATGCTGCTTCAATATATGCATAAAATATTAATGTATAAAAATAAAAATGAATAAAAATATTAATATATAAACACCTTATATTCTACAAAACTCTAAAATTTTGAAAGTGTATAACTTTTTAGATAAAATGAAACTACAAAACCAGTAAAAATTTAATTTACAGTATTAATGAGATGGATAGTATAAGTTGCTGAAATAAAATCCTGCCTTACAATGTAAATTTCTGTGGGTTAGTGTTTTAAAGTGAAGCTTTTACAGCCAGGCCATTTGAATTCTGGCTTTGCTACTTCCATTCTATATGCCCATGGACAAGTTGCATAGCCTTCCAAGTTTTATCATCTATTAAATGGGAGTTCATAAGTCATAGGATTATTGTGAGGACTAAATAAGTTAGTACATGTAAAATGAAGAGACAGCTCCAGACATGATAATAAATATGCAGTGTTTCCTGGCAGTTATTTTGGGCTGTGATTGCAAAGATGATCTTGAACTTAGTACTCCTGCCATTGAATGTCATTTAGTGACTGAGTTCTCCCACTTGCATTCTTATCACTATGAAACTTGGCTGTGATACTGAGCTTTGATATCTTTGGCATATATTGACATAACTGCATCATTAACCTAATTTGTGTGTCTCTAAGAGAAAATATCCATTTCCTTACAATGAGAAGTACAGTTATCACATGGGCTAGATTAGTTACATGAGCCTTCCCACTACAGTCCGCAATCTCACACTGATTCTCTACCCCAAGAATTAACTAGAAAGTTGAGATGTTGAGAATTCACTGTGGTGGTTCTAGGACTCCTGAAGTTCTTTTCCTGTAGCATGTTCACTAGAACAAACAAAAGGCATAATCAGAAGGTGGCTTGGTGGCATGAAATTGAAGTCTATCAACTAGAAAACTATATTCACTTCTACACTATAGGTAGCAGGACTGATCCTATTTAAGATTAATCTTGGAAGACACGTGGAATTTTTTTAAAAAGGAAGTGTATTCAGATGGTCGAAATAGCTGGAGCACAGGCATGAAAGTAAGGATATATGTTTTACATCCTAGGGTCAGTGAATTTTGTGATTTAGAGCACAGGATTTATGAAAGGGAATAATGTGAAATTAAATTGAGAGAGTGGGTTGGAGCCACTTCCTGGAGGACTTTGTACACCAGAATGAGAAATCAGGCTTGCAGTCTCTTCTCTCCTGCTCCCAGTTTTGTAGAAACAGAATGGTCCCTTAGGAGGCTTGATCTGGAGACAGTGTTTGAATAGGATAGAATGGGGGGCTGTGCTAGAGCAAAGTGAGTCAATGAGAGGGTGATCACAATAGTTCACCTGAAGGTGTCCTCACAAATAGGGTGTGAGGAATAGTATTATGTTAGCCTATAGGATTTGGCAAGGTATTGTATGTGAACATCGACAGGGAGTGGAGTTTAAAAATACCAGAATTTTAGTCTGAAGGAATGGTAAGTGGCAATAAGAGGGAAGGTGGGATAATCTGGTTTTGTGGGAAGTAAAAAGGAGGCTTTGGATTTGTTGAATTGGGGTGTAGCAAAATAGTCCTGTCCAGGCATCCAGCAGGACATTGGGAAGTCCAGAAGTAGAAATAAGGATACAGATTTGGGAGTTGTCTTGCGGAGTACAGTTGAAATTGTGAAAGATCACCGTGGGAGAAGATAAGGGGACAGAGGACTACAGACATTGAGGAATGCTTACTTCCCTTAAGAAGGAAGGAGAAGAGGAGGAATTGGGAAAGGAATCCTTCAAGAACTAAGGGAGCTAAGTCTTCAGAAGTTGAGACCAGAGAGAACTACAAAAGGGAGGAAGTCTGACGACTGGGAAAGGGCTGTAGGACTTGAGGATTGGAAGTCCCTCCTGACCCGCAGGGCAGAATATTCTTTCCTGCCTCCTCATATACTATGCCTATACCAGGGATTAGAGTGCATGGCTGTGGAGGAAGTGGAGGCAGTGCTTTCCAGCAGCTCTTTAAACAAGTTTTGCAGTGAAAGGTGGAGGACACAAGATGGGAAGAGGGTGATAGTGGGTTCCAAGAAATATTTATATTGTTTTCTTTACAGATGAGGATAATTTTAGTTGAGAAGGAGCAGAGAGCAATAATGAAGGAATCAAGAGGAGCAAGTGATCACTTAAGTTCTCTAAGAAGGCTAGAAGAAATGTAACCAGCAGCACCCGTGGGTGGTTTAACCTTGGTAGAGGAAATGGATCTAAATCAGAAACAAGAGCAAAGAAGCAGTGAAAGGCCATCAGGAAACTTTGAAACGGCAGGGAAGAACATGGAGAGTGTGTGGGAAGTTATGTGTATTAAAGAAGATAAGGCAAAGGAATCTGGAGAGAGGAGATAGGATCAGCATTGGAGTTTGATGATAGGAAAGGTCTGGAACAGCTGCTGCTGGGCATTCATTAGGGAGTTCACCAGGTGAGTAGAGTGGTCATAAGGATACAGCAGGTGTCAGCCAGCATGGATCTGTGCTGGGAAGTAGGAGTGTGTATTTTCCCCAGGAACATTAAACTCAGTGATGACGAGGAAACTAAATGCGTTGTGTTTTGTGGGACTGGAAAGATGGCAGAAGATCATGGGAACAAGGGATTCTAATAGTTTATGAAGTGCTTTGTTGAAATAACAGCAAGAACTCCTAGATGGGTTAGGATGCAAGTAAAGTCTAAAAAAGGTTATTAAAGGTCTTGGTGAGGATAATGAGCAGATTCAGAAGAGGAATAGGAAGTGTGAAGGGAGTAGAAATTGTGGTCAGTTTTCTAAGAGTGAGGTAGACAGTTTATAACACCAAAGTGCTATTAGATTAATTCACCTAGCAGGAGATTGTATGGAGGAGTGATGTGAACCTCTTGGAGAAGGAAGACAGTAACAAGGAAGATGAGAGGCTTGAATAAATCAGTGGCTTGAGCTTCAGCTAAAAATAGTTCGTGAGTCCAGGTGGAAGAATAATAGTGCAGAAGGAAGGGTAAATTGCAAGGGCACTGTAACTCTACTTCAGATATTTAAAAATACTAGCCTAGCTCCTACACTTACTATGACTTTGGGTGAATTATCTACCTTGCTAAGCCCCAGTTTCTTCATCTGTGAAAACAAGATAAAAATGGTGTCTACCTCATAGGATTATCATGAGAACAACATTAGACAGCGCATGTAAAGCATACAGCACAGAACCTACCAAATAAATACATGAGGTGTTCCTGCTGCTGTTGCTGTTAATGACATTGATGTGTACAAAAGATGTGTAGATCTTGCATGAAGTGGGCTATGCTGTGTCACTGAGTACACCATAGGGTAGATAACACTTGTGGACAGTGTCACTCCTAACACTAAGAAGTATTAATCCCACTGGTCATCTCTCACCTCTAGATGCTAGGACTAACCTACACTGAAGCATTTTTTGGAAGTTTGTATCATCAAAGAAATATTGTAAAATCAGTAAATTGTTGAAGGATGGGAGTATCCATGGAACCAAGGGAAATTGTTCACAATTGAACAAGACCAATAGAATGGGCTAGTAGGTTTGCACCACATCAAAATAAATTGTTTCATAGGGTTATATTTCTAGAGTTTCATAAAGTTATATTTCTAGAGTTGAAGCTGGCAGTACCAGGGATTAGCAATGTGAAGGATAGGATGGTAACCCAGAAGATCATGTTAGCTGTAGGGAAGCAGGCTGATGCTTAGGGAAGACACACAGGTACATAGCGGAAACCCAACTGTCAAAATGAGACAGGCAACAGGAGCCAAGGTGAAGGAGAGACCTTTTTTTTTTTTTTTAAATAAAAAACTTAGCGCTCTTCAGATGGCCCATGGAACCTCAGTTCTAGGAAAATGTAGCTTTGAACATGAAAAAGTGACTGAGTTCTATGTTACTTCACCCATTCTCTTAGTCCTTGAAATTTGCTCTGTAGTTTTTAAATGTTTAATCACATGAATATCAATCTTTGACTTATGATTCTATCTCTTTTACTACTTTTCTTGCTGTTTTTGACAGGTAAATGGCCAAGACCTAAGGAACTTGCTGCACCAGGATGCTGTAGACCTTTTCCGTAATGCAGGTTATGCTGTGTGCCTAAGAGTACAACACAGGGTAGGTATTACCTGCAGCCAGCAAGCTGGCACCAAGCTTTTGTATCATTCTTGGGAATACGACATATTTCATAATCTTTAGTAGTGCATTTGGCTTTTTTTTTTTTCTTTCTCTGTCTTTTGAAGAGCTTTTCTAGCACAGGCAGGGGTCTTCAGGGACTTCTGCTTATTACGAAAGGAAATTCATGCTGCTTGCAACCTAGGTCGTAGCTTCCAGGAGATGTATCTTAACTGTAAGGCTTGACAACCAAATTCAAATCAATGGGGAGAAAATTCAGCAAGAATCAATTTTATTTTTCAGTAGGGAAGGAAACGTGTGTCTGCCCTTGAACATACTTAATAATGAAACTTGAAGTGTAGAGGTGGTGGCTTTCCTGATACCCACTGTGCGCTTTCCCCAATCACGACACAACCCTTATCAACTTGTTGACCCTCTTGACCAAAGTTGTAATGCTCTAAGGGGATCTCCAGGAAAAAGGAAATGAATTTCAGAATTTAGTCAAAGGACGCCTGGGTGGCTTGGTGGGTTAAGCTTCTGCCTTCAGCTCAGGTCATGATCATGGAGTCTTAGGACTGAGCCCACTATTGGCCTCCCTGGTCAGCAAGGAGTCTGCTTTTCCCTCTGCCTCCCCAACCCACACATGCACGCTCTCTCTCTCTCTCAAATAAATAAATTTTTAAAGAAAAGAATTTAATCAAAGCAGCACCTCTCCCTGCAGCCACTTCTTAGTTCCTAGTGTTTTATAATTTGGATGATGGGTAAAGAAGCCTGGTAAACCTAATTCCTCCCTTTGGAGGAATTCCGCCCCAAGGACTTTGGGGTGCATTTACAACACAGGTTCAGTGTGCCCTCTTTTTTTTTTTTTCCATAAAGATTTTTTATTTATTCATTTGACAGAGAGAGACACAGTGAGAGAGGGGATACAAGGAAGGGGAGTGGGAAAGGGAGAAGCAGGCTTCCTGCCGAGCAGAGAGCCTGATGCTGGGCTTGATCCGAGGACCCTGGGGTCATGACCTGAGCCAAAGGCAGACACTTAACAAATGAGCCACCAGATACCCCCAGTGTGCCCTCTTAAATGGTGCTGTCATTGTCTCACTCAGCTCTTGAGTAGGCTTCAGAGGCTGAAGAAGAGCTTGGCAGGAGATGGTACAAAGCAGAAGGAGCACAGCATGGAAGATACCAGAGTAGCAAGCAGAATCTGTGTGATGGATTAGAAAACAGGTCAATAGGTGAGAATATTGGTAATTGGCTGCTTCTGCCTTGGCTCTTGTGTTTCTAAAGTATGGAAGACTTCATGCAATAGTAAAGGCAAGTAATGAATGTAGATATACACTTCAGGTATGATTAGAGTTCTTTTTGAAGGCGTGTGGGAAACGATTTCCAAAGTTCACGTTTTGGGAAACATCTATAAATAACTCCTTATAAAACATAGTAACCCCTAATAAAACACTGGTCAGAGAATTGGCCTAGCCCTAAAAACCATATCTTATTATTGGGCATGCCCTCTCAGGACATCTGAACAGGAAATGAGTGAAAGATGTAGAGGTGGGCTAAAGGATAGAAAAGGTGGTTCATGCAGTGCTGCCTTTCAGATGGAAGGGTCAGACTTTTCACGGGTTGTAATGAGGAGGTTAAATCGAACCGAGACAAAAATGACATCATAACTGTTCCAAATTAGTTGTTAAAAGTTAGTATGGGGGCGCCTGGGTGGCTCAGTGGGTTAAAGCCTCTGCCTTCGGCTCGGGTCATGGTCCCAGGGTCCTGGGATCGAGCCCAACATCGGGCTCTCTTCTCCGCAGGGAGCCTGCTTCCTCCTCTTTCTCTCTGCCTGCGTCTCTGCCTACTTGTGATCTCTGTCAAATAAATAAATCTTCAAAAAAAAAAAAAAGTTAGTATGAAGAGGGGCACCTGGGTGGCTCAGTCAGTTAAGCATCCGACCCTTGGTTTCGGCTCAGGTCATGATCTCAGGGTCGTTGGATCGAGCCCCATGCTGGGCATGGACTGTCTCCCTCTGCCCCTTCCCCCAGCCCCGTCCTGCACTCCCTTAGTCCCCCAGCCCCCGTTCACTTGCTTGCTTAAAAAAAGAGTTAATACGAAGAAATGCCACCCAGCCTCAAACGGGAATGCTTATTAGGCAGTGGAAAATTATTACCACTAGGATATGATTTTTTTTTACTTGTTTACTTCTGAGTATTTTATCTCTGTTCCATATAAGTTTCCTCTTTATCTGTGTCTAGTGTTACAAAATAGAGATGAAGGCCATGACACTGTATCAGGAGGGAATTAGTGCCTTTTGGGAACTGGAAAGTATTTCCAAAAATGGCACTGTACCTGGCCCTTACTGCTTTCTGACAACTGGCAATCTTTCTGAGTAAACATTTCTAGGAAGGTGGGCACCCTCTACTCCTGCCCAGTAATTTTGAGGTTTCCTACAGGATCAGTAGGTTTCATCTTCTATCTCCGGTTTCCTAGCATGATACATGTAGAGCTTGGTGGAGGCAGCAGAGAAACAGAATGGTTATCCGCTCACCCCTGGGCCCCTTTAGGTCAGTAGCACAGCAAGCTTAAATGCCTCCCCATCAGACTTCTTTCCACAGAGTTGATGGCTCTGATGCATCAATTTAGAATAAATAAAGAGGACTCCTTCTGCCAGAGAGTGCTTGGAGGTCACAGCTTTGGGTGGTCTAGACCCAGGTAATGTGTCAGCATGGACACTGGAGTTGGGGTGAACACACATTGCTCAGTAGTGTTAACATTTTTCTCTCCCTTCCAGTTACAGGTGCAGAATGGTCCTATAGGACATCGAAGTGAAGGGGAGCCGAGTGGGATCCCTATAGCTCTGGTGCTGGTGCCAGTGTTTGCCCTCACCATGGTAGCAGCCTGGGCCTTCATGAGATACCGGAAGCAACTATGAAAAGTTTGCTCTCTTCCAGTGCTCCCATTAGAAGACCCATTTTCTTTCCCTCTCACCCTCATCCCCTGCCATTCTCCCATATCCTTCCCTCTCTCTGTGTAGTCAACATGTCATTGAAAGAGACTGCTACCCAAACAGGACCTCACTGTCCAAATCTCCACATCCTCATATCTAATGGGAGAGTGAAGGTATTGTTTGAAAGAAGGCCGAAGAAAAGACATGCTTAGAACAGATGGGAAATTATGTATTTTGCTAGGATCGCCAATAGAAGTTCAGCTACAACCCAAAGAGGGAAAGGTCCAGTCTTCACATCAGCATGGGTAATACCTTTTTCTTAGCTGGCGTGCCTCAAAGGCCAGCTGTGCGATGCAGGAGAAGAGAGGATTTTTCTTCTTAATGATCTTCCTTGGGAAGTTTTTGTGGCCTTTATTTAATTTCTATCTACATACTTGGGTGCCTACATCAAACACAGGATAATGAGAGCATTTTTACTTTTGTAAAACACATGTGCGTATGTGCGCTTGCATGCACACACACATACACACACACACATGTCCATACATGATAGTATAATAGCGATGCCTTATGGAGAATTAAAGAAGTGGAAAGCTGCTGTTTGGTTTCAGGTTTCTGATATAAGGGAAGTTCTTAATGGGAGAATTGATGTATAGCAGGAGTGAGAGAGTGAGCCTTGAAAGAGGATGCCCAATCTGGGTCATTTTTAAAAAAAAGAAAAAAAGGAAAACCGAAGCAACTAATTAAAAATCTTAGAACAATATTTCTTCTCATAATGGCTGTGCTGAAGTGGAGGTAAAATGCCATAATCCAGCTTTGTGAAAGTCAGTCTGTTCCCCACACTTTGAGATGTAAAGATAAATCTTACTTGTTCCTCGGGCTGCCCCAGCGACTTTTCTGGAACCTCCCAGTCCTGCTAAAGGATCGGCTGGAATGACTGTGGTCAGAGCTTTGGTGATGGGGCCAGACCAACCCAGTGAAAAAACTCTAAAAGACAAAAGGATAATGCCTCCAGGGTGGCACCGGAAACTTCTTGGGCCATCTAACATATTCTTTGGTTACTAGTGATAGGCAAATTGTGAGAGAAGGGACGGCTCTCTGGCAGGACAGGCATGAAATGAGCTCTGCTTCTGATTCAGTTGAGAGGGTTTGGATTGCGGGTTTTTTTGAAAGGCTCTAAACACTGACTGTGGCTTCTAATAAACCATTTTGCAGGGAAGGGGAAGAAAAGGTTTTTGTTTTTTTTGGTTTTTTGGTTTTTTTGTGTGTTGTTGTTTTGTTCTGTTTTAGTGGGTAGGGAAGTTTGGTGGATGTTTCCTGGGGAAACCTTGAGAGAAGGATATGGGTGAAAGGATGCTCAGGAATACCAAAGACATTAATAATGAGGTGGGAACCATTCTGTTCATGTGATATCAAACGTTGATTTTGAAACACTAAGGAGAGCTGAACCAAAGCTAATTCTCTGGCTTTAAAAAAACCATTTCCATCCTCCAAATACATTGTCTAGACTACAGGTCTTACATAATCTTGACAGCATGAGTGTGAAGACTTTCCCTGAGAAAACCAGTCATGTCCAGTTTTTAGCATGGATAATCCGGTAAGCATTTTACAGGTGTTGATTGGACACCAGCTTTGTTAAGATTCTTTTACAAAGAATGTCAAATTTATATTGCAGATAGCAAAAGGGAACAGTTACTGAGAAGACACTTGAGAAAGTTCCATGGAGGGAGGGGAAAAATGAAGGACCCTTGAGGAGCTCACAGTCTAGTTAAGAGAATTCATAAATAGATGAGAAGTTAAAAGTACATCATCAGGTTAAGTGACAGTTGAAAATAATAAGAAATGGAAAAAGAAATTCAGAGTACAGCGTAGCAACAGAGATGTGCGGGCAGCTGTCACTTTTTTTTGGGGGGGGGCCTCCAAAAAAGAAAGCTGTCACATAATGGCATCAGGCCAGAGTGGGAAGGAAAGTCTTTTACAAATAACCCGCCTAAGGCCTTGCCTCTGGGCCAGCCGTTGGTATAGGGAGAAACTTGCTTTAAACAATCCTGGTAGGACTTAGGCCTTTAGGCCTGGAGTGTTCAGTACCTTTGAGCCTCACTTAGACGGCTGCACTTGTAGGTCCGCACAGACGCACTGACAGTATTCCCGTTCTCACCTCAACCAGCCCCGCTGTGCGGGCACAAGCCCTGCCACCCTCCCTGCGTCTAGAGGCTTGTGCAGCAGCTTCCGCAGTGGGCTGGCTTCCCTCCCAGGATTCAGTTCAGGGTTTGGGCATCAACTCCTGAGAGGACCTTGAGACATTCAGAATGAAGCAATTGGCAAGCAGGAGGGAAATCTATCTTGTTTTTTTCTTTGTTGGTAGATGTGAAAAAGGACACTTAACCCTGGTTGGTAGAAGTTTTGCTTTGTTTAATAATAGGGATTCTTACGCACTTTAATAATTTAGGTTTTCTCTGGAATTAAAGAGCATTTAAAGATCCATGATGAAAATTTCAGGCAAGTATACTATTCAGTTTTTATTTCTGATTCTCTAGAAAACTAAATTGCCCTAGATGAGGTATTGGAGTCTATTGTAAGTCACTAAAAAAAAATTCATGATCTTTGTAGATCGAATCTAATATTTCTTTCACTTTATAGATTGTATCTAATATTCCTGCTCCCTAAATTACTGTGTTTAAAGTTTCAAAAATTGAATGAAAGTATTTTAAGACTGTATACTTAAAACACTTCTCTGTATTTATCATCTGATATTACACATATAATTTTAATAAGACATTGTTTGCTTCAGTTGTCTCTCTTTTCCTGCCAAGTTTTAATCTGTGCTATTGATTTCACTTATTCACACTGTCTAGCCATGTGTAATGGAAAAGGAAACTAATACTTGTTACTGCATTTTGTGCCAGGTGGTGTACTAAATCCGGGTGGGTACACTGTTTGTTCATGACTCACAACTCTGAGATCTAAGTATTGTTAAAAAAACACTAAGGGAAAGAGAATAAATTACCTTTCCTAAGATTACGTAGGTGGTAATGATAGACTCAGGATATAACTTAGGACCTCAGGTGCTACTGTCAATGCTATTTCTCACTGGCCATGGCTCTCAAAGTGTGGTCTCTGAATAAAAGCATCAGCATCATTGGGGAACTTGTTAGAAAAGTAAATTCTTGGGCGTCACCCCAGACCTACTCAATCAAACTGCGTACAGCACTTCGAACAATCTGTCCAGGTGACTGATGCACAGTAAGGTTTGAGAATCACTCCTCTCTGCCAATAGTTGTCCCCTTTTTCTCAGGTTAGAATCATCTGAAGAGCTTATAAAATTCTCATTCTCAGGCTGCACCTAGACCAATTAAATAAAATCTCTGGAGAGTGGGACTTAACCAGCAGCAAAATAAAGATCATTAGGTGGATTCCACTGTGCAGTGTCAGTAAACAGTGCTTTGTGGCATTTAAATTATTAAATAAAAACTTACATAAATGATCAGATCACACACAGGCATTTGCTCCAGTATCAAATGGGAATTTCACTTGGGTCTTTTTAGAGCCCAGCTCTCCATGCCCTTCCGCCCAAGTATAGATGTGGAAGAAAAAATGGAGCATTCTAGGGCTTATTTGTTTAGGACTGAGCAGCAAAATGTATTAGTGTTTCAGTATGTGCATCTATTAAATAAATTAGAACCCAATCAAAGAACATTGGAGCTAAAAGGGAGCAAGAAAGATTCTAGGATGAATCTATCTTAGAGATGAGAAAAATCAAAGCTCAAAGAGGTAGACAGACTTAACTCAGTTCAAAGACTTAGTCTGTTGCAGAAGTGCCCTTTCTGTGTCATATTTATGTTTGGAATGTATGCACTACATGAACATAGATGAAACTATCCTTTTTATCTCAATCCTCTTCTGTCATCTCTCTTTGGGCCTGAATAGAGACTGGGGACGGTAAGCCATAATGCAGAACTGGTAGATTCCATGGAATCTGCGAAAGCCCTAATATAAAATTCAATCACATGAGTTCTTCTGTGACTTGTTCCAGTAGTTCTAAACTAGAGAAGTGTGGGGTTTTTTTGATGTTGGACATTATTTTTATTGTGTAAATAGCAATTTAAACTATATTTAAAGAAACGGAACAAAAAACATTAGGCTGTCAAGTATGGGCAAGGGGTGGGGAGTGTCATTCGTGTAATTTCATGTGGAGCCAATAAAGATTTTATTCTAGCCAATTTTAGTCAGACTTTATCTTTGGACAGATGAGTCTTTTTTTCTTTTAGCATATGAGTGCCTACTGCATCCTTGATGCTGACAATACAGAGATGCAAAGATCTAGTCACTCTAAGCTGAAACAGTGCATTATCCAAACATGGGGGCATCCTGTTGATCTTACAGTATTTTGCTAATATCCTCTAGAAGTAGAAGATTAAATTATGAAGCTGTCAATCTCTTACCTATAATAGTTTTAGAGTTGGTTACTATCCCGGTCTAGGCCCCTTTTGCTGTTCGTCTTTGATCTATAAGCAGTCTTTTTGAGACCAGCACTCACATCCAAAAGGGCAGTTGTGATCACAAAGAAAACAGTATTTTAAGGAATTATGTTCTGATTGGAATCAGGTTCTTGACTGCCATAGACTCTTGTGCCTGATGATATTTATACACGCGCATACTGTAAAGCACTTGATGTGCTTACCTGATGCCCTTGGTACTGTAACCACCTATATCATGAGAAAGTATTGCTGTGTCTAAAGGAGTTCTCCAGATACTAGGTCCCATTTCCAAACATTTTCCATACTCTTCATTTTCTTTTTCTTCTTGCAAGGAGAAGAGAGTAGGGGAGAGGGCTGAATTATGTTTTCAAATACAAGTCAATCATTAACAGAGTCATTGACAAAAGAACTTCACTGAAATTTATTAACCAATCACAGGAAAACGGGATGATCCCTCTTCCTAGTTTACAGATTTCTGAATTGAATCCCAATTGAATTCTGCATCTGCAATGCTGATTTGAATAGGAGTTTCTTATTCCTGGATATATATGCATTTTTACCCCCAGGCCATGTTACTTCTTACACGATTATTTTCCTTACAGACCTTATTTTGCTTCCTTTCTAATTTGTTTTTTTTTTTTTTATTTATTTATTTTTTTTTTTATTTTAATAAACATATAATGTATTTTTATCCCCAGGGGTACAGGTCTGTGAATCGTCTGGTTTACACACTTCACAGCACTCATCATAGCACATACCCTCCCCAATGTCCATTTCCCCACCACCCTCTCCCATCCCCCTTCCCCCCCGCAACCCTCAGTCTGTTTCTTGAGATTGAGTCTTTTATGGTTTGTCTCCCTCCCAATCCCATCTTTTCATTTTTTCTTTTCCTACCTCCCCCCAAACCCCCCCACCTTGCATCTCCACTTCCTCATATCAAAGAGATCATATGATAGTTATATTTCTCCGATTGACTTATTTCGCTAAGCATGATACCCTCTAGTTCCATCCACGTCGTCGCAAATGGCAAGATTTCATGTCTTTTGATGGCTGCATAGTATTCCATTGTGTATATATACCACATCTTCTTTATCCATTCATCTGTTGATGGACATCTAGGCGCTTTCCACAGTTTGGCTATTGTGGACATTGCTGCTATAAACATTCGGGTGCACGTGCCCCTTCGGAGCACCACGTTTGTATCTTTAGGATATATACCCAGGAGTGCAATTGCTGGGTCGTAGGGTAGCTCTATTTTCAGTTTTTTGAGGAACCTCCACACTGTTTTCCAGAGTGGTTGCACCAGCTTGCATTCCCACCAACAGTGTAGGAGGGTTCCCCTCTCTCCGCATCCTCGCCAGCATCTGTCATTTCTTGACTTGTTAATTTTAGCCATTCTGACTGGTGTGAGGTGGTATCTCATTGTGGTTTTGATTTGTATTTCCCTGATGCCGAGTGATGTGGAGCATTTTTTCATGTGTCTGTTGGCCATCTGGATGTCTTCCTTGCAGAAATGTCTGTTCATGTCCTCTGCCCATTTCTTGACTGGATTATTTGTTCTTTGGGTATTGAGTTTGATAAGCTCTTTATAGATTCTGGATACGAGCCCTTTATCTGATATGTCGTTTGCAAATATCTTCTCCCATTCTGTCAGTTGTCTTTTGGTTTTGTTAACTGTTTCCTTTGCTGTGCAAAAGCTTTTGATCTTGATGAAATCCCAATAGTTCATTTTTGCCCTTGCTTCTGTCGCCTTTGGCGATGTTCCTAGGAAGAAGTTGCTGCGGTGGAGGTCAAAGAGGTTGCTGCCTGCATTCTCCTCAAGGATTTTGATAGATTCCTTTCGCACATTGAGGTCCTTCATCCACTTTGAGTCTATTTTCGTGTGTGGTGTAAGGAAATAGTCCAATTTCATTTTTCTGCATGTGGCTGTCCAATTTTCCCAGCACCATTTGTTGAAGAGGCTGTCTTTTTTCCATTGGATATTCTTTCCTGCTTTGTCGAAGATTAGTTGACCATAGAGTTGAGGGTCTATTTCTGGGCTCTCTATTCTGTTCCATTGGTCTATATGTCTGTTTTTGTGCCAGTACCATACTGTCTTGATGATGACAGCTTTGTAATAGAGCTTGAAGTCTGGAATTGTGATACCACCGACTTTGGCTTTCTTTTTCAATATTCCTTTGGCTATTCGAGGTCTTTTCTGGTTCCATATAAATTTTAGGATTATTTGTTCTATTTCTTTAAAAAAAATAGATGGGATTTTGATAGGGATTGCATTAAATGTGTAGATTGCTTTAGGTAAAATAGACATTTTCACAATATTTGTTCTTCCAATCCATGAGCATGGAATATTTTTCCATTTCTTTGTGTCTTCCTCAATTTCTTTCATGAGTACTTTATAGTTTTCTGAGTATAGATTCTTTGCCTCTTTGGTTAGATTTATTCCTAGGTATCTTATGGTTTTGGGTACGATGGTAAATGGGACTGACTCCTCAATTTCTCTTTCTTCTGTCTTGTTGTTAGTGTAAAGAAATGCGACTGATTTCTGTGCATTGACTTTATATCCTGACACTTTACTGAATTCCTGTATAAGTTCTAGCAGTTTTGGAGTGGAGCCTTTTGGGTTTTCCACATATAGTATCATATCATCTGCAAAGAGTGATAGTTTGACTTCTTCTTTGCCGATTTGGATGCCTTTAATTTCTTTTTGTTGTCTGATTGCTGAGGCTAGGACTTCTAGTACTATATTGAACAGCAGTGGTGATAACGGACATCCCTGCCGTGTTCCTGACCTTAGCGGAAAAGCTTTCAGTTTTTCTCCATTGAGAATGATATTTGCGGTGGGTTTTTCATAGATGGCTTTGATAATGTTGAGGTATGTGCCTTCTATCCCTACACTTTGAAGAGTTTTAATCAGGAAGGGATGCTGCACTTTGTCAAACGCTTTTTCAGCATCTATTGAGAGTATCATATGGTTCTTACTCTTTCTTTTATTAATGTATTGTATCACATTGATGGATTTGCGGATGTTGAACCAGCCTTGCAGCCCTGGAATAAATCCCACTTGGTCGTGGTGAATAATCCTTTTAATGTACTGTTGGATCCTATTGGCCAGTATTTTGGTGAGAATTTTCGCATCTGTGTTCATCAAGGATATTGGTCTGTAATTCTCTTTTTTGGTGGGATCCTTGTCTGGTTTTGGGATCAAGGTGATGCTGGCCTCATAGAATGAGTTTGGAAGTTTTCCTTCCATTTCTATTTTTTGGAACAGTTTCAGGAGAATAGGAATTAATTCTTCTTTAAATGTTTGGTAGAATTCCCCTGGGAAGCCGTCTGGTCCTGGACTTTTGTTTGTTTGGAGATTTTTGATGACTGTTTCAATCTCCTTACTGGTTATGGGTCTGTTCAGGTTATCTATTTCTTCCTGGTTCAGTTGTGGTAGTTTATACATCTCTAGAAATGTATCCATTTCTTCCAGGTTGTCAAATTTGTTGCCATAGAGTTGCTCGTAGTATGTTCTTATAATTGTTTGTATTTCTTTGGTGTTGGTTATGATCTCTCCTCTTTCATTCATGATTTTATTTATTTGCGTCCTTTCTCTTTTCTTTTTGATAAGTCTGGCCAGGGGCTTATCAATCTTATTAATTCTTTCAAAGAACCAGCTCCTAGTTTTGTTGATTTGTTCTATTGTTTTTTTAGTTTCTATTTCATTGATTTCTGCTCTGATCTTTATGATTTCTCTTCTCCTGCTGGGTTTGGGCTTTCTTTGTTGTTCTCTCTCCAGCTCCTTTAGGTGTAGGGTTAGGTTGTGTATTTGAGACCTTTCTTGTTTCTTGAGAAAGGCTTGCACTGCTATATATTTTCCTCTCAGGACTGCCTTTGTTGTGTCCCACAGATTTTGAACTGTTGTGTTTTCATTATCATTTGTTTCCATGAATTTTTTCAATTCTTCTTTAATTTCCTGGTTGACCCATTCATTTTTTAGAAGGATGCTGTTTAGTCTCCATGTATTTGCGTTCTTTCCAAATTTCCTCTTGTGATTGAGTTCGAGCTTCAGAGCATTGTGGTCTGAAAATATGCAGGGAATGATCTCGATCTTTTGGTACTGATTGAGACCTGATTTATGACCCAGGATGTGGTCTATTCTGGAGAATGTTCCATGTGCACTAGAGAAGAATGTATATTCTGTTGCTTTGGGATGGAATGTTCTGAATATATCTGTGATGTCCATTTGGTCCAGTGTGTCATTTAAGGCCTTTATTTCCTTGTTGATCTTTTGCTTAGATGATCTGTCCATTTCAGTGAGGGGAGTGTTAAAGTCCCCTGCTATTATTGTATTACTGTCGATGTATTTCTTTGATTTTGTTATTAATTGGTTTATATAGTTGGCTGCTCCCATGTTAGGGGCATAGATATTTAAGATTGTTAGATCTTCTTGTTGGACAGACCCTTTGAGTATGATATAGTGTCCTTCCTCATCTCTTATTATAGTCTTTGGCTTAAAATCTAATTGATCTGATATAAGGATTGCCACCCCAGCTTTCTTCTGATGTCCATTAGCATGGTACATTGTTTTCCACCCCCTCACTTTAAATCTGGAGGTGTCTTCGGGTCTAAAATGAGTTTCTTGTAGGCAGCATATGGATGGGTTTTGTTTTTTTATCCATTCTGATACCCTGTGTCTTTTGATTGGGGCATTTAGCCCATTAACATTCAGGGTAACTATTGAGAGATATGAATTGAGTGCCATTGTATTGCCTGTAAGATGATTGTTACTGTATATTGTTTCTGTTTCTTTCTGATCTACTACTTTTAGGGTCTCTCTTTGCTTAGAGGACCCCTTTCAATATTTCCTGTAGAGCTGGTTTGGTGTTTGCAAATTCTTTCAGCTTTTGTTTGTCCTGGAAGCTCTTTATCTCTCCTTCTATTTTCAATGATAGCCTAGCCGGATATAGTATTCTTGGCTGCATGTTTTTCTCGTTTAGTGCTCTGAATATATCATGCCAGTTCTTTCTGGCCTGCCAGGTCTCTGTGGATAGGTCCGCTGCCAATCTAATGTTTTTACCCTTGTATGTTACAGACTTCTTTTCCCGGGCTGCTTTCAGGATTTTCTCTTTGTCGCTAAGACTTGTAAATTTTACTATCAGGTGACGAGGTGTGGACCTATTTTTATTGATTTTGAGGGGCGTTCTTAGCATCTCCTGGATTTTGATGTTTGTTCCCTTTGCCATATTAGGGAAATTCTCTCCAATAATTGTCTCCAATATACCTTCTGCTCCCCTCTCTCTTTCTTCTTCTTCTGGAATCCCAATTATTCTAATGTTGTGTCGTCTTATGGTGTCACTTATCTCTCGAATCCTCTCCTCGTGTTCCAGTAGTTGTTTGTCTCTCTTTTGCTCAGCTTCTTTATTCTCTGTCATTTGGTCTTCTATGTCACTAATTCTTTCTTCTGCCTCATTTATCCTGGCAGTGAGAGCTTCCATTTTTGATTGCACCTCATGAATAGCTTTTTCGATTTCAACTTGGTTAGATTTTAGTTCTTTTATTTCTCCAGAAAGGGCTTTTATCTCTCCGGAGAGGGTTTCTCTAATATCTTCTATGCCTTTTTCGAGCCCGGCTAGAACCTTGAGAATTGTCATTCTGAACTCTAGATCTGTCATGCTACCTATGTCTGTATTGATTAGGTCTCCAGCCTTCGGTACGGCCTCTTGTTCTTTTTTTTGAGGTGAGTTTTTCCGCCTTGTCATTTTGTCCAGGTAGGATTTGCTTTCTCCTGCTGTGGAATTCCGCTGTTCTTGGTGACTGAAGTTGGTTTTGGATGGTTTCTTGTTGATCTTCTGGGGGAGGGGCCTGTTGTAGTGATTCTCAAGTGTCTTTGCCGCAGGCGGAATTGCACCGCCCTTGCCAGGGGCCGGGCTAAGTAATCCGCTCGGGTTCGCTTTCGGGAGCTTTTGTTCCCTGAGCGCTTTCCGTAGAGTTCCGGAGGACGGGAATGAAGATGGCGGCCTCCCAATCTCTCGGCCCGGAGGAGCCGAGAGCTTGGGGTTCCGCTCCTCAGTGCGCTCTCAGAGCAAAGCGCCCAATAGCCCCGCCTCCCTGGCTTGCGGTCGCGCCTCGAGGAAAGCAGTCAATTGTTGGAGCTGGAGAAAAGCGCCGGGTCGCTTTTGTCTCCGCGGCCTGCGGCCGCGCTCCGAGCCCACCCAGCCTGCGACCGGCACAAGGTAACCCCGGGCTTAGAGCTCACTCCTCGGCTTTGTCGCTATAGCCGGCTTCCCCGCTCTAATACCTGCGAGCTCTGCGGCACTCAGACACCCCCAGTCCTTCTGTGACCCCGCGGGTCCTGGGGTTATGCTGACCCCGCCTGGGTTTCCCCCCAGTTTAGCCTCTGGAGCGATGTCTCCCAGTGGAGCCGACTTTTAAAAGTCCCGGTTTTTTGCTCCGTCGCTCCGCCGCTTGCCTGGTGCCGGCCCCTCCCCCCGGGGTCTATCTTCCCGTCGCTTTGGATTCACTTCTCCGCAGGTCCTACCTTTCAGAAAGTGATCGATTTCCTGTTTCTGGGATTGTTGCTCTTCTTCTCTTCGATTTCCCGTTGGATTTATAGGTGTTCACAATGGTTAGATAAGCTATCTAGCTGATCTCCTGCTACCCGATGTCGTCTCAGCCTGCTACTTCTCCGCCATCTTGACTCCTCCCGCTTCCTTTCTAATTTGATCCTAATTCACAATGCATGCCTAGATCCAAACAGCAGTCAGTTTCTCAGATGAAATAGATGCCCTGTTGCAATTTGGAAGACACAGGGACATAAAACCGTATCTTCTAGGGAATATCACCACAGATTAAATGTGTAAGAGGCCATTAAAATAGCTGATAATCTCTCCTCAGCTTTGCTGTTTGGTACCAAAAATAGCAAATGAGGTAACAGTGTATCTGACTGTGCCTGGCTCATATTGGCATTAAAAAAAAAAAAACAAACTGTTGCATTTGTCAATGAACCTTTACAATCTCCTTTCCACCTTACTTTGGAGATTGCTGAATATCTAATTTTTCTGCCAGCTTCTTAGCATAACATCTCACAGAACAGTGGGAAGAGGAAAGGAAGAAGTCTAAATGACCAGTTTGAGGCTTAGCTTTGATATAGGAGATAAGGATAAGGGTACATACAGTCACCGACATTTACTATCTTACTTTGCCCCCAAAGCCTGACAAGATATAAAGAAGGCAGAAATGGGTTTGTGCCACAGAATGAAAAAGGACTTGTCGGAATTGAATATTGGCCTTTTGTCTAAGTTACTTTGCATATAGCTGACTTGGATATGAAGAGAAAAGGCAGTTTACCTTAGTCATCATTGCTGTGTCACATGACTTCAGCAAAGTTCAGACCCAAACGACGTCCCAGGTCTAGTCTGTCATTGCGGTGTATACAGAATGGCCATTTTCTCCCTCCACGGGCAGAGGTGTGTCAGTTATCAATTACATAACAAACCGCTGCAAAACATGAGTTAAAACAGTGTTTTAATAATTTTTCAAAGATTCTGTGGGTTTCTGAGCGTTTCTTCTGCTGATACCACCTGGGGTCACATGCAGCTGCATCCATCTGATAGCAGAACAGGGGAGACGGCTGGGTAGGCCAGAATAGCCTCATTGTGGCACTTAGTGCTGGCTATTGGCTAGGGTGCCTTGATTTGTCACTACATGGCCTCTCATTTTCCGTAGGCTAGATTGAGCTCTTCACAGCATGGGGGAAGACCACATCTGGTCGAGATTTGAAGCCAGACCAGAACTTTTTCTGTGCTCCTTATACTCCACCACATTGATCTTGCTTGTGTGTTTAAGAGGAAAATAATGTATGTAGGCTAGTAACTCAGGCACGGAAAATTTATTTGGCAGAAGTCACAAACAGTAGTGACTCTTCGGATGGAGAGAGAAGATAGGGAATAGAAAGGGTTGGTCGTTTTCCCAACCTGTTATAGATATTGGGTATTAATAGAATAATCGAGGTAGAGGTATAGTAAGGCCCAAAGATCAGGAGACGACTGACACTGAAAAGATAGTTTGTTACACACAGTTCCCAAGAGAAGGGGACCCACTATGCCACAGAGACGACAGAGGAAAGCAGTAGCAGTGGTTGTAAGGCAGAGAGAAAAGGAGGAGGTCCAGACAAGAGCCGTTACTGTGGTTGCATAGGAAGGAACAGGCAAAGCCAGGTAAGCAGGGCTAGGATAATTTTAGTGGTCTGTGTGGCATACCTAGTCGTCTGGTATCTGGCGTTGGGGTGATTAGGGCGTGTGAATAATGACCCTGAGCATGAGAGCTCCATAAAGGAGTATAGGCTCCGGATTGGTTGGTTCGTATTGGAAAAGTACACTCGTGAGAGAGTTGTTCACTATCTGTAAAAATCAGTTAACCCTGGAGGGGCAGTCCCTCCAGGGTCAGCAAGGCCCCAGATGTCAAAACATTAAAATACAGAACATAAAAAAAACCTAGTGAATACACTTCCACTACTACTGTCATGGGTTCTCTGTCCCTCTAATTTCTACCTTTCCTCCCAAACCTACAGGAATGACTGAGATACCCAAAGGTAATCTGAACTCTCTAGAAAATAGCCAAGAACAAGAATGGAAGCAATGACAACAAAAATTTTTTTTTAAACCTGAGCAATCAAATATCACCAAACCCAGGGACAAAAAGGGACAAAAAGTCCTCAGTTTTATTTGATATAATTTTCCATAATATTTTATTTTTATATTTTATCCACAATAAACCACAGTTAAAACTATGGGTTGTTCCACTGCCAGCTAGGGTCTGGTGGTACATATCCTCCAGGGCCCCTGAACAGTTAATGGTCTTTCCCCTTACAACTTTCATCCATCCTCAACTACAGTGTGATTGCATTTCAAACTTTGTACCTGAGACCAGTGGTTAATTAGGAACCATTTTATAGAAAAGAGGTTTAAGTTAGCTTTTCTGGACAGCAACCACCATCTAAAGCAAAGGACCACGTCAAATGACCCTGGGTACCAATGCTCATTGGGCCCATTCAGTTTGGTGGCATGTCACTTTCAGCATTTTATTCTGTCTGTTACTATTTCCCACCTATCACATCGTTCCTTGAATCTTAGTCCAAACCATCATCCAGTTTCACGGGGATTACTGTATTAGCTTTATAGCTGACCTCTTCACTACCATTGTGCCCCCCTCCAATTTGCTTGCCTTAGACTAGAGATCCTGGTAAAACTGATTCAGTCCTGTCTTTCATTTGCTTTAAAAGCCCTTAGAAGTTTCCCATTGCCCTTAAGATTCAGTCCAAAATACTGAATCTTTTGTATTCAGTATGATCTGAATACTGTACGATCTAGTTGCTGCCTGCTTCTCCAAACTCATTTCACCCAATACTTGACTTTTTCTTTCTGATCCCTCCACTCCCCCAGCCTTTTGGTTACTCAAAAATGCCAGACTCATCCGCTCAGGGTCTTCATACAAACTTTAAAATTTGTGTGTTTTCTCCTTCACTGATTTTCTAGTGAAATTCTTAACTTCACGTCATTTCCTCAGAAGCCTTCTGTTTTCTTTTCTTCTCCTTTTTAAAAAAAGATTTGTTTTAGAGACAGGAAGAGTGAGCACATGTGAGTTGGGGGGGTGGGTAGAAGGGGAGGAAGAGAGAATCCTCAAGCAGACTCCCCACTGAGTGTGGAGCCCAAAACAGGGCTCAATCTCATGACCCTTAGATCAGGACCTGAGTCAAAATCAAGAGTTGGGAGATGCTTAACTGACTGAGCCACCCAGATGCCCTGAAGCTGTCTGTTTCCAAGTTTGTCTAGCCCCGAGGGCACCCTGAGCTTTGTTCCCTAGCTACAGCCTGCACACTCCCTCCCCATCACAGTGCGTTTCAGGCACCTGCTTCCCACAGCCCTATCTACCTCACCACAGAAGCCTCCACAGATTAGCCCTTTACCAACCAGCTTCTCCATCCCCTCAGACCATCCTAATACCAACTTCTTATGCATTTACATTTTGTTTTCAAATTTCCTTATTTTTCTCATCAGCGCTCTAGTCTCCAAACGTTCTTCTTGGACTTCTGTTTTTCCCTGGGTACCCATTCTGGGGTTACACAGAAAATGAATAATTTTTTAACGGACACCAATATATACAAACAGTAAAAGCTTTGCACCCTGTCCTCATAAAGGGCAGGCTTTAAGAACTCTAATGCTTCCAGAAACCTTCAAACAACTGGCAAAGGAAGTTGATAAATAAGCCCTATGGTCATACAGTCAGAAGGAAAAGGCTCTTGGATTCATGAAATGGCAAATTCCTTTAATTCTAGTCCCCAAGAAGAACTTAATAGAGGAGGAATAAAATTTTGCACGGGGCTGGGGGGTTACAGGTAACAAGTGCCTTTCCCCCCTTCTTTTTAAGTAGGTTAACACAGAGCTTGTTTAAGCAAACAAACATACAACAAAAAGCAAAAGTCAAATAATTCAAAATAAAGTACAAAAAATCACATTAAAGAAGACCTATAGCAACACTTTATATGCCCATCCTTCCGATCCTAAATTCTCTTGAGTTCTGTAACTGCTCCAGACTCTTTCCCATGAATCGACATAATTTTTTCCCAGCACTTTGCACTGTGCGGCTTGACTTAACTTCTCAGGCTAAGTGCTCCCACCTTATTGCTTCAGTCCCAAGGTTTGCAGGGTGTCTCTTTCTTGGAGAGATTGGGGTGACAGAAGATTTGAGAAATAGGGGTAAGAAATTTTCAATCTCACTTTAATAAAGCCTGTCCTGATCAGTTCAAAATCACCCTTGGCTCAGCTCAGGTGATGCTTCTTTGGGGAAGGAGTGGTTGGGAGATTTGACTCATTTCCTCAGTCTCAGAACCAAAAATTAAACCCCAAGGTTTAAATTCAAACTCTGAAGTATCCTTCCCTCTTTCTTGTTTTTCATCTTGCTTATATGCTATTTGGAGCAACAGTGACTTCATACACTAAAACTGAAAATACAGTGTGATAGTGTTCTGTGATATATATTAGTCAAGGCTATTGGAGCTCTGAGAAGGGAGTAATTTATATTGCCCATGGAATAAGGGCGGCTTCAAGAACCTGGGGTCCTTGAAGCTGCATTTCGGATATGAGGAAGTTTATGCAATCCTCGGAATAATATCTCCTCCAAAATTGAGTATGGAGTGAATGGAGAAGAGTAGCAGAAAAGGCAGGCCATTATAAAGGACCTTAAATTCCTTGCTAAGAAAATTGGAGTGATTAGTATAGGTAAACAAACAGATAAAACCAACCAGGAGAATCTCATCATTTATACTTTTTAGATAACTTTTCAGCAGTGTGGAAGATAGACTTGAGAATCACAATAAGGTTATGTTTGTTTTTTGGGTTTTTTCATACTTGTCCCTGTGGGCCTATAGATATGGGTATGATAAGAGCAGGTGAAAGGTAGAGGGGGAGTTTCTCAATGTGAGACTTCCTATTGTGGAATGACTTCAATTTGTGGAAGGATGACAAGGGATTAAACCAGGAATATTTCCATGGCAATAGAGGCAGGGACAAATGAGAAGATCTCAAGGATAACATGGGAAATGTTACTCCATGTCACCTGTATTTTATACTATTATGTCTGCTCAAACAGTACGTGGTAGGTGAGGCTTTCTCACTCACCCTGGCAAATGGCACGTGGGGGCTGGTTCCTGAGCAACTGTTGCACTTAAGGCACGGGCTCATTTGCTCATTAAACTACCATTTTTTTTTAAGGCAGGGATTATATATTTTCATCTCTGTTTTCCTCAAACCTTCTAATGACCTGCAAAAATGTGTGCTGGAGGGTTGCAGAATGAGGGGAAAATAGACATTCATAAATGGCTGAACATTACAGGCTATCTAGTAGTTAAAGCACTAGCATTAAAGGTTCAGTGATATCAAGGGACTACACCGATTGTCATTCAACCTACCCTTTCGTGGTGACTTATTTCTAAATCTTAATTATTAAGCTGGAGAACTCCCCATCCCACAAATAGCCAGAGTACCAGAAGTCGCAATACTAGCTGCAAAGTAACTTTTTTTTTCTTAGCTGATTTTATAGAGCGGCTATGTGCTAGGGAACGTCAGAAGACGTTGGCCAAGACCCAGAACGTGGGAGGTATCTGTTTCCACAGCATTTGATGAGGACTACAAATAACGGCTTCAATCCGTTAAGTCCCGACTGCAAACCAATGTGCCGGAACCAACTGGCCGACACTCGAATTTCCACCCGGACGCGCGAGTGTGTTACGCGCATCTATTGCTTTTGTCTGGCGGAGGCCGATCGGAGGAGGACCGAGCACCGAGAGGCCAAAGAAGGGAGGCGAGTCAAGGACTTCCTCCTGAGGAGGGAGCTTGGATTCGGGAGGCCGCGCTGGGCCTGTCGGCCTAGGCGTCCACGCGCGTGGGAGAGTTCAGTCATGTCTGTACATTCGGTGATGCGCACCCTGCGCAAGAACAAGACGCTTCGCTACGGAGTCCCCATGCTGGTGAGCGCAGGCAGGAAGGAGAACGTGTGGGACGGGATTCCGGAAGGGGTGGGGCGTCCGGCTCGGCGGGTCCCGGCGACCTAGATCCGGGAGACTCGGGGCGGGGAGCCGCAGCCTGGGCGGGGAAGGGGCGGGCAAGGGGCGGGGAAGGGGTTGGCGGCAGGGGGCAGTTCTAGGCCTCTCGCTTCGCTGGTACCACGATCTGGAGTCCCCCTTTTACCCTCCCTAGTAGTCACCAGGGTGTGCTTCAGGGAGCGAGGTCAGAACAGGATTTTGCCCCAGGTCTGGGTGATTACTGAACTGACCTTGTTAACCCCCTGCTACACCTGGACGGTGGTGTGGCTCGTTGGAACTAGATGTGTTTACTTAATTTGTACAGTTTCGGGCATCTCCACGTTTCAGCTTCCTGGTTTGTGAACTGGTTTAATTCTTCCCGGGCTGTTGGTAGGAGTTCGGTAAAACCTTGTGAAAATTGAGTGTTTAGCACGGTGCCTGCCACATTGTAGCAACTTTCAAAAGGTCGCTGACTTGCAGTTGATCATTTTGAAGCACGTTGAGTGTACTTTTGGTGTGTATGTGTTTGCGTCCTGTCCTACACTGAGTTCCCCGAGGATATCATTCGTCTAGAAGGTACAGGTTGAGGTTGACATAACCCCAGCCAGAGCTGGAATCCAGCCAGATAACTCCCCCCCCCCCCACACACACACTTTTTTGTTGTTGTTTCACCTTGTCAAGTTATTTTGCTTCAGCAAGTCTTGATGTGATAGTAAATGAGACAATTTCAATAAAACGTGTGGACAAAAGCCATTTTCTTTTAAATCCTTAACAGTTTAATCCTTTGTATGGATCTTGGTAAGATGAAGTTACCAACTTTCACATTTAAGCAGAACTAAAGGAGAGAAGTGAACTTAAAAAAGTTTAAAGAAAACTGTCTTAAAAGATAATGCAGTGATTATATTTGTGTAAATGATAGGGCATATGTAAAAACTATCCTCCCTCAAGGTTCCTCTGCCCCCAAATGGAGATCCATTCAGAAGCATTGTGGTCGTGGTCACTAACTTGAGGTCACCTGCATGTCCCAGGGAAAGCCAACTTGATTTTGTTTCTTATTTTTCAAAGTCACAAGCCACGATATTAAAACCACTAGTGTTGAAGTACCTTCTAGGAGTTTAGGGTTTTCCTCTTGTATTTTATTTCAGGGAATGGAAAGTACCACAGTAGCCTTTTCCCCAAATGGTGTCACCCTGTACTGGTCTCTACATCTATACCAGACCTAGAGAACCATGTTTCAAAATATGAGTCGTAAACATATTAATAAATTGAAGAGGAAATTGTTGAATTCAGTACTCTGAAGCCAAACAGTACTGGAAAGAACTCAAAAGATACATCCTCTTCATCATGTAACAGTTGCATATGCCATAATTACTATACTACGTTTATCTTCAAGCTGAAATTATTTCTTCTCTTGGATAAATATTAATGCTTCATAGGACATACAGAAGAGGTACACCTCTTGAACCTCTTGTTCAAGAGGTATACCCTCTCGAACACCAGGTATATATGCAAATACAACTCTCCTTCCCTTCGTGTCCAAACTACTTGAAAGAGAATATACTTGTTTCAGCTTCCACACTACCCATTTAGTCAGGATTTACCTTTCTTTTCTTTTTTTTTTTTAAAGATTTTATTTATTTATTTGACAGACAGAGATCACAAGTAAGCAGAGAGGCAGGCAGAGAGAGAGAGGAGGAAGCAGGTTCCCTGCTGAGCAGAGAGCCCGATGAGGGGCTCGATCCCAGGACCCTGGGATCATGACCTGAGCCAAAGGCAGAGGCTTTAACCCCACTGAGCCACCCAGGCGCCCCTGTCTATATATTTAATAGTGTAATATGACATGTGGTCTTTTGTGACTGACTTCTTTCAGTTAGTATAGTGTTTTCAAGATTCATTCATGTTATAACATGTATCAAAACTTCATTCCTTTTTATGGCTAAATAATGTTCCATCATTTGGCTAGAAAATTTTTTAATTCTAATCCTGTCCTATTTATTTATCATTTTATTTATCCATTGGTGAACATTTAGATCGTTTCCAGTTTTTAGCCATTGTGAATCATGCTGCTATGAACATTCATGTACAAGTTTCTGTATGGATGTATGTTTTCTTTTCTCTTAGGTATATACCCAGTGATAGAATGGCTGGGTTATATGGTACTCCATTTTGAGGAACTGTCAAGCTATTGCCCAGAGTGGCTACATCATTTAACATTCCCACCAGCAATGAATCCTCCATGTCCTTGCCAACACTTGCTAATGTCCATCTTTTTTGTTACACTCTTTTCAGTGTATGTGAAGGTATCTTACTGTGGTATGGATTTGCATTTCCCTCATGACTAATGGTATGGAACATCCTTTCATATGGTTATTGGCCACCTGTATCTCTTTGAAGAAATGTTTATTCAAATCATTTGCCCATTCTAAATTGGTTATTTTTCTTTTTATTGGGTAGAGGTTTCCTTAAACACCTGGAACTAGTAAGTCTTTGTTGATGGCCTCTGTGTGCTTGTTTTGGTGTGTCTTCAATACTTAGCCAGGCAGGTTACAACTCTGCCTTGAGCTTTTGCTTCCCATTTGCTCAGAGACTCAAGGTTAGCCACAGGCAAGTGTTCAAGGCCTTCTCAGATCTTTCCTGAGCTTACACAACTCTGGGCATGGGCACAATTCTGTTCATGAGCATTTCCTTCTAGATTCTCAGGAATTATGTTAGAACTATTCAGAGTCCTCTGTGGACACCTTATTTCTCATATTTTCCTTTTAAGCTTTTTGTTTAGACTGTTATTTGCCCTGTTGCCTACCATCTCAGGCAGTCACAATATTAAACAATTGCCTCTGAATTTTTTCAACAAACAGTTCTTGGGAGAAGTCTGTTAGTACAAGTTGAGCTCCAAGTCAAGAAAACTGAAGTAAGCCTGTGACTGCGATTTCCACTGAACCACCAGATTTGGTTAAGCAGTGACAATTCTCAGAGAATAAGATTTTAAGGAGCCGCAACCCCATGCTGCCCCTTTAGAGGTTATTGCTTTGTACCATGATGCATTCTATTTGTTCTCATGGTTACCATGGAGCTAGGGCAGAGAGGTGGGAATAAAAATGCCACCAAGCCTTCTGTTCTTACTGAAAGGTTGTCTCCTTCTTAAGATGTTCCCAGCATTACTGCAAGTCTTCGCTTACTTTTCAAATTTGAAAAAGTTTGCCTTGACAACTTTTGCCAGTTTTCTCATTGCTTTGATGGAGAAGGTTTTTGGAGATTCTTAGTCTGCCATTTCACTTATGTTATCTTTTGGTTCTTTTTTTCCTATGTCTTTGCTGAGATTTTCTAATTTTTCCTTTAAGAACACCTGTTACTGCTCTCTGAAGCACTTTTATAATGATTCCTTTAAAATTTTTGTTAGGTCATGGGGTGTCTGGGTGGCTTAGTCAGTTACGTGTCCAACTCTTGGTTTGAGCCCAAGTCTTGATCTCAGGGTCCTGAGATCCACCTGGCATGGGCATGGGGCTCCCTGCTCAGCGGGGAGTCTGCTTCTCCCTCTCCCTCTGCCCCTTCCCCGCAGGTGCAGGCACAGTGGGCGTGCTCTCTCTCTCTCTCTCTCAAATAATAAATAAATCTTTAAAAAAGATAAATAAAATCTTTGTCAGATCATTCCAACATCTGGTTTATCTCCATGTTAATATCTCTCAGTAGTCTTTTCTAATTCAACTTGCTGTTTTCCTGATTCTTGCTATGACAAATGAGTTTTTATTGTGTCGTGGACATTCTGAATATTATGTTAGGAAACTCTGTATCCTATTTAAGTCTTCTACTTTAGCAAGCAGTCACCATGCTTAGACTTAGCTTGTAGGTAATAGCGTACTATTTTGGGCTTTCTTTCCAATAATAATTTAGGTTCCAGAACCCTTGCAGTGCTATTCTGGTATGCTTTGTTCGTTTACCTGGTGCTGCTTTGTTCCCCTGGTGCCTTCTTGATCCCTTCTAAAGGTGGAGTGTTAGTAATCAACATGTGAATATTTTTAAAGTTAACAGGATTGATTGAGATCATAAAAGAAATTAATGTAGATAGAGAAGACCAGTCATTGTGCCCTGGGGTACTCCCAACATTAGGGGATTGAGTGTACAGGAAGAACCAATAAAGACACTAAGAACTATTCTCAGGTAAAAGAAAAATCAAGTGTAAGGGGGAAAGGAGGAAAGTGACCACCAACTGTGTCAAATGTTGCTCATGAATAAGATGAGAACAGAGAGTTAACCATTGGATTTGGAAATGTGGATGTCTTTGGTGGTTGGAATGGGTATAAGAGAGAGTGGGAGGGACAGTGAGCATCAACAACTCCTTTGAGAAATTTTACAGCAGATAAGAACAAGGAGAGAGGACAGTAATGTTAGGAGGTGAGGTCTAGAGAAGTTTGTTAATAAGTGGGAGAAATAATAGCATTTTTTATGATGACTCATGTGGTAGTGAGCAAGATTTTCATGATCTAGGAAATGAGAGAATTGTTGAATCTGGTTCCTTCAATATATAAGATAATACAGGATCTATTGCACAAATGAAGATATTTAGTTAGGAGTGTAGATACTGTGGTAATGAGTGGTAGGTGGTGCAGTTCTGGCCCTAATCAGAATTAGCACAGATTTCACAGAGTAAGGGAATAGTCCTTCGTGAAACTCCCCTTATTTCAGACACCAGCTGAAAGCTCTGGGATTCTTAGACCACCTGTGCTTCTGATACAACTGATTATAAATTCATGGATTCCTGTTAACCCCCACAAGTTCAGTAATTCACTAGAATGACTCACAGAACTCAGGAAGGCACTATACTTACAATTATAGTTTTATTATAAAGGGTATAAATTAGGACTAGCCAAAAGAAGAGACCACAGGGAAAGGTCTGGAAGGTCCCAAAAGCAGAGTTTCCATTTTCCCTCCTGTGAAATCAGGGCATGCCACCCTCCCAGCACATTGATGTGTTCACCAGCCAGGAAGCTCAACCAGGCTTCAGTGTCCAGAGTTTTTTTAATTGGGGTTTTATGATCTAGGTATGGTTAATTGAATCATTAAAAATGTGAGGGAACTCGGTGTCCAGCCCCATCTCCTTGGGAGTCAGGTTGATATCATAGGGTTTAAAGCCCTATTCCTCTAGTCACATGGTTGGTCATTCCAGCATGGCCTGACTGTATACTGTAACCTTCTAGGGGCCTGCCCTGAGTCACCTCATTAGCATAAACTCAGGTGTGGTCCTAGGGGCCCACCACCAGTAACAAAGATACTCCTGTCACTCAGGAAAGTCCCAGGTAGTACTTTCTGCCCAGGAACCCAAGACAAAGATCAGACAAATTCTTCATTATGTAACATGTGGGTACTATGATTGTAGAAGTTCCAGAAAGAGATAATGGATGCCTGGACTAGAATGTTAGAAGAAGGTATAGTCAGAAATTGTCAGATGCAGGAAATATTTTAAAAGTAGAGGTGATGGGGCGCCTGGGTGGCTCAGATGGTTAGGCATCTGCCTTTGGCTTGGGTCATGATCCCAGGGTCCTGGGATTGAGCCCCACATTGGGCTCCCTGCTTGGCAGGGAGTCTCCTTCTTTCTCTGTCTCCCCCTGTACCCCCTGCTTGTGCTCTCTCACTCTCTCTGTCAAATGAATAAATAAAATCTTAAAAAAAAAAAGTAGAGGTGACAGAACTCAGAGATGGATTAGATGTGAGATACAAATGAGAGGAGCTTATGATGATTACATAGACGTTTGCTTGAGCTGTTGGATGAAAGCTGTTGACATTTACTGGAAAGAGTGTTGGGGTAAGAGTCAAGACAGTTTTTTTAAATGTTAATTTATTGTATCTGCTAGACTTTTTTTTTTTTTTTTTTTTTTTCAGATTTTATTTCTCTGAGAGCATGTGGGGGAGGGGCAGAGAGGAGAGAGGGCAAAGTAGACCTCCTCCCATGGCGGCCCAATGTGGGCAGATTCCAGGACCTGGAGTTCATAACCTGAGCTGAAGTCAGATGCGTAACCAACGGGGCCACCCAGGTGCCCCATGTGTCTGTTAGACTTTCAAGTGGAAATGTCAAATAGGAAGGCGGGTTTTAGTTCTGTGGGATGTTTCCCATTGAAAGCATGCATTTGGAGGTTGTTAGGTTATAGAGCCCATTTAAAGCCATGAAATTGGATGACATCAGCTATGGACTCAGTTTTGGTTGTTTGTGAATAGTTAGAAGAAATGTGAAAATTGGAGCCTTTTGGGATACTCCCAACATTTTGAGGTCGGGAAGATGAGGAAGAATGAAAAAAAGGAGACTGAGACAGAGTTAGGAAAGCCAGGGATGTGTCTCTTCATTGAAACACAAAGACAAGAGTTATTTTACTTACACAGGTAATTCTTACCTATTGACATTGCCAGATATTTTTCCTGCTTTGTTGTCTCTTGATTTTGTGTTGTTTTTATTTCATTTATTTGTCAGGGTACACATTTAAAATTTTTATGTGGTCAGACTTACTGGGTTTTAAAAGTTATAACCTAAAGGTTTTGTTAGTATTTCAACTTTAAAATTGTAAAGTTTTATATTTTACATGTTTTATATCTTTTGTTTCTTTATTTGGTGATATTAGTATATTGACATAAAAACGAAGGTAGTGATCAAACTTTATTTTTATCCAAATTGCTAGACTATTACAGCTTTAGGATTAGGGGTGAAAGCCCATTAGATTATTGGAAGAGATGATAAAACAGCAATGACAGTTGGAGGGATCTTTTAAGGTTTGCCCTATATTGAGAAGTGTGGTATATTTTATGAGATTCTTTTATTGGTAAGAAAATGGAGAAAAATGCTGTCTAGTTAGCTTATTTTGCAAACACAGAAAATTGAAAGAATTCTGGTCTTGAAGAAATGAGGCCAGAATTTAATTCCTGGCTTTACTCAGTATGATCATAGGCAAGTCATTTAGTTGCCTGTCCTTTTATTTCCCCATCTTTTAAATGGATTTTTTCTTAGCTTTAGTTCTTTTATAAGATCAACTAATACAATGCTTGTGATGATGTTATTTAAACCATAAGGTGTAATACAAGTATGAGAGGGCACCTGGGTGGCTCAGTTGGTTAAGTGTCCAACTCTTGGCTTCGGCTCAGGTCATGATCTCAGGGTCATGTGATCAAGCCCCACATTGGGCTCTACATTCAGCGCTCAGCACGGAGTCTGTTTGTCTCTCTCCCTCACCTCAAATAAACAAATAAAATCTTAAAAAAAGGAACAAAAAAAACACCAAGTAATGGGGTACTGACTTTGGTATTTGGTGATAGGATAAAATGTTTCCTAGTGACAGTACATACTACATCTACTCTGAACGGATGAATGGTAGCTCACCAAGAAATAATGTATTGGGTTTCATATAAACTGCCACTGTTGACATTAATCTGTAGATAGACTGAATTCTGCCCTTCTATTTTGTTTAACTGTTTCCGTTCTTTGTTTCAGTTGCTGATTGTTGGAGGTTCTTTTGGTCTTCGTGAGTTTTCACAAATCCGCTATGATGCTGTGAAAATTAAAGTAAGGACTGTAATTGGAGTTTAACATGTGTCTGTGTATATGATTGTTCAGGTTTAGATGTGTTTACTTAGTGTACTAAGCAGTGTGAGTTTTGTCTAATTTTTCAAGGGGTCGTATGATCTTTGGGCTCTTTCTTACTCTTTTAAGACAACATGAGTGATCATATGGAAGTGAATCATGAAGTATAAAGAATTTAGTTATCTTATTCATAGAAAATTTGCAGTACTGCATTCTCCAATGAAATATATTCAGTTGAGTTGTTTTTAGGATTTAAAAGGGGCTGGAGAATGTTGGACAATTTCACTCCCGTTATATTATTCTAATTACAAATTAGCTGTTTTATATTAATACCAACAATTTTATAAATTATATTGATATATAAAGTATACTGATAGACTGAAAGAAAGGAAAATTATTTTTCATTACAAATAATGATACTTATCTTTTTTAGGTATATATTTATATGTTATATATGAAACTATACATATAAATATATGTGAGATTTATTTCACAGGGGAGGAAACTGAGGCTCAGAGAGCTTCAGTAACTTACCTATGGTTACATGACTATTTAGAGGTAGTGCTAGGATTTTCACCCTCTTTGATTTACAGTCACGAACAAATTTAGGCCAGGTGTTACATAAGAACTCTAGTTAAGTAACTCTGATTAATTCATTCAGAAGTATGTAGTTTTTTGGGGCACCTGGGTAGCTCAGTTGGTTGGGCGACTGCCTTCGGCTCAGGTCATGATCCTGGAGTCCCAGGATCGAATCCCACACTGGACTCTCTGCTTGCCAGGGAATCTGCTTCTCCCACTGACCTTTCTCCTCTCATGTTCTCTCTCTCTCTCAAATAAATAAATAAAATCTTAAAAAAAAAAAGAAGTGTGTAGTTTTTGTTTGTGGCCATATCCGATATTTGAGTTTTTTCCCAAGTTTTGTACATGTAAAACATACATACATATGTATAATTTCCTATGTACATATATATAATATTTATATGTACAAATTTTTCTACCAATATTATTGAGATCTGCTAGTGAAATATATATTATATAATGTATATTAATTATATTAATTAATAATTATTAGTAGGAAAGTAAAGTGTATTAAAGACCCATTCAATTTTCTCAGTTAATTTTATAGTTTAAGAGAAATACCAACTTCAACTAGTCTTAAAGACAGTAAGTATTAGGGTAAATATTAAATTTAAAAAGAATGTATAATACATATAATCTTCCATGAAATCATGTTTTTATTTACTTTTTCCTTTAGTATCTTGAATATATATGTTACTTTAAAGTCCTATCTCCAACGTACATCAACTATAGATCTGCTTTAGTGTCTAATTTTTTTCTCTTGTTGGTTTTATGGGTAAATGTTCTGTCTTTGAACACACCTTGTAATTTTAATTTTGTTATTTTTATTTTAGGATTTTATTTATTTATTTGAGAGAGAGAGTGAGAGAGAAAGAGAGAAAGTGAGAGAGAGCATGAGCAGGAGGGGCAGAGGGAGAGTAGAGAAGCAGACTCCCTGCTGAGCAAGGAGCCCAATGCGGGACTCGATCCCAGGACCCCGGGATCATGACCTGAGCCAAAGGCAGGAGCTTAACCGATTGAGTCACTCAGCACCCCGACCTTGTAATTTTTTAATTGAATATTGGATCTTGGATAGCCTGGGGGCCAATCCCCTTCCTGCTCTGGAGGAGCGAGTGTTGAGGTTGATCACTGCTCCAGTGTCTGTTGCCACTTATATGTCCTTTTTTGTGTGTCCTTTATTGAGATTATTAGGTCTCGGTTGCCAATTTTTTTTGTGGATTGTTCGTCTTTTTCTTATTGTTCTGTAAGATTTCTTTATACATGGCAGATTATAAACCTTTTGTCATCTTAATGGTGTCTTTTGATGAACAAGTTTAGTGTGTAGTCTGTTATTCCTTTTTTACTCAGAGTTACTTTTTCTTTTTGTCATTTTAAGAAGTTTTTCTTAAGCCAAAATAAAAATATTTTTCAATATGATTGCTAAAATTTTTGTTTGGCCTTTTATACTCAGATCTGCAACTATAAAACCCAAATGGAATTGATTTTTTGTACACAGTGTGAGGAATTGTGATATTCTGATTTATAAGAGATAGGTATTTGGTCTTTGCCCTATTTTCTGGCATTGAACTAAAACCCCTGGAATTTCCTGTGTTAAGAGCAAGCAAGGTGTCTTTTGTTATGTGAATGATTTATGGAATGCCCCTAGGTAACCTAAAGGTGGGGGCTGGTTGCTAGGAGAGCCAGCCTTGTGAGACAGGGTTGGAACTTTCAGTCCCTCCTCTTGACTTCCAGGGAGGGGAGTAGGGCTAGAGGTTGAATCAGTTGCCAATGGCAAGGACTTAATCAGTCATCCCCATGTAATGAAGCATGAATAAAATTAAAAAAGTAAGATTCAGACAAATTCCTGGCTGGGGAACTTGTAGAAGTGCCGGGAGAGTAGCCCTCTTAGAAAGGACATGCAGGGGCGCCTGGGTGGCTCAGTGGGTTCAGCCTCTGCCTTTGGCTCAGGTCATGATCTCAAGGTCCTGGGATTGAGTCCCACATCGGTCTCTCTGCTTGGCAGGGAGCCTGCTTCTTCCTCTCTCTCTCTCTGCCTGCCTCTCTGCCTACTTGAGATCTCTCTCTGTCAAATGAATAAATGAAATCTTAAAAAAAAAAAAAAAGAAAGAAAGAAAGAAAGAACATGCAATCTCCACACCCTTCCCTTGTACTTTGCCTGTGTGTCTCTTCCATCTGGTCTTTTATAAATAAAATGTTTCAGTTCTGTGAGTTGCTCAGGGAGGGGTTGTTGGAACCTCCAGTCTATAGATAGTCAAGTACAGGTGACATCCTGGATTTGCAGTTGGTGTGTGAAGTGGGGAAGGGGGGCTATCTTGGATGACTGAGCCCCTAACCTGTGGGACCTGACTCTTATCTCCAGGTAGGTAGTGTCAGAATTGAGTTAATTGCTTGGTGGTTTGGAAAAAAACCCCACACACATTGGAGGAACTATAACGGAACTAGCTGTAACTCAACTAATCTGAGTTTGTTTGCTCCTTGGTGAGTTGTAGATAGAGATTACAACAGGTAATCTATAGGAATTACAGCAGGCGGAGTTGTTATACAAAGGAAGCTTGACTTGCAGCAAACAAGAAGGAGATCATGGAAATAACTTCCAAAGCCATGACTACCCAAACAGGGGTGAGAGAGTTCTTTTTATTTAAGATTAGGATGGATATTCAGAAAGGGGAGCTTTGTCATCATACATAAAGGCAGGAATAAGGTTGTGCAGACATAGTATCTTATGAAACCTGTGCTCCTCAAAGGGCAAAGACTTTAATACTGTACTGAAGCAGAGTAACTGTTGGACAAAGGGAAGGGCTATGGACATGATCCAAGAGCCATTATAAACTGGATGGGATCTTCCTTTCTTTCTTTTTTTTAGGATTTTATTTATTTATGACAGAGAGATAGCGAGAGAGGGAGAAACAGGTTTCCCCTGAGCAGGGAGCCCGATATGGGGCTCCATCCCAAGACACTGGGATCATGACCTGAGCCGAAGGCAGACTCTTAAATGACTGAGCCACCCAGGTGCCGAGCTGGATGGGATCTTGGGCTGGTTTTCTCAGGTAAGGTCTGCCAGGACCTTGCTTGTTCATAGACTGGAACCTTATCAGTTGACCCATAGCCAGTGTATTTCTTAGTGGGGTCTGAAAAGAAACAGTAGCTGACTACAGAGAAACAGTTCTGAAAAACAAGCTTTAAATTTTCTGCTAGTTTCAATCCTGCAAAGACAACTCAAGAATGTGCTAGGTCAATCTTTACTTTTGAAATAGCACTGGGAGTTTTACCATTGATTTTTTTTGTTTCTGATATGGTTAGGCTATCTACTGGCTATTAGAGACTTAGTTTTTACATTCCCATTGTTCCCTTAAAATTCTTAACTGCTGGGTTTTTTTTTCCTTTTTCTTTTTCATTTCTTTGTAATTCTAACACCCCCTAGGCAGTTCTGCAAAGAAGTGTGCTTGGGCAAGTAGAGTTGGTAAGGCACACATCCAGGGGGTGGGGGAATAGTGGCAGGGGATAGCTGGGGACCTGAAATGTCTGGGTCTTTCTTTTTCTGGGGATCCCTAACTCTGCTTATAGAATGTTTCCCCTAATATAGACAATAAGTTGTCCAAGCATTATTTACTGACACAACATTTTTCCTTCCTGCTCTTCTGTGTCTGTTTTGTTGTCTGTTCTGTTACATTAATTTATTTACAAATTACATTGTGGTTTTCAAATTAATTGTGCATTCCTGAGAAAGATCTTGGTATACTGTCTTTTTGGTATGTTGCTGTCTTTTGTAGTATGTTCTTCAGGAATTCTGCATTAGTGAAGTTGGCCTGTTCTCTTACTATCTTTCTCAAATTTTGACATCAAACTTGTGCTCACCACATAACTAGAAGGTTTTTTGTTATACTGGCATTATTTCTTCTTTAGTAGAATCCACTGGTAAAGCCACCTGAACCTGGGGTTTTCTTTACGTAAGATTTTAAAGTTCAGATTCAGCTCTTTATACATTATAACACTGTTCAAATAGTTTATTTTTTCTATTACATGTTAGAAAGTTGTAGTTTTCTATGAATTTGTCCATTTTGTCTAATTTTTCAAGTTTGTGGGACTAAAAGTATTCATATTATCCGAGTATCTCTTGGCCATAAAATTTATATTGTTGACCTCCTTTTCATTCTGAATACTCATATTTGTGACTTCTCTTTCTTCTAAGTCGATTTTACTTGAGATTTATCGATAACTTTTGGTTAAGTTTATTCTCTTGTCATGCATTTGTTTGATCTTTAATTCGGTTCTCTATTTACTTTTTCCTTTAAGTTTCTTTTTTCTAACTTTATGAGATAGATTCTTAGCTCCTTGCCTGTCCATCTTTTTTTGGTAATATTTTAAAGAATTTTATTTATTTATTTGACAGAGAGCATAAGCAGAGGGAGCAGCAGACAGAGGGAGAGGGAGGAGCAGGCTCCCCACTGAATAGAAAGCCTGATGTGGGACTTGGTCCCAGGACCCTGGGATCATGACCTGAGTCAAAGGCAGCTGTTTAATTGACTGAGCCACTCAGGCATCCCCTTTTTTGGTAATATATGCTTATAAGCTGGCGAATTTCCTTTTAAACATGGGCCTAGCATGTCATACAAGTTTAATATATAATATGTTCACAATCCTTTAATTAAAAATGTTTTCAGTTATTCAGAAGCTACTTAGAAATGTTTTTCCTTAATTTATAAGTATAGGGGATTTTCTAATTATTTTTTATTGATTTCTAACTTAGATGCATTGTGATCAAAGAATATTTTCAATGAGCTCATTCTTTGATATTTGTTGAGACTTACTTTATGACACAGCATATGATCAGTTTATATATAATGTGTGCTTGAAAGAATGTACATCTGGCAGTGTTGGGTACATATTAAAATTTATACATCCATTTATACATCCATTTGGTCAAGTTTGTAGGGTTTTCTCAAATTTTCTGTAGTGTTGACTTTTTAAATCTGTTTTTTCTATCTGCTACTGAGAAAATTGTGCTTTTATCTCTATTATGACTCCATTTCACCATGATATTAGGCACACATAATTTCAGAATTATTACATCTTCATGGGTGAGTTTTTAGTGTAATGAAGTTTTCCTTAAAAAAAAAAAAAAAATTCAGGATGCCTGGGTAGCTCAGATGGTTAGGCGTCTGCCTTCAGCTCAGGTCATGATCCTGGGGTCCTGGGATCAAGTCCTGCCTGGGGCTTCCTGCTCCTTGGGGAGCCTGCTTCTCCCTCTGCCTCTGCCTCTCTCTCTCTCTCTCTCTCTCTGTCTCTCATGAATAAATAAATAAAATCTTTTAAAAATTCAAATAAATATCAGTAAATTTAAAGATCAGGTTGGTTTTATTCATTGATTCCTGCATCTGGCAAAAGGAAAGAGCTCTGAAGACCTGTATAAAATAGGAGACTTTTAAAGACCGAACTGAGCAGGGACAAGGAAAGAGCACATTATTTCATCTTTCTTTGGGGGACAGATGGGGACAGTTAGGCAGTTTACCTCACTCTGACCAGGAAGTTCCAGACTGACTGGTTAAGATTACATTCCTGGGGGAGAGTGGAACTTAGGTTAGATATTAAGTGTCAGTTTGGTGACATGCTTAGCAGAAGTGACTCCATTTTGGACCTGTTGTCTTTTTCTTAACACTTTGCTTGCTAATAATGCTTCTTTCCTTAAAGGCTGTTTTGTTGGATGTTAATATGACTTCTTTAGCTTCCTTTTTAAGCTTAACCTTTCTATATACTTAGGTTTTAAATATATCTCTTATAAACAGAGTATATGTTTTTAATAGTTTTGTTTTTAATTGGATCATCAAATCCATTTGCATTTAATGTAAATTTTTATATATTTGGGTTTAAATATACTTCTTATGTGCTGTTTGTTACAGTTATTTCTTTCTGACTTTTTTGTGGTCCTCTTTTGGATTAATAATGTTTTATTAATTTGTTATTGTTCTTTTGGTTAGAAAGCTGTATTTTTATTCTTACACTGAAGGTTACTCTAGAGATTATTGCAGGTTTTAGTTTTTGTTTTTTTTACTTTTACTGTTTGGTGTTGAGGGGGAGCAGGATATGCTGTCCCAAAAAGAACCATTTTGACATGTGGATTATTTTGAGCTGAAGACCTAGCAGACTATGGAAAGGATCTTTATCTCTCCTTTAACTGCCTAAAGCAAGTTAGGTGGAGGGCCTGTACCAGGAAGAGACCTATTACCAGGGATAACTTTTTATATCCGAAAGACTTACCTGCATGGCATAGTGGACATTTGTTTACCAAACATTTGCTCTTTTTATCTTCCTCTGAATTGTCTTCCTCCCCTTTTAAACTCTAGCTTCCTACCTCATTTTCCTTAGCTCAGAGTGATATTTAATTGCCTGACTCAATTTCCTGGCTTCCTGTGAGTCTCATGTCTTTGTGGGCCTCCTATACATATATAATTAAATTTGTTTTTCTCCTGTTCATGTGTTTTATGTCAATTAATTATTAGGCCATCCTTACCATCCCATAACTTTTTTTTCCCCTTATATAACTTTTTAAATTCAAAATTGAATCTAACAGACTTAAATAACTTATGGCTCCTCTTTCTTTTCTGCAGATTGATCCTGAATTAGAAAAAAAACTGAAAATGAATAAAGTATCATTGGAATCCGAGTATGAGGTACATATGTTAATATGTTATATGTTAATATAATCTCTCTTTTGTAGCAGTTTTCCTAGCCAGTAACTGATTCTGTCTATCTTAAATTATTACCAGTGTAGAAAAAAATGACCCCAAATAATATGGTATGAGGACAACTAACTATATAGTCATTTGGTAAGAAAATATGATGGATCTATATTTCACGTGTTAAAATGAATAAATTCTAGGTAGAACAAAAATTTAAAAATAAAAAAAAAGTGCTAAAAATACCAGGAGAAAAAAATGAAGATTCTTTTTTGTGGTCTTGAGTCAGAAAAGTTGACTTAAATGTGATACAAAATTCAAAAACTTTAAAAGTAAAGATTGATGAGTTTATATATAAAAATTCAGAAGTTCGGCCTTAAAAAAAAGTATATAACGTCACTAGTTAAATGAGGAATCCTAAAAATACTGTTATGATGAATTAGTTTATTTAAATATGAACAGCTTTCATAGATCAGCATGGAAAAGTTTAACATTTTAGTTGGTCAGTGGGAACATGGGGCAAAGAATGTAAAGACTTCAGCAAAAAGGAAATAAATATTCTTTTGTGTGTGTGTGTGTCTTTTTTTTTAACGATATTTTAAAATTTAAATTCAATTAGCCAACATAGTAGTACATCATTAGTTTTTGATGAAGTGTTTAGTGATTCATTAGTTGCCTATATAACACCCAGTGCTCCTCACATCACGTGCCCTCCTTAATGCCCATTACCTAGTTACCCATCTCCCTACCCACCTCCCTTTCCACAACCCTCAGTTTGTTTCCCTGAGTCAAGAATCTCTTATGGTTTGTCTCCCTCTCTGGTTTCTCCCCATTCAGTTTTTCCCTTCCTTCCCCTATGATCCTCTGTGCTATTTCTTATATTCCGCATATGAGTGAAACCATATGATAATTGTCTTTCTCTGATTGACTTATTTCACTTAGCATAATACCCTCCAGTTCCTTCCATATCAATGTTACTGGTAGGTATTTATCCTTTCTAATGGCTGAGTAATACTCCATTGTATGTATGTATATATATATATACATACATATACACACACACACATACACATATATACATATATACACACACACACATATACACACACACACACATATATACATACATATATATACACACACACACATATATACACACACACATACATATATATATACATACACACACACACACACACACACACACACTCCATCTTCTTTATCTATTCATCTGTTGAAAGACATCTCTGCTCCTTCCACAGTTTGGGTATTGTGGACATTGCTTCTGTGAACATTGCTTCTGTGAACATTGGGGCTCATGTGCCCCTTCTTTTCACTACATCTGTATCTTTGGGGTAAATATCCAGTACTGCAATTGCTGGGTTGTAGGGTAGCTCTCTTTTTAACTTCTCAAGGAACCTCCATACTGTTTTCCAGAGTGGTGTACCATCTTGCATTCCCACCAAAAATGCAAGAGGTTTTCCCCTTTCTCCACATCCTTGCCAACATTTGTTGTTCCCTGTCTTGTTAATTTTAGTCATTCCAACTGGTATAAGGTAGTATCTCATTGTGGTTTTGATTTGTATCTCCCTGATACAAATGTGATGTGGAGAATAAATATCATTCTTAAACATAGGACAAGGTACCAAGCTTATAGGAATGTTAAAATTATAACAATGTGTCTTCGTCCACCCATCTGATTAGCAAAAATTCGTGTTTAATAGCACATGGTATTATAGCATGTGGTTAGGGAAGATGGTCTCCATTTCTTGTATATTGTTGATTTTTTGCCTGTGGATCATACTTTCCTGTTTCTTTGTATGGTTAGTTATTTTGCTTGAAAGATGAACATTGTGAATAATACATTGAAGAGACTTGTGAAGAGTGTTGATTTTCATTTTAGCAGGCAGTTCAATTATTGGCTGATTATTTTGAGCTTGGTTTGTCTTTTTAAGGGAGGATCTGTGGAAAGGCTTTGGTGTTTCCTATACTGCTGTAACTCTATGGGACTCATTCTCCAAATTGTCTCTCCAGAGGATCTTGTCAGATCTTGGCTTGCAATGAGTCCAAAGTAGGTCCTACTCTTGGCATAATCCTTATTCCTAAAGATTAGCCTTTTTGGTGTCTCAGGTATATGTCAAGGTAGAAGCTAGGTGTTAAAGAGAGGTCTCCACTGTAGCAGGGCTGAAAATCCAGTATTGATTGGCAATGCGTTTCTTCAGCACTTCTTGATTCTGTTTCATACTCAATTCTGTAACAGTTGGTTAAGTGGTAAGCCTTAGGTGGTCTTGCCTAACACATGTACAGCATGGTCTTCAGTGACTGTCCATGTTTTGCTAAATTCCACAGAGACGCTTTCATTTACTGTAGACCTGTGAAGACTGGAACAGTTTTATGTGAAGTCGTTCTGCCAGCCTTGCGTCCCATCTAAGAAATATTCTTAAATTCTCTTAAGCATATTTGTTTTATGTTTCCTGGGTAAAGGCCATCTTTTCTTCAAAGCTTTTTATAACTCTGGGTAATTTCAATACTGTACTTGAAAATAACTTATTCCCTTGCACATTAAATAAGTAGAACTTTGTTCATTTATATATATTTAATATAGACTCCTACTGAAACTGTAAGTGACATTTAGAGCATGTTTCAGTTCACTACTTCCCCATTATTTTGTAAGACCAGTGACAATCTATAAGCACTGTGTCAGTAGTGATGCTCTGGAGGGTTTGTCTGGGAGTAAGTTTTCTTTTAGTTATTTTGGAAACCATAGAATTTGAGAACTGAAGAAACCATCTAGACCATTCGGTTTAGCCTTTTTATTATTACTTATGAGGGAATTAGTGCCCAGATGGCTTATTAAATCACTTGCCCAAGGTTATACAGCTTGTTAGTAAAAGAGAAAGGCTTATTATCCAAGTGTCAGTGTAAATTCATATTGTTTTTCCTATCTCTGGATATAAGCTATTCTGTGTTCTCTGAGCCTTTTTTTTTTTCTCAGTAATTCCAGAACAATAAAAGCAGATGTAGAAAAGTTACTGTCAGAGTGGTGTTGAAGGGTGAAGAACCATTTATATTCTTCCCTTTATTCTACCTTCATTTCTGTGCTGGGAGGCATTTCATACTAACTGTGAAGGTACGATGATCCAAACTAGTTTAAACTAGGTTTTATTGAATGAAAGGGATTTGTTCCTGGCAGCTGTGGGGAATGTCTTCATTTGCAGGCTCAGGCTCATTTCTCAGGTGCAGGACAAATCATTAGTCTCTTTTCTTCCTTCTAGCAGACTTTAGCGTCTCCGTCTTTGTTCTTTTCCTCTCATTTACTACTGTCACCATGCTAACCCATGCTAGTCATTATTAGCTGAGTCAGCCTTCAGAGTTGGACTTTTGTTTTCCCGGCTTCTTGCCTTTCTTTGTGCTCTCAAAAATAAAGTATGCAGACTCTTTCTCTAATTCAGTAATTTTATTCTGATGGGGGGGAGGGAGAAAGATATTCTAATTAACCTCCACAGCAAGCAAGAAAAATTCCAAATCCTAGAAGATGTGTCATTACTTCAGTTATTATGTGTGACATGCACTTGATTTATTTGTTAAAATTATAATTGAGGGCCTATTGGATTTTTTTCCACTCATTTAGTCATGTCCTAATCGAAGTCACAGGACTTTTACCCTAATATATATACTTTAATTTTTGTGGCTCTGTAGAAAATAAAGGACTCCGCTTTTGATGACTGGAAGAATATTCGAGGACCCAGGCCTTGGGAAGATCCTGACCTCCTCCAAGGACGAAATCCAGAAATTCTTAAGACTAAGACAACTTGACTCAGTTGATTCTTTTCTTTTCTTTTTTTTTTTTTTTAACAAAAATGTTATCAACTGGAATTCACACTACATATTCAGGGGGAAGAAAATTTCAGACCTGCAGAAGCTTGGATGTGAGTAATGTGATGACAGATAATCTTGATAAAAAGTCACAGTAACATCAGGCAGTGATTTTTTGTCAATCCTGTGTAGGAAAATAATATCAATCACAGCTGATGAGAGTTTTGGTTTTACTTATAATACCTCACATGATATACTAATCAGTCTCCAAAGTATATAACTGATGATTGTGTTGATACCATTAAAACATGTTGAGAAAATAATATTGTTCTTGGTTAAGGCAAAGATCATGTAGTAGTACATATTACATACAGATACAGCAAATTTGTTCAAGTATTCCAAATTTGTTATCTATGTGACTACAATTTGGAAATGCTGATTTAAAGGTATACTTTATGCCTCAGCATAATTTGCATGCAACTTGACTGTAGTTCTGTTCTTTTTTTTTTTTTAACTTGGGGTTTGCTATGATCTAAATGCTAGGCAAAAAGATAGAATTGAGAGAAGTTAGTTTTTTGAGTTTATTTTCTCCTTTTTACCTGTGTCTTAGCCAGCCTGTTACCCCACACTCTGATTTTTTTCATACTGAGTTCCAGGTGCCTAAAGTCTCAATTGAAATACTCCCCCTTATGTTGCCAAAAAATTATAAATCTACCTGCCTCTTGCCCAATCAAGATCACTGTTTTCAGTGGGTTAGTTTTAGCAATAAGGAAATCAGCTGATTATTTAGTGATAATAAATTATGAGATGTGAGAGAACAGTTGGATTTCATGGGCCAAAAAAAATAATAAACCTCCACTTAACATTGCTCCGTGTACAAAAAGTAACTCAAAATGGATCTAAATGTAAAACTTAAAACTTTTGGGAAAAGAAGGAAGAAAGTCTTTAGGACTTAGTGTATAATTCTTGAAAAATAGTTCTTAACAAAAACATTCATAAAAGAAAAACTTGGTAAATTGAATCTCATCAAAATTAAAAACTTGTGTTTTCCAAAGACCCCATTAAAAGTGAGAAGACAATCCAGACTGAGAGAAAATACTTGCAAACCACATTTATGATAAAAGGCTTATATCTAGAATATATGAAAAATTCTGAAAACTCAGTAATAAAAAAGCAAACAGTGCAATAAGACAATGGTCAAAAGACACAAAGCAGCATTTCATTGAATATATTCACTATATGAATATGGCAAATAAGCACATGAAGAGAATGGTTGACATCACTGGCCATCAGGGAAATACAAATTTGGACTACATTGAGAAATCACTACACACTTATTAAAATAGCTGAAATAAAAAAGTGACAATTCCAAATGCTGGTAAGGATGTGGAGAAACTGGACCCCTCACACATTGCTGGTATAATGTAAAATGGTACAACTCATCTAGGAAATTGTTTGACATTTTCTTTAAAAACGGCATAGGGGACTTCAGTTTCTGGTCAAACATTTAGGAACCTTGGAAGTCACACCTCCCATACTAACACAAAGAAAAAGCTGAAAACCTGAAAATCAACAGCTATTCTTTGATCCATGAGAGAATTGAGGACACAGGACAAAACCACTATCTGAAAACTTGAGTCAGACAAATAGAGAGGATCACAGGTTACCTGGAGGAGAACCCACCTGGAAGCCACTGCTGGAGCCAGGATCAGGTAGGAATGCTTGAAGAGTAATTGACTAATTACTGGAGACAGGGCATGGACAAGCTTGAGTTAAAAACTCCTGGAGACCAGGCCAGGGGCATATTTTTGTGAGTTTTAGTTCCTGGAGCCCCACTAGATTCTCACTCTGAATATTAGAGAAAAATCTTGTGGTTTCAGCAGGGGGGAGGAGAAATGAACCATTCTGAAATATGTCCTCTGAATTTTGTTCTTAACAAAAAGCCTAGCCTCAAAGGAAACTTTCGCTAGAGACTAATCACACTGGATTTTGCCAGAGCTTAACCAACTCTAGGGTAAAAGAACTACCCAACTTCAGTCCCTTCTAGACTCCTATTTCACCTAAATGGAGTGGGGGTGTGGGGAGGAAACCTGGAGAGGTAGTAGTGAAAGTCATGTGGGACCATGATCACTAAAAGACTAAGACCTAATCATAAAACCATAGAATGCTCCCTTCCCCCTTCACATCACTACCAATTCACTAAAGGCTATTCAGTAGAGTTTCTTTTACCCAATCCAGCCGAGTATTATGTCCAACTTTGAAAAGAGAAATTACAAGGGATATTAAAATACAAAAGGCACAGCTTGAAAAGACCAAGCATCAAAATCAGATTCATACACGGCAAGGAAGTTGGACTTACCAGACTGAGAATTTAAAATAACTATAATTAATATGTTTAGAGCTCTGGTGGAAAAAGTATACAACATGAAAGAACAAATGGGTAATATAAGCAGAGAGATGGGAATTTTAAGAATCGAAGAGAAATTCTAGAAGTCAGAAATAGTGTAATAGAAATGCCTTTCATGGGTTCATCAATAGAATGGACATGACTGAAGAAAGTGTGAGAGGAAAATAATGCCAGATGGTAATTTAAAGACAAGGAGCACCAATAAAGGTATTTAAGTAATTATTTTTTTAAAATTACAATTACATTTTTTCCTTTCTGAATTCATTTAAGAACAAATAAAACACTTTCTATAAAATATATTTTATTTATTTTGAGGTCTACATATAGAAATGTAATATATTAGACAATAATAGAGCAAAAGAAGGGGGTGGGAATGAAGCTTTATTGGAGCAAGGAAATAACACCAGATGATAATTGAATCCACAGGAAGCAAAGAAGAGAACCAAACTTGATAAATAAGAAGGTTAATATTTAAAAGCTTATAAATAATTAAACAACTTCTTTAGAGGTGCTTGGGTGGCTCATTTGGTTAAGGTCTGATTCTTGATTTCGGTTCAGGTCGTGATCTCACGATTGTGAGATCGAGCCCTGAATTGGGCTTTGTGCTCAACCAGGAGTTTGCTGGAGATTCTCTCTTTCCCTCGGCCACTCCCCGCCCAACTCATGCACATATGCGTGCACATGTTCTCTCTCTCTCTGTCTCCCTCTCTAATAAATAAATCTTAAAAAAAAAAAAAAACCTTCTTTAAAACACATAGAAAAACATAAGTCAATAATTATAAAATGTTTGTTGGGCTTGTGACATGCATAGATGTAATATGTATAACAATAATAGCACAAAAAAGTAGAGAAAGATCAAGCCAAATAGGAAGAAGGTTTGTCTATCTTATTGATACTGAGTTAGTATAAATCTGAAGTAGATTTTGGTAAATAATATACATTGTAAGCCTTAGAGTAAGCTTTAAGAAAATTACTCAAAAAATGTAGTTAAGGGGCGCTTGGGTGGCTCAGTGGGTTAAAGCCTCTGCCTTCTGCTCAGGTCATGATCCCAGGGTCCTGGAATCGAGCCCCGCATCGGGCTCTCTGCTCAGCAGGGAGCCTGCTTCCCTTCCTCTCTCTCTCTGCGTGCCTCTCTGCCTACTTGTGATCTCTGCCTATCAAATAAATAAATAAATAAAATATTTTACAAAAATGTAGTTAAAAATCATGGGATGCCTGGGTAGCTCTGTCATTGGGCATTTGCCTTCAGCTTGGGTCGTGGTCCTGTGGTCCTGGGATCAGCCCCAAGTCGGGCTCCCTGCTCAGCAGGGAGCCTGTTTCTCCCTCTGCCTGCTGCTCTCCCTGCTTGTGCTCTCTCTCTTTGCCAAATAAATAATAATAATAATAAAGTAGTTAAAAATCATAAAAGGAATTAAATGTTACACTATAAATATCCTTTTAATACAAAAGAAGGCAGTTAAGGACTAGAGAAAAATACAAAAGACATAGAAAATAGTAAAAGTAGCAGATGGCAGTCCTACTTAGCAGCTTAAATTAAATATAAAAGAATTACATTCACTAATTAAAAGGCAGAGATTGACAGAATGGATAAAAACCACAATCCAACTATATGTTCTCTATAAGAGGCTCACTTTAGGTTCAAAGACACTAAGTTCAAAGTATGAGGATGGAAAAATTGACACGGTGCAAATGGTAACCATATCAGAGAAAGTATACTTGGAGGCAAAAATTATTATAAGAGACAAAGAGGAACATTTTATAATGATAAATGGTCAATAGGCAAGAAAACATAACTTATAAAACATATACAACAAACAACACAGCCCAATAATACAGAAAGCAAAAACGTAGAAAAAGGCAATTTTACAATAAGAGTAGGAGACTTCAATATCCAACTTTTAATTATGAATAGAAAAAGTAGGCATAGGAGACTTCAATACCCAACTTTTAATAGTGACTAGAACAAGTAGGCAAAAGATCATCTACTTAGGTAAACAAAAGACTTGAACAACACTGTAAACCAACTAGAGCTGACCTCTGGATTACTCTACCCAACAACAGCAGAGGACACATTCTTCTCAAGTGTACATGGAACATTCTCCAGGGTAGACTTTATGTAAGGTCATAAAACAAGCCTCAAGAAAACTTAAAAGGATTTCAATCATACTAATATCAAACATGTTCTAGGACTGTAAGAAATCAACTATAGAGTAAGTTTTGGAAATATAAGTATGTGAAAACAAAATGTAATTGAATGTCCAGCTGGTCAGAGGAAAAATCAAAAGCATAATAAATACTTTGAGATGAATCAAAATGAAGATACAACATATCAAAACTATGGGATGCATCAAAACAGTACTTAGTTGGAAATATGTAGCCATAAAACCTATATTAAAAGATCTTGGAGTGCCTGGGTGGCTCAGTTGTTAAGTGTCTGCCTTCAGCTCGGGTCATGATCCCAGGGTCCTGGGATCAAGTCCTGCATCAGGCTCCCTGCTCGGCGGGAAGCCTTCCTCTCCTTCTCCTACCTCCCCCTACCCACCCCACTTGTGTTCCTTCTCCCTGTCAAATAAATAAAGTCTTCAAAAAAAAAAGAAAAGAAAAGAAAAGAAAAGATCTCGTTAGTGACTTAACCTTTCGCCTTAATGCACTTGAAGAAGAAAGCAAACAAAATCTAAAGCAGACAGAGGAAAGTAAATAAAGATTAGAACAGAAATTTCAAATGAAGGAGAATAGAAACACAATAGAGAAATCAGTGAAATCGAAGGCCCCTTTTTTTTAAAGATCAATGAAATTGACAAGCCAATAGCTAGATTGACTAAAAAAAGAAGAGTAATCATTAAAATCAGGAATGAGAGAGGGGACTTTACTAGCAAACTTAGAGCAATTAAACTATAATGGAGTGCTATAGACAATTCTATGCCAATAAATTACATAATTTAGACTGAATAAATTCTAAAAGACAACTTCCTAGAAAGATAAATTACCAAAACTGATTCAAGAAGGAATATTAATCTGAATAGACCTATAACAAGCAATTGAATTGTACCCACTCACCCACACATACACACACACACACACACAGCACAGACCCAGACAGCTTTGTTGTGCATTCTACCAAATATTCAAAAGAAGAATTAATACCAAATCTTTACACACATTTCCAAAAAGGTAGAAAAGAATGGAACACTTACCAACTCATTCTATGAGGCTAGTATTATCCTGATACAAAAACCAGGCAAAAACATAACAAAAGTTCAGGTCAGTACCTCCTATGAATATAGATGCAAAAATCCTCAACAGAACACTAGCAAACTGAATCCAATAACATATAGAGAGGGTTGTACATCATGATCAATTGAGATTTATCTCAGGTATGGAAGATTGATTTATCATTCAAAAATTATGTAATATGCTACATCAGTGAAATTAAGAACAAAAACTACATAATCATATCAATGCAGAAAAACTTGATAGAATTCACCTCTTCATGATGAAAACACTCAACAAATTAGGTATAGGAAGAAACATGGTTCAGCTTGACAAAAGTCATCTACAAAACAACCAAAAAGCACCTCACAGCTATCAAATTTAAGGGGCAAAGAATGACTGCTTTCTTCCTAAGATAAGAAAGAAGGAAGAATATCTGCTCTCACCACTCTTATTTGACATTAAACTTGGAGGTTTTAGCCAGGACAATTAGGAGGGTACAAAACAAAATAAGCATCCAGATGGGAAACGAAGAAGGAAAAACATCAATCTTTGTAGATGACATGATCTTGTACAGAGTACATTGTAAGGAATCCACTAAAAACATAATAAATGAGTTTGACACTCAAAGGGGAGTGGTGTTCCGATTTGGTAAAACTAAGCCTCTAAGGCAGGCAATGTTTCTTTTTAAGTATCTTGCCTGATCTCTCTTCACTCCACAATGGCAAAGACAGTGCTTTGTGAACTGACCTTATGTCTTGGTCATTCCAAGTCCCTGGTAAGGAATGAATATATCAGTTTAAGACACTGATGTCTTATGCCTTTGGGAATCCATTTAAGCATTGCGATTTAGAATTCAATTGATGGTTATGTTCTGTCATTGTCCTTGAGTTCCCTATCATAGGGAAACTCAGCTTTCTGACATAAAGTATTAGTAACCTATGTAAAATTTACTGAAGATTTCATAGAGAAGAGAGAAATACCCTTATTAAATTTCTCTTTCACACAAAGTCCATCATGGGCTTCCCATCCTTTACTCGGCCATTTCCTTATGTAGGGCCCAGCCTTGATGGATTCTGTTTTTCTGTTTCTGGATCTTCTCTTGCTCTTACCCAGTACCTTCCCAATTCCTTTCCTTCTCTCTGTCCCCCAAACTCATTACTTTCATATGCACAGCAAGTTAGCTTTTCCCCAGCTCCTGCAAACCTGCACACCCATCTCCCAATCCTCTGCAAATGAGCTCTTTTCTGTCACAGGGAACTAATGAAGAAACATAGTGAGGAACATTACATTCTACAAATTAAATATACACTTATTATCTTGGGAAAATTATTTATTCGGTGGCTCAGTTTCCTCATGTGGAAAATGGGAATAACAGTAGCAGTGTAATAGAGTTGGTGTGAGTTAATTCAGAACAATGGCATAGAGAAAGTACTCAGTAGATGCTAGCTATTATTATTAAATAATTACTTAGCTAAGAAATATTAGTGACAACAAAATTCTCATCAAAATGTCACATCTAGGAGCACCTGGATGGCTCAGTCAGTTGAGCATCTGACTCTTGGGTTCGGCTTGAGTTGTAATCTCATGGTTGTGGGATCCAGCCCCATGGGCTCTGGGCTTGGCTTGGAGTCTGCTTAGAGTTCTCTCTCCCTCTCCCTCCTGTTCTCTCTCTTTCTCTTTAAGATAAATAAATGTTTTTAAACGTCATATTTGAAATAGTATTTTAATGACATTGCCCAGCCATCTATTAATAGAAATTAATCCTGTGTGGAAAACTGTCTGCATGATCTTATATGTCTCTTCTGCAAACAGCAAAGTTTAGTGGGAAAACACACAAATTGATAAACCTGAATTGGAATCTTGTCAGTTTGTCAGATTACAAGCCATGTAATCCTACACAGATTACATAACCCACTTCAGTCTCAGTTAACTCATTTGTGAATTGGGAGTTTTGTAGTTGTCTGTGTCTGTTAACCTCGGTGACTAGGTATACAAGGCACTCAGTAGAGAAAGAGGCAAAGAAGATAGGTGATAGAAGAGTGGCTGTTACTATCATTGACTAGTAGATGAAAAATAATTTGCTTACAGATGATAGACGTCCCATCCAAAGTCATTGCTTCATATAATTCATTAAACATTTTTTTTCCTGGTTTTCTGTCTTTGGACCCTTAAACAGTGTTTAACCTGCTGGATGTCTCGAAAAATGTTGGGGAAACACAGAAAGAGATTCCTGCAGTGGAATTTTTTTTATCTCCTTTAGTCTGTGAGAGTGGAGACTAGACTTTGAGGACAAAAGGACTGAGAGGCATAACTGGTCTGTGATGCTCCCAACAGAAAGCCTTAGAGTCACTGCCTCACACCACCAGAGGGCGTTCAAAGACCACACAAGACTGAATTTGGGGCCCTCCACCTCAGTAAGTCCAGCTCTGGTGTAGGGATGCACTCTCTACGGGAGGTCCCGTACTCACGATCCTGACTTGTTCTCTCTCTGCATTCTCCCTGTAGGTACTGTGGGGCCAGGAGATTCCAGGCTTCCTAAGTCGCCTCAGCTACCTCAGCTACTGCATCCCCTTTGTGCAGAGCTGCCTCCCCAGGTCTGACTGATGCCTTTAGCCCAGCAGAACCACGTAAGCCCTGTACTCCACAGCAAGGACACATAACAAACCACAGATGAGAAAATCTTCCACATCTGGTGCTCTGAGGGGCTGCCACCCAGCTGGACTCTATACTCTTCAGCTATTTCCTTGCCTTCATGCTTCGTCCTCAGCTTTTTCCTATTTGTTCTCACCTCCTTCTTCCTTGCCATCGTGGATTAACCACAAGAAACCAGGGCTCCTGAGCATCAGCTGCCTCTAGGCAGTAATAACCAGCACTTCCCACCGGTCCATTGAACCTACCATTCCACAAACATACTGACACACATGTGCACACACACAGGTGCACCTGTGATCCGCACATGGTGGGAGCCTGACTGGGAAGGGACCATCTGGGACAGTGGCCCTGGAAGGTGTCTCTGAGGCCTGTCTTCAGCATAAGCTGCCTGGTTGTATCATATCACCATATAGTTTCCTCCTATGCTGTGAAGGGATGATGTCCTTGCAAATCGCATTTTTCTTGACCTGGAAGGTTTCTTTGGGGTGAGTCAAAGTTTTCCTCAGGCATTGGGAGAACAAGAAAAGAATTCCAAATCCTACACTGGATACTATGTGAGAAAAGATCCAACTCCCAGAGGACCCAGCTCTTCACCAACAAAGGCTCAGCAGGAAGATTTTTCAGGGCCTGTGTGGTGATTTTTGTGGGAGGGGGCCTGGATAAGCAAACTAAGTACATTGGAGTATGGCCCTTTTCAAGCACACAGGAAAAACATCTTGAAAAACCCCTTGTAAAGGGGTCTGCTAAGCAGTTCCTTGGACTTTGCAATATTGTGAAGACCCCCTAAGAGCAGCCTTCTGTCCCCTATCCATCCTTCCTTTCCCATCAAGGAAGGCAGGAAGCACCACGGTTGTCATCCATTTGCCCCTCTCCTTTCGGCTTGCTCTGGTAATCGCTTTTACCATGAGCTGTCTCTGAACTTTTAGTATGTAAAGAGGAGAGGCCTATAGATAGCCAAGTGCCAATCCATTCCATGTGCTAAGGCCACAGTTTCTGATGTGGTCCCAGAAAATAGTATCTCTTATTCTTCATTAGAAAAAAATCTAGGCTCTTCATCAGTTTACCCCAGCTATAACCTCAGTAACCTCAGCTTTCCTACAACTGATACCGGGTCTACATTTATTAAAGTGGCAGAATTAGAGAATGTAAAATTGAATAAGACCCTTACTTTACAGAAGTGGAAGATGAGTCCAGAGAAAAAAGATGACTTGCCCAGCTGATTAGTAGAAGATTCTGGGCTGAAATTTAGTTATCCTTCTACTGGACTGCCAGTAGAAGAAATCCTCCTGGTCACTCTCAGTTTAAAGGGTTGGGTAGGAACTGTTATTTTTTTCTAAAGGTGATAAAGCCTGAATGTCTCCATTTGTGAGCGTGGGTGAAGATACAAGCTCCTGAAAGCAGGTACAATGTTTTTGACATTTATAACAGTGCTAGGTGAACACATGCTAAAAAAATGTTAATCTAATGAAAAATGTTAAACAGGCTCCACTTGGTATATTTCAGGCTCCTCTAGTGGGAAGTACAGAGCCTGAAGCTCTAAAACCTTAGCTCAGCTTTGGCCCACTCCGGCTGTCTTTTTTGTTTGTTTGTTTGTTTGTTTGTTTTTGTTTTTCCAAACCAGGGAAGAAACTGCCTTTGAACAGACAAAGTAGGCCACAAAAATCTTAACAACACCAATTTAATCAAGGCACCAACATAGAAGACTTTTATTAAAATAATCTACATCATCATTAATTCAATGTACATTTATTTTATTTTATTTGTAGCAAAATAAAAAAACGCACATGATTTAATGTTAAAGGGAAAAAATTAAATATAAAGTAGAATCTGTATAGTGTATTTGTTTAACATATCCATACATGTGAACCAAGACTGGGAGGAAACATGAAGAATGGAAAAACATGAAAAATAATGAAGATCTGGCTGGCTCTGTTAATGGAGCACGTAACTATTTTATTTTAAAGATTTTATTTATTTATTTGACAGAAATCACAAGTAGGCAGAGAGGCAGGCAGAGAGAGAAGGAAGCAGGCTCCCCACTGAGCAGAGGCTGATGCGGGGCTCCATCCCAGGACCCTGGGATCATGACCTGAGCCGAAGGCAGAAGCTTTAACCCACTGAGCCACCCAGGCGCCCCTCAATGAACATTTATTAAGCACTTGCCATACACTAGGGACTTATATAGATGTTGGAGATTCAAACAATAAGACTATCCTCTTCATGTTGCTTATATCCTTATGTATGTTGACCCTTGAACAACATGGGTTTGAACTGTATGGGCCCACTTATATGCTGATTTTTTATAGTATAGTACTGTAAATATTTTCTTAATATTTTACTGTAAGAATACAGTATATAATACACATACAAAATATATATTAATTGACTTTATGTCATTGGTAAGGCTTCCAGTTAACAGTAGGCTATTAAGGGTTTTTTTAGGGAGGGTCAAAAATACATGCAGATTTTTTACAACATGCGGTCAGCACCCCAGACCCTGTGTTGTTCAAAGGTCAACTGTATAGTGAAGGCACCGACTTTATACATTAATTAATATATTGTGATAAGTGCTTTGCGATATGTATGAGTCATAGTTTCTGAAGTTCTGAAGAGGGATGAGCTTAACACTGCCTGCAGAGTCTGGAGGCTTCATAAACCTGGTTTCCCTGGAGGTGCATTTTGTACTTAGGAAAGTTCACAGAATACTCGGGGAATGGTGTCTCCCTCTAGGTGGAGTATGGAGTGAACACTAGGGTATAGAGGCTGGAAGGCAGCCTCTGACTTCAAAGTTACAGTATAAAAGGCTTGAAATTGCACGCTAAGAAAATCAGGATGAAGGCTATAGGCAAGGGCAGGAGAATCCCCACCCTCATTTATATCTTTTTGGTAACTTCCAGTAATGTCAAAGATGGACTTGGAAATCACAATCAAGTTTCTTTCCTCTCCTCCAACCCATATTTGACCCTATAGTCCACTCTAGTGGGTGTAACTGTCACTGGAGCAGCCTAAAATCACTGGAGACTGCTTAAGGAACACTTTAATAGGTGGGAAAATAGTAAGATTAAACCAGGGACTTCTCAGTGACAAGAGAGGCAAACACAGATGGGAAGATTTCAGGGATAGCATAATGTTACTCCATGTTACCTTCACTCTGTACTATTATGTCATCTCAAATAGTGCTTGATAAGTGAGGCTTTCTCTGACTCACCCTGGCAAATGGTACGTGTGGCAGCTGTCCCCTAAACTACCAAATGCACACGTTCACAAAAAGGTGCTGGGAGGGTTACTGAATGAGTAGAAAATAGATTCATAAGTGACTGGATCACAGGCCATCTGGCAGCATAAGCACTACTATTAAAGGTCCAATGATAACAAGATATTACACTGATTACCATTCGTAGTACCTAACCATTCATAGCCCCTTAAAATATTTTTTTATTACGCTGTAAAGCTCCCCTTTCCACAAGTAGGCACAGAGCGTAGAGTACCGGCTTCAAAATAATTTTTTTCTTAGCTGGTTTTAACAAGTATCTATGTGCAAGTATTTATGTTCTAAGAAGATGTCAGTCCAGAAAACGGGGGTATCGGTTTCCATGTCAGCGGACAGCAAACCCAATTCAAGTCTCTAAAACCCAATTGCTGGCCAACGCACCGGAACCAAAGCGTTGGCGCTTGAATTTCCGGGCGGAGGCGCAGTATGTCGCAATGGGTCGATTGCTTTGGCCTGGCGGAAGTCTATCAGGAGAGGACCGCGGACGCGAGGACAGTGGAAAGGCAAGGAGTGTGTGATGTCCTCGTCGCCCGAGAGCTTAGGCTGCTGAGTTTCGGGAGGCCACGCTGGCCCTGTTGGGACGACCAAGCGGGTCGGAGAGTTCAGTCGTGTTTGCACACGCGCTGATGCGATTCCCCTTGTTGGTGATGGAGAGGTGAGAGCAGAGAGACCCAAGGTAGAAGTGTGAGGGCGGGATTCTGGAAGGGGCGGGGTCGTGATGCGGAGAATCTGTGATTGGCAGGGCGGAAGGCAGGGACCCGGGCGCTCCGGGGACGGCGGGTGTGTTGGGGGGTCTTCAGGCAGTCTTCGTCGAGGGTGACCCTTGAAGGAGGTAACAAAATGACCGGACGTCAGAGCCAGATTCTAACCCAAGTGTGGGTAGTTACAGAGCCTGCGGACTGCGGTCACCGGGATGAAGTGTAGTTACTTAATTGTGCGGTTTTCGGCATCTCCGTGCGTCAGTTTCCTAGTTTGTAAAATGGACCTAATCCGTATTTCACATAGTTGATATAAGGATATATAAAGAGTTCAGCACAGCGTCTTCCAAATGGTAGGGACTCCCAAAGTGGTGTACCGCTGTGTTACTCTCTGTGTTCTTACAGCTCTTTTTACCTGCCTTACTCACGCGATACTCTTGTGTTCTCTACTGGTGTTCCCTTCTACACTGAGTGCCCTTAGAATGAGGACTTCGCTCCATTGCCCAAGGGAGTGCAGGTTGACTTTCGTGTCAGCGGTGGGAGGATTAGGTCTTGGAACCATTTAGACCTCAGTTGGAATCCATGCAACTCCTTTGAGTTGCTTAGTGACCCTGGGCATGTTGTTTGCTTTTGCAGTCCTCGTCTGGTTCATAAACACAATAATTGGGATGAAGCTTTGGACTCGGAGGTAGTCCTTTCAATCTGAATTAACTCCAGTTATACTAATGAGGCTATGGACAAAGGCCACTTAATTGTAAACACAAAATGGTCTGTGTTTTTGAGGAACTATAAAATTTATTTCTGGTGGCCTGTGAGGCAGACAGAAAATACTGGATTCAGCGCTCTTAAACCCAGCAAAATTGCTGGAATGAATGAAGTAATTGCACTATCTTTCCTTGTAGCGATGTTAGGTAAAAACAGCATATTGTTATATATATCCCATAATTACTCTGACGTCTTCAAGGTGGATTATATCTTCTGATAAATATTACTAATCTTTTTTTGTTAAAATCTTTTTTGTTTAGATTTTATTTATTATTTGACACACAGAGAGAGATCACAAGTAGGCAGAGAGGCAGGCAGAGAGAGAGAAGGAAGCAGGCTCCCTGCTGAGCAGAGAGCCCTATGCGGGGCTGGATCCCAGGACCCTGGGACCATGACCTGAGCCAAAGGCAGAGGCTTAACCTACTGAGCCACCCAGGCACCCCTAAATAGTATTAATCTTTATGGAAAAACATTTAGAAGAGGGTTTTAAAGTAACAGGGATACACTAAGTAATATTCTCAGATAATGCTTTTGAAAAAATGATGAATTTGATGCTTCGGCTTCTCTATCTGTTCCCTCAATTGCCCTTGCTGATAGCATCAGTGACCCACTACTTTGTAAATCTAATATTTTTTCATCTTTATCTTTTCATCTTTTACCCTGACTGTTCTATAGTATATGCTACCAATGCTGACTTCCTGCTTTTTGAAAACCATGTTGTTGTTGATAAAGTCATTGTGCTTGCTTTCTTCTCCACCCCTGCTCCCTCCCCCTCCTTTTTTTGTTAGGTTGCAGTCTTTTCTCATTTTCCTTCATGATTTTTTTGGTCTGTCCATTAATCTGTATTTTTCAGCACTCCCTCCTACATACTTCTAATTCTACATGTCCAAAACCACACTTGACGACTTCTTCAAACTTTGTTCTTCACTCTACAATATAATATATAATATTCACCTATATACATGTATTTTCACCTTCCTCAGCCCCCACCAGCAGAATTCACCAGGATCTTTAGTTTGTCTCTTAAATGTCTCTGTTCTATTCCTACTACTGTGCTTTAGTCCTCAGTTATGTCTTCTATTCCTGCTCATACTCTAATATTTCCTACTCATTGGGCAGGAACTTTGAATGCCCAGGGTCTAGGATTATCCTGAGGCTTCTTCATGCACATATTTCGCTTCTACCCTGGAATGGCTGTCATGATATATACTCGTGGTCCCTCCGTGTGGCCCCTCCATGCTTCTCATTGCATAGAACACTCTCCTAAGGGAGTGTTCAGAAATAGAATACCTGGAGACTGAGTTCCAGGTGAGCCAGGTAGAAACTACTTCTACTACTACTACTTCTTTTTCTTCTTGTATATCTCTCTAGACTTGGAAGTAACCCAGGTTCATTATTGTTGCATTCTGTTAGTTACAGGCAAACCACTAAGACCAGTTGAGCCCAGATTCAAGGAGAAAAGAATTAGACTCCATCTCTTGAGGGCAGAATGGCAAGGTTACCTGGCATAAGAGAATGTGGGATGGATGATATCTTCAGAAAATAGCATCTGTCAGATATATGTAATACATGTGTATACTATATATATATATATATACACAGTGCTAGTTTTTTCCCCCCAAAGAACAACAATATTCATAAACTAGTCTGAACTTTTTTTCTGTTATTTTGTAGTCATCAGTGATATGAGTGTCACTTCCTTCTTTCCTCCCTATTACTTTTGTAGTAGTGTTCATGGCTGCTATACACAAAAACCAGGTAACCACCATGCAGGAAAAATGACAGTTGCCACTTTAAATGCCTGGAATGGTGGATCTACCCAGCTCCTTACCTTTAGTAAGTCAGCCTTCATAAAGAGGAAGGGGGTGTGGCTTCTCAGCCCTCATCACTAATCACAAAATAGAGAACAGGGTGCCTTCTTTCTCCCTGTAATTTAGATGTGATACATGTAATTTCAGTTTACTGGAGTTTCTCTAGAGCGCATTAGCAGATTACCAATCCTTTTTTATAGTGCTTTATTTCCAGAAATTCAACAAATAACCACTCCCATGTGCTTTTTGCCATTGAAAGAACATTCCTGTCACGTATTTAAAATTATATTGATAGGTAATCAGGTGCAATTTTGAGTTTAACACAAGGTCTTTGGAATTGCTCTGGTGGTCTCCTAATGTGAGCCCTAGGGCCAGATAGAGAAAGGTGCCTCAGTCTGATTAACCTCAGTTTGCTGTAACGTGGTTAGGTTAAAAGAAGGTTTCAGCAATGAATGACATTTCTCATTTTGCCTACCTCCTAAGTAACCCTACTTGTCAGTGGCAGTTATAACTCTAGATGTTCGTGTGTCTCTCAGTGTCTTCTCAGGACACAGTGCTTCCCAGACTCTGTCTCACGTCCACATTTTTTGGTAATATCTGTGTTTCATTTTACTATTTGCATTAGTTTTCTACTGTTGTGTAATAAATTACTATAAACTTAGTGACTTAGGGGCGCCTGGGTGGCTCAGTGGGTTAAAGCCTCTGCCTTCCGCTCAGGTCATGGTCCCAGGGTCCTGGGATCGAGCCCCGCATTGGGCTCTCTGCTTGGTGGGGAGCCTGCTTCCCCCTCTCTTCCTGCCTGCCTCTCGGCCTACTTGTGATCTTTGTCTGTCAAATAAATAAAATCTTAAAAAAAAAAAACAAAAACTTAGTGACTTAAAACAATACAGATTTATTACTTTACAGTTCTGGAGGTCTGAAGTCTGATGGGCATGTCACTGGGCTAACATCAGGGTGTTTGTTGTCAGGGCAGGCCTCCTTTTTGGAGTCTTTGGGGAAAATCTGTTTTCTTGCCTTTTCCTGCTTCTGGAGGCCGTCTGCATTGGCTTGTGGCCCCTTCCTCCATCTGCAAAGCTGGCATTGGAGGGTTGCATCCTTCTCACACCTAATCACATCACTCCCACCTTTTCTTTTGCCTCCCTTTCCCACTTTTAAGGACCTTGGTGACTCCATTGTAATTGCCTGGATCATCTGTTAGCTACCTTAATTCTATCTGCAACCTTAATTCCTTTTTGCTCTGTATGATAATATAGTCATGGTTTCCAGTGTTTAGAATGTGGACATCTTTGGGAATGGTGGGGAATTATCCTGCTTAGGACAAGGAGAGTTTTATTATTTTGGAGAAGTCCTATTTGAGTATGATAGGAAAAATGTAGAACTATCTCACAAATAACATCATCATCATCATAATCTTCCATTAAAAAACTAAGACATGTTAAATATGTTTGAAAAGCAAATGACAAGCTTATGCATATATATCAACTCACTAAAATCATTAAATAATGATCTAAAACTATCCACAGGTTACCACTTTACACTTAAATTCTTTTCAAATTTAATTATATCCAAAGAAATACAAGTCAGTGAAAATTTAAATAGTATTTTCTACCTGTTTGATTGTCAAAGATTAAAACACTTGCTAATGTACAGTTAGTGAAATGATTAGTGAAAATGTGCACGAATATGCACATTCATTCATTGTTGGTATTAATAAGTTTGATGTGAATTTGATAAATTTATCAAAATTTAAAATGGGTATTCTTTTGACCTAACATTTCCATCTCTGAAATAAATATTCAGATGTTCTTTATAATGTTATTTGTAATTTTGAAGGAAAGAAAAAATGAGGTAGTTTATATGTCTAAAATAAAACTTTGACATTTATGTATGTATATCTATATGTTAGAATGATACCCATCACTTTAAAAATGTATGAGTAGAGGACTTGTAGTTCTGGCCAAGATGGAGTATAAGTATCCCTTAGTACTCCCTCTTAACAACTGAAATCTCTGAATGTGATACAACAAACAAATATAGGAAGATGCTAAACAGGGGGAAAAGAAGATGACAAACTGTCTAGGAATCTCATAAAATGCAGTTAAGAAATGAGATGAAGGGGGCACCTGGGTGGCTCAGTGGGTTGAAGCCTCTGCCTTCGGCTTGGGTCATGATCTTGGGGTCCTGGGATTGAGCCCCACATTGGGCTCTCTGCTCAGCAGGGAGCCTGCTTCCTCCTCTCTCTCTGCCTGCCTCTCTGCCTACTTGTGATCTCTGTCAAATAAATAAATAAAATCTTAAAAAAAAAAAGACTTTATAATCTTAAAAAAAAAAGAAAGAAAAAAGAAATGAGATGTGAGATGAAGTAGTCACCTGGCTTTGGGATATTGCATACGGACCTTCTGTTGAATAGCAAAATGTATTTTTAAAAAACAGTCCTTTGTGGCAAAGTCAGACCTTCCTAGGCCTCTACGGAGTTACTCCTTACTTTTGAAATTGGCACACTGTGGGCAGGATAGCTGAAAGCCAGATGACAGTCTCTCAGGAATCCTATGCTTCTGAAGAAACACTCTTATAAGCGCTGTATATATAAGGAGGTGAGAAATATAATCGTTTTATTAACAAGTCTCTAGTTCTCCTTGAAAGGCATTGACCTAGAAGTTGTTGAGACCCTTGGCTCATATAGCAGCTTCTGAGGAAATCCTTTTGAAAAGCAGTGAAATTTAAATTGCTCAGAACATGATGACAGGGAAGGAGTTTGGGGATTCTGGAAAAGAGGAGTTTGTGAAACGGATCATAGTCTTCTTGAGCAGGGCATGCCAGGGCAAAGAAGAGGAGAGGTAGGGTGGTTACAGTGGAATTTATCTTTCTGGATGATTTTATTCATTTGTATCATCTACTCAGTCTTTGGAAATGTAAAAATTCACTTTGGAATGATCCTGGGAATCAAGAAACCTACTCTCCAGTTCTACAGGATTTTTACTTCGATTTTTGAAATACTGAAAATAGATTGAATTTCCTTATCAATTCCTTTACAAAATCAGTTCTCCCTAAAACATCATGCCCTTGTTGTACCTTCCCTTCCTCGGCTTTCCCCACTCTTTATTTCCATCCCTTTTCCTGTGGGTCTTCCTGTTCTGGAGCAACAATACCACTGCCTTCTTGAGAAGCGGAGGTGTTAGTGCCCAGGATCCAGTGTTGGTGGTGTCCATCATACAAGCTGCTATATCTGGGCCTGTCAGCAGCAGTGGCCATGTCTACCCTGGACCATCTGTGGAGCTAGGTGTGCTCTGGCCTCATGGTCATTATGCTTGGCTCTCTGGCTTTCCCAGTTTGAGCAGCTTAGATCACTTAGAATCTGTTTCATACTTAAAAGCAATGGCCTAGACTGATAACAAACATTTATAAAGCATCTGCTTGCTGACCAGATCTGGTGCTGCAGAAATGACCAAGACACCTTTCCCTCAAGGAATTTGCAGTGGAGTTGGGGCAAACTGACAACTAAAGAAATAACTATAGGACCTCTAGTATCAATAGTAATAGACCAGGTGATTCAGATCAAACTCTGAGAAAACCAGAAAGTCTAAGTAAAATTTACAATTAAAAAAATCTACTTGAAGGCATAAAAGATATAACAAGATAGAGAATACTTATCTGGCTGAGAATGGAGAGAAGAAAGGAATCTAGAGAGCTGAGTATGGAATTTGGTGGTGTTTTTCCTGGGAATATTTCTGCCATAGACTGAATGGTTGCATCTCCCCGCAGATTCATGTTGAAACCTAATCCCCATGTGATGTTATTTGGAGGTGGGGCCTTCCAGAGAGGATTACATCATGATAATGGAACCTTCATGAATGGGATCAGTGCCCTTATAAAAGAGGCCCCACAGAGCTCTGTCACCCTTCCTGACATGTGAGGTTATAGCCAGAAGACTAAACAAGGAAGTGGGCTCTTAACACTGAATTTCTTCCCATTTTGATCTTGGACTTCAGCTTTTAAAACTGCCACATAAGCCACCCAGAGTATGATATTCTGTTATAGCAGCCTGAATGGACTAAGTCAGTTTCTAATTTTAGAAGTGGTAGCTGAGATGCTAAGAGATTATGCAGTACTTATGACGTTGTTGGAGGTATAGTAATAAAAAAGTTGGGATCCAGGGCCCAGCAAAAGGGATACCTAGTAAACTATCATGGCTTTGGATTGGACAGTTGGAGAGCTTCACTGACTGATACTTAGAGAAACAGCCCAGAATCCATTCACTTTGAAAATAGGTTGGCAGTTCCTTAAAATGTTAAGCATAGAGTTGCCATATGACCTAACAATTCATATACCCAAGGGAGATTAAAACATATATTCACATAGAAACTTCAACACAGAGATTCATAGTAGTAGTATTTATAATAATTAAAAGTGGAAATAATCCAAAGTACATAAGCTGATGAATGGATAAACAAGTGGTATATCCATACAATGGGATGTTATTCAGCAATAAAAAAGAATGTAGTACTGATGCATGCTACAACATGGATGAACCTTGAAAACATTGTGCTAAATGAAAATATTCAGTCAAAAAATGCCATGTAGTGTATGATTCTTTTTGTATGGAATGTCTACAAAATGCAAAATTATGGAGACCAAAAGTAGATGAATGGTTGCCTAGAGTTGGGCAGAGAATGGAGAGTGAGTACTAATTGGTATGAAGTTTCTTCCTGGAGTGATGAGAATGTTGTAAATTTAGATAGTGGTAAGGGTTACAAAGCTCTGTGAATATTCTAAAAACTCTTGAATTGTACACTAAAAATGGTGAACTTTATGGTATGTGAATTATGTCTCAGAAGCACTATTTAAAAAAAAAAAAAAAGGCATTATTTTAGTCCCTGAATTTGGATCAAGGTATTTTGGATTGCTGTTGTCTTTAGGTGCTGGCAGGGAAAAAAAAAAGTGAAATTCTCTCTGGAGAATGAAAATACTGTCTTGGGCCACAAATTAATTAATTTTGCAAATGTAATGTTAAACAGAATTTTAAAAGAACCAAGCACACAAAGAGTCAACATAAAATAACAAGAACCAGCAGAAACAAAAATATAATAAGTTCAAAAAATATATAAATAATAATAAGTTCATGGGAACTCTAGCTGTTGAAGTTACTAGCTAGAGACTTAGAAAACTGCACTTAATAGGTTTAAGATGGTAAAAGACAAGATTTTCTAATTTTGGCAAAGAACTGGAAACTATGAAGGATGTAGTAAATTTGAAAAAGAACCAAAAGATACTCTAAAATGAAAAGTATAACAAATATTTAAAACTCAATAGGTAAAATAATAAGAAATAGGCACAATTGAACAGAAAATTACCAAACTGAAAGAAAGTTCTGGAAGAAAATACTCAGAATAAAACATGGAGACATGAAGTGATGAAAAGTAGTGATGAGAAGGTAAAATACAAAGAAGATACCATGAGAAGTTCTAACCTAAATATAATTGAAGTCCTAGGAAGCAGGTATGAGATGAATGGGGCAGAAGCAGCGTTTGAACAAACTAATCATTGAGAATTTGCCAAATCTCATGAAAGATATCAAGCTGCAAATTTGAGAATTGTTACAAGCTGCATGTAAAATAGTAATAGCAATGATAGTAATAAATGCAGTTTATAAAAAATTTTCTGAAAACCAAGGAAAGGAAAATAACTATAAAAACAATGGTGGAGAGTGCTTGGGTGGCTCAGGTGGTTAAGCATCTGCTCAGGTCATGATCTCAGGGTCCTGGGATGGAGTTACACATAGGACTCCCACTCAGCAGGGAGTCTGCTTCTCCCTCCTTCTCTGCCCCCTCCCCCCCCACTCATGTTCTCTCCCTCTCTCAAATAAATAAAATCTTAAAAAAAATTAAAAACAGCAAAGGGAAGTATCTTTATTGGATAGCATACTAATAGTAATAAAAATGGAGGGAAAATTTCTTATTCTGATGCAAGGTTATCTATAAAAAGCCTACAAAATATGGTGAAATGTTGAAGTCATTCCCTTTGAGATTAGATCAAGGATTCCCACACTATCCTCACAGTTACCACTTATATTCAACAATGTACTGAAAGTCTTAGCCAATCTAGTAAGGCAAGAAAATGAAAATAATTGGTGACAGATTGGAAAGAAAATTTTAAATGTCATTATTTGAATGTGACTGTGTGAAAAATCCCAAAAGCTCTACAGATGAGTTTTTAGATTTAAAGAGTTTAACAAATTTGCAATTTAAGATCCATAGATAAGAATCAGTTGTATTTCTATAAAGCAAGGTAAAAAAATGAAAATTAATTTTAGAAACAATACCATTTATAATATTTTGCATATTACATCCCAATATTTTGCATCAAATAAAAGGTGTTCAAGAATTCATCACAGAAAATTAGAAAATTAAAAAAAAAAAGAAAATATTGTTGAGGTTAAAAGTGACCTAAAGTAAAGGTAATGATACATACCATTCATGGATTATGAGATTAAAAATCATACAGATGTCATCTCAATAGAGCATGATCTATAAAATTAGTACACTCACAATTCCAACAACTGTTTGGTGAAATTTGAGAAGATGATTCTAAAGTTTATGTTGGAAATTCAAAGGGCCAAGATTTGCCCAAGACAGGTTAAGGTATATGTGCAACGACAGATGAATAGACAACGTAAAAAATAAAGATTATAGGAAAAAAGACCCACGCATCTCAATACCTCAAAATATAGAGCACAAGATAAAGGAATATTTAGATATATGCCCCCCAAAATAGAATCTTGATTCTTATCCCATATAATATAAAATCAGTATTCCATTAGCTGTATTTGTCTTCATATAGATTAGTCTTACATGTCTTTATGTAAGACATTAGTCTTCATATAAGAGATTTTTTAAAATTTTAGATAATATTAGATAACCTATTCAGAGCAGAAAAATAAATATTAAATGGGATATAAAATAAAGGAAAAAAAGTTTCTAAAGATGAATTTATTTGAGAAGGAGGTGGTGGGGCAGAGAGAGTCTTAAGCAGCTCAGCACGGAGCCTGACACAGGCCTCAAACTCACAACCCTGAGATCACAACCTGAGCTGAAACCAAGAGTTGGACGCTCAACCGACTGTGCCACCCAGACGCCCCTAAAGGAAAATAATGATAAGTTGGACAATGTTAAAATGAAGAACTTAGGTCCATCAAAAGATAAGAAAGAGAAAAGACAAGCTTTAAACTGGAGAACTTTATTGCCACACATAAAGTCAATGAAGGGCTTGTGTCCAGAATATAAAGTGAACTTCTTATGAATCAAAAGTAAAAGAACAAAGGCTTCACAAAGGAGATATATCCACATTGCCAATACAGGTGTGAAAAGGGCCCAGTCTCATTAATCAGAGAAAGAAATGCAAATTAAAACCATAGTGAGATAACATTGCATGTCTAGCAGGATGGCTAAAATATTTTCAAAAAGAAGAAAATAGTAAGAATTGGCAAGAACGTGGAATAACTAGAAATCTCACATGTTGCTGGGAGGGTATAAATTGGCACAATTAATTTGGAAATAGGAATGTATGTCTGTGCATCAAGATACATGCATAAGATTGTTCATAGCCACATAATAGCACATTTCATAGCAGTAAAAAAACTAAAATCAGCCAAAAAGTCCATTATCAGTAGAAGGAAAAACACATGAGAAATGGTGAGGATGCTGACTGAGGCAAGGTAGAGACAGAGCAGAGCAGAAAGAGGGAGAGAGAGAGAGAGGGGCAAGATTTGAAAAGGAAACTAACCAGATAGGACAACAGATTAGAGGGAGCCGTGAGGCAGAGGGAGAAACCTCAGTGAGTGAGGTCCCATGATCTCTTGAGTTGTGCTGGTTGCCAGTAGGGAGGAAGTAGAACGGATTTATCTCCTTTTGCGCATTAAACATTGCTGAGCACCATTTATATCCTAAGCACTTTACTAGAATCTCGAAATACAAATATGAGTTAAGAGTGCAGTTGGCTGAGTCTTCGTTTGAACTTTACGATAGCTTTTCGAATCTATACCATCATTTACATTTGACATAGTAAAAACAACCCATACAGGTTTATCCTGAATGATATTGTACATGGAAATCAAGGGGAAAAAAATTTTCAAGATAGAGTGTTCACCTGCATCAGAGGCTTGAGACTTTATATAAGAAGAGGCTAGAGGACTGGCTATTGAGTTTAGCCACATGAAAGTCATTTCAGAGGAGTGGGGATAAAGCTGTATTGGAATGTATTGAAGAGAGAATGGGAGGTAAGAAACTGAGAACAGGTAATGTGGAAAGCTTCCAAAAAGTATTTTTGCAGTTAAGGGAGGTAGAGAATGGAATGGTAACTAGAGAGAAGACTAAATTGGTTAAGGTCATATTATGGAGAATGTTTTTCACATTGGCAGTGAAAATCCTTGAAGATTTCAGAATCATAAAATTCACTGAATGTGGAGGATGGAATTGGCATGATTACTTGGAAAGGGTGAAGTTGATAGACCAGTGAGCAGATAGTCCAGGAATAAGGGGACAGGGATATGAACCTGGGTGGTGGCCACTGGGATGAAAATAACAAACAGAATGAGATAATTATTTTATTTTATTCTATTTTTTTATTTTTTATTTTTTAAGATTTTATTTATGTATTTGACAGAGAGAGACACAGCGACAGAGGGAACACAAGTAGGGGGAGTGGGAGAGGGAGAAGCAGGCTCCCTGCAGAGTAGGGAGCCTGATGTGGGGCTTGATCCCAGGACACTGGGATCATGACCTGAGCTGAAGGCAGACGCTTAACGACTGAGCCACCCAGGTGCCCCTATTTTGTTTTTATTTTTATTTTATTTTATGATTTTTATTTGAGAGAGTGCACGTGCTTGAGCTGGGGGAGGAACAGAGGGAGAGGAACAAGCAGACTCTGTGCTGAGTGTGGAGCCCAGCATAGGGCTTGATGCGGGGTTCCGTCTCATGACCCTGAGATCATGACCTAAGCCAAAACCAAGAGTCATACTCTTTTTTTTTTGTTTGTTTTCGTTTTTGTTTTTTAAAAACTTTATTTATTTATTTGACGGACAGTGATCACAAGCAGACAGAGAGGCAGGCAGAGAGAGAGAGAAAGTGAAGCAGGCTCCCTGCTGAGCTGAGAGCCTGATGCGGGACTCAATCCCAGGACCCCGAGATCATGACCTGAGCCGAAGGCAGTGGCTTAACCCACTGAGCCACCCAGGCTCCCCAAGAGTCATACTCTTAACCAGTTGAGTCACCTAGGCGCCCCATAAGTGGGGGTCATTTTAGATCTTTAAAAAGATCATTTTAGTGATCTTTGCTGAAAGATTTTCAGCAAAATGCCCAAATCACTTACTTAGAGACAAAAGTATGGAGCTGAAAGGAATCTAATGTTATAGAAAAGGAAACTAACACCCAAGAAGGGAGTTAAAACATATATCTTACTTGGAAAGAAATTAAATGTACCCACATATATTTATATATTTATGCATTGAGAACATAAAATGTACTTGAAGACACCCCGGCCATGGGTCCTGGCTAAGATCCTCTGAGCAGTTTGCTCCGTGGTCTTCAGCCCCGTCCGGCAAATGGTAGGACCTTAGGCTTTCCTCAGTCATGTCTCTTAGGTGTTCCCAAAAGGGCAGGGCTGTGGTACACATTAACAGTTCTGGAGGACATCAGTTTATACTGGGCTCATGGGAACTTTACTCTGCACTTCTGTTCTGTGGTCTTCTTGAGTCTCACCACTCCCTCTCCTCTGCACATCTGTGGTCCTCAGTCAGCCAACTCTCCCAACATTCCTGTTGTGGTGGAGCTGGCTTGTTGTCCTCCAACTCTGGTTACGATTTGGGCACCTGCTCTCCATATTGCTGCCACTGGAGTCAGGTTGGCTCTTACCTGCTGCTAAGACCTTGAACAAATTACTTAACTTCTCTGTGCTTTTGATACCCACTTGGAAAATGGTAAAAATATTACTGCTTACCTTACAGGTTTGCCTTGAGTATTATTAAATAAATTAATTACTGTAAAACACTTAAATACATTAGTATTTAGAGAGCTTAGAACACTACTTGGTATGTAAGAAGGATTTTTACAGCATTACTATTATACTTACCGGATACTATGGATCAAACTAAATGTTGCACTTAGGCTCTCTTCTTCCTGCCCAAAAGAGCCCTACTTATAAGGGGTATGTGTGTGTGTGTGTGTATGTGTGCTATGTGTAGAATGCTTTACTAAAGATTGGGGGAATGGAGGAATTTGCATTTCATTTGTGTCAGTAACTTAAAATTTCAGGGTATACATTTCTGTTCCTAAAAGCTTCTCAAGCCAGTTTAAATTTACTCTCCTCTCATTCTCTGCTCATCCCATGTTTTTCATCTATATGAATGCAGAGAAATTGCACTGTATCTTCACCTTTACCTCTGCTGACTTGTGATCGCAGAGTCTTATCATTCACTCAACCTGTTTTTTATTAAGAATTATCTTAAGCATGGTTATTTCCTTCTTCTGTGAAACTGTAGATACAGTTTCTAAGTTCTCATGTATTCTTTAATATTGAAGTATGTTGAAAGCAGTCCAATAAATTATCTTATTTGAGCCATCAGTCTGGGTGTAGGTTTTCTGTAAATCCAAATTTTCACACCTTTAGAGTGCAAAAGTAATACAAGAAACTTTAAGCCCTTAAAGAGCATAGATTAAATCTTTTTCATCTCTGTGTCTGCAGCAGTACCCAGTAGGTGTCTCAAAAACTGATGTACACTTAGTTCATTGTCTTTTCAGTAGGAATGAAATACTTTCTTTGGGGAGAAGTCTTCAAGCTTGGTACTCATTTGCAGTGAGTCGGTGTAACGTTGCAAAATTTCTTCACTACCATGGTGGTAAAGCAAATGATTCCTTCTGGGCTCAGCTCAGGTGCCAGAGAGACCCAGCTGATATTTACACTCTGACATAATGCCAGGAACTCTTAAACATCATGAGCAGTTCTCATTCTTTTCACTCCACAGGACTTGATATCTAACTTTATGTTACTGTAATAATTACTCTTGATCCTGAGTTTCTTCTGTGGAATAGTAAAGAATTTAAATTTTCTACCAAGTTTAACAGTTTGACCATAGTTATTCCTCTAGTGGTGTATTCCTGGAAGAAGAACGGGTGAAGTGGTATCTAAAAGGAGAGTAACATTCTTTTCTCTGCAGACATAGTACTTCCAACATGGCAGGTACCCCTTTTGCTTCCTTATACAGTTTTGTTTAAAATGTTTTTGTAATAAAGAGTGCGACTATATTTTTTGATGTTTAACTGACATCTTTTAAGCCTCATCTCTCCCTCTTGGCCATCTGTTGCACATATGGGCAAGCTGATTGAGTGATTTTCCTTTGTGCCTTTGGAACTTCAAACCATGCCTAGGAACCCTTGCTCTAATCACCCTCCCTAGTCACCATAAAAACCTGAAACCAATCTTTTCCTGCTCTCTCAAGCCATTTTTGGGCCTGCCTGGGAGCTACCCTGTTCTCCCCAGAAGGTCTTATTAAATGATCAATTGTTTCATACCTTCCTGGTGTCTGTGTGCACATTTAAGTCAGATTTGAGTATCGGGTCCATCTGGACCCTACAGTGTAGGGTCAATTTTATTAAATTCTTAATACATACAAAAGAATGTTTATATGTTTAAAGTATAAAAGGAGCAATTTTAAGAAGTTCTAGACCTATCACCCAACCTAAGAAATAGAACATTACCACTATATTTGAAGTGCCTTTTCCTGATTTCATGCCTCACCCTGCATAAATCAGTTCCCTATCACAACTCATCAAGGCATTTTGGATATTTGATTGTTTATCATTCCCTCTATTTTCTTTTTACATTTTAACTGCAGATGTATGTATTCCTAAGTTATATATTATCTTGTGTTTATTTACTCAATATAGATGAACTCGTGCTCTGTAAACTATTTGGGTAGTTTTCTTGTTGATACTATGGAAGTTTGGGTTCATACAGCTGCATGCATTCATTTTTCTCTACTGTATTTTATGTCCATAGTGTGAACGAATTACAAATAATTTATGGATTCTCCCCTTATCCTTTGATCTTACATATAATATTGCATATTAAACACTCTTGTACATAAGCTCTGATGAAAATGTGCAAGAGTTTCTCCAGCATGTATGCCTAGGAGTGGACTTCTGCATCATACAACATCCACAGTTTTAACTCTATTTGATGATGACAAATTGATTTCCAGTTTCCTGTCTTACTGTTTGGATAAACAATTTTTCCAGCACCATTTATCGAAAGGCTCTTAACCCTCTGATCCATGTTATCACTTCTGTCATACATCAACTTTGCATATATATGTGGTCTGAGTTCTCTGTTCTGATACACCAATCTGTTTTTCTCTGTATCCATACAGGTACAATTTGGCCTTACGAAGATAGTTTCATTATAAGCCTTGATATCTAATAGAACAAGATTCCTACTTTATTCTTTTTTTTCAGGAGTGTCCTAACTATTTGTGGACCTTTGTTTTTCCGTAGAAGTTTTTGAGGGGCGCCTGGGTGGCTCAGTGGGTTAAGCCTCTGCCTTTGGCTCAGGTCGTGATCTCAGAATCCTGGGATTGAGCCCCAAATCGGGCTCTCTGCTCAGCAGGGAGCCTGCTTCCCCCTTTCTCTCTGCCTGCCTCTCTGCCTATTTGTGATCTCTGTCAAATAAATAAATAAAATCTTAAAAAAAAAAAAAGTTTCGGAAACAGCTTAGTGAGTCACCAGCCAAGAAAACAAAATAAACACCCAAAACTAATTTTAGGCTTTTAACTGGGATCGAATTGAATCTATAAATAAATTTGAGGAGAAGTGATACTTTTTCAGTGTTGGGTCTATGTATATATAAACATAACATAACTACCCATTTATAGAATTCTTCTTCAGTATCCTTCAAGAAAGTATTACAGTTTTCCTCAGGAGGGTCTCGCGCGTTTTTGGTTAGATTTAGTCCAGCTACCTCATTTTTATATACTATTGTTCATGTAAATCTTTTTTCTAAGTTAGGTTTTATATTTGGAAAGCTGTGTTTTGGTGGTGCATATAAAAGAACTTGACTTATATGTCTTGATTTTGATTCCACATACATTAGACATACAGCATTGTCATTCCAGTAATTTATCTATAAATCATTTTGGTTTTTTCTCTGCATCTCTGAATAATAACAGTTCTCACACTTCCTTTCTAGTCCTTGTAACTTTTAACTCTTTCTCTTGTCTTTCACTGGCTAGAATCTCCCATACAGTGTTGTGTAGAAATGTCCTGCCTTGTTGTAAAAGGTTTCAGCATTAAGTAGGTATGTAGACTGCTCGTAGCTGCCCTATACAGACTGTTGGTGATCCTGGGAGTGCTCCTTGGTTGCTCAGCAGTGAAGTACCTGGGACTGGGGATGCTGCTGCTTCTCCTCAGTGGCAGGGGGTCAGTCTAAGCCCAACTTCACAAGGATTAGAGGCTTTCCATCCTTGAGGTACCTGAGTCCGGTTGCCTTAAAGCTCATCAGTAAGAATGAAAACATATGACCATACAAAGATTTGAACATGAATATTCATGGCAGCGTTTTTCACAATAGCTAAAAAAACTGGGAAAAAAACTAAATGTCTCCACTGGTAAATGGATGAACAAAATATGGTATAGTCATATGATGGAATATTATTTGGCAAGAAAAAGGGATGAAGTGTTGACACATGCTACAGCATGGATGAGCTACAGAATCATTACACTCAGTGAAAAAAGCCCGTCACGGAAGAACACATATGAATCCATTTACGTTAAATATCCAAAAAAAGCAAATCGAAAGAGATAGAAGTAAATTAGTGGCTGCCTAGTGCTGGGGGTGAGAATGGAGAATGGCTATAAATGGATGTGAGGGTTTTTTAGGGTAATGGAAATGTTCTAAAATCAGGTTGTGATGATGGTTGTACAACTATAAATATAATAAAATTAATTTAATTATACACTTAAAATGGGTGACTTCTGTGGTGCATAAATTATATCTCAGTGAGGCTGCTTAAAAAAAAACCAAAACAACAGTAAAAGCAGCTGATGTTCCATGACAGTAATCTGACTGACCGGCATCTGAACCTAGACCACTTGGTGTCCAGATCCTGACTGATTAGTCCCCGCATATGAGGCTCTTCTGACGCTTGCCTAGCAGGTTGGATAGTAAAGGGGCAGGGGACCATCGCAAACAAATCCCTGAACGGCCGCCATCTACCCAGACCACAGTGCAGATACCAACCAGCCACAGTCATTGGCCACCACGGTACTGAGGTCATGGACTCGAGTGGAGTAGCCATGGTGGCACAGAAGCCTGGCATCCGGCATTGAACCTGACCTTGCCCCGGCTTCCACCCTACCTGTCAACCACAGACACTGCTGCTGAGCCCTTTTAGCGTGTGACTCTTCAAGGAGACCAACCAGTCACTTAGTGGCACTTACCACATCAGAACCCTTCCACCATGAGGGGGCTGCAGTTCATTTTGAAGGGTTTTCGAAGTGTGTGCTTACTTTTCCTGCTGGTGTCAACTGGGTCAGCACCTCTATGCTAGGACTCACAGAGTACCTGATTGACTGACATGGGATCTCCCACCTACTGTCACTTCAGATCAAGGACCTGATTTATGAAAAAAGAGGTTCTGCAATGGGTAGATTCCTGTGAGAGTCACTGTTCCTGCTACTCCCACAGCCTCCATAAGCTGCCGGCCTGCTGGAGCAATGAAATGGGAGAAACATAGCTGAAGCAACACTTTGGATGGACATGATACCCTACAAAGGTATGCGGTCGGGAGGCAGCATGTAGATTAAAGCAGAGGTTGGCAAGCCGGTTCCAAGGCCAGATCAGGCTTGCTGCTGTTTTACAAACATAGTATTATTGGAATGCAACCACATGCATCGTCTGCATATTGTCCATGGCTTCTGTCATGCCATATCAGCAGAATTAAGTAGTCGTGTCAGAGACTCTGTGGTCCCCAAGTCTAAAATAGTTACTGTCTGGCACTTCACAGAGAAAAAGTTTGCCACTTTCTTCCTTAAACCACGGAGGATTATATGGTTCTCTGTTACTGCTGAGAGCCAAGGAGTGGGAAGGAGGGCTCTCTTCCAGCAACCCACTTGGGAGACTTTTGCTTCCAGTTTCTGAAACTTCAGGCTCATCCGTTGAAGAAGCAGAGGTCCTGGTTTCTAGAAAGGGGACACTCCACTAGGGGAAACATTAATAGTTCCACTAAACTTAAGGCTGTGGCTGCCATTTATCATTTTATGCTCATTGTGCCAGTAGACCAGCAAGAGCAGAAAAGAGTTACCATACTTGAAGGGGTAATTGGGTTTGCTAGCGATGAGGAGGTGGGGTTGTGGCTACATAATGGTAGCAGGGAGGAATATATTTGGCACTCATGTGAACTACTGGGGTATCCATCTCTTGGTAATCAGAACCTTTGTTTTCACTGTCAGTTCGCAAGTAGAGCTCCCATGCTGTGGCCGGGCAACAGCATGGGAACCAGAATCTCAAACCCCTCGGGTGACAGTACCATGCAAACCACGTAGGCCAGCAGACATGCTGGCACAGGTGAGGGGAGTATGGACTGGGAGTAAAGAGAGGAAATGATTCATATCAGTTCTGACCTCAGAGCAGACTGCGGCTGTAGAGGCTGTAGTTTATCCCACGAACTTCTCCTTTAAGCTTTCATAGAAACTGTGACCAGCCAGAATCCTGAAGTTACAAAAGAATGGGGTGAACCTAATGTGTAAAGCAAGTGACCTGAGCTGTACAAGGGGTAGAGCACAGCAGTGTTGGTGCTCTGTCCAGATTGCCTTTTGTTGGCTTGGTGTACTCGTTCTTCTCCAGATGCTGCATGTGATGCTACTAATGCACTTGGATTATTTTCAAGAGCCTTGCCTTTGGTACGTTGGAGCGACATCACCAGGAGGTGGCTGGAAGTTATGCACTACTTATCCCTGTAATGGCCTGTAAACAGTGCGTGATACGGAGGCGCAGAAACCTCACTCCCCTGCTCTAGGGTGGCAAAGACTGTGGTGCGGTATGTGCATCAGAGCTCCTGGAGATACGGGCTGAGCCTAGACCAGCTAAAACCACAGTCTTGCTTTGTTCCTTCCATTGGCCTCTTCTGTTGCCCCTCATTCTGTTGCAGATTTTTTGCCCTTTTTATGACACAGTTTTGAGTTTGGACCTTAAAAGAGGCTGTTGATATGCAGATTGGTCTAAAACAGGCAGTGTGGGGTTGTGTCTGGCCCAAGATTTCTTGTATAATTATGTAATTTCTCTCTCAATAAAAACTGGTTTTACCTTTTGCCCTTTGTAAAGTTTGTTCTGTATTTTTCCCCTAATGTCTAAGGTTGGAATGCTTTTAGTTCATTAATTTTGACCCTTTTGTGTTTACTTAGGAATATACAATTACCCATTTTCTTCAGAGTAAGACTTTAGGAGCATCTCATAAGTATTGAATAGGACATTCTTTATCATTCAGTTCTGAGAATTTTCTGATTTCCATTATGACTTTTTTTTGAGCCACAAATAAATTTAAAAATTTTCAAACACATGGAATCATTTCTCTTTGTTTGTTATGGATTTTAACTTAATTTTATGGTTGTCAAGTAAGTGTTCTGTATGATATTATTGGAACACATTTTTAATGTGCTTTTAATAATTTATTTATTTAATTAACTTAATTAATTTAAGAATTAATTTAATGTGATTTTTAAGAATTTACTAACTTCAGCTTTTTGTACCATCATAAATATTGTGTGCTTGGAAAGAATGTATATTTGCAGCTGTTGAGCACAGTATTCTCTCTATATATGTGTGCTTTTCATTAAACTTGTTAATTGTATTGCTTAGACTCTTTATATCCTTATTTTTTGATCTGTTTAATTTACAATGAGAAATTGGTTAAAAGTTTCCTCTGCAATTGTGAAATTGTCTATATATTTTGAGACTGTTATTTAGTACATAAAATCTAGAATTGTTATATTTTCCTGATGAATTGAAACTTTTATCATTATATAGTGATCATCTTTATCTCTAGAAATGCTTTTTGCTTTAAAGTCTATTTTGGGGGCGCCTGGGTGGCTCAGTCGTTAAGTGTCTGCCTTTGGCTCAGGTCATGATCCCAGGGTTCTGGGATCAAACCCTGCATGGGGCTCCCTGCTTGGTGGGGAGCCTGTTTCTCCCTCCCCCACTCCCCCTGCTCATGTTCTCTCTCTCACTGTGTCTCTCTCTGTCAAATTAAATAAAATCTTTAAAAAAAAATAAAGTCTATTTTGTATGGTATCAATATTGCTATACCAGATTTCCTTAATATTTTCCTGGTCTATTTTTCCCATCCTTTGACCTTAATACTTTTTCTGTCCTTACGTTGTCACTTAGAAAGAGCAGAGAATTGGATTAATTTTTTTGCTTTTTAATTTTAATTTTTTATTTTTATTTAAATTCAGTTAATTAACATATGATGTATTATTAGCTTCAGAGCTGGAGGTCAGCGATTCATCAGTCTTGTATAATACCCAACGCTAATTATATCACATGTCCTCCTTAATGTCCATCACCCAGTTACCCCATTCCCCCAGCTGCCTCCCCTCCAGCAACCCTGCTTGTTCCCTGTGATTAAGTGTCTTTTATGGTTTGTCTCCCTCTGTGGTTTCATCTGGTTTTATTTTTTCCTCTTTGAGAATTGGATTATTTTTAATCCAGTCTGACAGTCATTGACTTCAAATTGGATAGTTTCGACAGTTTCCATTAATTTGGATCAGTTTTATATTTGGTATAGTAGATATCTTCAAAATACTCAGTGACCCTTCCTAACAGTCCCTCCTTACAAGCCCTGTCTCATCTAAGCCTATTCCTGTTGAAGTATTATAACCCCATTGACCTCTAAGTCTATTGAGAGACTTGGCCTTAATGATGATGATTTTTTTTTTTTTTACCAATTAAAAGCAAGTAGAAATAAATGTACTACTTCTGAGTAGAAGCTTGTAGAGTCACTATGTTATTCTGAGTTTTTCTGTGTCACCATACCTGTAGGTTTCAGACTGAAGCCATTCCTTCAGTCTGGGTTCCACATTGAATAGCGAAGGCCGGCCAGGGACTGGCATGCAATGTGAGAAACAGATTTCATAAGTTGCTGAGGTTTGGGGATTACTTATGAATGCAGGATAACCTTACAAGATCTGATTCTTGAACGAAATGGGTTGGGGGCACTGACCCCCAAACAATCAAAAATCTGCTATAACTTTGACTCCCCCAAAACTTAACTACTAATAGTCTACTGTTGACCAGAACCCTTATCAATAACACAAATAGGTAATTAACACATATTTTATATGTTATGTGTATTGTATACTATATTCTTACAATAAAGTAAGCTAGAGAAAAACTATTAAGAAAATCTTAAGGAAGAGAATATACATTTACAGTACTGTACTGTAAGAAATCTGTATATAAGTGGACACATGCAATTCAGACCCATGTTGTTTTAGGATCAACTGTACACTTGAATTTATTTCTACCCTATTATTTGCTGTCCTCTATTGCTCTTGCATGCATGCTCTCTCTCTCTCTCTCTGTTCCTTTTTGTCTTCTATTGTACTTTCTTTTTTTTTTTTTTAACTTTTTAAAAAAGATTTTATTTATTTATTTGAGAGAGAGTGTGTGTGCATGAGAGGGAGAAGGAGCAGGTGGAGGGAGAAGCAGACTCCCTGCTGAGCAGAGAGCCCGATGCGGGACTCAATCCCAAGACCCTGGGATCATGACCTGAGCCAAAGGCATTTGTGTAGCCAACTGAGCCACCCAGGTGCCCCTATTGTACTTTCTTCTTGATTTATTTTTAATTATTTTCATTCCGTTTCTCCCCTAAGAGTTTAAAGTTATATTCTGTATTCTTTTATTTCCCTATAATATTTTAACTTACAAACCAGTGTCTATTAGGATAGACTATATTATGGACTGGGAATAAACAATCCCAAATTCTTAGTGGCTTAGAACTATAAAGGTTTCTGTACTCCCTCTGCACTGTAGGCTAATGGAAGATTGACCATTTGAGAATGTCAGTGATAGTAGCAAAATAGGAGAATGGACAGTTTGCAGTGGTGCTTAAATACGTCTGCCTTGGATCATTTCCCATATATCGCAAAAGTCACATGGGCACACCCAAATTAGCGGGACCAGGGAAATGCAATCCTCTTATGTGAGTAGAAGGAAAGGAAAACTTGAAACAATGGAAAGGAGATAAATGTCAACCACAGTTTGCCCTTCTGCTTACCAAATGTTTGGATCATTCTTTCTCTGATGTAGATGAAGCTTACTCCCATGTCAAAGGAGAGCCACCCCACATTCCCATCTAGTGAGGAAGTTTAGCTCAGGATCAGGTTTCCTTTGTATTGTAGGGTGGGAGGGATGCACAACAATCTCTACAACAGATCTTGATGTGCTAACTCTTGATACAAGCCCTTTCAGCCAAAAAGAAAAATTGGGTTTGTTACATGCTCCCAGTAGATAATGATGAAATGGGCACAGCATAAATAGAAAAGTGCTTCCATTTGGAAAGGACTCCATGATACAGAGAAATCACTGGTCCATAGCAGTTTTAAAATTCTGGTGGGCACATGTGGTTAAGGCCCTCCATCTTTGGGGTGGATTAAATCTATTCTAGAAAGTGAAGGGACTTATTTTTCCATTGTTCTCTGTGGCCCTGACTCTACCTTTGGGAAATATCCTTTTGTATTATTCTTCTCAGCCCCATCTGAAATAGAGGGCAATAGAAACTCCTTGTGGACCATCCAGTTTTCTCAGCCTTTTGTTGCCCTATTTCCTTTGGCACTAAAACTCCTCAAAACTTAACAGACTTGTAATTTATTTGATTTCAGTCAGGTGTATGCCAGTATCCATATCTGCATTTCTTTATCAGTGTGCTTTCTTAGAGTGTAGTGTTTGTCATCTCTGACATATATTCCTATGTCCCCACCCCCTCTAATAGATAACTCGAGTTTACTGGATGTCACTGGGAAGAACACATACTTTAGCTGTTTACTCTGAGTGATTTTGTCTAAGTGAACAATTTGCTGGCTGTCACACCCTTAATTTGCTTTTGCCCTGAAGTTCTTAACCCATCCAGTGGTTTTCACAAAGTTATAACGAACACTCCTTTAATTTGACCTTTGCTTCAAGCTGAGTTATAATTAGCCTTTGTTGCTCAAAGATTTAGCTTTGACATTTTGGGGTAGTGAGGAAGTTTTCTTTTCCATCTCTGAAAGTCCATGAATTTTCATATTCTCTCTACTCCCTTTTATTCCTGTTTATAAACATACAAATTCTTTCCTGAACCCAGAAAATGGTCAAATGCAGCTAATTACCAACACTCACTAGTAAAGTTTGTTTCCCAACTTCTTCCCTTAGAGCCACATACAAGTTTATTAGGTACATGATATATCTCCCAACTTAGGGCAGATAACTTTTTACCAAACATTTTGGCATTACTTGTTGCTCACCTTCAATACATATTTCCCACTGCTTTCAGTACCAGTGCTTGTTTCTTTTGGGACAAGGTATATTGTTATATGAACAACCCCAAATTCTCAGAAAGAACCAAGATTTTGTCCTCACTCTGGGTCACAAGCTGTTGAGGGTTCCATAGGAATAGGCTATTTACTGGTCACAGCAAAAAGGGAAGAGAGAATAGATACTCCAACTCATAAATATTTCTTGGAAGTGACACTTTGTTCATCTTTCATTTTTCAAAGCTAGTTTCATGGCCAAGGCTAACTTCCAGTAGGCAAGGAGGTCTAGGCCCCCAGCATTCCCCAAAGGAGAGGAGAATCATAAATACTGAGGAGTAGCATTACTGTCTGCAACGGAATACAAAGTTGTTAACATTAGCCTCTTCTAACATAATATAAAGGCATTAGGAAACTTTAAATCTAATTTTCTGAACTTCTATATTTCCCAGGATATTTTTTTAAAATCCTCTCCCAAATTAGATACTATTTTAATGCTGTTTTCTCCAGTCAGTATTTATTTAGATTCCTTCATATGTTTACTTTATTCTCCCGTATCACATTTTCTTATTAAATTCAATTTCTTTTTGTGTGTGTGTGACATAAAGCCTTTAGAGTCCTTCAGCTGAGTCTGTTAGTAGCAAATTATTTTTGTCTGAAAAGGTTTTATTTCACCCCTTTTCTTCTAAGTGAGAATTCTCTTGGGTAGTCAATACTAGGTTTTCTTCTCCAATTTTGAAGGTGTGATTCCCCTGTCTTATGGCCAGTACCACTATTGTTAAGAATTCAGCTCTTTGTAAAACTGCCACTACTTTGTATCTACTCACCTTTCTTCCTAGTTTCTTTCACATTCTTCATTTCTTTGCTCTTCTCTAAGTGCACTATGATGTGTCTCAGTATGGAAGTCTAGTTTATCCAGTATAGGATTTAGAAATCTTAATCTGAATGTTCTTATCTTTCATCAGTCTGGAAAACTTTCAGCCTGCATCTCTAGGAGTATTCCTTTACCAATTCTGTCTGGAAACTCTGATTAGGTATAGGATAGGTCTTACTCTAATGTCTAGGGATTTTTCACCTACCTTACAGTATTTATCTTTTTGTTTTTTACTCTACTCTGGTCTTGGATAATTTCCATTACTTTCTTGTTAGGACACCTATATTATATAAAAAGTTGGGAGGATTAAAAAAACAACTCTCCAGGTGTTTAAATTAGTTTGCAGTATGGCGTGGAACTGGATAGATAGTTCACCAAACTGTCAAGTATGGAATTGAATTTTCCTTTTTTTTTTTTGCTTACTTTCTTATTTATTCTCTCACTTTTATTTATTTTCATTCTTTTTTTTTTTTTAATTCTGTTACTTTTGAGCAGGTACTCTAGAAAGACCGTTAGAGAACTGGTGTTTGTTTATGACCCTTTAAACTACAATGACCCATCACTGACTTCCATCTCATATATAGAATCTTCAGCATTTTCCAGTCCAGGCAGTTACCTTAGCCCTTTCCTACTTTGTCCATTTCCTTGTTTTTACTTCTTACTTGAATCCAGAGTATACTCAGGTTCTTACCTTTGTCTTTATATCTCATTTTAAACCCAAAGTTGACCTCATAGACTTGAACATAAGTTTAGCCTTCTGAGGTTTTATATCTTGATAGTCCCTAGAATTTGTCTTTTGTCCACATCATTGCCCTTTCTGCTTTTTTACTCTCATAACTGAATTATTACACTTGACCAGATCCTACACTAGGCATTCTACTCTGTTATTAGCCATCTGACTTATGCCCTGGAAAATGTGTCCCCACTCCAAAAAAAAAAAAAAAAAAAGAAAGAAAGAAAAAAAAGAAACAGTAAGGAAAAGATACCCTCAGTTCCACACCTGTGACCACTCTTTCTGACAGTCATCAAACTTTAATCAAACTTTAGTGCTTAAGCCAAATAATACTCTGAGGTTCTGTGTTTTACTGTTGGCTATGTTGGTATTCATTTGATGGCATATCTTATTATGTACCAGGTATTGATGTTTAACAAGTGTTTCTACTTCTCCTAGATAGCTTGTTCATAGCTTGTTTTTATGCACACGGATTTTCCAGGCTTTAGAGTTGCAGTTCGTTTCAGAGCTCCAAACATGGCATCTAGTTCCAAGGAAACGTCTTCCCGTTGTGTGCACATTCTCATCTCAAATAAAGTACTGTGGACAGAGGAATGCATGGGTCTCAGCGAAGTGAAAACTCCAAAGCCAGGAAAGACTTCAGCTATATGCAGGTTAAAAACCCCAGTGGGGGGGCGCCTGGGTGGCTCAGTGGGTTAAAGCCTCTGCCTTCGGCTCAGGTCATGGTCTCAGGGTCCTGGGATCGAGCCCCGAGTCGGGCTCTCTGCTCAGCAGGGAGCCTGCTTCCTCCTCTCTCCCTGCCTGCCTCTCTGACTACTTGTGATCTCTGTCTGTCAAATAAATAAATAAAATCTTTAAAAATAAATAAATAAATAAAATAAAAACCCCAGTGGGAAGAAGTCATGTGCTTTTATCAGAGTTAAGAAAAGATGGGCGCAGAGCAAAAACAAAAACCCCCAAGATGTTTACTACCATTTATTACCGTGGGTTGGACAAAGTCTGGCTACAAAAGGTTTCCACTCCTTGAGCTTTCTTTTCCTATGCCTTTGAATAACTGATTCTCTCTCTTAATCTTCTCCCTTGCTTTGTGGTTTAAACAAGCAGCCTGGACCTTGGGTACCTTGAAGGGTAGCCATGGCACCTGTTCCCTATAAACCTAGCAGAGTTTCCACTTCTTCCCAAGCCCAGTTCCATTCCTTGGGATCTTCCATTCTCTAGATCACCACAAGGTACATGAGGCCTGAGCAATGATCAGTATAAAGAGAGACTTAAGGAGGGCACTTGAAGTGATGAGCACTGGGTGTTACATGAAACTGATGAATCACTGAATTCTACCTCTGAAACTAATAATAAAGTATATGTTAAATAAATTGAGTGTAAATAATTTTTAAAAAGAAGGAGAGAGACTAGGTGAATTATTCAGTTGATGAGTCCAAGCCGAGCTTGGCTCAATTTACCAATCCTACCACATGGGGGCAATAGGAAGCAAGAGAGAAGGAGCTATGCCTACGACCTTTTAATACACCAGGGTACCAATCAGTAACTGGCCCAAACAGAATCCCAGAATTTGACAAAATTTTAGCAGCTCCTTCTCAGGATTGGGGAAGAGCAAGAAGGGAGTGTGAAAGAAGGGAATAAAGTTTCTTTTTCTACTTGAGTATACATTCACCCAGTTATTTTTCTAAGCATAGGGGATAATAGTTGTTTAGTGATTTGTTTTTTTACTTAAGAGTATAATTTTCATGTCCTTACATATGTGATAGCACATAATTTTTAATCACTGGATGAATTTCCAGTCAAAAGACATAATACATCTAACCAAACCACTATTTTTGGATAGTTAAGGAATTTTCACATTTTCTATATTATAAGTAATAATGGTGTAATTAATTTACATAGGGTTGAATCATTATCAAAAATTATAGTTATTTCCTCCATACAAATTATATAGATGTAAGTGCTGGCTTTAAATGAATATAGATTTTTGAGGCTAAATATTGTAAATTCTTCAGGAAGTGTATACCAAACTATACTTCACAAATAACATATTAGTTATTTATTTTTCTGTCTTTACCATGCCAATACTTGGTGACTTTTTAAATCTTTGCCAAGTTGATTCTCTGTTTATTCATATTTCTTAAATTGTAATGAGGTGAATATTTCATGTTATTAGCATTATAATATTTTATTTACATATTTATTGCTATTTTAATTTTTTTGAATTTTCCAGGAGTATCTTTGATCCATACATACTTAGTTTTTCTGTCATTTTAGTCTGATCTGGTTTTGTGGCACCCTTGTCAATTTCCAGGACAAGAAAGCATTAGCAAAAAAAAAAAAAAAATGTGGAGCACCTGCGTGGCTCAGTGGGTTAAAGCCTCTGCTTTCGGCTCAGGATATGATCCTGGAGTCCTGGGATAGAGCCCCACATCATTGGGCTCTCTGCTCAGTGGGGAGCCTACTTCCTCCTCTCTCTCTCTGCCTGCCTCTCTGCCTACTTGTGATCTCTGTCAAATAAATAAAATCTCTTTTTTTTTTAAAGGAATTTGTATCATTATGCTTTTGGAAAAGCACTTACATTTCTAATGCTGCATTTTGTTTCCATTCTCTTTTCCTCTCCCACATCATTAACCTCCCCCACTCTCTACCCCACCATCAATTTCCCCATGGGGGGCTGCTTCTTTAAAGAGTTTGTGGAGACACTGAGATCTGCCCCATTCATAGTCCTCACAACAGGAAATTGAGCCCAGCACTCTACCTGATAAAGCGTCCTTTTCTGACCTTTCCTGGTCTTCTGGTTTGTGATACACTGACTTTCATTCAGTTTCCTGTGCAGCCTGTTCTGATGAATTCACCAGAGTCACTTTCACTATCAGTGCATCCATCATATTAAACTAGCACTTCAGAGTTGGGTGAGGCAGTGAGGAGGAAGAGAGGAGAAAGAAGAATGAGCAGAAAGAGAGGAGGGTAAGGTGGGAATCCTGATGCTTGATGGGAAAAACTTAACTGGACTGCCCAGGAAATAGACTCACTTAGTTTTGGATCAAACCTGGTGTTCTATCCAGTGTATTTGACAGCTGGAGTAGATTATTATTAACATTTCTTCCTCTTTATGACAAAGTTATTTTTAGAAATAATCATGAAATGAAATAATAATAATGGCCAGAAAAAATGTAAATAATGAACATTTTCTTTTATTGAATGTCATAATACATCATGTCAGTAAAAATAAATAAATAAGCAAAAATTCAATTTCCAAAAAGTGAAAGAGGAAATTTTCTTTTATTGAACTTCCCATAAGTAACCCTACAATTGAAAAAGTTTTAAAAGGTAAAATATATAGGGCAGTATAAAAGAGAGTAGTAGGTTAACACTTACTAAATGCATACGTATATATACATATATGTATATATTTGAAAAAATATAGTAAAACTTCTGCCCACATATTGGGTAATCACGGTAATGAGTAACAACATTACAGTTTCTGTTGGAGCCTTCTGCAGATTTGTCAGTGGCTTTATCAATTCATTTTCACATACTCAAGTCTAATGGACAGTTTAACTTGTTATTAACTTTTTGTTAATTTTAACTTTGAAAGTTTTAACACAAAGCAAGATAAACTAGCTAAGAGAAGTTTTAAACAAAAGGATAAGCAGAGATTCATAAGAATTCAATTTCGTAGCAAAATCCAAAAATTGCAAAACTGCCTGTGTATTTCCTCAGGATGAATTCTAGCAACTTTGAGATAGCTCTATACTATTCTATCTCTAAATGTGGAAGTAATGTGTCTGTCTTTATAATCACTGTGCTGTCATTACTTATTTGAATTTTTGTTTAAACACTAGAATCTGTAGCATCATATGAATTGGAGACACAAACTGCACCCATATTTAGTTTGAATGATTATGAACCTTTATAAACTTACTTTCAAAATGATTGCAGGTAGCTAAGTTGAATGCCTAGGGCCAGCGATCTCATTATTAACCTCCATGTTTAGAATGCAGTGTTTACTAAAGAATAAGCAACAAAAATGCTAACGTGAGAGTTATATATATAATTTAAAACTTAGCAGTTAGCCACAGCAATTGTTTAGAACCTAATCCAACCAAAAAAGTATTTGAGGAGGAATACTTATCACTGACCTCATTTAGGATTATAGATTTATAGTAATAATAAAAAGCAGGCCAAAAAAAAAAATCAGGCAAACTTTTTCACTCAGTTTTTTAAGTCTCTCCAGATAATATATTCCTTTATTACCTGCATCTGAGGCAGACATGTAGCCCCAACTGTGGTACAAAAATTAGAGCAAATTCTCATAAGCTCACCAAAAAATAACACAGAAGTGCTACTATTTAGTGATTGGTCACTTGCTATGCTTCAAAGGCTCTGCTTTCCAAATACTATTTCATTAATCCCTATTCTAACTATGAGATTAAGTGTCTTGAATATATACACTTTACCAGTGAGACAACTAAGGCATAAAGAGGTTAAGTAACATGGCTAAGATTACACAGCAGCTGAAAAATAATCCAGTCAGTCAGGATTGGAACCCAGATCTGTCTGATGCCAAAGTCCAGAGTCTTAATGACTACATGTCTGCTAGAAAAGTGACTTATACTTCTCTTGTCCACTGCAGGATTTTCATGTTTGTAGTACTGAGTAGTCTCCTGTGACTACTGGATGGGGAAGGAAGGAAGCAAGAACCAAAATGGGGTCAGAAATATATAACTGGTTTAATGTGAAGAATACCAGACTTGGAGTCACAGTACCTTTATTTGATGTACCTAACGAGATGAGACCAGTAGTACCTGTTAGTATTTTTTGCAGGATGTGGTTCATAGTAACAGTTGAATATTTTTAAAATACGTATTCTTAGAGCTTACTGCAGACCTGGTGAATTAGAATTCTTGAGTTGGAACTTAGGAATATGAAATACATCAAATTTAAGTTAAAAAGGACACAAGAAGCTGAGTACCTGGGGAAAAGATGTGACAAACAAGATATGGCAAACAAGCTCTTACAAATCAATAAAATGACTAACATCCCAGTAAAAGTAGGCATTTAGATAAAGATGAGATACAAATAAGCAATACATGAAAAGTTGCTCAGACTAGGACTTTTGAAGGTATGCCTCAGTCAGTGTGTGGAAAAACAAGAACTCTCAAAGTTTAATGGTTGCAGTATAAATTGGAGAGTTGAAGTATAAATTTCCAAATTGGAAAGCTAGCAGTTCTGCTTCAAAAGAAAACAAAAAGGATTTCCATTTTGGACAGTTTGGCCAAGGAGATACCTGGAATATCCCTTTTAGACTGAAATAATTAAAATGATAAATAAAACTTTTTTTTTTTAATTGTTAACAGGAGATGTGGGGAGACCATTGAGAAACCATAAAAAAGAAAAGAAAAACTCTGGTTTCTGGTTCAGCCTGTGGGGAGCTTGGAGTTTCATTTTGTCCCAACAACAGGGAAAACGCTGAACAAACTGAAAAATTAACAACTCTTCTTAGATCCATTAGAGAAGTGAGAGGTTGTGTGTGGGGTGGAAGCAGAAGGTATGTGGGAACTTTCTGTACTGGATGCTCAGTTTTGCTGTGAACCTAAAACTACCCTGAAAAAAAGTCTACTAAAAATTTTTGTTTAAAGCTTTTCTGAGTTAAGACAAGTGAAATGATTGACACGGGCCAAAAATAATACTAGGAGGAACTCCCAAGAAGTAAGAGAGAACTCAGTCTGCTTTCCCCCTAATGGTTTCTCCTAATCCCTGGAGATTTTGATCTTTGGGGGCCTGAATGCCTGTATTATGCAAGGGAACAGGAGGTAAAGTCTTGGACTTCAGAAGTCCAACAGAAGATCTCTTCATAAAGCTATACCCCAAAGGGAAAATGAGAAACAAACCTGCTACGAAAAGGAGAGAGAGTGTAATTACTTGTCTCAAACTTGTAACAAAGGAGAAGTGGGTAATCTCCCGTGAAAAGTTAAAATAACAGGCAAACCCAAAGTAGGTTTGAAGCCAAATTCATACAATCTATGTGACCCCTAGAAATCTCTAAAAACTTTCAGTAGAAAATTTAATTTAAGGTCGTCCAGATTGGTATAGTGCCCTTAGGCAGCTAGTAGAAGGAAAAGCAGTCTTTGCTGGAATGCAACTTCAACCAAATCCCAAAGCGTTCCCAAAGATTCTAAAGTAAATGAATAAACGAATGAGTGAACAAACAAATGAATAAATAAAGAGCTCCAGGAAAAACATCATAGGACAGAAATAAGGCCCCATAAGTGACAGCCAAAGAAACAACAGTACTATTAGGACCCCAAAGACCTAAAATATTCAAGTTGTCATATATAGATTATAAAATAAACATCCTTAATATATTCAAAGAAAGTTTTTAAGCTTAAGATATATTCAAAGAATAAAAGATCTGAAGATAGACCACTTAGATTTGGAAAATAACCAGCCAGAATTTCTAGAAATGGAAAACATGATACTTAGACTGATAAAACTCAGTGAAATGAGTTAGAACAGTTTCAAGAAAATTAGTGCACTGAAAGATACATTCAGAGAAATTACCCAGAATTCAAATTATCCAGAAAATGGAAAAATGAAAGAAATATAGACAAGGAGCCTAGAGCTACAAGTTCTAACAAGCATCTATTCAAAGTAAAATACAGAAATAACAGAGAAAAAGGAAGAGACAATTTTCAAAGAGATAATGACACAGAATTTTCCAGATTTTATGAGAAACACAAAGCCCAGTGAACCACAAATAGAACAAATTAAAGAAAATTTATACTTGACAAGTCATGGTGAAACTGTAGCAATGAAGAAAAAGATAATCTTTAAAACAAGCAGAGAGAAGCAACTCAAAATATTTGAGCTCAGGGATATATATCAAACATTGCACTCTAGATTTGGAGAATTAAAATTCCTTTCAAATTCGCATGAAACATATGAAAATTAACCATACTACCACATTCTCCAACCACAATACAATTTAGTTAGAAATTTTTTAATATAGCAAAAACACCATGTGTTTAGATACTTTAGAATATACATACATGCTTCTAAACAACTCAAAGAAGTCATGATAGTAATAAAAATATTTATAAATAAATTATAATGGTAATTTTAAGTGAAATAAAGAGTCTGACTCCACTGGTAACGTTTGCTGACAATTTTCAGCCCCGCCCCCCCCAATTCCTTCCCCTTCTGTCCTGCTGCTGGGCAAGCAGATAAGAAAGCTTGGATGTTTCCTCCCTCCTCTGGTGCTAATAAGACATTGAAGCCACATAAGCTCCAGTCTGCATGAGGGAGCTCTTACCTCAACCCCACCCCTAAACCACCATAAAGTCCCAAGCCAGTTGCCCCTTCCTACTCTCTCAAGCCATCTTTGGAGCCACTATGAAGCTTGCCTTACTCCCCAGAAAACCTCATTATGTGAGTAATGAACCTTTTCATACTCTCTTTAGTACATGTGTGATATCATCAGCCTCAACATCAAAGTCAAATTTTGGGTGAAGTCTGCATCCCTCCTCTGTAAGGGACTACATGTTATATACCAAAGCTTTCTATGTAATACTGCTGGGCTCACAGGGATATTTATAGTCTTGAAAGATATATATCCTGGGAAAGAATAAAGGTTGAAAATTCATGAGCCAAGTATCCAATTTAAGAAGTTAGGAAAAGAATTGAGAACAAAGCCAAAGAAAGGCAGAGAGAAGGAAATTAATAAATGAATATAAGATTGAAAGATTCATCAAAGGTAGAAACTGGTTATTCAAAAAGACTTACAAAATAGGTAACTCTTGGAACACCTGGCTGGCTCAGTCGGTAGAGCATGTGACTTTTGATCTCAGGGTTGTAAATTTAAAGCCCCATGTTGGGTGTGGAGATTATTTTAAAATATTAAAAACAAAACAAAACAAAACAAAAAAAAAACAAAACCCTTCAGCAAAGATTACCAGGGAAAAAAGAAAATAAACAAAATAAGAAATAAGAAAAATGTTATAACACAGAGATCAAAAAGACAACAAAGTGAAAACTTTTTGATAGCACATTTGAAAACTTAGGTAAAATTGGGGTGCCTGGGTGGCTCACTTGGTTAAGCCTCTGCCTTTGGCTCAGGTCATGATCCCAGGGTCCTGGGATCAAGCCCCACATCAGGCTTCCTGCTCATCTCACTCTCCCTCTGCCCCTCGTCCTGGGTAAACTCTCTCTCCCTCTTTTTCTCTCTCCCCCTCTCAGTAAATAAAATCTTTGTTAAAAAGGATGTGGGGCTTGATCTCAGGACCCTAGGATCATGACCTGAGCCCAAGGCAGATGCTTAGCTGACTGAACCACCCAGGCACCTCTCCGACAAGGATTTTTAAAGAGGCCATTATAAAATGCTTTAACAATCATTACAAATTCTAAGATATAGAAGTTATAAAAAAAGAAACACTGATATTATAGAACTGAAAAATGCAATAAAAGAATTCTTTTATATTGCTGGATTAAAGAGTAGAATGGAGATGGCAGAGGATAGAAGCAGTGAACTTTAACACAAATCAATAGAATTTACCCAGTATGACAGGAGGTAAAATAGAGTGGGGGTGGGGGGGAGAACAATAGTGCTTTAGGGGCTCAGGGACCTCTGAGACAATGCAAACATTCAAATTATCAGAGTCCCAGAAGGATAGGAGAGAAAGTGGGACTGAAAGAGTATTCAAAGAAATAACAGCTAAAAATGTCCCAAATTTGGTGAAAGACAAAAACCTACATATTCAAGAAGCTGAGTGAATCCCAAATAGAAAATCCGAAGAAGTCTACTCCAACACACAGCATAATTAAACTTCTGGAAACTGAATAGAAAGAAAAAAAATCTTGAAAACAGAGAGAAAGTGTTACCAAAATCCAAGTTCAACTGCCCATTCGAAAAGCTAATACGCATGTGATAAATTTTTTTTTTTTTAAGATTTTATCCATTTGACAGATCACAAGTAGGCAGAGAGGCAGGCAGAGAGAGAGGAGGAAGCAGGCTCCCCCACTGAGCAGAGAGCCTGATATGGGGCTCCATGCCAGGACCCTGGGATAATGACCTGAGCCAAAGGCAGAGGCTTTAACCCACTGAGCCATCCAGGCACCCCGTCATGTGATAAATTTTGATTGGAAAGGAATATGAACTTTATTCAAGAGGCCTGCCACCTGGGGAGAAGGGGGACTCTTGTCCAAAGACCAAATTAAAGATTTCTGACTGGCTCAGGGGCTTTTAAAGGAGTTTAGGGCAGTTATTCATTAACAGGAAGACAGTGATCCATAACATTTCTTGATTTCTGGTTCCTTGGTGCTTGGGTAGGGGTCGTTATGCAAAAGAGCTCTGTTTTAGGAAAGAATGCATAATCTACAGATATGCAAAGAAAGGTTTAGTTAATCACAAGGGCTCTAAGGGTACCAGCCTGGAAACTACTAGGTTGGCCAGAGGGGCCAAGGTGGCTTCAAATGATGTGTTACATATAAAGAAAACCAATTCCAATGACAGCAGATGTTTCATAAAAAACATGCAGGCCCAGAAGGAAGTGATGAATTTTTCAAGTAGTGAAAGAACAGAACGGTCAACCATGAATTCTATATCCTGTGAAACTACCCCTCAGAAATGAAGAGGAAATAAGGACACCCTTGAAGGAAGGAAAAATAAGAATTTGTCTCTAGCAGACCTACCCTTAAAGATTAGCTAAAGAAACTTCTTCAGAGAGATAAGATATGATAAAAGAGGAATCTTGGAGCACCAGGAAAGAAGAAAGAACAATGGCAAGAGCAGAAATATGTGTACACACAGTGGACTGTCCTTCTGTTCATGAGTTTTAGAAATCATATTTGAAGATTTTATTTATTTGACAGAAAGAGAGCACAAGCAGGGGGAGCAGCAGGCAGAAGGAGAAGGAGAAGCAGGCTCCCCGCAGAGCAGGAAGCCCAATGCAGGGCTTGATCCCAGGACCTTGGGATCATGACCTGAGCTGAAGGCAGATGCTTAACCCACTGAGCCACCCAGGCATCCCTAGAAATCATATTTGATGACTGAAACAAAAATTTTAACACCATCTGATACTCAAGACACCCAAACGGAAGTAAAGTTTCCAAACTTCACTTGAAGTGCTCAAATGTTGATACCAGTAGGATATAAGTCACTTATTTATAATACTTAGAGCAGCCAGTATGAAATGTATACAAAGAGACACACTCAAACACACTATAAATAAGATAGGATCCTAAAAAATGTTCAAATAACCCATAGAAAGGCAAGAAAAGGAAACAAATGAATGAGAACTAGAGGAAACAGAAACAAATAATAAAATTGCAGACTTAGGCATTAACAATAATCACCTTAAATGTAAATGGTCTAAAGACACCAATGAAAAGACATAGATAAGTGGGTGGATAAATAAACATGTCTCAGAAATGTGCTGTGTACCAGAAATTCACTTCAAATTCAATAAAATAGGTAGGTTGAAAGTAAAAGGATTGAAAAAGATTTATCTTGCAAACATTGATCTAAAACCAGGAGTAGCTTCATTAATATCTGATAAGGTAGATTTCAAAGCAAAGAATATTACTAGAGACAAAGAGAAATATTACACAATGATAAAGGATCAGTCTGCTAGCAAGATACATTAGTTCCCTCAGACTGCTGTAACAAAGGACCACAAACTGGGTGAGTTAAAACAACATAAATTTGGGGCACCTGGGTGTCTCAGTCAGTTAAGCATCTGCCTTGGCTCAGGTCATGATCCCAGGGTCCTGGGATGGAACCCCACGTTGGGCTCCCTGCTCAGAAGGAAGCCTGCTTCTCCTTCTCCTGCTCTCCCTGCTTGTGTGCTCTCTCTCTGTCTGTCAAATAAATAAATAAATTTTATATATATATATGTATGTATATATGTATGTATGTATGTGTGTGTATATATATATGTATGTATATATGTATGTATGTATGTGTGTGTGTGTGTATATATATATATATATATATATATAAACTTATTATTCACAGTTCTGTAGGGTAGAAGTCTGAAATTAAGATGTTGGCAAGGCCATGCTCCCTCTGAAACTTGTAGGGGAGAATCTTCCTTTTCATCTTCTAGCTTCTGGTGTTTGCCAGCAATCTTTGGCATTCCTTGGGTTTTAGATGTATTACTCCAATTTCTGCCTCTGTCATCACATGGCTGTCTTCCCCCTGTGTCTGTCTGTGTCCAATTTTTTCTTTTATAAAGCCCTCCCTAATCCAGTATGACCTCATTATAACCTGATTACATCTATTTCTAAGTGAGGTCACATTCACAGATACCAGAGGTTATGACTTCAAAATACCTTTTGGGGGACACAATTCAACTCTTAATAGAAGATATAATTATCTTAAATGTGTATGGACTCAACAACAGAGCTTCAAATTACATGAAGCAAAAACTGATCTAGCTGAAAGGAGAAACAGACAAACCAAAATTACAGCAAGGGACTTAAACAGCCCCTCTCAGAAACTGATAGAACTACTAGACAGAAAATCAACAAGATCCTATTGAATGATTGTGTTGGATTCTACCTAGCAATCAAGAAATAGATAATCCCATCTTAAGCCATCTCTTTCAGAAACTTACAAAAGGGAGAATACTCTTCAATTTATTTTTAGAAACTGGTGTAATCATGATAATTAAACCCAAGAAAGAGAATACAAGAAAGAAAATTATAGGTAATGTTCAATAATGAATATGGATTTAAAATTTTTAAATAAAATACCAGCAAACTGAATTTAGCAACATATAAAAAAAGATACTACATTATGACTAAGTTTAATTTATTCTGGTAATGCAACATTGGTTCAACATTTAAAAATTAATTGATATAATTCACTATATTAACAGATTAAAGAAGACCATATAACCAGGTCAAGCTATAGGGTTACTTGGTTAAATTTCAACACTCATTCATGACTTTTAAAAAACCTTGTTAGCAAACTAGATAAAGGGGCACCGGGATGTCTCAGTTGGTTAAGCATCTGCCTTCAGCTCAGGTCATGATCCCAGGGTCCCAGGATTGAGCCCCACATCGGGCTCCCTGCTCAGTGGGAGTCTGCTTCTCTCTCTGGTCCTCACCCTGCTCATGCTCAATCTTTTTCTCTCTCTCAAATAAAGAAATAAAAATCTGTAAAAAAAAAAAATTAAAAAAAACAAACTAAAAATAGTAGGAAACTTCCTGATCTAACAAAAATAAACCTACAACAAATATCATATTAAAATATATTAAAAAATTTAAAATATATTAAAAACCTACAATAAATATCATGTTTAACTCTGAAACAAGCATTCTTCTCAAGATGTGTTACAAGACACAGGTTATCTATTACTACTTCTGTTAATCATTGTTCTGGATTCCCAGGCCAACACAGTAAGGCGAGGAAGTAAATAAATGTATAAGTATTGTAAAGAAAAAATTGTCATAATTCATACATGACATGATGCTAACAAAGGACACACAACACCTTCACTGAAAAAAATTATAAACCTTTAATGAATTAAAGTTACCCAAATAAAAGAATAGATACATCATGTTCATGAATTGGAAGATAGTATCATAACGATATCAGTTCTCTCCCAAATAGATATTTATTCAATGTAATTCTGATAAAAAAATCCCATAAATGCTTTTATAATCTTAAAAGCTAATTCTAAAATGTTTATAGAAAAGCCAAAAATAACCAAGACACTTTTGTAGAAAACTTCAAGATGGGGAGACATACCTACAAGATATAAAGACTCTTTTTACAGCTCCAGTAGTTAAGGACAGTGTACCTTTGGTGGAGATGTAGACAAAGAGTTTACCTGAATAGAAAGAAAGCCCAGAGAGACTCAGACAAATATTGAAACTTGGTATATAATGGATCAACAGAAAAGGATAAATTTTTTAATAAACAGGGCTGGGATAATTGGTCATTTATATTTATCTGAGGAAAAGTAAAATTATGCCCATACCTCACATTATACACAAAAATTAACATCAGGTGGGTTAAGACTCTAAATGTCAAAGACATTTTTAGAACTTTTTTAGAATTTCAGAACTCTATAAAAGTTCTAAAAGACAATATAGATGCGTGCCTTTACAAAACACTTAACAAGACAGGCCTTTATACACGCTGGCCCTTCTGTCCAGGTCTTGTCTTGCCCTCTCTTGCCTGCTTCATGGCAACTCACACTTCACATTCTAGCTCATATGTTACTTCCTCAGAAAAGCCTCCTTAGTTATCCAGACTTAATCACATCCCCCGGTAATAAATGCTCAAAGGTCATTCCAATTTTTCTTTTTTTTAAATCATTCTTTGAGGTATAATTTATATAAAATAAAGTGAACAAATCTTAAATGTACAGCCTGATACATTCTTACATGGGTAAATACTTGTGTAACCACTACCTACATCAAGATATGGAACAATGTTTCTCCCAAGTTTAAGCGGGTGGCTTATTGTTAGATAAACGGGCAATAAGGGCTGGATGGAGGTATTGGCTAACAGATAATGAAAACTGTGAACAATTCATTGAGGCTGAAATTAGTGCAGCCTCCCAGTAGGGCCCTTTAAATGGGTGCCTGGGTGGCTCAGTCGGTTAAGGTTAAGTGTCTGCCTTTGGATGGTGATCCTGGGGTCCTTGGGATCTGGACCCAAGTCAGGGTCTCTGCTCAGCAGGGAGCCTGCTTCTCCCTCTGATCCTCCTCGCCCCACTTGCTCTCTCATTTTCTCTCTCAAATAAATAAGATCTTTAAAAAAATAAATAAAGGGAATGGATGTCACATACTGGCTTTGGAAGGAAAGCCCATTTATTCTACTCAAAGCAACTTCTACTTCTCTGCTTACATCACTTTCTGAACTCTGTTCTCTGTGTGTGTGTCTGTTTTTGATTATTTCATTCTGATTTCAATATCATTAACTTTTAATATACTCTTATATATGATACTGAAAGTACCCCTTCCATGTGCTTGTCATCATTATCATTTTTCTTTTTCTTTCTTTTTTAAAAAATTTTATTTACTTATTTGACAGAGAGAGAGATCACAAGTAGGCAGAAAGGCAGGCAGAGAGAGAGGAGGAAGCAGGCTCCCCGCTGAGCAGAGAGCCCGATGCGGGGCTCGATCCCAGGACCCTGAGATCATGACCTGAGCCGAAGGCAGAGGCTTTAACCCACTGAGCCACCCAGGTGCCTCTATCTATCTATCTATCTATCTATCTATCTTTCTTTCTTTCTTCCTTTCTAAGATTTTATTTATTTGAGAAAGAGAGAGAGAAAGAATGAGGAGGGAAGGGGTGGAGGGGGAGAGAAGGGAGAGAATCTCAAGCAGACTCTGCACCAAGCACAGAGCCCAAGTGGGGCTGGATCTCATGACCCTGAGATCATGACCTGAGCTGAAACCAAGAGTCAGATGCTTCAGCGACTGAGCCACCAGGCGCCCCATCATTTTTCTTTTGAGAAATTTCTCACTGTTTTCACCATTGGTTTTCCTTCTAGATAACTTTCAGGATGATTTCATCAACTAGCCATAAAACCATAAAACATTCTAGGAACGTGTCATTCCTTCAGTTGAGGTTTTTCATTCATGTCTCCGGTGACATAAACTGCTCTGTGAATTCTGGTCGGTGGAACATGGGTCAAATTGATGACGGAACTTCCAGCCGTGGCTCATAAAAATCTTTCCACTCAATATTCCTTCACTTAAAATCCTTCATGCTCGTTTTCCCATTTGACTTGGTTGGAATGGAGGTAGAAACAACCCCATGGCAACTTTGGATTAAAGATGGAGGCAACACAATAGGGAAGTAACCTAGGTCCCTGAATCCCATTCGGAAGAGAGCTGCCCACTGATCTAAAATACCCATTTTGGGGGCACCTGGGTGGCTCAGTGGGTTAAAGCCTCTGCCTTCGGCTCAGGTCATGATCCCAGGGTCCTGGGATCGAGCCCCACATCGGGCTCTCTGCTCACCGGGGGGCCTGCTTCCTCCTCTCTCTCTGCCTGCTTCTCTGCCTACTTGTGATCTCTGTCAAATAAATAAATAAAATCTTAAAAATAAAATAAAATAAAATACCCATTTTGACTTTATGTGAGGAAGGAGTAAATTTTCATGGGGTTAAGCTACTGAAATTGGGGGCTGTGTATTATAACAGCTAGCCAGTTCTGAGTCATGCATCCTTAAGGTGGTTCTCCAGATTTCTCCATCACAGAAACTATACTGTTTTAATTATATATTAATACAACAATGTTAGAAAAAATAGAAATGAGGAAAGTTACATGAAAATCACTGTAAGACTGCTATTTAATGATAGCCATTTTTAACATTTGGTTTCTATCTTTTCAGTTATCTGTCAGTTGATCACTATTTCTGGGCTTTGCCGTATTGTGATTAAAAAAATCAGTTACATTTCTTAAGTTCCCACTTGTCTATCAGTAGAGCTGTTAGATTTTTAGCAAATAAAAATACAAGATCCCCGGTGAAAAAACAAAAACAAGATCCCCTGTTATATTTGAATTGCACATAAACAATGAATAATTGTTTAATGTAAGTATTAACCATGCAATATTTGAGAAGTACTTATATTTAAGAACTGCTGTTTGTCTGAAATTCATATTTAACTGGGTATCCTGAATTTTATTTGGCAATTCTACTGTGCAAGGACTTAATACACTCAAAGGGTGCCTCAGTTTTTTCTAGGTTTCGTTGTCAAAAACAGCTCCAGCATGGTCTTTCTCTGATGTCTGTCTGCCCCACTGCTATCTCCCTTTCTGATGGTCCTCATAAAAAAGCCTAGCTAAAGTTTATATACAGCTTGTTGGAGAGTCATAAACAACAAATAAAACAGAGCTACAAGCCTAGACTCATCTCAGAGTCCTTATTGGGCACCTCTTTCCCAATCTCCTTACTTGCCTCCACATGGTAGGACCAATTCATTCCCATTATTGGGAAAACAAGCATCTCTGTGCCTTAAGTCCGGACTCAACTTCCTTGAGGCCCTAAGTAAGCACTTCTGTCCTTGGCATCATGCTAAGTGTTTATGTGTATTTTCTTATTTAATTGGCTAAAGTGACCAACCATCCTGGTCCCAATTTTAGTATTGCAAATCCTGGCCCCAGGAGACCCCCCACTCCCTGGGGGGGAAAAAGGCCTGATTTTCAGTGATGGGTGTAGAAGGTTGGAGGGAAAGTACAGACCTCATAGAGTGGCTCAAAGAATAGAGGCTGAAAGCAACATTGCTTTTTAGTGTCAAATGGATACAGCATAGATTATCCATCTTTTGTAGCTACTGTTGATTCTCCCTTGTCCACCGATGTAAGCAATGGACTTGCCCTCCGCAGTCACAGGTCCCCCATCATTGCCTCACTCCCAGTGATGCCGCTGAAGTGTGCATCTTAAGTGTGTTGTAATCATGGCTGTTAACAGTTTGTGCTTGACTGCCCGTGGGTTGCTTTGCTTTTTATCAAGGTAGTGCTAGTTTATTTTTTCACATTGTGAATATGTGACCATTTTTCTCAGAGTTCAGATAAGGAGAATTAGAATGATTACAATGCCATTGCTAACATTACCCAAACTTCACTAAATAATGGGACAAAGTGTGTTATTTAAATAATAAATGGAAAGACATACAACTGGGTTAGGAAGCTATGTGACCAGAACAGAACATACTGCACAGTATTTGGGGTTGGGCCTGGTGGAGAGGGGAGGTAACAGCATATATAGAAACTGAACCTCACAAATCTGGAATGAGACAGGCAAATACTTCTAAATCAATGAAAAATGTTTTGTCTCCCCCTCAAAGACACAAATGCTAACTTGAAAAGCATGGCTGCTGAATTACCTTGCGTGTAACACAGGAAGAAACAAATACATTATCGTAGTTACCTTGACTGCTCCACGATATTGAATGAAGTTACATTTCCTGATTCAAAAGTTGCAGCCAAAAAGCCCTAAGGGCAAACAAAAGGGCAGCATTTCATAACAGACGTGTTGGCCCTTATAAAGTGTAGAGCCAATTCTGTCAGTTCTTATCAACCCTCCTGCTTCTAGGGAACATCAGATGATGCTTCAAAGCTCTGAAACTAAAAGGTCCTTTGATTTTAAAACTGGAGTTTCAATCATCATCTTGATTTCTACTAAGATTTTAATGGAAGCAGAGAAAATATAAGACAAAAGGTTGTTGATATCTTGTCCAGAAACAAACTAGACTTTGCTCATCTAGCTACATGGTCAGCAGACAGTGAAGATTTAAGTTTTGACAAGTTCCATTCAGTCCGTAAATACCTTACCAAAGAAAACGAAGACGTCGTATCTTCTGAGGAATCTGCACATTTTGTAGATAACACTGCTAACGAGAGGTAACTTGCTTACCTGTGAAACTGAAACATTCATAATGAAAAATTTTAGTCATTTTCAGTGTTCTCGAAATGTACAAAAGCATTTAATGAGATCTTTGATTTTACAGAATGGAAGGAGATAGTCTCATTATACCTGCACCTACAAGACAGCTGTCATTGCTGCCTTCCATAGAAAAGATGTTAAAATGTTGGCCTCCCATAAAAATCAAATCTTAAAAGTGTGGGATAAGAAGACTATCCTTCTCTAATTTGGAAATACATTGAAGAGAAAAGGGATTACAGTAAAATAGAGGGGCCCCTGGGTGGCTCAGTCATTAGGCGTATGCCTTCAGCAGGGGTCGTGATTCTCAGGGTCCTGGGATCAAGCCCCGCATCAGTAGGAAGCCTGCCTCTCCCTCTCCCACTCCCCCTGCTTGTGTTCCCTCTCTTGCTGTGTCTCTCTCTGTCAAATAAATAAACAAAATCTTAAAAAGAGAAAGAAAGAAAAAGAAAGAGAGAAAGAAAGGAAGAAAGAAAGAAATGTATATGCTGCTTCTCTAAAATTGATAGTCTCTGAAGAGGCTAGAAAAGGATGAACTGATGGCACCTGAGTTTGATGTAGTTTGTAAGTTGTGACAAGAACTCATACAGTGAAAAATGACTCCTTTTTTGGAAATAACACTGTTCCAGAACTCAAAAGGAAACAAAAAACACAAAAAACAAAACAAAACCCACTACCAGAAAAAGATACCAAGTTAAATAGGACTTCTTAATTTCTTTACTACCTGGTAAGTTACTGGACTCCACCTTCAGTTTCACAAGTTCAAATTATCTCTGTGCTTTAAAACTATTTTCCCTAAGAAAGAAAGGTTGAAATTATGGTGGCATTTCATGTGTTTCAGAATAGTTTTAAAAAGATGGGTATTTAAGACCTGGATGTTCTGTAGGATGTATCCATTGATGCAAAGGACCTAATTAATTGACAAAGAACTAATCCATCAAACAACCCTATGGAAACATGTGGACAGACATTTTTAGAGAGCTGGAGACTACTTTCTACTAGTTAGAAAATCTGCTGGTCAGAAGTAAGATCCTCAGTTTCTGAGTCTGCATGCTTTTGTTAAGATGACATTTAGCAGGGCGCCTGGGTGGCTCAGTGGGTTAAGCCTCTGCCTGCGGCTCAGGTCATGGTCCCAGGGTCCTGGGATCGAACCCCGCATCGCATCGGGCTCTCTGCTCAGCAGGGAGCCTGCTTCCCCCTCTCTCTCTGCCTACTTGTGATCTCTGTCAAATAAATAAATAAAATCTTTTAAAAAAATGACATTTAGCTTGATGTCATCACATCGGATTGATACTTAGACTCAGAGTCATGTGGGCCTGGTAAGAGCAAAACTGCAAATCAAAGTCCAATTTTATGTTTTACTGCTCAGTTTTACCATTATGTTAAAAAAAAAAAAGAAGGATGTTCTAAAGTTTGTAAACAGTTCAGATAAGTAATATTGGAAAAGGAAAACAGTGAAAATATGGGACAGAAGTATAAAGGTCATTATTATTTTAATTAAATATGAGAAATACTTGTCTAATTAGTCCTATTGGTTTGATGTTTCTTTTAAAAAGTCTTACATTTATATGTCTTATAATACATAATAAACCAACGCACCTATGGGCGACTGATTTTCAATCAGGGTGCCAACACTGTTCAGTGGGTGAAGAGTAGTATTTTGAACAAATGGTGCTGGGACAGATTACTATTGTTCTAATTAACATAATTATGTTAATAATAGCAATAACATGCTGTTTAAAAGTATTTAAAAGTAAATAATACAGGGACACCTGAGTTGCTCAGTCCGTTAAGGTCATGAGTCCAGAGTCCTGGGATCAAGCCCCGAATCCGGCTCCCTGCTCAGCGGGAGTCAGCTTCCCCCTCTCCTTCTGCCCCTCTCCTCCACTCATGCTCTCTCGCTCTGCTAGCTCTCAAATAAATAAATAAAATCTTTTTAAAAAATAAAAGTAAATAATACAGAATGATGTATAATTTCAAATAAACACCTCTTTTCCAAATTTTTTAAGTAATAAAACATAATTATGCCAATTGTGATTATACATTGTATATAATAAATTTATTACATGCATTTATAATATAATATATATTATATATTATATATATTTTAGTCTGATATAGCTGTGTTCCAGGTTGGCACTTTAAAAAGTTGGTCACCCCAGTTAACCCTCACCTAAACCCTATGAGATAATACTGTTTTCCCCTCCAACTTATAGATGAGAAAACAGAGGCTCTGAGACATAAATTAACTTGCCTAAAATAACAACATAATACATGGTGGAGTTTTTTTCCTTCCTCCCATCTAAGGTTCATCTACTCAGTTCTCTCCTTTTGGGGGAATGATTGAACATGGAAATGTCCAATCTCTTTAATACAGGGTACAGAAATTACTGGTCTATGATAATATGAGCATGTGTGTACACATACATGCATGTATGTGTGTGTGTGTGTTGGCTAAGAGTGTACTCTAAAATTAGGAATCCAGGTTTCTGTTTTCTCTTGAGAACCCAGAGGACCTGGAAACACCAGGCCCACCTTCTTCCACAGTAGCCATTGCTGACCAGTAGCTGTCTGCCCAGGCAGGACATTCATCCCAGTTTGCCTAGTTCCCCTTCTCCCTTTGGCTTATGTCCAGCCAGCTCTACTCAAGGACATTACCCTCGCGTCAGAGAGGCAGCAGACCGTAATGTAGGGTCTGACTGCAGCCAGACGGGGCTTCAGGTTCCGTCTCTTGCTACTCACCGGCTCCTTAACTTTGGACAAGTTCCTTAACCTCTCCGTATAGGTTTCTTCCATCTATAAAATTACACAGACAATAGTATCTTTTCCATAGGATTTTTAAGTATTTAAAGTGATAATTCAAGTAAAACATTTAGAACACTCTTTGGCATGCGTGTTTCCTATCATTGTCATTACTGCTTGTCACCCTGTAACCACTTTAGTTTGCATCCTCCGTTAGAGAGAAAACTTCCTCCCTCCGCCCTCGGAGGTGTGGCCCCAGCCAGCCAATGAGAACATATCACAATACAATAGTCCAGCAGCTGTGCTTTCTGGGTTATTCTGTCTTAAGTAATTCCACACACGGACATCAATCATCTGGCCCCCTTTGAGCTGAACCATGGCCAGTCTAATTACTCTTTACAGTCTCTGTTCTAAAGGGAAGATCCTGCCTCCTGTCCTTCCTGCAGTTTTCAGTTTCCCAGCTCTAGATATCCTGCACAAGATTAACCGAAAAGCGACAAGCAACACTTGGCAAGGCAGTGCTCACTAAATTCATACAGGCAGACAATAGTATCTTTTCCACCCTCACCTTGAACCCCTGCCCCAAAGAAGTTACAAAGTCTCAGAGACAGCTCTGATGCAAACACACTCAGGACGTCCTATTACCAAACAATACTGGCCATTACCATCTAATCATCTGAGTCATGTTAAGGGTCAAGCCCCCCCCCCCACCGTTCCCCCCAAAGATGTGAAATCAGCTTTCTACCTCTTTGAGGACTGAAAAAAGGCTGGCTTTTTTTTTGGGGGGGGGGATCTTTACAAAAGATTCCAAGGGAATCTTAAAGGTCTGGTTTTAAATAATATCCAGATATAAATTGAGATTATAAATATAATTTTAACAAAATAGATTCTGCTCTCCATAGTATCTTTCAATATGTTCTTCCACTTAGCACTATATTGCTAATATATTTGGTGTCAATACATTTACTTTTACAATGCTATTTTTATTGGTTTTATGGTATTCAGCTGTACGAATGTAATCAATGTCTTATACTCAGACATCTGGGTTGTTTCCTGGTTTTCACTAAGACAACAATGAGGTGACAAACACACCCTTGTGAATTAAATTTGAACAGCAGCTTCGTGTGTTTAACCTGGGAATTTTTCCTAGATGTGGTTCCCCTTCGTACTGCCCACCTTAGGAAATAAATCCATTTGTCAGGGGGGAAAAAGTGTTAAGACATGCTAATTTGCATATTCCATCTATTTCCTATTAGACCATAACTGACAGAGAAGCTACTAGTTATTAGCACCTACTATGTGTTGTACTTTCCATTTATCTGTACATATTATCTGTACTTTACATTCTTCTCTTAAATGACCCAACAGTCTTTTGCAATGGGCCTTATTATCCTCATTTAAGAAATGAGGCTCGGGGCGCCAGGGTGGCTCAGTGGGTTAAGCCTCTGCCTTCGGCTCCGGTCATGGTCCCAGCGTCCTGGGATCGAGCCCCGCATCGAGCCCCGCATCGGGCTCTCTGCTCGGCAGGGAGCCTGCTTCCCTTCCTCTCTCTCTGCCTGCCTCTCTGCCTGCTTGTGATCTCTGTCTGTCAAATAAATAAATAAAAGTCTCTAAAAAAAAAAAAAAAGAAATGAAGCTCAAAGGAATAAAGGATTATGTCCAAGGTCACATCTAGTTAAAAGCAGAAAATTTGAATTCTTGTTGGTCTGACTTCAAAGTTCAGGAACTTTCCTTAACACCATATTCCTGAAGAGATCCCATAATTCAGTTTTTGTATAGACCCAACAATTTAGATGCTATGAGGCAGATGACCTTTTAAAACTGTCAGTGAGGGGCATCTGGGTGGCTCAGTGGGTTAAGCCTCTGCCTTTGGTTCAGGTTATGGTCTCAGGGTCCTGGGATCGAGTCCCTCATCTGGCTCTCTGCTCGGCAGGGAGCCTGCTTTCCCCCGACCCCGCCTGCCTCTCTGCCTACTTCTGATCTCTCTCTCTCTTTCAAATAAATAAATCTTAAAAAAAAAAAAAAAACCGTCAGTGAATGAATTTGCAAAAACTGATGGAAACTGATGGAAACTAAAAACTGATGGAAACTGAAATGTTTCCTTATAAAGTAGCTGAAATCAAGTGGTATTGATCCTGAATTTGCATTACTGTACCATCAGCTCTGGGGTGAATGCGTGCTCAAGGTATATCTCAGGCTCTTCTTTAGTGCCCACCAAATATTCTGAGAGGTCTCTATTTGTGAGTATGACTCCCTGTTTCTATACTATGTAGGTTCACTTTTCTCTGTTAGGTATTGTAAAAAACATACATAGGGACGCCTGGGTGGCTCAGTCGGTTAAGCTACTGCCTTCAGCTCAGGTCATGATCCCAGGGTCCTGGGATCGAGTCCCACATTGGGCTCCTTACTCGGCAGGGAGCCTGCTTCTCTCTCTGCCTCTGCCTGCCACTCTGCCTGCTTGTGCACGCATTTTCTCTCTCTCTCTCTGACAAATAAATAAATAAAATCTTAAAACAAAAACATGTTTCAGGCTTAAGAGAAGCCTAAGGAGTATGCCACAGGGTGTCTGGGTGGCCCAGTCAGTTAAGTGGCTGCCTTCTTCGGCTCAGGTCATGATCTCAGGCTCCCGAGATCGAGCCCTATGTGGAGTTCCCTGCTCAGTGGGGATCTGCTTCTCCCATTCCCTCTGCTGCTCCCCCTGCTTGTGCTGTCACTTGTACACACACACACACACACACACTCTCTCTCTCTCATAAATGAATAAAATCTTTAAGAAAAAGAGTGGGGCACCTGGGTGGCTTAGTCAGTTGGGCATCTGCCTTTGGCTCAGGTCGTGATCCTGGGGTCCTGGGACCAAGTTCGGCATCAGGCTTCCTGGCTCAACAGGGAGTCTGCTTCTCCCTCTCCCTCTGCCTGCCACTCCCCCTGCTTGTGCTGTCTCCCTCTTTCTATCTCTGTCAAATAAATAAAAATAAAATCTTTAAAAAATATGTATAAAAAATAGTATGCCACGTTAACTGTGCTCAAGGATTATGGGCTATAGATTCCGGATGATTCCTTTTGCTCACTCCCTCATCTTAATCTGTCCATCTTCTGGAAGGATGCATCTTATTCACCCAACTGGTCAACTCCTGACACTGAATTTGTAGTTTGTAATTTAGCAGTTACTACAATATTGACACTGCCTTTCAGAAAAGTTGAGCCTCTCATGCACTGGCCATCCTTGGCATGTATCAATTAGGATAGGTTCACCTGCAAGAGAGAGTGCCTTAAACCATAAGAAATCTTCTTACTTCTTAGGAAAGATTCCCAAAGTGGGCAATTCTAGGGTTGAGTGGTAACTCAAAAATGTCATTCAGGATCTAGTTCCTTTTCACACTTCAACATCAGCATCTTTGAGCCTGGTGGCACTGTCACCAGATGGCTAGGCTGCCACAGCTGTAGGCACTAGGTCTTCATACTACATTCAAAGATGAGAAAAAGGGGGCAAAGGAAAAACACCCTTCTTATTCTCCAGGAAGGAGGTATTTTCCAGATTTTTTCCTGTGTCCATCATGGGAACTGAATCACGTGGCTGTCTCAAACAGCAAGGCAGGCTGAAAAGTGAGTTCAAGATTGAACCCCTAGCAAAGGGGTTCAAGATTCCCATGATTGACTTCGACCAGTCCCAACTTGTATTTATTCAGCCTTTTTATTCCTACCTTTTCAGTGCTTTTTTTTTTTTTTTTTTTTTTTTTTTAGCTCTTTCCTTCTTACTGTGGTCAACGCTGAAGAAGGAGGAAGTGACTGTTGGGCGGGCAGCTGACAGTACCTGCTCCTTGTGTGATAACGGTTCTTCACGAGACCCTCCGCACTCAGATAAGTAAGAAAGGACAATAAAGTCACACACATGCTATGACTGGGGCCCGTCAAGAAGTGGGCTGGGTTTATGTTTGGCTCCTGCTTTAGCCTTGCCACAGTAAGAATGACAAAGATAACAAAGACACCCAAATTGTAAGAATACAGAAGCTGATTAAAATTTTCCATAGGCTGAACTCATTACAAATACCATTAAGAGGCTTGTGTGGGACTAAAAGAAGGAGGCAGCCGAAGTTTATGGTTCCAAGTCAGGCAGAGAACAGTTTACCTCTGATAGTATCCTCACTGAAGACAGCTCTCCTTACCTCTTATGACTACGAATAGGCCAGCTTCCCTGGTTAGAAAGGCCCACTCACGAGGGCAAAAATCAAGATGTGTGCCGTGATATGGGTGGTCAGAAATTTTTTAAAATGCCATTTGTGTGGGTGTGGGTGTGCACATTCCTCAGCAATGCATCACGCATTGCACAAGTCTGACAGCTCCACACCAAAGAAAATCCTCTGCTCTAAAACCTGGTCTCTGCGTCTCTGAGTCTCTCCTGTCCTCTTCCGGTGACATCGTCTTATGAATTGGGGAAGAAAGCCAGGAAACTACCAAGGTTGTAATACCACGGTTGTTTACCTCAGAAAACAACCCCATGGGACATAATTTTGGCATTTGCCCACCCCAGCCTCTGGCTGCCTTATTTCCCTGGGTACCGCTGGAGCCTAGAGCCCAGTCTGGGGAACTACAGAAGATACTGTCAGTGGGAAAGTGATTGCTAACTAATGCTAAATTTAAAATTAGAATACAAAACTGTAGCTCCCAAATGACCTCAGGTAGACCCAAATATATATTATTAACTATAGTTATAGAAAACTAAAAACCTTAATAATAGTTATCTCTAGGTGGTGATATTTGGGTGATTTTTCCTCATATTTTCCTGCATGTGTAATTTCCCAACCACAAATAGTGTCCCCATAATTAGGTAAATATCATTGTTTTTCTTCTCTCTCTCTTTTTCATCAGCATCACCGAGGAAGACGCCGTTACAACAGCTGGTGCGGTCGCCATCCTGTTCTAGAAGGAGCAAACCGGGCAGGAGCTGCTTTCTTCCCAGGCAGGAACTGCTTTCTTCCCATAAAGAAGCTCAAAGGCAGAATAATCCACAGATCCAGACCAGAAGTCTTGTGATGGCTTCTTGGTGAAGAGACTGCCCCGGGGCGCTCGGGGCCTCTTCCGTCTCCCTGCCGCTCCGGCTCTTGGCAGAATTTAGCAGATTCATCACTGTGCTCCATCCCAGGCTCTGTTATTTTTAGCTCTGTTGACTTCCCAACTGTAGGCAGACGACCATGCGGTAGGCTAAGCACCTGGCAGGTGGGCAAGGGCGCCCCGGCAGAAGGAGAGGACGGCTCGCCCCGGGGGAAGGAGGGCCTGGTGTCTCAGGCAGGCAGGATTTAGAGAAGCCGAGATCAAGCTAGCGGCCCCCCCCGGGGGGACTCCAGGCTGGTGACCCCAGGGGCCCGGATGACCCCTCCTGTCCTCCAGCCCGCGCCTGGCCGGCCCGCCACGCCTTGGAAGCCGCTGCTCTTCTGCGCGCTCCCCTCCACCCCCCACCCCCAGGAGCCCACCTTCACGCCACCACCACGGCCCCACCACAGCCACGGCCACTCTCCGGCCTTTCCTCTGGCTCGAGCTCTCTTCACACCACTTAGGTTCATCTGAAGTTTGACAAGAAGGCGGCGGAGTTTGCTTGTTGATGGACACCCCCCGCCCCCCACCGTGGGCTCTGACCCACGTCCGCTGGGAGGAGAACCTTGCGGGTCTCCGCCTGGAACGCCGCCGTGTGTCCGTGACTTTCAGTAAATAAATCGCGCCATCAGCGGCCGGACGGATCCTCGCCCTCCCCTCACCTGTGAAGCTGCTGTTGTGGCAGCTGGACCGCTGCTCACTCAGGTCCCCGGTGACTTGCCTTTCGGTCTGGCCACCCGGGCCCATCTCCCGCGTCACTGCCCCGCAGCACGTCCCGCTCACCTCGCCGCTGCCGCTTTCACTCTGTCTGGTTCTTGCCTTCAGTCTGTCCTTCGGGGAGTCGCCTTAGAGCCTCAGCCTTTTTCTGGGAGTCTCAACTGTGCTCTTTTCCTTAAAAAAATAAAAAACAAGAAAAAAATTGGGGGGGGGCTTTATTGAGGTAGAATCGACAAATAGAAATTGTATATATTTACTTTGTACAATGTGATTTTAAGGTGTGCAGTGTGATGACTCAATGTGTGTATATGTTTTCCAGTGCCGAGAACACTTAAGATCTACTCTCAGCAAATTTCAAGAAGCGTACAATACAGTGTTATTTACTGTAGTCACTGTGCTGGACATCAGATCCCCAGAACTTACTCTTTTTATAACTGAGGTTGTACCGGCTCCCAGCAGCCGCCATTCTACTCCAGGCTCCCGGAGGTCCACTTTTTTAGATTCTACATATTAGTGAGGTCATACAGTATTTGCCCTTGTGTCTGGCTTATTTCACTTAGCTGTAATGCTCTCCAGGTTCATCTACGTTGTGGCAAATGGGAGGATTTCTTTCCCTTTCACTCTTTATCATTACAGAAACATGTTCTTCTCCGTCTGAACTTAGCCTCTGAACCTCAGAGACATAACTAATGTCCAAAGGCAATGACCCAGAAAAGCCCACAATGGCCACCTTCTGGCTACAGGAGCTCTTGTGAAACCCAGTGCAACCCTGACATTCAGTTTGGCAATGTGACAACTTTTTCTCCCCTAACAGAATGGAACAGGTAGTCCTGAATTTAACCCTCTTACCAACTGTGGACCTTTGGCTACCATCTCATGATCCTTAAGTTACAAACATGATGGGAAAAGTCAAACATGCCAGGGACAGTTGAACAGAAATTTCAGAAAGTTCTCCCATTTTTAATGACGTTGGTGAGCTGCTAAATTACCCTGAGATCACTTTCTTTTGGACTTCTTATGGCTTAAACTGCTGTTGGGTGGGTATTCTATGGAGGGAAAAAATCCTAACACGGTGTGGGGGTTTGACCAAGGGTTTCTTACTTTCACATATAAATCCCTTTATTTTTTAATTTTGTACTGTTATTATTATTATTATTATATCATTATTTGCACACAGATAATTCTTTATCAAATTACCAGTGTACATTTGGGTTTACCTATAATTTCTGTTCATATCAGTTCTATTAAAATCAGGAAGAAGGAAAAATGCCCATTATTTCTTCTGTGATTCCATATTGTTTTATAAATTTTAGCCAATATGATAAGGAAATAAAATAAAACAATTACTTTAAATATTGGTAAATTTCCCTTTTAGGATTAGAATATTGTTTTCCTGGAAAGCCTAAGAAATTCTACCTTAGGTCTCAGTTTCATCATCTGTAAAACTGATATAATAGTATCTAGCTTTTAGAAATATTGAGGATTAAGTAAATTAATATGCATAAAAAAGAGAATAATGCCTGGGCCATTGGTAGTTCTTGTTGTTATTAAAATAATTGAATAAGGCGGGGTGCCTGGGTGACTCAGTTAAAGATCTGACTCTTGATTTCTGCTGAGGTCATGATTTCAGGGTCATGAGATGGAGCCCCACTTGAGAGTCCCTCTTTCCCTCTCCCTTTGCCCTCTCCCCACCCCCCCCAAACTAGCACACACTGCCCCCCCCCAAGAAAAGAAAAGAAAGAGAAGAAAATTGAATAAGGTAACTGGACACAAAATTAAAGTACAAAAATTAATAGTTTTACTTTTAATCAACAGAAATTTGGATGTCAGGAGGGAGGAAATCCCATTTTTTAATAAAAAATCAAACTGTAAAATGCCTAGAAGTAAAATTCACAAGAAAGGCAAAAGACCTAAAGAACTAACTATGAACCCTTATTAAAATGTGAAAAATGTGAAAAAAAGTCTAAGTGTAGTGACAACTGACTAAGAATTTTAGAGGGGGATCTGGGTAGCTCAATTGGTTAAGTAACTGATTCTTAATTTCCTTGATTTCCGCTGGGGTCATGATCTCAGGGTTGTGGGATTGAACCCCCCCTTTAAGCTCCTCATCCAGCTCCTGGCTCAGTGGGGAGTCTGCTTCTCTCCTTCTCCCTCTCCCTCTGCCCCTCTCCCCACCCATGGTTGCACGGTCTTGCACACTCTCTCAAATAAATAAATAAATAAATCTTTAAAAAACTTTAAAAATTAAGAATGCTAGAATGTCATAACAGTGCCTGCATTCCCAAATTAATTTACATATTTAATGAAATGTCAACCAGAATCCTAGTTTATATGACGATTATATATGATGATTTTAAAAATCAATTGAGGAATAGGGGCGCCTGGGTGGCTCAGTGGGTTGAGTCTCTGCCTTCAGCTCAGGTCATGATCCCAGGGTCCTGGGATCTAGCGGGCATTGGGCTCTCTGCTCAGCAGGGAGCCTGCTTCCCTTCCTCTCTCTCTGCCTGCCTCTCTGCCTACTTGTAATTTCTCTCTGTCAAATAAATAAAAATCTTAAAAAAAAAAAAAGAAATGTTTAAAAATCAGTGGAGGAATAGCTGAGAGTATGCAAGTAAATTCTAACAGAAAGATGGATGGGTGATAAAACAATTTGCTCTATATCTAATATAATAAAAAATACAAAGTATGGGGACAGAAAGTATATGGGAACTCTCTGTACTTTATTCCCAGTTTGGCTGTGACCTTAAAACTGCTCTAAAAGATGTTTTATTTAACATAGATAAATAAGTAAAAAAAAAATGATGGGCTTGGCACAGTAATAGACAAAGGGATCAATGAAACAGAATCCAAAATTGGTCCAAGTAGTTATCAGTCTTAATATTTGACCAAGTGGAAAAGGGTAGTTTATTTGATAAGTTACACTGACAGAATTGACATCTGAAGCCAAACAGGTTAGACTCATGCAGCATACCATGTACAAAAAAAGTTCTAGATAAATTAAAAACCTAAATGTATGGGGTGCCTGGGTGGCTCAGTGGGTTAAAGCCTCTGCCTTCGGCTCAGGTCATGATCTCAGGGTCCTGGGATCGAACCCCGCGTTGGGCTCTCTGCTCAGCAGGGAGCCTGCTTCCCTCTCTCTCTCTGCCTGCTTGTGATCTCTCTCTGTCAAACAAATAAATAAAATATTTAAAAAAAAACACCCTAAATGTAGAATATAAAATTTTAGGAAATCAACTTTAGGAAAACATTTCTTTAAGCTTGAAGTGGGGAAGCCTTAAAACAAGGTCTAGAAGTCATAACAAAAACATGGGCATTTTAGGCATGTAAAAATTAAAACTTTCACATCAGAAAAGATACCATAAGTAACATTTTAAAAGGCAAACACGCTTTGGGAAAATATCTGCAACATATATGACAAATGAGGGGTTTATACCATGAATTATATTGAGTAGTCTTACAAATTTGATAACAGTAGGAAAAAGGGCAAAGGATAGACATGAGAATTTTCAAAGGAGTATATGCACATGGCCAATAAACATGTTTTTAAAATTCTCTAAATATCTTGGAGTAAAATCAAATACATATTTCACCTAGTAGACTGGCAAAAATTGAGAAAGTAGTAATGTATTTATGTGGTTAGAAAAAAATAGAAACCACTTGAATCTCTAGCAACAGGAGAACAATTTAATAAATATGACATATATAGTATGGAATATTATGCACTTATGTACATTTTTTAATGGATTGATGGGGTTCTTAGTAAAAAGCAAATTGCAGAATCGTGTATGCGTGATACAATTTTTTAAAAACAAACCCGAACTAATTGTCTTTGGCAACCTCTATATTGGTATATGTGAGTATAAGAAAAAAAAAAAGGAAGGATACTCAGCAGACCTTAACATTGGTTACTTCAATAAAGGAGACAGATTGGAAATGGGGATTTATTAAACTGTTCCTGGTATATGTCTGTATTATTTAATTTGATAGAGCAAACATATATTTTTTTGTTTTTAAAAAAACAACGAAGCGATCGATCTGCACTTGCAGCTATGGTCTGATGATAACAGAGCTACCAAGGCAGTTAAGGACCGGAAGCACTAAAAAACCAGAGGAAAGGAAGGCATTGAGAAGTGAGCTGGAAGTCTCTAGTGCATTCTTCCTCAAAGCACCTGCACACCCATAAAACTCTGGTCCACCGGAAAGCTAAGCAGGACATAGCAACTAAAAGATGGAGATATTAAGTGGAATTCTGAGCAGTCTAATCTACGTGGAGACAAAGGAATTGGAATTGCAGCTCACCACGGAGGTGAGCCTTGGGAAACAGAAGTGGCCAGAAATAGACCACTGCTTGCATCAGCATGGAGCAGTCTCAAAGAAACTCACATGCAGACAGAATTAAGATAATTCATCTCTATCCTAAAAGCCTACCCCAAAGAAAAGTAAGTCCTCTCTAAAAAAGCTAATATTACCCAAAGACTCAAATTGTACACTCAAAACGTGTAGGATTCTTCATACCTAATGTTCGTATTCAGCCCAAACAAACAACAAAACAGCAGGCATTCCCAGAAATAAGAAAAACAAGAGGGAAGGGAGGAGAGGGAGGGAGAGACAAGGAGGGAGGGAGAGAGAGAGAATAAGAGGGGGAAGGGAGGAGAAGGGGAGGAGGATGGAGGCAGGAAGGAGATCAAGATCTAGAAACAGACCTACAGGAGGTCTAGATTTTGGAGGCGCCATATCCAGACTGTAAGAGAGCTGTGATCAGTAGATAATAAGATAGCAATTTTCAGCAAAAACTTGGAACCTACTAAAAAATGAGCAGATGGAAATTAGGGAACTGAAAGATAGGTCAGTATAAAATACCTACGCTAAAACATAGAGATGAAAAGGAAGAGAAAATCCAGACAAGGGCGTAAAAGAAATGCGGGGCATACTAACACAGTTGAACATCCCTGTAATTGGGGTTCTAAAAGAAGAGGAGACAGACAACAGGGCAGAAATATTATTCAAAAGTATAATTACTATATTTCCAAGATCATTTAAGGACATTAAGGGACATGTTCAAGAACTTCTATAATGGGCTCCCGTGTGGCTTAACTGGTTAAGCATCCGACTCTTGATCTCAGCTCAGGTCTTGATCTCAGTGTGGTGAGTTCAAGCCCCACATTGGGCTCCATGCAGCCCCCCCATTATTGTAACTTATGATTAGAAAGGAAGGTGTAAGTGTCTGGGGGAGAGGGCAAAGAGAATGCTTTAATACTGACATACTATTCCTTAAAAAAAAATTTTTTTTTCTACAAAATCCAAATAAGATAAATTTAATGAAAGCTATACCTAGGCCCATCATAACAACACTGATAAGAACCAAAGGCAGAGACAAATTTAGGAGCAACAGAACAAGCAGATCCATTAGCTGCGAAAAAGCAGCAATGAACTGACAACGGACTTAACTGCCTTACTGATATTAAATTTAATAAAGCACGGGTACCTCTTGTAACCTCTAGGTCAGGGATTAGCACTTCTGTAAAAGCCTGAGGGGTAACTATTTCCCTGCTTTACCGGTCATACAGCGTCTGTGGCCACCATTCTACCCCTCTGTCCTCGAGCAGAGCCATCACTGACAGTACATAAACAAACAGGCATGCGTTCCAATAAATTTATATTTGCAAGACAGGCCACAGGCCCGATTTGGCCCACAGGCCATAGATTGCTAACCCCTGCTCTAGGATAATCGTTTAAAAAGGAGGAGAAGAGCGTGTGACTAGCGCTACACATTCTCCCTGGGTGTTCTCAGCCGTTCCCATGGCCTCTGTGACCACCTACATGCTCCCAAATCCGTGTCCCCCTCTAGGGGAGAGGGCAAAGAGAATGCTTTAATACTGACATGCTATTCTTTTTATTCCATGCCAGCTGTCGTCCACCTGTCCCTGGCAGAAACAGTGTCCAAGAGCAGCCCTTTCCACCTGGCTGATGCTTCCCATAGACATTTAGGGAGGCCCATTAGGGATGGAAGAACACAGCCTGCGAGAGAAACTTCAAAGGCATGAAAATCAGGAGCTCCTCTTAAAGAGACCTGTTCTCTTGCTTAGAAGATGAACAAACTTCTTCTAGCCCTTTGAGTATTCTCAAGGTCATGGTGAACCGGAAGGGAGGAGAGAAGTTGTGAACACGGAATTGAGACCAAGGAACCGGATGAATAGGGATCCAAATGACCAAGAATATGGTTCTATATGGTTCTATGAAAAAACAAATTTGTGAAAAACATTAGGTAAGGACATTACAAGAACAGAAAATTGCAGACCAATCTCTACCGCGAATATAGATACAGAAATCCTTGACAAATTGTAAGCAAAGCAAATCTAATAATACACATAAAAAGATAAGTACATCATGACCAAATACCTCTATTTCAGGTATGTGAAGCTGGTTTAACATTAGGAAATGAGTCCATAGGGGCACCTGGGTGGCTCAGTCAGTTAAGCATTTATGACTCCTGATTTCAGTTCAGGTCATGGTCTCAGAGTCAAGGGATCCAGCCCTGTGTCAGGCTCCGTGTGGAGTCTGCTTGATGCTCCGGGTTCTCTCTCTCCCTCTCCCTCTGTCCCTCCCCCCACCTGCATGGGCACACACGCACTCTCTCTCTCCCTCCCTCTCTCTCAAAATAAATAAATAAATGAGCGTCTGAGTGGCTCAGTTGGTTAAGCGATTGCCTTTGGCTCAGATCATGGTCCCGCGGAGTTCCAGGATCGAATCTCAGTCCAGGTTTCCAGCTCAGTGGGGAGTCTGCTTCTCCCTCTGACCCTCTTCCCTCTCATGCTTTTCTCTCACTTTCTCAAATAAATAAATAAAATCTTTAAAAATAAATAAATAAAATCTTAAAAAAAAAAAGAAAATGAAAATGAATCCATATAGTTTATCACTTTAACAGAGCAAGGAAAAATTTCATACAATCATCTCAGTAGATACAAAGAAAGGATTAGATAACTTTCAATGCAAGTTTATGATTTTCCAAAAAAACTTTAGGAAACTAGGAATTGAAGGGAACTTCCTTAATAGCGTAAAGATTTTCTACGAAGAACCTATAGTAAACTTCATATTTAATGGGAAAATACGGAAACCATTTCCATTAAGACGAAGAAAAAAACCAGAAAGAGTCCTATCATGTCCACTTCTATTTACCATTGTATTTGATATCCTAACCAGTGCAAAAATGAAAGATTTGAAAGGAAGAAGTCTGTAAACATGATTATGTATAAGGAAAATGAATAAAAAGGCAAAATCTACAACTGTGAGAACTAAAAATTTTAGCACTGTCATTGTATACAAAGTACACAAAAATCAGTAGTGTTTTATTTACTGTAAAAACAATTTAGCATAAAATTTTGTTTAACAACAGATTTTTGTTTAACAACATAAAGAAAACAATACCACTTGCTATCACAAAATCTAAATACTTAGGAATAAATCAAAAGAAATATGTGTGAGACCTATACACTGAAAATTTTAGAACATTACTGGGAGAATTTAAAGATGATCTGAATAAATAGATAGTCCATGCTCATGCAAATGACTCAATATTATAAAGATGTCAATTCTCTTTAAATTGATCTATAGATTCAGGGCCATCTTGATATTCCAGCAGGCATTTTTTTTTTTTGTGAAAACTGATAAACTGATTCTAAAATGTATATGTAATTGCAAAGGGTCAAGAATAACCAAGATATTCATGAAAAGAACAAAGCAAAAACACTCACTCTACTAAATGTCAAGATTTCTTATAAGCTACAACAATTAAGACATATGTGAATAAAAGAAGAGAAAAATAAACCAATAAAACCAACTAGAGAGTCCATAAACAGACCCATACACACACAAATACTTGGTTTGTAACAAAAGGTAGTGCTGCCAGTGAAATGATCTCTTTTCAACAAATTGTACTGGGTCAGCTATGTGTCCATATGTGGAAAAAAAGAAATTTCACCACTTCTTCACATTAAATTGAAAAAAAGTAATTCTACAGACCTATAACTACAGAGAATAAGCCGGTGGTTGCTAGAGGGAAGGGCAGTGGCAAGGGGGCGATGTAGGCAAAAATGAGTGAAGAAGAATGGGAGATCCAGGCTTCCAGTTATGGAATGAACAAGTCACAGGAATAAAAGACACAGCATAGAGAATATAGTCAATGGTAATGTAATAGTCTTGGATGGTAACAGATGGTAGTTACCCTAATGGTGGACATAGCATAACATACAGAGTAGTTGAATCACTATGTTGTACACCTGCAACTGATGTAACATTGTATGCCAATTATGCTCAAATAAAAACATGAAAAAAATAAAATTCTGGAATTATAGATCTAAATTTGAAACATAAAAAATGAGAAGTCTAGAAGATAACACAGAAAATTATCTTAATGGCCTTGGATAGACAAAGTCTCATAGAACACTTAGGGTAAAGAAAAAATGATAAATATGCCACATTAAAACTAAAAAAAAAATTACTCATCAAAAGACACAATTAAGAGAATGAAAAGGCAAGCCACAGGCTGGGAGGGAATAGTTGCAACACATGTAATGACAGAGGACTCGTATCCAGAATATGTAAAGAACCCTCACAAGGTCAATAAGAAAAAGACAGACAATGCTCTAGAAAAATAAGCAACAGACTTGGTCAGACACTTAACAAAAGAGACTATCCAAAGGGGAATATATATAGGAAAAAATTCCCACTTCATAGTCACTAGGAAAATGTAAACAAAAGCCACAATTAAATATACACCCACGAGAATGGCAAAAATTAAATGGATTGATAAAACTCAGCACTGCCAATGACCTGATGCAACAGTGCTGGGGTGCAATTGTACCACCAACTGAAAACTACCGTTATCCATTAAAGCTGCATATTGACCTGCTTCGTGAGCCAAAAAGTCCATTCTGAGGTACAGACCCAAGAGAAACAAGTACATATGTGAACCAAAACATATGCATGCAAATGCTCATAGCAGCATTATTCAAAATAATAAAAACAAAACAAAACAACAAAACAAAACAAACCTGGAAACAACTTAGATGTCAATCATGAGCAGAATAAAAATTAAATTAAATTGGGGGCATATTCACCCAATGGAAACACTACAGCAAAGAAAAGCAACAAACTGCTGCTACACACACTTTGGATAAACCTTACAGACCCACTGTGAGCAGACCCAATAGTACATTTTGTGCTTCCATTTATACAAAGTTCAGAAATTGCATAAAACTCATGTAACAGTTCGGAAGTCAGGAGAGCAGGTACCTTTGAAGACAGAGGACGCGTCATTGGGTGTGGTACCTGAGGGGCACCTGTGACACTTTTATTATTTATTGTTCTGGGTAAGGATTCAGTGAAATATAATCACTTTGTGAAAATTCCTTGAGCTTGGACTTATGGCTTGTGCCCTTGTCCGTATGTGTGTTCTCCTTCAACAGACACTTTTAATAAAGGAAACAACAGAAAAATAATTAAGTGAAAAATGCTGGAAATACAGGTTATGAGAGAGTTAAGAATTATATGGGTGCCTGGGTGGCTCAGTCCATTAAGCATCTGACTCGGTTTCGGCTCAAGTCATGATCTCAGGGTCCTGGGATGGAGCCCCACGTCAGGCTCCACGCTCAGCTCGGAGCCCGCTTGAGATTCTCTCTCTCTCTCTTTCTAAATAAATAAATAAATAAATCTTAAGGAAAAAAGAATTATGTCTTCCTAAACTCCCCTATTATCAAACATTCCGTGTGAAACTTCTCTCTCTCCTACAGGGCTGCTCCAGAGTTTACTTAAGTTCAACTTGATGTCTGCTTCTGCCTCTCCTCAACTGCTCTCAGATTTTATAGTCCCAGGGCCACGGAAGGCCAGCACCTGGGCACAGCGGTGTCTGTGACAAGCAGAGCTAAAGGCAGCAAAGGCAGGCAGGGCTGGTCCCGGTGAGGTGCCTGAGGCCCCACGTCTGGAGAGGCACCGACTTGAGGAGTTCTTGGGGCATAATGGTAAGTAGGGGGGCCTAAGGAAGAAGAAGCCATGGGGCAGGTTCTCAATAGTCACCCCATCTGCCCCATTGTGCTGCCAGCCTCTGGAGAAAGAAGGGCATTACCTGCTCTTATCTGGGTGACCTCATGGGGGTGACTTCCCCCACTTGAAGTTTCTTCTTCTCTAGATAAAGGGATGTTATGCAGCTCCCAATGTGGAGGTGAGGAATAAATAACAATTTTTCATGAACAGGTCTGACATACTCCTGCTTATGAATCTCACAGTTTGCGGTTCTAGAACCTTCTTCCTTCAAGCATCAGCATGGCTCCCTCCCCCTTCTCCTTTGAGTTCTCACTCTACTGACTCTTTGTCATTGAAGCTTCCAGGACAAACTCCCCAATCTCTTCAATTAAAAAGCCAAATGATCTCCCCCCCCTCCCTTGGCAGGCCCTTACCCTTCTCCTCTGCTTTATTTTTTCTCCACAGCCCCATGTATTTCCTTCATTCATTTTTGTAAGGTTTTGCAGGCGAGGTAAACATAACACCAGGCAAGGTAGGCGCAAGGCAAGATTTATTAAAGGCACTCTCCGGCAAAGTTTCAGGGCTCAGGAGAAGGGGAGCCAGGAAAGTCATGCTGGAAGGAGGTGGGCACCCTTAGGCGAGGTTCCTCGACTCCGGAAAGGGGAGTTGGGGAAGTCGCACTGGGAGGGAGTTGGCGGGGGTCTTTTATTGGGCCAAGGCAGGGCATGGGCTCACATCCATGTTTGGTGATCGGAAGGTATGGGGTGAGGGCGGTCTGTGATGGGCAGTTCCCAATTTGGAAGCTCCTGGGTGGAGAGTTTCAGTCTCCTGATGGTGACACGGAGGCCGCAGTGAGGGTGGCGGGAAAGTCCGCCATTTTGGAGAGGGTTGGCGGGAAGATCCGCCATTTTGGAGCCCCGGTTTCCCAGCCTGCCCATCAATTTTTATCCAAATGAATTCCCAAATCCGGGTTGTTTTAAGGTACCAAATAACCTGAAGGAACTCCTTGAAGTTGGAAGAGAGCCAGCCTTGCCAGGAAAGAGCCAGAAGATCCGGATTCTGTATGAGTCCGCTCTGGCTGCCATCACACAATACCACAGACTGAGTGGCTCAAGCAGTGGAAATTCATTTCCTCACAGGCTGGAGGTGAGAAGTCCAAGATCAAGGTGTCAGAAAGTTTGAGATCTTCTGCAGCCTCTGTCCTCGGCTTGCAGATGGCTGCCTCCCTGGTGTGTCTTCACATGGTCTTCCCGCTGTCTATCTGTGCTCCTGTCCTTTTCTTATAAGAACACCAGTCATTTGATTAGGGCCCACTCTAATGACCTCATCTAACTTAATTATCTCTTGACCCTCACATGCTGAAGGAAGGAAGCTACCAGTTCAACCTACGCATTTGGGGGAAGGGGGTCCCCATGCAGCCCATAATGGGCTTGCTGTGTGAGCTCTGTGACTGGGTTGAATCCCCCTACTTCTCTGGCCTCCGTCTCCTCCTGATTTTGAAAATGAAGTCTGTGGCTCTTGTTCCTGCTGCTGACAACAAGTAGCCTGCTTGCTGGCTCTCCTGTGAAGATCTCCTTGCGTCCTACCACAACCAGAAATTAGGGAATAAACAACGGCAGAAACTGAAGGCAGACTGTCATCAGAATTACTGTTGTTGTTTATAACCCTGTATGCAGGTAGTAGAGAGGGGGATAAAGTGGGACTCTGTCCCGTGTTCAGAGGAGGCAGGTGGTTGTAGAGCATACAGTGGGAGGCAAGCAGGGTAAGGGGGAGAAAGAGCGAACTGATATGCATTTGAGAATTACTCTATATCAGAAACTGTAATCTCACGGAATCCTCGCGCTGACCCCACGAGTGGATGTTACTGTGGTTATTAATTTTTCTTCCATGCTATAGGTGAGGACACAGAGACTCAGAATGCAGAACTGGGCTTGGTTATTTCAGCCTACCTGGAAGTCAGATAACCCCCACGAGTCACGCTGCCCACAGCAGTGGTTGAACGTGCGGAGCTGCTCCCCTCGCTTCCCACCTTCCTGTCCAGCGACACCTGCTACAGGTGAAAAGAAGATGAAGCTCCCGTCAGTTTCTGATAGTTCTAGGAAAAGGATAAGACCAGTTCTGTGTGTATTGTCACTGCTGCCGTTTTAGCGAATGGGAAATGTTCTTTGAAGAAATATCAAGTGCCATAAATAGACACAAAGAAGAAAGTTCTAGAAAAAGCAAAACTAATCTACAGTGACAAGAAGCAGATCAGTGGTTGCTTGAGGGGAGGAGGGATAACTGCAAAGGGGCTAGGAACCTTTGAGGGGAGATGTAAATGTTCTGTATCTTGACTGTGGTTGTTATACTTGTGTGTCCTGCTATCAAAACCCATCAACCTGTACACTTAAAACAGGTAATTTTATTGTATGCAAATTATACCTCAATAAAGTTAAATTTTTTTTAAAGATTTTATTTATTTGTTTGATGGAGAGAGAGAGATCACAAGTAGGCAGAGAGACAGGCAGAGAGAGAGGAGGAAATAGGCTCTCCACTGAGCAGAGAGCCCGATTCGGGGCTCGATCCCAGGACCCTGAGACTATGACCTGAGCTGAAGGCAGAGGCTTGACCCACTGAGCCACCCAGGTGTCCCAATAAAGTTGATTTTAATAGAAAAATAAATCACTAAGAATCCCACCACCCAAAGGTAACAATTATTACCATTTTGGTGTTTTTATGCTAGTAGGGCACACACACACACACACGCACACACATGCACACACACACACACAGTGTCACATTCTATGTTCCATTTTCTTCTTCTCTCTCAGTAACGTATCATGCAGACCATTCCATGTCAATACATGGAATGCTGCACTGGCATTTTCATAATGGTAGAATGTACCATTATGTCATGTAACACAACCTGCTCAAACAATTCTGTTTGCAAATTAAGATGTTTCCATTTAAAAAAATATTTTATTTATTTGACAGACAGAGATCACAAGCAGGCAGAGAGAGAGAGAGGGAAGCAGGCTCCCTGTTGAGCAGAGACACCCCCACCCCCGGGCAATGTGGGGCTCGATCCCAGGACCCTGGGATCATGACCTGAGAAGAAGGCAGAAGCTTTAACCCACTGAGTCAACCAGGTGCTCCAAGATGTTTCCATTTTTTTGCTGTTATAAACACTATCATGGATATCCTTATAACTAAGTATTTGAGCACATTCTTAACTATTGCCATAGAGTAAATTTCAACCAGTAAAATTACTGAGTCAAAGAGGTTCATATTTTTTAAGGAATTTGATATATCTTTCAAAGGTGCCCTTCCTAAAAGCAATACCAATTTACACACCCACCAGCCATCTCTAGGTCTTCACTCTAGACCAGTCAGCTTGTGAATCTCCGTGGAAATACAAGGAAGCTTGCACCAATGACATATCCTAAGATCCCAAACTTTCGCAGTAACTGAAATCTTACAGAATCAGTGTTTCGGCCTTAACCTTAACTGAACTCAAGAGCCATGAAGGTTCTGGGGTCTGAGATCACCAGGCTCAGTTAGGAACACACCCAGGACTCAAACTCAGGATGGAAACCACCACATGGTTTGCTGAAGGAGCAGGGAATCAGGAAAGGGATCAGGAAAGAACTCACATCACCCCAGGCTCACATGTTTTCTAAATCCTATGCTCACTTGTCCATTTGCACCAAACCTTGCTCTGGAACAGTCCCTCGGGGATCCTGGAATTTGCACATATCGTCGTGATCAGCAAAACTCCAGGTGGTTCCACCTTCTTCCCATCCTTAGCTCTGCTGCTTGTGGCCTCGAGATGGTTCTTAGCCTCTCCGACGCTCAGTTTTCTTAACAGAAACGTGGAGTTGGTCATTGTACCTACCTCATGGAGTTTTATGAGGATGACATGAAATAAAACAGTCAAATTCATTAGCAAGGCTGCCCATCCTAAGGAGGTGCTGATACATGCTAAGCATTATTCTTCCTTGATGGCCCCTCAGACGCGCCTCAAGCAGCAGAGAGGCCCGAGAGGAACAACTTCCCACCCTTGGGATTCTGCCCCAGAATTCATAGCGGTGCCTCTACAAAGGGCCAGCCCGCCCGCCACCCCGGTCCTTTTAGATCTGCCTAATGCCATCGATAAACTAGAAGAAACCTCCTTCTTGGGGGAGGCCTGCCCACCCCTCATGCCTCCAGGACCACGCCTGACAAATATAGAAGAAATTACAGGCATCTGATTTCAGGCTACGTGTGTACACTTTGTCTGAGCCAAGCCCCAATCCCTAGTTCTGCTGCTGCATCAAAAGACCATCTCTCCTCCAGGCTCCAGGCCCAGAGTAAGCAGCAATTTGGGAGGCAGCCCCCTCTTATTTTTAGCCTTAAAAACCCAAAAGCCAACATACCAGCACTCACCCAAGCGTCTCTCGCAAGCTGTTGTTTGATTTGGGTTGAGAAAATGACAGACTGAGTTCTGCACCAAGAACAGAAGAAAAAAAGAAGGGAAAAAGGGAGTTTTATTTTCCCTCCCCTGCCAACCTCCATCCCCCTCAACTCCTCCCTTAGGCCTGGGTGGACCCTGCCTGGGTAATCGTCCCCTGCTATATTTAAAAACCACAGATGTGTTGGTGGAGACTTAATTTCGGAATTGCAGGCGGCGTCTCCTGAGGACAAGGGGAAAGCCGGTGCTGCGCGCCCGCCCGCCCGCCCGCCCTCCCCGCCCGCCGCCCGGAGCCCCGGACTCCGCGGAATCCAGGTCAGGACGCGCCGCCGTCTCGGGACCGCCGCGGGTCGGGAAGAGCCGGGCGCCGGGCTCCGGACGTTGGGTGGGTGGCCGCGGGCGAGGGCTCCCGCCCGCATTGGGTCCCCCAGGGCCCGAGGGGGGGTGGCCGCGAGGCGCAGGTCCGCTTCCCCGCGGCTGCTCGGGACGCTATCTGAAAATCCCCCCTCGGCGCGCGCGGATAAATATGCGCGGCTTGTCATTCGGTGCGGCTCCCTGGCTCCCAGCTGATAGGGTGACGTTCGGTTGGGAGGCTTGGAGATTGGCTTTTTGATTTGGCTTCTTGCTGCAGCTTAATGGGCAAAGCTCGCGGCTCGCCCAGAAACCAGCCCCTCCGCGCGTCCCCTCCGCGCGGCGAGGCCGACACGTCCCCCGCGGTGACGGCGTGCCAGGCGGAGAGTCGGCGCGCGCCCAGCCCCGGGAAAGCCCCGGCGACGCGGCCGCGAGCCGGGGTCCCTCCGAGCCGCCAGGGCGCGCCGGGCCGCCCGCCTTCCTGCCCCTCCCGGCCGGGATCCCCCCGCTGCCGGCGGCCGGGACTCCGGGCCTCCCCGGGCTCAACCCCGAGCCCGCGCCCCGGCCCGGGCTCCTCCGGGGGTCCTCGGGAGGGTCTCCCCGCTCCTCCCTAGGCCCCCTGCCCCGGCCGCAGCCCGCGCCCCCCCCCCACCCCGGGAGCCCGCGAGCCCACGAGCCCCGCGGGCGGCGGCGGCGGCCGACTGACATGCCCCGGACGCGGCTGCGGCCGGCGGGCAGCCCGCGGGGGCGATGAGCCGCTGCGGCCGCTGAGCAGCCGGGCGGCGGGGCGTCGCGCACCTTCCTCTCCCCCCTCACTTGGCCGCTCCGCTCGGGAGACCAGGAGGAAACGGTGAGTAATGGGGTGAGCCTCCTGCCCTTCCCCCTCAGCGGGAGGCCGAGGCTGGGGGCTTGGGACGCCCCCCGAGGGTTCCCGCTTGTGAATGCCGGTGTTAATTAAGTTATTTCTCGAGATCATTCATACCGGCTGCCTTCCCGTGGGTTTAGTGCCTCAAGAGGTGGGGGGAGGGTGCCTCGGAAAGTGAACGTTTTGTCTGCGGAGCTGGGGCGGGTATGGTGGCAGAGTGTCTGGGGGGGTCGGGGGGGCGCAGAACGAGACGCCGGGGCGTGTGTGTGTGCTCTCGGGCGGCGGGTGCGCCCCGGGGACACGGAACGCTGCGGCGCGGGCCGGCTGCATGTGTGCCTGTGTGCCCGTGTGCTGGCGGTGCCCGGCCGTGCGGCGCTCCCGGGGCTCTGAGTGCCCGCCAGGGTCGGGGGCTAGGAGCCGAGCGCGTTACCCCGCGGCGCGCGCCCGCGTGCACACACGCACGCGCGCGCCCAGCCTCGGGACTCCGCGGCGGCGGGTCGGGAACTGCAGCCCCGGCGCACCGGCCCGCGGCGGCCACGGGGGCGGGGAGAGAGGGAGGGTTGCCCGGGTCCCGGGCGCTCCGGACGGCGGGGGTCTGGGCGGGCCGCGGCCAGGTGGGGAGAAGGGAGGTGTGTTAACTACCCACTCCCGCCACCCTCCCCGAGACACACACACACACACACGCACGCACGCACCCAGAGGCCCTCCTTCGGAGGCTAGCGCTGCTCTGCAGACCCTGCCGGACCTGCCCCGAGGACCCAAGCCACTGGGAGAGATGAAGAAAGCGATTTGCTCCGGGGGGGGGGGCGGGGCGGGGAGAAAGCAGTTTTTCGTCGTTCTTCACTGAGTTTTATTTTTAACCGTGGAGGGAGTGCGGGGGGGCGGGCGGTGGTTAAATAGAACAAATGCCTTTAATGCAGTGCCATAAATTTACCCGCCTGCTGCCCGCCTCTCTCTCTCTCCCCCCTCCCTCCCTTCCTCCCTCCGTCACTCACTCACTCACTCACTCATTCACTCATCTTTTATGGCGACTAAAAAACGCTGCCCGTTTGCTGGTTCAGTCTCCTGGGCAGAGGTTGAAATTGGGGCAGGTTCTCAGAAAGCCAGGCTGCCGCGGGCAGCGAGACTCCGAGCTCCCGGGTGGTCGAGAAACACCCCGAGCCGAGGGAGTTGTGGGTACGTGATGGGCACGCAGCGGGCCTACCGGTGGGGCACCGAAAGGGAAGCCTCCGGGCCTCTGGCGACCCGGTGACTTGCAGCCGCCTGTGATTAATCTCCCACAGCTGTTGTGCCCCATCCACTGGAGCTGAGCTCTTGTTTACCTCAATTTTCAAATATAGCTTCTGCGCCATGCTCTTCCTGAGATAGGGGATCCGTGCACTCTACAGGGGCGCCGGCCTCCTGCTGGCCCTTCTTTTTAGCGGGCTCGCAAGTTTGAGAGGAACCTGCCTTTTCATGCGGTGCGGTGCCTCACGTGGGGACGGCGGCTCCCAGGGCTTCTTGGTGTGGACTGATGACCCCAGCTTCTCATCGCTGCCTACAATTCCTGTCCGAAGTCCCCACACACGTGTCCACTCCCTAGCCCCTTTCTTTAAATAAAATATGGATATTGGGTTGAGAAGAAGCAGATGGAGCCTACAGAACTGAACTTGAAGTCGTTCTTGAACTTAATGGAGATGGAAAGGCTACTCATGCGGTTTTCTGTACTTGGAATGCTTTCTTGTTCTTCCAACACCCCTAAACCCCAACTCCATTCTTGTCTAATGTACTCCTAGTCTCCCTCCAGCTCTAGGTCATTGGTTACTTCCTCAAGGATGCCTTCCATACCATCTCTGACTGGTCCAGAACGTCTGTATACTCATAACCTGAACCTGTTATTTTGAAGTAATTTGAAGAGGCACATTCAGTTTACTTGTGTGATGGAGTAAATGCTAGTCACACCTCTAGACAGTAAGCTGCAGGAAGGGAGGGAACATAACTGCTGTTTATTCATGGTGTATCTGCAGGGCCTAGCACTGTGCCTGGCATAGAGTAGGCAGTCAGTAAATGCTGGGTGGAGAATGAACTCTCGAAGGGCCAAGGTAGCTCTCCTCTCTGCTCCAGCGCCTCTGCTGTCCTCTTTGGCATCTCTTCTGTATGGCCTCCTGGTCACAGAAAAGAAAATGGGGTTATCAAACTGACCCTGTAAAAAAAATTTCCTTCTTCAGGCTCCTTCCTGGGCCGGAACCCTGAAGCTGAGGGAGTAGGCTCTTGCCCCATCCCTGCCCCGTCCCTGTGCCAGGCGGCCCCCTGTACAGTTTCTGGGCAGAGTTGCCGGGATTGTCCATGGGGTCGTGATGGGGGGCATTGTTCCTTGGCCTGCATGGTCCAGTCACTGCTCCCATTCTGGATCTGGGGGAACGTGTCCCGCATCTTGGCCTCTCTTTAAGTTACCAAAGTCAGGTAAGAAGAGAGAGAGGTGACCCCCTTTTCACTCAGTCTAGTTGTTTTGCCCAGAGGCTCAACTGTTTGGTGAGGCTCAGCCATATATTAGACTCTAAAAGAAAAAGCATTCATTTATTCATTCAATCAGCTATTTATTCAATAAATATTCAACAACAGCCTGCTCTGCCGGCATCTGCCAGGTACAGAGGCAAATAAAACAGAACGGTCCTTTTCCTCATAAACATACATTCATTCCTGCAGGAATAATCAGCTAGTGACTCCTTTCAGTGGAGGGTAGATCCTGGGTACAGTGGAAGCATGTAGGGAGACCACCTCTCCACAGAGCCTTCACGAGGACTTCTAGGGACATCGAATCCCAGAAAGAGAGGATGGGTAGGGGTTGGCTTTGGTGAAAGCAGAGAGAAAATGTTAGGACAGAAGGGCTCCACAGGCAAAGGCCTAAGGTGCATAAGGTCAGTGACTGAAGACAGAGAGTACAGTTCCGGGAGAGAAGTTTGGAGGACTGGAGGGGCCAAATCTTTTTTTTTTTTTAATTTTAATTTTTTACTTTTTATTAACATATAATGTATTATTAGCCCCAGGGGTACAGGTCTGTGAATTGCCAGGTTTATACACTTCACAGCACTCACCATAGCACATACCCTCCCCAATGTCCATAACCCAACCACCCTCTCCCTACCCGCCTCCCCCCGGCAACCCTCAGTTTGTTTTGTGAGATTAAGAGTCTCTTATAGTTTGTCTCCCTCCCGATCCCATCTTGTTTCATTTTTTCCTTCCCTACCCCCTAACCCCGCCATGTTGCCTCTCAAATTCCTCATATCAGGGAGATCATATGATAATTGTCTTTCTCTGATTGACTTAGTTCGCTCAGCATAATATCCTCTAGTTCCATCCACGTCATTGCAAATGGCAGGATTTCTTTTTTGATGGCTGCATAGTATTCCATTGTGCATATATACCACATCGTCTTTATCTATTCATCTGTTGGTGGGCATCTAGGTTCTTTCCATAGTTTGGCTATTATGGACATTGCTGCTATAAACATTCGGGTGCACGTGCCCCTTCGGATCACTACGTTTGTATCTTTAGGGTAAATACCCAGTAGTGCAATTGCTGGGTCGTAGGGTAGCTCTATTTTCAACTTTTTGAGGAACCTCCATGCTGTTTTCCAGAGTGGCTGCACGAGCTTGCATTCCCATCAACAGTGTAGGACGGTTCTTTAGTGGCCAAATCTTGAAGGGCTTGTTCTCCATGCTAAGGATTTTTGCTGTTGCCAGTAGGGGCTTAGGAAGGTTGTTGGCACTGAAGTGCATGGTCAGGTTTGCATTTGGGAAGGTATGTTGAGACTGGACTTTAGGGAGAGAGACAGAGTTGGGGAGCCGGAAGGCTGTGGGAGAAGCCCAAGGCATCCTCTGGGTGGCCTGTGAGGGAGGGGTATGGGTTCCTCTTTCTGTTTTAGCGTATAAACCAGAGCTGCTCTTCTAGGAAGATGTTCCACCACTTTCTTTGATGAGACTGGCTTGTGTTTGGTTGTCTGTGTTTTGAATGGGCACTCTAACCCAACACCAGGCAGGGTGCCTCAGGGAAAAGGAAAAGCGGCTTCTCCAGGTGTAACACACGCCTCCTGGCCTACTGAGCTGTAGAGCAGGGTGAACCCCCAAAGATCCGAGATCTCTGAGGACTAGGGATGGTCTCAAGAAGGAGCCTGGAAGAGTAAGAATGGATTTAGACCCATATTTGGATCCATAGAGACTATTGAACAAGGCGTTTAGGTAGGAAGAATCACATGAGTTTGTATATGTCTATGTGTAGTTTTTGATACTATGGAGAGTGAATAAAGGCTACTTCCAGAATCAAGTGTATTTGGATATGGTCTACAGAATCACATCTACGAAGGCAACAGTTCTAGTTCATCCTGGATGAAATTTACTGCTTTGATACTTGAAATGACAAGTAATCCTTTCCTGGTTGTGCGGCGGGAGCGCTGGGGCATGTGGGGCCTGGATGTGGACGTGGGACTGGGAACTAGGGTCCTGCCCTGGCTTCCCTGCGGTAATTTCCTAATCACTCGAGAGGAGAGGACCTCAGGGTCATGCACTGCTATGCTCGTCCTCGAGAATGAAGCCAAATAGCATGCACTTGGTCAACGTTCTTCCTTTGCACCCCGACCTCCCCACTTGGTTCCTTGTGCTTCCCTGACCCTGGTTTCAGAGTAAGAAAGAGCTCCCTTCCCCTCCTGCACGGGGCCCAGGGGCCAGCCCTGCTCCGCCTTCACAGCCCACCTTGCACGGTTTCTCCTCCAGCCCTGGGTCCCCTCCCTCCAAAGGTAGGCATGGTCAGCAGGACCTGGCTCTTGTCCAACTCCTGCCCCTTCACGTTCCCTTTCCATGCAGCTTTCACCAGCTCTTAAACTTTTAGAGTAAACAGCTGTCTTCGCGTTGTCACCACTGGTTTCTTCGTTTAGCCCCCTGCTTTCCCACTTTTCTCTACCTTCTGCCCAACTATCACCCACCAAGGACTTCTCATTCCCCTCAAATGGAGTAACTGATTTCTGAGCTCTACCCTCACACCCCCTGCCCCGATAAGATTGACCGTTAGCTCCCGAAGACTTTCCCCTCTTGGCTCCCACCACGCTGAGCTCTCCGGGACCCACAGCTCTCTAGATGGTCCCCCTTCCACCTCCTTTCCAGGAGTCTCTCCTCCCTCCCATTGTCCCCCTGTCTACTGCCCCTCTGCAATCTCCCTCATGGTTTCTGCTGTGACTGGCTTCACTGTCACCATAGCTCTCCAAGCCTGGTGTCTTGTTTCCAGCCCCTTGCACAGTATCTCCGACAAGACGTCACCTCAGCTCCTCAAACTGAGTTGCTACTCGACGGACACCGTCTTCGTCCTTAAGAGCAACTTCTCTTCACTTCCCACTTTCTGTTGATGGCACCAGCCAGCTTCCATTCCCCCTGGCTCAAAACCCCCAAGTTTCTCTCTGTCTCCTCTGCCTTATTCCTGAATATTGCTGATGTCCATTAAGTCCATCCCCACTTTCTCTGTCCCTACCGCCAGCACCCGAGTGCATTTGATAACCTCCTACGACATCTTCCGATAACAATAACAGTTGTTATTATAGCGGCCAACACCTGTGCCTTTCCCACCTGTTAGCTCCTCGGTTGTAAAGTACTCTGGATTGACTTTCCCGTTCAGGCCTCACCATATCCCCACCAACGAGCTGTGATTATTGTCATACTCTATAAATTAGCTTTCTAATGTCTTCCCAGCTTCAACCTCCCGGTCCTTCAGTTCATGCTAAGACTGGGTCAAGATCCCCCTCCTAAAACAGCCTTCTAGACCCATCACTATCCTACACAGAGACCCAGAAGGGCCTCCCGTGGTTGGCAGCCGCCCACCGGCCCTCCCTGGCCCGCTTCACCGCTGTGTGTGGAGGTTCCCGTCTTCCAGGTCCCGCGTGGGCACCTCAGTGAACTTGTCCTTTCCTCTTCTGTGCTTCTGCTCACGGTTTACCTTTCACTGAGAATCCTCCCTGTTCTTCAGTGTAAAACTCAAATGCTTCTTCCTGACGGGAGCGTCAGTGGAGAGCCTCTCTCTGAATTTTGATAACACGGTGTCCGTTTTTCATGAGGTCCTTAGACTCACTGAAATGTAGTTTTGTGCATGCGGCTTGCCCCCCCTTTTGGACCAAGTGATTTTTCTCGCTCGCACTCGCTGTCACATGATGCCGGAGACACGGTGGGTGTTCAGTGAGAAATGAAGGCGGGAATAAATGAAGAACCTGTCTCACTTTTGAAGTGGGTGAAACAAGGTCAAGAAAGGGGATCTGTGCCATTTGTCATAAAAGAGGCCGGTGGTGGAGTCAAAAATCAAACTAGGAGCAGGCAGTGTGGTGTAACAGAAGCAGCGCTGAGCTGCCGAAGTTTGTGGTTGAGGTCTTATCTGACGACTGCAGGCGAGACCACTTCTGCTCCGTGGGCCTTGAATCCCTTATCCATCAGAAAGCGTTACGTCGGCTGCCTTGACTTTTCAGCCGCCCCCCCGGCCTGACGATTCTGTATTCTGTGAGTCTCACTCCTCACGCTGTAGATTGCCTCCTACTGACAATACTTTTAGTGCCGACAGCATCTTTCATTTCAGAACCTTCCAGCTGCATGCTGAAGCCCCCGGTGTGTCTGCTTTCACACTGGGTTTCTAGAGCGCAGCAAGGTCCGCTGACTCAACTCTCTGGACGTGTGGCCTCCATGGCACCCCGAGCCATCTGAGTGCCCCGATGGCTCTAGGCTGCCACTCCTGCCTGGAGTCCCCTCCCGCTGCCACACTGCAGGGCATTCCCAGAATGACAGGTGGTACTCTGGACTCCACACGCTCCAGCTGATCTAGGCCTCAGTCCCCGCGCTACCCCCCCTTCCTTTCCCATCCAGGATGGCTGTTTTGAGAGCTATGTCGACTCTGTTGAGGGACTTGTGGGACTCCTGTGCTCAGCAGCTTTCCACAGGCTCTGCCCACCCCCTGCCACACCAGCGTTCTCTCTCCCCACTGAGATGGGAAGAATCGGGTTGAGTCTGTGCCTTCCAGCCCCTCAGGAAGAACAAATGGGGGAGTCATCTTCTAGAGGAATCGTTAGAGCAGTGGGGAGAGCACGCAGCTGCCGCCAGTCCTCAAGAGTCTGCCCGTGACACCCTCCTGTCGCAGGAGGGCCCAGAGCGCCCTAGAGCTGATTGTGCGCGAGAGCCCCCAGTCGTGGCTCAGAGAGACGACTTTGACCGCTTGCCAGAGCCCCTTTGTTCTCCATTCAGGCAATGATATGATTTAATTCCATATTTCAACATTGGAAAATTAAGAGAAATTAAGTGGCATTAAAATAAATCAGGCTCCTGGAGAAGGAGCCGAGGGAAAGGGACCTAAAGGCTGCTAATCACCTGCTTCCCCCTGCTGGGCAGACAACAGGGCAGAGTGATGGCAGCCCTCTCTCTGGGGATAACCCCCAAAGCCCAGGTGGCTTTCTCTGGGGAACAGCGAGGGGGCAGGAGCAATACCCCCTCAGGCTGCCCTGGGCTTCTCACTCCCTCAACCCAGCCCGGACAGGGGATATGTTCTTCTGGTCGGTTCTGAAATGATGCTCCTTCAGGCTTGGGGGAAGGAGACCGCTGGCGGCCCGAGGATCAAGGTTTGGTTCTGGCTCCATCCGTAATTGGCAGAGAGATTCTTGGCATCGCAGCGAGCCCCACGGTTGCTTTGCCTGCGGGAGCAGCCTCACGAAAGGATTACATGAGTCCAGGTGGGTGAGGACAGAGGCCTTTGTAAACCATTGGCAGCTAGTGTTGCTTAAGACTTGCTGAACGAACGAACGGTGCCCTCTAAATGTTGCTTGTTCTTATGCCGCACGCTGTGGGGTAAGGTGCCAATGAGGGGGCCGTGCTGCAGAGAGGGAGTTGTGCTTAGAAACAGCCTCAGGACTGCTGTCCAAACAGTGTATGCTCTTGTTCTTTTGGAGGGAGGACACAGACTGCTGTCTGAGGTCAGTGGCTCTCTACCCGCCGGCTTCCCGGGAAGTTTGGAGTCCCCCTCACTGCTGCCTCTTTCCCACAGGACTTAGTCCTGCGGAGGCCACACTGATATAGTCAGCAAACACGACTCACCCTGCCAGGCACCTGCCCTGAACATACTGTGGGCAGGAAGGTGAACTAGGACAGGTTTCCAGCTACTGTGGGGATTATAGCCCAGGTTAAACTGGTAGACAAACAGAAACAGTGAGGATTTCAGCAAGTGATCTATGCCATAAAGAAAAGGAATGGTAGTGGGCCAGAGAGTGCTGGCGGGGAGGGCTGGGATCACCTTCAGAGAAGATGAGGGGGTAAGCCTCTGAGAAGCTGGCATCTGAGACCTGAATAAAATGAGAAAGTGACCTCTGGGGATATTTAGGGTAAGGGGAGGGGGTCCAAGCAGAGAGAACAGTAAATGCAAAAGTCCTGGGGCAGGTGCATGCTTAGTGTGTTCTAGAACCTTCAGAGAACGCCACCTTAGCTAGAGTGGAGTATGCAGGCAGCAAAACAGAGTGGGGGGAATGAAGGGCAGTAAGTTAGAAGCAAAAGTCAGTAACAGGGTGAGGAGTTCTGCAGGAAGAGGAGGTTGCCAAGGGGTCTGATTTAAAAAAAAAAAAAAAAAGAACTTTTTGGCTGTCTTGTGGAAAATAGACCACAAGAGAAGGGGCAAAATCAGTCACTATTGCAGGAATCCAGGCAAGAGATATAATATTGAATCCCCAGTAGCTAGAACAGACTGGGACACCTAGTTGCTGCTCAATACATTTGAGAACACTTCCGGGCAGAAATGAAGCCTATAACCGCGATGGGCACCTAGTAAGGGCTCGAGAAATACTTTTTTCATGAATCAATGAACAGAATCGGGCTTTCTTTTAGTCACTCTAGGATTTGAGTTCCTCTCAATATTTTGGATCTTTAAAAAATTCTTTTCATTGTTCTAGCTAACAGTGTTTATGTAGGACAGTGTGGTGACGAGTTCATTTTCTTTTCTGTGAAACTGCATGCTTCTTTGAGACAGACACGAGATAGACATGAGAAACCCAACTCCACCACCTCTGGGATGCTCTCAGCCTGTGCACATAAATCCCCAAACCCGTTGTTCACATCTAGATCCAGATCCGGTGTGCTTTTCCGTGCACCGGTCCATGGAGGGACCAAACCTGCCTCATCACCACATCTCCAGAGCTTATCACAGTCTGGACGACTGACTCAACAGAGAGCTATCATGTTCACTCGAGTGGGCAGCATCTGGTGCTTTGGTTGAATTCCAGGGCCTTCTTGCTGTCTTTCTGGAGAGCCCGGAATCCTTGCTGGCCTCCTCTGTTGCAAGATGTCCCGAATGCGAAACATGCATCTAAGTTCAGTGGGTTTTGTGTGGCTTCCTTGCTTTTGGGCCTGGAGATCCCTGATGCAGGACGGACATGGCAGGGCCAGTGGGAGAGCCAGCAAGTCCGATGCGGTCTAGTCCTCGCTATGCCTCTTCATTTTCTTTTCCCCGTCCTCCCGTTTTCCGCTGGTCTCTGTGGATGCTTCTTCTGAAAGAGCTCACACACCCACACCTTCCCCCACAGGCCCACTCTCACTGCATCTGTTCTGGTTCTGGTTCCAGTCCTGGTGCACTCAGGTGCTGGGAGAGCCTCTGAGCCCGTCTTCCTGCCTCCAGTCTTGCCCTGCTCTCCTTCACCCGCCTGGCTCCCCCATGGTCCTCACGCGAGGTCTCCTGTCCAAAGGAAAACCATCACTCTTGTCCCTCCCATGACTGAAACAGTGCCAGGGGCTCCCGGTTGCTCTCAGGATAATGCTCTAAGTCCTTGGCTGGGGGTACAAGGCCTTTTACGAACTCTTCCTCACTTGCCTCTGCAGCTTCTGCCCAGAGGCCTGCCCTTCAGCTGCACTGCTCCCCCTTCTCGAAGCAGACACTGCTCCGCCAGGCTCCTTCACGCCCGTGAGCAGAGGCTTTCTGTTTTTTGTCGGAGATGCACTGGCTTCCGCCCGGTGAAGTCCTGTTCATCCCTCCGATCCGCCACGGCTGGTTCATGAACCCGGCCCTGATGACTGCAGACAGCATGAGGCCCACCTTGCTCTGCGCTCTCTCGGCGCATCACACATGCTTCCACGTCTAGGACTTGTTTCGTTGTAATGATTTGGTTTTCTGTCACTGTTCTTCAGTGAAGTGAGCGCTCCTCAAAGGGGATTATTTTTCGTTCATACTACTCAAACTTGAAAAACCTTGCTCCCAGCATCCCTGACAGATGGGATGCTCCATTTGAACACTGCCAAGCGTGGGAGAAATCACTGGATATTATGCCTTCTATTTTTTCCCATTTATTCAATGTATCTATTCATTCAGTAAATATATACAGAGTAACTACTATATGCCAGGCACTGAGATAGACACTGGGGATACAGAAATACCAAAACAGATACAAATTCCTACCCTCTAGGAACTTTTAATTTTTTTTTGAGTGCGCAAAAAAAATGAAGATACAAATCAGAGTAAATCTGAGTAACTTCCTTACCATAATTCCATGAAAATCAACCTGTGATGCATAGACTGGGTTTCATTCAAATGCGTGCATGCACGAATGAATGAACACATGAACGAACAGACTAAGAGACCAGAAGGAAAAGTGTGAACAAGTCAACCTAAGCTCCCATCACTGGAAGTGAAAATAGTTAAGAACCTGTCCTGCTGAAAATGGATAGGTTGCATCATTTTCCTATGAAAAGAAGGGAACTCTGGATCTTTTACATTTCCTTAGTAGAAGTATAAACCCAGCAGACAGCAGGTTTAGGGAGAGACAAAGGGAAAATCTACTTGTGTGGATAGGCATACCCTTGGCAAGGTACGAAAGCGAGAGTCCGGGAGTGTGATTTGTCTAGTACATAGAAAGACTTTCTGGTACCCATCGTGAGTCAGCTCACTATACACCAAGACTTCTTCTCCTGGCCAGAGAAAGTCTCTAATGGGTGGAATTACTGAGCTGCTGGTGTCAGAGTCAGAGTCAGGCCGCATCCCTTCTCTTCTCTCCCAGGCTTTTCTTTTTTTTTTTTTTTTAAAGATTTTATTTATTTATTTGACAGAAATCACAAGTAGGCAGAGAGAGGGAGAAGCAGGCTCCCCGCTGAGCAGAAGAGCCCGATGCGGGGCTTGATCCCAGGACCCTGAAATCATGACCTGAGCTGAAGGCAGAGGCTTAACCCTCTGAGCCACCCAGGTGCCCCTCTCCCAGGCTTTTCAACCTTGACTGTACCTCAAAATCTGGTAAGAAACTTTTAATTAAGAGACCTAGATATTGGGGCTCCACTCCTGGAGAGTCCAAAACTTAGGTCTAGAGCAGGATCCAGATGTCTGAATGTTCTAGAGCTCCAAAGTTAGTTGAATGCACAGGGCTGTCCAGCATGTGGTCCCAGCTCCATTCCTCCCTCCAGCTTGGGGGATGACTTAGAAGCTGTTGTAGGTCCTACAGTGGGAGAAGCAGAACGTAAGTGGAGAAGCACAACTTCTCCTCTTCCTATCTCTGGCCCACTCTCATTGTTCCTGGCTCCCTAGATCTGTCAGGGACTTGCAGAGGCTAAAAATCCTCTGGCTTCCACAGTCTGGTAATCCTTAGAGTCACGGAATCAATGAGCCTTTGAGTTCATAAAATTTTAGAGGCAGAGAGGATGTCAGAGGTCAGGTTGAACCTCTTGGCCCTATCAAGAGAGTTTCACTGCTTGTGACCACTTGTCCTAAGAAATAAATAAATAATAAATAAATAAATAAATAAATCTGCCCAATACTGAATTGAGATCCCTCAGGGAGTTCCCATAGGAGTGTAGAAGATGGGGTCTCCTGGATGGCTCAATGGTTAGGCATCTGCCTTCAGCTCAGGTCATGATCCTGGGGTCCTGGGCTCGAGCCCCGCTTTGGGCTCCCTGCCCAGCAGAGAGTCTCCCTCTCCCTCTGTCTGCCGTTCCCCCTGCTTGTGCTCTTTCTCTGTCAAAAAATAAACAAAACCTTAAAAAAAGAAAAGTGTAGAAGACAGACATGTGAGCTTATAAGCCCGGTGAGTGTAAGTCTTTCAGGGGTCGTCAGGGTGTTAGAGGAACACAGGAGAGTGAATGAGGTGTTTTGAAGGTGGAGGAAGAGGGCATTGCCAGGGCAGGCTTTCCAAAGGAGGTAGAGGTGTTTGGGGCCCTTGGTTCTTGATGTAAGGGCTCCAAATTCTTACCCTACTCTTCCACCCTCCCTCTCACCCCCTGAGGTTGGGAAAGCAGATTTGGCAGTTGACATACCAAACTTTGTAGCCCGGCTGTGCTCCTTGCTCATCTAGTGGCCTTTGGGTGGCTTATTAATCTCTGAGCCCAAGTCCCCTCATTTCTAACACGGACAATAATGCTTGTCTCACTGTGGGCTGCTTAGGTATTGAATAGCAGCTGGAAAAGTGCTTAATGCAATGCTGGCCGTAGAGTAGGCTCTTGATAAATAGATATGATTATTGTTTTTGTTGTCATTTTAAAAATGGATTATACAAAGCACGAGGAGGCTGAGGCTGCTGCTCCCCGACATAGCCCCGGGGGGCTTCCTCTGCTGGTGTGATAGTGCCTAGGAGAATGTCAGCAGGGTTCCATGAGGTTATCCTACGGTTTGGATGTCATTAAGAATTTGAGGGACTTCTAGGGAAGGCGCATCTGCCTATCTCATGAGACCGGAGAAGCAAGAATGGTAAAATGCCGTATCACATACTACTGCAAGATTCCTTATATTATGAAGCCGTGCTGCATTGCAGCCACTGCCCACATGGTTTGAAGCAAGGAGTGCAGGGATCAACCCGGGAGCTTAGAGCGGCACCAGGAGCAGATAGGACTTCCCGTGACGTCATCGTAACCAGTGATTCCCGGAATTCCTTATTTGTCTCCATCCCTTATCAGAAGAGAAACTCTGTAAGGTTGGGGACGGGGCGTATCTCGTTCATGGCATTACTCCCCAAGCACAGCGCTTGGCCCGGGGTGGGCATTCAAAGAGCGGTTGTTTAAAAAATGAATTTGATCCATTTGGCTAGTCCAGAAGGTAGGCTCTCCTCGCCTTTTCCTTGGGCCCTATCTTCCTACCATCCTGCCTTCACCTACCCTCTTCTGCTCAGAGGGCTCCGTGGGAGTCTGAATTCTGCGCCCGTTTCTCACACTGCTTGGGGCCAAGCTAACATGAACGTGTCCCTTCGGTTCCTTGTCTTTGGAGAGACAGGCCTCCCTGTGATCACAGTATCTTTGTCTCAAGGGACCGGTGGAGATCATCCAACCCGACATGAGTCTTCTGGACGAGGAAGCTAATTGCCTGAGAGGTGCAGGGACTCTTTAAAATCTTACAGCTCGTGAAAACAATTCTTATCTCCTGCTTTCAAATCTGGGGCTCCCTCACCGCCCCAGGCTGCCCCAGAGTACGGAGAGCCGCTGAGCTCGTGGTGAGAACGGCACCCCCAGACAGGCTTACCCCATCCTTCCTGGGCCCGTGCTCCAAGGCAGCTCCAAGCCCAGGGCGCACCCCAAGAGAGTGGGTGACTCCAGATGCCCCAAAGTCATGCTGCCAGTACTCAGATGCTTTGCTTTCTACTTGCTCCCTGCAGTTTCAGGCAAATTACTTAATCTTTAGGAGTTCGAATGAGCTTATCTATAAAACAGAACATGAGGATAATAGCATTTTCATTCACTACCAAGATTCACAGAAATAATAATGCCCCAAATCCAGCATCATTGTGTTTTCCTCCTTGGATCCAAGGTCCTGTGGTGACCGTCAAACCACCCAAGTGGCCGAGGTCACCACTTTCCTACTCCAGAGAGTGCGAGGGCTGTTGCTCCTGAGTGTCTGGGCAGCTCTGCCACAGAGAGGACTCGGCACCGACTCCCCCACCCCAGGGAGTGCAGGAAAAGACGCTGTGCTCTTCCACTCCGCTGACACATGGCGTTCAGTGCAGCCTGAAAACTTGAACGTAGATTGGCTGTGACGCCCGTGCCGGGGCCCAGATTTAGAAGCAGAGCCGGACGACTCTACTCAGGCTGGTGACAGGCCTGGAGCAGTGTTCCCATTGGAGAAAGCGGAGGGCGTAGCAGGAGGGAGAATTTGCTCCGTCTGGCCTGGTGGCACTGTTTTATTAATGATCTGGAAGAGCAGAGGAACAGTGACTTTAATTAAATTTGCCAGTGATATTAAAAGATGTCAGGAGCCACTGCTGAGGACACAGACACCTTGCAGATGGCCCTGGGGGTGTTTGGAAAATAATCCAGGAAAGGGATGAGAAGCCATGGGCTGAGCCGGAGCATTGGTTAGGCTGAGGAGGAGGAACATGACACGGGGACCGAGGGTCATCATTTGCAGAAACACCCCAGGCCCATCCTCTTTATTGGTATCTGTTCTGTTTCCAGTGGGTGTCTAGCTCATCTTCCCGCTCCAGTCCTGTTCCTCTTAAACAGCCATCTTAAACCCTTTAGCCAAATTGGGTTTTCTGAAGCACAAATCAGACCATGTCATCCTCCTTTTTAAAATCCTGTCTGGGGCGTTTCACTGCCCTTCGGATGAAATCCATCTCCTCGGCCTGTCATGTAAGAATGGAGTCCTCCCCACATGTCCAGTCTCCCAGGCTCTCATCTTCATGCCTCCAGCCTCACACCGAATTCAGTATACTCGCAGGCACACAGCAGGCTTTTCCATGTCTCCATGTCTTTCCTCCTTTCCAAAGAGGCTCTCCTTTTTGACTCAATGTCCATCCTCCTTCCTTCTCGTCCTTTCCCTTCCCCGCCCCTACCCTTTCCCCTCCCGCCCTTCCTTCCTTCCTTCCTTCCTCCCTCCCTTCCTTCTTCTTGACTAAAGCTCTCTTGTGCTTGAAGACTCATTGAAAGGATCACTTCCTTCAGAACGTCTCCCTGACTCTCCAGGCTGGCTCACTGCCCTCCTCATGTTCCCACAGCATTCTGCCCCCGTACGTTCACTTCCTGTAGTAAAAGTGTGTATTTGCGCAGCTGTCATCCCCTGCTGGATTGTACCTTTGGGGGCAAAGCCTGTGTCTTACTGTTCATTTTGCCCATTGACATCTAGTACCAAGCCTGGCAAGCCATTGGCTTTAGTGAATTTTGTCAAACTGAACTGATGGGAAGGAGAATATTCAGGTGGGAGGTCCCCTCAGGCAGCCAGGACACCCCAAAAGCCTGGAGACCAGGCAGCTTTGCCAAATGGTCAGTCTCTCCTATCAGGGTGGATGGGTCAGTCCTATTGCTTCTAAATCTACAGAAAATTGGAAGCTGACAGGGAGCCATGGACATTCTGCAACAAAGTTGGACATCTTAGTAAAATGGAGTGGTTAGAGCCATAAATTTTATGTCATCTGTGTGTGAGTTCCAGCTCTCCTACTTCCTTGCTTTATACTTTGATTAAATGACTTAATTAAGACTTAGTTTCCCAAAATGGAAAACAGGGATAAAAATAGTACTAATCTCATAGGATTGTTATGAAAATTAAGTGAGGAATTGTTTAGCGTTACGCACACACTAAGCACTTATGTGTGTTAGTGACTGTTATTAACATCTTCATTATTTGGGGTGATATTGGCGTTCTCAAGCTGAGTCACATCCCTGAATACGCCTTAGGGCTGATTAAGAACCACGGAAGATCATTTGGGTCTCTAAGGAGCTGGGGTGGACCCCCAGTAGGTTGGGATCTGCCTCCGTTGTGTCCGGGGCCAGGGGTAACAGCACAGAAAAGTGACCATTGGCCAGGTCATCCGCAGTGTCCATGCTCCCCCTAACCATCTCAGGCAGAAACCATTGCCTGGCGGGGCCAGAAGGAATAATTGGGAATTCACAGGCCATTTTCCACCTTCAATTCCAAGGACTTAAGTACCTCCTCGTCGCCTTCCTGCCTTGTTTTCTTTCATCTTTTCCTTCCGTTCACTCATTTTCTGTCTTTCTAAAGTCGGGCCCGATTCTGACCACGTGACAGCATATTCCCTACAGAAACCCATTGCCACAGGTGTTTGCAAGACCTAGGAGAGCAAAGACACACGATCTTCCTAATTCTCCTGCCGCGTAAGATGAGGGGGGGTCCCTGTCTTCTGCCGGTCGGGACGACACTACTGCCTATGCGTCCCATGTCCGTTGACTGCAGAAAGCCAGCCCTCTTCCCTAACCTGTGGATGGCCCACCCCCTTCAGGATGGCCGGCCCCCGCAGCTGCCACCTCCCATCACCAGGTGGGCTCTTGATCACAGAGCTGCTCCAGCTGCGCCCACCTTCTGTCTCCTACTGCATAGGGCTTCTCAGAATCCACAAAATGGAGGGTTTGCAGAGGTCGTTCAAGGCAAGGTGCCAAGATCCTTCTTCTGTCCACAATTCTCTGGGGCTGGTGAGTGCCAAACCTGTGTGTGTGGGGGGGGGGGGGTGGTTCTCTGTGTACATCGCAGATTATGAGAGACTTTTCAACCCCTGAACATGGATACCGAACAGCTTCAGCCGCCCCCCTCTTCCGCCGTCAGCCTCATCACCTCTTCTGAGTGAGGTCCAAGCCCCGAGCACGTGCTGTGATGACGCCCGGTACCTGGACTAAGGGGAAGGCGGCCTCAGCACTTGGCTGCTGTTCTGGGGAATATGAAACCACGTTAATCCACGGAGCTCTTTGGAAGGGAGGCCTGCATGATTACAGTATGCACCCGGGCGTACGGTGTCCTGAGGGGAATTTCTCTTTGAGCACCAGCCTTGGGGATTTTGAGAGGTCATACATAGCCTCTGAAATCTCGTCAGGATTTGTCTGTGAGATCTATTTTTTCCTGAAGCAAATGGCTGTAATTCGGGTCATAAAGTGGCTTTAAAGAAGGCCGATGTCTGAGTGTATTACTCAGCTCAGGCGGCCGTAATAATGCCATAGACTAGGCAGCTTAAACAATAGAAATTTATTTTCTCACAGTTCTGGAGGCTGCAATGTCCAAGATCAAGGTGCTGGCCAATTCATTTTCTGGTGAGAGCTCTCTTCCTCGCTTGCCAATGGCCGCTTTCTCACTGTGTGGTGGGGGAGAGAGTGCTCTCTCTTTTCCTTTTCTCATAAAGCCATCAATCCTATCAGAGTAGGACCAACTCTTATACCCTCATTTAACTTTAACTATCTCCTGAAAGCCCTGTCTCCCAATATAGTCACACTGGAGCCTAAGGGTTCAACATATGAGTTGGGGGGAGGGGACACAATTCAGCTGATAGCACCGAAGAAGCTTCCTTAGTGGCTGTATTTATTTGCTCCCAAAACATACATTTACTGAGCACTTACTAATTGACTACTTAGGATACCAAGATAAACAGAATAAACATAGTCTTTGCCTTGATTTCATTCAGAGTTTAATGGCTGAGCTAGACATTAATTATATAATCCCATAAATATCTAATTTCAAAGTTTTAAAACTGCTATGAAGGAAAGTTGAGTGTGATGAGAGGACGTAACAGAGAAAGTTGACCATCTTAAGGAGTGAGGATAATTTTTTCTGGGACAGTGACACTTAAGCTGAGATCTAAAGCATTGTTAAGAGTGTGGGCACCAAGGAGAAACACTCATTTCAGGCACATGTGGTTGGTGTTGTGTGCAAAGGTCCTGAGGTAGAAAATAACTTGGTTATCTCCAGGGCCTGATATGAAGCCACTGTTGCTGAAATATGGTAGGAAGGAGAGGGGCAGAAGATGAAAGGGGAGAGGAGACTTTGTAGGTTACAGTAAAGAGTCTTTGTATTAAGAATAAAAGGAATTGGGGCGCCTGGGTGGCTCAGTTGGTTTAACATCTGCCTTCAGCTCAGGACATGATCCCAGGGTGCTGGGATCCAGCTCCACATTGGGCTCCTTGCTCACCGGGGAGCCCCCTTCTCCCTCTCCCTCTGCCTGCCTCTCCCTCTGCTTGTGCTCTCTCTCTCTGTCAAATAAATGAATAAAATCTTAAAAAAAAAAGGGATAAGAGGAATCTACTTAAGGGCTTCAAATAGGGATGTGACAGTATAGGTCTGGGGTTTTTAGAAAAGGTGACTGACTGTTGCTGTATAAGGAAATGAAGTGGGGAAGGGCGAGAATCGGAGTGGGGAGTTCAGTGAGGAGCTCACTGCAGTAGATTCACGAAGCGAGGGGTGATGGCGGCCCTGATGGTGCTTGTAGAGATGAGGGGAGAGTCTGGGTGCTGAGTAGACAAGGGACAGGAGTGAAAGGGAGGGCTGCAGATGAACAACACTCGTTGCCCAGCACGCGTAACCTGGCGGATGGAGGTGCTATTTTCTGAGATGGGAAGCAGTGGAGACAGGGGACAGGACCTGAACCCCTGTAAGGTGCTGTGCAGATGAAATTACCATGCTTCTGTTACTCAAGGAACCCCACAGAGCTGTAGCAGAGGTGGTAATGAGCAAATAGCTTTTTGTTTTTTAAAGCTATGGCACGGTTATGGGCATTCTCATTGCATCTGAATGAGGCAGTGATTGGAAAGATGAATCCATAGTTTCTGCTGAATTTCTTCCCATTCTCCTGAATTCATGCTCACCTCTTAGTGGTCCCAGCCAGCAGGTGGGGCTGCATTTCACCCCCAAATCTTGTCTTGAGTTTTAAAAAAATGCATTCAAGAGCCACTTGCATGTTTTATTAATATTGATTTCTATCACTTGGCCCTTTCAGTGTCTGGGTTTGGAATTTGAGTGGCTGGCTGATTTTCATCTTCCTGTAACTGAGTGTCTCAATGGTCCCATAAGAATGTTTTGCTAGAGGGCTAAGGAGGCTGTGGACTGGGGCTTGAGCACAGCTTATGGGGGTCTTGGCTTAGCTATCCTGCAGGGAGCATCCGCGAGCTGTCTGTCCTCTTGATTTCCCAAGAAATGTCAGAATTACAGCTTGCCTGTAGAAGTTTTGCATTCAGGGAAGGAGTTTTTCCCAAGTGGGCTCAATTGCATGCAGAGTGATGTGTTCTATTTCCGGGGGAGTAACCCATGAGAAAAGTTCAGCTCCATCTGTACTCTTCTGGCACACGTATGTCATGCAGAATTCTTGAGTATGACAACAGCGGGGGGAAGAAGCCCCCAAACCCTAGAAACACTATAAGGAATGAAGATTCAGGTCATGCTTGGCCTATTTTCAGTTGATTCTTGAGAACTCTCGCAGATAACAGCGGGGTTTGGAGACAGGACTGGAAGGGCATCACTTATGTTTTCATTACCAACATTCCCAGCTCTTTTAAGTCATTCTTCAGCTGAGTCTCCACCAGATGGTCCTGCGGACAGAGTCGCTATTTGTGCCTCCCATTGACATCTTTTTTTCCGAGTGAGAGACTGCCCCATATGTTAGTGCAATATGTCGCTCAAGGTGAAACATCAATTTGTATTGGTGGGAACCTGCCATTTGCTGTCCCCCTTTTTCTCATGCCTTTTCCTGCCTCTCTGGTCTTTTCTAGGTCTCTGGCCTGTCAGGAGGACCATTGGTGCTGCAGTGGAAGCCAGCGGCTAAATCTCGTGTATGGCGTGGTTAAGGTTGCAGCCTCTCACCTCTGCCTTCCTCCATTTTGGGCTGATTACTTTTGTGCTCTTCCTGAATGGTCTTCGGGCAGAGGCTGGTGGCTCAGGAGAGGTGCCCGGCACAGGGCAGAACAATGAGTCCTGTTCCGAGTCATCAGACTGCAAGGAGGGTGTCATCCTGCCAATCTGGTATCCGGAGAACCCTTCCCTTGGGGACAAGATTGCCAGGGTCATTGTCTATTTTGTGGCCCTGATATACATGTTCCTTGGGGTGTCCATCATTGCTGACCGCTTTATGGCATCTATTGAAGTCATCACATCTCAAGAGAGAGAGGTGACTATCAAAAAGCCCAATGGAGAGACCAGCACAACGACGATTCGGATCTGGAACGAAACGGTCTCCAACCTGACCCTGATGGCCTTGGGTTCCTCGGCTCCCGAGATCCTTCTCTCTTTAATTGAGGTCTGTGGTCATGGGTTCATTGCTGGTGATCTGGGACCTTCCACTATTGTGGGCAGTGCAGCCTTTAACATGTTCATCATCATTGGCATCTGCGTCTATGTGATCCCCGATGGAGAGACTCGCAAGATCAAGCACCTGCGAGTCTTCCTCATCACTGCTGCTTGGAGCATCTTCGCCTACATCTGGCTCTATATGATCCTGGCAGTCTTCTCCCCTGGTGTGGTTCAGGTTTGGGAAGGCCTCCTCACTCTCTCCTTCTTCCCCGTGTGTGTCCTTCTGGCCTGGGTGGCAGATAGGCGACTGCTCTTCTACAAATACGTGCACAAAAAGTATCGCACAGACAAACACCGAGCAATTATCATAGAGACAGAGGGCGACCACCCCAAGGGCATTGAGATGGACGGAAAAATGATGAATTCCCACTTCCTGGATGGGAACCTGGTGCCCGTGGAAGGGAAGGAAGTAGATGAATCCCGCAGGGAGATGATCCGGATTCTCAAGGATCTGAAGCAGAAACACCCAGAGAAGGACTTAGATCAGCTGGTAGAGATGGCCAATTACTACGCTCTTTCCCATCAACAGAAGAGTCGTGCCTTCTACCGGATCCAAGCTACCCGTATGATGACCGGCGCAGGCAATGTCCTGAAGAAGCACGCGGCGGAACAAGCCAAGAAGGCCTCCAGCATCAATGAGGTGCACACCAATGAGCCTGAGGACTTTGTCTCGAAGGTCTTCTTTGACCCGTGCTCTTACCAGTGCCTGGAGAACTGCGGGGCTGTCCTCCTGACAGTGGTGAGGAAAGGGGGGGACATGTCCAAGACCGTGTATGTGGACTACAAAACAGAGGATGGTTCTGCCAATGCCGGGGCGGACTATGAGTTCACAGAGGGCACTGTGGTTCTGAAGCCAGGAGAGACCCAGAAGGAGTTCTCGGTGGGCATCATCGACGATGACATCTTTGAGGAGGATGAACACTTTTTTGTGAGGTTGAGCAACGTCCGCGTGGAGGAGGAGCAGCCGGAGGAGGGGATCCCTCCGATAGTCCTCAATAATCTTCCATTGCCCCGGGCCATCCTGGTATCCCCTTATGTGGCCACAGTCACCATCTTGGATGATGACCATGCAGGCATCTTCACGTTTGAATGTGACACTATTCATGTCAGCGAGAGTATCGGTGTCCTGGAGGTCAAGGTTCTGCGGACATCAGGTGCCCGGGGCACGGTAATCGTCCCCTTTAGGACAGTAGAGGGGACGGCCAAGGGTGGTGGTGAGGATTTTGAAGACGCGTACGGGGAGCTGGAATTCAAGAATGATGAAACAGTGTAAGTAACCTTTCCACATTCTAGCCCCCTCCATCCCTTGCCATCTCTTTCTGTCCTTACGGTTCTTCCTCAGACCGCGTCAATGTCAAACTCGGGTCCCAGCACAGGTGTGCAGGATTTTCAGCAGGCACCCCTGGCAGGGTCCATTTCCAGACCTTCCTTCGGTTTTCTCACTTTAAATGGTCTCTGGGCAGGGAATTCCATGGCAGGATCGAAGGATGCAGAATAATCCGTCCACTGGAACTCAGAATGATATGGCCAGTGGAGATGTGGGGCGACAGAAGTTTTGATGTCAGATTTTGGAGAATTCTTGTGACTAAGCAGGAGCTAGGAGGCCCGTTGGTTCTCTCCTTCCTCCTCTCCTCATGCCAGAGGCTCATGTGAGCCTTGAGGCTGAGCCTTTCCATCCTGAGGCAGAGCCAGCCCAATCAGGGCATCCTCAGGGAAGCAAGTGGCACTGGGTTTTTTCCCCCCAGGGCCATCTTGAGGTTGTATCGTATAACCAGATTTCAGGCATCTCTCCTTCAGTTTGGAAATTGCAAGGTTAGTTGAAACTTGGCAATCTCTGTAAATGCCTGTAGGCTGTTTTATGGTATGAGACTTGCCCAGGCTAGGTGAGATGAGTCAGTATGGCTTAGGTACGGGACGCATCTTGCAGAAGCAGAACTCCCAGAGCAGTGGCCACCTGTCTTTGGTCACAGGTGTGAGCTCTAGAATCTGGCTAAGGAACATAGCAGGCACCTCTCGGGAATTGCAGGAGAAAATACACCTTTGGTGTGGTCATCTCTTATCACGGTCTAGAATTCTCCCAGAAGACTTCTCAGGTTCATGGCCCATTTTGCCCTTCAGATACGGTGCGTGTTGCACTTCCATGACCTTGATCACTGTAAGAGCGCGCCTCAATGAACCTTCCTGTACTAGGTGTTATGGGGTTCATTTTGTTCTGTTTTATTTTTGTTTTTCTCAGATGGATAGCTTTGAAGAAGAAACAGAATGACTTTCCCCAGAATTTGCAGCTTACAGGAAGCCAGACTTTCCAGGGTGGCCAAGGGGAGGGCGGAAACTTGTGTCTGAATTCCTGCTCATATCCACAAGCAAGAAGCAGTCGCAGGAGGGGGCGTGAAGGACAAAAGGGGCATCTAGGAAGGGGGGATGTCAAACTGCTCCAAGAGCCTGCTAAAGACACTGGGAGTGGGAAATGAAAACATACAACTTGAAGGAGAGTGAAGAATGGAACGCACAGAGAGGGGAGCCCTTTGGACTGAGTGGGAGGGTCTCAGAAGCGCTTCCTCCAGGCCCAGGCAGGGGGCAGGGCTCCAAAGGGGTTGGAGGGTGCTGGCAGCAGAGCGGAGTGAGCCGCCCAGGGGACTGTGCTCTTGTCCTCCCTCAGTTTCTTCCTGATAACGTGACTCTGGGCAAGACGTTTAGCCTCGGCTTGAGAACTAAACTGTCTCATCTGCAAAGTCGGAGCAACCGTACTTTCCTTGCCTGGAGGCAGGGTCGGATCTTTTTGTGGATCCCCTCCAACTCTGGGATTTTCTGTACCATAGACATGGGCACCCAGCATAGGTCCTATTTGCACCAGCCAAATACGGAACAGGGATACTGTCTATTGAAGTGAAATAGCCATTGACAAATTGATTGATTAGAGCTCTGTGTAGTCATTCGCTGGGAGGGATAATCATTCGTTTACCCAAGTAAAAACCTACATCTTCTGGAGAATACTGTCCAGCTGTCCATTTCTGTGTGCTCTGGAGAGAGGGTTTCTACATACAAATGAAGGACAGCCCTCGTTGGGAAGACAGACTCCATGCAACTTCTTATGTTTATGGCAACGTCAGTATGTAAGAGGTTATTGTCGGGCATTAAATGACATCAAAACTCCAGCACTGGCTGTGATTTGAGGGACTAGTGGTTTCTCAAATTCGGTACCTACCTATCACAGGCACTGAAGAGTCCTTTTGGACAGGTCAGAAGCTTGGCACCCCATTTCTTTGCCCCATTAACAGTTGTATACATTGGATCTCTGAGTATGACTAACCCTTCCTCAAGCCTATTTGTGTTTTCGGCTTGATTAATATCTTGGTGTAAATGGGCTCCTGAATGATCCCTTCTGATAGCGGTTTTAAATGTAGCTCGAGCTCCACACGTCTGCCATGCAGGCCCAGCTCTCCCAGGGCTCGGGGAACAGGCTAGGTTGCCAGCTATTTTTTTAGGCATGAGTAGACCTCAGCCTACCTTTTTGGTTTTCTTCATTGCAGAAGAATGAGTCCATAACCTGCTAGTCCCCTGTCTTTGCATCGCAGCCCTACCCTTCTTACTTTAGGTTGTGATTTTATGAGAGGCAGTGGGAGGTAGCGGAAAAAGCATGGGCTGTAAATACTCTGGGTTACGATTCTGGCTCTAGTTCTGATTTCTCCAGGTACCCGGGGTAAATTTTATTAATTTATGAGATTATTTCCTCATTGGTAAAGTAGGTCTCTTGCAAGGCTGTCGTGATGATTCAAGACACTGTATGTCATGTTGTTTGTATATGGTAGGTACTTAGGAAATTAATAGGCCATTAATAATAATATCAGTGAGTTAACAATATTCTTTAGAAGACACTGTTGAGGTGATTGGGCTACTTGGATCACTTTGTGACCCTAATTCATAAACTTGCTGGTTTTGGGGTGACCATGAAGATTTCTAATCCAGATTCCTAAAATAGTAGAGCCAGAAAAGACCTTAGAATACCTTCTAGAGGAGTGTTTCTCGAATTTTAACATGCTTCTGAACCATCCAGGAAGCTTGCTAAAACGCAGATTACAGTTCGAAAGGTCGAGAGAAGGGCCCGAGATCCGGCGTTTCTAACAATCTCCTGATGCCTTCGGTCCCAGCTTAGAGCTGAAATGCTTTAAAGCTCTGGGCCAAACCCTGAGACCGGGGAGGGAAAGTGGCCTTTCCGAAGACTTGCTTAACTGAATCAGGAAGGCTTGCATTCCAGTTCCAGTTCCAGTTCCAACTTAGCCAGAACCCGGCTTCTGCTGAGACCTTGCTGGTTGTAGCACCAGTCTGGAGGCTGAAATGGAAACCCCCGTCATACCTATCCGGAAGCTGGGTGAGGCCTGGAGCACTTCCACTTTCCAGTCCCTCCCTCTCCCTGTAACTTGCTTTGCTCACCAAGCTTGGAAGCGTTGGCAGTGTCGCCCTCAGTACGCGCTTCTAAAAACCTACTCAGGTTGGAGCCAGGCCTGTGCTCTGCCGATACCATTGGGCTCTGAATTTACTCGTTTGGTTTTAGGCTATACTTCTTCAAGATGTCTTTAGCACCACGGGAGGATAGGAAACCCATGGACGCTGAGGTCTGACACACAGATGTGCGCCCGTCACTCCCCAGCTGTGTAACTTGAACAAGTCATTTCACCTGTCCAGGCCCCAGATACTCAGTTGGAATGTCAGGAACAGCGCTTTTTCTCCTGCAGGGGAGTGGGAAGTATACATACAAACATGAAGACAATGCACCTGCAGCCCCGTGCCTGCTCATCGAAGGTGCTCAGTCATTCAACAAACACTTATGAGATGTCTGCTATGTACCAGATGCATTCCCGGGGACTGGAGATGATACATGAATAGGACAGACGGGCGTTTCAGCTCTCAAGGATCTTCTCCAGTGAAGAGGCTACAAGGTATGCAGACAGATCAAAACACCCGGGAGAAGTGCTCTGGTTGAGAGACGCTCAATAAAAGAGAAATGAAAGCTGTCCGCTGTGTGTGTGACACCACGGAAGCTTCTACAGCAACCTTCGCAGAGGACGCGGCAGTGAAGCAGACAGAGTGGGGATGGGCGCCTGACGCCCTTAATCCCACATTCCAATAAACGCTTGACATTTGAGAGAGAGCCTGTTGACATCTTAATGATCTAGAAGAATCCCCACCTCTGTGACTACCACTACAGTATATCCTTAGAATTACGGTCTCCTGCAAACAATAACAAAACCTCGTGGAGATACACAGGCGTGCTGCCAGCCCGTTCATCTCGCTCCCTAAACCCGCATCTGCTCTCGTATCCCAGACTCACGGGGTGTTTCTGCAGAATAACAGAATACTGCAGCTCATGGACCTTTAGGGTCTCTCTCTGAGAATAGTCAGAATCACCAATGTCAAAGAGGCAAAGGCCAAAATCTATCACAACTAAAAGGCAGAGGCCTCTGTAGAAGAGAATAGCGTATTAGCTGTGCCTCATAGCTTCCCGTCCAATTAGGATGTTAAAGCCTGAAAGTATCTGACCTCCTGCTGTTCTAAATTATGAAGCTGAGATTCAGAGAGGGAAAGTGACTTGTCTGATATCACACAGCTAGACAGGTTAGAAAGTTAGAGCTGGCGAGGTCTTTTTGGAGCCTACTGATTTAATGTCTCCCCCTCCCGGTTTGGACTTTCTTATTTTTATCCATCAGAACAATGTTAACTTTGGAAAGGTGCTCGGGAAGTACAGATCTAACGGTATGACGTGACTAATATCCTAACTTAGAATAATAACATATTATGGACTATTTTTAATCTCTTGGTTCACCTTGAGACTCTTCAGGAAGAAAAATATTGAACCCATAGAAATTAAAAAAAAAAAAAAACACCAACTACTGTCTTCATGATCTCTTCCTGAGAAAAGGTGTGACAAGCATAGCTGGGATGTCTTATAGATAGTGCTGGTAAATTGGAGACGGGACCTCGTTCCATGAAATAATGACATTTTTTCAAAATTCTGCAGGCCATTCTCTTCCAGGTGTGCTTTCTCTGTAAAGTTTCCACCCCAGGGAATCTTTCCATCAAAATCTGGCGTGCTCCAGGACACAGTTTGCACCTTCTCCAATTTAACTGGAACATAGTAGGCCTTTTCTTTCTCTTTGGCTCAGCAGGCTGTTCGGACAGTCTCTTCCCTTGCCATGGGGGAGATTATTTGACCCTAGAATGCCCTTCTGTGCTTGAAAAGAGTCACGGGGTGCCTGGGTGGCTCAGTGGGTTGGGCTGCTGCCTTCGGCTAGGGGCATGGTCCCGGGGTTCTGGGATCGAGTCCCTCATGGGGGTCTCTGCTCGGCGGGGAGCCTGCTTTTCCCCCTCTCTCCCTCTGCCTGCCTCTCTGCCTACTTGTGATCTCTGTGTGTCAAATGGATAAATAAAATCTTTAAAAGAAAAAAAAAAAGAGTCACAGGCTGCAAGGTTAGTGAGGGTAGGAGCAGGGTGGAGGTCACGGTCATGCTCCCTCAGGTGGCATCCCTCCCTTTCACTTTCCTTCTGCCTTCAGTGCCTGACTTCCCGTAACGAGATCGCTCTCCAGCCAATGGTAAACAGTGGGTTACCAGGACCCATGTCTTCGTGGAACTCACAGAGGAGCTCCGTCCGTGGCTCCGCGTGGTCCTGACGAAGGGAATTCATAGCTCAGCCAGCTGTGGAATGGAGTACTTAATAGTACGAGGGAACATATCAGATAGTGTTGCTCAACTCTCGTGCTTTCCCTTCTGGGCCCACAGGAGTGATGAAAGGCTATGTGGCCTTTTTAGCAGAAGCTTTGGATAGTGTGCCCAGAAAGACCTTACATCCTGATCATTTTTTTCATAATTACTGAAATGGTCAAAGATGATGTCAAAGAAGGTCATATTCCAATTCTGGGATCCATAAGACACCCCAAGTCTGGACACATCTACAGAAATCTCCACAAGTCCTTGGGGTACCTGGGTGGCTCAGTGGGTTAAACCTCTGCCTTTGGCTCAGGTCATGATCCCAGGGTCCTGGGATCAAGCCCCACATCAGGCTCTCTGCTCAGCGAGGAGCCTGCTTCCCCCTCTCTCTCTGCCTGCCTCTCTGCCTACTTGTGATCTCTCTCTGTCAAATAAATAAATAAAATCCTTAAAAAAAAAAAAACTCCACAAGTCCAGAGCCTTCCAGGTTAATTTGAGGGGCTGAGGTGCAGTATCTCCTGGCAGCCTTGGACCGCTCAGCATGCCCTCTGCCCGACTTGATCGGAGATCGTATGCAGCCCAGCATCTGGTGTGCCCACCCCTGCTCTTCTCATGCTGCCTTGCCCTCCGGTATGCGACAGCATAGCGGTGCACGGTTGGAGAGTCCACCGGCCAGAACGTTAGGTTGGTTTGAGGAGACAGGAGCATGGCCATTGGAGACGATCACATGACTGGCCAGTCGGGAAGTGAAGCAGTCTTACCCTCAGTGTCTTTCCTTCTTGGAGAGGAGCTAGTTGGGCCCCAGGCAGTAATAATAGATACTGATGGAGATCCTGCCACAAGCCGCGGTTATTTTGTTTTGATTCTTCTGGTTCTTCTGGTCATTTCCTTGTTCATTCACAAGAATGATAGACAGGAACAAAGCCAGGTGGGTGAGTGGGGAGGATTTTCTTGTTGTCCAGCCTTTCATCAACTTCTCCGGTGTAGCTGGGTGGTACATGAGCCCTGATTTCTTCTCTACCCATTGGCTGTGACGCTGTCAGTTCCACAAGGAAGGTAGTAGAGTCTAGAGCTCAATCGAGATCTGTTTTCTTGTTTTTTTAAACCAGAAACTGAGCTATGCTTCCAGAAACAATAGAAAGCCCTGGCATAGAGTCAGTCGTATGTAACGGACAGTTGGAGGGCGAGAACTCCTTGATCTGCAAATAGAGCAAAATCCCCATATTTAAATTCTGCACAAGTCAGAAGCATTTTGCAGGAATCAGATGCTTTGAGGGTTTTGCTAAATGACCACGAAGGAAGGCACCAGGCAGACATTCTCAGGTGGTGTGATAGTTACCATTCATAGAAATTCTATTCCAATTCCTACCACCTACCAGGTACCCAAGTAGGAAATTACCTGGATACACAGAAATGAAGATAAAGTTGAAGGTGGAACTTAATTCTTTATGGAGAAGCTTGTTTTTCTGAAAACAGAGTCACCACTCGGTGTGTGTATACATTTGCGCTTAGCCACGGGTATGGCGCCATCCTGACCCCCACCTCCAGCTAAGAGTCAGCACACAGGGACGGAACCTGGTTAACCTGGTTAACCTGTCCCTGCCTGAGCCCAGTCCGGTTACCACCTGGTGGTTGGGCTTCACGAACCAGATACAGACAATGCTCTGTTGGGGGTGCTTTAATTGGTGCTTTCAAAATAGGACATCTTGATAATAAACTCAATACTCAGAACACGGCTGCAAACCAAATTATAGATTATAGATGACTAATACCGCTTCTTCTCCCTAGTGGTCCACGTCTTTCCGGAGCCATTGGCCTTGATTTGTCTATCTTTGGTGTTGCCTTGTGAGTGCCAAATGATTTCTCCTTGTGAACCCCATTACCGCCTGACCCTGTCTGTCCCAGCCGTGGTGATCGGGGGCGAGCTCCACCACCATCGCTGGGGCTAACCATGGCCCTGGCTGCAAATCCCCGGATGTGTTTGCTTTATTCCCCTGCTCACACCGCACTTTCTATTTGAATATTCTTTTCTTACACTCACTGTCTCTTTCCAACGTCCCTAGCTGCAGACTTTCTTTCTCTACTCTACACGCGTCAGGTGCTGTCGCCACAAGAGCTGTGGTTTCCACTCCCGCCACACTCAGTGCCTTCTTCTCCGCCTCCTTGAGTCTCCTCATTTATTCTTATCCTGTTTCCTGCATCCTTGTCCCTCACACCGCCGGCATCTGTACTGGGGTTGCCTCGTGTCTCCTGTCTGATCCATGCCTTCTTCGAGTGATCAAGAACGAGCTGGGAGCATCCCTTAAGCAAGCCTGTCATTTGGACAGAGAGAATGAGCTTCCCAATAATCCCAAGAAGACATATGTCCCCCAGGAAGCAAACCACTCATCGTGGTGCCCTTTCCCCCTTCATCACAAAGTCTCTGCCTGACGAGAAGGTTGCATTGTAGGGATCTGCACCGACTAGAAGTGGCAGCAAACACTGCCAGGCAGGGGAGCCCTCGAGACCACCCTCTCTTTCTGATGCTCTCCCTGCTGGCCCACATGGTCTCTGTCTCCTGAGTCTCTGTTTCTGTCCGTGGCCTTTTCCCTTATTGCTTCTAGCTTGCGGCGAGACCTCACAGACCGACTGTCTGAGCTCATGGCTCCTCTTTCCATTCAGCTCTTGGCTCTTCCCTGGAAGGATCTTCTACCTCAAATTCTCAAGAGAGGGAATCTTATGAGTCCTTTTTTCCCCCTCCCCCCTCTCCCCAAGTTGGCCATGTCCAAGTCCACTGGCCAGATATGCCTTGGTTGCCCTGAGTCAAGCCAAGATCCCCCGACCCCAACAGTTAATCTGCCAGAACCAGACGGTGGGGTAGAAAAATGAAGTTGCCATGAGGATTCCATGGTAAGCTACCTAAAGCAATTGTGTCTGTCAGTGGTGACAGTGTCCCTTAGAAGATAGCACCAGCGGAGACAGTCACCTGTCACCTCCAAACTGGCATCTAGAGGGTCTGCCAAGAGAGCACTGATTTCACTGTGGTCTGTGCTGGGGCTGCAGGCTGGAGAAGGGGAGAAAGAGCCCCCTCAGGAGGTCCCAGCTTGATCAGTTCATCAAGCTGACCACAGACCAGCAGCCGAGATCAAAGTGGCCTCAGTCCAGGTCAACAGAAAACATTCGATGCCCAGTGGCATAAATCTCAAGACTACTGGTGTCCCTTCTCCCCCCTCCCTAAAGTCTGTCCTCTCCAGGAGACTAGCGTCAGAAGATGAGCCGATGTCATTTTCGACTGTGCTATTTGGGTACTGAGTCACTTTCAAAGCCTCTTCCTGGGTTTAGGTTTCCAGACCGGCCTGTGTTCCAGACCAGGACAGAAAGCTCTCCTCCCTCCTGTGCTCGCCAGGGACAGAGTGACAGGCTTTCCTTTGCCACCCCTCCCCAGCCAGACAGCTGGTCAGCTGGACATAGCTGGAGCCAGCAGGCACCCCTTCTCTGTCTTTGGAGCTGTAACCTGACACGCTTCCAGGAGCTCCCCGGAAGCCAGAGTATTCCCGTCTCCAGGTGGAACAGTGTGTGACCGTCAGCTGCCTGTGTCCCTGGGCACAGGGCTAAGCTGTGAGATAGGGCTCCTCTCATGTCAACTGCAGTCAGTTCCTAGTGATGGTCCAGGGGACCATCTTGAAAAGGACTTTTGAGGCTGGTCTCTGGGCTCACCTGTAGCTACAAGAAGGAACCTCTAGTCCTGGGGGGAGAGATGGAAGGAACTTCATGGGATTAAGAATCTCAGAGTTTCCGTTTCAGTAAAGGGCATTAGCGTGAAGTTGCCACTCTAACATGGGGCCAATCCTGATGGGAAGAAACTTCCTGAATCACTCTCTTCTTTATCCTACATAACATAGAACTTTCTTCTATTCCCCAGATGAATCCGTAAGTTCCCGTTGGACACACGAAGCAGAGGATTTCCTTGTCAGACTGAAATCTTCCAGAACCCCTGCTAGGCTAGTGGGTTTCACGAGCTAGATCAGTGGTTCCCAGCCAACTCCCTACACAGGCCATTTTAATTATCTGCCCCTCCTCATGGAGCCCATGTTTTAGAAGATTCGCTGAAAATTAATTAGATTTTCATTTTTTTCATAATAGCAAAAGATAAGTTGTGTTACTACAATGAGTTAATCTAATTCTAGCCAAAGCAAAGAGGAATGGCATTTAATTAACCCATGTGGATGGCTGGAAGAAAATATACTTTCTGGTTTGGGGGCTGGGGAGTGAGTAGAATGAACACAGCCAAGGGCCGACTTTCAGAGGAACTGTCTGATACAAAATGCTCTAAAACTATAAGGCACTAATTGTTTAAAGGTACTTTGATGAAGGTGACCCCATGGGGAGGTCAGGATTCCGGAGAACATATCAGAATGTACTATATCAGACTATAGGGCATGGTATTGGTACCTAGGCTTCACCATTGTTTGGACCTTGGGGGAAAGACTACTATTTTTTTTTTTTACATAATAAAATTTGGAATATTTACATGAACATTTTTATAAAGTAAGGATTTTGTCATACCACAGGAGTGACATTATCATTTTCTTCAGATTAGGAAACCAAGTCTAAGAAATATTAAGTAATTTGCCCTAGAGCACAGAGCTTTTAAAGGCAGGTATCAAAACCAAGATCTTCTGATTCGAAATCACACATTCTTTTTACGATGTTCTATATTTTAGCCTCAGAGTAAGGTATGAGGCTGAAAGCAGCAGGCATTCTTCTCCTCAGATGGAAGAAGCTAAGGGCACATCCGCCATCCCTTCTTTGACAGCAAGAGTTGGCTGCTCTCCTTTTAATTCAGGGGCCCCTGGGCTCAGGGACGTTGGCAAGGGCCAAATAAACTCCTTAACGCCCAGCCCAGAAGTCTGGATCACCCCTCCTTGACTGCTGGCTCAGCCCCGCCCGTGCCCAAGCTGGTGCCCCAGGACTCTTGCTTGTGCCATTTACTATCAGGAACCACCCATGGGTGATGCTTTGGCCTGCTGCCTGGGCAAGAGGGCAAGGCTGGCGCAGGACCGTGTGTTCAGGTCCAGGGGGCCTCTTCGGAGGCTGTGTCTGATGGCATCTAGGAGCAGGGCTTAGAGGGAGGGATGTTAAGAGAGAACAGGAAAGGCTCAGCCAGAGCCCCCCAAGAGCCTATGAGAGCTTCAGTGAGACCCGAAGCAGCAGGAGAGTGCAAGCCGGACCCAGGTGTCCGTCCCTCAGGGTACCGTCCGTAGACACACTTAGGATCATCCTGTGAGCTTGACACGGTGAGAAGAGGCCAGGTCCTGGTCCTCACAAAGTTCCCAGTCTGGCAGGAAGAGAAGTGTGTTGGAAGAGCTGCCTATGTGGAATTTAAGAAATAAAATGAATGAGCAAAGGGGAAAAAGAGAGAGAGAGGTAAACCAAGGAACAGACTCTTAACTAGAGAACAAACTGAGGGCTCCCAGAGGGGAGGTGGGTAGGGGGGTGGAGGGGTGGGGATTGAGGAGTGTGCTTGTGGTGATGAGCACTGGGTGTGGTATGGAAGTGTTGAATCACTACATTGTACACCTGAAACTAATATGACCCCGAATGTTAACTAACTAGAATCTAAATACAAACTTAGAGTTGCCGTAGAAGAGGGGACCTCTTCAGGCCGTGGCCACACAGATGTATTACCACCTGCCTTTGTTGGGATTCGGTTAGGAGGCCTTAGAGGTGACCTTCTCCTGTAGTCACCCCAGAAGGACTTGTGGAGAAGAATGGCTAATTGGCTTGGCTTGTGGGGTGCCCACAGATAAAAGCACAAGTTGTCCTCAGGAGTATATGGTCCCCAGGCAGGCCCTGTCCTCAGACCAGAGCAGCACCCAGCTTTTCCCCATGCCTGTCACCTGTCATAGAGACGCCAAAAAATGTCTGTTGAATGAATGAATGAATGAATGAACGAACGAATGAACAGAGTGAATTCCTGGCGTGTCTTCTGTCTCTGTACCACTTCCGGTTTGGACGAAGACCAGGGATGCCCCGCTCTCCAGGGCTGCCTCCTTTCCTCTCCCAGTTTCAGTGAGATCCATGGGGCCCTCTGAACTCCGGTGTCCCTGAGCTTCTCCACAGCCTGACCCCTGCCTGGCACCGCTCCTCAGAGGGTCTGTGCCTGGACTGTTCATGGACTCAGCTACCTCTGAGTACAGGCTGCCTTTCATGCTCAGGAGACACCCTGTAATTCAATTAGGAGCTCCCTCCAGGGAGCATGTAATTATGTCCTATCTGGGCCTTGTAATGACAGCCCCCTGCCACCGCACAGGGAGCTGCCCTGTTCAGCTGCCCAGAACCTTTCCCTGGGAGGGAGCTAATCTACTTAGCCCAAATTGGATGCAGTTCTGCACTGTACTTCCCCGAAGGCCTTAGAAAGAGTCCCACTAGCAGCAAGGAGGGAACCTGAGGGTTTACCTCATACTGCTCGGCTCTTTGCCATGAGCCCCCCTGCCCAAAATTGTTCTTGGCTGAGTGGGAGGCTGAGAACCCCATTCCCCTCTCATGGTCAGAGCCCCTGGGTGTCCCCAAGCCCTCCTGGGGGTTAGAAGGGAGAGGAAAGGAGATTGAAGGCCTGTTTTCCATGTTAGCTTGGTGAGGAGGGGGGCAGTGTTAGGTCAGTTGAGTTACCTGGTACTTTGCCTGGAAGATTCAAATGTTGCACTTTGTGGAGGGTGACACCTGCTGTTTTGAGCTGTGGGAGAATTGCCTGTGCTCTGTAGTGACTTTCTTCGCTCCTTCAGGCTCAATTTCTGTGAAATGTTCTAGGTGGGGAAGCAACTCAGTCTGATGTGAACAGTGCTCAGGGTGGTCTCCCCCCTTCCACCTCCCTACCTACACCTTGAGCCCTCCTCTTAAGGAACCCACATCCTTTACTTGCCATTATGTGGGATCTGCCAAAAATGCCATTGGCAGCCTGTACTGGGTTGAAAAAAGTCCATCCACCCAGATTCCTGTCTACCCCGAACGTCAGAATGGGACCTCACAGTAATTAGGGTGGACCCTAGCTCCTATGCCTGGCATCCTTATTGGAAGGCCATGTGACAACAGAAACAGAGGTGCAGAGAGATCTAGCTACAAGCCAGGGGGTGCCAAGGATGGCCGGCAAATGCCAGAAGCTGGGAGAGAAGCGTGGGATAGATTCCCCCTCAGAACCTCCAAGGAAGGAATCAACCCTGCTGACCTTGATTTCAGACTTCTAGCCTTCAGACCCATGAAAGAACAAATTTTTATTGACTTAAGCCACCAAGTTTGTGGTAATTTGTTATAGCAGCTGCAGGAAGCTAATACCCAAGCCCTGCCTAGCGCCTGCTCTAAACTTCAGTGAGTGAGGGACCTCGTGCTCACGGTCAAGGGGTGGGTGCAGAGAAGAGCACCACCAGTGGGGTTAACGTTAACCGATAGTTCCCTGGGGCAGAGGAGGCCAGAGCTCATTTAACAGCTTTGTTATATGTGGACTGTCATTTAACAGCTTTGTTATATGTGGACTGTCATTGTTAACCTTTCAAATTCCTGTTTGCAGATTATATGAGGGTCCAGGAAAAAAAAAAAAAAAAAGGCCACTTTCTCGAACTCATTGACCCAAATCAGTCTAGTTCCTTTATTACTGCTATTCTAATGGCCTCCTCTTTTGTCTTCCTGTCTCCTTGGTCCCAGTCCACTGGTAGTTCTTGGTAATTGCCCAGGGGCTCCAGCTCATGCTGCGTGACCTGCGTGCCCATTTCTCCCTTTCCACCCTTCCGGTGGCTAAACTCTGGGCCACTGACCACAGTGCCCCACCGTGTGGTTAAGAGTCTGCCATTTCGTGACTGGGAGGCAACAGGAGGGCCTGTTCTCCAGATCTTCTCTCCCTCTGGTCTTCCCTGGTGCCTTGCAGCTGTCCCTGAGATCCAGATGTGTCACCTGCTTGTCCTGAAACACAGAAGGACACATTTCCTTCTGTAAAATGAGGCAGGCCTGGATGGGACATGACAGCCTGAGAGCAAGGGAGCCATGCCTATCTGTGATGAAAGGAGGACGGCCCTCGCAGGTGAGTAGGGGGCGTACTGGGTGAGCGTCAGGGAGCTGGAGGACAGAATTTTGCTTGATCGCCAAGGAGGTCACCAATGACAGAAGTAGGAGAGTGACAATGTGGGTAGAAGCCCAGATATCCATAAGAGGGTAATAGAGCAGGGTGGTTAAGGGCGCCGACCAGGTGTCCCACTGACCATGTCAGGAGTCCCTGCTTGCCTACTTATCGGTGATGTGAGCTAGGGCAAGTTACCTAACCTTTCCCTTCACTTCACTCATATGTATAATGCGGATAATAATAGTACCTCCCTCACAGGCTTGGTGTGAGGATTGAAAATGACTGTCAAACATTTAACTCGGTGCCTAGTCTAAATTACTCATCAGGCGTATCATGCTAGTTGTTAGTTAAGTAATTAACGAACAGAGTCGTGGCCATGTCGCTGCTGTTCTGACTTATGTGGGCCGGCATTGTGCTCAGGTTTCGCCATCAGTGGTTGTATTCCTTCTCTGAGCCCAAGGTGAGCTTTTAGGAAGACAGTTGATCTAAAGATAGAAAGCCAAAAAGTCTCGTCTGGAGGAAGGTAGAGGGAAATATCATTATCTGGGCTTTCTTTGACGATGTCAGGGAACATGACAGGCTGGTCTCCAAGGAGAGAGCAGCCTCAGGCCGGGGTGAGAGGTGACCTTGGGGTTGACTCCTCTGCATCTGGATGTGGACTTTATGGGACATGTTTGGGAGATGAAGGGAAGGAAAGAAGGAACGTGGAAAGAGAAGGAGAATAAAAGGAGAGGAGGGGCTGAGAGGATAATTACATGTGAAATCACTTGCTGGTGGGACTCTGGGGCTGGGACGACACAGTAATGGTAATGCAGGCTCCCAAGGGCTCTTGGGTATCTCCGAGCCCCAAGTCAGCAGTGTTGAGGCCTGTCTCACTGGACTTGCCCTCTAGGCCCCACGCTACACCATCCACCCAGAGCTTGTTGCTGATCAGGAAACTTAAACGGAACAATTACTGTTTCAGAATGGGGTCGTGTGATGAAAACTACAAGCTCGTGGGGCCTGGGCTCCTTCAGAAGGAGAGCCCTGCTCTGGACAGCCAAGTGATCTGGAGCAAGAGAAGCCCGGCTCCCATAGTGCTGTCCAAGGTGCTGCCCTCCCCCCATGCCTCCCGGAAGAGGAAGTTCACTTAGTTCACTCGCAAAGAGTTTAATCTTTTCCAGCCGGATCCTGGCTTTCCCAATGAGGGCTTCCTTTTTTCCCTTGTATTCGGAAATGACTCACCCTTGCCTTTATCTTATGTAAGCAAGGCAATTTTCTGTCACCTAATGAAGTGCCAGATAAGAAGATTGCCATTTACTTAGTATTTGCCATGTGCCAGCTATTATACTAGGTGTGTGACATGTATTATTTATGATCCTTCCACCAGTCTGACGTTGGTCTAACCCCATCCCCACCCTGCCCACTCTGCCTGTTTCCTTATTCATGGTACAGGATATTACTAAATTGAAGTCAGATATTTGAAGATTAAGCTTGGGTTTGATAGATGTTCATCCTTCCCACAGTTGTGCAGAGTTTTCAACTAAAATTTCCCATGGTTGGGGCCTGGATGTGATCCCTGACATTGTGCCTCTTGTCTCTGAAAGTCTCATTGTTTGATTCCTGCCTTGACATGTCCCCATTCACATCTCTTCCTGCTCAAGAAGACCTTCCCTGCAGAATTCTTGGTCTCTTCTCAGCTTCTGGTCTCTGACCAGGCACTTCTTAACTGCTGGCTAAATCTTGTCCTAGCATTTACTTGGTGGAGCACATGTAATTGCATTCGTGTAGGTCAAAAACAATCATTTTGGCCACATCCTGTGGCTCATCCAACACTAGGGATCCAGTGTTTTTAGTTTGTCTCTGTATGAACGTTGCTTCCTCTAAACTTCCATGGGCTATTTCCTAAGCAAGAGGAGGTAAAATGCTGCCCATTCCCACCCTTCAACTCCCAACACTTGGAGGTTGCCCACTTTTTAAATGGTCACATTTACTGCCACCACCCAAGGCTGAAGAGACTCCCTTTGTGTTAGGGCTTAGACCTTAGCCATGGTGCCTGAATGTCTTTCATATCCCCTTCTGCAAATGCCCTCCCCATGCCAACCAAGCAAGGAAGCCAAGAGACAAAAACTAAACCAAATATGGTATTACACAGTATAAAGGGCAAGAACATTGGCTTTGGAGACAAGTGGACCTATGTTTGAATGCTGATGCTGCCACTCTTCAGCTGTGTGTACCAGCTTTCTATTGCCACATAGTAAATTACCACAAACAACACTCATTATCTCTCAGGTTCCATGGATCAAAAGTCTAGAAACAACTTAGCTGAAATCCAGGTGTTGACTGGGACTCTGATCTTATCTTTGGGTCCTTTCCCGAGTTCAAGTGGTTGTTGGCAGAATTAATTTCCTTGTATGGCTTGCTTCTTCAAGGCCAGCTTTCACCTCTTTTAAAAGGCTCCTCTCATCAGGTCAGGCCCACCCTGAATCATTTCCCTTAAAGTCAAGGCCTTAAAAGTTAATTGACTAGGGACCCTAGTTATATCTGCAAAATTCTTTCACCCATGTCTTATGATATAATCATGGCACATAACCTTTACCAGGCTCACAGATCCCACTCCTACTTGAGGGATTACACAGGGCATATATGGAAGAAGGGAAAAGAATCCAAGGGCCACTTTAGGATTCTGTCGACCATGCTCTGTGACTTCAGGTCAAATGCCTAATCTCTCTAAGATTCCATTTCCTTATCTGGAAAAAAAGAAGATGATAAAACCATCCATATGGAGTGATTACAAAGACTAAATGACATACAATATGTTGTAAACAGTGACAGACAGTAGACACAAGCAGGATTTCCTTCCTTTTGTTGTTCATCTGTCCTGCAGTCTTTGTGATTTGAAATACTGTAGAAAACCATTCCAAGGAATCAGAATGATGCCAGAAAGTGTAGCTGATTCTTTTCATTTGCCATAGTTCTGTTCCGTAGAGTTGTTGCAAACACTGAATTCGTGAATACTAAAACATTGCGTGGTGGGGAAACGCACTTTGGTTCCTGAGAGCCTCTCTCTGGTCATAACATTTTCATTAACTGGCAACACTTTAAGTGTGTTTCTGTTTAAGGATACCTTTATTTAATAGAGACTGTTGATTAGTTATCATTTCACAGCACTGTAGCTGATTCTTGAATGAAGATCATCTAACACAGATATTCTCCAGAAGGCATATCGCAAACTTCTCGCCCATAGCAACACCAGGCAGCACTTCGGCACGGTGCTCCTGGGCCAATTTTATTTATTCATTTTTCAAAATTTCTGTTTATTTTTCTTAAGTAAACTCTAGGCCCAACATGGGGCTCGAACTCATGACCCTGAGATCAAGGTTGCATGCTCTGTGGACTGAGCCAGCCAGGTGCCCTGTTTGGGGGTCATTTTAAATAGCAAAATAAAAAAAATTTAAGAAACCACCAAAATGTGGAAAATGTGGCACTAAATAGATGGCAGAAAGGCACTTGTCTTCAGTACGAGATGAAACAAGAAGGCAGAGCATCACCTTGGTCGACCACCTGGGAGCACGTAGTCAGGTGACCTGGATTTTATAAACATGCAGATATATATATATATACAGTAGGGTTATTTTTTCATGGCTAGATCCAGGTGCAGGAGCCAAGGCCAGAAATTAAGAATCCTTTCCCCCCTTTCCCTTGCTGGGCCTCTTTGGAGAGCACCCATCCCCTCAATACCTTTCACAGCTCTTCTGGGGTACCATTAAAAGAGGGAAACTGAGTCACTACTGATTAAAGAAAAAAAAATTTGCATGTCACCTGGCACTAAGGGGTGAAATGTGCTCTGGTAGCCTTGTGAAGACCAGGACTAGCCCTGGGCTTTGTGGCAGACCCAGATTCCTGCCAGAGGTGCTTTGACTTGAACTTTTGGACGTGGCATTGTGGCTGCTACAGACCTCACACAGCCCAGAATGGGGAGGCATCCACAGTGGCCATTAGATTTCCAAGAAGGTTGATGAGGTGATGTCTAGGTGGCTAGAGCTGGGTGTGCATGGGCCAAACATGGTGTCTTTTACTCTCTTTCTTTTGCATGTAGTGAAGGATTGCATGCAGCCCCAGCTGGTGGTGGCTTTGAGACACATGCATGGCCTTGCAGAGGAAAACTTAAACCGAGCCTCTACTTTGGACACTTCAGACATGCTGTCTTTTGGTCCTTCCTTCCTTCCTTCCTTCCTTCCATTCATCTGCTTTAAAACCAGCTCTGCTGAGTGCCTGTCTTTTCATCTCTTCATTGGTGACATTGGAACCCTTCCCATCTTCCTACCCTAATGGTGGCTCATTAAAACCCAGTAGCAATGGCTGTATATGCTGGGCAGCAACTGCTGTGGGGCCGAAAAGGGGGCTGGGGATTCAGTGTTGGACAGCAGGGTGGTGCAGTGGCTTTCTAGGGCAGGTGAGCTCATTTGTTCCTTTCGTCCTTCTTTTGTTCCCCCTCCCCTACTCCTTTTACTGAACCAAAGGAAAACAGAAAACAATCAGCTGTTTGGCAATGTGGCTGTTTTGGGTACCAAGCCTGCCATCTGCGGGGAGCTCTTCTGTATCATCAGTCGGCAGAACAGCAGAGCAGAGCCCCCCCTCCACCCCGCCGTGTTCTGTAGCTGATACAGCAGAGCAGCGTCTCTACTGAAGAGGCCAGGCTGTCTAGTTCTTTCATTAAGAAATTAAATAGCAGACCTGATTCTATATTTAGAAATCACACTCAGGTGCAACCTGCAACCTGCAACCCGCAGTTGCACCTGAGTGTGATTTCTAAATATAGAATCAGGTCTGCTAACACCAACCCAGCCCGGCTGGCTCCACTTCCTCTCCTCCGTAGTGACTGGTTGAATTTCTCAATGGGGAGGTATGAAACCCAGAGTGAGTTGAACTGAAGGTTTGGAGGCTTTGTGCGAAATTAATACATAAGGGCTTTGGAAGTGGACGAGGAAATCTTCCCTGATTCTTCTCATTCAGTTTGGGAGCCAAATAATCAAGCATTTGCAAAAGGCAAAAGAGAAATTAAAATGAGATTTAATCTGAGAATTTCTGTTCTTCATATGAACCACATCTTATAATGAGAATTACGCTTTTCCATTTCATGCCCAGTGAGCGAACATGATTGGTGGGTACCTAGTAAGTTCAGGGCACTGGGCTAAAAGGGGTTACCAAATGTCTTCATTTAACAAAGTCCCGCTGAGCTCCTAACCTGCGCCAGCACTATGCCTTGTGAAGACTAATGTCAGAGAGTGTCAGGCCGTAAAGAGCTTACCGTTTGTCAGGAGACATCCAACAAGTGAGCCAACAAAATGACTTACCATTTTAGAGATAGTCCCTAAATTCACAGAATTTACACCCTTGTTAGGAAGGCAAAAAATAAACCTATAGGCATTAAACACCACCACCACCACCACCACTGAAGACAAGAGCAGAAGAATGCAATCAATGACCGAATTATACAGACTGTAATGACTATAAAAATTCACTAAAAGAGATCATTATGAGCTGGGATCAATCCAAGAAACTTCCCTTTGGAAGTAGGTTTTGAGCACACCTTGAAGGGTGAATTACTTTTGGTTTTTTGCTTCCTATGAAAAGTCTTAGTGTCAAACAGAGATGAGTGGAAGGACAGGTTACGGCCCCTGAAGGAGAAAGATTTCTCTAAAGATTTTTCTGCTGTCAGGTGTGAACGTATTCTTTGAACCAACCCTGTTCCAGTCCATCCTCTGTGCTCCATCACGTGGCAGGAATACAGAGGCAATCCAGACACAGCCTCTGTCCTGTCTGGTGAGGGGGCAGACTTACAGACAGTGACAATACAAGGAGATCAGTCCTATAGGAGGCGAGTGATCCTGGGACGAGGGAACTTCCAAGAGGAAGTGACTAACTGTGGGGGATAGGTGGGGGAGGGGGATGGGTGTGGGGGAAGAATTCACAGAGGATAAGTAAGCGCCTGAGTGCTGGGGAATGTAGACACAGCTCACAGCTGTGTTGCATTTCAGCACTCAGATAAAAGGGGATAGGGCTGCTGGCTCTCTGGGGGCAGGAGGAGGGGTGGCATTCTAGAACAGCAGCAGCAAAACCACCAAGTTACTGTTGCAGGTAGAACTTGCTCAGATCAGCTCTGGAGTCTAGAATCCAGACACTTTCCTAGGTATGAATTCAGTCCTTTGCTGTGGCTGAGTGGCTCTAAGCTCGGCTTCTCATTAGAATTACCCAGAGAGCTTAAAAAAATACTGATCCCGGGGGGCACCTGGGTGGCTCAGTCCAACTTGTGTTTTTGGCTCAGGTCATGATCTCGGGGTCCTGAGATCGAGCCCTGCGTCAGGTGGGCTCTGTGCTCACTGCGGAGTCTTCTTGTCCCTCTTCCTCCCCCTCTGCCTCCCACTCCAGATAGATAGACAGATAAAATCTTTTTAAAAAGTACTGATAGCTGGGTCCTACCTCCAGAAATTCTGCTTTTACTGGGCTGAGGTGGGGTCCTGGGCATCAGAATCTTTTAAAAGCATCCCAGACAGTTCTAGTATGTGGCCAGGGTTGAGAACTCCTGCTCTCGATGACTTCTCTGCTCTCCAGAGGAGCTCCCAGACCCATCCCTTCATGAGTGGACAGGGTTTTTGTGCAGTAGTAGATGGAGAGAGTTCTGTGCCCAGGCTCTGGAACGAAGCACACCCAAGCTCGAGACTGTATGCTCTCATTTAGTGGCCACCACTTAGGCAAATTGCTAAACTCTCTAAGTTTACAAATTCTTAGTTTGTAAAACGAGGACAGTGATAGTACCTCCTCATAGGATTATTGTGAGGTTTCCATGGAATAATTCCCCAGCTCATAATAAGCACTCACATAGGTCCCATGGGCTAGACCCCAAACACTTAATGTTTGAAACCAGAGGGAACAGCCCGGATGTAAGGAATTTATGCCACCAAGTCAAAATTCTATGACCACTGTTCAGAAGTAAAGACCTATCTCCAACAGCTCTTACCTGGGGGATGTGTGAGCTGTAGAAGGAGGAATGAGCCCCATGGGGTTGGTGGGGGTAGCTGGGAACAGAATGAAGTTCAGGAAAGCACTCGAATGTCACTCATATCTGTGCTTAATGGTGAATAATAAAATGAGTGTGGTTCCTAGACCAAAAACTTTGTTGGTGAGACAAAGGCAATGGGTTAATTTTGCGTCCACTGAGAGATAATTCTAGAAGTGTGGCTTCTTCTTCTTCTTCTTTTTTTTAAACAAGAGAATCTGGAGGATATTTGATCCAAAACAATGCATAGGACAGAGTCTTGCCCTCTCTAGGACTAGATGGGAAAAAAGGTCAAATTCGAGGAAGAACAAAAGAACCCTCCACTGAAATAATAACATTTAGATAACCGCTTTTGACTGGGGGTTCTTGGAGAGTAGGTTCCGCCCATAAATGAGTAGATTTCTAGCCAGCCAACCATCAGAAGGCAATACTGGGCTTGTGTGGCTCCTAAATGATCGGTCCTGTTTGTCTTTGAGAAAAATCAACCAGTCTATGCAAGATTGATTGGGTCCAAGAATGTAGTCTTACACTAATTCCAGCAAAAAATTACCCTTATTTTACACAGTTGTGAATAGTTGACAGAAGCTACATCATATTTTGGGGAGTCCTGTGCTCAGCGAAGCCTCTTTCTGATAAACTACAGATCGATTGCAGTGCAGGCAGTAAACTACTGGTCCACCCCCACTCAGCTTTTATGCGAATGCGAATGATTACAGAGTGTCTGAGGGTTTCTACCACTTTTTCTGGACTCTGCAGGGACAGAGTATAGCATCTGTCAAGGAGGCCCTGGCAGATTGTCCAGGAGAGATCGGAAGACTGTCTGCTCCTAGCAGTAACATGAATCCGTTCAAACATCTCCCTATGTAGCAGATATACTACTTTTTTTTTTTTAAGATTTTATTTATTCATTTGACAGACAGAGATCACAAGTAGGCAGAGAGGCAGGCAGAGAGAGAGAGGAAGGGAAGCAGGTTCCCCGCTGAGCAGAGAGCCCAACTTGGGGCTCAATCCCAAGACCCTGGGATCACAACCTGAGCCAAAGGCAGAGGCTTTAACCCACTGAGCCACCCAGGCGCCCCCCAGAACTACTTCTTGAGCAGGGTTTCTGACTCAGCGTAGCTCCAGTTGCTTGCCCTTTCAACTTCTCTCTCTGGCTCACATGGGGCTGCATTGGCCATTAGGTGCTGGGCTGGGCTCTGTGGAGCAGGGTTCTATGGCAGGACTCTTGTCATTGGTGAGAGAGAGGCCCCCTGGGGCCACTGGGATGGATCTACAGGCCCTGGAGGTAGCAGCTAGGTGGGCACCTTTTCAGAGAGAAGCCTGGATTATAAGGTGAAAGAGGTCAGCCAGGGAGAAAGAGAACCTGTCTAAGAAAGGTACAGAGTCCCTGGGAGTGTTGGCAGAGCAGGTCAGGGGTGACTCTCTAGGATGATAATATTTTTCTGTATCACAGCACTTAGGTTCTGTGGTATGCATCAATTGATTTATGATCAGTTGAAAGTTGGGAGTATTTCCTTAGTGTCATATCCAAAACCTCACCTTTCCTCCCACTAAGTCTGGGGAGAGCTTGTCCTATTGACAAGTGCAAGTGGGTAGAAAAGGCCCTGTGAAATCTTGTTATATGGAAGAGCTCCACGTGCTGAAACAAACAAAGCCTACCTTTCTGAACTGCTGCTTTGGAGTCTTGTGTCTGCTACCAGGCTTGGACCTGACCGAGCTCCAGAGCCAGAGTGATCGAACCTCCACACCGTCATTTGTTGGCTACAAGTGCTCTGTCAAGTCACCCAACTTGTTAGCACTAGAGCATGGGGAGTAAGACTGTGATTTGGGGGCGCTTGGGTGGCTCAGTGGGTTAAGCCTCTGCCTTTGGCTCAGGTCATGATCTCAGGGTCCTGGGACCGAGCCCCACATCGGGCTCTCTGCTCAGCGGAGAGCCTGCTTCCCCTTCTCTCTCTGCCTGCCTCTCTGCCTACTTGCGATCTCTCTCTCTCACTCATTTAAAATAAAGTTCTTTAATAGTCTCCAAAAAAAAAAAAAAAAAAAAAAGAAGACTGTGCTTTGGAGGCAAACTTCCAGGATTTGAATCTTGGATCTTTCCTTTTCTAGCTTTGTGACTTTAAGCAATCTGAGTAACCCATCTATGCCTCTGTTTTTCTAGCTACAAAATGGGTACACCAGCATCTATCACATAGCCTTACAGTAAGGTCTACATGGGGTAATACATGCTGAACACACTTTGAACAGTGTCTGTGCTGACTGTAAGCTCTTAGTTGCTCTTAATTAAACCAACTAACGAACCCAGCCCCAAACAAAACCCTATTAGCCAGTGTTGAAGGAAGGAGTCCCCAAGAGAACGCATTTGGAGAACCTGGTGCCATGCCTGCCATCAAGGGCTCATTAATTCAGTTTGTTCTTTTCAGTATCGGCATCCCCATCCTCTTTCCCTTCCCTAGGCCTCAGTTTCCCCCAGCTGTGTAACAGGTGACCATGCTTCAGCAGAAGCATGGACTGACCTGACTTAGGAAGTAGCCCTTATGGCGTATATGGCCAGATGGGCTGGAGCATACAGAGAAGTGCGGATTTGGTTTCACCCTTCAGTAGCTTATCGTGTAATTAGGGAAAGGTGTAATCCGACGGAAATGAAACCAGACACCCGCAAAGCGGGCCGTGGGAAGGGCCATGTGCTGCAGATGCAGGGCTCCTTCGAGAAGGTCTTACTGATGCCGTGGGCGAGCAAGGGAGCCGGGGGCCCCTGGAGCGAGGCTTTCAAGGGATTGGCTGAAAGAAGTAGGGAAGCACGCGTACGTCCCCTACCGGGCCTCTGCCAACTGTTCCCATCAACTCCTCCCAGGCCCCTGATGGTGGGTGCTCTGCCTCAGCCCAGACTCAAGTGACATCATTTGTCCAGAAGCCCCAGGTGTGGGGCGGCGGTGCCAGGACTCGAGTCTGTGGCTGCCGTGCCCCAAATCTGTGCTCTGAATGCCCGTCTGGGGTTCAGTGCCCAGGGAGGAATGAGGGCGGCAGTGCGCTGCAAAGTGAAGACCGCGGGTTCCTACTCCGGCCCGACTCCTGGCAGGTTGTTTTGCCTTCTTAACCCTCGGTTCCTCATCTGCTCGGTGGGGACTGCAGATCGCAGCTTGCATGGCAGCCGCGAGCATGCGGTGAGAGAACATAGTGTAACTCGTTCGCTAGGCCGCCTGGACTTAGACGGTATGTGGGGCGGTTCTGTTGTTCTCCACTCCGCTGTCTCCCAAGGCCTCCTACTCCTGCCCTCCCTCCCGGGGGCAGATGCCTCAGACTGGTTGAAGTCCGGAACAGAATCCATGATTTCCTGGCTACCTCGATGGTTCTGTCCCTCCAGCCAAAAGCACCAATCTCAGACACCTACCATGGCTCTCGGGGGTACCGTTGGAGATGCACGGCCCACCTCTGGGACACCTCCATCCTGGCCCACTTCTAGATTCCAACTCCTCTGGGTCAGGGAAGGGGAACAGGAGACCTGTCTGGGGTTGTCACTCCCCCTGTTGACACAGCCCAGAGTGACTATGAACCCTCTGAGTATGGCAGTTATAATTCCCTTAGGCCAGACCCGTTGCTCTAACCCCTCTCATTTGACCCAGAAGCTGCCCAGGCAACCTTATGGCTCCTGCCTGCCCTTTACCTTTATGATCTCCTCTGGGTAGCCATGCAAGTCTCTGAGTTCCTCTTTGATACCCTCTAAGACCCAGAGGTCCCTGGAGGAAGGGGAGGGACGGTAGGACATTGCCCTGCTGTCCCCCCTCACCTGGCTGGCCTCAGCCGTCCAGCAAGCCTCCTGCCAGGCAAGAAGCGGCAGACACGCATCTTTTCAGATGCTCCCAAACTCTCGGGGTTTCACCCTAGCTCCCTGAAAGACTCCCTCAGTCCTCTGCTGTGCCCATTCTGATGGCAGCACCAGGGAGGGCATGCGGGCCGTCATCTGGGAGTGGAATACCAGTGTCCCTTCTTGGAGGTACCCTTCGTGTTTCTAGGCAGTTGTCTCGGCGCTCCCTTCACTTGGCTTGGAGAGGGTGAGAGGAAGGTCTTCTCTCCTTTCATGAAAGGAGCGGGAAAGGCTGAAAATCCCACTCCTCCACATCTCCTTCTCTCCTTCTCTGTGTTACGGAATGGGCAGGGGGTTTGCTGGAGCAAGGGGCAGGGGACGGAGAAGGAGCGGGCAGAGTCAGGGCAGTGGCCTTTTGCAAAGTCCAGAGGGAGGTGTCTGGCTCAGCCATGGGCTCTCTCTCTAAGTCTGGGAGACTTAAGTTCTTTCTGCCTCAGCTCTGTGGTCTAACTGCCGGCGCTGGGATGGCAGGGAAAGTTCCGTCCAACATCCTGTTAAATAGGGAATGCATATTAGCACCGTGCCTGGCACTGGGCAGGTGTTTTCTAGGTGGTAGCCAAGGCGAGGTTTCCTGTATTATTTTCCTGTTTGCTTAACCTCCAAGGTGGCTATTTATTCATCCCCACGTGGCAGGACCAGCAGAGCCCTGAGACTGTGGGGCTCTCTGCTCTGTGTCCTTATCCCACCCGGGAGTCTGGGAGGCAAAGCCTAGACACACTCATTTGCAAGTGTTTACTGAAGCCTGCTCTATGCAGAGCACCGCACTAAGCCACAGAGGCCACTTTTTCTGAACTCCAGAGCCGGGCACGTGGTTGGATAACTTCAAGTTTGGGGATCAAGGAAAGAGATGATTGTTGTAGGCAGGGCCCCGAGCCCCTACCTTCCGGGAGCTTACAATCAGTGTGGTGATGGGAGAGGTTGGAAACAAGATTTAATCTGTTTGATTTTTTTTTTAATTTTGTTTATTTATTTGAGAGAAGAAAGAGAGAGCATGAGTGGGGGGAGAGGGGACAGGACGAGGGGCAAATTGGGAGGGAGAAGCAGATTCCCCATGGAACTGTGAGCCTGATGTGGGGCTCGAACCCAGGACCCCAGAATCACGACGTGAGCTGAAGGCAGACGCTTAACCGACTGAGCCACCCAGGTGCCTCATCAATCTGCTTGGCTTAGATGGGCGGTACAGTGAGCAGAACTATGTGCTCGGAGCAGGAAAGGTTCAAAGAAGCGTTCGTCACCTCAAAGCTGCTTTTTATGGCTGGTGGGAAGCATGTGCCATCATTTATTCTTTCCTTCCTCTGGTTGACAAAGATGTCTAAGTCCTCCTACTCTAGGTGCTGAAGACGTGACAGTGAGCAGAGCAGGTAAAATCCCAGCCCTGTGGCATTAACGTTCTAGAGATCGAAAGCTCCTTTCTCAGCAGCTGCTCCCTTTCTTTGAGAAACCACAGGCTGGGACGCTGTGGGGCCATGAGCTCCGGGCCACGAGATCCCTTAAGGTCAGAGTCTGTGGCTGCTGACTGTGTGAGCAGGGACACCCCCTTCCCGGCTGCCTCCCCTCTCCTGAAAGCAAGATCCCAGGGAACATCTGCCTCCCATGGCCCCTCCTGAAGAGCCCCAGGAAAGGCATATGAGGGGACCACGGGGCGTGATGGAGTGAGGCACCGTGGACGTGAATCAGTGACCAGCCTGGAGAAGGAGGACAGGCCATGCTACGTCGTCGGTCCTTCTCCCTTGTGGAGGTGAACTGAAGATCCCATTTTCCCCAGAGAGTGAAAGCAACGAGGTGCCGAGTGATTTCCAAATTGAGGGCTGGGGGGAAGGAAAGAAAAAGTCTCCACCAGCTTTCAAACCAGACAGACCGGTAGGTTGTTTTGTGGAGCAGATCATTGGGCATCCAACCCTGAAAGTGGGCTGAAGGCAAGGAACGTATATGAAAACTTCATCCACCTCTGAGCAGGTGGTACAGATAAGAGGTTTCCAGAGGCAGGAATCAGGGGCGTGCCTCGATGCCAGCTACCTCCACAAGCACAAAGCTGAATTTTCACAAATGATGGCTGAGGAAATTGTTGCTCATTTTACCAATTAGGTTACCTCAGGATTCCTTTTAAGTGGCTGGCTCCCTCAGTCCCTTAAAAATATGACTTGATTTATAAAAACTTGATATATAAACAGATTTTCATGATATTCTTAGCATGAGAATTGGGGGGGAAAAAAAAGCCTGTGTTTTAAGTCTTAGAGGCCTGGTTTCCAATTCTGTTCCTAATTCCAGCAAAGCCACGCAGTCACCTCCACTGACGAGCCCTGCTGCTTCACGGGGGGCGCTCCTTCCTTCATCAAAAGGGAGGTATGACAGGATGTACCCCAATCCTTCACTCAGAACGTTATTTATCGAGCACTTTCCATGTGCCAAGCACTGTGTGAGAAGGATGTGTTGGTGAACAAACTCTTTCTAGACAGCAAGCTGGCTTTAAGTGAGCTCGGCTCAAAGCAACAATCCCATTAGACGGTCCGTGCCTAGATACAGCTGATGTTCTTGTGGGAGAGTGAGGTAAACCAACAGCTACACCCGGGGAATAACTTCAGGTTGAGATGGATGCTGGCAAGGAAAGAAGCAGGATGCTTTGAACTTACGGAGGTCGGATGGTCTGGAAAGGTCCCTCTGAAGCGGCAACATTTGAAGCAAAACTGGGGAGAGAAGAGAATGCCAATTACATGAAGAGGAGGCAGAGAAATGTCCCTGGCAAAGGACTAGTATGCTCAAGTCCCCAGAGGCGGTATGGGCTTCCTGTGTTCTAGAACTCGAAGAAGAAGCCAGTGTAGCTAGAGTAAGGGTCAGAGGGCACCACATGGTTCCATGAAGTGGGCAGAACCCTTGTCACACAGGTTCTTAGGAGCCATGTGTATCGGCTTTTCTAGAGCTGCTGTAGCAAGTCCCATAAGCCCGGTGGCTTCAAACAACTGAAATTTGTGGTCTCACCATGGCGGAGGCCTGCCGTCTGAAGTTGGGCCATGCTCCCGCCATAGGGGATCCTCCTTGGCCTCCTCCTTGCTGCTGGCGGGTTGCTGGCAATCTTTGGCGTCCCTTGCCTTGTAGCTGTGTCACTCCAACCTGCCTTCATCATCAGGTGGCATGTTTCCTGTGTGTCTCTGTCTTTCCATGGCCACCTTCTTAGAAGGACACCAGTCACACTGGGTTGGGGACCCAGCCCACCCCACTCCGACCTCATCTTAACCTGACTGATTCCATCTGTGGTGACCCTGCTTCCACATTCTGTGGTACTAGAGGCTAGGACTTCAGCACCGAAATCTTAGTGGGACACAAGTCGACCCAGATCACCGTGGGGAGAAGTGTGAATATTACTCTACAGGCAAGTCCCGAGTGGTCTAGAGCAGGTAGATGGTGTGACGTGATGTGTGCTGTGTGGGGATGAGCTGCTGCTGTGGTGGAAGGGGGGTGAGGACAGAAGTTGGTGAAGAGCGAGTGACTTGTTGTAAGGGCCATTCCGGTGAGAGGTGATGATGGCATGGACCGAGGTGACAGCAGTGGAGGTGGGACATCAGAGAACAGGAAGAGTGGCAAGATGTGCCTCTGGGTTGGTTGTGGGACGAGGGAAAGGAAGGTCACAGGGATGGCATTCGGGATTTTTACTTCAGTTGCAAGGGGTGATGGTATTATTGACTTTCCTTGGGCGAACTTGGAGAGGACCAGGTTTGGGGCCGGAAGTGGTTTGGTTGGGGAATCACAGAATGGGAAAAATGCAGGAATGAAAATCCATTCCCAGTCACCATATCTTGCTTCTGTCTAAAATATCATAAGTAGGGTGCCTGGTTGGCTCAGTGGGTTAAGCCTCTGCCTTTGGCTCAGGTCATGATCTCGGGGTCCTGGGATTGAGTCCCGCATCAGGCTCTCTGCTCAGCAGGGAGCCTCCTTCTCCCCCTCTCTCTGCCTGCCTCTCTGCCTACTTGTGATCTCTCTCTGTGTGTCAAATAAATAAATAAAATCTTAAAAAAATAAAATATCATGAGTAAACAAGCCTTCTTTTGTCAGAAAGCTCAATCCCTTGTTAAAATGCAAACATCTGTGGGAGAGGAAACAGTCGGCCAGAGCACCTTTCCCAAAAGCACCTATTGATCAGGAGATGAGACAAGACAGCAAGTAAGACAGCAGAGAGAATGTGTTCAGGAAAGAAAGAGCAATGAAGATTTAAGGCAAAGCGTCCCGATGTCACAGTTGCTCCGTGGACTAGCTGTAGGAGTGCGTGTTTAATTTAATTCCATCTCAGAGCTGGAACAGAACCAAAAGCAAAGAGCCAAAAATGCCAGCAAAATGGGGCTAGGGGGTCCCAAGTTCCCTTCACAGGAACCGACTGGAAGAAAGGAAAACAGAGGGGAATTCTAGGGGTGGGTTGCGGAGGGGCAGGGGGCAGTAAGAGAAGTCCATAAAGCTGAGGACAGGACGGGGCTTGGAGTAAAAAGTGGCCTAAACGCCAACCTTTCAAAAGAGAACTGTTTCCTGAGCTCGACCCTCCGTGTCCATGGCCTTCTCTTGCCTTATCACTTTCTTCCGAGTTCCCGGAAGGAGGGCGCCCAAGCCCCAGCAGCTTTGCTTCTCCTGGAGCTATTTTCTTCACAGCATCCCCTAAAGCTTGTATTCACTCGCCCTTTTGGGTTTGAATTCCTGACAGTTCAATGAGATTTGGGAGTTTGGGATGATAACCATCAGAAGTGGCATCCTGGCTTTGGGACTGGGCACTGTGAGTCCCGCCAGTCCCCAACATTTGATGTGCACCCCCCATCCTGGGTTCTCCCACCCATGTATGGACTTTGCCAAAAGACACGCTCCATGTCTGCTCCTCTCCAGCCTCCCAGCACCTTGCTCTGAATAGCATAATACCATCCAAGAGCATATGTGAGGACGCTTGCCTTTGCCAGAAGGAGGCCCTAGCCCTTTTGTTGCTTTTTTTGGGGGTGACAGTGGAGGAAGGGGTGGCTGCAGGTCAACCCCCTGAGAACATGGCATCAGGACCACTTGTCTAGCCTGTAGAGTGGAGGCTCTTCTGCCTGAGCTGGGCGTGCACGGGAGCTTTAAGCAGCACTCAACACCCTATTTTATTGTTTCTTTCCTCTTTCCCTTTAAAGGTCATTGCTTTGACCTTCAACAAATGGAAAAGGCGACCATCAAAGGCACCAAGCCAACCTTGCCTCAGAGTTACTGCCGTGCTGGTGGAGAGGGAAGGTCCCCCCTCCCGTATAACTTCAAAAGACATCTGTTTGGTTTGGGAGATTGGGGGTGGGGGGTGTAGCTAGAGGAAGGAAGGATTTCCCAAGTCATGTTTTCGTGGTTTTATTGAGCATCAAACCTGGCAGTAAATTAGAATCAGAAGACAGCAGTCAGTGACAAGTGTTGGCAGGGACAGGTAGCAGAGAGAGGTGAGTTGCCGGCTGGCCTTAAGGAAAGGATTTGGAGGTCTCGTCCTGTCGGGTGGTCGGTCCCTAGATGCCCGAGGATGGGCTGTGATGACCTGAACTCCTCCATCTACCGTCTCGCCCCCCCTCCCTTGGGACTATAAAACAGCACACGCTTGCTGGCAGCGGCTAGGGATTCAGCAGCAAAGCAAAGAGCTGAATTTATCTGGGCAATCAGGTACCCATCTCTGAACACCACATTGCCCAGGATCGCCCCCTCCAAAGGCCACCCCGAGAGGCAGCTGGAGAACGGGACAAAGAGCTTCCTGTTTCCTCCAGTTTGCCTTTCAAGCTGCTTGGAGCACCAGGGGAAAGTCGCTGGAGCTCCGCTCGCTTGCCCAGGCTGCACCCAGACAGTGCTGCTCCTGTGGCTGGAAGTCTGAGCCCCTCAATTCTAGTCTCAGCTTGGCTGTGGGCTCCCTGCGTGTTTGGCAAACTGACTTGTTCACCTGTAAAATGAGTTAGCTCTTCCTGGTTTTGTTTTTGTTTTTAACACTAATGCACTGGGAGTCTCACGAGTCAACTCAAGCAGCGTCTAGGGCAGGGGGCTGTCCCCCCAAATGTAACATGAAGGCTGCGGCATTTACTGGGTTTGCCACTTTCTCCGACCGGAGGCCTTTCATTCCTGTTGGGTTTCCTCTTTCTCATTCCAGTCCAGCAAGAAGTGGTTGCCATAAAGGGAACTCACCAAAACAAGACGAGACAATTCTTTCATTTTTAACTCATTTCTACCCAACAGGTGCCCTGGACAGAGCCAAGGGACCCAGGTTCTAGCTCTAGCTCTGCCATTAACCACATGTTAGCCATTCTGGACTCAGCTTTTCCGCTGTATGGCGAATGGGCAACGGGATGATGGCAAATACCTCCCCACTGAGGATGAGAATTTGCTCACACGGGAACTTTCCTAGGAGGCTGTGTGGGGCCCTCATGGCCCTCCTCCTCTTTAGAGCCAGCCCTGGGCCCCAGCCTCTCCTTTCTTGCCTGGGACCTTGTATCGTGGGTGGTCTTTCTGTTTCTTCCATTGTTCTTGGACCGTTCTTTCCAGTTCCAAACTGTCACCATGACCTTTACTTTCTACTATCCCTGAATGTCAGCCTGACTTTCACACAGACACGGTGCCTTCCTAAACAATTGCAGGCTCTGTCACATTTTGTAACCAATGCATTTCCCGTCATCAATTGCAAAGGTCTAGGAAACTCCTGATTTCTCCCAGTTTCAGCAGGAGAAGTGGGCAGCTCTTTGGTTACCCAGTTTGACGATGTGAGTGTCAGTGTCTGAATTTGCCTGTCTGTCCCTATCACTTCTGTTTTTTAGAAAACCTCTCCTATGACCCTGTGTCCTCCTCCAGCTCCATTTATTGAACACCTACTGGATGCCCTGTGGTCTAGCTTTTATTGTGATTCCCTTACTGATGAAGAAACAGGCTCAGGGGTGACATGACCTACTCCAGGCCACACAATGGAATGGAAACTTGAGCGTCTAACTACGCCTTGCATGGCTCTGAAGCATTGCAGAAGCGCCACCCTCTGCCTCCTCTCCTGAGTCACTTCAGCTCTTTCCCTTGCGCACCTCTAGTTCCCATCTGGACTTCTCAGATGTCTCGCCATCTCTGGGTCCCCATGTCCCTTCACTCCTTGGCCCTCTGCGGTATGACTTCTCTGAGATCATCCAAGGCTCCTCTGCTGTATTTGACCAGTGCTGATCACTGGCCTTCTGGAAGCTTTGTACCCCCACCTACTCCAGAATGGAGCACACTCTCCTGGCCCTTCTGTCCTGTCTCTGTTGCTGGTGGCTTTTTCTCCATCACATCCCATATATATTGGTGCTCCTCAGGGTCCCACCTTTGCTTTCTTGCAGTAAGGTCTCCTTGATCTGTTTCATCTGCTCAGGTTGTGTCCACAATTTCTGGACCGATGAGACCCAAATCTATATCTTTAGCCCTGTATCCCAGGGCCTGCTGGACCTCTCTGCCTGATGCCTGCCCATCCCCCCACCGCATGCTGCAGGGTCACGTTCCCCAGAGAGCCTCCTCTTCCTCAGCTGCTAACACTAGCCCTCACCTGGGATTCTTTTAAGCCACGCTCGCTTTGCTCTGCCTCCAGTCCAACCCCATGCCCTTCTTCCTAACAACTTATTCTCACAGACCGGTCTCAGGATGGCCCCCAGGAATTCACCCCTTCTCTTTTCCATCTGCCCATCACCACCTGTACATCAGGCCTTCATCACCTTTATCCTCTCCCACGGCCACGCCTCCCTAAATGGTCTGTGTCTTTAGCCTGTCCTCCAAGTCTGTCCTCCACATGGTCACTGGAATAAATCTTGCCCCCTGAAACCCTTTAGTGGCCCCCACTAAAGTCACTAGCAAAACGAGACACAGGCTTCTCATCCGGAGAAACGGCACCGTCTGTGACGTGGCCATGTCTGCCTCACCCGCCTCATCTCCCTTCACTCTGCTTTAGGCTTTGTGTTTTAGCGGCACATCACAGCCCCTGGGCCCTGTCCATGACTTGGTGTTTCTTTCTTTATTTTTAACATTTATTCATTTGAGAGAGAGAAAGAGAGAATGTGTGCATGTGTGTGTGAGCCTGGCGGGGAGGGACAGAGGGGGAGGGAGAGACTGGAGAGACTGTCAAGCAGACTCCCCACTGAGCATGGAGCCCAAGGCAGGGCTTGATCTCATGACTCTGAGACCAGGACCTGAGCTGAAACCAAGAATCAGGTGCTTAACTGACTGAGCCCCCCAGGTGCTCCCGTAATATCTCTGTGCTTTCGGGCTAGTCCATCTGCCTTGAGTGGCCTCTCCCTTTTCTTGCCCAGAAGATCTTACCTACTCTATAAAACTCAACTGTAGGTCACCTCCTCTGGGAAGTCTTTACACACACACACAGACACACACAAACACCTCCCACCCCAGTCTGCTTTGGGTATCCTTTCTTGGTCTTCCCTAAAATACTTTGTACAAACCTCCACCCTCCCACTCACATTACTGCACAACTGTCCGTTCATGTGTCTGTCATCCCAGTCAGACTGTGAGGACAATGACTCACCTAGGTGCTTGACCCCATGCCTGGAACTCAGCAGGCACTGAGTAAATGCCTAGAGGATAAATGAGTGGATGCACCAAGTGCAGAGCAAACCTTTAACTTGGATGTCTGGACAGGGCTTCCTTTTCTTCTCTCTCTCTCTCTCTTTTTTTTTAAATAAAGATTTTATTTATTTATTTGACAGACAGAGATCACAAGCAGGCAGAGAGGCAGGCAGAGAGGGGGGGTGGAAACAGGCTCCCTGCTGAGCAGAGAGCCTGATGCGGGGCTCGATCTCAGGACCCTGGGATCATGACCTGAGCTGAATGCAGAGGCTTTAACCCACTGAGCCACCCAGGCGCCCCCCATTTCTTCTTTTTTAACTTTCATCTCTCATTCCTATTGAGCCAAAATGCTTGAGAAGACAAGACCATAAAATCTTGAGAGCCAGCCTAGAGATGAAGAGTACTTTAAAACACATTAGGGCATGGTAAAATATATGACCTGTTTTCTGTTATATGTGAGTAACATTTCTGGATCTTAGGTTTTCCCAAATTCGTATATACACAGATGAGACCCTCCCAAGAGACGGCCTTTTAAAGGTGAGATTAGCCAAGGGGCATATTCATAATAATAAAAATAATAAAATTATTTAATAAAAATTAAATAATAATAATAATTATTATTATTATTTTAAAAGATAACACTTATAGGTAGTGGTTCCATGTACCGGGCACTCTTATCAAGCAAGTTACATAGTTAATATAATTTGTTTAATCCTCTGAATGACCAAATGAGTGAAGTCCCTTTGCTCTCCCACTGTGCGGATGAGGAAACTGAGGTATAGAGATATTATATAGCTTGTCCAAAGAAACGTAGCCACCAAGTGGCCCACGCAGATACTCAGAGCCTGTTCTGCTGGCTAGGCTGTCACAAGCCAACTAGCCTCACTTTGTTCAGAACTGCATTGCATCTTGAGAAGGAAGAAAGGAAAAGAAAAGGCAGGAATCGATACTTTTGGAACACCTATGATGTGTCAAGAAGTGCCGGAGGGGTTCTATAAAGATTACCTTACTTGGCACAACAGCCTGACAAAACAGGTGTTCCTGTTTTACGGATGGAGAAACTGAGGCTCAGAAAGGCTAGGGAACCTGTCTAAGATTGCGGAGGAACTGGCAGAGCCAGAGGAGGATGCAGGCCTGTCTGATGGCATTGACATCATTCCCTAGTCGGGGCTCAGGGCAGGCAGGGCTAATGCTGGGGAGCAGAGTGGGGGTCGAGCTACTGGGTACCACGAAATGCAGTTCCGGGTGTGAGCCCTTGAGATCGTGGCACGTTGGTGAGGGGAGTCTGGAGTGGACTGCAGTAACAAAAATCCCCCTGCTGGACGGTGTTTCTCTCGTTCGCTGGCCACGAAGCCCAAGGTGGGACCTCTCGCCCTCCTTCAGCTGATGGTTCCTCCATTTGGAAAGGGTGGAGACAGAGGGAGGAGTCACACCGGCCCTTAGCTGCCTTCACCTTGGAATGACGCATTTCAATTTCACTTAGAGCCCATCGGCGCAGACTGGGTGCATGGCCCAATCCAACCGCAAGGGAGCCTGGGAAAGGTGGCAAGGGCCTGGCTTCCCCGGGGAGCGCGCCTTTCCCACGGTGCCTCCGCGGCGTCTGCCTCTTATCCCCACGGGCTGTTCAAAGATGTTGACGGTGTGAGCGTGGAGCTTTGGCTCGCCTCGAAATCAGTCCAGCACTGTTCTCAGCGCTCCTTCCTCCTGTGTGGAAGAAGATCAGGAAGTCCCAAAGGGGCAAATTAGCAGCTCAGCGCCCTTTGAACCCTTTGCCCTTTGGCTCTGGGTCTTGTGAAATTCAGCTTTATCCTTTCGCACTCGCCGACAGCAAGGGGGTGCCTGCTCCAAAACCCACTGTGAAACGTGCTGCTGGATCTTCGTGGGCCAAGAGACAGGGAAGGGCAGGCCTGCAGATGGGGCACGGCGCGCCCGAAGCGGGTGGAAGTGGGGGAGGGCTCCAGGCACCCTCCCTCCACAGCAGAGAACACTCCTCTTTATTAAGGCATAGTGCCTCTTTCAAAAATAATTTACAGCACACAACCCGGCCTGCTGTGCGGCATTATGATTTGTCATTAGAACTCCATTCCCCTTGCGAGAGTAAATGAGCCATTTACAGTCCGGGCGCCAAGATGGACTGTTGTTATGTTTTCTGCTTTTATTATTATGAATGCTCATAGCTCTTCTCAGACAAGCCCCTGAGGATCCCCACAGGACTTGCCTCGCCATTCAGGTCAATGAGCCAGGTTTGCGGGTGGTTTCCTGGTTGTAGGTGTCATCAGCCTCGCAGAGAACTGTGGGAAACCAGACCTGGGTGCTCCTAGTGTGGATGGTGACCCTGAGAAGTATCACTTGTACCTCCATTGCTATCATACACACATGTACACACGCACGTGCATGAGCTCACATGTGCACACACTCAGGGTGTACATACACAGCCCAAAGGCAAACCCAGGCACCCAGCATCGCCACCTTCCCGGTCATCAGCATTGTTGCACCTCTGTGGAGGGTGGGCACGTGTGGGTCAGCAGGTAAACCTCGGGGAGCTGAGTGTCATTAAGGAAGTTTATTACATTTCCTCAGAAGTATGTGCATAGACAGGCTCAGTAAGTGACCTTCAAATGCTTTCAGATGTGAAGCTCTGTCCCAGGGTCTTTCTGGTCTCAGAATTCCAGCCCCAGCTGCTGTGCCGGGTTGTCTGTTCCAGACGAAGCAGAGGACAACCAAACAAGCGAGTCAGTCAAGTATTCATGGAAAGAGAGAGAGTAAGGAGAGCCCATGGGTGGCTCGAGAAGGACTTAGTACTAGTGAGGAAGAGGAAGCTTGCCCCGAGGTCTGAGGGCAATAGCTCTGTGTTATTTATCTCTACATCCTCCCTTTTGGACACATACCACACTGGCAGGTAGCTAGAAGGTGCTCGGTAAATATCTCTGACATTGATTTATGCACAAAAGATTTGATTCTGACCTCAAGTACTTTACTGTTCAGGTTACAGAAGCCACATGCCTTCCTATCTTTGCCTTTTGACATCTGGCTTATCTTGCAAGTGCACCGGTCCAAATTCTTTTCTCTAATTAAGACCACTGAGTCAGTGCCAACCTCTCCCTCTCCCTAGCAGATCAAGTTTACTTGAACACTGAAGTAGCTCCTCCACTGGCCTGTGGACTTCCTGGATCAGGGAGGATATTTGGTTTATCCCTGTATCTCCCACGATGTCTAGTACAGTGGCTGGTGTACAGTGCTCAATTAATCCATTAAAACATTAATGAAACTGACTAAATGCTTTTCAAGTTTTCTCATCTGTACTTTTCTTCTCTGTAAAATAAGGAAGAATAATAATAATACTGACATAGGATTCCCAGGAGGGTTAAAGGAGTTGATGTACATGAAGCTCTTAGCATAAGCCCCTGACTCAGAGTGACACAGAATTACCATGAGCTGGTCATCTTTAGGGGAAGTTTTCTCAGCATTATGTACCCTTCCTATAAAGGAGTCAGATCAGAATGGTCAGATTTCAGAACACCGCATTTTCTGTAGGCACTTCCCGAGGAGTATAAATAAGTATATTCTGCTTCACCCCAGGCTCTGTTGAATTCTCTTCCTCCTGTTACAGGCATTGCCTGCCCAATCTTGAGCAGGGTATCACCTGAGATGAGTTTGAGCATAGAGGGGAATTCTATTCAGGTCTACCCTGTATAGGAAAATATGCCTTGCCAAGATCTGTCTGGCCCACTGTAGAGGAGTCATGCATGGGCATTTAGGCCCAGGGCCCAAACCAATAACAGGACCCACTTTATTCATGCAGCCATATCCTACTAGCATCACAATGATGACCATGCCCATAAAGGCAACAGAGACTAATTAAAATGGTGATAACATTGACAAATGCCAAGGCACCCTAAGTTCTGACTCCTTTGTGCTCTGTATGAGCTCTTAAATGGGAAAGGAGAGCTCTTATACCAACACCTATCATGGGAGGTAGACAGTAAGAGCTGACATGGAAGTACAAGGTACAATGATGCAGGAGAAGAATTTTAACAGCCTGAGGTCTGGCCCTTGAGTGGGAGAAATAAAACATGCTGCTTCAGGTTTTTCATGGTTTTGCTTTTGTACTGCTTCTTCTAACATCTTCATATCACAGTCTTAATAGCCAGCATGTCATCAGTTTAACTTTAAACTGTTAAAGGCACCACTCTGTGAGAACGTGTGGGATGGGAAGTGGTTCCATTAAAGAAGTGAGTCCTAGGGGTACCTGGGGGGCTCAGTCAATTAAGTGTCTGACTCTTGGTTTCAGCTCAGGTCATGATCTCAGGGTTGTGAGCCTGACCCCTGCATCAGGCTCCATGCTCAGTGCAGAGTCTGCTTGAGATTCTTTCTCCTTCCCTCTCTGCTCCTTCCCCCACTCAAACACCCCCCTGCTCAAATAAATGAATAAATAAAATATTAAGAGAGAGAGAATGAGTCCTTAAGAAGAAGTAGGGTTTTGTCAAGGTAATATGGGAGGAAGGACATTTCTGGTCAAGAGAAGGAATGGCAGGGCCAGGAAGAAGGCACAGGATGGAGTGGAGTATGACCAAATTGTAGAGATCCTTGATGATAAGCTGAAGGGTTTGGACATTACTCCCTAGACAGTAAAGTGACCATAGGAGTTCATTTGAGTAAGAGAATGACATGACAGATCTGTGTTCTTGAAGGGTTAGTCTGGCAGGGATATGGAGGACAAATAAGGGGCAGAGGGGAGAATCCAGAAGGAGGACCACCAATTAAATAATTATCACAGTAATGCAGGTGAAATGTGATGGGAGCCTGAATTGTGTCCATTCAAACAGATGGGAGGAGATGGGTAAGAAGGTGTTCTATGACCAGAAGCAATAGATTTGGAGACTGAATGGCACTGTGGAGGGAAAATAAAGAGGTAGAGTCAAAGATGACTGCCCAGTTTCAATCCAGCATGACAGAATGGATAGGATTGCCCTTCAGTAGATTGGAGAATCTGAAAAGGGAGAATAAGCTTGTGAGGTATTTGAAATTTCACTTGTGGCATGTTGTTTTTGAGATGGCAATGGAACACCCATGTGAAAACGCTTTAGGCAAATGGAAATATGGTCCTGGCATTCAGGACAGGTTCAGGGCAAGGGACACAGATTAGAGGATCATAAGAGTGGAGGTGAGATTGAAGACCTGAGGGTAGACAGGATCACTGAAGGGGAGAATTTAGAATGAAGAAAGTCCAAAGGCTAACTGTTGTGTCCTTTCTCCTCGCCATGCCCTTTGGACCTGAGCACCAACCATCAGAGTGCCATGATGCTTGACACCATCTAGTGGGTTACCATGGGCAAGTCCCTTCTTTAGAAGGGCCTGATTCCTCATCTGTAAAATCAGAGATTGGACAACATTGTTCATGCTCTGTGAAGCCGTGTTTGGAGAGAATGTAACAAATTGGCTGCTATCAGAAAAGGACATTCTGAGGCAAAACTAAGGAAAGAAAGCCTAACACAGGGAAGACACAGGGAAACAGGACTCAGCATAATTCACTGCCATCACAATCACCAGTATTCAGCTATTACCGATCACATTCACAGGAAGAGAAACAATTACAGTTGAGAGTTAACTCCTGGGAGATGGCCAAAAAACATTGGTCTGCAAGACCCATCAATTAAGTGCTATTGGGAAGGTTCAGAAAGTCTGCCCGTCTCACTACCCAGTGCCCAGATGTCTGACCTTTACCAGGTCCCCATTCACCATGTCCCCTGTGAACCTAGTCTCCACACCATCCAGACTCCATTTCCAAGGAATAGAATGTTTGCTTCTCAATTGTAGGTGTCCAGGATACAATTTACTTCCTTGCCCCAATCCTTTCTGCCTTCTTCTAATCTAATTTGCATGTAAATTACTTGGGAATGAATTTGGGGGCCATTACTAGGGGAGTAGAAGGCAGAGATGATGGGAAGGGTGGAAGATGTTTCTTGCTACTTCCTGCTGTGTTCAGCAATTAGGAGGTATTCTGGGAGCCCCTCCCCATTGCCAGGAATTAGTCATGGTGTGAATAAACTTGATAGTAGGTTTGGTATGATACCAGCTCTCTGAGGTCAAAGAGACCTGGCTGGAAATGGTGGGAGGAACATGGATCTTTCCCTTCCCTGGGTTCCATCTGAACACTGTTTTTCTAGGGCCCTATATTTAGTTCTAAATCGTGTGTGTGTGTGTGTGTGTGTGTGTGTGTGTGTGTGTGTGAATTTTCTTTCCTCAGTTATAGTTTAAGTTCCTCAGGACAAAATTTTGTGCTTCTTTGTATTCTCTACACAGCTTCTTGCATAGTTCTAAACAATAATACAGATCCAAGTCCTTAATTCAGACAGCTCTAAATTTTCAACATAGAAAGTCTTAGAGGCAAAACTTGGTTGCAAGAGAAGTTTAAGAAGTTTCTTAAAGCGCTTTACAGAAATGTAAGAAAATGTCAGTTGTTCACATCTAAGAATGGGTGAGGTTCAGTGGCCCCCAAATTACTTAATTAACATCATTAATTTATTGGTTGGTTGGTTGATTGATTTAAGAAGCAACATTTCCAATGTCTAGAGCAGGCTGAAAAAATGGAGAAAAAAGAATATATAATGGGCTTTCCATTTTTTCTGATCCTAGGAACATCTGATGGAGACTTTTAGATCCCCAGTATAAGAGCTGGACTCTGCTGGTAGAGAAACTCTTTAGGAAGTGGAAAAGAAAATTGTGAGAACCTGAACACACCTTAGATAATAATGCAGTAGAACTACTTTATTTTCTAACAGATGAAATGGAGACCCAGTGAAGTACGGTGATTTGTTCATGATCATATGCTATTCAGGAAAATCAGGACTTCTGAGCTCCACTGCCCTTCCCTTTCGCCAGTGGTTCTCAACCTGGAGGAGCTTTAAAAAACTACTGTGCTGAATCCTTCCCAGACTAATTAAATCAGAACCTATTGTGGGGGGCCTGGGTGCCTCTGTTGTTTGAATATCCAACTCTTGGTTTCAGCTCAGGACTTAGTATCATGGGTTGTGGGATTGAGCCCTTCATTGGGCTCCCCATTCAGCAGGGAGTCTGCTTAAGATTCTCTCCCTCTGCCCCTCCCCCTACTCGTGCTCTCTGCCTCTCCCTCTAACTAAATAAATTAGAACAACAACAACAAAAAAAAACTTAAAAAAAAGAAAGAACCTATGGGCATGAGTCCTAGATGTGTTTTTTTATAGCTCCGCAGGGTAGAGAAACATTGCTCTATCCTATGGGGTTTCCGCACTATTGTAACTCAAAATGAGTTCAGAAAAATTTATGGATCAACTTAAAAAATGTTTACTGAGTATCTACTGCGTGCAAGGTACTATTAAGTAGCTAGCTATAGGGTAATTAGATTGGAGAAGAAAAGTAAGGTTATGGCCTAGATGAGCTTCACACTAATAGAAAGGACAAGGGGTGCAAATGGAATGGCATATTCTTCCCCCTTCCCCCCCTCCATCCTTTTGACAGTGGCAGATATTGCTAATTGATTTTGGCACCCTTTTTCTCTGACCCAAATATGTTGTAATAAGCCTCTTCAACCCAGGGCTCTAGGCAGACATCACCTTTTGATCTCTTGGCATCTGAGAAGAAACTCATTTGTTATTTTTGGCCAAGTCATACGTATATGGCTAGAATTAAATGACTGATTTAGGGGAATAATAAGAGTCAAAGCAAGGATTATAGGTTCAGGAGATAGAGAAGGGTCTTGTCTGTCAGGCAGTGATTTTGATCTTCATTTTGTGGGCAATCAGAGCTTTGGAGGTTTTTGCACTAGAGACAGTAGGTAGGGTTAACCTGGTTACTGTGAAGGACCAAGAGAGGGAGTTGGTGAGACCAACTGGAGAGCTATTGCATGGTGGGGTCCTCAGGGTATGTATGGGGCAGCCAGGGCCAGAATGTGAGGGGTCATGGTAGAAATGGAGGGAGAGGGACGACTTGAGAGACAGTGGAAGAGAAGATGTGACAGGGCTCCATGACTGACAGAGTGAGGTGGCAGAGAAGAGCGTGAGACGAGAAGACAAGTACCAGGGGACTGGGGACAGGGTGTTGCTGTCACTGCAGAGAGGCTGGAGGAGCCACGAGATTCAGTGGAATGTTTTACCCTGGAAGAAACTTGTTCTGAAGGGGCATTGGCACACCTGGATTCAAATTCCTAGTGCCTCCATTGACCTACTGACCGATATGGCAATGGGGTAGGTAGGCCTTTCAATTTGTCTCAGTTGTTTCTTCTGTAAAATGGGAGCAATGATCTTAGTCGTCCTATCACAGGGTTATTTTGAGGATTCAATGAGACAAGTGTGGTAGGGCTTTGTAAACAGTGATACATCATGAGCAGTTGATTAATTATGGATTCTTCTGGCTCATCTGCACGCATGTATGCAGGCTCAGGGGGCCCAGAGTCTGGGAGGAAGGCCAGACCTGGAGGTGGAGGCTTGAAAATAAATTTTCTGTGGGTAAGATAATTGAAGTTGGGCAATGTTTAGGACCTCTGAAATAGATGTCAGAGAGGTGGAGACTACATAGAGTGTTGAGTAACCTCACTTTAAAAAATATTTTATAGTATTTCCTTTATAAACACTAGACCTCCACATGGTCTCCTGCTACCAGATACCTTCTGTTGTAGTTCTTTCCATGTTTCTGGTTTTCCACATAAACAAATATTAATAAAGATGAATAAGAAAATGAGAGAATGAAGAAGACATTAAACAAAAGTTGAAGTAATCCTAACCATGGAGGGTAGTCATAATACACTTCTTTTTTAGTGAGGTGGATATAGAAATCACAGATTCCTACAATTGGGAAAACTGTAAAGTTTATTTAGTGTAACCCCTTTTTTTTTTCCTTCTGCGAAGTTTGTGTTTATTGAATATGCGTTATGCTCCAGGTTCTTGGCTAAATGATATCCATGCAATATATAATATTCCCAGTAATCTCATGGATAGGTGGGATTACCACTCAATTTACAGATGAGGAGGCTGAGACTCTGAGGCTTACTGTCCTGACTGAGGTCACAGAGCCAGGCCTGTCTGACATTAGAGCACACGCGTTTAGCTGCTATGCCACCAGAAACCGCCACCTCCCTCATCCCCTGCCCCTGCTGCCCTTGGCCAGGAAAGCTGGCACTCTTCCTAAGAGCTGGGTGGGGGATGCGCTCCCGGGGGGGGTTGTCTGAGTCATAAACAGCTGGCAGTGGGCTGAGAAATGAGTCTTCCGTGAAACAGAGCAAACGAAAATATGGGTCAGGAGACAGTGATCATTGTCAAGCATTGTGTGAGTATGTGGTGTGGGAGTGGGCGTCACAAAGGATTCCAAAGTCACACAGGAGGCTTGTGGCTGCTCATGGTCTCCATCTGTGCCCCCCTCCCATCACCCCACAAATCTTCTCTTGTTATGGCTCTTTCTGGTTATCCCTGGCTTCTTCAGACGACAGACAGCCGCTCTGTCACCCTGTCCTGGTGGGACAGGGATACAACCGAACCAGTGAGGAAGAAGAGGCCTCTTCTCCTCAGTGACTTTGAGTCTTTAAGCAGAGAACCCTACTCCATAATCGTTTGAAGTGAGCCTTGGGTCATGGCCCCTTTTCTTGCCAGCTAGGCAATGCTAGTGGAAAAAGATGCTCTAGGGCCAGAGGCTGGGGAACCACTCCCAGCTCCCCCCACCCCACCACAGTCAGGAGCGCTGACAGGATTGCTTTCTCCCAAAAGATCTCCCAGCCTCATTGGCAAGAAAGCCCCTCTCCCCAGCTCTGCTCCAAGGCAGCCTCCCGCAGAGCAGCCCTAGAATTGCGGAGCTGTTCCCATGGCAACAGAGGAAGGGGCTTTTTGTTTTCCTCAGAAGGTTGAATCCTTTCAGCCAGAAGGTGGCTCTGGCTCTGGCTCACAATCCACCCCCTCCCCTTTTTTGGCTGCCTGACTAGTTTCGAAGTTCTGGAATTTTGAACATAATCGAAAGAGGTATAACATGTGAAAACAGGCTGAAGGCTTAAGGAGGTAGCTGGTCCAGAGTTTTGTCAGCAACCGTACATCAGAACCGTGGACACCTGCTGAAGAAATCCAGAGCTTCTCCAAGCGAGGAGTCCGGGTGGCATGGCACTGGGAGACACTCACCTGCCCCCCCCCCCCCGTGGGCATTTTTCAAGTTTCTCCTCATTTCCAAGGCCATGACTCAAGATGATAGGCAGAGAGAACCTGGACCTGACCTCATCTTCAGATAAATGACCTCAGCTGAACTCAGCCTTAGTTTTGCTTTACGAGGGAGGATGAGATAAGAGGCTCCTCTCGGAGTCTAAAATGCAGTGCTTTTGAGTTGCTAGGGGGAAAAAAAGAGACTTTTCTGAGTTGTTGCCATGTTGCAGATTCTGGGCTGTTCCAGAATGAACACCTTAGGGTACTTGCCTTGCGAATAGCCCTTGTTCCCTTCTGCCTCTATTTTATATGGAGGTCATAAAGGAAGCCTGTAAGCTGTCACATGGGCAGAGAATGCTGCACGAAGGCCACCTCCTGCACGCCTGACCCCACGGTAGGCATGTCTCTTCCAGACTGTGAACATTTTGAGGACAGAGACCATATCTTAAAGATCTCTGTACATCAGAGTTCAGTAAATGTTTGTTGAATGGATGAACTTGTAAAAATCCCAGGTCATTAAAGCGGAAAGGATCCTTTGTCCTTCAGTCCCTCACTGTACAGATGAGGAAACTAAGGCTCAATTATGTGGCTGGTTATAAGCCAGCTAATGGTGTAGGAAAGACCAGACTGTCTGAATCCCCCCCTGCTGTTGCCCTTCCTGCAGTGTTTGTAATTCTTTTACCAGTCTTGCAGGGGGTTTTACTGTCAGTGCTAAGATCATTTAGAATCCTCTTATCACTCATCAGGAAGGCTAGGTCAGCCCCCAGGGAGGACAGAACTAGACCGAACTCTGCCTCTTTGCCCTCTGCTGCTTAATAGGGGAATGCAGGCCTTTGAGCGCAGGGCTTAGTGTAAGCAGGGATGTTGCAAACATACACCTTTCCTACCTTTACACTCAGAAGTTACGGGCAAGAGCCACACTGGTTAAACTCCCCAATTTCCCTCTCATTTTCTGGGCATGTGTCTGCTCTAGTAATAATAACAGTGGCGTATTAGTCAGGATGTTTCATGCTAGCTGCTGTAACAAGCCCCGGATCTCCTTGGCTTACGCATGCCAAGTCTAATGTCCTGGACAGGCAGTTGTCCTCCAAGCCGTGACTCAGGGATGTAGGCCGCTTCCATCTTGCAGCTCCACCATTTTGGGGCTGTAGAGTTGTTCTGGCATAATCCAACCCCAGAGGAGGGCAGACTTCGCATCCGTTGCTTGGCCACCTGGCCCAGCAGCGGCACGTATCTCTTCTACCTGCACTCCTCTGGGGATCACTCAGTCACGTGGCCCTCCCTAGAGGCAAGAGGGGCTGCGAAATGTAAGTCCAGGCTGTCAGCCGTGTTCCAGCAACAGCTCAACACTGTGGAAGGGGAGCCTGAGTCTTTCCCGGTCTCTACCACAGGGAGCTAGCATTTCTGCAACACTTATTATTGGCCAGGCAGTGTGCTAAGTATTATTTCATTTAATCTTTACAACAACCCATAAAGGTATTGTCATCCTCAGCATACAGTGAGAAAACGGACTGTGAGGTGTAACGTGGTTACTGCAAGCTTACACAGTAGTGGGCGGCCAAATTCAAGCCCCAGATTCAGCCATAACTTCAGAGCCTCCCATTCATAATGGCTACATTCCACTGTTTTGAGCTTCTGATCTGAGAATCCCCATCAGCCACCGTGTGTCTTTTAATAATTTACTCTTGCCCTCCACACCTTGGTTTCATCCTCCATAAAGTTAAACTGGGTGAGATCTGAAGTAGCCTGCAGGCTGGGATGTTATATGATGCTCGGGGTGAACAGAGCAGATGTGTGCATGTCTTAGCTTGCACCGCTGTAGCAAAACACCCTAGACTGGATGGTTTGAACAACAGACATTGATTCCTCACATTCCTGCAGGCGGGGAAGCCCACGATGAGGGGGCTGACAGGTTTGATGTTGGAGGAAGGGTGCTTCCGGAAGTGTAGACAGCTGCCTTCTCGCTGTTGCCTTGCATGGCGGAGAGGGAAAGCTGTGGTGTCTCTTCCCCTTCTTACATGGGCACTGATCCCATTGTGGGTGTTCTGTGCTCATGATCTCACCTGAACCCAACTTACCACCCCCTCCCCCAATACACACTTCCTAATATCACCACTTTGGGGGGTGTTAGGGCTTCAACATAGGAATTTGGAGGAGGAACACAATCTAGTCCATTACAGTGAGATCCCCAGAGTTGCTTGACTATAGCAAGGCCTTTCCAAAGGTTCCCTAATTCCCTATAGAAACATGAAGACTTACAGTGTCCATATAGGGGAAAGCAGGATAAATTATTCCCAATTAGCTAGTGAAGAAATCAATATACAGAAAAAAGAAAGTGCTTTTGGCCCTAAGGTCTGAGTGACTCACGGGTATCCTTGGAAATAGGACTTCTTACCTAGTGCTCTTGCCACTAGAGTAGGAAAAACACTGCTTCTGTGCCCAAATTGCTGATTTCCTAAAAGCAAAAATTGTCACATGGAAACAGATAATTCCCAACAGAAACACTTGCACTTGAATGAAAGAGTGAAGCTGTGGGACTTTACTGAGTAATGTCCTGTAGGATCCCTGCATTGACAGTTCTTGAAAGCTCGAGATACATGAATTGTCCTGCGTTTCTTTCCCTTAGAGATTTCATATGGTAGGAGATTAAGTCCAAACTCATTCCAGGTCCAAATATTTAAGGAAAGGATAATCTTTGAATGGCCGTGTACAGCAAAGCTATATTTTACTGTGTGCAGAGGAGACCAGTTGTGTATTTATGTGTTGTGTGTTGTGTATGTGTGTGTACACCTGCATGTGTGCTTTCTGCCTGCATCATCTTGTTGCTCCCTCCCAGCATCCCATGCCCCAACCCAGGTTCCTCCTGAGAGTCCCAAACTCGAGCTTCGAAGGCCTCTTATGAAGTCTTTTGGAGGCTTTGTGGGTGTGTGTGTGTGTGTGTGTGTGTGTGTGTGTGTGTGTGACACGATGGACAGACTGCTAAGGAACAGGCATCCCTTCTTGAGAATGAATTGTTCCTCTGGAAGGATGATCCCACAAGAAGAGAAATAAAGACTTGCACTTAGAGCTGCCTGGTGGTCAGAGCTGAGGGGACTGAGCTCCAGGTAGGGAGGACTCATGAGCAGCTTGGGAAGATCCCAGAACTTGTTTGGGCAGGTTCCTCTGCAGTAAGTAGTTCTTGTCCATCCTTCCAGGATAAGAGAGGAGTGGGAGGAGTCAGAATGTGAGCAGAAGCAGGGTATTAAGTGTGGAGCCCTTATGATCTGCCTGTTGTAACCTGGCCCCCAGAGCATTAGGCTGGGGGGATGCTGGGGAAGGATGAACACTGTGGCTCCTTCATCTTAAAGGACAGCATGTATGCAGGGACTCAGACATTTTGTCGGCTTGGAGAAGTTTCTCCATAATGCCTTGTTTTAAACTGTACCCAGGGTTTGTGTGTAAGTCACACTTACTCTTCATTTTGCAACTACCTGTCATTTTCATATTCTCTCATAATATCCTTTCCCTCCTGCTGGGGTTCCTGAGGGCTGCTCCTCTAGTCTCCCTTCTCCTCATGTTGAGGCTTTGTCGTAATAATAGCAGCTTGTACTGATCGGAACCCTGTGTGCCCGGGATTGTGCTAAGGGCCTCACGTGAATTAATTCATCTACTCCTCCTAAGAACTTTGTAAAGGAAGAGCCATTATTGTACCTGTTCTGCAGATGGGAAAACCAAGGCACTGCGATTCAAATCAAAGGAATCCCTTCTTTGGGGCACCTGGGTGGCTCAGTCGATTATGGTTCCAACTCTTGATTTTGGCTCAGGTCATGATCTCAGCATTGTGGGATCGAGCCCCATGTTGGGCTCCATGCTGGGCATGGAGTCTGTTTAAGGTTCTCTCCCTCCCTTTTCCCCTCCCCTCCTACTCATGGTCTCTCTCAAAAAAAAAAAAAAAAAATCACTTCGTTTAACCAGCTCACTACCTTGGGCAAGTAGCTAGCAATGAAAATGCTGGCATCTGGATTACTTTTGGCAAAGGTTCACTTTTTAGCACCTTATTGGAAGAAGGGACTCCTTTCTCAAATTTTGGAGGAGGAGGAGTGGGGAAAGAAGAGATTATACAACCTGAAGCTTGGTATCAGGAAAGCCCACTGGACACGGAGTGAAGTACCTTGGTGTCTAGACCCAACTCTGCCTCTGCTTTGCTGAGTGTTCCCTGGATGTCACTTTATCTGACAGGGTCATGGGTCCTTCATCTGAGTAAAAAAAGGTAGAGGTATACAGATAAGAAGATTTTAGTATTCTTAGAGTGTTCGTAGAGTGTTCTTAGAGTGTTCGTAGAGTGTTCTTAGAGTGTTCTAGAATGTTCTAGAACACAGGCATCTTCAGAATCTGTGGCTCTATCTTTCAGGTTATCTCTGTGCAGGGAATTCCTGGTCCTATCCCACAGGGAACTAGACCTCGTTCATCAGCCCTGCCTGGAGTCTTCGATGTCCACTTCCCATCAGCCCTGCCTGGCCACGACACATAGAGAGAGGCTGAAATAAGGAAGTTTAACTTCTTGGACTCTGGAGCATCCCCGCATGGGGGCACACACACATATACACACACGCATGCACGCACGCACACCCTCCAGCCCAGGTGAGGAGTCTGGAGGTCTGAGCAATCCTCATGGCATCCACAGACCTACAGGGATTCGGCTTTTGGCCCAGGCAGCGCAGTCCCAGCATAGTCATCTGGGTTTTACTTGGTATGCTAATACGTTCAGTTGAGGGCTTACATAATTGCAGACTGATGATCTCCAGGCCAATTTTAAGTCAAAGCTATTTTTAATGGAATTGCCAATGGATGGTAGAGATGGGGGCAGGGAGAAGAGATGTTTAGAGAATGCTTTTTCAAGCCAATACGTCTCCCCAAATTTTAGCCTTTGCGTTAATGGACCTGATTTTGAGGGGAGGGACAGGGATTAGAGAACGTCAATTCAACCATAGCAGACATATGTGAAAGCTGGGTTCACTTCTCTGCGCCTACATTTTTCTTCCGGATGCTGTTGCAAATAGTGGAAAGGTGACTGGTGTTGAGGGACCTGAGTCCACTCCCAGCTCAGCTAAAAACGCTTAACGTGTCCTTGAGCTAGTTCCTTCCCCTATCACTTTCCTCATCTGAAAAATGAGGTTGAACTAAATGATCCTCATGTCCCTTCCAGCCCTCAAATCCTAGATGATCCTTAGATGTCAACTGTGTAAATGCCCCACAACTGTGAAATGTCGTCCAGCCCACAAAGGGTTAAGTTCTTCCTTCTTAAATTCTTTCCTTTCCCCAGGACTTCTCAGTCACCTTTGATGATACAAACTCACCTGTCCTATGAAGTATCCAAGAACCTAGGGGAACCTAGGGGTCTATTTACAAACTTTCCTGGGGAAAAAAATGTATCAAAAGCTCTGGGGGGGAGGGGAGAACCAGAAATAGAACTGGGGAATCACTGACATGGTCATTAGCAAAAGTTTATTGCTCATACACCGTAAAGATAGGTTGCAAACTAGGAGCCCTCCAACCAAAACATGGAATGAGGCTCAGAGGTATATTGTTATAAGGCAGCTTATATGTTGTGGAGGCTGAGCATTTATTCTCCACGGTGATTGATTAATATTGGCATTTTCTTAAATGGAAGGGAATTGGTTAGTGGTTATCTCATATCACTTTTGGGGAACAAGTTCCATTTCCCTTGTGAGAAGTGACCTAGGTCAAGTTAGCCTTACTTGTCGTACAAAATAAGCTAAATTGAACTTTGCTTGTGTGACTAAACCAGTTTTGTCTGCTCAGGAAATTTTTATGTCTAGCCTCCGGTTGTGTTTGGTTTTAACAAAGGTAAAAGACGTCTTTGGGTTATGGGCACCGTCTAGAAGAGCAGAGTTCGAGTTAGTCCTGTGCCAGGAATTCATGAGACTTACTGTCAAGTCTTCAGAGAGGAAAATGCCACCAACTCCTAGCAACATCGGAAAAAAAACACATGTCAAATCTGCCGCAGTCAGGTTAGGCTGTGGAATTCTGGCTTGACCTTGAACTTGCTATAACTGAACACCATGGACAAGTACCTAAGGGCATGCTTTAAAACGTGTTGATTCCCTGAACACAGAGGTGGATTTTTGAGCCAATTTTAGGCAATCCTGGTTCTGTCTGTGCATGTTGATTTAGCCTGTGGTTATAGTGCTAACAATTTAGTAATTCGCCTCATTTTTAATCTCCCTTTCCCTTTGGCAGGATCATTTTCTGTGTTGAGGGATTAACATTGAGGTAAGAATGGCTAAATAGCCGTCCTTTCTGGAATACGAATGACTTTATATATACGAGACTATAAAAGGAAGAAGTAGGAAGGGTTCTTAGTTCTCTTGCTGTCGGCCAGGGCCCGAGGCTCTCCCCCCTGCACTGGCTAGGCCAGTCATGACCTCGAGGGTGTAGTTCTGGACACTACATTTTAAGACGTCCCCATGCTCAAGTCCCACTGGGCACAGAGACCAGGGTCCTCAGTTGAAAAGTGTTCCCCAGAAGTTCATGTCTATCTCACAATGTAACCTTAATTAGAAAGAGGGTCTTTGTAGCTGTGCTAAGTTCAGATGAGATCATACCAGAGTAGGGTAGGTCCTATATCCAATCTGACTTACGTCCTTAATAGAAGAAAAGAGACCCAGACAGACAGGGGATGAAACCACGTAATGACAGACGCAGAGATTGGGGTGCTGCATCTGCAAGCTAGGAAATGCTGAGCATTGCTGGCCACAAGCCCCGGAGACACTGGAAGGAGGCAAGGAAGTCTACTTTGGAGGGATCGTGCCCCACTTCACCTTGATCTCAAACTTTGGCCTCCAGAATCAGGAGATAATAAATTCCTGTCGGTTCAAGCCACACGGTGTGTGGAACTTTATGACGGCAGCCTTAGGATACTGATACAGCCAGGCTGGAGAGGCCATGTGAGAACAGACTGAAAGAGCCAGACCCCCCCAGCCTTGGATTGTCCACTGCCCATTTCCTTAAGAATCATCTGGGTGCCCGTCCCTGAGCTGCATGGTAAGAGTTGCAGGTAATAGACACAAAATCCTTCCCCTTGAGGACTTTCTAGCCCACTGGGAAAGGCTCGGTTAAATAATAAATCACTAGATATATAAATTGCCATTTGTGAAAAGTTCTGTAAAGAAAATAAAAGGGTGTGAAGATGACACTTGATGACACATTAAGTATAGAAGTTACACAGGCAGATATTGAGAAAAGAGCAACCCAGGCAGAGGAAACATCACATGCAAAGGCCCCAAGGCCAAGGAGGGCCAGGACAAGAAATGAGAACCAGGGAAGGCCAGCGTATCAGGACAACGATTTAGGTACAGAGCTAGACAGGGCCCCCCAGATCACAGTGAGTAGTTCAGATTTTCTTCTCAATGCACTAGGAAACCGGGGGAAGTTATAAGGTAGTTTTGCATTCTAAAATAATATGATTGCTTTTTACAAGGTAATTCATCTAAGGACGGCAGCTTCTTAAATCAACTCTTGTGTACTTGGACTGCGCCAGCATAAGCAGCAGCTGTTCTAATTCCAAAGTGGGTCCTCCTGCCAAACACTGTGTGGGACAGAGCTCTGATTCATAAAGGGGGTATTTCTTCTCTGGGAGGAACCCGGCGAACTGCGCAGAGAAGGAGACAAAGCAGCAAGGGAAGACAAACTGTTGGGATAGGGATTTGTAAGAATGAAAAGAGAAAAAGAGGTGCTGAGCCCTCTCCCCTAATCCACAGCCTTCAGAGGAGCCTGCCTTCACTGCTTCCATGGGATGACTGGATGGAAGCAAATCCCAGCAATAACTCTGACTGCTCACCCAGTTGCTCGGTGAATTTTTGTTGAGTGCCTATTACATGCCAGACTTTACTAGGCGCTGGGGAGGTGACAATGAACCAGACAGGCAAAGCTCTTGCCATCAGAGAGCCTACATAGCAGTGGACGTGAGGATAGGCTAAGGGCAAACACATCCATTGATGCCAAACATCTATGAGAGGCAAGAGAGAGGGAGGAATTTTAAGACCTGACCTGAATGATGCAAAGGAAGTTTTTGGAAAGGAAAATAGAGAGGAAGGACAAGGGAAATTATCTGCATGGTAAAATTTGTCTGCTATGGTCCCTCATTCTCTCTCTAATCCATTTCTATCCAGCCCCAGATCTGCAAGGATTGCCAGGAGAAGCTCCTGCTGGAGTCATTTCTGGAATAAACAAATGGGCAGAAATGACGACTTCTGTCCTGAGTTTGCAGACTTCCCCATCCTCCATCCCTATTGTAGAAAGCAGCTGATAGAAAAGGATGTGCTGTGGCCTTCTGAGCTGTTGTGAGAATGTTAGGACCCCACTGAATGGCATTGGCATGAATTAATCTGCTGCAGTATCTCTACAAATCAGAAGGCTGACTTCTACTGGAAACATCCCAAGGCTTTATGCACAGGGCAAGCCAAGTATCTCCCCGAGACTGAAAATGCCTTGAGTGCCCTTGCTGATAAGAGCTGATGTATAGATGCATGTCTACAAGCACTCAGTGGCTGCTGGCAACTTTTGTTACAACCTGAGTATGAAACATGCTATTCTATTCAAGGACTCTGATGAAATTTGTCAGCCCCAGTAGTACAAGGCACCTGACTCCACTGTGACTGATCAGTTATCTTATTTCCTATTTCTAAACCCCTTTAGTCTGGGGAGGAAGCAAGAAACTGCTTAGCAAATGCTGTCTCTTTCCAGTCTGGAGGGTGTGGTTATTTGGTTTTCTATAGGAAGAGATATAAAACAATCAGATTAAATTGTATTCTGTTGACATAAGAATAACTGGTCCCAACTTACACCTTCTAGCCCCAGCTTCTACCTATTCTTTGTTGTGCTTCCTCCTCCAAATTAAACTACTTGTGTCATCTTGAACTTGCCAACTTTGTTCAGTCTGGTCCTTTTACCAGGAATGCTCCAGGGAATTTTTCTCATCTTTAGCATGCAGCTATCTTTGTTGCTGAAAATTCTTTCTGTCCCTACTGGAAATCTTTCTTCTGGGTTCTCACAGGTCAAGTCCTGTGCTTGGCACTGGGAACTCGAAGTCAAGTAACTTAGTGTCTGTGTCCTCAAGTCTTCATAATCTGGTAAGGAAGAAGACACAAGAGGATATGCCGTGTGCAACTTCCTGTAACAGAGGTAGGAAAGAAATACCGAATAAAGTATTAGAGTAAAGTTCAGATCAAACTTGGGGATCTTTCGTCGTTATGAAATTCCCAGTTTGCTCTAGTGAGGTCATGATCTCACCCCAGCACAATCCAAGGCACATGGGCCACATTTCTGTGAAGTAATCACCGTTCTCATTACAATCAGCAGCAACCTGACCACCATCATAGTCATAAAATTACTAAAACAGAGTTAATAATATGGGAACTTTCCAAATCAACAATGTATGGGATGATTATTTGTGTTACAAAGATGATTATTTTCTAAAGGCATCTCTAAATTCTAAAATTCCTGCTGTGATAAAACTTAAGTTCAATTTACAGATATTGAATACAGCCCATTTTTTTCATGAATGTGTCTTTATTTCATAAAAGAAATAAATTTTATTTAGTCAGATATGAAATAAGATACACATGCTTTCAGAATAGCAATAGTGATGGTCACTATCTGTCTACAATTGATAGCTCTCTTTCAATGTACCTATTCTTTGTAGTATTAAAAGTAGCAATTAATTATTGCACAGAGTACCAACTGTTCACATGCATGAGAGGTTTTCTTCTTGTACTCCAGGTAACCTAATTTTCTTAGAACAATTTTAGGTATGATCCCTTTCCTATCAGTTTGTCCTTGGTGGAAATGAGAAACTCACTATTCTGCTACATTGATCTATCATTTTGCCAGTACTACACTGCCTTAATTACTGTGGCTTTTTAGCAAGAAGTGGGACTCTCCCAATTTTATTTGTCTTGTTCAAAGATTTTTAGGTCTTTTGCATCTCCATATACATGTTAGAATCAGCTTATTAATTTTTATCTTAAAATGTTTGTGATTATAATTAGGGATGTGGTGTTGAATGTATAGATCCATTTCAGGAGAATTAAAATCTTAAAAATATTGAGGCTTCTAATCTATGAACATGATGTATGTCTACATTTGTTTAGATCTTTAATTCCCCTCGGGAATGTTTTATAGTTTTCAATGTAAATGTATTACATATATTTTCTCAAATTTATTTCAAAGTATTTTTGCTTTTAATACTATGTTAAATGAAAATTTTTTAAAAAAATTTCATTTTCCAATTTTTTGCTGCTAGTGTATAGAAATATAATCGAGTTTTGTGCATTGGCCTTGTGTCCTATGACCTTTCTAAATTCACTTATTAGCACTTAATAGTTGTTTTATATTTTTCCTAAGGGTTTTTATATAAACAATTATGTTGTCTGCAAACAATTTTACTTCTTTCCTATCTTCATGCCTTTTGTTTCTTTTTTCTTGTTAATCGCTCTGGGCAGAACTTTTAGTATAATCTTGAATAGGAGTGATAAGAATGGATGGACATCCTAACTTTGTTCTCAATCTTCTTCAATGTGATGTCTTTTCCAAGTTTTTCGTAAATTCCTTTCGTTAAACTCAGGAATTTTCCTTCTGTTTCTGTTAACTAATAATTTATTTTAACCATTTACATTTTTTAAAATTTTGTCAATTTTTTCCCTGTGTCCAGTGAGATGATCATATTGTTGTGCTTTAAAGCTGTTAATATGGTTTAATTATACTGATCAATTTTCAAATGTACACCAACCGTGTATTATGGGCATAAGTCATACTTGGTCATTGATACATTTTCCCTTTTATATAGATAATATAAAACGGACTCAGTCTAATACTACTTTGTTAAGGTTTTTCTTCTATCTATATTCATGGCGGATATTGGTCTTCTGCATTCTTATAAAGTTTTACAGGGTATAGGACATCAAATTTATGCAGGCCTCACAAAATGAGTTAAGAAGTACTCTTTATTTTCTGAAAGAATTTTTGTAGCATTGAATTGTTTTTTCCTTGGATGGGTTATAGAATATACCAGTGAAGCCATCTGGACTTAGTTTCCTTGTGGGAAGGCTTTTGGTAAAGAATGCATTTTCTTGGGGCACCTGGGTGGCTCAGTGGGTTAAAGCCACTGCCTTCAGCTCAGGTCATGATCCCAGAGTCCTGGGATCGAGCCCTGCATCAGGCTCTCTGCTCAGCAGGGAGCCTGCTTCCTCCCTTCTCTCTGCCTGCCTCTGCCTACTTGTGATCTGTCTGTCAAATAAATAAATAAAATCTTTAAAAAAAAAAAAAAGAATGCATTTTCTCTGATACATAGTACTTTTGTTTTCTATATCATCTTGTGACCGTTTTTTTTTCAAAGAATTTGTCCGTGTCCTCTTATGTTGTTAACATTTAAAAAAATATTCCCATATTATCTTTTGATTGTCTGTAGGATCTGTAATGATGTCCTCTCATTTAGTTTCAAGAATTCTTACTAGTCTTATCAATTTTATTAATCTTTTCAAAGAACTAGCTTTGGCTTTTTTCATTTCTGTATTGTCTATTTTACATTATACTGATTTCTGTTCTTATCTTTATTATTTTCTCCTTCCTACTTACTTTGGGTTTAATTTGTTCATCCTTTATTTTCTTGAGATGGAAGCTTACATCATTGGATTTGAATCTTTCTTCTCTAATAAATACATTTAAATTTTTTTGAAGTACATTTAAACTTGGAAATTTCCCTCTCACAAATTTTGATATTGTGTTTTTGTTATCATTAAATTCAACATATTTTAATTTTCTTTATGATCCTATTTGACCCACAGGCTATTTAGAAGCATGCCATTAATTTCCAACTGTTTGGGAGCTTTCACAGATATATTATTATTATTGATATCTAATTTATTTCTGCTCTGGTCAGTGTACATATTCTAAAAGTTTCAGCCTTTTGAAGTTTATTGAGAATTGGTTTCTGGCCTAGTGGATGTTTTATCTTGGGGAGCATTTCATGCACACTTGGAAAGAAAGAGTATTCCATATTTACTGGGTGTAAAATTCTAGAAATGATAGTGGGGTGATCGATAATCTATAGATCATCTATATTCTCACAGAATTTTGTTTCATAAATTACTGAGATAAAGATGTCAAAAATCTACATCTGTGATTGTGGATTTGGCCATTCCTCTCCTTAATGCTGTCAGTTTTATTTCATATAATTTGAAATTTTGTTATTAGACACATATGTATTTATGGTTGTTGTATCTCTTGATGCATTGACTATTATTTATGAAATGTTCTTCTTTATTTCTGGTAATATTCCTTGTCTTGAAATCTTTGCCTGATATTAATATGGTCATTTCATCTTTCCTATGCTTATTATTTGCTTAGTATATATTTTCCATTATTTTACTTTCAAACTACTTCTGTCTTTTTATTTAAAGTGCTTGTCCTGGGTGCCAGGGTGGCTCAGTCAGTTAAGCACCTGCCTTCTGTTTGGGTCATGATCCCAAGCGTTCTGGGATTAAGCCCCACATCTGGCTCTGTGCTTAGTGGGGAGTCTGCTACTCCCTCTCCCTCTACCCCTCCCCCCACCTGTGTATGCTCTCTCTCTCTCAAGTGAATAAATAAAATCTTTAAAAAATAATGAAATGCTTGTCCTGTAGACAGTATAGAGTTATTATCTCTTGATTATTTTTATTATTGATAATTTCTGCCTTTTTATTTTATATGCTTATTAATATGATTGGATTTAAGCCTACCATTTTTTGATTTGTCCTATCTCTCATCTTTTTTGTGTTGTTCCTCATTTATTGCCTTATTTTAAGTTAACATTTTTTAAGTATTCCATTTTAATTCCTCTGTTGACTTTGAAGCTATCATTCTGTGCATTACTTTTTATTGGTTGCTCCAGGGATAACAATATGCATCTTTAACTTATCATAGTCAACTTAGAGTTTATATTACACTACTCTACCTAAAATATAAAAATGTTGCAGTAGTCTTTGCTCCTCTATATCCCTCCATCCTTTGTGCTATTATTATGATATATATTATGGCTATAGACATTATTAAACCCACAAAACAGTGTTGTAACTTTGGCTTTAAACCCTTGTATGAGTTGTAAACATTTTATGCATAGAAAAGATATACGATATTTTGTTCTTACCTACATATTTGACATTTTTACTGTTTTTTACTCTTATCTGTAGATGTATTTCCATTTGGTGTCATTTCTTTCCATCTGAAAAAGTTCCATTAGCATTTCTAGTGCAGGACCACTGGCAACATATTTTGTTTTCATTTATCTTAAAAATGCCTTTATTTTGCCTTCATTTCTGAAATATATTTTCATTGGCCATAGAAATCTACGTTGGCAATTTTTTTTCCCTTCCCTTGGGTTCCTCTGTTTTCTGACCTCTGTTATTTATGAAAAGAAGTTATTCATAATTTTCTGCTTCCTGTATATAATATGTTACTTTGCTTTGGCTGCAATCAAGATTTTTTTCTTTATCTGTGGTTATCAGTGCCTTTACTATTATGTGCCTAAATGTTTGTTGCTTTTTGCATTCATTGTGAATGCAATGCACCAGTGAACTTGGTGTTCACTGGACGCTTCAGCTCTGTAAATTAATTTTTTCAGTAAATTTGGGAAATTTTAAACCATTATTTTATGGGTTTTTTCCTTCCCTATTCTCTATCCTATCTTCCTGGGACTCCAAATACACATAGGTTATACTGCTTGATCCTATAGGTCATTGAAGTTCTGCCTTCCTCTTTCCCTTCCTTCTTTCTTTCCTTCCTCCCTTTCTTCCTTCCTTCCTTTTTTTCTCTCTGTTCTTCAGATTGGACAGTTAACCTTGCTATATCTTAAAGTTCATTTATCCTTTCTAATGGCGTTTCTAATCTGTTTTAAGGCCATCCAGGTCTAGAATTTCTACTATATTCTTTTTTATAGTTTCCATTTCTCTGCTAAGATTCTTCAAGTGTTCATTCATTATGATTCATTTTTATTTAGTTTCTTAAACATATTTGTAATAGCTGTTCTCAAGTCCTCATCAAGTAATTTGAAGATCTGGGTTATCTTGGGGTTATTTTCTATTCAGGGATTTTTTTTTCTTCTTTATTGGTCACATTTTCCTCCTTCTTCACATGTCTAATAATCATTTATTTTATGTATGTAAATAAACATTTATTCCATTGAAATGGAATATTGTAAACAGTTTCAACAATGCCATCTGCATTTAAAGGGGCATGAGTTTTGTTTGGAAAGTAGCTATGTTGCTGTAACTTTTGTTCCTCTCAAGGCTGGTCTTATTCTTTGTTAGGATGGGACTATTTTAGTTTTAAATTTAGCCCAAGGGCATGGCTCTTGATCTATACTATGGTCCTTACTTCTACCACACTTATTCCTAGTGCCTGAGATGCTCAGTAAGGTCTTACTGCTGTGTCTGGGCTCCAGTTGTGTTTCCCAGCATGGTCTGATCCCTGTTTTCATTACTCAGCTCTCAGGCCTGCAGGAGGACATCTCTTCAGGGCCTTGTGGAATCTTGCACACTTTGTGCAGCCCAACTTTCAGCCAGGGACCTGCAAGGAAACTCCTTGCAGACTTCTGGGCCCTCCCCCTTTGTATAGCTTCCTCTTTCCAGGCACTTTGCCCTGAAGAATTTCAGCCATCTCAGCAACCTCGCACTCTAATCTCTACCTCCTTAGCTGAGCTAAACTACCACTGTATTTGGGCTCTATCTTCTTGCTCCACAACAGGGGAGTATTTCCAGGGAATAAGGCTAGATGACTGTGGTGTGATTGTGGCACTCGATTTGTGTATTTTCTTTTCTCAATGATCACATTCTGTACTCTATTACTTTTATTTAATATGTAAAGACAGTTTCTCCAAATATTTTGTCGAGTTTTATGGTGCTTTTCAATGGGAGTCAAGTCTAGTACAGGTTACTCTGTCATGGTCAGAGGCACATATTTAACTTGACTCTTGTTTTAAATGCAAATTGGGTCTTGTTGCTTCCTGTTCCAAACCCACGGATAGCTTTCTGTTGCTGGTAGGATATGGTTGTAATCCATATGACAACATCTTCAAGGCCCCACATGACCTGGACTCTGCCTACTTCCTCAGTTTCTTATTGAACCACCTTCCCCACCCCCACCCCATACACCACCCTCTTGTTAGTCTTTGAAATTCTACCCCAGACACTTCTCACATGTTGTTCTTTCCACCTTGACAATGCTCTATCATCAGGACACCTGGGTGGCTCAGCTGGCTGAGGAACTGTTGATATCAACTCAGGTGGTAATCCCAGGGGTCATGAGATTGAGCCCTGCATTGGGCTCCAGACTTGCTGGAGAGTCTTCTTGGGATTCTTTCTCTCGCTCTCCCTCTGTCTGCCCCTCCCCTGATCCTCCTAAAATAAATAAATAAATCTCCTTTTTAAAAAGGTTTTATTTATTTATTTGACAGAGAGAGACACAATGAGAGAGGGAACACAAGCAGGGGGAGTGGGAGAGGGAGTGGGAGAAGGCTCCCTCCCACCCCCTGAGCAGGGAGCCCGATGTGGTACTCGACCGCAGGACCCTGGGATCATGACCTGAGCCAAAGGTGGACGCCCAACGACTGAGTCACCCAGGTGCCCCAATAAATAAAAATTTTTAAGAAATACTCTACCATCTCCTTGCCTTAATCGTGGCAATTTAACCTCAGATTTCATCTAAGAACTATCATTTCCTGAGGATGGCCATTTCTGAGGATGCAGCCAGTCTAGGTTACGTCCCTTGTAACATCCTCTTGTTTCACCCTCTGTTTTTTCTTCAAAGCACTTATTAAGGTTGTAATTATGTGGTTATTTGTTTGAGGTCTGTGTGTGCCTCTATAATGCACAGAGATCTTGTCTCTTTTATTTATTCTACATCCCCGGTATTTATTAGTGCCTGGCACCCAGTAGGTACATAATATACACTTGTTGAGTAAGTGAATCCCACCTCTGTCCTTGAGATCTTCTACTCATTTTGTTATTGATAATAAATATAATACTTTACATTCGTTTAGTCTTTTTTTAACTTTTCAAGGAGGGAGTTCCTGCACGACTCCTCTGAGCCTCATAAAACCCAAGAAGGAAAGTTTGTGACTGTTACCAGATAAAGATTTTGAGATGTGAAAGATTCAGGTAATATGCTAAGCTCATACTGCCAGAGACAGAAATCTGACTAGAACAGTCTCTTGGCATCTAATCAGGAATTCTTTCATAAGACCCCTTGGTCTCCCATTCTTCTTGGGTTCTTTCTGACCATCTGGGGAAAATGTGTACACAGCAAACATTTTTTGAAATAGGTTTTTCATTTTGCAAATTGGAATGATGTTGGCTTTTTAGGCCCTTTAGAGACATCAATGAGGACAAAGGATGCTCTATGTAGATTTACAGTGATTTTGCTCCCATCCATTCCCACACTGAGCAGTTTCTCCATGTCCATTCTTGGCCTTGTTGGGCTCTTTGCCATCCGGTTACAGTTTAAAGTTGTTTGGGCCTTTTTGTTACAAACACGTATTTCAAACATTTTGATGCCTCTTTTAAAAAAAGCAAGTAAAGACTGTGCCAAAAGCCACCCATCGATCTAGAAAGGCTGCCATCATTTGTGTGTTGTTGTCCTGGCTAGAAGTGACTGTGTTGAGCTCTACGCCCTCCATCTAGCTTCTTTCTCTTCCCAGCATGGCTGTTCACAGGACAGTTGGCTGGGAACACCATCTGAATTTTTGACCACACAAAGCTGAATGGTGGATCTAGGTTTAAGCTTGACCTTCTCAGCTCTACCTTCTCAGCACCACTTGGCTCAGCAGCTTTGTTATTTATTCCAGGGGATGAGCAAATTCAGTGCTAGTGTTTCTTTTGGGGTTTTGAACTCATTTACCTATTCAGTCTCTTATAAAAGATGAAGAGGAGAAAAAGGGAGGCCCAAGAAGTCTCACACTAGTAAAGATTCTCTTGATTTCTCGCTGCATGTTCTTTCCCACTTTTCTCCTGTTCTGTAATTCCAAAGACCATAGGTAGGTCAGCACATGGTTCTTAACATGATGACAGTGGCTTTAGTAAGTCTTGGGCTCAGTGGGACTGGACTTAGAGCATGGCCTGTAAGGTAGTGATTGTGTGAGCAGCAAATTCTGGCTTTAAATGCACATCAGCAGAGCCTTTGTCAGATTCCTTGCGGCCCAGGATCCCTGCATATGTGAAACACCTTAGAACTCTAATTCTAATTCCTGAAGCAATCATGAGGCTACATTTCTGATACTTAGTGCAAACCAAGGGGGCACTATGAACATTTATGCAACCGACATTGTGCTAGGCTGGTACTTTCATTCTCTATAAGGTAGGTACTTATGGCCTCTTTTACAACTGGGAAAACTGAGAGGCAAAGAGACAAAACCCATGAATTCACTGAGCCAGCCCATAGAGAGGAGCTGGGATTTGAACCTAAATCTGTCTGTCTGATTCCCTAGTCTTCGTTCTTAACCAGGGATTGGCAAACTGTGTCTGTAAAGTGTAGATGGTAGATATCTGAGTCTTTGCAGGGATGATATGGCCTCTGTCATGTATGCTTTCTTTCTATTCCAACCCTTTAAAAAAGTAAAAGCGATTCTAAAATCACAAGGCACACAAAAGCAGGTCATGGGCCAAATTTGGCCCAGGTTGGGGCGGCAGCCCTAGTTTGCTGACCCTTCCTTTTCATCAGTGCACACCCTGCTTCTCAGCGTGTGAAAACTCAGTGTTGCCCCCAGAAGACAGGCAAAAATGGTAAGGGCCTGGGCGAGGTGGTGGGATGATGGTAGGTGCTACCCCTGCCCTGGTGAGATGGAGACAGGGTCATGTCACCACCGGGCCGCTGGACTCAATCCTGGAAGCACTGAACTTTCCCATTCAGATTCTTTCATGCCTCCAGCAGCACAGAGAACTGCGGGCTGGAGCGACAGGCCTCCTCTTGGGAGAAGGACGTGTGCAGGGCAGAAACCGTCTTCACATCTGACCCTTCTCCAGTTTTCTGCTTCGTATTTTCTTGGTTATAATCAGAGCACTGTCAGGAACCCTAGAGTCAGCAGCTTTTATTTTTATGTCTTAATTTATTTTTTTTTTTCGGCTGCCAAGTGTCTGACTGCTTAAGGGACTCCCATGATAAATATTTATCTCCTTCCCAGAAGAAGCTGAGGTTCCCTTTGCTGAACCCCCACAGTGTGGCTCTTCCGGTGCTGCTGGCCGGGACAGCGGACCAGCTCCCGTGGGTGCAGTCCCCAGCTGTGGGCTGACCCCCTTCCAGAAAAGGCTGCTGGGCCAAGAAGCTTCCTTGGACCCCTCTCCATGGTCCCGTCTAACCAACCTCTCAGTCTCCTCACAACAAGCTTCCCTGCCCACCCCCTTTCCCTGGCGCAGACACATCCTTCTGCCTGGCAAAAGGAACCTTGTTTCCATGGAAGCCTCATTAAATCTGCATCTTGCTCAGTTTGGGTTTGATCACGGCTGCCAGAAGTATTTTTAGCCCATGCAGTTGTGTAATGAGATAGGGATTGAGGGAGGGAGAGGGGACAGTATGGACAGAGAGAAGTTTACAAAATAAATAAATAAATAAAGGAAGGGAAGGAAAACCTCGGAAGGAAAGGGTTTCACCAAACGTGGGAAGGCTGGAACAGTCCTCTTAGATGGCTGGGGCTGCTGCTTCTGGCGAACTCCGTCCCACTGGAAGCCTGTGGATGCCTGCCGTGACCACTGTCCTGGTCATACGGCAGGGGAACCTCCGATCTCCCTTTCCATGAGCTCAGTGGGCCACAGGCAGGGTGTTACTTAAACCAGAGAGTGTGATTAACTGAGATGCTGCTCATGGGATTCCCCTCCTGGAGAGTGGAGGGGGCAGGGAAGGAATAGCAGTGGAGCAGAGGGCCGGTGCCCTTGAGGTCTGCAGTGTGGAGTGGCCCCAGAGTGATAGCTGGGGAAAGGGGGCATCTTAACCCATTGCAGGTTTCCACCTGAAGACAGGATGTGGGGGTGAGAGAGGTGTGGCATACAGTGTGGTGGGTACTGGAACCTGACACCAAGTCCTTCCCTTGGCTTCTGGGGTTCTCAGAACTTTTGCCTCTGCTCTTCGGCCAGACCGTGCCCTCCGCCATCCCTCTGCACCTGAAAGAGATCTTGATCCCTGTGTTGTTGTTTGCATTGGAGTTTGTTGAGTGTGTGTGTGGGGGGGGGGTGGAGGGGGTGTGGTGTGCATGTGCATATCCATGTATTGCATAGAGGGAGAAAAACCACAGGGAGAGATGGTGGCTGATGTTTATTGAGCCCTTATTATGGCTATGTGGTGTTATAGGCATTGTGTGCCTGCTAACCCATTTTTCCTTCCTAATTCTAAGGACTAGACACTCACCACCCCCATTCTGTAGACAGAGGAGCTGTGGCACAGAGAAGTAGAGACACCGACTCAAGTTCATCCAGCTAATTAGTGGCAGGGCCAGGCTTTGTACCCAAGCCACCTGATCTGAGAGTCTGCAGTCCTAAATCAGTAACATGTCATTGGCCTGTCATGTATTTGCAGCAGCTCTCTGTGCACAGATCCATTTATAGTAACTTTGTATTGATGAGCTGGAAGGAATCTCTTGATGTGCTGCTGGGATTTCATTCATCCTCACGGAGGTGGGTTTTTTGGTTTTTTTTCACCAAAGGTTTTCTGAGGGCGGTATCCAAATTCATAAAAATCTTTACGATCAAGATTTCCACGAGCTTCATTCCAACTCTCCTGCATGGCCATTCTTCCCGAATTTCCAAGTGGTTTTATTGTGTTTTCTCAAGCCCTCATGGCTCCCTAATGTTGCTTGTGTGACTGTGCCTGCCTTCCTACTCCAGAAGTGGGGGGTTCACTCTTCATCTGGCCCCACCATCCTGCTTCTCCTGTCTGAGGACAGCATTTCCTTTCCCTTCCTTTCCCGCCCAGGGCTTCCCCACGGGAGAGCTCTGAACCCTTCCTTGAACTTGGCAAGCTGCTTCCCTCCTTAGCCAGCCAGTCCCTTTGAGCCTCTCTTTTTCAGCTCCTCTTGGAGGTCTTAGTTTTCTCTGCAGTAAGTTACCAGCGTCCCTCCACATCCCTCATAAAACCAAAGTGGAGAAGATGAAACCAAAACCCATTCACGGCCCCACTTTCCATAGCTCTCCCCCTTAGGACTTGAAAATCACAGGGAACATGTATTGAGGATTTCTTTCTTATACTACAAGCCTTGATCTTTACAATAGCCTTACGAGCTAAGGACCATGACTGTCCTCCACCTTATAGATGCGTAAGCGAAGGCACAAAGAGATAGAATCACTTGGTCAAGGTCACACAGGCAGCAGGTGGATGGAACCATGTTGCAAAACAGGGCCGTCTGACTCCAGAACCCATACTTTTAATCTCCACTCTGTATTGCCTCCCACTTGAAAATGTCCAAGGAAAAGTTGGAGATCGGTCATCTTCTTGCACAACAAACCAGTGGCCGACTGACCAGGAGCTGCACTGGACCGATTATTTGTCGTCAGCGGCTGGCGTTCAGCAACGGCTTCTGAAGTCCAGGGTCTGGCCTGGGTGCTATGATATCAGGACACCCCAAGGAACGACAGATGACTATCATTTCATCAGTGATATTGCCCTTTAAGGGCAGGGTAGGATGAGCACATGTATATCATCCTTGTCACTCTCTTTTGGTTATAAGAAGCAGGAACCCACCAAAGCCAGCTTACATTAAACTAAAAAAAAAAAAAAAAAAGTCGAATGCATAATAGATACAAGAACCTTGCAGAACTCAAGTTGGGGCAAAGGGCCTTCTGGGGGACTGGGATATTGCCAGTGTCTTCCTCTGTTTTCCCCTGGAACCCCATGGGTTCTTACCTGCTTCTCCCCATCTCGCCTTGTTCCTCTCCCAGTCTGCAGACTATCTCATTGCTTGGTCTTGCACGTGGAAAAACCTGCATTAGCACTCCCGAGTTTACCTAGCCTCGTTTAGGGCAGCCACAGTATCCTTAAAGCTCCACATTCCAGGGGGGAAAGCTTGGGTCAGGGACCCAGCTGAAGGGCAGGGAAGTGGAGGAAAACAAACACGGCGGCCAGGCCTCTGGGCAGAGGGGAGCCTGGCCGGGAAGCCGTGGCGATGGTCTAAGTGGGGTTGAAAAGGTCAAGGCAGAAGAAAGTCACATCCTTTTCCCAGATGGAGAACTTGAGGCATAGAACAAGCCTGGCTGGGGATGCAGATCTCTGGCCTCTGTGTCAGTGCCGGCCCCCCAGATGTGGCATCTGATCCTGGCAGGTTGTACAGTTTTTCTGCTTGGTTCTTCCCCCTCCACAGAGCCCTGGCTGGCCCGGGGCAGGGGCGTGGGGGGCGGGAGGAGGGGGGGGGCGCACCTGGGGCCTCTCAGGATAGACTCAGTTCAAGAGCCTCAGAGGAAAAGCATCCTAAGCAAAGTTCTGGAAGATCTCAGACTCTGGAATTGGGACACCTGGGTCTTGGGACTAAATCTTTGCTAATCTGTTATGTGGGGGTACACTCGTGGAGCTAAGGTCCAGGGTTTCTATATTTGCATACAAGTCTCCAGAGCCTCTGTTCTTTCTATCATGTGACAAGCCCTCATAAACCTCCCAATAGCCCTATGAGACGGAAGCTTTCAGATCCGTATTATAGACAAGCAGTTGGGGCCCAGAGGGTCAGCAGCTAGTTCAAGGTCACAGAGCTGAGTCAGGATGTGAGCATAGCTCTGATTCCTAAGAGCCACTTGTGATACTCTGCTCTCTGCTTCATTTCCTCATCTGTCAGATGGGAATGATAATGCCCATCTCACATGGATATTGTAGGGGGAAAACAGATAAAAGAAGAGAAAGTGCTCTGAAAAATGAAAGCAGCCTCTGCAGATGGGAATCATTTTTGTTGTTGTCACACACTGCCAGCCCCCAGGGCTTTGTCAAGCTGTACCTAGCTTAGATCTCCTTCCCGCCAACAGCAGCGGGGGGACAGTCTGTCTTCATCCTGAGCAAGGCTGGCAAAGTGAGCCCTATTCCCCCCCCACCACCAACACCCACCCCATGCCTGGAAGGAGCATAGCTCAGACCGTCTCTTCCCTTATTGCCAGGGTAATGTAGAACGTAGAATTTGGGTCTCAGTGTGCCAGGGAGATAAAGAGGTGGATCCCCCCCCCCCAAAAAAAGTTTATTTTTGAGTTATTTTTACTTGTGGTTTCAGGTTTGCCTGCACGTTTCTACAAGAGATAGAAGATCTCCCAATGATGGGGACTATTTTATAATTGAGGGACGGAAAAAAGAAACATCATTCACCAAGCACCTATGGGACTGTTGGTCCTTCTTGCAATGTAATAGGGGCTTTATTATCTCCATTTTATAGCCTGTGTAAAGTTCTCACAGTGGTGGCAGGTCTAGGATTTGAACCCAGCTCTCCAGAGCCACTGTCTTCCTACCATTGCCTTCTAACAGAGGGAGGTCATGTAAGAGGTGTGGGAGACATCCCTTTCCAGTCAAGCAGGCCGGGAAGCTGCTGGGAGCTACTTATGCAGAGATCAGCGAGAAGGAAGCATGGGGCTCCCGGGCAGCTGGCCCGTGCTGGCCCACACCATCTGGCCAGCTGTCATCACCAGGTCTTAGACCAAGCTGACTGTGTTCTACAGAGGCACCTTGGACATTGCGTAAGCTGTGGGAAATCTGTGAGGAAACAGCCTGTCAGGTTTCACTGAGGTTCAGCCCAACTCGTTAGCAAAGACAGATACCTGGGGGCGTGTTCTGAGGGATGGACCTGGTCAGCAGGAGGCTCAGGATCCATTTTCATAGCCAAAGGCTGTGCTGAGAGGCTTTCTGAGCTGGGGCAGAGGGAAAGTGTCTAGAAGCTTTGTTTGACAATTGAGCCAAGAGGAGAGGAAAGAGATAAAGTGGATGTTGGACGTGGGATGGCTCACCTCAGCTCCTCACTCTTGAAGCTGTGACCATGCCGTAGGCCATGTGTTTATCAGAGCAGACTGGTCAGCCCAACAGTGACCTCTGTGTTCACAAAAGGGCCTGACATGGTTCCCCTGGAAAGGATTTGACAACAACAAAACGTCACCATATGTGTTTTCTCATTTTATCCTCTCAATAGTCCCGTGAGGGATGTGAGGCAAGTCCCTCTCTTTGGCACATGGGGAAAGCAAGACCCAGAGAATTAAAGTTGCTTTCCCAGAGCCTCACAGCTGGTAAACAGTGTCCATCTCAGCTGTCTTCTCTCCCACCATGCAAATGTAAAGCCAACTGGGCGGCCAAGTAGCCTGTCATTTTATGTGTCTGCTTGCAGTCTTTCTCATTTGGTCTTTCAGGACTATAGCCTAGAAAAGCTAAGTATTCTTAGTTAGGCAATAAGTTAGTAAGTAGTCAGCATTTCTTTAGGACAGTTGATCAAATACCAACAGAACAAACTTAGATCCAAATAGATGCTCAGAATGTATAGGGCGTCATCACTGTATAGCTCTAAGGTGTGACCTTCACACACCTGTCATAATATGACATGTGTTCGCTCCTGCCTCAGTCCTTGATTTCACATGACAACAGACACAATATCAATAGCTAAGTTTATGGAGCCCCTTTTGAATGCCAAGCTCTGAGTCAGCTACTGGAGGAAGAGACGTGAAGAGGGCAAGTCAGCATTGCTTGAGAAGATTCTTTTGTTGCAAAGAGTGGAAACCCAACTTGCATTCACGCATTGGCTCACACAAGCAAAGCATGAGAATGATAGTCTCGGGGATGACCACAACCAGGCACTCAGATGCCTCCAGGATTCTTTCTTTCTTCTCCATCCAGGCCAGCTTTCTTCTCTCAGACTGGCTCCCTTCACAGGGCTGGAGACAGCTGCAAGAAGCCATCAGGCTTACATCTTTGGCTTAAATATTGGAGGCACACTGTCCCTCCTGTGTTAGAAATCACTTAGACCATTCACTTTGCCAAGGAGGGAGGATATCTCAGAAGATGGTGGCTTCAATTTCAACCACATGGTTAGAATTAGAGGATTGAACATACCCCAAAGCAGAGGGTTGAAAGAAGGAGGTTGATGCTCTAGATGACAGATAATACCCAATCCCTGACCTTAAGGAGCTCTCAGTCTAGTATGGACATGGCCAAGTAAGTCAATAGCTATGACACAGTGTCCTAAACTCTATGACATAAGAGTCTTGATAGCCAGAAGAGAGCCATCCTCATGGGTCTCCACTGGAGTGAGGAGGGCCATCAGGAAAGCTGAGGGACACTTGATGATGGAGAATCATCAAGAATTCTAGCCAGAAACAAAGATAGTGGCAAAAATCCAGAAAGGGAGGGTGGTAAAGCCCTCATGTTAAGGATTAAAGAATAAGGTTCTTTGAAAATATTTATGAAATTAGGACCACAAGAACTCTGAAAAGATAGAGTGGTAGTAGTTTAGAATAGAAACAAAGAAGAACCCAAACAAAGTGTGTGGGCTGGGAGATATTGGAAAGGAAGCAACACGGTGAGAAATGTTGGCTTGAAAACTATCTGACAAGATTCTGTTTTCAATGATTTTCCTTTGGGAAGACAGAGAAAGATCTCAAATCATCCCAGTAACTAACAAGCTTCGCTGTACATAGAAAACCTTAGTAAATGCAGCTCTAAGGGTGATGGTGAGATAGACAAGGTAGATCGTGATGCAGATTGTAACTAGTGGCTACTAAGTTGGTGTATCCTTCAGGTTGTACTTTAAAGCATATTTTCAAAAATTAAAGGTCAGTTAAGATAAAAAAAAATATCGGAGGAGGGAGATTATATCGTCTCAAGTTGAAAAGGAGCGCACAAGATGTTGACTCAAATGATCAAAAGCACCAAGCTGCCCCCTTAGGATTCAAGGGAGTGGAGTGTGACTCAGAAATCAGATATGTGCAGAGCAATATGGAATGAGATAAACACCAGACATTCAGAAGATTGGCACTGATCTAGGCTTTTGAGGCGCCAGCTTCAAGAAAATGAAATGAGATCTAATAAAGGCGAGTAGAAGTCAAGGGAGTGTAAAATATTAGAGAAAGTGAGGAGCTGGAGATTCGTGGGAAGCAAGGGGTGGGGGCAGCGGCAGAAAGGGCAGCTCTCCTAACACAGGAGCCTCCTCTGCCCCTTTCCTCCCTCTTGCTAAAAAGTGCATTTGTTTTAGCTGAAATGACTGTAAGGCAAATTTTTGTTTAAAAAAAGGAGCTGTTTTGTGCTGATTTTCATCATCAAATCAGAGCTCTGCTGCCATAAAATAAAACCTCATAACAGAATGAGTCGAAAGCTTGATAACCCTGCGGAAGAAAAGATGGCAGCTCACCCAGTGCCATGCTGGGCGTGATTGCACGCAAGCCGCGCATCTCCTGCTGGCAGTTGTAGCTACTGCCTAGCGGTTCACAGCTTTGTTGCAGCTGTTTTCTGCACGTTCTGAGGTTACTGAAATCCCTCACCCATCAACAACTGAGCTGTAGCCCTTAGTCTAGGAATTATTAACCTGGAGCCCAGGGACCTTTAGGGGATCAATGCTGGCTTTTCATAGGGTCTTGTGAACTCCCTGAAATTGTGTATAGAATACTGTGTCAGAGTGTGTACATTTTTCTGGTAAAAAGCATCAGAATCATCAGAGCAGTTCATGACCCCCAGAAGGCGGAGGCCCATTCCCTAGGACAAAGAAAGTTTTTGCTACACATAGAGACTTCCGGAATTGACCAGGGCTACTCTACGACTGGGATGCAGTTCCATACTTCAACAACGGGTCTACTTCCAGCCGTACACATTCATCAAGGGCCTACTGGAGTAATTCTATATGGAGCAAAAATTTAGCACAGTGAATGTATTTAGAATAAGGGTGATGTACAAGTGCTTTCAAAAGACCAAAGTCCTAGATAGGAACATACATTCTCAGATTCATGAAATGCTTGTGTATTTATATTTCAGCCCTAAAAAATGATGGTAACTTCGCTAAATAAAACCTTTATAGTTCAATCAGGAAAATGTTAGCTGATTTGGGGTCCTTGGGGGAAAATGTAGTCCTTGTGAATTCCTCTTGCACTGTTCTTTCCCCCAGCAGCGGGACTGAGCTCTCAGAATTGACAAGTAGGCATAAGAATGTGCCCATGTACGCCTGGGTGGCTCAGTGGGTTGAGCCTCTGCCTTCGGCTCAGGTCATGATTTCAGGGTCCTGGGATCGAGCCCCGCATCTGGCTCTCTGCTCGGTGGGGAGCCTGCTTCCCCTTTCTCTCTGCCTACTTGTGATCTCTGTCAAATAAATAGATGGATAAAATCTTAAAAAAAAAAAAAAAGGATGTGCCCATGTTACGTGATACGCTTCAGGACTCACAGATAGTCCCTGGACTGGAGAAGAAGAAAATTCAGAACACAGATCTTGTATGGACGATCCACTTAAAGGAGGCAGGAGGGAGACGGAGCAAGAATATGTCCGGTGAGACGTGGATGGGTCAATAGCCGGTCAGTGTGTTGATCCAAGAAGTTTTCTTTTGGGGGAAAAACAGTAGAAGCCAATTGAAAAATAAGCATCGTGCCTCCTACAGCAGCCGACAGACGTCACAGTGGCCTGGCTGCGTGTTGAGGCGATTAACAGCTGGAGTTAGCAAAATACGCTCCGAAGAGAGAAATAGTCGTTAGGGCGAGGAAAAACAAAACAAAACAAAACAAAACAGAGCAGATCTTCGAAGTCAGAAACAATGGAGACAATTATTCAGAAAACGAAGAACTAAAAACCTCACTTGAGACCCGACTTATCTGGATAATCGGAAAAACTTCCTACATGAAGAAACTTCTGTCAGCTGCTCTTTCCTCTCAGTTCTGTAGCGAAGCTACCGTCTGTGCCGATGGCTTCGGAGACATCTTCTTTGTGTATAAAGCCCAAATCTGTGACTCCTGGACCCGCTCCTTTATGGCTAACCATAATGTCCCAAGTCAGCATGGCCACATTGAAAGCCTCATTTTCACTCACCAAAACCAAGTCCTTCTCCTTTTCTGGAAGTTCTATCCAGGGCACCATCTCCCCACCTCCGTCACCCAGTGCGAAACCTTACATTTATTTTTTATTTTGCCTGGCCTCTCATTTCTGTATTTACAATGTTTTTCTCATGCCTCTTTTCTTCCATCATTCATTTGCTTATTTGTTTATTTCACAACCATTCATGAGCTTCTGCTGTGTTCTGGAACCTGGGCTTGGTGCTGGGGACAGTCTGTAAACAAGACATTCAGCTGCATGTGATAAGCGTCCTCACAGAGCAAGTGCAAGGTGCTGTGGGACGAAGACAGGAGAGACCCACCAATCCAGTCTAGGAAGGTTGGGGAAACCATCTCGGAAAGGGTGGTGTCTGAGATCAGGAGGATATGTGGGAACTGGGGAAAAAAGAGGTAAGTAGCCTCAGTCCAAAAACGGGCCTTTTATAGGATGCCAAGAAGTTTGGAGGACAGTGAAGAACCATTAAAAAGAGGGGGCTGGCTGATGAGATTTGCATCTTGAGCAGATGGCTATAGCTGTGTTGTAAGAATGAAACTGAGTGAGTATGAATCAGGTCACAGAGATGGCTTAGGAGACTGTTAGCAGAATCCAGGCTAGAGGTGGCTAGTGAGTAAAGTTTTAGAGGAGAATGGCAAGAAGGAATTGTATTCACGAGCTGTAAGAGGGTTGAAACAGCAGGATTTGGGGCTTGACTGGAAGGGAGGGCACCAGTCTGCAGAGGGAGCCATGTTGCAGGAATGAACGCATGGGGGTGTGATCCATTGGCATGGAGATGGGAGGAGGAGAGGCTTTGGTAAGAAGATGGTAAGTTCCGCTTTGGAATGGGTGAACTTGTTATGTCAGAGATGGAGAAGTTCTAGGGAATGAGAAAAGTCAAGGTGTAGGGTGGGCAGCTGAAGTGGTGGTGAAGGTCATCAAAGATGTCAAGGTCCGTGGATCGAGGGGCAAAGAGTAGTTATCTTTTGGGGTCACTAACATCACCCAGGAAGCTGGTGGGAAGATGGTGAGCCAGGTACCGAGGTTTTCAATGTTAAGCCAAGCGATCCATGTGTCAGCAGACAGGGGCAGGAAGCAGCAGGAAAGAGGTCTGTAGTCTGCTGGGGAAAGAGACCATTACGTGAGGGTGGCAGGGAGGACAAAACTATCCAGATGATGTAGCGTGGAGTGGTTGTGCCTCTCAGTGAACTCTTCATAGAGAAACAGCAATATCCAGAGGAGGTGGTAGGCACTGGCATCCCCAGAAAGCTTGCCCAGATGGGTTCTATGCTCAGGGGACTCCTGTCTAGACGGGGGGCTTTGCTAGTTCTCAGAACATCACCAACCGGATGTGTAAGGCATTACCCACTGGCTCCCACGATCCCTTCTGCTCTGGCCACATGGCCTGCCCATGGTCAGCTGAATACACTTTGCATTTTCCTCTTTGAGTGCCACACTGTAAGTTTCTTCTTCACTTCACCTACCTGAACCTTATGTGTTCCTAATGACTGACTCCATCCCAGCTCTTACAAGAACATTTTCATACCTACCAAGTAATTATTCTCTCCCCTAATGGTATACTTCCTATAGTACCTGTTCTGTAACCAGCAAGTGCTACATACGTTGCAATCTCTTGGTGGGCACAAAATCTGACTTTTACTTTGTTGGTTTCCAGCCCACTTCCCTGCAAATGTAGATGAGCTATGAATATTTGGAAGACTGGTTAGTTAATTTCTCACCTGGAAACTGCATGGGTTGCAAAGTTCTGGCCCTTGTGTTTCCTGTGTATAAAGTGGGGATGACAGGCAGTACGTGGAGGTCAAATTTCATGAAGCCAAAGCATTGGTGCTGAATGATTTTTTTGCCTTTTAGCTCTTGTAACAATTGTTCTGAATTTGTTTGATTTGCCTCAAGAGCCAAAATTGTGAATGGCAGCTCAAGTGATTTTTCTGTACATCCAGAAAATGGAATTGAGTATTTGATAGAGAGTAACTGCTTAAGACGGGAAAGAGAGGAGATTGTAGCACTCAAGATATTTTTTACAGCCGAGCAATAACAAAAAGGGGTGAAGATAAATGAGATCGAGTGGCAAGTGTCTGAGCCTGTGGGACACAGACCCCTGTGGCTATTGATGGACAGTGTTTATAGGACACCTGGGCCATCGATAGATAACATACATCAGCAGCCCTTGTTCCAGGAAGTCGCAGGAGATGAATGGGAGCCGCACGGCAACCCAAGAGCCTTCTAAGGAAGGTGTTCCTCCTTCAGAATGCCATCTGCCTGTCTGCCGCCTCCTTATTCTTCATTCAGCTGTCTTCCTTGTCTCATTTTTTATGATGGTTCTCCTAATAATACTCCAGCTTGGACTTTGGCCAGGAAACTAGAAGATAAGTTTCTAGGGAACTAGAAAATCTTATCTTACTGTTCTGGAAACTCCAGAATTTGGGAGATAGGAATGATCCTGAATTCTTTTTCCCTTTGGATAATTGTAATGACTTTAACAACGTGTTATGTAACTAGAGATCCTTGGGAAATTTCTGTTTTCTTAAATAACCATTGAAGGTGGTGAGGCATCGGACAGTGGAAAGGTGGATGCACCTGGAAGGTGGAACGTTGAGAAAGAGTGACCTAGAAGGGGGCGCCTGAATGGCTCAGTGGGTTGGGGCCTCTGCCTTCAGCTCAGGTCATGATCTCAGAGGTCCTGGGATCGAGCCCCGCATCCAGGGAGCCCGCTTCCTCCTCTCTCTCTCTGCCTGCCTCTCTGCCTACTTGTGATCTTTGTCTGTCAAATAAATAAAATCTTTAAAAAATAAGAAAAAAAAGAGTGACCTAGAAGAAGACCTGGCCATATTCACAGTGTACAGATTCCTATCCGTGGCAATTTTGCCTTGGCTCTAGTCTTGGGAGAGAGAACCAGTGAAAGGTGACAGCAGCAGCCCCCAGACTCCAGCCACTCAGGACCTTTGGAACTGCAGGGGGCTCCGGCACTCCGAGCTGGGCACTGGCTCCATGTAGAAGGGGGTCCGGGTATTGCATTCTGATTCATTCTCAGCAAGATGTGGATACAAACACATTCCCAGAGTGAGGGCTTGGTGTGGCTGCTCTTAAGTCAAGGGAACTAGAAAATCTTATCTTACTGCTCTGGCAATTCCAGAATTTGGGATGGGGGCAGGGACACACAAACATTCAGTCCATAACAGGACAGAGTGCTAGTCCCGCCTCGTTCCGTTGTAATGAGGGGTAAGTGAGATGTGTTGAGGGCACTCAGCCTGGTGTTGGCACATAAGGAGCCCTCGATAAATGTGGGTTGAAAAGAAGCCAGAGAGACCTGAAGGTGATAACAGATGACAGAGGCCACTATCTCCTCCTGTCTTACTGGAAAGCAACATTTATTATCTCACTTGAAAGGCAGTATAGTGTGGTGGTTAAGGGACTGGGGAGCTAGGCTATCTCAATCCATGTTCTATCTCTGTCGTATATTAGCCGTGTGACCTTAGGCGAGTGACTTAAGTGCCCTGTGCCTCAGTTTTATCATCTCTAAAAGAGGAAAATGAATAAAATAATAGTTTTTACCCTGTTGGATGATGGAGATTTGCTGTTAGTACCTGGGAGACACTTGAAACAATCCCAGGAACCTACTGAATGGTACGTAAGGAAGAGGCATTATCATGAGGTGATGCGTGGCTTGAGACCTACAGGAACTTCAAAGTCCTTCCCAGGTTCGTAAGTCAGTCTGAGCTGACAGCATAAAGATCTGCTTACACATTTGCCTTCCCCACTGGACGGCAGGCAACAGGCAAACAAGCAACAACAGGCAACAAGCAACAGGCAGCCTGGTTTTATGTATCTCTGTGTAGCTTGCCATCTCTGTTACGATGCCCGACTGGGTGCCAGACACAGTAGTGGGCATATTGTAGGGATGTGGTCCATGTGGGCCAGTGCGGGTGGGGAGCTGGGCAGGTGAAAGGTGAGAGAAGGGCCTGGGGGACGTCACACTAACTAGTCACCAACACCAACTACAAACACTTACGCAGGAGAAATCAGGTCAACGTCTTGTCTTCAGTGTCAACACCAAAGAAAGCCTAAGGAGGCAGGGAAGAGAAAATGATGATCTGCTTATGTGTTTTACGATTATTCTTGTTATTATTATTATTACCATATGGTTTTGTGCTCGTGTTGTATGGTTCATTTCGTGAAGGCGAATGGAGTGCCAATCCACTCTCTCTCCCAAGACTAAAGCCGAGGCAAAATTGCCACGGACAGGAATCTGCGCACTGTGAATATGGCCAGGTCACTGTTTCTCAACGTTTGTAATCTACTTTGTACCAGGTTCCTTGAGGTAAAAAAACAATGTCTTACTCATGTTTGTAACTCCTTCAGCCCCTAACGCCTATCACACGCTTTGCCTGTAAGATGCTCAATAGCCATGTATGACTGTATTGAGCTTCTAGAGTCCAGGAGGGCACTCGCTCCTCCCCACCCTCCTCCCCCCTTACATCTTCCCTTCCATCGTCTACCTTATAAAGCACATGAGCACCTCCCAGGTGTCGTCTTACTACATTCTGTACTGACACGTCCACCGCTCTTTGTCTCCCATTGCAAACATTTCAAATGTCATTTAGGAAACAGGATTCTAGAAATCTGGAGCCCAAAGTCACTTTAGACACTGCAACCCAGTTTTCTGACCTGAGGCAGGTCCGTGATGGCTCTCCCCAACTCCATTTCTTGCCTTCCTCGGTGGATATTTTCTGGGTCCCAGTTAGGCATTAGCCATTCCAAAAAATATTTCATGTTCTGCTCTCTTATTGCCACACTCCTGGACACCACATTCCCCCTGGAGACTGAGCACTGGAGAGAGATGGAAAAGTACTTTGAATGTGTGTGCATGTGAGGAAAATGCTAAGTGTTCTGTCTGATGATTTCAGTGACAAGTCTGCTTCTTTAGAAACTTGACTAGACAGAGGGTGAGGGAAAAATGAAAAGGCAGAAATGTGTTAAGCTTGGCTGAATAATGGCCAGCAGGGTGAAAAGATAAGATAACCACCCACCCACAGGATTTCTACCCTCCAGCCCAAGAAGGTTGGCAACAGGCATCAAATCTACTCTTCATGGAGGGTATGCTTGAAAAGTAACTTTACAGCCACTTGTAGGAAACAGAATAGGGAAGTTGGTGAAAGAGAGAAGATGCCTATGCGTGTGGGATACTATCCCCATCCCAGAAAATAACCAAGATGATACGATCTTATTCGGGATCATTTCATTAAAACAGATTCAGCAATTAATGCCAGTGTTGCTGTCAACAATCATAAGGGCATGAATAGATACTGAGCAATTTGTGCTTAGCAGCCTGCAGGAGTCTCCCTTAATCCTCATGCCATCCTCTTACAGATGAGAAAATTGAGGCTTTGAAAGGTGATTTTCCCAATGTTATCCAGTTATTAGTGCCAGGACTATGACTCAAACACAGATCAGTTTAAGAGCAACATCTCTGCTCTTGTCTCCTTTGTAGTAATATGCCCAGTGCGTTGAAGTGGACCATCTTAGTACACTGCTTCTGTTACCTTCAGAACGCCCAGGTATGGAGTGGGTAGACCTTGGCCTTGTTACCTGAAGATGTGAGCCTAATCCAAGCAGTGCCATTTACCAGCTGTGTGGCCTTGGGTAAAGCCCTTCATTCCTCTGGGTCTCTATTACCGTACCCCTCGAATGAGAGTGGTTGTAGCTCTGTGGACCTCACTAGGTTGTTGTGAGGAGAACATGAAGTAGCTGTAAATAGCAGTGCCCAGGGCACATGCAAGGAATTACCAGCACTCCCTATCCTTCAGGTACTGGCAGTTGGTACTAGGCAGCTAGGAATAGAAAACACGGTGGTCAGTTGTCTGCTGTCTGGTGTTATCGTTAGTTTTGGCTCCTCTCCTCTTCCTACTCCAAAACTCAAGATTAATTGCCAGCCGCCTTTCCAATAGGATTTTGTTTTCCTCTGGTAGAGAGGAAATGAACCAAAACTCACCCCATAATTCCATTTTCAGCAATAAGTAGAGTGGGGTCCGTGACAATCACCCTGCCTACCCCACAGGACAATTGGGAAACTGTTGAGTGGTCATGCATGAAAGAGCATTTTCTAAGCAGTAAAGGACTATCCAGAAAGAAGAAGTCTCAGTCAGAGGGCTCCATGCCTGAGGGATGGATCTTGGAAATGAGTAACTGTACCTATGTGGCCAGAATCTGTGGGACAGACATGCCGGGGAGAGGCGCCAGGTCAGTTTCCAAAAGGCCCCGTGGAAACCAGTCAGTTGCATGGGAGGCTGCTGAATTCATGCTGTCCGTGCTCACCTCCCTTTGTACCGACAATTCCTTGGCCTCCTCCAGGTTCGATTTCCCTAGTTTCAACTTCCTGTTCCTGTGTGACTGCTCAGTGGCTCCAGTGAACCTCACTGGGCCAAGTGCTGGAGAAACAGAGACGTGTACAGCGTGACCATGCCCCCCTGGAGCTCGCAGGACAACAAGGTTGGGAGAAGACAGAAGTTGTGGGTACTGGGTGCCAAGTGGTTCCTACAAACTGGAAATGGGACAGGTGTGAAGAGGGGGGTGGCCTGCAGGGGAAGTCACTGGGGAAGGTTTCTGGAGTAGATGGGGCCGCGGCTGTGCCTCAGAGGCAGGACTTGCAGAATACATGTATTCTGGTCCTCTGTTGTCGGGGGCTTCTAAAATCTGTTTTTAAAAAGGCTTTAAAAATGCAATCTGCTGAAAGATCGGGAAGCAGAAATGGAAAAAACTGGGTAAATAATCTTCTTGGAGATACTCCTGCACTTACTAGTACTTAGTACTAGATTATCCCAAAACATCAGCTAAGTAGGGATCATCTCCCCCCAAATTGGGGGAAATAATTTGAGATTGAAAAAACCCTCATCATGAGAACTCAATTGGACTTCATACACTTACTTTATGGGTTCATTTTGGGTAAGAATATACATAGGCCTTAGCATCAGACCATTAATTGGGATCAAATCCTGGTTCTATCTCTTACTAGCTGAGTTAACTTGGGCAAAATTACCTGACTTCGAATAGTTTCAGTTTCCTTACCTGCAAGCTAGGAATTCTAATAGTACCTGGGATGCTGGGAGGGATTAAATGAGGTATAAAGCACTGTGTAAAGCACAGTGTGTGGCCCTAGGAAGCTCTTGCTTATAGAGGAGGGGGACATCATTAGGTTTTCAGCATATAGGGGAGATAAAAACCTCAGTTTAATCTCGACTGCCTCCTTCAACTGCATCATCAGGACTTCCTTGCTTTGTCATACAGTTCTCCCAAACCCTTCAATGATGGGAAATCAATGAGTGGGCTTTCCTGCCCCTGTATATTTTCCCAGACTTTGCACTTGGTCAGTAAGTCTATTTTCAGTCCAAATCTCACATGCTCCTTTGGGACTTTTCATCTGATAAACATTCCTTGTATGTTCTTGAGTATGGTATCCATTCCCTGAACCCTTACCCAGAGCTTCCTTGCATGTATATCTGTTCTGTTAGGCACAATGATGACCTCACCAAGGTCAGACAATGGCTATGATTTCATCTGGACCCTGAGGACCAGTCCGTAGGCTAGAACCCAGAGCTTAGCAACTGGCCGAGGCCCAGAAGGCAGTTGGAAACAAAAGAACAGTCCAGCCTGATTGTTTTGAGATGCCTGCCCTTAGGCTGCTATAAATGAGCTTGAGGAATCAAATAGGAAAAGAGAAAGATCATACCGTTATGTCCCTTCTCCCAATTTTTTGACTCAAGAGTTTGCTAATTCGCCTCCCGTTAAATTAGTGTTTATCAGAATCTCCTGGGATCTACTGAATCAGAATCTGGGATTAAGACCTGGGAAGCTGCACTTTTACAGTTACGCCAGATGTCTGTAATATGGGGACATCCACAACTACACTTGGAGAAGGGCTCCCTAAACCTCTCCCTCACTGCGTGTGAGGCTGGAAGGAGAGGTTGTCCAAGAGGGACCCTCCACTTCAACTAGAGCCCTCTGATTTTGCCTGCTGTGCTTGGTTATACCTCACTGTAGGCTTCCTTCTTCACACAAATTTTCTTCAGTTTTAAAAAATGGTTTTTGATAGCCATTTGTATGGAAAGAGCATTGTATTAGGAGTCCAGGTGGCCTGTGTTCGAGTCCCTGCTCTGCCATTTACCAGCTGCATGACTTGGGCAAGTTGCCAACCTTGATTGATAAACCATTCGAGGAAGGCTCCAGAAGCGAAGGCTGTGGCTAGGCAGCAGAACGAACAGTTTTCAACAGTCATTCTTCTTTATCTCCCCTTTTCGTAAGAACTTTTCCTGGGCATTGCCTCCTGCTATCTCCTTGGGGCACCTCCTGATGATGGAATGCACAGGTAAGCGTTCTTGGAGAGCGCCAGCTCGCTGGAACCAGTCCCCAGCCAGATGCACCCATCTTCATGGCCGAGCTCCGTCTTTCCTTTCAGGCTGTCCTCCCCCTTCCCTCTCCACCATCACCATAGCAACACAGTGGTGTAAAAGATAAAAGAGCTAAGGCATCTAAATATAGTCCGAGTCTCAACACTTCCCGCATGGAGCCTAAAACCTAGGGGGTGACAGCCAGAAGCATCCAAAGGATGAGTGGCAGCCAGGAGGGAGGATGAGTCAAAGGAAGGGTCGAGGATAGAAGAGAAGGGCAGGGAATGGTGATTTACCGAGCCTGCTGCCTGTGTCTTCTCATCTAGGCTGCACACCACCCGATGTGGATGCCATCATCTCCACGTTACTGCTGAAGACACAGAAGCTCGAAGAGCTTAGGAGGTTGGCCAAGGTCACACAGCTGCAAGCATTAGCGCTAAGACTTGAACTCGAGAGTCTGCGACCCCAGAGTTTATGTGTTTTCCCCACCATATCACATATGCAGACGCAGGCGCGAGAGCTTGCTGGGGATGCTGCACTGTTTGAGCAGGTCATATAACCACGCTGAGGGCAGAGCTCCACTAAACTATTGGATGGGTTTAGACTCGGTGTGATGGAAACTGGGAGGAGAGGGAAGATATATGGCTTCGACCCGAGCAACCCCTAGGTGTTCCTTGAGGGCTGAGGGGAACAAGAGGGAGTGTTGGTGAGACAGCATTTTCTAGGTGCATGATGGCACGGAGTGGGAGTGGAGGCCTTTGTCATGCCCTAAAATGGAACTTAAACTGGTACAACAAAGGGCCTGATTAGAAGCCATAAACCAGAGTAGGCTCACTGTGACTCACACCATCACTCATTCCCTCATTCAGTCATTCCACAAATATTTTTATTATGCACCGGACATGTGCCCAACATCAGGGATAGGGACACAATTAAAACAAGTACAGCCCCAGCCCTCCTGGAGCTTAGAGTGGGATGAGGGGGGTGGGGGAGACAAATGAGGAAATAATTACACACTTGATTGCTTCTTTACAACTGTGACGGGGACAATGAGTACCTAACAGAAGAACATCCCCTCCCTGATGGTATCAGTGGAAGGGAAACACAGAAGCTCTTACAAGTGAACAAAATCCACTTAATCAACTTAAAATTTTTTTTAAGATTTTATTTATTTATTTGACAAAGAGAGATCACAAGTAGGCAGAGAGGCAGGCAAAGGGAGAAGGAGAAGCAGGCTCCCCGCTGAGCAGAGAGCCCGATGTTGGGCTCGATCCCAGGACCCTGAGATCATGACCTGAGCTGAAGGTGGAGGCTTTAACCCACTGAACCACCCAGGTGCCCCAACTTTATCAATTTTAAAGGTGATGTGCATTTTCAAGGTGAACAAGGTGACTGTCCTTGGTCTTGGCCATGGTAGCTTGGCCTTCACCACAGGCCTGTGTGGTCAGTGCACCCAGCAGACCCATTCCCTGCCTTGTGTCCTCACTATAATCACGAAGTCCATACAAACCAGGCTTTCAAAACACAACAAACTAGACCCAGTTGAAATCTGACAGCAAGGAAACGTCTTCCTCCAGCGCTTAGTATCGCCAGCGTGAAATGGAATGTGTGGTGTGTAGACAGGATGAGTCAGGCTATGGTATTGGCTCCTGAGGGTTCGTGGGAGCGGCCCCGGGAAAGTATCTGTGAATTAGGCAGGGGCAGGACGGGAGGGAAAAAGCATCAGAGTGAATTTCTGTGGATCCGAAGCCTTTGCAAACTACCTGCAAGGCAGCCAGTCTGGGGGCTGCTGTATGAATGAGTTAGAATTAGATAATATAATGTGTGTGGAGCCCTTTAGCTCTTCAGAGAAATGCTGTCTAAATACATAGTGTTCGCATCAAAGATAATGATACAGTACTCTATTTATAGTGCTCGGCTCCCTACCTGCCGGCTCTTTCCCAGGGATGTGGGGTAGATGAATGGGCAAGGTCTGGAGAATGTGCTTCTAAATCCTTGATTAAAGGCCCTCCAGGCAGATGTAGAATTTTCAGCGCATTATATGACTGTCACTGTCATTGTGTTTTCTTTTCCCACCCGGAGTGTCACCACCTTCTGTTCCAGGTGCACAGCTCTGCCTGGCTGTTGGCATGCCCTGAATGTCATGGGGAAGGCAGCAGCCTGCAGATGTGCAGGAGATCCATACATGTCTTTAACTGAGGGTTCCAGAGGGGCTGCGGGCTGGCTCCCGCCAACGGGCCCTCGCCTTTCCGTGAACACAGGCTCTCCACCGTGAGGGCAGAAGTGTGCCTGTGTCGTGCTCGAAATGAGTGTTGACTACAAACCTTCTGGCCCCGAGAGGGTTGAGAGGTGGCAGTTGGAGGAAGGGCAGAGTTGTAATGGAAGGGAAACAGACTCACTTGCACCGAAAGCCAGTTAGGCCACCCCGCCGCCAGGCCCACGGAAGGAGGGAGCAGGGTCAGAAGTCATTGACGTGGGGGCAGGGTGGAAAAGGAACTTGAGCCATGGGCACTGATTGGGACTACAAAGTCAGACTCTTGCATCTCTGGTAAAAGAAAGGGGTGCGGAGGTGGGGGGATTGTCTGTCAAGGAGAACAGCCAGGATCAGGCTCCGTGGGCGGTGAATTCACATGCTGCCTCCACTTCGCTGACCTCTCGTGGAGCCCTTCGCCGAGGCCGAGGAGGCTTCAGTACAACACTTGGCACCATTGCTTCCTCCACACAAACCTCCATGGCGATCAGACAGGATCCTTGAGGGTGTCTCTTCACGAAAGATGGGATGGGATGAAAGTAGGCACCTGAGCAGCCTCGCCAGCCGTGCTGTGCGCTCCTGCCTCAGGGGAAAACCACGAGCAGTGTTGGATAGTAGGGAAGGTGGCCCCCCAAAAGGCAGGTGCTTGCCCTGGGACAGCAGGTGCTGCGGAAAGACCATCTCCATCAGCAAAGAGTTTTCCTAAGACAGGTGAAGGTCCCTATGCAGAGCTGGGAAACCAGCAGGGGTGCTGAGGAGATGTGAGCTCTCTCCAGGTGACCGCTCGTCTCGAACCGTTCCTCAGGCCAACCACGGAGCTCAGAAAATGCCCTGCCTGGTCCCACACCAGCCCTTGCCCAACTCCCCACCGTCTCGCCCTCTTCTGACCTGATCCTGGAGACTAGGGAAGAAGGAATCCTTTTCCTAGTGGCTCTGGCTCTTACTTAAACAACAGGCCATGACCACATTAAGTGACATTTTGGACTGCTTACTACATGCCACTTCCCATGCTCCGAGTTTTACTTCTTTGTCTCAGTCCTCTCAAAAACCTTCTGAGGCAGGTTTTAGTATTACGCCCATTTCAGAGAAGGAAACTGAGACTCGTAGAGAGGAAGTAATTTGCCGCGAGTCCTAAAACTCTTGCACCCTGAGTCCAGATATCTCTGGCCATAGGGCCCATGCTCTGAACCACTAATGACAGAGTGACTAATGATTTTCATGGCGTCCGTCACCGGAAGGAACCGTGGAACATACATGGCAATGAAGCCAGGAGTGGAGTATTGAAGTGACAGCAGAGCCAGGTTCCAGCCAAGGTGACTCCTTTCGTGCATGTGTCGAGGACCGGGGAAGGGAGTTCAGACTTGTTTGGGAAGGGAAAGGAGAGGGATTCAAGTGACCTTTTCATAAAAGTAGCCCAGGGGCAACTGGGTGGCTCAGTCGGGGAAGCATCTGACTCTTGATTTTTGGATCAGGTCATGATCTCAGGGTCGTGAGATGAACTCCGTGTCAGCTGCGCACTGAGGTTCTCTTTCCCTCTCACTCTGCCCCTACCTGCTCCTAAAAAGGAAAGAAAGAATGAAAGAGTAGCCCAGTAACTGGGTTCTAAAGGGAGTTGAGTTGTGTGGGCAAGAATGGAGTCACAGAGACCAGCCACATCTCTGCCACAGCTCTCGGACCACCGGAAGGCTCTGCAGTCCGTCCCCGGCTCGAATTCTGGTTCCCCGACTTAGTACTATTCATTCGGTCCCTGAACAAACGTAGTGGGTACCATCTCTGTGCCAGAGATAGTTCAGGTATCTGGTAAATGCGATAGCCCCAATTTCCGCCCTCACGGAGCTTGTATTAGATTGGGGGAAAACAGACCATGCACGGATAAACAAGGAAGGCAAAACAAACCAGAGCGGTTTGGTGGATAGTAGCTGGAGTCCAATCCCAGTGAGCGGACAAAGAAGTAACATGTATGCTGAGACATTTTAAAAGGACCTGGTCCTAAGAGTATCTGGAGGAGGAAAGATCCAGACAAAGGAAACTGCTTTGGCAAAGGACCCAAGACAGGAATGTGGTTGATGGATTTGAGGAAATAGAAAGCAAACAGAGGAGGACAGAAGGTGAGAGGGGTGGGGAAGCCAAGCTGAGTTTTTGCGGGCTGGAGCAGGTTCTCTGGGTGGGTTTTGGAGCCCCAAGCCCAGCAGTTGGTTGCCTGGAAACCTATTTGAAGTGCAAATTCCCAGGCCCCACCCAGACCTTCAGAATCAGAAACTCTGGGGATGGAGCCCTTGGGTGATTTTGAGTACTAATGTTTCAGAACTCCTGGGCTAAATTATGCAATTTTAATTTTACTCTTAAGTACAAGGGGAATTTACTGAGGGTTTCAGGAGGGAAGTGGCATGTTATGATTTTTTAAAACAAATTTTTAAAAGTTTATTCTGACTGTAGAGAGGAGAATAGGCTGCAACGGGGCAAGCGGAATGGAAGCAGGGAGCTGGGCTGGGTGGCTACTGCAAGGGTCCCATCCGCATGTGACAATGGTTTGACTAGGCAGAGAGGAGAGGTGGACCAGAACTGACAAGGTCAGGGAGGCAGAAACGAGGACCACAGAGAGCTGGCTGCCATCTGTCCAGAGCACAGTTCAGAGGCAATATTCTCTGAGAAGACATTCCGCCCTCCCCCAGTCCCTCCCTATTGTCTAAAAATAGGGAGCATTGCCGAGATCCAGCCTGTCCCAGAGGGCAGGTGCTTCCTCAGCTGCGGGAGGACAGGTGAGGGAGACCTGGGAGGGAGGGATAGACTCTATGAGGCTCAGGAAGTTGGCTGGCATCCTGGAAGGCTAAAGTTGTTAGGTCTGGAGAGTGAGACAGGAGCCCTACTGACAGCGCTTGCGAGCTCGCTCGCTCTCGCTCGCTCTCTCTCTCTCTCATGCGTGCCTCCAGTTACTGAGTTGAATGAGACCCACAGTTTCCATAGCAAGGGTTATGTTCTTCTGGTCGTACTATTACCCACAAAAATCCCAAGAGAGAAATAAGGCCTCCTGCCCCCCTTATATAAGCTCGGACAGAGGGGAGGACCAGGGGAAAGGCAGGAAATGAAGCCTCAGAGCTCAGACTCCAGTCTTTTGCTTCCTGACCTTCTCTGTCACACCAGAAGGCACCAGATGGCCACTAGAGTTGATTAGGGGTAGGGTGAGGGGAGTCAAGCTTGGGACCTGTCTTTATTTTGAATTTGTGGTATTTCGTTCATCACGGATTGTTGTATTCATTCTTACTTTTAAAAATATCGCAGTAAAATATGGCTGATGTGGATTGCTGGGTCGTTTGGTGTACCCTTAAATTTTGCACCTACGCCTCACTTGCCTTAGCCCAGTGCTGTCTCTGGACCCATTGCTCTCTGCTCCCCATCAGCCTCTTCCACTGACCGTCCCCGGAATATCAGAGCTTTAAACACTGGCAAATAGGATTTGTATGCCCCTCACCCTTGTGAAAATGTCAGCTTCTACCTTTAGACTCTCTGTTCTCCAAGAAGTTTGCCTACTACATTCCTGATAAGGTCACCAAGTCCTGTGAAACTCGCTGTAGGCTAGGTTGTCACACTGGAGGGGACACAGTGCTCAGCGCTGCTGCAGCTGAGATGAGGCTAGGATTTAGGCAGTCTGCTCCAACCGCGGACAGCCTGGGCCCCGTTTTGTCTCTACGTGGTGCAAAACAAGAATTTGCCCTTTGGCTGGTAGAAGAAGGCAGGAACTGGAAAACAGTTCATGCGGGAGTCTGACAGGTAGAAATTGTTGACAACCCCGCTGGGGCCCACAGCACAATACACTCAGATGGTGACAATGGCTGACAGTGACCCGTCCGCTGTTTTCTCGTCCAGAGCTGCTGCTCTGCGCACAACCCCAGTGGGAGACATTTCCGTTGACTTGCGTGTGAACAGAGCCCACTGCTGTTGTGCGACACGGAAGCTCTGCCTTCGTTTAGTCCCTGATTGATTCAGTCAAGAAAACGTCTATAGAATAAGCACATTTTCCATGTAGTTAAGTCTCTAATTGAAGGATTTTCTCTAACCAGCCCAGGGACAGGAATCTTTCCTGAACTTGCTATGTACTGGGATCTCTAGGAATTATCCACCAGCAGTACGGGCCTTATAAGTGCTCTTGTGGACAGGGAATAAAGGTGGCAGTACGGAGCTTCGATAATGTTTGACTCAAGTCCTTAAGAGCTGGTCCCTCTCACTTCCTAATTATTAAAAGGTTTTTCTTGTACCTGAAGTTCATGTCCATACGATATGGTCTTCTCCACTTTCTGCCTGGATCACAATCACTCTTAGAAAATGAGATACCCGGGGGCACCTAGGTGGCTCAGCCGTTTGAGCACCTGGATCTTGATCTGGTTCAGGTCATGGCCTCGGGGGTTGTGGGATGTAGCCTTGTGTCAGGCTCCCGGCTCAGCCCAGAGTCTGCTTGAGACGCCCTTCTCCCTCTGCCCCTCCCCTAACCTGTGTGCTCACCCTTGCTCGCTCTCTCAAGTACGTAAAGAAAATCTAAAGAGAGGGGGAAAAAAAAAATGAGATGCCCACCGGAGAGGAAAAACAAGACAGAGAGACTCAACATCTCCAAAGCCGTTAATCAGATAACCAGTCACTTGGTCTCTTCGGTGCTGGGAGCACACAGGTAAATAAAATGATTTTGTAGATGATTCTCGTTGCTTTTCCAGGAAGGGAATTTATCAGCTTCAGGGTACAGCAGGCATTTGTTCCCAGACCATTGGTAGGTTTGTTTGTTTTACTTCCCCTCTTGACTTAGAAGCAAGCGGGAAAGAATTAGAGCTGTGAATCGTCCTCCCTTTCCCAGACCTCACTCAGTTAAGGAGAGGCAGGGCAAACGTGAGGGCCGTACAGGGCTAGAAATAACCGAGTCACATGTAGAGCCTAACCCTGTACAGTTCCACTGCTCTGGGGATCGGAAATCAGATGCCCCTTTGAGAATAAGTGGGACTTTTTTCTTCCTTTTTCTTTTTTTTTTTTTTAAGATTTTATTTATTTGACAGACAGAGATCACAAGTAGGCAGAGAGGCAGGCAGAGAGAGAGGGGGAAGCAGGCTCCCTGCGGAGCAGAGAGCCCGATGCGGGGCTCGATCCCAGGACCCTGAGATCATGACCCAAGCCTAAGGCAGAAGCTTAACCCACTGAGCCACCCAGGTGCCCCAAAGTGGGACTTTCAAGGCCAGACTCTCCCGCTAACCTAGAGTGGAGCTTTGCAACCCTCACTCCACCCCATCACACCCCACTCACACCCACACGACCAATAGTAATATGAAGCCCTTCCCACCACAAGGCAGCAAAGAGGGAGAGGAATCTTTATCCCAGCTTAAAGAGAAAAGAGCACTGTTGTCCTGGCAGAGAAGTTGTAATTAGGCAATGCATGAGCATATTAATTTTCCACGTGTCTGAGCACACACTCACAAACACACAGCACTCCCTTTGCATTGGGGGCTGGGAGAAACGGTCTAGCTTAGGAGCCTCCTCGAGGTTCCTGCTTTGTTCAAACCGAGACGGGTTGGAGCGACCTGAGGCAAGTGTGTTGATTCGCCGTATTTTTTTAATACATTTCCTAGAGCTTACTGTGACCTCCTACTTGTATGGAAATTCCGCACAAGCCAAGGGAAGCAGAAAAGGGATGTTCTTCTGTCCATGTTCCCATCATAGGACTATAAGCTTCATGAGAAAAGGAACATACTTCCGATAGGTAACGACTGGGTGTGTTACCGGGGTGGTGAGTTGTGTAATTCCTTGGTCCTCATCTTCTCCAAGGAAATAGGGACTCGATAGAGTGAAAGTAGCAAAGGTTTTTTTTTGTTTAGCAAAAGGAGACAGCTCACCCCAGAGGCAGAGGAGCAAGAGGAGAGGAGGGAGGCAGCATGCGGAGCTCCTCATTGTTATTTTCTGGGGGTTCATTTGGTCTCCTCCCCCCCATCCTGTTACCATTGCTTCACCCATGAACGTGTCTTGGTTTCTTCCCCTCTAACCTTTTGTGCAAGTTTATGGTCCTCATTTGCCCACGAGATGCTAAGACAACCCACAGGGTGGGGGTGGGGGGGACCAACCCACAATGCAAATGGTATTACAGAGATATTATAAGAGCCTTGGGGTTACTAGCAGATAAGGTCTTTCTTAAGTGTGCAGGTTCCAAAGCTGGGGCCGTCTCTGTTGCCCTATCTTCTGCTTATCAGTCTGGGCTAAACGGCAAAAAGGGTTGGTCTAAGGGAGATGGGGCTGTCTCTGGGTGGAAACCGTCCCTGGCAACTGTCCCTTCGTTATCCTCCTTTCTCCCTGGCTGCTCCCGTCTATCTAACTGCCTACTCTAACAGGTTAGGAATGGGTGGATGGATGCATCGTGGACTATGTATCCAGGAAGCACTGAAGAGGAACCAAAGGAGAGCGAGGCAAGACATATCCCGAGCCCTTGAAATAGAGCCTAGCTCAGGAGGCATGATAATGATGTGTGAAGGCAGTATGGACTGCATCAGGCAGCAGATGACTGGATTAGTGCAGTAGTCAGAAACCCATCATGCGCTGGATGTGTAGGAACATCCTCCAGATCTAGGTGGTATCTAGGTTCTATTTGAATGGAGTAAGGGGCACCTGGACAGGTAGAGAGGAGGGCAGACCATCCCAAATGCTTATAGGGCCCTTTATGTCCTTGACCCTTCCTTCTCTCCTGACTCGTCTGTTCGCCCCTCCCCCCTTTCTCTTGGTGCTCTAGCCAAACTGAACTCATTTCATCACCTTGAAGCCACCAGGTATTTTTTTTTCCCACCACCAAGACTTTGCACAGGGCATCCCCTCTCTCTGGAAGACTCTTTCTTCTCCTTGTGGCCAAACCAACTTGACTCATCATTCAGGCCTCTGCTGAAATACCCCTTCCTCTGGTGAGGCTTCCCTGATTTTATTCTTGACTATGTGCCTCCTCAGCTCTGTTCTTCCCCTATCATCACACTGACCACACTTTACTGTAATTACTTGATTACTTATCTGCCTCCCCGCTACAGAGAAGACTCTTTGAAGTCGGAAATTCTTGCTTGAGAATCATGTCTGCCATGCATTAGGAGCTTCATAAATACTTAGTGAGTGAAGTATTTTATTATGCAGTTTAATGCAGTTTCATTATGCGGTATTATCATTGTGAAGGAATGGATGGGTGGATGAGTGGGTGGGTTGATGGAGCGATGGGTGTAGGAGGAAAGGGAGAGAGGGAGGGAAGGAGGGAGGAAAGAAGGAAGGTCTCCAGGGTGAGCAGAAGTATGGCATGTTTTGAGCATAATGAGAATCGAAGTGTAGAGCTTGTGTGGGCAAGCATGAAAAGATAAAGTTGAAGAGATGGGTGGATGGATGGACGGATCGATGGATGGACAGACGGACATGACAGAGAGCTTCTAATTCCTGGGATGAAGGGTTCAGTCTTTATCCTAGGAAAGAATGAAGAGAATAAAAATCTGTAATTTAAAATATTTTCTACCTTGTAGAGCTGACCTGCAAATCATGACAGCCTTCAAAAGGAAGAGTGCCTATAAAGATTTTATTTATTTGTCAGAGAGAGAGAGAGAATCACAAGCAGGGAGAACAGCAGGCAGAGGCAGAAGTAGGCACTCTGCTGAGCAAAGAGCCTGATGTGGGACTCGATCCCAGGACTCTGGGATCATGACCTGAGTCGAAGGCAGACACTTAACCAACTGAACCACCCAGGCGTGCCAAGGGTGCCTATTTTAGAAGACTGCTTTTCTAAGAAATAAAAATCCCCTCACTTTGCCCTGACCTTTGGGAGACAGAGTGAGTGGCTCCTTTGGGGGGTTTTGGTACCACTTTGCCTCTGACCCTATCCTGAAGACTAGATCTATAATCATACAGTCGTGTGAGATGCACTTTTCCCTTTAGCCACGGGTATGAAGCTCTTCAGGCATTGGGAAGGTGGATATTTGGGAGAGCAAATGAGTCAATCATGAGTTACAGTGCCCAGTATGAGCCCAGACATTCAGAATGACCACCAAGTCCTCAAATGTGTGCAGGTGTGTGCCCATGGACAGGCCCAGCAGTCAGATCTTAACTGACAGTGGAAACAAAATGTTCATACAATTTGCTTAGAGGAAGCTCTATCTTTGTGACTACAGGTACTCATAACTATGAAGAAGCTGCAGGCTGTAGAGGGCTTATCAGAAGTGTCCAGAATTAGATGCCAAAGCAGCAAAGATCACATGCATGCTCCTTCACATGCACCCAAACACCCCTCCCTCCCAATTCGTACCTCCCTGCGTCTTCATCCTCCCACCCACCTGACCACCCCTCCTTGCACCCCCCGAATTGCAGAGAGTTCTTCAGTGAAATCCATCTCTGTGCCTCAGCCTGTCCCATATTCCTGCTGGTTCTGGCATGTGTATGGAATAGTGAGTGAATTACACAAGAGTCTGCCAAGCAGGACTGCTGCTTACAGTTGTGTATGTTGTGCACTGCATAAAGACCCTTGAGTGGAAAGCTAACAATCCAGCCAGTTCTCTCCATGCCAAGCCCAGCATCCTGATGCGTTGCCGTGCAAGCTGGAGAAAAGCACCCTGTCCTTGCCAGGCTCTGCATCTCCAGGGCTGTGTCTTTTCTCAACTTTGCACAGAGGTGCTACATAGCCTAGCAGTGGCCCTGCCGTCAAGACAAAGTATTATGATTATAAAATAGATATGGCAAGACAGTTTCAAGAGATCATCTGGCTCAGTTCCTGACTTTGTGAAATGAACAAGCCTCCCATATTGGTTGTCTGTTGCTGTGTAACAAGTTGTCATAAACTTTGAGGCTTAACACAATATCTCGTTATCATCTCACAGTTCTGTAGCTCTGAAGTTCAGGTCTGGTGTGGCTACGTTCTCTGTTCAGGGTCTCACCAAGCTGACATTAAGGCTGGATTGGGCTCCTGTGTGGAAGCCAGGAGGAAATGTCGGCTTCCAAGGTCATTCAGGTGGTTGGTGGAATCCAATTTCTTGTGGTTTAAAGCCTGAAGGTCCCAGTCCTTGCCGTCTGTCATTCCGGGAGCAGCCTGCTGCTAGAGGCCGCCTGCATTCCTGCTCACACGACACCCTTCATCTTCAAGCCAGAAACAGTGTGTTGAGACCCTCTCATGGTTCAAGTCTCCGGCTTCCTCCTCTTCTTGGGCCCAAGAAAACTGTCTGCTTTTAAGGGCCCAAGTCCTCTCTTGCCCACCCACGTTCATTTTACAAGCCAAAACTTTGAGTCTTTTTTCCAAAAGCTTGTTTGGAGAAATACATTCACCTCACTGTATCAGATAGTCGCCCATTTTGAGGAAACACTATCATGGACAAAATCATTCCAGGATCAGAATCAATCAGAACCACCTTTTGTCATCCTAACCTCTCTTAAACATTTTTAGTAGAGTCTGACGCTGTCCGTAGTGTGCTGGAACTGGCTCTTGCTAGTTCGTGAGAGCAGATTGTTAAATGTTTAGGAATTTTGCAAGATGGTCATTAAAAACTTAGTCGCCTGAAATTGACTTACAGTGGGTATTTATGCTATGGAAGGCATAAACCCTAAATCAGAGCCCGCCCCCCCAGAGCTGGTCTACCAGTACCCCACTGGGTATAGACCTTTACAGGTCATCTACCTGACTCTGTGCAGCCTGCAGGAATCCTCTCCATGGCCGTTTTCACGCATGCTTATCACCCTGCTTTTAATACCAGCAGGAACCGGGCAGCCACTCCCTTATAACCCACTTCATCTCATTGTTGTCATGGTCTGGCTGGGTAGAAGTCTGCCTTCCTGCCAATGGCCACAGTGCTTTGGAAGCAGCGTCTGTGACAGCCCCAGGACCATGGAGCGGTGTCGTCTTCTGCAACAGACACCTGTCCCGTGGATCCACATTGCAGACCTCACGTAGAAGCACGGTCTTTAGAGCCACACTGGGTTCACATCCCAACTCTGCCGCTTACTTAGCTATGACCTTGGGCAAGTCTCTTAACTTTTCAGGGCTTCTGGTTCCTCATCTACACACGGGACAAAAGCAGTACCTACCTCACTGGTTATGGTGAGGATCCAGGGAGCTCATACCTGCAGAGAGAACAGCACCTTGCCTGGCAGGTTTCTGACTCACCGGTTTGCTGTAAGAATGAAATTACTTAATGTACATGAAGTGCTTGAGTAGCACAGTGCCTGGCTCAGGGTAAGCACTATATAAATATTAGCAAATGGATTTGAAACATGGTGTGCTTGTTATGGTTACCCTTCAGCGTACCAGTCACCCTACTCTGGGTGCACTCCGATTTTCCCCCCAGAATACAGCATCCGAGAGGCTCTACTAACTCCAGCCTGTGGCTGAAGTGCTACCCTTCCATTCCAGCCTTCTTCTCCCTGACTGGTGCTGGCATTTGAGCAGGAGCAGCTGATGTTCCCTACGTTTTTAATAGAATCAGAGAGACGTCTCCAAGGAGTCTTGAGCCCTAGACCAGCAGCATGGGTGCATCCTGGCTGCTTGTCAGGAATGCAGGATCTCAGGCACACCCCGGACCCACTGAATCGAAATCTGCATTTTAACAAGATCCCCCAGGAGGCAGACATATGCACATCAGAGTTTGAGAAGCACTGTTTTGGGGGACCCTATGGACACCTATTTTCAAGAGGAAATCACTTGGCGCATCCGAAACCTTTTCCTCTCCCCTAGACCTTGGTAAGGGCCAGGGGAGTGTCAGTGTCAGGCTGTCAGGGTGGGGTTGGGGATGGGAGGGGCTTTTCTGCCCTGAATTGGGGCCAGAAACCTGCCAGGGGAAGAGAGGGGGGTCTGCTGGTGCCTAATAAGGAAGACTACAAGAACCCAACACAGAATATGAGGCTTCTGAAAGCTCCCACAGAAAGGCTTACAGGTCCGCTGCCCACTGTCCTCCAGGCCTGGGTGGAGGGAGCTTTGTGAGTTGTGAGCTGGCCTGGAGTACCTGGGGTAAATTTAGAAACGATGAGAAAGAACCCTTCTTGATGGGTAAGAGTCATTTCATAGAAATTCGAAGGGAAGCAGTCACTAAGTTAGAGATTACTTAAAGATTACTTCTAGAAAGGGAGGGCCAAAGGGTTAGGAAGCCTCCTACTCCCGGTGCAGTACCCAGGCAGAGACACTCAGGAACCGCATTTCTCCCCTGCTGCCTGCATTTAAATGGGAGAATTCTGTGGTTCCTCGCTGTGGCACAGCTCAGGAATGGCGTCCAGAGTTTACCCGCCTGCTTGCATAAAATAAGCTGTAGCAGTAATAAGGGACGTTTGCTAAAATCCCAGCTCTACTGTGTGCTAGCTGTATGACTCTAGGCAAGTGACTTAGCCTCTCTGAGAATTTGTTTTCTCACCTTTAAAGTGTAAGTAATAATTCCTATGTTAGATGGGGGAAGTAAGGATGAAATAAGGAAGTTCTCATGGTGTTGAGAATATAAATGTATATCTTATCTCAAATCCCTTTCCCATGTAAAGCCAAGTCCACAGGGCCCTCCTCCGGGGTAGCATTCATCCATTCTACAAATAAATGCTGCTTCCTCTCTCTCTTTCACCCTCAGGGAACTCAGTGGCCTTCCCTTTGCAGTGGCCTGAGGTTGAGAGGCCTGGTTTGGAATTGGGTGTCCTCAGTGCAAAGGAATGTTCTGAGAGGCCAGGCAGGCAGACCGGAAATGGGTTTTCTGAACCCTTCTGGCTTGTTGGTGGGAGAGCTCCTGGGAACGTCTTTTCCAAGCAGTACCCCTTCCAGCTTGGGAGCACTGCCGGCTTTGGTTCCTCCCTCAGCAGAAGGCTGGGAGGAGAAGCAGGGCAGGTCAACACCTCACCCTGGTATGGTTCAAAGCCCCCAGCCAAGCCCCATGAATTCAGTCCCAGCGTGTTGCTGGAGAGCAGTCCTGTAGACAGACAAATGGAGTGGGCTCATCAACAGACAGTAGAATTGGATGACATTGGGCTTCTGGTGTCTTGGTCCCATGGGGAATCCTTGGGCATTATATCAGAAAAGCCTTCAAAGCAATGTTTTACTGTTCCTAATGAGTTTTTGCTGCAAAAAGGCAGGTGTGTTCTCAGCTGTGTCAGAAATTCACCTTCAGTCATTCAGCAAGTCATGGTCAAGGTCCTTCTCCACGCCGGCCACTAGGACCGTGGCGGCCAGTGAGACAGTTTCCCTGTCATCATGGTGCTTAAATTCCAATGTGGACAGACAGACTAGAAACAAGAAAGTTAATAAACCAGCCATTTGCCTTCAGGCTGTGATTGGTGCACTGAAGGAAATGAGCAGAGGGAACATAGAGGATGGTGACCCGTGGTGGGGAGGTAGGGACAGTGAACAGGAAAAAGACACAAGGAGGTCAGGTGCCCATGGAGGGCCTCTCCTAGGAGGTGATGCTTATGTGGAGACCCAAAGGATGAGGATAGCACAGACCCAGGCACAGAGAACAAGCAAGGATGATGCCTCAAGTGGGAAGAGTCTTGATTTAAGGAATAGAAAGAAAGACCAGTGTGGGTGGGACTCCCGAGCAAGGGGAGAATGGTGGGAATGGAGTCAGCAAGGTCACCAGCAGCTGGGATATGTGAGATCCTATAGGCTGTGGCAAGGACTCTGCACTTATTCCAATGATAATGGTGGGATGGGACTTAGATTGTGTTTTTAGTAGACAGCCCTGGGTCATTATGAGGGGGAGGAATTAAAGGAGGGGGCAAAGGCAGGAATATCTCTCACAAAGTTATTACAAAGTCCAAAGGAGAGGCAATGGTGTATTGATTGCGGTCTCGGTAGCAGAGGGAAATATGGCAGCAAATTACATTAGGGTTGGGGTGGGGTTGGGGGAAAGAGTGAGGAGAAGGAAAGAATCAGGGGTGATTTCTGGGTTTGGATAGACCATGTTGCTGTTGACTGAAATGAGGAAGAACAAGTTAGGAAAGAGAACTCAAGACCTGGCTGGTGACGCTCCCTTAATTTAAATGTCCTTGTGGCTTCATCTGTGGCTTGAGCAGAATTGAGGACTTACTTGGTTTTCAAGAGCTGGAAGAGAAAGGGTTTCTCTAGCTCCAGGCAGGGTCCAAATGGAGGTATTGCCATCCCCATGACTGATCCCAGCGAGGGAGTCTGACACCCTGTTCCCTGCACTCCTCCGGCCAGTGGGTCCGCGAGGCCCACCTCAGTTCCTCAGGCCACTACTACTATCTGTCCTCGTTTCCCTGTCTTCCACTGAGTTATCGAGGCATCTCTTATTCTCTTCATTTGTTCGCTGAAAGTCACAAGCACAAGTCACAGACGGTCTCCAGACGCGGTCTGTCCAGCCCAGAGCTTGTCACTGATAGAGACACAAGGCCGGATTTTGAAAAACCGTGAGTTGCTGTCTGTGCTCTCACCTTTAGCATTATCAGCCCCTCCCCTAATGTCCTGCACTATCCAGTCCTTTCTTTTCTTTTCTTTTTTAAACGATTTTATTTATTTATTCAACAGACAGAGATCACAAGTAGGCAGAGAGGCAGGCAGAAAGAGAGGAAAGGAAGCAGACTCCCCGCTGAGCAGAGAGCCGGACTCGGGGCTCGATCCCAGGACCCTGAGATCATGACCTGAGCTGAAGGCCCTGGGATCATGACCTGAGCTGAAGGCAGAGGCTTTAACCCACTGAGCCACCCAGGCACCCCTATCCAGTCCTTTCTTGACCTGACTTCAATTTCCGGCCTGTACCCCCTCTTGAGCCACCCGTTCTATCCGTTGATCTCCCCTTATTTTCTGACTTAAAGACTAGAGATGGCAAGATTCCCTCCTCTACCACTCTCAACCCCCCACATCGTGGTCCTATTGCTCTTAGTAATAATGGTTGTTATTTATTAAGTGCTCATGAGGGAACGTGCCCCCACCAAGTGCATCACGTGCATGATCTCATTTAAGAACGCTCTGAAGTAGGTGTTCAGATAACACATGAGACTTGAAGAGCTTTAGCTGGTTGCCCCGGGTCACCCAGCTAGTGAGAAGTGGAGGCCGGATCTGACCCCAGGTCCTCAGTCTCTAGTACCAGGGCCGCTGCTCTCAAGGAAGAAAGTCAGAGGCTGAACGCTCGCGCTTTCCGTGTTGGCGAGCCAACTTTCACTGCGATGGCAGTGGGCGCGGCAAGTGAGGACAGGTTGGCGTCTCTGATTTTGAAGCCGCGGACTGGCGGGTGCTAGGGTGTGTTAGTAAGTGCTCTTCATTCACCTCGGGAGCCACAGGCCCACATTGGTTCTCTAGGATCAGCAGCGTGGATGAGGGAAGCTCTGTAGCCATCCAACACGCTCGACGGGGACTTGGGAAAACTTGGGCGAGCAGAGAGGTTGTTCCAAGTCAGAATGTAAAGATAGTCCTACTTTATGTATGTGTGTGTGTATATATATACAACATTTATACATGTGTGTGTATGTGTGTGTGTGTGTGTATATATATATATATATATATATATTTTTTTTTTTTTTTAAAGGGAGGTGCAGAAGACCTCAGCCTCCTCAACAAAGGGTCAACAAAGGGCAGGCCTGTGGCCCCCTCAAGTCTGCAAGGGTGCACGCCCCATGGGCAGCTGGATAGGGCTCCTGCATGTGTCCCTTCGTCCCAATGCTGAGGGGAGACTCAGCTCTGGGCACACCCCTCCAGCAGTGTCCCACACCCTCTGTGACAGGCCTCAACTGGAGTCTGGTGCTGGAATGTCCCCATTATTAAGCAAAGGTTGGGGGGGGCCCAGGTCCATCTTTGTTTTTAAAGCTCCTAGTAACAGGAAGGAAGGAAGGAAGGAAGGAAGATGGAAATCAGGACTACAAAAATTGGTTTATGTTTTTCATTGTTTAGCACCTTTTAAAGATTTATTTTTTATTTTTTATTTTACATTTATTTGACAGACAGAGATCACAAGCAGGCAGAGAGGCAGGCAGAGAGAGTGGAGGAAGCAGGCTCCCTGCTGAGCAGAGAGCCCGATGTGGGGCTCCATCCCAGGACCCTGAGATCATGACCTGAGCCGAAGGCAGACGCTTTAACCCACTGAGCCAGCCAGGTGCCCCTGTTTTGCACCTTTTAACATAAAAATAGTATAATTGTGCTCATCGCAAGGTCACTATAGGATTTGTAAGGTAACTGGGGCTCAGAGCGCCCTAGAGTTCATGTAATCCGGTTCTTGCCCCCGCTGAGGCTGAGGGGAGGTAGCTTACAAGCTTTTGAAGCCTGCTGTGAGTTCCAGAATGTGTGACTTGAGCCGCATGGCCCTCCTGGCTTCCCCATGGTAGTCCCTGCCACAGAGAAAGGGAAGAAAAAGTCCTTCTGTGTCCAGGCAAGACTCCCACAGGCCAACAGGCCCCCCATCCGTGTCCTTTCTATAACATATGCCTTTCAGACCAATACCAGCTGATTTCAAAAGTCAAAAAATTCTCCCTGTCCCCAGAGCAAGAAGGACAGGGAAGCAAACATCACAGAGGACCTAAATGACGGGACCATTATGCTTATATTATTTCATTGCTCTCACAACTGCCCTGGGACGGTGTAAGCATTACTTAACCTGTTTCTGTATCAGTTACATTATTTGTCCAAGGTCATGTGGCGTATCCAAGATTAGAACCCAGAACCTTTGACTTTTCAGCCTTCGAGTCTGACCATGCCACGAAGCCCCACGAAGCCTAAGAGGAGCCCAGGGAGCCTGGAAGGGGGCCCGGGGCAGCCCCTCCCCTCGGTGCCCCCGTGGGGACACACTTTGACCTTTCTGGATCTTTTTACTGTTTCCTTCTCCCAGCTGGCTTGCTGCCACCCCAATCTGCTCCTTGCTTATGATACTTATTTTTCCATCCACAGCAAAACAATTCACATCAAGGTAATTGATGATGAGGCGTATGAGAAAAACAAGAATTACTTCATTGAGATGGTGGGCCCCCGCATGGTGGATATGAGTTTTCAGAAAGGTGTAGTACCCTGTCCTCCACACTAACATTAACGTTCTCCTCTCCTCTCCTCTTCTGGTTCTTTCTTTCCCCAGTCTGTTTGTCTTCTGTTCCCCCTTTCTTCTGCCTCCCTGAGTCCACGTCCCCTTGTTTTCTTTCTTGTTCTCTCGTTTCTTTTCTTTGCACCTCTCCCTCTCCTCTCTCTGATCCCAGCACTGCCCTAACACCTGTCAGCCTGTCACATGGTATCCGTTAAGAGGGATGTTCAGGAGTCAATGGTAATTTTTGTGAGACGGAGAAATGGATATGGGAGAAACACAGCGTGGGGGGGAGAGAGAGAGAGAGAGAGAGAGTGTCAGCCAGAGCCCGGAGTATCATATATGGGGCTCTCTGCTTCTCCTGGATGGCTTTCTATACAAGAAAAAGAAAGACCACACAACACGGCGCCAGGTGGGAGGGCAGCGCTGGGAAACTGGCCTCCGTGCTCAGCACAGATTCCCATGGGCCGCTATTCTCAGGGCTAAGCTTAGAGTCTGCAGACATTGGCAGTCAGTATATTTGGATTCGGGTTCTATTTATGGTTCATCCCATTCCCCAGAGCAGCCTTAGGAGCCATTTTTTCCTGCCATATTCCTGCTATCAAGGTGTGTTTCCCTCCTGACCTTGACTGAGCTGCAAGTACAGGTTTTAGTCTGAGGTCAAGGTTGCAGACCTACCTGCCAGCCTCTTGTTTTCCTTGCAGAGAACATCTAGGTGTGGTGGCAGAGACTTAGAATGGTGGGAGGGGGATTCTGGCTTGAGTGGAAGCTTTCCCACAAGATCACAGTATTTCTCAGAGTAGATGAAGCCTTTGCCTTCAACTTAAATGACCCCACACACCCCAGACTTCCCACAGGCAAGTCAGAACATCCTATTCTGGACAGACCATCTGGGTCAAGGGGAGCCGCCAGTATTTGGGGACAACGTTCCTTCCCTCCAGTCCTTCCCTCCAGTCATATCCCTCCAGCCACGCCCTTGGTCCCAGAGCACCCACTCCTAACCCACAGCAGAGTCCCTGCAAGGGAAAAGCTGCCAGGCTCACAACTCCTAGGTAGCCCCAGGTTCCCATATCTAGAGCTTAGAGAGAAGTTCCTAGAAAATCTTCTTGACTTGACAGTCATTTAGCTTTGTCTTTTGTCTATTGAGCAAGGTATGTAAAGGTGTCCAAAAATAGCACCGAAAAGGGTGACCTAAAGTGTACTTGTGAAACACACACACAAAACACAAGTACACAGCAAATCTTGTAACCAGCAAACCCCCTCAGATCGGTCTACCATTTTGCAGATAGCAAAGCGGAGTGTGTCTTCAGAAGGAAAGAGGAACATCAGAGGCTCTTACGAGACATTTTAGGTTATTGTTTATTAGTACCTCTTTGCCCTTTAGAGAGCACTTAGGTCCCAGGCCAAAGACAAAGCAAGCAGAAAATAACAATCATGGCTCGCTACTGGGACGTGCCAACCCCACTGTGGATCCAGGAAGGACCAAGATGGGGATCGCAACTTCTCCAATGACAGCTGGCCTGATCCAGCCTCATGCGAGTCTCTGGAGGGGAGTGATTTTCTAAGAAACTTGGCTGCCCTCGGTGATTTGTTTCTAAACGACACTATGCTTTGTTGAGATGCCGAGAAATGATTATCTGGGGCCTGGGGAAACCTCCTTCACCATTTTCCCCAGGCCCCAGATTATCAGCATTTAAGGAAGCCAGCCTTGGGACTTATCAGCGCTATACGATAGAAGTACAGAGGTGATTTAGAATTTGATGACATATCATTTTCTTTAGGTTTTCCTCGGAGTGCTTCAGCAGTAAATATTAAAGGAGTCCTGTATCACATTATGGTTAATACATACTCATTTTAGTTCCCACTGCTGGAGCCCTAAGATCAAGAATGACAAAGATATTAGAATTCTGCCTTCCTTTCTCTCTCTCTCTCTCTCTCTTTCCTTTCTCTCCCTCATAAATACTTTTGAAGTTTTCTTTAAGAGGCTCACATAAGAAGTGAGTATAGACACAGGAAGGGAAAACGAGCCCCTGGCTCAGTACTGTTGGTACATCTCCTGTTGGAGAAGGGCCCTGGATTGTTCCCGATGGGTCAGTAGTTTACCTGCTTCCTGAGGAAATGCCAGTTACCATGTGACACCCCGTGGAATGTGCTGCCCAGCTGACTTCTTACTAACCATCAGCAGGATCTCAACTGACTCCCCCGCACCAGCACCCCCCTTGCCCTTCCCCTTTCCCTCCTGTCCTCCTGGAACCCTTCCTTTGCCCACTTTTCCTTGCCTCCTGGCTCCCTCTCCTTCCCACCCATAAGCAAACTACAACCAAGGAGACAAGAAAAGCTGAGACCGTTTTTTTTTCATATGAGAAAAATACAATCCACCGTAGTCCTACCAGATGCCGCCACGGCGGGACTGGGCTGCATGTGCCAGGAGTGATGGGGAATGATTTTAAAGGCTGTGCTCCAAATGACCAACCGATCTACCGACCCAGTCGACACCCTCTCTCTCTTGTTGTCCCTACAGGAAAACCATAAGGGTTAAAATAGTAGATGAGGAGGAATACGAAAGGCAAGAGAATTTCTTCATTGTCCTTGGTGAACCGAAATGGATGGAACGTGGAATATCAGGTGTGAGATTCTTTAAACAAAACGAAACAAAAATAAAACAACAACAACAAAAAGAAAGAGAAAAAAGTGAAACTGAAAAGCAACAGCCACAAAAAAGCAACTCTGGTTTTTCCCTCCCTGCCCCCACCCCCCACCCTTTTCTTCCCTTTTCCTTTTTCCTTTTTTTGACCAACGGACTTTTTTATTCTTTTCCCTCCTGTATTCTCGCTCTCACCCTGTTTCGGTGTCATCTCTGCCTTCTTAGCCTTAGCTGACTCCCCAGTCCTCCTTTCCCACCTTCTGGACAGCGCTGCAGCCTCAACTTCTCATTACCCTACCGAGTTACCTCCTCCCGCCCCGCGCTCCCGTGATCTGCGCACCGCTGTCCCCGGCACTCTCCCCCACAGCCCCCACACATCCACGGAAGCTGTAACTGTGGAAACTCCTTGGTGGGTGGGGAGGAGAAGAAAAAGAAAGGAATGTGATGCCATGCATGTCTGTGCCCTTTCCCGCCTTCCTGCCCTCCCACCCTTCACCCCTGAGCCTGGATTGAATGGGGGAAGAGTCTGGGATGGGGGCCGGGGCCCGTGTTGCAATGATGCTTTGACAGTTTCCTGCTGCATTCCCTAACTTTCCTTGAGTGCGTGGTGGGTTATTCCCTTGCAGAGTGGTTCATAGGCCCCTCTGCCCTTCACGGAGGTAAGTGTTTTATCTGACTATTTCACAGCTGGGGAGACCGTGGTATGAAGAGGTGTGCCAAGTGTCAGAGACCATAGCTTCTGAGACCTCTCTGGGACAGAGCTGGCTTCGGAAGTAGTCATACGATCTGGAGTCCTGAACTATTCTCCCTCCCCCTTGACATCCAGCCCATCTCATTCTACCTTTATTCAGGCTGCTTTAGGACCATGCAGTCCCTAAAGCAGAAAATTGGGAGTCTGCGAAAAGAAGGCAATAACTCCACGTGTGGGAATCTCCCCAGCCAGAGGGCCCTGGAAAAGGACTGACACTGGGTGGGCCCAGAGTATTGACTTATGGATTTTTCCAATAGGAGAAGGGCCTCTAAATGGTGTAGTGGGTTTTGATCCCTGAGAAATAACGCAGTTCACCAAAGCCTGCCTTGGCTTGGCATCTGCAAATAGGCTTATCACCCAGATCCCAAGATAACCTTCATCTCACACGGGAGGAGTGGCCTCATCTCCTCCCTTTCTCAAGACATGCATCTTGGAATACCTGCTAGGGTTCCATTCCTAAGGGACTGATTATGTTGCAGCCAAGGAAGATATAAGGAAAGATTTCTTCCCTTGAAGAAACCACTACTTGGAAAGTGCTGGAGGAGCATATGTGGGATTGGAGAAGGGTGCTTTTGGGAGGTACCAAGAGAAGGACATTCACACTCCCTTTCAGGAGAGAGATGCTTCTGGGAGCCTCATGGAGGATGGAACAGTGAGACCCACTTGTTTGTCAAAAAAGGGGGATTATTCTGCAACTACTCCACATTCACATGACAAAGAGCGCATAAAGCCTTTCCTTAAAGGACAGATCTAAGGGACTCAGCAACTATATTCCTAAAGCCTTATCGACAGGATTGATCAGTTCTCACTGTCTTCTGGGGACTCTCTGCAGATCTGACCAGTTCTGCATCTACCTAGCTTTGGGCACGCCTAGTGTCCTCCGGGCAAAAGCCCTCTCCATCTTCCAGTACTCATCCTCTCCTTGCCACCTGATAGGATGTCGCCATAATTCTGACTGCCACAGTGCAAGCGAGGGGAGAAAATCTCTAGTTCCGTTGTTTAGACTGCCAGTCCTCCAGTTGCTACCACGGAGAACATTCTCAGAAGTTGTCTCGACACCTGCCCTACCTCCTTCCGATTTCCCTTGTGCATTTACTCCACCGCCTCATAATTGGTTGGATGCAGGAGACACCTAAGGCCATTGTAAACTAGATTTATCAATTTCCATAGCCTCTGCTACATAGGTGCAAATGAAAGCAGCACGAGAGATCATTCAGGGTAGCTGGAAAGCAGGCAGTGGCTCCAGACACGACGAATGGGTTGAAAGTCTGTGACTTTATTCCACCAGTAAAGAGGCCTCCCTCTTCTTTTCTGCCTCCCCAATAAACTCTGATCAACAGCAAGATAGGGAGGGACCTAAGATACACCTTGTGCTCTTCAAGAGACATGGCCAAATGCAAATGCCTTTGGCTACTCCCCATTTGAGGACACCCCTCTACTTTCCCTGGACTCCGGGAGTGAGTAGGTGAGAAGGCAAGGACACTTCAGGTCTTCCCAGTGACCAAGATGCCAAGATTGAAGGTGCCAATAGGAAATACATGCATTTCCCGACCTCCTGGTCTATTGTCTATTTTCAGTGTCTTCACATCTTCCCATAGTTTGGCATTAGACCATTAGGTGAAAGGTCATACAACTGGATTGTCTAGACTCAGAATCACATGAAAACCCATCCTGATTTTCAGAATTCCCTGCTGTTCTCAGAGTGAGAAACTGTACAGTAGAAAGCTTTTCATGACCACTGCTGCATGGGGGAGTCTTAGGCATTCAGAACAGCATAGACTTTGCATGGTCAAAATGACAATTGCGTTACCAAAGGGAAAAAAAAAAGCACTACATTTAAAATAGCAGATTCTATTCTTGGAAGACAAAACAGACTTTGGAGGTGAGATTAAATACTCTGGATAAGCTAGAGGAAGGAAAAGGGAGGATGAATAGGAAACATGGTTGCCGTGGCTTAGAGTAAGTGCCGGAATCTAGAAGTAGACATCGGAGGGCAACGCCGAGCAGCATGGTCAAGGCTGTTGGGCCTGGACACTGGGAGCCTCCTGTGGAAAGGAAAGCACTCTCCCCTAGTCATGGGGCCTGTCTGTGCCCCCTCTTACCACATCAGTGGGCTCCCCCTGACAAGCTGCCCAGATGCTTCCAATTACTCACAGAGCTATGCTATTTCCTGTATGTCCCTGGGGTGTCTGAACAGGGATAAATGATGCTCACCTGACCCTGGGGATCAATACAGGGGAAAGTTCAGCTGCAGATTCTCTCATCAACAGCAGCAGGAAAACACCCTGGAGGTGTTATGTCACTCAGAATTGGCCTATCTGGGTCTCGCTGACCCATCTGTAACTGCTAAGTGGAAAGTCTCAAATTCATGTAGACAATGACCAGAGAATAGCACCATTCTGGCTGACTGCAAGCCCTCTGCTTGTGATGGAGATGATCCTGGGGTTGGGAGGGACTTCTGAGTGAAAACCAGGCCAGGAGGGACATTTCTAGAAGAGCTTCCTCTTGTCTGGCCTACCTGGGTTCACTGATGTATTTGGGTTTCTGGTTTCCCCTGGAGCCTGGGAGCCAGGAAGGGCTCTGCTTCCATGCAGCTCCATAAAAGGAGCAAAATGAACAAGCTCTCCCGCTATCTGTCTGTCTATCTATCCATCTCAATGTAGCAAAGAGAGTCACTCAATTACCCCCTTGGAATTCCATACGGGAGGAACCAGAAAAAGTCAACTGCTGTTCACTCTGCTCATATACATAAAAATTCTCAATCCACAAGTGTCTTCAGTGGTTGTGACTGTGAAATGATGGATCGTTGGCCCGAGCTGCATTCCTAGAGATTTTTAGAAGAAACAATTCACAGACACCACCCCCGCTCCTTCCCCAGCACCATCAGTCACCAGCCGTACCACGAGTATGTAGTGGGATGTTCCCAGACTTCTATATGACAAGAGCCAGGGAGTGTGGGGCTGTACTGAGACACCATTGAGAGGAAAATGTGGTATGTCACAAGAATTTTTTAGCATAAGTACAAATTTGGGAGCTAGGGGATGCCCTGTGTTAGGTACAGCTAACTCAGCTTCCCAGTCCCATCTACAAATTGCTTTCTGTTTAACAGTTTCTCTGGTCCAGGATACCTGGACCCTATTTAGCCTGTCCTTTCTGGAATAAAGACGCCACCCTGCCAGACGCAGCACTACAGAATCTATAAAAAATACAATTGCCAAACTAGGTGACAAGAAAAGAAATCTCTACCAAACACCTACTAGTTGCCGTGACTTTGCCAGGCCCAGGTAATACCAAATGGTATTACCCTAATCTCCAGGCTGTGTCTCTAAAAAGATAAACCATTCAGAGAAGACGTTTTGCAGAAATTACCTTTTCATGAGGTCCTCCTTTGAGGGGAACTCCAAGTTCTGGCCAGTGTGGTAGCTGGGAAGCTGTTTGTGGCCATGGGAGTGGTATGGGCACTGGGAAGCTAAGCTCGATCTGGTTATAAAGTTAGGACTAGAAGACACAGGACTGAGCACTGTTCCACTCTTGTAGGCCACTGCTCAGGACCCTGAAGCCCTAGGACCATATGCCCCACTGATAAGCCAGCTACACTATACAGTTTTCATGGTAATTAGATCCTCATTCTTTTATAGAATGGATACGATAACCTGATTTCTTAGAACATCACGAATGACCAACTCTGTCTCTGCTCCACTCACCTGGATTCCCCATCCTCATTCCTTTTCCCCTTGGCCCAGAGCTGTAGGAAAGGTGGGAAAGTCAGGCTGCAGGGCTCTGGCGCTCAGCAGTCCCTCCAGTGGCTTACACCTCTTGCTGCTGCTGTGGCTGCACGTGCTCCAAATGCTGCCTTTTGCATGTGGCTGCAGGGCTCTCACCACTAAGCTCACTGCCTTCCTTACCCTGCTGCAACCACAAAGCCTGGGGATACTTTCAAGATGGGACCTTAATGCTCTTTCCTTTTTTTTCTTCCCCTTGTCTGGTATCCATTTGCAAACAGCGCTCCTGTTGTCTCCAGGTAAGAGGTGTCTTGCCCCCTCCTTCTTGCTTCTCGCCAGTGCCATTTTTAGTTTAAGGCCAATGTCCTTTGATTTATTTAATAGGAACTGTGGGCTCCAGGTAACCTGACAAGTTCTCCTAAGGACTGAGAGCTTTATTTCCCCCACTTGAAGTAATTGTGAGGAAGTAAACAATTCTTTGAGCATCACTTCTGTCAGCGGATGTGGGTAAAGGCAGAACTGGTCTTCTCTGGGACCAGGAAGAGAGTTGAAACTTACAAACAGACAGTGGGTCATAGACTTCTCCCGAGTCTTAGTTCATCTGTCATCTTATGTTGTAGGGCAGGAGAGGGTGAGACTCAGGGCTGAAGCTCCTAATGGGATCGTGATGGGATTTGAAAGCAAATACTTTGATCTTGAGGGAACCAGGGGGAAATAATCAGGAGCTGCTGTGAGAAGGTGAAAAGCAATTTTTAAAGAATCTGGAATTTTACTGATCCTGGAGATCTTCCATCTCATTACAGCTGAGACCTAAATTGCTAGAACTTTGGTTCATTTGTCATTGACCCTTGAAGTCACATGTGCCATGAACATGAAGAAGAATTAGGATATTATGGGTAGTGGGGACAATTATCTGGCTGGAAATAGAAATTTGGGGAAATTTATTTTGGACACATTCTCATGCAGAAACTAGGTTCTGTTGTAGGATGAATACCTTCTTTGAGAGTATGCTTGTATTGGTGTAATGAAATCATAAATGGCATCCAACTTTGTGAGCAGATAGGAAAGCATTTTCAGCATATCTGCAATTCTATAACTCTCAGTGCAGGCAGAGTGAGCTATGCAAGATGTCTCAATATAAGTTAAAATAACACTTTAAATTCATCAGCTCTTTGAAGATATAAAAAAATTTAAGAGCAATTGAGAGGCAAAACATCTTACAGAATTCACTGGTATTCAAAATTACGAATAGGCTGCACCAGGTTTTGAGAAGGGTAATATATAAAGAACATTGACCTCCTTGGAGGCTTTAAACAATAACAACAATAAACATAGGCAAACTTTTTTTTTCTGGGGAAAAAAAGGGACTCCTGCTTCCTTGGCCATTTGCCTCCTCTTTATACCAACAGGATAAGAACTACCTCTGACCCCATATATTCCACTATTCCCTCAAGGTATTAATACCATAGCATTGGGAGTTCCTTCTCCAGTAACCTTCTTGCCTGAGAAGCTATTTGGGCTTCTTTGTTCCAACTCTTGCTTCCACCCACCCCCACCACCTCCCACACACATAGACACACAACAAAGACTGGTGATTTAATTTAGGCTTTCTTGTGCTTTGAACATATTTGCAAAAATACCAGTAGAAGCTAAAATAAGCAGGTATCATTTTCTAGATCTTTCAGTCTGTAAACTTTTAATCTAGGAGCCCATGGTTAGTCTTAAAACTCACTGGAAATCTCACGTTCTTGTTTGAGTTTTCCTGGGTGGACAGGCAAACATGATTAACAATGTCTGGTGGTGAAAGACAGAGTAAATACGTTCATTCTGAGCTACACCACCAAGCTCAGGGACCTCGGAATGAGTGCACTAGCTGCATCGCCCCATTTCTTTCTGAGGGTACCTGTAGAGCATTGAAAGCAATCTATTCTTGTCTGGCCTGGCAAGCTCTTTGTTCTTCCAATATTTGCTCAATCTTTCATCCTATTCATATTCTCTCTCTTTCTCTCTCTCTCTCTCTCCCTCCCCTCCCCCTTTCCTGCGATCTGAGAGTTTATTCAGTCAGTTCAAATGTGAAAATCACCTATCCTACCCACCCACCTTCACTTGAGATTCTGAGGAGTTACATAAACAAGCTATCACAGACATTATGGTCTTTTAGATGGAAGACTTGTCACTCTCTCAAGAAAGTAGTTTGAGTGTAAAGGAATGATCATTACAGAAATAGAATTACTATCAAACCAAGACACTAAATCAGAGTTGATTTAAAAGCATGTGAATCAATCACTTAACTGATATGTATGGAGTTCCTCTGTGGAGCTGTGGGAGATCCAAAGATAGAGGATTGGTATTTGTCAGAGAGATTTTTGCAAAAAGCTAGATGGAAAAACTGACTGTCGCCACAGGGGTGGACAGGTCAGTAGGTAGATCAATATCCTGTCAGATGGATATAGTGCCAGATTGATAGCTAGACAAGGGGTTAGACAGGTACATTTATATGTCACTGGAGAGCTCATTATATTGGTATAGAGTTCTTGAGGCACATGTAAAGTATGACATGGGGGCATGGGGGAGGGAGGAGTAGAATAAAGTAGAATAATACTGTCACTGCTAGGATAGCCATTGTGATATGGTGCCAAAACCTACAAGTAGAGGGAAAAAGTACCCTTGCTTTTAAGGAATCTCTAAGTCTCTTTCTAAAGGCTTTTTCTCACAGTATCTTGCAACCTGGCTTCTGGGATCACTGACTTCGTAGCCAGAACCCTAGGCATACCCAGATTTACCTTCATAATTAACTAATAAAAGACTCAGAATCAATGGATTGAATAAAGTTAGACTGCTAGAGGGTGTCTGCTTACTTAGAAATAGACAGGACATTGATCCTTAGGAAGTAATTCTTTCTGAAAGTCGTCACCAACGCTAGCAGCAGGACAGCACCACGGACAGCTCCAAAACATTTTGGGATTGCCTTCTGTGTTTGGGGCCAGCAGCACTCAGGGGAACAGCCAGCTCAAGAGCCCACTGCATACTTTTTTCCCATCTTCATTCAGGACAACTAAGAAAATTCTATAAAACAGCCTCTCTGGTAACTTACACCCTTGGCTTATCGTCTTTCCAGTGAATTCCTTTCCTTGCAACTTCAAGAGCTTGAGCCTCACCCATCCCTATGTTTCACCAATCCCCAGGTTAGAGAGAAAAGAAGACCTCCTTGGCCTCTGACCCACGTTGTCCTTGGTATTATCCAAGGACTAAAGGATTCCCATAGGAGATTCAGTGTGTGGAATGAAAGCAATTAAGGAACTCAATAAAAGAATTAATTGCATATAAAAATGTGGGCTTGGAAGGAAAGATGTTTAAATGATCTCTGAAAGAAACAGGCTGCCAAGAGCAATTTTCTAATCAAAGGGGAATAAAAAGATTCAATCTCTATTTCACTCTAATCCAGAAAACATGTCTTCATGGTGAAGTGGTCTTAAAATGGACTCACCAGCTGAAGTGGAAAATTTTTCACACCATTCAACATGAGAAGGGACCTCTGGTAAATGAGTCAAGATGCTGAGGGACACAGGGAATGCCTCAAAAAAAAGTAAAGGAAGCGCTTCCTTTTGGTTTTGGTTGAAAGAGTACTTCTGTTCCAGAAGAAATATGCCTGGTTCCTACAGAAATCCTGGGGACCTTTCATTGGATAATCAGGAAATCTTTCAGGAACTCTTCCAAGTTTCTCACTGTGAGGACAACATTCACTTGTATGGAGTGTAGATATTCCTGCTTTCTCCTCTACAGAGGGCACAGTCCCAATGTCGTTGGAAACAGATGTTGACAGGAACCAGGAGACATACCCTTTGGATTAACATGTGGTTCTGGCCTCCAAGAAATTTTATATCAAGTAGTTGGACAGTCAGGTCCAACAATTCAAAATTGTTAAGTGCTTTTGTTCCCAGCTCTTCAATATCTCACCAGATCGCTTGGGAACTTCACTAGGTGCTATTTCATGGAAGGTCTTTGGGTCAGGTTGCACACCCAGTTATAAAATGGAAATAGGAATACTTATCCCAGGCCTGCAGGAGACCCTTTCATGGTCTGATGGTCAAAAAATGTTCAGCACGTTATAGAAAGAGACACTAGAAAGTACCCGAAGTCCCTACTCTTAAGAAGAGTTTGCTTTGTGCCCACTGCCCATGCCTGATGCTCTGAGCTTTAGACTCCTAGGGGGTGGTGACTGTGCTAAAGCTAGTCTGATTTTGTTTTGTTGCAGAGGTGACAGACAGAAAGCTGACTGTGGAGGAGGAGGAGGCCAAGAGGATAGCAGAAATGGGAAAGCCAGTACTGGGCGAACACCCCAAACTAGAGGTCATCATTGAAGAATCCTTTGAGTTCAAGGTCAGGCCATAAGTGAGATCTAATTGAATAATAGAGTAATGCGGCGGGAGGTAGAAGTTTCGTTCCGATTTCACCACTCAATAATGAAGTTGAAACTGAACAAATCACTTACTCGCCCAGTGTCAATGTCCCCATGTGTAACCTGGAACGAATAGCCCTGGCCATTTAGATCCTAGGAATATTGGGAGGAAACATAACAAATGGAATAAAAGGGCTATAAAGCCCCTGTATGTATTATCTCTATTGTTCAACTGAATTTTAAAAACAAAAATTCTAAAATTTACTGCTTTGGGGCAACATTTATTGGCATCAATACCATTATGCTTTATTGTATTGCTCTAAGTATCCAATATCTGCCATCACAACCAAAGAAAAGAGAAATAGAGAGACTGCCCCAGAAGATATCATCCAAGGCCATTACTCCCAGAACCCATGTGGATATGCCCAGAATGCAAGACATCTTTCATCCCCTTGAAGCATCAGATTCCTCCACAGTTCTGAGCGTTCTAACCTCATGATTCCGAGTTTTTATCTCCCCGACAGAATACGGTGGACAAACTGATCAAGAAGACAAACCTGGCCATGGTTGTGGGGACCCATTCCTGGAGGGACCAGTTCATGGAGGCCATCACTGTCAGTGCAGGTAAGAGGGTCTCAAGATGGGCACCGGCCTTGCTGAGAGAAGCAGGCAACACCAGAGAAGGGCGAACACAGCCCCATCTGCAGCTACCAGCTTCTGGGAAGGCCTCTGCATCCCAGATCTAGTCCTTGCTGTAGGCCTGTTCTACCAGGTCACTTCGGAGAAGAATCATGGGGTAGCTGGGAGAGCCTGGGTACCTGCTGGTTTCAAATCCTGGCTCTGCTGTGTGACCTGGGACAAGTTACCCTCCCTCCACCTCAGTTTCCTCATTCAAAAAGGGAATCATTTTGACTTTTCTCAGCAAAGCTGAATGATAGAGTCCGGTGCCAAACAGAACTCATTAAATTCTGGTTTCCGTCATTCCTTCCTCTCATTATTTTGGTCCTCCTTTTCTGTTAGCTGGAGGACTACTCTGATTAGACATGTGGGGGTCCAGAGTTTGTAAATTCCCCGTATTGACACTGGCAAACCTCCACCCTGGATGATTCCAGACCTCTCCTTGGCCATTCACTGGCAGGCTCCCTCAGTGGTGGCCCAGAGCACAGCGAGGGCCCCAGACAAGGTGTCTCCCTCACCACCCACAGTGCCTCTTGGCACCACAGCGGCCTCCTCGTTCTGCCCAGCTCCACCGGCCTTGTCTGCTTTCATGAGGCTTCGTTGTCATAGCAACCCACAGGGTCACATCCCTGAGGCCCAGGAGCCAGAGCAGAAGGACCGCCAGGAAGAGAGGGTGTCTTCAGCTTCTGCTCCCCCACATCTCACGTTGCCCACCTCAGATCTCCCCAGGACACCCTCTGATGACCTTACTTTGCCCCTAAGGGGACAATAAACAGAATATAGGCCACCTCATCGAACCCCCTCCTTTCTCGAACAAGGGAACTGAGGGTTAGAAATAAGAGGTGATTTTCCCCAGCTTACAGATCCTCTTCCTGGCAAAGCTGCAACCGGAACTCACATGTCCTAACTCCTGCTCGTTAAAACCCTTGCTTCCTCCGATCGTGTTAAATCTAACCAAGGCTGCCCCGGACCAGGTGCCAGCAGGCCTCAGCACATCCTCTCCTCCCGGACCGCTGAGCGGGCCACTTGGCCCCTGTTTCCTGGCGAGGACAATGGGGCCCAGCCCTGCTCTGTCCCACCGGATATCAGATATCGGGAGGATGGCGCTGGTTCTCTGGTATGCCCACATGATCCGGAATGACAGCCGCGCCTCTGGGGACGGATTGCAACTGGAACCACGAGGTTACTGCAGCAGCAGGCGGGTCAGGAAAGTTAGGGAGGCGCTCGGACACACAGCTGATTTTGCTTTTCTTGGCCCAGGCAACCGAGGAAGCCTCCTCCACCCTCCTCTCTACCTCATCACCTTGTTCCTCCCGTGATCTCCCCCCACGCCCGACCCTTTGTCCTCTCTCCTCCCTTCTCTCCCTAATCCCCTGCCCTCTCCCTCCCACCCTCCCTGCTGCACATGCACTCACCTTGACCAGTGGGCCACCCCCACTTGGCTCCCCTTTCTCCAGTGTTTTCAGGCACCCGCCACCTGGCCCCCCGGCGGCTCAGGAGAGAGCGGGAGTGTCCTGCCGGCTAGTAATGCTTGCCATGTTGGGTTGACCTGAGTTTTCCTGAATGGGGACCTGACCTCACTGCCCTTCCCCGGGGCCTGTTTTATCTTGTCTGCAGCGGGGGACGAGGATGAGGATGAGTCAGGCGAGGAGAGGCTGCCGTCCTGCTTTGACTACGTCATGCACTTTCTGACCGTCTTCTGGAAGGTGCTGTTTGCCTGCGTGCCCCCCACGGAGTACTGTCACGGCTGGGCCTGCTTCGTCGTGTCCATTCTCATCATCGGCATGCTCACGGCCATCATCGGGGACCTGGCCTCTCACTTTGGCTGCACCATTGGCCTCAAGGACTCAGTCACAGCTGTTGTCTTTGTGGCATTTGGCACCTCTGTGCCAGGTAAGAGTGAGGGGAGCCTGGGTTTGCAAAGAGGTTACTCCTGGGTCCAAGTGACCCCCTCCACTTTGCCTCAAGATCTTCTTACTACCACCGATCTGAGCTAACAGAGCCTCTGCCCCGAAGGTGCGCGGAAGTCAAAGGGATTCCTGACAACAGTACTAGTGAGAGCAGACATTCCTTGAACCCTTTTGATGTGTCGGGCTCTGTGTATGCCACACAGTTGACATGTTTTCTCTCTGTAATGCTTACCAGATCCCTACGTAATTGGGATCATTATTATCCCCACGTGACAAATGAGGAAACTGAGGCCCACGGAGCTAAATCGGTTGCCCGTGTGAGCAGCCCACTTTCTCAATCTCCACGTGATATGAAGGCCACAAACAACACAATTCAAAGACTATAGATACAGTTTTCCTCCCATGTGTCTCTGGCAGCCCCTGAGACCAAAGATTAACCCACTGGAAGGTGTCACCCTGGAAATCTTCGTGAGCATTCTTGGCTCCCTCACTTAGAAGGACACCTGTGAGTACAAATCGTCTCCTGACGGGACTGGAGAGGAAGCTTAGTGAGCTCGTGTCCTTTCATATGATGAATTACATATTCTTTTCTTTTCGCATAAATACCCAGAGAAGAACAAGAGCAGACCTGAATTTATTCATTCATTAGGCAAATATTCACGGAGCCCGATGCAGTCTCATGCTAGCTCTGGAGGCTGTTGTGGAAGGTGGGCAGGCGCGCTCCCCGCTCTGAGTGGAGTTCAACAGCTAGCGGCAGAAACTACTCAACTCCCATTATTGAAATCATCTCCGTTGAAGTTCAATGACAAGAGAGTAGAGGTGCTGTGTCAGCATAGACGGAGGGACCGGGCTGGGCTGGTTCGTGGACGGCTTCCAAGAGAGGCTTATGTAAGCTGGGCTGGAACGACAAGGAGCAGTTAGCAGGCAGAGGGCTTTGTTAGCTCAGGCTCCTGACTTAGTTCAGCTGGGTGTCCAGGACATCTGAACCTGAACTCCTGCCAGGGAGCCTCCCTGCTGCCACAGCAAGGAAGAGAGAGTGTCAAGTGCCAAGAGGGTTAGGTTGAATCCCATCAGACAGGACTGTGCTGGCTGGACCCAGGGAAACCCTTCCTGGACTAAGAGAATAAATCCCCCTGGAGGGTAACTGAATTGACATGACACTCCAGGGAAACCTCATCCCCAAACCCCAGCACAGAGCAGTGGGATGATTTGCACATTAGTGATGCAAGAGCCTTGGCTCTCCTGGAAATGCGTCAGGTGGTAGGAAATTAGACGGATGGTCCATGGAGGGCTTTGTGGAGGAGATGCCCTGTGATCTCCATTCTCCAGGCCTCAAGGGACTGGAACTAGCAGAGGGAAAGGAGGAGAACTATCACAGTGGGAAAAGGGACACATGTGGAAAGAAATTGCAGAGGATCAGAGGGGGAAAAGCAAGGTCATAGGTAAGAAAAGGCAGGAGATTTTCTCTGGGAGATCCGAGAAAATTGGCAAGAAGGAGGCAAGCCAGGACAAGGTTGGGACACTTCCAAGTCCTTGCACTTGGTCAGGGAGCAGCTGGCAGCATCAGGGGCTTGAGAAAGGTTACGCAGTGGTGCACTCAGCTGATTTCATGGCTTTGCCCGAAATTATTTGGGGTGATGATATGCAAAGGGCCCATCCATGAGAGTTTTAGGACCAAATGTCTTGTTAACTGCCCATGTAACCTTGGGTAGATTGCTTGACCCTTATTATCCTTACCTGTGAAATCAAAGGGTGGCTAGATGTCCCTGACAGTCCTTCCAATGCCTACAGTCCAGGCCAACATCTAAAGTCAAGCAGCTCGCAGGGCCCTGTGCCCCATATACTAACTACAGAGACAGAGTCCTGTCTTCCTTGAGTCCGTACCTCATGGTTCCTTGGCATGTCTCTGTCCATAAATCCAGCCCCTAACACAATGCCGAGCCCGGGGGGCACCGTGACTGTGTTATGTGAGCTGATATGGTGCACGGTGGTTACAATCAGCATCTACCCTCACCAGCTTCCCAGGCGGCCAAGGTTCCCTGGGCAGATGGAGAAGTAGCAAACTCCCCTTACTGAAAAAAAAAAAGAAAGAAAGAAAAAGAAAAATCCAAAGGCAACAGCAAACCCACTTAGTAATTATCAGGACCTAGGCCCTTAGGGATCTTTCAGACCCCAGCGGATAAGGAACCTGAAGCCCAGAGAAGTGAGGCGACCTGTCCAAGGCCACACAGCCTGCTCATGTCCAAGGCCACACAGCCTGCCTCTCCTTCCTGAGCTTGGTCTGGGGCCCCAGCTGTCTTCTGGACATATGGTGGGGCCGGGGTGGGAGTGGGGGGCCCTCCGCGTCTTAGGCTCCCTCCAGCTCCCACCCTCTCTCCCTCTTCCAGACATGTTTGCCAGCAAAGCCGCGGCCATCCAGGATCTGTACTCTGATGCCTCCATCGGCAATGTCACGGGCAGCAACGCCATCAACGTCTTCCTGGGCATCGGCCTGGCCTGGTCCGTGGCCGCCATCTACTGGGCCCTGCAGGGACAGGAGTTCTACGTGTCGGCCGGCACGCTGGCCTTCTCGGTCACCCTCTTCACCATCTTCGCGTTCGTGTGCATCAGCGTGCTCTTGTACCGCCGGCGGCCCCACCTGGGCGGGGAGCTGGGGGGCCCTCGCGGCTGCAAGCTGGCCACGACGTGGCTCTTCGTGGGCCTGTGGCTCCTGTACATACTCTTTGCCACGCTGGAGGCCTACTGCTACATCAAGGGCTTCTGAGCCTGGGCGCTGAGGCCTCCGCTGCACACGCCTTGGACTTCTCCTGAGAGAAGGGCCCTTGGCCACCGTGACCTCGCCCGGGGGGAGCTGCCCGCAGAGGCCCCAGGAACCTCACCCGACCTAGGCCCCCCCCCCCCGAAAGGGCAGAGTCTTAACCAGTCAAACCGAGTGGAGGAAACACCCTCTTTACAAAGTATTTAATTCAATACAAACCAACAACAGCAACAAATCCACCTCCTCCCCATCTTCCCATTCGTGTCCTGACCCACAGCAGAGGTCAAACCTTCCGGATTATCCCTTTGCTTCTTCTCCTTCCCTGGGGGCAGGGCTTCCACATCCGTCCTGTTGGTCGCATCCCCACACTGTCCCCCAGCTGGTGGGGGTGGAAGTGAGTCCTATCGCCCAACCCCCCCCCCCCCGGGCCACTTTCCGGTTCTCTTTTCATCGTAGCCATTACTGTGCTCACTTTGCCATCAGGTGTTGCTCCTTGTTTGCTCGTTTGTCTTTTCTTTCTGAAGTCGGTTAACAAAGGTGCTGTGGAGGAACTCCCTGGGAGGGACAGGCAGAGGCAGGATGCTCAGTGGCACCCTCTCCCCGTCTCCTTGGGTAACAGCTGTCTTTGGGCTCCAGCGGCGTCCTGCACAACCCCACCCCCACCACCACGTCTGCTTTCTTTCTCAGTGGGAGAGGGCTGGCGTTTGGGTGGTAGCGTGTTTGCACACCCATGCGGCGGGCTGAAGAACCAGGGCTGCGGCAGGGGCAGAAGACCTTTACAGGCTTCTGTCGAAATCCAGTTTAAAACAAAAAGTCATGTTCCTTTCCTGCCCTTTCCAGTTGACTCTGCCCATCTCACTGGGGCCGGGTCTATACGTTCATCCTTGTGCGGGAAGACGCACCACATGTGAGACGGGGTCGGGGGGGGGGGGACAGGAATAGGAACGGGATCTGATGACAGAGGGCGGCTCGGGAGACAAAAGGCATGGATGGCTTCTTGAGTATCTTTGGCTTCGGACCTGAGGCCGAGGAGAAGAGCCGTCCACCTCGTGAGATCTTTAAAGGGAAAGATTGTGTTTAAAAGCGTCAGTGCGTCAGAGAAATGTCAGCCTCAACAGCCCCTCACTTTCTAATGTGCTACACTGAGAGGTCTGACTGTATTTTTTGAGATTTTTTTTTTCATCAACCGAGAGGTTGATAAGAAAACCAGGGGCTCCTTCCACCTCTCCTGGACCCTCAGGTCACGTTTGAAAGCATTTTCACAAGAGAGGAACTGGAATTTCTCATCTCTCCCACATTCCTGCGTTGTTTTTAAACCTCACGAAGCTCTTTTTCCAGCCTGTGGGCTATTTCTTGCCCCACTAAGAGGAACTTTAGTTGCTATCATCCCACGGAGCCTGGGTTTATAGAAAAAGAGATTGCTGTGGCCTACAGACCTTTTCCCAACAAATTTGAAAAAAGGACCTGGCTTTAAACCCCACACGCTTGTGTGTGCACGCGCATGTGCGCGCGCGCGCGCACACACACACACACAGACACACACGGACACACATAGGAACTCATCACAAAACTGCCCACAGATCTTTAGGCTTTCTGCATTGACATAAATACATTTTTTTAAGGGAAAAAAGAGAAATTAAAAAAACACCTGTTTAATTTTAAACACATTTTTTAAGAAAAAAATAACTAAAAAAGAAACAGTGCTCATGTCATAAGCTATGTTGACAGTTGCCAGTGGAAATGTTGGGTTGGTTTAAAAAAAAAAAATAAAAGCTATACTTATATCTCTCTAAATACAGCTTGCTCCTTCCATGTTTCTTCAGGAAGAGGTCCAGGGGGCCAGCTGGGGTTTTTCTTCTAGAGCAGATGTGGTTGAGGTGAAAGTGTCATCTCCTATTTGTATCTCCTGTCTGCCTCTGTGTCCCCTCAGAGGCCAGTGTTCCCGACCCAGTGTTTTTAAAGCAAAAAAATACACCAGGGAAATGCCACCTGTCAAAAGCTGGACGATGGGATGCTGGGGGACAGAAGCAGCAGAGCTGTGGTGATTAAGGGAAGGAGCCTTTTGTATCCGAAAGGCACGGTGGGGCAAGAGTCCAGCCAGGCAAACGGGGCCCTGTGTTTATTACCAGTAGGCACATTCGTTCATTCGTTGACTCATCATCTGTGCGACAAGTGGATTTTGAACACCATCACAGCCTTGAGCTACATTCTGGTGATAGACGGAAGACTTCAAGCAACTCACAGTCCAGAGGCACAGGTAATGCTTTCTTAACCAGGGCTCTTTTGGTTCCAAGAAACAGAAACCCATTAACCTAGTCCAAGAAGTGGGGGCAGGGGAGGCAATGCTGCGAAGGCCTGGTAAAGGGGCTGCTCTCATGGAACCCAAGACAGAAGGCACAGCTGGCAACAGGAGGCCTAAAGCCCTCGGGAACCAAGTCTGCTCTTCCCCTCCCCCAAATGGCATAGTCCCTCCAGTCCTTGCTCCCGTCTCCCCTTCAGATCTGGCCTCTTCCTCTCCCTCCCAAGGTGCTCTGCTTGTCTGACCCATGGCCGAGCGTGGCTACCCGCCCTGACACTATGGCATAACTGTATAGCTCCATCCCCACAATTGACTGGGACATCCCTTTCCTCTTGAGAATGAATTCTTAATGGAGAGAATGAGACCAATCTCCTATCCCCAAAGGGCTATCCCTGAAAGGCAGAACCCTCTGTTGGAGGCTGGGGGTGCGGTGCCTGTGGATTGGGAGTTTGGTCTGAACTCCCAGTCTGAACAGCTCAGGAAAGGAGAGGGGTGACATCATAGGTACTATTGCCCTTTCCAAAAAGCCAAGTGTTGGGAAGGGGTCTATGAAGCATATGAACCACCAACGTACAAATAAAAATTCCAGTTCTGTCGTGAGTGCTCTAAGAATGCCATAAATAGGTACCACCAGAAACACTAACTCAGCCTGGAAGCATCGGGAAAAACAGAGCACGTAACATTTAAGTAGGATCTTGAAGGAAGAATCTTTTGGTGAGGGGGCTTGGTAAGAGGGGTAAACAGGCTAGAGTGTCGTCCAGGAATAACGCTGGCTGGCTTGGCTAGACTACAGTGTTCAAGGGGACACGAGACAACACAAAAAAGTAGGCAAGGAGAAAGGTTTGGCTAACAGGCTCATTCAGTTCTTTGCCAGCCGCTAAGATGCAAATGAAAAATGTCCTTTAGCTGATTACATGGTAGATGCTAAATCATGAGATCCATTTGTACCTACCATTCTCCCTTTTTGAGCCATTTCTGGGTTATCTAGATTTCAGGCTTTTATCAAGGGAGAGGCTGGGATAAACCAGAGGGAATGCGAAAGAGGGTTGAGAAGAAGAGCCTGGGAACCTGAAGCCCCAGGTGCTGGCCCGGAGGCTGTCATTCCTTGGTTCTGTGGACCTGCACCACTCCATCTCTGCTCTGGACTAGTTTCCTGAACTACAGATAAGCTCTTCAATGGTCTCAGAGGCTATTTCTTCTACCTTTCACTCTGGCCTTCTGGAAAACATACACAAAAGTGGTGTGTGGACCTGCGTGGTTATAGGCATGCACGTGTGCCTGTGTGTGTATGTATAACAACAACCTTACCCGACAGAGCATTGCAGAGGTCCTTTTGGAATTCCCTGGCCCCATGGCCTGTGTATTAGAGTGAAAAAAGACATTTCCAGCCTTTGCACACATGTTGATTTTCAGCACTTTTTACTGACTGAGCCACACGTTCCCACTGCCAGATTTATTTGTTACCAGGCTATAATAAGTAAACCCCAGGATCACAGAGGTGTAGCAGGATGAAAGTTTGCTCCTCACTCTTGCAATAATCTGGCGAGGATGTGCCCAGGTAGCAGGTAGTTCTCTTCCACATGATGAACCAGGAAATCCACTTCCCTCCATTTTGCATTTCTGCCCATTGCTGAGGCCTTGGCGTGTTCCTCTTCCAGTGCCAGACAGGAAGAAAATTCGAGAAGGCACACATACTTCGAACTTCCTTGGCTCTGAAGTGACACGCATTACTTTTGCCTGTATTCCATTAGGAAGCGCTCATGGCTTTATCCCACCCAAAGGCAAAGGAGACTGGGAAATGCAGACCTGGCTGGGCAGACACTTCCCAGTGTCCACACTATTTTACAAGAAAAGGAACCTTTATGAATGTGTGCCTTTGCCACAACACCTCTGTGCTTAAATATAGATATTTTTAATATCAATGGCAAGAGCCATCTGACCTATACTATGTGAGGTTTTAGAGGTTATAAAAAGCCTTTTATATACATGTGTTTGAGTTGGATAAAAACCACAGAAATAGATATGATTCTCATTTTATCACTGAAGTCCTGAGTGGCTAAATGATTGCCAGGAGCACCTAGTTATTAGAGGCAGGACACAAACACAAGTCTTCTAATTCCAGATCTAAGCTCTTCCCAGCATATTACAACCTCTGATGACAAACACCAGAACAGAGTATGAGGCCCGCAGGAGGCAGATCTAGCCAGTGAAGGAGCTCCTGGAAAGCAGCCAGGGGCTAGGAGGGAAGGCAGAAGAAACCAGCCAGCAACTGGCCCTCTCATTCTCCTTCAGTTCCCTTCTCCTTTGTCTCCATCCTTGCTGAGCAAGGAGCTTCCTCTAGAGGCGGCTGAATGGACTGATATTCCAGTAAGAGCCAAACTGGTAGAAATTTCCAAAGGGTAGAAAATTACACAATAGTAAAGTGAGCTGGGTTGAGGCGTTTAACCACCATTCATGATGAATTAACTGGCCCCAGGGAGGGGGTGATTCAAAAGACATCTTCTTGGGAAAGAGCATCCGAAAAAGATTCCTAGAAAACTGCCCTAGTAGGTAAATCCTGTGACATTTATGACACTTGTAGAAGAGAACAGGCGATCAAACTTTATAAGAAAAGAGATTAGCCTTGACTCATTCTCAAAGGAATTCGTCATTCTTTCTTAAATATCTAGAAAGGAGGTCACCCAAGGGAAACTCTTCTGGTGCGTCAAAGTGCTTAAACTCTGATGTCTAGTCTTAGTCCTTTTGCTGTGTCTCACGTTCTTCTGACCACATCAGCATAGCTGGTTGTCACTCCATTACTCTGCCATCCCTCTTCTTAGAACTGTGGATTACATGAATGGAGTTGCTTCTACCTTGTGTGGTAACTATTCACTCTTCTGCTGTGATCAACGCTTCTGGCTTGGATCCTCATTCAATCAGTTTCTCTTTCCATGACCATAGGGCAGCAGTTAAAACCTGGTGGCCACGAAGCTTGATGTGTTTGATCAATGAAGTGGTTTTTTAAAATGGAATAATTGTTAATGTTTTGAAACAAAAATATATTGTGTAAAAATGTGGACTTGGGTTTCTTTGGCCATACTCTATGGGCATTCTCATGCGGCAAAAATCCAATGGAGTTGATGACTGGCCACCCCGTATAGAGAGGGTTTATGTTCTCAGTTCACTAGAGCCCCTACCCAGCTCACCTCTCTCATTCACATGACTCACCTGGCCCCTGGAACCATCTGTGTGGTGACACCTGCTATGGGGTCAAGGCTTCAGGTACTTGCATTTTGGCTTTTCTCATACTGGTGCTACCATTTCTACCCTTTTGATGGTAGACTCTCAGCCAACATCTCATCTGGGTGAGGTTCTTCACTTGCTGGGATGACTCAAAACTTCATTCCCATAAAATTTGAATTCTTGATGCATTGCTCTAGTTTTTAATGACCAGTTCTTTCAGGCAAGGGACTATGAAGAAGCACTCCCCGTGAATCCCCAGAGTCCAAACATAGTTCTTCTTTATCTCATTGTGTAGCAACAAACCAATTTCCCCCAAGTAATCGGGATAATTGCCCCACCACTGCAGTGATCTTCTTCTCTGCTTATTGGTTTATTGGCATAAAGTGCCCTAAATGAGCAGGGGGCAGGTTCAGCTTCTAAGCCATCAGAGCCATAACTGTGTTTTCTGGTGGAAGCACTTCTTCTCCCTTGGGCATTAGGGCTTCCCAACCTACTGAGCCCAAGGTTGTAGGGACACAAAGCAAAACTCTTCAAGGGATTTATTAGGCATGATAATGAGAAGGATCACCTCCCTCCCCCATCTCTACCTCTTGGTCTCCAGGCCTATGTATCCAGTTTAGGGGCAGTCAGCACTATCTGCTGATCTCCAGTTTAAAGCTTAAGTGCACTCAGTAAGATAGCATCCCAACTTAAGGCATTATTATCTCCTAGCTGATGCTGTATTTGAGCCTATATCAGGTCATTCCAATATTATGTCAAGCCAGCTACCTTTGAGTAATGGGAAATGTGCTAAGACTAGTGCCTGTGATCAGAGGCAATATTGTGAAAGGTATCACGGCAATGGATAAGGCATGCTGAAGTCCATGAATAGAGATGTTAGCAGAAACTCTATGGGTAAATCCACACCCAGAATTTGTGTCCCTTCTCTAAGAAGATGAACTGCTACCTCCTCCATGCTGGGAATGATCCAATGTAAACTGCCTCATACCAAGTAACTAGCTGATCATTGTGGTATATAGTATTGTATGAAGGGCTTATCAGTTACTATTAGCACGTTGCCCATTCATCCATTCATGAGTCAGATGAACCTTGTTGATGAGACCCATGTACTCTAGCTCAACAATAGTCTCCATCTCTGTTGCCAAGACCATTTTATACATGGTCCACTGAGCAAGCATCAGAGTGACTAGGGAAAAGGTCAACTAATATCCACAGGATGAGTCAACTTGTCCATTTGATTACCGAGAGTCTCCACAGCCATGATTGGTTTTAGGACGGCATTCATGTAGAACACTAGTATCTTCCAACGCTTCAATGATCCAGACACCCATTATCCACTGCATGAGTCGGTGTAGATCCATAGTTCAGGCCAAAGTGGACAATCACATACACTGCCTGATGTTCTGTCCCCTGGGAGGATTTCCATTCACCAGTCTTTGAGGACCATCCAAGTGGGGCTGCAGCATGGTGCTATCCACTTCTGGCTGGTGCTGGCGTGCTGTGCAGATCCAATCCTGAACTGGCTTTGTGCACTGCCCTTATTTATAAACTGATTGCAGGGAATTCTCTGTGAAACCATAGTGTGGTTGACAGATAGGCTACAAAGCTGCAGATACAGGAGTGTAAGTCACCTGTTTTTGCAACCTACAGGCACACTCTTGACCTGACTGGCCTAGACTCAATATCTGTACCTTCCGTTTTATAATGGAATGCTGCCTTATAAGCCTTGATTTTGTAATTTTTTGGGTAAGGCACCAGTTGTCCATGGGTAATTTAAGTCACATGTCACTTGGTTTCTTCCCCACCTGTGTCCTCAAGAGAACTAATAGTATTGAGCATTTACTTAACAGAGAGACTTGGGCTTGGTCGATATCCCTGTCTTCCCAGCACCTACAGGAGAGGAGGGACTGCTTTAGAGTTTCCTGGGGGGTACATCTACTTGTCCATGTGCATATTAATAGCTTTTCATTTGTCTTTTTCTCCTATGTATTGTGTCTAAGGTCATAGGAGACTTGGGTGAATCCACAGTTTTTATAATCATTGTTATAGTCCTGGTGACTAGGTGCTAGAACCACTTGCTCTCCCAACACATTTCCCTCCACCTTTTATCATGCAAACTTCAGTGATAATTTGGATTAATATGATGCCACCATCTACATGAGCTACCATTGTCCCCTTTGCCCTCATCAAGGAAGCTATCCCTGGGCTGCTCACACATGATCAACCCAAACCCAGAGTCTCACTGTATGAGTTTGTCTCCTGGGTCCACTTCCACCATCCATTCTGTATCAGCTAGAATCCCCATAGAAGCAAACGGAACATTGAAATTACGATAGTCCAAAGGTGTGGACAGTGTTGGAAATCCAGGACCAGCAGGACTGAAGCTGTTGTCACCTGTTGGCACACGTTTCAGGAGAGAAGAGGTTTTTGGAATGAGAAGGAGAGTCATGCAGATAAGCCTCCTTGGGGGAGCAGTTTAAATGGAAAAACACAACCAGCCCAAGTCAACCTCACAGGAAGAACCAGGAGAATAAGTGTCTTGTCCTCCTTCCTTCCCAACTCCCCATCTCTGTTTCCTGCTGGACTCCTGGTTACCCAGAGGAGAGAGGAGTTCCAAAGATGCAGTTCATACAAGCTGCCTCCCATGGTAGAGCAGACAGTGGGTGGAGAAGGGGAAAGAGTACCACTAGAGAGTCAGGCAGGTGATTTCTGGCACACCATATAGAGCTGTCACAATGATTTTATGAGAGAATGAACCTAGCAAAGTACCTGACAGATAGCAAACATTCACAGGTGAAGCCATTGATGAAGCCCAGAGAGGTGATGCTAACTGCTCAAGGACGCACAGCCAGTTCCTAGCAAAGCCAGCTGGGGACTCCCATACCTGAAGCTCTCTCCACTGCCCCTCCTTGCCCTGATATTCCACGTGGCTCTTCTACTGACATGAAGTTGTCCCTTCACTCTTAGTTTCTCCTCAAGGAGTTAAATCCCTACAATACAGCCCCTCACCACACCTTTTTGCGACAGCACACACATCTCCTCATGGTACTTCCGCCTTATTCCCCTGCCTCAGCAAATATATCTCATTAACCCCCTCCCTAAACATCTTACATTTTAGATATGGACATTATGTAGTACTCAACATCGCACTAGACACACTCCTTTCTACATGGATACTGGACTTATCCATTCATGTACATCATACCCTCTTTAGATTACCATATTAAGTGCTGTTAAGAATACTAAATTAAGGGCCACAAAAAAGTAGAGTCTAATTCCGGCTCTTCCACAAGCTGAGTGTCTGCTCTGGAGAAGGCCCCTTCACGTACTTGGTCTTGCATTTTTCATGCATAAACATTAGAGCAGGTGATTTTCCGGGCTCCTCCTAGCATCAAAGTTCGCTGATGATGCAGAGGAAGAGGGGGAGGGGGAGGGCTCGCAGAGAATGAGCCCCAGCTTTGTACCAGGCACTGTGCCCTGTACTTTACCCTCTTGAGCTCACTGAACCACCAGGGCCACCCTGTGAGAACGGATTATTAGCCCCATTTTACAGATGAAGGAACTGAGAGCAGAAGAGTGATTTGCCCAGAGTCACCCAAGTACTTTTTAGCAGCATGAGAACGTATACTGGAATCCAATGATACTGGAAACCAAACTCTAAACCAATGATTCTCAAAGGATAGTTCCAGATGAGCAACAACAGCATCATCTGGGAATTTATTATAAATTTAAATTCTCAGGCTCCACCCTGACTCCCGACCACTGGGGATAGGTCCCAGCAAACCGTGGTTAACAAGCCCTCCAAGTGAAGGTGACGCCTGTTCAAAGGTGAAGTCCAATGTTGCAAACCTCTATGCTCTACTGTTCCCCTTCCTGATTCTTTCGTCATATACATCTCATTACATGCTCAAATATGCAGAGAGCAATACAGCTCTGTAAACACAGCCTCAGTGTCTTTCTATTTGTGTCTACCTTCAAATGTGCTGATTGCATAATTCTTCCCATGGAAACATCTCAGTATCTCTCTTTATTTATTTTTTTTCAAGATTTTATTTATTTATTTATTTGACAGAGAGATACACAGCGAGAGAGGGAACCCGAGGAGGGGGAGTGGGAGAGGGAGAAGCAGGCCTCCTGCTGAGCAGGGAGCCCCAATGTGGGGCTCGACCCAGCACCCCAGGACCATGACCCGACAGGACCCCAGGACCAGGACTCGAAGACAGACGCCCCTCTCATACACCCTTTAAATGCTTTACTGTAACTGCCTTCACTCAGGTTTGCAAGCTATTCTAAGCCTTAAGGCGGTGGTTCCCGTCTAGCAGAAGGAGCAGACATGAATGATTACACCCAGGCAGGGATATGTGCTTGGAGGGATGTAGGAAGCAGTGGCATTAGATTCTAAAGCAGCGCGAAATGAACAAAGAAGGTGGGGATTTTTTTCATACAGAAGCAATGCTTGGGTAGAGTTTCCAACATGAACAAGAAGAATAATTATTGTTATTGTGAGGATATTTTTGTTCGAATCTTAGCTCCTTTTTTGAAAAAAAAAAAAATCGAACAGAAAGAAAATCTTTTCACCAAGTCAGAGATTTTAGCTAACCCCCCCTCCCCCGCCATGATAAATTAAGAGAAGACCTTAAAATAGAGACTCCAGTTTTAACCAACTCCCCTCTGAAAGCTCAGGGAGGTGGCTGAGGTAAGAATGGGGGGGTTGGGGAGCATTCAGGAGGAAGCATTGAGAATCAGGTGGGGTGAACCAAGTTTTGAAGGATAAGGCATCAATGAAGATAGATGAGGGCACCCATTCCAGGCAGTTTAGCGATGCTATAGGGAGAAGCAATTGAGAGCAGAGAGTGGTTCATTTGTGAATATCGGGGTTTAAGTCCTGCTCTCATTTGACTAGCAGATTGACCTTGACTATGTCACCCAAAGAGCTCAAGTGTTGTATTTTCCACTCAGTTACACACTTAAGATACTGTTCTCTACTTTAGAGTTTAGGGGCCGGGGGCGGGGGGGGGGTGTTAAAATACATAACTGCTGTAATTTATGCATCATACTGTGATTATTTATGTTGTTACTAACATTGCTGCTGTTCCAGGAGAAGACAGGAAACGTGAAGGCCCTAAGTAGCAGGGGACAGAGCGTGGCCACTTACGACTTGCGGAGTTTGCGGGGTGTGGAAATAGCAGGGTTAACCAGACGTCTACCAGGACAGCAAGCAGGGTTAACCAGACGTACACCAGGGCAGCATGGCCATATCACAACAATTGTTTGTTTTTACACGAAAGTGTGCGTGGGAGGAGGGACTGGAGATCATGGCCAGACCAAGAAGCTTAGTTTCTCGGGCTTAACAGAGGCAGCTGGATTTACCCCAGAAGCTACTGTGTTAACTCTGTTCTAGTCTGCCACCGTAAAAAAAAAAATACCACAGGCAAGTGGGTTAAACAACAGAAGTTTATTTTCTCCCAGTTCTATAAGCTAGACATTCACGGTCAAGGTGCCATCAGGGTTGGTTTCTGGTTTGGCCTCTCTTCCTGGTTTGCAAATGGCCACTTCTTCATTGTGTCTAAGTGGCCTTTTCTCTGCACAGACACATTTTCTGGTGTCTCCTCCTCTTCTTCTTCTTTTTTAAAGATGTTATTTATTTACTGAGAAAAAGAGAGAACACAAGCAGGGGGAGCAGGAGAAGGAGAGACAGACTCCCCACTGAGCAAGGAGCTCAACACAGGGCTCCATCCCAGGACCCTGAGATCATGAACCTGAGCCAAAGGCAGACACAACCCACTGAGCCACCCAGGCACACCATCTCCTCTTTTTCTTCTAAGGACATCAGTCCTATTGGATCAGGGCCCCACCAATATGACCTCATTTACCCTTAACTACCTCCTTTAAGGGACCATCTCCAAATACCGTCAGAGTGGAACTTAGGGCTTCCATACATGAATGTTGGGGGACACGATTCCGTGCTGTCCCATGGAGGGACTCTAAGGACAAGAGTACCATGATCCGGTTTGCCTTTCCCTTAAGTCCATCCTAGCCGTCCGCGTGGTGGGTGGTGGAGGTGGGGAGTGGAGACCAGCGCCGTTCAAGCTGTGGACCAGCAGGAGGCAGATGGAATGGTGGCCATGCGGGTGGAAAGGAGGGCACAGAGAACTAGAAGGGGGACTCACAGGAAAGGTGACTGCCAGGAGGGACAGGTGGAGGCGGGTGGGGCTGATGGGTCCAGTTCTAGGCAGGCTGAGTTGTCAGGCTGGGGGGCACCCAAGGGGAAGCGTCCAGAAGCCCGGACTCCGCAGACACTCTGGCTGGGGTCTGAGACAGGGACAATCTCAGTCGCAGATTCCGAGCGCAGTCGCAAGTGTCCTGAACATCTATTCCAGGCTGAAAAGAGCCCACACGCCACCCTGCAAAACCTTCTAGTCACAACTGTGAAAACCTCAACCACCAACAGCCTAGTGCAGATGCGCGTTAGCCTAGCTCTAGTTTGTTTATCCAGTTTGAGGTGCCCCCTTCCTCCCACCTATCTTCCTCCACCCCCACCGCCCCCCCCATGCCTTTCCCCTGGGGCGAGCCCATCAGCCTCTCTCCAACACGCTTCTGATCACTTCCTGCCTTTCTCCTCCCTCCCCTGCGCACCTCTACCTCTTCTTCTGTCTGCATCTCATCTCCCCCTCAGCACACACATCTCTGCTCTTCGTTTTCTTCTTTCTTTCCTGCTAATGGTCCCCACCATGTGGAGCCCCTCCAAGGGGGCCTTCCCACACCCTCCCCACTTGCTGAAGGTATATTTGCCGCGTCTTCCGGTCGGGACTAGCCCCTCTTTCCTCATGGCCCTTGGCCAGTCCAGACCCCTCCTTCTCCACATGCATCTCTCCCTTCCCTGAAACACCAGAGCCTTGGAAGCAACGACAACTTCCCTGGGTGCGGCACAGCACAGTCTGGTCAGAAAGAATCTAGGTCCTTGGGGGCAAAGGGAGCCACCCAAAGCCAAAGGTGGTGGCTCAGTGGCTAAACCACAGAAGCTGATCTCTCGGTCCAGGACTCGTCCTGAGACACCTGGGAGCCGACACCACAGGCGTCTAGGGCCACACAGACTCCCACTCTCTCACCTCAGCCGGGCTGTCCTGGGGCCCTCCTCACCATGTCCTGCCCATGCCCCACCACCCGCCCTGAGGATCAGGCCACCAAGCTTTCCTGACCTCCAGCCCCCAGCCCATGGTCCTGCCCTGCTCTCCGGCTGTGTGCCATCCTGGTCCTCACCAGGCCCCTTCCACGCCCAGTCAAGTGTTTTGAAGGGACTTGTGTGCAGGGAGGTCAGCTCAACATTCTGGAGTCCTCTCAGCTCAGCCCAGCGTCGCTCGGGATCTCTAAAAGCAGAGTTCCCGTCTTTAACCAGGAGGAGGTAGCCTGTGGGAAAGAACTGCTAACACGGGGCAGTGGGGAGGATGGGAACACTGCAAAGAAGGGGGTTTCCACGTGCGGTGTTGGGTCACGTCTCTGAAAGGACTCCCCTTGAAGAGATCCCCCTTCCTCCACTGCGCCAATGTTGCTGGGGCTTACTGGTAGGAATTTACACCATTTATATAGCACAGAGGAATTTATATAGCACAGAGGGCTGTGTGAGGGGTGAGGATGAGTGGGTGTCCAAGGGGCTGATCCTGCCCTGGGGCAGATGCCAGACCCATCTGGGGTCACATGCCCATTAGGGTTCTCAGAGGGTGGGAACCCCGGAGCCCTGGTCCTGGGCTTGGAGCTACTGGGGAATTCTCCCTGGGATCAACTTCCCTTTGCATCTAGCACTAAACCCACCATTAACAGTATTTGGGGGGGGGGGGTTCGCATTTCTATTTCCAGAATTCGTGATTAGGGCGCGTAACTAAGAAAAAAGATGCTAAGTATCCCATGTCCTGAAGAACCACAGTTGGAGCCCATTGCCCTCCCCGAGGAGAGCATGACACTTGAAGCAACCCTGCGACCAGCCACCCTTCCCCGTTCCAGTCCACAAAGGGTGCGGGAAGAGAGAGGAAGAGCGGGAATCCCTGCATTGCTTCCTCTCCTCCTCCTTGCAGCTGGAGAAGCTGGGAGACTCCTGGAGAGCTGCCCCTGGAGATCTAGGCCAGCTGCTGGCTGGACACCTCATTTGGCCTTCGGAAGTCTGTGAGGTAGCAGGCTTGCTGACCAGCGTCTCCCCAGCGAGGCAGGGGAGAGGCGGGGAGAGGCAGAGCCAAGACAGGAGGCACTGAAGGTCAACCTGCTCCAGGGAAATGAGACGTGATTTCCCCAGGGATGAATGGGCACCACAGAGGCAAACGAGGCCTGAACCCTCAAAACCGCAGGCAGGCTCCTGAGAAGGAAGCGGACATGGGGTAGGGTGGTGTGGGGAGGTGTGGAAGAGGTCAAGCCTGGGCTGACTATCCTACCGAAAGGCCCTGTGCATTGGGGAGGCCCCCACTCTAGGACCTGACATGGGCCTCACTCCAAGAGCCAGCACTGGGGCACCTGCCCCATGGAGGTGGGGGCTACCCACAGTAACCTGAGAGGCCTCCACCGGGAACAGAGGAAGATGGCTGTTATCTGCTAAGGAGCCCTTACCAGTTTCCTCTCCCTCCTCCACTACCCATCCCTGGAGGAGCTGAGTCCTGAGAAAGCCCAGGGGGCGTGGTCTCAGAGCCTTCTGGGACCCTGCTCTCCAGCCAGCAGTCACCTGCCGCTCAAGGGGGTGCTGGGGCAGCAGGGAGGGGTGGGGGAGCAGGATCTAAATCGAGCTGGGATTGAGGTTTGGTAATACCGAGCTTATAAATAAGGGAAGTGACCAGGAAGTTGTCATAAGGGATCCAGGGGCACCATGGAAAGAAGGTGCAGAAAATAGTGAGCCCAGAGGACACATTTTACCTTTGTCCCCAGGGCCCTGAGGTTCCTCACAGGGGGGCTGTCTACCCTCGCTGAGCTCTCAAGCACCTGGGAGCCTCGGTCACCAGAGATGCAGCTTCCAGGTGGTGGGGCAGCGGGCGTTGAGCGCTCACAGGAGGGAAGATATATTCCCGCGGCATCACAAACGTGGTCTACCGGAAGCCATGGGACAATGTAGAAATTGTATATTTTTAATCCATATGGAGAAGAAAACACAGAGAAAATCTATGTTGTGATAGTCACCGGAGTTCACTAAGTATTTCAAATTCTACTCTGGGTACTTACCAACCGTCTTGGAGTTAGGTGGGAACCATGTGGTTTGCTTTTAGTCAATGACATGTGGGCCGAGTGACATGTCACTTCCAGATGGAAGCTTTAGGAACCAGCGTACAATTTACCACGTGTCCCCCACCTCCCCCTTTTCTGCCACCACCATCGCGGAGGGTGGAGCCTCCCTCAGCCTGGGTCCCCGAGTGAGGACAAGAAGGAGGAGCGCCCCCTGCTGACGTCTCATGGATAAGTTGCAGGAATGAGAAGAACACCTTTGGGATTGAAGCCCTTGAAGGCTGTGGGTGTCTGTTACTGCAGCTGATGGTGGTCTCTCCTCTACGTCAAAGCTGTGGCTAGGAAGACCCCCCTCCCCGCAAGGGGACCTTTCATAGCGTGTCCCTTGTTTAAGGGAAAGGGGCGGTGCAGGTGGGGGAAGGACTGAGGCGGCACTGGTGAGGCTGGGGATGATATGGAAGAGTAGAAGGAATTGGCCAGAGTGCTCACCCAGATTTGCTAAGAAATAACAGGAGAAACCTGTGTCATGTATTTTGCACCCCATTCAGAGGGCAGGCATGCAACTAAGGCCGTGAGCGTTCTCTGTGTGGATTCATGGAAGTCATGCAAAGGGGGGGAGTGGTCCAGGCTGCAGGGAGGAGGGCTGGAGTTCATGGCACTGCACAGAAAAGGTCAGGTTTCCCCAGTCCCCACCTGCACAATGGAACAGAGGGCCAGTGCCACAGAGCAGAAGATGGGCGTGCTGAGAAGGTCTGCAACCACGCTTGTGGCCTTGGGGGTCATTCAGGAACTTGGGAGCAAATGGCCAGGTGACCAGCCTGCCTCTCTCTGGGTTTTTTCCTTACAAGGCGTGGATGCTGCCTGCTTCCCCTCTTCCCTGGGTCCCCTAGAGAACCAGGGGTGTATGCCAGCCTACAGGTCCCTCCCCAGATGGCAGCACAGGCCCAGCAACACCCCTCTCCTCGCATCCTAACTAAAAATATCCTCACTCTTTCCCTCCCTTCAGAGGCTAGGCGTGGCTCAGGAGTGTCTTGGCGAAGGAAGAAACAGGATGGGTCTATCTTTTCCTTGACTGCTACTGATAACGGTCCTCCTGTCCTTGGGGGAAAGCAGAGGAAGGCGGAACTGGGCTACAGGTGGGCCCCGCACGCACGCACGAGCTCAGACTCGTCCTCTCCCACACCAGGCTGGGCGTCTCTGCCGGAGGCTTGGTCTGGCCTAAGTCTCCCACTGATGTCCCACATGGGCAGATGCCTCCCCTATTTCTCTCCCCCAAATCCCTGAAGCCTAGGGGAGGCCTCAGCAAACCAGGGGGCTTTTACTGAGACTCTAAACACCTCAGAGTAAAACACACTCAGAGCTGAATGCAACCACCTGGGCCCCGGGGCTGGGGGTGGGGGAAGAGTTAGGGGAAAGAGGGGAGAGGCTGCTGTTCTAGCGCCTCAAGGAAGGCAGCCGGGAGTGGGCGGGAAAGCTGCGGGTGATGCCACCAGCAAGTCACCGGACTCCCGAGTGTGATTCGTGTGAAATGGAGAGAAAGACACATCTCACTGGGCTGTGGGGATAAACAGGATAGGGCGTGTAGACAGTGCGCTGGAGCCGGGGGTGAGCCTGGAGACTCAGTGTCAGCACTAAACCCATGTGACAACATGCACGGGTGACCCTCTTTCCCAGGACCACTTAGCTGCATACAAGTGTAGGGGAGGGTTTTCAAGGAATTACCTTCTTTCTGTTTGCTGGCAAAGGACAGAAGGGCAGAGGAAATTCTGGAGAAGGTTCTCGGAGGGTGGTGGGGAGGCCATTTCCAGGGACAGCCCGCCCCTTTGTGTGGGGAGGGGAGGAAAGGAAGAGATGCCAGTATACTGGAGAACATCTAGAGCCTCCCCTCAGCTGCCAGTTGAAGCTCCCCGCCCCAAGCAATGTGGACCAGGCCAGCCGCCTCAATCCGAGTAGGTACCCCAGAGATGGCATGAACCACTTTGGGGGATCTGCACCCTGTCTACAGCTGCTTCCCACCTGGGGTCCTGAGACCGGAAGTGTGGGAGCGGGCTTCCACCTTCCAGAGCCCTGCCCCCACAGCACCGCCTACAACATTGCCGACCTTCCGGTGATGGGTTGGGGGGGGGGCGCTGTACAAAGATGTACAAACATGGTAGGTGAAGGCCAAAGGGATCAATGTCCTCATAGCAAAGCAGGCCGACACCTCTCAGCCACTTCAGGGTTCCCTTCTCATCTGACAACTCGGACTTCCTAGAATCAGAGCACCAGGGTAAACCACCACACTTTTACGAAAAAGAAACCTTTCCATCAGGGGAAGCCACCCAAAGAAAGAGGCAAGAGCTACCAAGGTTTACTCATTTTTATTTTTTATAAAACAAGCTACAAATACCTCCCTCTGTCCTCACAAAGGCAAGCCACACAACACAGGCCACAGGTGTGAGAGAGAAGATCCAGAGTCGGGGAGGAGGAGTTCTGAATTTCCACAGGAGGGCGCCCTCTCTGTGTTTTCATGCTTCCTGCAGGCCCGGGAAAGGGACGGGGGCCTCCTGGAAGGTCCATCCTGCTCTAGCACGCTGTGTTATCTGTTCCAGGCCGACGCTGGGGGCAGGGGTTGGGGGAGGTGCTCCCTTTCCTCCTTACCACGTTGGGATGGGGCCTCCAGTCACCCCTGAGACAACCTCTAGGACTTGTTCAAGAACCTTCTCTAGCCTGAGGCCCCACCAGAGCATGTCCTGAGGAGGCTGTGCTGCCCCCCAACTCTGCCCCGGGCACTCCCTGAGCGGAGCCTTGAGTGGGCCAGTGCTTCCAGTGCCAATGCCTTCCAGACCGGAAATGGACACCGTCTGCTGAGGTGGGTGCACTTATAGGAATGCTGGGTGGGATACAAGTTGAGGCCAGAGTTCCAGGACCAATCTGATAGGGGCACCAGTCCTGGGCCACCTGTCCTCCTTCGATGCTGTCACGGCTGCTCACGGGAAGAGACACTCAGTGTCACTTGTTTCTGTCTAATGGCTGTCTGAATGGGCACGGCCACCGGGCAGAGGAAGGCAGGGCAGGCTGCCGTGGAATCCCAGAAACATGTCTGTGGAAGGTGAGGCCTGGATTTCTCCCTAGCTGGGTTATTAGCGCTATACTTCCAAGGGGGGCAGAAGTTGAAGGCCCAGGATCAGTTTTGCTCTGGAATTGGCCTTGAGCCTAGAAGCCCTTAGAAGCTATTGAGGGAGAAGGAAAAATCTCCGTATTGGGTTAAAAAACAAATAAACCACCGAGTCACTAACAAGATAACCAGCTGAGCTCCTCCCTCAGGCTTGTCATCACCACTAAGGACAGAATGGCAGGGGAGATACAGAGTGGAGATGAAGACCCCGTCTGTCCCCACTGCTGAGAGGGCCAGTCTTGGGAAGCCTTGCTTGTGCGTTTGCAGGGGGCTGGCAGTGCACTCATCAGTGCTGGCCTCTGTCTTTTTTCCTCCATGGCTTAAACATCAAACATCTACTAAACAGAAGGCCCCACTGTCTCTTTTTCTTCTTCACCTCCCTTCTCGTGTTTTACAGAGTAGACACTAAACACGGGTGAAAATGTTTCAAATGACCTAATGCAAATTGTCTGGGGATCATTTGCTCAGTGGGTGACAAGGATCCTGGCATACCCACGGATGGATTCTGTTCTGGGCCACCTGAGGGTCCAGAGAGTAGGACCATGTGGGCATGTGAGAACGGGTGCCTGTGCTGGCTACCGCCCTCCCTCCAGAGAGCATCTCCATCTGTCCCCCAACCCAACCTCCCTTGAGAAGGCCAAGTGCCCAGTGACCTGCCAGATCTGACAGCTAAAGCAAGGGCAGGGCCCTCCTCCCCCCAGAAAAGAACCAACAGAGTCTACAATATCATCGTAGGGCTCCCGTCTTTATGCACACAGGGGTTGGCCTCCAGATGGAATCCAGGTGGGCTGGGGATACAGTCCTGGGGTCTAGAAAGCGGGGCCATGTGTTCACAGCCCCCACAAGGAGAGCAGGAAGAGGGAGGGGAATGAACAAACAGCAATGCCAAGGCCTGTACAAAAGAACTATACAATTTACATATATATTTATGTACAGTATATAAATCTCTTTCTTCTCAGTCCCAGCAACAAACACCCTCCCGCCCACCCTCCCCACAACAAAACCCCTCAAAGTTGTCAGTAGCAAATCCAAAAACTTACAATAAGAGAGAGAATAAACAGTCTTTTTCCCTTTCCTTTTCCCACTGGTATTAGATACTGGTGTTTAAAAATGAAACCCAAAAGAAAACACGCAAATCAGAGTTATCGAAAGTGCAAACACGGTGGGCACCACTTATGTCACACGAGATGCGGCCGGGCCAGGGGAGCTGGGGAAGGTTTGGTGTCGGGCAGTCCGTCCTGCCTCCCTGGTCTCTCCACCTGCCATTTGGTTTTCTGCTCCTTAGACGAGGCGTCCTACTGGGAAAGGGAAGCAGAAGCAAGACGTCAGAGGCGGGCCAACGGCACACATTCATTTCCTCACAAGAGCAGCCTGTTAGAGACGGGCTGGGCAGGACGCAGGGAGCCCAGACTTGCAGGTAAGCCCTGCAACCCATCCTTTGCCCCCATGGAGTACCACAGTGGCCCCTGAAGCAAGTCTGGCATTCCAGAGAATGAGGCCTTGCCCAGGAAGCACGGCTGGGGGAATGCAGCCCCTATGGGCCATCTGACTCCCAGACACCAGCCGTTCAACCTGGGTGAGGCAGGCGTGGCTTTATACTCAGAGATGGCGGATCCTTGTAGAACGAACCAATCTTTCCCTGTGTCCCCAGCAAACAAAAATGGACAATGGGAGCCTAGGTAACTTGGCCAGCTCCTCCACTCGGGCCAGACTACCAGTGCTGCATTTAGGGGGCCCACGGAGGGGACCCCAGAAAGAAGGCAACTTACTGAATGGGTTTGGACGGGCTCATTTTCCCTGGGGGACGCTGCTGAGATTACCACCTGCAACAAACAGGAACATATGACACTCAGGGGGCCTTGACCCAGAGAACTGGTGGGGCGGGGCTTCCTCTGTGCCTGGGTGGCTGTCTCCTCCAGCCCCTGGAATGAAGAATGGACTCAGGAGAGAGAGATTGTATGGCCATGCTTTCTGTTCTGTGGGTGTTGTCTCTCTTCTGCCTGGGTGAAGCCGCCGCTGACCAGCACCTTTAAACAAAGTCCCTTTTCCATAAGGCCAGGCCCTCACTGGAGGGCCTCTCTGAAATCCCCCTGCTATTAGCTAAGAAGGGCTTTGATGCCAATGGATATTTGCATAAACTTCCTGGGTCCTGGTTCTCCGTGTCACAGAACATCTTTGAGGAGGAGTGGGAGCTGGGCCAACTCCGCGTGACCCCGGGAGCCTGCGTGACATTGCACACGTACCATAACCCTGCTGGGCCAGTCTACAGAATGGGAATTGGGGCCACAGCTGTGCTGCCCCTGCTCTGCCTCTCGCAGGGCTGCCTTGAGGACGAACTGAATTCATAAAGTGGAGAAAGGGCTTTGAAGAGCGTGAGGTGCTGCGGGAACCCACACCCACCCATGGGCCCTGCGGACCCACAGCTCAACGCTCCCCTCTCCCTGTTACGCTAACATTCCTAAGACCTGAGAGAAACAGAACCCCAGTTCGGGGGTGGGCCGGGGGCAGAAACTGAGATGTCCGATTTTAGAGATGAGGAAACAAGCCTGGGAAGAGAGTGATGGGCTCGGGGACCAGCAGGTGGGCAGTGACAGAATGCCACCTGACTCAGAATCCCATCATTCATCTGCCCTGTCCAGTGGCAGCTTCTCTCAGTTGAGAGCAGGAAGATTCACAGAAAGGGGTGGGGGGTGCCTTAGTTGAGCCGCCGGGCCGAGCAGAGACTTGGGGAAACGAAACACCCGCTGGGGAGGATCCAGCCCTCGCTTGGGGAGGCTTAAGGCACTAATCCTTTACCTAACTCTCATCATTTATCCTTCGGGGCAACTTTATATGATAGTTACAAAATGATCCAATCGTCCCCATGTTATGATGGGGGCACTGAGGCTTGGAGATGGCAAAGCGTTTATGTGTGAAGTGAACTCGGGCCTGGCTCTGCCCTCCCAGCACCGCGCTCTTAGGGGCACAGGGGTGTGGGGGAGGAAAGGCAGGAACCCGGGGCATCCTTGGGCAATGCCAAAGGAGGGCTGGGATGTTTCACAAATGCAGGAGCTAGTCTCCAGTCTGCCTGCCTCACAGGATGGTGACCATCACCTCGAAGATGGTTTATTCACCGGGGAGGACAAGCTAAGAAAGAACTCAGAATGTTTGACCCCTCATGCCGTGCCGACAGCTCGGCCTCCCAGTGCACAGTCTGCTGAGTAAAACTACCAGTGTTCACGAGGCATTTCCAGAAAATGTGGTCTCTGAGACCCAAAGCGACACCCGTTCCTAAACTGCGTGCGCTCCTCCAGCCCCCTGGAGCCCCCCACCGGGCCTGCAAGCCCCTCTCAGCCCACCAGAGGGCACCGCGTGTCACCAGATGGCCAATGCTGGGCTCAGGCCCCACATAACCTTCTACCCAAGTGGCTTTTCTGCCATTCACCAGAGCAGAGGGCCCCAGGGAAGCTGCCTTCAGTCCGTGGCGCCCTCCTCTACTACTACCAGTTTCTTCTGTGCATTCACCACAGACTGGGTTACCGGGCTAAGTGCCTCACAGGCACCATCTTGTTAAATCTTCACACCAAATCTATGAGGTAGATGCTATCACCTCCATCTGCAGACAAGGAAACTGAGGCTAAGAGAGTTTAGATGACTTGCCAGAAATTACAGGGCTAGTGAGTGGCAGAGCCGGGATTTAAAAGCCAGGTCTGTCCGACTCTGGAGCTTCTGTTCTTCACCCACAGCCCCGGCCCCGGCCTCCCCTACGCCTCCCACTAATGGTTCTTTCTCTAGCAGGAGAAAGCACTCTGGGGGCCTCCCTGGGCAACTTGACACCAAAGCCTCGGCCGAGTCTGAGTGAGGAGGAGCAGGGCTCCCTAAATATCACATCCCAGGGGACAGGTTTCTTGGGTGCTCCCCTCAGGTCCTAGGCAGCAGCCAGCGTTGGCAGACCCTGGCATCTGGCAAGGCTTCAGAGAAAGGCCCAGAAGCCCCGCTCTGCTGTGCAGACAAGAGGTCCCCACACTTGGCCTCTCCTTGGCTTCTGTGTGGTGCGTAGACTAGAGGGGACTGAGGGCAGAGTCATTACACACCCCTGTGAGTCCGTACCCCCTCGGTCCCTCCATGCTCCTGGGGCTGGGCTCCACACTAGCACTGGGTGGGTTCCTCCAGTACTGACCCCTGCCCGTGCTCTGGGAGATGAGCACAGACTCCAAGCTCCACTAGAGCGGGTGGCCCCCTCACCCATGAGGTCATTGGGCGGATAGGAACGGAACGGTGCCACGCCCGGCGCTGGCAGGGACACTGGGAAGACCGCGCTACAGGGTGGGGATGCGGCTGCCCCCGGCAATAATCGTAAGAACAGGAATGTTGAACTTGTATCCAGTTCCTTCACTATTTCAGGGGCTGGATAAATGCTTCCACTCACTGTCCCACTGAATCAGCACAACAATCCTATGGGGTAAATACCCTGGTTATACCCATTGTACAGATGGAGAAACCGAAAGCCAGAATGGTTATGTGGTTTGTACACGGTGAAGGAGTGAGTCTGTAGCTGAGGCAGGGTTTGAGCCATGACATTGCCCTGCGTCCTGGGGGAACACAGAGCCTCCTCGATCACACAGGAGGGGCCTGAGCAACGAGCTCACTCCTCCAGGGTCACAGGCCCCAGAGGCAAGGCCAGAACCAGCTGTGGAGTGGGGAGGTCCCGAGACAGGGTCCCTAGTGGTCATTCATCCACTTCCTGGGCTACCCATTGGGTTCAATGTCAACTGAGGGTTAGTGCCAGAGAAAGCCCTTATGTTTTCTCCCTGGGCAAGCTCAGCTTTATCAAAGCTTCCACTTCAAATAAATTGATATCACCCGCCCAGACCCCTCATGTGCACTAGAGAACCACCCATCCTTCAGGTGCATCCAAATTGACATGTCCAGACCATACTGGTTGTTTCCTCCACCCCCCGGCCCCAGGTGCTCTGCTCCTCCTTCCATGTCACCCAACTCCGTGAACAGACACCCCCCCTCCAGTTGCCCGAGCCCACCCCCATCCCTCTATCCACTTGGTCACCAGAACCACAGCTTGAGCTATCTCGAATCCACTCGCTTCACCCCTGCTGTGCCACTGTCATCTCCCGCCACAGCCTCCGGTGGGTGCCTTGCTCGTCTGCAAACCCATTTCCTGCACTGCAGCCTGAATGATTTTTTAAAGCAAAACCCATCCAGTCATTTCTCTGCCCGAGCCCCTGTGACAGCTCTCCGTGGACCTTATGAAGTTGAGACTCCCCGCTTGCCTCCTGTCAGCTTCCAGCTGCTGCCATCTTCAAATACGCATTTCAGCCCCACTAACATCTTCCTCTACAACCATTCCCTCACCTCCACGCCTGCACCCTTCAATTGCCGTAGCTGAGAACCCCCGCCCTCCAATGACGCCCTGGCTTGGCCAACTTGTACCCGTGGCTTAGGTATCGGTTTAGACCAGAGCTCAGCAAACTTATCTGTCAAGGACTAGGTAGTAGATATTTTAGGCTTTGTGGGCCAAGTAGAGGCTGTCATTTGTTCTTCTTTGTTGAAAATTACATCCCTTTAAAAATATAAAAACCACCCTTAGCTCACAGGCCATATAAAAACAGGCCACGGACTAGATGGGGCCCCAGGGCCATGGTTGGTTTGGACATCATTTCCTGCACCAGGTTTTCCAAGGCCGTCTGCCCCTGAGTTAATTTAAGTGCTCCTACACGTGTTCCTACAATACTCCACACTTGTTCTATCATGACAGAGATGATTAGGTTTCCACCCAAATCTGTGTTCTCCTCCTCTTCCTGGGCTCCCAGCCTTCCTTACTGTGGGGTGTGGCCTGGTGGCCGTTCCAACTCCGGGGATAGGAGAGGGGATGTGTCACTTCAGGACTGGCCCATAAAACTCCCCCACGGGCACGTGCACTGCTCTGTGCTTGACTCCCTCTGGCCGACTGGGAATGGAATGACCCCCACGGTGACCTGGAAGCCCATAATAAAAATGACAAGTCATTCTTGGCCAAGATCTCAGAGTGAGTGCACAGAGCAGTCTCCATTCCTATCTGTCCTCCTGGAAACATACACACACACGCACACGCACACACACCCCATGACCCGGAATCACATGCTGAACTATCACATGGGCAAGATGAACAAGTTTCTCCTGTGTTGAACCATTACATGCGTGAGTCTGCTTGTTATGCAGCCTGGCTTATCTGAACGCACTCTCACAGCACTCAGCACAATGTCTGTAAATAGGTTCCTATCTATCTCCTTGGTAGACCGTGGGAGGACAAGGATTTTACCTGTGGACTCCTTCACTGCCCCAGGTATCTCCTCAGGGCCCCCCCTATGGGGAGAGCCCCCGGTCCCTGTGCCCCCGTGGGCCAAGTTCTAGAAGGCCAGGAGCCCGGGAGCGAGCACTCACCTTCTTTGCTAACACCCAGGCAGCCCTTCAGCTCGGGCAGCGAGATGACCTTGTCCTTGTTCAGGTCGCAGTAGTCAGTGAAACGCCGGGCACACTTCTTGGGCTTGGCTTTCTTCTTCACGTAGCGCTTGAAGGGCTTCATCTCGCGCTTGTTGATGTCGTTGCTGCTGTTGCTGTCCAGCTGGCTGAAGTACCAGTGCACCACTCGCTCCTCCAGGGTGTGGCTGGGGTCCGGTTCTGCAAACCTGGGCCACAGGCAGACCCCCGCCCCGCCCCGAGATCCCCGCTCAGCATCCTGCTGGAGCCACCCGCCCTGCCGCAGGTGCCTCCCACAAGGTCAGACGCCGGGGTCCTTGTGCTGCGCTGCCTGCGGCCGGGGAGAAATGACTCCCCCGAGCCAAAGACCTCCCAGCCCCACTCAGCCAGCAGCAGGATGGAGCTGTCCTCTCCAGCTTGACTCTCAAGACTGGACACTTTATTTTTCTAGGGTCCCCAAGTGCGTCCCTCTTACTACATCAGCCTGTCTCACCCTCTACCATAGCCAAGAGTGTTCCTGTACAAGATGGGGGCTCCGGATACACTGGCTAGATTTAATTCACCCGAGTAAAACGCAGCTGGCATCCAAGCTGTCCTCCTGGCCCGGGGTTCTCTACAGGACAAGCTGCTGTTCCCATAGGAACATGAACACTCAGTAATCAGGACTATGATTGAGCACATGCACACACCCAACACCAGGCCAGGTTCTGGGACAAATGACGCTGGCCTCAAACTCCTCAGCATCTTGCTGGGACAGAACCCAATATGCTGACACCAGGCAGTGATGATTCGGTGCGAAGATCCCAGGGCCTGATCCTGTCAGGCACCAAGTATGCTAGGAACTGGAGAGAAGGCAGTTGTGATGGACACGGACAGAGGTTCTGAACCTGGCAAGTCCCAGACTTGCTAGGGGTGCATCTCTCCACGCAAAGGTTTTAAGACTGGAGGTCTGGGATGGACCTGGGAAACCAAAGGTATACTAGAACCCCTGGAGATTTTGCTTAGGAGTACTAGACTATAGCAACCAAGAAGGCTTCCTGGGGTCAAGGTGCACAGGAATGATCACACATCTAACACCGTCCTGTCTACACAGCACATAAAGTGGAAAGACCAGTGTTTTTATGTGTAACAGTACACACGCCCTACCCATCCATTTGATTTACTTATGACATTCAGGATGCTAGCTAATAGTTAAAACTTTTAGAGCCAATGACAAGCCTGTTCCAGAGGGGGTGAGTGTAGCTTCTGCTCCCAGGGCTTGGCACTGAGTAAATATGGCTCAGGCCCTTGTGTTCAAAACCCTGGGCACCTTTCCCTTTGTAGGGGGGAGGAAGGCTCAGGTTGGGAGGCCAGTACCTTCAAGTTGTCCGCAGAGCCCTGAGCTGAACTACAGCTCTGCTGTGGATCAGAAATGGAGGCGGATGGGGTCCCTGTCACACAGGGATCCCAGACCAGGGGCTCTGGGCTGCCAGCACATTCTGAGACCATATCTGGCGAGAAAAACATCCAAGGCACTTGCCAATACCTTGGGGTTCTTCCCTGGGGTTTCCTGAGTTTTCCAGAAGGGAGGGGACCATCTCTGACCCCACCCTTACAAACGAGCCAGCAAACTCTTTCCCTTTCCCTCCCCCAGGCGACCTCAACATTTAGGGGAAAAGAAGTTTCATTACCACAAAAAGCCAGGCATTCCTGCTAAATGCCCGTTGCTAATTAACTGGATTGCAGTCCCGGGCCAGCACCCCTGGGCATCCTGGGCTGATTCCCAGACAGCGCAATTATCGCATCTGCCAGCGGAATGTCACCCCCATGGGTTTAACGCAGAAAGTACCTGGGGAAGGTGCGAGGGACCATCCGCCCCTGACTCTTTGGGGATCTACCTGGTCTGTCATGGCTCAGAAGGTCTTCGAAACAGACATGGAGTTACTTGTTGTGGAACTCAGATTTTTGTTTCTGTTGGCACATGGCATTTTGGTGTTTTAAAACTTCCTTTATTTTAGCCACCATATTCACTCCCAAGCCTGCAGGGCAGACCAGGTGAGCAGCGGAAAATTCTCTCTCAAGATGTTCAAGGCACAGGAGGGAGGGTGGCTAGCTCCCTCTCGAGCACCCTGTCTGCCTGTGTTCCCCGAAATGTGAGGGAGGCGCCCGGGTTGCGGAGGAGAGCCAGGACGAGCCCCAAGGGAGGCACTCCTGCATTCCCACGGAGCGCTCTCTGTCTGGGCCCCTCCAGCCAGGGGCCATGGGAGCCTTGTGGCGGCAAAGGCAGCTCTTTCTTTAACCTTTAGGCTCCGCATAGCGCATAGCGTCATGTCTACCTAGAGGCTGGAATAATAAAGCCTCAGTCGCTGAGCTGGGAAGGGATGAGGTCATCCCGCCCAGCCGCCCTGCCAGGAGAGGCCCGCTGCCTCCAACACGTATTGCTGGGGCTCCTGCCTGCCCCCTTCTCAGGGACTGCAACGAGGGAGCTCCCCCACCTTCCTTTGGGCCGGTCCACGCAAGAAGCAGCCCTTTGCCCCACTTTACAACCTCTGGGAGTTTCCCTCCACACGGAGTGATCATTATTTGGCTCCTGCTCTCTCTTCCTTCCTTTTCTTCTGACTCTCTCTCCCTGCCCTGTCACCCTTGTCCACTTGGTCCTGCCCTCCTCACTCCCCCAGCATCTTGCAGCCGTGACCCCTGGCCTGACCTGGCCCTGGAGGCTCTGAGGACACTCGCTTCCCAGGAGGAAGTCCTCTGAGGCCCCTTCAACTAGTGCCTCTGGGTCCCTTGACCCTGTCACACCCTCAGCCTGTCCTGTGGGCCCCGAGGGGCACCCCTCTTCCTCATTCCTCCCTAGCTTGCCTAGGACTCCCCGACTTCCAGAAACCCAGATCCCATCCCCACTGCTGATCACAGAGCCCAGCTCTACGTGTGACGCTGACAGCTCTAGGGTCCTACTTTGGAACCCAGTGCTTTACCCTGGCCAAACTCCAAGTGCATTTAAAGCAAGAATTTCTTAGCTTTGAGGGATCACAGACCCTTTTGAGAACCTAAACAAAGCTATGGTCTTCTCTGGAAAAATGCATATGCGCATAGCACTCTGCTGACTGGACTCCCTAAACCTCATCCAAGCTCATGGACTCAGCTGAAGAACCCTTGATCTAGAGGGCAGGAGACTGCAGCCATGGCCCCAGAAGAATTTTTAACCATAAGTCTTCTGGAAGAAGATGGGGCGAGACAAAGCAGTGGCTGGACGGGTTTGGAAGCTGTTTCCAACAAATATTTCCAACAAAACATAATAGAAAACTACTGAAGGTATTTAGTCTAAAACTCTGAAAACCAGGTTTCTGGGTTTACAACAGCTTTAAGTCCATACCATGCATCATACAAAATCAAGTCAAGACTGAGATGGGTCAGGAGTCCGGGTTTGGTCAAACCGGCAGTGGGCACGCATGTGCAAAAGAGCCAAGAGAGGCCTCAGTTAGCTAAGAAGAAGCTGAGATTTTCCCAGGGGAGTGGTGGCTGGGTGGGGCAAAAGGGCCTCTCCCAGAGTTTCCAGAAACCTCTCAGTCTTATTGGAGTCCCTTCCATCAGAGTTAGATTCCCCCAAACTTATCGTTGACCTCAAAACCATACCCCACTGATCCCTCCAACTCTCTCAGCCTTCCAGAAGTATCCTCTGAAAACACTGGCAGCTTGCACTCCTAGCTCCAGGCTGACTTACACTGGCACCAAACCTCCAACCATTCTCTCACATATGTGCATGCAGCCGCCCCTAGAGATCAGAGTTGCTGGAATTCAAATCTGCTCATCAGGTGAGGGCTGGGGACCCTGCATCAGAGGGCGAGATGGTTCCTTACATCACTCCATGTTGGTGGTCTGTGCCACCGGCCTCCCTGCAGGTGAGGCTCTACTCTATTGAAAGGATTCATTGCGTGTGTAGAGTTATCCAAGCTTCCTTGGATATGGTATGGAAAGTCACACCCACAGGATACCAAATTCCAGATTTTGGAAACACAAATCCCAAGACTGGTGGCAGCTCTGTCTCTGAGCTGTTTGGGTGGCTGTCCTGTTGACTCCCACCTCCATGGATGAGGGAGCCCGCTTGAGCCAGGCGCCTCCCTGGTCTGGCCCCACTGAGTTGTCTCCCGAATGGAGAGGGGACAGGTGCTGCCCTTGTCCTGCACTGCTTTCAGTTTTGCTTCTGCAGCCTCGCCCCGCCAGGCCTGCCTTGGCAGCAACACACAGCCAGAGAGCCAGCCCCATTCGCCCCGAGAAAACTTGCTTTGGCTAACATCTCGGGCCTTGCTCTGCTGTCCCAAGCAGTTTTAAAGGTGAGACGCTAGCCAAGCCAAGCAGACCAACTGAGCCCCATCTGGAGAGGGGTCTGGACCCTGCCAGCTGTGTGGGCGGATGGGGCTGGGAAATGCCAAGTCAGCCACATTCCAGCCTCTTCCTTGCAAGGCCATTGACAAGTAGCTGCACTGCGCAGGAAGGAGGGAGCCACTGTGCACAAGGTCTCTCCTTGGGGGACCACCAGAAGGCTCACACAGCCCATCCCACCTCCCCTCAAAGTTGGCTTTCTCTAGGGTGAGATGGAGAAAGGGGAGGGTTTCCCTGCTCGAGAAGATTCTGCCAGCTGGGATCTCAGAACTCTTCTTTGGGGTCTAATAAATGTTAATGGGCGCCATGGGAGGGATGATCTAAGGGGCAGCTCTCCTCCTGGAGCCCCAGTGGGAAGGACCATGAGGATAATTCAATCATCCCCAAACCTTCACTGAGAACTGCCAGCCTCCAGTGACACTTGTCGGCTGCCCCTCCCAGCCTTGACCGCAGATGGTTCCGTGGACACCCCATTCCACTCTGCCCATTCTTAGATTTGGGCAGTACTGCTCCCCCTCCCAAAATCGGTCTGGAAGGCCAGAAAAGGAAGCAGCTATCTCCCCTCCCTGCCATGTCCTATAACTAACAAATCATCTTGAAATCGGATGAATTTCACTGCTAAATCTTCAGTGAACCATCCCCTCCCCCAGAGCTGTAGTGCGGCCTCTCCTCACCTGTCCCTCCGATGACGGCTGTAACCGTCCACACTCCATCTTGCTCCCTTCCCATCCAGCGTCCCCAGAGCCTTCAGGATGATTCTTCCAACACATTCACCTAAATCACGGGCGTCGTGCTGCCCTTGGCATGAATCCCAAGGCCCGGTGTGATCTGGCCTCTGTCCAAACTGCAGCCTCACCTTTCGCCTCCCTCCCAGATATAAGCCGCACTTCTCACGGCTCCCTGCACAGGCCCCGCCTCACGGCTCTTAGGGCCCCTCTGCCCCAGTCCCTCTAGGTTGGGCATTTCCCCTTCACACTGAGGATGTGGCTCAAATGTCATCTCTCTGAAGCCTCCTGTCACAGGCCCTCCCACCCCCAAGTCCCTGAGGCACTTTCCCGTCCTCACAGGATCGCATACCTCTTCTCTCAACCAGACCGAAGCTCCTCCAGGCCAGGGACTTTGCCTCTGTCCCTGTTTGCCCACAGAATCCCACACAGAGCTTACACCAGGGAAGGGCGGAGATGTAATAGTTCGAACAAAGACCGAATCTCTAGACCCAACAGGTGGTAGGTCGGGGAGAAGATATGACTTCTCTGTCCCCTCTTCCCACTGGCCCCAGCAAATGTCCAGCCTTAATTACCAGACCCTGAGAGGAGGGAGGAGGGATCGGATGTGTCTTCCTTGACTTCAGCCTCCTATGCCTACAGTGCCAATGTTGCCCAAACTCAGGGCCAAGGCCAGAACCCAGGCAGCCTGGATTCCCAACTTCTCTTCCATAGTCCTCTTCCAGATGTGCTGCCCAACTTTCAGCTGCCCTGTGCCTTGGTGCTTTCTTCATACAAGGGTGCCTATCTAGGGTCCATCCACACAGTACCGCAAGTACCGCAGGGTGCCATAGGGCCCTGGTGACAAAGGAAGGCCATGGTGAATGATGGCTATGGTTGGCCTCGTGATGAGTCTTGCAGCCGGTGGTGAACCCTCTGATGTGTAGGATAAAAAGGGTACCTTCAGCTGCTTATTCATTCAACGGATATTTTATTGGGCATCTACTATGTGCCAAGGACTATTCTGAGTGCTAGGAACACAGCAGGGAAGAACGCAGCCCATGTTCCTTCTCTACAGAACTTAGATTTTCATTCAGTAGGGTTGAGACAGATAATAAATAAACGAGCAAAATATCAGCTAGTGTACGTGCTCGGCTGAGAAATTAAACAGAGGTGTGGAGATAGAAGGTGACCGACAGCCCCTTTAGACTGGCTGGTTGCTAAGAAGGTGACATTTAAATGGATAGTTGGGGCTGGTCACAGAAAGATGGGGCCTGATATTCTAGGCTGAAGCAGTAGCTGGCATGGTGGCCCGAGGGGCAGGTAGGAACCTGAAGGGTTCAGGTTCAAGGTCTACTTGAGGTACTGAGAAGGACAGCAGCTGGAGCACAATGAAGGGAGGGAGGACATGGCCAGTGAGACCCTCCTGCAGGGCCAGTTCAGGTAAGAGCTAGAACTCGCCCGAAATATAGTGAGAGACCTTGGAGGACTTGAAACCCAGGAAGTGGCCTCCTGTACAAGTGCTTCTCTCTCCTTCATCCTGCATCCCCCTGCCCCCGCCTAGATTTCTAGACTATTTCTTGATTCCCCTCGCCTGTATTTTGATTATGAATACAGCCTCTAAGTAACACAATTCCCCGTGTGGTTCAAACCTTTCATTCCCATCAAAACCAAACACAGTCTGGCATAACAGGAGCTTAAAATGGAAAACGTGTTTAGGAAAGAATGTTTTTTTAATCTTTTCCCAAGTCTGTATCTGTATTACACCTTAAAGAGAGGGTTTTTCAAAAGAAAAAAGAAAACCTCTTCCCTAAAGACACATGGATATTAAAAACGGTGATTAAAAACATTATACACTTCTTAGTTTTTATTTTCTGCAAAGATCCCTTTGGTCTGCAATTTGAGGGCAAGGCATCAAGTCCTGATGTCCCCTGGCCAGGGGCCCCCGCCTGTGCCCTCAGCCCCTTGTGGGCCCCTCACTCGCTGGCCCAGGACCCATTCAGTTCTGGTACTTCCCTAGTGCCCTCAGTCCGCCTGGGGCCCAGGCCAGACCATGCTCAAGGGGCGGGCTCCCAAGAAGCAAGTGGGACGCACTTGAAATCTTGCCTCCTCGGGAGCGCTGTGGAAACACAGGCAGGCTCCCCAAGTGGCCGGTCAGAGCCGCCAGCTCCAGGGGGCTGTGGGGGCGAAGTGCACAGACCTGGACTTCTGAAGCCCATGCCCCCTCCTGGGTACTTTTTCCACTCTCTTCTAATTAACACAAATATCTCATCCCCATTTTTGCCTGAAACAACAGGTATTCCAAGCATAAATCACCACGGCATGGGCTACTAAATAAGCTTTCACCATCTCCCCCCAACGACCCTCCTCGGAGGTCTGGCTACAGTTTTCTCCACCGTAGCTGCCCAGCGGCCGAGCGCCTGCGGCTGCCCCCAAGCAGCCACCATCCGCCAGGCTGTCAGCCCCTCTCCATCGTCTCAGACACAGGGCTGGGCCTCCTGGGGAGGCTGATCCCATCCACAGGGTGTGTTAAACCAGAAACCAACCCGAGAGCTCACAGGCCCATGGGGCTGCTGAGAGTGAGTGCGCTGGACTGGCAGCTTCCGAGTGGCACCCAGGAGGTGGCAAGCTCTGCATTCATTTGGACATGACTTAACCTTGGGCTTCCTGGACAGTCGCCTGCACCTGCCTCAGGAGGCGGCATCACTGACAGCCCCGTTTCCCTGCGCCCAACACACGCCCTGTGGTTCTGTGGCTCGCTGGCCAGGTGGCCGTGCCAGGGCCCTTTACGGGCCTGGGCCTGTCACCATGCGGGCACTCCTTGCCTTGCTGATGACAGCTCTGCCTCTGGGCAGATGTGGAGGGACTTGCCCCGCCCCTCCTTGGTGAGCCCAGGAGCCTAGAGGCAGGCTGCCCATCCCTGCCGAGCCTGGCTACTTCCTCCACTGCTGAACTGTCTACATTCATCCCCTGTTGTGCCTCCTCTCTGGCTTCCTAGCTCCTGACTGTCCCTTCTGTCTCATCTGTTACCACACTCCTCTCCTCCTCACCCTGTCCTTCCTGGTCCAGGCCTACTGGACTATGGATATGCTCTTTCTTGGAGTCCCGGTATTCTTTCCTGTTTCCTGGGATGACTCTCCTTCTTTCGCTGACTAAGTCCTACTTGTCCTTCAAAATTCAGCCCAGCTATCTATCACCTCCTCCAGGAAGCCTTTCGGATTCCTCCAGACTGAGTTGGCAAATCCTTCTCTGTTCTTCCACCTCATTTCTCATACTTAGGATGCAATTTGCAAATATCTATCTACAGCGTAGGGCACCCACCAAGCTGCAGACTTTGAAGACATGAATATGCCTCACATCCTGCATTCCCAGGCCTTAGACCAGTGCTTGGCATGCTGTGTATGTTCACCAGGTGCTGAATGGATAGATGGGTGGATGGATGGGTGGATGGATGGGTGGGTGGATGGGTGGGTGGGTGGATGGGTGGATGGATGGGTGGGTGGATGGGTCGATGGATAGGTGGATGGATGGGTGGGTGGATGGATGGGTGGGTGGATGGATGGGTGGATGGATAGATGGATGGATGGGTGGGTGGATGGATGGATGGGTGGGTGGATGGATGGATGGATGGGTGGATGGATGGGTGGATGGATGGGTAGATGGAATGTGTGCTCCAACCACTGCCCTAATGGGCTGATGAGTGAGTGCTGGGATGCTGGTGAAGGTGCATGTGTGCATTTCAGCCTCATTTAGGACTGCCTTTGCCTGCATATTGGCTCCTGAACTAGGCTGGATTTGGGTATGACAATGTCCAACCTCCCAGCTGGAGCTCTTGGGATTTTCAGGAAGTCAAAAAAGCCCATGATTCCTGCCTTCTCAGAAGAGAAGAAACTCACTAAGTGCTCTGTCGTTCCTTTTTGCTCCCGTTACATACCCCTCCTCCTTCCTGCATCTGAGGACTCTCACCCCAATGCATCCACTCCTGAGACTAAGGTGCTGAAAGTCTCCAGACACCCTGAACTTGCCTGTCATCAGGTAACTAAAAGGCAGAAGCAAGCAAGTCCCTAAGAACGGGGAGGAGAGAGGATCAGAAGATCTTTGGCAGAAGGTGGGACCGGCCTCTGCCCTGCCTAGCCCCTCCCCGCTCTCCCAGCCTCCTGAAGCTTCTAAAAAGTCAGGGACCCACCTACCCCGCTGGGCTGAGTCCTGCTCATATTCTCACCTCCCACCTCCAGTAGGCGCTGCTGAGTTAATGGCCTGCACCATGTCAGTGGTGAGCGCATCCAGGAGGCTGGTGATAAATTCCATCTTCTTCCCTTCCGGACAGCCTGAAAGATAAAGTGAGATTTAAAGGCAGCTGCCAGGTAAGTAATCAAGCGAACAGTTTCTTCAACTGCCACCATTTCCCAAACCTCTCCAGGTCCAGCCAAATCCACTCTGGGAACTATTTATGGCTCAGATGAGTCTCATAAACCTCCACAGTTCCTCTACCCACCGCCCACAAGGGACCGGCAGAACAAATGGAAAATCATGCTTTCACTTTTCTTCCATTCCACAAATTTTTGCTGAGTGTCAACTGAGGCGCTGTGTCAAATGTTAGGGATTCGGTACACAGGGTCCCTATCCGCCCAAGTTCAGAGTCTGCTGGGAATGCCCGCTAGCTCCGGGAGAGTCTGACCAGGTGGTCACGCTAGAGCGTCAGAAACACTGCTCTCCTGAGGAGCAGGTGCTGAGGGGGCACGAGGTGGTCGGAGGTGACTCAAGTAGCCCTACCAGTTTATCTGTCCAAGAACCATCTCCTTTCTTCACTTCTGTCTCATCCAGCTTAGATGATGATAAAACCTCCCTTCCTTTGTTTCTTGTTTGTTCTTGTTTGCTTGGTTTCGGCAAAACCCCAGTCTCTCCCCCATGCTTTAGTTCTGCTGGTGTGAACAACCAGACAGGTGGGCGTCCCTGTAAAGTCATGACTGCTGGCCCCCACTGGGCCCTACAATCATTCCCACAACCCTCCTCTCTGCGGTGACAGCTCTGTCTTCCCTCCGGCAACCCACCCGGTCTCTGGTGAACCGCCACCTTCTCGGAGAAGCCCCGGGCCGGGAACCACAGTCTCTCTGCACGTCTCATGGCTCGCTGCTCTTCCCCTTCAGAGCACCTGCCAAGGCTCTTTATACCAGCTTGTATTCATTTATTTGTATCTGTTTCCTCGGCTGTGGGAGCCCCATGCTGTTCAGAGCCCTTAATCCCACCCTCGTGCCCGGCACATGGCGGAATCTCAGTTGTGAGGGGGGGACCGGAAGCGGGTACCCTGGCCTCTACCACTCCAATCTCCCGGGACAGGCTGGTTTTCACAACCGGACTTTCAGGAGCCTCTGCTTTCAGTTCTCAGAGTGGAGTCCTGATGGGGAGCGGGGAGTGGGGAGGGGTCCCAGCTCCCCTCAGCACAGGTCCGAGTCTGTGCTTGCTAAAGACTATCCTGTTCCAAGCCACCAATATTTAGTGACCTTCCTGTCACCCGCTGGCAGAGCACACTGTAAATATGAAAAACCCCTCACAGCAGCCAGCTGGAGGCTCTCGGCCCCCTGCCCGCACGTCTTGTGTCACATCCCAGTGACAGTCCTGTGCCACCAGGATGATTGTGAAAGCACAGTACTGGGCTGGCCATGGACACTGTCCATGCCCCTCAAGACAGCCCCTCCCTGAAAGCTCCCCTCTCAGCCCCTGGAACACTGTCCCAATCACCCCCCGATGGACAAAGACTTGCAGGATTGCAAGGACACGATTTTAACCCAATGGCTACATTATGAAGATAAAAGCTAAGAGCAAGGAGGAGGAACAAGTTGTTCAAGGGCACAGGCGTCCTTAGGGACAAATCCCAGCCTGGATGCAGGTCCCAGGGCTCCTGGGAGGCTTCACCCCACACCCTTCCCCCCACGCCATCCTACAAAAGGGGAGACAGAGCCAGAGCAGAGGAAGGAGATGCTTGGGCATGATGGGAGGTGCAGGAATAGGAAGAGGGGAGGGCATCAGCAAGGGGCAGCCTTGTCTCCCACCTGGCAGCTCCCTGTCCTTGAAGGGATCGTCCACCTCTGCACTCTTGGCCCTGGCATCGCTCTCACAACTGGGCATCACGTAGCTGGGAAGAGAGACACGGGAGTGGGGGGCGGGGTGAGGAGGGGCCAGGAACTGCGGATTATCTCCTGCCCTGTCCAGCAGCTGCCCAATCCCGGTAGTGATGTTCCCACAGAGACATGTTGGGGCATGTCCCCAGTCATCACTCAAGCAGAGCGATGTCATCTTGTGTCTGCATGCAGGACTTTTGGGATCTACAGAACCTAGGGACTCAGGCAGGGCCTTAACCTCCTCACCCGTACACTGAGGTTCCAACCTGCTTTTCCAAGGTCACCCAGCTAGGAAGAAATAGAACTGTGACCAGAACCCAGAACACAGCGCAGAAACATTCTCCTAGTGCCTTGATTCCCACCGGGCCAGGCAAGCAGGGAAATGTGAAGCTAACCTAACAGCAAGCTGCTGCTCCTCCCTCCGGGGTGCATCTCAGGGACTGGACAGGCTTCGGGTGTGTGGGGTGGGGAGGGCTTACCGCGTGGAGGTCCCGGGCAGCGGGCGCCCCGTATCCACCAACACACACCAGCAGTAGCCAGTGGACTGGTGGCATTGCACAGGCTTGTAGAGCCCCCCGGGGGCGCACTCGGGGATGACAATGCCCTCCCGGGGATTCTGCCTGGCCTCTTCCAGGGCGCTCTGCCTCTCCTGGTCACACGAATGGACTCTCTCTGCAAGAGAAGAGGCAGCCTGTGGTGACTCGCACTCTTGTGGCTTATCATTGCTGCTTTCCCAGCAAGAATCCGGCCTGGACCCAAGCAACAGATGGCTGGGGAATCACCAGGCAGAGAGCTGTGACTCCGGCCCGGGCCTTGCACCGGCCCCCACGGCGGGGGTGGGGGTGGGAGGGCTGGAGGCCCAGAACCTCCCCAAAGCCTCTCCACCACCAGGGTTCATTAGCATTCACACGAAGTTGGAGAAGTTCATTCTAGCAGGGCCAGAAGCCAGCTGGGGGCTGCAAGGCCGCTCCTTATCTGAACAGCAGTTTGCCCTGGGGGTGGAATTCCTGACTGTTTTCAGAGTGGTTCCCGCTGAGGCTCCTCTCTGGGCTCTGGGAGAGGCGGAGGTGCAGAAGCCTGACCCCTGAGAGCTGAGGAGCGGATGCAGGAATGCCTGTGTGTGCGGACACTCTCCCAAGCCCAGACCCAACAGGACTGAGCCACGGCCGCCAGCCTCAGGGGAACGACGCTCAGCGCCCAACAGGAGCAGAAACAGAGCCCAAGCCCACTCCTTCCCAGGCTCCAACAGGGCTGGGCAAAGTAGGCTCGATAGGCCCAAGGCCATGACACTGTGCTGCTCTATCCAGTGAGAGAGAGAGAGAAAGAGAGAGAGACGCCCACAGGAAGTGTCTGTGCTCAGCGGCTGCGGGCAGCCCGTGAACACGTCTGTACAGCCAAACCTGGATTCCCCGAGCCGGGCCCAGGCTGTGTGCGGTGCCTCGAGCCGGGCCCCTGGCCTGAAAACCCCACCTACCAGTCTGTGACCTGCCTGATGTCCCTTTCCTGTTGGGCGGTTCTTGTTGTGTTTTCATTTGTCTTGTTGTTATTAAAAAAAAATAGCACTGGGTTTCTTTTCTTGGTATAAAAAAAATTGTGAAAACCCCAGAATCCCACGGAAATTAAACACTGCCTGCCCTAGACCTCCTGTCTTGCACCTACGACATGAAAAAATACATATGCCCACATCCACTTGTTTTTTTTTTTTAATAATAAAAGGGGTCACGTCACAAACCTGAACTATTACCCTCTTTTGTCTATTTCTTTATTATATCTTTATTTCTTTCACGAACATGATGCCACAGCTTTCCTCTTGAAGATGACAAGAATAGTCTTGGGCATCCCACGAAATGTTAACAGTGTGTTAATAAAAATACTGTTCTTCGAGCCAGGAAGCTGGTATCAGCAGCCTGGAGGCTCACGGAACTCACTAAAGAGCCCAAACGGTCCAAGTCACAGCCGCTGAACTCGATAGGAGCCAAGCCATTGAACAGCAGCTCCGTCAGTGACCCACGGACAAGCAGTGCAGGTGTATCAACAAAGCAGGTGCACGTGGCACGGCGCAGCAGTCCAACACGGTCTCCGGGAAAAGTCACACAATGGGCAAAAGATTCTGCTCCCAGAAAAAACATGGAAAAGCGACAGCCCTGTGATTCTCATGGGGCGGGGGTGGGGGGGGGTGGGGAGGAATATCTCCTTAGTGCCGTAAAGACATCTCGGGGTGAGGAGGCAGGTGAGCAGAACACATTCACAATTAAAATATAACTTTGAATTTAGAAAATGAAAAAAAAAAAAAACTACTGTTCTTATAAAGTAAATATAGCACAACTAAACAGAACCCCCATGGCTAGAGGAACAGGAGTCTGTAAGAGCAGACAGACTCCAGAGGAGGGATTCTGAACCTAATTAGAACTACCAGCGGAAGAGACTCTAGAGGCAGCTCGAATAAGAGAGAGAAATTGATGAGTAAGAGACAGAAATTGATGGGTTTACTGGAGACATGAAGTTGGCTTAAAGGCCCAGAATCCTGACTTGGGCCCCTGGCTGGGATGATGCAAGAGTTTTTCAATAGCTCCCACAATCCCAGTTTGGTTACCTTACTTCCCGACCTCATATTTCATGCCCTGAGAAAGGCGACGGAGGAGCAAAACCAAAGGAAAACAGCTTTTTATTGGCACCATGTTCATGCAACAACCCCGACAGAGGCTTTAAATTAAGATCCTCTGGGCCAACATTCTAAAGCCACAAATCAGCCCAAAAGCGAGAGGCAGAGAGAGTGGGGGGGAAAGCTTCCACAGGGGCAGGGAGAACGATCACCTGACTTCACACCGTTGGGGATCCCGAAACTGCAGAAATGAGGAGAGAAGCCATCTAAGAGGAGGCAGCATCCCATGGTTTGGGGGCTGTCGACAGACTTCTGCAAGTCCTTGAAGGCTGCCCTGAACTGTTTGCTGCCAGCTTCCACAAGTTGCATGGAGTTCGATGGAGAATAAAAACCACACAAGGGACAAATCTCGCTAATTTGGAAACATGGGCCTGGCATGGAATTAGAGAGGCTACATCTAGGGGTGATGGCTTGTTGGCACATTCGCTTGCTACTTTAGGACAGGCCCTGAAAATTCCAGATGTCCCTCTGAGAAAGAGACAGGAGAAGTTTATAATAATAATCACTAACCATTTGTGAAGAGTACCCAGAGACTTTATCTTCCAAAAGAGAAGATCTCCCTTAAGACCATCTTTATACGAAGATACAGTCAAAGCAAATATTCATTGAGTAGTACGTGCCTGGTGATAGACAAAGGGCTTTGCTTGCTTAGTCTCTTTGTCCATCTGAGGGGCACTAGGACTACGTCCATTTTGTAGACAAAGAAGCTGAGCTTTGGAGGGATTCATGAATTTTCCCAAGTGCATTCAGCCAGAGAGGAGAGAGCTGGGACCCCAGTCAAGGGCTTCTGATAGTTGAGCCTGTCTTGCTAAATTTTAGACACAGGTTGCTGCCTCTAATCATTTGCTCTGGGAGAAAAATGAATTTATCTTTAGTGTGACGTTCTCTTGGGTCAGTCACTTTGCAGACTCCCCATATCTGCCACATTTGAAACCAAATGTGTAAACTCACGCATTTGCCCATTAACACGGCATAGCTTCTTCTGAACCAATGATTTTTCTCAGCCTGAACACACCACACATCTTGTACCTGAATATTCTTGCCTCTTTGCTGTGGAACTGAAAATCTAAAGCCATGTTTGTCACTCACCTGTCATGAGATAACACAAAACGAAGACGACGAGCTCACACCTGTTTCGGGGTTTACTGTGGGCCAAGCTTGGAACTAGGCACTTGGATTGTATTAACTCACTTCAAGCTCACCACAAGCCTCAGGATAGGTGCTATTATTACCCTCATGGAGCAGAGAAGGACCCAGGAACGCAAGCTGGGGGCAGGGTTTCCTCAAGGTCATACAACTAGGGAGTAGCAGAGCTGGGGTCCCCCCTGGGAGTCTGCTCCCAGGCTTTGCTCCCGACCCCTCTTCAACACCATCTCTCACTGCCAGATGCTAGTCTGATCTTCATTCGATTCCCAATTCTTCTTTTCCTTGGTGTGGCAAATAGTTAGAAAGAAGCTCCGGTGAATCGCACCTCAGACCGCTTCACCCAGACGATGACTGGCCTGGACCCAGGGAAAGGGCAGGTGGAGGGTACACGTGTCCCTTCCAGGCCTAGGCCTTTAGGGGCCTTGCAGTCTCACCTTTCACCTTCTTAGAAGCTGCCCTGAGCATAGCACAGAAGGAAGCCAGGCCAGCCCACCGGAAGATGAAAGGCAAACAGAAGAAAACAGGAGTCACTCAGTCTGCAGCCAGCCCAGCCCCCAGAGTCGTGCCCTTGGCCATCTTGGCCACCCAATCCCATGGACCCTCCAGCTGGATGAGTCCAGGAGTGAGTTCAGACAGAGCCAGTCAGGGAAACACGCAGCCAATCCACAGAAGCATGAGAAAGGATAAATTATTTTTGTTGTCTGCCATTTAAGTTTTGGAGTGGATTGTTACACAGCAGTAGTACGTGCAACACCTTGACTTGCTCAACTCCATATTGATCAATTTACTCCTTATACAAGGGCTTTGGTAGCCTCTCACACCCTTCAGCCAATCGATCAATAATAGCTCAATCAATGGATTATTCCTCCAGTGCTTCTCCAGAGGTCCTGCAAATATAAATCAGAATGTACCAAGGGGCAACACTCATTCTGTATCTGAGGAGACAGAAGCCAGCCCCCTCCGTAGGGCCGGTGTCACCCTCTACCCTTCTGGGTCACCTCCCAAAGGAACCTTAAAATTCACAACTATCCATTTCCCCAGGTACCAAGAAGTCACCTTGCAATCACGCAAGACAAGTGGTCTCCTTCAAGGGTCTCTTCCTAACCTCTGGTCCAGAGAGGGAGCTGCCCAGAAGGGGACGCCCCTACTTTATAACATTCTGTCCCTGCTTCAGAAACTTCAGGGAAGGATGACAACATCAGAAGGTTTGGCCTGATGGTGAGGAGAAGGGCCAGGCCCATCTGCAAATGCTTGACAGAGAGGGGAGCAGTCGGGGCTGGCCAGGGGCAGAGCGGAGACAGGAAGACACATTCTCACACACTCACGCACCCCCTCACTCCCCCCACAATCCAGTGCCAGGATGGTACGGAAGAGAGACGGGAGCCATGTCACTCCTCAGCGGGCAGTGGGGGCTTTTGAGTTCCACTGGCACACCTCTGGCTGCCTGAGAGAAGAAATACGACAGAACAGTGTCCCATAGAAGAAATGAGGACACGGCCCAGCCCTGGCCCCCAGAAAACATGGCCTTCTCGCCGTCACGTACTCCAGCACCAGGGCAAAGCAGGCCTGAAGCGGGGCGGGAGGAGCAGGGAGGGGACAGGGGAGGGAAAGACGAGGCTGAACCAGACAAACCTAAACCCCGTCTGCAGGCCCAGGGCACGGGTTCTCGCGTGTCCGGCCAAGACAGGATAAGCATGGAGAACAGCTCTGTCTGCTGTGGCTAGCCCCTGCCTCTGCGCCTCTCAATTACTCGTGGTAATTAGGAGCAAAGGAGAGCGTGGACAACCTAAATCCTCAGTTAATCCCCAATCCTGATTTTAGCCCAGAGTTTATCCTTTTGTCCTGGGAACTTTTTCTCCTTTATCATTTTTTTCCTTTTTTTTTTTTCTTTACTTTTTTTCTTTTTTAAACAAAAATGGCCAACAAACATAAACATTAGCGGATTCGAGTTTCAGGTCCTTGGGCTGGTCTTTCTTTCTGGCTGCTGCCTTCCAGAAGAGGAGCTGGTAAAGGAAGGAGCAGAGAGAAAAGCTGACACACTGTGTAACCCAGGCCTGCAGGTATCCGTGAGCCAGTCACGTCGTGAACTCTTTGGAGAAAGAGCAGGGGAGCCTCATAGCGATGGAGGCAGGGAGGAAGAAGGCAGTTAGTCGGGGCATGGCAGTAGCAATCGGGGTTCTCCAGAGTAAGAGAACAAATAAAAGACCTACATCTACATCTATACACAGATATCTAGATCTGTCTGTATCTAGACCCCTCTCTCTCTATATATAATATATTCACATATATATTATCTTTCTATATAAATCCATATATGCATATATGTGTGTATGTGTATATATATATATAGGTACTATAGCCTAGCCAAGTTCACATATATATGGATTTATATAGAGAAATAATATATATATGAATATATTATCTATCAATCAATCTATATATATATATATAGAGAGAGAGAGGTATTTATTTTAAGGAATTGGCTCACATGATCATGGGGCTGGCAAGTGGGAAGTTTGCCGGATAGGCCAGCAGGCTAGAAATTCAAGTAGGAGTGATCCTGCAATCCTGAGTCCAAAATCAATAGGTCAGGCCAGCAGGCTGGAAACTCAGGCAGGATTTCCATGCTGCAGGCTGGAGGCAGAAATCCTTCTTCAGGAAATCTCAGATTTTGCTTTGAAGACTTTCCATGGATTGGACGACGCCTTCCCCCGTTATGGAGGGTCATCTGCTTTACTTAAAGTCAACTGATTACAAATGTTAATCTTTTCTTAAAAAAAAAAAAATACCTTTGCAGCAACGTCTAGACTAGTGCAGAAACAGTCTATTGGTCTAGAAACTGGGCACTGTAACCTAGCCAAGTTCACACACCAGATGAACCTTCACAAGGTCCATATGAAAAATGAGAGCAAGAAAAAAACCCAGTCTTACAGAAAACCATACTCAGAAGAACCAAGAAGAGTCACGGGCCATAGAAATGTGCACTGGGAAGGTGTCTTGATGACTGAGGCAATATTCCTGGAGAAAGAACCAGAGGCTCTCCTCCCAGTGGAGGCACGGTTGGTAACAAAGGGCAGCTGTCCAGGCCATCCTGACCAAGAGTTGCTTCCATGAGAGGAAAGGAAGTGGGAAGATGACGGAATGGAGGACAGTAGGCCGAGAGAGGAGGGTGTCCCCAGAGCGTCGGACCTGACACGGATCCTGAGCGACCCACGAGATTAGGGCTCATAGGATGCAGAGGAGGTCAGGGGCCTTGGTGGACACACGTTATCACACGGTCTGGTACTGGGCATGGGTTAGCACCGAGTCAGCCTCTGGAGAGGTCACAGAAGTTCTGGGAGACATAGTAAGACGAAAGAACTAGCACTGAGGTCTTAACCTATCCTCACTTCAGGCCTTCCTCCGTCCCTGAAGCTTTCCCTGAGGGCCGCTATCTTAGTGAAGTCTCCCTCTCCTGAGTCTGGGACTGAGGATCTGCTCCCCTCGAGGAGACTTGGGACCATGACTTGTCTGGACTGGGGGTCCCGAGAGCGAGGACTCTTTGGCTCCCGCCCTTATCCTCCCCACCCCCGCCCCTGGCCCCCAGCTCCTTATTCATAGCACAACCATGGAGTCTCTATGGAAAGAGTGTTTAGCCCAAGAACCCCTCTATTGCTTGAACCCCTGCTACACGCCATCTCCAGCGACAGAATTCTGTTCTAGCCGGGCATTTCATACATGGGGCCCCGCACCGTGGAGTAAATGCCCGATGGGGGCCCGAGACTGCAGAGACCAAGATAAGAATATCTATTCCCTTGACTCATCCTGGAAAATGCTACACTCCACCCTCAGACTATCAACCACTGGATTTTCTTAGGGGGAAAAAACCCGTAAAAGGTGACCCGCCTAGAAAGCGAGAGGAGCTTATTTATGTTTCGCTGTGAATGGAATCGTCCAGCAGGCCAAGAACATTAAGGAAAACACTAGGGTTGTGTTGCCCACAATTCGCCCGAAACCTCTTGCAATACCACACGCCCACCTTGCCTCTTATCAAAAATGAATGCAATGCTGTCCGATAACCCAAAATAACAAACCGTGTGTTAAAAACAACCTTTCCTAAATCACAACTTGAAATTCCAGAGGCGGAAGAACTCCTGCGCCCCTGCCTCCGGGTTCCCTGAGTCAGCGAGTGAGGGTGGCAGTCATCTACACCGCGGGCCGCAGGCTCGGGGTGGAGAATCCAGCCGCAGAGGGACGGCGGACGCAAGAGGAGGGACAGGTAGGACCAGTGACTTTCCGGGTCTTGAAGGGCAGGAGGTGCGGTCTCCAGGGGAGGACAAGCTGCTAGAGACCACCGTCCTCAGGAATGATTAATGGAACGTTGCCAAGCAGGCCCTTTTTGTTTACTTGGCCACACAGGGTTTTAGCACCTATGGTTTCAAGCCAACTGTGTGAAGAGGTTGTTTTTCTCACTTGTGGACTTTGCACTTTTTCACAGGATGGGCCAAGTGGCCTCCAGAGGACGGTTCCAAGCACCATGTGCTGGGTTGGCTCTGCCCCACCACCGTGGGCCCTCTGTCATATCCAGCACTGCGCTGCCCCTCGGCCAGTGCCGACTCCCAAGGCGTACTCGTCTAGGGGCTTCAAGAGCCCCCGAGAGACAAGGGGAATGCACAGAACCATTACTCAGGCCTCCCTTCAGATCTGAGGACAGACAACAGGCCTAGAAAAGGAAAGGCCCAGAGGAGAGGCCCTACCAGGTCAGAGGAGAAGCAGCCTCACTGACAAACAAAACAGAGTCAAGCCCTGAAACTGTGCTCAGGGGTGTGGCAGGTAGTGGGGGGGGAGGGGGGGCACAGAACAGAGACAGAATATGCACACATTTAAAACAGTCACCCTTCCACTGGGATGGGTTCTCCCATCTCTTTAATCTAAAGGCCCTTTCCCCTAGCAGGTGGGTGGCCAAATGAAGTGAAAATGGTACCCAATCTTAACCTACAGATGGACTTTGGGCCATTGGAGGAGGTTGGTCTCTGGAGGAGGTGACCCCTTCTGATGGACGAACTGGCCAAGAGATGCTCTTCCCCCCTGGCCCAGAACAGGTGAGGATGGCAGCAAGGCTCAGGGAGCTGGCTGGTCCCAAACCAGAAGGAACTCAGGGCAGTCAGAGGAACAGGAGTGGGCGTGGCCTGGGGACACCTGGGCTTCCTTGGCAAGGCTGGAAGCAAGAGTAAGAGCCTAGCACTCCCAGTCTTGCACACTCCACCCCAGGGCCTGGCACAGGGAAGGCTCTGTGGCTGTTTCATGGAAGTCAACAACAGCTGGAGGCCACACAGGATGGTGGTTAAGAGCATGGGGTCAGATGCTAGCTCTGTGACCTTGGGCAGTCTCCTTCAGCTCTCTAAGTCCCAGGTTCCTTACCTGTGAAAGCAGGGTAATGATAGCACACACACTTTAGGGTCCCTGGGGGATTAAATGAAGAAGTAGAAGCCAAGCATTTCCCCCTGGCCCCAGAGTCTTAGCCAGTCTAAGGTGGCAGTGTTCTCAGCAAATGTGGAAGGAACCTGGGCTTCCTGATCCATCCCGGTGAATAACTAGTCTCCTCGGTTGGACTGCAGGGATGGACCACAGGTGGGCAGTGGCCACAGTCCATGCACATGCAGGTGATACAGGGGCACACTTCCGGTAGACCAACTAAACAGGTAATAATGGAACTAAGATCTTTATGACCGCCGTGCCGGCAACACCAAACACTATCAGTGATAGAACATTTCTCTGCACTGGAGTGGATGGCACCACTTCCCCCTCCCTTTGGCACGCCCCGCCCCAACAGCCAGCTCCTTGCTTAGACATGCCTTGCATTGCTTCCACTTCGCACCAGGTGGATGGGCCTGTGACCCTGGACAAGGCCCTTGACTAGCCTGGGCTCTATTCTGTCACTGAAAATGAAGTGGTGGTACGGGACCAGGCGCTCTCAAGGCCCACAGCCTTACAATTGGGCAGCTTTGGGAGCGCTTCCCCACCGCTCTGGGGCTGGACCCAAACTCCGCCTCCCACGCCCCAAACTCCGCTTCCACGGCCCAAACTCCGCCTCTACCACCCAAACTCCGCCTCCCATGTCCCCTCGCAACCCAAGCACTAGGAAGGGGTTAAGCAAGGCTATTGCATTGGTTCCGGGTTCTCCCTTGTACCTCTCAACCCCTTCAGAGCCATCCCGTGGCTCAGAGGCCCCATCCCCAGAAAAGAAGTCACCATGCCCATCCCACATCCCCGACGCGGGCTCAGGGCACCTACTCACAGGGGTGTTTGCAGTCGGCTCTGTAAATAGGGCATGCTGCTGGGACAAAACGTCGTGGGTGAGGACGTGGAAAGGAAAATTACAAACCAACCGGCCTGTCTAAATGATTTCTCTCTGTGGAACCTAAAATGACCAGGCATGGTTCACCATTGTTGGAAGCACCGACCTCTGCCTTCCCACACAGAAGAAACTGAGGAGTGGAGGAAAACAAGATATAAATTCTACAGCAGATATTTCTTCGAGGATGGATCGTCCCAATATAGAATATAAGCACTTTTTTTTTTTAACTTCTCCCCAAAGCATCCCTGACTCACATCCCCTCAAATTTTAGAAAAGGCTCCATCTCTCCTGCCTCATGCTATTAAGTGAGCTCATGTGACCCTTCCAATAACAAGAATGTGAAATGTTTCCCAGTGGTTTTGCAACGACAAGTACTGAGAAGTGGCAAGGGTCTTCTTTCTAGTTTTGCTCAGTAACTTCATTGACCTTGATCTGACAAGCTCTGTCCTTTAAGGACAAGAGCTACCAAATACACATTTAGGCAAGAAGGAAGGAGGGGGCACATGCTGGGGCTGGGGTCGGTGGGAGGAAGAGAGAGTTTTTAATTTGTCATAAAAAGTGTCTAACTTCACTCTTCATCTCCCAAAAACACTTACGTGGGAGTGTGTTTATAAGATATATGCAAGTGTGTTTATAAGATATATTGCAAGAAAGCCGTTTTACAAATAAACACAGAATGAGGATCCTCAGAGCGGAGACCATAGTTGACTTCTAGCCAATGGGAAGGAGCCAATTACAATACCTTAGAAGGACCTGTAGTTTCAGGTTTTTAGTAGCAGAGGCCAAAAGAAAACGCTAGGGCACATGGTTTCGCTATCAGCATCAAAAACCGCACAAACTCACCTACTGAAAAAAAACCAAACAAAAAACCTTTGCTGTTCAAGCAAGGCCCGGAGGCCGATCACACTCGCACCTCACCTTGGCCCGTCACCGCACCCCTGTGTCCAAAGCAGATGTGGTGCGGCAAAGGAGCAAGACAACCGGGAAAACTAATTTTAAAATGAGGAAAAAATGGATGCGGGGCTGGGCTCTCTGGGGCCTCCAAATGTGTGTACGGGTCCTGTCTGCAGAGGGAAAACTTGAGAAAGGCCTTTGCTGCTACGGAGAGGGCCAAAGGCATGACCACCCTTCCCTGTCCCCAGCTCTATTCTCTGGCTGTGGCGGACCAAGACACCTGCAGCAGATAGATGGGCAGGCGTCCAGAAGGCCAGTTATAGAAATAAACATCAAGGGTTTGTTTTTATACAGATATTTTAAATGCTCGCAAGCCCAGACCCGTCCTCGGCTGCTAACGTTAGCGGATTACTCATTCTTCCTTCCAATCACGTCATGTGTGAGGTTCCAGGTGGCTGCGGGGTATTTGCTTACAACGGCTACCGCTGGTTTCCCTGAGAGCTGTTTATTTTTCCAGGCCTCAGGTCATTACATCACCCCGCGGTTTCTGGGCAGGCCAAGAGTGCTGGTTTGGGGGATGGGGGGATCCGGCCAGGAGGTGCCGTTGCCTCAGTGACCCCGCATCCCAGTCATAGCAGCTGTCCCGGCAGGAGCTTCCCTGGTGAGCCCAGGGGCCCACAGCGGGCCGAGAGGAGCGGGGCTCTGATGCCAGCAGGTAGGAAGGAGCAGGGGTGCTGCGAACATCTGACCGGCCATGCGGACGGTGAGTTAGGCAAACGCTCCCACGTGTGAGGAGACAGGGCTGTGTTCGTGGCAAAACTTACAAGAAATGATTTTCACCTTGTAACCCTGCTGACGGCTCTGTCTCAGGGAAGCAGAGTTCCCACACGCTCCCACATTCAGGGATGTCTGGAAGGAAGCTCTGCCGGGCAAAGAGGCAAGGGAGGAAAAGCAAGTGCTTTTGGATTTCACCCCCAGGGTCAAGTTCTAGGGCCTTCTCAAAATCCCAGATCAGATCATGAAAGAAGTTAATGAGGAAAGGTGGCAGGAAAGGAAAGGAAAAGAAAGAGATGGGGAAGGAAGAAGAGAAGTCAAAGGACCCCACCAGTGGCTCCAAGAGGTAGCCTGCCACGCGGGAGCAGAGGGAAAGGGCCTGTGTGCCTTGAAGGCGTCGCTGTGCTGCTCCAAGAGAAGAGGTAAGGCTCACATGACCATATTTCCTGAGAGTATTTTCCCAGACAAGAAAGCATAGAATTCTGTCATACAGAAAAAGAGAGAGAGAGAGAGAGAGAGACTTTTATAAATCATAGCTGTAGGAAAGTGTCTGCACATAGTAAAATTAGAAGCAGTGGGACATGAAATATGGGATGAAGAGTGAGACAAAGCCTAGTTTTCGTCATTTCTTTAATCTCTTTGCTCTCTTCTATAAAATGCAGATGATTAAAAAGATTCTTATACTCTAGTTATATTAAGAAATGCCTTGGTAGCCAGCCTCTGATACCAAAAGCTCAGCAAGAGTTCATATTTGGTCCTAAAAGCAGAACACGGTCTCCGGCCAACACTCGTATGTGAGAGGATGGCTGGTGTCAAGTTCTAGGGTGTCGACTGGCCAGGTATGCCGTCTTCCCGAATGCAGGAGAGCTCTTGGTGCAACAGAGACCAGAATCAGAGACAGGAGCCCAGAGGGGCAAACCCATCGACGCTGAGGCTGCCAAGTCCTCAAAAGGCAATACTGACCACGGGGAACACAAGACAAAGCCTTAAAAACAAGGATCGACACCCCCGGGAGGAGAGAAGGAGACAGGATAAGTCTGCAGGCATATGTGTCATGTTATTGCAAAGCTTCAGCTGCCCAGTGGAACCTTTCCAACATCAACAGTCCCCAGGCCAGAAAACAAACCTGGCGTCACAGGGTCTGAGTGTGAAAGAAGGATGTTTGGGGTGGTAGAAGGGACTAGGATGGCCTTCTTGCCTCTAAGAGAGAGTGGGAAGAGCGCTCACCTAGACTGACTTCTGAGTTCTGCTTCACCAGTTAGGGTGGGGGCTGAAGCTCTCCTCACCCAGAATCTTCTGGCAAACTCCAATGGGAAACTGCCTTGGGGGCTTGACCCAGAGGCTCCACTCTGTACCAGAGCCAGCTGCCCAGACATGAGTTATCACTAACATGTTATCTGACTTCTCATCAACCCAAATGAGATAACATGAAGAGCGCTTGGCACAAGATTTAAAGATATTCCGTCAAGAGTAGCCATTATTTTTTAAATCATTCATGATATACCTACTCTGTGTTAGGCATTTCATATATATCATTGAACCCTCAGAAAAACCCTGCAAGGCACTCAGAACCTTGTTTCACAGCTAATGAACTTTCTTAAGGTCACTCAGCCTCTCACGGGAAGCCAGCACGGGAAGCCAGGTCTGCTGGTTTGTCTGATACCGAAGCCCATGCTGATGCCATTACGAGGTTTACCACTTCTGTATCAAAATGATCCCTAGCTCTGCCCACAAAAGCCAGATGTCAGGAAGCCTCCCCGGCATCCCATTTCTGAGAGAATACATCAGGACAGAATGCTGAAGCTTGGCAAAGGTTCACGTTGGACGGGGCAGGGCCATGTGAGCTGCCCCAAGTCCCTGAGCTGACGATGCAGGCTTCCCTGGGCATGTCAGGAAACTTCTTCCGAGGCACAGCCCCGACTTCTGCCTGGTCTATGAGAGGGTCCAGGCACAGGACAAAGACACCCCCATGCACACATTCCTGTCCAGATGCTTCTAATTCGGACCCAGAGACCAGGGGCCAGCAAACTGCTTTCTGTAAGGGGTCAGATAGAAAGCATTTTAGGTTTTGCAGGCCAGACAGTCTCTGTCACAACTATTCAGCTCTGCTGTTGCAGCCCCCAAACACCATAGGTGATATGTAAATAAGCGGGTGTGGCTGTGTTCCAATAAAACTTTATTTGCATGAACAGGCAGCTGGCCATTTGCCAATCCCTGCCTAAATGCCTTTGTGACACCATGTTTTTTTTATACATAATTCCATCAAAAGGACCGACAGGTACTCAGTATTGCCACTTGATCATGATGGAGAAGGTCCTCAGTTTACCAGAAAATGCCTAAGGTCTCGATCTCTGATAATTATTGCTGGCCTCAATTTCTCCCAGGGAAGCTTTAGCTCTCCCTGAACTTTCCTGTTCTACACACTAACCTTCCAGACATAACTGGGGCCAACCAGGAAAAAATGAAGATGGCTGGGTCACACCAACAAAAGGAAGGCGGTTGTACCATTTCTCCATGAAGACCCAGTAGTCATCCAGTTGGCAACTATCCAGGGCAGGTAGGAATGGAAAGCTGAAGAACTCGAGCGGAAGCAAACATCAAATACCTTCACATCACTACTTTACTTTACTCCGAGAAAAGAGCCCAAGAACACGAGCACTCTGTTCGCAAAGATAAATCATTTTCCCCAGCCGCACCCCTTACTAGCTGGGACCCAGGATAAGTTACTTCCTCTCTCTCAGCCTCTATTTCTTTACCTGTCAGATGGAGGTGATAACAACACTTATCTCACCGGGTTGTGGTGAAGCTTCAAGGAGATAACACATGTAAGGTGTGCAGGATCCGAAAGGATGATTCTGATTTTGATGATGATGATGATGATGATGGTGATGATGGTCTTTTCTGTCCTCCCCCAGAGCATTCAAACACAGTGCGCTAGATTCTATAATAGATATAATAGGCAGGCAACATAGCCCTTGCCCTCACAGAGTTTAGAGCCTCGGTAGAGAAATTAACCATTGGTAGATGAAAGCAATTTCTGGAAGCGACTGCTAAATGTCAGGTGAGTGTTCCAGGCAAACGGTGCTGCAGGATTTCAGAGAGCGCTGACTGTCATAGCTGCCACTGGTCACAGAGTGACAATAAAGTCTCTAAATAAAGGCTTTGCAGACCTGCTGGGAGGAGGGGGGGACCAGGGAAAGGGGGACCACTGGCACCAAAACCATGTCGCTTTGACTTATCACATTTGTCTAACAGCAAGAGAGGAGGTGGAAGAAGGTTCTACAAAGAAGCTTGAATTGAAGAATTCTCACTGTAAGTGGTATCATTAACATTCCCATTTTTCCTACCGCAATGATGATCACAATAACTAATGTACTTTCAGCTTCTCCTGCCCTTACTGTTTACCACTTAGCCAGGCACTGGTTAAGTACCAGATAGACAGTATCTCAGTTAACCTTTACCCACAGTCCTTCTAGGGAAAGATCATGACCCCAGATGAGAACTGAGGCACTGGAGGGATTATTTCACTTGCCTGGATCCCTCGCTAAGTGCAGGAGCCTGAAAGCAAATGCAGGTTTTGCTGGTTCCAACACCTGTGCTTTAACCACGGCACTGTTCTGTCCAAGACCCTGGCACACGGGATTCACCTGGTCTTCTTCCCACCCCATCATCCCCTACCTCCAGCTTTTGTCAATCAGGGAACCAGACACATGCGGAAGTACTGACTGGCCCACATCACAGAGAAAATCCAGCGATGCTGCATGGGGTCACCAAAATGGGTAACTTCCTTCGTACACTAGAGTTCCCCCACTCCCACCTTTAGGCTAGAGCTGGCAGACGGGTACACCTAAAGGGGCTCAATGACAGTCCACTCACTAATTAAGGGTCTTCTAAAACTCTACCCATCAGTTCAAAGGGATGGATCTTTGTTTATAGACCTTGATATCCGTAAGGAGAAAATGATATGGCTGAAATGAAATTCACCAAATTTATGCAGGCATAAATAATGCAGAGGGGCATTTCTCACAATGAAGTCTTAGGCGAAAATAAGGGTGATTTCCCCACGATGGAGACAACAGATTGGCTTTGTTAATACACTTTCCTGTCGGTGGACATCCAGTCTTTACTGATGGTGAAATGAACTTTATTGACTTTGGTCTTCATTGATGATAAACGAACTCTATGAAAGAGTCCTATGAATCTGATCACCCTCCAAAACTCGTCACCCTTCTACAAGGAGCTCAGCCAGTACCAAACCTGACCACTCACAAGACCCTCAAAAGATGAGACCAGAAACGACATGACTGTAAGCAACTATTTGGAGCCTTAAAAAATACATAGAACCGGGGCTCCTGGGTGGCTCAGTTGGTTAAGCAACTGCCTTCGGCTCAGGTCATGATCCTGGAGTCCTGGGATAGAGTCCCACATCAGGCTCCCTGCTCAGCAGGGAGTCTGCCCTTCCCACTGACCTCTCCTCTCATGCTCTCTCTCTTTCAAATAAATAAATAAAATCTTTAAAAAAATCTTAAAAAAAAACACATAGAACCAAGTCTCCTAAGCCTTGAGGTCCAACATTTCCATGCCAGGTCATTTTTTTTTTTCAAATTTTTCTGCATGGCATGTAGAGAGTCAATTAAAACAGAAAAACATACAGTCAAAAGATTTTTTGCTAAAAGATCAGCTCCTCATGAAAGATGATACCTGAGCTACTAATTGAAGAAAATTAAAGTTGGAAGGGATTCACTCATCTAATCTCGCTTTATAGCTGTAGAAGTTGAAGACAAGACACGTTAGATGACTTGCCCAAGCCCATACCACGGGTAGTCACGGAGCAACCGTGGGGCAACTGCAGGCGATTTGGGCACATACACAATCCCAGGCAGATTATTTACCTGAATTCCTTACATTGGTGTTGTTCAGTTTGGAGTCCTTGATTACCAAGTGTTTAATCCACAGAGTAGGAGCTGTAATTTCTGGGGGAGAAAAAAAAAAAAAAGAAGAAGAAGTAAGAAATCTGGGCAAAGGGGGTGGTTAACTTGGAGGGTAGCCCCCAGGCTTCAGGAACTTTTTCTAAAGCCTGAGGCATCAAGGCTTTGAGCTTTCTTCCTCATTTCACATCCACTTTGTCCCAGCACCTCTCCCTTCTCGCTGCGGAAGCTCCTCTCCCTGCCAGCTCATGGGAGCCAACCAGGGCCTCCCCTGCTCAGAGGCAGAGTGGTCTAAGTCCAGAGGCGCTGAGCCGCTCCATCCAGGAATAAAAATATTATCCCAGGAGGTGAGGAGCAGGGGCCAAGCCAAGTCTCTCTCAGCTGCTTCCCTGGAAGAAGATTTAAAGGGGATAAATCAACAAATGAATGCCAAACAAACCACAGAGACCATTTTGGAGGAAACGGCTGAGCCACAACAGATTTCAGCTTGCTGAGACTCTGTTCCACATGGGAAGGAAAGTGGTGAGTCCAATGTGTGCGTCAATATCCTTCCTAATGGTTTCTCATGGACACAGGCTGAATCCTCCATCCAGAGAGCTTGGGGGCGGGGTGGGGGGGGGGAATCTCTAGGCCCTTTGGGGCTTGGGTCACACGATGGACAAGTGGTATGAGAATTGGGAGGACCCTGAACTCAAGAGTGATGAGTCCTTCAGTGAGATTGCTGGGGCGATCTCCCAAGGTGACACGGTCTCCATTTCCCATCTGATCCCTCGAGATCCCCGACTTGCCAAAAATCCAGGAGATTTGTGGATCACAGAAACATCTGAATTTCTAGGCATGAACACACATATGTATGTTCCACTAAATGACCAGTTGTAAAGGAGAGCTCACATGTCAATCCGTCTACCTAGAGGTGGGCCTTTGCTCGGGACATCCATAGCTACAGTACTGACCAGTGGCATAATTTCTTTTTATTCCTGTCTCCCAGTCCAGTCTCGTGATCCAGGTCTGGATACACTCAGCTGAAAGCTCCTCAAAGTTTGCTGCGTATTGCACTGACAGCCGAACCCCGGTGTCAGACTTTCTAGAAACTGCATTTTGCCAAGCTTCCTACTTCCCCTCATGGGAGCCTGGATTATATGGTAAAGTGCACTGAAGAATGTAGGCCAGGAGCAGCTCAAACTCAAATAGAGGCCAGCCTTCTGCACCCCACACTCCTCCTGTCTAGCCCTCATACCCCCAGGAACATTCAGCCTCTATCTACCTACCAGCAATACTATGTCTCTTGCCCTAGAATTCCCTCTCAAATGCTCTCAAGGTCCAACTTTGTCAAACCAGGTACACTAACCAATCTCTTTCCTCCTACTTTCCTACTATACCCCAGCCTCACCATACTCTCCCCCTTTGTCCATACCAGTCCCCCCACTGCCCTGATTCTTCCCTTCCCCTTTCACGATCCAGCCTGGGTCCCATCTCTTCACATAGTCTTCCCCCAGACCACTGTGATCTCCTTTCTCCCAAAAATGTCCACTACAATAAAAACTAAGATCATATAATTTAACATCTAAAGCTCTCCAGTAGTTGCCATTGTCTTGAGAGCAAAGTCTTCATCTCAACTACTCCTTCTTGGTCCCCCAGAGGCCTACCACAATGGTGGGCACAGAGAAGGGACTTGTAAGTGTTGGTTCATCTACTGAAGGGACAGTGCTGGCCTGTCTTTCTCAGCCATGGCTCTTTGGTCTTGGCAGCTCAAAGGGTCCATCCAGGCTGTGTTATTGTTGGACATCAGCAGCCAGGCAGGAAGCCTGGCTAGAACAGAGGGCCTTTCCAGAAGTAGAGAGTGTACCAGTTCCTGGGAGGATCTGCATTTTTTTTAAAGGTTAAAACAACCCAGCCTAACCTGGGAAAAACTGAAATTAAAAAGGAAAAAAAAACCAATAATAAAGTTTATACAAACATCCAAAGGAAAGATGTTCCTCAAATCTAAAAATGGGTGGGAGTATACGAGTCGGAAGTGATACAAGAGCTTACCATCTCCGTCGAACACAGGCTGAGTCTCCATCGTGGGTGTCGGCTTCGACCCATCATCTGAATTGAGGGTTAAAAAGAATCGAAAAGAGACTACCATTATTGAGGTAAATACTATCTACTCTCCAGCACTGTTGAATGGTTGGGGTTTGCACATGGCCCGGCCAAGTCCCAATGAAGAGACCAAAGAGAAAGGAAAGAAAGAAAGAAAGAAAGAAAGAACAGGAAGAAAAAAAAAGAACCACAGAGAGACACCAACAGTAAGACAAATCCAGGTGTATGTTCACCATCCCAGGGTAGGGACGAAAGGGAGCTCAACTGTCATGGTCTTGGAAGGCCCTTCCTCATCAACCCGCATGAGCCGGCATGATGACTGTCAGCCGTGGTCCTCCCCGCAGGAAAGCTGGGGTGTGGGGGTGGGTGTGTACCTTTCCCAGCAGTCCTGAGCTTTGGGCCAAGCATGTTAGGGTAAGGCTGGCATACTTCATGGCCCCAAATCCTGGTGTCCCCAGTTCCTTCCTGCCCTTTTGTGAAAGGTACCAACTGAGTACCTAGTGGCCCTCATTGAAGAGCTTCAGGAAAACAAGAGGCTGTGCCGTATTCCCTCCCAAACACCTAGCTATTTCTCTATCCTCCCCTAAAAAGGAAAAACAGGCAGGAAGGACCATCCCCTCTCCAGTATGCTGAACTGGAGAGAATCAGGAATCCCTAGAATACTTCTAAGTGTGAAACACCGTGCCTGCCCATTCCCAGGGAGACGTGGGGGGCAAGCAAGATAGAACGGGATGTGAGAAACTGCAGCCTGGACTGGCTTTGAAATTTCTACCATAGATGAGGGGAGCACGAAGTTCCTGGGAACAAAGTCCTAACACACCGGATCCCAGCAGAGTCGGCCGCTCTCCGCAGAGCAAGAATGTCTGCCGGGGAGGAGTGAGTGTAGACTTTGCCGCCCTTCAGGACTCTGGGTTACTTCCATCAAGATCCCCCAAAACCTTAGTGCAGGTCAGTGTCTCTCAACTTGTTTTCATTGCTGCCCAGCTAAAGAGCATTTTTAGACTTTTTCTTCCTAATCGCCTTCCTAATGAAATATTCATAACACAGATACTGCGTGTATATCTGCTTCTGTACTATATGTGTATCTGTGCTTTATACGAAAAAAGGACAAGAGTTCTTTTGTCCCCCTGCCTCCCCCCCCCCCCGCCCCCAATCAACTTCCCCTTCTTGATATCTCTGCCTCCATTGAGAATGCATAGTTTAGAGATTTCTCTGTGTTCTCCCTGGGCAGGGCGGGGGTGGGGGGCAGGGAGAAGAGCCCCTCGGTCTCAGCCAGTGGGATGATTACACCATCCCCCAGAGATCTTGTACAACTAAACACTATATTCTCCAAGCACTAACTTTTTTTTTGGTCATTTTATTCATTTAATTGCTATGTATTTATTTATATTTATTTGTTTGTTTTGCCAATAGTTCTTAGTTTTAAGCTTTTGGTTATTATAACTGGTATTTATTTATTTTAACGGGAAAATAATCAACATACACTATTGTATTAGTTTCAGGTGTACAACATAGTGAGTTGGTGTTCACGTTCATTACAAAATGATCACCACAGTAAGTCTAGTTCCCTCTCTCACCGCACCAAGGTATCACAGTATTACTGGATATATTCCCTGTGTTACACACTACGTCCCCATGTCTTATTTATTTTATAACTGGAAGGTTGTACCTCTTAATCCCCTCCACCGAGTTCATTAACTATGGAGAAAGCAAGTTCTCAGAGAGTCTCTGCGACGCCAGTCAGATCACCCTTAATAACACCCCCCCCATCACCCGCCGCCATTTGGAGCTCCCAAAACCTTTGGCCGACTTCCCTGCATCTAATCAGGAAGGGAGGAAAAACACAGAGTTCTGATCCCTTTCTTGAGCGTCAGACTCACACCCCACCCTTGGGATCTTCAGACTGGAGCTCTAGAGAGACCCTACTCATGGCCGGAGGCTGAGGCCAGCAGCCCCACCATCGGGTGACACAGGACCCTGCTATTATTCTCCTCTGCTGACACCAAGACTCAGCTCCTACCGGGGCCGAGGTGACCCTGCACCAGCTAAGACAATCATCCCGAGGAACAAGATACGGGCAAGGGGAGAGGAGTGAACTTGCTGGATAGCTCATTTGCCTCCAACCGGAGTCCATAACAGGCATCTTTTGATGCACAACAGTGTTTAAGTTTGATCTGGAAGTCATTGAAGGAGAATAAACACAGAGCAGAACTGCACAATGTCGCTTTTTTTAATAGCATCATTTCCCCTGACTCTATTAACACCTCTTTCCACTGAATTCAATGAGTCACTGAATGAAGGCTCACGGCAGCTGCAAGGCGCATTTGGTTGCTCTTCCGGATGCAGAGTTCACAGTCTAAGTAGCCCGGCGGCCCCACGGGCTCAGGCCCTCCACCCGGGGTGGCTTCACTTTAGGGGCCTCCAGGGCCACAAAGGGAAAGTGAGAAATCAAACATTCCCCGAGGGACAATGGTGAGAACCCAAGTGAAAAATGGCTCCCGCCAGATTTTAATATTCAGCTACAAATCGCCCCATATTCCAAGAGCCATAGCTCTCTCTGGAGCAGGGTAACAGAGAACATTCTGCTGCTTCCTCCCACCAATCCGATGAGAGTCTGGGGCTGCCCATCTGGTGTAGCAATCAGCAAAGGTCCGTTGCCCCAGGGGAGGAAGGAGTGTTTCCAGTCTCCCGGGAAAGTTTGGCACTTGTGCAGGCCCAGGACCTCCACGGTTGCCCAGACGCAGGCCCAGAGCCCGCAGCGCCTGAAGGCACGTGCAGGCAGTGAATCTTCCTGCCAGGCGGGGTCACCAAGGGTGAGGAGGTACAGCTGGATCGCCACAATAGAGGACCTAGACAGAAAACTTTATGAAGTGAGAAAAGACAAAGTGCCCCGCTGCCAGGAGGACCACCTGTGAAATTCAGCTGCCCAAAGGATGAGAAGCCAAGCCAAGGCCAACAGGACCCTCTGACCATCATCTCCGGGCACCTGGGCCCCTGGCTCCCAACCCAGCAAACAAGCACACCCTTCGACCAAACACAGGTCCAAGGCCTGGGTCCAAGGTCCACATCAGTTCGGCTTCCTGGCAGGCCTTGGGACAATACCAGGCCCCATACTGAGCCCTGGGGAGAGGGAAAAGCTTCCCCTTGGCCTCCCCGTCTCCAGTGGGGGCACACTCCACATCCTGGCTTTACATCCAAAAAACTGGGTAACCTGAGCCCCTCACTTTTCTTCTCTGGGTAGTGATAGCTTCTTCTGAAATGAAGGGCGCCTGCCTCCCCATTCTTGGGACAAGGTGCAGGACTAAAGACTTTAAAGGCTCAGGATCAAGGACTTTAAAGGTGTGAATGCTATGAGCATAAACCACCTGAACCAACGGCTTCCTTTTCAAAGTGGATTTACAAAATTAAAATCTATCAAAGTGTTTAAATTAAAAAAAAAAAAAAAGTAAACCTTTCAACTCAGTAAGAAGATGAACAACCTGATTTTAAAATGAACAAAATACCGTAGTAGACATTTCACCAAAGAAGATGCACGGACAGCTGAGGGATGCATGAAAAGATGCTCAACACGATTAGTTGTTAAGAAAATGCAGCTTAAAACCACTATGTACCTACTAGAATAGCTAAGATTTTAAAAATAGGAAATACCAAATGTTGGCCAGGGTGTGGAGAGACGAAAACCCTCATTCCTTGCTGTGGGAATAGAAAATGGGGTAGCCATGCTGGAGAACGGTTTGGCAATTTGTTTGAAATGTGAAACATAAACTTACCATTCGACCCAGAAATTCCGCTCTTGGGAATCTGTCCAAGAAAAAGAAAAACATGTCCACCCAGAGACATGTGTGCAGAGATCCATAGCACCATCACTTGCAAGAGCCTCAAACTGGAAACAACCCAAATGTTTGTCAACTGGTGAACAGGCCACAGATGGTGAGAGGGCCCTATCATGGAATACTACACAGCGACGAAAAAGAATGAATTCCAAATAGAAGTGACGCTATCAATAAACTTCAAAAACATTAGACTAAATGAAAGAAGCCATGTACAAATGCTCATATTGTAGGATTCCACTTAGATGAAATGCTTAGTAAAGATAAGTCTATAGAGTCCAGATCTGCAGGTACCCAGGGCTGGAGGAGGCAGTGGGATGTAACCAGAAGCTGGTCCAAGGTTTCCTTTTGGAGTGACGGAAATGTTCGCTGGTAATGGCCACACGATGCTCTAAATGTGCTAAACTCATTGAACTGTATGTTTATGATGGGTGAGTTTTATGGTATATAAGCATGCTTCAGTAAAGCTGTTAGAGTACCAATGTCATCTCAGATTCAACCTCAGGCAGCAGCTGCTGAATTATTTCAGTGATCCTTAATTGGCAGGGAGACTCCCACATATTTTAAAGAAAAATGCATCTCAATCTCAGTTGACTCGTAAGTTCATGGTGATGCGATATCTCGTGCTCATCATTGGTGGTGCTTTTGGACCTCACACAGCAGGACCTTAGTCCTCTTTAACACCACTACATTCTTCCAGAACAAGAAGAGGAGAGGAGAGGGCACTGCAAATGCCAATTCGAAGATTATCGTTTTTCTTACAGGGAGAAAAATGTAAATCCGGAAACAGTGGGGGGGTGGGTGGATAAAAAGCAAAATAAAAAATAAAACAAAATTAAAAAAAAAAAAAGGCAAGCTTACATTCATGACTAAATGAATGAGGCAAAGCTGACAGAATTTCTCAAGGATGATGTCAAGATCCGCAATAATGAGACCACGTTTTGCAACACTCAGTTTCTGGCAGGTGGCTTTCCTCATCTAGTCTCACCAATGGCCAGCACAGAGGAGGTCACTGGGCAGATAAAAAGAGATGGCGTCGCAGAGAAAGAAAGTGATTTGCTCCCGGCCCAGAGGCAGGGAGCAGCTCTGGAAACTGCCCAGGCCCAGGGCCCTGGAGTTTGGTCTTCCAGTTTCTCCAACCCCCAGCCCCATCTCTCCCTTAAGGTGCAGCCCCACAAAGCCGCACCCCCTGCACGGGTTCCGCGAGCCTGTCCGGACAGTGGGTTTGTGGGACAGCACAATTCCTTGCCCTGCGAGAAGGCCTGGCCCACGCACAGACAGCTGGAAGTCACTTCGACCCCCGATGACACCGTTCAAAGCCTCCTCTGTTTGGCTTTTTGATTCCTGATTGACATTCTCTGGCAAGTGGAGATAAATGCAGGCTGGGGACAAATGTTGATCCGCTCTGACTGTTCTCAGCGAAAGACTTTTCAGAATAACAAACAAAACAAAACAAAAACTCAAAAACATTGGTGTGCTTAAGGGACTGAATAGAGCCCAAGAGGTCCGGGGAAGCAGGGCCGGGCCTTTCAAGGGGCTGGCGAGTCCTCCGAGGAGTTAATTGTTCGGGTGTACAATGAGTTTATTCTGACCACATACAAAGAGCTTTCTCTTCCAGGTCCTTCAAAAGCAAATGTGTCAAAGGGGCCAGAGGAGGAATCTGTATTAATGGCAGCTCTTGGGGTCTCTGAGACTGAGGAGCCTTGGAGAATGAGGAAAAAAGAAATTGCCACCCCCCACCCCCCCCCCCCGAGATTCGGAAGGTCTCTCCACAATCCCAAGTCCCCTTCGATTCTTGGGTTCTGCCCAAGCCATGTCCATGACCGGCCACCCTCCCTCGTGAATTCTTTTAGACCGCCATTGGTCGTCTTTTACAAAGACATGGAGAGAAACTTCAGCCTGGCGGAAGTACTGGAAGGTTCTTGCTTTTGACAGGACCACATTTATGCCAGAGCCACCAACCCCCTCAGCCCGTGACTCAGGGACCCAGTGTGGAAGTTGGAATGATGTATTCTGGGTGTCACAGGGAGACACCGGTGCCTTTTGCAAAAGTCCCTTAAGACCCTGGCCCAAAGCATGTGAGGAGGAGGATGGAATTTTAGTCAACATTTCCTGAGATGCATGTCCCAGGAACAATGAGGCTCAGAAATGTACTATGAGCTGTCCTAATCCTGACCTTTGAGAACAGGGGTTATCTGGGCACCTCAGGTCCTTTCCAGAGCAAGAGATCAATGTTTTACATTCCGTCTACCCACCTGCACACTCCCTCCCAAAAGAAGTAGAAACAAGCTCAAAGCTGTTTTTTTTGCAAATAATTCCCTACATCCTCAAGCTCCACATTCCCCTGAATAAGAGCAAAAACATGATGCTGGTGAAAAAAATAGACCAGACACGGAAGAAGAAGAGAAGAAAGAGGAGGAGGAGGGAGAGGAGGGGAGAGAAGCGGGGAGGAAGGGAGAGGAGGAACCACCAGCGCAGAGTCAGTTCCGAGCTGGGTTCACAAAGAGAACTGGGCTCGTTTTTTTTAACTCTTTATTTTGAAAAAAATGATAGATTCCCAGGACATTGCAAAAATAATACAGGGAAGTTCCACGTATGCCTTGCCCAGTTTCCCTCAATGGTAACATCGTCATAGCGAACCTAAATATATAGGCAACCTACAAATACGTAGGTTATGTCATTGTTATACAATATCAGAGTTAGGACATTGACAGGGGGGTCATCCATGGACCTCATCCACATTCTGCCAGTTTTACGTGTACTCGTGTGTGTGTCGGCGGCGGGGGGGAGGGGGTATTTCTCTGCAATTTTATCCACGTGCTGATTCGTGTAACCACAATTAAGAGGCAGAACTATTCCATCACCACAAAGATCTCCCTCTACAGCCCCTCGATCATCACACATGCCCTCCTTCACCCCATCTCTCACCCCTGGCCACCCACTGATATTTTCCCCATCTTTATAATCTTGTCTTTTCTAGAATGTTATTTAAATGGAATCATGCAGGAAGTGACCTTTTGAAACGAGCTTCTCTCACTCTGCATAATGCCTTTGAGGTCTATCCAAGTTGTGGTTTGCACACACGGACGGGTTGTGCCCTCTTACCGCTAGGTCGTATTCCACGGGGTGGAGGCACTGAGCTGTGTTTCACCCACGGAAGGACATCTAAGTGGTTTTCCTCTTCAGCTACCACAGATAAGGCTGCCATGATCACCCATGTTTGGGTTCTTGAGTACACACAAATTTTCATTTGTCTGGAATAAAGGCTCAGGAGTGCCATTGCTAGATTATAGGGTAAGTTTTTGTTTCGTTGTTTACTCTATAAACAAACTTCCAAAGTATATCTCCCAGAGTGTGTATCATTTTACATTTTTACCAACGATGTGTGAAACACCCAGTTTCTCCACAGCCTTACCACCATTTGGTATTGTCACTATTTTTTCCCTTAATTTTAGCTATTCTAGTAGGTGTGTAGTGATATCCTCTCAAGATCTTAATTGGCATTTCTTTATGGCTAATGATGTTGAACATCTTTTTGATGTGTGTATTTGCCTTCTGCATCTGAGCTCTGCTAAAATGTCTATTCATGGATTTTGTCCATTTTTAAATGGAATTGCTTTTCAACAGGTTGAGTTTCTGAGAGCTCTCTACATGTTCTAGATAGAAGTCCTACACTGGATATGTGGTTGGTAAGTATTTCCTCCCAGTCTGTACTTTTTTTGTTCTCTTAACAAGATCTTTCAGAGCAAGTTCTTAATTTTGATGAGTTCAGATTTCAGAAATTTTAAATTTTGGGGATCTTGCACTTACTGTTTTAAGACAAAAAAAGCTCTAGGCTCATCTACCTATGGTTTCAGAGAATCTCCTCCTATGTTTTCTTTTAAAAGTTTTAATAGTTTTACATTTTACATTTAAGTCCAAGATCCATTTTGAATTCATTTTTGTGTAAGAAAATGAGGTTTGGGTTGAGGGCTTGGGGTTTCTTGTTTTTGTTTTTGCCTACGGATGTCCGGTTGCTACAGCGCCTCCTCCTCAGAACTGCTTTCTGTCTCTGTCCCATCAGTTTGCCAGCCTTGTGCAGGCCTTTCTCTGGGTTCCTTACTCTGCTCCACTGATCTATGTGTCTAACCCTTGGCCGACACCACACTGTACTGATTACTAGAGCACTGTAGGTCTTCACCAGGGTATTATGATTTCAACTTTGTGACATTCCGGAAAAGGCAAAATTATGGAGACAGTAAAAAGAGCAGGGGTTGCCAGGACTGGAGAGCACAGAGAATTTTTAGGACAGCGAAAATACTCTGTGTGATATTGAAATGGTGGACATGTGCCATTATACACCTGTCCATTTCCACAGAAATGACAACACTGAGAGTGGGCGCTAATGTAAACCATGGGTCCTGGGTGATGATAACGGGTCAGTGAAGGTTCACTGATTATAACGAATGTGTCACTCTGGCGTACACATTGATAGTGGGGCGCCTCTGCCTGTGTGGGGGCAGGGGCTGTATGGGAAATCTGTGTACTTTCCTCTTAATTCTGCTGTGAAGCTAAAACTACTCTAAAAAAAAAAAAGAAGTATTTTTTTAAGAAAAAGGAAATGAGACAAACATTTTTAAAAAGGGAGAGGTCACAGCATTTGTTCGGAAGAACACAGGGAAGCATGAATTGAAACTTTATCAAGGGCCATGGGGGAGTAAAGCATGAAAGCTCTCTTTGTTTTTAAAAGAAATCAGAGTGATACCTCCCACTTAATTTTTCATTTTAAAAATGTTTTAGCTCTTCTAGCTCCATTGCCTTTCCATGTAGACTTTCAAATAAGCAGCTCCTGGATCTCTGTTTTCTTTCAGCTGGCGTAGAATTGGTACAGCAGGACCCGAGAGTGGTGATTCATTGGCCTCTCCCCCAAGAGCTGGGTGGCACTCTGAGCTGGAGACAGAGGCTCAGATGTGGCCCAGAGACCTTTGTGCGCACACGTGGAAATCTCTGCTTCCATCTGTGTTCCTGGGCCATGCCTGGAACTGAACTCAATCAAGGGACAGCGAGCCAATGAACAAATTCTCAATGGCCTGACAATCTCTGAGTCCTCACCTGGACGTGGGGGACCCCACAAAGGTACCAGGCAGTGGGATCAAGAAGGTGAATGGCAAGTCATCAGAGAGGGAGACAAATCACAAGAGACTCTTAAACACAGGAAACAAGCTGAGGGTTGCTGAGGTGGGTGGCAGATGGGACAACGGCGTGATGGGCATTAAGGAGGGCACGTGATGTGATGAGCACAACTGATACACAACTGATAATCATTGAACTCTACATCCGAATCTAATGATGTACTGTATGTTGGCTAATTGAATTTAGATTAAAAATAAAAAAAGAACTTGCCAATGGGCCATGCTCATCCCAGGCACCTTCCCCAAGGGTCTTTCCTTCAAGGCTCTGGCCATGGGGAATACCAACCAGGGCTGTGTGGAAGGGCCACCTGGTTTGCCTCCCAGCAGAGGTGACAACTTCCCAGCACCTAGAAGCCTGTGCCTCCCGGGGAGGCTTTCCCTCCCCCTGAAGGGAACCTCTCTAAGAAAGAAGCTAAGGGCCATTAGAACGTGAGTTCCACAAGGCAAGGCTGAGTTCTTATCGTGTTCCTTGTCGCTCGGTCCTCAGTGATTGTAATAAGCCTGGCACTTAGGAAACTTTCAGTAAATATTTGTTGAATGAAAGAATGAGAAACCAAGTAGAAACACCAGAGGTTATGCATAATACCAGGGACTCAAAAGAATCCACGACTAGGAGGCTTTTCCAGATCCTAAACCCCATTTCCTCTCCAGTCCTTGGAAATGGGGATATGGCAGGGATTCAAACTCTTCATTTAGAATCCTCCACGCATAACTTTCTTTCAGAGACCCCAGCATAGGGACTGGGTGGAGGGCAGGGCTTGAGCACATGGAGCCGAGCTGGGGAGTGAGAAAGGAAGGAGACAGGGCACACACACGTGCACTTGAGCATACCCACGCACACCTGTCTACACTGCAAAGCTGGTACCCTGACGTGCCGGGCTTGGTCAGCGCAGCTCAGGGCCCCGGCATGCAGTAGCCACACACATGCAGACAGCAAAAGGCTGCCTCCCATGGGTCTGGAGCTGCCTAGGCCCACTTCTGTCTCAGCAGGTGCTGTATTCGAATGACTGCGTCTCCCTGGGGAAATCCAGTGTGAGCAGAGGCCAACCCGTCTAGGTCGTCAGCCGCCCATCCCCACTACGTCCAACCCCAGATGGTAGGGAATCAGATTGTTGCCATCTGACAACCACCCCGACGGGTCAGCTACTGAGCTCGCCTCTCCCTCAGTGCTAGGGGAGAGGAAAGAGGGGACGCTGGGAAGAGGGTAGAGTCATTTGAGCAGGAGGGCCGGCTCCACGTGTAGAACATCCTGAGACAGCCCGCGATGTGCAACTCAGGGCAGTGAGGCCAACCTCATTCGGCTGTGCTGACCATAGGAGGGCTGGGGCTGGAAGCCACACCATCCCCGTCGTCCAGGATGCCTGCGGCCCATCACCCCTGCCCGAAGCACATCCCTCGGCCCTCAGTAAGCGTGCTGCTGAATCCGTCACCTGAGTGACAGGTCGTCCAAGCCAGCACTAACCTGTAGACCAGACTCCAAGAGAGAGTCTAAAGATGGAGACAGAGAAAGGGACCCTGAGACAAATAACTGTGACTCACTCTTTACTTAAGAGCGCAGGGTACAGAGCAGCTCTTGGGGGATTCAAGGTAGGCTGGTTTTGGGGAGCTCTGCCCCTCTCCACCACTGGCTTGATGAACACAGATGTCCATGCAGAAAATGCAAGCAGAGTCTGCTAATGTTTTTGTTTTTCTCTCACTTTCCTTAAACGGCTAAATCCCAGACATCTAGGAAGACAAGTAGACATCCCAGACAAGTAGGAAATATGCAAACTGCAGAAAACCCCTCATGGTCCTCAACCTTCCCTCGCCGATGACTGAAGCATCAGCGGGGATCTCCAAGGTCCTGGGTGCTCAGAAGAAGCAAGCGCCCAGAGAAGGGCCAGGAAAGAATTTCACAAGTGCTCTCCATCCATTCTCCCACTTCATTGTTCTACACCCCTCAGTCTTCCCTGGAAGGCTGAGAACTCCCCTCCGGCACCTCACAAGCAATCCTGCCCAGGAGCCGCCCCCGACTTTGCTCCTACGCTCCCCAAATCATCCACATTCCTTCTCATCAAGACCACAAAAACAGGCACCTCGGGAAAATCCACTTGGGGTAAATTCACGATCTCGAAACACATTTTGCTCCCCAGCCATGTCCCAGCTGTCCGATCCATCTCTACTCAGCTTCTGCAGCCTTCTACTGTTCTCAGCAGCAGATCGGCAGAGCTCAAGGGGCTGCTGGCAGCCCTCTTCCTCTCCTCTGATCGTCCTCTGAAGCATCAATAAAACACATGTGGAGGCACGTGTGCCCCCCAACTCCCCAAATATGGCCCCCACCCCTGCATCTCTCTTCAAGGGCAAGGAAGGGGAGGGGAGCCAGGATGGGAGTGCCCCAGATCAATGGATATTTGAAACTCAAACACATGGCCCGGGACCTACGCTGCACGTGTTAATTACCACACATGTTCCCATAAAGGGGTCCGTTAAACACAAGGGGCCCAAAGAACAGAGCGAGGAAAGGACATTCCAAGGGATTAAGTAAATAGTCTGAAGTTCTGACCCTCCTCCCCTCCCAGAGCACGTGCATCTGGGTAAGATAACAGCGCCCCCTCCCTCCTTCCCCCACTTCTCCCCTCGGGCCGCACACCTGTGGACCCCGAGCCTCCTCGAGCCAGGCCTCCTGTCTGGACCAGCCGCCTGTGACCTGCTACTGCCTGGCTTCTCTCCCTCCTCCCTTCCTCCTGCTATCTCTCGGAGCCTCCTCCCCCAGCCTCCTCTGCTCAGCCTTCTCCTCCTCTCCTCCGCAGGCCTAATTCCTGGCTGGCAACCAGACCCCTCTGTCTCCGCACAATACACCTTTTCATTCCTTCCAGGCAGGGAGAACCGATCCTTCTGAGCCCTGTCAGTGGAGCGGGCTCCCAGAGGCAAGAAGGTGGGGGAGGAAAGCCTGGGCCCGCTCCTGCCCCCGCCACCCCCGACGGCCCCCACCACTCTCACACCCAGACCCGGGGCGTCCTTCCTGGGTGTGCCTCTCACCCTGCTCGAGGGCTGGGGCCACAGCAGGCCTCAGGGCTGTGAGCCTCAGCTCTAGGGAGATCCCGTCTAGGAAACCCCACGTGTGGGTACCAGCTCAGACAAGGGGCCTTTGTGTCTTCCCACCTGCTGCCCTCCGGAGCACATTCCATTCTTAAGTGGCAGCTGAGAGAGGGACCTCGGCCGCCGACACAGGATATTACAAATGCCCTCTCGCACCCTGTCCCCCTTCCAGCTCCAGCTTCCTGGACAGGTGTGGCTTCAGGTGGCCCTTCCTACAGGTGGCCTGAGCCTGCTTTTCTCCGCGCTGCCCATAGCAGACAAAGAGAAGAGGATTAGCACCTAAGGTGATCCTTTCCAAAGTAGAAGGAAGGAGAGGCTCTGGGCAAAAGTCAAGTCTCCAGAGGCGAGTGCGCCCTAGCATCCCCCACCGGGCCTCTGCACCAAAGAGAGGCTCTGCAGAACCATCTGGGAGGGAGGAGCCCATCCGGCGTAGGGGAGCAAGCTGCTGGAAACTAAGCAACTTATCTCTGAGATGAGGCTTCAGACTCTATGCCCCTATTCCGTGCACTGTCCCTGGAGGAATCAGGTGTCCCTGTCCTCTCCCAGCCGGGTCAGCAGGAGCCCGCAATGGCTACAGGTCTGTTTCTTTTGTTGTCCACAGGGTGCAAAGCCACAGCAACCTGGGAAGTACTCCTCTGTACAATTTAAGATCCCAGACTCCACGGTCCGCCCTTCTTGGCGTGGGCGCTCCATTCAGCATCACGCCTTCCATTCCCTTTGGTGGGGGAAATCTGGGCTGTCGGTTTTGCACGATTGCCGATTGCTTTTTATTACCACCGCGATCTCGTGCCCCAGAGCAGAGGCGATGTTCCTGAAGTCTTCAGTTGCAACAAGTCAAATTGAAGGCAGCTCCCCATCGCAACTCCAATAAATTGCAGACAGACACACAAGCCATGCACAGTGTTGAGGAGTTCAGATCTTTGCAGGAAGAAACATTCACACCCCTCTCCCACTTTGCCACCTAGAAGGGAACCGCCAACACGCACGGCTGCCTCTCCCTGTTCTGGGAAGGACCTGGAAAGGGATCTGCTCCCTTCTTTTTACCCCCATATGCATTCCTGCTGGCGGGAAGGCCCATTAGTCCGTGTTTTCTAGCGGGATCCTGAGGCTCCTCTTCTATGTCCTCTTGTAACACCTGCACTCGGGCCAGCAGCTTCTCCACGGTCTCGTTTTCTGCATTTGGGCAGGGTGGTTTTGCCTCCTCTTCCCATTCCCATGGGATAAGCATGTAGGGCGGGCTCCAAGGCCCCGCCTCAGTCTCCCTGCCACTACAGGTGCAGGTCAAGCCCATGTACCTCACGCTGATCCTACACAGGCCCGACGCTCCATGTGGACATTTAAGAACATGAAGTTCCCAAGGCCCAGACACACGTGTGAAGCCTCAAACTCAGCTACCATCTCCTGGCTGGGCTTTGACCCAAGAGCCCAAAACAGGGGTCCTGGAGTGCTCGCACACGCAATGACATTGGTATTGGTTCTCCCTGCAGCTACTAGAGCACACTCTCTCTCTCCCCCTCTTTTTCCCTCTCTGTTATCCTGGTGGCAAAGCTCAGTGTCCCTCACACTGGAAATTGTGGTCAGCACAGCCCAGGGACCTAGTCCTCATGTTGGCTGCTCCACTGAACAGCACTCAGACAAATGCCTTAATTGAGGTTAGCCACATAATTTGTAGGGCCCGGCGCAGAATCAAAATGCAAGGCCCTTTGTTCAAAAAGCAGGAAAATAGTGCCATGAAGGACACCAAACTGCAAAGTTTGATCCTCTCTCTCCTGACTTGTTGTGGTGTTTTAAATTTTTCCATTTAATGTTGTTCTACGTAAGAAGGATTAGAATCTGTAGCGTCCCGTGGAAGCCCCACAGCCCGCACCACAAAAGCGGTATGCCAACGGGGTGACGAGGACGCGCACACGCGCACCTCCCAGTCCCACTGGGCTTTCCGTAACAGAACACAAGTTCGAAGACAGAATGATGAAGAATTCTAAAACAACAGCAGCACAGGTTGCAAGCCTGTGAAGCCAGTTTCCTCCTCGTGAAGAAAACCTGATGTACTAGAACAGTTATTAGGGAGAACCAGCGAGGGGCCAAAGATGTTCAAACCAGTGTCCAAAACAAGGGGGTCGGGGCAGACTTGGACATGACTGCCTTCGCCTCCTTTTCGGTTGCCTGCCGCCCACCTGGTAGCTGACTGCCTGAACGGCCCAGGAACCAAGGTTCTCAGGGGCCCTGCCCCCTCTGCATGCTGCGCTCACTCACCTCCCTCAGAAATTCTGGAAGCGTGGACCCCCACCACCGTACGAGCCTTACTTACCTCCTCCAGTCCTTCTAGGAAGAAACCTAGAATAGGAATGGAGACTTTCTGTGGGGGGATTTTAGCCCACACCCAGGCTCCTTCCATCTTGTCTAGAACTCTTCTTGGACTGGCTTTAGAAGCAAACATTTGGATAGAGCATAAAACTCTACTCACCTTTCCTTCCTGAGTTACCCTGGCTCAAGGGCTTGTCAGTGACTGAACCTTGGGTAAAAGGGAAACAAAAACACAGACATTCAGAACGTATCGTGGTTGGTTTCTTTCAAAGAGCTGGCAAAGCCTGCAGCTGTAAGCATATGGTTATGTATATACATGCACTGTATACATGTCTGGGGACATTATATACAAAGAACGGACATACACGTCCAGTGGTGTTTGCTTCACGTCAATGTCACTGATATCGCAGTACCAGTGAGATGAACCATGATCTCCCCGCAATAATCCTGACCAGATTTTTACAAAACTTCCCCTCCGCAGAACTCCCTAGGTGAACGTTCCAGTCACTGCCCCTCACCTCCACTCCCCATCTCCCCCATGTCCCGCCACCTCCGTGTTCTGAGCCATATCCAGTCAGTAGGGCCAACTGAAAAGAAGCCCCTCTTACTGAAAATGCAATGATTGACATCCCTTGCTGGTTAGTGCAGGAAATCGGCGATTTTCCATCTGCATTAAGTAGAAAATTGTTGGCCCAATTGTATTGAGTGGGCCAAAATAGTCTGAGGCATGGAAACAATTTTCTAGACGCAGCCTGTTCCTCAAAGAGGGTATAGTGTGTGTGTCTAGCCAAACACTTTGCCCTGAGTCTGCTAGGACGCCATGTGCACCCATCCTGCGGTCCGGGCCCTGTGGCACCTGTCTTCTCCATGAAGCCCACACATGCAGGCCAGAGCCAGCACAGCCACGTAAGGACATCTGTGGAGGTCTGGCCACGAAGAGAGAGAAAAAAAAAAAAAAAGGATTCCTTCTTTTCTCATTCTGTACCGTACCCCTTTCTCCATATATTAGTTTTGTGAGAATTCAATTATATTACTCTGCATGGCTTGTTTCTAGTGCATTTGTTTGCTTTAAATGAAACTTTCCAGGGCATTTGCAAGGAGGGCTCATTCCTGCTTCCCCCCACACCAACCCCAATTAAGGTTTCCAGTTTCCACGTAAACCACAAATAAAGTAAACTTTCCATTTTGGCCTGCAAATCTTGGTTTCCTAATGTAGATGCTTACTGCCTTTCTTACCATTCCCTTATATAGCAGGGCCGGTAGAAAAATGAATAAAGCTTGTGAAAAAAGAAAAATGTTAGGATAGCAGGGCTGTTGGCCCTTGGCATTTCCCATAGGCTTTAGAACAATGCTTTATCCTTTGCTTGCACTTAAAAATTAAAGATAAGTGGGGTGCCTGGGTGGCTCACTGGGTTAAAGCCTCTGCTTTCAGCTCAGGTCATGATCCCAGGGTCCTGGGATCAAGCCCCACATCGGGCTCTCTGCTCAGCGGGGAGCCTGCTTTCCCCTCTTTCTCTCTCTCTGCCTACCTCTCTGCCTACTTGTGATCTCTGTCAAACGAATAAATTAAAATCTTTTAAAAAAATTAAAGATAAGTAAATAAATAAAACCTCCTAACACACATATACGAAGAAATATGAAGTGGCTGGTGGCTGGACGGGCTTTCTTGAGTGAAGGCTGAGCCACACCGTGAATTAAGGAAGGGACTCCCAAGTCCCTTACCATCTGAATGGAAGTAGGAAGTGTGGGGCTTGTGTAAATCCAAAATCCACGATCCCATGAGTTGACCTAAGAGCAGAATTTCTCTATGCTCATAGAGTCAGCAAGAGAAAGGACTTAATGTCTCAGTGGACTAGTATAGTGGGTCACTGTGAAGCAATGATTGCCTCCCTCATCTAGTTATCAAAACCACCTCAGAAGCTTCACAGAGAGGTGGACTCCAGGTCTCACTCTAGATCTGCTGGATCAGACTGTACCGGGGAGCCTCGACACCTGGGCTCTTTTTAATTCCCCAGGCGCTGCTGCTAACAGCCAGCTTGGAGGGCCACTGGGATGAAAGTTTTCCATTCCTCTACATTACGTTGTTGGGGGGAGGAGGAGCAAATATATGGCACCCAGGCCACCATGCCCTCCTCGTGTGCCCATGACGGACATCACTTGTTGATCCTTCAGTCTTTGATGCTGAACTCCCATTCAGTTTTAAAAATCTGTCTCAACAAAGTGCTCCCAAGACCGCTAGCAGCCAGAGCACCCCAGCTGAAAGCTTAGATGCCATTCTCTAGGAATTCCAGCCGATGCTTGGGAAGAGAGCGTCGAACCAGAAACCTCAACTCAAAATAAAGAAATATATACCCATAGGCATATACTGAGCCCGTCGCCCAGCTGACTACAGAGCAGGTGTGTCAGCGTGGAATGCTCCCTGACCTGGAAGAGGGCTCATAACCACCCGCCATCTTTCCACCATTTTTCCAAGGTTCCCCCACGAGATGCAGGAGACCAGCGGAGGGGTCTCTCTCGAACTCCTTTCATTCTTCCCGCCCCTCCCTACGGTACCTGAACATACAGGAGTTTTATTCTGCACAGAAGAGCCACTGATGGGCTTCCCATCTGCGGTGACACACCAGCAGTACCCCGTGTAAGTATGGCACTGCACCTGTTCAGGGAAGCGGGGAGGGGGAAGAGAACCGTAAGTCGTGGGTCACATATCAACAGTCAGCTCCCACCCCTTCCAAAGCCTTGCCACCGAGGAGGAGGAGCTCCTTCCACCTCTCACCCAACACTTGTCCCAACTACCTCCTGCAGGTGGGTTGGTCAGTTGACAACATGGATATGTGTCTTCTCTGGGAGCCCCCAGGCCCAACCACAGCAACCTACCTACGTCTTTCTTATGACTTTTAATGCTGAGTATCTTATATCCTATCAACAGGCCCACTTTGTCTTTCCTGTGAGGGTTCTCACCAAGACCTGAACATCCCCCCCCCTCCCGCCAAGCATTGGCATATACACTCCCATCCATCTGTAATAAATTCGGATTGGTGAACTAATCTGGCAAGTGTAAGTTGGGATGTCACCATGGGGGGCTGAAATGACCCTTCCTTAACAAGCAGTGCAAGTAGTGGGCTCTTTTCTTCTAGCTTCTCCCAGCATCCGGTCATACAGTCGGCCTGCCTACTGCTCAGGTGGCTCTCGAGAGACCAGGGCACACACTAGCAGTTGCCCACGAGAGGACGGGGTTAAGGTAAGAACAACGTTGCTTGACTCTGCACCTTCTAGTTTGAGATGCCCTGCTGCCCCTCTGTGTGGTCATCCTCAAGCCTCCATACTTGGGTCCACCCCATCTGGGAATAGTAAATAAAAAAGAGGCTTTTGCTTCATTTGGGTAACTATTCTCTCTCTCCCAACAGCTATCACTCTGTTCACCTCCTCTCACACCAGCCTGCTGCTTTCCCACCCATTTCCTAATGCGGAGTTCCTAAACACAAATCAAGGCATCACTCCCCTGCTGAAAACCACTCCATGATTTGCCACTGGATTAGGATAGAGATTAAGCTCCTGTATGTGGAGCTCAAGGTCCCCCATGATTTGCCCCCTGCCTACCCCTGCAGCCTCATTTTACACCCATGTCTTCACATATACCCTCCAATGGAACCACACATAGGATTTTATGATTCTGAACATTTGTTTGCTCCAAATATCCAGTAGTCCGGGATACCATTCCCTAACACATCCCCAGCCCCCTCCTCATCCCTTTGTATTCCCACCCACTTCGTGATACACTTTCTCTGCAAAGCAATCCCAGCCTCCCCCCTTCTCTTCTCCTGACCCTCCGCATACCCTGGCTCTCTAAATTCAGAGCCCTTATCTCCCCCACCAAGACTGTGACATTCTTAAGGCAAGGGATTGCATGCTGGTTATTTTCTACCTCCTAAGCATCTAACAGAATGCCTGACATTTACTGTAGGCATTTGACGAGTTGAATAAGTGCTTCATTATCATATATTCTCAATTCTTGGTCCCCATCAATTCTAAAAATGTAGCATCAATTTAAACAGCCCCACCACATTAAACATGGACCTCAATGACAGGATGGGTGCCAATGCGAAGATATTAACATGTGAAAAAAAAGTGCTTCTTGGAATCAAGGACATTTTGGAATGAAGGATAGACAGTAACAGCATACAAATTGGCTGGTAAAGTATATAGGGGTAAGGCAAGAGAGATCTGATGGCCTGGGTGAAATCCAGTATTATCAATAAGGCAGAAAAGCTCCACAATGGCTTCTGCTCTTCTATGGGTACCAAAAGCTATAGTTTCCCCCAAGATGAGATGTTATACTACAGACCTACCCATAGAAATCAGGACAAGAACAAGACGGGGGCATCTTACCAGTATGATGACTGGGTATAAATGTGGCATTTACCTCCACTGTTCCGTGTAAAGAAACCACATTCAGTGCCCTTGTTCTAGTACCATATTTTTGTCCCGCTTCATCTCATGGAGACATCTGTAACCCCGATGGCTATGGTTGCTGCCACAGATGCTCACCCAAGATTGGTATCTTGGGTTGAGTCAGCGCTACCTTCTGAGAAAGCCTAATGACGGAATGGAAGAAACCCAGACAGACCTGGGTTTGAATTCGGATCCAGCCAGTTACAAATCAGTCATGTTACTTAGCTCTCTGAGCCCCATCTATAAAATGGGGAGAACACCGCCAAACCTGGAGGGCCCTGGCAAGGGAAACAGACAGGGTGAGTCCAGTGCCTGGCACAGGAGAGGGCTGGGTACAAGGTGGCCACAGTGATGATTGCTCCCAGCTGTGTCACAGACACCGGGCAAGCAGGCCCCCTTCCGGGCCAGAGGTCCCCTGCTAACCTCCAGAGGTCTGGGTGGGAAATGCTCCTGGAAACTTGGGACTTTCCCCCTTCAGATTTTGTCAGCCCTGCAGGGGATAGTTTCTAGATGATTCCTTGCCAGCGGCAGCATTTTAATGGGGCCTGGCTGGCTGCTTTCTCCTCCCCAGCCAGTAATCACCTGCAGGGAAACCAGTCCCCAGGGCAGGGCGGCCACACTGACTCACTCCCAGGCCCCTTGGCTCCCATGGCCAGAGCCAGCTTTCCTCTCCGTGAGGACTCTACCCCTCAAGTCCAACACTGGCACAGTCCTCTGGCCCAGTGCTGCCTGCTGGGGCTGGGTGCTGTGGTCACGCAGGCTGCAGGAACGGCTGGACAAAAGCCTCCTCCACCCAGGCACTCAGAGTCCCAGCCAAAGCTACTGAAGAGCGAATTAAATGCATGAGTATGAGGCTAAACCCAACGCTTTGTTTCAGGGGCTATAATCTGACCTCTGGGCTAAGCAGGTCCCCAGGGCCACAAGCTCACTGAGTGTGCCCATTGTATCCCTACAGGCTTGTGGATGCTGCCTCCCAGCCCCCAGCCAGGCCCACAGGCCCAAACATAGCCCCATTTTTCCCAGGGCTCTCAGCATTTTCCTCGGACCGGGCTGCAAGGAATAGACTCCAGATCACAAAATCCTCTGGCTGGGAGGTGCTTCCAGATCCTAAAGAACTAGAATTGAATGGAGGAATTATTGCCGTGCTCCTCAGGCATGCAGTAATGGGCTCACAGAGGACCCGGGTAAGGTCTCGGGCTGCAGGAACCCAGGATGTGACCAGCAAAGCCACTTCCCTTTGCCAAAGGAGCCCCATGTTATTCACCCATGATTCTCGACCAAGAGGTTGTTTGTAAACTGTCTTGGGGGGAGTTTCCAAGACCTCTTCTAAAAGAAAAAGAAATTACGTGAAGACAGAAAGCAAGGGTCATGGAGTCAGACTGCAGCCCACTTAACTAACTAGTTCCACCACTGAAGTTAAGTTAGCCACTTATCTTTCAACCTCTGCAGCCTTGGAAAGGTTCTTAATCAAACCAAGCCTCAGACTGCCCCTGTTTACTTAAAAACTGGAGATAATTATGGGGCACCTGGGTGGCTCAACCAATTAAGCATCCAACTCTTGATTTTGGCTCAGGTCATGATCTCAGGGTCGTGAGATCAAGCCCTGCATCAGGCTCCGTGCTCAGTGAGGAATCTGCTTGAGATTCTCTCTCTCCCTCTGCCTCTGTCCCTCCCTCAGCTCGTGCTCTCTATATCTCCTTAAAAGTAAATAACATCTTTAGAAAAACAACAGATAATTATACTTACCTCACTCAGTTGTTGAGAGGATTAAATTAGATAATGTAAATAAAGCACTGAACTCACACAGTAAGTGCCCAGTTAAGCTTAGCTATTTATTTTTATTATCATGTTATTTTTCAGCAACCTATCGTACACTCAAGAAGGGCATGCCAGATTCCCCGATGGAAACCAAAGAACATACTATTCTGACCAGTCCCAGGGGAAGGGGTAGTCTAAGTTCAGCAAACAGTTTGAAAAAGTTAGTGGGAGAACGGAAATTTTGTTTTCATACAGAAGTAGTTCAATTACTCTCAGAGGAGAGAAGTAAGGCTTCTTGCAGCAAAGCAGTCAGGCTATAAATGCTACAGAATTGATGGTTTATAAACACACAATCAAAATGCAAATTCTACCTAGTTTGGTTTCCTACCTTGACAACTTATTTAACATTTTAAATTAATAAGTAATCCCTTTTGTTCTACCTCCCGCAACCCCAGCCTCAAATTAATCAACTTTCATATTTAGCGGGAAAGTCATGGGCCATGAGGAATTGCAAAGGTAATTAGCCATTTCTAGGATCTCACTGTGCAGCTCTCAAAGCTCAGGGCTGATCCAGGCCCAAGGGTATGGATACAAACCACGGAGTTTGCTCCTATTCTCTCTGGAGCATGTTGGGAAAGCTGAAATGTCAACTGATGGGTCTTCCTTCAGAGACAAAAGTGTTTATACATCAACCTAAGTGAAATTACTCATTGCTTAACTATACTGTTGAGTATGACTGGCATACTTAATATAGGCTTTTATACACCGAGGACGTTGTATGCAAACCTCACAGTAACCATAAATCCAAAACCTAGGATTGATACAGACACGCGCACATACACACACACACACACACACACACACACAAAAGAGAAAAAAAGCCAAACATAACACTATAGGAACTCATCCATCACAAAGAAAGAGTGCAAAGGGAGAGAGGAACAGAGAAGAACAACAAAACAAACAATGAGAAAACAATTAACAACATGTCAATAAATCCATACCTATCAATGATTATTTTAAATGTAAATGGCCAAATGCTCCAATCAAAACACATAGGCTGGCAGAATGGATTAAAAAAACAAAACCCATCGAAGTGCTGCCTGCAAAGAGACTTATCTCAGACCTAAAGATACAAATAGACTGAAAGTGAGGGGATGAAAAAATATTTACTATGCAAATGGAAGTGAAAAAGAAGCCAGGGTAGCAACACTAATAGCAGACAAAACAGACTGTAAAACAAAGACATTACATAATGATAAAGGGATCAACCCAACAAGAAGATATAAAAATTGCAAATATCTATGCACCCACCATTGGAGCATCTAAACACATAGACATAAAAAGAGAAACTGATAGTAACATAATAATAGTAGGGGACTTTAACACCCCACTTGCATCGGAGGGGAGACCATCTGGGCAGAAAATCACTAAATGCATTTTAAAACAGTGTGTTTTTAGGTAAGCAAATTTCATCTCTGACTCATACACTTAAATATTTTTGGCAAGAAGCCCTTTGCATCAACAGCCCAATGGTATATTTCAGGTCAACCTCTGTCCAAATTAAGACAAATGTGAAATTATTTTAAGCCTGTTCAGCATTAGCCCAACTCCTAGACATCTGGAAGAATGTGGGAGGCTAGCACTCTCACCAAACACAGTGAGTAACTCGTGAGTGCGGGGAGCAGAGCAAACACCAGCTCCCAGGATAAAGCAGATCAGGGACTGAAGGCAAGGACAGCAGTGAGAAAAACAAAGGAGACTCCCAGACAACACATACAGACAACTGTCCCCCACTGCTTCCATGCCCCAAATGGAAAACACCTCTTCTACCTCACAGCGGCTTTTCACTCACCACCGATGATCCCACCGGACCTTCCCAGTCATGCTGTGTGCAAGTCCTTTATAGGACAGGCATGCGGAGCAGAGGTTATGTGTTTAAATGTCGCAGCTAGTTCTTAACAGCTTAAGAATTTGGATCCCTGGGGCACCTGGATGGCTCAGTTGGTTAAGCATCTGGGTTCGGCTCAGGTCATGATCCCAGCATCCTGGGATCGAGCCCTGCATCAGGCTCCCTGCTCAGCGGGGAGTCTGCTTCTCCCTCTCCCTCAGCCCCGCACCCCACCCCACCCCCTCCGCTTGTTCTCTCTCTCTTTCTCAAATAAAAAAACAAAATAAAAAAACTTCCAAAGAAGACAAAAAAAAGAAGAATCTGGATCCTGGGATTCAAACTGCCATAAAATTTCAGAATTGACGGAGCTGGGGAAAAAAGAAAAAACAAACCGTAATGATCACCAGTCTAACACAAACATTTCACAAAGGAGGAAGCAGGTCCGAGTCTGAGTCCTCGGACACAGCCTGCGTCCTGGCTGCTGGATGTCCCCCAGAACTGAAAGGGAGAAGGAGAAAGGCATGGCCCCTTGTGCCGGCATTTGAGGGAACTGACAGGGTCTCTTTGTGCCTTGTAACTCTCTGGCATATGGAACTCTTTTGGGGTAGATGAAGGGAGGGGTGGAGATGGAAATGGGATAAATACTCGAATCAAGGAGGCAGCTGGAAAAGTCTCTTGCTCCAGCTGGGTGAGAGGATGCTTCCGGTGTGGTTCAGGTGACGGTACTGGGGGAGGGGCTCCACTGTGGTCCCTGGCTGGCCTGCTTTCCTCTGGCTGTTCCTGGGGGACTTCTGTGACAAGGGCGGGACCCCACGTCCCAGAGTAGCTCCTCTGTTGTTAGGCATTTGCTCTCCTTGCTGCCAAGGGCCCCCAGATGCCCTAGGCCAGTCTCCCCAGCTTCTAACTCCTGCCACACTGAGATGCTTGTGAAGACCGCAGGTGTTCCCACAAGGCGTGACTAGGAATTACCAGGGATGAAGTTCTCTAGCTGAATAACTTTGGAAACATTGGGTTAAATAAAATCGAAAGATTTCTTGATTATCTGACTCTGAGAAGTCAGATCATGATTTAGCTCGAAGAGGAAGACAGTGTTTGCAGCAACTTCTAAACTTATTTAACGGGGGGAGCCTCCCTTAATTTTGTGTGGGGAGCATTTCGTGGGACTGGTGGTCTCTGAAACATGCTTTTGGAAAAGGCAACGTAATGAGCTGCAAGGCTTTGCTGCCTTTCCTTGCTTTTTCCCAGTCCGTCCTTCTTAGAGCCCCAGACCAGGTTCTCATTTTAGCTCAATCTTCCTGAAATAATTTCCCTCCGGCAAACCCCCACCGCCTTTTTGTAACACTTTCTCAAGCTCTGTATCTGTTAACGAAATCCATCTTGAGTTGCCTCGGACCTTCACTGACAACTGGATCCCCTCCAAGGCACAGCACCTTCTCACCCCGTGGTTTCACCTCCCCCCTCTCTTTTCTTTGTGCCTCTTTTGTAAAATAGAAAACGTGAGTCATATGCAAAGGGACGGGCTTGATGGCTTGATGCAGCCTTCTTCGTAGCAACCCCCAAACCTGTCATGAAATAACTCCTATCATGCACACGAACACTTCCCAGTGGGAAAAAAGGAAACTAAGAAGCAGAAGGCATGTGGATATTTGTCTGACTCTCTTTTGGCAGTGGGAGTAAGAGACTTTTTTTTTCCTCTCTTATCTGCCAGTTGCCCCAGATCAGTTAGCAGGTACTCTGGATTAAGTTAATGCACAGTGAGTTCAGCATCTTGCTATTGGTCCAACTGATAACTTTGTTTCGGGGCAGTATTTCCGGCGGCCCCACTTTCCCTTTGTCTGCATTCCCTATGGGACCTCGGAGAAACCGTGTGCCTCCACGGGTCCCATAGGCCCTAGCTGGAAGAATGATGAGGCCCCGGGCCATCTGAGACAGCCGCTTGTTGCCCTAGAACATCTCTCTCCATCTGAAGCTCCCGGAGAATGTGCTTTATCCGGTGTGCTCCCCACACGTACAGTTTCAGGATTCCTTAGGTCTGGGATCAGTTGGAGAATCTGCATTTCTAACAAGTTCTCAGGTGCTGTTGCTGCAGGAACCCCATAGTTCAAGAGCCACTGCCTTAAAGGAAACTTCCCCCAAACCGCCCTTTCTGGCATTTACCATGAGCTCCTTGAGAAACAAGTCCTTTTCCAGGTGAGAATTTGGGAACAAGGAGCTTATGACCATACTTCCCTCCCAAGTTTTTACGTTCCCGTTTTTTGATGACATGCGCGATCTTCTGATTCATGGGTCTAGTGATTGCAGCATTAAATCGTCTGGGTGATTTTACACATGGGAGAGAGTTTGCTTGTGGTGAGAAAAAAGGAGGAAGAGGGAAGGGATGGTGTAATTCTTTTGGTTTGGCTAGTGGGAGCTGTTTTTTCCCCTTGGCTTAGAAAAGCGTATCCCGCAAACGGCCCCCTCATCTTTAGTCAGGTTTGGCTCAGAAGCAACAAGATGCAGAAGGGAAAACACAGCTTTGGAGTCAAAATGACAGGTGTTTGAATAAGCTGTGTGACTTTGGCCAAGTCACTTAACCTCTCTGAACTGTCTGGGATACCAAGCCACCGGTGCCCACCTTGAAGGTTATTGAGAAGACAAAATGAGACAAGATAGATAAAGCATCTAAAATGCTGTGGGCTGTAGTGTATGCACTCAGCACAAGCTGAACTTGTCCCTTCCCTTGGCAGGCAAGATGGGAGTCATCACTGCAGAGCACCGTCTTCTTATTGGCTGCAGACATTGTCTCTTGCCTTCTGCCAGGTTAGGGAAGCCTGTATGTTGGGGAATGAGGGCCTTTCCTTTTAGAATATTTACCTCAACCTCTAGAGTTTAATGGAGGAGATGCAGAGAAAGAAGGTGATCTTACGACTTCAAGTAGGAAGCTCAACATGGGAGTCTTTGTTGACTACGTTTTTATGTGTTGATGGTGTCATGGAGCTGCAGGCATGATATTTGTTAGAAGAGGCGAATTCAGAAAGAGAGCCAGAGTTTTTCTTTCCTAGGCTGTTTATGACCACACCCCAGTTTTGGGAAAGACGCTCTGTAAGAGACGTCTTGGCAAATTGAATTCAGGGGGAAAAGAGACATAAATCCCTATGATATGGGAATGACTGATAGAAATAAGGATTTTTGCCAGGACAAAAAGGAATGATTTGTTGGCTAAAAGAGAGAATTTCACAAGGACATAATGATGTCTATCTTCAGACTTTCCTTAGGAATGTGAGATTTCTGTGGATTCAGTAAGTCCCATAGCTGGGACAGGGGTCATCTGTTGCCAGTGACAGCTCTCCAGTCGAGGTATAGAAAGACTTTCCTAATAAATTGTCCTGAAATGCACTATGTCTGTTATCTTTGGTGGTGATAAGCTTCCTGTCCCTGGTGGCAATCAAGAAGGAGGTAGATGACTGGGTCCTGAGCCCTCGATTGAGACAGGGTAGGGAGCAGAAGGGGAAGATGAACTAGATACCTCTGAGGTCTCCTTTTACCCGAAGGCTCTGTGATTCTACACTTTGCTCTAAATTGAACGTCTGCTACCCAGGAGTACGGTGAGAATGTACAAACTGGCCCCTAATGATCAGTTAGGACCACGCTTCCATGTATCTGATGAACATTTTTTTTTTATTTTTTCAAAAAATATAAACACCATCCCCTCAACACACACATAAGGGATGTTTTAAAAATCTGAGTGTTAGAATCTCAGGGACCCAGAGGACTTTCTTTCCTTAACTCCATTCCCTCTAGCTAATGCCTAGAATGGCCCAGACTTTGTAAGGAGCAAATAGAGCACTTCTTGTTTACTCGCTTTTATTTCCTTTTGGGGTCGGTGTGGGGGGGCAATATCAAATATGCTTTTTTTCTTTTTTAATTTTTTAATTTTAGTATAGTTGAATCAAATATGCTTTTTTTGTTTTTTTAAAAAAAAAGGTACCCAGTAATAAAGCTGCTTGTGGGTAGGAGCTGTATTCAGAGCAGAACTGGGCAAGTCTTGCCAGGGGTGAAACTAGGGAGGGACAGGGATGGCCTGCAGGAGTGGGTGCTCGTTCTTGTTTCTCCAACGGACTTCATGTTTAATGAAACCTTTCCACCTTCATACCTCCCTCCTGTGTTATTTATTGCCTTTCCCTACTTTGATGGGGGGGAAAAAAAATCCTACCCCTTTAATTTTGCAGAATCACTTAGCTAACTGACCTGCAGGGTCACCTCCTGGCATGTCGTGTGCGACCACAGGAGAGTGGCAGAAGTCCTAAGTGCGTGTGTATCAACGGCTGAGCCTGGAAGGTTCCTAACTGTGTGCTGCACACCAACTTGTGCCTCTCCACCCAACTGAACATTAGCTACAGTCTTGTAAAATCCCCCAAAAAGTGTGGAGGTCACCTCCCAGAGGCCATCGAGTGAACCTCCCTCCCAGGGCAGGAGCGCTCCCTCCTCTCCCCAGCAGCAGCCCTGCTAGATGCCAATTCAGTTCCCAGGATGGGAAGGTAAGTTCTCTCTGAGTCAGACATTCCATCTGTGGATTGCTCTATTTGTAAAAAGTTCTCCCTGTTCTGAGTCAGAATCTGAGTCACTGTAGAGTTTACTCAGTGATCCTGAGTCAGCTCCCTGGGACTATTCATTAAAAAGCTATTGTCATCCACAAAGGTTGGAAGACGGTTCTCTGTATCCCCCTGGTCATCTCCTCCCTGCCCCCTATCCCATCTGTTGGTTCTTCCACCTGTAAACCAAACATGTCTGGCTCCTGGGCAAGTGTGCAGGGTCTGGGTGCTCCCAGCTGGATGTCCGAACTCCCCATGGCCCCTGGTAAGTCTGTCCCTACATTTGTCTATCATGGAAATGAAAGGTGCCAGCTCTGGGCAGTGTCTGCTGCTGCTCCAGGGGGGTGTACTTGGGAGGGAGGGAAGGATGGAGGCCTGCTTCTCCAGCCTTCCTGCAGCCCATGGGGAAAGGGAGGCTCAGAGGTGGGGGGCTTCAATCACCCTCTCTGCTGTTCTCTTTCTTGGTGCCTGGGCTGGAGCTAAAAAGCTGCTCTGGATGTTCCTTTTTAGCTCTTCCTCCTCTCCCCCTCCACACTCCAGAACTGTGATTTCTGAAGTCACCGCTGCAGGCCTGAGTTGCATGCTTAGCTTGCAAAGCAAATGATGCTGGCCAATCTGGGAGAGGATGCTTTGTGGCTGCTCAGCATCAAAGAGCAGGACAGAGCAGTGGCTGGGCTGCCAGGTCACCACAGAACTTAATGGATACAGTGTTTGAGCATAAAACAGGCTGTGTCCACCCACACCGTCTTGTACTTCTCTGCATTGGACGGGTGACTCCTGGGGTGACCAGTTCTCTTGCTGAAAAGAGGAGAGTGGTGGCCCCCACTGTGTACAAGAGCATAGATGAACCCCTTGCTAGACGAGTCCTTCCTGCATATGGAAGGAGCAGGCCCTGTCCCTGCCACCATTCACAAAACTAAAAATTCACTTTCATAGGACGGCCAACGATCGGGTACAGGATTTGATGAAAATGCTCTGGTACGAGACCATGAAGACGGCTGCACACCACTCTGTGAATGTTAAAAGCCACTGAATTGTACACTTGAAAGGATAAATGTCATGGAATGTGGATTACATCACTAAAGCTGTTATTTTAATTTTTTTTAGGTAGGCTCCGCACCCAGCATGGAGCCCAATGCGGGGCTTGAACTCACAATCCTGCGGTCAAGACCTGAGCTGAGACTGGACTGGACTTAGCTTAACCATATGCAGCTGTAAATCCGTATCTGGTGCCCCCCAAGCTGTTTTTTTTTTTTTAAGGATTCTATTTATTTATTTGACAGACAGAGATCACAAGTAGGCAGAGAGGCAGGCAGAGAGAGGAGGAAGCAGGCTCCCTGCTGAGCAGAGAGCCCGATGCGGGGCTTGATCCCAGGACCCTGGGATCATGACCTGAGCTGAAGGCAGAGGCTTAACCCACTGAACCACCCAGGCACCCCATCAAGCTGTTATTTTAAAGAATGAAACCAGGCGGCCAGCTCCCAGGTCACAGTGTGCTGACCTCTGAAACGGCTCAACCAGATCTCCCATTTTACAGTTGAGCAAACTGAGGAAGAGGAAGAAAACTAACATCTAAGAAAACTCACCATTTTGTACTAAATAGTGGGTATTTCCATATAAATTATCATTGTGGAACAAAAGCAACACTATGAAATACATATGTAAAACAAGGAATAGGATGCCCTGGGCATGGTAGATGTTCGAGTTTTAATAATAATGTGTTTGTTGCTTATTTAACCAAAAAGGAATAAGAAAAGCAACAACTTGACCGACAGTGGGTCTATTTACCATTATGTCACTTATACATAAAGCATGGGCTTGATTTTTTTTTCTTCACAGTGTAACTGCTTTAAAAAAAAAAAAAAGTTGGCATTGTACACACCACAGAAGGCTTGGGGAGCCTAGAGCAGGCCACCATGCACTAAAACATACAGAACCGGCTTTGTCCAGGGGCATCCAAAGGAGCCATTTATAGCTAGAGAAGCTCCGAATACTCCAGCTTCTGGATGCAGCCAGGGTTTTAGTATTTTACCTAGAGAGGCCTCTGCCATGAGCAGAGACCCACATGGCTGCTCTAGGTAAGACAGTTCCCCATGAAGACAAAAGGACATAGCTCCTAGACTCATCAAAGATAGGACGGACCCTGCCCCTAGGACAGTGCTCGGCATTCCCGCCCGCTGATGTTCAATCTGCCTTGGTCAGCACAGCATGGATACCTTCCATACTTGCAGGGGACCTGGAAGAGGAAGGTCCAGCTGGTAAGCCCGGGTGATCCCGGGGCAAGCTAGTCACGTCTCAGGCCCACAGGGGCAACTTCAGGAACAGCAGTTCTACACGACTGGGTGGGGAGGGGGAGGAGCTCAAAAAGGAACATCCAGGGACGCCTGGGTGGCTCAGTTTGTTAAACGGCTGCCTTTGGGTCAGGTCAAGATCCCAGGTCATGGGATCGAGTCCCACATCGGGCTCCTTGCTCGGCAGGGAATCTGGCTCTCCCTCTGCCTCTGCCTACCACTGTCTGCCTGTGCTTGCTCTCTCTCTCTCTCTAGCAAATAAATAAATAAATAAAATCTTAAAAAAAAAAAAAGTTCCCTTTAAAAAAAAAAAAAAAAAAAGGAACATCCACACCTGCTTCCTAGCTTGGCCCAGGCACTAAGGAAATAATAGTTCCCTAGGTTTTTGGAAATATATCGGTAAGAACTACAGCAATGCTGACAAGGGGAGCCCACCATCTTTGCCAAAAAACCACAGAACTTTTTCTTTGCACTTCCAACTTCAGAACAAAGCATCATCGAAGGAAAAAATAATGACAGCTCCCCAGGTTCCTATAGGCAAAAAAAAAAAAAAAAAAAAAAAACCCTCAGGAAATGAAAAAACATGTGTAAGTGTGCATTCGTGTGGGGAGCAGTGATTAGAACAACTGAAAATGAGGAACGTGTTAGTGCCAGATAAGTCTTTATTAAGGAAGACTGTTTCTGGAACATGAAATCAAAGATGGGAAACAGAATACATTTTGTCACAGAGAAGTAACATCACGAATGGTGTCTTATAGTCTCTAGCATTGTTAGAACCATCCAGCTACCCCAAAAAATTCAAGTGGCTTGGGAATGTATTTGCTAATAGCCACTCATCAGCCATGTTGCCCTCAATGCCGTGGAAGGTTATTTGGTGGTACGCATCAGATGCCTTAAAAAGTACGTGTCCTCTTGACCCAATATTTGACTTCCAGAAATTGAATCCCCAAACTTCTGGGATTCACTGTGTAGTCCGCGCAGTGGAACACATTGCAGCTGTTAAAAACCAGGTAGCAGGGCGGGGGGATCCAAGATGGCAGCCCAGGAAGAACCTGCGCTCACCTCTGCTTGTGCCGCATATGGATCTACAGCTGCATACAGATCATTTCTCTTTGAAAAAGATCTCAAAGCGAGACAAACTGCTTCTCTACAGGAAAGGATAAAAGGACCCCATCAAAATGGGTGGGAGAGGCAGAGATGCCGTCTTGGCAAAACCTCACACTCTCAACCCAGCCACATGCTGACCCACAACAAGGAAGGCTCTCCCCAGTCCAGCATCTGTCTGAGAGCTCCTGGGATTTGCACCAGGGAGATGAGTCCCCCCAAAACACCTGTCCTGGAAAAGCAGGGGATGACGTGCAAGGCACCCAAAATGCTATAAGAAACTGAGATTTCCCTCTTTAAAGGTCTCGCAGGCAGTCCTGTTCACTCTATTCACTTATTCACTGGATCACTGAATGATCCAGTCCAAAAGCAATTTGAAAAGCACCTAGACTGTACATAAAGGAGAGTCATTTCCTGGTCTGGGGGCTTCTGCTGGAGCGACAGTGGACAGCTGGGGTTCTCTCTAGAGACAACAGTGCCAGCAGATGCTATCTGGGTCCTCTCCACTTACTGGGGCAGGCAGGCCCATTCAGACACAGCACCCTCCCCTGCCCCACTGGGAGGCAGGAGGAAGGGTGGGGAGGGGATGGTCCTGGCACGGTCCCCTTGCCCTGCTGAAGCCACAGGCGGTCACAGAACCACCCTGCTCCCTAGCTGGGGTAGATAGTCACCGATACCCATGGCATTCTCCCACTCCTTTGCTAAAGTCAGCAGCACAAGTGGTTATCACACTCTCCCACACCGTCACTGGGGCTGGTGACTTTGAGTGGTCGTGGCTTTCTGCGGCACCCAATCTGGGGCCAGTGAGCCCAGTGCAGGCAAGGCACTCTCTAGCAGGACGGCTGAAGTGCTTGGGTGCACACAGTCGGGGCATTATCCCACTGCATTTCTGAAGCCAGACAGTGGGCCCCACCCCTGCTCTCTCCAGCTGCCCTGCTAAAGTCAGCACACACGGACTGCACAGGGGAAACCCCTTGTTTGCCTGGCCCTGGTGGCCAAGGGGGCTGGCTTTCCTGAGCTCCCAGGGACTATAACAGACAGTTATAAATTCTAAGACAGTTCCCGGCAAGCCAACACCTTGTGCAGGCACAGTCCAGACAGCTGACTGAAACACACACCCAGTCCTGTGAAAAAGGCCTATTTACTAATCCTAGAGCTACAGCCTGGGGGACAGGCTTCAGGTTTCCCACACTGCTAGAGGCTAGTGAGGCGCTCCGAGAGAACATAAGCAGGGAGACACCATTCTTGCATGACCTTTGGTCTTGCTATGGCTTGACAAGACCCCCCAGAAAGGAGTTTATATATTCATCTGAAGCCCCGAGTTTTGCAACTGTCACCCAGGAGACACCTCCAGATCTCCTGACCTGGAGGCTGGCAGGGATGACGAATGCAGCCCCACAGGACTATAGAAACATATACATATTCTTTAAAAGCTTTTAAAAGCTGCTGCCTGAGGGTCTGGCTTCCAGTTGGTCTGAAACTAGGTGCTAAATGAGATCCTTTCCCTTGTAACATGGACAGATGTCGACATGCCCTGATATATCAAGAATAACTCGGGTTGTCTGGACAATCACCGAAGTTCAGGAGACAACCAAGAACTAGGGCAAAGTTGAACTGTAAGGTTCATCACATACACAAGGTCACTGCTTTAAGAACTGGGAGAGGTAGCTTGTTTTGCCTAATGCATTGAAACAGACAAAGGAAGTCAACCAAAATGAGGAAACAGAAATATGTTCCAAAAGAAAGACAAACCCTCAGAAAAAGACCTCTGTAATGATACAGAGATATGTAATCAAGCTGATGAAGAATTCAAATGATCATAAAGATGCTCACTGAATTTGGGAGAAAAATGGAAGAACCCAGTGAGAACTTCAACAAAGAGATAGGAAATATTTTTAAAGTACCAAAAAGAAGGGGCACCTGGGTGGCTCAGTGGGCTAAGCCTCTGCCTTTGGCTCAGGTCACAGTCTCAGGGTCCTGGGATTGAGCCCCACATCGGGCTCTCTGCTCAGTGGGGAGCCTGCTTCCCCCTCTCCCTCTGCCTGCCTCTCTGCCTCCTTGTGATCTCTGTCTGTCAAATAAATAAATAAAATCTTTAAAAAAAAAATAAAAGTACCGAACAGAAGTCACAGTGTTAAAGAATATAAAAACTGAGCTGAAAAATATACGAGAGGGGTTCACAGCAGGCTGGATGAACCAGAAGAATGGATCAGCAACCTGGAAGACAAAGCACTGGAATTCACCCAGACAGAGCAATAAAAAGAAAAAAGAATTTTAGAGGCAGCTGGTGGCTCAGTTGGTTGGGCATCCAATTCTTGATTTTGGCTCAGGTTATGGTCAAACAGTTGTGAGATCAAGCTCCACATCAAGCCCAGTGCTGAGCCATGCATCAGGCTCCACACTCGGTGGGGAATGTGCTTGAGATTCTCAACCTGTTCCTCTGCTCTTCCTCTCTCTCTCTTTCTCCCTAAACAAATAAAATCTTAAAAATAAAAAAGAATTGTAAAAATAGAGATAACTTAAGAGACCTGTAAGATAACATCAGGCAGAATAACATCCACATTATAGGGGTCCCAGAAGGAAAAGAGAAAAAGAAAGCGGCAGAAATCTTATTTGCCAAAAACTCCCTAACCTGGAGGGGAAAACGGACATCAAGGTACAGGAAGCCCAAAGAGTTCTAAATGAAATGAACCCAAAAAGATCCACACCAAGGCACATTATAATTAAAATGTCATAAGTTAAAGAGAAAATCTTAAAAGCATCAAGAGAAAAGCAACTTGTTACATACAAGAGAAACCCCACAAGACTATAAGCAGACTTTTCTGCAACTTTCAACCACAAATATTCTACCTGGCAAGGTTATCATTCAGAAGTGAAGAAGAGACAAAGTTTTCCAAGTAAGCCAAAGCTAAAATAATTCATCACCACTAAACCAGCTTTATAAAAAATGTCAAAGGTACTTCTTCTAAACTTAAAAAAAATGGCATTAATTAATTAACAACAACAACAACAAAATGCAAAAGTAAAGATTTCATTGGAAAAGATAAATATATATAGTAAAGGTAGTGGTTAAATCACTTATGAAGCTGGTGTGAAGGTTAAAAGACAGAAGTAGTAGAATTAACTAAAACTACATTAGTTATAAGATATATAAAATAAAAAGAGGTAAAGTGTAATGTCAAACACATAAAAACCTTGAGGGGGATAGTAAAAATGTAGAGTTTGGGAATGTATTCAAATTCAAGTTTCAAATTCAAATTCAACCTAAAGGAGACTGGTATATATACATAGTATATTCTATGTAAACCTTGTGGTAGCCATAAAGCAAAATTTATAGTAATACATAAAAGAAAATGAGAAAAGGATCCAAACATAACACTAATGACAAAAAAGGAGCACAGAGAAAGTACAAAAACAGCCAGAAAACAATTAACAAAATGGCAATGATTACATACCTATTGATAAGTACTTTAAAATGTCAATGAACTAAATTCTCCAATCAAAAGACATAGAGTGGCTGAATGGATTAAAACACGCACATACACACACACACACACACACACACCCCACCACCACCACCAACAACAACAACAAGACCCATATATGTGGCCTACATAGAAGAGACTCAATTCAGAAGTAAGGACACAAACAGACTGAAAGTGAAGGAATGGAAAAATATATTCCATGCAAATGGAAACCAACAGAAAGCTTGTGTAGCAATACTTATATCCAACAAAATAGACTTTAAAACAGAGACTGTAATAAAAGCCAAAGAAAACCATTATGTAATGATAAAGAGGTTAATCCAGCAAAAAGATACAGCATTTATAAATATATAAGTACCCAACATTGGAGCACAAAAGTACAAAGAGCAAATATTAACAGACATAAAGGGGGAAATGAACAGCAATATGATAATAGCAGGGGACTTTAGCACCTACTTACATCAATGGATAGATCATCCAGACAGAAAATTAGTAAGGAAACAGCAGCCTTAAATGAGACATTAGACCATATGGACTTAATAGATATATATAGAACTGTCCATCCAAAAGCAGCAGAATACACATTCTTCTCAAGTGCACACAGAACACTCCCCATGATAGATCACATTAGGCCACAAAACAAATCTCAATAAACTGATGAAGATTAAACTCATTTCAAGCATCTTTTCTGACTACAATGGTACAAAACTAAGAATTAATTACAGGAAGAAAACTGGAAAAACCACAAATACTTGGAAATTAAACAACATGCTACTGATCAACTACCGGAACAAAATCAAAGAAGAAATTTAAAAAATATTGAGACTAATTAAAACAGAAAAATGGCATAACAAAATCTGTGGATATAACTATAGCAGTTCTAAGAGGAAAGTTCATAGTAATACAGGTCTACCTCAAGAATCAAGAAAAATCTCAAATAAAAAATCTAATTTTACACCTAAAGGAACCAGAAAAAGAAGAACAAATGAAATCCAAGGGTAGTAGAAGGAAGAAGATTAGAGCAGAAATAAATAAAATAGAGAATAAAAAGACAAAAGAAAAGATCAATGAAACTAAGAGCTGGTTCTTTGAAAAGGTAAATAAAATTGACAAACCTTCAGCTAGACTCACCAAGAAAATAAAAAAGAAAGAACTCAAATAAATAAAATAAAAAATGAAAGAGAAGTTACAAGAGATACCATAGAAATACAAATGATTATAAGAGACTACTATGAACAATTACATACCAACAAATTGAGCAAACTAGAAGAAAGGGATAAATTCAAAAAAACATACAATCTTCTAAAGCTGAATCAAGAAGAAATAGAAAATCTGAATAGAGTGATCTCTAGCAAGGATACTGAGGCTAAATCTTCCCAACAAGCGAAAGTCCATATGACTTCACAGGTGAAGTCTATCAAACATTCGAAGAAGATTTAATACCTATCCTTCTTAAACTCTTCCAAAAAGTTGAAGAGGAGAGAACACTCGCAAACTCATTTTAAGAAGCCAGCATCACCCTGATCAAAAACTGGATAAGGACAACAACAAAAGAAAATTTAAAGGCCAATACCCCTGAAGAACATAGATACAAAACTCCTCAACAAAATGTCAGCAAACCAAACCCAACAATAAAGGATCATACACTGTGATCAACTGGGATTTACTCCAGGGATGCAAAGATGGTTCAATATCCACAAATCAAGTGGTACATCACATTAGCGAAACGAAAGATAAAAATGATATGATCAGGGCACCTGGGTGGCTCAGTGGGTTAAAGCCTCTGCCTTCGGCTCAGGTCATGATCCCAGGGTCCTGAGATCGAGCGCCGCATCGGGCTCTCTACTCCGCAGGGAGCCTGCTTTCTCCTCTCTCTCTGACTGCCTCTCTGCCTACTTGTGATCTGTCAAATAAATAAATAAAATCTTTTAAAAAAAAAGATATGATCATCTCAATAGATGCAAAAAGTACTTGGCAAAATTCAACATCCATTTATAATTAAAACTTCTCAACAAAGTGGATAGAGAGTGAATGTGCTTCCACATAATAAAGGCCATGTATGACAGACATAATGCTAATACTATCCTCAATGATGAAAAGCTGAAAACCTTTCCTCTAAGATCAGGAACAAGACAAGAAGCCCCACCCTCCCCACTTAAAGTCAACATAATATTGGAAATCCTAGCCACAGCAATTAGGCAAGGAAAAGAAATAAAGTTCATCTAAATAGGAAAAGAAGTAAAACATTCACTATTTGCAGATGACATGATACTATATGGAGAGGACCCTACAGATTCCACCAAAGGCAAGGGGAACAAAAGCAAAAATAAACAAAACAAATGGGACTACATTTAGTAGAAACCCAAAAAGTTTCTGCACAGAGAAAGAAACCATCAACCAAATGAAACAGCAACCTATATATTCAACAAAGGGGTTAACATCCAAATATGTAAAGAACAACAACTTAAAAACAAAAACCAAACAATCCAGTTTAAAAATGGGCAGAGGATCTGAATAGACATTTTCCCATAGAACACATACAGATGGCCAAAAGGCACATGAAAAGATGTTCAGTATCACTAATCGTATGGGAAATGCAAGTCAAAACTGCAATGAGATATCACCTTCCACCTGTCAGAATGGCTAGTATCGAAAGGATAAGAAATAACAAGTGTTAGAAAAGACGTGAAGAAAACGGAACCCTCGTGGACTGTTGGCAGTAACATATATTGGGGCATGACTACAGAAACAGTATGGGGGCTCCTCAAAAAATTAAAAATAGAACTACCATATGATCCAATAATTCCACTTCTGGATTTAAAGAAAATGGAAACACTAACTCATAGAGATAGAAGTACCCCTATGTTCACTGCAGCATTATTTACAATAACCAGGATATGGAAACAATCTAAGTGTCCAACAATAGTTGAATGGAAAAAGAAGACATGGTCTGTGTGTGTGTGTGTGTGTGTGTGTGTGTATGAGTGTGCAATGGAATATTAGCCATAAAAAGAATAAAATCTTGCCATTTGTAACAACACAGATAGATCTTGAGTGTTAGGTTAAGTGAAATAAGTCAGAGAAAGACAAATACTGCATGATTTCACTTGTATGTAGAATCTAAAAAACAAAACAAACAAAGCCCAGATACAGAGAACAGACTGGAAGCTGCCAGAGGGGAGAGGGGTTGGTAGGTGTGAAAAAGATCAAGGGAACCAGAAGTACAAACTTCCGGTTGTAAAATAAGTAAGTCATGAGGATGTAATGTAGAGCATAGAGAATGTGATCAGTGTTATTGTATTACATTTGTATGGTGACAGATGGTAACTAGACTTACTGAGCTGATCATTTCACATTGTACACAAAAATTGAATCACTGTGTTGTACACCCAAAATTAACATAACATTGTGTGTCAGTTATATGTCAATAAAAATTTTAAAATTAGGTAGATTTATATATAACATGGAAATAAGTCCACAATGTAATTAGTTTAAGAAAATGTTATTCAAGGAGGTGGCTCAATTAAGCATCCTTCGGCTCAGGTCTTGATCCTGGGATCCTGGGATCAAGTCCTGCATTGTGCTCCCTGCTCAGTGGGGACACTGCTTCTCTCTCTGCCTGCCTCTCTCCCTGCTTGTGCTCACTTGCTCTCTCTCTGACAAATACATAAATAAAATCTTTAAAATAAAAAAACTAAAACATTGCATTAGTTATTCATATTTTTTAAAAGAAAATGTTATTAAAAGGTATAAGATATTGGGGCACTCTGTTAAATGAATAAATAAAATCTTTTTTTTAAAAGATTTTATTTATTTACTTGACAGAGATCACAAGTAGGCAGAGACGCAGGCAGAGAGAGAGAGTGGGGGAAGCAGGCTCCCCTCTGAGCAGAGAGCCCGATGCGGGGCTGGATCCCAGGACCTCGAGATCATGACCTGAGCCGAAGGCAGAGGCTTAACCCACTGAGCCACCCAGGCACCCCAATAAATAAAATCTTAAAAAAAAAAAGTATAAGATATTATACCATTTTTGTGCTAAATAATAAGTATGTGTAAAGGGAAAAAACTGGAGGGTTAGACACTTACCTGTTGCTCTTTTTTTTTTTTTAAGATTTTATTTATTATTTATTTGAGAGAGAGAGCGTGTGAGCACGTGTTCAAGCAGGGGGAGCGACAGGCAGAAGGAAAGGGAGAAACAGGACCCCTGCAGAGCAGGGAGCCCCATGCAGGGCTCCATCCCAGCACCCTGGGATGGCAACTGAGCCGAAGGCAGACGTTTAACTGACTGAGCCATCCAGGCACCCCCAACTGTTGCTTTTTCAAGGAGGTGAGATCACTGACTCTACCTTTCTACCTTTCACACCTCTGCATTTATCAGAATTATTTTCTTTACAAAGCATATATAACTTTGCTATTTAGAACAAAATGAAGATAGTTCTCTTTTTAACTATTTGATGAATTGAGTCCCTAACATACCTGCATACACCCACTACGTAAAATGAGCCTCTCTAACACATCGTTTTACTAGCTGCAGAGTGCAGCAGCTATGAATTGAGTATAAATGATGTCTAATTGGTTTAAGTGATTCTCCATTACTGGATGTTTAGATTGCTTCCAAACTTTTGCTACTATCAGCAGAACTTAGATGAAAATCCATGTGGCTAAGTATTTGCACATATTCTTTTTTTTTTTTTTTAAGATTTTATTTATTTGACAGAGATCACAAGTAGGCAGAGAGGCAGGCAGAGAGAGAGGAAGGGAGGCAGGCTCCCCACTGAGCAGGGAACCCCATGCAGGGCTCAGTCCCAGGACCCTGAGATCGTGACCTGAGCCGAAGGCAGAGGCTTAACCCACTGAGCCACCCAGGCGCCCCTTTGCACATATTCTTAATGTTTCCTGAGAATAAATTCCTAGAAGTGGAAGGGTGGGCATAAGATGTGGGCACAAGTAAGGACTCTTGACACACATTGCGAAATTGTCCCACAAAATGTCAATGCCAATTTATTTTCCAAACTGTAATATGGAGGGGGGGGTACTTTTTCCCTTTAGTAATTCTCAATTTTTAATAATTTTTCTCCAATTTTTAACAATTTGGTAAGCAAAATGACATTTTTTTTTTAGTTTGTATTTCTTTAATTACTAAGGCAAATGAGACGATCCGTATTCATTTATCAGCTGGTTGTGTGATTTGCTGGTTGGTACCTCTTGCCTGCTTTTCTACTAAGATCTTCTTTCTGGTGTGTAAGAATTCTTCATATATCAACTCTTTGTCATTAAGGCTAATAAATGTCATTTTTCTTTTAGTTTTGGTTAAGTTTTATGTTCAGAAACTTTTTTCAAAAAAGATTTACTTATTTTAGAGAGAGAGAGAGTAGGGAGGAAAATCATGGAGGAGGGGTGGAGGGAAGGGGGATATCACAGGCCGACTCCTCACTGAGCACAGAGCCTGCTGTGGGGCTCGATCTCCCCACCCTGAGATCATGACCTGAGCTGAAATCAGGAGTCAGACACTTAAGCGACTGAGCCACCCAGGAGCCCCTGCTCAGAAACTTCATTGGTATAAATTTTTCAACAATAAAATACACTTGGAATTCCAAATGACTGATTTGTAAATGGGGATGGGAAATATAACCATTTGAAATACGACCCTGTATATTAGCTACTTTATCATTGGTTTTCACATCTTTTCAAGGAAAGCTACTCAAAGGCACACGTTGCGACATTTCTTGAACCCTCCACGGCAACCAGCACACAGCCCAGAGCAGAACTCCAAGATACTGGAGATGAAAACAGCACTGTGTCTGGGATTTGCTTTGAAACAGTCCAGTTCAGGGTGGGAGATGAAAACAAGACAGAAACGAAACAATCAGCCACATGTTAGTAATTGTTAACTCTGGCTGGGTAAGGGGCACAAGGGGTTCTTTATACCATTACTTCTTGTTGTATATTTGAAGATTTCTATAATCAAAAGGATTTTTTCTTCCTCCCCCCTACTTTATGGATTGGCCACCAGCTTCACAGTGGGGCCTTCTGGAATAACAACAGTGATGAATATGAACTACGCACACATCAAGGCCACTTTTTATAACATAAAAACGTTAAAAGCCCAGGCCTTGAAATTAGGTACAAACCCTTTCTAGTGTCAGTGACCTTGAACCAGTTCTCAACCTCTCTGAAACCGAGTTTTCCTTTATAAGGAAGGGCACTAGTAACTACCGCAAAGGGTTCCGGCGAAGATTAACGGGTATAAAACTCGGTGCCTCGCACCCACCGGCACTCAGCAGAGGAGCCTTCATCATGACTCAGTGATGCACCAGCCTGACAAGCTCCAGCCAGCATTTCCTGGTGGTGTTAATCCAATACCCTTCTCCTACAGCTGAGCTTTCAGTTAATCGGTTTGGGCACCAGACAACCGCTTGGCAGAGGACTTGGCAGAACAGATGTCAGGAATTATGTTCCCGACACCCAGAGGAGAAAACAGATAAGGCCACAGGAAAGGACAAAGCACTTAACTCCCAACCTGACTCAGCGGGTCCCCAGAGAGCCTGAACTCCACATTCCAAGGATGCAATCAAGAACAAGAGTGATGACAACAGCGGGTCATTCAAAAATTTGACCAAACGCTGTCATCACCTAGGGAGCTGAAAATAACACAATGTCTGGGGCCCACTCCCCTCCCAGCATGCGGAGTGTAGACTGGGTATCCAGGTTTTTCAAAGTCGCACATGACCTAAGGCGCAGCCCCCCTGCTGTGGGGGCTGGGGTGGGGGCTGGGAAGAGGACAGGGCAAACAAAGAAGAGAACAGAGATCACCGCATCCCACATGAACCCCATTAAAACCAGCCCACTCATGTGGTCCCAAGCTGTGTCCCATGCCAAACAAATCTAGTCCTATTAGGGTCCCCTTGCTCCCTCTATAAACTTCAAGAGCCCATTACTGGTAATAATTCACAGGGCTGAAATATGGTAATAACATCAGGATGCGTGCCTATCAGTATTCTAAGGAGTACCGAAGTAACAGACCGCCTCTGGATGCTGGTCTCACAAAACAAAACAACAAAGTCCGGCTAAGCGACGGAGGGGGCTGGAGGAGGCAAAAAGCGCTCTGTCTCACAGACATCGGGCAGCCTGTCCCCGCTCCTGAAGCACACTCAAAGAGGCAGCCTCATTTTGTGAAGTTACTGCAGCGTCTTTGATCAAGGCAAAAAGTACATCCGTTTCAATCACCGTAACGGGGCGAGTGGGCTGTCGGGCCGCCGGCTGCCCACCGCGGTGAGCCGGCCTCGGGCCTGCAGACACATGGCAGTGCTTAGCGTGTCAGACAAATGAAGGGGTTCTTGACTGTCTAGCCAATCTTTGCTGAACTTCAGGGGCCCCTGTGTTTAGCAATTCCTCTCCCGCAAACACCACCTGGTCAGGACTGGCCTCGCCAAAGCCGGCCAGCGGCTGTCTGTCGCCAGGCAGCAAAGCCCTGAGAGCCAGGAGGGCAGGAGTCAACCTTCTCACGAGCAACACACTGGGGGTGATACAATCTTCGAGAAAGGGGAGAATGACGACCATCCACTTGGCCTCCTCCCCACGACCTCTACCCCGGTTCCCGGCCCCAAACCTAGTGGAGAGAGGTCTGATTTTCTCCCCTACATGGGAATTCCCAGCAGCACAGTTACAGAGACAGACACAAACACCACCTGCCTTCTTTTCACCAGAATACATGAAAAATAAGAAATTGTGGAGGGAGAGGTTCAACAGAAGGTTTTCCTTTCCTTAAGCGACATTGTCCATAACATCTTAGGAAGACGTGAGCAGTAGCGCCAGCGTAGATACGGGGAGGACGCTGAAGAAAATGCAGGATATTTAAATAGCATCTATGCGTTCCAAGGGTTGGACGTGCAGGAGCGTATGTAAATCCTCACCACAGCCCCATGAGGTAAGCTATCGTGATACTCATTAATAATAGTCATAACAAGAGTAATATATAATAACATACATAACGTAATGACTATGATTATTTATGATAATAGAGGTGACCATAATCTCCATTTTTCACATAAGGACACTGAGGCCCTGAGCTCTATGACTCGAGCGAGGTCGGGGCTGGGTGCCTTCAGGATCGCCAGGGAAAACCACAGCAGGAGACTGCCTTCTTGCAGTCCACACCTCAGAGCCTTCTGGAAAGCTGCCAGGGCAGGGCACAGCAGAACAGGGACGACTGAGGGCCTGGGAGCGGGAGGGGTCTGACTCTGAAGCCCAGCCCTGCCGCTCCCTGTCCCTGTACGTGGGGATAACAACCCGTACCTCGTAGGCTTGTGGTGAGGCGTTAGTGAGAAAAGGAATAAAAGTGTCTCTCGAATTGTCGGCAGCCAAGGTCAATTTAACCCAGAGGCTCTCCATCCTGGCTGAACATTTGAATCAGCTGGGAACTTTAAAAAGTATGATGCCCAAACCCTTCCCCGCCACCCCTCTGCATTTCCATGCCAACAAGTGGTCTATCCGAAATCAGTAACCCCCAGGCCCAGGCCCAGAAAGAAACCAAAGGCCAGCCTGCACCGTCTGCCCCCTTGATTCAGAATTATGGGAAAGCTTTTAAACCTCGGAAGCCTCTGCTTCCAGCCCTGAGGCGGTGGGACTCCTCCTAATGCCGCTCTATTCCCCACGGGGAGAAGCAGGCACCAGGCCCACCCCCAACCACATGACTGATTCACGCTGGTCCAGTGTGATCTTCCCTATGTTCACCCGAACCACACCTTCATCCAGCTGCCTCACACCCGGCAGACTATATCCCCCATCCAGCCGAAAAACTTTATAAAAGAGTACCCTATTGTCCTGTGCTGCCTGTGTTTTAGAAAGAGTTGTGCCAACACCAACATACCCAACATTGATTCTACACAAAGCGCTAACCAGAAGACCGTGCAGGATGAGAGGGGGGACAGCCTGAAAGCGGTTTTTAAATCTGAGTGCGTGCATGCACGCGCCTGTGTGATGTGCGTGCGTGCGTGCACACACACACACACACACACGCACTCCAAGAATCATGGTACAACGTGTACTCAAAAGGAGCACTGCTTCGTTCAAGTACTAAAGGTGGGAAGAACGGGATTGCAGAAGGGGTAGAAATAAACAGTGAAGGGATTACCAGGGTTGCCCTTGGAAACTGGCAGGGATAAGAAAAATAATCAGCCTGCGTTTGACAGAAGAGAAAAATGGAGACAGCCAGCAGGGAGGACGGGGACCGAGCAATGCCAGTTTCCTGGCTCAGACTTCCATGCCCCTTTTCAGGAGCCACTGCCAGCTGGCAAGGCATGGCACGGAGGGCCCAGGAGGAGGAGTGCAGGCACCAGAACGCAGCACAGAGGGGTGTCAAAGAGCCCTCCGCAGATTCCCAGAAAGCAAAGGCTCTGAGGGGCCCTCCCACTCGCAAGCACCTCCCCTCGGCCGCAGTCCAGGAAATGGGCCTGAGAGACTTGGCCAAGGCCTCACCTGGGTAAAGGAGCCATCCTCACTGCACTCCGGGACAAACACCGCCTCCTGGGGCTTCTTGGCTTGCTCCAGGGCCTGAGCCCGCTCCAGGCGACACTTGCTCTGGCCAGCGTCTATAAGAGGAGAGGAGGAGCGAGTTTCGTACTTCCCGTGAATCCACACGGGAGCCATGAGACAAAATGGCCGCCCAGGCCTAGGAAAGCTGAGACTGAGCCTCTCTGCGGGGGGGTGAGCCCCATACCACCAACTGGCTTTTCTAACAACACAAAGCCAGTGGCTAGTACGTGCTGCTCAGCCTCCCCTTCCCCTTAGTGTTATTCTTAGAAAAGTTAGGGAAGTGCATTTATATCAGATTCTGCTTATTTTTTTCTCCCAAATACCCTCAGCCCCTCCCATGGGGGGGGGGGGAAAAGTCCCACTTATATTATTTTTCACTGGGTTTATTGAAAATCTTGCAAGCCCAAGGGGTCTCAGAGATGTTTTAGAGTTCAAGAATGGCAAGTGCTGGGGCACCTGGGTGGCTCAGTGGGTTAAGCCTCTGCCTTCGACTCAGGTCATGATCCCAGGGTCCTGGGATCGAGCCCCATGTCGGGCCCTCTGCTCAGCAGGGAGCCTGCTTCCCTTCCTCTCTCTCTCTCTGCCTGCCTCTCTGCTTACTTGTGATCTCTTTGTCTGTCAAATAAATAAATAAAATCTTAAAAAAAAAAAAAAGAAAGAAAGAAAAAAATGGCGAGTGCTTTCTTTGGAAGATCAGAAGCTCTAAGGCAGCCTGCTTGGTCTCACACAATTCCTACAAAAGCTCTAAGCAGCCCGGGGATCACAAACGCAAATATCTACAGGGCGGGGGAAAGTGATATAAATTAGGGAGCTGAATCGGGTGTGCAAAGAATGGCACTCAGCTTGGAGATGCCGCAACTGGAGAACAGGCCCCCCTTTAGAGGAGGGAGCTGTCACTGAGGTCTCACCATGTGTCTCCCTGTGGGAGGGAACACAGACCTAATATGATTAGAGCTTCCAATTATTTATGAGAAGTCTAAAAATCCAGATTTTCATGTTGAATCTCTCCACTTTTAAATGTTGTCTCAAATGTTTTTAATATTTTTAAACATGTGAGCAGCCCAAACAAAATACATCTGTTGGCCAACAATTTGGAAGCCTTCCCTATTCAGGAGCCAACAATAATGTCTTGCCATTTTAAGCATCTCCATTTACAAAAATAAAAAATAAAAATAAATAGCTCTAGCCAGATAGCAGTACATCCGCTAAGCCCTAGCCTGGTGGCAGTATTTGAAAGACAGAATAGTGCTCATTCCTTTGGGTAGGCCCGCTCTCCTTCTCCTAGTCCCCAGGGGAGGGGTGGAGGAGAGCAGCAAACACAAGGAATGGACTCATTCTGAGCCTCCCCCATGGACAGCGCCCCATGCAGGGCATGGTGGCGCCTGCCTGGGAGCCTCCTGTCTGCTGGGCCGGTGTGCACACACTCACCTTTGCATCTGCCACGATGCACCACGCCCAGGTTCGGGTCTCTGCACTTGGCTCGTTGGTACTCACACATGGACTCATAGGACCTGCCGTCGGAGGCACAGATGGGTTTGGGCTGAGTCCTGGAGCAGTGGAGGTTGCATTGAGGGTCACGGTCGCTTATGAGGAACTAGGTTGGAGAGAAGTAAAAGGGTGTCCAGGTTACTTTTGCAAGGAAAGTAGGGTGAGTCCATGTCTCACAATACTGGTTTGCCTGGGGGAGCAAGTCCAGAATAAACCCAGAAAGTTATTAAACCCAAGAAAGGGAAGGGAACGGAGCAGCCATGAAGCCTAACCAAGGAAAGCATCCTGTGTTAAGTCATTCGCAGGCAGGATCTCCTTAATCCTCGCAACGGCCCAGTGAAGTAGGAACTGTTTGTTTTGTAGATAAAGAAATTCCAGACAGAAAGAGGTAACTGGTCCAACGTTACACAGCTATAAGTGATGGGCTTGAACCTAGATCAGTCAGAAGTCAAATCAAAGCTTTCACCACCAGGATATCCAGTCTCTCCATTCTTGCACGTGGCCACACGACCTCTGTTTCAGTACTTTCCCAAATCCAGAACTCACTAGCAATCTCTACATTCCATCTTTGGAGAGTTTCACGTATTAGAAAATAGCTTGGAGACCCAACTCCATCACCCTTCAATTTCTGCTCACTGCTCTCTGGCAGAATACGAGTGATTTTCTATGAGAAAGGGATTTCCTGATTTAAAAAGATCATAATAATCAGATTGGGAAACACTGAGGAAAACAGGTTCCTTTACTGCAGGACTTCTCAGACACCTTTGGTACGTCCTTATGCACAGTGCTGGAAGCCAATTGTGTGCTACTCTTTCCATTGAGCTACTTCCCTTCCCTTGAATCTGGACCAGCCTCAGTAATTTGACCAATAGCAGGCTGTGGAGATGATATTTGGGACTTCTGAGCTTTCCAGCCTCCTCCCAGGCCTCTCGCAACACTCACTCTGGGGGAACTCAGCCACCCCGCAAGAAGCCTGACAACCCTGAAACCACCACAGATGAGGAAGCCCAAGCTAGCATGTGCCAGAGCCACGGGCAGACAGAAATGCCCCACCAACCCAGGCACAGAGACCCAGTGAGTGAAGAGACCATCTGATGAGTCCACCCCGCCCCCACTCTCCTCTGATTGCAGCTACCAGAGAGAAGTAAGTAATTGTGTGAGACACCCCAAGTGAGAATCGCCCAGCTGAGCCCAGTCAAACCACGGAGCCGTAAGGGATAGTAATACATCGTTGTGCTAGGCCACCGAGTTTTATGGTAGCTGGTTACACAGCAAGAGATAAGCAGATCAAGGGGAATGTAAGACAACGCATCTCCCACTTACTTGACCATGAACACTTTTATCAGTGAACCCCTGTTAGCAGCTATAGGATACAGCGGGAAAATAATAATTGGATCATACAATAATGAGCTTCTGTTGAATAACCCATGATTAGGCTGCATGGGCCTTGAGAGCTGGATTCTTAGCCATCCTTAAATACCAGAGTTCTAGGCCCACTCAAGGCTCTCTACCAGCACAAGTTGACAGAATGCATATCTCACCATATGTCACGAGCACATATCTGGCCATTGCTGATACTAGAGTTGACTGAATAATCATGCCGACCTCATAGGGTTTAGGGGAGGTGTGAATACGACACCTGTTATGGGTGTATCTTGAGGCCCTTTATGCAAAGCAAATAAACGAGAACTTGACCCTTTTCCAGAACAGCAGAGGGAGACCAGAAGCAGCATCACTCCCTTCAAGGGAGCACTAGGAACACTCCCCACCCCCATACTGGCCAAATTCCTAGTGAGTCCAAGCCCATCCTCTAGCGCACAGACTGCCTCCCAACTATAAAACCAGTCCCTCCCACTAGACTGACCTCCCACCTGGGTGCTGGCTGCTCAGCACAGGGAGGGAGCAGCTGTGGGCTGAAACCATGCCGGCCTCCTCAGAATGGACAGTGCAACTTGTCTTCCCTGCAGACCCTTGGGGCTCCCACAGGCACGGGCTCAACCTGAGTCCTGGCCAAGCCCAGAGGGAAATGCCCTGAGTGTCTCATAAGAGAGTCCAGCGTTCTGGGACTGTAATTGACACTGCAGAGAGCCATATCCAGAGGAACCCCGCTGCCTCCCAGGCCGCCAAGCAGAGGGAAGAGCTGAAGATCACAAGACAGCAATCAGGGGTGGCGTCACCCACACCTCAACCCTGTGTGGGATCCCCAGCCTTACTCCCCTCGGGTTGCCCCCGCTTTAAACCCTAGAGCAGCACCCCATCACCCCTGGGGACTTTCACGCAGCCTCCTAGGCCTGGCAGACTCTGACCCTGGGGCCCCTCCCTGGCCTCAGCTCTTACGGCCTGGTCCCCACCTTGCTCACCGCTGCTCAGGTACACCGGCCTGCTTTCCATTTCCCAGACACGCTACATTTGCTCTTCCCTCCAGGCCTTTGGACACACTTCCCTCCCACCCCTCCTTCGGATTTCGGCTCATACCTTCTGTTTTAGGAGGCTCTCCCCGATTCCCACAGGTGCCCTATAATGACCCCTCATGCCTCACTTTTCCTTCACAGCACTTAACACAGTTTGTGATGATGAACTGTACTATCTGATGAACGGTGGAACCCCCGACGCTGAACCCTGCAAAGACAAGGAGAATGTCTCTCTTGCCTGTGAACGCATCCCCAGCATCTAGAACAAAGCTGGGCGCCCGAGCATTTTAAGGATGAACGTGATCTTGTAGCAGCCTCTCCCACGTGGTGTTGCCTCCAAACCTGCAGGGGCCGTGTGACCGGCCTGGCCTTGCAGGCTCCCGCCACCCCAGGAAATCCCTGGGCTGTGCCCCCACCCCTGTCTCCCCTGCATCACCAGGCAGGCAGAGGTGGTCCACAACTTTCTGTCCTGGCTCTCCACCTCAAAATTTAAGTTGTCTCTGAGACTGAGAGGTAGGTGGGTCTTTTCTCTCCTACCCCGCCCAGAGCCCTCCACCACTGCAGGCCTCCCATCTATGACTGACTGCGCACCAGGGAAAACTTGGAACACAAAGGTCCATCTGGATGAGGCAGGTTTGGGAAGCCCCGGCCACAGGCTCCTGAATGGGCACAGGATACAGGCGGCTGCAACCAGCAAAGCTGGCCTCAAACATCTCCCTTCCTCCCTCTGTGTGGCCCTCCCGGCCTCATTCCTAAAATGTCTGCGGCCTAGAAATGCAGCCGGATCTGGCTTTGTAACTCTGCCTGGTGAAGAGCCCAGTCCCCAGCCAGAGGATGGCATTGGTGTCCTCCCACCCCAGCTTCCAGGCCAACCTGTAACCCCAAGACTGTCTGAAAGCAGACCAAGGCGCTGCTATTATCACACAACTGTCTTCCCACCTGTGCACCCACGAGCCACTTACCTGATGTGACACCTGCTTGTAAGACCTGTTTTGTCAAGTGATTTTGCCATGGGAATCAGCAGGGACCAAGGGAAAACATGCCCCTTTTTTTCTCATTGTCAGACAAGGAAGGAAATATCTGTATCTTCCTTTGTTCTCTTTTTATTTTAAGTAGGCAGCATGCCTAGCACTGAGCCCAATGTGGGGTTTGAACTCATGACCCTGAGATCAAGACCTGAGCTGAGACCAAGAGTCTGATGCTTAACCGACTAAGCCACCCAGGAGCCCCAGAACTATATGTATAGAGCCCGGGAAAACCAAGGAACTCATCCTTGGTCACAAAGGGATTGGTGTAGCCTCAAGAGCAATAATTATAAAAGCTGATAAATTAGGTCTCACTTATGATACGTTAACGAATTTAACCCTATGAGGCAGGGTAAGTTACAATCCTCATTTTACAGATGAGGAGACCAAAGCCCAGTGACCCCTCCAAGCATGTATGTGTGAATGTCAGATCTGACACCCCCAGCCTGGCTCGGAGCTCTGCTCCCAACTACACCCAAATCACTTCTTCATTATTCCAGAGCAAGACCGCAAGTAGGAGCTCTGAGCCAGTTGCAAAACAGAATTCACAAAATCAAAAACGATTTACCAAGAGCCTACTGTGTGCCAGCCACCAGCCACTAAAGATCCAGACAAGACAGGCCTGCCTTCCGGGCACCTGAGGCCTCCTGGGAGAAGCCCCTCCCAGTGCCCTTGTTCACTTTAAAAAGCAGGGATCGAAAAAGACAAAGTGTCTTTTCAAACTGAAGGAGATTGCCCCGTTCTCTCTTCCTCAGCGCACAGGAGAGGAGAGCTATGGGCGTCACCGTGGCATTGAACTACAAGCCATAAATTTGGTTTGGAAATGGCTAGCTCTGGGCCAACATAGACGCTGCGGCAGCCGTGCCAGAGACCAGCTTAACGACCGGGGGAACATTCAGTCTGCAAATAGACAGGTTAAAGAGCTTCAGAAGAAGCCCCACCTACCCCAACACGTGGAGATCCTTCCCACCTCCACAGGGGCTCCCAAAAGGTTCTATCTAGAAATTACTGGTCCCTGAGGCCAAGGAAAAACGTTGTGAGGCGGCATGGGGCCGTTGCTAAGACTCTTCCACGGTCTGTGGTGTCCTATTTTCCATCTGTTTCAGGAACTGTGTGTATTTGTGGTTGTTAAAAAAAAAAAAAAAAAAAAGGCAATGAGTTCTATAAAATGGACTTTTAATAGGATGACTATGCCCTAATGGATCACCCAAAGCTCCAGGGCCCGAGGGGATCACTTTGGGTCCACAAACTCGGCTTATTCACCCATGCGTTCATCTACTTTTGTCTTCAGTAAGCCAGTACGATGCACCCAGCCCTGCAGGAGGCCTGGCAGGCAGAACACACCCACCCGGGTCCTGCCCTCACTGGGCTTGCACTCTGGGGTGGAGACAAGTAAGCCGGCAGTGGCCATCCAGCAAGGGAACAGGATACTGCAGGACCTGGAGAGCATTGAGTCCTAGGGACTCTGCAATGCTAAAAGTCACACAGTCCAACAGAGTATTCTGCAATGACAAACATGTTCTATATCTGTGCTGTCTAACACGGTGGCCACAAACCACATGCAGCCATTAAACACTAAAATGTAGCTAATGCCACGGAGGAACTAAATTTTTAGTTGCATTTAATTTTAGTTAGCTTAAATTTGCATAGCCACATGTGGCTAGGGGCTGCCGTGTTCAAGAGCACGGCTTTTGAGGGGGAGGGAGAAAGGCTCATCCTCCCTGGAGTTTCTCCTGGTTGAGCCAAGCTAAGACTCATTGGACCAAGGCAAAAGAGAAGCAGAGCCTGAGGGCACGTTCCGCATTTTGAAGCTGGACATGAAGTCAGTTCGTAACTTATTGACCAACAGCACCACAGCCCGGAAGTTCCTCAGTCTACCTGAAGTCACAACGGTGGCTTTTCCTTCTCTTCTTCAGGAGTTAGGAGCTCAGGCTACAAGTCCCAAGTGCCAGCCTGTGGCCTAGGTCAGTTCTCTGGGCACGCAGACCAAACTCAGGAGTCTGAGTCACCCTGGGGGATCCTGAACCCCAGAGCCACAGACATCTGTCATGGGCTCAAAAGCAGCCACGGTTGCAGGAAGATTTTGGTGTTGGGCGGGTGCAAGCCGTCTCCCCAGCTAGACAAAGCATGAACCATTTCCCTTGGGGGGCGGCGGGGGGTGGGGCACAGTATTTTCATAAAAATCCTCACATACATTCCCTTCCTTCTTCCTAACCAAAAGACAACAAAAACAAAACAATTATGCTAAATATGATTGTGTAACACGGAAACCAAACAAAAGGGGCCAGGACAATTGTGAGTTTGCAATCCTCTGCTACTCCCACCATCTCTCCTTGGGGAGTGAATGATTCCAAAGCAAACACACGGCCGTTTGTGTTCTGCTCACATTTGTAAAGTAGGACAAGCCCTTGAAATACACGTAAACAATCCATCCTTCCTGGTGGAAAAGTAAGCTACCGGCTGGGGGCCGTCTTCTCCATAGAGATGGAGGTAGATGAAATCAGAGTCAGACCAACAAGCCCTTCTCCCTGAAATGCACGCGTACCCATCTTAGCCCTCAGGTTCCAGCAGCGTAGCAGGCAAACTCTGCCACAGTTTTGGCACAGAGAGGCCACGCCAGTACAAGCTGTGTTCGGTTGGACTGACTGTCAGGTTTCCATGACGATATAGGGAACAGCAGAGGCAACCTAAAGTGCCATCCTTTATAATATAGAATTGGCTTTGCAGTCTTAACTTCCACCTGTACTATGCTGATTTAACCAGTAGCTGAAATTCTAAGTCAGCATTTTCCTGGTAACATGCATATCTCTCAGTTTTTCCCAGGTGTAGAAGAGGGGGTGGTGGCCGACCCACTGGGCTTAGAAATGCGAAGGCCACAATGTGGAGTGGGAAGGGGCATTCCCCTTTATGATATCAGGTTCAAAAATCACAGGTCAGACTCCACTGATCTGAGGTTTCTCTTTAACAAGTGAGTGCATAGCACAGCTTCTGCCACTCACTTTCAATATTTTTCCTTTGCTTATCTGTTGCTGCAAAGCAAACCAGCCCCATACTCATTGGCTTTAAACAACTAATCATTTCTCCCAAGTTCATGGGTTGGCGGGGCTCAGCTGGGAGGTTCTTCTGCTCCACGTGGTGCCAACTGAAATAACACACTTGGGCTGCACTCCGCTGGGAGTCTGGCTAGGGCTGGAACAGCCCCTGTGCGATCCCTCACTGGTGCCTCCATCAGGGCTTGTTGGGCCTCCCTCTCTAGCAGGCTTTCCTCGTTCATCCATGATGATTTCATTCAGTCCTTTCTCTCTTGCCTAGAGGTTTAACTGTACCTCCAACCTTTCCTCCCCATTCCCGTCCAAATTCCATAGCCCACAGAGGTTATCATCCTAAAGAGCAAACGTTTTCGTGTTTAAATGCCACCGTTACTTAGCACCTTGGAGCTCCTGGGGCCTTGTGTTCACCCTTTCACCCAAGCCCTCAACACACTGCACCATCAGCTGTGTGTTCCCGTGTGTGTGAAGGACCACCTTGCCTCTCTGTGGCTGTGCGGGGCCTCGCACAGTGCCTGATCTACAAGAATGGTTTGATATCAGTTTGAGGGGGTATGGGGTGACTGTCAAACCTTACTGAAAACATATCCTAGATAAAAGAAGCTCCCCCCCCTTTTTTTTTAAATCAGGTACTGTGGAAAGAGATATTCTTTTTTTTTTTTTAAGATTTTATTTATTTATTTGAGCGAGAGAGAGAATTAGAGAGAGAGAGAGCACACATGAGAAGGGGGAGAGTCAGAGGGAGAAGCAGACTCCCTGCTGAACAGAGAGCCCAATGCCACACTCGATCCCGGGACTCCAGGATCATGACCTGAGCTGAAGGCAGTTGCTTAAGCAACAGAGCCACTCAGGCACCCGGAAAGAGATATTCTTTGGCCAACCACTACCAAAAACTTAAAACTCCCAAACACATAGAGGAATATAAGCTGCTTGTTCTCTTCTTTCCTTTTAAGGAACATCTACTAGATAAGGAAAGCCATGCATTAAACACAGGATTTTCCCCTCGAATTAAAGGAAATCACAAAGACATTGAAGGAATGTACCAGAGTGGCTGAGACAGGACCCACATACCCATGGCAGATGCCATCATTAAGCAGCCAAGCGAGGCTGGCCCAGTGGGAATGCTCCTCACACAGGCCCCCAGAAGCCTTCCTGCTCCCCTTCAGATCAGTTGTCCCCTCCATAAGGTAGGCAGTAATCTGAGAGGCCCAACCTGGCTATGCTGAAATGAGTGTGTGTAAAGGTGGAAAACTGTGTTAATTTAACAGTCAGCGTGGTGAGCACTGTGCTTTTTCCTGCTTCTGCCTTACACAAGCACTTGACTAAGAGCTACCACCAGATGATACGATGGTATCAATGATTCATTTATTATATGTCAGGTTTTTGACACCCTGAATTCACTTTTCCACAGAATTAAGATTGTAAGTCATGGTGATTCTCCCAGCCCAGACTGCAGATGCCCACTTGGAAGGAGTGGGAAGGGGCGGGATCCCTACCTGTGTGCCTGCTGTGTAGATGACAAGCACAGTGAAGGCCCCTCACACCTGGGCCCCCAGTGAGCTCCTCTGGCACTGTTCCTTCCAGCCTCAGGACCTTCTCAGTGGACTGTGCCCCAACCTCGTATCTCTTTTCATCCTTCCAATCTCAGCGCAAATGCTGCTTCTTTGAGGCACTGACTTCCCAGACCAGACCCCCATGATGAGCCTCCTTGACAGCTTTTTTCCCACTGTGGTCTGTATCACGACTGTCATTCAACGACCAGCAGTTCCACTGTAGATTTCTTACCGAGGCATCAAGATCTGGGGGCCACACCGCTGGATCCCTAGTACCCAGCAGGAGCCTTGCCCAAAGTGGGCGCTGGAGAAATACTGGCTGAGCCGATGGACGAGGAGGAAGCCGAGGCCCCCAGGCAGGTCACGCTAGTGAGTGGCCGAGCACACTCTATGTCTGCCTCGGAAGGGCCGGACTCTCTACAACACCTCGAGGGGCCTCCTCTGGGGTGGGGGAGGTGGGGGGCGGGGGCTCTTTTGTTGGCTCTGGCAGCAGTGCCCAGGGCCTCTGGGGTCCCTCGGTGGGCAGGAGAGGACAAGGGTCGCAGGCAAAGCAAGCTTTCCTCAGGGAGGACTATTTTTCCCATTGTGTTTGTAAGTCAAAGCCCAGCTCAAGGGTTTAGAGCTCAGGCACCACAAAGCATTTCTGGGAGGTAACTCTTTGCCACTGAAAGGAGAAAAAAGCCGCTCCTGGAGCCAGAGCCTGGAACAAACAGTGGAGAACCGCATTCCAGATGTCTAGCTGTAGCTCAGCCTCTGACTCTCTAAGCAGGGACTATCCGCCTCCTGTCACTTGCCTCGCCAGCTGCAAAACCGGACTTTGGTCTTTTTCCCCTGGGGCTTGCGTCTTTGGGAATGAAGAGCCATTTCACATTAAAACGTCACTCACCCACCCGCTATCTAATCCATCATCTGCATGGAAAAGCCACATCCCGATTTCTGCCAGCTTGCTCTCACCCTTCCCTGACCCCATAGCCACTGCATTTACACAGGTGCGAAGGAGGGTCTCGATCTGGCGGCTTCGGAGTGGGGCCCAGAAGATGGAGGAGGGGAGATAAGGGAGGTCAAAGGGAAGGGGAGGTCTGCAGCCTCGCCGGTGTCTGCTCTTCTTCGACACACCTTCACCGCAGGGCTTGACAACAGCACGCACCCCGATTAAAGGGCTTTTCACGCTGCTGAGGGAAAGCAGACGTCTCCCTCCAGCTGTTCGGCAGCTGGAACCACTTCTGTTGTTTTAGCCAGGAGAGGCCTGACCTTTGTCACCCGGCTCCCTCCCCAAGGGAGGAATTTAATGGTCACTCCACCCCACCTACCCAGCTTCCCCCCTCCACTGTGCCCCCCACAGCTATGGGGATGACCGGTCAGGACCCAGGGGAGAGGTTGTCTTAGGCCAGGTGCCACTGGGGGGGACAGGAGGGGACAGAGGGTCAGTGGCTTTGACAAAGCAGCTGGGACCCTGGGTCCAAAGAAGTACTAACAACGCTGCAAGGTAGGGGGGACTCAGACGCTAGCAGTTCACACAGACCTGTCCACTCCCCGTGCATGCCCCCTGGCCAGTCTACGAGAAATGCAGAGTAGATAAAGTGTGGGTTAGGGTCCACGTTATCAAATTTCCAAAAAAAGGGGGGGGGAAGCATGATTGTAAGTGAAAGAAGCCAGATTCAAAAAGCCACATACTGCATGGCTCCATTTATATGACATTCTGGAAAAGGCAAAACTATTCAGATATCAGTGATTGCCCGGGATTGGAGGGAGGAGGAGAAGCGTGAGAGAATGGCGGTGGGGAGACTAGTCTCTATCTGGGTTATGTTGGTGGTCACACAACTACATAAACATTAAAAATCATTAAAAAAAAAGTGTATACCTAAAAAGGGTGAACTGTACTGTAAGTAGATCATATCTCAATAACCAAAAATAACCATAAAACTAAAGAAAAATAATGCCAAAGCATGTTTGCTTTGAATGGCACATCGGACCTCCCGTAGGCTATAAAAGAGGTTTCTGGAGATTTCTCTGCCCACTGCCTCAGATTACCAAGCATCTTGCTAGGTGCACTGGGGATTATGAAAAAAAGCAAGAACAAAGGCCTTGTCCTCCAAAGCTGAGCTAGTCGCAAAGACTAGCATGTACACAGCTGGTTCCATGGGGACTGAATTTGCAGCAGCAGCAACCAGGAAGCAAAGCCTATGTCTCAGACAAAAGGATGGTGTGTTTGAAAATAGGGTGCCAAGAAGTCCAAGAGAGCTAACTCTTTATAAAAAAGAGAGGGGAAAGAGGAGAGGAAAGAAAAGAAAGACAAAAGAGGCATCCATTCAGCAAAGAATGGCTGAGCACCTGTTGTGCCCCTGGGCTATGCTGAGTGCTGAGGACAGAGCAGCTGCCCCCCCTGTTCTGTGGGGTCCGAGTAAGAAGTCCATTCAGACTAGAAGGATCCAGGAGGATTTCTCAGAGAAGACGCCATCAAGGGGATCATAACGGCTTTCCACAACGGGGAGGGATGTCAGAAAGGCATCCTGAGCAACAGTGCCGGGTACGCAGAAGTGAAGAAGCAAACTTATCTTTTTTCTCTTTAGATTTGATTTATTTAATTGAGAGAGAGCATGAAAGAGCAAGAGTGGGCAGGAGGGACCAAGGGAGAGGGAGAAGCAGACTCCTCGCTGAGCAGGGAGCCCCATGCAGGGCTCGATCCCAGGACTCTGCGATCATGACCTGAGCCAAAGGCAGATGCTTAACTGAGCCACCCAGGCGCCCCACAAACTCATTTTAAAAAAATAGATTAGGGGGTCACCTGGGTGGCTCAGTTGTTGAGCATCTGCCTTCAGTTTGGGTCATGATCCAGGAGCCCTGGGATTGAGCCCCACGTGGGGCTCCCAGCTCAGTGGGAAGCCTGCTTCTCCCTCTGCCACTCCCTCTGCTTGTGTTCCCTATCTCACTGTCTCTCTCTGTCAAATAAACAAATAAAAATCTTTAAAAATGAATAAATAAATAAACAAATGAATGAATGAAAGATTAGGAATTGCCATTTAGGGAGAAATAAGGTTCTAGGGCCAGGTTGGGGGCAAGAACACAGAGAGGGTCTTGAAAATGCCAAGTTGTCTGTTTGTTTGTTTGTTTCTTTCTTTCTTTCTTTCTTTCCTTTTTTCCCTCTCTCTTTCCTTCCTTCCTTCCTTCCTTCCTTCCTTCCTTCCTTCCTTCCTTCCTTTTTAAGAATTGGAAACCAGTGAAGGAAGTAAAAGACAAGGTCAGACTCGAGCTGTGGAAATCCCTGGCAGGGGTAGGAAAGACCACAGAGACTGATCAGGAAGTTACGAGAGCCACACGCAGCAGCAACAAAGAAGAAGGGGCGTCCGGGAGCCAAGGAAGTGGCTGTGTAGGCCCACTGGATGAGCCAAGAGCACCAAGAACCAAACAGCTCTGTGTGTATCCCAGGGACACACACATCTGGTGGTAAGGATCTGCTACATGAGCACTATCTCTCCACCTGGAAGGAACAATTTATTCTGTCCAGGCCGGTGGCTCCTTACGAGGTTATCCAGAACATTCTCACAGGTTCTGCCCAGGGATATGCTCCAAGTTTTCACTGGGTGTTGCTATGAGTGGAACTATCTAATGTGTCACTGAACATGCTGGCCAGTGGCAGTGGGACCCAGACATGACTCCTGTACACCCTGGCCCTGCCCCCTCATACTCTGTCCCACTGTCCCTAGTAGCCTTGTATGCCCAGGGATATGTGACATGGGTTTTACAACTCAGGGAGTGAGCAAGGAGATTGGTCAGGATCGGGGCTACTGACTATGGGGGTGGTGGATGTCTGGGGTTAGTCCCGATGAAGCAGGGTGCTGGGCAGTAACTGAGCGCCTCTGGTTGGAAGGATAAGATCCAAGAAACAGAATTGTTTTCACAGGAGACTGGATGGGGCTCTGGGCAAAGTGGGAGGTACAGAACCTGGAAAAGATATTCAAGAGACTCAAGACCACTTTGAGAGATTCTAGGCATGCACAGAGCTCCTCGAGGGCTTAGGTGACAAAGAGACACAGAAAGACAGGTCTTTTCCCCAGCTCTGCATGAAACCCAGCCCAGCTCTGGCAACTGAGTCAACGGCTTTGGCAGCAGCTGGAGCGAGTTCCACTGGCACAGACTCCGGTGTTCTCATGGTGGGCACTGCCAGCAATGAGGTTCCTTTGGGCAAAGGGGAAAATCATGGCTAATTTGTGGAAATATTTAAAGCACCCCAATGCTGTTTGAGCAGATGAGGGTTTTGAAGTCATTGCAATTTGGGAGCAAAGGTAAATGTGGTGCCATTTTTGTTAGACACAGACAGAAGAGGTTTGGAAATATCCATTGTAAGGACAGAGACAAATGGGAGTGAAGTCTACTTTGCAGGCTGTGGGAGTCAAAATGAGCAGCCCCGAGCTTAGGAAGAATTTGCAAAGGCTAACTGAAAATCTGGAGATCAGTTTTCCACAACAATGACACTGCATATGGTTGTCAGGCTCCCAGGCTGGTCAATAAAATCCCTCAGTAGCTCAGAATGTGGCAGAAATAAAGCTCACGACACTTGGCCCAGAGGAGGATGGAGGGTTTGGGGTGGATGGGAACTGGACAGTCCTCCCCAAAAAGAGCTAGTCAACTGAATCTGTTCAAGACTAAGGAGCATGCGTGTGTCCACTGTATGAATGTTTGCATGTGCGTGTGTGCAAACGCACACACTCTCGGAACTATCTTCTGGGGTGGGGGGTGGGCACAATCACTAGCTTTGGTTCAGGAGTCTGGGGTCAAGCACATTGACGAAGAGAGCTGCCAGCTAAGTGACTTGAAAAAGCAACAGCACCGGAAGTCTATTTCCCTCCCCTCGCGGATTTGCCTTGCACTCTCAGATCTAAGGCCTTCCACATGACAGTAGGTTCCCTAGAGGAAGTGAACGGAGACCCCATTTAGTGAGCCCTGCCACCACCCACGTAAGTCATGACCGGACACTCCTGGTTCCTCCTACAATAGGTCAGTTGGGCCATTTGAGCCCAACACCCTGTGGTGTGCTTCCTGCTGTCACTCCTCACACGAAAAGCACCCCCCTCCCCAGCATCCTGGGTGGTGGAGAAGCCCACAAGCCTCCTTTAGGACTGACTCACTCCACCCGAAAAACAGACACTGACCAAGTCTCCTTTCTCATCCTGCCAGAGGGCCGCCTTGAGCCCTCCCAAGACCACGGCTTGGGATTCTTGGTGCTGCTGCTGTTAGTTTTCCGATCTTAGAAGGTATGTGTCCACTCACATATGCTGCAGTACCATCGACTGCTCTCATTATCAACACCAGCCCCACCGCAGCCCACCCGAGATAAAACACTCCCACACAAAGTCTAAACATGGCCGGAGGAAGGGGCAGGAGTGGTACACCCTCCAGGCTCCTGGGAATGATTTCATGGTTCCCTCATAACTAAATGCAGAAACTAGTGTACTTTCAGTGCCATGGGATTATCATGAAAGGAAACTGTCATTTTAATGCCTGTTTCATTCAGTCAAGATACTATGGCATATATATATACAGGCTCATTTTCATATCCGCTTACACCGCGGGGCGATTTCTATAGACAAGGGAGATAACAGAGGAAGAGGCACTTGGGGAAATCCACCCCCTTACAGCACTAAGCCCTGGGGATAAAGGCTGAGCAAGCAGAGAGTGAAACAAACAAGAGGAAATCTCAGTCTTGCTCTGTCCCCGAATTGTGTTGGGCTGTGTGTGCTCACACTGTGTATGTCTTTTTACTGCTATTTCCAGGGTCATCTTGAGGTCCTGCTGTCCTGGAGCTGGGCTCCAGATCACCAAATACACATAGACGTACACACACATGCCCTCACCCACACATGTGGGCGCATGCGCGTGCGTGCGCACACACATACACACAAGCACACTGTCTGTAAAGTTGCTTACAGACAAAAGGGAAAAAGAAATAGTTTGGCCCATGCAGGACGGCCATGTGCCATGTAAAACCCCCAGTGCTGTCAGCCCATCTTGGGCTGAAAATCCCTACTGCGTCGCTCAGACAAGGATTAATTACTGCTGTCCAGAGCCCAGGCTCACGTCTTACTTCACACAAGCGTGCGGCTGTTCTGGGCAGGGGAGAAATCCTGTTGACCCAAACTGGGCCAAGGAAAAGTAAATAGAACCATGTCAAATTCTACAGGCAGGAATGGAAGATTAGTGGAAAACCAAAGCAAGCCCCCTCCTGTGGGAGAGAGAGAATGGTTCTTCTGCTTTCCAACCCTGTGCCTGGTTCCCAGGCACAGAGAAAGTCTTTCTTTGAGGGATAAAGCCTGTATTTTACTTTAGGGAATCTTTTTCTTTTAGTCCAGACATTCATAACCCTTACGTCCACATTTCCCTCAAACACCAGACAATCTGATGGAGAAGACACCAACCTTTGCGCCGAGCAGCTGGGAATCTTTTTCTTTTAGTCCAGACATTCATAACCCTTATGTCCGCATTTCCCTCAAACACCAGACAATCTGATGGAGAGGACACCAACCTTTGCGCCGAGCAGCTGGCGTCTGGTAAGCAAGCCTGATAGGGCAGAGGGTAGGCTGAGTCTATCTGGGAGCACCGCGGGGCACACCAAGCAAGGAATTGGGCTTCTTGGGCTTTCTGACATGATGTACAGGGGCTGTGCTGTGTCTCTACAGCCCTGTAGTTCGTATTTACGTACACATGATGTCCTTCTAAGTCCTTGGGGCTGCCAGGCTACTGAGTCGGGACGCAGGCAGACTTCAAGGATGGGGTGGGCCGAAGCAGCACGTGCCTCCCACGTGCAGCAGATACCTTGCGGAAGGTTCTCCTCAGTCTGAATCACAACACAACCACCCCCCAGAAGAGATGATGCTCTTCCTCAGCTGACCCAGAAAAACAGACTGACTCAAAGGAGAACCCAGAGAACTTGCCAGAAGACAGTGTAGTTCCAGCTAGCCTGAGTACTCAGGCCACATCAAGATCCAGAGATGAGGGGCACCTGGGTGGCGCAGTCAGTGAAACATCTTGACTCTTGGTTTCTGCTCAGGTCGTGATCTCAGGGTTGTGGGATCAAGCCCTGCATTGGGCTCCACGCTGAGCGCAGAGTCTGCTTGAGATTCTCTCTCCCTCTCCCTCTGCCTCTCCCACTTGTGCTTGCATAGGTGCTCTTGCTCTCTCAAAATAAAAACAAATCTTAAAAAAAAAAAAAAAAAAAAAAAAGATCCAGAGATAACTGCCTCCCAGCCTGGCCGCCAAGAGGATTAGTGCTAAGGGTAATGTGCTGGAATGTTTGATCTTATACAAGAAACTATCCTTGTAGGGAAAGCAGAAAAAGACAATTTCTAAATTGCCCCTTTTTACCTCAATAGATATATCCTCCTAAGCCCTGGTGCGTTTTAAAGCATATTGGAAGAACATGCTTAAAGTAGAAGCTTCTTTGCTTTAAATAGATTCTCCATGCCAGATCTAAATCTGTTGGAGTCTCAGTATCCACCAAAAAACACTATATTTTAGTGCAGAAGTTCCAAGAAAGAAGACTATATTTATCTAACCTAGACTATAAAACACCTAATTGCCCAGCTACGTTTTCAAAGCAGAAAGAGAAAGTTGGAGAGGCAGAGGTATTGGATAAATAAATTTGGGGGGAATTCTCATTTATTGTATGACTTCTGTGTGCTAGGTACAGTGCTGGGCATCTTATTTGAATTCTTTTCATCAGTCCTGACAACAACCCAAGTCATAATATTTTGCATTCCACTTTGCAGATGAGAAAACCAAAGCTCAGGAACGTCAAGCAATTGCTCAAGTTCACACAGTCAGAACCCAGAGACAGACCTATGACTCCACAATATCACAGGCCAACACACCATGTGAGGACCCACAAGGGTTACCTGATCTACAAAAGAAAGAAAGAAAGAAAGAAAGAAAGAAAGAAAGAAAGAAAGAAAGAAAGAAAGGGAAAAAAGGGCCCCGCGTGGCTTAATTGGTTAAGCATCTGCCTTTGGCTCAGGTCGTGATCCCAGGAACCTAGCATCAAGCCCCACATCTGGTCCCCCGCTCAGCAGGGAGTCTGCTTCTCCCTCTTCCTCTGTGTGTGCTGTCTCTCTCTCAAACAAATAAATAAAATCTTTAAGAAAAAAGAAGAGTCACCTGATCTAGCTTTGGGCTACATAAAGTCTCAGAGTTTTAAAAATTCAGTCTGACATGGTTACGTCCTTGCACAACTGAATAAAGAAAATACAGATTCCTATGACCCAACTACCACATTCTCGCCTCCTGCCTCCCAATCCCTTAAAAAAAAAAAAAAAAAAAAAAAGGACAGGAGGGCAGTGGGGAAGAGTGAGACAAAACAAAGATTCTGGATCCTTCCCAGGCCACAGCACCTGGTCCCCAGCAAAAAGTTTCCTAGGACCCAACACTTCCGGTTCCTGCAGTGCAGCTCCACCCCATTTTCCCATCTCACCTGGCTGAGAGCTGTTTCCAGCAGGTAAAAACATCAGGGACAGAGCTCAGAGTCAATGCCATTCTATTTCTGATGTGGGGGAAACAGGGCTGTCCTCATTGATGAGTAGGGGAGACTAGTTCAAAACCCCAACTGTCAGACAGCTGTGAAGTTTTTAGCAGGAACCAGATCTGAGCCTTTCACAGGGCACAACCAAGAAGGTGTTGTTTGGGAGGGTCGTCTGCCCCTGGCAGAAAATGCAGGTGTTAAAAGCATAGACTTGGAGTAGACAGACCCGGGATCCCATCCTTGGACTGTGGACCTCATTTAAGATACTTAACCTCTGTGAGTCTTAGTATCCTCATCTGTTAAGACAAGGAAAAAGAGCCGTTTCTACCAACGGTTGATCTGCTGATGAAAGAGTAGGTTGGCTCATGAAAGGTTCTTGGTAAATCTTAAGATATCACTGTATTATTACTTCTGTTATCTACTCAGTCAGGGTTTTTCAAACTGCATTCCACAGTTCCACATATTGTCACTGGAGACCCTAGGGCCTCCCTGACTGGTCGTCTGAAGCAGGACAGCAGGTGGGGCAGGAGATCTGGGAGAAGGAGGAGTTGAGGCCACAGAGGACCCCTCGGAGGGGGTAGGATGTGGGGTCCTTGAAGGGTAAATCGGTGCGCGCTCATGGCCCAGAGGAGGAAGGGAGAGCGCGCGCAGGAAGCTGCCTGGAAGGTTGGCATGAAGACGCAGCGGGGTGCCTCCTTCCCCCGGGCCAGATGGCCCCCGTGGAGGCCTGTGTAGGAAAGTCACTTCATAAAACTGGTGTTTTCCGCTGGCTCCTCGGACCGCAGCGGGGAGAAGGGCTGGCGGCCGAGAGAGTAAACGCAGAATGGGCAGTGAGGAGGCCCTGGCAGAAATCCAGGCAGGAGGTGCTGACAGGGGCCTGGGCTACCCGGTGGCAGTGGGGATGGAAAGAAAGAATCAATACGGGAGGTGGTTTAGAGGAAGATTCTGGAAATGGCTGTCCCCGTCTTCTGGTTCCAGCCTGCCTTAGTAAACGCGATGTAATTAGGTCACCTCCTGCATTCCCTGCTCCAGGCCAACAGCCACTGCTTTAGGCACTGCGGGCTGGATGAGTGTCCTTGTCAGGGAGGGAGTGGCAGGAGCACTCTGTCGCCAGCCAGGCTCCTCTTGGACCGTCTCTGTGGGTCCCCCTGGAGAGGGAGCTTTCCCAAGCCCAGACCCTGGAGGCCAGCGACTCGGGCTCTAGTGTCCCAGGGGGCCCCCTTCCTCACACCTCTGACCCTCCCAGCTCCACCCAGGGACCCGGCTGCTGGCTCCTACCCAGGAGCGTGGGGAAGTGGCTGGGTGGTGTTACTCTGCACCCTGTCGGCTGCCAAAGGGAAAGATCCTTCCCCAAAGACACAGCCTGGTCCAGGCAATTGAAACTAATGTACCACAGAACACTCAATAGCCCCTGACCCTCGCCCCAAGCACAGTCCCAGCCTCCCTCAGAAACGTCCTGGGCACAAGACAAGTGCCACACAGACTTCCTGGGTGAGGTGGCCCAGTAGCTGACTCATGGGACCAACCTTGTAGTCACCCGGTGACCTGGCCAGAGATGCACAGAGTTGAGAAGGGGGCCAGCAGGGGAGTCCATCTCCAGGGGCGGAGACAGGGCAGAGGCAGAGGATGGAACAGGGCCAGGAATGACCCAGAAGTGGACCTAGGGCTCAGGCTGCTCTCTCAGGGTCTGTGACACCCCCCTGGCCTTCCCCCACCTCCTTAAATGAAGACCACAGTGGGTGTAGAGCTAAGCAGGTCCCTAGAGAGTCGTGCACCAGCCCTTACTTGAACCTCCAGAAAAGTGACTATCCCCAGCTTGGTGCACATACCACAAAGAGGTTTCTTTGTAGGAAGGCTTCTCTCCTTTGCCAGCCTGAAGCAACCCCCGCCCCACCATCCCGCCCCGGGCCTTGCCTCCTTCCATGTCCACACCGAGAAACAAGCCCCATGGAGTCTGGCCAAAATCCAAGTGACTACTAAGAAGTCCCACCTGTGTTTAATCCAGCCCCAAGAAACTCCTTATTGACTTGTACTTTCCACTGGAGATCACATAGCTGGCTCTCTGCCCCCCGCTCTCTGGGGGCTCGGATGCCTAAAGAAGCCTCCAAGATTCAGCACCCTTTGTCCCAGGATTAACTTTCAAATGGCTTCCAGAACATCTGTCTAAAACACTCATCCCAGCACCCTGGAAGGCACTCAGTTTCTCAGGCATTTCTGTGGCCAAGGTAGCACAGTATTTAAAACCGTGTCCTTTAGAATCATACCAGGATTTCAAATCCCAGCACCACCACTTACTTGCTGTGTGACCTCAGGACAGTCATCTAACCTCTCTGAGCCTTAGCTTCTTCATTGGTAAAATAAGAATAATTCCATTCCACAGATTTGTCATGAGAACTACTGAAATGGTGCTTATAAAGCACTTAGCACAACACCCAGCACTTTGCAAATGCTAGATAAAGGGTGGCTGTCTTTGTTAGGAGCACTCCACTGCCCTCAGACCAAAATTCGATGGGGAAGAAAGAGGAAGTAAGGAATGGAGGAGAAAGACTTCAGCATGTGGAATGGCCCCAGCTTCCTCTTCCTCCTCCAATGGGTTGGTGTAGAGCCCCCAGGGACTTTGGCTATGGCAGACCCTGCCCTCTAGAAAGGTCTCTTCCTATGCGGCTTGTAAGCTTATCTCTCCAGTCCTTTGAAGAGATCCTCTGTTAGAGAGATCCAGACCTTCCAGAGAGTTGCCACTCCAGTGTAGACAGATTTCCAGATGGTCATTCCCTCTCCAGAAAGGTATCTGTCTCTTGGTGCACCTGGGTGGCTCAGTGGGTTAAGCCGCTGCCTTCGGCTCAGGTCATGATCTCAGGGTCCTGGGATCGAGTACCGCATCGGGCTCTCTGCTCAGCAGGGAGTCTGCTTCCCGCCCCCCCCCCCCGCCTGCCTCTTTGTCTACTTGTGATCTCTCTCTGTCAAATAAATAAATAAAATCTTAAAAAAAAAAAAAAGCCAGGCTACCAAAACTAATGGGAAAAAAAAAAAAAGAAAGGTATCTGTCTCTGTCCCAGCACCTATACCATCTCTATCACTTGGGAGTTAAGAGGTAGGTTTCCCTGACCCGTCCTTGGTGAGTTTATGATGAAGGCAGAAAATAAGAACAGACATAAGCAAAGGACGTACGTGTATGTATGTGTGCATGTGAACGCACACGCGTACATGCGTTTATACATACATATATGTATATATTTGTATATATGCATGGTATCACTATTTGGGCTGTGAAAATATGCAATATTAGTAACTCTACCCAGATGAGCACATTAATTGGGCAAAACAGATTAATCTAGATTTTCTCTCAAATTGTTATGTTCGGTGGGTTCCTATTTCAGTTGCACTCTGAAATAAAGGTCCCAGGAAGCAGATAAAGGGCCCACTGAAGAGCGCCCCCCAAAGACGGGCACAGAGGAAACCCAGGGCATGCAGCCATACTATCTGCACCAACGACCAGAAAGATCCAGAGCTGGAACCACGCCAGAGTGTGCAAATCCAGCTACAAAGCTCTCTGGGCTGGGCTGGACCCTCACCCCTGGCTGCCACTGGCTCTGGCCTCAAACACACGGAGCCTGCATAAACAGGGGATTACGATGACCCAAGCTATGAGGAGACTGTATTTTTGCTTTCTGAAAAAGTCTTGATTTGCCAAGAAAAACCATCTTTGATACACACAAAGAAAATCTTGAAATAAATCAGAGCTACACATGGGCACAGCACAGCTGAGGAGGCCTGCCCGCTTCCTGGAGGAGGAGGCGGCGGGCTCCCAGGTCAGCCCGACCTCCCGTTTCCCAGCCTGGGTGCCAGCAGCAAACACTCGCAATCTATGAGTGCATAGCCTCCTTCAGGCCTTGGGCAAGTCTCTTGTCCAGTGTGGGCCTGAGGTCTGAAGCTTTCCGGGTTTATGAGAAGCATCCCTTCTCTTCGGCAGGAAGCCGAGTGCATCAAAACCCAGTGGCTCTCCTTGTCCAGTTCCCAGTCACCTTCTCTTCTGCACACAGACCCCGACCTTTGCTTCTTCCGTTTCTAGTTTCCTCCCTCTTAGCTTCACGTTACTGGACGGAGGGGAACTCTGCTCCATTACCCCCGGCCAAGGTGGCTTGGAAGTCCTGCTGGGTGATCAGTCCTGCCAAACGCTTGGTTCAGATGTGAGCAAGGATGGAGGACCAGGCCCATCCAGTCTCCCTCCAGAAAACCAGAGCAAGGAGAAGTGGCCGGAGAAGTGGCCTCGCCCCATGCAATCCTGCACTCCCTCTGAGGTTTTCTGGCATGGGTGAGAGGTTTCCTCTTACCATGTTACTGAGCTCAGCTCCCTATCCTGCCAGCCCCCTCACATTCTCAAGCAATCGCAAGGCCCTTCCTGTCTGGCGTTTGTGGGTCCCAGCACACACGCAGCAAATGCTCAGATGTCAACGACCTCCAAAACCAAGCCCCAGGCCCAGACCTTGTGAAGCCTGCCTGGGTGGGTAATACCGAAGCAATGGAAGGTGGCCAACACTCACAAAACACATTCTGCATATATTATCTCAAGTGGTCAGGGGAAATAAGTGCAGAGCTTCCACCCCTCTCTCTTTGTTTGTGGCCTTGGACGTGCTGTTTAACTCCTCCGTGCCTCAGTTCCTGAAGCTGTGAAATGGGCATGATGAAGGCATGTAAAGAAGGCAAGATCATGCCTGGCACCGAGTGAGCGCTCACAAATGGCCATTATTGTTGCCCACATCATAACACGGTAACGGGTGTGCGGTCCCCGGCACCTGAACTGAGGTTCAGAAAGGCCAAGGAGCATCCTCAAGGACCCCACATAGAGAACGACCAGAACATGGCTTTCAGTGAGCTCTTCTTACTCCGATGTACTTCCCACCATTCGACATCCAAGACCAGTCACTTGGTGCCTATGTGCCATTCTGCCCCAGGAGCGCCAGCTGTGAGCCGGGCAGGTGTCCGTGGTCCCCGACTGTGCCCCACTGGGGAGCGCAGAGTATGAATCGAGGAGGCTGGTTTGGGAGCGATTAGACAGGATTGCTCAGAGCACAGGCTGTGGGACAAAAGTTGGGTTCCGTGGTCTCTGAAGAAAAGGCCATTTGATCCTCTGCAGGGCTTCTAGGACTGGAGGCCAGGAGAGGGAGAAACGACTAGCGCCCAGCCCCCAGAGCCCTATTCTTTCCACTTTCCCTTCCCTGCGCTTTCAAAGTTATGGGGACTGTCACCTGACCCGGAGCCTGAGGCAGGGAGGATGGCTCAGTCCTCGGGGCACAAAATCAAAAGCCAAGATTCAACCTAGCTCTCCACAGGGGAGCGATTGTTCCGGATACTGGGCCTCCTCCTTCTGAAACTTCCCAGAACGGGATTCAAAGGCCTGAATGGCTTAACTTCATTGTGCCCTAAGAGTCTCCCAACAGGAAAATGTTGCTTCTTGTTCTTCAAACAAAGGTGTCATCCAGGAGAACATAGTTCATTTGTGTCTGTTCCCCAGACACGCAATGTCCAGACTTCATCAGAGCTTTGGGAATACCAAGTCAGGAGACGGGGGAAAAAATGTAAAAGGCCGTGATACTAACCAGCTCCACAGGCCTCCATGCTGGAGGGTTCCTGAGATGAGCCCCTCGTGGACAGCTAACAGGGCCCCAGGGAGGTGCACCTTCAGTCAGGAAGAGCCAGCGCACCACTCCAGGGTGTGCTCAGACTTTTCCAGAACTTGTCTTTCCTGGTGGTCTGAGGTATAAGCAGGAAACTGGGTTTCATTTCCTGCTTTGCTTATTTTGATAAGAAGAAAGTTGGAAAAAGAACAACTTCTAACCTACCATGGATGGAGTGGCCTGACCTTAACTGGGCCACTGAGAGGGGCCCAGAGAGCTGGCAGCTTTCGAGTCTCCCAGGGTGCAGTCATTCAGTCAACAAACACTTGAGCCTATTATGTGCCCGGCACTGTTCTTAGTACTGGGGATACAGCAGTGAGTGGGACACATGAGGCCCCTGCTCTCACAGGCTTGACATCTTAGGTGGCAGGGGCAGACACACAGAAATAAAAGGACAAACCATTTCAGACAGTAATATGTGCTCTGAAGGAAACAGAACCAGGTGACGACGATATAGCAAGTGACGGGCTCATGAGGTCGAAGAAAGAGGAGACAGTTGGGGGTGGGGAAACACTTGAGCAGAGACTTGAAGGTCAAGATGTGCTACCCACACAAGATCCAGGGTGCTCTCATCCCCTGGATCTGCTCGTGGGGAGGCAGAACGCTGCAGCCACTCTGGAAAACAATCACAGTTTCTTACAAAAGTAAGCCAACTCGTCCCCTATGACCCAGCAATCGTGCTCCTTGGTATTTACCCAAAGGAAATGAAAACTTAAGTCGACACCGAAACCTCCCCATGGATCCTTATAGCAGCTTTATTCGTGATTGCCAGAGCTTGGGAGCTACCGAGATGTCCTTGAGTAGGTGGCTGGATAGAAAATGGACTATTATTCAGCATCAAAAAGAAACAAGCTATCATGAAACACATGGAGGAACCCGAAATGTGTATTACTAAGTGAAGGAAGCCAATCTGAAAAGGCTACGTATTCTAGGGCTAACTCAGGGGCGTCCTGGAAAATGGAATACTAAGGAGACAGTAAAAATATAAGGGGTTGCAGGAGAGGGATGAATCTGGGGGATTGTGGGGGACAGTGAAAACACACTGCACGATACCACAATGCTTGAATCAGGCCATTCAACATTTGTCCAAACCCACAGAATGTACAGCACCAGGAGGGACCCCTAATGTAAACGACATCGGACTGTGGGTGATTACGATGTGTCAGTGTAGGTTCACCAGCTGTAATAAATGTCCGACTCTGGTGGGGGAAGCTGATAATGAGGGAGGCGGTGCATGTATGGGGGCAGAGACTGAAGGGGAAATTTCTGTGCCTTCCTTTTCATTTTGCTGCAGATCTAAAACTGCTCTCAAAACTAAAGTCCTTAAAAAAACAGAAAAGAAAAAAAGAAAGATTCACCCCGGGGACTTTTCGAAGAGGGTAAGAAAAAAGCAGGGAAATCAACATTGAGGTCATTGACGCTATGCAGGCCCAAGAGATGAAGGAAGCAGCTTAAAGTAGGATAGTGGTTTGGGAGCGATTTGACAGGACTGGTCAGAGTGCTGGGGAGAGAGAAGTCAGTACAGATGGGAGAGGGTCTGGAGGCAGACTCTGTGGGATTTTCTGAGGTACCAGATGTGAGTAGTTAAGGGGGAATAAAATGGACCAAGAGTGATCTCTAGATTTTGGGCTTGAGCAAACGGGTGAATGGTAGTGCCATTTACTGAGATAAGCAAGTCTGGGGAGGATTCGGCTTGCAAGGGAAGAACAATCTGAGGCTTATTAAGTCATAGATGTTTACTGGACATCGGTAGTAGCTGCCACTGACGCCCCACGCAGATCCCGTTTTCTGGCTGGTGCATCCATCACCCGTTTGCGGCAAGTGCAGAACTGCCTTATGAAGACAGCCGTTCCACCAGCGGACACAGGGAGGCATGTGCCTGCCTTCCCCATACACCCAGCGCCCCCACCCCCCCACCCCCGATCAGGCCAAGATCAGGCTGAGGCCAGAGATTATCTGGCACCACCTGGTTTTTTCCCCCCAGCTTATTGAAGCATAATTGGAAAAATAAAAATTGTATTTACTTAAGGCATACTACATGATGTTTTGATATATGTATACAGCGTGAAATGATTACCATAATTAAGCTAATTAACAAGGTAACCTCACATAGTTACCTTCTTTTGCGTGATGGGAACACTTCAGATCTACTCTCTTGGTGACTTCCAAGTATATACTAGATTACTACTAACTATGGTCTCCATACATTAGATCCCCACAATTTATTCCTCTTATAACTGGAAGTTCATACCCTTTAGCCAATATCTCCCTATTCCCCACCTCCAGCTGCTGGCAACCACATTCTACTATCTCTACGAGCTTAACTTTTTTAGATTCCACGTATAAGGGAGTGGCACCATACCCTTGCAAGTCTCCTCTCCTACCCTATCCTGTTTCCCTTACTCGCTTTCCCCCTGAGAGCATGCTCTCAGTAAATCTCACGCACCAGAATCCCTATCTCAGACTCTGTCTGCCACCGGGTACCCAACAAAACAACTCCTAAATGAAAATGTCCAATAGGCAGCTGTCCTAGGAGCCTAGTCGTCAGGGCTAGAGATGTAAATGCACCACCAAGGCACGGATCTAAAGCTATCTGGGGGAAATGGCACAGCTCAAGACAGAAAGTCCAGGACCATGGCACGGCGATCCCATACTGAGAGGGGGTAGCCAAGGAGACATAGAGGGAAACCCAGTGTGTTCTCACTACTTCCAGTCCACTGCCCCACCCTCATCTGCATCTGGCTGTCAGAACCAAGGAGAAAACTCATACTTCCATGGAAATCATTTTGTTGCATTTAATCAAACATTTATTGAGTCCTACTGTGAGCCAAGGGGTGAACTGGCATGGAAGGTGTTTGCTGGGGACAGCAGAGACCCTGCCCCAGGAGCTCACCTATGGGAGGAGTCAACAGGTGAATGAGGTTCAGTGTGACAGCTGATGGGAGGCAGAAAGTCCCAGGTCAAGTTCTATTGGTTTTTCAATTGTCTCATCTGTTCATTCCTCCCCACTCTTCTGCCCATCTGTACCCTTGACCTACCACACCAAAAATATACTGAGAGCTTAATTCCCATGAGCTGATATGAGGACAAGCAGGCTTCTTGAACTTTAAGGTGCATACGAATCACCTGGGATCTTGTTAACATGCATGTTCTCCTGCATTGGGTCTGGGGGTGGGCAGGGGGCGGCCACCCAGATGCTGCATTCCTAACAAGCCTCTAGTGATGCCAACGATGCTGGCTGGGCAGACCACACCACAGTTCCAACACGAAGGGTACAGAGAACGCATTTCACCCAACAGCAGTTGTCAAGGGCAACAGCAGGAGGTCAACCTGACTTTCCCTAGGAAAGCCAGTTCCCATAGCAGGAGGGGTTCAGAGAGCCCTGGGCCTCATTCCAGCATTTCAAGCAGCAGCACGTACTCTGCCTGAGCATGAAATGATGCATAACCTTTCTGCCTAGAGCATGACGGGAAGAGTAACAGATGCAGGTAGCAACATCCATCCCGGTTGACGCCAACTTTGTGCCAGCCACTCCACAAAGGACGTCACGTGCGCTTTCTGCACTATGTGCACAACATGTGGTATTTGCATTTCCGTCTTACCCACAAGAAAGCTCCAGAAGCTCTGCTACTAGCCCAGGACGACAAAGCTGGGCAATCCCACTCCAGAGCCTGGCTCTGCACCATGACAACTGAGCTGCCTCTTAGATGAGCTCATGGAGTATGTAAAGCCCAGTGACTGAGCCGGAGCACTGCCTCATTCTGCAATGGATCAAGGGGTCCTCCAAGGTTGTAGCAGATAGGAGCAGTGGTTCCAGGTGGGCATCCCATGACCACAGCCAGCCAAACTCCCCCGGAACACTTCAGGGGTCCTGGGGTAGAGAGGAGGGCTCCTACCCTCGGTCCCCATCTTTCCCCATTGTGATGCCTAGCCCACTGTTTCTGGTGGCCACTGCAAAGCACTCCAGGCTTCAAGACCCTCGGAGCCATCTTCTACAAGGAAAGAAGTACGTGAGAAGCACTGGTTCAATGTCCAGCTGGACGATGCAATGAGACCACCCCAGTTAGGGCCCCAGCCCAGCCCCTGGGAATGCTCTTTGGTTGCACACAGGAAACTACTAAGATTTTCCTGGAGTTGGCCAGCTGTCTCCCTCCCCAGAATACAAAGCCCTGTGTGATATGGGATTTCACTCACCTCCCCCCACCTTGCAGACTAGTTCAGAGAGGTGGAGGGGCCCGGCACTACCACGGGCTGGGAGCCCCTGTGGACAGGGGACAGAGGCACCAGACCCCAGAGTCCAGGGACTCAGAGCATGACACATCAGGGTGTGCAATAAATGTTTGCTAAATGAACTGATGTCTCCTGCTGTACTGGGAAACTTGGCCCAGCACAGAGAAGGACTCATCACTCTAAATTTTGCTGTGAGTAAGTGGAAATGAAAGCCAGAGTAGGCTGTGAGCCTCATGTCCTGACAGCCTGCCCTGGGAAGGGTCAAACATACTCTGCAAGGCATGACGGGTGGCCGGGCCAGCCACTCCTTCTCTGCCGCAGTCTGCCAGGTTTTCTGTGATGGAAAGACCAAGGTAGAAGTCTGCGGGGCTGGGGGCTGCTCAGTCAGGCTCGCTCCCTCCTAACCCTTCCCTGGCCTCCCCAGGCTGTGACTCGGGCAGGAGGTAGAATTTGGGAGGCATCCCGCCAGCCCAGCGGCAGGAAGCTAGGCTGAGAAAGGGTAGTCCGTGGCCCTTCTGGGCAACCAAATATGGGCTCTCACCCCCAAAGAATTTAGCCCCTCACAGGGGCCCGGATGTATCAAACACCATAAGAAATCCAGGACTCAGGAGCACAGAGCAGGGCTTCTCATGGGAACAGTGACTGCGAATTGGCTTAAAGAATGGGGAAAATTGGGGCACCTGGGTGGCTCCGTCAGTTAAGCATCTGCCTTCAGCTCAGGTCATGATCTCAGGGTCCTGGGATCGAGCCCCGCATTGGGTTCCCTGCTCAGTGGGGAGCCTGCTTCTCCCTCTCCTCCCTGCTTGTGTGTGTGCTCTCTCTCTATCAAATAAATAAAGTCTTTAAAAAAAAAAAAAAAAGAATGGGGAGAATTTCCACAGCACACCTCCAGTTACCAAGTCTTTCCCAGTCCGTGGGTTCTGCCTAGTGTTCTCCCCACTCTCCTCCCCAAGCAAATCCTCCTCCTCCTCCTCCTCCTCCTCCACAGCCCACCTGGACCATCACATCCTCAGGGAGACCCTCTCTGCCCCTCTGGCCTTCCAGGCTGGGGCAAAGCCGTGGGCCAAGAAGCTGCCTTGTAGCTCACACCATGTCAAAACCGTATTCTGTCTGTGTGATTATTTGACTGCCCACCCCCATAGAAAGAAACTCTACCATGGCACTGGCTGTGTCCATTCTGCTCTCGTCACTCGCTCTGGCTGTGTCTGGCTCAGAGCAGAAGCTCAACGTCAACGTGCGGGACGAAGGCTGGAACTGAGTCAGAAGGACGGAGCAGTGGCGTCTGGGTTTGCATGTGGCAGAAGCTGCTGCCGTGTCTAAGCACGGGAATGAGGACTCCGAGTCCCAGCTCCGGCAACAGCCCTTTATCCATAACGACGTGGATGCTATGCGGACTCCCAGCAAGGGTTCCCATAGTTCCTCTGCACCTGCCTGATCTGCATATCCATAAACCCAACAGCCAGGTGGGTGGCAAGCGCAGAGCCAGCAACCACACTAATTATAGCCAGAATCAGCACATTAGGGCTCATTCATTTGCAAAGAGTCAGTCATAGCAAAGCCCTGCAGAAACCAATCACAGAGTTTCCCACAACAGAATAGAGGGGCTTGGGGGCTCCCAGGGAGGCACTCTGTCCTTCCGTCTGCGGATCCAGGCCCCGCTAAAGCCTCTGGGCCTCTCTCCGATGGGATCCCTTAAACTGAAATCAATCCATGCCAACAGCCTTGGCAGCCACCAGGGAAAGAGAGAGGAGACCTCCCATACCTCCCCCGAGACTATGGATATGGCAGACAGCCACCGGGACTGCAAAGGTAGGATGTGGTGTGCCTCTCATCCCTGTTCTGGGAGAGAGCGTGTGTGTGTGTGTGTGTGTGTGTACATGTGCACAAGCGGCATTTACGTTGATAGGATGATTTAATACAGATGGTTATAATACTCCTATATGAATAATACATCTCCAAATCAATGTTGAATAATTGTATAATGAAAACACATTTCTTGAAAAATCTACTTCGGCCAGGTTTCCGCTCACTTTGCCAAAGCCAGGAACATGAACAAAGCAGGTTTCCCTGCAGGTCCCAGGCCTACCAGATCCCCAGTGCAGCTCTGACAACTATGAGTTAAGAGGACAAGATACGCAATCACGGTCCGAGCTTGAAGCCCAACCTCACGTTCCCGAGCCAAGCGATCTTGGGCTTAGGTCAAATTTCATACTCCTGTTTTGTCTGCATGTCCGTGAAGTGTAAATAATCACAGGTATGTAATGATACTGCATGTGCCTGGCTCCTTCTCAGTCTCAGTAAACAGCAGCAGGAATAATTCCTGCGGTTAAAATAATAATCATTATTTTCTAAAGTAGAGAAGGCAGAGGTTCAGGGTCTGTGTGGGAAGTAGAGTAACTTCCCTCTTGGCCAGAACACAAGTGGACAGGGGAGACACGATGCTGAGGAGCTAGAGTCCAGACTGGAGAAAGGGGCTGGGAGGGCTGCACCAGGAAAATGGGTGTAATTCTTTACCTCCATGGGAAACCTCTGGGTTTCTAAGCATCCTTTCTGTACCAGAATGGAAGATGGTTGCTTAGTCCCGCTCTTCCCATAGGCCTGACCTGGCTGTAAGAGGCAACAACAGGGTTTCCCAGTGGGAAACCAGCCCCATGGGAAACAAGATTCTATCCCCTTCCACAAAAAATAACCCTAAATCAGCACTTCTCTCCCCTGCCCCAAGTGTGTGTGCCCGCAGAAGCAACAGGAAAGAAAATACATGCCTTAAACTCCAGAGAAGCAGTCATCAGAGACAGCCACAATCCCGTTGCTTATGCATATTAACAGGAAGAGGACATGTCCTCATCCTTGTATCATTCGCTTGGGTGTATCTGATGTCCTGAGAATTACCTGAAGTGCCTCAAAATGCTACAAGTTCAGGAGAGACAGAGAATCTTTATTCTTAGGTCAATATCCTGTGGTCTTTGCTAGATGGGAAGGTATGAAAAGCATCATCTCTCATAATAATAATGATGACAATGATGATGGTGGCAAACATTTTTTTTATTGCTGGGCATTATTCCAGGTGTTTTCACATGTCAATTCATTTAACCCTCCAAAGAGTCGTGTGAGATACGTATTTTTTAATTGATTTTAGAGATGAAGGAATTGAGGCACAGGGAAGCTCTATTCCTTGGCCAAGGTCACTACCTGGTGATTGATGACATCAGAAATGGAATCCAGCCTGTCTGACCCTAGGGTTCATGGTCAAAACCGCATCATACAGGCAGGAAGGCGGCGGTGGGGGGTGGGGGGGGTGGTGAGGCAAGATTTTGCTTTTTGAAGAAGACACTGCATAGTGCCTCCCCTTCTGACTTCCACTGTGTTCATCCAACATCTAACATTCATGAACTGAATGTCTACTGTGTGCTTAGAAGTTGTCTTTGGAATCATTCCTGATGACTCTCTGGAAAAGACACCCAAGTTCACTGGCCTCAGTAGATTTTGTTCATACAGAAACCAAAACACAATGTTTGCTATTTTTTTTTCAATAGCTTAAAAAGAGAATAAATCAGAAGAATCTGCTTTAAAACCATTTTTAGGGGCGTCTGGGTGGCACAGTCAGTCAAGTATCTGACTCTTGGTTTCAGATCAGGTCATGATCTCAGGGTCGCGAGATCAAGCCCCGAGTCGGGCTCTGCGCTCAGCGTGTGGTCTGCTTAAAATTCTCTCTCCCTCTCCCTGCTCCTCCCGCTTATGCTCTCTCTCTCTCAAGTAAATAAATCTTTTTTTAAAAATTTAAAAAATTAAAAAAAAATACATTTTTAAATGGCCAACTGACATATTGAAAGTCCAAATGTTAACACACCAAAGACTGCCAAAGCATTGCCCTGTGCTCCCAAATACACTGTCCTGTGCTCCCAAGGTTTTTGCACGATACCCAGTAACAAGACTTCTCCCAGCCCATCTTTGTGTATCTATTTAAATGTTTTCTAAATATGCCATTCATTGATTAGGAAAGAAGCTGCAGGTCTATGTGTTTTGCTTTGATTTTTTTAAATTCAGGCCACACGTGTCATTTGTGTGAAATTCTAGAAGCAAGTTCCCTGCAACAGCCCATGTGTACTACGTTCAAATGCTCGGGCACATACTCAGCAACTATTCTCATCACAGATGTGGATCGATTGTTTAAGAATCTGTGAATGTGTGGGGCGCCTGGGTGGCTCAGTCGGTTGGGCACTAGATTCTTGGTTTTTGTCATGTTGTGAGATCAAGCCCCAAATCAGTCTCTGTGCTCAGCAGGGAGTCTGCTTGAACTCCTCTTTCTCCCTCTGCCCCTCCCCCCACTTGCATGCTCTCTCTCTCTCTCTCTCTTTCAAATAAACAAATAAATCTCTAAAAAAAAAAAAAATGAAAGAAAGAAAAAGAAAAAGAACCCATGAGTGTGTAACTCATCACATCCTAAAAGCAGCCCATTCATTATAAATCTGGATAACTTCTTCCTTGACTAGCATGTGGGCACATATGCACACACAATAACGAATGACCAGTTGCTAAATGCTGCTAATAACTCAACTCTGAAATAAAAATATCTGACTATCCTCCCCTTAAACTTCTGGGTCAGTTTAATTCGAGAGTATTCTGCTGTTGCAATGTAAATCGGGACTTTCTCAACACTTCACAAAAAAGACAACTAAAGCAAGATTAACATTAGTTGAATTCTAATACCATTGACATCCATACTATAAACTGAGGTTCCTTCTAAATGTGTCTGGAAAAAGCATTATTTTGATTTTTGATTTTTAGAAGTCTGAAAAAAATTAAACATAAGGGGGATAACATCAGGAGGTCAGATCAGAGAGGGAGTAGAGGAGCAGATCACGGGGGGCTTTGGAAGCCACTGTAGGGTGGAAAGCAAAGCAGGGACTAGTCTGATCCTCATTATAAAAGGCTCGCTCGGCTGCTGTGTTGAAATGGAGTATGGTGGGCAAAGGCTGGAGAAAGGAGGCCACAATGGCAGCTGTCGAAGTGATCCTGCAAAGACGTAAGTGTGGCTTGGACCAGGGTATACAGCCGAGGTATTAGGAAGTGGGTGGATTCTGGACACATTTTAAAGTCAACAGGATGTGCTGATGGCTATGATTGGGAATGTGAGGGAAAGAAATGCCAAGGAGGACTCCAAGGGTTTTGTCACATCGGTAAAGATGGCATCATCATTGATTGAGTTGGAAATCGGGTTTGGTTTTGATTGATTGAGGGTAAATGAGTTTGGTAGAGTTGGTGGGAAAAATAGGAAGTTTGGATTTGGTCAGTTCTCATTTTGGATACCTGTAACACTTCCAGGAGGAGATGCTGAGTAGGAAGTTGGATGTGTTGCTATGAATATATCCAGCAGACTAGAGACATAGACCTGTGATAGCTCTGCCTAGAGAGATGCAATTTAAATCGTAAAACTAGATGAGATCAGAAATGGAATGAGTACAGAGAGGAGGTCCAAGGTCTAGGTCCTGGGGAGCTCCAACATTTAGACGTGTGGTAGAGGAGGAGGAACCAGGAAATGAGATGAGCTGGGAGTGTCCAGGAAACAGGATGAGAGCTGAAAAAGTGATGTCCCAGAAAACTGAGGGAAGCACTTCACAGAAGGGGCAGTGAACAAGCATGTTGAATGCTGCTCGAAAGCCTAGTAAGGTAGGGTATGAACACTGACCATGACCATGGGATTAGCCAGCCTGAAGGTCAATGTGACACTGACAAGTTGTTTTCAGGGAAGTGATGGAGACGAAAGCCAGATAGGTGTGAGATCAAGAGAAGACTGAGACAAGGAATGGGGCAAACATGTAGCGGCAACCCTTTCCGAGAGTTTTGCTCTCAGAGCCAGCAGAGAAATGGGGTGGTGGCAGGAACAATACTTGGAAGAAATCACAGCAGTTTTGACACTGAGGGAGTGATCGGGGGTGGGAGGGACAGTGATACGGAAGGCAGGGAGGCGGTTGCTACACTAATGTCCTCAAGCAGGTGCAGGGAGATGAGATCAAGTGCAAGAGTGGAGCGTTTGCCTTGGATGGATGCAGGAGCCGTTCACCTGCAGTGAGAGGAGGACAGACGGAGTCCTGGGGACAGAAGGGGGTCGGCTCAGAGATCCACTAATGGCACCCTGCAGAAGTCCTCTTCTCTTGCCTCAATGTTCTCAATGACAGAGCATCAAGACCATCAGCTGAGAGCAGGGAGGGAGAAAGATGGGCTGAGGGTTGAGGGGAGGGTGTGTAAGCTCATCCTCTAGAACAAAGGGAGAGTGAGTGGGCTAGAGAAACAGAACAGGACTGCCAGGCAGCACTTGGGACACAGAGGAATAAACCGCCACTAAGAGCAGTGAAAACGGCTTCACTGGGGAGCATGAGAACTGCAAACAGGGTGGAACCCCCAGAAGGACAAAGCGCCATCCTAGTCACCAGGACGGTGAAGAGCGAGCCTTCTCGAATGACGGCAGCTACTTCACCAGACCCAGCAGCTCTGTTCTGCCGTTTTCTCCTTCTGGTAGCTCTCCCTGCCGATTGGCTGTTGAAGAGCACTGCGCATCTCTCGATGACGAGAAGAGGCAAGTGACAAGCAAGTCCCCCTGCTCCGAGGGTTGTTCCTTCCTGCAGGGGTCAGGAAACTACTCAGGAGAAACATCTCTGGCCCAGCTCCTGCTCCTGTGATGTAAAGCTGCATTTGCTTTATAACCAAGCCGCAGCCACTCATGCACACCTTATCTGTAGCTGCTTTTGGACAATCATGGCAGAGCTGAGTAGCAGAAAACCTATGGCCCTCAAGTCTAAAATATTTACTATCTGATCCTTGATTAAAAAAAAAAAAAAATTCGGACACCTGGGTGGCTCAGTTGGTTGGGCGACTGCCTTCAGCTCAGGTCATGATCCTGGAGTCCCAGGATCGAGTCCGACATCGGGCTCCCAGCTCCACAGGGAGTCTGCTTCTCCCTCTGACCTTCTCCTCAATCATGCTCTCTCTCACTGTCTCTCTCAAATAAATAAATAAAATGTTTTTCTAAAAATAAGTTTAAAAAAATTTTTTTAAATTATCAATCTTTGATTTAGAGCCACAGTTCTCAAAAGTTTACTATGCATCAGATGCCTCCAAGAGTTGTTAAAAACAGATTGCTGGGCCTACCACAAACAGTTTCTGATCCAGCAGGTCTGGGGCGAGACCCAAATTTACATTTCTAATTAAGTTTCCAGGTGGCACTGATGCTCCTGGTCCAGAGACCACACTTGGAGAATCACTGGTTTGGAGAAAGCCCCAAATCTGTCAATATGGGCCTATTGTGCTCATGTCAAAAAGATCTTATTCATGATTCTGCAATGAACTGAGCTTTCCTGTTCTAATTCTAGGTCCAAATGCATAAACGGATATTCAAGGAAAGCATACACAACTCTTAAAAAAAAAAAAAAACCTCTAAACAGGCAAGGGATAAGTCAAAGAGATAACAAGCTCCATATCCCTATGTCTCTTAAACATTAGCTAGGGTTTCTCTAAAGCCTGTTGCATTCAGTCAGCTTATTAGCAGTTATGAAAAGGGAAATTTATTTTCTCTGCTTCAGAAGAGCATCAGAAGTCTCACACTCAGAGCAAAATTAGATCAACAAATTTTCTACCATTGTGCCAAGAATGAGTGTTTCATTAAAATCAATTCTACCCCTCCAGCTCTACCAGGCTGAAAGATAATCAAGGCCTTCTCCTGACACCCATACACTCTAAGTAGGGTTACCAGGTTTAATAACCCAAAAGAAATGACTCCTAGTTAATCCGAATTTCGGATAAGCAGTGAATGTATTTTTAATATAAGTATATCCCATGTGCTATTTGGGACATACTCATACTAAAAACAAACAAACAAACAAAAAAACCCACTGTCTGGAATTCAAAGCTGGTAGGTGTCCTGTGCTTTCTCTAGCAGCCCTAACTCTACAGTTCCACAGAGCATCCAATCTTATTTCATTTGGTCTTCCTAGAAAGCTGACAAAAAATATGTAATGTTCACGTATAGGTATATAAAACACTGGATACAGATGGAAAAGCCACCATGTTCCTGCCCTCAGGGGGATACAGTCTCATAGAAAGGAAAGAGATACAGAAATGATTTCATCACATAGCAAGCCAACCCTCCAGGTGGAATGACACAATCAAGATGCCAGAGGCTTTGAAGCCACACACTCAGCTACGTGCCCCAGCCCCAGCTGGCCCTAGGCTATCCCCTGGGTTTTGTCTGCCTCTTCCTTCCTTGTCAAACTGTCCTGATTAGGGTCTCCATAGACTAGCTCTTGGCCATCCCTCCTCCAATGTTCTCATGCTTCCAAGTTGAGTCTTCCAATTTCCAAATGAACACAAGTAATGGACTTGTTCAAACTGTGTTTAAAGTGGAAATAAACAGGTTCCAAGTAAAAGTCTGGATCGCTCTCCTAGGCAGAAAGTAGTCCCATGTCAGGGATATGGACCAACTAGAGCCTGAGCAGGGTTACAGCCAGGGTAGTGAAGAAATGTGTGTTCATCTCGCATGAGAAAAAGCTGAAAGAGCCCTTCCCTGGTCCCCATTCCCTCCCTCCTGCCTGGAAGCTACTGTGATAGCTAGAGCTCTAAAAATCATCTTGTGGGGCTCCTGGGTGCCTCAGTCAGTAAAGTGCCTGCCTTTGGCTCAGGTCATGATCCCTGGGTGCTGAGATGGAGCCCTGCATCGGGCTCCTTGCTCAGCGGGAAGCCTGCTTCTCCCTTTCCTTCTGTCTGCCGCTCTCTCCCCCCATTGCTGCACTCTCTCTCTCTCTCGCTGTCAAATAAATAAATAAAATCCTTAAAAATAAATAAAAAATAAAAACCATCTTGTGACTTTAAGAAAGGAAGCCACAATCGAAGGATGAGGGCATGGAAAGACAGAAGAACCTGGGACCTGGGTCCCTCGTGCTTTTGCATGGTGCATCTAGAATCCCTTTACGTGAGAGAATGAAGCCAGACATAATTAAGCCTCAACTACAGTTGAGTAGGTTTTAATTGTAGCCAGACACTACTCCTAAATGCTATAGGCTCAAGGGTATATGAAAATAGAGAAACACCAAAACAAGGTTACCAAAATTGTGCTACATTTTTAAGTGTGTGCACTTCACAAATGAATGGTTGTTTCCTACATAGGAAAATACAATATAGTATCATTGTGCTGTTTACTTCTTTTGATCCTGAAAATTGGGACATGTAACCTCATTTGGAAACAATGTTTGAAACATTTAAATAGAAATGCAAGTAAAAACCACCAGGAGATGCAAGGTACCTATGCTAAAAATATAGATATAGACACACATCCAAGACCAAGTGCTGGTAAGTACGCAGAGCAGCCAGAACGTCACACACTGATGACAGGAATACAAAACGGTACAGCCACTCTGGGGAAAGAATTGGCGGTTTCTCATAAAGTTGGGTGTGCACTTAGTTATGACCCAGCAACCCCACTCCCAGAAATGAAAACTTACGTTCACCCAAAAACCTGTGTGTGGATGCTTCTAGCGGCTCTATTCATCATCTCTAAAAACAGAAAACAACTCAAATGTCCTTCAGCTGGTGAGCAGATAAACCAACCACGATATATACTCGGCAGTAAAAAGGAAGAAATGGCTGATAGGTGCAGTAACATGGATAAATCTCAAATGTACTATAATACACAAAGGAAGCCAGACTCAAAAGACTACATAATTCCATTTACAGGACATTCTGGAAAAGGCAAAACTATGGGGGGTGGGAGAAACAAAGTGCTCTGTATCTTTACCATGGGAGTTACAATGCCAAGCATTTGGCAAAATGGCCACGTGGCTTCCCTGGGATGTCCCCCTTCGGCCTCAGTGTCAGTGTCCACCCCAATCTGCCCCAGCCCCAAGGCCCAGACGCCATCTGGACATTCCTCCAGGAACCGGTAGAGCAGAGAGGACTCTCTGTCGAACCTGAACACATCTTCACACCAGCTGCTAAGTGGTACCCCTGGAGTGTGGAACAATGGCCATACTGTACACACCTCCATACGGGCCACTGCGTAAACATTAGCAACAAGTTCCAAGGTGACTCCCGGCTACTGGCCTTTGCAGCTGCCCAGCTCACTCGGCTTGAGGACCCACCCAGGGTAACACAGAGTCTGGATACAGCCCCATGTGTCAGGCTTCAACCCGTAGTTCAGAACCATCTCAGTCCCAGGAAACTTGCCAGTAGTGGTACCGACAACAGAGCCCTACCCACTGAGGCCTCCAGTTTCGGGATTCCTAATAGTTATCCCTGATGACCCCCCTCCCCCCCCCCCGCCGAGGACACCCTAAAGCTGTGAACATCCATGGTTAAATGCTGAGAGTCGGGCCGTGGAAAACCCTTCTGTTCGGGGGGACTCTGATCGGGAACGCAACTGACTTGACACCTCCCCAGTCTGTCGCTCTTGACCTTAGGCAACTACTGTGCCTGGCTTATTAAAAATTGGGAAGCCAAAGCTCATTGCAATAGGAGTATTTTTGTTGACACCCCCCCGCAAAATCCTGCCAACATAACTCATTTACGGCACCCTCCACATTAGCTGGCACGAAATAAACGGAGCCTGTCTTGTGGGTAGGAGGTGCCAGAGTAACTTTGCCAGCTTCGAGCCTCCTGCCTGGCCATCATGAACTCCACCCTCGATGCTTGCAATATAGTAAATGCCTTCAGAAAGGTTTCTGCCCACTCACCTGTGCTGGGTAGCCTGAAACTTACTCCACCGTGCCATGAACGCACCATCACGTCCTGGAAAGCATAGGGCTTTGTAACTAGGCAGAGCCGAATGCAAATCCAGTCTCTTCCCAGGGTCCCCGAGCACTTGGATTAAATCTTCTGTACCTCGATGTGCTCTTTTATATGTGGGGACAATAACTGGTCCCCTTTGTAGGATGGCTGGCTGAAATGAATGAGCGTCCGTATAGAACACCTATGTGGGACTTACTCATAAAACACGCTCATCCCATCTAAGCCTCTCTTTCCCCCGATCTGGAGTTACCCCACACCAGCTCCAAAATGCAGCCGAAAAGGGAGCAGAAGCAAATGATCAGAGAGCAGGAGGAAGCCATGCTCTTTCCCTTAGAAAACCTGATTCGAAGAAGTGACTGATACGTGAGTGATGAAAAGAAATCTGGTCTCCAGTTGTGTCACCCGGACTAGTAACCCAGTGGCTCCCTCCCCAGGGAGCGGGACCAAGACTCCACTGCTCTCTCACTCATACTATCCTGACTTACACCCAGCTGGAATTCTTTTTGGCCCAAGAATCAATGAAAAACAAATTAAATGGCCAACGTCCATCAGAATACAGATATTTTTTTTTAAGTGTTTTAACTGCTCCTACCTCCTAGGGTGCTCTTGGAAAATGCCCTGACATTTTCTGGAAACTTTTTACACAGTATAACTTAAAACCCAAGATTGTTTTCCAATGGAAAATGGCTCCTCACAAAAATAAGAGATGAAGCATTCATTAAAGATACAGTCACAATTTTGAAAAGCTTTTACATAAACCCTTGCCAGAAATCATGTTTCCCCAATGCTACACCCTGCACTAGAAGCTGTCTTCCTCCCCAGCCACATTTTCCACTGCCTGGAGACTGTCGCGGGAACTCTGTAAGGCAGAATTCGATGTATCTGTCTATCCAGTCAAAATGAAGCCTGTCAGAGGATGCGTGTTTGCTTAGAGAGGCTTACCACAGATAGGTAGGAGCACGAGCCCATCTCTGGAGCAGACACAGCGTATCACACGCTCCGCATACACCAGTTAAAGTATAATTACACACCACAGAGAGCCCACGTCTGCTGTCGTTCAGAGACCCAGCAAACTCGCGTCTTGACGATGAAATGCCGGCTGGTGCCGTTACCAGTGGGCTCAGCACTTGAGGCAGTGTTGGGGGCTGGAAATACAGAGACTGTAGATAAGGGTCTGCTGAGTTCTTTGGATGCGGTTGGGGGTTCCTGCCCTCAAGGAGCCCACCGTCTAATGGGCAAAAAGATCACTGTACTGTGAGCAAATGAATCCATCACCACAGAGGGCATTAGCAGGCAGGAGCACAAAGTGGCAGGCGGCAGACACGGAAAGGAGAGGGTCATTCCGAAGAGACAGTCTGGAAAGTAGAATTCTCCCAAATAAAATCCTCCCAAAAAATAGACAAATAAAGAAATACACACACACACACACACACACACACACACACACACACACACACACCCCAATAGTTAGGACTACCAGTAAAAGGGTAAGGAAAGAGAAGGAAAACAGAAAAACCACTTCCCTCCACTGTTGGAGTCCCGCTGCCCCAACTCCTCATTGTACCTGAGGAGGTCACCGCCACACGCCAGAACATCTCCTGCTTCACCTCCAGCACTAACAGGAAGAACATCGCAGGGCCCCACAAAGCCAGCACGGCCTCCGCAGGAGAGGCACCGTCGGGATTTAAAGAAGAGTCCAACATACGCATACTTTTCAAAGAAATGGGACAGAGGCCCCATGAGAGAGAGGACAGAGGATGCTGACCCCCAGGCCCTCCCAGTCCTGGCTGGCAGGTTCTCAGGGGTGTAGCTGTGTTCTTTCCCTTTCTGCGTTTAAATGCAGACTGCTCTGTGGCCAGTCTGTCCTGTTCCCACCGCCCTCTGAGTCTCAGTCAAGGGAGTGGAACGTCGGGAAAGGCAAGAGCCAGGACTTACCTTCTTACCATAGCTAAGAGAGCGATGTTACTGGCCAACTTTCACGTTTGAAATGAACAGACAAGCAGATTTCAGCCATTGCTTCATTTTTCCTAAGAGTACTTATTCACACAAGAAATGCATGCTCCCTTTAAACAAGGAAAGTGAAAAGTCTCTGTAATCCCACCCACCCAGAGAGAAAGAAATAACATTTTAATTTTTTTTAAGATTTTATTTATTTATTTGTCAGAGATCACAAGGAGGCAGAGAGGCAGGCAGAGAGAGAGGAGAAGCAGGCTCCCCGATGAGCAGAGAGCCCGATGCAGGGCTCGATCCCAGGGCCCCGAGATCATGACCTGAGCCAAAAGCAGAGGCTTTAACCCACTGAGCCACCCAGGCGCCCCAAGAAACATTTTAATGTGTACTCTTTTTTCTATGCATATTTATCATTTACAAAATGGGACTCTATAATGTAATAATGTTCTTTTTTTAAAGATTCTATTTATTTATTTGACAGAGAGAAAGTGAACACAAGTAGGCAGAGCGGCAAGCAGAGGGAGAGGGAGAAGCAGGCTCCCTGTTGAGCAAGAAGCCAGATTCGGGGCTCGATCCCAGGACCCTGGGATCATGATGTGAGCTGAAGGCAGTCGCTTAACCCACTGAGCCACCCAGGCACCCCTATAATACAATAATGTTTTAACCCCTTTTCCTCCCTCCCCCAATACTTATCCATATCAGAAACATAAGACCATTTTTATAGATTATGCCACAGATTTGTGCCATAACTTACTCACCTACTTTCTATTTAAGTTCATTCTTCTCTTCTGTTTCTGTCTCGTGCACCCTCATTTTTACTGAATGTCACTGAATTAGAGAGGTACACTGCCCTTACAGCTAAAGAAAAAATGAAAAATAGCAGTCATCTTAAATTCGGCATCCTTACTTTCGTTCTCTCCACCTGTAGTTAATTACAAGATGAAACCGGATCTGTGTGCCTACCCTTTGGAGTAGCTCCGAAGGGTGAGCCAGGACCAATGAGAAGAAGTCTCAGAAAGGCAGAATTTCATTTAATAGAAAAAGCAAGCACTTATGTACTTAAGAAAATAGATCCTCAGTAAGGATGTTATAGAAATAATTTCTTAATCATAGTAGAAGCAAATAAGGTACGTAAGATTTCCCGGGGTAGATTTCATCTTTTATACATAGACCCTGAAATTACCTAAGTTTGGCTACGAAAGCAATATGGTAATGCCTCAATGATAAGACGTTAAATGGAATAGTACATCTTCCTGTTGCTGTCAATCCCTGAATTCTAACCCAATGCCCGTTCCACCACGCACCTCATGACAGCCACCAAGGTAAAGGCGGTTACTATCCCCGGCCTCAGATAGTCTCTCCACTGCCGTCTTTTCAGCCGCCTTCGCCCCTCACCAAAGGCTGTTCAAGACCATTTCTTCAAAAGGGTGTTTGTTCCCATCCAACCCTTCCTATCTCCAGCCTCTGAATCCTCTCAAATCCCTCCCCACCGTCTTCCAAAGAAAATTCTTTGACCCTGCGTCTCCATCTAATTCCCACCCTTCTGTCCCATGCTTCATGGCCAAGCTTGTTGAAAAAGAGACCGGCACTCCCTTTCCAGTTCCCACCCATGGCGACCCGACTGGGCCTTCATGATGCACTGAAGGTGCTCTTGCTGAAGTGGCCAGTGGTTTCCCAGTGGCCAAACCCACTGGACACCTCCTAGGTGTTAACCATGGACCTCTTCTAGGCCTCTCTCTCTCTCTCTCTCCATTAGCTTCCAACTTCTTTGACTCTTCCCTTGTTGTCCTTGTCCTGGTTATCTCATTACCTATTACTGTATAGCACATTGCCCCGTGCCGTTGTCAGTTTGGGTTACTATAACAAAGGTACCAGCCTGGTGTCTTAAACAGCAAACATCTATTCCTCACAGTTTTGGAGGCTGGCAAGATCCAAGATCAAGGTGCTGGAATATTCGGTGTCTGGGGAGAACCTGCTTCCTGGCTCATAGACAACCATCTTCCCACCGTGTCCTCACATGGTAAATGAGGTAAAAGATCCCCCTGGGTTCCCTGTAATAAAGGCACTGATCCCATCCCTGAGGACTCCACCTTCATGACCTAATCATCTCCCAAAGGAACCCCTCTCCTAATACCATCACATTGGGAATTAGCATTTCAACATATGAATTTAGTGGGGGGGACACAAATGTTCAGACCACAACATCCTAAAACTTAGCAACCTAAAGCAATAATTTTGTCATACTCACAGATTCTGTGGGTCAGAATTCAGAAAGGGCACAGTGGGGATGGCTTTTCTTTGCTTCATGAAGGGCTCAAAGGCTATGGGTGAATTTATAGCCAGGGGCAGGAAAAATTGGGTAGTGTCCTCACTCACACGTCTGGCATTGACCCTGGTGGTCAGTGGGGACCTCAGGTAGGGCTGTCAGCCAAAATGCCTATGCATAGCTTCTTGCCATGGCCTGAGTTCTTAAAAACATGGCAACCTCAGGTTTTCAGGGCGCCAAAGGTGATGTCCTAAGGGAACAAGTGGAGGCTGCATCTTCTTTTATTACTGAAGCTTGGAAGTCACCCAACATCACCTCTCCTGGAGTCACCAGCCTGCCCAGATCACGGAAAAGAGACATAGACCCTCCCTTCTCTGGGCGGAATGGCACACACACAGGCAAGAGGGCATGTGGGTTAGAGGATACTGTTGCAGTCATCTTTGGAAAACGCAGTGTGCCAACATTCTCTTCCATCCCCCACTTACTGGTAGCATTCTCCAGAATCTGAGCACACATGCTCCCTGAACAACTTTATTCATACCAGTGGCTTTAACACTCTTCTACATGTTGGTGGTTCCTCTGTCTACTGCTGATCTAGATTCTATCCGGATAGCTTCACCTAAACCTCTCCAGATGCCTCAAATTCAAGTCCAAAACAGTCTTCCCTTGCCCCTCACCAAGTCTGCTTCTTTTCCTGTGTTCCCCCATGGGATTTATGGTACCACCTAATTTCTAAAATCTAAGTGAGATAAGAAACAGGCAGCCTCAATTTCTCCTTGTCTTTCACCCTCAACAATCCCACATCCAACTGGCCACCAACTCCTTGCAACACTGCCTCATTGAGGGTTTAGTCCTTTGTCTCTCCCACAATCACGACGACCACCTTAACTCAGATCCTCTTCAGCTCTAGATGGACCCCTGTCATCAGTTCATAGCTGGTCCCGCAGCCTCCTGCATCCCTGCAAACTCTTCATTGCCTGGACTTTGATGTCACTCTCTTGCTTAAAGTCCCCCAGCAATGCCCTACTCTCTATAGGACCAGGTCTAACTCCCTAGCAATATAGAGGCATCGTGACCCTCATGATTGGCTGCCACCTGTCCAGCCTTCCTCCTTACATTCCCTTACAATTAGCCCATATCGTGGCACACTGAACTTCCTGCAGTCTCTCGAACATACCACTCTTTCATACCTCCATGTCTTTGCCTGGAAATTCCTCTCCAGTCCCTGTCTTGGAAACCCCTACTCGGGGTTAAATACCTAGATCAAGTGGGTCTTCTTTGATTCTGCTCCCAAAAGAATCGTAGCCACTCTTTCCTATAGGTTGCCATAGCACTGCTATCTCCCCATCTTCATATTTTTATCACATGCAACATTATCGCATGATGCTAAAATTTGTTGATATCATCATCCCCTCTACATGAGTCATATTTGAAAGGAAATAAACAGACACACTATTAGAAAAAGTTCTCTTTATCATAGGCGACCCATTACAATCTTGATTCTAAACCAAACAATGCATGATTCCTTCTAGTGTTAATAATGAAATAAAGGGAGAGGGAAAAATATATGTTCTGTGATACTTTGCCTTCAACAAGAGAAACAATGTTGAAAGTTACTGCTAAATGTGGACTGCCAACACCGCCTGCCAGGGACTACCCATGCCTTCCCTCACAGAATGGGCCCCATAGCCCCATGAAGCAGGTATTACCACCTCCCATTGTACCTGTAAAGAAACAAAATTTCAGACAGATTGAGTGATATGCAAAAGGTCCTCCGCTAGCAGGTGTCAGAGCGAGCCTTGGAGCCCACATACATCCAACTCTAGGGCTGGTGTTATTTGATTGCCTCTAGTACATTCCTTAGTCTCAAATAACATGCTTCACATCTCCTAAGCATTTTAAGGACAGACCAGGAACCCCAGAGGCGATGTGTAAGAGCCTATAAAAAGGAACTGCAACTTCAGGAAGTCATCTTGAAGAGAACGGTCTCCAGTGAGGCGAAGGAATGTCAAGTGTCAAATCACATAAGCGACCAGTAAAGCCCAGCTGTTGAATGGTCTCCTGACAGGTGCATGTGCTGGACAAACCCACCTTTTAGGCACAGTGGCACTATCATTCAAGTAAGTTACACAAACATGAGCAAGAAACGGATTCCACCATGTGAGTCCACACGTGCACACTGACAAGTGGAGACGTAGGTGGAGGCAGCTGGTCTCCTTGCCCCAGTGGCACAGGTGGAAAGTTCTGCGCAGGCGCACTTTCGATAAGGCTTCGCATATCATGTAAGTATGTCAGGTAAAAGCATTGCAAAGCAGTCTGTGCTGCAAATGACAAAAAGTAAAATCAGACTGACTTAAGCCAAAAGAGGAGTGCTATCAGCCACTGACTGATGCATAACAAGCCCCTCCAAAATTTAGTGGCTTAAAATACCAATTTCTGATGCTGTGGCTGCACGGAGCATTTCCTCTGCTGGCTTCACCTGGGCTCACCCATGCAGCTACCATCAGAGGGAAGGTCAATCCGCCTGGAAGGTCCAAATCTGGCTGGAAGGGCAGTTGGCGCAGGCGACTGGTGCTTCAGTTCTCCTACACGTGGCCTCTTGTCCTCCAGTAGATTAACTTTCTTATATGGTGGCTGTGGGGCAGAGGCCCAAGGGGGTGAAGGCCTAAGCTTCAAGGCTCCTTGAGGGCCTGTGTCCAGAACACACACAGGGTTGCTCCGACCACATTCCACGAGGCAAAGCAAGTCACAGGCCAGCCCAAATTCAAGAGGTGAGGAAAGAGACTCCACCTCTTAATGAAAAGAGTGACAAAGAAACCGTGGTCATATTTAATCTACCACAGGACGTTTCTGGCACGTATAATGGGAGCTACAAGGGAGCTTCAGGCATAGCTATGTCCAGATGCTCACAATATATTATCAGAAACCAGTCTCTTTCCTTCTCAGCTTTGTTTTTGTTCTATGTTGGCTTTATGGTCGGGCAAGCTTTTCATTCACGGTGACCAAGTGACATCCAACCACCATGGGCCTATGTCCTCACAGTGTCCCAACCCCAGAGTTTCTCTCCCCCAGTGGTTAGTTGTACCATGGAGTCCCACAGTGGGGTTTGTTGGTCCAGCTCGGGTCATAGGAGCACCCCTGACCTGGGAGAGAGCACACACTGATTGGCCAAGCCCAGGACGTGAGATAGTCCACCTGAGTTATGGGGAAGGAGAGGGAGGTATTTTAAGCCACTAAATGTTGGAGTGGCTTGTTATGCTTCTACTTTTTTTCTCCCCAAAAGAAAGTAGAGATTTTATTACCAGAAAAGAGAGAATAGATACAAGACAGACCAAACCAACAGATGTTTACTAAAATAGACTTCTCAGGATGGTGGCAGGGCAAAGTGCCACCACAGAAAGCACTGAACTCCCCTCTCCCGATGCATCACGCAACTTTGCCAGCTGACAAGTCCCAGCTTCCCAGTGGGGTGTTATGTGCACCACTGAATAGCTTGTTGTGCATTCGAAAAACAAAGACATAGGACAAAGCCTTTTACAACAAGCACTTGCACAATTCTTCCATCTGGCAAAAGCTGTCCTTTCTCCGACGTCTGTCACATTGCTTCTGAAGACACGCCTCCATAACAGGAATCAGAATGCTTTGTCTTTTAACTTAGTGGTTTCTCTAGATCAGATGCAAACAATTTCCTTCTTGCCTCCTACAGCCCTATCAAAGGCCAACTCATCACTGAATAAATGCACTAGAGAATGAACTACAATGCCTGTCCCAAACTAGAACTGTGTTCAGGTCCAAACCCCACCCCCAGTACAGGAGGCAAAGATGGCCAATGGAACAATCTAAGCGGAAATCCAACTTTTTGGAAGCTCTTGGACTCCAATGTACTAATTTACATTGGAGCACTTATTTTCATCTTACTGGACATCTCCTGAGCATGGGACAAGGGGCTGGAAAAAGAAATCTTCATTTTTTAAAAAGATTTATTTATTTATATTTTGAGAGAGAGAGAGAGAGTCTGCACATGTGAGCTAGTGGGGGGAGGAGCAAAGGGAGGGAATCTTCAGACGGGCTCCCTGCTGAGTGCAGAGCCCAACGCAGGGCTCGATCCCATAACTCATGAGATTATGACCTGAGCCAAAACCAAGAGTCAGAAGCTCAACCAACTGAGCCACCCAGGCACCCCAAGAAATTTTCATCTTAAATTTCATCTCATGGCATAGCAGTTTCCTGTGACCCTAAAGACTTGGTCTTCCACAGAACTGGACATCACCCTTTTAGAACTGCTGCTACCCAGTGCATGAATGGCTCCAACCCAAAACCAAGATGCTCTTCTACCCTCAAACATGAACATAACATCTGGGAAAGCAGAAGCCAGAGGCTTTAAGAGGCTCCCTTCCTTCCAAGGGAGCTAGTCTTGATGTATGTAAGTATGTATTAGTGAAAGCAAATTGAATTTGCATTCATTTATGTTAAGTCAAAATTTGCATAAGCCCTGGGTCCAAGCCTTGCCTGGTAGATTGTACTCCTTTCTACAATTTTAGCCTAAAGAAGTGTCATACTACAGAATGCATGAGAATCACCTGCACTACTTTTGAGAAATGCACATTGCTGGACCCTTTGGCATCTCAGGTGAGCTACACACAATACTTTAGGAAACATACTTTGAGAAACACATAGCTATAGGATGTAACGAAAAAATTTTTTTAAGATTTCATTTATTTATTTGAAAGAGAGAGAGAGAGCAATCAGGAGCAGAGCAGATGGGTAGAGGGAGAAGCAGACTCCCTGCCAAGCAGGAAGTCCAATATAGGACTCGATCCCAGGACCCGATCATGACCTGAGGTGAAGACAGATGCTCAATCGACTGAGCCACCCAGGTGTCCCTGTAACAGATTCTTCACTGCTGGGTCTTACTCCTCAGAGAAGAGGCCAAGAATTTGTTAATGACACCCAGTTATAGACTGATATGACTAAAGTTTCCATGAGCTGGACGAGGCTATTGTGGTATGTGGTTATTAGCCCCGTCATATGGTGAGCAAACACTCTTCACTGCGATGCATTAACTCACTTACCACAGCACTGGGGAGCACCTGATTATTGGTTTTTTCATTATTAACGTGAGGAGAGAGCTTGTGGGTGTTGGGGATAGGCAAGAGCAATGTACCAGGGTCCTACAGGGAATATCAAAGAAAAGTCCCCTCATGCTTTCAGCAGGGGGAGGGAGAAGTACCCATTATGAAACAGCCAGGGCATTCAGTTCTTTTTAACAAGGCCTACCATCAAAAGTAACCATTTATGGGTGTCTGGGTGGCTCAATGGGTTAAAGCCTCTGCTTTTGGCTCAGGTCATGATCTCGGGGTCCTGGGATCAAGTCCCGCATCGGGCTCTCTGCTCTGCGGGGAGCCTGCTTCCTCCTCTCTCTCTCTGCCTGTCTCTCTGCCTACTTGTGATCTCTTTCTCTCTCTGTCAAATAAATAAATAAAATCTTTTTTAAAAAAAAAGTAACCATTTAATCAGAGCCTAACTTATTGGGGTTTTATCCAAGCTAATCAACCTGACTTGGAAGAGAAATACCTGAGTCTGGCCCGCTCTAGATATCCTATCCCATCTAAGGGAAGGAAACACTGAGACATACTTAGGAAGCTCACAGTCCAGAAGTCCAGGCTCATTAAAAGACTGAGACCTAATCAAAGGACAACAGAATGCTTCCTCACTCCCCACACCTCACCACAACATCACTAAAGGCCTTTTCATCACAGTTCTTTCTACGTAATACATCACGTCTGATTTCAACAAAAAATTACAAGGCTTACTAAAAATCAAAAAACATAATTTGATGAGACAGAGCTACCAACAGAACCAGATTTAGATAAGGGAGAGATGTCTGATTCAGCAGATCAGTAATTTTAAAGCACTATGTTTAACATGCTAAGACCGCTAGTGGAACAAGTAGACAACATGCAAGAATAGACGGGTAATGTGAGCAAAGAGGTAGCAATTCTAAGAAAGAATCCAAAAGAAATGCTAGAGGTCAAAAACACTGCAACAGAAATGAAGAATGCCTTTATTATTATTATTATCATTATTATAATTATTATTATTAAACTATAATTGACATACAATGTTATATTGGTTTAGGTATACTACAAAGCATGCCTTTAATGGGCTCATTAGTAGACGGGACACAACTGAGGAAACAATCTCTAAACTTGAGGATGTAGGTGCACCTGGTGGCTCAGTTGGTTAAGTTCCTGCCTTTGGCTCAGGTCATGATCCTGGAGTCCCGGGATTCCAGTCCTGCATCGGGCTCCCTGCCTAGCAGGAAATCTGCTTCTCCCTCTCCCTCTTTCCCACTCATGCTCTCTCCCTCTCTCAAGTAAATAAATAATATCTTAAAAGAAATAAACATGAGGATATGTTGATAGAAACTTCCAAACTGAAAAACAAAGAGAAAAAAGACGAGGTGGGAAAGGGATAACAGAACAGAATATCCAAGGTCTGTGGGACAACTACAAATGGTGTAATACACATGTTGCAGGATTTCAAGGACAAAAAGGAAAGGAAGAGAAGAAATATTTCAAGTGATAACAACTGAGTATTCTCTCCAAAATAAATGTCAGATATCAAACCACAGATCCGTGAAATTCAAAGAACAGCAAGCAGAATAAATGCCCCAAAACTATACATGGGCATGTCATACTTGAACTGCAGAAAATAAAAGATAAAGAAAAAATCTTGAAAGAAGCCAGAGCTGGGGGGGGAACCCTCACCTGTAAAAAGGCAAAAGTGGGAACTGCATTGGGGTTCTCGTCGGAAACCACACAAGCAAGAAGACAGCAGGCTGGGATATTCCATGTGTTGTTGAGGAGGGGGGGGGAACCACCAACCTAGATTTCTGTATCCTGATAAATTATCTTTCAAAAGCAAAGGAGAAATAAAGACTTTCTCAGATGAATAAAAACTAAAGGAATTTGTTGCCAGTAGGCATGCCTTATAAGAAATGTTAAAAGTTCTTCAGGGGGAAAAAAAAAGTTCTTCAGGGAGAAGAATAATGATACAGGTCAGAAATGCAGACCTACATAAAGAAAGCAAGAGTGCTGATGAAGGAAGACTTTTTTTCTTATTTTTAATTGATCTAACATATAAATTTGTTCAAAGCAATAATAACAACAATGCATTCAATGATTATAACTTATTTTTAAGTGAGATGAATTACTTCGATGGAACAAAAACCAGGATGGAAGAACTAGGAATTAGGAATATTTTGTTATTATAAGGTACTTACACTATGCATGAAGCAGTAGAGTAGTATTTCAAAGTGGACTAACTGCTCACTTCCTTACACCATACACAAAAGTAAACTCAAAATGGATTAAAGGAGTGCCTGGGTTGGTCAGTCATTAAGCGTCTGCCTTCGGCTCAGGTCATGATCCCAGGGTCCTGGGATTGAGCCCCACATCAGGCTCCCTACTTGGTGGGAAGCCTGCTTCTCTCTTTCTCACTCCCCCTGCTTGTGTTCTCTCTCTCATTGTCTCTCTGTCAAAAAAAAAAAAAAAATCCAAAATCTATTAAAGACCTACATGTAGGACCTAAAACCATAAAACTCCTAGAAGAAAACATAGGCAGTAATGCCTTTGACATGGGCTATAGAAACATTTTTCTAGATATGTCTCCTGAGGCAAGGGAAACAAAAGCTAAAAATAAACTACTGGAACTACATCAAAATAAAAAACTTTTGCACAGCATAAGAAACCATCAACAAAACAGAAAGACAACCTATGGAATGAAATCTATTTGCAAAGGACATATTCAATAAGGGGTTAATACCCAAAATATGTAAAGACCTTATACAGCTCAATATTTAAAAAAGTAATAATAATCCAGTTAAAAATGGGCAGAGGGCCTGAATAGACATTCTGCCAAAGAAGACCTACAAATGTTCAACCAACACATGAAAAGATGGTCAACATCACTCATCATCAGGGAAATGCAAATCAAAACCACGATGAGGTATCACCGTACACCGTACACTAGAATCAAACAGGTAAGAAATAACAAGTGTCATCGAGGATGTGGAGAAAAGGGAACCCTCACACACTGTTGGCTGGAATGCAAATTGTTGAAGCCACTGTAGAAAACAGTATGGAGTTTACAGCAGCATTATTTACAAGAGCCAAGATATGGAAGCAACCCAAGTGTCTATCAGTTGATGAAGGGATAAAGAAGAAGAGGTATGTATGTATGTGTGTGTATATACACACACACATATATGTGTGTGTGTGTATATATATACACACACACACATATACATATATATACACATTTATATATACATATACATACATATACATATATATACACACATATATATATATGTATATATGATGCAATATTACTCAGCCAGAAGAGAGAATGAGAATCTGCCATTTGCAACAACATGGATGGAGCTAGAGAGTATTATGCTAAGTGAAACTAGTCAGACAGAGAAAGACAAATACCATGTGATTTCACTCATATGCAGAATTTAAGAAACAAAACAGATGAACAAAGAATAAAAGAGTCAATAAAAAAATGGATTCTTAAATACAGAGAACTGGTAGTTACCAACACGAACAGACATTTCTGCGAAGAAGACATCCAGATGGACAACAGACACATGAAAAATTGCTCCACATCACTCAGCATCAGGGAAACACAAATCAAAACCACAGTGAGATACCACCTCACACTAGTCAGAATGGCTAAAATTAACAAGTCAGGAAACAACAGATGCTGGCGAGGATGCGGAGAAAGGGGAACCCTCCTGCACTGTTGGTGGGAATGCAAGCTGCTGCAACCACTCTGGAAAACAGCACAGAGGTTCCTCAAAAAGTTGAAAATAGAGCTACCCTACGACCCAGCAATCGCACTACAGGGTATTTACCCTAAAGATACAAATGTAGTGATCCAAAGGGGCACGTGCATGCGAATGTTTATAGCAGCAATGTCCACAATAGACAAACTATGGAAAGAACCTAGATGTCCATCAACAGATGAATGGATAAAGAAGATGTGGTATATATCTACAATGGAATACTATTCAGCCAGCAAAAAAAGAAATCCTGCAATTTGCAACAATGTGGATGGAACTAGAGGGTATTATGGTGAGCGAAATAAGTCAATCAGAGAAAGACAGTTATCATATGATCTCCCTGATATGAGGAATTCTAGAGGCAACATGGAAGGAAAAAATGAAACAAGATGATATTGGAAGGGGCGCCTAGGTGGCTCAGTGGGTTAAAGCCTCTGCCTTCGGCTCAGGTCATGATCCCAGGGTTCTGGGATCGAGCCCTGCATCGGGCTCTCTACTCAGCGGGGAGCCTGCTTCCTCCTCTCTCTCTCTCTGCCTGCCTCTCTGCCTGCTTGTGATCTCAGTCTGTCAAATAAATAAATAAAATCTTAAAAAAAAAAAAAAGATGATATTGGGAGGGAGACAAACTATAAGAGACTCTTAATCTCACAAAGCAAACTGAGGGTTGCTGGGGGGAGGGGGCTAGGGAGAGGGTGGTTGGGTTATGAACATTGGGGAGGGTATGTGCTATGGTGAGTGCTGTGAAGTGTGTAAACATGGCAAGTCACAGACCTGTACCCCTGGGACTAATAATACATTTTATGTTAATAAAAAATTAAAAATTAATTTAAAAAAACAACTGGTAGTTAACAGAGCAAGGAGACAGGTAGGGGGTATGGATAATATGGATTAAGAGGGACAAACTTCCAGTTACAAAATAAATAAGTCACAGAAATGGAAAAGTACAACATAGAGAATATAATCAATACTTTTGTAATAAGGTTGTTTGGTGATCATGGGGACTACAGTTACCGTGGTGAGCACTAAGTAATGTAAAGAATTGTTGAACCATTATGTTGTACACCTGAAACGAATATAATACTGCATGTTAATTATACTGGAATTTTAAAAATCAATAAGTAAAGAGGCTTTCTTAAAAAAAGAAAGTAAAGTTGAATTCATTGTAAATGTATATTGCAAATTCTATGGCAATTACTAAAAAAAAGTTTTTATTTATTTATGTATTTATTTATTTATTTTTAAAGATTTTATTTATTTATTTGACAGACAGAGATCACAAGTAGGCAGAGAGGCAGGCAGAGAGAGAGAGGAGGAAGCAGGCTCCCTGCAGAGCAGAGAGCCTGATGCGGGGCTCGATCCCAGGACCCTGGGATCATGACCCGAGCCGAAGGCAGAGGCTTAACCCACTGAGCCACCCAGGTGCCCCAAAGTTTTTAAAAAGAAGTATGACTGATATGCTAAGAAAGGAGTGAAATTGAGTCCCATAGAATGCTCAGTTACAAGCATGAAGATGGCGAAAAAGTGGAAGACAAACAGGAACCAAGAATATGAACAACGAATAGAAAACTACACATATATGATTGAAATGGATCCAACTACACCAGTAATCACTTTAAATGTCAATGGTCCAAATTTACCAATGTAAACTACCTGGAAGGGAGAAGACGTGGGTATGGTTGCCTAAGTCACCCTATCTAGAACTATCCCTCAGGAAGCAATGCTAAGATCCAGGAGTTTTCCTTTCTGAAATGTGGTTCTAAAAGCAGCCTGGAAGATTGGGTTTGGGCCCACCCACAGGACCTGCTGGGATGGGCTTTCCAAACAAGGCCAAGGGAAGGCTGATTGGAGGGGGAGGAGCACCAGAGAATCAGGCACTGCTCCTCCCCCCTCCTGGGGGCAGTGGCCTGGTGACCCGATCTGGGAACATACTGGGCAGTCACCTGACCCCTGAGCCCAGAAGTTAGGAGGAGGCACATCGGTATGGAGTCACGTGGCCCTCTGGTTGCCTCCTAAGAGCAAGACTGCTTCCCACAGTCTTAGAGGGAAAAGGGAAGGTGAGAAGGTTCACTCGAGTTTCCTTCAGATGTTAAACCAGGAAGACAACCTCCCATCCTGGGAAAGAGAAAGTGAAGGAAGATTTCCAGAAGCAGAGTGTTGCCTGGAGAAGACATGGTCGAACAGCAAATGGAGGAAGATCACACCAAAGAACATGTTTCCTCCATTTAAGAGAGTCGTCCTGACCTGGATCTGGTTGGGAAAGGGGAGGAATGTGACTGATCACACACACAGGAACCAGTTTCATTTTAAGCAATAGGTAACAGAACCGCAGATTAGAAATCTTCCACATACTGATGGGCTTTATAGCCTTAATTCCAAGGAGGAAAACTAAGGGAAACAAAACAACTTCGGGTTCTTCTAGGAATCTCTCACGTTTTCCTGTTACATCCGTTATTTGTATGAATAGTTAACATTTGCTGAGCATCCTGACGCTATTCCATCTAAGCTCCGCAGTGACCCAGTGGGGTAGAGTCCATCTGCCCAGGAACACACAGTGAGGAAGCACTAGAACTAGAACTCAACCCAGGTCTCGTTGGCCCCAAAGCACTACGCCACACCGTGTTCCAGAGGGGCAAGAAAGCAAACAGTTCCTCAGATGGTTCTGGCTCCGACCTCTCTCACCTAGGAATGATACGGGAGATGGATTTCATTCTCAAGGTAGCTGTGGCTTTCGGGAAAGAAAAGCAAGAAACCAGGATCAGCGGTAGATGGAGCCCAGGCTGTGGGTGCTATCTTTTTCTAGGCCTCTCCCTGGACGGGGAGAAGGTAGATGAGAGGGTACGTGACCCTCAAAGCCAAAGAGAAGTCAAGACAGACAGAAACGAAGCATCCACTTCTCTATTCGGCCCCTGCCTTCAGAACGCCTGGCCCAGCGCAGGCCTGGACCTGCCCTCGGGTTTTCTGAAGTCACTGCCAGGGAGGCAGGGAGAACGTGTCCATCCAAGTGTCCTGGACTCTTTCAAACCCTCTTCAACAAATACAAAGGGTTTCCACTTCAACCCTCAAATTGGGTATTGATTTTTAAAAAGGCCTCCCAGGAAAAGATTGCGCCAACCATAAAACATGCACCCTGGGCTCCAGACCGTTCGCCATCTGACTCTGTGAACATCTGCGCTCACTGCCTTGCTATGAACAAGCGTTAAGAGTCTGACAAGATCAGCCTTTACTTCTTCCAACTGTATCACTGGCTACTTGTTGTGTCTGCTCTGCTGCACGTTCCCACCAGAAGCTTTCAGCATTTGCAGAAACCAGGAATTCACCTCTTTTAGGGATTGAGAAACCAGAACCCTATGAAACAGAAGGTAAAAGAATACCAGTAGTCAGGTGTCTTGGAGGGTCAGGATTCCACGTGGCCTGACTTTGGGGCCACATGGAAACTGGTGAATTGGCCAAAGGCGACTCAGAAATATGATCCTCTACTAGAATTCAAGCTAGTTCCTCCCCTTGGCAGGACCTTTACCCCTTTCCCCAAAGTTCTCCAGGGCACCTTTAAATGTGAAAGTCACAGACAGAGCAAGGAGGCAGGGATCCGGATCCTGACTGGGTGGAGTGGGGACAGATCTTACCTCATGCATACAAGGAAGACGTCCCTGAGATTTCTTCCCACTGTGGGATGATGCCTCATGCTTATCTCATTTGGGGGGCCTGCTGGAATCATCCTCATTTGGCCTATTTATTCTGCCTGGAAAGGGTCCAATTTTTTCCCATGTTCCCTTTTTCCTATCAGCTCCTAATCTCGGAACATCTGTGCTGATAGTACCTTGGAGGTCATCTGTTCTCCCTTTGGTAGAGGAGGGAACTGATCACACAGTAACGGGAGAGCTCCCTCTTCACCAGACTGTGACCATCGGTGTACAGCACACTTCTTACCACAGAGCCCACCCCACCATTCTGCTGATTAAAAAAAAAATGATGCTCCAAATCACAAAACTGCTTGTTGCCCTCCTCTCCCTTTCTCTCCCCCACCATGTGCTGCCATGCAGTCAGCAGAGGGAGGAGGAACCACCTGACCCGCAGCTCCAGAAATGAGTACCCTGTCTCCAACCCTGCCACAGTGACCGTCCTAAGGCATCCAGACCTAAGTCACTCACAGCATGGCACTCTCCTGGCCAAGGGACTGGCCCAAAGAATGGGCATTTGATCCAGTTTAGATCAATGAGCTAAATGCCAAAGTTTTCTGACATCATCTAGGAATGAAGGTTGTCGCTTCTCTGAAAAGACAACTTCAAGTCACCTCTCTTCTGTATTCTAGAAAGTAAGATGTTGGGATGAGAAGTATGGAATCATTGCAACAATCCTACCACCATGAAAAGCTAGGCTTGAAATTAAACAGACAACACAAAAGGCAGAAAGGGAGAAACATTAAGAAAACATAAACGGCAGAGGGAAATGGTTGATGGCATTAATAAGATGCTGAGTCCAACCAATCCTGAAATCTATCTTGTATCTTCATTGGGTAAGCCAGTTCAAAATGTGGTCTCTGCTCTCGTGATATAAATTCCCAACTGATGTGTACATACCAAAGATCATACTCAAAGCCGATCTACAATTACACTTTAGAGGCCTTTTGGTTAGCACTCGAGAGTAAAACCAGCTCACGCTCTTACTGCTTCCTCTAGAAATCAAGGAGATCCTCCATCCTTGCCCACCCACCAAGAACTCGGAGGATGTCTCCCTCTCAGAGCTCCGCAGTCACACACAGCCTCCCCATCAGGAGGCCATTGCTGAAAAGAGAACATTGGCAAATAAGCCCTCCGTAGGAAACACCAGAGATGAGAAAGATGGCAATGCCACACAAAGCATAGAAGCTCTTTTCATTTTAACCTGTTACTTGTTTAAAAATCACTGACAGGGGCGCCTGGGTGACTCAGCCTGTTAAGTGTCTGCCCTCGGCTCAGGTCACAATCTTGAGGTTCAGGGACTGAGCCCCATGATGTGCTCCCAGCTCAGCAGGGAGTCTGCCTCTCCCTCCACCCCTCCCCTCACTCGTGCTCTTTCTTGAGTGTGCACTCTCTCTCTCAAATAAATTATTTTTAAAAAAATCTTTGACAACTCCTAGGAAACTAATGGATCCCCAAATGATGCTGATAGCACAGATGTTACGTGCCTCCTGGTGGAAGAAAGACCAACCCCCACGATATATACTTGCCAAGAAAATATTGTATCTAGGGGCACGTGAGTGGCTCAGTTCGTTAAGCATGTGCCTTTTGTTTAGGTCATGATCTCAAGGTCCTGGGATCAAGCTCTGTGCTGGGCTCCCTGCTCAGTGGGGACCCTGCTTCTCCCTCTCTCTCTGCCTGCCACTCCCTCTCCTTGTGCTCTCTGTCAAATAAATAAATGGAGTCATATATATATATATATATATGAATGAAATCTGAAATCTGTATCTGATCAAGTCTCTAGATCCACCTCTCATTTTACAAGAAATATGAAGGGCAGAGGAATGTGGTACACAACATTACAGGAATGTAGTCAATAACATCTAGTGCAGAAAACCCTAGAACCACCTGTTTATTCAAAAAGAAATCACAAAGTAAAAAGGAGGTGGAGGGGAAATTCATAGACTCAAAGAGATTTAAGATACAGATTAACCAATATGTGGACCTTATTTGGGTCTTGTTTCAAACTCACATAAAACCACATCTAAGAGATAATCAGCGAGATCTGAATGTTGATTGCATTATATTATAGAGGTATCCCCTGTTGTCTGAAAGTACAGCCGTCCTATGAAACATCTCATCAGCAGAAAAGGCACAAAGTGGAGAAGCAATTACCATGAATTTATATGGAGACATTTTTTTAGCACTCCCAGATGCAAAATGTAACCTGGCGGGCTTTTCTGATACCTTAGGACACAGCTTGCTAATGGGTGCACAAAATAAATCAAGAGAAAGCGAGATGCTCACAGACACAACTCAAAGGTCTGGCGGCTTGAGGCTGAGATGCCCCTGAGTATGGTTCCTAGGGAAAGAGCTGCACCCCCAGCCCCATAAGGGCTCACTTCAGAATGAACACTGAATGCAATTTTTGCTTTTTGCCCTCTTTTTGTAAAGGCAAAACTCCTCCTGGGATGTCTGTCAGGTAGCAAACACTGGTTCTACTGCAGATCTTTCATAAAAGCCAACTGGCCAAATGCCAACTTTCAAAATACCTGTATTAAGCACTTATTAGTATTCTTTGGTTGTGATATGGCATTGTGGTTAGGTTTCTTTTAATGTCTTTATCTTTTAGAGATATATTTGAAAATATTTACAGATGATAAAATATAATGTCTGGACTTGCAAGATAATCTGAACAGGAGCCTGGGGGATGGGTGGAAGGAACGAGATTGGCCAGTTGTTGTCCATTATTGAAGCTGTGCGAGGGTTCCATGGAAATCCGTTACACCATTCTCTCCCTTTTTGTGTATATTTGAAAGTTTTCATAATAAGGAAAAGTTTTTTTAGATGAATGGAAGAGATCCAAAGATGAAGGAGAGTCTAAATTCTTTGCCAAAGTCCTAGTGTCTCTTCCAGGATAGCCTGCTTCCCCAAAGTAACACTTTTTATATAAATTTCCCCAAGTAATTACCTATAATGGAATATTTTTCAATTGACACATCTTCTTTCCAAATATTATTGGGAATTTCTGAAATACAGGGCAAGTGCTCTTTCCATGGGGTTACATTAAGAAGTTCAGTTCACAGAAAATACTATATAAATTCCTATCAAACATGAAATGGATGGCCGGTGTGATATATGTCACCCAGCTTGTGCAACTTTAGAAATGTATTCACCTTAATTTCTACCATCTTAGCAGGGGGAGACCTTTCTCACCCTGTTACTGAAGATAGAAACCATAATAACATATTAACTACATACAGATGTAAAATTTACTAGACTGAGGCCATTGTCTTTTTTTTTTTTTGCCATTGTCTTTTTATAATGAAAGGCATCTGCCAGACATGACAGAATAAACAGATTAATATCCTTAGTATTAAAACAAACAAACAAACAAAAAACTCCTCCAAGTCAGCCAGTGAGCCAGGGAGAAAAAATTACCACACTTACTTTAAAAATTGACCAAAAAGCCTGGATAGATGATTCCTAAAAGAAAAAGAGCTAACATAGGATGGCCAGATACAATACAAGATACCCAGTTAAATTTGAATTTCAGATGATTAACAAATAGTTTTAGATAAATGACAAATAAGTTTTTATTTAGGCCATATTTACACTAAGACCGTGTTATTTACCTGAATTCAAATTTCTGTAATTTACATTCTTCTACATTATGTTATTCACTTACATCCTTCAAATGTATGCACTTTACAATTTAGGTGATCTTATGTTAGTATTTTTATTTGCCAGTTCTGACAACCCTAAATTAATGATCAACAAGTTTGAGAAAATGATCAAGCTCATTCCTAATCATGCAACGAGAGCGAGTACTTTGAGAAAAGCAGAGGCCCAGGAGAGCAGAGAGGAGCCCCAGCACTGTCAGGCAGACGTGGGAGACGGTATCATACCTGCACCTGGCCCTGAACTGGGGGGGGGCATGGCCTCAGGGCCTCAGGAGGGCAGGAGGGAAGTGGCCAGCAATGCAAGGAGGCGGGGAGGCTGCATGTTTGGCTAAATGTCCCTGAACGTGTTCTTCTGGGAAAGGAAAATTGTGATCAACAGCACGGACCCCTCAAAGAAGCATCACTTTTATTGCTTGCTCTTAAAACTCTGTTGTGATATATCCAAATCTGTTTTTTTAAAGATTTTATTTATTTGACAGAGAAAGAGATCACAAGTAGGCAGGGAGGCAGGCAGAGAGAGAGGGGGAAGCAGGCTCCCCACCAAGCAGAGAGTCTGATGCGGGGCTTGATCCCAGGACCCTGAGATCATGACCTGAGCCGAAGGCAGAGGCTTAACCCACTGAGCCACCCAGGCTATCCAAATCCATTTTTATCTTTTCTGGAAAACTGTATGACCTATTATGTAATGCATACAAAATAGAATTTTAAAATCCATGTACTCACCTCCTGCTTTAAAAACATAAAACAGGGGGCCCCTGGGTGGCTCAGTGGGTTAAAAGCCTCTGCCTTTGGCTCGGGTCATGATCCCAGGGTCCTGGGATCAAGCCCCACATCGGGCTCTCTGCTCTGCGAGGAGTCTGCTTCCTCCTCCCTCTCTGCCTGCCTCCCTGCCTACTTGTGATCTCTCTCTGTCAAATAAATAAATGAAATATTTAAAAATAAATAAATAAATAAAAACATAAAACATTACCAATTCAAGGCAAACCTTTTGTGTCCGCTCCAGTGTGTCACTGGCCTTCCTGCCCTCTCACCAAATTAACCACTAACCTGAGCTTCAGAGTTATCATTACCCTTCATTTTCTCATGCACTCTTTACATATGTATATACTCCTAAACAATCATCCTTCTTACATGCTTTCAGCCTTTATATAAATGGCATAATGTATGCGTTTTTGTACATTTTGCCTTCTTTCACTCAATATTCTGACTATGAAATTCATCCATAATAATGGTTATAGCTTTAGATTAGCCATTTTTGGTGCTGTGTAGTATTCCACTTTTGTATATGCCATAATTCATATTTCTAGTCACCTGCCAATGGGCATGTAGGCAGTTTCCAGTTTTGTTATTGCTACTAAAAAATGCTGCTATGAGTGTCCTTAAACATGTGTCTTGGCACATATTTAAGCACATTTCTCTAGGGCATATAGCAGAGTACAAGTAAAAAGTCAATCCTACGAAGTGATCGTGCTAATTTATTTTCCACCAGCAGCAATAAGTACATTTTTACATTTATGTCCTGCTAAAGTTAATTGGAAACTCTCCTTTAAGGCAAACCGAGTTTGGGGTGCCTGGGTGGCTCAGTCAGTTGACCGAGTGCCTTCTGCTCAGGTCATGATCCCAGGGTTCTGGGATCAGGCACCGCATCAGGCTCCCTGCTGCATGGGGAGCCTGCTTCTCCCTCTCCCCCTGCCTGTTGCTTCCCCTGCTTGTGCTCTCTCTCTCTCTCTCTGTCAAATAAATAAATAAAATCTTTTTTAAAAGTTCAAAGCAAACTAAGTTCAAAGCATGCTGGAAATGAGTAGGAGGCCTGGTGCTAACAGTGACTAAACCTGAAAATCAGCCTAACATGAGACAGGCTAACTGTCAGACGTAGATGGAATCCAAGGGTATTCAGGCTGGATTCAGGTAGGTTTGGAACTTTTTTCAAATCACGTGTGTTTTAATCTTTATTATTGTCCTCTAAGATTTAAAAATGCTCATCGTAAAATTAGTTTAATATTTACTAAAACACATCCCATAGAGGTGGAACATCCCCATGCTAATTACCATTAACCACATGACTTATAACCCACCCGATTTTTCTATACATAAACCAGCTTTTTTTGTTTTGAGCAAACAGGATCATATATTCTGATCTGCAGTTTACTTTTTTTTTTACTGTTCAATATATCTTTATAAGGGAAGAAACAATCTATGTTTCAAAAATTCTATCGTTCAATGAACATTTACTAAGCACCTCTTCTTGGTCAGGATAAGTGTATAAAGAAAATTAAATAATCCCACCATTAGGAGACTCCCACTCTGAAAGGAAAGAAACTAATAGATGTGGGTCATTATAATGGCCCCTGTTTATCAAGCACCTTCTATGAGCCAGGCACTATATTCGACCCTTAGTGAATGTGGTAAGTGGATCAATGGCCCCTCAAAGATGCCCATGTCCTAATCCTAATAATGCTATGTTACATGGCAAGGAGGAATCAAGATTGCTAATCAGCTAACCATAAGATAAGGAGAATATCTGAGCTCAATCATAAGAGTCCTTAAGGGGAAGGTGGGCAGCAGGAGAGTTGGAACCAGAGAGATGGCAGCATGAAAAAGACTTGACCAGCTACTACTGGATTTGAAGGTGGAAGGGGACTACCAACCAAGGAAGGCGGGCAGTTTCTAAAAGCTGGAAAAGGCAATAAAATGGATTCTCCCCTACAGCCTCCAAAAAGGACCTGAGCTCTGCTGATTTTTTAGCCCATGGAGACCATGTCAGACTTCCAATCTCCAGAAATGAGTGTTATTTAAGTCAATGGTTGTGGTACTTGTTATAGCAGGAAAGGGAAGCTAAGACATCTCACGTGCATCCTCCCCACCACCCTGGACATAGAGGCTATGACCTCTATTGGACAAACCAGGGGACTGAGGGTCCGTGAAGTTAAATTACTTGCCCAGGACCACAGAGGCCAAGCCAGAGTCAAACCTGGGTCTGTCTCTCTCCAAAGTCTGTGCTGAGGCTGCCCCAGCACCTTCCTATGTATGGTCGGCTGTGACGCCCAGCAGATGAGACATGCACTGACACCAGGGTGAGCAAAGCCCAGGGTGCAGAGAGAACTCTGCTTGGGGCAAATCTGGGAGGACTGTGTGGAGCCATCCAAATGACAGGCAGAATTTTGACAGACAGACATGGGAAGGAAAAGACAGGTTAGGAAACGTGATGTGGTTTAGCACGGCTACAGTCTGGGGCACATGGTGGAGGCATCTGGCAGGGGATAGGGTTGGGCACACAGCTAGAGACCCATACTGTCCTGTGTGATAGCCCCTAGCTATATGTGACTATTTTAACATTAACGTTTAAATTAACTAAAATCAAATTAATTAAAAATTCAGTTCCTCGGTTGTGCTAAGCACATTTAAAACTTCAACAGTCACATGTGTCTACCATCGGACGGTGCCAATGTAGGATATTACCATCCCCGAAAAAAGGTCCAGCAGACGGTGCTGCGGACAATGTGAAACCCTGTGTTCCACCTGGTCAGCAGCTCTGGGCACCCGAGGAGCAGGGAGTGGTCGGTGGGCTTTGGCAACTCTCTCCACCTCACCCTCATTCTTATGATCTACTTTTGTGTCCTTTCCCTGGCTTTGCAGGGCTCTCCAAGAACACATACACAATAAACACCCACCCAAAATACCTAAAACTCCCAGCAGTGTCCTAGAGACTCTTATCTGGTCCTAAAAATGAACTATTCTGGGAAGTAGGTCCAGTTTTCCCCCACCATCAATACTTTAAATAAAGGAAGGAGAAGAGCATTCGGTCCTTATCTGAATCAGATCCACGCCGCCCTGTGAAACAGATATTAAAGAGGAAGGGCAGAGCTGCTCACATTTGTACAGTATCTGTCAGGTTTCAAAGCATCTGCTGCATTGTCTCCTGGAACCTCGCTCAGTGTGGTCCTCCCAGTTGGGGGGTCGGGCTGGGGGTGGGGAAAGCTGTCCTGGAACTCCAGGCTCTCCTGAGCAGCCTTTCCCCGCTCGCTCCGCAGAGGCTGCCCAACCCTGGCTCCCAAAATAGGAGGCTGAAATCAATGTCTGGGAAGTGTGCAGGGCTCCACACCTAACAAGCTTAGATTTCTGCCAAAGGTAAGATTATTTTGTGATCTAGCAATTGAGTTTAGAATGATGTCAGATGCAAAATGAAATCCAATTAATTGCTATAACGACCCATGTTGCTTTGGGGTCTTTATGGGGCTGTTGGGAATGTTCTTGGAGATCCAATTCTCGTATCCCCTCAGTGACTCTGGATGTGTGCAGAACACACATGTACAATGCTAACCCTGTTTGGCAGGCCTCACAAACAGCTCCGATCGATTTCTCATCCGCAACTCAACCCTTGTCCTCTCCCAAACAGCTCCGCGGTGACAAACGGGGAAGGGGGGGGCCTCCTCACGGACATTCTCCCGAACCACCTCCACCGCCAGCAATGCCAGGAACTTGGCTGCTTAAACAATAGATCTCTATGTGGTCGGGAGAGAAAGGGTGCCCTGTACCTGCCAAGGAAGGCCATGCTCCCTTCCCCCAGGCTCTGCCAGGGGGGTGAGGGAGGAGACCAGGATGAAGACAGGCATCACATCAGATGCACTCTGTTCTCCCTCCCCCAGCCCACCCCCAACAGGCAAGTAAGGCTTCTGACCCAAGCATCAGCTAGTGAACTTTTCTGCTCTGCGGGGCAGGGGACCCAGATGTGCAGGATGTATCCCCCTGAGCAAAGGAGAGGGAAGAGAGCCCACCGCCGACTCAGCCTTACAAATGAGCCCTTTGGCCAGCTGATGTAGATACTGATGCCAGGGCCTGGGCCTGCTCTGGGTCGAACCGGCCAAGAACTGAAACAAAAGCCAATAATCACTCCCCAGTGTGGTATTTTAGGTAGGACCACGTGCACATCTGGAAGAGAGGGAGCAGAAGGAGGCAAGACAGGAGTTCCTGCTCTGGGAACTTTTGTTTGTCTGAGCATGGGGTGCCAAGAATTGAACAAATCATAAACTTTGGTTCCTGATACTCAACATTGGTCTATCCAGGCCCCACTTTCATTTTTCATTTAATCAGCCACTAATCTTTATTAATGGACAACTACCTTCCAACCCATCCCTCCCTCCCCCAAAAGGTAAAGTATTGACAATAACTTACACTAACCATATGGTTTACCCCACCATGTGGTTCCAACCGTCTGCTCCCCCATAACTTTACCCTAAATCCTCTGTCCAACATTACTTTGCTTTTCTTCTCATAGAGCATTATTGTAGCTATATGTATTCCTAGAAGATATTTTCTTTAATTTTAGCTCTTTTTAAGTTTACAAGATGCCATGCTCTGTCTTCCAGTGCATTTCTTTTACTTAATATCCGATTACCAAGATTCATTCACATTTTTGCTTGTCAGTGTTGTTCATTTGTTTTTCCTGAGTATGATCCTCCACCGTGTGAAAATATCAACTTATCCGCCCTCCAACTAGTGGGCATTTGGTCTTTTTCCAGGCTTCCAACATTACGAACATGGTTACATGGGTCTCCTTCTGGACATGAGTTTCTCTTGGGCATATGTACTTAGGACCACAATTGCTGGGCCATAAGAAATGTGAATTTCAACTTTGGAAGAAAATGAGATAAGATCCAAGTGTTTTCCACTTGATAGCATTTCCTACAGTTTCTAAGATGATCATTTCCTCTCCCTAGCCTTCTCAATTTCGCTCCTCTAAATTTCACAGGTCAGTTCCATCAAAATGTTTAAACCAAGTTCTTTGCCTAACACCTGAAGAGCATTTCAGATAAATCTCCTGGGGTAGAAAAGAAGGGTCTTTTAGGCCCACAGGTAAAAGGAAGAGTTTCTACACAGACTCGGGGACCCACCCCAGTCCAGACACTGACGCAGACTAGTCAAAAGAAGGGGAGCTGTCTAGAAGCTGTTTCACACCTGTTCCCCATCCCAGTTTGCTCGTTCTGTCTCTCCTCCCCCAAACCTCCCATAACTACCACACATACTAATTTTTAAACAAAGAACAAAAGCCTATAAATGGGGGGAACATTATTTATGAAATAACCAATTTCAGGTTCAAATGAGAGCAAGAGGTCTAGCTTGGACATCCCTGCAGATGCTGACCCATTTCAGTAAACATTTAGAGAACGCTTTGCAGTGTAACCCAGCACACGGACAAATAAGACCTCTATTCTGCCCTCAAGGTGGTGTGAGTTTGTTCATTTCACAAGACAGGGTTGTACATGATGTGCCAAGAGGGTTAGCACGGAGAAGGTGGGCGATGCTAGCCTGATCTCGAGACGCTCTTTGTGGAAAGACCAGCCGAAGTTAGAAAGCAAGTGAGCCAAATATGGCAGTTGGTCGAAGGTGAGACTGACCAATTCTCCCCCAAAGGGTGTTCTGCAGGAAAGCTCCTGGGGAGTGGTGCAGGAGCTGGGTTTTGAAGGGCAAACCAAGCCAGTGAGAAGAAAGAGAACCAATAAAGAACAGGCATAAAACAAGAAACCCAATTCCTTACTCAGACTGCTTGACCTTCCCATTTTCACCTCTTTTCAAATTTCTTAAATCTATTTCCGGCCTCCAGTCGCACAAAAGCACTAAGGAAGTGGAACCTGTAGAATGCTATTAAACATGCATTGTCTGCATTAATTTATTTTTTCCATAAACAACAACACAGTCCTCCCCCACCCAGCACCTGGCACCGTGCTGGGCTCTGGGGATGCACCAGTAGAGTCGGTTCCTGCCGTCACCCAGCTCCTGGGCAGACAGAGGTTTAGACAAAGACAGGCAGTTGACTTGGCCTGACCATCAGCCAGACTCCATCAGCCTGAGATAGCCCCTCCCCCACCCCACCCTTCCCCAAAACATTTTCAGTAAATTGTACAGGATTAAAGAAATGGCTGCCTCCTCGGTAATTAAAAGGATCCTGATCAGCGTCCCAGGTAGCCAAGTGGCTGCTCAGAGCTCGGAGACCAAAAAATCAGGTGCTTCCTACAAAATAGCCTCCAATCTGATACTTGATAGCTGTGGGTTTCCAGAGTCAAACAGATGTCAGGAATTTTATGAAGGCAGGAAGCAAATAAGGGAGTGAGGATTGGGGTCTAGGCCTCAGGGGAGCTCAATTAGTGGGCCAGATAAAGTTAAACCAAAAGGGCATGCTCTCGGTTTCCTAGAAAGCCAGCTGGAAAAGATGCCAATCCTTAAGCCTCTGTCACTCAAAAGATTAACAGAAGAGACCCAGGGGTGCCCAAGGGAATACTGCAACAAACCAGATGTTTCTGCTTCTCTGACACTGACACTGGCCACCAGAGCCACACTCCTTAGGCCATCAAGAAGCCACAGAAGAGAGCTGGAATCTTTGGGGATTGCCTGAAACTCAAAAGCATCACCCTTTATCGATTCAGACACCAAAAAATATGATCATCCTTTTCTTACAGCCTCCCCTAATGCGTCCGGGTTCAGTATTGTCTCAAGGAGCCATCTCTTCCTGTGAGAGGGACAGCGCCACTGGTGGGATGAGTGCTCCCTGCGGCGGCTTGGTGGCAGGAAGAGCACACCACCTGTAAATCCATATAAACTGGGATGTGGGTCCCACAGCTACATGTGCACCATGAGTGTTTCAAGCAAGCCAGTTAGCTTCCCAGGGTCTCACTTGCAAAATGGCACTAACAAGACCCCGTTCCTTGTTGTTCTATGCATAAGCGGTCATGGAAATGGCCCAGCCCCCGTGTCCCTGAATGGCAGCTCTTCTTGTGGCCTATAAATGCACCCAAGTAAGCACATGCTCAAGACAACAGCTTTCCCTTGGTACTTTTACTGTGTGTGTGTGTGTGTGTGTGTGTGTGTGTGTGTGTGTGTGTGAAAGAGAGAACGCAGCTGGGATCCACACAAGCCTATTTACAGCTCCTGTTTTATTTCATCAGATCTATTGAATGATTAAACTAAAGAAGCTGGAGGGAAACCTAACCAATGTCCCGATTTTCCCGAAAAGCCTCTATCCTTCCCCTAAAAGTTGCTTCCTCCGATTTCAGGAGGCAGAGAAGGAAAGCCATATGGCTTGAGATGCTAGACATGCCCAGCAGCAAACGAGCCCCCCACCATTTGTCTCCGGGCCTCTCGTGTGGGCGGGCATCCAGATTTCAGTCGGGGTGCTCTGGTCTGCGTCTCTGTCTTGACTGTTCCTAATTATTGGAGGGAACGCTGTGGCTCTCCTGACCTCGGAGTTTAAGAGCTGCGGAGTCCTAATATCAAACCAAGCAGCTTCATTTAAAAGGCATCCTCATCTGCATCCATAAAAGTCCCTCCCAGAGCCCACACTCGCCCCAGCTTCGAGAACGCCTGCTGTCGAGGATTTACGACACGCCCTGGATCTAATCTGCGGCACCTTAACTGCATTTTGTGGCACATCTGGTCATAAAAGCGAGGGCCGGCACAACACGGGGACAAACACTTTTCTTTCCTAAGTGGCTGCAAATCTGATCTCCCAGTGATAGCTGGGCTCCCACGTCAGCAGCAGCCGGTATCTGGGCGGTCGGGAAGGCTGGCCAGCCTTTGCAAGGCTTTTCCTCCACACAGGACAGCTATAAAGAGGACTCTCCTAGAGCAAGAGCTCCGAATAAAGAACCTGCGGTCTGAACAGGTGGTAATGGGGCTAGGCCCGCAGATACCCAGGAAAGCCCCCGGCGCTTAGGGAGCCGACCTTGTTTTCACAAAGATTCCAGCTGCTTCACACGGACTCTCAGGCTGCCAGTCGAGGCAAGCAGCTATCCGGAGAGACTGCCCTGACATAAGCTGATTCTTGGCCAGAGATCCTCTGGATTAAGTTCGGTCAAATGAACCACCAGGTGGTTTAATAGCACGTTTTTTTTGTTGTTGGTTTTGGGTTTTTGGTTTTTTTTTTTTTTTTTTAAGGCAGCGGAATCCTTCATTTAGACCAATTGGGGTGGGAGGAGCAATAATCTAGACCAGCCGTGAACACAATGCCTTCAGTTCCAGGAGATTTTACAACGCTCTGGACAGCTTGTCCTATGCACAGAATTGGCACGTTTGCATATCGTTCAGAAACTCCAATCAGACCAAGGTTCAACAAGTAGTTCAACCTCCCAGCCCCGAAGTCAGGGGGAAGAGACTCTCGAGCACCGTGGAGGCCCTCTCCGCAGCCCCCCACCTCCACCCCTGCTCCCGGGCTGTGCCCAGCAGGGGAGAGCATTAAAATTATCTGCCGTGGGTTTTACAAGCAGCGATCACTTTTTAAAACAACAACAACACAAGGTTCTTGTGTGGCTCTCAGGTAACCTAAAACTCTGGAGGCAGAGCTGCCCCCCACCCCCTCGCCGCCTGCCAAGAACGCCGGCGCTCCAGGACCCGGACCCGGCGCGGTGTGAGACCACAGGGCAGCCCACTCGAGCAGAGAGAGAGCCTTTTTCGGACGCTGGAGGCACCCGCTCAGAGCAAAATATTCTAGGAGAAGAGACAGGGAAAGAAAACCCAGTGACAGTTCGAGGGGGGAAGGCGGGAGGCAGATCGGCGCTGCAAGAAAGGAGGGAGGTGAGGGGAAGAACGGGAGAAATTTTTATTCGCCCAGAAGCCCACGGGGACCGGGTGGTAGGTGCGGGGGGGCCGAGGTCTGACACCTCCCTTCCCCCTCCACCCGCCCGCCCCGAGGGATGGGGGCAGGCGACCTCAGTCTCCCTCCGCAGGTGGGCGCGCGGCCGGGGGCGCACTTACCCTGGGACCCGTGGTGCGGTGGCCGCGAACTAGGGACAGCTGCACCAACACGAGCAGCAAGTGGGGCGTGAGCAGGCGGGCGCAGCGCGCGGGCAGCATGGTGCCAGCCGGGCCGGGCAGCCGGCTGCGGGCGGGGGGCGCGGATTCCGCGGGGCGCACGGCTGAGCCTGCCTTCCTGCCTTCCTTCCCTCGGGGGCCCTCGCGGCGGCCGGGCGGTGGGGCGGCGGGGGCGGCGGCGCTGCGCTCAGAGCGCGCGGTCATGAACCGCCAGGGAGGGGAGCTGGAGCGCGAGCGTGTGCTCTGCGCGCGGCGCTCGCTCGCTCGGCTCGACCGGGCCGCGGCAGCAGCAGGTTGGACGCCAAAGCCCAGGCCATGGGAATTCCCGTTATAAACCCCCGGGAGGGGCGGGGCGGAGCCGGGCGGCCCTGATTGACGGGCCGAGGGGCCCGTAGCAGCCGACCCTCTGGCAGGTGAAAGCCAATCGGAGAGCGCACAGAGGGGCGGCTCGCGGTCAACCCCACCGAGGAGTGACACCCGCTTGCTCAGCCCGAGTGGGCTCCCGGAGAGCCTGGGAGGAAGAGGAACTTTCTCGCGGTCCTTCTGTCTGAGGAAGCCTCGAAGAGCTCCAGCGGCCCTAACTCCCGGAATGCCCACCCGGCTAAAAATCAGGACTTAAGCGTGTGTAATTTTCGACAGAATTCCACGAGTTGTCCAAACAGTCCTGTAAAATAAGCAGGAAAAATACTTGTAGCCCCATTTTTCTGAAGAGGATACTAGGGCTCAAAGGAGTTAAGAAATCTGTTTCCTCATCGCATCGACACCAAAAACAACTGAGAAGGGGACCCGCGCGGGACAGGCTGTGAATGGCCTTGGGAGTGGGGAGTGCATGCGTTCACTTCTTGTAAAGAAGCTTCCAGGGGATGACAACCCAAGTCCTAAAGCATTTCCCGCGGGAGAAGTGCCTAGGAGATAAGGTGAAGCACGTCCTAGTTATCCACCTGCTGGGGAGGGCCCCTGTGGCAATGGGGTAATACCCACCTGGAACCCTGCAGGGGGTGGGGGTGGGAATCCAGGATTGGGACCCAGGCATCCTGGCTCTCTGCCTTGGACTGGAGGGCCAAGGGGCAGCCACTCTGTGGCCTAGGAGTTCTGGGAAAGGAGGTCAGAGGGGACCTGTTCTCCAGCTGGGGGAGTGGAAGAAAAATATTGATGGGGAGGGATGGTCTGTGGGTGCAAAGACCCCACAGTTGGGTCAGAGTGGGGAGAGAAGACCTCTCCTGGGTGCCCAACCCACGTGGAGACGATAACACCACAAAAGGTCCAGCCGGATGTTGAAGGTCTCTACCCAGGATAGTCTCCAAAGGGCCATCTTGGGAATGGTCACAGCTGCATCACACCCGCTCCTGGGCCAGAGCACCATCCACTGCATTCAACCCAAGAGAACCATAGCTTCCCTTTTTGTGTGGATTATAACCCTTAGGGTTTACTTCCATTGAATGGACCACTCACTACATGAGGAGGGAATCCTTTCTCCAACCAGACAGGGAGCATCAGCACCAGCACTTAATTCCTCCCCCGTGTCTGTGCCCGAGAGGTCCTACCAAAGGTTAGCTCTGCTCCCTTATGCCTTCTCCTCTGGACTGTGTGAACATGCTTCCCACCCACCTCCTGCATTCAGCTTTGCCTACTCCCCTTGCCTGGCTCATCCAGCCTCCACCCTACATCCTTCCAAAAGAGCAAACCTGAATGAACTGCTCCCTACTTAATAGACTTAAATTCTGCCCGGTGCTCTCCGATAGGAGAGCCCAGACTGGATGCTGGAACAATAACAAAAGTACTTGTCCTTCTCCAGACAAAAACAAAGACCATCTCTAAGGGAAGTGCCTGTCTTCCTCTGCTGAGAAGTAACACAGTGGTCAGGCAGCTTTCTGGAGCTAGACAGGATGGGTTCAAATCCTGGGTCTGCCACCTAGTGGCATAACCTTGCACCAGTCACTTTACTCCTCTGGGGTCCAGTCTTTCCCTCTGTAAAATGGGGATAAAAATAGTCTCTACTTCATGAGTAGTCAGGATTCAAGGAGATGGTTAAGTTAGAAATACCACCTCTGGCTAAGAAGAGGGCAAGACAAATGGCTCATCTCATTTTATCCTCAGAATGATCCTGTGAAGTAGAGAGATAGATCCAACTTTACAGGTAAGTAAACAGATAGTCCAGGAGATTGTGACTTCCTTTCCTCATCGGGCTGGTAAATGACGTCCGAGATTGAAGGCTAGGTTTTCAGATTCTAATTCCGCCTCTGTCGTGTGATGACTACAGTGGCCAATCTCAAATGCCATATGGTTAGATGCTCCCTGTGTGGTGTACAGAGAATCTCAGCCGTGACCTGCAAAGGAACTGAGACTTGGGAGCGGCACCGAGCTTCAGGGGAAGAGCATGGAAACAGCCCCTATGATCTGGCATGCTGGGAATTCGCCCAGCTGGACTCGTGACACTGGCCCAATACTACTGCGCCTCATGCAGCACTTAGATTAATTTCCGTGTGCCATGTGTGTTCACGCACCAGGGGTAGGCAGGATGGAAATGTTATCACTGAGCTCCGCAGCCTGACAGGTCTGTCCTGACTCCACCACCTGGCCATGTACACATGGTCAAGCTGGTCAACTTCTTCCTGTTGCTGGAATTATTGAGAAATCTGCTGGAGTAAGTAAATATGCTCACGATGGCCCCCCAGTATCTGGCAGCTCCGCGCACCCAGGGAAAAGGCATTGCAATCGTCCTTTCCATCCATAACACCGCATGCTGCTTTCTAGCCAGAAAGCCTATTTCCAACTGGTTGCTGGTCCAAAAGTCTACATTTTCTGGATTTCGACCATGTAGCTTAGTTTAAAATATGAGCAACTGCTTTCCAGTTACTTTGCTCAGCAAGTATTTTCTTTCCCTCTGGTTGGCATGCAGGGCCTGTCGTAACCATGGCCATCATTCAAATGATGCATTTTCTTCTCCCGACTCCTCCCAACCCCAGAGAAGGTTAGAAATTCCAGAGAACTACTAGTCCCAAACAGCGTCTCTCTGCCAGGCTCAATCTTCTGATCCAAGCAAAAAGTGAAATTGACAAGTTCCTTCTTTCCCTGGAGGCCAGGCTTATGGTCCAAAAATAAATTTAGCTATTCTGGCATCTGGTCTGTCCAGTTCCAGCCATACTCCTTGCCCTGTGGGACTTCTATTTGCAAGGGGATATTTCAGTAGAAGAAAAATAATACTTTATATCCCATATTGAGGCCTGAGGGCCTCAAATATTTAGTATTAGCTTGGAATGCCCATTTCAAGAATATGTTTCTGTATAATCCAAAGGAGCCTTGCCTTGTCTCATATTACAAATATTTATTTAACAAGCACTTTGATGCATCTCCTTCTGTGCCTGGCACAATGCTCACTATTATGAGAAATTTGGGGTGCACACCCTGCCCTCTGAGTGGTTATAATCTAATTTAAGACACAAAGCAGACAGATTCTTGGAGACCATACTTAAGAACGATGTATTTTGGGGACTCAGAGAGCAGGGATCCACTATAGACCTAACGACCAGGGAAGGCCTCATAAAGAAGGTAGATCATGAGTGAGGCTTTGGAGAAAAGTCCTTCTATAATATAAATACACTTTGATTTACGTTTGCTTCACTTGCGACAACAGCTACCAACAGAAAAGGGTGAGTTGTGTCCAAGGTCCTGGATTCTTTTCAAATATACTCCTGCACCCAGAAACCTGGGACACCAAGAACCTTGGGTTTAAAAAAAAGAAAAATATATGTGAGGTGATGGGTATGTTCATTGACTTGATGGGGAAAACCTTTCATAATGTATACATATATCAGATCATCATGGCATGCACTTCAAGTATTTTACAATTTTATTTGTCAATTCTACCTCAATGAAGCTGAAAAAATATGCATGTCAAAAATAATTAGAGTTTGGGGCGCCTGGGTGTCTCAGTGGGTTGAGCCACTGCCTTCGGCTCAGGTCATGATCTCAGGGTCCTGGGATCCAGACCCACATCAGGCTCTCTGCTCAGCGGGGAGCCTGCTTCCCTCTCTCTTTCTCTGCCTGCCTCTCTGCCTACTTGTGATCTCTCTCTGACAAATTAATAAATAAAATCTTAAAAAAAAATAAATAGCGTGACTTAAACAAGTTAGAAGCTTATTTCTCTCTTTTGTACACAAACTCCCTTCAAAGTCAAGGGTAGCTCCCTCTAACCCAGGCTTCTTCTAGTATCACCCTATCATTTCTTTCTTTCTTTCTTTCTTTTTTAAGATTTATTTATTTATTTGAGAGAGACAGAGAGAGCATGCAACCAGGGGAAGGAGCATGCAACCGAAAGGTAGAGGGAGAAAAGCAGACTCCCCGCTGAGTGCGGGGCCCTACAGGGGGTTCAATCCCATGAACCCGGGGACTCAGTCCCACAAACCTGAGATGACTTGAGCTGAAACCGAGAGTCAGATGTTTAAATGACCGAGCCACTCAGGCTCCCGTACTGTGTCATTCTTAATAAGCAGCTTCTACCTCAAAGTCCAAGATGGCTGCTCAAGCTCTAGATATCACATCTGTTTTCTCATCAGCAGGGAGAGAAAAGGACCAAAAACGAGCATGCCTCTCTCTTTAAAGACATCTCCCAAGAAGTCACATTTCATTGTATCTATAGGACCACACCAAGCTACAAAAAAAGATTGAAAATTTTTCATCTTAATTGGAGGTGGCCACAGGTGTCCAGCTAAAAATCAGGTTTTATGTTACCAAGAAGAATAAAATCCTGGAAGACAACTAGCAGTAGGGGCTATCATCATTATGATGCCTAGAGCTGCCAAACAAAAGAACCATGAACAATGCAATAGAGTTCATAATGTTGGGGTGCATGGGTGGCTCCGTGGGTTGGGCCTCTGTCTTTTTCTTATTTCTTCTTACTTCCACACATATGGGTTTTCTCCACTCACCTACTTCATCTTTCATTTGCCTGCTTTATTGGTCTGTGTTTTTTATATCAGAGCCCATGAAGCGAGGAGCCTTTCCAATGTCTTTGAACCCATAATCCACCATGCCTGGGAGACCCCAGAGAAAACATTGTTGCAAGGACCCCATTTAGACTGGGGCGTAAGACTGCATTGCAGATCATCACCGTGCAGTCTTAATCCATTGACACAGAGCTAAACCACTCAATCACACAAATTTCCTTGCTTACCTAGAGTGTGCCAAGTACAGCTCTAGGCACTGGTATACAATGAGAACAAAGAGTAACTGACCTCACGGAGCCCACAGTTTAGTAGAAAGACAGCCATTAAGCAACTAATTGTTGCTAATGTCTAATTATCAACAGTTTATTCCAAGTGTCTACAGTGTCTACAAATTCCAAGTGTCTACAGTACTGCAAAGAGGTACAGGGGATTTGGGGAGTTATTAAAAAGAGTGTCTAGGGGCACCTGGGTGGCTCAGATGGTTAACCATCTGCCTTCAGCTCAGGTCTTGATTTCAGGGCCCTGGGATGGAGCCCTTCTCAGGTTCCCTGCTCAGTGGGGAATCTGTTTCTCCCTCTCTCCCCAACCCCCGACTCATACTCTCTCTCTCAAACGAATAAGTAAAATCTTAAAAAAAAAGAGTGTCTAACTCAATCCAAAGGGTCAACTTTTCTGAGAAAAGTTGAGATCTAAAGTATGTCCAGTTTAAGCTGGACAAGAGAAGGGGGAGAATGTTCTGGGCATAGTGAACAGCACATGCAAAGGCACCAAGGCAGGGGAGTGTGTGGAAATAAGTTTGCAACTAACTGGATCATTCTTATCTCTTCAACTCTCAGTAGTCCAGGAGAAATAATTAACACCATAGACCAATCATCCGGGTCTGATGGACTCATTTAATGTTTTTATAATTCCAAGTCATTTTACAAAGAATTTACAGAAGTAGGAATAAATGGATAGTGTGTCAGTTAGCTATTGTTATCTAACAAATAACTCCCCAAACTTAAACAACAAACATCTCACAGTTGCTGTGAGTCAGGAATCTGGGAGGGGCTTGCTGGGTGGTTCTGGTTCATTGTCTCTCATTAGGTGGCAGTCAGGGCTAGCTTCACAGGCATGCATGCAACCTGGGCAACCGTGAGAAGTCCCAGGCTTGACCTAGGAGTCTGCTGCTGCTGTCTTGGAATTTTAAGTAATTTTTGGTCAGGGAATCCCCCCATTTTCATGTTGCATTGGACCACATAAATTATGTAGCCAGTTCTGGTTGAAGTCAACCTACTAGCCAGGACTACAGTCATCTAGGATCTAGACCCACTTTCTAGTTCATCTCATCGTTGTTAGCAAGCTTCAGTTTTTTGCTGACCGTTGACGGGATATGTTGGTTCTTTTCCACATGAGTCCTCACAGCAGGCAGGATAGCTGGCTTTCTCCAGAACAAGAGCCCAAGATGGAAGCTGCAGTCTTCTATAACCTAATCTCAGTAGTGACATACCATCACTTCTGCCATATTCTATTGGTCACACAGATCAACCCCAGTACAATGTGGGAAGGGACTACACAGGGGTGTGAATACCAGGAGGCAGGAATCAGTGGGAGCCATCTTGGAGGCTGGCTACCACAGAGAGCTAAAAGCAACTTCGTTAGAAATGTTAATAAGGACTTAAATATAACAAGCCCAAAATCTCATTTCATATTTTCCTAGTTTTGAAAGTAACATACCTGAAATAAACAACAAATGTGACTGAAAACATCCATGCATCAAATGTCATGAACATGGAACACATTCATCATGTAAATACTGATTCCAGATTTCAACTGTACCTCTAAATGGTCTAGCTTCTTGTGCTTTATGATTCTTCTGTTTGCATTTGCATCATCAAAACACAACACTTTTGAAAGTTTTGGTGGCTCGTAATTTATTCATTTATTTATTTTTGGTGATGCATAATTTTGTTGAAGAGAGTATAGCCATCTTCTTTGTTCGGTAATTGCAAAACATTTTCATTTCCAGGTCTACAAGCCTAATTTAAAATCTTCAATCTGGGGCACCTGGGTGGCTCAGTGGGTTAAAGCCTCTGCCTTCGGCTCAGGTCGTGATCCCAGGGTCCTGGGATCGAACCTTGCATCGGGGCTCTCTGCTCGGCAGGGAGCCTCCTTCTTCCTCTCTTTCTGCCTGCCTGTCTGTCTACTTGTGGTCTCTGTCTGCCAAATGAATAAATAATTTTTTAAAATAAAGTAAAATCTTCAATCTAATTAATATTTTCATTTCTGCATCTAATTCCTCTTTGCATGTATACCTACTTTTAATATTTGTCTACTCTCAAACCACCTTAAGTAAATTTGGGGGCTCAAAAAGTCTAAAATACTAAAGATATTGTCAGTCTTTTTAACAAAATAGGAAGGTTCAGCCTTTTCCCATGAAATACTATGAAATCAAGTTCATCTTGATTTCAATGAAAATAATATATTTCCTTTTTGTCCTTAAAACATATCCTTGGAGCAGCTGGGTGGCTCGGTCAGTTAAGCCTCTGACTCTTGATTTCAGCTCAGGTCATGACCTCAAGCTCCTAAGATTGAACCCACACATCAGGCTCTGCACTCAGCAGGAGTCTGCTTGAGATTCTCCGTCTCCCCCTCCCTCTACTCCTCGCCCCCACCCCGCACACACACTCTCTCTTTCTAAAATAAATAAATAAATCTTTTTAAAAACCATATTCTTAGTTCACTGATAATCAAGCTGGAGGAAAATCCCCTAAGATATCATGATCCAAATATTCATAGGCTAAGATTTCTTTTACATAATTTCATCATCATTTGCTTATGTTCTGGAGTGCTACTGACTCTTTGCATTCATCGTCTGATTTATGCAGTAATTGTGAAACTTGCCTCGCTATCAATTTACTTCTCTTTGCCACTAAAGGTAGAAAACTAAAAATTCAGAGTTTTCCACTGCATGCAATAAAACTAAAAGCAGATCACAAAGACGGTATCTCCAGGCCTCTTTTATATCTTCTTGAAAAAAGATATAACACTTTAGGCAATGAATTAAGAAAACTGAAGGATGGCAAACAACTAATGATCGATGATACTGCTACACTGTCCTTCTAGGTAACTCCGCCGTCCTTCAGTTTCCTTATTTTAGTCTTTTTCAACGTCGTTGGGAATAAATGATGAGTAATGAGAAATAATTCCTAGGAGGACAAAATCAATGTTTCAAGACACAGGAAAAATGAGGATCACAAAGCTCTTGCAATGTATCTTACATTTATAAAAGCGTTCCAGTGTACCCATATCATAACTGCAAGATCGAATGAGTTTTAGTCTATATTGAAAAAAATAGGTAAATTTTATCTTTGTGCTCTGGGAGACATTGGAAAAAGCATCAAAGCCAAGAAATATTAATGCTTTACCAAAGTTTCAAGTGCTTGTAAAAATCAGCTAAAATTTGGCCCTGGGGTCCCTATATGGTATTAACACAACCCAGCTAATGGATTTGAGGGAAGTGGCACCACTGACATGACTTCAAGCAGATGTTCTTCATGTCCCATCCACATCCTTTCAGGCCCCAAGTCACCATGCAGCCAGCTAACTTCAGGTACCTCTTCTTTCTGCCTGAGGACTTCCTTTGGCTCCAGGTGCCTGCTCGTCCCATGCAGAGGGCAGCCAGAAGTGTCTTGGAAGGTAATGCCCCCAGGAGCAAGCCTCACCCAGTGGAGAACAGGAATTAGTAGGCACATTCCTCCCTTTCCTCACTGCCCAGCAAGACAATTCTGAGGTGCATCCCACAGTCTCTTAGTGGGTCCCCCACAGGATTAAGACCCAGCTGCCCGCAGCAGTGACCCTCTCATTAATGAACCATTAGTTGGCATTTCTCCCTTCCCTGTTGCATTTCCACATCCCCTTACTGTGTTTCCTTGGATCATCTCCAGATAAACAATTGGATCAAAATTCCTTGTCTCAGAATCTGCCATTGAGCAAACCGAAACCGGGACACAGGGTGAAACCACATCACGGTAGAGCAGCCATGGCCCCAAAATGCACTGGGAGGGCTACCCCTGCTCTACCAGAACCTGGGTGCTACCTACCCAGAATGAGAAGAGTGGGCTGATCCAAACAGGCCAAACAGAGAGGAGACGAGTTCCTGGTGGCAGATGGCAGTGTAGGAGAAATAATGCCTTCAGAGGTCATTCGAATAAGAAGCTGTCTAAAACCATCAGAAATGTTTTATCCATTTGGCAAAAACTTGGAATGGGCTCCCAGGGGTGGTAGATGGACAGTCTGATCTCATTTAAGAGACATCCTGGGGCAGTGGATCAGCCCTGGGCATGGAGATGGGGGGCTAGGGTTCCAACCCAGGCCTCTCTGGCCATTCCCACCACCAAAGATGGGTAGCAAGGCCTTCACGGAGTCTTTGGGAGGAATGAATGAAACCATGGGGTGTAGTAGAATGTTCTGTGTTTTTTCATCTTCTTCAGCAAGATATTTGCCACTTTAACCTGGAATGCAGGCTGGAACAGACACTTTCCTCCAGCAGATGGCCTTATTTTGGAAAAGCTCCAGAGTCCCTTTAGTCGTGTAAATAATGGGTCAGTAGGCACCGGTGTCCGGGGAGAAAGAGTCCAACAGGCCCTTTCTTGCGCTGTAAGCTCTGCTCCTTTAGAGGAATCTGGTCGCTGGGGAGTGAGAGGGGCCAGTCCTGCTTCTGGGCAGTGAAGGCGTGTGCAGCACCATCTCGAGAATCCTCTCCAGACCCCAGGCTGTGCTAAGACACGCATGCCAGGCGTCTAGCGGAAGCCGTGCACAGTGCCTGGGTCTGTTCAGTATGATGGTTCCCTCCCTGGACCAGGTTCCTATTGCTGCTATAACAAGTTACCAGTGTTTAAGCACAACCTGAATTTACTATCCGACAGTTACAGAGCTCAGAAGTCCGAAAGAAGCCTCCGTGAGCTAAAACCAAAGCATCCTCAGGGCTGCGCTCGTTCTAGAGGCTCTAGGGAAGAGTCTGCTACCTTGCCTTTTTCTGGAGGCTGCCTGCACGCGCTGGCTTTGGCCCCAGCCTCTATCTGGAAGAGCAATAGCATAGCATCTTCCGATCTCTCTCTGAACTGACTCTCCTTCCTCCCTCTTATAAGTTCCCCTGTGATGGCAAGGAGCCTTCCCAGATAATCCAGAATAGTCTCTATCTCAAGGTATTTATTCAATCATATCTGCGAGGTCCCTTTTGCCATATAAAGCAACACAGTCACAGGTCTTAGGGACTCGGATGTGGACGTCTTTGGGGGTGAGTTACTACTGAGCCTGCTCCCTTCCCACACACCGCATTTCCCTCCCACCTCTTCTTTAACCGAAGCGTCCCTAACTCCAGGGCTTCTGTTCATCCCCCCAGCGTTCAGTCCCTGCACTGCGGGGTGTGTTTACTGTCACGGCCTCAGGGCTGACTTGCGCTTTGGTGACTCAGACTACTGCCTCGGGCCATGCACCTCACCTGCTTGTCATAAACAGGGGGCATGATCTCCTCATCACCCAGAGAGCCACCTGGTGCCCACGCCTGGGCTGCCACCCACAGCACCTCCAGACACCTGGCCCGGCAGGCTCAAATTCCCTCCCCCCAACCCTGCTGCTCTCCCACAGCTTTGCAGCAATCACATGGCCGTCTGATTTTCCCAGGCTGTAGTGCGTTTCCAGAAAACAAGCTGCCATTCCCCCCCCCACCCCCATCACACACTCCTATCCAAAGACCCCTGGTTATCTGTATTTTCTCTTTTTTCTTTTTTTTTTAAGATTTTATTTATTTGTTTGACAGAGAGAGAGCACAGGTAGGCAGAGAGGCAGGCAGAGGGAGAGGGACAAGCAGACTCCCCACCAAGCAGGGAGCCCGATGCGTGACTCGATCCCAGGACCCTGGGATCATGACCTAAACCGAAGGCAGCCACTTAACCAACTGAGCCACCCAGGCATCCCTTTTCTCTTTCTTCTACAATGAACTTTGTATCTGTGATAAGGGGCAAGTATTGTTTATAATACAAAATGGAAAGATCCAATACAGTCCCTTCTCCCTTCTCACTGCCCACCAATGCACACACTTCCATGCCTCTCACTCCCATGGCCCCCGCATCTGGAACCCCCAGCCCAACAAACCCTCAGGGAGCACCACTCCTGAAGGCATGCACCTTCCCGTTCAGACAGTATCCTCACCCACGGCCTTCTCTACTCTCCAGCACGCCAGCCGGCGGCTTCCCACAGAGTTCGGTCGTGCTGATGTCACTGGCACAATGGTCCAACAACAAGATACACACATAAAGCTGGCGGGTTTTTTCCACAAGCCCTACTTGTATATGTATTCTCATGGCTAGTGTTTACTGAGCATTTACATCATCCAAAGCACTTCAGAAACACACCTCATTCCATCTTCATGACAAGCTCATTGTCCCTAATATTGTTCCCATTTTCCAGATCAGGAAACTGAGTGCGGAGGGGCTAAGGCACTATACTGGGGTTAAACAGACATCAGTGGCAGAGTCGTTTCCAACCCTGAGCACGTCAAACCCCACCACCCATGCTCTTCACCACTAGCCTGCGAGAGCTGGGTGACTAGATGGGACTGTTCCTATGAGACTGAGTAAGGGCTCAGCTGGCACAGGAGGCAGGAGGCAGGTGGTCCCCGTGGGACCTATGTTTAAGGATAATGGTGCAGCGGGAGGGCTCTGGCTGCTGAACAAATAGGTACTCAGGCACAATCTGGGTCTGAGAGGTACGGCAACATCAACCACAGCCCCCTTCCCTCGGGGACACTGCACAGAGGCATTCCAGGCTTTGCAGCCAGCCAAGGAGGCAGGCTGCCCTCGGGCAGGCACACCCCTGACCATCCATGGGGGCACTGCCATTGGCCTACCCTTTCTGAATTGTGTCTTCCCAATAGCCTGCTGCCCGCTGTGGTCCTGTGTCTGTGCTGCTCCATGATGCCTCTCAGACAGCCACAGGTCTCGGACCGGTGAGACCACAGACGTCTAGAGGCTGGGACCCATGGCTTCTATTTTGTGGCTTCTCTACCCTCCCCCACTAGGTCAAAATCCATGCTCAATCACACTTGTTAGTTCGGCCATTTAAATGACCAGATGAGGGGCACCTGAGTGGCTCAGTCAGTTCAGCGTCTGCCTTTGGCTCAGGTCATGATCCCAGGACCCTGGAATCGAGCCCTGCATCAGGCTCCCAGCTCAGCAGGAAGTCGGCGTCTCTCTCTCCCTCTGTCTCTCCCGCAGCTAATGCTCTCTCTCTCTCAAATAAATAAATAAAATCTTTTTTTTTAATTAAATAAGATCTTAAAATATAATAAAAATAAAATAAAAGGCCAGAGGACACCGAGGTAAAGGACTATGGGAGAGCCCAACTGAATAAATTATTTTAAAATTAAGTAGGATAAAATGCAGATTATTTGTTATTGCTATGTTCCCACGGGAGAGATGTATTTTTAATAAGAACATGTCAAAGTCCTTGGACATATTTCATTCCTATACTTGTGCCTTTACCAGATGTCTTGCACAATTAGACATCTGTGCACAGACAGAAAAACTTCATTTGGATGCGTGTATTAGAGGCAGGAAATTTAACATCAGAGTTAAACGTTCCAATTTGGGAGTTAGGCCTTGATTCAGATTCCATCTCTGTGACTGGCTGACCATGGATGAGTCACTCCACCTCTCTGCGCCTCTGTTTTCTCATCTGTGAAATAGTAGTTAAAAGTGCCTTCCTTAGGGCACCTGGGTGGTTCTGTCACTGAAGCCTCCAGCTCTTGATTTCAGCTCAGGTCCTGATCTCAGGGCCATGTTTTCGAGTCCCGTGTTGGGCTCCGTGCTCAGCACAGAGTCTACTGGTCCCTCTCCCTCTGCTCCTCTCTGCCACTCTCACTCGCACTCTCTCTCGCAAATAAGTAAATAAATAATAAAATCTTTTAAAAAATGCCTTCCTCGTTCACATCCATTAGGATGAATATTACCAAAAAACAACAAAAAAATAAAAATACGTAAGAAAAGGAGTGTTGGCGAACATGTGGAGAAATTAGAAGGCTTGTGCATTGCTGGGAGGGACGTGACATGGCGTGGCTGCTGTGGAAAACAACTTGGCACTTTAGCCAAAAGCAGAAACGTCATGGGATTCCCATGCGACCCAGCAACTCCACTTCTGAGTATGTACCCAAAAGAATGGGAAGCAGACACCAGAACAGGTATCTATACACCCATGCTCACCACCAACTTACACACCACAGCCAAGAGGTGGAAGCAATCCAGATGTCCATCATCCAGTGAATGGATCCATGAAGCATGGTGTATGCCTGTAATGGAGGGTTACTTAGCCTTTAAAAGGCAGGAGAGTCTGACATGCTATCACATAGATAAAGCTTGAAGACATGATGCTACGTGAAATCAGCCTAACGCACGGGGCAGCGATTGCAAGATTCCACTCAGAGGAGGTACCTAGAGCAGTACAATGCGTAGGCACAGAAAGCAGAATGCTGATTGCCAGGCGCTGGAGGGCAGGGGGCGGGGGTGGGCAGTTAGTGTCGTCGGATGGTTACGGAGTTTGGGACATAAAAGATAAAGAGTTTGGGACATAAATTATGGTGATGGTTATACCACAATGGGAATATGCTTGATGCCCAGCTGCACACCTAAAAATGGTTCAAATGGTAATTTTTATGTTGTCTTCTTTGCCACACAAAACTGCCTTCGTCCGACTCCCGCTGGGAGCACAAAATGGCTATTGGTGGAAGGGGGGCAGCGCCTGGCGCATAGCAGCGTAGAAGTAAATTGGGGATAACACCGTCATTGGCTTTAGTCCTCAGAACTGGAGACTGAATCCTGACAAACGCAGCACCTAGAGGTAAGACCGAGGGAGGGAAAGCAGGGAGGAGCCCCACACAGAGACACCAGGGGATTCTAACTGGGCAGAAACATAGAAGGATGACAGGGCCCCAGAAGACCTAAGTCTCCAAGGCATACCAGCACAAAAAAGAGGCGAAACTAGAAGAAACCAGGAAAGAAAAGCATTTTCAGGGGCTCTTATGCAAGAGGGCTGGAGCAGGGCTGCCAAGAAAACACAGGAGGCCCTGTTAGAATGTGAATGTCAGCTAAGTAATGAATCATTTTTTTTTAAGTACATCCCAAATGCCACATAACCCTGATTTAAGGCCTGGGACATAGTTATGCTAAAAATCTATTCACTGTTAATCTGATATTCAAATTCAGTGAGCTGTCCTTTATCTTTATTTGCCAAATCTAGCAACCCTGGGCCAGAGACGTGGCTCAGCATTCAGCCCTTCATACTACGTCACTTTTAGGATCGTTATAGCTTCTAGGATATCCCGGTAGCTGAAAATCTGGTCAGGGCAGCTGTCGGGGAACAGAGGATGGACAGGATTCTTCACTTTGCAAATGTATTCTTTCACAGTTGAGGTTCTATAAATAACAAGCTCCCTTAACTGTCTTGCCACAGAAATTCGTTCTTAAAACTTAAATTTGCTGGCCCATTTTTGAAGAAGCCCACCCATCAAAGCTTAAGGCCACAGCCCCAAAAGCTGTGGTTCTGGCTTCTGGGAGCCCAGGACGGGGGCGGCGGTGGGGTTTGGGGGTAGGATATGTCACACCAAGGGCCACGGCAGACCGAGGTCCGGTTGATGAAGGCCAAATCACCACCCCGCACACAGATGGTCTGGTCTCCCAGCACCCCCTGCCCAGCCTGCCGTGGCCATTTGCATAAGGGGCAGTCGAAGATTCCTCTGAAAGCAGAGACCTAAAAAGGGCTTTGTCTGTGTAAAACCAAACACGATTCTCCGTCTCGGCCCTAAACTGATTAAAAGCCGGAGTCATTCGTTTTGTTTTGAGAAGTGCCAGGGTTTTATGCGCGAGGTGCCCCCCTCCCCTCCTCGAGATTTCCAGCTGCTGAGGCATATCACTGTGACAGACCACACACCAGCAGGCCCAGCGTGTGTGGAGGCCTGGCAGAGATTAAACCCCAGGCTCAGGGGAGGGCCTCTGGGCAGGAGGGGAGCTGAGCATGGAGAGGGGAGTTCAAGGAGAGGGACCTCCTGGCCGACCTGGCTCCCCCACACTCCAGCCTTGCCTCTGGTCCTTCCCACCGTCAGACAAGAGAGGGGTCAAAGGCAAGTCCACAGGAAAAGATCAGCACTGTACTCAGTGCGGCCAAACACGCTTCCCTCTTGACTTTCTTTCTGAACTTAACCAATTATTTCCTCCACCACGAACTTCACCGGGCAGGATATCCAAGGGCAGAGGGGGGAGAGGGGCTGAAAGGAGGCAGAGTTTGGGCCAGGTGATGGGTCACCTGGGGCCCTTTGCCACAGCTCGGCCAGCTGCTGGGCTTTCCAGTCAAGGAGGCTATAACCAGGACGAAAACTAGACAAAAGGTGTGATCGGAGTCATTCCTACACCCCACCTGGACAACCTGAAAGAGTGTGTTTGCTCACTTGTTTATTGTCTGCACCACCTAACAGAAGCCACAAGCTCTGGGCTGGAGACACAGTCACTAGAGCAGAGCCAGGCGTCAGGCTGAGGCTCCCGAAGTGTTTTTGACTAAAGTATGGCAGGTGCACTGATGATGGAAGGAGGCTCTGGGCTTGAGAGTTGCCCTTCCCACAGGAGCAAACCTTTTCTCTTCCTTGCAATGTTTCCTTGGGATCCGAAGGGGACATTTTTGACTGCTCGGGGTCCCTGAGCTATTTATCTCACACTAAGTTTTGAAGCAAATGGCAGTTAACTATGGGGTCTTGGGCGCCTGTATCTTACACCTTTTCTCCTTCGGCTTCGGAACCCTGCGTCCCCATGGGCAATGCCAGTGCAGGGCGTAGGGGACTCGGCAGGGGTGTCCTTTCTGAGACCCCAGCAAAGGACCCTTTGCAACCACCCCTTTTTTCTGGCCCTAGCTGCCAAGTTCCCTACCGATAGAATGGGGTTGTCGGGGTGAAAGGAAATAAAAGCGGGGCAGACGGTAATTGAGGGAGGAGGCCAGCGTTTCTGGTGGGCCCCAGCACGGAAACAGGCCTGGGCCCTGCGTGTCCTGGAGAGGGAGGAAGCTCCCATCCCCACATGGGGCAGACTGGGGCTTTCCCTGCTGCTGGCTTCCTTCCTCCCCTCCTCCCCGCCCCCACCCCCACCCAACGCTGTAATGAAAAATTCATGTTAAAAGCTTCACATGTGATCTGATTTTCAACACTTTAATTGGATTTAATAGAAGCAGAGAATGTAGTGAGCCCATGGCCCTTCCTGCCCAGGCTTCTCTTCACCACCATTTCCACCCACGCCTTCTCCTTCTCGCTACTTTTCGGAGCTTCTCTCTCTCTCCTGAGACCCTGCTTTGCCTTTCCTCTCCTTTCTCTCTGGGCTGTTCTGGCCCGCATCCCCCCCCTTCCTACCATCCTTCCAGCTCGGTCCCAACAGCCTCCTCCGCCTAGGGCCTGGCACTTTCTGATCCCCAGTAAAATTTTCTCTTCCTTGTCCCACTGCAGGAAAAGCAGCCTCATCACTTAAAATCCTGATTAATGGAATATTTCTAAATATCTGGTGAGTGGGATTGTTCTAAAGAAACTCAGTTTTATTAGGTTCTAGAATATACACTACTTACTAAGAGAGTTACAGGATTAACACTCAAAATCCTTAACAGACATGAATTAAATGTAATTAGTGTACTGGTTATTAGTGTACAAGTGTTACCATTAGAGGTCTTCATTCTTGAGGCGACTAAAATACTTCCTGGACACAATCTGGGTCTTGGCCTTACCACCCCATTTCTTTCTTTCTTCCTTTTTTTTTTTTTTAGCTGAATTACAGAGGGAGAGAAAACCATCCAGGCTGTTTCCATGAGGCATAGTAAACAGCTGGGAGGTGCTACCGCTATATCCTTGGGAACAACAACAAAATCCTGTACAGCTAAAAAGTTCTGGACACCTGCTTTCCAGTGCCTGTGTGGTGCCCCAGGACTAGCTCACAGCCAGACCCTGAAAACATGCCTTTACTCCTCCGCCCTCAGTGGCTCCAGCTACATACACAAGTGAAGGAACACAGGTGGACTCCAACCTTTTTTTCTTGAATGCCTCTATCGGTAAAAACGTTTTGAGCAGCACCTGGGTGGCTCAGTCACTTAAGTGTGTGACTCTAGGTTTTGGCTCAGTTTGTGGCCTCAGGTCTTGGGTCCCGGCTCTGCACTCAGTATGGGGTCTCCTTGCCCCTCGGGCTCTGCTCCTCCCCCCTCTCCCACCTCCCCACTAGCACACTCTCTCTCTCAAATAAATAATTTTTAAAATGTTTTGAGCATCCATCCCCACTATATATATATTTATATATCTAGTTATAATGTACCATTTGTACTGCTATATTATATACACAGCACAGAGAATATTTTAAAAGGGAGAAGCATGAAATAACTGGTATTTTTATGTTTTATGAACCACAGTGGCTTCAGTTTATCACTTGCTAATATTTCAAGGCAAAATATTTACTTAAGACAAGACTCTTCATTGAGAGTTGCTGTAAATCCAGGTTTCAAGTAGACTTAAGATCATTTACGTTTGTTTTTGTCACTGATTTCTTGCCAGATTATTGTTTTTACCTCGTAATGGGGCTAGCTGAAAAGTAGAACCTAGAGCAGTATCAGTTGGCCATTGTCATTGTTTTGGCTTGAAAAACAATATTTGATTCTTTTATGGTATATGATTAATACTATCTTTAAAACTCGGTTTTTTGCAGGAATCTCTTTAGGCTGCCTGATTATTTTACGAGGGTAGGTATTAGTTAAAATCTCAACAATATGCTTTGTAAAGTATTATGAACAGGCCCAAACATAGGGCAAGACATCACAACCCAGTTTCTGCTTAAACAACCCCTTTTCTCTGGCCAGGAAAGGTAAAGAGAGCTCCTCCTGGTATGCATAAGGCGTTCACACAGGTGGGACATGAGTGGACTTTCCCCTGGGACCTTTTCCCCAGTTACGCTTTACAGAGAATAAATGATTTGGCCTGGGTCACCAAACTACCAGGTGGCAAAACTAGAATTTGAAGTTGAGATCCAGATACTTTCAAAACCTGCATTGTTTCCAACTCCCCCCAAAGCATGGAATGTCTAGGTTTTATGTGTGTACCCCGAGTCTCCACATGCACGCATAAATGTAGATACAATCCTACAGTATAATTGATACAGGGCAAACAGGTAGATAAATAACTACAGAAGGGAAATGCTGGTAAGTCCTAGAGAGGCCAAAGGTTCAAAAGCTGAGAGCCCCAGAGCAAGCAAGTCCTTAGCCCACAAACGAGATCAGCTCTTGGTGGCTGGTAAGAGAATGATGGTGTGCCCGCTCACAACCTCCTGGGGAAACTGAGGAATAAGACTCAGATTTGTCTGGTCCTGACCCCTCTGTTTGGCCTTGTTGAAGGGATGGCATTTACTCTGGCCTTGGACAGAAACCTGTTCTGGTTTGACTACGAATCGGATTCCTTGCCAAGGTGATAATGACCCAAATACCACGTGGGGAACTTCTGCACCAGCTGTTCAAGTTCAAGAGAATAAAGTCTGTGAGGAATGTGTGGTCCTTCTGCATCTACGTGACTATGCCTTTGGCAGCCAAGTGCAAGTTTTAAAAACAAGAGAGCAAAGGAATTTTTTAAAATGGCAAAATGGGGTTTGGCTTACCACCCCGGAGTGTGATTGGCTGGGGAGAGTCATTTCAAAATAAAAGTTGACATTCCCTTTTGGCACTTCTCCCCTATCTTATTACCCCATGGTGTTGTCATGCCTAGATCGGCCCCACTCTCGGGGATGGGGGAATCTCAGCATGAAAATAATAAAGATGGTGATGACCGCGATGCCAATGGTACAGCATTTGTCCTACATACACCTGGTGCCAAGAATTGTCATGAACACTTCTCAAACATTGTCTCCAATCACCCTACAGTCTTCGCAGTAGCAACGATGACTATCTTCAGATGAGGAAACTGAGGCTCAGAAGTGCTGGATAATTATCCCAAGTTCACATTGCTATTGAATCTAGACTGATGACCATGATCCTCACCACGGCTCTAGGAACCCCAGGTCGGGAACCGAAGGGAGAGGGGCCACCCTCCTACAATGCATTTATCATGAAGTAACTCTACCCAACAAATATCTGGGGCCAGAGAGTCTCTTCCTGTTAAGTGATCTGAGAGTCACTACCTCATCCAACCATTCAGTAAATACTGATGGAACATCTACAACGTGACAGGAACTATTCCAAGTACTACCGATACAGCCATGAACAAAACAAAGAAGTTCCTATTCTCATAACACTTAAGACATAAGAGGAGATAGGTAACAAATCAACAACTATGTTATGTGTCAGGGGGTGATAAGCCCCATAAAGAAAACAAAACAGGTGAGGGACATGCAGAGTGATGGGAAGAGGATGTTTCTGTTTTGGATAGGCTGTTGGAGCAGGGATCTGAAGGAGAGAGACCCCCAGGCAGAGGGAAGAGCAAACACCCCAGGGAGGCCAGTTTTGTTCTGCCTTTTAGGTTCTCAAGTCTGTTTTCTCTTTTGCTAATTTGCAAGACTATATTATCCTTATTTTGTGAGGTCTTTTTTTTAATTGATATTTAAATATGAAACTCAGAGGTCTTGATTCAAAAGTCCTCCTCTGGGACACCTGGGTGGCTCAGTGGGTTGAGCCTCTGCCTTCCACTCGGGTCATGATCTCAGGGTCCTGGGGTCGAGCCCCGCATCGGGCTCTCTGCTCCGCAGGGAGCCTGCTTCCCCCCCTCTCTCTGCCTTTCCCCCTTGCTCATTCTCTCTCTCTCTCTATCAAATAAATTAATTAAATCTTTAAAAAAAAGTTCTTCTTCTGACTGGCTTCACAGGAAGAGGAAAAGGAAATTACTTGTGTTGGGTTTACTTCCATGAGCTTACCTATCCTTACGATGGCTCTAAAAAGTAAACGTATCCAAGTTATGGTCTGCTGGCTCCAAAGCCTGCATGCTTTCCACCATACCGTGTAGAAGTGAGGCCCATGACTTCAGCCTGAGGTAATTCCTTCCTTCTTGAGAGCTCAGAGCACCTGGAAACCAGAACTTCAGGGCTTCATCCAGCATCTGACGTGAGCGGAGGGCTTCCTGTGTGTCCGGCTCACGCTGGGTGCCGAGGATACAGCGATGAGCAAGACGCAGCCCCTCCCCTCCAGGGTGGCTCCAACTGACCAGGGGCCACTTCTAAGCTGCAACATCAGGGTGTGTGACACATTCCCACTCCCCACCCAGCCCCTGGCTGGGACTCCGTAGGAATTCCCTCCATCCTTGCTCTGCAAGAAGGGAAATGAGTCCTGAGTCTCTGGTCCTCAGCCAACTCTGAGCTGCCAGCTGGGACCCAGTCTTGTCCCTGCTCACCCTCCACCCTGCTCTCTGAAGCCCTAACACAGAGCAGGTCTTCAAGCAGAACTCTCCAAGTCTTGCCCACTGACTACGGTTAAGGATATAACTAAGATCCTATTGCTTCCCAAGGACTCAATTCCAGAGACCTTCATAGGGTGGGACAACGCATTAGAAGAGTCCAGGATGGGTTTGCGCACTCAGACAAAGGTCTAGCTGGTTCTCATTCCATCTAAACAATATTATTTATCATCCTGACAATAAACCCAGCACACCCCCTGCCTCCAAAGGGAATTAAACTCCATCAAGTGTTGCCAGAAACCCGTCTCTCAAGTCCTCCCATAGTGGGATCTAACTTCTGACCCCGGACTCCAACAAACGGATCCTGGGACAGCCAGCAGAGGGGACATGAGTCTCAATGGGGGCTGTCAAAGCTTATTCAGAAATGGGTCTGTCAGCCCACTGCTTTCCTCCATGCGGAAAAACTGAACGGAGTGGTTGGAAATCAGCTTTAGAGGGACGGCAGAGTGGAGGAGTGTTAAGTTGTAGCTGAAATCCACCTCCCCCAACCTCAAGGGCTTCGCCCTCAGTGTCAACAAATATGCAACCAATTAATGTAATTGCAGAGTTATTTACGGTGCCCAGCAAAGTGCAGCTGGGTACTAAAAAGACAAGGGTGAAAGCGGAGAAAAAAACTCCTTCTCGGTTTTTGGTGTGCAGTTTTGTTGGTTGGATTTTTTTTTTCCTTTTCTTTCAGATGTTTGAGTCGACTTGTGGTATCCATGTGTCTGGTGGTCATGGCCCCTTCCAGTCAGTTTGCAGGTGTTCCTGCCTGCGGGGAGGAGAAGGAGGGGGGAGCTAGGGGGAAAAGCTAAAGGTCTTCAGATTTCAAACTGTGACCTGACATAGAAGACTTTTTCAAGGTTCCCCACTCTGACTGCACCCCTGTCTTAATCCTCTCCATTGACCCTTTCCATAACAACCACCACCAAAAATCGCATGTAGAGACCTTTTTTTTTTCCTCCTATAGTTCTGTTCTGTGATTGTTTGGAATGACAGCTGTGTTGCCATTCAGCGCCCCACACAAGACAGGTTTTAATTAGAGTTATTGAGGGGGTTGAATTGGCACAATTAGGGCCAGCATTAATGGGGTCTCCATGTGTTCTTTTGAACAGTTTGGCCCCATTTTTTGTTCCAGGGCAGGAGGGGGTTGCAACTAATGAAGTTGGAGAGTGCAAATTATCTCAGCAAAAGGAGGGCAAGTGTGAGCCACCCGGGGGAGGGGGCATGCGAAGAAAAGAAGCGGTTACATATGGTAGAGACACGCACACACATGTTCGCACACACTTGTTTTCCCGTCTTCTTTTTTTGATATGGTCCTCTAGAAGGAAGCTTGGCCACCAAATATGTATTATTGGGAACATAAAAAGGAAAACAGAAGGGCGTGGATCCTGTGCCAAACTAAACTAAGTCTGTGTGTGTGAATGCAGGCGATAAACACACATGTTTTTAGGCTGACCCCAAATACTTGATACAAAGACAAAATTCAATTATCCAAAGTCCCAGCCCTTTGTTATCTGAAATGTTGCTGGCTCTTTACTCTCCCACTTTCCCACCTCCTTTCTTTCCACATGCCTGTTCTTCTCTCGTAACTCCTTAAACCCTTACCCTCTATAGTCTCTTCACAGGGCTCAATCAAAAAAGGATAAGCCCCAACCCCAAGCCTCTGAGCTACCCACCACCCCCCACCCCGCCACTGCCACCCAGGAACTGCAGGCCGGGAGGGTGCTGGGGACAAGCCTAAAGCCTGGAGGCCCTCTGACTTCCCTACGGACCTGACACTCTTCCAGAGGGGCCTTTTACAAATGGCATTTCCAGTAAAAAGTCAATGCAGCCATTTGGGCAGGAGGAAGGTCAGATTCAGGAAAACAAGTATGAGGGTGCGCAGTTATTAATCAACTCTACCTAACGAGAAGGAGGCAGTTGAACTGAAACAGGCCTCGGTTCAGTGTGGCCTCGAGGCTGGGAGTGGCTTTTGAGAGACCTGAGTAGCTCTGGGGACCCAGGGGGTGGGAGGTTTGAACCATTTAGTAGTAAGTTCAAGCAGCGGCAAGCCCAGGAAGCATCACACTCCCAAGTCGCAGCTAAGAAGGCTGTGATCATTTACTTGTGAAAATCAGGGCAAAGGCCCTTCTCATCACAGCGGGCACCGGGGGGGAGCTGGTGGCTGTGACAAGGTCCGTTTTACTTCATGAGCCTCAGGCTCTATTTTGCACGGGTGACATCACCTTTCTTCCTCTTGCCTTCCCTGGCTGTGTTCCCTCATGGTTTAGCCCTTCTAGCCACCCAGGCTACTCTCACTCTGCCAAAGAGGAGGAAAGAGACTGGCTCACCCTCTGTGGGATGGTCTTGGCAGAAAGAAAGGAGGAGAGCGGTTGAGGCGGGCTGAGGGCCACTCCCGACAAACAGCCAATTCAAAATGCCTCCAGCGCTCCATGTGAATTTGGGCTCTGGTGTCCAGGCAATCTGGCCTTGTCTGATTATGCCAACTCATCTTCTGCCACACTCTCTAAAAATCACAGGGCTAACCTTTATGAAAAGGATCCCACATTGCTGATTGGATTGGTTTCCCCAATTTTTATCCTCAGATGAAAAGCTGAGCTCAAGGAAATCCAGCCGGCCAGCCCAGGAAGCAGGCGGGGGTTGCTTTATAACGGTGGTTCACAGCAGGGACGAACTGCCCCCTACCAGGGGCACATCTGGCAATGTCTGGAGATACATTGGTTCCTACAGCTGGAAGGGGGGTGCTACCCCCATCTAGAAGGGATGCTGCCGTTCTGTAATGCACCAGAGAGCACCCCCAGCAAAGAGTTCTCAAGGCCACAATGTCAATGGAGCCCAGGTTGGGAAACCCTGCTTTTAAGTCAAACAGACCTGGGTTCAAACTCCAGCTCAGCCTTCCCCTGTGTACATTTCTCCCATGCGCCATTTCAGCAAACCAATAACCTCTCTAAACCTTGGTTTCCACACCTGTAAAAGTTCACTCCTCGACAAAACATTGTAGGGGACAAGAAATACCATGCTTTCCTTTTTTTTTTTTTTTTTTTTAACCCCTCCAACGTACAACGTTCCGCGCTATCTTTAGGAGAACCACTCAAAGAATGTGGCATTTGGTCATCACTAATGGCGTGGAGCCCTCCAGCCCTGAAAGTGTCTTTTACACTTGCAGCTGTCAACTGTCTCCTTCCCGAAGTATATTTCTCCCGGAGAAACTGAAGGCTGGGCGCCCAAGCCCTTCGGGAGACACCTTCAGGACACCTTCTATCCGGAGCCAAAGCAACACAGGGCAGGGATACTGCGCGGCGCGTGTCCCCCTCTCCACCCCCGGCCAGCGGCGCTGCGGTCCCAGCTGCGCCCCCAGGGACCGACCCACGTTGGGGGGGGGAGGGGCTCATTTCCGGTGGAAGTGGACTTGAGGAGCTCGGCCTTTTCTTTTGAACCACACGGCAGCCAAACGTCAATTAGCCCAGTCCTGAAAAATGAGAGCGCTCTTGGCTCTCCGCGGGCGGGGGCAGGGCGCCCCCAGCCTGGCCCGGGGTTGCTGCCCCGTTCCCCCTATTGTGCCGCCAACAAGAGCGCTTCATTGAAAAGAGCTGAGTGCATCTAATGCAGTTATCCGTGTCCGCCCCATCGGGCCGTGGGCTGGGGGTGAGGGCGCAGCTGCCGCCGCCTCACACGCCCGCAACAAAGGAGCGCGCCGTGGAGAATGGGTTCCCCTTTGAAAGGCTCATCTGGTTTCCATTTTTGAAAGGTCCCCAATCTTCGCTTCCACCCAGCCCCCACCCACGTTCACCCTTCCCCTCTCTGCTCCTCTGTGCTGTAGCTGTGCCCCTTGGAGGGGGCTCCCCGCGCTCCCCCCACGCGGAAGCCCCCCTCACGCGTAGTGGAGGCGTGGGCTTCACCCCACTAGGGGCACAGCCTCCCTGAACCACCCGCCAGCCTGAACCACCTGGCCAGGCTTGGGCCTCAGTTTCCCCATTGTTAAAATGCCCTGGTTGGCTACCACCTGGATGGCCTTCAACTCCAGCGGGCTGTGAGTCAGTGAACTGATTTGCAAATTATGAGGCAAGTACATGATAGTGTAATTAAGAAATTTTAAATTGCCCTAAAATTTCACAGCCTGGAAGTAACCCACTACCAATGTTCCAGAGTCTATTCTTCTAGCCTTTTTCTCTGTAGATAAAATTATCATTATCTGAAGGGGATCATGTTGTGTAAATAGTTTTATCTCAGGCTCTTGCTTTATCTGGAGCATTCTCCTATGTAAGTCTGAGAACATTTTTAAGCAGCTGCAATATACACCATTAAGGGCTTGTACCATAATTGAGTTAACTGGTTCCCCCATTGTTGGACATGTAAGTTGTCCTCCTATTTGCCTGGGGTTTGTTGTTTTGTTTTCACGATTACAAATTACAAATTCATTTTTTTTAAATAGAATCCTCCAGGGGCTTCCCAAGTTGACCCCTGGGACTAAACCCCCTGCCCCACTATAAATCAACAGCGTAAGGCAGGCGCTTCCACCTCTTCCTAGGGCTGGCACGGAGGGGAAAGGTCATCCCTGGCCTCCTCCTCCCCTCCCCGACACCTCCAGGCACCTGCAAGTTGGAAATTCACATGTGAATCATGGCCCTTGTAAATTACAGCCTTGGGCAAGCTGCATAAACCTCACAGTCTTCTGTGCAGTGAAGATACAATCACATCCCCTCAGAGGGCTATTGTGGGAACTAAGTGAAACAGGAGACCCAGCGTGTTAGCTGATGCCTGGCGCTCAGCAGTCCCCCCTGGTTGACGGAGGCCAAAGGCTCGGGTGAATTTCGGGCCTGCTAGGCTGGTGGGGCCTAGAAGGGGAAGGTGAGGAGTGGGCCTTCTCGGACCTCCCAAACCCTGCCCTCAGAGCAGAGCGCCTGGCAAGGGCACCACTTCCTGGCTATCCCATCTACTGTGCGACCTTGGGCAAGTTTCCTGATCCTTCTGTGGCTCCATCTCCCTGTCAACAAAATGGGGAATTGTGAGAATTACATGAAGTAACACATGACAAGTACGTGACCCCTCACTTCAGTCAGAGTGGCTGTCATCAGAATGATGACATCAGTGCCGGCAAGGCCGTAGAGAAGAGGGAGCCCTGGCACACCGTTGGTGGGAATGTAAATTGGTGCAGCCGCTGTGGAAAACAGTAGGAAAGTATCCTCAAAAAATTAAAAATAGAAAAAAAATTAAAAATAGAAATACCATATGATCCAGTAACTCCACGCCTGAGTATATATCCAAAGGGAACAAAATCACTATCTCAAAAAGATACCTGTACCCATGTTAATTGCAGCATTATTTACCATAACCAACACATGGGAAACAACCTAAGTTGTTAAAGATTTACACACACACACACACACACACACACACACACACACGACTATTACTCAGCCATAAAAAAGAAATTCCGCCATTGGTGACATCATGCATGGACCTTGAGGGCATTATGCTAAGTGAAAGAAGTCAGAGAAAGGCAAATACTGTATGAGTTCATTTACATGGGAATCTACAGAAAACCAAAAATTCATAGATACGGAGAATAGAGTGGTGGTTGCTGGCAGCAGGCAGGGTGAGGTGCAGGGACTAAAATAGGTAAAGGTGGTCGAAAGCTGGAAACTTCTGCTTATAAGATAAGTAAGCTCTGGGAATGTTATGTACAGCATGGTGACTATCATTATTAATATAGTATTCCATGTATATCAGAAACCTGTTAAGAATGAATCTTTTTTTTAAGATTTCATTTATTTATTTGACAGACAGAGATCACAAGTAGGCAGAGAAGCAGGCAGAGAGAGAGGAAGGAAAGCAGGGTCCCTGCTGAGCAGAGAGCCTGATGCGGGGCTCAATCCCAGGACCTTGGGATCATGACCTGAGCCGAAGGCAGAGGCTCAACCCACTGAGCCACCCAGGCACCCCAATAAACTGCACTATTAAAGGCACATTAGTTAATGAATGATACTGATACATTTTCATTAAATAAAGCCCATATTTTATTAAGGTATTTCTAATTTTCCTGTTATGCCCTTTTTCTGTCCCAGGAGCCCATCCAGAACACCACACTACGTTTAGTCTTCATGTGCCCTTGGGCTTCTCTTGGCTATGACATTTTCTCAGACTTTCCTTGTTTTTGGTAACCTTGACACTGGCGAGGAATACTGGTCAGGCAGTTTGTAAAATGCGCTCCCCACTCTGGGGTTTGTTTGATCTATTTCTCATAATGAGACCAGGTTCTATGTTTTTAGAAGACCACAGAAGTAAAGTGCCTTATTGAATATAAGCAAGTGGAATTAACTTAAGCATTAAATACAATTAAAATTTAACTGTTTAATGAAAAAAAAAAGTAAAGTGCCATTCTGATCACAACATACCAAAAGTACTTACTGTTAACATGCCTTATCACTGTTAATGTTGACCTTGATCACCTAGCTTAGGTTGGGTTGGTCAGGTCTCTCCACTGTAAAGTTACTTTTTCAATCTCCCTTTCTATACTGTACTTTTGGAAAGGGAGTCGGCATGGGTAGCTCATGCTTAAGGAGTGGGGGTTTATGTTCCTTCCGTTTGAGGATGGAGTATCTACATAAATTATTTGGAATCTTCTGTGTGGAAGATTTGTCTCTTTCCCATTTATTTAGTCAATTATTTATTTATATAAATACTCTTGTATATTTACTTTATACTTTGGGATATAATCCCACACTGCATTTTGTTGTGCAAAATATTCCAACTTTGGGCATCGGGAGATCTGTCAGTTGGATCCCATCTTTGTGGTCACATGGACTTTTTCAGGGACATGAGCTATCAATTCCTTCTTAGTCCAACCTTCAGTTTAGATCAGGGTTTCTGTTGCTTGTAACCAAAAGATTCTTCACAAATCTTTTTTTTTTTTTTTTCCTTTCTAAGTGAGAGAGAACATGAGACGGGAGAAGGTCAGAGGGAGAAGCAGACTCCCCGCAGAGCTGGAAGCCTGATTCGGGACTTGATCCTGGGACTCCGGGATCATGACCCAAGCTGAAGGCAGTTGCTTAACCAACTGAGCCACCCAGGTGCCCAAGATTCTTAACAAATCCTAAAAGAAGAGAGAGTCCTTAGGTTGCATTATGTGTTGAAAATCTCTCATGTTTCTTATGTCAGTGCAGCTAAAATGACAATATTACACTGGAAAGCACCGATCCTCCCCTGGGCTAAGGCGGCCAACTCACTGAACACTGTAAGAGAGTCAGGAGGCTCGGGAGATTGGGGCTGTGTGTGGTTCAGTTTCCAGCCTTGTGGTCTTAGACAAGTCATGTAATCTCTGGGTTATAAAAGCGGTGCAGAGATGAGAAGGGATTAAGTGACATCACATCATTGTGATTTGATCCAGAGGCCAAGACTCTGCCTCTCATCTGCTAATAAACCAGCTACTGGGGAGTGTGAACGAAGCTCTCAAAGCAGGGCTGCCAGATAAAACATAGGATGCCTAGTTAATGTCAGATAAATGATGAAGAATTTTTGTTTAAGTAGGTCACAAATAGTGCATGGGGATATACTTACACTAAAAAAAAAAAAATTCACTGTTTTTCTGAAATTCAAACTTAATTGGGTGTCTTATAGCTTTCTTTGCTAAATCTCTGGCAACCCTACCTCAAAGACCCTCCCATTTTTAGGTTCCTCCAGGCAAGGACTGCTGGAGTCTGCAACTCCAGCTCCACTGATGAAGGAACGAGAATCGCGTGGTGTTTGGGGAAGAGTAGGGTTTTGTGGTCAGACCGTCACGAGTTCAAACCTCTGCTCCACTGCTTTGGGCAAGTTGCTTAACCCTTCTGATCCCAGTTTCCATACTTCATCGTTCAGTGGGTTGATAATTCCTAGATGCTACGATAACCCTTTCCAGGGATGGAATGAGCAATGGGTCTGACACCTGTGGGCACTCCGTCAAAGGTGGCTGCTACAGGTGTTACTTTTATCGGAACAAATGAGCAGAAAGTCCTGAGAGGGCAAGAGAGGAGATTCAAGGTCATGGTTATGCACCCTCACTCCCAGTCTGTGCCCTACTCTGACCCAGCAGGAATGCCAAATCCCAGAAGCAGAGGCCAGGGTGTCGATGGGATGTGGGGCTCTTTGCTAAAGATCAGCACCTCCCCAGGGTCCAGCTTTCCAAGGTCTTGGGGTCCTTCAGGAAGAGCTGGGCCTGAGGTTGAAGGCAGAAGTCTGTGTTGGTAAGGATCTAGAAGCAGCTATCTAGGGAAACTAAAGAGAAAACTAGTTCCTAGAGGGGGAGGCTGGCCTTAACCGTTCAGGAGGAGGGCTGGTGGGTAGAAACGATGATAGTTAAATTTACTGAGCTCTTAGTATGTGCCAGGCACTGTTTTAACATACCCCCCCATTTTAAGATATAACTGGTAGATAACATGGTATTAGCTGAAATACAATTTAGCCAAATAATGACTTGATATATGTATGTAGTACAAATGATTATCACAAGTCTAGTTAACATGTATCAGTTCACATAGTTACAGTGTTTCTCCTTGTGTTAAGAGCTTTTAAGATTTATTCTTAACAAGGGTTCCTGGGTGGCTCAGTGGGTTAACGCCTCTGCCTTCAGCTCAGGTCACGATCCCAGGGTCCTGGGATGGAGCCCTGCATCAGGCTCTCTGCTCAGCTCTACTTGTGATCTCTGTCTGTCAAATAAATAAATAAAATCTTCAAAAAAAATAAAAGATAAATACTAGAAACCATTATTTTAAAACTAAAATAGGAAAATGACTCCAAAATACAGATAGTTACCATTGTCCTTCCTCTGGTTGGAGAGTTGCTTCACTTTTTAAACTCATTTCAGGAGCCGGGCCTTGCAGGAGAAAAAAGTAATTTCTCTAACAAAGAGGGAAAAAAAGCAATAAAAACAAGCAGCAGGGAGGGACTGAACAGGCTACCTGAAGAAAACACAGATTCAGGATTCTGAGTTCAATTCGCATCTGTGTACTGTTTTCCTTGGCTGAAGCGTGAGATATTTTAATGCCAACTTGATTTTTTTCCCCCTCTCCTGAGCTCGTCGCCAGTTTGAACCACTAACTTACCCTGCCCGCGCCCTGGCTCCAGGCCCAGCTCCAGCAGGTGTTCAGAATGAGCTTGGCACCCCTGAGCAGGAGCACCCCCGAGCGGGAGCACTCCCTGCTAGGGACTCAGTCTGGCCCAGGGTGCTCAGCTAAGACTAGATGTGGGGACGCTGCATGCTGATGCCCCTTCCAGAAATCCACATGGGGCTGATTTTTGGCTCTTAGTTCCTCACTTTTACCAATCTTCAGTTCACAGTGACCATCGGAAAGAAAGTCATTCCAAATTCAACTTGTTATCTTCCACTACCAGCCTCATTCCCTGCCAGGGACACAGATACTGCTGCCACCACCTGGCCAGCCATTCAAACCGGAACCCTGGGCTGACACACCCCGGAAGTCCTGGAAATTCAACTCCTCAAGGTCTCCCCACTCATCCCCCTCCTCCCCAACTCCACTGCCTCACCTGTCCTCATGCCTCACCTGGTTTCTCATGATCCTTTCAAACCTTCTGCCAAGCCATTCCCCTACTCTCTGACTTGTCACACTGGGTAGTGACAATCAAGTCCCTAAAACAGGCATGGACCCCCACTGCCTACAGAATAAAGGCTGAGCCCCTGGGATTCCTAGGGGCCCAACTGAGTTCTATGAATCATGGGAGAGACAAGAGAGATGGGGGACATTGCCTTTGTCCCCAGGGAGTCACAACAAAACTGAGATGATGAGAAAGATACACGAAGCCACTTATGAAGCAGACCCACGGGTTTATGGAGGCACAATGTTTGAGCTCAGTAAGCAGAATCCATACTAGCAAGTCACACTGTCATTATTGTAGGGTGTCATGTGCCCACAGCTAGCCTTGCTTGCTCTAAGTGCACCAGGCCAATTCCAGGAGCCAGCCATGGCCCCCAGAGACTTCACCCCTGTCCTATGCACTAGGGGTCTCTGTTTTGGTATCTGGCAGGTGGGACAGCTTTGGGAAGGAGCTCTGGAATGCTCAGATGCAAGGTGTCGGAATGCCTCTCATTATCACTCCAGTTCCCCACAACCACCACTGCCCTCCCACCCAAATCAGGCTGGACATCCCGTGCTGATTCAGGGCCTTTCCCCAAGAACATCTCTATGGACCCTCGGACCCTCGGACCTCACGACCTCAAGGAGACATGTCCAGCTTCCTCGCCCAGATGGCCAGCAGCCCCAAGCCCAGACCCTAGGCCACCGCACTAAGCTGTCATCAAAAGTCCAGCCTGGCTTTCCAGAGAGCCGGCGGCTTGCATGGGGCTTGGCCAGAGGCAGGCAGTGTGGGTGTGCACGCGTGCACACACACGCACGCGCCCTCAGCAGTTCTCCCGGGCCTCTGCCCTCCCAGTCCCTCCTCCGCGTCTTCCCCTCTGCTCCAGGCCACTTGCACCCTGCCAAACTCCAACACCCTCAACGGTTTCCCGACTGCTGCTGCTAATCTGGTTCTGGGGAGCAGGTCAGCAGTGAAGGAGCCGCAGCTCGTGTGAAAACAGCCCCAGCTGGCCCCAGTGGCTCACACCTGCACACTCCATTCATCCCCACTGTTTACACATTGTCATCCGCAATTAATGCTTTCCCAGGAACTGCAGCCGGCTGATTGCCCCACCACCACACAGGGACCCCATTCTGAGCCCTTGTGTCTGTTAAATTGAGCATGGGGCCCTGTGATTAAATTAAGGTTTGTGGCTCTGCCACTCTGGCCCCCGTTCCATCCTCCTCCCCCTCGTCCTCGCCCCTCCCTCCTCGTGCCCCCCTCCCTCTCCTTCCGCTTTCCCTTCCCATTCATCAAGGGGCCTCTTTGTGACCTGATGAGGGGAGGCGGGCAAGGGGGAAATGGCCTGGCCCCTGGACAGGGAGGAAGAGTGGACGTCTTCCATTTAAAGCAAGGATAAAAGGGATGCATGACCCCTTGTGAGAGGAGCTCTGGGGAGAGGAGACCATATGCAACTAGAAAGAAGAGGGTGGTGTGCGGCCTTTGCTAAATTAATTAATCAATTCCTAGCATGGCAGAGTGGTTAAGGGTAGAGGCTCCAAGGTCAGACAGACAGAGTTTGGGTTCAACTCCTGGTTCACTTTCTTCTTCTGCGATCTAAGTTTGGTGAGTCTTGGCTTCTCTGAGTGGGGCAGAGGAATCAGAATAAACAAGGAAACAGGGGAGCAGGTACCCTTGACTTGATGTGAGGAGAATGGCACTTTATGTCTGTGGTCTTCCTCCCAAAAACCCATAAACGCACTCTAATCATGAGAAAAACATCAGACAAATCCCAAGTGAGGAACATTCTACAAAATACCTGACCAGTTCTCCTCAAAAACAGGGGAAGTCTGAGACAGGGTCACAGCTAAGGGAAGCCTAGAGAGACGTGAGGACCATGGATCATACAGCATCCTAGATGGACTCCTAGAACAGGAAAAGGACACTAGGGAAAAACTGAGGGAATCTGAATAAAATATTGACTTTAATGAATAATGATACACTGATGTTGGTTTCATATTGATAATGAATGTACCATACCAATGTAAGATGTTGTTAATAGAGAAACCACGGTGCAGAGTATATGGGAACTCTCTGTACTCTCTTTGTAATATTTCTGTAAATCTGAAACTTTCTTAAAGAATAAAGGGGACTATTAGAAAGTGAGAGTAAGGGGTGCCTGGGGGACTCAGTGGGTTAAGCCTCTGCCTTCAGCTCAGGTCATGATCCCAGGGTCCAGGGTCCTGGGATGGAGCCCCACATTGGGCTCTCTGCCCAGCAGGGAGCCTGCTTCCTCCTCTCTCTCTGCCTGTCTCTCTGCCTGCTTGTGATCTCTGTCCATCAAATAAATAAATAAATAAACAAAAGTGAGGGTAAGAACATGGCTTCTGAGAAAACGATGGGAGTAGCACAGTTGTCAAAACTCCCATGAGCCCCCTCGAGGCATATGGAATAACCAGGACAGCCAAGTCAGAGACCCAGAGACAACATCTGCAACTGTACTAGACAAGGTACCCCAAAAAACTATGAATTCCCAAATTCCCAAAACTCACTGGAAATGCAGCAAGTTAACCTAAGCCTAAGTAGCTCAAATGGAGAGGACCCAATTCATGGGTCCAGACAGGGCACCATGGCACAGCAGTGACTGATGGCACGGGATCCCACAGCCTCCTCGAACTAATAAGCCACACCTGCTTCCAGAGAAAGCCCCACCAGGAAGTGGAACTTCTGGCAAGGCCTGGTCTGGAACAGGACCAGAGACAAGGAGCAAAGGAGAGAAAATGTCAAAACAGAAGAGGGAGTCAGAGGAAACAAGTATCAAAAAACAGCAGGTCATTTTTTTTTTTATCATTTTGCAAAAAACAAACAAGGGAGGAATTCCAGAGCCAAGAAGAAACTCTTGACTCAACCCTTTCTCGAAAAATACTCCACTCATTTAAAAAAGTAGAAACAGAAAAGGATATTTGAATATCTGAGCAAAAAGATCAAATCACTTTTAAGGGAAAGAAAATAAGGCTGTCATCGGACATTCCAGCAGCAATTTTTTTTTTTTTTTTTGCCAAAACGCAATGGAATGACATATTTAAGACACCCAGGAAAAGAACACGAGTGCTGTGGCTGTTGTATCCAGCCAAACTGACCCTCAGGCACAAAGGCCACAGGTAAACTTGAATAACATGCAAGAACTCAAGAATATTTCTTCTGTAACCCCCACGCCCCCCCCAGGTAGGGTGGGAAGCAGGCTCAGCAGGGAGCCTGCTTCCTCCTCTCTCTCTGCCTGCCTCTCTGCCTGCCTCTCTGCCTACTTGTGATCTCTGTCTGTCAAATAAATAAATAAAATCTTTTTTAAAAATAAATAAATAAATATAGCTGTTAGAGGAAAAGTAAAACCTTCTGAAATACCAAAAGTTATATTGAGAGAGAGAAGTCCACGCAGTGAAAGATATATGATATATGATATATATAAGATATATGACAAAATATGTGAACAATAAAATAGATTTATGACATACAATATACAACAGAACTGAGCAAAACTTTGATCATACCAATTGTGCAAATATGCTTACTTCACCTAATAAAAGAAAAAATGTTTAGGTTGGTCAACAAAGCAAAGGGAAAAACCCACACTATGTAAGAGACATACCTAAACAGGGATTTGGACGGGTTAACAATCTTGAAATGCACAAAGGTGTACCAGGACTATGTAAATCCATAAAAAAAAAAAAAGAAGAAGAAGAAGAAGTGACATTAGAAGAAACAAAGAAGGGCATTTTATAATGGTAAAGCTTATAATTTACCGTGGAGCTATAAAGTTATTAATATACAGCAACCACTTTCGGAAAGGAAAAACTGTAGCTTTTATGAGGAAAAATATGAACATGGCAATAGAAGGTCATGACATTTTTAGGAACTAATCTCAGAAGTCATTACACCATTTGCACCACGCTCTATGGGCCACGGTAATGACAAAGGCCGACACAGTTTCTAGCAAAGAGACAGGTTTCACCTCCTGCTGGAGGAGCAGGTTTCAGAAGAACACGTGGGATGGTGACTAGTCATTGTTGCAGCCACCTTTGACACCTCCTGTACTCTGCCACAACCACCTATTCTGTTGGTGAGGTTACAGGGAAGTGCGAGGGAGAATTTAATTTTAAAAGTTTAAAAAGAGGGGCGCCTGGGTGGCTCAGTGGGTTGGGTCTCTGCCTTCAGCTCAGGTCATGATCCTGGGGTCCGGGGATCGAGCCCCGCATCGGGCTCTCTGTTCAGCGGGGAGCCTGCTTCTCCCTCTCTCTCTGCCTGCCTCTCTGCCTACTCATGATCTCCCCCTGTCAAATAAATAAATAAAATCTTTTTTAAAATATTATAAAAGTTTAAAAAGGAAGACAAATGCTGGGGAAGGACAGAATATTGATCTGCCAACATCTCTTGACAATCGCACTTCTATGATACAAGGTTAATCTAGTCCAGTTAAAATCATGGTCAAAAAGGTTCCCAGGAGGGTGCGCCTGGGTGGCTCAGTTGGTTAAGCGGCTGCCTTCAACTCAGGTCATGATCCTGGGGTCCTGGGGATCAAGCCCCGCATGGGGATCTGCTTCTCCCTCTCCCTCTACTGCTCCCCCTGCTCATGCTCTTTCTCTGTCAAATAAATAAATAAAATCTTAAAAAAAAAAAAAAAGTTCCCAGAATTTTTCTGTTGGCTTACATGTAGGTAGAGCTCTAGACTTCACATGAAGATGAGGTAAAATGTCTAAGATCTCATGACCTGGGTCCTGGGTTCCAGTCCTCCCCTTGAGGGACCATCTTGCCAGCGTTGCAGCTCCCTTTGGCTTGATCCCACTTTAAACCTTGTCACGCTCTGTTTTCTATGAGCAGCACCGATGTCTATGTCCACGATACAGTAAGATCTTTGGCAAACTGTTGAATACTTAATTAAGCATTAAATCTTTCAGAGATTTTCATTTAAATGATCACCGAAGAACATGCAACAGAAAAAGAGAGCAAGCAAGGGGATGGCAGAGGTAGGGTGGGAGAGTTCAACCAGCAGGAGCCATTAGCATGGACTCCGAGGTTGCTTGGGGAGGGGATGAAAAGGAGAACTGAATAAGCCGGTCCAGGCGCCATCTAGAATGTCTTCTAGATCAGTCTCTGGCCCTCACCCACTGCTGCTTAGATGCAAGCCCATAGTGCCACCAGCATTAGATCCTACCTCAGTTCACTTGGGCTAGTATCACAGCAATATATCATTTACAAACCACAGAAATTTATTTCTCACAGCTCTGAAGGCTGGAAGACAAAGATCGGGGGAGTTCTGGTGCGAGCACTCTTCGGCGGTATGGACTTCCTCACATGCTAGAGAGCAGAGAGGAAAGCAGCCTCTCTCCAGACTAGTGACTCCTACCGAAGGGCACTAATTCCATCCTAGGGGCTCCACCCGCTTGATCTCATCTAATCCTAATCACCTCCCAAAGTGATGTTAAAAGAAACAAAGAAGGGCATTTTATCATGATAAAGCTTATAATTCACCAGCAACCACTTGCGGGAAAGAGAAAGTGTGGCTTTTGCAAGGAAAAATATGAACACGGCAACAGAGGATCATGACATTTTTATGGACCTCTGAATTACCAGCGCACTGCGGGGGTAGGGCTTCAACATGGGAATTCCAGGGGCGCGCATTCAGTCTACAACAGATACCAAAGCCCAAGGCAGAGGCTCAGAGGGCGCAGGGTTTCCACACACTCAGCAGAAGTCCCAAGTCCCCAGCCCCACTGCGACCCACGGGGAGCCAGCTCTCCATCCCCAAGACCACTTCACCCCACACTTCATTCCGCCGGCCCGGGCTAACCGAGGGCTACAACCCCACTGGGGCCACATGTGGGCAAAGAGAGTGAGGAGACCCACGGCATGGAGGTGGGAGACCAGCGGAGTTGAGTTTCTCATCGTCCCTACTGGGAGCTCATTGAAGACATGAAAGACGTTGTCCTAATGTCTCCAGTGCCGAGCACAGGTCATGGCACCCAGATCCTCCCCCCCTCCACACACACACAGCATCCCCCGGCCCAGAGATAGACAGAAATAAAATTAAAAAACAAATATAAGGGGCACCTGGGTGGCTCAGTGGGTTAAGCCTCTGCCTTCGGGTCAGGTCATGATCTCAGGGTCCTGGGATCGAGCCCCGCATGGGGCTCTCTGCTCAGCGGGGAGCCTGCTCCCTCTCCCTCTCTCTGCCTGCCTCTCTGCCTACTTATAATCTCTGTCTGTCAAATAAATAAATAAATAAATTTTTGAAAAACAAAACAAAACAAAAGACAAATTAAAATAACAGTGAAAACATCGCAAGGGTGTTCATACATTACTTGCGTTATTAAGACAAGGTGTTTTTTGTTTTTTGTTTTTAAGAGCCAGGGAAGTTTACCTACATGGAACTGGGACTACATTTCTGCTTATACACATAGTACGCATATATTATGCAAATGTCCCCGCGTGTGGGGTGTCGCAACCCGTGCTGCCCTCCCGCAGGTGGGCCCTCACCCCCGCCTCGCCCCCTCCCCACGCCCCGGGGCTTCTTGGCCGCCCTGGCAGCGCGTAGCTCGGCGCCAGCCGTGCGGAAGCACCAATTATCCTTGGCAGCCAGAGCCAGGCTTGTGACCGTCCAGCGGAGGTCTGAGGGTCACTTCAGCAAGAATATCTCAGACTATTTATTTTCAAGCAGACTGGGGACCGGGCAGAGGGTGTCCAAGCCTTCGCAGGAACCTTAGATCATTTCATCTCCCCACCTGGGTCATCGCAAAACACACATCCAGGGCTTTCCAGGCAAAATCCGGGGAATTTCAGGAGTGAGCCCTAACTGACGGAGCTAACCCGGCTGAGCGAGACGCGTCCGCTCGATCGTGGACGTGGATCGCAGACGTTCTTCTGCAAAGAAGGACAGAATCCGAGCGAGAACCTGCAGTGGAAAAATCCCGGATCTGCGGGATTTCCCACAAGGGAGGAGCCGGCTTCCTCACAGCGCCATCCCAACCCCTTCCAGCCGGTGGCAATGCCACCTGACCCGAAGATACGCATGGGCTTCACAGCCCTCGCTTCTAAAATTCAATTAAAAAAAAAAAAAAAAAGACAGTTTGTGGGGAACAATAGCTTAACCGACAGGGGTTTTATTTCAAGGCAATTCAGTGTTTTGGACCTGGGCAGGGTGCTTGCCCAGCATTATAAACGTGCTGCATAGCACCAAACTGTTGAACTTTTAAACGGTTCACTGAGCGTTATATGAATTTTACCTCAATTTAAAAACAAGTGAGATGACTCGATGCAGTGGCTGAATAAAAATTAACACCCAAGAATCAATTACCTGTACTTAGAACAGAAATATCCAGTTGGCGGGGGAGGGGGGGGGCTGGAGAGAAAGTCCATTTTTTTAAAAGAGCCACCAGACCTGAAATTAAACTTAACAAGAAAGGTGTGGAAATCTATGGATTTGAAATCGCCACATTTAATTTAAGGGCAGGGCAGAAATAGCTTGAATGTATATGGAAAGATTTGCCACATTGCTAGACAGGAATTCTGAAAACTGTAGAGAAGGTAATTCTACCCCCAGTCTTCTGTAAATTAAATGCAACCTTAATCAAAACCACCAATTTTTTTCTGGAAGTTGACGAATTGACTACAAAGTTCATTCAAAATTCAGAAAATAGGAAGAATGATCTGTGCGATTTGCCCATAATCCTGACAGCACAGATCCCTTCTTCCTTGTGTGTCTATGTTTTTGGAAAAGCTATAAAGCACAATGATAGCGATCTCGGGCTCTGTAGTTAGAGTCCATCCCAACTGTGCAACTTAAAGGTGTGTGTATGACTTAACCTCCCTAAATCTCACTTGTCATACGAATTAAGTGAAATTCTCATGTATGACTGCTTAGTCTCATTTTTCAGGCATAGTGAGTCCCAGCATTGAGGAAATGGTTCCCATTACACTTATATAAATACACGACAGCATGTCTACGATTGTATCGTACACTGTAAAATGGTTTTTTAAGCTCGATGTTCCATAAGGGACATCTTCACGAGTCAAAACATGTATTTTTATTACCCAGTGCCTAACCCAGCACCAACACCTACTATGTGCTCAGAATATATTTGTTACACGAATAAATAAGGAAATTAATCTTGGCTCATTTTTTAAACTTGCTCCTGATTGTAATGTTTGCTTTGGATTCCAGCATGTGGAGGCGCTGTAAATGAATAAGGGGTCCTCTGCCGACCGGCACGGATTACCTGTAATGTTCAAAAAACTGAAAACAGGGACACCTGGGTGGTTCAGCCAGTTAAGCGTCTGCCTTCGGCTCCAGTCATGATCCCAGGGTCCTGGGATTGAGTCCTGCATCGGGCTCCCTGGTAGGCAGGGAACCTGCTTCTCCCTCTGCCTGCTGCTACCCCTGCTTGTGTGCACTCTTCTTCTTTCTATCTGACAAATAAAGTCTTTTTTAAAAACCTGAAAACAACATTAAAATATCCATTAATAGAAATTATGGATAGACTTTGTGCTTTAAGTAATTGCAAATGAATTAAAACATTTCCATACCTATATTACCTGAGACCATGCATACCTGGAGGTCATTTCAATGTGAAGATAGAAAATATTGATCCACTTGGGTGTGGGAGAACCCAGGGTTTTGACTACTCCTCTGCAAGGCTGAATATACCCACTTCTCTAAGTGCCTCTATTGGTCAGACTTCTTGCTGCTTTTCCAGGAGAAATATGGTAACAACTGTTTCTTTGTGGGAGATGACCACCAAGTGAAATGTAAATAAAGTGAGCATTTCCCCGCAGAAAATGTGATTCTGGAGAAAGTCTGGAACCCCAAGAAACTATCTGTGTTTGGCAAGTCTAAGATCTTCAAACAGACACATCAGAATGTGTGACCTACAACCACATCTCCCACCAGCTATGCCAGCAGCTGGGGTCTGGAGCAGGACCGCCCTAATATTTGCAAACTGAGTCAAGATACAAATGGAGGGACGCCTGGGTGGCTCAGTCAATTAAGTATCTGCTTTTGGTTCAACCAGGGTCCTGAGATCAAGTCCCATACAGGCCCCCTGCTCAGCGGGAGTCTGCTTCTCCCTCTGCTGGTCTCTCTCTCTGTGTCAAATAAAGAAATAAAATCTTAAAAAAAAAAAAAAAAAAGATGGGGCCCCTGGTCCACAGCCCACCACCCTTCTCTTCCCATCTCCAACACCATCACCCTTCACCAAAGTTCCTCCTACACACATTTGGTCCAAACAATCTAGTTGGCCTGGCCAGCCCCGCCCACCTCCCTCCCATCTCAGCAGACATCCTGAACCACCCTTCAGAGTGTACATGCCATCCGCTGGGGGAACTGGCAGGAAACCCATACAGGCTCTGGAAAAATGGAATATGTTTCAGAAGGCTGGGGTTGTTCTGGGTGGGCATTTCTATGACTCTGGGGACCCCTCACCCTGTAGAGAAGTCAGCAGCTAGAAGAAGGCAAAGCAGGACTCTCAAAAGCCCATGCCGGGCAGAGCCCCATCTCCCTGCTCTAAGGAAGCGCTGGTCTACAGCCAAAGCTTCGATGTATTGGTGGCTCTCGGTGGTGATGCATTTGCCTCCCCGGGGTCATTTGGCAAAGTCTGTAGACATTTTTGGTTCTCACAAGTAGAGTAGAGGGGGTGCTCCTGGCATCTAGTGGGTGGAGGCCAGCTGGCTGTTAAACATCCAGCAATATACAGGATAACCACGGCCTTCCCAACCCTGCGAACGAAAAATTAACTGGCCCAAAATGTTAGTAGTGCCAATGTCGAGAACCCCTATGACACATGCATGAGTGTGGACCCCAAACAGACTAAGGGTTCAGACCCGTAGTCTGCTGCTGACTCATTAGGGGACCAGTTATTTTTCTCTCTGTACCTCAGTTTTCTCACCTGTAAAATGGGGTTAATGGAAACTATTTCCCAAGGCTATTGTGAGAAAGAAAAGGAACTTGCCATGTAAAATGCTTGGTACAAAGTAGGTCCCCAATAAATGTCGTGTTTCTTCAATGAGGAGGGAAGCCGACTTCACAGTCTTACATGCTTTTTGTGAACCAACTAGAAGTCTCTAAGTTTGGAAGAGGAGTCTGGCCATAAAAGCAAAAGAAGCTTTATATTATTTCAGAATGACTGTGGATAAAAAGTCAAGAGGAAATACGGATATGTAGAAAGATATTCTTAAATTGTGTTAATCCAACGTTGTACATACGAAATGCTTTATGAAGCTGTGGGCAGGAAAAACTGAGTTATACTTCTGGCAGGATTTTCCTTTTTCTGCAAAGGATTCTCCATATCAAGACACCATCCCTACACCTTCCGTGGCCTCTCCATCCCTATTTATTCCCCTGGCGCCCACCCCAGCAGCAGTCCCTAGATGTAGGGCAATCCCATCAGAAGTGACTTGCTGCCATCTGGTGGCAGAATTGGTAAGGGCGGCTAGGATTTTGTCCACAGATTCTGCCACTAAACCCAGGGCGAGATTTTACCACGCACAAAGCAACCATTTATTTAACAGCACCCAGGAGCTGTGGGGAGTGTAAAGAAGGACAAATCTCCACCTCTTCCCAGAATTAGATGGAGACATTTGGGTTTGGGGGCAGCTGATGATAACTTGAGACCCCTTCAAATCTGTTTTAACATGTTTAGTTGGAGTAGGGATACTCTAGTTATTAAAAAACTATTATCTAATAGAAATTATATATAGAAATTATTACTATATATAGAAACTATTATATAGAAATTATATAATTTCTCATGCTCAAATAAGGAATTTCCTACATGTGCTCATATAAAGCTTTAATCATTCACACTTAACTAAAAGAGATCATTTGTAATGAATAGATAGAAAACAACATCCAAAAATGCTAAAAATTCTTTTTCTGACTCTATCAGCAAAATGTTTTCAACTTTCCTGTGTTTCTTCTTCTCTTTTTTGGTTTCTTTCACTGTTTTCCTGCTGGGGCTACTTTCTGAAAGGCAAATTTAAGGCTCTAAAATGTAGATAATGAATCACCCCTCGTTGATAACACTGCTACTGATTTATTTCAGAATTCCAGCTGACTTTCCGTGCCTCTCGGGCTGGTAGTCTGACCCAGCACTGCCCCCAACAGATTGCACTTCCAGGGTACAAACATGCCAACAACTGTGTTTCATTCCTGATCCAGAACACTAAATCAATGAAAGTGGGACCTGTTTACTTTTCCCCAGATATGAATAGAGTTGCAGCTGGAAACCCAAGTTAGCTAGCACTCGATTTCCGATTCATTCCAGTGATCGTTTTAATGTTTATATTTATTATGACATATCTTCTATATCTAAATAACACATACATGTACCTATGTACATATATATACGTCACCAAAAATAAAAACATATATACCTAAGTACAGATCACCCAGATCAAGAAAGAGAGCACTGATAGTGACTTCTGAGTGCCTGGATGCTGTATCTCTCTCCCCCAACAAAAGGGATTTGAATAATGTTTTTGCGTCTTACGTGGATTGGGCCAGAGCGTATGGTTGAAAACCATAGAAATCAACTTTGATCATCTTAAACAAAAACGGGAATTGCTGAAAGCGGGTAGGGGTTCTCACAGAAGTCATAGGGGACTGGAGATCAGATCAGACTTGAACTTGCAGGAACCATCTAGACGGGGGGCTGGCCTGCCACCAGAGACATTGGGTACACCGCTCCCCTCCCCCCGGTTCACCTCTCTCCCTGCCCTAGGTCTTCTGAAACCACTGCTTAGACCTTGGTCTTAAACATGATCAAGACCCTTCTCTCTGTTTTGAGTTTCAAATAAACAGCCGAGTATCCACATGCTTGTTTCTCTCTGCATTTCCGAACTCCTCCTCTAAAAGCCTGAGAACTCACCAGCCAGGCAGACCAGGGGCCAGCCGGTCGTGTTTAGGAGTGGGGGAGGTTAATATTCAGCATTATCATCTTGCCAGTTATTAAAAGGTATTTCTAGGGGCGCCTGAGTGGCAAGTCGGTTAAGCGTCTGCTTTTGGCTCAGGTCATGATCCCAGGGTTCTGGGATCGAGCCCTACATCCCTACATGGGGCTCTCTGCTCAGCAGGGAGCCTGCTTCTCCCTCTCCCTCTGCCTGCCTCTCTCTCTCCCTGTCAAATAAATAAAATCTTTTTTAAAAAAATAAAGGTATTTCAATGGAAAGATCCTTGCTGTACCTAGTAGTAAAAGCCTGTGCTAAACTGACCCGCTGGGTGATGTAACACCATCTCCGTGTGTTACAGACGCCCCTCTTGTTAGCACAGCCCGTGACTCCCCTGTGAGGGGTACATAAGGGAAGGCCATGAGCCTTCTGGGCTTTTAATGCAGAACCCACTGGAGGCTGTCCTTGCGTGGCTCCCATAGGATTTCCCGTGGGTCTGCCTGCAGGGTTGCAGGGCTCCAGCCTGCCCACGAGGAACAGGGAGGACAGGCACAAGTAAGCGCCCAGGGGACAGCGGGTGAGGCCATGTGCGAAGCTGGCGGGAGAGGCAAGGTCCTGTGCTGGCCGTCACCACCAGGGGATGGCTCCTCCAAGCTCATCAGCCCACTTGCTCCCTACAGTTTTTCTGTGGCCCAGATGGTGTACACTTTCTTGATCACATTCCAACCAGCGTTTGTGGAGTCTTAGAAGCACCTCCACAGAGTCTCCGGTCCTCTAGGAACCAAGATGGACGCTGCTAAAAAATTAACCACGCTTATCTCTGGGTGGTGAGATTTTTGTTTTGTCCTTTGTGCTTATCTTATTTTCTCCCTCCTCTAAAATACGCCCAGGTGGCTTGTGTAATTTTGTTTAAGCCAAAAAGAAATCAATGTTATAAAGGACCCCTGACCCTGTGGGTCCCGTAGCTGTCTGCCCCTGGGACTTTAGCCTCCTCCCATGCATCTTGCTCTCTCCCAGCCACAGAATGAGTATATTTGCTCACATCTACAGGCAGTTAAGAAATGTTTAAGGGGTGAGGCTTACCTCTCGGCCAGTCTCGCCATTTTCCAGGCTGAGTGGTATAGAGACTATAGGGAGCGTGGCAGTAATCACAGCCAGAGTGATTCCGGAGGATGATGGAAGAACTTCTTCAGGAAAGGGGTAACACCCTGGGATGCGTCTCCCCAGCCCCCAGCATCAACTCATCATTATCAGGTCAGCAGACCATGCTAATGCCCTCTGCCCATGCCACGTCTGCTCAGCATCCACCTGACCTCTCAGCTCTTAGAGGTGGGCCAAGTTCTCTGCTACTGGTCTCCCCGGGACCACCTGCCAACCTGCTGAGGCCTCCGGCTTCGCAGTATCCAATTCGGACACTGACAGAAGTGTCTCATGGAACAGAAAGAGTTCAAAAAAACTCCAGGGGTGGGTCAGCATCTCTGGCTCCAGAACAAGCCAGTCGATGCGTCAATGCCCGCTTTGCTATCCCCCATTTCAGTACATTTTATATTTATTTTGGACTGGGTTCAGTTCTCTAAAAATGTGGGAAAGAGGGTGTTTGCCATCTTTGCTGATTTAGTAGCTTGTACACACATTTCCCAACCACAGGCTAGGACACTGGACAGTACCATTTTGGTTTAATCTCAGTAGATGTGTAACAGACCATGCTGAGGACTGTATGAACACCTTTCATTCATTCCCCGCCCCTGCTAACCTGTCTGTCTCCTCCCAACTGGTCTTAACCCTGGAGTCTCAGGTCAGATTGATGCTTGATATGAGTCCCCTGAAAAAGCCCTCTCTGCCTGAAAGTTTCCCACCCACTGTAACCCCAATGACAGGCACTTTCAATGTCCTTCGATCCTTTTTTAGATGACAGTTATAGGTTAGTATCAAATACAGATTCACCCTCCCAAGCTGCAATTTCCAAATCTAAAACGCTCTGCCACCTAGAAGTTCGTTTTGTGATTCATTTAACAACAAACCCTATTCTGAACTGCTGTGAAGCTGTTTACAACCTTTAGTTGTCCCATTGTATGATTCATGGCAGAAATACCAGAATATCAGGACTATTGATGTGTTGGGTTATGATACTGCCCCAGACCCCAGCCGGGATGTCACATAGGTGCACTCAATGCCCTACATCATCTTTGCAAACTTTGAGAAGTCATGGGAACTTTCGGATAAGAAATTATGAACCTGAATCTGCTTCTCTAAATATAATATTTGGTCTTCTATAGCCCAATTAATTTCTTCTAGATGATTTAGAAATGATTGAGAGGGATGAGTTCAAGTCCCCTGCTACTTGTCTGCTTCTTCATTTCTGACTGTGTCTCCTGTAATTGTAGCTTTATGCATATTGTGCTTTGTTATTTGGTACATATCTACAATCCCTATAGTCACCGTGAATTGCATCTTTGAGCATATAAAGTATCTTTCTTCATCTTCACTTTACTTGGTTTAAGATTATGACCTATAGGACCTCAGTGACTCAATCAGTTAAACACCTGCCTTCTGCTCACTCAGGTCATGATCTCAGGGTCCTAGGATTAAGTCCTGAGTCAGGCTCCCTGCTCAGTGGAGAGTCTGCTTCTCCCTCTCCCTCTGCCCGCTCCCCTCTCATGCTAGCTCTCTCTCTCTAATAAATAAGTAAAATCTTAAAAAAAAGAAAAGCTGGTGACCTGTGCTCTGTTTTCTTTGTATTTGCCTCATGTACCTTTTACATACTTTCCTTTTAGACCTTTCAAAAGACACTGTGTCCTAGATGGGTCATTTGTTTGATTTACAGTATAAAGGTGGGTCTTGGGGTGCCTGGATGGCTCAGTCGGTTAAGCATCTGCCTTTGGCTCAGGTCATGGTCTCAGGGTTCAAGCCCTGCATTGGGAATCCCTGCTCAGCAGGGAGCCTGCTTCTCCCTCTGCCTCTGACCCTCCCTGCTGCTCATGCCATCTCTCTCTCTCTCGAATAAATAAAAGAAACTTCAAAAAAAAAAAAGGTGGATTTTGCCTAAAGAGCAGTCTGAATCTTTTTTTGTGTGTGAGTTAAGCCTGTTTTAACATTTATTGATATGCCACATGTTAGCCTTAGTTCTATCATATTAAAATAATGTTATACGTAATAGTTTTTAAAAAGCTTTCACTAACTAATCTGTCGTCTTTGTTGCTATGACTAATTCCTCTCAAATTTCAGGTTTTCATTTTTGCTCTAGTTTTTACTTTTATTAGTTTTTAAAGATTTTATTTATTGATTTGAGAGAGAGAGCAGAAGTGGTGGAGGGGGGGTGGGAGTTGTTGAGCAAAGGGAGAGGGAGAGGGAGATGCTGAGCAGGGAGCCTGTCATGCAGGGCTTGATCCCAGGACTCCAGGAACACGACCTGGGCCAAAGACAGACGCTTAACCAACTGAGCCACCCAGGCGCCCTCTAGCTTTTACTTTTGTAATGACAACTTTAATAATACCTCTTGTTTTCTACTAACAATTACCTTTCTTTTTTTTTTTTAAGATTTTATTTATTTATTCGACAGACAGAGATCACGAGTAGGCAGAGAGGCAGGCAGAGAGAGAGGTGGAAGCAGGGTCCCTGCTGAGCAGAGGGCCCGATGCGGGGCTCGATCCCAAAATGCTGGGATCATGACCTGAGCGGAAGACAGAGGCTTTAACCCACTGAGCCACCCAGGCGCCCCTAACAATTACCTTTCTATAAACAATGAAAAAAATGAGCACATTTCTCTTCTTCCCCTTTTCTCCTCTTCTATCCAATTTTAGTCCATAATATCTTTCTCAGAAGTTGGTGGGGTTTTTTTCAGCTTTGAGGAATGTTCTTTGGCTCTCAGTTATTAGAGACCTAGCAATCGGGGAAACAGAGTTGACCTCTCACCTACTTTCCCCCTTCCTCTGCCAACATTTGTTACATGATTTGATATTGCCAGGACGCATAATTCTTACACCCTTTTCAATCACTGTAATGTGTAGGATTATGTTAGCTTGGTCCCCAGTAAATGTGTTCAAGGCTTGTTGCCAATCTTCCTTCCACATTTTCCCTGATTATCTCTGACTTGGCTGGCATTCATCCTCTGGGAGTTTTCTCAAGACAGGTCCACAGAATCAGTATTTTCTGATTTTTTTCATGTTCAAGACTATCTGTAGACTTTATAGTTGAAGGGTAATTTGGCTGGATATAAAATCCCTAGGTAACACTTTTCTTTCCCCTTGTAAGTATTGCTACACCATTTCTGGCCTTGAACATTGCTGGAGAGGACTGGAGGCCAGCCCGATTTTTTTCCCTCTAAGCATCTTGATGGTTTTGTTTAATCGTCTTTAAAGGTCTAACAACACCTTTACTACCTTATATCTCTAGGGTGACTCTCCTAGGCTAATTTCCCCTTTCAGATGGTAAAAACTGAAGTCTCCTTTGCTTCAGAAAATCATAGTTCTATTCAATCTGTTCCACTGTTCTGCTGTTCATCTTTGGAGGCTGCAATTATGTGTCTTGACTCTTTTTGCCTGTATTCTAGATCTATCATCTTCTCTCTTTCTAAAATTTTTCTCTCATCTTTTCTAAATCCTCTATTTTCACTCAATTTTATTGCCTTTCTGGTGTCTCTCCTCCACATCCCTTACTATGGTTTTTTCAATTGCCCCTTATTTGTACCTCCTTCCATTTCTAAACAAATTTTTTTAAATATTTTATTTATTTGAGAGAGAGAGAGAATGAGCAGTTGGAGGGGCAGTGGGAGAGGGAGAGGCAGACTCCCGGCTTAGCAGGGAGCGCAATGTGGGGCTCTATCCCAGGACCCCAGAATCATGACCTGAGCCAAGGGCAGATGCTTAACTGACTGAGCCACACAGGTGCCCTGTACCTCCTTCCATTTCATCATTACTTCTCTGATACTTTGGTTTTTTGTGGGTTCTCCCTGCCCATGCTTCCTCTCCTCCTGTTACCTCAACATCTCTGTGTTCTTTCTCTCTTCAACTTTTTATTTTGAAGAATTGCAAACTGACAACGTGTTAGAAAAATGCTACAATGAGCATCCACAGATCTTTCCCATAGATACACCGGCTGTGAGCATTGCCCCTTATCTTTCTGAACTTTTGCCCTCTCTTTACACACACACAGTACACAAACACATTTTTCCAAACCATTTCAAAATAAACTGCAGACATCATGACACTCCATAAAAACATCAGGCTGCAAACATAACTGCAATACAAATTTAACAATAAGGGCACGTGGGTGGCTCAGTCGGTTAAGCGTTTGCCTTCAGCTTGGGTCATGGTCAGGGTCCTGGGAAGGAGTCCTGTGTCTGGCTCCTTGCTCAGCAGGGGGCCTGCTTCTCCCTCTGCCTGCTGCTCCCCCTGCTTGTGCTCTTTCTCTCCCTCTCTCTCTTTCTGACAAAAAAATAAATAAAATCTTTTTAAAAAATAACAATAATCCCATAATATCATTTAATATGTAATCCATATTAAAATTTCCTCAATCCACCTCCAAATGTTAGGTTTTTTTTAAAGATTTTATTTATTTATTTGACAGACAGAGATCACAAGTAGGCAGAGAGGCAGGCAGAGAGCCAGGGGAGGGGGGTGTGAAGCAGGCTCCCCGCCAAGCTGAGAGCCCAATGTGGGGCTCGATCCCAGGACCCCGGGATCATGACCTGAGCCGAAAGCAGAGGCTTTAACCCACTGAGCCACCCAGGCGTCCCATGTTAGATATTTTTTAAGCAGTATCCAATCATACATTGCATTTGGTTGTTCTGTCTCTTCATCCTCTTTTAATATAGAACAGCCCCCCAACTTCCATTATATTTACTTTTTTAAACATACACCCATATTTTAGTTTCCCATATTCTAGATTTGTCTTGTTAGTTCTTTATATTTCATTTGTTTTGTAGCACTTATATTTTCAATGAGCTATGAGCTAGGTCTAAAGATTTAATTAGATTCATATTAAACATATTTGCTATAATTACATTGTGCATTTCAGACTGCATTCCGTCAGGAGACATATGACGTCAGCTTGTCTCATGATTAGTAATTCACAGTTTGATCACTTGGTTAAGGTGGGTAACTGCCAAGTTTCACCAAGGTGAAAAGATATATCTTCTCTCTATAATTATTAATTAATCTGTAGGATGATACTTTATCACCGTATGAATATCTTATTCCCCAGTTACCTCTTACCCAAAGGGTTTGGCACCTCTTGAGAATTCTTTTTTTTTTTTTAATTTTTATTTATTTATCTGACAGAGAGAGATCACAAGTAGGCAAAGAGGCAGGCAGAGAAAGAGGGAAGCAGAGAGCCTGCTGAGCAGAGAGCCCAATGAGGGGCTTGATCCCAGGACCCTGAGATCATGACCTGAGCCAAAGGCAGAGGCTTAACCCACTGAGCCACCTGGGCGCCCCATTTCTTGAGAATTCTTACCTGAATCAACTTATTACATTAAGGGTTCCAGAATGGGGACTCAAAAAAACTATTTGTGTTCTCATATTTCTATTTTGTGGTTTTCCTTCATAACAATGACGGGATTCACTTTTTAGAATTCAACAGCGTAATGTTTGGTCTGCTTTCTTCTGCTCTATGGCCATGTTTTCCTGATGAGTATTCTTCAGTGTTGGGAATTTTTCCTACTCTCTTCCTCTTTCATTTTACGGTGGGTTTAATTTGCTGCTGGGTATTACTCATCTTTGAATGGGCTCGTAATTTGCTTGAGGCTCCTGCAGAAGAGGCCAGGGGAGCCTTCCAGGCTCGCTGGTTTTCCCCACCATCGTCAACTAGAGACACAGGCTGCTGCCTACAATTACTGCTCTTCCGTCTGTTGCTTTATATACCTTTACGTGAAGGATTCAAGACAGCCGCAGAACCTTTGCTACTCTACCTCAGATAGGATGTGGTGAAAGTGACAGCGTGGGGTTTCCCCAAACTGGGCCACAGACACCTGGTTGCTTTGGCTCAGGCCCCTTGGAGCAATGGCTCTGATGGAAGTCAGCGACCACATAAGAAGTCGGACTAACCCGAGACCACAAAGCTCTGAGGAGACCCATCCTGGCCGCATGGAGATGCTTCACAGAGAGAGGAGTGTGCCAAATCGAGGCAGCAGACATGTGAGCGAAGGAGGCGCCCGTGGCTCACCTTAGCCCCCTCTGACAGCAGCTATAATAAGGAACCCCAACCAGCTGAGACTGCCGCATCTCAGAATTGTGAAAGATTCTAAGTTGGTGTTTTAAGGCATGAAGTTCGCAGGGGCTTTGTTATGCAGCAGTGGATAACAGAAACATTCTACTGGTTGCTGGGACCTCACTGGGGTCTAAAGTGTCTTCTGCTGTCAGCCTTGCTCACCCGGTCCCCAGAACTGCTGTGACAAAGAAGGGATATCCCTTGAAATTGACTTCTTCACTTTCAGAGGGCACATATATTTCTGGAACTTTCTCACATCTTCTTTGAGCCTTCCTGTCTGTTCCTCTTCATTCCTCTTCCTGTCACGTTTTCCTTTGTCACTTCTGCCTGCTCTCAGGCACTTGGGCAGCCTTTTCCCATATTTTGGAGTCTGCAAATTGTATTTGTCCCCTACTTCCATTAAAAACTATTGTCTGAGGGCACGTGGATTAAGTGTCTGCCTTCTGCTCAGGTCATGATCCCGGGGTCCTGGGATTGAGTCCTGGGATTGAGTCCTGCATCGGGCTCCCTGATCAGAGGGGATTCTGCTTCTCCCTCTCCCTCTACTGTTTCTCAGCCGCACCCCACCCTGCTCATGCTCTCTCTCTCTCCCTCTCTCTCTCAAATAAATAAATAAAAATCTTTAAAAAACGAAAAAACTATTGTCTGTATGGGGAACACCGGGCTGGCTCAGTCAGAATAGCATGAGACTCTCGATCTCAGGGTTGTTAAGTTCAAGCCCCATGTTGGGTGTTGAAATTACTTAAAAATAAATGAATGGATGAAAACTTTAAGTATATATATAGTCTGTGGGATTTTCCCTCCATTTTTCTTGTTGCTTTTGAATGATTTCCAAGAAAAGAGAGGAAAACATGGTTTCTGTGTAGAGGCCGCTTTTAGGCAAATAGGCTTGAGCGATGGAATATAGAAAGGGCCACAGTGACCTCCCCCCCCACCCGAATACACAGGGGCCAGCCGGCCACACACCTCAAAATAGCCACAGACCCTAACTGACCAGTGGGCTAGGTCCCGAACAAGGAAGATTCCATAGGGCGCCTTATCTTCCCTTCCCCCTTTAAGAATAGCCCCCACCCACTGCCTCTGCCGTCCTGCCCACACTCCCTGGTGGATTGAATCAACTTCCATCTCCTTTGTTCTGCCTCAGGTGAATTCTTTCACCTCTGGTGCCACTGGCCTCCATCCCATCATTACCCCACATTTGGGGGCCCCCATCCGATCGAAAGGCATCCCAGTTAGGCACCATATTCCACAAACACTTTCAGATCATGAGTCCCTACTAGATTTTCAATGCCTATATATATATTTTTTAAGATTTTATTTATTTTTCAGAAAGACAACGAGAGCAGGAAGACAAGCGGGGAGGGGAGGGGCGGGAAAGGGAAAGCAGGCTTCCCACTGAGCAGGGAGCCCAATATAGGACTCGATCCCAGGACCCCAGGATCATGACCTGAGCCGAGGTCAGACGCTTAACTGACTGAGCCACCCAGGTGCCCATCACCATCACCTCTCACCGGCTAACACTCCGGTTGCTTCCTACAGTTCGCTGTTTCAAGCGATGCTGCAGTGAGGATCCCTTTACCTAGATCCTTTGTGCACTCGAACAAGTATTTCTGCAGGAGAATTTTCCACAAGTAGGATTTGGGGGGCAAAGGCAATGGTTGATGGAGGGCTTTTTATGCCACAACAGAATATGGGGCAACAGCTCCATTTTGCTGGAATTGAAGCAACATTGCCCCTTAAGCAGATTCTCCTGGCTTCCACTACCCATCGTAAATCGTTCTGGTGCTGCGTTGCTGGCTCTAACTAGCCTGTGAAAGAACTGGTCCAGTCCAGTTTGGAAAAACTATGTCATCAATGAGTTTTTCCATTCAAACATTGGAGATTTCAGAAGGCAGAGGCGGAAGAAAGGAGCAGCACAAAGCAACACGAGAGAGCACTTAGGGGCCTAGAGCCAGGCTGCTGGGAAGATGAGCTTCTCAGACGGGGGTCTGCACAGGAACCCCACCCATAGCAACGCAAACTGGGCAGATTGCTTAACCTCTCTGAGCCAGGCTTTCCTAATCTGTGAGAGGATAGCAACAGTACCTAACAGGTCCAAGGTTATTGTGAGAACCGAAGAAGAAACGTGATTTCAATCACAGTGTCCGTTGCAGAGCACATGCGAGGCGACTGTCCGATGTCATTAATGTAACACAGAAGACCCTTCCATCCCCCAAATGTTACGGCATCAGAGGAGGAACAGAGGAAACACGGATAAAAGGATGGAGGTTGTCAGTTTCCTAGATTTTTTCCTTTCGGTGCAAAGGCACATAACTGGGAGCAAACAGAATGGAATGGGGCCGGGGGGAGGGGAGGGCAAGAAAGTATGTTCTCCCAAAGGGAAGAGTCCAGAGTGGGAGGTAGAAGTTCGGGTTCCTAAGAAATGTGGAGTAGCGGAATTAGTATCCTGTTTACAACGCTCGTGGGAGCTCTGCTCTTTCTCTGTGTGTCATCCATCAGTAGATGCCTCCCCACATCCTGGGGAGCTTTTAACCGATCTTCTAACAGGGCCTGACTGATGAACTCTCACGGCCTTAGGCATCAGACAGATGTGTAAAAAGTAATGTTTTGGCATCAGGGTCCCAGGTATGGTTGCACATGTTAAAAACGAAACAAAACAAAATTCAACCAAGTGAATTTGAAGATCTAACTGGCATTATTAAGTGATTCATGAATCAGGCACCACCCCGTGGAGCAAGTAGGGGGTGACTTTGAAAAGTTGTACAGAACGGAAGGTTTATATAGGAAGGAAAGTGAGACAAGACTGTCTTTTTACGTCATCTTCCTTTGCGGGGGGGGGGGGGGGTATGGAGAAGGCCCGTGTGACAGATGACCTCACTGATGCTTATCAGAAAATTCCTGACCGACCAGTTAAGGCTACATTTGGAGGGGAGGTTGGAACTGCAGTTAGATTAGGTAGGAAGCCCCATTTTCCTGACTTGGCCCGCCCCAAGTGACATTTTGGGCCTGGGACATTTTTTGCTTTCTGCTTTGAATTGTAACCATCTGGTCACGTATGGTCTTCTATGGACTATAAAGTCCCTGAGGGCAAGAACATGTATTAGAGTGTTTTATATTCCCAGAGTGCCTGTGATCGTTCTGCCCTAGTACTCTGTTGGGGGCCTCTTCTGACCTGCTCCCATGAGAGGAAGCAGCCTTCTCTTGGCCTGTTTCTGACCCTCCAGGTACACTCAATCCAAGTCATGTGGGAAACAAAGGCAGAAGAAAAATGATTAAGTGTCCTTACTACCCACAGCCCACTGACAAGTCCCTAAAACAGGTAGAGTGACATTCCTCTAGGAACTCAGCTGCCTCAATGTTAATACTTTGCCAAGGGCAAAAGGCAATCTTAGCCTGAACCCCGGGATCCTAAGCCTACTTTAACAAATAAAAATTCCTTTGGAAACTTCCTTTGTCTCTAAACCCCCCAAGGTACGTATTGGCAATCATCCCCCAAGCATATGGCCCACCGATACACATCTGAAGGGTCTCACAACTGAGGTTTTATTAGACGGTAATAAATGTCTTTTTCCCAACAACAGCTAGCCCCCTTGAGGTCCTAGAAACCTTGCTTCCAAAATTCCTTGGAGACTTAACACTGTCCTTAACCCCCTCCCAACCTGAAAGTTGGAATAGAACCATTCACTCCTCACCACCTCTGTGCAGATCTTTCTGCCCACAGGTCCTGTCCCCGTTCTTTAATAAAACTACCTTTTTCACCAAAGATGTCTTTCTTGGGGGAAAAAAAAAAAAAAAGAATTCTTTCTTGGCTCTCAGCTTCAAACCCTAATATCTTTCCTACATTGAGAGGGAAAGGAGCTCTGTAGCTGATGTGCTTTGCAAGTAGGGTTCCTGAGCCAAGAAAGAATTCTTTAAAGGTTTTTGGTGCAAAAAGGTGGTTTTATTAAAGCACAGGGACATGAGGGTTGATTACATACTTTGGAGTTGGGGGGATGTAAAGACCCGGGAAGTTTCCAGAAGGATTTTCATATGCTAAAGAAGACTTACAGGATCCTGGAGGCCTAGCTATTGTCACCCTGAAGTTGTTCTTCCCTCCAGCAAGGCATTAAGACTGAGACAGTTGGGAGTTTCTGGAGGAATGTCATACTCTGCCTGTCTCAAGTATTTTTCAAAGGGCTGCAGGTTATAAGGAAATTTAATTTTATCTACATTTACTTTGCCTTTGTTCTCCACATCCTGCCCAGGGCACCGGGGCACGAGAGGGATCCCAAAGAGACCAGGTTCGGCCACCTGCCCTTGACAAAATCCAAAGGCAGAGAAAGTAGTGGTGGTGAAACAAGAAAGGAGTTCATTTCAATGAGGCAACACCGGGAGGACCGCGGACTAGTGTCTCGAAGGTGGTCTCCGAAGTGCCGAAAATATGTCCAGGTTTATACAAGGAAAAGGTGGGGTCAAGGTTGATGGGTACATTCAGAAGCGCAGGAAAGGTCAGGTCGTCAGCGTCATGGGTGGGATCTTGGGGGCTCAGAGGGCAGCCCTTATCGCTCAAGGGGGTAGTTTTGTTCCCTCTGGGGATGCCTTGACCACAGGGTCTTTTGCCTGAGGTGAGCTGGAAGGAAGATCTTTTTTTTTTAAATTAACATATAATGTATTATTAGCCCCGGGGTACAGGTGTGTGAATCATTAGGCGGAAGGAAGATCTTAATCAGTTAGAAAGTTTGAGGTCAAAGTGATGGTGGATGAAATCCTCTTTCAGCTTCGAGTTCCTGTCCCAAGGTCACAAGTTCCTGTCCCAAGGTCACGATATTCAGACTACAAACTGTACTCTTCTCAGCTCCAAGGAGCAGCACCTTCCTGTGTGTGGTGGAAAAGGCGTGGATCCGGTCCCCCAGCCTTTATCAGGGTGCCCACCCCCCGCCCCGGGGCCATTTTTAAGTGGTTCCTCATTCTGAACCAAAATCTGTTCCCCCGAAGGGGTTCACAACCTGTCCCTGCCCTGCTCTTGAGACCCTCCCCCGACAAAGCCTAACATCCCATTTCGGCAAATATGAAACTGTGAGACACCACCCAAGCCTCGTGGGTTCCAACCCAGCGAAGAGGTCTGTTCTGTCCTACCCCTGCCACTGGGACGGAGGTGCTGTGGTTTTGATGTGCTTTTGGAATACAGGTGAGGTTCGATGGGGTGAGGTCCAGAGCCAACGTCCAAGAAAGAATTCTTGAGACATCTTTGGTGCAAAATGGCGGTCTTATTACAGCTCGGGGGCAGGGCCCATGGGCAGAAAGAGCTGAGGCACTGTGAGGGCCTGAGGAGTGGCTGGTTATATAGTGGGGAGTTGGGGGAAGTAAGGAAAAGGGAAGTTTCAAAAGAGCTCTCATATGCTAAAGAGGACGTGCAAGATAATGAGGTCTTGCCTTTGTTGAAGTTGTTTTCTGCTCTAGCAAGGTATTGACATTAAGAGAGTTGGGAGATCCCCGGAAGAACATCACAGGGGCCCCACCCAGGAGTGTCAGCTTGCGTTCTGGCTTCAGCCAGCCTTCTGTTCCCTCATCAGGGGGAGGCTCAGGACTGCCTTTCCCCGCACCCCACACACACACGGTGTGCCCTGCCCCACGTCCCCACCTCTTTCTCCTTCCGCTCTTCTGGGCCACGCAGAACCTGGCTCCCAGCCTCAGACACACGGGCAGAGAGCAAGTAGAACAGTCAGGAAATCGGGGAGGAAAGCCTGTGCGCTCCTGCTTCCTTCTCTGCAAGTTTCCCAAGCGATGGGGCCACTCCGGCTGCTGCTGGCTGGGAAATGGGGGCACAACCATCTCTGCTGCAGGGTTTCCCTTTCAAGGAAAAAGCCTCCCAACCTTCCTGAGAGCCCCTCACCGCCCCAGCAGGCTTTACCCTCTGCAGAGCATAGTCACCTCTCAGGACCTGCTCTGTCCAGGTTTGGGAATAAGATAAGGGTTTTCCCAGAACAGGCAAGAAGGACATGGGGCCCTGTCATCTTACAGGAGAAGAGCCACGGACAAATCGCTTCCTGGAAGCCAGCTGCACGCCTGTCCCTCCCCTGTCCCACAGCCCCTTGAGATCTGCTACCTCGGTCCCGCAAGGAAACGGGACACTCCGCTGTTTCACCACCCAGATTTGGGGGAATGGGGAGGGCGTCTTCCCCTGAATGAGAGTGGAGGTATCAGGGACTGAACAGGGAACAGGGAGGACCAGACCTGGATCGGTGCAGGACCTGGACAGGTCCCCAGGGGCAGGACGCATGTGGGACGCACTCAGTGGGCGGCGAAGGAGAGACACGGCTCTCTTGGCCCAGTGGTAGCCAAGTGTTGAGAGGGAAGCGTAAGGGCCCCCTGAGAAGGCTGCAGAGGCAGAGTTCGAGCCGGCAGGGAAGGCTCCGGGTTCTCTCCCCTTTGGACCGCCTCCAGAAAAACAGCTCTGCCAGTTGCATAATCCTTCTATTTGCCCGGAGCCACACTTCTGCCCTAGAGGGGACTGAGGAAGGCACCTAGCAAAGACTGGACAGGGAAGGGAGTCCGCAGCGCACAAGGGCTGTGCTGGGTCCCGAGGCCTTGTGTGGCTGCACAGGAGGATGGAGGCTCACAACGGGACGGCCCCGCTCAACTTCACCCTCCCGCCCAACTTCGGCAAGCGCCCCACCGACAAGGCCCTGAGTGTCATCCTGGTGTTCTTGCTGCTCATAATCATGCTCTCGCTGGGCTGCACCATGGAGTTCAGCAAGATCAAGGCTCACTTCTGGAAGCCCAAGGGACTGGCCATCGCCCTGATGGCCCAGTACGGCATCATGCCTCTCACTGCCTTTACTCTGGGCAAGGTCTTCCGGCTAAACAACATCGAGGCCCTGGCCATCCTCGTCTGCGGCTGCTCCCCTGGCGGGACCCTGTCCAACATCTTCAGTCTGGCCGTGAAGGGGGACATGAACCTCAGGTAGGACTGGAGGTGAGGAGGGAGCTGCCTGGGGAATGGAAGCCACATGGGAGATGTCCCAGTCAAGGTCAAAGTCAGGATAGGCAGTGAGTGGGGGCCAGGTGGAGGCTAGGGTGGTGGTGGGGGGGGAACTGCTGTCAGGGCTTACGCTGGGCTGCAGACAGGAGTTGGGGTACATCTTGGTTTAAGCATCAAGTCAAAGGGGACCAGCTGGTCCAGAGTCCTCTTGAAGACCCCGTTACTTCCAGAGGTGTTTCGGATGGGCCACAGAAACCGACTTATAGGAGTACTATTTAAACCCGAGAGGCCTCTGGGGAGCTCTGCCCCCTTACCATGGTGGGCAGGTTGTCTGCCTTGAGGCCAGAGATCTGAAAGGAAGTGTACATGGGTTCCAGACTTCTTCAGGGAGATGAAGGTGGCTTAGAACCAAAGAGCCCTTCCAATCCCTGTCGAACAGACAGGACATTTCAAAGACCCTTCCAACTATCCAGGCCTATGGGATGGCCTCTCCTAAACCCCCTGGGCCCATCAGGCACAGGAACATATCCGTGCAAAGACACAGCCAGGCAGATCCCAGAGTTTCCCAGGCCGTGCTGGGCCACATGCCCGTGAGCCACACTGGGAGGGGGCAGAGCAGCCATATCCCCTCACCCAAAGCATCGCAGCAGAAATCAGGGCTCGCTTCTGCAGGGGCCGGCTGAACACCTGTCCTTCCAAACAGGCGGGACTCTGATCTAGAATGCCTGCCGGAGTGAGGCCATTTCAGACCTGCTCCAGCCCTAGCAGCAGCCCGCACTGGCTGAGGGAAAATCACCAGCAAAAGCCCCGGCCTCTCTGTGAGTCTCCGTGTCCAGCCTGCCCCCTCTGAGGTTCAGTGCCCGGTGGACACCCTCTTCCATGCCAGGCAGGGCAGTGGGCGCAGACGGTCCACCGGCTCGTGCTGGCCAGCACCCGGCTGAACATTACTAAGCACACCAGCCAAGAAAGCTGGTACGGAAAAAGGCCACCGAACTTTAAATGAAAAACCAATAGTGAGTGGGTCTTTACTGGGACCTACCTTCTGAGCTCTGGACTCTCTACCCACGTGACTCAGCGCTCACTGAGGCAGTCGATGGGAAGACAGGCACAAAGTGGGGGTTTGGCTTGCACAGTCTCCCATGGGAACACGTTCAACGTTCAGCTCCCTGTGAGGAAATTCTTCCCTCTACCTGATCCAAATCCTTCCTGCCACAAAGCCAGCCCTCCGTCTTCAGTCTGCCCTGTGGACAAGGCGCATTGCAGCCTCTGTTTCCCGAGAAACCCGGACTGTAGCTTCATTCCAGTGTTGAAGGGGTGTCGTAAGTGTGAGTGACCCGATGTCCCAGCCTCAGGGGCCGGTGGGCACCGGTGAAGTCTCTGTGAGGGTCGAGCCCCCTTCCAGCCCAGTCTCCAGCGATGCAGGAGCATGAGCCCTGTGCTCTCCTGCTCGGCCTCCTGGTCTGGGCTCCTGAGGACCCTCACCTCTCCCAAGACCCCGCAAAGAAAATGCTGGGATGCCCACCTTCTGCCTTAAAGCCCATTCCCGCAGACAGACCTCCCTGCGTGTTGAACCATGCCTCAGACCCCCACAGCCGAACATGGATCGATCCCACATCACCTACCTTCGTGGGCTACCAGACTTTAAATCACAGTCGGAGTTCATCTGGGACAACTCCTTCCACGTATCACAGAGCAATGATTCTGATAATACAGAATAGCCAGGCACTGCGGCAAGCACTTCGCAGGAAACCCGCACACAGCATCCTGGGAGGAGGTGCTGGGTGGAGTCCCATTTTAAAGATGAGGAAACTGAGGCACAGAGAGGCTAATACATGTGTCCGAGGCCTGGGAGGCTCCAAATACTGTCCTTTCACTCAGATACCTTCAGGGCCAGGCATGAGTAGAAAGGAACACAGTGACTGGCGGTGACCTGCCAGCCGTGAGGTGCGGGTCCCCTGAACAGGGTGGATCCCATGTGTCCCTGCCATGGGTGTTCCATGGGAGCATGAAGCCACCGCCGACTGTTTCCTGCTTTTCCAGAGAAGGTCGAATCTCCCTTTTTTACCTGAAAGCTCCAAAGTTTTCCATATTGACAACTCACTAACGTCTTTTTAAAACCCTGTGCAAGCCCAAAGGAGCCTGTTTGGAGCCAGCCACTGCAGCTGGGAGGCTACCGGGCGGGATCTCTCTTTAAGCCCAGCACTGGACAATTCCTTACGCGGAGCTGTGGCCCTGATTCTGCTTTAGAGATGAGGAACTGAAGTCAAGACACTTGCCAGAGGTTTCCCAGAATTTGCGGGAAAGTCACACCGGGAGCCAGTCCCAGGCTCTCCCGCCCGTACTGCTCCTCACGGCTGGAGTGAGTCTGGGGTCACCGCCATCACAGGCCAGAGGCCACGCTCTAGGAGGCTGAGCCACCAGGTAGGGCAGGCATGGCAGCTCCTTCCTCGAGGGCGCCACCGCACACGCGCTCCCCAGAATGCAGGTGACCCCAGGCAAGGGAAGATGCCCTCAAAGTTGAAGGCAGCTTGGCTATTCAGGGCCGTGAGCCCCTCTGACTGCCTTTGCTGCCTCACACCTTCAACCAGCCCGCAGGCCTTCCCCTCCCCACCGGAGAGGTAGGAGACAAAAGGCGTTCCAGGAATTTCACACTCCCCCAGAAGCTGTCAGGTTCCCCCATGCTCCCTCAGCTTCAGCCTCCAGTGCCTCCCCCAGAGGCAGCCAGGTCCACACTGCTCCGCCGAAACAAGCCCCCATCTCAGAGCTAGAGGCTGGACAAGTCCTTCCCCGTCCTTCAGGATAAAGGGAGGATCATGACAGTCAGAGATACTGATGAGATAGGAGGTACCCGGAGGTCTTGGGGCACGCTTTCCATCCACCAGAGTTCCCAAGGCACACCACATCCCAGAGCAAATTCCAGAACTTCTGACGTGCCAAGCCAGAGTAAGCATGACTCCTCTGCCCAAGGGCATCAAAACAGGCACACAAGTTGTGTGTGGCTTTTCTCCCAAAAAGAGATCCATAGCTAGCGCCGGAGCCCCCTGTGTCCCTCCCCAGTCTGGGGCTGCTCTACCCACCCCAAGGGAGCACAGACCCTTTTACACTCTTACTACCTCCTTGCATGGATCCCTAAGCAGGACCCATCATTGAACTTGCATGTCCTCAAATGTTATATAAACAGTAGCCTGCTGGCCAGACCGCTTGACAACTCGCCTCTCTGAGATACGGGCATATGTGCAGAACAGCTTCTTCAGTGCCCTTGACCCACAGTGTAGTTTGCTAGAATGCATCTGTTCTAATGACAGACATTTATTTATGTGGATTTCACGTTCTGCTGCTGTGAACAGTCTTGTACCTGTGCCCCGTGCTCCCGGGGAGAAAGTGTGTAACATCAAAGCAGGACTGCCAGGTCATGGGGTTCGCACGCCTACAAATGAGTATCCAGAGTAGTCCTCACCCTTCACGCTTTTCCTTTTTTCTCCTTGCTGTCATCTGTCCTTAGAATTGTCAGACTTTGTCATTGGCGCCATCTGGTGAGCGTGGAATGGGTCGCAGCGGTTTTAAATGTGATTTCAAGGGATGTTAAGCACCTTTTCACATGTTTATTGGCCATTTGGCCAATGACCCGGTCACCATCGGTCCTCTGCTAGAAATACGTCCTCTGCTGCTTTTTCTCTTGGACTGTCCTCTTGGATGTTTTTACTTACTGAATTGTAGGTATTTGTTGTTTTTGTGTGTTGCAATGGTCAACTCAGTTTGGGGCTGGTCTTTATAGGTTGATGTTGATGTCTTATAATACAGCGTGCTTATTTTAATGTACTCAAATTTACCAATCTTTTTCATTGGCAGTTTGTGTCTGGAGAGGGTTCCTTTAAGAAATCATTGACTAGGCTCAAGGTCATGAAGATACTCCCCCTATATTTTCTTTGAAAAGGTTTTTTTTTTTTTTAAGATTTTATTTATTTATTTGACAGACATCACAAGTAGGCAGAGAGTCAGGCAGAGAGAGAGAGAAGCAGGCTCCCTACCGAACAGAGAGCCCAATGCGGGGCTCGATCCCAGGACCCCGGGATCATGACCTGAGCCGAAGGCAGAGGCTTAACCCACTGAGCCACCCAGGTGCCCCTGAAAATTTTTAAGTTGTGCTTTTCACATGGAGATTTTCAATTGCTCATTTTTATGTATAGTGTGATCTAATTTTATCTTTTCCAAATGAAGAGAGAGAATTCCTGGTACCACTGAGTGAATTTTTCTCCAGTAATTGGTAATGCCATCTCTCATGTGGATAAAATTCACCAATATGCATGGGTTTGTTTCTAGGAATGTCTCTTCTGTTGGTCTGTGTGGCCACCTTACACCACATTTTCTTAATTACCATGACTTTGTAAGTCTTGATATCTGAAAGCTAAGTCTCCACACCTGGTGCCTGGGTGGCCCAGTCAGTGAAGCATCCAACTCTTGGTTTCGGCTCAGGTCATGATCTCAGGGTCCTGGGGTGGAGATCTGCATCAGGCTCCACACTGAGCATGGAGCCTGCTTGTCCCTCTCCCTCTGCTCCTCCCTAGGCTCTCTTTGCCTCACAAATAAATAAATTAAAAATTTTTAAAACAAAAAACAAAGAAAGAAAGGGAAAAAGAAAAAGGAAAGAAAGAAAATTGAGTTCGCTATTCTTTGCCCTTAACTCTTGATTTGGTTTGGGGGATTAGGACTCAAGTCTACAAAAAACATTTCTGGAATTTTTTTTTCAGATTATTTATTTATGTATGTATTTGACAGACAGAGATCACAAGCAGGCAGAGAGGCAGGCAGAGAGAGAGATGGGGAAGCAGGCTCCCCGCTGAGCAGAGAGCTCGATGTGGGTCTCAATCCCAAGACCATGAGATCATGACCTGAGCTGAAGGCAGAGGCTTTAACCCACTGAGCCACCCAGGCGCCCCTCATTAAATTAATAGATTACAAATTTAGAGGCTTCCCATCCATGAAAATGATATAGCTTTTCTTTTCGGGGGAAGGACTTTATTTTATACCTTTCTGTGGACTTTTATAATTTCTTCTGTAAAGATCCTGCATGTCTCCATTAGATTTATTTCTAAATACTTTATAGATTTTGTGAATAATATAAATGGCATTTCATTTCTTTTTTTAAATTGCAGTATAGTTGACAATATTAGTTTTTAGCTGTACAGCATAGTATTTGACAGTTACATATATGACAAAATGCTCACCACCAGTAAGTCTGCTAAATGGTATCTCTTCTTAAAAAATCTATGTCCTGGCATGTGGTGGAGTGGGGTGGGGGGAAAAAAAACTATGTCCCAGTTACTTTTTCTAGAGTAACAGACACAACTGATTTTTTCATATTGCTGATGTAAAAAAACTCATGGCTTCTTTTACTTTCTAGTTATATGGAAATTCACTTACATTTCCTCTGTGGACAGTCCAATCATTGGCATGTAATGAAAGTTTAATTTCCTTTTTTCCCCATTCGTATAGTTTCTATTTCTTGTTTTCCTGTGCTAGCAAATACATATAAATACATATATGATTTACAATAGAGGTGATGGTAACACGTATCCCTGCTTTATTTCTCTTCTTGGAGGAAACTTTCTAATTTTTCACCACAAAGTTTACTATTTGCTGTAGATTTTTGATAGGTACCCTTTTTAGGTTAAGGAATTCCATTCTGTTGCTAGTGTGCTAATTTTTTAATGCACAAACGCTGAATTTTGTTGAACGACAATTTTCTTAGCTATGAAAGGATCATACCATGTGTTTTTCTAATGTGATAATACAGTGATATATGTCAGTGGATTGTCTAATGTTTACCCATTTTTACATTGCTGGGATAAACTCATCTTATTCTGTGTATTATTTTGTAAAGGCATTGTTAGATTTATTTGCTAATACTCTATTTTTTCTTCCTTCTTTGTTCATGGGTGAGAATGGCCCCTAACTTTCCTTCCTCATAATGTCCTTTTGCAGCTTTGATTCTAAAATTATACTATTCCGGAGGGGAGGGGGTTAGGGGATGGGGTAACTGGGTGATGGACATTAAGGAGGACATGTGATGTAATAAGCACAGAGTATTATATAAGACTGATGAATCACTGACCTCTACCTTTGAAACTAATAATACATTATATGTTAATTAATCGAATTTAAATTCTCAAAATTAACCTTAAAAAAAAAAATCATACTATTCACAAACAATAAATTGGGGCATGTTTCTCCTTTTTGTATTCTCTATATAATATTGAGACTATCTATACTTTGTCTAATCGAACTCTGCTGTGAAACTATGAATGTCATGTGGGGTTTGAAGAATAGATTTTCACTACCTACTTCATGTCCTCAGTGATTCTAAGTTGATTCCGGTTTTCAGCTTCATTTTGAGCTCATTCCTATAGGTTACATTTCCCAGGAAATTGTTCATTCAATCCAAATTGAAAAATGAAAGTACAAAACGGTCCTTGGTTTTTTTCTATAACTCCCTAAAATCTTTAATGTGTCTTTAATTATGTACCCTTTTTCATTCCCAAAATAATCAATTGGTGCCTTCTTTCTCCTTGATTAGTCATGCCAGAGGTGTGTTTTCTTGGACTTGGCAAAACAAAACAAAAAACAAGCTGTTCTTGGTTTAATTGATCCTCTTGATTTATATAAATTTTATTTTTTTAAACATTTTTTAATTTTTTTTAGTTTTACTTATTTATTTGACAGACAGAGATCACAAGTAGGCAGAGAGGCAGGCAGAGGGGAGGTGGTGAAGCAGGCTCCCCGCTGAGCAGAGAGCCCGACGTGGGACTCGATCCCAGGACCATGGGATCATGACCTGAGCCAAACGCAGAGGCTTTAACCCACTGAGCCACCCAGGTGCTCCTGATTTCTCTCAACTTTAATATTTTCTTCCCTCTATTTTCATTGAGTTTACTTTGTTTCTAATTTTCTGAGTAAGATCCTCAGTTAATTTTTAGTCTTCTGCTTTTCCTTTTTATTCTTAAGATTTTATTTATTTATTTATCAGAGAGAGAGTGCGAGCGAGCCCAAGCAGGGGTAGCAGTGGGGAGCAGCAGGCAAAGGGAGAAGTAGGCTCCCCACTGAGCAAGGGTGCAGGGGCTTAATCCCAGGACCCTGGGATCATGACCTGAGCTGAAAGCAGACACTCAGGTGCCCCAAGTCTTCCACTTTTCCTATATAAATATTTGAGGCTATAAAGACTTTCCTCTCTGAATTATTTTAGCTGCTCCCCAGATTTAATCATTTTTATCCAGATATAATTCACACACCATAAATTTCACCCTTTTAAATTGTATAATTCAATAGTTTTTAGCATATTGACAGGGTTGTATAACTATCACCACTGTCTAATTCCAGAACATTTTAATCATCCTAAAAAGAAACCAGTTAACAGTCACTGCATGTTCCTCACTCACCCAAGTCCCTGGCAGCCACTTATCTATTCCATGTCTCCATAGAATTTATAGAAGTGGAATCACATAATATGTGGCCCTCTATGTTTCTCCTTCTTTCATATAGCATTTTGTCTTCAAGTTTCGCCCATCTAGTAACATGTGCCGGTACTTAATACATTGCTTTTTGTGGCTGAATAATATTTACTTGTATGGATACACCATATTTTACTTATCCATTCATCAGTTGATATTTTTATTGTTTTCCACATCTTGGCTATTATGAATGCTGCTGCTCTGAACATTAGTATACAAGTTTTTGTGTCAACTTACGTGTTCAATTCTCTTGACTATGTATCTGGTAGAATTGCCGAGTCCTAATGGTTACTGTCCCATCAACAGCAGTTAGACTCCTATCTCTCCACATCCTCTCCAAGACTGATTAGCCATCACCTTTATTGTAGCCATATTGGTGAGTGTGCTGATCTCATTATGGTTTTGATTTGTATCTCTCTAATGACTAATGATGTCAAGCATCTTTTTGTATGCTTATTGGCCATTGGTTTATCTTTTTGGATAGTGTTCTTTGAAGCACAAATGTTTTTAATTCTGATAAATAATTCTGATTTATTTTTTTCCTTTTTTTTTTTTTTGTGCTCTAGATGTCATTTCTAGGAAACTATTGTGCAATCCAAGGTCATATCCCATGTGTTTTCAAATACGTGTCTCATTATTATTCTGTCCCCAATATTTTTTCCATTATGATTTTATATTTGACACATGGGATTATTACTTTATTTCTCCAATAGTTCTTTTATTATTGATTTCTTGGTTTCAGCTCTCCTCTTTTCACAAGTATAGACCTCAGTTCTGGTCCCTCCCTTTATCATGAAAACCAAAGCCTTCAGATTACCAAGACTAACACTCTACCCCCTACCCACTCCACACCATGCCGCTTCAGCATAAGCTCACCCACCAACTCCTTTGCATTCTGTTGCTGGTACCTGGAAAACTCCCTAACTTTTCTACAAGCTCAAATATGTATTTAGGTGTTTTAGATATTCATGGAAGAAGGATTTTCCCATTATTTAGTTCACAATATTCTTTGAGGGTCTCTCCTCACCTCTGGCAGCTACTTATTCCTAGTAATACCTCTACCTGTTGCTGTCCTTGATGGCTACACTCTGGACCCTTTGACCTAGGCCATGCTTGATGTGCACTGAAGCTATATTTCACCGCTATGGAAACAACCAGTGTAGATAGAGAATAGGGCTGTGGGGAGGAGAAACACCCACTTAGTGGGGCTTTCCTAGGGTCTTGCCAACCCCTCATGCCCAACCCTCCCACAAGAATGGAAGCTAGAGCCATATATGGTCACATGAATATCCACAAATCCAACAATATTTTCTAGCTTCTTTATTCTTTCAACTAGCCTTTCTAGAAGGCCTCTCCCTATACAGGACTAATATGTAGTGGAGTCCAAATGGAAATGGTAATAGTACAATTAGAATACAGATTAGAGCAGAGATATATTATTCAGGCTCTGGGACTCACACTCTACTTATCAAAAATAACGTAAAGATAAACCAGAAGTGGGGTGCCTGGGTGGCTCAGTGGGTTAAGCCTCTACCTTCAGCTCAGGTCATGATCCCAGGGTCCTGGGATCGAGCCGCACATCGGGCTCTCTGCTCAGCCGGGAGCCTGCTTCCTCCTCTCTCTCTGCCTGCCTCTCTGCCTACTTGTGATCTCTGTCTGTCAAATAAATAAATAAAATTTAAAAAAAAAAAAAAAGATAAACCAGAAGTAAAGAACTTGAGAATATCAACCTGCAACCTGTATCTCCTAAGCATACTGGAAAAAAAGAAATTAAATGTATGTAAAATGCTTAGCACAATGCCTGGCACATAGCAGGTAATCAACAGAACAGTCTATGTTAATGGGCTCACTCTGGACTCTCTCTGCTTCTCCCTCCCAGCATCGTGATGACCACCTGCTCCACCTTCTTTGCCCTGGGAATGATGCCCCTCCTCCTGTTTGTCTACTCCAAGGGGATCTATGATGGGGATCTGAAGGACAAGGTACCCTACAAAGGCATCGTGATATCACTAATCTTGGTTCTCATTCCTTGCACCATTGGGATCTTCCTCAAGGCCAAACGGCCGCAATATGTACGCTATGTCACCAAGGTAAGAACCTGGGGACCTGTACAGGGAGCAAGAACGCCACGATCATCTCAGTGTATTGCTTGAGGGGAGTCACGGCTTTCTCTGTGTCTGTTTCCTTCCTTATTGGAAGAAGTAAAAGGGTCGACTATTGGTACACCTACCTCATGGGCTTGTAATGTATGTGAGAATACTTTTGAAAAGTAAGGAGAAAGAAGTAAAACACCATGCACAATTATATGATGATTATTTCTCGTAATTTTTATTTTCACTATTTTCATAATAAAAAACTTGTCTTATATACCTACTAGATGCCAAGTTTTATGCTATATTTGGAGGCTTCATTGTCTCAATGAGTCTAATATTAGCAGACAGTGGAGGAACACATGAGAAATAAGACCAAATCCAGTGCACAACTAGGTATTGGCTGAATGCAAGATCGGGAGGGGTAGACCATGAAGGGTAGGATTTGGGTCAGCCTGGGTCGGGGGGAGCCTGAATAGAGGAACTCAGGGGGAATGAGGGCAAACTTGGCTGACTTTACAAGAAGCCAGAGGAGAAGAGAACAGGGGAAGAGGTAGTGTGCGCACTCCCAGCATTTCAGGTGTGGGATGGGAAGGAGAGGGGACTAGCCCCAGGGGGCTTGGAGGAGCACTGGGGTCACACACAGGCCATCACGCCACTGCCCTGCCCTCAGAAGAAACATAGACTCTTGGGAGTGCTGCGATGGACCCCCCACCAACTTCGTAACCCTGGAGCTCAGTCCCTGTAAGTCTCCCCCTCCAGCTCACTGCTCACCCCCCAAAGGCCTGGACTCTGTCCTCAGGAAGGACTCTGCCTCACCCCAGCCTGCAGGGCCTGCTGCTTAGAAGCTCAAGCCTTGGCAGCAGCTTTGGGCCTGAGACAAAGGAGTTGCAAGTTTTCAGGACTTTTCAGTTTTCACACTACCATCGCCTGGCCCAGTCCTAACGCAGTGGCTTTAGCTGTCCTTCCCACTCCGTTGACAGACCTGGAAAAGTCCTTTCTCCTTGGTCCACGGTCAGTTTCCCTACCTCAGCTCTGGGTGGCATCACCCATTCTCTCCACTCTTGCTTCTCAGAGATCTGCTTTTAGTGACTATGGCCCCCGGGTCCCCTAGCCTCCCGCACCTCTGCTCTCATTTCTCAAGTCTCCATCTCGGTTGGTTCTTCACAATCAGTTTGATACAGGTTCACTTCTCTCCTCTCTTTAAAACACAAAAACAAAGGGCGCCTGGGTGGCTCAGTGGGTTTAAGCCTCTGCCTTCGGCTCAGGTCATGATCTCAAGGTCCTGGGATCGAGCCCCTCGTCGGGCTCTCTGTTCTCCCCCACTTTCTCTCTGCCTGCCTCTCTGCCTACTTGTGATCTTTGTCTGTCAAATAAATAAAATCTTTAAAAAACAAAACAAAAGCTTTCCCTCCTGGGCTCCAAGAGCTGCCTTTCCTCCCCTACCCATGCTTCAAGAAACACCCCTCCCTACACCTGTGTTCCCCCCCCCCACCTTCCACTCCCACCACACCCACCAGGGCAGCTCTCACAAGTGACAAGCCCTCAACAATTAGTCTCAGCTACTTGAATCTCTCACTTCTCTCCTCCCTCTCTCCCACCCACTCAACATGATGATCTACTTTCTTTGCCAAATCCAACAGACATTTCCCGGTTCATTCTTAACTTTTTAGCAATCTTTGGTATGACTGACCATTGCTTCTCTCTCAGAAGCCTTCCCCCTTAGCTGTGGTGACCGGGCACTCCTGCTTTCCTCTCACCTCTCGGGCACTTCTTTTTGGACTCCCTAGTGAGTTTCCCTGGTAAAAGTTACTTCTCTGCCTTCAGCCCAAGCTTTCTGCTTTTCTTGCCAGATTTCCCTAAGCCCAGGATCTCCCCACCGTGAGATCTGGTCCATCTCAATGACCATCCACAAGCTGATGACTTCCAGAACACCACCTCCAGCCCTCAACTCTCTCCTGACTCCAGAATCCATTTATTAACTGCCAAATATTTCTACCTGAATATATGTCAGGCATTTAAAACTCATTATGTCTTAAATTCAAACTATCTCCTCCCCAAGCCTGCTCTTCCCCCATGTGATTATCTCAAGCCACGGTGTTCCATGTGCCTACCTGCTGGAGCCACAAAATCATTAAATCGTTCTGTGTCCCCTCTCCATCCCCTCTCCCACCCATCTGTTGTCTATTCTGCCTTGTGTCGCTTGTATCCATCCACTCTGCCCCATCTCTGAGAACACTATCATCTACTCGGGCCACTGTCCTCTCTCACAAGACAACTGAAACAGCCTTCTAACCTGGCTTCCTGATCGGTTTTAACCCAAGGGTGGAGATGGACAGTACGAACACTTCCTGTGTCTCTCCACTGCTTAAAACACCTCGGCGGTTCTGTCCGTTCTCGAGGATAAACTTTGAACTCCCTAATGTGGCTTTCTAGGCCCTTCTCGACTTGCTATCCCCAACCTCCCCAGTCCCAGCTCTTTTCTCTTTGCACATGTCCTCCCCTCCACCTGGGACACTTCCCACATTTGCAGAGGCAAAAACCCCAGACATGTTTGCATCTATCATTTAATGTTATTGCAGATAGTTTGTAGAAGTATAGGAATGCAAAAAAAAATAAATAAATAAAAAATGGGAAGTGACAAAAAAGAAAAAAAGTGGGAAGTGACCCTGGTATCATTTAACGCAACTCTGTTCTTCCCCATTTTATAAGTGACAAAGCCAAGGACTATAATGCCAGTCACAACTAATGTAAGAATGTAGGTCTTTTTAACTCAGAATAACTTTAATTAAAAATATTCATCTGAAGATGCAGAAACAATCTCAGATATTACAGCTGGCAAGGCTTTCAAGATAAAGTTCAGTCTCCTGCCTTATTCCGAAGGAATAACTGAGGCCCCGGAACTCACTTGGCAGAGCTAGGATTATTAATCAGTCTCCTGTTGCTGGTTGTTGCATACCCACCACTCAATTCAACAGCAGGAATGGAGTCCAGTGAGATCTCCCTCTTGTGTTAAGATAGAGTGAGTAGTGGGATGCCTGGGTGGCTCAGTCGGTTAAGCCGCTGCCCTCGGCTCGGGTCATGATCCCAGGGTCCTGGGATTGAGTCCCACATCGGGCTCCTTGCTCAGCGGGGAGCCTGCTTCTCTCTCTGCCTCTGCCTGCCACTCTGCCTGCTTAGTTCTCTCTCTCTCTGACAAATAAATAAATAAAATCTTTAAAAAAAAGATAGAGTAGTAAGCTGAAAATTGAGCAAACACTCATCCCTGCCCTTTTCCACACATAACCCTTCTAGAGACTTTCCAATCACAATTACCCAACTTCTGATAACTAGCTCTGGCAGAAGGTATCTGCTCAAATTCTGCTCCATCACCTGCATTATCTTATGGGAGGTCACATCTAGACAGGCCAAGATACAAGTTCAAGGATGCTCTATTCGGAATGGCAATTCAAGTAAAACACTCTAACTTACCCATGCAAGTCTATGTGGTCAGTTTGATGAACCCCAGCATTACCTGGTCCACTTGTACCACAAGCCACCCACCACCCTTAAATAAGGGTCCTGCTGTTACAGTGCCTCAGCCACTCCCCCAAGCTTTCCCCCACCTGCTGCTACCGCCCCACCTCCATCTGATGGTGTCTGCCAACTTGCGGCTTACGCTGCTTTCAAGGCCTGCCTCTGCTCCTGCTTCCGTCTCTGTAGTTCTGCAAGCCCCCTAAATGAGAGGATCTTCTTAGTTTGGTCATTCAGCAACCCGTGTATGCCACCTTTGTGGGAAAAGTGAGCCAATCATCTCTGGAGTCACTGGCACGCTGATGGATTGGCTGTGAATGGAGGCTGCTCACAGCTTCCGTCAGCTTGAACAGAGCAGTGAAGTCAGGTGGTACAGAAAACATGGAGAAGCACCTACCGCTGGCCTGTCTCAGCAGGAGGTTGTGAACAAATGACAGGACCAAGATGACAGGAAGCTTTGGGATGTTCAATTCCTTTCCTTAACCCGTGAATAAGAAGAGGAGCTACAATTTAGTGAGTCGGTTCTTACATGCCTGGTGCTGTGCTGTCCACTGACTCAGAAAGGTGGAGTGGCTGAGCAATGTTTACGCTCCTGGAGACTGGCAGTCAGCCTTCACACCAGGGTCGCACCAATGTCCATGCTCCAAACCACTCTACAACCCCAGAAGAACCAGAGTGAGAGAATGAGAGCAGATGCCCACAAAGAAGAGGATATCTGGGTTCATGGACAATTTCAGTAGCCCAGTAACCCCTATATTACCCATTACACTCTTTTGATGGGGACAAAATCTATTTGGTCATTGAATCGAGGAAAAACTCCAAAAGAAGTCAATCCAAATGCAAACTAACAGCTCATCAGTGAAGTCTTCCAATACAACTTGAAATGTGGTTATCAATGAGGTCTGTGAAAGTCCTTCCTATCTTGGGGTAGGACCACTAGTCAGTACAGGTGACATTTAAATTTTCACATCAAAGGGCACTTGGGTGGCTCAGTGGGTTAAGCATCTGACTTTGGCTCTGGTCATGATCTCAGGATTCTGAGATCCAGCCCTGCACGAGGCTCCCTGCTCAGCAGGGAATCTGCTTCTCTCTCTCCCTCTGCCCCTCCCCCTTGCTCATGCACTCTCTCTCTCAAATAAAAAATAAAAATCTTTAAATGGCCACATCCATTGCAATGTGGATTCAAACACAGAAATGCAAAACAGTGCAGCTGAAATTTGAGCAATATAAATAAATGTTAAAATGTTACCAAGACAACTTTGTGAATGTAATTAATGCCACTGAATTGTACACTTAAAAATGGTTAAAATGGGGGCACCTGAGTGGCTCAGTGGGTTAAAGCCTTTGCCTTCGGCTCAGGTCATGATCCCAGGGTCCTGGGATCAAGCCCCGCATCAAGCTCTCTGCTCGGCAGGGAGCCTGCTTCCTCCTCTCTCTGCTTGCTTCTCTGCCTGCTTGTGATCTCTGTCTGTCAAATAAATAAATAAAATCTTTTAAGAAATGGTTAAAATGGCAACTTTTGTGTTATATACATTTTACCACAGTTTTGTTTTTTTAAGATTTTATTTATTTGAGGGACGCCTGGGTGGCTCAGTTGATTAAGCCGCTGCCTTCGGCTCGGGTCGTGATCCCAGGGTCCTGGGATCGAGTCCCACATCAGGCTCCTTGCTCGGCGGGGAGCCTGCTTCTCTCACTGCCTCTGCCTGCCTCTCTGCCTGCTTGTGTGTACTCTCTCTCTCTGGCAAATAAATAAAATCTTAAAAAAAAAAAAAAAGATTTTATTTATTTGAGAGAGGAGAGAGTATGTGAGAGCACAGAGGGAGAAGCAAAGGGAGAGGGAGAAGCAGACCTCCTGCTGAGCAGCACCCCCCCGCCCAACCCCACCAAGATTATGACTTGAGTCGAAGGCAGATGCTTAACCGACTGAACCACCTAGGTGCCCCTTACCACAATTTTCTAAATATTACTAGGAAATATGTCACATGAATGAATTGGAAACTGGAAGAAATACACCTAAATATTAGAAAATAACATGGTACGTTCAACAAAAGTTTGTTATATATTCCTTTACTCAGAAGATTAAAGGGGGGCGCCTGGGTGGCTCAGTGGGTTAAAGCCTCTGCCTTCTGGCTCAGGTCACGATCCCAGGGTGCTGGGATCGAGCCCCACATCGGGCTCTCTGCTCCGTGGGGAGCCTGCTTCCCTTCCTCTCTCTCTGCCTGCCTCTCTGCCTACTTGTGATCTCTGTCAAATAAATAAATAAAATCTTAAAAAAAAAAAGATTAAAGGGATAGAGAGCCTTAAATTTATGCATATACTTTATCAGTTTGGTGTGTCATTCTCCAAAATGAACAGACATGTGAGTGCAGTTTGAAAGCTTTCATTCTTATGTTACATGCTAAAAAGTCTTATTGTAATGTCATCATAAATTCACCTATTGAAAAGTTAAAATGGTAAGTAAGATGGGGGTGCCTGGGGAGCTCAGTTGATTAAGCATCTGCCTCCAGCATGAGTCATGATCTCAGGGTCTGGGGATTAAGCCCTGTGTCAGACTCCCTGCTCAGTGGGAAGTTTGCTCCTTCCTCTCCCTCCCGCCCCCAACCCCACCCCACTCCAGCTTGTGCTCTGGTCTCTCTCAAATAAATGAATAAAATCTTTCAAAAAATAAAATGGTATGTAAGATGCAACTATAAAATCAAATTTTAAAATAAAGCAAATTCTAAAATAAATGAAAACATACCACTGTTCCCAACAAATATTGCTTTCGTAGGCACTCACCTGGGACAGGGTAGACCTGCAGTGTTTCTGATGTTGCCTTATTACCCAGAACATTCCTGAAACTTCTTTTGGTAACTTCCTTCATATCCAATCTGCAGGTCACTCAAGAAAGTAGGCTTGCCCCTTTATGGATATAAATCAATTTGGAGTCTAAAATCACATTACCTGGCTCAATCACCAATCTTTACCAGCTTTACTTCAGATGATTCTTAGCAACTTCCAGAAATCAGATTTATCCTAAAACAGAGGCAGTCCCTACACGTAATGGAGGTATTTGAGACAAGTAGGACAGGTTCCAAGAATAACTTCCGAGTTCCTAAATATGCGGAGCGAGCGATCCTAATATGGTAGATATGTGTATACAGGCTCCAGAGATAATGACTTTGTAAGAAAACTAAACACTTGTGGGAGGACTGAATAGTCTCGTGCCTTCAGAGTCATAGCAGTCACTGAAATACCTGCAGTCCAGAGAGGTCAGTTAGAAGCTGTGCTGGCTTAGTAATGTGAAAATAAAGGAAATCTCACTCAAAATGCAGTTGGGAAGCCCTGAAGGGACTACCACTCTCCTGAGAATAGGTACACCTTTTGTGTAGCTTGTGGCTTTGGAATGGTATGGAACCAGTAAGGCTTCCTCAATTCTAGCAGGGACAGAATTAAAAATGGCCTTTCTGTCCAGAAATTATTAGATGCCATACTCTTGCCAGCCACTTGGCCATTATCAAGGTCCCTGGGAATCCTAAACCTGATTCCCTGGAACCTAAAGGAAACCAGCTCACTGATATTTCTGCAAAGAATGCTGCTTTCAAAGGAACCAATAACCAAACCTCTGTCATGGTCCAAAAGGATGTTCCCCCAAATGATAATCTAGAACTGACCAGAGATGCTTAACAATTGGTCCCAGAGAAGGAAAAATAATATTAGAAAACAATTAACTGCTAGTCAATTTAAAACAAAACAAAACTCTGGCTTGGGCCAAAATCTATTTGGCTTGGGCCAAATAATAAGAAGAAGCCTGGGTGGCTCAGTGGGTTAAGCGTCTGCCTTTGGCTCAGGTCATGATCCCAGGGTCCTAGGATCGAGTCCCGCATTAGGTTCCCCGTTTAGTGGGAAACCTGCTTCTCCCTTTGCCTGGTGCTCCTCTGCTTTTGTTCTATCTCTCTGACAAAGATATACATAAGATCTTTTAAAAAAAAAAGGCATAGTCAATTAAAATTTTAAAAAAATAATAATAATCTAGTCCTGCTCGAGACACAAAGTTCCCATTACTGACGACTGGAAAGCCTTCATGAACCAATACCAGTGAGGAGATATTAACAAGGTCCCAGAGAGTACCTATTTTGCTTGCCCCACCTGCCCAAAACACAATTCAAGAAAACGTGTCCACACTGCCCCCCACACCTCAAACTACCTACTAGACTATTTGAAGTTTGATAAATGGATTTTATACAGCTTCCTCCACCTCATGGATATAAATGTGTTTTGGTAATGGTTTGTATGCTTCTTCACTGGACTGAAGCTTTCCCTTGTAGATAGGTTACTGCTACTTCTATGGCTAAAATCCCACTAAAGGTCATCAAAGCCCCCGGGAACTTCATAGTGACCAGGAAATTCACTCCACCAGTCAAGGGCTTTGACAAGTCTGCCCAGTTCAGCTACTTTTACGGCACTTTCAGTGTGCTCACCACCCTCAATCTTCAGGGCTAGCTGAACACATTAACATCATTAAGACTCAACTGGCAAAATTTGTAGAGACCTTTCAAATACCATGGCCAAAGGCATTGCCACTAATCCTTCGAAATCTATCGTCTATTGTTCAACTTGCTTTAGTCAACTTTCCATAGTGTGCTCCCAGGAGATGAAGACTTTAACCATCACACCTTGTAGTCCAGAGATTTCGCCTACTGGAAGAGACAGCTCAGAATTCCCCTCAACCCTGTTGAAAATGCCCCAAACAGGTACTGTTAACTCTTGTGCCACCAAACTAAGGAACAGACATTTGGATCATCTAATGAAAGCATCAAACCCTGACTGGACCCGCACACCAATTCATGACCTAAAAATAATGATTTCTAGGAATCGAAGCAGATGACACTTGAAGACAGTTTTCCCAAGATATTAGGCCTGTATTCCTTTTTTTTCAATATTGCTTCTTAACCTTATTTCCTCCCTTTCTTGGCTCAATCTATTAAAAAAGGGGAGAAACTTTCTAACTGTTCGATCTGTCACCAGAAATTGCAATCTGTTCATGAGGTCAAAGATTCCTTACCTGTAACCAATTTCTCTTTTATCCCAAATTATAACTGCAAGACCTATCAGGTTAGGCTCTTAGGGCCAGGTGTTCTCAGACCTTGTTTCAAACTTTCACCAACCATAACCATCAATCCTTTGACTTTTTTTTAAGATTTTATTTATTTGTCAGAGAGAGCAAGCATACACGCAAGGGGAGCAGCGGGCCAAGGGAGAAACAGGCTCCCCACTGAGCAGGGCGCCCAATGTGGGACTTGATCCCAGAATTCTGGGTTCATGACCTGAGTTGGAGGCAGGCACCCAACTGACTGCGCCACCCAGGCATCCCAATTCTTTGACCTCCTTAGCTGGATGCCTTAAGGCTTGGGATCCTAGTTTAGGACTATTACACATACAAATCATTGTTCTGCTAGATATTCACAAACTTCTTATTTACTATCAAATCTCTACAGAAATTACACACCAATAGAGAGATGTTAGCTCAAAGACTTCCAAGATGATCTCCAATGCTTACAATCTTGACAAGTTATAGACCTCAGATGGGAAATGCCTGAGAGTTCTCCCTCATACCCTTCCTTGTTACTCTAATGTAGCCTCAACAGTTTCCAAGTTATGCACTTTCCAACATGGGACACGACCACCAGGGAAAGTCCTTCCTGGCACTGAGGAACAAAACCACTTTAGTGGATGGAGGCACTACATATAAAAAAACCTGACTCTGGATCAGCAATGCTTTTGAAGAAAGACCTTGATCAAAAGGGAGAAATGTAAAAATAAAAACCTCATTTAAAATGGGAGTCCAGGGGGCACCTGGGTGGCTCAGTGGGTTAAGCCTCTGCCTTTGGCTCAGGTCATGATCTTAGGGTCCTGGGATCAAGCCCCACATCAGGCTCTCTGCTCAGCGGGGAGCCTGCTCCCCACCCACCCCCCACCCACCGCCTGCTGCTCTGCCTACTTGTACTGTCAAACAAATAAATTAAATCTTAAAAAAAAAAAAAGGGGGGGGGGAATCCAGAAGCCCTGAAGGGAGAGCTCTCCTGCACTACCAATAGCCAAAAGAAGCTTGCCTTACATACCACAGCAGGAGGAAGAATTTCTCCTTGCCCAGCAATAGCCCTGCCAGTGAGGACTTAGTGAAACAGCCCCTCCCAGCTTGTCCTCTCTAAATGCATAGTTGCCTATTCTGAGCACTTGCCTATGGTTCATCACAGCTTACTTGTCCCAAGTTGTACTTCCTCTATTTCCAGATAAATTCATTTTGCTGGCAATTATCTGGCTATCTTGTTAACAGTCGATAGTAACCAAAATTTTAGATGTCATTCAAGATGCTTCCTAGCTACCCGTAAAAATTCCAAAAAGATGGGAGATAAACTTTTTTGTACTCCCTTCCTCTTCAGGTACCAATTTTTCATTAACATGTTTTCCACCTTTAATACCCACCCATGCTTCCTCAGATTCTCTGCTCCTCCCTATCCCTTACCACCTTTCTAATTCCTTTTTCTTCCTGTCCTCATTTACAGGGAGGGATGATCATCATGCTCTTGTTAAGTGTGGCCATCATAGCACTCTCTGTCATCAACGTGGGCAAGAGTATCATGTTTGTCATGACACCACACTTGCTGGCCACCTCCTCCCTGATGCCTTTCGTCGGCTTCCTGCTGGGCTACATCCTCTCTACCCTCTTCCGCCTCAATGGACGGTAGGTATTATTTTACATCTCAGTGTCCCATGGGCTTCATTCTTGTCCTCGTCTCTCAGGAAAAGGGTAAAATCCAAAACCCGGGGGAGGCATTTTTCTGGCAGTATGTACAAATGCATCAACTGAACAAGGAAACTTTGGACTGTGAGAAACACTGGGGTAAGTTACTAAATGGTTTAGGAACAAAAGTATCTAATAACCCAAAGAGCAACAGCTCATGACAAAGTGCTCCCTCCTGAGCTGAAATCTGGTAGCTAAACAACTCTGGAGTGCCTCCAAGTCATCACGGCTAAGTGTTGACGATCATCTTCCTTTTCCACACTTCCTCCTTGGCTGCCAAGGCTTTAGTCATGACAAGGACACCACTGGGTAACAGCTCTGCTAAGTGGCGGGAAGAGTCAAAGTGGCTGTGGACCTCTGCTGTAGTTTAATCCAATTTATAGACTCAGGGGCTCTTTTCAGGGAGTTAGCCTGACAGTCTGGTGTGCGATAATCAGACACACTGTCTACACATGGCAGTACATTGCAGAAACTTTGCCTCTTTTCAGCTATAGACAAATATTTATGCAAGAGTCTAATCATTAGTAGCACCCTAGTGCCCTCCCTCTGCCCCCACCCAAACTGAATTGCTTTAAAAATGCAGCTTAAAAAGCTATCCATTTTAAGAATCACACTAATAAGGGTGCCTGGGTGGCTCAGTTGATTAAGCCGCTGCCTTCGGCTCGGGTCGTGATCCCAGGGTCCTGGGATCGAGCCCCACATCGGGCTCTCTGCTCAGCGGGGAGCCTGCTTCCTCCTCTCTCTGCCTGCCTCTCTGCCTACTTGTGATCTGTCAAATAATAAATAAAATCTTCAAAAAAAAAAAAAATCACACTAATAAAGAACAAATTATAGGATATAACATGTGGCTACATAGTAGAGTTAAAAGACTGTCAATGACCACTAGATGTCAATTTTCAGCAATAAATGGCCAATCAAGGGCCAATCAGAGTCGTCAGTTCCCCATAATAAATGTGGAGATCGGGCGCCTGGGTGGCTCAGTGGGTTAAAGCCTCTGCCTTCGGCTCAGGTCATGATCCCAGGGTCCTGGGATCGAGCCCTGCATCGGGCTCTCTGCTCAGCAGAGAGCCTGCTTCCTCCCCTCTCTCTGCCTGCCTCTCTGCCTACTTGTGATCTGTCTGTAAAATAAATAAAATCTAAAAAAAAAAAAAAAAAGTCCATTGGTCTATCTTGAGTTTAAAAAAAAAAAAAAGTGGAGATGGCTTCCAGAATTTTTAATCATTACTTTAAAATGCTACAACTCAATGAATTAAATGTTTACTAAATGTAAACATCCCATTCTTTAGTCCGTAAAACAAGAGCAAGAATGTGTTCTATGTTCCATAGATAGAAAATGGGGCTGAATAAAAAAAAATTTTTTTTAAGATTTGGGAGTCTGCAAGCACGGGGGTAGGGACAGAGGGAGGGTATCTCAACCAGACTCCCCACTGAACAAAGGACCCCACGTGGGACTCCATCTCACAACCCTGAGATCATGACCTGAGCCATAACCAAGAGTCAGACACTCAAGCAATGGAACCACCCAGGCGCCCCGTCAAGTTTTTTAAGTCATTGCGGCTTTGGAATTAAAGATGTTCAAATCAGAAACTAGGTACAGGACACGGTCCCCCAGGCATTTCAATCTTCTACTTTATGTTCACCTTGCAACTATGTAAACCATAGAACAAGCCAATGAATGATGCTGGCTCACACTTCCTCCCTCTTCAGCCAGACAGCTCTCCAAATTTTAATTTGGTAACCCTGCAGTGAACCTACTAGTCACCACACACTCCAACGTTCAACAAAGTAGTCTTAATTAATTTAATAAGTCTTAAGTAATTTGGGAAGGAGTAAGATGGACAAGTGAATTTGCACCCTCATGACCCTTCTGAGGGAATAAAGAGGTTTTTTTTTTCCTCCAACCTACGCAGGTGCAGCCGCACTGTCAGTATGGAAACTGGATGTCAAAATGTTCAACTTTGTTCCACCATTCTCAATGTGACATTCCCCCCTGAAGACATTGGACCACTTTTCTTCTTCCCTCTCCTCTACATGATTTTCCAGCTTGGAGAAGGGGTTCTTCTTATCTTCATCTTTCGGTGCTATGAGAAAATGAAGCCTTCCAAGGGTGAGTATTTAATCATTCTCCTCTCTGTTCTCCCATATTGGATCTGATCCTTGCCAGCAAAGAGATCTCTGGCAGGGACCTTTTAGCTGGGCCTTCAACTCTTATCAAGCAATGAGAAACCAGGGAGCACCAAAAGTAGGAAAGGACTTCAAAGAGCCAGGGCTATTTCCATAAACTGCACTCCAGTGGTATTCTAGCTGGAAGAATCTGTGGATAGACTTTGCCCTCATGGGAGTAAGGCAATTTTGACTTTAACTAGGGAGACCATGGAAGACTCAGAATAAATGGGCAAATTTTTCTTAGATATTAGATAGCTTGGAAGGTGATAGTTGTGTGATGGGCTCCTATTCACAATATGGAAAACTCAAGTTTTCTTCAGGCTAGGTGCTCCTGTCCTAGAATCAGGTTAAACCCCAGCACCACTGGCACTCCTTTATGAAAGAAAATATATTAAAGCAATACAGACTAATAAGCCAAGACCCAAAACTCCAACTCTGGTTACAGAGTAAACAAAAGTAGTATAAGCTTATTAAACATTATCACAATAATCTAATCTGACAGCTTAGTCTGATCACTATTAAATCACTTTCTAAACAATAGCACAGCACCTCTAACATGTTCAGGGCACTTTTTTATTCTCTCTAAACTATCAACCTCAAGGAAACCACTAAGGCCCTCTCCTCTAGGTGGACCTTAACTGCAAATGTCATTTTTCCAAATCAGAAAACCTTACTTGGTAAGCTATTTCAGTATTTTGTAATTCTATACATCAATATAATCAAATTCTTCAACTGGAACTTACTTCTCATGAACCTGAAGGGCTCCTTCAAGATGTTTCTAGACCCTGGGGATGGACTCAGACCCTAAGAGACAATCTCCTTCTTGGAATTACTGCATAATAGTAAATGTGGATTTACAATTAAGATATAATCTTACCAAGCAGTCAAAAAGAAACCAGTTAAGTAGATGACCATACTTCAGAACTTCAAGTGTTAGTTTAAAACTACAGTGGAGGGGGGCGCCTGGGTGGCTCAGTGGATTGGGGCCTCTGCCTTCGGCTCGGGTCATGATCTCAGGGTCCTGGGATCAAGCCCCACATCGGGCTCTCTGCTCAGCGGGGAACCTGCTTCCCTTCCTCTCTCTCTGCCTATCTGTGATCTCTGTCTGTCAAATAAATAACTAAATCTTTAAAAAACAAACAAAACAAACAAACAAAAAACTACAGTGGAGGGGCGCCTGGCTGGCTCAGTAGGTTAAAGCCTCTGCCTTCGGCTCAGGTCATGATCCCAGGGTCCAGGGTCCTGGGATGAAGCCCCGAATCAGGCTGTCTGCTCAGCAGAGAGCCTGCTTTCCCACCCCACACCCCACCCCACCCCCCCGCCCCGCTTGCCTCTCTGCCTACATGTGATCTGTCAAATAAATAAATCTTTAAAAACAAACAAACGAAACCCTACAGTGGAAGGGGTCCTGGGCAGCTCAGTTGGTCAAATATCCATCTCTTGACTTCAGCTCATGTCATGATCTCAGGGTCAGGAGATTGAGCCTGGGTCAGGTTCTGAGCTCAGTAGTGTGTGCTTGAGATTCTCACTCCCTCTGTTCAGGAGCACATGCTCTAAAATAAATCTAAAGGGACGCCTGGGTGGCTCAGTCAGTTAAGCGTCTCCTTTCAATTCAGGTCATGATCCCAGCGTCCTGCGATAAGTGTCCTGCAATGGGCTCCTCACTCAGCAGGGGAACCTGCTTTTCCCTCTGCCTGCCACTCCCCCTGCTTATGTGCTCCTCCTCTCCCCCATCAAATCAAATCTTTAAAATAAATCTTAAAAAACAAAACCAAATCACAGTGGAGTTGTAGAAAAGAATCTGGTCTGATGCTTACCTGAAGGCAACTGCCCATGAAGTCTCCACTACCTTACAAAACTAGTGTGAGGTGGAAGTTTCTAAACAATCAACCAGGTTCCTCAGTTTGCAGGGCTACAAAGCAGCTCAGGAGACCTTAAGAGCTTATACACACTGTAAGGGCTGAAGCAGCTGTGCTCAGGGTCAAGATTTGTTTTTGTGTTTCTGAGCCCTGTACCCTTCTACAAAAACGGGGACAAGACAGGTGAACCCTGACTCCTATGATCACAACTCACCAACTCTATACAGGCAGAAAGAGGGATGACCAAATAACACTTAAGGAGCATGGAAACTCCACTCAGCAGACCCCATAAAGTTACTCTTTCCTCCCTGCCTCTCATTTCTCCCCAAATGCAAGTTGACCCTACTGAACACACTTCCTGTACTGAGAAGTTGGGAGAGGAAGTGTTAAAGAGTCAATAAATATTAGACTTATTTTGTAGTAGTACCATTAGGGATGCTGAAGGGAAAAAAAATCCTTCCCCCAGAATTTAAGTCATGGCAGGACAGGTAGTAAAGTGACTGGGGGGAGGGGGACCTCACAAAACCCCACAGAATACAACTTAATACCTAGGATGTTCTTTGACAGAACAAGCTTTGTATTAACTATGGTTGCTCTCCCTCTCCACTCCCTTTTCAACTTTCCAGATAAAACAAAAATGACCTACACAGCTGCTGCAACTGAAGAAGCCATTCCAGCAACTCTAGGAAATGGCACCCACAAAGGGGAGGAGTGCTCCCCTTGCACAGCCCAGCCTTCCCCAAGTGCCCTGGATTCTGGTCAGAAAGCAATTCAGTGTGATCAACTAGAGAGCAAAGATGAAAGGAACACCAGAGACAGAGTCTTTCCAGACTGCCAGCAGGACTACCAGAACTGACAAGTCTTGCCTGGAGGGTCCACCTGAAAAGCCTCACCTATCCCCAGCTTAGAGACAGATACTTGTTTAAGAAATAAAGACTTGTTCGACGACAGCCCTATGAAAGCAGAAACCAAAAGTGCCTTCTGTCCCTGCATTTCCAGAAGTGTTCCACAGGCACGTAAGACACACCCAACTTCGGAACCAGGCAATCAATAGGGGCCTTTTACCCTAAAATCAAATATCCGAATCCTATTCCAACCTTTTTGACAGAAAATGGGAAAAAAAAATGCTCAGAGCACTGCCAAATTTCAAACACCTCAAGTCCTTTCTAACCTTAAAATTTCCCTTCTGTTATTTCTGGGATTAAAGTTCCTGAGAACACCAACATGACACTAAATGTACAAAGGCAGACATGAAATGCAAGAGCAATTATAAACAAGTACTACTAAAAAATCAGCCATAATGAAATGAATGGACATTTCTGGAGAACACAATCAGTAGAGAAGCAAAGTCAGGAAAACAAGAAAACACAAATATCCACAGAATTATTCACTAATCTATCCCATCAATTCATTAGCTAACAGTGGTTTTTGTATTATCCCCCTCAGAACTCAAGTACTGCAAGCTACTGGAAAAATGAGTGGTTTCTCTAAAGTAGAATTCTAAAATTGCAAATTTTCTCCAATGAAACAAATGTTTTATGCACTGCTCATATGCAGACAAGCATTAGGCAGATTAATAAACAATACTTGCAAATAAGACTGCCCAATTACTTGTGATTTTCAAACCATTTAGTATGTTTAACTTCAACTGAAACCCTAAAGGACAATTTTAGGGCATCAGTTGCCCAATGGCCAGGACCACCAGTACTCCTGATACCAGAGCAAGTTTAAGAATCACCAACTGGGGGGAGGAGGGAGCGCCTGGGTGGCTCAGTCAGTTGAATGTCCATCCAACTTTTGATCTCAAATCAGGTCTTGGTCTGGGTTCAGTTCACAACCAGCACAGGGCTCCACTGTGGGTATGGAGCCTACTTAAAAAAATTACCAATTTGGGTCACTAATACTGTTAAAGACCTGTGAAAATATCTACCCGCCTACTTTATTGACGTATTATACCCTTATTTATTGACAAATTATACCCTTATTTACCTATCTACTCATTTTACCATTCAGAGCAAATATCACCTGCCAGGAAACTTAGTTAAACAGAACCAAGAGCATTAGTATTCTCAGGGAGGTAGAGCTAGACTTGAGATCTAGTGATCTCAAATTATCCTTCAAAAGAGAACTAGAGAAAATACAAAAAAAAAAAAAAAAAAAAAAAAGTTAACGTTACTTCACACACAAGCTGGTTCTAAAACTTTGCTTAGGATTATACTCAGACTTCTATTTCTCAGGTCCTCGATGGGGCAATTAAGGTTAGTTAAAACCAACTCCCAGTCATCTCTGCCATTTGCTCAAAGGGCCTTATTTTATTACTTCACTGTATGACAACTATTTGTAATGACAAATTGGCAAGCCACTGACATTTACCTACCTGAGGTGAAGAAACGTGAAAAACTAAAATAAAGTCAACTGGTAAAACATCATAAAGTATGTACATCGTACCACCAACATATAAAAACTTAAGGGAAGAAACTGCCTTTCCATTTGGTAGCAACTGTGGCTCACTTCCAGCCTTCCAAACTACACACACACACTTAGGTTCCACTCCTTTACATCAGCCTCCGCCCTAGTAAATTAACAAATGTTAATTTACTCAAACTCCCCCTAGAATTGGCCCTTCATAGGAGGGAGCAGCTTCCCCATTTTTGTTGCATGAACTTCTAGTATCTCGGATGTAACAAAAAAATATATACCAACAACTTCTCAAACCTACCCCCAAATGGGAGTCCTACCACCTAATCCCCATACTTTTGTAAAGCCAAAAGCAATCCTTCTGGTACTTCTTTCCTCAAAAAACCCATCCAAGACTGGGGCAGATGAAAGAAAATGAGCTTTTCAGGTTCTGGGGAACTAGACTTCTTCAATTCCAGTACCAATCCACCATTTACTTGGCTCTTCTCTGGCCCTGAGTTTTCCTCCTGTAAAATGATTATGTTCCTAGTAGCTGTGAAGATTCAGCAAGCATAAAGGGAAGATATTTGTAACATTATCTAAGTACTACATGCCATTCACCATTACCAAACATTTATCCAACTGAGCACTCCTATGGAGGACTAAGAAAATCTAGGTAGTTTCTGAGATTACAAGGAGACAATAAAGATCATCTACAGGTATGGAACGCTCAGAACAAAGATGGATGTAAAACCTTAAGCAGTTTTCCCTTTAATATATAGTCGCATCCACAGCTCATCAATGAAAAAAAAACATGTGAAACCCCTTAAAGCATTCTTGTGCGTGGACTTAAATAAGCTTTATATAATAATCTAACCTTCAAAATTTTGTTACCTTTGAAATAAGCATAAAACATTTTTAAAAACCGTTCTCCAATTATTCTTCTCTTGGCTACGGAAGCCTAAATAACCTGATACCAATACAATAAAGCGATAAAGGGAAAGAGCTTTGGTACAGTCACCCACAGGAAACTTAACTGTCATCATTATTTTAACAGTTTGCAGACATCTCTGCCCTTGTTTTGACTAGACCAGAAATGGCAAGGATTTTTAAGACTTAAATTTTCAAAAAACCTTTAACAATCCACCAACCAAATTCCAAGATTCTCCACAAGGTATTTTAAATGTGCTGAACATAGATAGAGAAAAATAATAGCATACATCCTTCAGACAAACAGACAAAAGCAGTTTTTATAATGTTTTATTATCAATAACAGCTGCTTTACCGTGTCTTTGTCAGGCAGCTGTTAAAGGGTGGGTGGGAGGACACCCTTGACCCTAACAAGGAAAACTCAAGCCTTTATATACAAGCAAATTTAGAGCTCTTTTAAATGTCCAAAGCTATTAATTAGTTTAATTGAGGCATTAAACTAATTCTGAATTAACATATTTGAATAACCAAGAACTAAAATGTTCAAATCTTTTCTAGTACAAAAAAATTAAATTTGCTTTAGTTATAAAAGAGCTCTCTCAATATACACAAACTATACACTTCAGACATTCACAAAAATGTGAGCGGAAGGCTTATCAAAAGACATTTAATACAATTAGTTTTCAACAACCCCTGGTGGTCCACATCTACAAAGATTTCCAGCCCAACCCACCCCCCCCTCCAAATCCCACCCCCCCCACAGAAAAGCACATACTTACCAGAATTTTTAGCAAGTATGGTTTGGGAATTGGTTTTGTTTTTTAAAAAAAGGCCCCCAGGGCAAGTTATTTACAGTTTAATTGCCACTGTCAACTGATCTGGACCTTGACCGGGATCGGGACCTGGACCTCTGGCGATCCACAGATGCTGGAGACTTAGATCTACTTGAAGAACCACGTTTCTGGCTCTTCTCAGGCACAGGAGACCTACTAACAGAACGGGACTTGCTCCGGCTCCGGCTCCTGCTCCTGGACCGGCTGTAAGACTTGCGACTCCGGGACCGGGACCGGCTACGAGACCTAGAGGAACTCCTGGTCCTGGAACGAGACCTGCTCCGTGACCTACTAGGGAGGAAAATGAACAAACAAAAATGCAATATAAGTGGCAGGACCTACAAACCCACCAACTAAAACTTTTGTCTTTAATATGTTAGATACCTGTGCCTTTTGCTGCCTTCGATTAATTTGATTTTTCTCCCATTTATTTCCTTTCCAGAAAGTTTTTCAATAGCATTCTTTAAATCACCATAAGAGGCGAACTCAACCACCCTACAATGGAAAAAAGCCATTTGTACAATTATATACATCTGATAGTCCGGTCTCAGACTACGTGTAACAATCCAGAGTATCAAGATTACCTTTTCTAAATACCCTCTGCTACTGCTATATTAAGAATCTCAGGTCTTAAAAACAGCATTACAAGGTTTCTCCACCTCCAAACCACGGACATTTTAAGCTAGACAGTTCTTTGTTGTGGAGGCCTTTGCCTATGCTTGGTAGCCATGTTTAGCAGCATCCCAGCCTCTACCTACAAGATGCCCATAGCACCCTAAACCCATTACAACCACCAAAAATGTGGTCCAATGCCCCTTACAGAGCAAATTCATCCTTAAATGAGAACCACCACACTCCAGCATATACAAATTCTAAGATTTCTGAAAACATTCAGTTTTCAAAAGGCTGTTAGGACCTTCAAAACACACTCACCCTTCATTTAATTTAGGTCGATGTGCATCCGCAAAGGTTACTTCCCCAGCTTGTCTCATGAAATCTTTGAGATCCTTAACACAAGACAATTGTGTCACGCGAAGAAAAGGAAACTTGACACACAAACAACCACATGGTATAAAAAACAAGACTACTGGAAGAGAAGATGTTAGATAAAGTACAAACATGGTATTTACCACACTTGTATTCTATCAGAATTCAAAAATTATCTATGCCAGGGCACGAAATAAGCAAAAAGCATATTGCTTTTAAGCAAAATGCTAGAGGAAAATTCAGATTTTAACATTAAAGTAGTATTAGTCTATACTGAGCTCAATACAAAAGGAAGAAAACAAAACAAAACAAAACAAAAAAACAAAACAAAAAGAACAGTACATATTTTTAAAGACTAAAGTAGAGATTTTATATTAAAAAAAAAAAGAAACAGAACATTTACAAGACACCAGTTATTTTGTGCCCCATATGTCATTAAAAAAGTTTACTTTACCTTTATTATTATTTCCCTAGGCTAGTCAAGCAGCAAACCATTAATCGGTCGGAGAAACCTTCATGACATATGCCCGACTGGCTCTTCGCCACCCACTTGAAGGACACTACCCAATCGGTGGAAGCCTTTAATCGCACAGCCCTCCCTATTAGCAGACTATTGGCGGATGCAGGCACGTTCTACTCTTGTGCAGTTACCAAGGACCACTTTACTGCGATCAGGATTCCAACGACCACCTAATTTCGAATCTTTCAACTCTTTTCGACCAGGACCTCTTATTCGGAAGCGTTACAGGAAGACAGCTCTCAATTAGGGATCAGATCACGTTATCAACGCTCTGGGATCGCTGCAACCTGGCACTTCAAGTAAGTGCCCCGATTACGTCTAGACCGGCAAACACAGATCTAGAGGTGGCCAACTGATCACTGTAGGAGCTGACTGGCAAAGTCAACCAGGCCCAACCAAGAGTGACCAAGACAACGATTAGGATAACCCACAGGCACTCCTCGTCATAAGGCCAACGACACAGATAGGCTGGCAAATAAAGGGTTTAATATTTGGTTAAAATTGATTTTAAAAAACAAGAAAAAATATCCTCAAAACATTAAACATTTGATCAAATTAATTAAAGTTTTAAATATCCCCCAATTACTTTTAATCAAAATTTTAAAATTACAATTAATTCCATTAATTTAATTTAAGATAAAATTACTTTTAATAAAAACATAATAAAACATTAACTACCCATTAACTTTTAAAAAGCCACATTAAAATAGCTCAAAACTGTGTTTCAACAAACCTGCCAGCTGACTCTTGAAGATAAATTCTCAACTATAAGCCGATTTTCTGTTCTTACAGGTGGAGCATTTCTGAGGAAGAAAATGAGTACTCACAATGGAAGAAATGCAGCAGTGTGTACCTACTGTGTTCGACTGTGGGCAGATTCAAGCAATAAGACAGAACAAGTCATTCAAATGACTTCCATGGAGTTTCTGAATTATTTTACAGGACTTATTACACACACTAATCAAGAACAGCAGACTACCACAGGAATAATAGAAATGATCATACAGTAAGCAAAAAACCACTTATCGCTAATTGTTCTTAAACATTAAAATCTCCTCCTGCAGTAATGATTGTTCAAAGCAGCCATTCACGATCCATCACGTACCGTCTATCATTTCGAGGTCTGCGACTACTAAAACGGTCAGAATAGCGTCCTCTACCTCGTCCACCTCGAGACCGAGCTCTAGCATGTTCAATAGTAACCCTACAGGAAAAGAAAGAAGGCTCTGTTATCCACACAAGCTACCTGACAGCTAATTTGAATATCCCAACTGACCTAGTCTGTTCTACCTTACAGTGCTAACTAGTTACAAAACTAAGGTTCTCACCTTTCACTGCACAATTCTTTTCCATCGAGTTCATATACAGCATCATCCGCATCCCTGGGATCCTCAAATTCCTAAAATGCGAACGTGAAAAAACAGCTCTTAACAAGATTTTAAAGTGTATTCTGCAACAGTAAAAGCACCCAAACCGTGTCAAGAATGAGTATCTTAATGACAGTCCCATACACATAAGCTCAACGGAAATGGAATCAGGAATGGTTTCCCTCCAACTAACAGGTTTTTATCCCTTAAAAATACCCTACGCTCAGTAAAAATCAAAAACACTGCTTATCAAAATCTTTACCGACTTAACAGCAGTTCTAAACAACCAGTTGTAAATACTTACCACAAAACCAAAGCCTCTTTTCAGATCAATATCTCTTATTCGTCCATACCCCTTGAAGAATCTTTCCACGTCTTTCTCCCTGGCCGCTGGATTTAACCTCCCGATAAATACTCGACAACCACTCATGGTGTCCGGCTAGTATTTCCTGTTACAAAATAATTCAATTGAGACAATACCGGTGAATGTCCGAAGAATGCCTGGTCAAAGGGTCAAAAACATAAACGGCATAAAATAAAATGTTTACCCGGTGATGTTATAAACAAGATTGCCAAGAGTGCCTCTTATTAGGCCAGGTCCCTTGCAGACAAAATTAAAACTCGGCTCCCAACACGATCCTTCCCTGGGCCCAGACCGCAGCAACCGCAACGCCCACTGCCGCCTCTGGAACTGCGCAGCCGCACTCTCTCCCCGGCTCTTCTGGCCCCCTCCCATCTGCCGCAGTTAGGAAAGGCCGAGAAGTGCGGGCGGAGCCGACCCCGCCCTCCGCAAGGCCAGCCCAATGGCGACGGGCCGCGCGCACGTCGCCGCCTCCCAGGAACGTCACAGCGGGTGGAAGCCGGAATCTCGCGACGCCACCGCCGCGCCTGCGCAGACGGCGGCGGGCGGACGCTGGCAGCCATAAAATGGCGGCGGCCGAGCCAGCGGTGGGGTGAGCCGCGCGTGCCAAACGCCCTTCTCCCTCCCCCCCTCCCGGGACTCCACAGTTCCGGAGTCACTGTGCCCATCCGCAGAAAGCCCTAACCACGCCCCGAGCAAAAGCCTCAGCCCAATACTCGGGGAGGGTCCGGGTAGTGAAGAGGTAAGGAGGCAGGGAGGGGCACACGACCCCCGTGTGAAAACGACCATAACCACAACCGCCCTTCCACCGTCAGTTCCCCTCAAACAATACCCAAAGGGAGACGTGCCCCAGCGCCCACCTCGAATAAACTGCACTCATTGGACGCCGTCCTCCGCAAAGAGAGCAGCCCTGGCCACTCACGATCTGAACGGCCATGAAGAAGCTTCGATCCGAGAAGCCTTTCCCTCAAAGTGAGCCACTCACCTACCGGACAGGGTCTTTGGCAGCTGAGACCAGAGAGGTCCGTAGTCTGCGACGGAGCCGTCTACCTCCCCGCAGACCAGGACTAGTCTCGTCTACGCCTCTCCACAACTGACGCACTTAGCTGCTCCTGCGTCCCACAAAATGGAGGGCGCGCCCTGGCGTCACTTCCGGTACCGCCCCTGGGACCTCACCGTTGGATCTAAGGGCGGAAATTTCCGCGGAGCCGGAAGTTTACGCGGGGCCGGAGCCTCTTAACGGTGACCGCCCCAGAGACCTGCACCCGGGATGGGCGGGGCCGAGGGGCGGGAACTGGCGTGGTTGTGGCCGTCAGGTGCCGCACGCTCAAAGGGCTGCGGTGGAAGATGTTTGCGTCAACTGGGCCGTGGAGTGCTGTTCATCGTTGTCTGCCTCGTGAAGATACGCTAGAGCCAATGACATTTCTTTTTTATCTGAAGTCTTTTAAAGATACCCCCAAAAGTACTGGGCGAAGGAAACTCAGGCTTTGCAAAAATATTCGGCCATCTATGACCCCTTGCTTCTTGCTGTTTATGGTTGTGCTTTGGCAGATGCTCCTTAATGCACAAGTGAATATTTTAGCCATACTGTCATACCATGGACGTGTGGTTTATACTAAGAAGACTAAGGAACTCCAGTATTTTTTTTAATGGAAGGTTCTTGCATGATGAAATATTGAAATTGGGACTGCAGCTAGCAGGCCATCTTGAATTGAAGCCAGAATGCAGATTTCTGCACTAGGGCTGAGCTGGTTGGAAGAGGTTTCAAGCTACTTTTAAAGTCCCAAATGGTATTTGGTTAACCTTCCCTATTTAAGTTTCTGTAACATAACACATAAAAGTATACTATTCTTCAGAAACAAAAGACTATGTTTTCAAAATGTGGGTGAAACAGCCTTCTACATCCTTAGCTCCACATTTTCCCAGCAAGGTTGTCAGGCTTAGCAATCCAGGCATAAAGAGAATGTGAAAAGGTTACTTTTCTTTAATGCTTTTAGGTGGAACCCAAGGCACCCCATTTTCCAGAGGTGTCGGGCATCTAGGGTTGCTATTTGCAACTAAAGTTACACAGAGCTAGAATAGTTCAAGAAACTGCAGAGGTACAGACCCTTGCTCTGACCACCTACCTCTTAGAAACTCTAGGTTTGAATTTTGATAGTTTTTAATGGGATGAGTTCATCCATTTATACATTTGTTTATTTTTTTTTAATTTTAAAAGATTTTATTTATTTGAGAGAGAACAAGAGAGAGCATGGGGGGAGGGGCAGAGGGAGAAGCAGACACCACCAACACCACCACCCCACCCGCGCCGAGTAGGGAGCCCCTCATGGGGCTCCATCCCAGGACTCTGGGATCAGGACCTGAGCCAAAGGCAGAGACTCAATGGACTGAGTCACGCAAGTGCCCCTATACATTTCTTTATTTTAAGAAGAGCATCAGTAGATATGTTGGAAAATTGTGAATTTAGGCCATCTGTGGTGTGGGAAATGAAGGATGGATTTAAAAGAAAATAAGTTTGTTATAAGAAAATACCGTTAGCTAATAGCCCAATAAATACTGGCATCTTGTAATGTACAAAATGTCCCAAACCAGTACTTATTTCGCTACATTTGTTCGCTTTCTGCATAATTTAGAAAAATTGGCCTTCCAATTATTTTCTACATTTTTCTATTGACTATGATAGAAGCAATCACTTGTGATTTCACTCTCTAAATGTTATTTTTGCTGCAATAACAAAGTAATCTAAAGAAGGTTTACTGGGAATGAAAGACAAGCCTGATGGTGTTGTATATCATGAAAAATGTTGCTGTCTTCAGCACACAGTGTTGTGATTTTCTTCAGGACTAATTTTTTTTTCTAAAGCCTATTAATCTTAAAAAGAAGACCGTTATTTTGCCAGCAAAATGAGTTTATTCAGGAATAGTAGAGAACTATAATTCAAGACATATAAGCTGCAGAAAAACCATAGGCAAGTCCAACAAGGAGAAGAACATGTTATGGAGAAGGAGGAAATTAGAGGGATTGTTTTGAAGGAAAGTCCAAAGGTTGTTGGAGAAAAGCATGTCTTCTCATTTGTTCAGTACAAGAGTGGTCATTTTCTTTCTTTTTTTTTTTCTTTAAAGATTTATTTATTTATCTAAGAGAAAGAAATAGAGTGTGCTAGTGGGGAAGGATAAAGGCAGTGGGGGAGAATCCCATGCAGACTCCCTGCTGAGGCCAGCACCCATTAAGGGATTCAATCCCACAACCCATGAGATCTTGCTTGAGCCAAAACCAAGAGTCAGATGCACTGAGAGGCCCCAGGGGTAGTCATTCTCTCATAGGAAATGCAGTGTATACCTTTTCGATGCTGGAGACTGTGATGATTCTTTCTTCTTGAGGTTTCTTCTTTTGGGGTCTGTTAACTGACATTTATTCCTGTAACTGCAGATGTGTGGTTTAGCTCCCACTAGAGCCCCCAGACTCTAGTAAGTTTTGTCTTCATTAGTTTTCACAAAGCCTTTTCCTTGATTTGTTTACTGTTAAAATGGTTTGATTTCCACAAAGGTAATTTTTCATTAGTGTGCCTAGTGACTTAATCTACAATTCCTGCATATGGATACATGATATGTTTTTTTTTTTCCCTGAAATGCCTAGCACAGAAAAGTTTCGGTAGCTTGGATTCACATTAGCATCATTTTTCCCCCAAGTCATCCTGCTCCTATATTAATGTTTCGACAGAATGGCATAGCATCTTTTTCCCAAGACATCCAAGTGAGTTGCAAATTTTAGAAAAGGGGGGAAAAAGATGCAGGGAAATCACAGATTAAAATAAACACAATAAAATAAAATTAAAATATTAACACAGTTTATGGGCCATTTCTGTTGGGGTCTTTCAGCACAACCACGGGATGTTTCATTCATCACATTCCTGATTTCATCCAACACAGGGATCAGCAAATTATGGCCTGTGGACCTAATCCAGCCTGTCACTTGTTTTTGTGTGTCCTGAGGATGGTTTTACATTTCTAATGGTTGGAGTTGAGAGAAGGTGATCAAAAGAAGATTTCGTGACAAATGAAAATGAGATGAAATTCGAAGGTCAGTATCCATAAAGTTTTTTTTGAACATAGCCACTCCTGTTCATTTACTTACTGTCTATATCTGTTTGTCTTGCCATAGAAGCAGGGCTGCATAGTTGCGATAGAGGCCATGTGGACCACGATACCTAAAACATTGACTATCTGGCTATTTACAGAAAACATTGCCAACCCCTGAGCTAACTGATTCCTAAACTTTAAACAGTTTCGTGAATGCTCCAGCCAACTCCCTTTGTCAGATAAAACTGTAAACAAGGACAGAGAATTTGATCTTTATTTTTAAATAGAGTTCATAATTTTCCAATTATAAAAATATCTATATGCTCGTTATCACAAAAATGTGCAACAGGGGAGATAATTGAAAGAAGAGAACACTTGTGAAGCCAGCTCACCCAGTGAACCTCAGATTATGGTTCGCTGTTTTTCTTTCTTGTGTTTTCTTTCCTGAGTGTTTAATACATATTTTATTTTCTAATTCAAAAATAATACATCATCATGTTCAAAAAACATAGAGATTTTTATTTTTTTTATTTTTTTAAAAGATTTTATTTATTCATTTGACAGAGATCACAAGTAGGCAGAGAGGCAGGCAGAGAGAAAGGGGGAACCAGGCTCCCTGCTGAGCAGAGAGCCAGCCCGATGCGGGGCTCGATCCCAGGACTCTGGGATCATGACCTGAGCGGAAGGCAGAGGCTTTAACCCACTGAGCCACCCAGGCTCCCCCATAGAGATTTTTAAAAGATGTTAAAATGCTATCCTTAGGGGGCACCTAGGTGGCTCAGTGGGTTAAAGCCTCTGCCTTCCGCTCGGGTCATGATCCCAGAGTCCTGGGATTGAGCCCCGCATCGGGCTCTCTGCTCTGGCAGGGAGCCTGGTTCCCCCTTTCTCTCTGCCTACTTGTGATCTCTCTCTCTCTCTCTCTGTGTCAAATAAATAAATAAAAGTTTAAAAAAAAAATGCTATCCTTATTCCCAACCCTGAAGGATACCTATTTGGCCTTTTAAATAATTTTTCTGTAGTGTTCCTCTCAAAAGCACAGTTGCCTTTCCAAAATATGAATCATCCTCATATATAGAATTTGGTTTCATGAGGGGTTTTTATTCATAAAACATAATCATGGGCATTTTTCATGTTTCTTTAATATATTTATGAACAAAAGTATGTATTCAAATTTTTGTCTGTTTTTCCACTTAACATGACATAAGCACATGACTGGGGAAAATTCTCATCCCAATCAGTAACTCTGTTTTTCTGAAAATGTACTAAATAACACCAGATGCTTAAAAATTCCTATCCAAAATTTCCAACACAAAGAAAAAGTGCTGCTCCCTTGCTTCTAGCTAATAATTCCAAAGATTTTTTTGAAAGGGTATCCCTAATCTCTCTTGGAAATTTATGGCTTTTAAAAATGTTTCATTTTTGACTGATTTATCCCTACAGCCCTATCTGACTTCTTTTTATTGCTACATCATGGTTTTTTTATCGTTGCTTAATTAGTGCATAATAGTTAAAAGACCTGTGAACCCACTACTTTAATTTCAGTACCTAGAGCCATATTTCTCAACACCAGCCATACACTAAAATCATCTGGGAAGTGTTTATAATGTTCTGTTGCCTGGGTCCTTACTAGCAGAAATTCTGATTCAGTTGTCTGGGCTGGAACCCTACCGAGTTTGTTAGTAAGGGCTGCAGGTGCTTCTGATACTCAACCAGGAGTCTGAGAGGAATGCTGAACTAGGTCGAGGAGCTCACTTTTTTATTCTTCATAAAATCCATCTATCATCTAGCTCCATCTTCTTTACCTCTGCTCTCAATTATCCTCTAACTCAATGGTTCCTTTTTTTCTTTTTTAAGATTTTATTTATTTGGGAGAGAGAGTGAGAGAGAACATGAGGTGGGGATGGGGGAGAGGAAGATGCAGGCTCCCTGCTGAGCAGGAACTCAGTGCCAGGACTCTGGGATCATGACCTGAGCAGAAGGCAGACGCTTAACCAACTAAGCCACCCAGGCACTCCTAACTCAATGGTTCTTTAAAAAAGAATCATTTGGGCACTTTTCCAATAGTAGATTGCCAGTGCCATTTTCCCAGAGAAAAGCCCGATTCAGGAATGTCATACTCAGGAATCTAAATATCTAACTGGCACCTTCATCAAGGTTCTGAACTACAGTTTGCATCCACTAATCAGACCTGTGTTGTTGGTTCGCGGCTCCCTTTCTCATGATCTCAGCACCCATTCCATATTCTCTCTCCTCTTCTCAAGCAATTTTGTCTCCTTCATTGTTAGCAGGTGTATTAGTTATCTGTTACTGTATAACAAAGTACCCCCAAAGTTAACAACTTGAAACAAAAGGATTTACTATATCATAGTTTCTGTGATTTGGGAATCCAGGAATGGCTTGACTGGGTGGTTCAGCATTGAGTCTCTCATGAAACTGCAGTCAGGCTGTTGGCTGGGGCTGCAGTCTTATCTGAGGACTCAACTGGGGGGATCTACTTCCAAGTTCACGTCCACAACTCTTGACACACCTCGGGCCCTTGCTGGCCATTGATGGAAGGCTTTGGTTCTTTCCCATGAGGGTCTCTCCATAGGCTGCCTGAATGTCCTCATGACATGGCAGCTGACTGTCCCAAGAGGGAGGGATCTGAGAGAGTGCACCAAAGAGGAAGCTACAGTCTTTTTATAACCTGATCTTGGAAATGGCATACCATAGTGTTATTAGTTTGCTAGGGCTGCCATCACAAAATACCAAAAACTGGGTGGATTACAACAATAGAAGATGTATTGTGTCACAGTTCTGGAGGCTAGAAGTCCCAGCTCAACGTGTCAGCAGGGCTGTGCTTCGTCCAGCAGCTCTAGGGGAGGATTCTTCTTAAATCTTCCTAATGTTTGGTGTTTGTGAGGCGTCCTTGGGGTTCCTGGCTTGCAGATGCACCACTCCAGTCACATAGCTATCTCCTCCTGTGTGTCTTCATCATTGTCCCTCCTTGCATGTTTGTCTCTTTGCACTTGTGTCCGAATTTCCCCTTTGTGATAAGGACACCAATCATATTGGATTATGGTCTGCCCTAATGACCTCATTTTAACTTAATTGTGTCTATAAAGGCCCTATTCCCAACTAAGATCACATCCTGGGGCACTGGGGGTTAGAACTTCAACACACCTTTCTGCAGAAGACACAATTCAACCCAGAACACTGCCATATGCTATTGGTCTTCTGCCGTATGCTATTGGTCACAGAGCCCAACCCCAGTACAGTGTGGACAATGTGGGAGGGAGCTGCACAGGCCATGAGAACCAGGAGGAGGGGATGACAGGGATCATCAAAGACTAACTACCACAATGCTTCCTATGTCACACAGAAAATAGACATTATCGGGGTTCCTGGGTGGCTGAGTGGGTTAAAGCCTCTGCCTTTGGCTCAGGTCATGATCCCAGGGTCCTGGGATATTGGGGCGCTTGGGTGGCAGAGTGGGTTAAAGCTTGTGCCTTCGGCTCAGGTCATGATCCCACGGTCCTGGGATGTAGCCCCGCATCAGGCCGTCTGCTCAGCAGGGAGCCTGCTTCCTCCTCACTTCTGCCTGCTTCTCTGCCTACTTGTGATCTCTGTCAAATAAATAAATAAAATCTTAAAAAAAAAGAAAATAGACATTATCTTCTTCGTTTTTATTTTTTAAGATTTTATTTATCTATTCAAAGAAAGAGAAGAGAGCACAAGTAGGCAGGGCAGCAGATAGAGGGAGAGGGAGAAAGAGAAGCAGGCTCCCCTGCTGAAAAGAGAGCCGATGCGGGACTCAATCATAGGACCCTGGGATCATGACCTGAGTCAAAGGCAGATGCTCAACTGACTGAACCACCCAGGTGTCCCTAGACATTATCTTCTATTATCTGGGAATAAAGAAAAAAGAATTGAAGTTATCAGGCTGCCAGTGCTTCCATCTCTCCCCACTCCATCTTCAGATTACATATATCTTCACCCATCTTCTTCTCATCCATCCCAGAGAAACAAGGGGTTTAATTTCTGTCCAAGCCTTTTGGTTTTTGTGCACCAGATTCCAGACCTTGCTCCATGCATCATTTTTCTCTCTCCTTTTCTTTCTATCTTAAGTTCCATCCTCTCCACTATGTCTTTGATCCTTAATGGTTTCCCCCTTTAAAACATTTTTTTAAAGATTTTAGTTATTTATTTGAGAGAGAACATGAGCAGGGGGGAGGGACAGAGGGAGAGGGAGAAGCAGACTCCCTGCTGAGCAGGCAGCCCAATACAGGACTTGATCCAAGGACCCTGGGATCATGACATGAGGCTAAGGCAGATGCTTAACCCACTGAGCCACCCAGGTGCCCAAAACTTTTTTTTTTTTTTAAAGAAACCCTCCTCTTAACCTCTGTCACTTGTCAAAATGCCCCATCTCACCTTTCCTAAGCCAAAATATTTCTTTTTTTTTTAATTCAGTCAGCTAACACATAGTTAAGAGCCTGCTTCTCTCTCTCCTTCTACCTGCCGCTTTGCTTACTTGTGCTCTCTACCTCTCTGTCAAATGAATAAATAAAATCTTTTTTTTTTAAAGGGATAAATTGATGTTGTGGTAACCAACTCCCAAGATGACCCTCAAGGATCCTCACATTCTGGTTTTCACACATTCTGTCCGATGCATACCAAGTTTAGTCTATGCGATCAGCAGAATATCAGAAGAATGTGTAGATCAGTAGATCAATAAATCAGTAGCATCATTAGAATGTGATCGGCAGAAGTGAAAGCATTGGAAATTAGGCTTAAGAAGACTACGGCTTCCATATTGAGTAATCTCTCTCTCTCTCTCTCTCTCTGTCACACACACACACATACACCACTACCTCAGACAAAAGCCAGCTGCAGTGTGGTGACACTCCAGTAACCTAAGGAGAGGCTGACTGAAGCGTCCAGCCAACAGCCCACAAGGAAGGAGCCCAGACCACAACCACACAAGTAGGCTTGAAGCAGATTCTCCAGCCCCACTGAGTCTTGAGACAACCACAGCCCTAGCCAACAGCAGGATTGCAGCCCCCCTAAGCGATGCTAAGTCAGAACCACCCAGCTAAGCCACTCCCGGATTCCTAACCTCAGAAACTGTGCGACACGATACATACTTGCTTCCAACTATTCAGTTTTGGGGTAATCTGTCACACACAGCAGGTCACGAAGAGAGATGGCAAAGCAACAGTTGTCAGTCATGGGATTGACTGGGCAGTGGTAAAGGCAGGGACGAATTACAGAAATGCTGAGAAGGCAAGTTACACCACGTTGGTGAGGGATGTGACAGGGTGGGTAAGGGGGAGGTAAGCATCAGATTTCACCTCCAGGCTGTAGTATGAGCGTGACACGGAGTACAGGATTGAGGGGTAATGCCCACGAATTCCCTCGGATTCTTGGAGTTGGAAGTCCATGGGACAGCCACATACTGGAATCTCTGGGAGGAGATGCCAGCAGGCAGTGGGTGCATAGGGTCTGAAGCATAGGACACAGTTTAAGCCAGAGCAGGTTTGGGTTTTTTTTTTTAATTTTTTTAATCTTTTTATTTTTTTGGTAATCTCTATACCCAACGTGGAGCTCAAACTCACAACCCGGAGATCAAGAGTTGTGTGCCCTTCTGACTGAGCTAGCCGGGCACCCCTAGAGCGGTTTTTAAGATCCAGTTGAAAGGGTTCCCCAGAGATGTGACAGCTGGACAGTGAAAATAGATGAAGTCACCCAGGTTTTTGTTGAGGCCAAGATGGGGAGAGAGCATTCTGAGGACAGATTAAGGATGTATTTGGCGCAGGGCGCCTGGGTGGCTCAGTCAGCTAAGTGTCTGACTTCGGCTCAGGTCATGATCTCCGGGTCCTGGGATCCAGCCTTGCCCTGGGTTCCAGGGTCAGCAGGGAGTCTGCTTGTATCTCTCCCTCTGCCCCTCCCCTCTGCTCTTGTGCACTCACACTCCCGCACACGCTCCCTCCGACAAATAAATAAAATCTTTAAAAAAAATGTATTTGCCATAAAATAAGTCAGTACTGCAGATGTCATGTACAGCATGGTGACCACAGTTAAAAACACAGTGTTGCATATTTGAAAGTTGCTAAGAGAGCAGATTTTAAAACTTTTCATCGCAGGGGGAAAAAATCGTAACTATGTGTGGTGAGCAGATGAATTGTGATCATTTAGCAATAAATACAAATATTGAATCATTACATTATACACCTGAAACTAATATAATGTTGAGTGTCAGTTATATATCAATAAAAATAAACTTTTTAAAATTATATTTTGGGTGCCTGGGTGGCTTACTCAATAAGCGTCTGCCTTCAGCTCAGGTCATGATCACAGGGTCTTGGGATGGAGCCCCGCATCGAGCTCTGCTCAGCAGGGAGCCTGCTTCTCCCTCTGCCTGCCACTCCCCCTCTTGTGTGCTCTCTTTCTTGCTCTCTCTCTTTGACAAATAAATAAATAAAATCTTAAATTCATCCATCCATCCATCCATACATACATACTGTATTTGCCTTGGAAGGAGGCTTCCAGCGACCAGTGGAAGAAGGGCTTTGAGTCCAGGGGACCCCCAGCACGAACACTATGGGGATGAGAGTTGGGGGGAGATAGGCCGACCAGATGCTTACAATCTGGGCAGGACCAAGGGTTCTAGGAATATGAGTAACTCACTTTACAATTCGGGCAGAACATATTGCGCTTTCCACTGGGCCAAGGTCAGTTTCAGTATGGAATGGAGAGGTGGGCAGAGTGGAGTCTTGGAAAATAGGCTGAGAGTGGAACAGAGCTCTGGCTCAGGGGCTGTCCTGGCCTCCCCCCAGCCCTCCCTCAGCACACTGCCTCTTTGACCCAACCTCCTCCAGGAAAATGGGCCTAAAAAGGAACACAATAATATGATGCTAACAGCAGGGTTTGAGATTCTGTGTGATAATTTATCTTTTGGGTCTCAAAACATTTTACGAGTATTGCCTGTCCCAGGAAGATTTAAAAGAGGCCGAATTTAGGGCAATGCCGATAATAATAATAAAATAATAATAATAACCGCTTACATGTGTTGAGTGCTTACTGTTCCTGACGCTGTGCTGCCCAGATCTTGCGCGCATTCAATCACTTTTGAAAACAAACCAAGTTTTCATTAGAGATGACTGAGACGGAGACCTCGAGGAAGCAACTTTCAGGGATCACCCAACAAGCGAGCATGGGTACCCGAGCCTGTCATCTCACAGGGCTCTAAGTGACACTGCCATGACGAAAAGTAAATACAGGGTAAGTCTGCAAGGACAACTTAAGGACCAGAGAGAAGTTTCAGGGATACCTGGGTGCCTCAGTCGGTTCAGCATCCGACTCTTGATTTTAGCTCAGGTCATGATCTCAGAGTTGTGAGTTCAAGCCCTACTGGGCTTCATGCTGGGCGTGGAGCCTGCTCAAAAAAAGGGAGTTAGAAAGAGAGAGAGGGGAGTTTCAGAAAACAAGCGATCACACAAGAGGGAAGACAAGGCCAGGGGCAGGCAGCTCTGAGTGTGACTGGCCAGGAAGCACACCCTGTGAGAATGCAGCTTCCACCTCCCCGTGGGCGGTCAAGGTTATCTTACTTGGAGTCCGAAGCTGCAGCAGCGGCTCCATCCAGCCGGCCTGCACAGGGCCGCCCAGCTATGCAAACCCCTGGGGACACACCATGACTTTCTAAGGGATTTCTGTGCATTCAAGTCCATGTTAAGGGACCCACCTGTAGTTCTAGATGCTTGTCTTAGCCAGTCTGAGCTGCTGTAACAGAACACCTTAAATTGGGTGGCTTATAAACAGTGACATTGATTTCTGACGGTTCTGGAGATGAAATTTAAGATCAAAGCTCCAGGAGATGGCATATCAGATGAGAGCCCACCTCCTGGTTCATAGGGGAGCCAGCCATCTTCTCGATGTCCCCTCATATGGATGAAGGAGTGATGGCACTGTCTGGATCTCCTTTATTAGGACGCTAATCCCATTACCCGATCATCTCCCAAAAGCCGCACTTCCAAACACAATCTCATTGGGGATTAGGATCTCTACATATGAAGGGGGAGAGGATACAGGCATTCAGTCCCTAACAACCCTCCTTTCCAATCTTTTGCTTTTAACTAAATTGGAGGAGGTTATAACCAAGTTGCCAGCCAACACCTTATTAAGTGTAATTTTGGGGCACCTGGTTGGCAATTGGTTAAGCGTCCGACTCTTGGTTTGGGCTCAAGTCATGATCTCAGGTCCATCAGATCGAGCCCGGAGTTGGGCTTTGCGCTCGCTGAGGAGTCTGCTTGGGATTCTCTCTCTCCCTCTCCCTCTGCCTCCTCCCCTTCCCATGTGCATGTGCTCTTTCTCTCTTTTTCTCTCAAATAAATAAATCTTAAAAAAGTGTAGTTTTAATCAGGCATAAAATCATTTTTTATGTATAACTCACAAGGAATTTTACAAATTGTGTGACATCACTAACAAACTCCATCCATTCCCATTTCTTGTTTATGTAAACATTTGTGTTTATGTAAATATTTATGTTTATGTAAACATATGTTAACATATGTTTATGTAAACATTTCTCAGCACTTACATATGTAAATGCCTCCTTCTTGCAATGAATATTATTTAATATTCATTAAATATGAATGAATAAATAATATTCATTCAAGGTTATATGGGGGAAAATAGCCTGATCCACCTCATTCAAAGATGTCTCTCCAGTAAAGTTACTTTCAAAATGGAATAACTATCAGAAATTGTAATATATTCAGGTGCCTGGGTGGCTCAGTGGGTTAAGCCTCTGCCTTCGGCTCAGGTCATGATCTCAGGGTTCTGGGGTCGAGCCCCGCATCGGGCTCTCTGCTCGGCAGGGAGCCTGCTTCCCCCCACCCCTCTGCTTGCCCCCCTGCCTACTTGTGATCTCTGTCAAATAAATAAATAAAAATCTTTAAAAAGAAATTGTAATATATTTATTGTGGGGTATAGAAGGTGAAAAAATTCACCTGAGGTAGAACAAAAGAAATAGAATTTTATTGAGTATACCTCAAGGGAGCAGCAGGCAGGACAGCAAAGGAGAAACGGCCACGAGGGGGTGGGGAGGGGCTGTATTTACGGGGTAGAGTGAGGGAATACAGGGACAGATGGAGTTTTCCTTTTTTTGGTAATCTTGGGATCTGTGCCTGGCTGGAAGTAGCCCACTGACCCTTTGGAGCCTCTGGCTTAATGAACCTGTATGCCTCAGCTCCGCGGTCACTGTGGGCCCTTTTGCCTTGCTCAAGTTTCTATTCCCTCAAGCCTGTTGCCTAAAAGCAGCCTCTACATTTATGTTGTATTGATGACAGGCAATTGAACATTTTAAAATTTCCATTTAAAGATTTTATTTATTTATTTGAGAGAGACCCAGAGAGAGAGAGAGAGAGAGAGCATGAGCGGAGAGAGGGAGGAGCAGACTCCCAGTGCGGGGCTGGATCCCTGGAACCTGAGATCATGACCTGAGCTGAAGGCAGACACTTCACTGACTGAGCCACCCAGGTGCCCTGAAATTTTCCATTTATATACCCAATTTTGATGCATAGAAATAAGAAAGTGCTTAAAAATACTTTCAGATATACCGGGGCGCCTGGGTGGTTCAGTGGGTTAGGCCTCTGCCTTCGGCTCAGGTCATGATCCCAGGGCGCTGGGATGAGCCCCGCATTGAGGCCCGTATTGAGCCCTGCATCGGGCTCTCTGCTCAGCAGGGAGCCTGCTTCCTTCTCTCTCTCTGCCTGCTTCTCTGCCTACTTGTGATCTCTGTGGAATAAATAAATAAAATCTTTAAAAATACTTTCAGGTATAAAAACATAATAAGGTTAAACTCTGTGGGGGTGGAGGAATGGAAAGGGTCTTAAAAAGAAAAGGAATGATACAAATTTCTGTCTTTGAAGAACTAAAAGGCACCTGGGTGGCACATTTGGTTAAGCATCTGACTCTTGGTTTAGGCTCAGGTTGTGATCTCAAGGTCGTAAGATCAAGCCCCACATCCAGCTCGGTGCTCAGCCTAGAGCCTGCTTAAGACTCTTTCCTCTGCCCTTCCCCCCCTCACCCCAGTGAGCTCGCGCACTCTCTCTCTCTCTCTCAAATAAATAAATAAATAAATAAATAAATATTTTAGAAGGAGGAGGAGGAGGAAGGTGGGGGAGGAGAACCGGTTTCCTTGTTTTAAAATAACCAGGATAGGGCGCCTGGATGGCTCTGTTGGTTAAGCGACTACCTTCAGCTCAGGTCATGATCCTGGAGTCCTGGGATCGAATCCTGCATCGGGCCCCCAGGTCCGCAGGAAGTCTGCTTTTACCTCTGACCTTCTCCCTTCTCATGCTCTCCCTCTCTCTCTTATTCTCCCAAATAAGTAAATAAAATCTTAAAAAATAAAATAAAACGACCAGGATAGTATCAAATTGCAACGGTATGCAGATCTCAATGGATTTGCCTAAGAGTGATGTCATAGTTTTGTTCTGGAATGTTGCTGCAGAAAATGTGCTAGAAATCACGTCCTTTATAACTATGTCAGTCAATGATGAAAAGTTTTAGCTGTCACCTTAAAAATGTGGTGAAAAGTCCATCATTTTTCCAAGTTCTTTTAAAGGCAAGGTGAACAGTGAGGTCAGAAGACCACAGGTCTGAGCCACAGAACTCCACACGTGAACACAAGAAGGTAGATTCAAAAGGGCAAGTGTAGGGGGAATGACCTCACCTCAGGGAGAGACTGGAGGCTTGGCCTCACGATCAATTCTGTTCCCTGCTTCTCCATCGGGTGACATTCTGGGAAGCAGAGGGCTGCTCTCAAAGGCCATTTCCCCTCCCTTCTTGTGGGGTTCCAAGCCTTTATAAACACCATTAGAGGGCGTCTGGGTGGCTCAGTCGGTTAAGCGACTACCTGTGGCTCAGGTCATGATCCCGGAGTCCTAGGATTGAGTCCCGCATCGGGCTCCCTGCTCAGCAAGGAGTCTGCTTCTCCCTCTGACCTTCTCGCCTCTCATGCTCTCTCTCACTGTCTCTCTTTCTCAAATAAATACATAAAATCTTAAAACAAAACGAAAACAAAAACACCATTAGAGTCAGCAGCTCTGAAACTCAGTATCAGACTCCTCGAAGGGCCTGGGTGACAATGTGATTTCTGGGTCCTTCTCAGACCTGTGGAATCATGGTCTCTGAGAAAGAAACTGCCCCTGGCCCAAGCTGGTGTGAACAGTGCTGTCTGGTATGAACAGTTGTTCCTTCCTAGAAAAACTGCATTGCTGAGAAAACACTTGAGCAATTTCGGACAGATTTTAACTGGCCTTAGAACCTTTTCTGGGAACTTTACCCAGCCTATGACAGGCACGGGAGAAGCCTAAAGGGCTTTAACCAATGTTAAACCAAGGTTGTTCTGACAATTTTAGCCTGACACTCTTCCTCCCTCTTTTTTTTTTTTTTTTAAAGATTTTATTTCTTTATTTGACAGAGAGAGAGAGAGATCACAAGTAGGCAGGGAGGCAGGCAGAGAGAGGGAGGCAGGCTCCCCACCGAGCAGAGAGCCCGATGGGAGCCTCGATCCCAGGACCCCGGGATCATGACCTGAGCCAAAGGCAGAGGCTTAACCCACTGAGCCACCCAGGTGCCCTCTTCCTCCCTCTTTTTGTCCACAGTCTGACAATGACTACCTAAACCCACACATCCAATAGAAATATAACGCTAGTGGCCGTGTCTTTTAAAAAGTAAAATAAAAGAGGTGAGATTAATTTTCACAACATTTTTTTAACTGAAGAAATCCAAACTATTATCATTTCAATATGCAATCAATATAAACATTCTTAATGTGCTATTTTACAATTTTTACCATGTTAAGTCTTCACAGTCTGGTGGGTATTTTACTCGTACAGCTCACCTCTGCCAGACCTATGCCGTGGCCTGTGCTCAATCACCACGTGTGGCTTGTGACTCCCGGGCTAAACAGTAGAGATTTAAACACTCTCATGGCTTCTTCTTTAAATGTCCCTGCCAAGAAGGAAGTCTTTGAATTCAGTTTTGTTTTTGTTTTTGTTGTTTTTGTTTTTGTTTTGTTTGAAAAGACTTCACCCTTGCAGCGAGTTTGAAAAGAAAGTTGGACATGTTTGTAACTAATGTGTCTGAAACGTTGATTTAACCAGAGAGAGGTGTCGGAAAATCTGCATTTTAACAGCTGCTGGTGACTCTTGGGTACACTTTGGTTTTTGGATTGCTCTTCTAACTAGTCCGGGCCAGTCCTTCCCTAGTCACCTTTGTGGGAACCTGTCTGTTGGCCAAATTCTCTCATACTCCAGAAACAATGGCTTGTAGAGATGCTGAATGTACTTCTCTTGAGGTATGGACCTCAACAGACTCCTGGGTCTAGACCCTGCTACGTGTCCCAGACATAGTGGCCTTGAGCACGTGCTTTGTACCTGGAAAGGCTCAGTAATGGTGGCTGCCGTTTTCAGGTCACCTGGCTTCAGAACCGAGTGCTGCCATCTAAAAGCCATGTGATTTGGACACATTCCTTGACCTCAAGATTTCATCTTTAAATATGGGGATAATTATGCTTAAGTCCACTAGACCATCTCTACATGTGACAAGGGTAGAGGTTAAGGGAGTACGCAGACCATGGCAAGCCATGGGCATCTCAACCAAATACAGTAGGAAAGGATTTTCATACAGGTTGGGGCTTTTGCGAGATGATTCGGGGAACAAACAAGGAGGTAAGCAGGAGGAGCTCTGCACTATCATCAGGAAGTAAGAACAGTTTGGTGGTTGGGTTTTTCAGGAATCTTTGTCTGAGGCAAGAGGAATGAGGGTGTTACTGGTAAGAGAATTATAATGATTCAAAAGAAGAGGGGTTGTATGGCCTTGGCCGCACCCACTTAGAAACTGGCTTAGGCTCTCTTAGAAACTTTAAGTCTGGGGCTACTGGGTGGCTCAGTTGTTGAGCATCTGCCTTCAGCTCAGTCATGATCTCAGGGTCCTGGGATCGACCCCCACACCGCGCTCCCTGCTCAGCAGGAAGCCTTCTTCTCCCTCTCCCACCTCCCCTGCTTGTGTCCCTCTCTTGCTCGCTCTCTCTCTGTCAAATAAACAAACAAAACAAAACAAAACAAAATGGAAAAAAAGAAAAAAGAAACTCTAAGTCTGATGACCATCCAGGCTAGGGAGTGGATTCAGGACTCTGTCTCCTCACTATGAAATCAAGTTAACTGTGGAATGTCACATCCCCAAACCCTCTCTCAGGAGCTCCACAGTGAGGCTGGAAACCAAGGTTGCCATGTGTCATAGGGACCTGCATCACTCAGAACCTTCAGGACCTTTTGTGGAAAAGATTTCAAGCAGGGAAGTTTCTCATAGTTTATGATTCTAAAGAATAAGATTTCTCAGCCCTATGCCCTTGGTGTTCAATAATATTACAATCAATTTTTTAAAAGACTTTATTTATTTATTTATTTATTTGAGAGAGAGAGAGCATGAGTGGGGGTAGGGGCAGAGGGAGAAGCAGACTCTCTGCTGAGCAGAGAGCCTGACACGGGGCTCAATCCCAAGACCCCAGGATCATGACCTGAGCCAAAGGCAGACACTTAACTGACTGAGCCACCCAGGTGCCCTTTGCAATCAATTCCTATGGTTCATAGTTGTAACAAGAGTTAAGCGTGTGGTGCCTAGTAAGGGCCCAATAAATGGCAACTGCTCTTACTCGTTTTAGGGTTGGTGATGGTATTAGTGTTAGCACTAGTATTGTTCTGTCAGGTTTCCTGTTAAAACATTCCTTTCCTTCTGCCGCATGGGCCGCTGCCAACTGAAAGGTGGACGACGGTATTTCATGGAAATCTCAGCCCACGCTGGATTGCTCATTAAAGAAGTCTGGCAGGCAGATGGGGCACCTGGGTGGCTCAGTGGCTTAAAGCCTCTGCCTTCAGCTCGGGTCATGATCCCAGGGTCCTGGGATCAAGCCCTGCATTGCCTCTCTGCTCAACGGGGAGCCTGCTTCCCCCTCTCTCTCTGCCTGCCTCTTTGTCTACTTGTGATCTCTGTCTGTCAAATAAATAAATAAAATCTTAAAAAAAAAAAAAAAGTCCGACAGAGGCTCCTGGGGCAGGCCGCCCAGGTTCTAACACTGTCCTCAGCCAGAGGCTCTCTGTTCCTCAGGGAGCACAGCCTTCCTTTCCTTAGAATTCTGCTTTGCCGTCTGGGTGTCACTTCTGGACTTCATTTGGTTTTTCATGGACAGATCTCCTCAGCTCCTTGGGGAAGGGATCCTATGTTATCAGGAGGCCGCCGCATGTGTCGGCCCAGTTGCACTAGAGAATGTCACTTGTGCGTCCGAACGCGTGGGCACACAGAACGTCTGAGGTGCCCTAGGTTCCGCGGGCTCTTTTGTTTCCTGGGCACCACCCCAATGCTGTACCCCCACCTCCACTCTCCTTTACACCCGAGGAAACGCCGTAGTGTGCAGTGGCTTTGTCCGACTGGTTCTTCCAGCTCTGTGACCTTCCTCCTCCAAGTGTGGGACCCAGTCGCCCTTCTTGCTTTCAAATGCAATAACACTGGGATTCCGAATATAAAATTGTATTCACTTGGAGTGTTTTAATTTACTTTAAACAAACTGCTTATTTTTCTATATGCATGGCCTCAGGGGAAAAAAGAAAAATCAGCTCTGCAGAGAAACAAGAATAACCCTAATATCACCACAAGCAGACCCCCACATACGCTAGCAGCATGGCAGCATTCTTTCTGGCTTTCTCCCTACGCATATGTTCTTTTGTCAAATCCAAATTAGGGGGGCGCCTGGGTGGCTCAGTGGTTTAAGCCATTGCCTTCGGCTCGGGTCATGATCTCGGGGTCCTGGGATCGAGTCCCACATCGGGCTCTCTGCTCGGCAGGGAGCCTGCTTCCCTCTCTCACTCTCTCTGCCTGCCTTTCTGCCTACTTGTGATCTCTCTCTCTCTGTCAAATAAATAAATAAAATATTTTTAAAAAAATAAAAAAAAATCCAAATTAGGATCACCCTTTGGCAGGGTTATAACATTTTGGGTTTTTGTTTGTTTGTTTGTTTTGCACTTAGCAAAAATATACCACAAACATCTTACTCAAATAGACTTTGAAGTCATGATTTTAAGAGAGTGCTTATCATTTATAAATTCAATGTGTTTCTGAAAACCTGGTGGGGTTTTTCCTCCTTATGATGTGTTCTTCCAAACCAGAAACACCACATCCAGCAGGTGAACAGTGGGTTGCAAAATGTTTTAAAGACTGTGACAGCTGTGTGTCTCTCCAAAGACACTAGTCTGTCGAACTAGTCTCTCTGTGAGCCTGTTTGAAATAGCCGGTGGTAATGGGTAAAAACAGTCTCTCGCGTGCTCTCACCCTCTGACCTGAGTTGAGACCGCACCCCAGGGCTGGGGCGATGAACAAATCTTCGAGTGCATTTGAGGTCAGTGGCCAGCCTGGAAAAGAAGACCAATAAGGAGATTTAGGGCCGGAGGTCCTCACTCTAGAAAAGCTACTATAAGGTGATAGGCCTGGGGGGTGGGGTAGAGAGTGCTGTGGAGGGGAAGCAGAGCAGGAGCCCACTGTTCTGGGCACCAGCCTAGTCCCTTTCCTGCCTCTTGCTCAGGCTTTGGGTGCCCTGGCCCATCATTAGCACCTGAGCCTTGTGGGAGAAACTCCCTCTGCCCCTTCTAGAATCAGGCTCTGAGCGCCCCCACGATGCTCCTTGCTCTGCAGTGGGAGCGTTTTCTGCTTACCCCTGCCTTAGGCAGCCTTTGCTCCCCGCCCCCTCCCCACCCCCACTTGTGAGCGTGGGATTGCCCTGTAGCCCGAAGATGTGAGTGAGAGGTGCTCGGGCTCAAAGCGGGCCCGCTGGTGAGTGAAGCCAACGTGCCACCTCTTCTGCACGCAGGCCTTCCTGGCCAAGCAGCTCGGCTGTGCTGCTTTGTCGTAGGACAGGCCAGCGCAGGTGAAAACCAGCAAACAGCCAAACGGCAGTGGCAACGAGAGCAAGGATTGATCATTTACACAGAAAACTGAAATTTCTGGCTTTACAGGCCTTTTGGTGTGTTTTGTTTTTGTTTCTCTCCGTTCTATTTTGCTTGTGCAATATTTAAAACATAATCAGAAAAACCAGGATAATCAATTTCTAATATTGGGTCTAAGACCAAAGTTATTCCTGCTAGTAATTCTTAATTAGGGGCTTTCCCCTAAAAATTTGTATTTGGGGACTTGCTTAAAAGCATCTGGAGGGGTGCCCGGCTGGCTTTGTGGGTAGAGTGTACAACTCTTGGTTTTGGCGGTTGTGAATTAGAGCCCCGTGTTGGGTGTAGATATGACTTAAAAATAAAATCTTGGGTGGCTCAGGCAGTTAAGCATCTGCCTTTAGCTCAGGGCATGATCTCGGGGTCCTGGAACAGAACCCCGCATCAGGCTCTGAGTCTGCTTGTCATTCTACCCCCCACCCCATTCATTCTCTCTCTCTCAAATAAATAAATAAAATCTTAAAAAATAAATAAATAAATACACCTTAAGAATGGCTGACCTAGGCGAATCCTCCCATTTTACTGATAAAGAAACTCAGGGTCAGAGAAGGTGAGCGAGTGACCCAAAGTCACACAGCTAGCTATTAAGGAAAAGCTGTAGTTCCTGACCCCAGGCCGCCTGCCTTGCCTAAGGGTTGGGACCAGTAGACCCAACCAAGTCCATCTTCTTGACTTATTAGAAAGGAAACTCCCAGGTTCCCACGGCCCCCTCCCTTAAGACGGTATTTGTCAAGGTATGGGGCCACCTGTTCCAGAACCGGTCCAGATGCCTGTGAAAGATGCAGTTCCGGCCTCAGCCCTTCACCAACCTTAGACGAATTATCTGACTTCTCTAGACCCCAGCTGCCCATCTAGGAAGGAAATAGAGCATCGCTTCACAGAAATGCATGGAAGGTCTCCCATACAATTTCCGACATAATGGTGGCTACTGTTCCCTCTTAATTCCCAAGGACGACAAGACAGTCATTGTGTGGAACCCCGGGGGAGAGAGATGACCCTGCCAGTCCTCCTCCTTAGGGAGCTCACAGTCTAACCACTGACACAATGAGTCCTTCCTCTTCAAACCAAGGCTCCCACTCAATGATTCAATGAGGCCTGTGTTGTTTGCATTTTCCAGAACAAGAAGCTATTTGTACCACAGAAAGGAACCCCATGCTGGTTGAGGGCATTCTCCTACCCTGAAGGTAATAACCTTCCTCAGTTTCCTCATTTGTAAGATGGGCTTTCTCCATCCTCAGGGTGAGGAAGACAAGCCTATCTGGGTCATGCGCAGAGGCCTGGGGAGCTCTCTGAGAAGGCGGTACTGACAGGGACAAGAAGTCCCGGGAGCAGACCCCCACATGGGCCTCCCCTCATGAGAAGCCCCTCAGGAGAAGCCCACGGGAACTGGCTGAGAGAGAGGGCACCGTGGCCAATGAAACCAAGCAGGTGGGAAACCCCAAGGCCCCGCCCAGCCCACCTGGCCAACACCTGCAGAGCTCTTGCCTGCCCAGACCCGTCTCTGTCCAGAAGGGAGAGGCTACCCTGAGCCGTCCCTCCTCTGAAGCCTTCGACTTTCTCCTTCCTTTCCAGCTTCGACTTCAAGCTGAATGGACACAGAGAGTCAGTTATCCTGTCGTTTCTAGGCCGCAGGTGGCAGAAAAAGTAGCACCTTTGCTGGGACAGCTGCAGGGAGGCCAAGAGAGGGAGGCCAGGAGGTGCCGCCCCCAACAGCCACCCCTGGCACCAGCAACAAAGCCGTCCCTGTTTCCACCCCCCTGCAGGTGGTTTCGGCTATGGGCGTCGTTCAGAGAAAAGTCTGGCTCGCACTTTCAAACGGGAGATGCGCCCCTCTGCTTTGCCAGGCTTTCTTAGTTTACGGCATCAAAGTTTAAATACATGTAAAGCGATTATTTCAGCTAATTAATACGAATCATTAACTTAACCCTCAAACAGTCCTGTTCTTATTAGTTTGAATTGTGAGAGGAGAAACCCAGGCGGCTGAGGGTAGCCGACCCAGAACATCTGACCATCAGAGCAGATCGGTTTTTCACAACATCTTCCTCTCCACAACAAAATTATTTTCATCAAGAATCATGGAATGAAACAAATAATAAAAGGGCCAGAAAAGAAACACAGGGAAGTTTTTCTTGTATTCAACTTTGTATATCAACCATAAGAGACTCTTCTTTTTTTTTTTTTTTTTTTTTTTTTTTAAAGATTTTATTTATTTATTTGTCAGAGAGAGAAAGAGCGAGAGAGCACAGGGAGACAGAGTGGCAGGCAGAGTCAGAGGGAGAAGCAGGCTCCCTGCCGAGCAAGGAGCCCGATGCGGGACTCGATCCCAGGACGCTGGGATCATGACCTGAGCCGAAGGCAGCTGCTTAACCAACTGAGCCACCCAGGCGTCCCCATAAGAGACTCTTAATCGTAGGAAACAAACTGAAGGTTGCTGGAGGGGAGGGGGACCGGGGGATGAGGTAACGGCGGGGATGAACATTGGGGAGGCCACATGAGGTCACGAGCACCGGGTGTCATATAAGACTGATGAATCACAGACCTGTGCCCTTGAAACAAATAATACATTATATGTTAATTAATTGAATTTAAATTGAAAAAAACCCTTATATCAAAACATATGTATTTTTTGGCTTCCCTTTTTTATTCCTTATCAAATTATTATAACAACAGCATATGATTTGTAAGAGAGAAAAACCATACACAACTCCAGTCTCCTAAGAAAAATCACGTGTTTATTTCTCCATCATCCACTTACAGCCTACAACCATATGTGCACATATCTCTCCAGGGCTCTAATGACAGAAAATCTTCTATTTTTATGATTTCTTTTTGTTGCCTGCCATATTATAAGCATTTCCAACATGGCAATAAAATCTTTATAATTATGGTTCAAAGCGGCTACATGGGACAAACAAGAAGTCTACCAAATGAACATCAGTGCAAGGAGGGGGGGGTGCGACAAGATAAACATTACTCAGTATTTTTTTGTTTCAACAACTAAAGCAATGCAAGACATTTCCCAGCAGCAGAAATACAAAGTCATCTCTGTTAAAATACAAATACTATGGGCGCCTGGGTGGTTCAGTGGTTAAAGCCTCTGCCTTCGGAGATATCAGGGTCCTGAGATTGAGCCCCGTATCTGCATCTGGCTCTCTGCAGCAGGGAGCCTGCTTCCTCCTCTCTCTGCCTGCCTCTCTGCCTACTTGTGATCTCTCTCTCTATGTCAAATAAATAAATAAACCTTTAAGAAAAAAAAACACAAATACTACATTACAGAAAGAAGTAATAAATTAAGTACTCTTTAATTACATCAATGTTGGGGTATGGGTTTGGGGTTTTTTGGCTTTTTTTTTTTTTACAAGAAGGGTGAAAACACAAGAAGAAATGTTTCCAAATGAATGAATAAATGAGCAAACACATGAGCCAATGGACCAAATCATTTGTTTTATTCTCTGAATCGATTATCGCTGCTAAAAAGAAAATCATTGTCATCATCATCACACATTCTGTTATTGTAAGTTCCTATCCTGGTACAGACATACACACACACACACGCATGCACGCGCACACACTGTTGGATTTAGACCTCTCGTTTTCACTGAAAAATCCCCCATTCCCCCTTCCTTAAATTTCTTGGGGGGAATCTTTTTCTTGCCCAGGTTGGATGAGGATGAGTGAGCTCCGAAGTATATGTTTAGTGCGCCACCTAGTGGACAAATTGCCTTGCACGTAGTCTCTCCACAGCTCACCTAGATCCCAAAAGTTAGAAAGCTCTTCAAAGGTTCTTGAAACAGGTTGTTCCTCATTACCAAATCCATTATCAGTTCCTGACCACCGATTAATAAACCCAAACCTATTGCCAACCTTGATCAGCGTTTTTATTGCAATTTGAATATGCCCGAGCAACAAACTATCCCAATGGAACAAGTGAGAACAGAGTTTGACATTAAAATTAAATAAATGCACTGAAAAATCAATGTGTCATGTGTCTGTGATAGCACAGGGGAGCATCTTGACATTGGGTAAGCAACAAATGACAACACTTCAGAGTGAAATTAGTAGGACAACAATTGTAGTTTGAAGTATGACCACACTCCTCTGTGGTCAAGCAGCATAATTAATAAGACTGACCTATTAGCGATCTATAACCTCCCGTACCTGGAAAAAATAAATACACATTCCTTTTGAGGGATGCAACATTTAAAACAATATAGTAAGCCATAGAGCTACAAATCCCAAAGGATCCTTGCCATTCGGACTGTAGTCTTTGATGACAGAGCAATAAAATTAGACATTTATAACTGGAGTTTTTTAAAATCTCAAGACAGGCAAAGTTCTATGAAATATTTGGGGCAATGGAAATAATAACTTCAGTTTTTGAAAGCAAAGCGTGGTGACCTCTAAAAGAATGGAAATACCATCTCGTGGCTTCCCAACTAGGCAAGAAAAAAAGAGATTATAGAAAATTGGTAACATTTTCAATCCAGACAAAAAAAGGACAAAGTAAAAGGGAAGAATATTTAAAAAGATAATACAAAATGAGATAGTGGAAATAAATCCAAATGTATTAATAATTATAAGAAAGATAAACAGAATAAACTCAGACATTAAAAGAATGTATCAGATCAAAGTCCTAAAAATCCAATAAAACACTGCTTATGAGAGAGACCTACAACAAAACCACAAAAAGAAATTGAAAATAAAGGGATGAAAGACTGGCTTAACCACAAAACATAGGCAAATAAACCATACAATATTTTAAAAATTAATATAAACGATGAAGAGGAACAGTACATAATAAAGGAATACGCCGTTAAGAAAAGAGGACAGCAAAAATCTTGGTAGATAGAATAACATAGCCGAGTCACTTTTTAAAATATGCACACAGATTCTTGAACCCCCTCTCCTTCAAAAGGTGGAGCCTAACTTCCCGGCCTTGAATATGGGCTGAGCTTACCCAAGCTACATCATAAAAGACATCACAGCTTCTGCCTCGTGCACTCTTGAATCATTTGCTCCGGGGAAAGCCAGCTGCCATGCCATGTGGACACTCCAGCAGCCCGGGAGGGTTGGCAGGGAGAGAGCCTGCACCAACCTCCCAACCATGTGCGTGAACTTGGAACCAGTCCTCCAGCCCCAGGCACACCCTCAGAGGACAGTGTCCCCACAGAGAGACTCCAAACCAGAACCATCAAGCTAAGCCATTTCTGAATCTCAGACTCAGAAGCTGTGAAATTATGCAAGTGTAGTGTTGTTTTAAGCCATTAAGTTTGGGGATGGGAGGGTAATTTGTTATATAGTAACAGATAATTGATAAAATGGCCTCAAGTTGTAGAAAGTGAGAAGGGCCTTAATGACAAGAAGAAATAGACAAATGCCTAGGCCTCGTGGGAGATTGTAATAGCCTCTATCATAAATGCATAGATCATGCAGAAAAAAAAATGGGAAAATAGAAGATAGTAATACTCTTAGCTCATAGTTACTAAGAACCTACGTGCCAGGCACCATTCAAAGTATTGTGTGCTTGAATTTAGAAACTTGCACATATAAAAAATAGAGAGCAAACATTCCTTCAAATGTGAAAGGAGCATCACAAATATTGACCAGTTAGAAGATCACAAAGAAAATCTCAGTGTAGTTCAAGTAATCTGTTATACTAATCAGTCTCTACTAGCAATGCAACTAAATTAAAAAGAAACAATTTTTTAAATGATTTTATTTATTTATTTGACACACAGAGAGAAAGATTTATTTATTTATTTATTTATTTGTCAGAGAGAGAGAATACAAGCAGGCAGAGCAGCAGGCAGAGGCAGAGAGAGAAGCAGACTCGCGCTGAGCAAGGAGCCAGATGTGGGACTTGATCCCAGGATTCCGGGATCATGACCTGAGCCAAAGGCAGTGGCATAACCGACTGACCCAACCAGGCATCCCTCTTATGATTTTCTTAATATTTTTTCTCTAGCTTAATTTATTGTAACAATACAGTATGTAATACACATAACATAGAAAATGTATGTTTATCCACTATGTTATCCATAAGGCTTCTGGTCAACAGTAGGGTATTATTAAGTTTTCTTGGGGGGGGGGGCAAAGGTTATATGTGCATGGGGTGGGGTTCAGTACTTCCAACCCCTGTGTGGTTCAAGGGTCAACTGTACTACTAATCAAATCTCATGAGATGTAACTAAAGTAACATTTAGAGGGAAATGTGTAGCCTTAAACAGATTTACTGAAAAACAAATGGAAACAAATAAGTGTGTTCAACTCATGAAGCCAAAAGCAAATACAGAGTAAGCCCTAAATTAAGAACAAAGAAGGAAATTTAAAAATTAGATAATAAAGTAATGAAATAGAAAGCGACAATAAAATCATAGAAAGGAAAAGACCGACAAAACCCAAAACTAGTTATTTTTTTAAGTTATTAACCTTATTTATTTATATATCTTTAAAGATTTATTTATTCCTTGTGAAAGAGAGTGCATGTGGGGGCAGGAGGAAGGGAGGAGGGAGAGGGAGAGAATCCCAAGCGGACTGTGCTGAGTGTGGAACCCCGGGTGGGTCTCTATCTCATGACCCTGAGATCATGATCTGAGCAGAGATCAAGAGTCCAAGGCTTAACCACCTGAGCCACTCAGGTGCCCTAGCGTTCAACTCTCGATATCAGCTAAGATGTTCATCTCAGGGTGGTGAGTTCAAGCCTCACATCGGGCTCGTGCTAGATGTGGAGCCTACTTAAAAACAAACAAATATATGTGTGTGTGTGTGTGTTTTGTGTGTGTGAAGAAAATAAACAAAATAACCAAAATTTTTAAATTGTTTTTTAATTTATTATTTTTTTGACAGACAGAGATCACAAGTAGGCAGAGAGGCAGGCAGAGAGAGAGGAGGAAGCAGGCTCCCGGCTGAGCAGAGAGCCCGATGTGGGGCTCGATCCCAGGACCCTGAGATCATGACCTGAGCCGAAGGCAGAGGCTTAACCCACAGAGCCACCCAGGTGCCCCCAAATAACTAAAATTTTTAAAGAGGTAAAGGACTTGAACAGACACTTTCCCATAGAAGACAAATGGATGTCAGGGAAGCACATGAAAAGATGTTCAATGTCGTTAGTCGTAATGGAAACAACCAAAGATCCTTCAGCAGGGGAGTGAAAAAACAAAGTAGGACAGCCATGTGACGGGACACTGTCCGCCAACGAAAAGGCAGGACTTACTGATACACGCCATCAAGTGGATAAAGTCTGACGTATTGTGCTGAAGTAACAGAAGCCAGTCTCCAAAAGCGATGTATGGTTCTACTTATACAACATTCTGTAAAAAACACAACTATAAAGCCGGAAATCGGATCAGTGGTTACCTGGAGCTGTGGCGGGGGAGGGGTTGGCTACAACGGAAAACAGGGATCTGGGGGGAGATGGAACGTTTCTTGATCCTGGTGGTAGTGACATGGTTGTAGGAGTGTCGAAAGTAAAAACTAGAAGGGGTGCCTTTTACCGTATATAAATTCATACGTTAATAAATCTAAAATAAACAAAACTAATGGACTAGATAAACTTCTGATGATATTGAAACAATTTTTAGGAATTGAGAAAGGGAAAAAGGGATCTGATTACAAATAACAAAAATATAAAAAAACTCTTTACACAAATTTGAAAAAATATTAAAACGGATAACTTCACAGCAAAAAACCCACCGAAATTAATAAAACGGAAAACCTAACTAAACCAACAATCACTGGGGAGATTAAACTGGTAATCAAAAGTCTCTTCCATCAAAAGACATCAGGTACATATGGTTTTATAGGTCAGTTTTATGCAACTGTTAAGACACCAGTAAACTCACTCTATATCCTACAAACTATTTCAGAAAATTCTGAAAAAGAAAGCTAGCTCTTTCATTTTATGGAGTTAGGATAGCCCTGATAACAAACAAGGACAGGAAAAACTACAGACCATTTTCACTACCGAGCATAGAGGCATACATTTAAAACTGCTGTGTTTTAAAACACATCCACATATGCTCACGTGTTCTTATCATAATCAAGAAGAGTTTAGTAAGGATATAGGATAGTTTTTCTTTTTTCTTTGTAGATTTTACGTATTTATTTAGAGCAAGAGCGAGTAGGAGCAGGGGAAGGGCAGAGGGCGAGGGAGAGACAGAATCCCAAGCCAACCTCGTTCGAGCTGAGCCCAGAGCCCGATATGGGACCCGATCCCACCACCCGAGATCATGACCTGAACTGAAATCAAGAGTCAGACACTTAACCAACTGAGCCACCCAGGTGCCCCATAAGGATAGTTCAATAAGAATAAATTCTATCAATATTCAATACATTACATTAACAATTAAAGAATTGTTAATAAATAAATAATTAACAATTAAAGAAAAACGTGTTACCCTCTTAATAAATGCAGAAGAGGCATTTGATACAATTAAACATTCATTCATTTTTAAAAAAGATTTTATTTATTTATTTGACACAGAGAGAGAAATCACAAGCAGGCAGAGGGGGACGGAGAAGCAGGCCCCCTGCTGAGCAGAGAACCCGACGTGGGGCTCCTGGGGCTCCATCCCAGGACCCTGGGACCATGACCTGAGCTAAAGGCAGAGACCCAACCCACTGAGCCACACAGGCACCCGCAAACATTCATTTTTTTTTTTTAAGATTTTATTTATTTGACAGAGAGAGACACAGCGAGAGAGGGAATACAAGCCGGGAGAGTGGGAGAGGGAGAAGCAGGCTTCCCGCCGAGCGAGCAGAGAGCCTGATATGGGGCTCGATCCCAGGACGCTGGGATCATGACCTGAGCCGAAATCATTCATTTATTTTTTTTTTTTTTTTTAAGATTTTATTTATTTATTTGACAGAGAGAGACCACAAATAGGCAGAGAGTCAGGCAGAGATAGAGGGGGAAGCAGGCTCCCCGCTGAACAGAGAGCCCGATGCGGGGCTCGATCCCAGGACCCTGAGATCATGACCTGAGCTGAAGGCAGTGGCTTAATCCACTGAGCCACCCAGGTGCCCCTCATTCATTTATTTTTAACAACACTCAGCAAACTAGAGATTAAAAGATACTTCCTTTACTATGGTGATGCCCAGAGCCAGACTATGAGGGACTGACCTAAACTAACACAGATCAGGTTTCCTGGTACTGGCCACCAGGGAAGCTTGCACACCTCAGTGAAATGCTACCAGGAGCTTGTGGGAAGTATTTTGGGGAAGTTTCAAGGCAACATGGTTTTATTCTGGACCAAGTGGCTACCATAAAGTGGGGGTAATACTATATTTCAATTTTTACCTAGGAGACCCTCTGGACCTTTGTCATGGCTCTCTGCCTGCTACACAGTCTCTACCCCTGGTAATTATGACACCTAGAGCAGACTTTAAAACCTCCAAGGTGGGGTGGGGGGAGGCACCTGGCTGGCTCAGTTGGTGGAGCATATGACTCTTGATGTCAGGGTCCTGAGTTCAAGTCCCGCATTGGGTATAGAAATTAAATAAATAAATAAAAATAAACTTAATAAAAGGGTTGCCTGGGTGGCTCAGTCAGTTAAGCATCCAGCTCTTGGTTTTGGCTCAGGTCATGATCTCAGGGTCATGAAATCGAGCCCCATGTGGGGCTCTGGGCTCCGTGGGGAGTTTGCCTAAGATTCTCTTACCTTCTCTCCCTGCTTCTCTCTGCACCCCTCCAACCCACCTCTCTCTCTTTCTCTCTTTCTAAATTAAAATCTTAAAAAAATAATAAAATAAGATAAAAAAACATGAATGCCTGCTTCTAGCATACAAAATGCTCTCAGAACATAAAATTACATAAAGTTATTAAACTATTTACTGGGTCTAGTTATTTCTGAATGTTTGTACCCATTTGCTTGAGGATATATGCATGTATAGTTGTGCGTGTGGTGTTTTTTTATAATGTGGTCACATGAGTAAATTACTTAGAAAAAATTTAGTGTGTAGTTACCCCTACGTAAGTTTGTAGTCCCTCATTTATAACAGCTGCATAGTATTTCATTTCATTTTATGGTTAAAGGATGATGGCTGGCTTTGTTTTTTGGTAATTTATGTTCTCATGTTCTATTAAAAAATGTTGTAATACATGAAGATACAAACAAACAGAAACCCTCCAAGGTACCTCTCCACCTACAGGATAATATTTAAAGCCATGAGGATGGTCCTCAAAACCCTTCCCCATAGAGCCACTGTCTTCCAGGCTATGCCCTCAGGCAGCACCCCTCCGTCCACACACCCTCATTTCCAGCCACACCAGACTCCTCCGCGCTCCCCAACATCACAGCCTCTGTCACCCCTCTACGCCATGGCCCATGGCCCACACTTTCAGCTCTGCCTAGAAGGCCCCCACCCTTGTTTATCTTTTTCCTTCCTGGCAAACTCCTATTGCTTCAAGACCCAACTCCAATGTCATGTGCTCAGCAAAGTTCTGGGCTTTTGCTCTGCACGCCTTTTCCCCTATGTCGTCCCCTCCTCATCATTCCTGCAGCCTTTCTTGCCTCTTACCCTTCCTTGTCCTCCTTTCCTACATCCTTTTCCTCTGGGTGCTGAGGAGTCACAGGTGAACTGGGAGGTGGCAGATCAGTGAGGAGACTTAGAGAGCCCCCCGTGAAAACCTCAAGGGAGGAGGAGCAGGTCAGCTCGTCAGTTTGGACAGATCAGCCCCCAGCACGGGGGCGGCGGGGAGGGGGGGCACTTTGCTGATGCTCAGGGGACAGCTGTTGGATGAGAGGAGTCACTTCTAGATTGACATGTGTCCCCCAAGTGATCCCCTCTAGTCCGAACCCCCAGTCCCTGTGAGTGTGACCTTATTTGGAAATATGGTCTTTGCAGATGTGATCAGGTTAGGATGAGGTCATGCTGGGTTGGGTAGGTTTCAATGTGAATACTGGTGTCCTCATAAATGGAGGGACATTTGGACACAGGCACACAGGGGAGACTGAAGGCAGTCGCAGGCATTGGAGTGATCTGTGAACCAACCATCAAACAGGAAAGACTGCTGGCAGCACCAGAAGCAGGGGGAGGCAAGGAAAGATGTCCCCCTCGGGAGCCTTCCGAGGGTGAATGACCCCTTGATTTTGAACTTCTATCCTCCAAAACTGTGAGAATAAATTTCTGTTGCTTTAAGCCACCCTGTTCGGGCAGCCCTAGGAGCAGACTTTAAAACCTCCATACAGAGCCCAAGACTCATTGCTCGGAAACTCCGGAGCAGCCTGCCCCCTCCGCTGCCCTGGGAGGCCGCAGCTGTCCCAGGCTCTTCCAGTCCATCTCCCCCCACCTGATGCCGGCCTCAGCCTCCCGGCTCCGACCCGCAGAGCACCGCCGCCCCATCCACACTAGATGGCGCCAGCGGACTGAGCCGTCCCCGCTCCCGGCGCACCGAGGGCTGCGGAAGGGACTCTGCAAATCCGAGCCCATCAGACGTCTAACTCCTTTAAGTTCTTTCCAGAGAAAGCGGCTTTTGTTCACGCACAGAGGAAATCGGATCCTCTCCCTGGCAAACTGTCCTGCCAACCCCAACTCGCCCTTCCCCACTCCCGGCCTCTGAGTTTGAGCGGCCTGTTGAGGGTGAGGCTGGTGGGGCCCGGGGCTGGGAGCCAAGCGCAGGCCGTGCCCGGGATGGGCCGGGCTTTCCTGCCCCAAGTACAGGCCTCGCGATGGTGATTTGGAGCAGGCCGGCCGGGGTGCCCTGGGTGTGAGGACCGCTATCTCAGCACACGGGTGGCTGTGGGAGGGAAGACAGGGTGTCAATCCCCCTTCGGGCTCCCGGGACCCTGCTTTCTCCTCCCAGCTTGACATCTGCAGTGGCTGACGTCCCTCCGGCCCATCAATCCTTCTGTGGTCTCCTCCTCTCAGAGAAGCCCGCATCTGAGAGCCTGTTTTGACACTTTCCTCTCTCTTTGCCCCTGCGTGTTATCCGTTGCCAAGTACTGAAGAGTTTGCCTCCAATGGATGTCTGAGATTTCTCCATTTATCTCCGTTTCTCCTGCCCCGCTCTGGTCCAGGCCACCACACAGCTCACCTGGACCAGCCACTTGCTGCTGAGTGTGGTCTGTGAACCAGCAGCATGGGCACCATCCGGGAACATGGAAACGCGGGGTCTCAGGTCCCCACCCCAGGCCTGTGGGATCCTGATCTACATTTTTGTAAGCTGCTGTCATGTGACCCGAGGATTCTTGAGGCTCGGTGCTGACTCATCTCTCTGCACCTGCCCTTACCCTCCTCCATCCATCTCCAACAGAGTAAGACGAACCTTTTAGAGATACGCCAGATTATTTCAGTTCCTTGAGAAACTCCTTCCATGGCTTCAGTGCTCTTAGGCAATGGGCAAGGTCTCGATCATGGCCTAGCAGACTTGCCTAGCCCTGCAGCACGGTCTCACACCACTCTCCTTCTGGCTCCGAGCCCTGCCTACTACTTCAGAGCTCCTGACGCCTTGGGCCTTTTCCGTGGAACCCTCCTTGCCTAGCTCACCCCTATGCATTTTTGCCTCTTATGGCTTCCTAAAAGGGAGCTCTTCCTGATCCCGCTGACCAGACCAGTTCTCACAGCCAGGGACCGTGTGGATCTGTGCCCCTCTGTATTCCTAGGGCCCAGCACAGACCTTGGCCCACAGTAGGTGCTCAACACACACTGTTAATTACGGACGTGTCAGAGCAGACCCACGAGTGGGTGAGTGCTTGTGTTTCCAGAAATACTGTGACTCTCCATCCCAGGATTATAAGAACCAAGCCAGCATCCAGGCCCAGTAGAGCCACAGAGGCTGTGTCCCCAGGAGACCAGATCCTCTCTCTGCACACTGTCCTGCCCATCCCAATTTGCCTTTGCAGCCTTAGTGTTCAAGTTGCTACCTGGAGAAGTAGGAGGGGCTGGGTCACTGCTTAGCGGGTTCTGCCCTCAAAGGCGGGCTGTCCTTTGATCCTTCAGCTCCTTCTACAACTTCCTATGGGGGCAGCTACTTCTATTTTCACCCCAGAAGCCATCCCTGGCTGTGTTCCCTACCCCAAACAAGGGTAAGGAAACTTCCTTGGGTCCTGGCCCCTCAGTCCCATATTCCTTGACCTTCTGCACTGGCCCCCGACACGCTTTTTGCAATCAGAGCTTTCCTTCATTTCTCTGGTTCCCCTTTTCCTCTCCTCGCCATAGAGATGTACAGTCTTTTTGACCCTTTTGTCCGTTTCTCTTCATACGGTCAAACACAGAGCTCAGACCTTTTCACCTGAATGATCTCCCCAAACCCGTGAACAATCTTCCCATTTCTCCCAGATGGACTCAAGCCCCCCTGTGCTCTGACCACCCAAGGCCTGCCCCTCCTCCTCACTCAGCAGGATGCCTGCAGTGGTCTCTGGCTTGGCTCTCACTCCAACTTGCTGTCCGCTGAGTTCTTTTCTTTTCTTTTTTTTTTTTTTTTTAAGATTTTATTTATTTATTTGACAGAGAGAGATAACAAGTAGAGAGGCAGGCAGAGAGAGAGGGGGAAGCAGGATCCCCGCCGAGCAGAGAGCCTGATGCGGGACTCGATCCAAAGACCCTGAGATCATGACCTGAGCCGAAGGCAGCGGCTTAACCCACTGAGCCACCCAGGCGCCCCCGCTGAGTTCTTTTCTAATGTATTATGTTCAGAGCACAGCATTTGGTCTTCAGATCCTTCCAAAGCCCTCACTTGCCTATGGAATCACGTTCACATCCCTAGTATGGCATTCGAAGTCCTGCTCCTGGGTGGCTCAGTGGGTGAAGGGTCTGCCTTGGGCTCAGGTCATGATCCCAGGGTCCTGGGATCAAGCCCTCTTCAGGCTCCCTGCTCAGTGGGGAGTCTGCTTCTTCCTCTGCCTGCCTCTCCCCCTGCTTGTGCTCTCTCTCTCTCCATCAAATAAATAAACTAAAAATCTTAAAAGAAAAAGTCCTGCTCTAGCTGGGTGCTGGCGTGCCTCCCTCACTGCTTCCCTCCCCGGCTCCCTCCACGCCGGACTTCTGTCTCTTGCCTGGAGAAGTCACCGTTGCTGGGGAGAGTCTTGGTGAGACCCCCATTTTAGACTGGATGTGCTCGTTTGCTAGGGCTGCAGGAACAAGGTGCCACAGACCAGGGGCTTAAACAACAGAATTGTATTTTTTTTTCACAGATCTGGAGGCCAGAAGTCCAGATCAAGAGGCCAGCAGGGACTGTTCCGACAGAAGGCGGTGTCCCAGGGCCTGTCTCCTGGGCTTGTGGACGGCCGTCTTCTCCTGCGCCGTCACACCGCCTTCCCTTGAACGTGTCTATGTCCCAGTTCCCTATTCTTACAAGGACACCAGGCGTTTTGGAATAGGACTCGCCCTAATGACCTCATTTGAACTTACTTAACTTCTTTAAAAACACTACCTCTGGGGGTGCCTGGGTGGCTCAGTGGGTTAAAGCCTCTGCCTTCGGCTCAGGTCATGATCTCAGGGTCTTGAGATCGAGCCCCACGTCGGGGGCCTCTGCTCAGCAGGGAGCCTGCTTCCTCCTCTCTCTGCCTGCCTCTCTGCCTACTTGTGATCTCTGTCTGCCAAATAAATAAAATCTTTTTTTTTTTAATTTATTTATTTGTTAGAGAGAGAGAGAGCGAGCACAGGCAGACAGAGTGGCAGGCAGAGGCAGAGGGAGAAGCAGGCTCCCCGCCAAGCAAGGAGCCCGATGTGGGACTTGATCCCAGGACGCTGGGATCATGACCTGAGCCGAAGGCAGCCGCTTAACCAACTGAGCCACCCAGGCGTCCCAATAAATAAAATCTTAAAAAATAAAATAAAATAAAAATAAAAACACTACCTCCAGATTTCCGCATATGCATTTTAGGGGAAGACAGTCCAATGCAGAACACCAAAAATCCCACAAAATCATTTTTGTTTTATCAGGGAAAGAAGATGGAAATAACAGGTAATGTGTACTGCTTGTTGTCCTTAAACATGGCACTATGGGGGCACTTTCCAGAAGGCAGATTACTGATTTGGAACAAGAGAAAAGATGAGATAAATTTGCAAATTTTCTTGTGAATATTCCTTCCGATCCCAAGTAACATACATTTAGCATTTTTAGAAATAATGTATTAAGCAAGTAATGTATTCACTTGCTACAAAATTCAAAATTACAAAAGGTGTAAAAGATAAAGCTTCCTCCAGTGACTCTCCCTTCACAAGGGGCACCTTGTGCTGCCTGGATCAGGAGGGACCCTCTGTACATAGAGAAACATGCACTTGGACACATTTATTTGTATCGCTTTCTTATACACAAAGATAGCATTCATACACTTGTTCTGCACTTGGCCTTTTCCATACAACAATGTATTGTGTAGATTGGTCCAGAGCTATATTGTTCTCTTTTCCGTATCCGTTTTGTGCTTGGACGTATCATACGTGTTTAACTCCATATTGGCGATTATTTAGGGTGTTTTTTTTTTAATTCTGGCTTTATTAGACACTTGCTGTGGCTAGCCTGTACACATAAAATATTTGATATATGAACAAGAATATCTGTAGAAAAAAATCCTGAAATCAGAATTTCTAGGTCAAAGGGTGTATCGCAATATATTTAAAGTAAATAATTTCATCTAGAAACAATCACCAGCTTTGTTTCTTGAATCATTTGGGAGTATGTTGTCCAATCCCCTCCATAGACTTCAACATGTATTTCCTACAAACAATGACCTTCTCCTACATAACCACAATATAAGCAACAAATCAGGAAATTAACATGGTTGTGTTACCTTCACACCCCATTTCAGTTTTGCCAAAAGTTCCGATAATATTGTTTGTCCAGTTTAGTGATGCCTTGAATTTCTTTTTTTTTTTTAAACATTTAATTTATTTATTTGACAGAGAGAGAGAGATCACAAGTAGGCAGAGAGAGAGGGGGAAGCAGGCTCCCCGCCACAGCAGAGAGCCCGATGCAGGGCTCGATCCCAGGACTCTGAGATCATGACCTGAGCCGAAGGCAGAGGCTTTAACCCACTGAGCCACCCAAGCGCCCCTTGAATTTCTTTTTATTCACATCTCTTCTGTGTCCTTCCTTCTGGAACAATTCTTCCATCTTTCCTTGACTTTCATGCCCCTGACATTTTAAAGATTACAGGCCAGTTCTTTCGTATTACTCAATTTGGGTTGTCTCATTTTTTTCACGTTTGGATTTTCATTGCATTTCAGTGTGAACATCACGGAAAGGTTGCTGGTTTCTCTCCTTGCATCCCATCAGGCAGTGCGTGACTTTGATTTGTTTGCATTTGATTAAAGTAATGTCTACCAGGCTTCTGTTTATCTACATGGACTCATGGCCTCCTGTTTTATTCGATGGATTATAATCCATTACCATCCCTATTTACCTTGATGCTCATGTTGCTCCTGATTTAGTCTAGAAGAACTTCAGGTGGGAGTCTTTCGGGCCTATACTCGTCATTCTTTGAACACTTTCTTGCTTTCAGGCCCATCACGTGATCTTCCTGCCTTAGCTCCGAATTCAGACATTTGTCCAAGGACCCCTGGTTCCTTTTAGTGGAAAATAGTATTTAAAAGCTAAGATCCGAATTCTAGGTGTGCTCCCAAGCCCTCTGGGGAGAGCTAGGGAATATCTGTGCGTATGTGTACGTGTGAGCATGCAGTACACCTCTATTAATTTCTGCATCTGTTTAAGTAGACCGAAAACCAGGAGTGCACACACATACCTACAATTCCAAACTGCTCCTGAAGGGTTGTTTGTTCTGTGGCTCTTTCTGAGCTTGTAACTCTGCCCCCACCGAATGGCTTTAGAACAGACTTGTTCAGCAAGAGTAGGGCCAGGAACTGCACTGTAACTCCATGGTCATTGCCAAACTGCCTTGCAAAGAGAATGTACACTTTATACTCCCACTTGATATTTTTAAACTTTTTCTTCTGCCAGTATAGTATCATAGGTGGGAAATGTCATCTCTGATGTTTTAACATGTATTACTTTCATTATAAGATAGCTTGATCATCTTTTTAAAGTTTTATTTATTTATTTGACAGATAGAGATCACAAGTAGGCAGAGAGGCAGGCAGAGAGAGAGAGGGGGAAGCAGGCTCCCTGCCAAGCAGAGAGTCTGATGCGGGGCTTGATCCCACCCAGGACCCTGAGATCATGACCTGACCCGAAGGCAGAGGCTTTAACCCACTGAGCCACCCAGGTGCCCCAGCTTGATCATTTTTTAATGTTTCTAATGACAAATAGAGGCACTTGACAAGAAAGGAGTGTTGTCGTTGGATGCTACTGCTGTTCTTCAATCTCTGTCTTAAAGGAAACAATTCAAAAGGGTAAAAAAAGAAAAAAAAAAAACCACCAAAACCAAAAACACCTCTTAATTTTGGAATCGCTACCTGGCTGTTGCTGGCTGAAACCTGTTTGCAAGCAGCCGGTCTCCCTTCCGTTGTCCACCCCAGAGAGCAAGTGAACTGGCCTACGTGCTGGAGACTTGAATCAATCCTGTGATTTCTGAAGACGCCCCCTGCTGGCAGGGGCCAGACGCTGGTGGATTTCCACCAGGAAGTCCCCTCTGTTCAGAGTTCCATTTTTGTGCAGAATAGAGTCTGGGGCAGCAAGTCTCCATGCACTTGTCTGTGGGTGTGCTGAAATTGCTTTCTTGTGATTAAAATAAAGTTTAGTCGAAGAAGAAGAAAGGCATTTCTTATTTTGGTAGCTCTTAAAACCACTATGTATTAGGTTGAAATTGCCCACATCTGACCTTTTTTTATTAACCTGCCAACACGGCAATTTGGGATGATTCATAATTGTATATGCTAGTACTTTTCTCCTACAGGTCTCTATGGCCCAAAAAGTCCTCTTCACGCTTCCCATGCTATGGTTCCTTGTTCTCTTACTTCCCTACCTATAGTATTGCAAGAAGATCCAGTCTTCATGATGCCAAATAAATAAATGGCACCTTCCCTGGGAAATCTTCGCTCATCCCCTAAGAAATGAACTCTTCCTCCCTCTTCACTACCCAGACACTGCGCTGGTGCTGTGTTAGACATTCTTTAAATTCTGCCTTAAGTTTTAGGTAGCTGCTTAATCTCTTTCTCCCTATTCGTCTGCAAACTATTTGAGGTCAAAGACTAAGTCTTATTCCCTTTTGTGCCCCTGAAATCCAATACCAGGCTTTGTATAAAGTGGATCGAGATCTTTAAAAAAAAAAAAAAAAAAAAGTTTGTTGAATGAATGAACAAATAAGTGCTTGGAGCCGGAGTGGGGATGGCCTTCCCTCCCATAGTCAGGCTACAGCACGGGAAGTCCCTCTAAGTCTTTGGAACCCAGAGGCTCAAGGGCTTCAGGACCACCCCAGAAGTCAGAGCGGGCTGCATGCTTGGTGTTCGTTTTGAGTCATAGACCTTCCTTCACACACCCCAAATCACCGGAGAGCGTCAGCCCTGGCCGGCACAGCTTTCACCTGCAAACAGGCTGCCCTTATTGAGGGCTGCTTACTTGCTCCTCCAGGGAAGCTGTGTGTGGGGAAGCCCATCCTTGCCAAACCCTCCACAGTGCCCTGCCAAGTTGAGAGTCATCTATTACCCCAGGCTCATGAACAGTTCAAGCTGCCCCAGGCAGGGCTGCTCCAGACAATCCTAGGTTATGAAATTTTCTTTTCTGAGGGCACTGGGGCAATCATGGGAAATCTGAAATGCCCAACAGTGAAACTGTTCACCCCATGAGTGGCATGGGATGGGACGGTCCCCAAGCCCTGAGATGTTCCTCTGCCACCCAGGAGCTGACAGGAGTGAACTATCAATGTATCAGTGCATCCATCTATCATGTGTTATTGGATCTAGAGGGGAAATCACAGTTTTGACTTTTCATCTCAAACGTGGACATCTTAAACATCCAACTTGCCCAATTTTCAATATGCCTTTTGTTATAAAGAGTAGACAAACCATACTTCCTCAGAATTCAACTTCAGGAATAATGACACGAGTGTGAATCAAAACAATACCATTTTCTTTCAACTGGACTATTTTTTAAAAATAATTCTCCATGCTGGGACACCTGGGTGGCTCAGTTGGTTGGACGACTGCCTTCGGCTCAGGTCATGATCCTGGAGTCCTGGGATCAAGTCCTGCATCAGGCTCCCAGCTCCATGGGGAGTCTGCTTCTCCCTCTGACCTTCTCCTCGCTCATGCGCTCTCTCATTGCCTCTCTTTCAAATAAATAAATAAAATCTTTAAAAAAAAAAATTAAAAAAAAAAAATTCTCCATGCTGGTAGGGCTGCAGGAATGAGAGTACAAATTGGATTAACCTTCTTGGTGGGAGATTTGAGATATAGCAAAAGCCACTAAAATATGTGTTTCTTTTGATCTAGCATTCCACTTCCAGTCATGTATTCCAAGGAAATAATTTAAAATGCTGTCAAACCCTTGTTTATAAGAATGTAAAAAAAAAATTTTTTTGGCAATCTACAAGCCCAAATTACCAATAGAAAACCATGCAACTATTAAAAATGATATAGATTGATGTTCCATGGGATTGTAATGGATTATAAACTTTAAAAAACCCAAACACTATTTACAAATGATGTTTTAAAAGAGGAGACTATAGGGGCGCCTGGGTGGCTCAGTGGGTTAAGCCACTGCCTTTGGCTCGGGTCCTGATCTCAGGGTCCTCGGATCGAGTCCCGCATCGGGCTTTCTGCTCAGCGGGGAGCCTGCTTCCCTCTCTCTCACTGCCTGACTCTCTGCCTACTTGTGATCTCTCTCTGTCAAATAAATAAGTTAAAAAAAAAATAAAAGAGGAGACTATATTTAGGCATAGGAAAAAGACCAACATTACCAGTAGGAGGTGGTATTATGAAAGATTTTAGTTTTCTAAATTTAGTCTTCTAAATTTCCTGAAATGAGTACGTGTTACTTTGGTGTATTTAACAATATTTTTAAGTGGTCTGAGAAAGACTTCCCTGAGAGATGACTACTTTTGTTGTCTAGGGGTCTGGTCTCCACTTTCCAAACTAGGAGGTGGGGGTCCAGCTGCAGGGCAGGGAAATTCCTTTTCTCTCCTCCCCTCCACCCTTCCCCACCTGAGGGGGGCACTTCAAAGCCAGCCCTTCCCCCAGAACTTGTTCCTTCGTCCTCCCCTCATCAGTCTTCAAGAGAAAGGTAACAAGCCCATGGTTGACCCCAAGTTGACAAGGCTGCCTTCCCCAGCATTCCTTACCTGATGGGACATGCTTCTGCCTGTTCTCCAGCGAAAAAGAAGACTTACCTCTCGCGGAAATAAGCAGTCTTTCCTTTTTACATACATTTTTCCTTGTGGGGGAGCAACTCCTGCTGCTTTGTGAATTTTCTTATCACGGTCTGGTTGGCACAACTGAAATGCCTCCTCCCCTACACCGTGCTGGGCACTTCCCATTCTTCGAGATTTGAGTCCTTTGTTCCCCCAGTGAATGGTGTGATTTCCCTGCCAGGACACTGGTTTTTCCTGTGCCTGCAGCTCCCTGGTTGGAACAGAGACTGAAAGGCAGAGGGAGGACGGTGAGGGCCTTGGGAGGCAGGCGGCATCTGCGGGGCTGGGATATGGCGCATGGAAGGGAGTATCACTTCCGCAGAACTACCTGGCTTCAAGTTCAATCCCAGCCCCACCTCGGGCAGGTTAATGCACCTCTTTATGCCTCAGTTTCATTATAGGTGGCGTTGGAGTGCTGAGTGATACACACACAGAGTGCCAGAGCTCTGCCTGGTACGGGGTGAGCGCCTGGACAGATCCACCGGTATCACCGTGACTTTGAGAAGCTGGTGAAATGCTCTTCCCTTCACCTCCGTGCAATAAAGGGCAGTGATGTTTGTGTGGACCCGACCTGAGGACTGGGGCTACTAAGTGGGGAGACTTGGCATGGATGCTCCTAAAACGTTTTCCCACCTGACGCTAAGTATTACAAAAACACATCCTGCCCATTAATTACCAACCCAGAGCCAATTCAAGAGTGGCCTGATTTTTTATCCCCAAGTTCCCCATCTTCCCTCTTCTCGCTCCCTTACCACCTGTCGTAGCTGCTCGGATCCAGTCGGCCTCTCCGCCTCCATGTGCTCTGCCCCCTGGTCCTAGGATCTCCCCGTCACTTTCCCTCCCCAGACCGTGCCTTCCATCGCCCCGTCTCAGAGAAGGGTTGCTGGCTGCTCGCTTCTTAACGTGGTCTCCGGGTACAGTGTGTTTTATCCCCCTGACATTCCTCTTAGGAGATGGAGAGCATGTCCCCCCAGAAAAGGGGAGCTCACTAACCATTGTTTCTTAACACTGTCAGACCACTTCCAGCCACACAGAAGACAGTCAAACCTCGCCACTCCTCGCTCAGAGGGCCTGGGCCGCCCAGCCTCTGCCCCCTCCTTCCCTCAGCCCTGGGCCCCACTCCTTTTCTTCTACCCCCAACCCCGCACCTGCTTTCTGCTGCCTCGGCACCCACAAGCACGTGTGGTGTCCCGCCCCTTAGCCTGGCTGTGTGGCCCTTTCCATCTAAAGGATGTTCCCTGACTGTGCCTGGGCATAGCTTCCCTCATCACGGAGGCACGCTGTTGGAACTGCCCGCCTTCCCGCCGCAGGTTCCGCGGAGTCCCAGTGCAGCACAGTGGTGGTACTGAGGACGTCTGAAGAGACACGGAATCTGTTTCTAGCAAGGCCTGTGCTCTCCCGTCCCTGAACAGCACACTCCCTGTCCCGTCTCCTCTTGCTAGGGACCCCTCCCCTAGAGCTGAGGCTTCGTCCCATCATGAGCTCTCACCACATATGCTCTTTTCCATCTCAGGTTTCTGCAAAGACTGTCTGGAAGGATCACATCTCTCACAACTGCCTTCATAAGAACATTTTTTTAATTATTATTTAGAAATGCAGTTATATACATAGAACAATTAAAATTAAATTAAACTTTGTACAAATATTAAAATACTATCTTCACACCCACTGCAATGTACAGGATACCAAAAAATATATATATAAAATAAAATAAAGCAAACCCAAACTGATTGAGTGACATCCTGCACAGTCAATGATGCACGTGTCGTTTGAAACCATTATATAGGAGTACCATTCTGCAAAGGATTCCATAGTGGTGTGATAAGAAGCCAGGGCAGGGTGTGGTGGGCTGCCATGCAACCCGCGTCCATCTCTCCTCCTGCCTGGCAATCTGAGTGCTTGGCCCCTACATGCCCTCCGGCTAGCTCTGCTGCCCAACAGAGGCCTCAACCTGGAGGTTTTCATTCAAAAATTTGATTAGGTTTTCAACTGGAGACTGAGAGGAGCTGCTTCCCAGCAAAGCTGAGCCTGCTGCCTTTTCCTGTCCAGGGAACCAGCTACTCTACCACTCGGTCCGTGCTTCTGCCAAGCAAAATCTCTTCCAGCCCCTCCATAGGCACCGGTAATGACTGGCCTTCTGCTGAGAGCCAGGGGACCCAGCAGCACCCCCGAGAGAAGCCCCCAGCATCACTGTCCTCAGCAAGCACATCTAGAATTAAGCTATAAAGCCTGTGTACCACTTCCCTTCTGGGTCCTTTATTCTCTGTGAGGAGGAAAGAAAGGCAAGGATGTAGAAGTGTTTGCAGCATATCCCATTCTCTATGTGACAATGTTCCCTGCGAGTGGAAGAGACACTGCTGTGTGGCAAGCAGGTGCCTTGAGAGCTCAGGCAGAACTAGGAGGGGAGAGGCTGAGTGCCTGTGGATCCCTATGCCAGCACTAAAGAAGCAGGAAAAGTCTACCTTTGTCTTGCCATCAGGCTTCTCCACAGAACTTGAAAGCTGGGTGGAAAGGGGAGAGGAGGAGGAGGAGGAAAGGATGAATGGGGAAGACAACATGAGCTTAAGTTCTATTTGCAAATGGAGTGTTAGTAGAATGCACATTGAAATGCCTTGCAAAGCCAAAAGAACCTGCAAAGTGGCTAGGACTCAGCCCATTTCACAGTTCACACCAGTGAAACAGGAACACAGCACACAAAATTCAGAAATGGCAAAACAGAGAGCCTATCTGCTAAACTAAGGCATTGAAAGGGACAGAAATCTTAAGTGATTTTCACCACATACTGGCCCTTGAAAATCTCTGGCCTGTGACAGCAAGTCACCAGGATATAAAACCTGCACTGAGTCAGCTCATGTGTGCAAAAAGACACTTTTAGTCCTTTGGTGTGGGCCATTCTCCTGGACAAGCCCTCTGCTGGACTCCCCTAGATGTGAGCCCTGGAAAGCCAGGCCCTGGGCAGTTTCTCCCACCCACTCTAGGCTCTTTTGGCAGCCTCCTGACTAACAGCCTGCCACCTGCCACCACCCTTGTCTTTCCGCCAGGCTCCACCTTGAGGCAGCTGTGGAATCCCTAATCCACAAAGCCTGGAAGCCCTAGAAACATCAGCACCTGGCTGATGGCTGAGAAACTGCTTCAGAGAAGTGCAAGATGAATGGGAGGCCTGGGCAAAGCCAATGACGTTGGGGGTGGGGGGGGGTGGAGAGTGCTTACACTAACTTCCCATTTATCCAGACTTTCTTTCCTACCAGGCAGGCAAGTCTGGGCTTGTGATCCCTAGGATGGTGTTAATGGTGGCTGAGGTGGAAGAAGGCTTTCCTTTTTTTTCCCCCAAGGGCTAAGCCGGTCACCCATGTGGCTGAATAAACCCAAAATAAACAGCACAATCTCTCAGGGGGGAAAACCCAGAGTAATGATATAAAAAAGCGTAAGAGCTTCCATTTTAAAAAATATTCTAGACGATTATTCTGGCTGTGAGCCCAACAGTGAGACTTTGGATCCCTCCACCATTTGTCCCTGCTTTCTTTTCTGGAGGAAGACAAGGGCACCCCTGCAGGTAAAGGAGAGCCCATGTGTGATGAGGCAACTAGGGTCCGTAGGGACCCCACCCTCCAGATGGGCCCCGTGCCAGCCCCTGCTGGCAGGCATGTCTCCGGAAACAGCCTCTTTGGAGGCCAAGGACAGGCCCCCGGTCTTCTGCAGGTCCCTCAGAGGCCTGCATCCCAGCACCCCTGCCAACCTGCTCCAGATGGAACCACGCCGGCCAGGGCTTTACACACAGCATGTGAAGGCTCCTGGGGGGGAAGGGGAGAGACATGGGGGTGCCCGCAGGCCCAGCAGGCACTGCCCTTACCCTGAGCAAAGGAAGACTACAGTGGTGCCAGGAGGCTGGGAACGAGCGGGCAGTAAAGTGCGTGTGAGAGGGATGCAGGAAGCTGAGAGGAGGCCGTTCCCCTCATTTTTGTGGCCGCTCATGCCTGGAGCTACCCTGTTCTGTCAGGTACTGAAAATATAGGGGTTCTTTATTGTTTTCACCACCCAAAACAGAGCGGCTCAGGGACAAGCAGAGGTGCAGGTGGGGTCAGTGACAAGTGTCTCAGCCCCAGTGCTTCAAAAACAGAACAGAAGTAAGCACTCCTCCATGCCACATCTTCTGCAGATGGCAGCAGCCTGGCTGAGCTCTGCCACCCTGGCCCTGGTCAGCAACCACAGGCGGCTGAGCGCGAGCCCCCTGGCAGAAGTATCAGGGAGCATGGAGCCCACCCCCTTCAATGGCAGAGCCCTGGGGCCAGGCTGCCTGGCAAGCTTTCACCCACCGCAGAGCAGCAAGGTGGGGTGTCTAGGACAGTCAGCCCCTCTCCAGGTGCGCGGGGAGAGCGGGGAGTCGTCCATCAGCTGCGACACGTGGAAGGGTGGCAGGGGAAACACGACTAGGAAAAGCAGCAGTGCAGCAAGCAGCAGCACGCTTCCTGGGCACAGTTACTAAGGCACGTGACTGTGGTGACGAGGACCCTCAGGACTGGGGCGAAGCTGCCTGCAGCTGCCTGGTGACTCGGTCTGTGCCTCTCAGGCTTCCTTCGTCACCGCGAACCCAGAATGGGGCAACTGCCCCCAATGCCAGTGGCCACGCGGGCATTCCGCAGCACCTCAGCAACTCTCCCGTCCCAGCGATGATTCACGCAGGCCCCTGTGGGCAGCAAGGAAGCGGAGGTTGCCAAGGATCCAACCCAGGAGGCAGCAGGACACTTCCCCTTACACTCCAGTGAAATAGAGAAAACCAAGGCCAGGAAGGCCGGTGCTGGAAGTAGGAAGTGAGGACTTGCATATTAGGAAGACAATCATTCTCAGCCACCTTCCTTCCCTCCCTCAGCATCTTCTCCATGCTTCTTGGAACCTCAGCAGGGCCAGGATCCAGCACCTCTGAGCTGGACGGCTGGGCGCTGGGAGAGCTTTGGCATGATTTTCCACATCCTCCATCCTCAGCCAAAGAAATGTGCCACCAGTATCAACCAAGGGCAGGCCAGGGACCCACATTCTCGCCCTAATCAGAGCCACCTTTGGATCTGCTCCTGCTAAGGGCAGCGGCGCCAGGCCAGCCCCAGCCCCAGCCCCAGGCCCGGCACCCTGTGCGGCAGAGGGCAGCAGTGCAGCCACTGAGGCTTGCAGGACAGCAACCAGCCTGCATGACAGGGGGACTGGAGGGGTCAGGGGTGGGGGAAGGCACAAGTAAACACAGCGGCTCTCAGGCCCGCGCGGGCTGGTGGGGTCTGCCGCCAAAGAGCTGGCTGCAGGGGACCCGGAGGGCTCAGGGAGAGGAAGAGTTCTGTCCAGCACATTCAAATATGTCCCCGACACAGATGGGAAGGCCAGGCTAGGCAAAATGCCAGCTCCTCCAGCTGTCCAGCAGGCAGATGGCGAGAATCTTCCTTGAGTTTCCAGCAAGGTGGGCGTGGAGGCCCTCAGAGATACAGAGATACACAGATACACAGGTGGCAGCTCAGGTATCCGGGTAGGGTGGCTGGAGTACAGGGTGCTCAAACCCACAGGGAGAGGGATGAAGGGCAGAGAGGACCGTCGCAGAGAGGAGAGGCCCATGGCAGCGCTCATGCTTCTTTCAACAGTGGGATATCTGCAGGAAGAAAGATCGGAAAGCACAATAGTTACCCCCCTGGGGCTCTCTGCGGCACATCTGACCCCACTTCAGGGTCTCCATGCAGGCCTGGTCTGAAGACATAAAAAGCTTCACTCAGGGGCGTCTGAGTGGCTCTGACAGTTAAATGTCTCCCAACTCTTGATTTTGGCTCAGGTCATGATCTCAGAGTCAGGAGACTGAGCCCCACGTGGGACTCTGCACTCAATGGCAAGTCTGCTGCTTTCCCTCTCCCTCTCTCTTCCTCTGCCTCTCCCCTCACTCACGTTTTTTTTCTCTCTCTCTCCCTAAAATAAATTTAAAAATTTAAGGAAAAAAAGCCTCATTCATACCCTTCCAACAAGTCTAAACCCCTCACCCCTTCTCGAGGCCTTCCTTGTTCATTTCTCCCTCTACACCTGCTTAATAAAATCTGAATATTCAGTCTAGTATTCAAATCCCCTCTGGTCTCACCACCTTGGACATCCTCTCTGCCTTGACCCTGCTGGTCTAGTTGCTTCTCTTTCTATCCTTAATCTCACCCTATGAGGCTGCAGACCCCTGCTCAGGTCCCACCTCCTCCTTCAGGCCACCCACCAGCTGTGTGATACTGAGTAATTCACTCCCCTCTTTGGGTCTTGGTCTCCTTTTATGTCCACTGGGTTACACCAACACCTCGAGGTCCTGATTTTCTCTGGTGCTGTCAGGCCCTGACAGCTCAGTCCGCCAGCAACGAGCTGGATAAACTATGTGCCAATCACTCCGACATGGGCACTAAAACTCTTGGTTCCGTTATTTTGCAAATATAGGCCTGATCTCTCCAAAAGATTGACCATCCACGGAGGCAGACATCAGGTTTCACAAGACTTTCTATCCCCTCAGAAACCTAACTAGCACTGGTGTGGATGGGTTCTCAAAAATGCTTGTTCAAGGGGCACCTGGGTGGTTCAGTGGGTTGAGCCTCTGCCTTCGGCTCAGGTCATGATCCCAGGGTCCTGGGATCGAGCCCCGCATCGGGCTCTCTGCTCGGCAGGGAGCCTACTTCCTCCTCTCTCTCTCTCTGTCTGCCTCTCTGCCTCCTTGTGATCTCTGTCTGTCAAATACATAAATAAAATCTTATAAAAAAAATGCTTGTTCAATAAATGGAACAAAGAAAGGCAGCAAGGAGAAGAAGGGAGAAGAGCAGGCCCTGTCCAGGCTCCTGAGGAAAGGTGAGGGCCAAGAAGTGCACTGGGGACAGGCGTCCATAAGTGCAGACACATGATACCTGTACAGCTGGCTCTCCACGGGGTCACTGGCTTCCACCTTTAGACTCAGGTCTAGCGACCCCTTCCTAGTTCTCTATCCCACCAAGAGAAAAGGCATGCTGCTGACTTCAGGAAACTCTTAAACGTGATCTGCATTCAAGAATTTCCAACTTCTTTGCTTTCAGATACTCTAAGCCTCAGACATTAACTGGGCCCAGGACTCCCAGGGCAGTTTCCTCGCTGGCTTTCAGAGGAGCCTGGTTAGTGCAGAAGCTGCCCTGTCCAAAGGGAAACAGCTAGGTTTAGGCCTCATCCTGAACCACACTGGGGTTTCATGTAAAGATATTGTTTAAAGTGATGGAGTCATTCCTGATATTCAACGCTTCAGGTTCCAAAAAAAGGTCAGGAAGCAGCAATTTCCCTCACAGATGGCCTGCCACAGAGAAGCCCAAGTCACCTGTGAGGCAGCATGGCACTGTGGATTATAAACACAGGCTTCAGAGCCAGATCCATCCAGCTTCAAATGCCAGCTCAGTCACAAATCAATGGGAAAGTGACATATGTTCTGGCCTCAGTTTCCTCATCAGTAAAGTAGGAATGGTAGTAACACCTACTTGTCATGATCACTGTGAGGTTTAACTGAGATAGGGCAGGAGAACGATCACACAGGAGAGGCATACTCCTGTTTCAAATGAAACTGCTGAACGCCCTGGGAGAGAGACCAGCTCCAATTTTCACTATAATATGACCCCATACCTCCTTGTCACTCCTAGGCTTTCAGGAACATAGAAATTGTAACAGGAGAACAAACCCCGCTCCCGCCTCCAACCAGCTGTCCTCCCTTTGATTTAGCACAGCCTTGTAGCCACAAATAATTTGGAAACTCCAAACTATCAAGATTCACAAACAGTCAAAAGTCTCCTATACAGAGCCCAAAGCCCCAGCAGGAGATGAGGGGGAGACCTTATTTTATAGGCTAGCCCCCCAGGTATTAGCTTCCTTTGCCCCCAGGACCCCATTATTAGAGAGGCTCACAGTCCTTCCTCACTCCCCACAAGGCCCCCAGGCGGCTCCTAATTCATGCTCAGTGCAGACCACCTACCATCTGTGTAGTCCTCCGACGTGAGGGATAAAAGGCTTTGTATGTCACTGTTCTCTGAATCTGGGGCTTCTTTGTATGCCACTCGGCTGTTCCCTGAGCCAGCCACCCAGGAAGAGGTGGTCGCCTGATGCACCATCACAGTCTCAGAGCCCTGAGAACCCCAGGCTTCACACAGTCCAGACTGGCCCGGGGCCTCCTCCTCTCCACCAGCAGAGGAACAGGCCCCCTGGTCCTGCAACTGCGGCTCCCTTGGCCCGTTCCTCCCACTGGGCCCAGACCCTTCTGACAGCACGATCTGCACCCTGGGGTCAGCAGGTGGCACGCAGTGACCGGAACTGCCATACACAGCTTCCTCATAGGACGGGAGCGCAACCTGGACTCCATCCACCATGATGGACACCTGGTCGCCAGATACTCCCTGGTCGCGCCTGCAGCCAAAGGAAAAGACAGAGGAAGAATTAAAATACACAACTAGATGCCACAGCACCAAGAGCACCGACCATTTCTGAGCACATATAGTATGCCAGGCACAGCACTAAGTGCTTTATCCCACTGAACCCTCACCTGAGCCCTGTTGGGAACAGATTCACTAAGAGTGCAGATGAGGCTCAGAGAAGTCAAGTAACCTGCCCAGTCACACAGCAGGTAAGGGAGGAAGCTGGGATGTGAATCCAGTTCCGTCTGCTTCCAGAGACTCTGTTCTTACCCTCTGGGCACAGGTACCCAGCCCTCTCGACCTGTGCAGAAACTAGGAATCTAGAGACCTAAAAATAATGCCATCATTCAGCACAGTTGTAGAAATAAGAGCACAATGCCTGCATCTATCTGCAGATACACTGTCTGAAGACTTGAAGTGGATACACTCTATGGCATGGGAATTAAAGCTCCATAAAGTGGTTTTTAAAAAAAGGAGGGAGAAGAAGCACTCTGAGACACTGGAGTTGAAATCTAAGGAATTTTGTTCTTTTGACTCAGTTACTTTGTCCTTTTTTAAAAAACTTAATTGTATGTAAATTATAACACAAACAACACACAAAAATAGAAAAAATATACAGCTTCTTATTTTATCCCAGAGGTAACTGGAGTATAGTCCCTACTAAAGTCAAGACAGAGAATGCTGCCAGCATCCCCAGACACCCTTGTTCCCGCTGTCCCTCTGATCTCCTACTTCCTCACACCGAAATTAATCACTATCCTAACTTTCATGAAAATCATTCCTTTGCTTTCTATCTCAATAGTTTTACTGCCTAAACATGAACCCTTCAAAACCGCAACTAAGTTCTGCACATTTTCAATCTTGATGTGAGTGGGACATACAATGAATGTGTGTGTACATATGTACAGGTACACGTGTACATGTGTGTCTGGCTTCTTTTATTCAGCTTGATGTGTATGAGATTTATTCATGCAAGCACCTTTCTTGGGATCACTTTTTGATACACACACACTTTCCACCCCATCCCCCTGCCTCCGATATTTTGAAAGTATGTTATTTTTTTGCTACATAAAACATTATTTGGCACAGTCCTCCCAAGAACATCCTCTCCTATGTAACTGCACCATCATTACAGCCCTGAAATTGAACAATGGTCTAAGACTGTAATACACATTTTTCTAACTACCCTAAAAGAGATGTTTCAGCTGCTGTCTTGTCTGTTTTTTTTGAGGATCCAATTATGGATCATGCATTGCTGTTAGTCCTATTTCATCTATTTTCTTCTAGAATAGTCCACTCTAGAGTTTCTTTCATGACACTGACACTTTTTGTAGGGTCCAGGCTGTTTCTCCTAGACTGTTCCACAATCTGGACTGAACTGTTTCCTTGGGATGAAGATCCCAAGTCAGTGTTTGCCTGGAACACTGTGTCATCTGCGATGCGTGTCCTTCTCAGTGCATTATGTCAACGACACAAAAGGTAAAGGGCTGGACTGTTGTTATTAGCTCTGGATTTCCTCATCTGTACCTGCAACAAAATCTGTGGCGCCCAATTCAAATGGCGCAGACACTGTGAGGATGACAGAAGTGGTACTCAGAAATGCGTGGGGGTTTCTGGAAGGAAGGGAAACTAATGGCAAGGGGGCAGAGAAAGCAGTGTGTATTCTGCTATGTGCTTAACTCCTGTTACTTAAAATGCTTTTTGTTTGTTTGCTTAAAACCTAGTATGTGCACACAGCACAAAATTTAAACAGAGTCCCTATTAAAAACCAAATCATTCTTCTACTCAAGTCAGGAAAAATCAGCCCATTACTTTTAACACACTTACCAGATAACTACAAGAGGAAAATACTCCCTAATTTGAATGACTGGACAAGCAGATCAGCTTGACTTTATGTGGAAATACCCGATTCTTTCAAGTAAACAGTCCCCTCCAGATCCTCTTTATTTTACTAATTGTTTAACAACCTTTAAAAAAAAAAAGCTGCAGGGTGCCTGGGGGCTCAATCGGTTAAGGCTAAGCTGGGGCCTTCTGCTCCTGTTCCCAGGGTCCTGGGACTGAGCCCTAAATCAGGCTCCCAGCCAGCTCTGCGGACAGTCTGCTTCTTCCCCTGCCCCTCCCCCTCCCTACCTGTTCTCTCAATCTCTGTCTCTCTCAAATAAACAAGTAAAATCTTGAAAAAAAAAAAATAGCTGCAACCTGCTCCCCCAAACGAAACATAAAAAGGAGACAGAAAAATCACACCTAGAACATCAGGACTTAGCCTGGGCCTGGTCTGTAAATTCCAGACCAGGAAGCATTTTATTTAAAACAGTTTTGTTTGCTCCTCTGGGCCTGTGGATGGCGAAAGGGACTGATGAACGGCTGTGAGCGCACACAAACCATTCTCAGGGGAAAGAGGGGCTGCCGGGCCAAGCTAGGCAACCCCAGAGGCCAGGACAGCCCTGGAGAGGAGTCCCTCCTAAGGGATACACGCAGGGCCAGCCCCTGACCATCTGCCACCCACCCCGCCATCTCATCTACCTAGTCTAGGATGACTTGTGGCTAATGCACTCATGGAAGAAGAAAAGTAACAAAGGCAGGCAAAACTCCCCCATTTCTAGTGCGGTATAGTGCAGTGGCTGCCAATCCTAGCTGCATGTTAGGACCACTGGGGAAGTTTTTAAAAAAAAAACACACTAATATCAAGGCTCCCACTCCAAACCAAATTAATCAGAATGTCTGGGGGTAGGCGCCCAGGTGTTGGTATTTGTGTTTAACTCCCAGCAGATGCCTCTACGTGCAGCCAGGATTAGGATAGAGGGACAGGGCAATGGCTCCCAAACATGAGTCTACATCAGAATTACCTGCAGTGCTTAAGAAACTCAGTCACTAGGTTTCAGCCCGAGTTTCTCATTCAGTTGGTCTGGGGTGGGGCCTGAAAATCTCTATGCCTAATAAGCCCCCATGTGATGCCAATGCCACTGGAACCACACTTGGAGAACCACCAATGTAGGGCAAATGACGTGGCTCAGGGATTGGACATATTTAACTCTCCAGGTGGTCATCATCTAGAGGGATGACCCTGACTTAACCTCTCTGAGCCTCAGCTTCCTGATCTGCAATATTCCTGTGAGGATAAATCTAATGTGGGCAAAGTGATAAGCACAGGACCAGACACATCCAGGAGTCGAACACACAGGAGGGTGTTCCCTTTCCCAGGGCACATACGGCAGAAGAGGCTGCTGGGCTCGCGAGCACCCCTGTGCAGTCAGAGGCCAGACCCCATGACACGCCTCCCCCCCACCCCACCCCACAGGGGCTTACCTGCTGTGATGGAACGACTTCAGCTTCGGCTGCAGCAGCACAAACAGCACCACGAGGAGGAGAATGAGCGCCACAGAGCTGGCAGTGGAAGCCACTATGGACAGCGTGGGGACCCCCAGGGACGTGTGGGCATCTTTGTCTACAGAAATAAACCATCGTCAGGAATATGTTATACCCAGACCCAGAACACAGAATCCCCACAGCTGACCTCATCCAAGGTCCCCTGCCTGGTACCACAGCTCGGGCCCCTTTAGAAGTTGACATGAGGAAAAGTGTTTACATACAAGGAAAGGGGCCATTTCCCCATCCTATTTCTAAATCTAAAATTCACTTCAGACCTGTGTGGGCCATCTCACGCCTAACTTCCCCAACCCCCCGAGATCTGGCCTTTACGAACCCCTCCTGAGGCTGCCCTGAGGACCATCAGGCTGGTGGACATCTACCACTTCCATGTCCCCGGCCTTCTACAGTCTGAGGTCCCGCCCATGTTTCCCGCACGTGGCAGGAAAACTGGTAAGAACGGGGCTGTATAACCCGGTTCTAAGATCCCGTGACTTCAGCTGTAAATCTCAGGCTGGTCCCCAGCCTTCTCTGGGGTGTCATGGTCTTGGGGCCCGAGTGTGAAGCACAAAGACGGCTGTCTGACACACGCTTTCCTGCAGGCAGCTGGAGTTTCCTGTCATGCACGACAGGCGGAGGCAGGAGGGGGAGTGGTCTTCTGTCCAGCTGGACTGTAGCTCTATAACAAAACAGTCCATTTCCATTCAAAGTAAAATAATATAAAAGAGACACTCCAGAAGGTGTTAGCAGAACACGGTCAAAGGTCACCAGCACTTGGCTGGGCAAACAGGAGATGCTGAGCATCAAAGGGACTTTACATAGCAGAACAGATGCCTCAGTAAAGCTACAGAGCCCCTAGGTGGCTCAGCTGAAATGCAGCAGGACACACACCAGCAACCCCAGATGTCCTGCACAAAGACATGAAATCCCAAAGGAAGGGAGGCCGCTGGGCATCAAAGGAGTTATACTGCCCCGTGGCACAGGTGCTCTGGAGGAAGTAGGCATCACTGCCTGTCAGTTTACAGGAAGCAGAACCCCAGCAGCCCCCCTTCCCATCTGCCAGACTGACCCTCGTTGAGACGGCAGCTGATCTCCATGGCTGGCTTCCACTCTCCATTCTTACAGGTCAGGTACTTGTAGTCACCTTTCAACATGTAGCCTTCGGCACACAGGTACTCAATGACACTGCCCGCATTCAGGGGGTCTCTGCAAGGCCGGGGGTGGCAGATGTAGCCACCATTCTCTGGCTCTGGGGGCAGCGAACACACTGCAAAGACAGAGAGAGTGCACAGTGCTATAGTGCTGGGGTTTTCCAGTGGGAATCCCGTCCACGACGATGAGCCGGATAGTTCCACAGGAGGAACCAAGAGCCATTCCCTTGGAAAGGCTGTTGGCCAAACTCTGGAAATTCAGGTTGCCAAGGACACAGGGAAGCACGTTTGGCCACAGGGAAAGTCTGGCTGCTTGCAACATTGCCGCTTTCCCTTGGCACGTGCCTGGAGAGGACTGCATCCATAAGGGAGTGACAGACTCTGACAAAGTTGTGAACTCACAGAGATCTAGCACATAATATGGTTTTGATAAAACCTACTGGGACACACAAAGAAATCAGAGTAAAAGGTGGTAAAATACGGTCAGCCTGGGCAGGAGACACATTACCCTTGTTTCCAGCATCAATACGAGCGAGGAGTCCATTGTGTGATAAAAATGCGCCTTCATGGCCTGAGAGGGGATATCTGATGGATTCCTAGGCCCCCTCTCAAGCCCCCACCTTCTGACTGGAGTACTCACTGCCAGCACTTATCTTATAGTACTTTTACTTATAGTAAAAGCCACATGTTTTGTTCAGGTAGGACTACTTAGCTTTAGAAATACCTTCCCCTCCCATCCTATTTATGCTGACAGCTCCAGGAGATGGGGATCATCACGCCCCTTTGTCGATGAGCACACTGGCCCACAGAAGCTAAATGACTTGTAGCCAAGCGTAAGGTAGCGTATAGGGCAGACCTACCCGGTCGACTCTGTCAGAGTAGCTCGAGAAGAAGGGGACTCTGATGCCATGGCCTGCCCTTCCAATCCCGGACAGATGCTGCAGAATGGATTGGGGGGTGTCCCTAGCTATAATAGGAGGGACACAGCAGGGGCACAAAAGGAAGTGCTGTTTGGAAGGCTGGGCTGCGGGAGAAGATGTGCTGGCAGGATGGCCGGGTACCATGAACTTCAACTTTCCAAAAGCCATACTAATACAAGAAAGATAAAGGGGGGGCGCCTGGGTGGCTCAGTGGGTTAAGCCTCTGCCTTCAGGTCATGATCTCAGGGTCCTGGGATCAAGCTCCGCATTGGGCTCTCTGCTCAGTGGGGAGCCTGCTTCCCCCTCTCTGCCTGCCTCTCTGCCTACTTGTGATCTCTCTCTCTGTCAAATAAATAAATAAAAATATTTTTTTTAAATGCTTAAAAAAAAAAAAAAGATGAAGGTTTCCGAAGGACATCTGATTTTGCTGACAGATACCCTGCCCCTATCCTGACTATCACAAGAACATCTGTATGAAAATAAGAACTGCTGGTTTTTCTGTTGTTTTTTTTTCCCCCACTTCCTCTAACAGACCTGGAGTCTGACTGTGCCCCATCCTGTTCACTGGCCTGCCCACCGCTCCCTCGCACACAGATGCCCTCACAGTCTCTCACCAAATACCACTTCCCTTCAACCTGCAAACTGCTAGTAAGCAAACTGACTGCCAGCCAGGCGTGGGGGTGGGGGGTGGTCATGTCAAAGAAGAGCTGATAGCTCCTTGCCTACAAGTGGCTTATTGCTGAGGTGGGGAGAAAAGATTCATTTGCAAAGATTCACTAGAAGACAACGCCAGGGTGGGTGGCCCAGGGATCCACAGGAGAGGTGTGGGCAGCTTCTCTGTTCTCTGAAACTAACAGATAAGACTAAATAAGCCAGGGACACGCCCTCTCCAGATTCTTCCCACGCCACCCACCTCACCCGAAGTCTTGAACAGGAAGAGGACAGACCCACCACACTCCTTCTGATGCCTCCTCCAACTCTAGCCAACTGGTTCAAAGAAGCTGGCCAACTGGATTTCCAAAGAAACCTCTACAAATGGCTTTACTTTTTACACTCCTTCTTTTGTTCAGGGCAACAAGCCTGCCACAGATCCCCTGGCTCTCCTAGCACTATGTCTAATTGGGGCATTTCCGAGGCATAATTAAAGCTGAGCATTGCAGGGCAGCTCCGTGAAGCAGGCAGGACCCACTCACAGGTCCAGTGTGCTGGGGAAAGGTGGTCTCAGAGGAAGAACGGCTCATTCTGAAGCCACTCCACCTTTGCTGGTATTCCTGCCCATAAAGCGCACATCTGCACGAATCTTTGCGAGGAACCCTGGATACCACCGAGCATTCATTTGATTAGTGAAAAAGAATGAGGTCTACAAAGAAGTGACTTGCAATTTAATTTCATTTCAATTCAACTAGTATTTATTGATTATTACGTAGGGGTCATTGTGCTACGCTCTGAAAAAGGTTAAAAAAGATAAGCACTTCAGGTACCTGGAGCCGAATAAGGATATGACAAATAAGTATACACATATATTTTAAAAGTTGTTTTCTTTATGGCTTCTGGGTTTTGTGTCTAAAGGACATTTTCCCTTCTCTGAGGTTATACGCGTACCCCTCAGTGTTTTTTAGAGTGGGTCTTTGTTATGTAAATAATTTTATGAGGGAAAAAAAAAAACATAGGAAATACATACACATGATATATAAACCCTCTCCTGCCTCTGAGTCATTCAGTTCCTCTCTTCAAAGGCACTGCACCCATTTCTTTCATATTCTTCCAAAGATACTCCATACACAGACATTCTAATACACCTCAAAGAACATGATTAGTGCCACAAGACAGGGAGCACAATGCAGGAGAGAACACATCTTGCGCGGGAGAGAGCAAGCAAAGTTCAGGGAGGGGGCAGCATTTCAAGTGGGGCTTTATCTCATCAAAAGAAGGTTTAAGCAAATGCAGAGAGATAGGAAAGTATAGGTAAAGCCTAGATAATATCAAGCAGCCCTAGTTAGCTAGGTTGCACAATACAACAAAATTCAGAAAAAAGTGACAAGCAACGAAACAATCTTGCAGAGGGCCTTGACTGCAACAGGTGTTTGTACTATGTTCAAAGGACAAAGGGAGCTTTTGAGGGGTCTTGAGAGGGCAGAATTACAAGAGAAGCTGAATCTGATCAAAGACGGACAGAGTTCAAGGGAGCCTTAGAGTAGGTCAACAGTAGAGCAATGCCAGCATGGTAAGTGCACGCACTTATTTTATGTTACCTATCACGGTCAAAGGGGACAAGCTAAATGCATCGGGCTCAGCATTTTGCAAAGAGGCTGTCCCGGGTCCGAGGAAGTAAGGAGGCTGTAGAAGTAAAAACGAAAAGGGGTGGGTAGGTGGAGGCAAGGTCATTTTAAAACACCAGGAACACAAGAAAAAAATACTGCCCTGCTGCCCAGTCAAACATGAGAGCAGAAGAGTCATGGCAAAGAGCAGATGTTCCAGAGGACCCTCTCAGTGATGCCTGGGTTAACAAGAAAGGGAAGAACATCAGGAAGAGCAAATAATCATCCAGAGTCTTCTGGAAGCCACCCTTCTGGGCAGGAGGCTGACTTACTCTATGCATCAGGCTCTCTCTCTAACAACCATTGGTCCACAGAGGGAGTTTCAAGCTCTGTTCTCAACCGCAAGAAGACAATGAACTCATCTGATTTGGCAAAGCTGCATAATTTTTAAAAGAGAGCGAGAAAGCCAGAAGATAGAAATTTTACAGGAAAAAAATCAATTAATTCTCCTTAGCTTCCTTCTCTGCTTTCCATTATCTCCTACAGCCACTTAGGCCTCCAGTGAGCACAGGAAGCAGCGAGGTAATTCTTCAGGGGCTGCAGAGTGCCTGGCGCACAGCAAGTCATTCAGGGAAAGGCCATCCAACTGGTTGGGGAGGGGACAGATGCAGTAGATGCAGAGGAAGCTGGCTGATCTTCCACTCCAAGTCACTGCAGCCTCAAACACTCGGTAGAAAACAAGAACCCTCCATCAGCCCTTCTAAATGGGTTTTGTTTTTGTTGTTGTGGGGACCAGCCTCTTAGGAGGAGGAGGAAGAGGCAATAAACAAAGCAAACTCTGTAAGATTCTATAACAAGCAAATCAAAGGGAGCTCCAGGAAGGGGCCCAGGATCAAACTGTTCAGTTTAACAAACTGAACAAGCACTTGAGCCCCTGCAAAGGGCGGTGTAGGGAGGAAGGAGTACTACCGCCAGCCTGAGGAGGGGAAAGAGATGTGAATTTTAAGACTCAACAAAAGAGGTTTCTGGCTGATGTCAGTTCTCAAGAAAACACCCTACTCCCAAACACTGGGACTGAGGGCTTAAGAAACTGTCAGTGTTCACTTCCAGGTTTGAAATAATGCTTTAGACTAAATCAGAGGAGTAACACTGAGAATACAACTGAGCACAGAGAAGTAGCTGCTTAATCAAGGTATCCAAAGAAAGGATGGCCAGAGAAAAGCTTTCCCTGGGAATTCAGGGGACAAGAAAAAGGCTCCCCCAAACCCAGCACACAAACCCAGCAGCTGCAATCATCAGGGACACCACTGGAAGCAGTACTGTAAATGTCCCTATTTGGTTGTGATTTCATCAAAGGACTGGAGCTCACCTCTCCCCACAAGCCACCCTAGGAGGGCCATAAATGTCCATGTGACAGGACCATGTGACAGCCTTTTGTGACCCACAAAAGGTTTAGAATTTAGAGAAGACAGACTCACATGTATCCAACTCTAATGTAAATCAAAGAAGGAAGTGTTAAAAGGTTAGCTTTTCTACTAGCCTGACACCTCTTACTCATCTGAGTACTGGTGGCAGCTGGAGGAAGGTAAGACCCCAGGGCAAAGAAAAACAGGATCAAAAAAATAAGGAGGGGAGGAAGGACCAGATGGACACCACATATCTAGCACAGCACTGTCCAACAGAAATATAATGTAGCCACACAGGTAATTAAAAATTTTCTGCGGGCCACATTGAAAAAGTAAAAGGAAACACATGAAATGAATTTTAATAATCTATTTTATTTAACCTACTATATGTAAAATACATTAGTGATTACATCTCAACATGTGATCGATACACAAATATATTAATGAGATATTTAATTTTTTTTTCATTATTAAGTCCACACTTATAGTCCATCTCAAGTCAGACTAGCCACACTTCAAGCTCTCAGTAGCCACATGGGGCTCAGAGCCTGTACGGGACAGATTGTGGAGGAGAGTCTGTGTCTGAGAGTCAGAGGAGGTGTCTGGGGATGGGAAAGCTGTGGGGAGGGTCCAGAGCCACGCCCCAGGGTAGGAGATAAGAGATGATGCAGCAGATATGAAGGGAGCCCCGGGCACTGAGGAGCCAGAGAAAAATCAAGGCAAAAACAGACAAAAAGGTGTTTGGATGTGCAGTCTGGTGTTTTGGTTTTTTTTTTTTTCTTTTTTGACATAAAACAAGGAAAGTAATAATCACTGCAAACAGATAGCCTATTACATGTGCCAGGCACTCTTGTGAGCTGTCTCTTAACACGAAGCAGGTGCTATATTATTTCCTAAGAACAATGGGGCTCAGCTGAGTTGAGAAATCTGCCACAGATCACACATTAGTAAATGACGATGGTGGGCTCAGCAGGCACTCTTGCGCCTGCGTGCCGTTCTGCGGCTCGTCCCAACATGCTAAGCCCAAGCTTCTGGAACGTCCTGCTACTCTGTATGTGACAGGACAAGTCATCCTATAGTGTGAAAAAGCTAGCTCATACAGAGGTGCCATGAAAACCTCCCAAGAAAGAAAACCTCCCTGGAATGGACATTCCAGACAAATGTAGAGGCAGGGGTGGGGGACTAGTGATCACATCTGACTATAGTTAAAAGCTTTCTTCTGAGGCAGCCTTTAAACAACTCAGTACTAACATTTATTGACCAACTACTAAATGCCAAGCACCAGTCCAAACACTTTACATATGTAACTCATTTAAGTCTCACAAAGACCCTGTAAGAAACATAATTACTATACAGACTATTAGATGAGTAAATTGAGTGAAGTTAAGAAACTTGCTCAAGGGCACCAAGCAGAAAGGGGCAGAGTCAGGATTTGAACCCAGGAAGGCTGACTTCCCTTTGCACGGCACCGGGCAGAAACAGAGGGTCTCTGAGCCCAGCTTCTCCTCCCATACCCACATCCTGGAAAGGGAGCTCAGTGACAAAGACAATTTGGGTACTGCCTGTGGACAGTGGGCTCTATGACACAACAGGACTGAACCAGATGTCCTCTGAGGTCTCTTCTGACATTTGCAAACTTGTCTGAAGTTGGCTGAGTGGCTGGCCTCACCCCTACCCAAGGTTCCTTTGTCAAAGTCCTGTAGCCGGGGTGGTTTTCAGCCAAGCACGAGGTATGAGGTGCTTCTCCTGAAGAAACCTCTGCACCCCTCCGGGCAGATTCCTGCCTCGGGTGTGTAGTGGGAACAGGAAAACAGCAAGAGAAGAGTTCTCTTACTCAAGTGATACCCAAGGGCTGCTTCTGTCCCCGGCATCCCCCAGCTTTCTACCTTCCTGACCCCCCCCCCCCCCAGCAAACAGTCCAAAGTCTCAAACGATGGCAGCAAGAGGGCACAGACAATTTCTCATGCCATTTGCAACCTTCCTCTCCTGGAAGACAAAACTTCTCAGCACTCAGACAGGAAGCCATTGTCCAGCTGGGATCCCTTTTCTCATGAGAACTTCCCACGCGCTGGGGGAGGGCCAGACTGCCACAGCTCAGGCCTTTCTCGGGGTGTGGCCCTAGGGCTGGGGCACCGGAGAGAAGGGGGGACCCACCCATGGTTTAGGCTGCCTCTACTGCTTCTCCCAGGCCCCCACCCCCATTTTCCCCGACAGAGGCCTAGGGAAGTGGGACTGGTTTCAGAGTCTGTCAGTCTTGTCTTAGGTCTGGGTCCCTCCCCGCCTCTCTCTCCCCCCCGCACCTCACAGGAAAGGGGAGATGCAAGCCATGGGTTCAGAGCCAGTGAGGAGGACCATCTTCACGGCACCCTGCTGCAGAGAGGAAACTCCTAGAACCTGGAAGCAGCCAGCAAAGCCCTCAGCTGTTTTGAAAGAAGGGGTGTTTCTCTCCCCTGCAGGGAACCCTCACCTGAAAGCACATGGATCATCTGGAACCCCACCCGTCGTTGGAGATTGAGTCCCAAGTCACCAGCTCCAGAAAACCATTCCAAAGAGCACTGCCAGGGAGAACAGAGCAGCACAGGGTAGCACTCACCAGCACAGGTCTGGAATGAGAGCACTGGAGTCACACTGCTAACCGTTACCCCTGTGTGGGCTGGGCCCCATCTTCCCATTCCTGTTCCCTTGCTTGTAAAGTAGGGAGCCTAAAGCACAGTGTCTACCTACAGGGCAGCTGTGCGCATGAGTCACAAGTACACAGGTAAAGCGCCTGGTACCAGGTCTGTCATATACTAAGTGCTCAACAAACAGCAGCTTTATTACCCTCCTTTGTGTTCCCATAACACCTGCATTCTTCTCTATCAACTGCAACAATTACCTTCTCACAGGTCAGTCCCCGGCCCCCACACCTACCCATCCAAGCCCCGGGGCAAGTATTTGTTCTGCTCATTTCTTATCCCCAGATCTTGGCACAAAATCTGGAGGACAGAAGATGCTTGGTAGAAAACTGCTTTGACTGTGTGGGCAAAATTCTGCCCACATTTCAAGGCACTGTCATGTTCCTGATTTGACATGAGGCAAGGACAAGTAACAGCCAAGAGAATTCCCCCTGCAAGGTACAGCTCATGTTCTCTAAATCTGGTGTATACCATGAAAACTTCCTCCTGACCTGACAGGATCAGGGCCAGGACAGGGCAGAGCATGGTCTTGGATGTCACCCAGAAGAGTTTCGGTTTGACCCAGGAGCCCAATCTGCAACCCTGTCAACAGCCAGAACTGTTTTGAGTATTATTACTCCTTGACAGTCATTCCTACCCACAAGTAGTGTTTAAGAGGAAGGATAAAAATGCGACCTAAATGATACTCACATGATGTCTGGCACATATCAGGAACTGATAAACTTTACATTCATTTTCACGTAGCAAACCAGACCTTTACTTCTGGTTTTTGGAATGGGGTAGGGCAAAGGCTTTGGCAAAAATAAGAAAACAGGTTGTTGGAGGACTATGTGGCTCTCTGGAGACAGGACAGGCTGAGAAAAGAGCAGGATGAGCCCTTGGTCGGGGGGTGTTGCTTTACTTTCCCCTTGCTCCAGCTCAGTGACACCGGCCCCTTTCCCCACTTGCCTTCTCAGCAGAGCAGTCTGGGCTGCTCTCTTGACTGACAAATGGCCTCCATATGGCCTCTTACCCTTTTACCTCCTCCCATTCTTGCAGCTCAGGGACTCAGGGGAACAGGCTGCCAGCTATGGCCGTGCCCCCACCACTCCCCCTCCTACTGTCATGAGTGCTAAAGGAAGGGCAGCCACGAGGACCACTGGCCTTCATCCTATTCCCTCCAGGCCTGGAGCATCACCCAGTGCAGTGACCTACAGAGCAAAGCCCACATGACAGTGGGATGACAGCAGAGCTGGCAAGCCAAGCCATTCCATGTGCATGAACAAATGTTACTATGCATCCCTTGACAGCGGCAGTGATGAAAGGGTTAAGGGAAAGAAGATGATTTTTTTTTTTTTTTTCACCAACTGCTACTTCCTGGTCTCACCTCCTTCACCCTACCATCTAACTAAGTTGTACATGTGTTTGCTCTCCCCGCTCAGAATCCCCCATCTCCAAGAGGATGCAGGCTAGTCCTCTGGAAGAAGGTCCTCGTCTGCTGCCTAGTGCACTGTTCAGCTCCAGAAGGGTCATTGGTAAGCAGGTGATAATTAGCTCTCTGGCTTGGAGTCTGAAGCAAGGCTGAACTCAGGCACGAAGATCAGGGTTGGGGTTTCATTTCCAACTCTACTCGTAACTCCTAATGCCAAGGCCAGTGCCAAGCATACACAGTAGGCCCTCAAGAAACATAAATTTAAATTTAAGACAGATTTAATGATTTCTATTGTCCAGCAGGGTGGAAGTAGAAGAGAGGAGGAGAATGAACATGTATCACCAGCTGCCACCCTGGGCACTTCAAAGCTGCCATCCCATTTAATTCTCCCGTCCTACCAGGAAGGTGGTAGAATACTCAGTTTGTTCAGACAAAGAAACGGAAGCTTTGAAGAATTTAGTAATGTCTGAGGTTACCTGGCTACTAAGCATTACAAGTCTGGATTCAAACTCTAGTTTGCCCTTCTCGCTCTTACACAGAAGCTCCTTGATTACAGATGTGAGCAGAAAAATTTACCCCAAGACCTACAAAGGTATAACATGGGGTGGGGTAGGACTGACAAAAGTTGCAGTGTCCTGTCTGGAGAAGAATGTGAACTGGCGAGTTTACCTGTGCCCGGAGGACTCAGCTCAAATCTCAAGTGGGCCCACATTTTTCGGGAGCAGTGGCGGGGGGAAAGGCAAGACAGTTTCCTTCACTAATCCCTGAGAGTGACAAACAAGCTATTTAGGGACTGCAGTTACCAGAGCTGCAAGAGGAGAAGGTATGGGGGCATTTTCAGCTAAGAATGCAGTCTTCCTAGAAGGATGTATGAAAGGAAGGTTGTCACTAAACACAGAACAGGTAGGTGAATTAGAATTAGACAGTGGGCTGATTTCTGGGCCAGCTCCTGGAACACAAAGAGTCACTGGGGCATCTCTGCCAAAGCCCCAAATAATCAGCCTCTGCCATGTGCCACCAAACAGTGACTTGGGCAGTGTTCTGCTTCTCTAAGGTGCTCAACCAAACACTGTTACTATGGCCCTACCCAACTTCAAAGAATAAAAGGAAATAATCGGTATAAACTCTGACTACAGATGGTGACAGAGAGCAGGTGTGGACTAAATCAACCAACAAAACACCATAGTTCCCTGAAAACCACTCACCAGTAACTGAGGGGCAAAGATTTGAATGGTCTTTCTAAAGAAAGATGTGACTGGGTCTCCTCATGACATATAAGGCGTAACTAACAGACTGAGTCTGAGCTGTAAACATGAATTAAGGGAAATCCCACTGAAGCAGACTCAGAAGACTAGAAGGAGAGGACAGAATGGACAGCCAGACCACTCAATGTCCACTACCCAAAGAACTATCAGTCACAGACCCCTAGCAGAGCATCTCAGTGGAAAGAATCCTCATTTATAGGCCCCAGGAGGGAAATATGCATACTGCATCTCCTACAAGAAACTGATTACTCCTACAACTCAGTCAATGAGAAATCGTCATCACCATGAACTGTTGCTTTTCTCCAACGGACTTTAGTTCAAAACAACCCCTCCCAACTTCCTCCTCCATAAAATAAAGTTCCTCTATTTTGTCTGTTGGACTTATCTCTATGGTTTTGTCATAGTTCACATGTCCCGAATTGCAATTCTCTGCTATTCCTAAGTAAACCCATTTCTGCTGGTAAAACAAAGGACTTTATTTTTAAGGTTAACAAAGGCACGCCATGAAGTAAGCCTTGTACATTCTGTGGGGGCTCAAGCCGGGCTTGACTTTACCATAAGACAGGGACAGGAAATATAAAAGGAAAAGGTTTTTTTATTGTTGCTGTTGTTTAGGGGGAGTGGGGGTAATGAAGCTCTTACAACCTTTGAACCAATAGGTATAAGGCATACAGTGACAATGGGCATAGGCAGATGGGAATCCACAGTTATAAAGTCCACTGATCTGGATATTCTTCCTCCTCTGTCTTGTGGGGGATGGGATTCTCTTCTTGAAACACTTGATCTTAAACCACTCTGTCTCACATGGCCACCACAGAAAACACAGCTTATCAAGACTTCTTGGTTTCCTTTGTACCTCCTAGAAAGTGAACTTACCACCCTGTGCCACCATCAGCTGATCAAGGATAATAAGGAGTCAAACTCTCCCAAGGGTTTTTGTTGTTGTTGTTGTTGTTGTTCTCTACCTTTTAACACTTGGGTCTTTCTAAAATTCTGGACCAGAGGGGGCCACTGAGGTCAATGGAGAGGCGGCCTGCCCAGGGTACTCTGTTCCTTCTCCCAAGCACGGGAGGCAAATCCTTCCCAATTGCTTTTCTCTGAGGCCTATTTTTTTTTTAAAGATTTTATTTATTTATTTGACAGAGAGAGAGATCACAAGTAGGCAGAGAGGCAGGCAGAGAGAGAGGAGAAAGCAGGCTCTCCACGGAGCAGAGAGCCCAATGCAGGACTCGATCCCAGGACCCTGGGATCATGACCTGAGCCGAAGGCAGAGGTTTTAACCCACTGAGCCACCCAGGCGCCCCACTCTCTGAGGCCTATTTAAGCCTCTTTTAAGAAACTTTAAAAACAGCGGGAATCCATTAAAATCCACTGTGAGGTCCAAGGCAGGGCACATGGCTCTCAAGGCGCTTTTCCACAAGACTGGGACTTGCCTCCCCTTTGATTTAGCTTTGTATTTACCATCCTGGCTCCAGCACAGTGTGGAAACTCCTAGATCACTAAGCAGAGCGTCCTCAGAACAGATTAGTAAAGGCTGGGCCCAGACCAGGTCAGAGTCACTGTAGGATGTCAACTCTGCTCTTACTAATCATGCTGAGGCCTGTGCTCCTGTCACCAGTCCCCCACCGCTCCATCTCTCCTGGTCTTTGGACCCCTGACTCTGCCAAGTCATTTCTGAGTGACCAGTCCAAGATCCCTGGTCAGAACATATTGCCTGTTGCAGCCTCGCCCATTCTATGTGTCAGTAGGTAATTATGTCCAGATATCACACAGGTAAACAGAAAATACCCTTTAACTTTTTGTCTTCCAAAAAGCGGCTTTAATAACTTTCACCCAGAAGAGAGTGAAAAACATTTACAAGTGTTGATTCTTAATCTCCCTGGGTTTTACTTTCCTAATAGGAATTGCACTTCAGTAATTTAACAAATATCTATTAAACACCTACCTACCAAGGCGCCAGGTTGGAGCTAGAAATTCAAGAGTAAATAATACATAGTTCTGTCCCTGAAGACTTTAGACTCTTTGAGGACATCGATAAGAATCCCCAACCAGGTTACAGTAATAGTAATATTTATTCTGCTTATCTCCTAGAGTTCATATAAGGATTACATTTATCCATTCATTCTTTCCACAAGTCTTTACTAAGTCCCAAAGCACTGTTGCAGGCAAGGGGAGAAGGAGCGGGGCAGATGAAAAAGACATAGACTCCCCTCTCTGAAAGCTTACTGTCTAGTACGTAACCATAATGGACACACATTAGAAATCAACATGGCATGGGACAGGAAGTTCTGAAGAAGGACTATCTAATGAGGAAGAGGTCAGAAAGGATGCAACAAATGGTATTAGAACTCTGACTTTTGGGGCAAGCAGGATTGTGACCATGGGATAAAGGAGAGCAGGAAGAACATCTAAGGGGGAGATGAGAGCACCATCACAGGCAGAGAAGCAAGAAGAGGTCTATATGGAAAGCAGCAGAAGCTCCCATGTTCAACCGGAGACTGCTGGACATTTAGAAAATCAGGCTGGCACCACAACAGGAAAGATCCTGAATACAAAGCTGAGAAATAAAAAATACTGGGTTCCTTTTCCATAAAATGAGATTTTAAGGACCTTTCCAGTTCTAAAATGCAAAGTGATGTTGCTAATAATAAAATGAAAGCCTGCTCTCTAGAACTAATCCAGCAGAAGAAGCCAGCCATATAAACGTACCTGCCTGCTCTCGAAACTATTTTTCAACGGAGCAGGGTATGCTGGTGTGGTGGAGTCGGGACAGGGAAGGACAGAGAGGAAAACCATGTGAGTTTTCTGGTGCAGATTTATCATGCTGCCTAAGTTTGCCTAGGGGTGTGTGTGTGTGTGTGTGTGGTGGGGGGGAGAATGCCAGGAAAGAAACGGAGGGATTGGAGCAGAGAAAGGGAACACAAAGGTGTCCTGTGGTCAGTTTCTTTCCCAGGGTTCACTCACATGGCAGCAGATGGCCTATCCACAGAGGAGTGGATCTCAGAAAGCAGCTGCTCCCAGGTCCTGATTCTAACAGCTGGGGTTACAGGACCTCTTTGCACAGGCTGCATGCTAGAAATCAATGGGCTCCATTGTGCCTTCATGCATGCGCTCTCATGTCCAGGCTAATGCCCTATGCCTGCCTGGAACAGAGGACTGGGAAAAATAACACTACGCGCTTTGGAAGCCGGCACTTGCAAATTAATGGAAAGACACAGTATTGTAAGTTCAATTTTATTTAAATTACCTTGACTTTGCTAGGAAACTATTTGAGAGATAAAGGACTTGCCCATAAAAGGGTCAATGGGTCAATGAGGGGGGCAGGAGGGACAGATTATAAGTGGAGGAAAGTCACAACTGCCTCTGATCTCCTCTTCTTCCTGCCCGACATGCACGAAAGAATCTGGCTCTCCCATACCAACCAAAAAGCAGGCAGGGTGTTTCATGTATGAGAAAAGGGGATAAAAATCCATAAAACCAAGTGTGTGTACACAGAGGAGCGTAAGTGTACGATTACATAATTAGGCACATTAAAGTATTTATACTGCTGAGACGAAAAGCCCCTACTCAAAGGCATTCCACCAAAGTTGAAAGGGGAAAAAGAAAATAGAAAATAAAGCATCTAATTGCAATCTTCCACAAAGCCAGACATCCCCAGCTGGTGCCACAGCTGAATTCTCTTAATTAACATGTTGTAATGGCAAGTATGAAAGACACTGTATGCTTACCAACTCCATGCTGTGGCCAGCCAGCCATGGGAGAAGCCTGCAACACTGCGGTAATTAAAGAGTTTTTCTCTTTCTACTATAGTGCACTTGAGGTGGGGTGTCGTTTGTATTGCTTCAAGCACACACATGCAACTCCACATGGAAAGACAGAGGCGGAGACTGGAGGATATGAAAAAGCTCACAGCCTAGGAGCTAGCTGGTTTATTCTGGTGGTGGTTTTCTTCTTACCTCCACCCCGCCCCCTAAACTTGGGGCTTTTCCAGTGAGAGGAGGCTGGCAATGTTTGAGCAGCCAGGTCTTTTAAAATAGAAGCCTACCTGACAGCTTAAAATCATAATGTATCTAAATGGAAAAGAGATGGTAGACATTAGCATAGAAATAAATACAGTGAGGGGGTAAAGGCATTAATACATCAGAGAGTAGGTCAACAAAGAATGGATTCTAAAGGACAGACTCTCAGTTCTGGAAGGGTCGTGCACACTTACAGAGAAGCTTTTATTTTTTGCATAACTCTTTGTTATTCCAGAAGCTGGTTATAGGTAGTCCCCCCATTTCCCTGAAAGGGCCCCCCCAAAGTCAAATAATAGGTTTATATGTATTATAAGGAAGTCACGTCCTCAGAGACAAACAAGATTGTAAAATGCCTAATTATACTCTGCCTTTTAGATACGATCTTGGTCAATACAGTTTGGCAGTTTTATACATTATTCTTTTTTTTTTTTTTTAAAGATTTTATTTATTTATTTGACAGAGAGAGAGATCACAAGTAGGCAGAGAGGCAGGCAGAGAGAGAGAGAGGAGGAAGCAGGCTCCCCGCTGAGCAGAGAGCCCGACGCGGGGCTCAATCCCAGGACCCTGAGATCATGACCAGAGCCGAAGGCAGTGGCTTTAACCCACTGAGCCACCCAGGCGCCCCTATACATTATTCTTTAATTCTGTTTATTTGTCTTCACAATTACGCAGGGCTATTGACTCAGTCAGCGAGTGTTCACCTGACGCGAACAATTCCCCACTTCTGGCATGCCCATTGAATTTTCAAAAGCTTTTCCTCAATTATATCAATGTTAGAAGAGCTACCCTTCTTCTAACTACAATTAGCAATGTCTTTTTTCCATTTTCAACTCACCCTTGCAAAATAAAGATCCAAAACACTCAAGGTCCCGCTCCAGCACACATGGCTGCGCATTTGGGGCTGGCTCAGGGCACAGCACTCAGGACACACGCTCAGGGTATGTGCTCAGGGCACGGCACTCAAGGCACGTAGCCACAACTCGTGGCTGCTCAAGAGTTTCTTCCTCAACTGCTGCACAAAAGTCCAAATTCATCACGCAAAGGCAACTGGTATCAGCTTCCAACAGATCAAAGAACAGGTTTTGTGCCAAAGACAAATGTTTAAAAGCTGGTGGCTCAGTGTTGCTTCAGAATCATCTCATAAGGTGTCAAATTTGCATTCTTTGCCTCCTCGTTCCCCTGGCCCCAGAGGCCCACAATCTATCAGTGAACTCAGAGAAAGTAAATTCTTAGGTAGGCCCAGATACAAATGAGAAGTGTGTCTAGGATCCAGGCTCCCTGGGCCCAGCAACACACACACCTGCATTCTACAAAGAAGCCAGAGCTGCATATCCAAGGCGGAGGTCTGTGCCGCACCAGGGTTAGTTGCGCTCATCAGCACCTGCCCCAAGCCTGTTCCTCAGGATGACAGCTCATCCTGGGCTTCCCCAGCCTCTATGTGTTGTTGAGAGAGAAGGCTTGTCACACATGCAATCAGGGAGCCTTACAATCTTGGCAGATGTCTCTGGCCAGACCCTGCAGTGGAACAAGTTAGTAGAACTTCCTTCCTTCCCCAACAGAGAGCAACTTGGCCTGTGGGAAATGGAATCAGTGTGCCTCACAATCTCCATGCCAGTGCGTATTGTCCTCTGGGGCTAGCCCACGTGTATCTGCAGCCCTTCTGCAAAATCAAATGAAACCATACACCCCAAAACTGCAGAGCAAGTTTCCAGGCCTGCTGCTTTCCTCTCTTCCCCGTCTCCCTCAATCTTTCGATCTAGCCTCACCTCTCAGAAGGACAGAGAAAAACAAACATAAAGACCACCAGACCCTCCCCAAATGTGGGGCAGGGACCCTGAACGTCAAGCCCTGTTTTAGGGAGCACCCTCTCCCACAACCATAGGGAGACCTTCTCCCAGTAACTACAATGAAGTGGTTACTCAGAATGGGTTTAGCAGTTTATCAACCAGCAATCCAGAGCAGAGTACCTGGGGAAAACAGGAAGAAAGCACTGGTCTTACAAGACCATAATATGAAGTGGTAGCTGAAGATGTAAGGCTCCAGCCAAGTGTCCCCCTAGGACCTCTCCTTGGGCCAGGGACGCAGACCCCTAGACAGAGAGAACCAAGGCTGACAGTGGAACCTCTGCCTGGCCTGCCAACAGGCTGGGGTGATCCTCAAAGAGGAACTGCTTGCTGCCCAGGGCTGCATCCACAATGCCTACACTGGCCATGCTGTGGGTCTGTGCCAGGGAGCTTGGGCTGCGTCGTCTGGGAGTGTCAGGCCCAGCCCAGGCCCAGCAGCTGCTATTGAAACTGTCATTCATTTCCTGACTTAAGAGAACTGAGCAGTACCTCCCTTGGCAACCACTCGCTTTCCCCTCCCACTGGAAATTAATAGATCTTGCGATAAGCATAACCTGCTTATGCTTGTTTGTCCTCAACTGCTACAATCTCTCAACAAAATTTATTTTCCCAAGTTTCATTTTTCACTAAGAGCAACTAGTAGATAGATACTCTATTAGGAAGAGCATGTTTTTACCTTTTTGCTTTTACATATAATTCAAAGTTACCCAAATTCCTTATTTAAAATTGTTAAGGGGGTACAGGTACAGCGGAAGGTAAGAGTACGCAACACTGGCAAAGGGTGTGGAAACAGCACTTTTACTGCTCATTAGGCATGATGTGACTCGCGCCAACTGGACCTGAGCAGTAATCCCTGGTAACTCACATTCTACAATGATGCCGGAGGCTTTGAACCTGTAGCACATTATGCCTGGTCCCATAGGGCCTATCAGGGGACATCCCTTCTACACCGAGCAGGGCCTGGTTGGAAAAACCTTTACTCAGGGTGGCCCTCAACAGCTAGTCCTACTTACTCAGACAGCAATGACCTCATGGCTGGAGTTGTTGTGCCGTCCTAGGGGAGATACAAAGGGCTACTGGCACAGGCCCCTGGGACCATGCTCATAAGAGACTTCCACCAGGCCATTCCCTCCCCTCCAGAACCTAACTGCATGACTTTATTCCAAGAACTATGGATAGAGTTGGGAACCCCTCCCATTAGTTTACCCTAGTAAACTAATCTTCCAACAAAACAAAACAAAAACCCACATTTTTCCAATGCTCTCTTCTTAGAATCTTCGAAAGCCTGCCAATTTCTTTCTACAAGTAGAAATGTTTCTGCTGGATATGCAAGGCTCTCCACAAACTGACTTGTCCCATTTCTCCAATACCAAGCCCCACGAGGTTACCTGCACTGGCCTTACTCACCTACGACCATGGCCTCAGATCAGCCCTCTGGTTCTTCTCAACTTCCCCTCTCCTCACTATCCTCCACTTTTCCCAATTCAAACCCAATCTCCTGTGCAGGGCTGATCTCAGTGCTCCCTCCTACAGGAACTTCCTTCCTCTGGGCTAAAACATCCACGGCCACACAACCTAGCACACAGTTACATACCGTCTGTTGCTACATGTGAGTTGATACTGTCTCTCCAGGGTACTGTGAACATCCCAAAAGGACACAAAATCTGCCTTTACCCACCTGGGCACATTTAAGGCCCTGGACAAACACCTGATGGAGGCTGTATCTGGAAGGGCTGAGACCTCTTACAACATGGACTGATTAATTGCTTTAGAAGACCCCAGCTCTTGCTTCCCTGAGAGTCTCTCCTGCCCACATCCCACTGCTGGACCCAGTCCTGGCAAACTCCAAGACTTCTGCTTGCAAACAGCCAGTATTCTGGCTTGCATCAAAGCTTCGAACAAAGGATTTCACAACATCCCCACCCCCTTCAGGCTCCAAAGCTCTTCAAGGGCACCCTGTTTAAGCAAGAGGTGCGGTATATTTTTGGGAAATGATGAAGCAACTTCCCATAAGAGAAAAGAAAAAAATTCCCCAAGTGTAAAAAGGCTTCTTGGAAAACAAACAGAACAGCATTCCTGCCAGGACAGAGAGAAAGGATTTGACATCTAGACTCTTCATGCTTGGCAAAGGAGCCAGCTGCGCAGCGAACAGGAAACAGGAGCTGCAGGAGAAAAAGGAGGCAGATCCTAATGGGCAGATGTGGGACTCAGCACTGTGTTCAGAGCCAGAGGCCCAACCTAATGCTTCACTTGATACTGACTGAGGTGCCACTGGGAGCTCCCCTACCACCTCTTTCCCTCAGGTGCCTTCAACACCAAATGTGACCCTAAAAGGTTGGGTGTGAATGCAACCGTATTTACAGCCACCAGAGACACCTGCTATTGAAAACAGCTGCACAGAGACACCTTCAGTGGTTGGCAAATCTTCTGGCAATAACCACTTTCGGCGGAGGTGGTGGGGTGGTAATTTTGTATTTCATATATTTGGTTTGATTACATAAGGATTGTTTTCTTATGTATTCCAGAGTGCCTGGGTTTCAGACAAGGAGGCGTGGACAAACTGGGGTAGAAGGAGACAACCCCTATCATTTGCCTGATCTGCAAGCCTTATCTAGGTACTCCTAATATTTCACTTTTGTAGCTACTAGCACTCAAACATGACAGCAACATTAGCACTGCTCCTTAAGTAACAAGAAAGAAAAGCATTAACCACAAAGGAAACCTCTTAGGCCCAGGTCCATATAAAGACCTAATGTCTCCACAGCTAGCAACACAGCATTTGTAAGCCTTCAGACCTCACTCCTGTGGCATAAGCCCCTTCTCCTGAACTTGAGAATTCGTATCCACCTAGCCTGTCTGCATAAATTAGAAGGCAGTGTGCAACAGAGCAAATCTTAGCTTTGCCCTTATCAGCAACATAACCCAAGGAATAATAACTCTTCCCCTGTGCTGTCTTACTTTCCCCACTTACCTAGAGACCACTCTCCAGAACTACAATAAACTACAAACTGCCAAAGAAAGTCAACTCCTTTCAGATGCAGTAACAAGGTGAAGAAGGCGCCTGCCACCGGCTAGCCTCTGCCTTGAGCTCCCCCTGCAGGGTCTTCCTTGTCTTAACTGCCACCCCCACCCCTCTTCTAGCAAGGCCACTTAGGCTGGCAGTCTTTCAAAGCAGAAGGAGCCCCTTTTCTTGGTACCTTGTGGACTCCCGTCATAAAGCTCTTTCAGAAAATAAAAAGTTAATCTTCCTAATTTGCATCTCTAACAGATTTCCAGGTTTCATGAAATTTTATTTTTTAGGCTGTGAAGTGGAGGTGGGAGGCTGGGTGTGTCTAAATGGGAAAAGCAGCACCACCCAGTACCATCTCCGAGCACAGCCCTTCTACCAGCAGCATAACACGTACACGCAATTCATGTAGCACTTTTTAAATATACCAGTCCATTTACTACATTTCAAAATAAGCAACGGCTGAATTAGTGGTGGGGAGAGTTAAGGACTAGGTGTTTCCAACCTCTTCATTCAGTGCATCCTCTTCATGCAGGCAGGATGTGCTGAAGATTTATTAGGATGTCTACATAGGCTCCTTAACCACAAAAGAAATCCCCTTCTCTTGCAGCTACTGAACAACTGGGCTGCAAAATGACACGGGCCAATCCTGTAACAGAATTTATGGGGAAGGAACTTGTGGGGAAGGGATGGAGACCTAGCAGCTGTGCCTTAAAGCCACAAGTGAAACAAAGACTTAACAGAAATTAACCTCGAGTTTTCGTTTTAATTGGAAAGACTGAGTCAGTGGGAAGACAAAGATGAAAATGAAAGCATCCTCTCCGAATTCATACTCGTTGAGTTTTGTGCGGTCTCTCCTCTAACACACAAATGGAGAGCAACACTTGAGATGGAGGGAATAGGGATTTTTATTATGGGAATGACAAAGTGCAGGCTAGAGCACAGGATAGGGAAGTAGCTAGAGAGGAAGCTGAAAGCACAGATGAGGATTACGTTGCTAAGGCATATGAACCTTAATGTACGTCCTTGAGTGAGCCCTGAGTTTGACTTCTTTTGTTTTAAGGAGAGAAGGCTGGTTCTAAGTCTGAAATTCTTAGAGTTACTCTGGTAGCAGGGTAGAAGACAGACTTGAGGGGAGGGAAGTGGGGAAGACACTGGAGAAAAAACCAGTATGAGTGTGGAGAGAGATGATGAGGCCTTGGATGTCAGCAGTGTTTTCTCTTGTAAGGGGCCATCATTCATACCCCAGACTACAGTTAGCACACCAGCTGCCTGCCCACCCGCCCAGCGCAGACACAACCAGGACGAAGAGCTCTGGTGCTTCCATGCTAAACAAACTCAAGTGTCCAGTGGAAAGTGGGGGTTTTGAAAAGGAGGTATGCTTCCAGAATCCCAGTCACTGGGAAGTTCTGGTTCCCTGGGCAGCAAGCTACAATGAACTAATGAATGCAAGGATCCAAAATGAGGGTGTACACCATCTCAACAAGAGACTACTTTATTTTGCAAAATGCTAGGAGACTCTCTTGAATGAAAGGGATATGAAGAAGGTGCCTAAATCCCTGCTGATCCTTCCCCCCATCCCCTCCCTCACCCTCCCCCTAAAAAAGAAAGAAAGAAAGAAAGAAAGAAAGAAAGAAAGAAAGAAAGAAAGAAAGAAAGAAAGAATTCCATTGTGAGGATCTTTGCGGAAAATGTTCTATTCAACCTATGTAAAAGTTTCTTAAGAGGGTGTGAAATTTAAAAACTATTCCTCGTGGCTGAAGAGCCTGGGAAACAGCAGATGCCACTCATAAAAATATATTCCAAAACTTCTAGAAGAAAATATAAGAGCCCATCTTTATGAAAATTGGAAAGAATTTCTTAAATAAGTTTTAAAAAAACCCACTACATTCCAGAAGGGAAAAAATATTAATAACGTTGACATTGAAAGCAGCAATGGTTCTCAAACTCTTTGTTATAGGCCCCTTTATACTATTAAAAATTAAAGATCCCCCAAAGATTTATCTATGTGCTACATCTATCAATGTATATCATAGACAAAAATGAAACTAAAAAAATCTGTATTGTGTATTCATAAATTTAAAAAATAACAACAAAAGGGGCACGTGGGTGGCTCAATGGGTTAAAGCCTCTGCCTTCGGCTGGGCTCAGGTCATGATCCCTGGGATCTAACCCCGCATCGGGGCTCTCTGCTCAGCAGGGAGCCTGCTTCCCTCTCTCTCTCTGCCTGCCTCTCTGCCTACTTGTGATCTCTGTCTGTCAAATAAATAAATAAAATCTTAAAAAAAAACCAACAACAAAAAATATCACAGCAATCATGTTAACTCATATCATGTAGCCTCCAGAAACTCTACCCCACGCCTGTGAAAGAATGAATGAGTACAGAAAAGGCAAACAGCATCTTAGAATTGATATGAAAATAGTTTCAAACCTTATCAACCTGCTGAAAGGGTCTTAAGGACCCTCAAGAACCTCAGCTATAAAGAAAGGGAGGGGCCTAGCTGGCTCAGTTGGTAGAGCATGTGACTCTTGATCCCGGGGTTGTTTTGAGCCCCACGTTAATAAAATCTTTTTTAAAATCTACAAAATAAGAGAAGGTAATCAAGAAATACAAAATTAAAGCCACATGGAGATTCATGCCCTTCAACTGGCAAAAATTAGCATCTAACAATATCAGGTATTACAGAGCGGGTAGAGAACTAAGGATGTTCCTATACATCAGTAGTGGTGGAAATGGATACAACTACTTTGGAAACCCATGTGGCAACATGTAGAAAGCTGGAAATGTACACCTCTGTTAATCCAGCAGCCCTGCTGCTAGATATGTATGCTAGAGAAAATCTTGTATACATGCTTATGACACATGTACAAGATGCTCCTTGTTGGGGTGCCTGGGTGGCTCAGTCATTAATAAGAGTCTGCCTTCAGCTCAGGCTGTGATCCCAGGGTCCTGGGATCGAGCCTGGCATCAGGCTCCCTGCTCGGCAGGAAGCCTGCTTTTCCCTCTCCCACTCCCCCTGCTTGGGTTCCCTCTCTTGCTGTGTCTGTCAAATAAATAATATCTTTAAAAAAAAAAAATGCTCCTTGCAGTACTGTTCCTAACAGTGAAAAACTGAAGTCACCTATATATCCATCAATGAGAGGATGGTTACAAATATTTTGGTATATTAACACAATGCAATGGAATACTGCAGGTAAAATGAACATATCAATATGGCTAAATCTCAGAAACAATGCTGAGTGAAGGCAGGGAGTGCTATGGGAAATTACAAACATTTCAAAACATATAAAACAATATTCCATATTGCTTAGGAATCGAAGTATAAATATGCAAAATCTGTATATGTAATATATAAAACACATGTAAATACACATGTAAGTATGCAAAAACACATACAAACATGGTTGGAAGGATACACATGAATTTAGGACACTTCTCAAGCAAATATGGCAAAATAATACCTCTGGGCAGCAAGGCCCCAGGTATGATATTGGTCTCCATAGTTTTTTAATGTTTTTAACATTTGAAAATTTTCACTGAAACACTGAAAATGAGACAATAGATTTTAAGTGGCTACCTCCTGGAACCTACTGCACACTTAAGTGTCAATATTTTACAATCCCAAACTAAGGCATATATATCATTTCTTAACAGGGGTATTTGGTAACTTGGTAACTTATCTAATCCTCTTAACCACCAGAAGTCCCATTTGGTCCCAAAATATAGACAGAAATCCCAAGATTCACTAAGACTGCTAAATCCTATGGAAGACCTGGAATTACCTTTTCCTGGGCTCTCAGTGTATAGGACCCTGAATCCCAGACCTGTTTGCACCCAATGACTGACCCCTGACCACCACCCCCAACCCCAACACACTCATCTGAAAGCTAAGCTACCAAATAGCATCTGTAAAAATGCTTTTCTCGACAGTCAGAGGAACATGCAGTAACTCTGATCATGGACTTCATTTTCAGGCTTCTCAGCCTCAACAGCCCCACCACCTGCCTTCAAGACAAGGGAGCAGCCAGATAGCCCGAGAGTCAATTTTCATCATTTAACCTCCACTCCACCCATTCTTCCTTACTTTATCCTACCTAAAAGCTTAGTCCATAGGAGGGGGATCTCTATGATGTCCAAACCCAGGTCCCCTTCGTTGCAACATGGAAGGCACGAGCATGCCCTTAGGGTACAGTGTTATTCAAAGTGTGGGCCACCCACCCCCACCCCCGCCAACCTGTGACAGAATGACGGGGACAACTGGTTAAACAGCTTCTGCCTCTGGCAGGGAAATAATGAAATAACTGCACCCTTGGTTTCTTCCCTGAGGAGAACTGAAAGGCTGTTAAGACTGCTTGTCTTGTGGAAAAACTCTTAAGAGAATGAAGACTGTAGGGCTGCACCCCAGACTGACCACATGATTCTTTGTGGGCGCGGGGTGCCCAAATCAATTTTTAAAAGCACAGTAACGTTGGAAAAGCATCACCCCAGCAGATGTTGGTTTCCTAAGTCTGATAAAGGGACCAAAACTGTACCATGTTCATTGTATCCCAGAGCCTCAGGCAGCCAAATACCAACCAAACTCCCCTTCCCAGCAATCCCTTCCCACCAGCCCCAGTGGAAGTTCCTGCTCTTCTAAGAACCTTCCTGGACGATGTCAGCATGAATTCTCTTCCTTTTAATAGCTCTCAAGGGGGATGAAAATGTATTCTTACCTTTCCCCCAGTTAGATGTGAGGGCCTCAGTTCCCGGAAGAGGGCCCAGTGTATATATAACAGCTTTTTAACACTTAAATGGCTGACGTAATGCTAAAGACAATGGCATAGGGAAGTCAATACTAAAACACACACATATGCACATACACACAAAATCGGTATAAAAGTATCTGCTTTTTGGGATAACCTGGGCTCAGATCCCAGCTTTATCCTTGATTGGCTGTGAGTTCATTAATGTGAGGACACCAACATGACATGATACATGAGAAAGTGTTTTGCATGCTGTCACCTGCCAACAGTGTAAGCTCTTGCAGCTACTGCTACCGTTATTTCTCTGATTTCAAGAGCTGATTTGTATTATTTATTCCTCTTTCCAGCCCACGAAGGAAAAGCACAGAAACAGGGATTGAAACCATAAGAACACAGAGAAATAAAGCCTCAGAGGCCACAGTTCCCAAGGTCTGTGGGCAGCCACCGGCCAGCTAGACCTCACCTACCTGGGCCTTTGCACCCCCACTGGGCAGGGAGGAGGTGCCAGGGAAACCCTCAGCAACCAGAACGGTGTCTGGCATACCACAGGAAGTCCACAAACGTTGAGTGATGAAAAGTTTGCATTACTGCCTGGGATGAGAGGCCATGGGGACTCCTTCCCATCTGTACAGCAAGAACTAAGTAATATTTTATAGGAGCAGGTGAACTAGACTGAGGCCTCCAAGTGGGTGTGAACTTCAGTGTAGCCAGAGTCTCTGTCGAAGCCTGTCATTAAAATCATCTTCAAACCACTCTTCCAGCAAATGAAAAGCAGAGTGCAGTATCCAGCTGCCTCTGATTAAAGCAGGGTAGTGGGGGGAAAATGAGAAACAGAGTCAAGATTTCCAATTACCACTAACAGGAGGGTTTTCAGAAGGGAGGAAATTAATGGAATCATCAAAAGGCTGATGATTTGACTTAAAATGAATTAAATCAATCTCAATCTTTCCCTGTTTCAATAAAAACCCTGGGCTGTTCAGTTCTTGAGCTTCCTGAAAGCCGCCCAGGCAGGATCAGAGGGACTAAGTGACAATTAGCCAAGGCTGGGAAATCTTCTGTTTGCCCCTGCAGACAGGAGATACAGGACCAGACAATAGTTCTGAGGCAAAGGAGCTAATTTTTCCAAGCCAGGAGTCTCTTAGACTGCCAATACAAACATCAGGAAATAAAGGTGGAAAACGGGGTCAAACTCAATCGGAAGAACAGTAAATCCCTCTAGAATGGGGAAAACATTCTGTAACTTACAGGTACCTTAGAAAAACGGGCAAAGGGAAAAGGAAAAGACCGGGGAGCTCAGGAGGTGCCCCCCTCACACAGATGGCTTGAGTAGGGCCTTTTGTGATGTCCTCAGACACCCCCAACCCCCACCACAGTCAATACACAAACAGGGCAGGCTAGCTCCACCAGCGCACAGGTGAGATGAAACATGTCCGGAGGGAGGGAAGGCAGGAGGGCAAAGGACAGTTATGCCAAGCTGGAAGAAGGAAGGGAGAAACTGAAGGAAAGGAAAAGAGGTACAGAGATACAAGCCTCTATGCCATTCACCCAGCAAATATTTACCAGGCCTACCAGGAGCACCAGGCCTGGCAGTGGAGGAAGTGGAGTAACAATCCTGAGCACCCTGGAAACAAGAACGGAACAGAAAGCCTGTGAAACCTTGCAGTCAGGTGTGACGATGTGCAGTAACGGGCCTGGGGCCTGTCGATCACGCTAAGTCATTCCTCTCTGGACACAGGTTTTATGGAAACAGCATAATGGCACAGGCCAGAGACTCTCTAGAAAGAAAAGTTACTCCAATTCCCAAACTATTCTCTAGTTTCACTTTCGGCAAGGCAGTCTCTGGACAGGATTCTGATCAGTACTGCCTATCAACAGAAGTTTTCCCATACGTAGAACATTAAAAGCAGGTAACAAGTACGCAGAAGTTCCTGAGCATGGTGGGGGAAGCTATCAAAAGAAGCATTAGCGAATCCCGGGTGTTAGAGCTCAAAGGGCCCTGGAAAGCTAGTCCACCTCTCCCCCCACCGCTGAGCAAATAAGGGGCCTTCGGTCACTGCTCTTCAGAAGCAGTGCTGGTGCTGGTGCTGGTGCCAGTGCCAGTGCCCGGGATCCCTGGCTCGGGGCTCTGCTCTTCATACTCTTCACACCCCAGACCTTGAGCTGTGGAAAGACTTCCTAAAATGCAGACTTCCAGGGCTGACTACTGCCTAAGAGGGCAGAGTAAGAAGTGGGTGAGGAGAGGATGCCCAGGATGACCTAGCCAGAGGCTCGCAAGGTCCACCCCACACCCCCTCCTGCGCTCTCTCTGCAGGACGGTGGGCAAGGACCAGAACCAGCCCACAGAAGGTCAGAGACAGACCTGTGAGCTTCTTCCCTTACTCACTTAACTTTTTCCTAGTTTCCAAATTACATGGGCCTGCCTGCAACATCCTATTTCTGAACCACTTCTCCCCACAATGGGTTCAAGACCTCTCTATCCCTCTGTCCCCACCTTACCAAAAATTGCTCTGAAAAGATCAGATGGGCTTATTCACCCCAAGTGTAAACTGGTGGTTTCCAAAATGTGATCCCCAGATCACCAGCAGCAGCATGCAAGAATTTAGCAGAAATGCAAATCTTGGGCCTGCTGAGTCAGAAACTCTGGAGGCAAGCCCAACGATCTGGGCCCTCCAGGGGATTCTAATGCATGCTCAAATTTGAGACCCAATGGAGCATATAACCTGTAAAGTTCAACCTGTTGCTTCTCTCCCAATATGTGACTCTTAAATGACACACCTGAATGACCTCTAGAATCTCAAGCCTAGGAGTCCATGTAGTTGCCACTAGAAGGAGAAACTTCCCAACTCAGCATATTCTTCTCTTGCTTCCAGGGTCCAAAACCTTATGCAAGAAAATACATAAACTGTCCTTTAAGCCTTAACCAGAGGCAGGAAAGCATGGGCATGGGGAGAAAGGTGACCCTGCAATGCGAACTGTAAAGTAGGACCTCTCTTCACCAACTCCCGACTAGTGAGACCTTTCAGAAGGGAGAAAGGTGGCTCAGTGGGCCTAGACCTCTCCCTGACTGTGGCACTGACCTGAGGTTGATCTGCCCAGATGCCATCCCACCAAATGCAAACTGCAGGTACTTGTTCTGCAGTAAAACTGGCCTGGGCCAGAAACTCAAGGAGGTTTCTGAACCTCCTCCATGGGGTTTCACCCTGAGACTGAAAACAAGCACTTACTATGGGTCCCTTGACACTTCCTGGGACATAATGGAGCAGCACGTGAGGCTCCAGGGGTGTGTGTCAGGAAGGTGGGACTGGGGTGCATGACTGGCACTGCAGACACTGCCAACCACAGCCTTAAGAGAACAGCATTAACAACCCTGCCAGCTCCCGCTCTCTGTCCTTGTCCCAAACCCACATTGATTAGCCTTCTGCTTCTCTAGCTTATCCCGGGGCCTTATTCTCAAGAGGGACTCTGTGGCTTCTTAGAGAAAAATGGATGTTGGGACTTCCACGTCTCCCAAAGTCCTGACTATGACAACCCTGTCTAACCTGATGGTGAAGAAAAACAAATATTTTTTAAATGATGCCCCCTGTTCTCCTTCCACCTTCTTTATTCCCAGAAATGAGGCATCACCACATTCAGAGATCCAAGCTTTAGATTTTGACTCCACAGATTTAGGCTTCAAACTCAAGATTTGGGGCTCTGTTGGCAAATTTAGTTTGATCTTGTATAAAAAGGGGCCACTAAATGCCAGCCTCCCACCCAGGGATAAATGAAGGATTAACCAGTTACTGTTAACCAAGTGCTTTGAGCAATTCGGAAAAGAGACGCCAACTAAAAAAAGGAATATTATAATAATCCCTTCCATTAGAATAGACTTTTATTGTTCACCCAGCACTTCTACATATATGACCTCATCTAATCCTATTATCCACAGTCTTAATTATTCCTGCAAGGCCAGGTCTGCCATTACTGCTAACAGAATTTCTGAATACCAGGGAGAGGGACCTCAAAACCTCTGCCCTGCCTAACCACAAGGTAGAGAGAACAAGAGCGTGGACAATGAGTTCCTCTGCCGAGAGCCACTCTAAAGAAACCCGAGACATATCTGGGCTGGCAGTCACAAAAGTTCTCTATGCCCCAAGCACACCAAATCACAGACAGTCCTCACCCCAGCGTCTCCGATTACCCCAGTGCCGATCCAAGCTGAAGACTCCTAGAATATATCCGCACACCCCAGATGCCGGCTGCTCCTCCACTCCTCTCCCTTCCAAATCAATTAGGAGCCTCCTCCACCCTTCAGCCTCCTGTGGGATTCCGGACTTGAGCTAGACCCCCATGGGACACTGTGCTATGAGTCAGACTGGCTGAAAGAAGGAGTCATTGTCAGAAACACCTCCCACGGGCTGGTTGGGCTGAGGCATAGCATGAGCGGCCTTTCCTGAGTGACCCTGTCCCCTCCAGCAGACTGGAAGGGGTCTCACTTAGATGGTCACTTTCAGTTCCCACAGGCAAATAGGAGTACAACTACCAATTCTTCTCAGCCCCAACTTTTCCTACAACTTGTACCAAAACCAACACCCTCCTCCAGTCCTCTTTATTTCCCTATTTAGACTCATCCAACCCTGAATCTATTAGCTGGTGTTTGTTTTCTCTTAAACCCTTTGATCCTTAAGACACTCCAGCCCAGACCTTGTTTCTCTTTCTCCTACTCCCTCTCCTCCTCCTCCTCAACTGGAACAACTCAGCAGGAAAGGCACTAGCTGCACCAGCAGCTTCTCACCTCCCAGATGCTTCCCCCACCCTGCGCTGCTGGTGATGTTCAGCCCCATCTCTGAATTCTCAGACTAAGGCTTAACTTTATTTTTGTTCTGAAACCTCAGCTTCTGATCCTGCTCCACCAAGACAGAGACCACCCCTTCACCCAGCACGGCGAGAGGCACACCAGTTTAGGGGACAGCGTGTATTGGACTTCCAAGGTTTCAACAGAAGTGGCACAGCAAGTTCGAAAGGAAGGGTCAAGGAAGCAGAGCAGACACTACATTCGACTCTCTCCCTGTCCTCCCTACACTTGCCCCCACCATGCTGCCTGTCCCTGCCACTGGTGAGGTGCCACAGAACAACAACGATGAGAGAACACCGCGACCTTACATGGCCAGTGTGTTACCATCCCAATGTCGCACACAGGAAAACTGAAGGACATCAACTTTGAGAAACTTGCTCAAAGTGATATTATGTGTTAGTGGCAGAATTAGGATTCAAACCAACCTGTCTGGCCCCAAAGACTGCATTCTTTTTTTTTATTTTATTTTTATTAACATATAATGTATTATTTGCTCCAGGAGTACAGGTCTGTGAATCCTCAGTCTTACACATTTCACAGCACTCACCATATCACACACCCTCCCCAATGTCCATCACCCAACCACCCTCTCCATACCCCCTCACCCCCCAGCCACTCTCAGTTTGTTCTGTGAGATTAAGAGTCTCTTAGGGTTTGTCTCCCTCCTGATCCCATCTTGTTTCATTTTTTCCTTCCCTAGCCCCCAAGACCCCCGCCCTGCCTCTCAAATTCCTCATATCAGAGAGATCATATAAAGACTGCATTCTTAATCCTACTATGAAATCTTGTCTCCCCTACTCGCTGGCTCCTCATTTGCCTCCCCAGCTCTGGGTATAGACTTCTCTCCCTCAAAAAAAGCTACCAGGGCCCTCCATATCCGAGTCAGGAACCCCTCTTACATGCAATCCTCTAGTCCAGGGCCTGCCCTGACCACAGCATGCGTCACACAGAACCACAGCAGGTGCAGTCCTGGCATGCAACAGGGGTGTCAGCAAGTGACCAAGTACATCAGAGGATCAGAGGAGCCGTCCGTCAACTCTGTGCTCCTGCTGAGGTACAGCAACTGGCCCTGGCTGCAGCTGCCCTCCTCTCACGGACATACCACAAGGACCCAACTACAGGTGAGACCTTCCACCACAATCCAGTCCAGTGCCTGGCCCCAGAAAGCCCTCCATGGCATTATATACTTCCTGCTGTCCTCCCTGCCCACCTTATGTCAACACACACTTGCTAAATGAGGCTGCTTAGGAAAATACCAAACCCAGTAGGTACCACAGCAACCCTGGCAACCCAGAGTCATTAGGTCTTGGAGCAAGTCTATAGGGTGTGTGTATCATGGTCTGCAGAACAAGGGGTTCAGGCTTCCCAAAGCTGCAATTCAGAGAAGGCTTTTTTTTTTTTTTTTAAGATTTTATTTATTTATTTGAGGAAGAGAGAGAGAGAGAGCGCCAGAGAGAAAGCATGAGCAGTGGTGGGGCTGGGGAGGTGGGGGAAGGTAGAGGCAGAACCAGACTCCCCACTGAGCAAGGAGTCCGATGCAGGATTCAATCCCAGAACCCTGGGATCATGACCTGAGCCAAAGGCAGATACTTTACCGACTGACCACCCATGTACCCCCTTCAATTCCCAGAAGTCTTAACAAGCTGTCTGATTCCTTTCCATCAAAAATAGTCAAGGTTCCCAGAACTGGAAACTTGTTCTTTGGAAAACCTCTGACAACCTCAAGAGAAAGGACTAGGAGCTCCTACTAATTCCATGCAAGAAATACACACAAAGCCTACTCTCCTTCCCCCAGACCCTATTAATTCTAGTAGTAAGGGGATGAGTGGTGTCTCATAGAGGATGTGACTTTGAATTGGATTTTGAAGGATGAAGAGTCAGGTTTAGGAGGAAGGGGAAGAGGCACAATTCCAGCCACAGGAATCTAGCCACTGGAAGAATAGTGAGAATAGGCTTTGAAGGTGCTAATGTTCAGGAAAAGGGGAAAAAGGAGTCCCCTTAGCCTTGACTTGAGAGATGAGTAGAGGGAATTATGGGTGGGAAAAGCGGAGCCAAACCCATTCAAGCTGTCCCTCCCCAGCTCCTCCCCAGTGTCAGGTTATGTTTTAGAGCCAACATGCATTCCTCCTCGTGATCTTCCCTCCCTCCCACCATCTAAGGGGATCCACACCCACACCCGGTTCGAAGTTCCTTACCCTGGCTGAAGTTCGCATACTGAAATGAACTCTTCTAGGCAGCCTTCCCAGTCCCACTTCTTTCTCCTCAGAAGAGCTTCACCACCCGCATCCCCTAAGATATGAAGATACTTTCACATGGTTCTTCAGTTCTCCCCAGAAAGCTGGGGATGGAATCTTATGGGGAACCATAAATCAGTGCAGAGGTCCACAAGGTGCCATGTACTTAACTACCTTGTCCTTACCTGCAGGACAAGCTGTGATTCTGTACAATCCTGCTGGAAGGGACTCCTCACCCCGTTGGGTACCCTTCCCAGGATATGCTTGTTGGGTCCACATGGAATGATCACTGGCCTGGTTATAGCAAAGGAGCAAATTTGTTCTTGCCTTCAAGAAACTTATATGCAAACATATGCCAAGAACTGAGATGGAGAGACATGTATAGGACCTCAAAGATCAGAGACTGAAGGAGTCTACTACGGAGGAAAGGGTATGAAGCAGAGAGCCACACGGCGTAGTGATGTCACCAGCTAACTTCAGAGGTCATTAATCAGTAATTCTGAGCAACTATGCATGGTCGTCAGGACGTTTAGTGGGGCTGCACTGGCTTAAGACACCACTGGGTCCTTTACAATCTGGTCTCCAAAGCAGTAAGATCAACTGGGAAGCAGAAATAACCAAGGCCTCTCTCCTGTTTGCTGACACAACTCACTGTGCCATGACCAGTGCTAAGCAAACATTGCTGGGCTGCTCCTCAGGTCCACTCAGCCCTCATCTGGTGGCTGATGAACCCAACAACATTCTCCTGTGCCTTCCACCACAGCCAGAGTCAACAAGGCCCAACTGTCAGAAGTTGAGCCTGTGACAACAGACACATAGGTCCTGCCCTCTCCCAAGGAGATATGTGTCTACTACATGTGAAGAACTGTCAGGTCCTTTCATATTTCATGAAGTGTTGCTGGTTACTCAGAATAACAAAGGCTACAGCAGAATTATTTTATAACCCTGTTTGTACTTGGCCATAACTTCCTGAAACACATTTCCCCTCTTGGGTTGAAATGCCTAAAATACTTTTGTGAACTTAAAAAAGGAAGAAAAAAAAAAAAAGCTTTGCAAAGAAACCTTGAAGAGAACCTGTTTATCTTCCCTCTACTACTTCCCAGAATTCTGAATGATTAAACAATTGTACTGTAAGAGATTTGCCTACTGGCAGAGTTAACAAGTCCCAGAAGATAAACATGTGGAAAGTCTCCATCTCAGGGGAAGCAAATGAATTTAGGCAGAAAAAAGGCTCTTAAAAGAAGAAATGCTGTGGTGCCTGGGTGGCTCAGTGGGTTAAAGCCTCTGCCTTCAGCTCAGGTCATGATCCCAGGGTCCTGGGATTGAGCCCTACACCAGGCTCCCTGCTCAGCGGGGAGCCTGCTTCCTCCTCTCTCTGTGCCTGCCACTCTGCCTACTCGTGATCTCTGTCAAATAAAAAAAAAAAAAAAAAATCTTTAAAAAAAAAAAAGAAGAAATGCTATCATATAGAGCTAAGAAAAGTAGGAGAAGGCAAAGGGACTACCAAATGGAGAGAAGACAAGAGAGTTCTTATTTTTTTACTTCTGACACTGTATTTTCCCAGATGTGTTTACAAAGCTTTTAAAATCTAATCCTTTGGTCAACCACATCATTGTGCAGATGAAATGAAAAATGTCTTTAAAAGAGCAGATCTGGGACACCTGGCTGGCTCAGTCGGTTACGTGTCTGCCTTCAGCTTGGGTCATGATCCCAGGGTTCTGGGACAGAGTCCCACACTGGGCTCCCTGCTCCTTGTGGGGAGACTGCTTCTCCCTCTGCCTGCTGCTCCCCCGCTTGTGCTTTCCCCCTCTCTCTGACAAATAAATAAATAAAATCTTTAAAAAAATAAAATAAAATAGAAGAGCAGACCCTTGGCATTTGCAAAATGACTCCAAAAGTTCCTGACAAATAGCAGCTTTGAGGAACCCTGACTCTGAAATGCCAACAAGACAGCCTCTATGAAGGGAATGGCTTACTGTGAGATTACCTAGCTGACCCCCTCTCCCCCACCCCAGCAACAACATCGCACAGGGGCACTGCTGCCCTTTCCTCCCTGTCTTCATGTGTAGGATGCCAACACGCAGTATTTGAGTTAAGGACTTACGAATTATGGATAAGTCATGCAGTATGTATCCAACTCTACACAGTACGTACTGGATGGAATCAAACAGAATCCGAGACATGGGAAGAAGCAAGAAACACCTTCCCACCCTGAGTCTGTGTGAACTAAGCAGATGTGGCATCAGAGGTGTAGGCTGTAACAAATGATGCTACAATCTGATCTTTCAACCTGGGAATTATTTCTTTGTATGCCAGGCCATGTCCTAAGTGCTTTACATATACAATCTTATTTAATTCTCACAATCATCTTATGAAGTAGACATTATTATCATTCCCATTCTAGCAAAACAAAGATAGTGTGGTCAGGAACGTTATCCAAGGTAACACAGATAGCTACAAGTAGGGGCCACATTCAAACTGAGGCAAGTGGACTTCAAGGTCCATGCTTTTAATCAGAATACACTGCCTCTCCAAAAACAAGGAGTCCATAAAAAAGAAAGAATCTTGCCATCCGCAACAACATGGATTGATCTAGAGGATATAATGCTAAGTGAAGCACGTGACATAAGTGAAATAAGGCTGGGGTCAGAGAAAGCCAAATTCAATGTGTTTACACTCATCGGTGGAACTTAAGAAACAAAACTAATGAACAAAGAAAAAAAGAGACAAAAAACCCAGACTCTCAGCCACAGAGAACGCACTGAGGGGAGCTGGGTGGAGGGATGGGTGAATTAGGTGAAAGGGATTAAGAGTACACTTAACTGTAATGATCACTGACTAATATACAGAATTACTGAATCACTATACTGTTCACCTGAAACTAATATAACCCCATATGTTAATTACGCTGGAATTAAAAACAACACGCAAAGGGCATGCCTGAAGAATAATGACAGCCGGATGTCACACTGAGCTGTACTAGTGGCCTCAATGGCCCCATGAGAGCTGCGGGTGGTATTTACTATTCTAAGGTGTTTATGCGTTGAATCCTATCCCACCTAACAAGAGACAGCTCTGTGAAAAAATGCTAGGGGACAATGTTTTTTTAATAGTTATAATCTAGGGGCACCTGGCTGACTTGGTTGGAAGAGCATACGACTTTTTTTTTTTTAAGATTTTATTTATTTGACAGAGAGAGAGAGAAAGAGAGAGTCAGAGAGCACAAACGGTGGCAATAGCGAGGGAAAAGGAGCAGACTTCCCACTGAGCAAGGACCCTGGGATCATGACCTGAGCTGAAGGCAGACACTTAACTGACTGAGCCACCCAGGCACCTGGAAGAGCATACAACTCTTGACCTCTGGGCCCCATGTTGGGCATAGAGATTATTTAAATAAACAAATTAACTTTTTAAAGAAACAGTTATAATTGGGGTGCCTGGGTGGCTCAGTGGGTTAAAGCCTCTGCCTTCGGCTCAGGTCATAGTCCCAGGGTCCTGGGATCGAGCCCCACATCGGGCGCTCTGCTCAGCGGGGAGCCTGCTTCCTCCTCTCTCTGTGCCTGCCTCTCTGCCTACTTGTGATCTCTGTCAAATAAATAAATAAAATCTTTAAAAAAATAGTTATAATCTCACCCTATTTTCCAGTACATTCAGAGTTCATGCTTTAGGCTGCCTTCAGGTGAGGCAGGTAAACAGGGCTAGGAGAGATCAGCAGCCAGCAACCCTTTTTCATGCAGCAGCATAGAAAGGTTGTCTCTAAATACTGCTATCCTGGGGCGCCTGTGTGGCTCAGTGGGTTAAAGCCACTGCCTTCAGCTCGGGTCATGTTCCCAGCGTCCTGGGATCGAGCCCTGCATCGGGCTCTCTGCTCAGCGGGGAGCCTGCTTCCTCCTCTCTCTGCCTGCCTCTCTGCCTACTTGTGATCTCTGTCAAATAAATAAATAAATCTTTTAAAAATTAAATAAATAAATAAATAAATAAATACTGCTGTCCCTCTGGGCCTCAAAGCTAACACAAGTCAGACCAAGGTCACTCCTGACCTGGCCACACTCCAGGCAGCCAGCCACCCAGAATGGAAGTGGAGGGCTGCTCAGACCCTCCGCAGGCTCACCCTCCTGAGTGAGGCAGAGGAAAGGAATTTCCCAGAGGCTAAGAGGTAAGGAAAAGAATCAACCTGCAAACCTACTAGAATAATTAAGAACTCTGAAAGCAGGCCCTAGGTTTTTCGGTTTTGTTTTTAAAGCATCCTGTGGCCCCTTTTGCAGAAGGAGTTGGGCAGCTAAGGATAACATCCTCGCTCACAAATTAGGCCTGGGTAGTAGGGCACCTTTGCTTAGAAAGTGGAATCTGGGGGCGCCTGGGTGGCTCAGTGGGTTAAAGCCTCTGCCTTCGGCTCGGGTCATGATCTCGGGGTCCTGGGATCGAGCCCCGCATCGGGCTCTCTGCTTGGCAGGGAGCCTGCTTCCTCCTTTCTCTTTGCCTTCCTCTCTGACTACTTGTGATCTCTGTCTGTCAAATAAATAAATAAAATCTTTAAAAAAAAAAAAAAGAAAGTGGAATCTGTGTTGACTGAGGGCTTTAACCAAAGTGAGACCCACTCAGATGTTCAGTTCACTGGACTCCTGGTTTCTGTTCCTCAAAACTTACAGTGCAAGGCTGATGCCATGTGTCTGCAGTGTTCTCAACATGGCACAACAATCAGCCTGAGGAAGGTAATTTCTCAATGTCTTTTCCTGATGCCACCCTTCAGCAAGCCCCATAATGACCCACCCAGCCTCCTCCCACAATCCTCAAGTCTTTTTATAGTCACAGGTAATTACACCATGGAGAGATTACATCACTTCATTGGCAGTGTTTACAACTGACAGGAAGATGCTGTGCGGATGTTTTGGGAACTACATCCTCATTTAGCAAACAATTTGCTGTGGTCCCTATTGTTCTTTTCCAAGAATAGAACTGCCTTGGCAAACTTTGTGCCTAAACTGGGAACCAAACAACTAAGGGCCATTGTAGATGAGAACAGAAATCACCACAGAGGCAAACATGGTAACCCAGTGATGACTCCTTCATCCTTTATCCAGGGGAGAAAACACAGATGGCGTCTTTCTTTCTGTCAAAAGAATCCTCTGAAGGTTGTCCTGAGTGCTCCAATAGGGTGACACAAGAAATGGGTCTCAGAGAAGCCTGCCACTCAGCATAGGCAGTGTGGTTCTCAGCAGACCCTGGGCAGCAGAGTTAAGACAGACTGGGCACAAATCCTAGTCACCTTCTCCCCTGATGGTTGCCTGTCTTTGAGCGGGTTATGTAACCTCTCTCTGCCTCAGTTTCTCATCTATAAAATGGTTACATGACCACCCAGCACACAGCCTTTCTGAAAGCTTCAAATGGGATAATACACAGAGAGCCCGACACATAAATGATGCTCTGTATGCATCAGCTTCCAGCCTGTCCTCTCCCCCCACATTATCTCTGACTCCAGATCCCTTCAGAGATGGCGATGGTGAGCCAGGGCCACCTGTCAACCTCTCTCAGCTACATCAAAGTCAAGGGCCAAAGCCACATCCTACCCCTGAGAGCTTTGTTCTCAACATTTTCCATCATCAGTGAACACTAACTGCTCGGCTTTCTCACTCTACTGCACAGAAACGTAGATGGCTGTTTTCCCTGCCATTTAAAAATTGTTTTAGGTGCTTGTGTGATGTTTAACATGGCCTAGAGTGTCATGGAAACACTTTTTAAGGGGGGAAAAATCAGAAACAAGGGCACCTGGGTGGCTCAGTCGGTTAATTGTCTGCCTTTGGCTTGGGTCATAATCCCAGAGAGCTGGGATCAAGCCCCACATTGGGCTCCCTGCTTCTCCCCACACTGGGAATTCTGCTTCTCCCTCTCCCTCTGCTCCTCCTCTCCTCGCTCTTCTCTCTCTCTCTCTCTCTCTCTCAAAATAAAATCTTAAAAAAATTAAAAGTCAGAAACAAGTAAAATACAGAGTTTTATTCCAGTAAATCCCCTCAGGAAAGGGAGAGAATGAAAATCAAAAGCTTTTCACATGAGTCAGCGAGCAGCCGGGTTGAGACCATCACACTAGACCTTTCTGGAAGGCAAAGGGGTTTCAAAAAGATCAATCCTTCCTCAACTGGTCAAGTCAGACACCTGGTCCCACTTCCTTATCCTGAACACAAAAAATGACTTTGCATCTTTAGTTTTGTTTTTTTAAAGATAGCAAAGGATGTCATCTGCATAAAAATCTCCTGCCCAGCATGACTCAACAGTGGGTCACATACCAACTCTGTTGTTGTCATTATTTGGGAATTACACCACACATTTTATATGCCAAGTATCCTCCAATCATTTTTATTAGGCTACACAACACCAACCTCACATCCTTAAGGATTTTGTTTCTGTTTTGAAGGAGACACAAAGAGGTCAAATGATTTGCCTAAGGCCATAAAACATCTTTCTTTTCTTTCTTTTTTTTTTTTTTAGATAAAGTTTCTTGAGATCATAGGTAAAGGCACCTGGGGGGCTCAGTTAGGCATCTGCCTTCGGCTCAGGTCGTGGTCCCAGAGTCTGGGATGGAGTCCCACATTGGGCTCCCTGCTCAGCAAAGAGTCTGTTTCTCCCTCTCCCTCTGGCCCTCTCCCTGCTCATGCTCTTTCTCAAATAAATATATAAAATATTTTTTTAAAAATCACAGGTAGGGGCGCCTGGGTGGCTCAGTGGGTTAAAGCCTCTGACTTCGGCTCAGGTCATGATCTTGGGGTCCTGGAATCGAGCCCCGCATCGGGCTCTCTGCTTGGCGGGGAGCCTGCTTCTCCCTCTCCCTCTGCCCGCCTCTTTATCTACTTGTGATCTGTCTGTCAAATAAATAAATTAAAAAAAAAAAAACAACTTTAAGAATCACAGGTAAAGGGAAGGAGTTGTGAGATCTGAGAAAGGCTGCTACACAGTTGGGACCCTAATTCCTCTCTAGCCCAAGAAGAGAGGCAAGCTGGGTACTCTGCATATATATATATACATATATATATATATATATATATATATATATATATTTTTTTTTTTAAATTCTGGTCTGCCTACACAGTGTGAACCAGGTGTGAAGATAAAATATGCTTCCTTTTGCCACTCCCCAAAAGGAGACTTCTAATAATTTTCTCCATCTCTGTTTAAGGAATGACCAAAGGGGAAGCTGGACCTACTGCCTCTGGAAACCAAGATGGAAAACTGAACCTTGATCATGGCATAACTCTGCACCAGAATTCTCTAGTGCCTGCTCCTACATGATTCTTTTCTACACCTGAGCAATTATGACCAAGACTAAGGGTGACTGGGGTATTTTATAACCAGAGACTACACTGATGAACTGCCCCCCCTACAGGATGCCCACTTCCCTATGTCCAGTGGGACTCTCCCAGTCACAAGTGCACATGTGCACACAAGCACATTCAAGGTCTACTAGAGCCCACTGGGTAACAAAGGCTGTGTAATTTACAAGCACATCCTTTTAAAATGCTTCCAGAGTAGGTGTTCAGGTGCAGCTATAGGAGCTGGTAGATAACATACCAAGAGGAAAGGGGGACCTTTCCTGAACTGAACTGCCTTTCCTCGACCTCAGAGTATCTGAAAGTCTTGGTTTCTTGGCAAGCCTGTCTGGCAAGCTGCTTATGGCAGGCACAGCCATACAGGTGTGCTCGGGTTTCAGGCCAAGGAGTGGGTGCCTTCCTCCCTGAGAAGCCACTGCAGAGAGGGAAACACACTGGCAGCGCCGTGGTGCACTGGATCTAAGTAATGGGGCCACCCCTTCCCCTGCCTGCATCCTGCTCTGTGCTAGTACACATTTTATGGGGAGTAGAAAAGACCTGGGGGTGGGGTGGCAGGGGAGGGAGGATTCTGTGCAGATGGGGGAGGGAAAAAAACTACAGAGCCAACTTTTCCATCCTGCTCTGAGCCCACACTACAGACATACGTTTTTCCACATTGGAGAATAATAATCCCTTTATCCAGCCAGTCTGAAACCATCAGTCCCTGATAATTGAATTCAGACCTTGGATGGAAAGTTGGGAAGGTGTGGGTAGTTGGAAAATGGGGTGGGAAATGGGAGGAGGCAGGGGTGGAGCCCATAAAAAGGAGGGTGGCAGTAGGTGGAATGGCTTAATGAAGCTAAAGAGGCTAAAGACTTCAGAAACCAAAGGCAGACGTTCCACCCTACTATTGCCAGGTCACACAAAGGGACAGCTCCCCTAGTGCAGCCTGGGAAGACGGTCTTGGTAGCATACCAGGCGCTAAGCCAGGTTCTGATCCTGGCTGTAGGACCCTAGGTGAGTATATGACCTCTAAAATCCTAGCTCCGACAGTCATTCCACTTATGCACATACTTATTGAGAACCATTTGTTCTGGGCTAGGGGCAGGGCGGCAAATCTCTTCAATAAAGGGCCAAATGTTTTAAAGTCTAAATACTTTAGGTTTTGGGGGTGACACAGTTTATGTCGCAACTACCCAACACTGCCACTATAATACAAACACAGCCACAGACAAAATATATTATGAATGAATATTGCTATGTTCCAATAAAACTTTATTTATGGACATTGAAATGTGATCTTACAATTTTTATATATACATGAAATATTATTTTGATTTTTTCTTGATCATTTAAAAATATAAAACCATTCTTGGCTCACAGGCCATACAAAAGCAGCATAGAGGACTTGGTCCAGGGACCATAGCTTGCCAACTTCTACTCTAGACATACAGTGGTGAACAAGACAGGGTCTTCACATCCTGTGGCTCTGTGACTACCACTTCTAGAGAGCGTCTCTAGCTTGGGCTGCAAGCCCTGGGAACATAAGCCCTGCTTCACCTGGCTATATGTTGGTGGATCCTGGCCACCTTTTCCTCTGGAACTTCATATAGCCACAATGCCCACACTGTGGGGTCCCAATCATTAGTGGCCTCCTTGACTGTGCTAGGAGCTCCTCACAACCAAAGAGGTCTTAGGCTTATGGCAAAGGTTTAAATTAAGTGTCAGGGCAGGGTGAAGAGGAGGCAGTGGACAAGGAGATTGGTACGTGGGTGGTGGAGAAGGCTACAGTGCAACAACAGACGCGTCACTATTTCTCCCAGCAGCTCAGAAGAAAAATCGTAGAAGAGACTGCACCATTATCTGTACGTGTTGGGTAACTGAGTGGTGGGAGATGACAGAGAATGAGAGAGAGCACTGAGCTATGGGGACTCTATACACTGCACTATACCACACTGCCCCTATCCTTCCAAAGTCCCCTTCCAGAATCTAGCTAAGATCCCTCTCTAGGGAATGCTGTTCAAAGAAAACTACCATCTGTATATATCTAATGAAGTCTGGTAGGGGCCACATTACTATCATAATTAGTTGAGGGGTGCATGCGGCTCAGTCGGTCGGGCGTCCAACTCTTGATTTCAGCTTGGGTCGTAATCTCAGAGTTGTGGGATCAGGTCCCACATTAGGCTCCCCACTCTGCACAGTATGTTTGTCACTGTTCCTCTGTTCCTCCCCAACTTGTGTTCATGCATGCTCTCTCTAGTAAATAAATACATAGAATCTTTTAAAAAAATCACCATCAGGGGCACCTGGGTGGCTCAGTGGGTTAGGCCTCTGCCTTCGGCTCAGGTCATGAGCCTAGGTTCCTGGGATCAAGCCCCAAATTGGGCTCTCTGCTCAGCGGTTTCCCTTCCTCTCTCTCTGCCTGCCTCTCTGCCTACTTGTGATCTGTCAAATAAATAAATAATAAAATCTTTAAAAAAAAAAAACTCATCATCAGTTGACACCCCTACTGGTGCTTGCAAATACAGAGGCTCTATGGAGGTTCTCTAGCGTTACCCTTTCCTAGAAGAACGCCAGGTGTAGAGGACCACATAAACAGAACCTGGAAAGGTCTTCAGAGCACTGTGGAAGACAATAAGGATCATACAAACTCAAAAAGGCTCACGGTTGCATTTCCAGGTGTTGCTAGGACTCCTGCACCTCACCGGCTTCAATCAGAAAGTCCTCAGAATCACGAAAATACAGAAGGAGGGAACTGGATATGACCTTAAAGGTATCTGGGTCAACCCCTTTGTTTGATAAATGGAGAAACTGAGCCACGGAATGGCTAAGTGGCTTGTCCGAGATCACGAAATTTAGAGTGTCAGTGACCAGGTCCTGGTTTCACTACATTACAAGACCTCAACTCTACTTTTTCTGAGAGAAAACATAAAAAGACAAGAAACAAACGAGAACGAACTAACAATCATGAAGCACCAATTGTGTTAGACTAGTCCCCAGGTAGGGACTAGTATCACCCCATTCTATCGCTGAGGAAACTGAGGCTTAAAGAAGTGAGATTTGCTCAGATCCCGGAGCCAGCAACAGCAGCACTGGACTCAGAACACCAGCAGTCTGATTCCCAAACCTGCTGCCTAGCATGCTCTGAACGCTACAGCTCCATCCTCCCTGGTGACTCCAGCTGTAGGGAGAGAGCTCATAACGTCATCCCCAGGACATTCCTACACACCCCTCCCTTCAGCTGGCTCAGGAGGCCCCTTACTGCCACACCCCCTTGACTGGCCCCCTGCTTTACCACAGCACAAAAGGCTCCCTGCAACTGGCTTCTAGGTGGAGAGTCCCCTATCCCAGCTTTGGGAGAAACAATGGTGTGAGCCTTTTCCCTCCCCCCCAGAGAGGCAGGCCCGAACCCACCTGAGGCAAGGCCGTCTCCGAGGAGGGTACTAAGGATCACCAGCGGAAGGAACACTCCATGTCCCACGGAGGCCACGGCCAACGCTGCGGTGCTCTTTGGTGCTATCCTGCCATGGCACATCTTTTATCCGTCCAAGTTATTAAAAAAAAAAAAAAATTTAAAAGCCAGAAGTAAGAATTCTAAAGTCAGCCACGGGTAGATTTACCTACAAAAAAAAACAAAACAACAAAAAACAAAGACATAAGTGAAAGCTTCAGCCTTAAGTTTGTTGTAGGTAGACACTTTGATAAGGAAGCTATAGTCACACAAAGTTCAAGAATTCTAGTAAATGAATTCCTGCTGCCAAGAAAGGACAGCCACCTAAGTGGCTTTTCAGCGTGTGTCTGGGGGAAATGCCGAGGCCTGCAGCAAACTGCCACGAGCGTCCACAGCCAGGAGCCAGATCCTTGCAACAGGACAAGGACACAAGCACAGGCTCATCTGGAGATCTGTCGGGCACAGCAGAGCTTTCGGAAACTGCCCCTGCTCTGCCCCACCACCTCTGAGCCTCCAGCAGAGAGGAGGGGAGAGGCAGCTGTTGACACACAGTGCTACACCCCTGAGTCAGGCTTTGCCTTTGCCACTTGGACTCAGAGCGAGTTCAACCAACCAAAAGGAAAAAAAAAAAAAAATAGAGAACACGTGTCTTAAAGGGAGAAATACACCGCCTACAGAAGGAATGCAGCAGCGGAAGCCAAGAGCCCTGGCCAGGCTTGCTCAACTGTCAGAGGCTGGATAAGCCCCTGAGGATCTGACACTGACTCCACAGCGATGACTCTCAAAAATGGACCAATTAATCCAGGCTCACCCAACACACCTGTGACCCCAGAGGCCACACTTGTTGATTGCACCTGACAACAACTAGAGGGAGGACGGTCTCTAGAGGGAGGACGGTCTATAATTGTTAACTGCCCCCCTCCACCTCGTTCAGACTATGACTTAAGACTAGGAACCAGTCTTTAAAAAAAAAAAAAAAATCAGGGGTCAAGACTTTCAGGGATTATTTTCTATTATTTTCTACATGCCTTCAGAGAAGTTGAAGAGTTGATACAGGCCTATTATATTTTAGTTAACTCATCTGATTTCATTTATCCTTGTTTATAACAGGTATTCCAAATAAGATTACACTCCTTTTTAAATTTTTAAATTCCTGGGCGCCTGGGTGGCTCAGTGGGTTAAAGCCTCTGCCTTCAGCTCAGGTCATGATCCCAGGGTCCTGGGATCGAGCCCTGCATCGGGCTCTCTGCTCAGCGGGGAGCCTGCTTCCTCCTCTCTCTGCCTGCCTCTCTGCCTACTTGTGATCTGTCTCTCTGTCAAATAAATAAATAAAATCTTTAAAAAAAAAATTTTTTTTTAAATTTAAATTTTTAAATTCCTTTTTAAATTCCATACACATACCTCCTTCTCCATTAATAAGGCTTCATGTAAATAGATAAGAGAGCCTGCCATCTACAACCCTAATAAAGGATGCCCTTGAGATTCTGCCAGGGATATTAACCAGCCCTGCCTTCCATCTGTGTCTGAAGTCTTGACTCAGGCCTACATCCCCTGCTAAAGAGAGTTATTCCAAACAGCAGCATGAGTTGTCTCAGTATGAAGGAAAAGAAGCTATGAAAGTCTTCAATGAGCATGAGCCAGGGGTTCAAGAACAGAGCTAACTTTACTCACTACCACAGCTGTGACTATGGCAGTCTTCTGTCCACAGCTTTTACCCAGGCTCCAACTTGAGCCTTTAAAGCTGTAGAAAACGGATGGTTCCTAAAGAAGTCTGGGGGTAGAGTCAGTAAGTGACCCAAAACAGTACACAAAACTGTGTACTGTGGAACGTGTATACATTTAGGTGGCTAAGAACAATAGAGTTAGAATGTCAAAATTCAAATCTGTTTTCTCTATTATGACCACATGACCAAATGATTCTCTTAGCCTCAGCTTCCTCATCTGTAAAATGGGAATACTAACCATATGTCTTCATAGGTTTGATGTAAAGATTATCAGACAAAACACTTGGCAAGTCCCTGGCACTTTACAAGTCCTCAGTGAACATTGCCTGCTATTGCTGTTGTAATTATTAATAAGGACTGAGCTTAATAAGACCTTAGAGGTCATCAGGTTTCACCTCTTCATTTGATAGATGCCAAAACCAAGATCAGAAGAGGTTAAAGAATATGGCCAATTAGCAACAGGCCCTTTGGTGCTGCCACTTTTGATTCATTGACAGCAGGCAGCTCTACCAAGTAGTCATCATCCCCTCAAGGCAACAGCCCACGGATCACTGAGAATAATAATACCTGGTTGTGCCCCATCACAACACGTGCACAAATATTTCTGTAGTGAATGGATGGCGCCGGATCAGAGTGGTGCTTAGATGTTCTGTGCACAAGTGAAGGCAATCAGGAAAGATTACCCGGAGGAAATGATGCTGACTGCTAGTGTTAGTGAAAAAGAAGAAGAAAAAAGGTACCAAATACAAGTGGAACAGAACAATGGGAGCACAGTACTCTTGGCAGAGACACAGTTAAGGGCTAGGCTAAGGAATTTAAACTTTACCGTGAAAACTATGTAGCGCTTACAGGATTATAAACAGAGAAGTTATAAGACCAAATTCATTTAGGAAGATCACTCTGGCAAGGATTTTGGGGGGGGCACCAAGTGGTAAAGGATCTTAAATATAGTATTTTACAATTAATGTGGAGCTCTTTTGAGGGCAGTTTGACATCTGTCCCCAAAATGCACATATTCTCTAACTTATCAGTTCTGCTTTTAGAACCTGTCCTCAAAAATCACATGAGCAATGATGTAGATGTAAGATATTCACTGCATCCTTTGTACTGGCAAAAGATTGAAGTGAAACGAGTTAAACAAGTTGTCATACACACATGTAATGGAATACTATGCATTGGTTTGAAAAGAACTAGACAGGTCAGTCTGTACTCATATATGGAATGACTTCCAAAATTAGCACCTGAAGAAAACCATTTGTGAGTATGCATGTATTTTTATTTTTTATTTTTATTTATTTTTATTTTTTTTAAATATTTTATTATTTATTTGACAGACAGAGATCACAAGTAGACAGAGAGGCAGGCAGAGAGAGAGGAGGAAGCAGGTTCCCTGCTGAGCAGAGAGCCCGATGCGGGGCTCGATCCCAGGACCCTGAGATCATGACCTGAGCCGAAGGCAGAGGCTTTAACCCACTGAGCCACCCAGGTGCCCCTATGCATGTATTTTTAAAGGGGATACACAAATACACACATGCATGCCTGGAAAATCTCTCTCTGGAATGATGCATAAGAAATTGGTAGCTAACGATTGCCTTCGGAGAGGAGAAGTGAGTGATTAACAGGAAAAGAACTCATTTTTCACTGTACATATTCCCCTTTAATCTCCTTGAGCCGTGTACCGTGTACATGTATTACCTATTCATAGATATTCATAGATAAAAATGTAAAATAAAATTAATGTAGCAAGGTTTTCTTGTACACCACCTGTCTCCTCCCTCAACAAACTGACATTCAAATAAACCTGACTGCTCCTCCTGCCAGGAATACAGCCACTTCCAGGGCTCAGCACACCGGGCATCTCCTGAAGGAGTTCTGATACTTCCCACCATGCCCATCTCCAGTAAGACTAACCCCCTTCTTACATCCCAAGTGTCCTGGGCACCCTGCTATGACTATACCTCTAACAGGTTAATACATCTACATGTTTATGTAGATTTAGGAAAAGAGAGGGCAATAGGGCCTGGCACCTGACAGGCAGGAAACAAATGCTTGCCAAACTCATGAATACTGTGGGGAGGAGCCCATATAATATTGGGAAGAAAATGCATACAGATGAGCTCCTGTTTTGTTTTAAAGAAACAACTGACTCCTCCCTTATTGTTTAGGCAGCTACCTGGGCCAAAGGCCCAATTCCACCACGAAGCCTAAGACCTGATTAAGCGAAGAACAGATGGGGGTAATGACAATGGGAGCTCTACAAAGAAAAAAAGATGAACAGAGGGTAGTCAGTAGGGTGTTTACTTGCAAGGCTAGGCCAAGAGTTAGTGCTTCCGAAGTAATACAGAGAAAAGGGAAGCCCTACAACCCCAGGTATTGCTCAGAATGGGACCAGTTACTGTAGAGAAAGGGTTACCCATGCAAATCTCTTCATTTTAAGAAGGGATCTGCTTTGAACACAGAATTAAAAAAATAAAACGTATCCTTGAATTGTGACTTTAGATCAAGTGAAAAGAAAAACACTTCAGAACAAATTAACTATTCATTACTCCTAGAGAAACACACAGACAAAAACTTGGAGGAGGAGGAGAAGGAGAAGAATCTCTCTCCCTTGAGTATTCCTTTGGTACCTTTCTTCCCCAGACAGAAAGTAGATGCTGGTTGGCAGGGGCTGGGGGAAGAAAGAACAGTTAGTGTTTAGTGAGTACAGAGTTTCAGTCTTGCCAGAAGAAGAGCTCTGGAGATGGACACATGGAGGTGATAGCTGTACAACAGTGTGAATGCACTCAATGCCACTGAACTGCATACTTAAAACTGGTTAAGACGACTGATTTCATTTTATGTGTATTTTACCACAAAAAATTTTGGAAAAAAATTATGATTAAAGAGGAGCCTGGAACTAAGCCTCATGTTCAAAGCTGGCACTCATCCATCCTCACAAGGCATGTAACATTTAAACTTTGAGGTTAGATGAAAGGAAAGGGTCCAGGGCTGCAAGTCAGTCCCCTCTCTGCCACCAAACAGCTGGCTGGTCACAAAGGCTCCCTGGCTTCCATTTCCATATCTAAAAAAGGTTTGAAGGTCTCTCTCAGCCAGAGAATTCACCACAACATCCGAGCTTCTCTGCATATAATACAACTCTGCCTGCTTTCCCCTCTAAAATATGGGGTCAGGAGGAGTCATGGAAAGTCTAGATTCATCCTTCTGATATTCTTCCTTGGGACTGGTGCTGCTGCCCCAATAGCATGTGGTAAAGAGAGACTTCATGAGCTAGAATGTCTGGCCCTCAAGGTCAGCGTCTGGTCTCTCCCACCTCTGTGAAGTCAGAACATTAAAAGCTGGGTGACTGTGCTCTGCTGAACGTCATGAACATTCATTTCCTTTCAGAACAATCCTCTATGAGGCTCCATGGCTCCGATTTTGGGGAAGCCACTTACCTCACCTCTGCCTCTATACCCTTATCTATAAAATGGGGTTGTTGCTTGCTTTGACTATCTCCCTACTCTGTAGTGAGGTTCAAAAAGGACAAAATACAAAGGACAGCTCTGTAAACTGGCAAAATTCGGGTCCTTCTATCTACAGTTTGGCCTAGGAGCCAAGACAGCAGAGAGCTAACTATGGGCATTTTTTATCTGCCCATAAAAAATGATGATGCAAACATGACACGCTTCTGGAGTAAAGGACAACCTGTAACACAAGCCCAAAGTCCAAATGGTTTGCTTGCTTACTGTTGCCACAGATGCTTCCAGGTTAACCAAAGAGCCTGAAAAGATTAAAGGTATCCTGGGAGTCACCTTCAAAAATGGCTCACAGCCTAGGGTAGCAGCAGCAGCAGGTGGGGCCAGCTATGAAACACCTAGGGCACCCTGTCCCTGAGACAGCTAGGGCCCAGATCTCCTCAGCCCACGTGCCTGGCTGCCTCGGTCCTGCTGGAGTAGCAGGATCATGTAGCATTCTACTGAGCTCTCCTCTGCGGAGACAAGAGTCCTGACTCTGCCAAACTCGGCTCCCAGGTACAAAGTGGGTTTCTCTAGAGTTCTGTGAAATCAGCCTCAGTCTACACGTAATTTTCAGGACAGATTATTTCCTAAACAGTGACCCCTCTCTCTGTTAGTTAAGAGAAGGAACTGGATGGGTAAAACCAACATAAGTCCTTTTCTTGCTTCAGACCTAGTCCAGAAAGGAGACGGTGGTAGTGGAGAGTCTAGAACAAGAAAGTCTGTTCCTTTGATTAGTCATCTTCACCAACCCCAATGCTGCCATGTGATGGAAGAAGACAAAGAACAGTTTGTGAAATGTGACCAGAATTTAACCAGTTAATTACCTTTCAGAATGTAAAGATAAGAAGTCCTAACTCTGTGAGGATGTGATAAGTCTCCCAGAGGGCATGATAAGAGAAGTGACTAACATGCCAGGAAGGTCTCCCTTACTGCTCCCTTTCTTCCCGTCCATGTCTCCTCCACTTCCCTCCTACTCACTCTGAAACAGCTTGGCCAAAGCAGCAAAAGATATCTAAATGTTAATCAGATCTTAATGCCTCCCACTCTTCCCTCCAAAATGAAAAAATGAAGTTACTTCTAGACATCTTCAGTTTCCTTTTTTCTCCCCTTGTGACTTCTTCCAGTCTTGTTTAACCTCTATATCTTCCTCTTTCTTTTGTGCCACTAACATGTGAGGGCTTCAACAGGCACAAAGTGTTCTACTGGACTTGGAGATCCTCAACAGCCAGAATGATGCCTTATCCATTTTCTTTTTATCTCCAGGTCCAAAGCCCAAAAGACAAAGTCAAACTCTTGTTAAAATTCAGCTCCTAGAAATCCCAAAATAACCTTCAGCTTTCCTCGTAAGCCACCTAAGTCAGAGTAGGGCAGGTGTTAAGAGTATTTATTTTTATTTTTTTAAATTGCTTTGATATTCTTTGTATCTTTGTCTGGTTTCCCCAGAACTGCTCCCCACGTCCTCCCATTGTCACACTTTACCTCTACCATAGTCCTCAAGCTTCAGACAGCAGTGACATCAGCAGAGACACTACCCCCGCCCCACCCCTAAGCCTCTCTCTAAGTCTCCAACATCTCTTCTAGAACCTAATAGCAGGACCTATTTAGGACCTATTGTGCATTTAGGCATGGACCTAAATGCACAAGACAGCTCTAAGTCCTAGCTCCACCAATCAACAGTGGACTGGCCTCAGGCAAGTCAATTATTCTTCCTGGTCCTCAAGGGGTGGGCCTGGATGATCCCCAAATGCCCTTTCAGTTCTAAGGAATCTGGAATGTCTTCTAGGGAATAGGAGGGGCCCAGAAATATTTCCTCTGAAAACATATGTCAACAAAAGTTCTAATTGGAAGGAAGAAATGTTAAACCCATCCTCTTTGTTCTGCATGAGCAGTCCTCTACCCCTTCTTCTCCCAAGACCCATCTCAGCATCCATCTCCCTCTGCACTGCATCTCAGGAAACTCCACTTTCCCATTTAGAGCTTAATCAATCCATCAGCCATTTGTATAGGCCATCCGTACACAGTGTTCCTAAAGTGCTTTCCAAAAATAACAAACATCTAACAAAAAACCCTAGCCTCTGTGCGTGCGCACACATGCGCGCACACACAATCACTGCAGGAGCTGTAGGCCCAGAGAGAAAGAGAAAACACACAAGAGAGGACAGAAGAGAACAAAACAACACAGACTCAAGACAGGACAGAAAAAAAGGAGAACGAAGGCAGAGTGGCTGTGAGCAGGAACTTGGCTCAGGCCATAAATTTCCGACCCTGAAGGCAGGAAACCACTTCTTCTCTAAGTCCCAGCTTCACCGATGACTGATGGGCTAACTGAGACAAATCACACCGCCTTCCTGGGCCTCTGTTTCCTCATCAGTAAAATGAAACAGTTCAACTAATTGTTCCTCAGGGAGGCTGGGATCGTGAAAAGATTCTAGCAGACTGGGCCAGAATCTCTGCTCTGCTTGGACAGTATGAGTTGGTAGTCTAGGGTAAATTATTTTCAATTCCCATCTATAAACTGGACACACAATACCCACTCTTCATTGGGTTGTCATGAGGTGGAAATCAGATAAACATGAAGGATGCAGGATGGTGTATGGGGCAGTGGGCACTCAAATTAATGTTGGCTAAGGTCCCTTCCTGCTCTAAAAGGCTGTAATTGAGCACCCACTGGATTCCTGAAGGGCACTGTTTCAGCTGGGCTAGAAACATATGCCCTGAGCCAAGGCTCAAAACACAGTCAGTTTAAATGAAAGAAAAGCCAACAGGTCAAACAAGTAAACATCCAAGGTTCTCCCTATGACGTTCTAAAAACGTATTTTTTAAAGGAACTTCACATTCCCTCCCCCCAAATTATAATAATTATGTGACTATACTAAGGCAGTATTTGTATTCAGGGAGACCTAGGAGGTTTTCTAGTCTGAACATGTTGTAGGAAAGGATGAGGCACACAGCTTACATGTTTGATACATATATGTGTGTATACACACACACTTATTACCTCATTAAATAGGTGTCATTACCCCCATTTTACAGATAAATGAAATCCAAAGGGCCAAAATCTATTCTTCTCCCGCTCTCCTACTGCAAAGGGCTTCCTGATCTTTTTTTTCCAAATACAAGGTCAAGTTTAGCCACTTCTCTTCTGAGAAAACTCATCAATTCAGCCCATAAGCATGGAAGGCCCTTCTGAACCCAAAGCATTACTCCCTGGACCATGAATGGGACAACGAATCATATCCCTCCCTAGGGCCTGCTCACAGTTACTTAACTGCTGTACGCTGCATTTATTGCAGGTAGTAAATTCCGGCAGAGACCACCAACTCTGCCTCTACACCCCAAAGTGCACAACATTTACTTGTTCACTGGAGGGGGGAAAGAGATAAACCCAAAAAACATAATTTGTGTAGGAAATGCAAGAAAGTGAAGTCGCAGCAGACATAAAATAGGAGAGGAAAGGGGCATAAATCCTGAAGTTTTGGCCAGGTAGCAAAACACGTGCTTGGCAGAAGGGGCTGTAATTCGTTCCTAGACCCGAGAGATATATCTGTCATCATACCCCTCTGCTTGGTTCCCATCAGAGCTGAGCGGAGCAGGCTTCAATACCCACTGGGCAAATAAAGTCTGGGAAGCTGATTTGCTAAATCTGACTTTTTAGGGCTCTGTGTTTGCAGTGACTACGCTGCAGTTCAGCAAATATTTACTGGCTGTCTTCAGTGCAAGGCTTGGGTGATCACAGAGATGAAGTGCAGCACAGACATGAATTCCTTACTCTCAAGGAATTCACAACCTACGTGAGAGGAATTATATGTTTATCTATATAACACTGTGAAAGTGTTAGGAGGGTCCAACAGAAGAGTTGTTTTTGTTTTTAAGTGCTGTGAGAATGCAGAGGAGATAGGAACAAAGACTTCTGAGTGGGACTAAGGGGAAGTGAAAGAGAAACGTTGAACTGGACCTTGAAAATCATGCACAGACCTAGTGGGCTCTCAGGATAGATTAGCATGCATAGTGCTAATTAATTACAAAGAAAGAAAAAGAAATGGAGAAAAGCAATTCACCAAAAGGATGGCAGAGAGAAAGAAAAAAAAAAAAGTGGTAATTTTGTCTGCCAGGCACCACTGAATGCTGTGTCTGGTAACAAGAAATAAATATCTATCTATATCCCTTCAATCAAGATGTTTAGGTGCTAGGTTTTGGTTTCCAAAGTACTCAGAGCTGTGCAGGAAACACCTCCTCTAGGTCAAAAATAGCAAACCCAAGAGAACTGGCTGATGCACTTATGTTTACTTTTTACCATCTCTGTGGATGGCTTCCCAAAGGCCCCAAATGGGATGGTATAAACAGGTCTGTGTCACTTCCTGGTTCTCAGGCCTTCTGCTACATTCCCAGTCAGTCTGGGAAGGTTGCCTATTTAAAAATAAACTTTAAAAAACTCACCCAAAACCCCAACTCTAAACCACCCTTTCCTCTACTTCATTCAATTTCACTAAAATTAAAAGGGATTGAGCAAGAAATGAGACACAAATGACCACAAAGAATGAATTCTCAGCTCAAAACAAAAATATATGCTGAGTTCAGGGTCAGGAGATCTGGATTCTACTCATATTCTGCCTCTAACTGGAAAGCTTGACCTTGAGCAAGCAAGACAATTCATCTTTCTGCACAATAGCTGTTTCAGCATACCTAACTCCAATGCAGTTATCCAATCGTTCTGGACCTCAATTTCTTTATCTTTAAAATAGCACTAATAAAAGATACTTCATGGGTAAGTATTATACCAGGAAACACATATAAAGCACTTAACATAACACCTGGCACTTAGTCATTGAACATGGTACGTATCCGAACTATTACCACCTATCATTAGTATTATCATTATTTTCTGAATATGTAAGGGTTGAGCTAGAAGACCACTACCTGAAGAGCTTCTCTGGCTCCAAAATCCTATGATTTTAAGTCACCATCTCCTTTTTTTTAAGGGGCTAAATAGAAAGGAAGGAAAATAAACTTGGCAAAACATGACAGTTACAAACACCTCCTCAGCATTTACAAACACGAGGATACAATTAGGAAATCCATCATGAATAAAAGAGGGCATACTACCCTCCCCAATGGAAACGTCTTCCCTATTCCTGCATTAAACCCACAGCATGTGGCAAGTTCACCCTTGACTCTACTCCCATGAACACCAACGACAAGGCCCTCTGGGCCAGTACAATCTGACTTCACCCACCTCTCTTTAACTGTCAGCAGCTCCTTAGGCCAGCCCTGAAAGACAGCACAGTGGTCAATCCAATCCATTCATTTCTTTTTTAAGATTTTATTTATTTATTTGACAGAGAGTGAGCACAGGCAGGGGGAGCAGCAGGCAGAGGGAGAAGCAGGCTCCCCTCTGAGCGAGGAGCCCAACTCGGAACTTGATCCCAGGACCCTGGCAGCTGGAAGGCAGACGCCCAACCAACTGAGCTACCCAGGAGCCCCCAATCCATTCATTTCTAATAATGACCAATCCCTCCACAAAGTGTTCCTGTTTTAAATAAAAAAGTGCCTTCTCCTTAATATAATATGAATGTTGCCAAAAGTCAAATGCCCTTCCCTAAAGTTACAGTGAGACCACAGCTATTCCACTTTATCAAAGCCACAGTGCTAGCTAAACTATAATTAAATTCAGATGAAATTAATAAACTTTTCCTCTTATTTATTCATTTGATGTCCATGATGTACCAAATGCTGCAGAAGATGCCAAAAACTAATAGGATGGAATGAGTCAAAACAATAGAGGGTGGTGCCGAGGTTTTTGGCCTAAGTGATAGGGTAAATGGTGAAAGCTACCAAAGGAGAAAGAACACAGGTGGACCAGCAGATTTTAGTGAAGAATGTAATCAACTGAGTTCAGGTTATTCTTGGGACATACACTTGAAGGATACTCAGGTAGAAAGGTCTAACAGGCAAATCAGAAATAAGTATGGTGCTCGCTTTGGCAGCACATATATTAAAATTAGAACAATCCAGAGCAGATTAGCATGGCCCCTACATAAGAAATGAGTATGAAGTTCTGCAGAGCACTTTGAGCTTGGAGTTTGCAGCCTATAAGCAATGGCTGAAACAGTGTAGTATAGATGGACTCACCTGAGAGAGTTAGAGTGAGAAGAGAAGAAAGTCAAGGACAGAATCCTGGGAAGCGCAATAACTTTTTAAAGGAGCATGTCAAGGAATGCGAGCCTATGAAAGATACCCCAAAAAGTAAAAGGAAACCAGGCCTTGTGCATCAAAGATGTTAAGGGAGGGACAGAGACAGTGAAGGTGGATGTAGGGGGAGTTGACAGTGAAAGTCCAGTACGATGAAGACTGCTCTGGTCCCAAGAACATTAATGACCCCATCAAGGGCAGTTTCATTTGAGTGGTGAGGGTAGATCATACTGATCTTTTAACATGAATTCAAAGTGAGAAACTGGACACCATAAAGGCCAAAACTATTGGGGGCAAGGGATTGGAAAAGAAGGGAGAAGAAAGACTGGAGGGTGGCTAGAAAGCATTTGTATCTTATAAACTGTGCCTGTTCAGTTAACCCAAGGATTTTAGTTAAGATTCCTAAATTGCCCAGATAGCTTGGAGAGTCGCTCTGAACTGACACTCCCACATGCTGTGGTTGGCCAAAGCTAGGGAGAAGTTCGGGATGAGTATCAAAGAGCTGCCTGCTTCCTTAGTGTTCAACAGCAACAAAAAAGCCTCTCCATCCCATCACCCCTACCCCAAAACTGTTACATCTGTAAGATTCGTGAGTGAAAAGAAATGGTCAACCTAGTAGCAGGGCCAGAAGTGACCTTTCCTTGTGTCTCTCAGGCCTTAAGATTCTCCATAAATATGGTCCCTCTTCCAGCCATTTTCCTCCTTTCTACTCAAATATCTACCTGAGTATTTTCCTCTGAGGTTCTGTTTCAGGCTCAGAATTCTAGGAGCATGTTATTTACCTCCATCTCCTGAAGCTTAACAGCAACAGCAGGAATCAGGTATGCACTTAAGCCAAACAAGACACTGTCTTCTGGTGCCAAGTGTTCTCCTCCATCTTGTGTAAATTCCAAGAAGCCTGTGAATCTATAACCAAACCATGACTCTTCCTGTCCTCTCCCTTGCAAATTACTCAAACTTCCTGTAAGCCATCAAGGTTGGACTGTGAGGCCCCAAGCAAAAAATAAGAAATAGGAACTTGCGTATTGTTCCTTCCCCTTTGATTAGTTCCACACCCCTGCCTCCACCTACACCTTCCACCAAGGCCTACAAGCTCCAGTTCTAGCTCCAATCATACTTCTGGTTCTCCAGATGTGGGGCTCTAAATCAGGATCTGAGAAGAAAGGAATCCAATTCACAACAGATATTCCCTTAAATCTCCAAACACACACTCTAAAAGTAACCTCAACTTAGTCAAAGTTCAGGGAGAGGTACCAATGAAGAACTTCATGAAGTCCAGATTACATCCTGGAAGATGTTAAAAGAGAGTATGATAAACACAGCAGATGAGAAAGAAACACCATAAATTAATGAGGAAATCTGGTATTTCCCTCCAGACAAGGCATCTGGACTCATTCCTCAAAAATATCTTTCTTAAGGAACTTACTGGCTTCATTCAACACTTACATTGGGCACCTACATATTCTAGATTCCATGAAAGGTACAAAGATGGAGAAAAGCATATGCCCTATAAGAGATTACAGTCTACTGGGGGAGATAAGACACATACAGAAATAACCACAATATGAGGTAGAAAGTGAAAACACATGGGTGATATATAGCCAAAATGCTGAAGACAAAACATGTAAGTAAGCTGGATCCCAGAAGAGGGAAATGAAACTGTTACTTACAAGACCATTCATTGTGAGTTTTAGAGTTACACAAAAGGGACTTCAAATCCTGATTCTGCCTCTGGGTTCCTACAGGTGCCAGGTATACTGTTCTAACTGCTGTGAGCCTCTGTTTTGTCACATACACCATGGAGGTAACAATACCTGTTTTGTAGAATTTCAAAGAGTCCATGATTCACATGTTTTTGAAGAGTGTACAATAGTATCCGGAAGAGTCTGACTAGGTAAGGTGGAAGGGCACTGCACATGGAGAGTTAATGCTCCTGCCTTCCCCACAGAAGGCTATCTGGGCCTAACTCATGCTCACACAGCTGGGTCCCTGCTCTTTGTTCATCCACTGTGCCTATCAGTTCAGTTAGCTGCCCAGGTTAAATGGGAACATGGTCAGGAGGTGCAAGGAGGAGACTCAAAGTGTGTGCCTATGTGCATGTTCATGTTAGGATAACACCTGGAAGCACACACCCAGCCTTCTGCTAGGAAGTGCAGCATTACAATACAGGTAAAATTATAGACTGTACCATATATAGCACGATATTGAACCATGCTATTTTTTTTGGACACAGGAGTCCAATAACTGTGTGGCAAATTGACATGACCGGAATCTGGCTGAATTCTCAAAATCTGTCTCAATGGATCCATTTTTTGACAAGTGAACACAAGAGGAAAAAGACATCCAAGGTTAAAAATTGGTCTGAGGTTGACAATCTGAGGGACTTCTACCTCCAGTCATGGTGGAGTAACAGGGACTAGATTTATTCTCTCTCCTTAAAGAACTAGAAAGCCAGATATAATATATTAAATAATAGTTTTCAGACATTCAACAACAGGCAGCAGAGGGCAGTGACCCTTGAGTAAAGGGAAAGAAATGCACTGAACCCTACTAGTGCCCTACCGCCAGGACACAGAGTAGAGAGGAGAAATCTGAAAGAGTTCAACAATCTCACTGAGTCTGAAACAGAGTTGGGAATTTGAGGACACCAACGTGGCTAGCATTTACAGAGCAAAAAAACTGAAAAGAAGGCACAAATAGAAAAAAACCCAGAGATCTGTAGAGAGATCCCCTTGAGCCTTCAGCTGAGTACTCATCTGTGCATATGTGTGAGGAAATTAGCAATGCTGGGGAAAGAATGAAAGGAAAGAAGTAGGTGGCATAACCCCCAGAGTTCACACAGAGCCAGAAATATTCATGTTCTCACTGGCCAAAGTGGAAAAATCTCCTAATACACAGGGCATCAGATGGAATCTTCAGAAGGCTTTGGCCTTAGTAGTGGGACCATCCCCACCCTAGACTACAGGCTGTTCTGGCCCCACCCTAAAAAAGCAAGAAAACAAGCCCTGAAAACAAAGAATCGAACAAATTCCAAGTAACTGAACTGCTTCTGACAACAAAGCCCAAAAGTATTGAAAGGAATACAAAACGTTCTAGCACCCAGAAAAATAAAACTCACTATATCTAGGTTCGAATAAAAAAATAATAACAGGAATGCAAATAGGAAGAAAAATATGACCATAACTAGAAGAATAATGAAACAAAAGAAACAGGAATAAAACTGACCCAATGACAGAATTAGTGGACAAGGATGTTAAAATCTCTACTATAAATATACTCCATGTGTTCAAGAGAGAAGAGGAAGGCATGAGCATGATGAGGAAAGAAATGAAGAGATAATAAAGACCCATACTGAACTTCTAAAAGGAAAAATACAAGTATCTTAAGGGAAAATACATAGGATAGGATTAACAGATTAGACACTGTAGAAGAAATTCATGAACTCGAAAACACAGCAAAAACTATCCAAAAGGATATACACAGAACATCAGTCAGCAGTGGGACAATATCAAGCAGCCTTACATATATGTATATATGTTATATATACACATAATGTGTGTGTACGTGTATGTGTGTGTGTACTGGGGGTGGAGTAGGTAGACACAAAAAAATTTTTCAAGAAATAATGTCAGAAAATCTTCCGAATTTGATGAAAACTATAAACCCACAGATCCAAGAGCTCATCAAACCCCAAGAAGGACAAAAAGGAGCACAAGGCACACCACAGTCAAAATGCTGAAAACGAGTGATAGAGAAAATGTTAAAAGCACCCACAGTAGGTGGGGGGAAGGAGAGACATACTGCATTCAAAAAACCAAAGGGTTACAGTGGGCTTATTATTAGAAACAATGCAACCCAGGAGGCAATGGAGTATCATGTTGGAAGTCTTGGGGAAAAGCGACAGTCTGGCACTGGTTAAGGAAAAATTGACAAGAACTATGAAGTTCCCATCACTAATGCTTTTTTGTGCTCTGAAGTAACATTTTTCATGAAGGCCTGTGTTGAGCATAAGATGGAGAGGGTATCCTGTGAAGAATAAAAAGAGGTAAAGACCCTTTCTTAGGTTCACACAGAGGGGCACTTAACCATGTTTTTTTATCTATATATTCAGAACATTACAGTCTGTAGTCCTTATGTAGTCTTATGTCAATATTGCTGAACACAATGGTAAAGAGACAAGAAAGGTCTATCCGAGGATTCACCCCATAGCAAAAGAAAATCAAGTTAGAAGTAAAAAGTAAATCTCATTAAGGAATGAGTTAGCCTTACCAGCATCAGGTCTGAGTAGGCTCTCCTACCTTCAAGCATACATATCTGCTGGTTAATGTGCCTGATTCAGATGAAATGTTTTTTCAGAATAGAAGAGTGCTGCTTGCACAGAAGTAGGTAAGAATAACTAAAGATATTAATGAGAATTACTCAATTCTTAGCCATGCAATCCAGCCCAGGGTAGCAAAACCTCCTCATTAAGTACCCTGGGCTGGCACCACAATCTTTAGAGTCCAGCCTGTAGCTCTGCATCCTGGAAGAACCATTAAGATGGCAATTTGTCTGTCCCATGCACTGGCTGCTCGGGTCTCCCCACTCAACTGTAAACCAAACTGTAAGTGCCCAGGAAGGCTGGGGCCCCCTCATCGGCCATATGCTTTCTTTGTAACTCTGAGACCAAAGTACACTAAAAACAACAACAACAACAAAAACCAAACCACACATAAAAAACCCCAGCACAGGTGCCCAAGAGCAAACTTCTTCCCCAAAATACTTGTTGCTGGAACTACAGGTTCTAAACCGGGGGCAATTTTAGCCTCTCCCATGGTATCTGACAACAGCTAGAGTATTTCTGATTGCTATAATGTCAGGGGAGGGGATGCTACTGACATCTAGTAGGGAGAGGCTGGGAGGCCACTAAACACTAAAATTTCACAAAGAATTAAAGAAAGCAAAGAATTCGTAACAAAGAATTATTTGGCCCCAAATGTCAACAGTGCGGCAGTTGAGAACCCTGGCATAAGCGAATGGCTGCTGAGCTATAGCAGATGCTAGCAGATCCACCTGAGTGTCCCATGTCGTGTAAAATTCCCTCACACCACTAGAAGGACTGTTGTCCTAACACCTGACCCCAAAACAACACTGATCCTCCCACAGTCCCTAACTCGGGCTAGAGTCCCTTAGAGAGAAGAGCTTAGGCATTCAGGCATCTGGCTTTTAACTCTAGCTCTGCCACTAACTAATTTTGAACATGTTACAAAACTTTTCTGGGCCCGTTTCCTCCTCAGTAAACTAGAGGGACTGGAAAAGATAATTTAAGAGTTCCTGCAGTTATAAAAGTTCTATTCAAAACACTAGTTTTGGCCTTATCTATTTACAGTAAGTCAAAGAGAAAGGGGAAAGATCCAGTCTTACTGTATGCACACCCACATTGAAGGACAGAGGTTCTTATATCATGGAAACCAAACTGGGCCAAGGGGAGCCCCAGAAAAGCCAGGAACTCAGGCACGAGGAAGGGACATGGGAAAGGGCTTTGTAAACACTGGCTGAAAGGCCAGGCCAGGCCCTCAGGTTTAAAATATGGAAGTCCTTTACTAGCCTCCCTCCTGCCCTCCCCAGGTCAATCTTTAATCAGTTTTAAGAGGAGGAGGAGGAGGAGGAGGAGGAGGAGGAGAAGGAAGAAGGCGGCTTACTATTCTTACTATTCAAACTATGGATCATTGAACAGCAGCACTGGCAATCAGCTGGAAGCTTATTACAAACTTGCATGGAATCCCAGCCTCCATCCCTGATCTCCTGAATCATAATCTGCATCACCATAAAATTCCACAGGTGATTCCTATGCTTGTTAAAGTTTGAGAAGTCCTGCCCTTCTGTTCTCTGCACTGTCACCACTTCACTTGGTAAAGATGACTTTACGACTCTGTCTACATTCCCCCCAATCCCACCTCCTGGAGTAGCTTGTGCACATGTACACACACACACACACACACACACACACACACACACACGAGCACATACGCATGTGCGTGCACACACCGCAGTTCAAAACCTCCAAACCCAGAGTCATAAAGAGTGACGGGAAAGGTTACTTACTTTCTCTTTGGCTCTTTCCTATGTCCTCACAAGGCCAGAAAAAAGGCAAGGCTTAAAACGCAAGCAAAATGAGAGCTTTTGTAAGTGACTCAGCCCACCCCCGCTGTTCAAAGATTCCCTGGGAGGAGGAATAGAAAATGGGGTGGTGAACCCAAAGGTACAAACTCTGATGGGAAGAGTCTCATCATTTACATCTAGACAGAGACCAACAGGGGTCCAAGGTTTCATTTCTAAAGTTTGGTTTTTGCTTTTTTTGCTTTTTTCTTTTTGCTGCTGCTGTCTTACATTACATAAAGATTCTTGGGGGCTCAGGCTCTTAAAGGGCAAGGCACACACACAGAGTAAACAAAAACGCAGCAAGCGTTCTCGTAGCAGAGTGGTGGGGGAGCAGCAGTGGAACAAAAGCAAGACCTCAATGAAGAGTAACATTACAGAGCACTGGAACAGAAGAGAAAATGTGGGGAGAAAGGGGCCTGGACTCTGCTGAGTAGTCTGTGCAGTGAAGGAGATTAGGTTGCTGCTCACCCCTCACCCCACCCACTGTCACCAGCAGCAGATGGCCCAGCCCCAGGCACCTGGCAGCAAAAGCAATCTGCGGGTGCCAGCCTGCCCCCCCCTCAGGGCTGCAGATGGGGATGAGCAGGGCAAAGTCCAGATTCTTCCCAGGTCTAAGCAACACCTAGAAAGAGCACCCCCAGGGCGGGATGGCAACATCACTCCACACTTTGGTACACTGAGTTGAACCTTGAAAACAACTCTCAGCATTATCCAAAGTTCTCCTGCACCCACATACAACTCATCAGAAAGAGGGCTTGGTAAGGCGGGGAAAACCCAGAACAACTCCGAGAGCACTGGGTGTGGTGGCCCCGAGGGGTCATTCGCGGGCACATACCACATTCCAGACACAGCACCGGCCAACTGGGGGTACAGTGGTGACAGCAGACAGTCTCTGTCCTCAGGAAGCACAAGGTAACAGACATTAACACAGTGGGATAAGTGCTGAGCACTGAGTGATACAGCAGCACAGAGCAGGGGCACCCCACCAGCACGGGGGCAAGAAGTGGTCTAAACGGACACTGACTGTAAGAAGAAGCATTCCAGAGAGAGGAGCAGCATGTGCAAAAGGCTGGAGGCAAAGGAGAACTGGAAAGAGCAAGTTTTTCTGCCTTTTTGACCTCTGGTCACCCTGACCACAAGCAGACTCAGGGATCTGTGTGGGGATTGTTAACACATTACTGTCTAAAGGAACTTCGGGTCTTGGGTCATCTTGTAAAGTCCAATCTACCCATTTTAGAGGGGAACGAAGGTCCAGAAAGGGGCCATGACTTGCTGGTGGCTGAACCAGAACTCAGTTCTCCCACTTCTTCACTAAACAGAGTTCCCTCAAATATCCCCCAATCAGAATCTAACCACTAGCTCCCTCAGACCTAGTGCCAGCCCCAGCCCTGTTCTCCACTGTGCTCTGTCCATTCGGAGCACCCAAGAATGGGCTCATGTCCAGGCCTCTGCCCAACAAGGAAGTTCAGCACAGCATCAACCTCCAGGAACTCCAACGGGGTAGAAGCAACTCATGAAAAAGCAAGAGTGGCCACCTGCCTCTGCTGGAAAGAGGCAGAAGGCACACACACCAATAATCAAGGTAGGCTGTAGCTTTTTTGTGGGTTTTGTTTTTGTTTTTTGTGTTTTGTGTTTTTTTGAGGGAAGGTTTAGGAAAAATGCCTCCCCCCTTGGAAATAAAGAAGGGTTGTTTGGAAAACTGGAGGGGACTATCAGTCAACACCGAAACAGGAGATGAGCCTGAGTGACTGCCAAACCAGGCAAGCTTAATTAAGACTGTCCTACCTTTAACATCCCTCCTCTGGCTGATGACACTAAAGGAGCTGTGAGAAGCAGTCATTTCAGAAAAGCTAAAGGACTCTGTTGGCTTAGCCTTGGGGGATGCACCAGCAGACAGGGGGCCAAGCCACTGGAACTTCAGGGCACAGCTGCCCTTAGTGTCATCTCAGTATCTGCCTTCAATAGCACGTGCTCTATGAAGGTCACCCAGCCTCCAGCCTGCCATCCACCCACTCTGGATCAGTGTGTGCAGCGTGGAAGTACTCATTAACTTTTCTAGTGTAACCATCCATAGAATCCAAATAGAAGGCACAGTTACTTAGTTGCAAAACAGAATTCCTCTTCTTCTCATAACAAAACAAAGATGCATGCCAACAACCAGCTAGCTGGTAGAAACTGTGGAAAGAGGCTAAGGGGCACTTAGTTAAGCCCATTTACTAACCTCATCTAGATGCCTGGAAAACCTCTACTCCAAGGCCTTAAAGCATCAGTATGATGAAAACATCCTCAAGATCAGAACTCTTTCCTGTCCTAAATGCCCCCTGGATACTGCCTCTGACCTCACATCCAAGTACAGTCCTGGGCTTGAGTGCCAGTGCCAGCCCAGGACCCTACACAAGGATACTCAGGGCAAAGAAGTAGCCTGCCAGAAAAACTGACTTACTCAGGGGCTGAAAAGCAATGTTTTGGTCTAATATAACAAAGGGACCATAATGGGGACCTTGTATCCTAAATCCCTTAGTATCTGTCACAAGGAGCCTCTGAGAGGAGGGGTTTGTGTGCATGTGTGTGTGCAAGCTCATGCGCATGGTGTACTGGGGGATAACACTGTAGCCAGACTTCCTTTTCTTTCATCCAAACAGCAACTCTTAAGAACTTGCCTTCCTGAAAGACAAATGCAGTTCATTTCCAAACATCACTGAGAGAACTTCTTGTTTTCTCTCTCTCTGCTTTTTAAAACAGATGAATGTTCCCCTAGGGAAAAAGCAGCTGTAAATACAGGAGAGGATAGAAAAAGAATCCTGCTATGAGTTCCAGAGGAACCATTTATACCATTGTAAAAAGCGTTCTCCAAAAAACAAACAAACAAACAAACAAAAAACCACACACACACACACCCCCAATCCAAATAGAAAACACACAACTTCGTTCAAAGTACTTCTCTAAAGTATAACCTTTGGGCAGATGATTTCTCTGTACTCCAAGGCTGTTTCTTCCTCCACTCAATACCATGACTTTCACATATAAAATGGGTGAGTGATTTTCTTCCCAGGATCTTGGAAAGAACTAGCTCACAACTCAATGTATCCACTCCTGAGTGCCTATCATCATCACCATCATCATCATCATTGTCATCATCAAAGGGCTAAACTTCATTTCCAAACTGCTAGAGAAATTTAAGCAAATGTAAGCCATTGCTTTTAGGCATAGTATAGTTTTTAGGCAGCCTGGCTTCTGCACTTATTACTTTCCAAAAAGAATAGCATTTTTCAAAGGCTCAGAATTCTGGGAAATCACCCACTGGCTTATTATATCCCTCCATCCAACAGTAAAGAGGCTGTCACCTCGAAACCCATTTGCCAAAAATAAAAGCTCTAAAGAGGTGTTTCAGAGAAAGTTTGTGAGAAGAAAATTCAAACTGGTTTTATTTTCATACAAGCTAAAATTAAATGGCTTTGCATTTGCAACCACACTTCCTACCTGGAATTCCAGTAAGTTTAGATGTGCCCCATAGACTTAAACTGGATTGCAGGGCATTCAGCTGGCTAAAACTGGTCCCAGCCCACATCCATAATAGTAACTAACTGTTTCAGAGTCCTAGGTGGGTCTGAGAAATAAAAGGCGGATTGAGGAGAGAGTAGGCACGATGTTTAAAATTCTGACAAAGGCAGAAAAGGAAGACACTGCTTTTAATTTCATGTAAGATTCTATTGTCAGAAGGAAAACTGCAACATAAGCTATAAGCCCCATCAGCGACAAAGCAAAGAAAATGTTTGTACTTGCAGGATACATTCATACTCAACCAAATTTCCCAGAGAAATCAATACAAGTGTCATTAACACAAATATATCAAATCCTGAGTCCAACAGGTCTGTTCACTGTTGCCCCTCACTGTCTGTCTTCTTAAGCTATAAGCTTTCCTATAGTCAGGTCCCTTTCATCCTCCTTTTGGGAAGATACACCACACAGGCAATCTGGCCTCACAACTCCCCAAGAACCCTAGTAATCTTCGAGTATGAGCACATTTTCCATGTGAACCAGGATTTCAAGTGAATCTCAGAATGAGACAAACTCTTGGGGGACAAGCCTGACCCTACCAGGTCTTGGTTTCCAGAGCCCTAGACCTACTGGATGGTCTTTGAGCCTCCAATCCCTATTCTGCTCCAGAACCTATAGAATTCTGCTAGGAACTACACTCTCAAAGCACTGTAAGACCACCTTTCACCTCTAATGGGTCACCTCTTGTCTACCCCATGCAGCATCATTTCCTGTCAGTCCTTCATCTACAGCTTGCAAAAAGCACAGAAGGCACAGTCCCCACCCCACCTGGAACCTTCAGGGTAGCTGGGGAGGCTGTAAACCCAGACAGCAAACAATCAGGGCACACAGAAAGGCAGGAGTATCTATTTCAGTATTCCATGTGGATGCAATAAGATGCTAAATCCCGAGGTATGAATAACTAGAAAATAAGGAAGAACAAGCAGTAGCTACTTGTAAGAACAAAATAATGAAAACAAACGAAAACCAGGAAGGGTCTGAACCAAGACAGTCAAAGAGGACCTTAAGAGGAAGGAAGGAAGGGAGGGGCGCCTGGGTGGCTCAGTCCGTTAAGCATCCAACTTCTGACTTCAGCTCAGGTCAAGAGCTCAGGATCATGAGATGGAGCCCTGAGCCCCACGTGGGGCTCTGCACTCAGCAGGGAGTCTGTTTTTCTCCTTCTGCCTCTCCTGCACAGGTGTACTCTCTCTAAAAATAAATAAATCTTAGAACAAAAATGAGAGAGAGAGAAACAGAGAGAGAGAGGAACAAAGAGAAAAAAGAAAGAAAGAAGGAAGGGAGATCCGACCTGAAAAGTTGGAGAGCTGAATACAATATGGAGAAAGAAGGAATTTCTCAGGCTGAAAGGCTGAAGTAAGCAAGATATAAATTGGGGGGTGGAGGGGCGCCTGGGTGGCTCAGTGGGTTAAAGCCTCTGCCTTCGGCTCAGGTCATGATCCCAGGGTCCTGGGATTGAGCCCCGCATCGGGCTCTCTGCTCCATGGAGAGCCTGCTTCCCCCACTCTCTCTGCCTGCCTCTCTGCCTACTTGTGATCTCTGTCTGTCAAACAAATAAATAAAATCTTAAAAAAAAAAAAATTGGGGGGTGGAGGAGGACATGGGGAAAGGAGAGGGAGAGAGGCCAAAAATCAGGGAAAAACAGGAAGAAAAAAACCTGTTTAAGATCCTCCAGGGCATGGGACAATTCTTAGCGCATCCCTAGATCTATCCCTCGCAGACTCGTTACTCCACAAAGTGTTACGTACTCAGCTGAATACTTCTAGTAAAGCCAGTTTGTACAGCCATGAAAAACAGGCAGAGAGATTCTGCTTTGACGAGTAGGTAGTGGGAGCCAATGAAAGTAAGTGCTTGAGCAGGAAACATGACCTAAGCCAAATGAACAAGTATTTAATAAAAGCCTACTATGTGAGGGGCACCAGAACACTGACTCCTTGCCCTCAGAGGGCACTGTCACCATGGAAAGAGATGGTTAATACCACCTCCCACACACACAGAGCTTCATTCTCTCACCTAATCTCACGACAAAAGAACAATGTTCATGGGAGATTAAATTGGCCCAAGAGACTAAAGCAGCCTAAGAGGTCAGACAGGATGAGGAGGTCTGGTCAAGATGGTGGTGACGGAGACCAACAGAAGAAAGAATGGCAGGGGCTGGTTACTGACTAGAAAGGAAGGGATCAGAGAGGGGAATCATGATGATAAAAAAGTCAGAAAGCAGGAAGACTTGGGTTTCAATTCCCAGATGGTGATATTATTTCAAGCCATGCTTTCACCCTCCTCCTGACCACCAAATGCTAAGGTCAATCAGCTCAGCTATTCTCCTATTTCTGGGAATGGGGGTTACACATTCTATCCTTCCCATCTGCCCACCATCTTTTAAGCTAGTTGTGATTTCCTGTAATTCCCATTTACAAGGAGGTGAAGGGGATCGATAAGGAAAGGAATTGTCAAATCCTCTGTCCATCACAATGGTGATAAATATATCTCAACAGTCCGGCACTAAAATTTTACTGGCAGCTCTTCTTCTGGGAAGAGGAGAAAAGGAGGAGGAAGAATTGTGTTTAAAAAGCCCTAAAAGGGGGGGGGGGGAGCCCTGGGGCAGTGTTCTCTTTACCCAACCAAGTTCTCCTCCTAGGGGAACTTCATGTGTAAAACACATCTTTCAACCTGCATTTAGTGAGAGACAGGGATGAGACAGAGAAGCATTCGCCCTGAGAGCCAATAATAGTTCCTACAAAGGAAAGAGGCCCAAAAACCCTCAGCACCTGGCTATGTGAAAAATGAGCACAAGATCAGGAGAGCAGAATTGACATAAACCAGGCCACAAACGCCTGAACACATGGCACACTGGAAACAAGGACCTGGACTTCCACATAACTGCTCTGAAGGGGAGAGAACACTTGGGGATGAGGGTGCGGCCAAGTGCTTGCCCCAAAGTGGGGCTGCCTACTGTAAGGCTGAGCCAGGTGAGGGCCACCTTGGCTCCCAGAAATGTGGCCCTTCTCTCCGGGACTCCGCTGGCCATTCTGCCATCCCTGACTATCCTAGATAGAAGCAGCACAGTTAACAGGTAAACAATGGTGAGAAGAGGAAGGGAAATCACAGGTGATTTTCTCCCTCCATGACTGCTAGATCAGCACTTCATGAACTTTTTTCAAGAAACAAGTACAACTTGAGATTTCTCAAATTTTTTAAAAAGAAGTAAGTTAACAGAGGAAATTTGAGATGTGTACTTTACAAAGGAAAAATGCGATCTAGTCCTCTTTCCTATTAAACAAGAATAAAGGGGGGAAAGTGCAGACTGAATGAAGAACACTTGGTTAAAGCAACTTGGTGGATTCTCTGACATTTTCTAAACAAGCACTTCCCTCCCATCCATGCCAGATTCTGACAGCTTGAGCACAGTCATGCTTCACACAGGGACCTCTAACAACTAAAAACTAGGGTGTGACCTGAGAAGATCTGTTATGGCAAAGCATTTTCCCAGTGTTCTGTTTAGGCTTCTTAAGGATGGCAAAAGGCCTTTTTATAAGCCTGTGGCCTGGCTGTGTCAATGGGGACAGGGAAGTTTTGTCAATCTGAAACAACAGTTTCTATAGCTACGGGGGGGGGGGGGGTGTTTGGTCAGACTCCCAGTGACATGGACGCTCAAAACAGTAATAATAGCATCATTATTGGGTGCCTGGGTGGCTCAGTGGGTTAAAGCCTCTCTCTGTCTTCAGCTCAGGTCATGATCTCAGGGTCCTGGAATTGAGTCCCGCATCGGGCTCCCTGCTCAGCAGGGAGCTTGCTTCCTCCTCTCTCTCTCTCTCCGCCTGCCTCTCTGTCTACTTGTGATCTATCAAATAAATAAATAAAAATCTTAAAAAAAATAGCATCATTATTAACTGGTACTTGACTGCTTAATCATTGTGCATGGATCTAAGCATTTTCTATCTAATATTTGATTTAATCCTCACAACAACCTTAAAAGGTAGGTATCATAACTATCTCCATTTTTAGACAAGACATAGAGAAGTTAACTTGCCCAAGGTCATTACGGTTAGCAATTCATGACACCAAGATTACAAACTAAGCAGTCTCATCCCAAAGCACAGGGGTTCACATTTATTCCATACTAGATTAATGTAATTCATTTTAAATGTTAAAATGATCCTGGATGTATTATGGAATAGGAGGCAAAATTCCCACTCATTATAAAAGAAAACAGGAAGCCTTGAAGACTGTTCACGCTGCAGCTGGCAGCTCTATAGCCTCTCGAGGTGGACTTGGACTTGGTGTGGAAGCTCTACTTCAGAACCTGAGCAGAAGGATGTGTTTTACACGTGAATGCCAGGACCCCACCCACAAGGGAGCCGATTCCCAAGATGTAAGGTGGGTCAGGTGATTCTAATTAAGCACACTTTGAGAAACACGGCTTTGGAGCATTCTAGAAACTTCTGAAGCTGCTGCAAATTTGGGAACTAGGTCATTAGATGTTGAAGGCTAATTCCCCTGAACTGCTAATGAGACAGGCACCGCACGTTAAAAAAGCCGTTGAAAGAGTGGAGTGGACTGAAACAGGAATTCTGAGACATTAACTCCCAGAGCTCCCTTTATAGACTTGCAGCTAACAGAGAGATTGTCCTCTCCACGATGTGCATGTATGTTTGTTCCCAATCTTCCACAGCTGAGATAAACTGGCCTGAAGATGCCTCAAAAGTGAGCTTGATTTCTCTGGAAAATAACGGCCACAGATGGATACAGTGCGTATTAGTGATCAAATTCAGATATCCTCAATAGAAACTTCAACAGAAAAAGGCTGAGAGGGGAAGGATTTTTTTTATTTTTTTTAATGTTTGTTCTTTAAAAGTCCCAACACAAAGCATGTTGCCTAGGTCTTTGCACTCATTTGTAAACTGAATAAAGATATACCGGCATTAGGGTTGGCCTCTCTGTGTTTTAGTCTGTCGGTTAAGTGCCCATCCAAACATGTGAGCTACCAATTTTGTCCTTTCTCCTTGGCTTATATTACCTATTTCAATTGCATTACTATACAAGATACATGGCTCCAAGTTCAGAACGGCTTCAGTAACTTAATTAAGTTGTATAGAAATGCTAATGTTTTCTTGGGCACCAGGCTGACCTTACCCTGCTCCTTTCTAGTCTCTGAGGGTTAAGTCCTGGCTGTGGCCTCCCCTTGGGGTGGGAGGCCCTGTCTTCCTGGATTTCCTCAGGGTCTTACCAAACGCTGGTTCTGCTACTTACAAGCCATGCCATCCTAGAAGGGTTTTATTTTAAATCCAATTTGGCATTAATTCTCACAACTATAAAATGGGTATAAGCAACCTACTTCAAAGTTGCTGTTAAGATTAAATAAGCTAATACAAACAAAGCACTTAGAACAATGCCCATGTAAAAAGCACTCCACACATGTTACCTTTTATTATGAGTCTACCTTGTAATATTAAGAAAGTTTCACATGAATCTAGATATATATATGTATACACACACATATACATATATATATACACACACATATATATAATCTCAATTGATTATTGCTACAATTACTCCTCACAATAATGATTTAAGTCAGACAAGACCGCAAGTGTATAAGCATTTCCTGCTATAAGGAAGAACTAGCTTGACCCCAAATGGGAGTTCATTACTCATTATCCCCCTAGATTTGCAGCTGGAGACCTGTCTCAGTCATCTTTGTACTCCACCCCCATACACACTAGCACGATCAATAAATCAATGGTGAACTGGACTGAATGTAGGGTTTGGCCATGCTATCAACAGAGTCATCCTAGCCTTGTGATAAGGGCTAGGGAACAAATCAGAATCACTATAATAGGGAATTCCTGGCTACCCTAAACACCGAGACAAGAGAGCTACCTTTCCCAGTCCTGATTCCAACTCATCTTTGAGAAGAAAAGCAACAACTGCAGGAGAGGGAGCAGCCAGAGGTCACTTAGAGGTAAATGGCAGAAGTGTCCCTGCACAACCTCTGAGTCAGCAGGGAACCAGGATAATATAACCAGGCATTACACAGCCCCTCCTGCTGGGCCAAACGGAGATCTATAAATGCGGCATCTCAAAGGCAGATAATGCCGTCTTCCCTAAATGAAATGGGAATTGCCTTTCAGTGGAGTACAGGACAGTCTATAAATACCAGGAATTAAAAGGCTTCCTGCGGGGCCAACTGCCACCTGCCTAAATGCAGAGACTATCATGTCTCCCAGCCCTAAACAAACCCCACAGTTTCCCTGAGGGAAAAGTTGCCATCATCCAACAGTATAGACCCCCCCACCAAGTGATACCTTAACCTTTTTTTCTTTCCATTTCAGTTTATTTTTGCTCACTGACCCCTCCTTCCCAGACCTTCCCTGAGGACCACCCGCTCCCGTGCACCCCACCACTGCAGCTCCCACCTGGCCCTGACCTCCTCTCTAAGGATTTGTTCTGTCTCCCTCACCACCCCATCCTCCACCCCAACTTCCTAACCCACATATATTACATCTGCCCTGAAAAACACAGGCTTTGGAATCACTCCAACCTTGGTTCTACCCCCAACAGAGTAATTTACAGCCCTTAACTTTTGAGAACTTTTCTGATCTGGGAAGTAAAGATAAGCCCACCAGACTACCGCACCTAGCACAGTACCTGGCACACAGCATGCACTCAGTACTTCCTGCCTTGTCCGACTCCACATTTTTCTTCTTTCCTTCCTGGGTCTCATGACTCTGTCACTGTTCCCAGGTATCATATGTGCTACATCCAAATGTCTTAACCCAAAGGAGGGACTCAAATGATGAATATTTAATCACCAAGGTTACCCATGTAGCAGGTACATTCTGGGACAAGATCCCATCAGCAACCTTCAAATTACACTAGAGAGAAGACTGGTTACCTTATACCTCCCCACCATAAATGGCCCATTTGGTGAAGAAAGTAACCAAAGGGGAAAGACACAGAGCTGAGGGTCACTTATGGCCAGAAGCAAAGTATAAATAAAGACTTCTGTTGAACACAGAGCTACCCTACGACCCAGCAACTGCACTACTGGGTATCTATCCCAAAGATACAAATGTAGTGATCCAAAGGGGCACCATAGCCAAACTATGGAAAGAGCCCAGATGTCCGTCGACAGATGAATGGATAAAGAAGATGTGGTGTATGTATGTGTGTGCATGTGTTATACACACATATATACACAATGGAATACTACTCGGTCATCAAAAAATGATATCTTGCCATTTGCAATGACATGGATGGAACTAGAGGGTATTATGCTAAGCAAAATAAGTCAATCAGAGAAAGACAATTATCAAGTGATTTCACTCATATGTGAAATTTAACAAACAAAACAGAGGACCATAGGGGAAGAGAGGAAAAAATAAAACAAGATGAAATCTTGTTTTAAATTAAATTAAAAAGAGACTTTTTAATTTTTTTTAAAAGATTTTATTTATTTATTTGACAGACAGAGATCACAAATAGGCAGAGAGGCAGGCAGAGAGAGAGGGGGAAGCAGGCTCCCCGTCGAGCAGAGAGCCCGATGCAGGGCTGGGATCCAGGACCTGGGATCATGACCTGAGCCGAAGGTGGAGGCTTTAACCCACTGAGCCACCCAGGCGCCCCAAGAGACTTTTTTAAAAAAGATTTTATTTACTTATTTGTCAGAGAGAGACAGAGCGTGCGAGCAAAAGTAGGGAGAGAAGCAGGCTCCCTGCTGAGCAAGGAGCCTGATGTGGGACTCAATCCCAGGACCCTGGGATCATGACCTGAGCCAAAGGCAGACACTTAACTGACTGAGCCACCCAGGCATCCCCCATAAGAGACTCTTAATCACAGGAAACAAACTGAAAGTTGCTGGAGGGGTGCGGGCAGGGAGGATGGGGTAAACGGGTGATGGACATAAAAGAGGGCATGTGATATAATGAGCACTGGGTGTTATATGCAACTGATGAATCACTGATCTCTACCTCTGCAACTAATAATGCATTATATGTTAATTAATTGAATTTAAATTTAAAAAAAATTTTTTTAAGGCCTCTGGAATGTAAGGGCAGCACTCTCATATTCAACTAAAACTCCAAAAGAAAGCTTCCCATAATTCCACATTTACATGTAAAAATGTTTAATTAATTCTGTCAGCAAGAACAGCTGCCAGTTTCACTAGAAACACCATCTGGTTCATTTCTGATAAGGCCCAGGCACGACTTCACATAGGCCAGAGACTGCCTACAATATGGTTCCCAAAAGGTGGCATCCTAGATGACAGCTCCAAGGCAGTGTGCCATTCCTCTCTCCCCAGTGCTCGGAAGCTGCTCCTGCAAGTTCACGATTAGGCCTGAAATAAACCCAGAGCTTCGTTCTTTTATAAATATCTCCTTCAAATCTTCCAGGCATCACCCTGGCTAATTCAACATATGGCCTTAAGAGAAGTCATCAAATTACTCTGTGCCTCACTTCCTGTAACTCTGAAGTGGGCATACGTTCCACCTCACTTCCAGACCTCAGCCAGAATTAATTTAAGCCGGTCTGTTTTCAAAAACCAGAAAAATACTACAGAAACATGACAAACAGCCTGAACAACTTGTATTTTAGAGGGGTTTCCATAAAGTGGGTGCGAGGGTGGCTTCTCCACTGCAGAGTCTCATTTTGCGATTAGCTAAGATTAAGAAGGTCCTTACCACGAGGTCTTTAAGCTCCTCCAAGATCTTCCTTTTGTCAAGCCAACAGGAACCACTTTGATGTACTTCACTAAAGGTATTTAGGCAGCCACAAATAAGGAAAAGAAAGCAGGCTGGGAATCAGCAGACTCGTCTAGAGGTGCACAGACTTGACTGGTATTAAGTACTGAAAAATGATTGCCTTAATAGCAGGGCCCTTCAGATCCTGATGTGGAATTATACAATGTAAATGCAATACTACAGCAAGCATATATTCCCAAAAAGAAGGAATACAAGGTTTGCCAGCCACCACTAAATGCAAATTTGGAAAAGGGTGTATTTGAAACACACGGAAAAAAAAAAAAAAAAAAAAAAAAACTATGAAGTGCAAAAATCTGTATAAATACTCATACTCCTTCCAGGCCACTAGGCAAATTTAGATGGGTATAACTTTTGACATTGCATTGCCTGTATTTTTCACCAGATGGTAAGTACTTCATGACCCCTATGAAGAAGGCGGCAAGGCAAATGTTGTAAAGTCTGATGAAGAGAACCAAAGAGGCAACGGTGAGACCTGTACTGTACAAACCCAAGGGGAGAAACTGGTGGCATCAGCTCTGACCCCTTAAGTTTGATGAGGAGGATCTCCCACTTTCTGGAAACAACTCTGGGTAGAAATCACTCAGGGTTTCCCCCGCCCCCCGCTAACTGTGAATATACAGAACAGAAGCCCACAGCACAAAGCTCAAAACCTATTTCCCACCAAGTCTAACTTCAGCACAACCCTTCAGTCCCACAAACAGGCAGAAGAGAGTTATTTATAGAGCAGGTGGAAGTCACAGGCCAAACCAAAGTGGTATGGAGCGAGGCCTTCCCCTGGAGAGGCTGAGCCCATCCTTGGGCAGGCCTTCCAGGATGAAGGAGGGCCTTCCAGACTCCAGGCTGTGAGGCTGTCGGTGTGGACTCCAGCAGGAGGGCAGTTAACAGAGAAGGCCATTTCTGCTGCTGATTCAACACGGCCTCAACACAAGGCAGCAGACCACTCTGTGCCTCACTCCCTGTAACTGTGAAGTGGGTATAACTCCACCTCGCTTCCAGCATAGCTGTGAGGATAACAGCTGGTTAGAGTTACTATTTACTGAGCACTAACCACATACCAGATACCAGGCTAACCGCTTGCTATGTCTCCTCAAACCCCCTGTATGTAGTAGATACTACTATAAACCCCCATTTTCAGTTCAAGAAACTGGGGCTTAACAAAGAGACTTACCCAAAGCCACACAAGGCAGACTGAAAATTTAACACTACAAAAGCAAGGGCTGACCATGAATTAATATTAATATCACTTCTTTCCCAAATAAACTGCCAATTGCATATTTTTTAGTTGTCAGGCACTGTACCTGGTTTTAAATATTCTATTTTATTTGATCTTCATAATAATCCCACTAGGGGGTACTTTTAAGTTATAGTGCCAAGGGGCGCCTGGGTGACTCAGTGGGTTAAGGCCGCTGCCTTCGGCTCAGGTCATGATCCCAGGGTCCTGGGATCGAGCCCCGCATCGGGCTCTCTGCTCAGCAGGGAGCCTGCTTCCTCCCTTCTTTCTGCCTGCCTCTCTGCCTACTTGTGATCTGTCTGTCAAATAAATAAATAAATCTTTAAAAAAGAAAAAAAAAAAAGTTATAGTGCCAAGAGTCAAAAATTCAAATGACATGAAAAGAAAGTTTAAGAAGTTATAGTTTTCCTGCTACCCTTCATCACCCTCAAATCCCCCATAGCAAGTAATCATTGATATTTTGGTAGCCACCTTTCTGGAGACAGGTAGTGTTAAAACAATATCATCTCCATTTTACAAATGACAAAAATGAGGACCAGAGAGGTTAAAACTGCTCAAGGCATAGAGCTGAAAAATAGCTGAGCTGACAGTGGAAGCAGGGTTAATCTGAGTCCAAGGCCTGCTATCTTCTACTTGCCTCCCACTCAGTACCCGCTGGGTAAAACAATCGTCCATTTTCTTTTTCTTTTTTTATTTGTTAGAGAGAGAGAGAGAGAGCGCGCAAGCGAGCACAGGCAGAGGCAGAGGGAGAAGCCGGCTCCCCGCCGAGCAAGGAGTCCGATGTGGGACTCGATCCCAGGACGCTGGGATCATGACCTGAGCCGAAGGCAGCCGCTCAACCAACTGAGCCACCCAGGCGTCCCAATCGTCCATTTTCATTCACCACAGGAAAGGGGGAAACTGTGCCTGGCCCACAGCCAATCTTACTCCTCAACTTTCCCAACCACATGGAAAAAAACAGGGCCGTCTAAGCACACCCTGCCCCAGTAACATCAATACTGCTTCATGTTTCTCCAAATCTAAGCTGTCTTGGGTGAGACGGGACCTTCACTTCCAACTTCCTCTGAAAACAAGAGCAGGACAATGGGGAAGAGGCAGTCAAGCCTCACCTACAGGAGCCTCGAGGTTCCCTTGTCTGCAGAAAAAGGTAGGATGTTCCTAAAGGAGTCCTCATGAGGTCTCAGTCAAAGACAGTTCCCCTTTAGAAACAGTGTTTACAGAGTTGCTCAAAATCCCCACCACCAAGTCCTTAAGACCCAGAGAATTTGGAACTTCTCTGGCTTATCCCCAAATGGACCTTCTAATAATCCCCAAACTGCATGGATTTCTAGATACGAAGGTTTTGACCCTATGGCCGCTCCCCTCCTCCAAAAATAAAAATAAAAGCCCCTCGGACAATATAAGAATGCTTTTCCTCAGTTAGGAAATGAAAGCTGCCTTTCAGATTTTGTACACTTCCATATTTTTGTCCCAACTGTATACAAAAACATACTGACCTTGAGAGTACCTATGCTGAGATGGGGTGGGGAAACAGGAAAGGGTTATTGTATTGTTTTTCATGAGAAAGTTAAGATTTATCAAGTCTGCAATTCTAGGAGGTTTCCTATTTCCCAGCATGCAGTACCAGTGTTTGATTCAGCCAGCCCTGGGCTGACTCAGTGTTACTATCTACAAGTGCAGTGGCTGCTAAATGTCTACTGGTTACCAAAGGCCATGGCTTTCCCACTAAAATCTTCCTCACGGTATGACATGATATCTTACATGAAAGCACTCTGTAAAATGGAGAAATCTGTACTGCTTTAATATGGATGCCCAGCCTGCATAGTAAACACATCGGAGACTTAAACCAGCCCTTCCATCCTCAAGGGGCTTAAAATCCATGAGTGGAAAAGACAAACCAAAATAAATACTGGAGAACATTTGTTAGGCTGTGCGAGGCAAAGAATCCCTGTGGGGAGATGATTAAATGGGAAAGAGCATTCAATAAATACTTGTTCAATTAATAAATGAATTCAGATGCACTGCTTGAAAAATACATACCTTGTTGCTACTCACAGAAAGTTTTACTAACACCAGAGGCTCTGAAATCTGTTCATTCTGCTGTTGCTCACATATATCCAAGAAAAGCAGTGAGCATTTGTAGAGAGCTGCCCTTCTTTCAAAGATGAGATTTTTCAAAAGCATGCACAGACCTTCAAAGGAGATGACCCACACAATTACACTTTAAAATTCCAGAAGCAAAAGAACCACTCCCAAAAGAGCTCAGTTCTGGAGAACAAACAGAAACAAGCCATCCTACTACTACTTCCTTGATTGCAAACAGATTCACAGTAGATATTAAAAATATATTAAGTAAATAAGGTCAAACTGTAGATACACACTTGTAGGTTGGATTTAGGGTATGACTGATGCCTCCTGAAGTTTTTTAAACATGGACAGAGTTCCAGAAACAAAAACCTGGGCCTGAAAATTATCAGGGGGAACTCTGGTCTTGAATCCAAATTTTTAAGGGACCCTGTAGTTTGGTTTTCACCGGCCTTGCTAAAACATGTGGAAGAATCTCTGGTACCCTCTCTTTGCTTCACTTCCCCCTGCCTCCATGGTTTCTGAGCAGTCTTCTTTTCCTGTTACCAGACAGAGTGAAGCTGGTGAATGTTAACCACTTTTCTTCACCCTGTTTATATTTGTTTTTCACTCAACCCAGGCCTTCCCTCCAAATGCCTCTTTTTAGAATTTCATCACTAATACCACTCTTTGATTCCTTGTCATTCACAGCTCGTGGCCTCAAGGTCACCTTGCCCTCTCAACCTTTTGACTTTAATCCTCTATCCTTGGTCAATAACTTATCAACCAACCAAATAATCCTGGGGCTGAGTACAAAGAAGTGGACAAGACTGTCACTGACTGACCTCAGGCGACTCCCAACCTCAGCCTGGAACCTGGTCCGACAGAGATGGCTGCCCACTGAAGTAAAATATATGGGGCTGTGTGCAAATTGGGAGCCTTATGTGTGCCAGTACTGTTTTGGTTCTTTGCTGCCCCAGTGGGTTATAAAGCCACAGACAGTTCAAGAAAAGAGATATCACAAGTCAACATTTACATCTAAAATTGAAGCCTGGGGAAGATGGGAGAAAAAAACATTCCCTAAAGAATTCACACTACTGGGGAGCCTGGGTGGCTCAGTGGGTTAAAGCCGCTGCCTTCGGCTCAGGTCATGATCCCGGCGTCCTGGGATCGAGCCCCGCATCGGGCTCTCTGCTCAGCGGGGAGCCTGCTTCCTCCCTTCTCTCTCTGCCTGCCTCTCTGCCTACTTGTGATCTGTCAAATAAATAAATAAAATCTTAAAAAAAAAAAAAGAATTCACACTACTGTTCCTATTTCCCTTCTCCCAGTTTCTCACTGTGGAACCCACACCTAATTTCCTCTCTTAATTAAAAGCAAAGAAAAGAGAAGAGAAAAGAAAAGAAATTTCAGGGTCAGAAAACATTTCTACAATAAAAACTGATTGGTTAAATAAAGCCAGTAAACAGGAATTCTCACACCAGACCAAACTCCTAGACCTAGTCTACTCTGTCGAGAAAGGCAATTTGCTTTCTTGCCTGGAAGGCCAGGATTCTCCAAGGATATTTTCCCAGCCCACCTCCCTTCCAGGGTGATAGCTGGACTAGAGCACAGACGTCATTGAAAACAGAGCAACTCCTTCAGAGTATCTAACTGAAAGTCTACTTTATACAACAGATTCCTCTAATACTACTCTCAAGTTAGATAACCCATGGGTATTTCCTTGGACTGTTAAGGCCATGAAGGCAAGAATTGTGTCCATTTTGTTCTTTGTTTACAACTGTATACCTAACACTGACCACAAGCATTCACTAAATACTTGCTAAAGAAATGGTAAGATTTACTTCCTTTTGGTTTCTACACCAACCATTTAAACTCCCACCAGCCTGATGTCACAGTCCAACCGGAGCATCAGCTCACAAATTATTATGACTTGAAGGTGCAGGTAAAGGGGAAAAAAAGATGGCCCAATGAACTCTCATGAAACTCAGAGCCTGTTTTTCTTGCCACCCCACTGTGTAACATGCAAAATCCCCACAGGACTGAAACGAGGAGGTGGATGGCCTTCCCACAGCAGTTTCCACCTGGCAGGTGGATAAGAATCAAGGACTGATAAAGCTAACATACCACTTGCTAATTCTCTAAAAATGTCTTGAGTGGGCCAACTGAAAAAGCACTACCCACTGAGCACAAAACTGCTCACTGGTTCTCCAGGGTGGAGAAAGCTAGCATATATGACCTCAGCCCAAGAAGCCTGGTTCCTTCCGGACTGATTAGAGACCGTTACAGATGTGTGTTCACACTGCAGCCATGAAGGGTTGTAGACTGCTAACAGGGTTGGGGGGAGGGAGCATCAGCCTTCCCTGACAGCATGTTCCCGATTATCAGTTAGTCCTACTACATCTAGGATGCCACCAGTATCTGCCACTGTCCCATCTGGGCAAGAGGGACCCAATGGGGAAAAGGACTCAGAGAACACATCCCACTGGCCTGCAGCAGGTGGTGTTTTATGGGTCACAAGGAAGCACAATACAGAGATACAAAAGTTAAGCAGGCCCAGCCTAAGCACAACAGTGTCCATTTTAACAACAATTCTTCCTCAGAAGAACTGAACTTAAAGACTAATTCCTCCCTGTAATTTCATTATTAGATTCAAAACTACAATCACAGAGGGGCGCCTGCCTGGATAGCTCAGTGGGTTAAGCCTCTGCCTTCAGCTCAGGTCATGATCTCAGAGTCCTGGGATCGAGCCCCGAATCCGGCTCTCTGCTCATCAGGGAGCCTGCTTCCTCCTCTCTCTCTCTCTGCCTACTTGTGATCTCTGTCCGTCAAATAAATAAATAAATAAATCTTTAAAAACAAACAAACAAACAAACAAACAAGGGGCACCTGGGTGGCTCAGTGGGTTAAAGCCTCTGCCTTCAGCTCAGGTCACGGTCCCAGGGTCCTGGGATCAAGCCTGGCATGGCATCGGGCTGTCTGCACAGCGGGGAGCCTGCTTCCTCCTCTCTCTCAGCCTGCCTCTCTGCCTACTTGTGATCTCTGTCTGTCAAATAAATAAATAAAATCTTAAAAAACAACAATAACAACAAAAATAAACAAACAAAAAAACCTACAACCAGAAAGGACATGAATTTGTTCCTAACAACATAAACCACACACTGTTCTGGGCTCCAATGCCCTTTCCCTGAGACAAGCCCAGAGGAAAGAAAAGTTGATCATACACTGGCAGAAAGAGCACTAGGCTAGGGATCAGGAGCCCTGGCTTCTCTACTAGCCCTGTCACCCCTTAGGGAAGTCAGCTCTGAGCATCCATTTCCCATTCTTCCTAAAGAATACTTTACTTTCCATAAAGTAAGGAGGTAGGAGGAAATTACCCCAAAGCCACAATCTTCCAACTCTAGCATGTAATGAGCCTAGAGTCTCTCTCATCACATACTTCGTTTACTGTGCAGGAAGTCTGAATAATACCTGTATATTATGCCCAAGAATTTGAATCGTCAGATAAGAATTTTATCTTACCTCCCTTTGCCTTTTGAGACCCTCTAGCACTTGGGAAGAGAATTTGCATGAACAGGTAGAGCACACTCCAATACTCTAAAACTTTGTCAGGGAAGTTATGGCAGCATTCATACACATTTACACACACACACACACACACACACAGAGGCAGGAACTTTCTGGAAGGACTGATCCTTGGGCTTGGCTCCAGCTACAAGAGAAAGTAATACAGGTACAGGAGAAGATAATTCAAATTACTAATTTTTGTCTGCCTTATTGGACAAAAGCCCATGTGCCTTGTACCCCACGTTTCTCTGGGGTAGAACCACCTTGATCCTCTAATAAAAGAATGAGGTGGCCTGCACACACACACTTTCAAGAGATTTTGGTAAGTGACCTAGGAGTAAGAAAAACAAGAGCAGCTATTGCTCACAAATGCTAGCAGTTCCAATTAGGACAAGGGCAAGAGGAGGCTCTGCACTTCAGTAATATGGCTGGTATGGTGAGAAACCAGCCAGGAGCATATCCTGTAGAGGAAATGACACTCCCAGCAATACCATCTGTTCCTCTTTGTGTCTGGCATGATCTATATTTTTAACCTCAGGTGCACCTGAGGTCCACCAGTAAGAGCCCTATAAAAGCTGCTCTGAAGAGCAGTCTTTTACAGACCTACATTTAAACCACACTCAGGGCCCCTCTCCCCCATACCTTGACGGTTGGCTCTCCATCCCAGCCTAGCAAAACTTCTAAGCAGGTGCACAGAACCCTGGCATGGAATGTTTCATAAGAAAAGGAAAAGCTTCTGAGAACTATAAATTACATTTGATAAGGAAGGCTCTGTGGGGTTCATGGTAAAGTTCACTCCATAAAACACAATGACGTGATTTAGAACGGAGGCTTCATGCTGAAAATCTTTTTTTTTTTTTAAGCAGCACTACATGGGCACTGAATGTAGGCACTATTGCATCTGTAAACTCCCACTACTCTTTAAAGTTCAGCACCAGGGGCGCCTGGGTGGCTCAGTGGGTTAAGCCTCTGCCTTCGGCTCGGGTCATGATCCCGGGGTCCTGGGATGGAGCCCCGCATCGGGCTCTCTGCTCAGCAGGAAGCCTGCTTTCCCCTCTCTCTCTCTGCCTGCCTCTCTGCCTACTTGTGATCTCTGTCTGTCAAATAAATAAATAAAATCTAAAAAAAAAAAAAAAATTTAAAGTTCAGCACCAAAGATTTGGAAACCATGCTATTGTATTCTTACACACATAATTCTTCCTTTCATTTTTTCTTTTTCTTGGTAGCATCTTTCTTAATTCAGGGCAATATCCTCAACAACACACAATCAAAAGTTTTTGCCTTAACACTGTTCTTCCCCAAACAAACTGCATAACCAAAACGTTAGCTCCAAACTAGAAATACGGATGCAGCTTTTAAAATACCTCCCTAAGAAATAAAAACATATCTCTACACAAAACTTTACACATGGTGTTAACAGCAACGTTACTTATAATAACAAAAAACAAAATAATCCAAATGTCCATTAGCTGATGAATGGATAAACAAAATGTGATATATCTATACAACAGATTATTTAGCAACAAAGTGGAATAAAGTACTGACACATGCTATAATATGGATAAACTTCAACAACATTATGCTAAGTGAAAGAAAACAACTTCTAAAGACCACAAGTTGTATGAGTCTGTTTATATGAAATGTCCACATAGGTAAACTACAGAAACAGAGTAGATTAGTGGTGGCCGTAGGCTACAAGGATTGTGAGGAACAGGGAATGACTACTAATGGAGTTTCTTTTTGAGGTGATGAAAATGTAGGAAAATTAGAATATGGTGATAGCTGCAGCTACAGCTGATTTAGTGATGGAATATTACAAAGCCATTAGAAATAATTATAAAGGCTATATGTCATTATGGAAAAATATTTATGGTATAATGCTAAATGAAAAAAAAATACAAAAATGAATATACAGGGATTCCCAACTGAAAGAAAGCACAGAACAGACGAAAATGATGTTTGTGGTAGGATGGTAGAATCATGGTGAGTTTTTCTCCCCCTCCATTCTCCAAGCTTTCTGTAATCTTGTCCCCACTGTGTAAAGGAAAAAAAAAAAAGTAGCCCCAGTCTTCCCTCTGAGAGACCAGGCTACCACTTAAAATGCAAAATGATCTAAATCACCTTGTTCTCTTTTTCAAGTTCCCTTTTTAAAACTTCCACCCACTTAGTTTACTCAGATCAATTGAGAAGGGCCCAAAGAAGGAAGAATGGGATAAACAGTCTTAATCCATTCCCAGAAGCCAATTTCATTTTACTGGCTTTGTCAGAAGCTGAAGCCTAGTCTAGCCAAAAATCTAAGTGGAGAGAGTCTACACACTGGCCAACTCCATGCTCTGATCTTAAACTTCTGTGGGTGAAGGCAAGTCACTGCTGGCAGGAGGTTGGATTTGGAAAGATGAGACTTTCCCCCATCCTTAAGAAAGGATGGTAAGAAAGAGGAGTCTGGGAAAGAGTCCCTATTTATACCTCTTCTCTGAGGTTTTATGTCCAATCTCCAACTACAGGAGAAAAGAATCCTGAGTCATTGAATTTTTCACCACAAAAGATCCTCTTCTGAGTAATAAAGAACTGTCAGTCACCACCTCTGCTGTCTGCAAAGCCCTGAGAATCTATTACTGTCATCAGGAACCCAGGCTAACTTTCCCCAAATCAAGCAATGGGGACCTACAAAAAAACAAAAAAAAAAACACAAAAAAACAACAACAAAAAAACCCAAAACAAAAACAAAACAAAACAAAACAAAACAAAAACTAACACATACACATATGTGTGGGAGGGGAGAGTACCTTTAAGGGCACACTGCTATCAGGTAATTTTAAGGATCTACTAACACTGGCAACAGTAACAGAGAACTACATCTGTTTCTGCTTGAGAAAACGCTTCAATAATACCCTGTTTCTAGAATACTGCATAAATTCTTGGCATGCAGCCTTCAGATGTTTCAGGGGTGCTATTTTCCTTTTCTGAGATATAAGGGCCCAGGAAGGAGAATACAGGCCACACAGGAGCCCGTGAAATCTGTCCAAGTCTCACTACAGTTGGGGCATTTTCTGCTGTTGCTATACCAATACCTTCACAGAGATTCAAGTGTCCCCAAGCCCTGACAGAAGCACAGGTGGCCTTTCACAGCCGAAGTGACCCAGCTCAGCACCACTGAAGGTCTACCAGCAGAGTGGAGGCTTCCACCCTTAGAAGAATCAGAGGATGAGAGAGCAAACAGAGGAACCCTGCTGGTTTCTAGGCCAAAGGACTAAAAGAGAAAGAAAAAGGACACCATCACAGACACACATGAGCACAAAAAAAGGAAACACCCACAGATGCCTGACAGGTTTTACTGCTAAAACCTAAGCCCTGTAAGAGGTACCTCTTTCCCCAGTGCCTCTACTTTTTCAAATAAAGGTTTTACACAGACACTAAAGAACTTACAAGCATCCAAGGGAACAATGGCTGTGGCCTTGAATTCCAGCGAGAGTGGGAGTGAACAGATATTGATGCTCAAGGACAGTCACCCCAATGCTGTCCTGGAATTGCTTCATTGGTCTCAGATTCACAGCTGTTGCAGCTTCAAATACTCATCACAAAACCCCCCGCCCCAAACTTCAAGCTGCATCCTTCATTCCCACCGGTATGAAAATAGCTCTCCCACATTACAGGCATCATTTCTCACTGCTCTAGTTTCCAAGACTTCTGCAATGTGGCAACATAACTTAAGAATATTAATTTTTTAGAAATCATTCCACTAAACGAAATCTCACTAAGGTGGGATATGTGGGTGGCCCCTAGATTGAAGCCATCTTGAGGAGAAATCTGGATAAAGAGTCTCTACTATCATATATGCATCTGTCCCAGTGTTTACCCTTAACCCAACTGTCCTAATACTCCACACTCAGGTCTGCACCTGAGCAATATCTGCTTTCAAATATTAAAAAAAAATAAGGCACTGGGCTTCTTCCTCTATTTATTCTTTCCCCTACTGCTTAAGGGAAGATCCCTAACAAGACTTCCTTACTGTCCAGGAAGATAGAAGAGGGAAAATGAATCCTGCCTGTCAGCTTCAGCTAGGAGATCACATGTCAGTTCAGGAGCTCAGTAAAATGCTTCATGCATGGCAATTACACAAGCACTACCAGTGGACCTGCAGACATTCAGGCCTTCAAGTGGGCACTGCAGGCCTCTAAGTGGGCACTATAGTCCTGCCGCCTCTCACTGAACTGTCACTTGTACACGGGGAAGTAGAGGGGAAAAACAGCACGCTCTCTGGTCTTCCTTCTCTACCCACAAGCAGCTCTGCTAAAGACTTCTCCACAGTTCACTTCTTTCAGTACAGAAATGAGGAAGCTTGTGTGACTAATTTTTTTAAAGATACTGTAGGGATGCCTGGGTGGCTCAGTAGGTTAAGCAGCTGCCTTCGGCTCGGGTCATGATCCCAGCGTCCTGGGATCAAGGCCCACATCGGGCCCCTTGCTCTGCGGGGAGCCTGCTTCTCCCTCAGTCTCTGCCTGCCACTCTGCCTGCCTGTACTCTCTCTATCTCTCTGACAAATAAATAAATAAAATCTTAAAAAAAAAAGTTTAATTTTAATAAATAAATAAATAAATAAATAAAGATACTGTAATCCTCTGAGCCCACAGCCAGACACCAGGAGAGTTGACCTTGAACAACACAGGTCTGAACTGCGTGGGTCCACTCCCACACAGATTTTTTTACAGTACAGTATTATAAATGTATTTCCTCTTTCTTGTGATTTTCTTTTTTTTAAAGATTTTATTTATTTATCTGTTAGAGAGATAGACAGCACAAGTAGGCAGAGCAACAGGCAGAAGCAGAGGGAGAAGCAGGCTCCCTGCTGAGCAGGGAGCCCGATGTGGGGCTTGATCCTAGGACCCTGGAATCATGACCTGAGCCAAAGTCAGATGCTTAACAACTGAGCCACCCAGGTGCCCCTCTTGTGATTTTCTTAAGAACATTTTCTTACCTCTGGCTTACTTTATTGTAAAAATATAGTATATAATACATGTAACATACAAAATAAGTGTTAATCAGCAGTTTATGTTATCACTAAGGATTCCTGTCAACAGTAGGCTACTAGCAAAGTTTTGGGGAAGTCAAAAGTTATATGTGGATTTTTTACTGCATAGGGGTCAGTGCCCCTAACCCTGTGTTCTTTAAGAGTCAACTGGAGTTACCTGGTTGTCAAAACAGCTGAGAATATGGGAAGAGTGCATAAGGAATGATGTAAAATATAAAGCAAGTCTTTCTCTGGGCTACAGAAAAGCATGGAAGCATGGAGGGAATGAAATAATGCTTAGCAGCAATAAATCTGAAATAAGTTCTTACTTTTAAAAAGCCAGGTGAATGATTACCTTTGGAGGATGCATATATGTATATGGAGTGGGAGGGTAGCTGAAGAAATTGCGGCCCCAGCAACAGCAAAGGAGGAAATCCCCTGCCAGGAAACGCACCATTACATAAGAGCACAAGTTCAGTCACCACAGGATGGAGACCTGCCAGGAAACCAAACAATGCTGAGGTCTCTTCTCTACCAGCCCGCATCTGCAACACCTCACTCTACATTTCTTCTCCTTTCTGTTGCCTAAATTCTGGGCTTTGAGAAGGCAGTCCAGTCCTCGAAAAATAAGTTGAACTGTGCCAACTGACACTGGGTTTGATATCAGGGTTTAAACGTTTGCGGGGTGGGGTGGGAGACAGCCCTACTCTGAGCACACAGTATGACAGTATCCAAGTCACTCTGCAGACAGGAAGTCCTAAGTATCAGTCCTCATACCAGTAGTGTCCTCTAATTTAATTAACTTGACAGCAGGTCCTTAAGCAGCAAATGGTCACCACTTAAAACTAACAACATAAACCAAAATACACTGACTTAGAAGACTGAACTCCATGACTGCATGGCTGTGTTCTGTCTTATTCATTGCAGTATCCCCAATACCTAGCACAGTGCCTGACATACATTCCACATTACTTAAATACTTGGGAATACTGAATGAAAGAATGAATAAACAATTCAATATTGTGCACATGCCCAAAGTGTGTACCTTGGAGAATTAGGGATGCTTAAGATCTGAAAAAGGGCTTGAAGAAGTAGTGCTTTGAAAAACTCCTAGAAAGACTCCAGCTTCAAATTTATTAAATGGTAAGCAGATTAGAAGCTAATAGTATAATCTAGCAGCTGAAGTGTGGTCTCCACCATGAGCTATTTTTGTGACCCTAGGCAAGTTATTTGGTTTCAGTTTCAACTGGAAAAAAAAAAAAAAAAGGAAATCATAACAATATCCACCACAAAAGTCTGTTATTAAATGAAATCAAGAAAGTAAACTTCTTGGCATAAAGCTTGGTACACGTTTCCCAAGAACTGTTCCTATTATTGTTGCTTTATTAAATACCTTCTTTACTAAGGGGGAGGTAGACCTACTCCTGCCCCTCCACCCAACCAACTGTGAAAATTTTCATTTCTGTTTAAATATGCATCTAGCTAAAAATGCAAAGCCCAGAAAATTCAGAACTCAACGCCAAGAACATGTCTGTACTAGCCTCCACTAGATGGTGACAATTTGGGTGTGGAATTCCCAAAACAGAAAAGGTGTGTGTGTGTGTGTGTGCGCGCATCATTCATACATACACACATTTTATTTTTATTTTTATTTTTATTTTTTTTAAGATTATTTATTTATTTATTTGACAGACAGAGATCACAAGTAGGCAGAGAGGCAGGCAGAGAGAGAGGAAGGGAAGCAGGCTCCCCGCCAAGCAGAGAGCCCGATGCGGGGCTCGATTCCAGGACTCTGGGATCATGACCCCAGCCGAAGGCAGAGGCTTTAACCCACTGAGCCACCCAGGCGCCCCCATACACACATTTTAAACCAGAGGAATGAAAAGAGCAAAAATGAATTAACCACTGCAAAGGACGGAAACACACACTTCTACCTCTGCAGATCTAGAAACGGGGAGGAAAGGCCCACAGTTAATTGAACTGGGTAGTTCTACAGCACCTCTGTACAAAGCACACACAAGCCCAGTAAGCAAGAGCAACAAAGCAGCGAGCTCCCCACTACCAAGAGTACATTCTGTGGGAACAGCAAGTACTAGGCCTCCGGGCCAGGACATGAACTTCCCCCTAATGAGTCAAAGACTTGATTTTGACGCCTTTTTCTCTTGGGTCTTAACAGTCCCACCCCCACTGATGGCTAATCTCGTTACAGGTAACTTTCCACTTCAGCAGCCCCACAGCCAAACCAGGAGAGAGGGTCACACCTACACTATTATTTGGAGTCCCTAAAAACCAGAAGCAAAAAAGAAAGTCTACATATATAAACAGGAAGTGATTTCGGTGAGCCTCATCCCGGATAATAAGTAAAGTTTTTGAGATTTAAGAGCAGATCAGGCGCAGGGGCTCCAGAAAGCTCCGACTGCTCCCACACACGGACTCCAAGATCTCCTCAGGAAACCCACCGTCGCCAAGCCACCCTGCCCCGCGTAGCATCCGCAGCTTTGGTCGGCCGGAGGGGAAAAATAACAGTAATAAGAAAGGGGCCTCCGCCTTTATGTTCCCCCGCGACCCGCACAGTCTGGTTTCCGCTCTGACTCCCGGCCAGGGAGCGCGACCCCCTACGCCGGGCGAGGCCAGGCGGCGCGCCTCGGTCTCGGCCACCAGCTCCCGGCTGCAGACCGGCCGTCCGGTCCTCTTCCCGGCCTGCGCACAGCCCACGCCGCTGCCCGCTCAGCCTCCCCGGCCGCCCTCCCGGCCCCGCGCGCTACCGGCCGGGTGACAGCGGGGCCGGCGCACACAGCAGCCGACGCTGGGCGGCCGGCCGGCGCTCCCCGGCGTCCGTCCCTGGAGGTGCGCGCCGACCCCGCGCCCCTGACAGCCTGTCGGCCGCGCCAGTGACACAATGCCCGGCCTCGCCGCCCCCCAGCCGCGGTGACAACTCACCCGGGGAACCGCGCGGCGACCTCCGCGAGGGGGGGCGCTCGAAGCTTCCGCGGCGCTGGGATCCGCTCTGCCGCCTGCGCGCGCCCGCAACCCTCTCGGGTCTAGGCGAGGCCCTGAGTGCCCTTGTCTGGCTGGCGCTGGCCAGTGCTACGGAAGGAGGCGGCGGGAGGCGGGGGGCGAGGCTGTCGCCGGCTTAGAGAATGGAACACGGCGGCGGCTGCGGCGGCGGCAGCGACGACGGCGGCGGCGGCGGCAGCAGCGGCTCCCGCGTCACTGGCCCAGCTGTACGGCGCGGGCGGGGGAGAACCGCGGAGTGGGGAGGGGAAGGGGCGGGCAAGGGGCGGGGTCAGGCGCGCACGCAACAAGCGCCGGCGTCGCGCCGCCGGGACCGCCCCTCTGGGAGGCCCTGCCGGTCGACGACTGCCAGCACGCACGCGCCGCCGGAGGAGCCGCACGCCCCGCGGGAGGCGAGCCCGGAGCCCGGACAGGGCGGGGCAGGGCGGACGTTGGGGGGCGGGGTGTGGGGGACTGTTTAAAGGGACAGTCACGCCTACTGCGCTTGAGTGGCCCGGGCTGTGGTACGGGCTCGGCCCGCGCCGCGTTTGCCGTGCGCTATTTCTTTTACTATTATTATTTTGTGGATTTTTTGGATGTTTTTTGGATTATGGGATTACTATTATTTGCAAATAATTAGTTTGTTCTCAGGTTCACAGGGCGCTTTCACGCATGTTGCCTTATTAGTTCTTGAATCGCTTGCCAGACCTAGGACTGATGCAGGTCGTTATCTCCCTTTTAAGGAGTACTCAAACTGTGTAGTGTAGTTTACCGAGCTTGAAATTGCCCCACGGGGGTGGGTGCGTGTAAAAAAGCACATTCGGGATCCCGCCTCCAGCCATTCTGATTCAGGAAAACTAGGATTGGACTCAGGGATCTATTTTAAGAAGCATTTCTCGCTGTCTCCCTCTCTGTCAAATAAATAAAATCTTAAAAAAAAAAAAAAAAAAGATAGAAAGAAAGGAAAAAGAAAAGAAGAGGCATTCCGAAGTGATTTTTCAGCACACCGAAAGCACTGGACCGATCTCAAGGTTGAGAAAACTGTAGTTAAGAGCAAAGAGCAAGGATCGGCAGAGTGGGGGCTAGGACCACACCATACCCCTAACTTTATCTCCCATCCTGAGCCTTGCCTCTTCGGGCTGTTTTCCAGGATATACTATGCGAACGGTTTGTGCACCATATCGCTACACCGTTTGTTGGTGATCTCACTGCAGTCCTCGGAGGTAGTCCTCCATTTGTGTGTTTACAGGGCTTGTGGCCCATTGATGGCGATGATGGTGACTTTATCTTTGTGCCCCAGGACCTTGCACAGTGCCTATTCAGAAGTGCTCCTATTTGAGAATCAGTGCCGAGTTTGCCCTTGGACCCACAGACTTCGTCTTCCTGCAGCTTGGGCCAGGCAGGCCCCTCCTCCCAGATGCCCTTTGGACAGGATACTCCCTTCTCAGGGCCTCTTGCCTAACCTAGTTCTAGTAGATTCCTTGGAAAAGCGCTGTGAATTAACAGGGCATGTCCTTAAGGTAGCTAAAACCAGAGCCCATGCTCAGGCACCCATCCCCAAGAGAACCTAACCCTCATGGACCCTACAGAACCTGTGGCTTTAGCTACCTTTTCCATATGTCTGTCCTTGCTCTGCCTTCTTTCTTCCTTGGCTTCCTGTTGGGCATCCCTCCCATCCTGCTCATTTCCCTCTCTGTTGGGGCTGCAGGGCCCAGATCACCAGGGGGCTGGAAAGCAAGTATTAGATTGGCCTGGGTCTGCAACCCTATGTGGGCTGCAGGAACACCCCAGGCACACCCAATGCCAGGAAGGGGACAAGGGAAAGGGTAGAGAAAACAAATAGAGAGAAGAAAAGGTGGGCAGATTACCCACAAAGGCAGCTTGGTGTAGTGGAATAGGGGTTAGGCTGGGCATCTGAGCCCCTGGCTTTGTACTACAGTCAGTTTGGCCACTAAGCAACTTAGTGACCTCATGCAAGACCCATCATCTCTCATCGCAGGTCTGCAACTCACTTCCTGAAAATCCTCGCCTGGGATCTCCCAGTGTCTACCGAATGAACCCCAACTCCCAAGCAAAGGCTATGTCCAATGCTCTCCAAAATCCATCCCAAGTCCCCTCCATCCTTCCACACACCCCACATACCACCTGTGTCCTAACCTCTCGCATGCCACCTACTTTCACATCTCAGAGCTTGTGCCCACACTGTTCCCTATGCCTGGAATGTCATCTCCAACAACAACACTTTGCAACCTCTCCAGAGCTCTCCTTCCTTTCTGTGGCATTTTGGACAAGCCTCAGTTTAGCTTCTATTTCCTTCTGTGTTATATTGCAGGGTCAGGGGTGAGTCTCTTTTCTCCTTTTGTAAATACTGGCTCCCCAGCCTCTCCTCTCCTCCCATTTCCCTGCCTGCCTGAATTCCACTGGCCTCCTATAGAACTGAGCAAAAGGCTCTTTACATTCTGCTATGGGTCTTGCTCATTTTTTCTGCAACAAATCATTGGGGTGATATTTCCTGGCTGAGGTTAAATATTTTTATGCCATTGAAAAGATAATTCTTAAAATGAGGGTTAAGAATAATTTAGATGCTGGGGCGCCTGGGTGGCTCAGTGGGTTAAAACCTCTGCTTTCGGCTCAGGTCATGATCCCAGGGTCCTGGGATCGAGCCCCGCGTTGGGCTCTCCGCTTACCAGGGAGCCTGCTTCCTCCTCTCTCTGCCTGCCTCTCTGCCTGCTTGTGATCTCTGTCTGTCAAATAAATAAATAAACAAATGAAATCTTTAAAAAAATAATAATAATTTAGATGTAGAAATTCTAATTTGGGAAGAACCATTTTTTTAATTAAAAACTGTTTTCAATTTTTTTTAATTTGACAGCTTTATTGCGGTCCAGTTCACATACCATATAATCACAATTTAAATGTTTAATTATATATTTAAAGTGTATAGTTCAATGGGTTTTAGTATATTTACAGAGTTGTGCAACCATTACCACAATCAACATTTTCATGATCCCAAAAAGAAACTCTAAACCCATCAGCAGGCACACCCTACCCCCCTCCGCTCCTCCCAACCAGAACCAATAAGCTACTATCTTCCTCTATAGATTTGCCCATTCCAGACATTTCATATAAATGTCTCATATAGTATGTGGTCTTCAGAATTAATTTTTTTGTATCTTATGGCTACCATAATGACTTTTAAAGGCCAGAGTTAATTTTTTATTTTCATTTATTTATCGAGACCCTACCTGTTCTAAAAGGACTTAAACTGGCTCTTGGAGTTGGTAGTATTCCTGGGGCCTCCCAGATTTCCAGTATAAATCTTAATACTCTAAGCCTGGGTATTGGAAGATGGCTTAGAGTTGAGCTCAGGTTGGTGGTGAATAGTCAATCATGCCAGTTTATATGGGGCTGTGGGGTCCCTGGGACTTGGGACTTCTGGTGCTAAAACTTGGAGAGTCCTAGCAAACTGAAATGAGTTGGTCACTCGTATGAGTCACAGGGCATGGTTTTCTTTCTCCCTATTTCAGGAATCCAACGAGGAGCTTCCCCTTCATCACTAAAAGGGCAAGAAGTAAAGGAGATAAAAGGTTGGGAATTAATACTTGGTATCTGTGTTGCTGTCGTTGTTATGTTTAACAGCAGGAATGACAGCTACCATTTATTGAGAGCCTACTGTGTGCTAGGTACTTGGTAAGCACAACTTTATACATGTAGCCACTAATTTTGACAACAATCCTTCAAATTAAGTATCATCATCACCATTTTACACATGAGGAAACAGTCTCATGGAGATTTTTGTAACATTAAAAACTACATGGGGCACCTGGGTGGCATAGTCGGTTGAGCACCCTTTTGGTTTCTGCTCAGGTTGTGATCTCAGGGTTGTGAGATCAAGCCCTGTGTCGGGCTCTGCACTCAGTGTGGAGTCTGTTTGAGATTCTCTCTCCCTCTGCCCCACGCCCTTCCCCCTGCTTCTCTGAAATAAATAAATAAATCTTAAAACAAAAAAAAAAACAAAAAAAACCTCCAAAGCATATATGTTGCAAAACAAGAATTCATTCTTGTTTTCCAAAAGTTGTACTTATCCAAATACGTCATATGTATATATGGCCCTTCCTACCCCCAATAAAAATAACAAATAATGCCAGAAATTGTTCTCACATATTTCTCGATCTTTTTGAAAGTGCTTTCTTGCATACCAGCTTATGTTATCTGCACAACATCCCCATAAAACGAGACATTAATTAACCCCCTATTTTGACCAACAAGGAAGTTGAGACACCGAGCAGGTTACCAGCTTGTCTGACCTCACACAGGAGTTAGCGTGGAGTTTCTTGTTTTGATTCAAGACTCTTTGGGTAGTCTCCAAAGCCCCATGACAGTGCCCCCAGAGGATTTGGACTCTTCCAGCTATCTTCACCCAGGGAGTCAGAGTCCACGATGGGTGGGCCAGGCAGGGCTGAACCAGCAGATCTGAGGGGCAGTTCCCACCCTGGGGAGGAAGATTCTGAGGTCAGGTGGTTGGTTGTCTGAATACATAGGCCTGTGCCATCATCCTTCCTCAGATATTCAGGAGCCTATGACCCAGACATGTCATTCTCAGTGACCAGGCTTGGTGACCCTGGCCCTGGTGGCCATTAGTCAGGGAGCTTTGCAGAGGTCAGAGGTCAGAGCAGGGCTGCTCAGACAAGGAGTCCCTGTCCTGGGAAAAAGGACACCTGAGGCGGTGTGCATCTAATACTGCCCAGTCAGTAAGTCTAAGAGAGTGACCAAAACCCCTCCTGTCTTCTGAAACACTGACAAGTCTTTGACATTTTTATCTGGTAAAAATCAGGTGAACTGGATGAAAGCGTTGGCTGGGTTATACACTCAAGCAAAAGCCAAGATAGCAAAGAGAGTGTCTACCTGCTCTGTCTTCAGATGATAACTGTCCAGCTCCCCCCTCAACAGGTTCCAGTCACCCTGTTTCCCTGTTTCTATTTTCTGCCCTTTGCCCCAGGGCTGGGCAGCGACTCTGGGAGTCAACCAGCTGGGAAGAAAGGAGGCGCTGGGGGCAGCCCCAGGGCCTGAGGCTCTAGCAGACACAAACCACACCCACATGGCTCCTGGTCATTTGACACTGCCTTCCCTTGATGACTTTCTTCCTCCAGACTGCCCAGGCATTCCACTCTCAGGTGACTTCAAGGGGAGTTGGCTCAGCGAGCTGCAGGGGGATGCAGGACTGTGAGCGGCCCTCTCCTTCAGACTGTCTGAAGAGACGGAGGCTGAGCTGTGAAGTTCTGGCCAGCTTACATCACACTGTCTGCCAGGCACTGTGTTAACGGCTTTCCATCCGTGATTTCATGCAATCCTTGCAGGAACCTTTAAAGAAGGTGTGAATTCTATGATCTCCATTTTACAGATTAGGAAACTGAGGTACAGAGAGGGAAAGATAAGGCCGAGACCATAGTTACTAAGGAGGAAAGGCCTACCTAACCTCTTCGGGAATACAACTGCGATTTGCAGTGGGAAAGACAAATGTGATTGTGATTTTTATTTTTAAAAAATTTTTTTTATTTTAAAAATTTTTTTAAAAGATTTTATTTATTTATTTATCGGACAGAGACACAGCAAGAGAGGAAACACAAGCAGGAGTGAGAGAGGGAGAAGCAGGCTTTCCGCAGAGCAGGGATCCCGATGCGGGGCTCAATTCCAGGTCCCTGGGATCATGCTCTCAGCCGAAGGCAGACGCTTAACAACTGAGCCACCCAGGCGCCGCCAAATATGATTTTTAAAGGGGTACCACAGCCCGTTCCCTGCAGTGCTGGAACCTCCCTGGACTGTCTTTCAAGAACCAACTGTGAACTTGCCAAGATTTTTGTAAGCCAGCTATTAAACACAGACTTTATTAAAAATGAAATCATGTATGTAAAATTAAATAAATTGTATCTTAAGTAATAAATACTCAAAACTTACCACTTCCCAATTATTTTACTACATTGTATCCTTATCTAATAATGTTCCCGAGTTTATTTACATCAATTATATACTTACGGTGGGAATGCCATGTACTATGTTACTTAGGATCTCTTCCCAAATCCATGTTCGATAACACCTCCTTGACAGCTTGAAATCACACAGGGTAGAATTTTTTACATCACAGAAATTAGCCAAGCTACCAATCAGACCCCACGCCCAGAACAAGTTGTTAAACACTTACCAGCCCCTGTGTCTGCAGAAGCCACCATGTGGGAATGCAGAATGCAGCATAGGTGGCCCAGGGCTAGACATACCAGCAAAGCCAGTAGGGTGAGTGAGGGTAGGGAACATGTGGGTACCTTGAGGAGACAGCCAGACCCCAGTGTGTCAGTTCCATCTGCCTCCACTGAGGTGCACTGTGAAGATTTCTTTTTTCTTTTTTTAGATTTCCCCAGGTAGAGCTGGATCTCCATTTACCAAGGGAGAAGAAGGGACAGGAACCTGAGAAGCAGCCTGCCTGGAAGGAGGAGAGGCAGATCGGAGTCCCTTGTGAATGCTGACCTCTACTGGTTGGAGTGAGAATGCAGGCTTCTGCTTTGTTACCTTATGACGAGGTTCTCTTCCTCCCACGAAGCACAGCCCTGATGCTCCCCAGCACCAGGCACTGGGACAGTCCTTGTAGAACAGACAAATGGACCATGGACAGAAGCACCTGCATCAGACCAGAGGATTTCAATTACTCGCTCAGAACTTATGCCTCCTTTGGATAGCAAATGTTTTATAGCACCCCTTACTGTCTGAAATGAAAGTTACAGATAACATAACTTGCTTACACATATAACTGTAAAAACTAAATGCATACATATGTTCACCAAAAGACATCAGCACAAATGTTCACAGCACCATTATTCACAATAGCAAAAAGCTGGAAGCAACCCCAAAGTCCACCTACCGTAGAACAGATAAATACATTGTGTAGTAGAGGCGTACAGCAGACCACTAGGGAGCCATGAGAAAGAACAAGCTTCCAATTCACGCACGACACTGACGAATCTCACAAATGTGATTTTGATCGAAAGAAGCAAAACACAAAAAAAGTATACACCATATGATTCCACTTATATAAAGTTCCAAGAGAGACAAAATTAAGACAGGGTGTTAGAAGTTGGAATAGTGTTGTTACCTTTAGGGGAAACCATGCAGGCAGGCAGCAGGAAAAGACTCCCAGTTGCTGAGAATGTTCTGGTTCTTGATATGAGTACAGGTTACACAGGTGTGTTCATTTTGCAAAAGTTCAGAGAGTACAAAATTATGATTAGCTCACTTTTTTACAGTATGTAGTTATTCAATAAAAGGTTTACCGAGCAGAGCACCTGGGTGGTTCAGTCAGTTAAGCGGCTGACTCTTGGTTTCAGCTCACATCGTGATCTCATGATCCTGGGATCGAGCCCTGTATTGGGCTCCATGCCCAGAACAGAGTCTGCTTGGGATTCTCTCTCCCTCTCCTTCTGCCCCTCCCTTTGCTCGTGCTTTCTCTCTCTCTAAAATAAATAAATCTTTTTTAAAAAAGTATACCCAGCAAAATCGGTTAATTAGTTTAACACTTGCACCTAGAATCCTCATGGCTTTGGCAACTCTAAATGCAGATGGATATAGGTATGCAGTTTTAGAAACTCAAGTGCCTTGTGTAATATATCTGCCTGGTGCATGACTCTTGTGAAATGGTGAGCTCTTGGTAAAATCCTGAAAAATAAAACACACCCTTTTAGCAATTTGCATGATATTTGTAATTTGGATCATTAGGAACATGTTGTTTTTCCTGCATAGACATCCAGTAGGGCATACAAGAGTGTGCAGAGGACAGGGTGGTTCCTTGCCCTGCAGAGCTGTCCTGTCCATTGCAGACTGACCAGTGGCCCCTGCCCCTGCCTGTGCAATGGGGATGATGGCAATATCCATCTTGTAAGACTGTCATGAAAATTAAAGGAGTTCACTTCAATAAAGTTCTTAGAACAGAGTCTTGCATACAGTGAGCACAAAATCAGTGCTTGATGTTGTTATCACCCTGACTGCCTACCTGCTAAATGCCAGTGGGTCTGTCAATCATTGTAACAACCAAAAATACTCCTACAGGTGTCCAGACAACCCCTAGGGGGTGACCCTGCCATTGCGAGCCATGGTTTGAGACCCTGCTGGACCAAAGCTTATGCAATACCATTCCCTTACTCACTCACCCATTCATGTGTTCATTCCTTCACCGAGTCTGTGCTGAGGACGGCTTTCTTCCAGGCTCGACCTCCAGCTGCCACCAGGCTGAGTGGGGAGAAAAAGATGTCCACAAAAGACAACAGCACACTGTGACAAATGTTTGCACAGCCCAGCAGCAACAGATTGTCTATCTTTGGCTCTAGCCTGCTGCCAAGGCGTTCGATCTGCCTTGTGGTTTGTTTGTTTTAATTTTTTTATTTAGTTGCCAGTATTTGAAAAATCAGAATATTTCACATAAAATACCCAGCCTTTCGGCTTCTCTTTAAAAATGCAAAGCTCTAGAAACACTGGGCCTGCATTCGTGTGTGTGGCCGGGGGCCCTGTATTTGCCACAACCCTGACTTGACCTGCATTTCCTTTCTTCCCTTGAAGACCCTGGAGCTTGGGGCCACTGTCACAGATCCATCTGCTGGTAGCTATGGGGACCCTGAGGAAAACTAAAAGCTTCCAAGAAGGCCAGAGGAGTGAGGCTTGACGGCTCAGTGGGAGGCAGCTCAAGCGGGGACAGGGCACATGGAGGACACAGCATGTTCAAAGGCCATGCTCTGAAAACAGTGCCGTGTCTGAACTCGAGTCTCGGGTCCATGGAGACACATGGCAGCCGAGGGAGGCCTGGGAGCATCTGGGAGCCAGGCCAGAGCTTTGAACTTCCCAGGCCTGAGACCAGACTGCTTTCTCTGCATACTTGCTTGACAGAGGTACAAGTTCAATCTAAGAATGAGTGCCAAGGGTGAGGTGCTGTCAGACACTGCCCGCAGTGTCTTTGCACCTGGGCTTGCCTATCACATGCCTGGAGGTTGGAGGAGCTTGGGAGATATGCAAGAAATATGAAGAAAGTGGTGGGAACAGGGTGGTCCCTGGGGCTGGCCTAATACCACATGATTGAAGGGGGCCTGAAATACACCATTCACAGCCTAACTCAGTGCTTCTCAGAATGTAGTGTGCCCACAGATCACCTGGGGATCTTGTTAAAATGCAGATCCCAATTTAGCAGGTCTGGGATGGAGCCCGAGGCTCTGCATTTCAAACAACCCACCAGGGATGCTATTCTGCTAGTCTGAAACCACGCTTGGAGCTTCTAGTTTATGTTTTTTTCACTGCGGCACTATCGCTATTTCGGACCAGGTAATTCCTTGTCGTGGGGGACTGTCCTGTACATTGCAGGACATTGAACAGGATCCCTGATCTCTACCCACCAGAGGACAGTAGTAACCCCCCAATCATGACAACAAAAAATGCCTCCGGATATTGTCACATGTTTCCTGGGGGAAGGAGGGGGGATCAGAACTGCTCTCTGTTCAGATCCACTGCTCTAGGGTGTCTGTGAATTCTTAAAATCTAAGAGATTATATGTTTATGGGTTTTACTGAAATATAGAGAAACTTCAAGGCACTGAGGCAGAGCAGATCACATAATTTGCGGGGCTTGGTGCAAAATAAAATATGGGTGCTCTTGAGCAAAGAGCAGGACAAAAGTGCTGCCAAAGGCACTAGAATATAAAGCTTCTACCTTTAGAAATACTTCATCACTTTTAAACATAATAGGGATGATAGGGATATGTTAGGAATAACATAAACTCACAAATCATAAAAAATTATTTGGGGTATCATTTTGCCATAAATAATAATACTTTATTAATGTTAGATCTAGAATAATCCTAAGGATGTTCCAGCCTGTTTTCCTGTAAATTCATTGATTAGGTCATCCAAATGTATAATTTTAGCTACTTTATTTTCAATCACCATAATTGAGAGTGATGTTAGTTGCTCCTGGCAAATGCAAGATCGCAAATAATTTTCAATCATTTTTAATCCTGAGAAGGAATCTTCTGCTGACATAACTGTTCCTGAAGCTGTAAAGAATATTTGATGGGTTGTGACAACATTGGAAAGCATTTCTGATAAATTATTTCAAAATATAAAGTTCAGGTGCGCCTGGATGGCTCAGTGGGTTAAGCCTCTGCCTTTGGCTCAGGTCATGATCTCAGGGTCCCGGGATCGAGCCCTGCTTCGGGCTCTCTGCTCCGAAGGGAGCCTGCTTCCCCCCTCTCTCTGCCTGCCTCTCTGCCTACTTGTGCTCTCTCTCTCTCTCTCTGTCAAATAAATAAATAAAATCTTTTAAAAAATATATATATATATATAAAGTTCAGGGCACTTAGAGCTGACAATTCTTGTGGAACAACTTTTCTAAGCAGATTTAATTCTTCATACAAATCAGTTTCATGCAAGTCTGAATTTGATCTTAAATGTAAGTTTACACAATGGCCTTTGAATGTTTCTGCTAACATTTCCTGTAACTTGTGGAGGTCATACCAGAAACCGAAAGTGACTTCAGCTATTGTGCATAATTTAAAACACCTACTTACGCGTTCTTTCATTGTATCTTCAATTACAAGAACAGATTAATTTTGAACTTGTCTTGCTTGTTAATAACTGGTTTAGCTGAAGCTTCCTGGGAATAGAGTGTTCTTTTCCAGTGAATGCGACGACCTTTAAATCTTATTTCTCTTTCTCGGCCTATGAATATTTGCTCTGCCATTTTGTAGCAGTTTCCAGAATTGTAGATTCTAAACTCCTTGATGAATTCTAATAACTCCCTGACAGGTTCCTTTGCAGTATCTATGCATATGTTTTAATTGGGTAATAATCTACTGACAAAGTTGACTGCCCGGGTGCCAGCAGCACCTGTCCGGGGTCTCTGATCCAAGAGTTCATATTGGTACAGACGCTGAAAGGATGGGCTCCAGGAATGCAGATGGGCCACCCGCCTGGGGTCCTTGCCCCTTGTAGAGCTCCTCCTCCCTCCTGCAGTGGCTGCTGTTGCTGTCACTGTCCCGGTCCACCCCGGGCCTGGCCTGGCCACCTCGGGGCCCAGTGGTGCTGTAGACTGTCCCAAGACTGTGTGCGTGTGCCAGGCCACGAGGCCCGTTGCTCTGCATGTCTGCTACCTGTCCTGCTGTGTGCATTGCCCAGGTTCCTTATTCGTGCAGTTTCCATGGACCCACTGGATTTCACTTACAGAACACCCGCGTAACCTATTTCACAGATAAAATTATTAAGAATTTCAAGACTGAGACAGAAGCATAGCATTGACACCCAGGCTGGGTCCTTCTGAGCACAGGGCCTCGCTCAGTGACACAGGCGGCATACCCAGGAAGCCTGCCCCACACCGGGTAGCAGTGCAAGAGATTGGGCTTAGTGAAAGCAAGTTCCAGGAGAAACCAGGGGCCTCTCCGAGGCAGCAGGAGGGTGGATGGAAAGGGGAGCTGGGCTTGAAGATTCTGAGGGCAATTGCAGTGTGGCACTGATTTTAGAATCAACATAGGCCTCCCACGCATGGCTCCACTCGGGCTCTGTGGGGCAGGCAGCTCTGTACTCCAGAGCATGTCCCAGGGGACCGCTGGTGCCCACAGTTCGTTAGGGAGCGCCTACCGCTAACTTCAAGCACACCCTCCCCCCATCACTGCTAACTGCATTTCCTGCACATTCTCTCTTCACTGCTCTCTCTCCAACCATTTCCCTCCTCTCCCTTCTCTGTCCTGCCCCCTTTGCAAATCTGTCTGGGGGCAGGCCCAGATCTCCCTCGGTGGTAAGAAATACATCCAGACAAAGATTAATTTCAGAGCAGCCTAGAAGGATGAAAGCTTCTCCCAAAGGCGAAGAACAAATGGAAAAAATATGACAAAAGGAAACTGGCCTCAAAACGCAGATACATTTTGAAGGTTTTGGTGAAATCCAAGCCTCCAGCAGCTCGAAGGGAATGTCGCCGCAGCTTCTGAAGTCACCGCCCAAGAACAAGCCTGGGTCTGGGGCTGAGATGAGCAATGACAACAGAGAATTTGCTTGGCTGATGGAACATTCTGGCCCCAGATACCCAATGTCAGGGATGTCCCTGGGGCTGCGGCTTCTAATAGATGACATGTGTGCCCAAGGTCCCGGTAAAGGAGCGCATTCCCATTCACAACAACCCTATGAGGCAGGACTCGGTAGTCAGCTTAGTGATGGGAAACAGGGACGCAGGAGTCCAGTAGTTCAGAGCCTCCAGCTGGTAAGTGTCAGAGCCAGGACTCCAACCCCAGTCCGCATGACTCCACATCCAGTGTTCTTTTCTCAGCACTGTGGGAGAATGTGTCTCTGCCCCAACCCTGCCCTTCGACAAATCTGCACAATCAGCAAAGGGTAGATTTCACTATGTCTTTTCAAACCCCCGGCTTTGCTCTCTTCTTTGCCCTGACTCAGCTACCCAGTGCCTCACGCTGGCAGTGCTGGCGTTTCAGGCATGGGAATACGCCCTTGCTGAGAGACCCGTTCTCTAGCTGGCATACCTCTCTGGTCCCTCGCATCACCTATTCCAAAAGGGGGGTAAGACCAGCTCTGTCTCAGCATCTGGGCTTCGTGTGCAAAAACGGGTTTGTGGATTTGGTGCCGACATTTTTCCTACTGTGTTTCAAAGCCTGACTCCTTTGCAAATTTCAGGCCTTAAGTTGTTCCCATTTTTAAAATGGGGAGGCTGAGTGTAGAGCTGGGGGAGGGAGGACTATCCATTGAGTATCACGTAGGCGAGGTGTCAAGGAAATGTTCACAGGAACACTTGTTCCATGCCCTTTCTTTCCGTCTGAAATGACTCACTGCGATTTCAGTGTCCTGAGAACTGAGCAGGCTCCCCGGGGACCCCTGACAGCTGACCCTCTCTCGGCCTCCCCATCAGTGCCATGTGTACGGGTCTTTGTTCGACAGTTCTGTGAGCGATCCAAATCCCAGGCCGAGCCTGCTGCCTGCCCAGCTCTCTGAATGCTGGCCAGCCACGGGCAACATCTGCTCCAGAGGCTTAATCCAGCATTTGGAAGCGTTCCCTTCCCAAATCTCTGGCCTGGCACTGCTCCCAGCCCCAGTCAGCAAAGAGCTGCTGCGCTTATGTGGCTGTTCCTGCAAGGGCTTTGTATGGTCTAGGGAGCGGCTTTGATGTCCCTGGAGCGGGGAAGGGCTGAGGACGGAGGGAGGAGACACAACGCTGAGAAGACAGGAAGGCCTGCAGGGGCTTGCTCCGGCTCCAGACCTTCCACCCAGCCCCCAAAGCCTCAAGGAGCCCACAGATGTGACTTATGCATTTCAAACTCAACTTTGTTTTTGTTTGGTTTGGTTTGGTTTGGTTTTTTTGTTTTTGTTTTTGTTTTTAGATTTTATTTATTTATTTGAAAGAGAGAGAGACAACGAAAGAGCATGATCAGGTGGTGGAGGGAGCAGCAGAGGCAGAGGGAGAGGCAGACTCCCCATCGAACAGGGAGCCCAACTCAGGGCTCCATCTCAGGACCCTGAGATCATGATCTGAGCCGAAGGCAGATGCTTAACCGACCGCGCCACCCAGGTGCCCCTCAGATTCAACTTTGATACCAATCCTCAGGCAGAAATACTTGTCAGTTCTAGCAGTGGACTGTAGAGTTTGGAGTTAAGAGGGGTGTCTGGGAATGTACCTTTTCACCTAGTTACAGGGCATTTAAATATTCTGTGATCGTGTTCACAAAGACGCTCTCTCTGTGGCACTGCCCTCTGAGTTCCCCAGCTCCTCAGATGATTCTAGCGTGGTGCTCTATAACATGCCTTGGAAGAGGACAAGGCTTTTGTGACAAGTGATGACACAGAAGCTCAAAAATGTCTCATGTTTTGATGGTGGTCATAGCAATTTTGCAGAGAAAGCCACATAATTAATTATTCCAGGAATTCCAGTGAATTCCAGGGCCCAACAAACAACTTAACTCAGGGATCTAAGATCCCCATGGCCTCTTCGACCCCTGAGACGTGTTACAGGTTCTCCAGGCACTCCTTCCCCTCTGTCCCCAGTCCCAGCCCCCTGCCCTTTCCCAGTGGGGCCTTCTGTAGTCTTTCTAGCAGCACTGAGTGTTTACTTTGTGAAACCATCCTAGGATCGCTCAGGGTTCTCTTCCTGCCCACCCCAAATACACTGTCCTCTAGCCTGCCTCAGCCTCCGCCCTCTGACTCTAACCCCCCTACACATGTCCACTCCACGCCAGAGCCCCTCAGAGCCAAGGTTCTTAGCAACCCCACACCCCATCCTATCCCAACCCTCATAGGACAGACTCTCTCAGGACATGTTGGGTTCAGGAAGAGGATTTGGTGAAAGCCCATCACCACTGACTGATCATTTTCCACACACCCTCTGGGGGTGTCAAAGCCCCTCCTAGTCTCTTATACCCACACCCGAGAAGCCTTATTCCTTTCTCCCTGAAACTGACATCATTGGTTGAAGAAGTGAGCACCAATGAGACTCCTGAGTGCTTCTTTCTGATGACAGGGACGCAGGCTCTAAAGGGAGCTGAGGGATTGCCAACTCACTCCTTCCTGTTGTGGGTGTCCTTAACATCATCAGATTATCTTCATGAGCACCACATCAATTTTGAGGGGCACTTATGGACTCTTATGACATTTATAGGTCCTCAGGCATTTTACTGGGCCATTGTTTCAGTTAGTATTACCTTTAACAGAGATCTAACTACCGTGGCTTAGATCTTAGATCTTAGATCTAACTACCGTAACATACTCACTATAGCTGCCATAGCTCCAGTCATCACATCCACATTCCAGTAGTAAGAAGAAGAGCCAGGAGAAAAGGGGGTGTTATCTTAGAAGCCCCACTCAACTACTTACATCTTATTGGCCACTCCTATTTGCAAGGAAGGCTGGGAAGTGGAATATTTTAGCTGGGCACACTTCTAGTCCCAGGAAAGTTAGAGTTCTATATTAAATAAGATGGTAAGAATGGATATTGGATAAGCAATTAGCAATCTCTGCCTACTGCTTTTTTAATACCTTATCTTTCTTGTCACTCTTGGGCTGGATGTGTTTTGGAAGTCTGAATTGCTTGGATTTTATAAAGGTGATATGGGGCCTTTAGTGCAAATTCTGTAACATCCCTACTGGTGTTTGGTTACAGCACTAGGCAGCCCACATTCACCTTTCTGTGGCGAAATGTTTAAAACTATCTATGACTTCATCTTAGTCCAGGTCAGGAGTATATAACTTATGGCTTCTTTACAATGAAACTTATCCATAGTGAATTTACAATGTATTTATACAACATTGCTTTAAATAGAACTTCCCTGGACAGACCCCCAAGCAGGCACTCTTGTGTTCTTTCAACATGGCTCTGGGCATCATCATAGGAAGCTGAATTCCTACAGGCCTCTCTCCCCCACCATGCACTAGCTTTGGAATTAGACCTATATTCTAGTTTTGGCTTCACCATTTAAAGCTGTATGACCTTGAGTGAGTTACTTAACTTCTCCAAAGAAGAAGAGCCATGGTTTCTTCCTAAATAAAATGCAGATACAGGGTTACCAGTTTCTTATTCAGAACTAAAATCCCAGAAGTTCTGGGCGCCTGGGGGGCTCAATGGGTTAAGCCTCTACCTTTGGCTCAGGTCATGATCTCAGGGTCCTGGGATTGAGTCCCTCGTTGGGCTCTCTGCTCAGCGGGGAGCCTGCTTCCCCCGCCCTCTCTGCCTGCCTCTCTACCTACTTGTGATCTGTGTGTGAGTGTGTGTCAAATAAATAAATAGAATCTTTCTAAATAAATAAAGAAAGAAAATTTTAAAATCCCAGAATTCTAAAAACTGCGTTTTCCCCCTAAATTTGGCATAAAAATTGGTCATGTTAAGTCACATACTACAAACACTCCAAATGACTAGAGTACTAATTTCTTTCTTATACAGTCCCAAGCGCCTACTCTTCACCATTATTTATATAAAATAACACATCTTTGCATTACATGCACAATGTACAAAATTCAAAACATACCAAAGTGGGAAGTAAAACTAGTCTCTCGCCAGTTCTTCCCAGAGACAATGGCAGTGACTTTTTCACGTGTCTTTCCAGAGATAGCTCCTCATTTAGAAATTACCAAGTGTTTCCAGTGGAAAATGGGATTAAAAGTGGTTTCTTTAAAAAAAAAAAGTGATTATTTTTCCTTCTGTGTCCTATTTATATATTCTTGTGGTTTTATGCCGATTATTTAACCCTCTGTTTTGTCTTTGGTAAAACATACAATATTTTTTATAGGTATACATTGTCAAGATATATAGATCTATCAATCTATCTATCTATCTATCTATGGAGATACAATATCTGTGTAGCTCGTATGGATAACATGCTCACCCCAGAGTCCAGCCCAAGCAGGCAACTAATCCCCTCCCCTCCTGGTCATAGGTCAGGCTGAAACACAGCGGGGCCCAGGCTCTAAACGTCGGGCACGTGCTGGCCACTGATGGATATTCTCCCCTGGAGATCCACTCTTGTGTAATGAGGAAGTAACTAGGTGACATGTCAGGACAGGCAGGCCTCAAAACCTTTCCAGAGTTCTAGTACCCCCCACACTGTCCTCTTCCCCCTTCTTCTCCAGGCAAAGCCGTCTGGCGTCCACATCTCCGCTTTGGGTCTAGAAGCCAGGAGGTTTCCAGGGAGACCCAGTTCTTGCCTTTGTAGCATTAAGGCAGCAAAAAATCATGTCACCATTCTCCTGTAATCAAAAGGGACAGGACTGGCTCCGTAATTTGCCGGGCCCAGTGTAGAATGAAAATAGGGTGCCCCTTGCTTACAAACTATTAAGAATTCTCAGTTGAGGGGCACCTGGCTGGCTGAGTTCGTGGAGCATGTGATTCTTGATCAGGCTGTGAGTTCGAGCCCCACATTGGGCGTAGAGATTACTTAAAAATAAAGTCTTTAAAAAATAGAATTCCAAGATGAAAGCAGAAGAACATTAAACTAAGGGCAGGGTTGTACTGAATGTGGGGTCCCGTGAAGCTGCACAGGTCTCATCCCATGCAGCTGGCCCTGGAAAAGGCCGAGATACGCTCTGTCCCCACAGGAAGGCCCTCTGTGGGCCACCTGTCTCCCTATCTCTTCCATGAGGCTTTCAGAGTGTTGCCTCCTCTCCATTCCACACCTGAGGGCATTTGTAAGAAGAATCAGGCCTTGGAATTGACTCGGGGCTCAGACGGAGTCTGTGTCCCCCCTAGCCAGCCCGCCAGCCCGCCAGGCACATGCATGCACAGAGTCAGCCCTTCTAGTCATCTCTGGGCTGTGTTGGAGGTCTAAAACTGAGGTGTGCTCAGCACCTCAGTACGAAGGTGTTTGAACGGAGTGTCTTTAGGTAGAACGTGCCTGCCGGTTCTCATGCAGCCATAGTTCCCCAACTCTGAAATGCCAGAACATGCTAGAAGATAAAATCACCTGGCTGATGTCTGAACATTTTAAAAACTGAGAGACTCATAGAGTGTCACAGTTGGTTAACCACTGACTACCCACTCAGCTGGGAGTCTGCTTGAGATTCTCTCCCTCTCCCTCTGCCCCCTCCCCACCCCAAGTAAATAAATCTTAAAAAATAAACAAACAATCAAAAAAACAACTGAGAGCCTCAGGTCATGATTTCAGAGTTGTGAGATCTAGTCCCATGTCAGACTCCACTCTGGGCATAGAGCCTGCTTGGGAATTTTTCTCTCATTCTGCCCCTCACCATGCCCCACCCCCCACCCCACCCCACTCATGTTCTCTCTCTCTCTCTCAAAAGTAAAATAAAAAGAAATAAAAATGGAGAGCCCTATACCTCACAAGTCAGCCCAGCTCATTTTTAGTCAGATTTCCTCTGGGGGGTCATAGGGAGGGTATTCAGTGACTGGTTCTCCTCCCTAGAGACAACCACTATTAATTAGTCTTTGAAGACCCTTGCAGAGATAACATGGTTTGAGCTGATCTGGATTTTTTTTTTTTTTTTTAAGTATGCTCTACGCCCAACATAGGGCTTGAACCCAGGACCCCAGCATCAAGAGTTGCAGGCTCTACTGACTGAGCCAGCCAGGCACCCCTGAGCTGATCTGGATTTTAATCCTGGTTCCACTAATGAGACAGGGCTATAGGGTTTATCTGGTGCTAACCAGAGCACACTTTTAAAAGATACATTGATATGCATCAAATAACTTTTAAGTCCCTGCATCTATTCCTAGTTAAATTATTGCCTAACCTTAATACGAAACACTTCACAGGCATGCAAACAAATGAAGCAACTCTTTAGGTAACAATAGAAAATGTCTCTAAGACATACTAGGTAAAAGGGCAAGATGCACTGGTAGTAGTATAACAATTTTTTAAAAATGCACATCAGATAGAGATAGAGCTAGAGATGATAGAGATAGAGATAGAGATATAGCTGCTATTTCTACTGATCAGCTCCAGAAGCATTAACAAGAAACCAATTTTGGTGCCCCTGAGCAGGAAAGTGGATGACAGGAGTCACAGCAGTCCTTCTCACTGTAATCTCTTTTGTACTATTTGAATTTTTTAGCAGTTGGATGTTTTCCTACCTAAAAATAAATCTTTCTTAAAAAGCAAAAAACAGGGGTGCCTGAGTGGCTCAGTGGGTTAAAGCCTCTGCCTTCGGCTCAGGTCATGATCCCAGGGTCCTGGGATCGAGCCCCACATCCGGCTCTCTGCTCCACAGGGAGCCTGCTTCCTCCTCTCTCTCTGCCTTCCTCTCTGCCTACTTGTGATCTCTGTCTGTCAAATAAATAAATAAAATCTTTAAAAAAAAAAAAAAAGCAAAAAACAAAGTCCATGTCCTTTAACCCACTAATCCCCTTCTGTGACTCCATCTACATAAACCAACTGGAAGTGTAGACCCAGTGACTAGTTCCAGGTGGTCACCATCTGAAACGTCAGAAATAAACCATATCCAACACAAGGGGACTATTTGCTATAGTGAACATATAGGATGGACTTTGATTCAGGCAATAGATGTTTCCATAAAACATCTCGTGTCACTGTAATGGTTATGATGTAACATTTGACAAAAGAAGGGTAGTATTCCCTTAGCAAGCGTTGTGCAGCAGGTGTCTACAGGCACAATTTTTAGGGTTTACAAATACTAGCTCATTTACACCTCGGACAACCTTATGTGGCAGGGTAATATAATCCTTGTTTAACAGATGAGGCGACAGGGATAGCATAGGGGGTGGGATGGGTCAGACAGCTGATATGGGACATTGTCAGGATTGAAGCCCGGGCTAAGAACTCCAGAGCCCAGCCTCGGACCAGTCTGCTTGTTCCGTCGCTTCTCCCAACGTTTTTTTGTTTTGTTTTGTTTTGTTTTTAAGATTTTATTTATTTATTTGACAGACAGAGATCACAATTAGGCAGAGAGGCAGGCAGAGAGAGAGGAGGAAGCAGGCTCCCTGCCGAGCAGAGAGCCCCATGCGGGACTCCATCCCAGGACCCTGGGATCATGACCTGAGCCGAAGGCAGAGGCTTTAACCCACTGAGCCACCCAGGCGCCCTCTCCCAACGTTTATGCACACACATATGCACCGACAAAACCGTGGATAGGCGCACTTTGATTCAACTACATTTTTTAAAGCCTAGAAAAATATTAGAAGGAATTACATCAGATATGACCTGTGATTGTCTCTGGATAGTGGGAATAAAGTGATTTCTTTTCCTTTTCCTTTATACTTTTTCTCTGCTTTGGGAATTGTCTGCATATATTCATTTTATCAGCAGGAAGAAAAAAAAGAAAAAGAAAAAGAAATCTGATTCCTTGTAACTCCTTCCAGCCGATCCTAGATTTTTCTGGAGGCAGCTCTCTACCTGGAATAAATGGTCTTCTGGCCCTGCTCACCACCCTGGTGTGGCCGCCCTCCGCAGAGACCATCTAACTATTGTCTGTCGGTGTCTTACGCTGCAGTCAGTGCCCAGAGTATGCTCAGATCTCCAGGTGGGCTGTAACCTGCTCGGAGGAGAGGATCCATCCCCTACCCCACCCTAGACCCTACTTTGATGAGAGTGATTCTAGATTACATTAACCCTCCCGGATCACTGACCCTCCAGCTCCTGTCCACCCAGCCAGTGTACACAGGTCTACCATGTCTGTTTAGGTAGTTGTTCTGAGCCCAAGTACTGGATCTTACTGTATCCCAGTCAAGTTCCTGAAAATCAGTCTAGAATGACAGCTCCCTTAGAACCCATTAATGTCCAGTACTCTGTTTCCTCTCCTGCCTAAGGACCTTCCCTCAGATCCTCCCTACGGCAGCTCCTTCTGACACAGATGTCCCTTTTTCAAGGACACCTTCCCTGACCATTCCATCCAAATGGTTCTGTTAGCCCACTTCATTTTGGATAGAAGTTCTGAGAAATTCTCTTTTTACTTTTATTTTTTTGAAGTAGGCTCCATGTCCAGTGTGGAGCCTCATGGGGGGCTTGAACTCACGACCCTGAGATTAAAAGTTTTTAACTTAGGTGTCCCTGAAATCATCTCTTTAATTTGTTTACTTTTTTATTCCCACTCTCCTTGCCAGGATTTACTTCCATAAGGGCAGGATTTTGTCTTACCTCAAACACTGCCTGGCACATGGAAGGAGCTCAGTAAATTTCTGGCGAATGGGGGAATGAATGATTGAATGAATGAATGGAGTTTCTCAGTGCTGATGAAGGGCTTTAGATGGTTTTCCAAGCCTGTCTCACCAATGTCAGCTGTGTATCCTTGGGCATTTTTTTTTCCCTTGGGCATTTTAATTCCTCTCAATCTGTTTCTTCCTGTGTCACCTGTCGACTGGCTAATCCCCACATTTTAGAGTCACCGTGAGCATCCACTAAAAAGTTAAAAGTAGGGCACCTGGGTGGCTCAGTGGGTTAAAGCCTCTGCTTTCGGCTCAGGTCATGATCCCAGGATCCTGAGATCGAGCCCCGTATTGGGCTCTCTGCTCGGCGGGGAGCCTGCTTCCTCCTCTCTCTCTCTGCCTGCCTCTCTGCCTACTTGTGATCTCTGTCTGTCAAATAAATTTTAAAAATCTTTAAAAAAAATAAAAGTTAAAAGTATGTGGCACGGGGAAAAGTGTCTGTCACATAAATCCTAGTAACAATTATTTTTATGGTCCCCTGCCCAGATGAACATCATGCTTGATCATGCTGTCTACGTCCAAGTTGCACATAAAGTCCTTGAACGGCACCACATTTGGGACAGCATGGTCACTAGAGATGAACCATATGGCTATCGTCTGATGGGGAACATGCTTCTAAATCCACAGGGGGAATCCAGGATCTCGCCTTCCATTGCCAGTGTTGCCCTGATCTCCAGCTTAGTCAAGAAGAGGAAATGAAAGCAGACTAGCTCCATTCTTGGTGCTCTTTTGTTTCCTTTTCAGGTTCACAGACCATTTTGTGGGCTGACCTCACCCAGTGCTGATGTCAAGTTCACTCTCTGCCCCGAGCTGGGCTGGGTCCTGTTGCCTGGCAACAGAACACCTACCTGCCCTCATCAGATCCCCTGGCCTGCCCTGGGCCCTAGCCTCCAGCAGTGCCAAATCAGGAAGGACGGGCTCTGGGTCTTGCCACATTGCTCTGATGGGCAGAAGCTAAGGGCTGCGGTGACAGAGAGAGACCAGAGAGATTGCTCCGTGAGGCAGAGGTTGTGCTCAGGAAAGAGTCTGCAGCCAATTGTGATTCCCCCAAAACATTGGCCAGAAAGTACCTGCGATTCTCACTATTCGGAATTTGTTCCTGAAAGACCGTCCCTCTGTTACCATCCTTGAGCAGAAGACAAGTGCTCCTTGAAGGAAACATTTCTCAGCTGCTGTCTAAGGGTGACCTCCTTGGTGAGAAGGAAACTCCAGACTAGGAGGCTTGGGGGAGACGCAGAGTAAGCAGAGCTGTGAGACAGGGAGCTCTTGGGTGGGGCACACACATGGGGCACTGCATGAGTGGACCTGGAGAGATGACCCAAGCTGGGAGATCGGATAGGTTCTGTTCTCCCCACATGCTCGGCCTGGCTAACTCCCATTTGTTCTTAATATCTCAGCTGCAGTGTCACTTCCCCCAAGAAAGCCTCCTATTCCCCAGACTAGGTTAGATCCCCCTGTCATTTTCTTTCCTAGCCCACACTTTCCATTCGTCACCCTTATCCCTCGTTGCAATGTGCACCTGTGTCTCCCTCCACCCCATCCATAGACACCTCAGGTTCTGTGAGGGCATGGTCAAGTCTGTCTGTTCACTACAGCCTGAGCACCTAGCCCCGGGCCTGCACACAGAAGGCACTCAAGAACATTGGGCGTCAGATGAATGGAGGAGGAAGAAAGGACAAACAGAACTGGGAGGGCACAGTGCAGGGTGCCTGCTGCCCTCCTCATGTTGCCTTGGCCACTCTGGCCTCCCCCGTCAGATACGGAGGCCTTGGCCATGCGGGAAGGCTGACGTTCCACTTCCCATGCCAGGCAGGGGAAGCCGGTGTTTCCCGAAGACTCCTGTTGCCATTGTTCCTGCTGCATAACGAATAACAACCATTCTTTCCCAAGGATGAAGTCATTTCCCTCGAGTCAACATAAAACCCACAGGAAAGGAAAGTAGCATTGTGGCATACCTACCGTGTACCAAGCTATTGGGTAATTGGGTATTTTATCTGATTCTCACAACAACCCTGCAAAGCAAACATCGTTGCTTTTTTTCTTCCTTTTTTCTTTCTTTCCTCCTATCTTTCTTTCTTTCTCCTTCTTTCTTTTCTTTCTTCTACAAATAACACAACTGAGGCTCAGAGACATTAATCTGTCATGTTCATTAAAAAAGACAGAGTTGACATCTGGTCACATGATATAGGAGGGAGTCACAGCAGGGCCACACTGAGTCCTGTGTGCCGCTGGCAATGCCCACAGCCCCCTCCCTGCTCACCTCGAAGACCAAAGGCAAGGTGGGAAGAGCCTCCCAAAAAGAAAAGGGGGGAAATAGACTAGAGAAATGGGACCAAGGATGCTTCCTCTTATTCCTCAAATCTTTATTGAATATTTATGTCAAGCACAGGGGCTGGGGCCAGATGCTATAAAATCCAGATCCTCTCATAGAGGTCACTGCCTAGCGAGGGAACCATATAAGAAAATTCGAAATTACAGATCAGCAAGACTGATGTTATTAGATCACTTATTCCATTTTTTAATATTTGAAGTTCTCTCTAATAAAGTGTTAAAAATATATATAGATATAACTGTAGCTCCATCCAAACGCAATGCTCAGGGGGTGGTGAAAGCACAGTGGTGAGGTGTCCAACCCAGGATGAAGGTCTAATCAGGGAAGGCTTCACGGAGGAGGGGACGTGTGAGCTGACGTGTGAGGCAAGGAGTTCACGAGGCAGAGTAGCATGGGAAAAGTACAGCAAAAAGTACTTGCAGACAGGCGGAAGCGTCAAATACCACGGCTTGCTTAGAGAAGTGTGCGTACGAGTCAATTCCTACAGCCCAAATGGGGAAGGCACCGTCTTCAAGTTGCCTTGTGAAACTGTCCTTCAAGGGCACTCAGCACTCCGCTGGGCTTTAGGGATTCCGTTTGGTGTTTTCCTGCCTGGTTTCTCACTTCAGAGGATTAGCGCGGGTTCCGCGAGTTAAGCAGAGGAGCGGCGCCACCTGGAGGTCAGAAGGTGAAGTGATCGTTGAGGTCCCTTCTCAAACTGGCCTGGGTAAACAAAACAATCCTGTCTTCTACCCCTGCTCTCTCAGAGCATCAGGGAAATCCTCTCACCTCCAGGAACAAGAGGCAAAATAAGCGGACGGCAATGTTTCCAAAGGGAGCAGAAGAACGGAAATCTAAGTTAGAGACATAATCTACAGATGCAAAGGAAATCAACCAGAAGAAAGCTTGGATTTGTTCATCATCTCATCCAAATTTAGGAACAATAATGCCCTGCTACTTATTGAGTGCTTATTCTGCACCAGGTACACAGGTACACTGTGCTATGTGCTGAACATATTTCATCTTAAGTCTCAGCAGCAGCCTTATTTTATTTTATTTTATTTTACATAGCCCCACACCCAGCGTAGGGCTTGAACTCACAACCCTGAGATCAAGAGTACGAGTACATGCTCCACCAACTGAGCTAGCCAGGTTAGAGCAAACAAATGGTAGTTCAGAGAGGTTGAGTTGCTCTCCTGGACCACACAGCAAGGACATGGACAAGCTGAGATTTGGACCCAGATTTGCAGACTCAGAAACTCATGATCTCAACTATTACGTTAGACACCTGATGGCTATGGCCATTAAACAGGTCCAAAGTGGGGCGCCTGGGTGACTCAGTAATTAGGTGTCTGCCTGCAGCTCAGGTCATGATCCCAGCGTCCTGGGATTGAGCCCCTCGTGGGGTTCCCTGCTCGGTGGGGGAGCCTGCTTCCCTCTCTCCCACTCCCCGGCTTGTGTTCCCTCTCTTGCTGTGTCTCTCTCTGTCAAATAAATAAAAAAATAAAGTCTTTAAAATAAATAAATAAACAGGCCAAAGGGAAGCACAAGAAACGAGCATTGGCCAGGATGTGGAGAAAAAGAGCTCTTACACTGGCGGTGAAAATGCAAATGGGTGCAGCCACTATGGAAAACAGCATGAAAGTTCCTCACAAACTTAAAAATAGATCCCACACTACTGGATATTTACCCAAGGAATACAAAACACCAATTCAAAGAGATATGGGCACCCCTATGTGTATAGCAGCATTATTCACAATAGCCAAGATATGGAAGCAGCCCAGGTGTGTGTCATAGATGAATGGATCAAGAAGAGGTGATATATATACACAATGGAATATTACTCGGCCATAAAAAAGAATGAAGTTGTTCCATTTGCAATGACATGGATGGTGCTAGAGAGTATTATGCTAAGTAAAATAAGTCAGCCAGAGAAAGACAAATGCCACATGATTTCACTCACTTGTGGAATTTAAGAAACAAAACAAATGAGCAAAGGAAATAAAGGGAAAGAGAGAGAGATAAACCGAGAAACAGATTCTTAACTATAGAAGACTAACTGACGGTCACTAGAGGAGAGGTGGGTGGGAGATGGGGGAAATGGAGATGGGGATTAAACTGCACTTATCATGATGAAAAATAAATTAAAATAAAATTTAAAAACAGGTCTAAAGTGGAACTCATCATTTTTGCCAGAACTTACTCAGCAAATACTATGACCTTCCCTGCACATCTGTTGTCCAGGCCAGAAACCTAGGAATTTTGACCCATGCCTAATCATGTACCAATTTTGTTGATTCTTTCTCATAAATACCTTTAACATTTTTCTAGAATTTTACAGTTTTTTAAATTTATTTGAGAGAGAGCAAAAGCATGCAGTAGGGCAAAGGGAGAAGCAGGCTCCCTGCTGAGCAGGGAGCGCAATGCGGGGCTCGATCCCAGGACCCTGGGATCATGACCTGAGCCAAAGGCAGACCCTTAACTGACTGAGCCACCCAGGCCCCATCTTTAACATTTTTCTATCCTCCCTGTCACTGTGGCTGCCTTAGTTCAGGCCATGGCAGTCTTGTGCCTCATCTGATGCTCTCCCAGCAGCCCTTCTCCTTCCCAGCCCTGGTGTAACTGATTCATAATCATCTCCCCATCACAGATCCCATGCCAATGGGGCCCTGTTCATGTGATCCCAGTGCCTGGCAAACAATAGACACTCAATCAATATTTGAGTGACTGAAGATAGCCGGGAACCCTTGTTTCCACTTCATCAATATTGTGGGCTGAGCTGTGTCCCCTCATAGCTCAGATGTTGCAGTCCTAACCCCCAACACCTCTGAATGTGACTGAGGATGGGGCCTTGGAAGGGGTTAAAGTAGGGTCATCAGAGTGGGCTGATGTCTTCAAAGAGGAGGAGACTGAGTCACAGAAAGATGTCCCAGAGAGAGAGAGAGATGCCAGAAGGAACCAAGCCAGATGACAACTTTGTCCTGCACTTCCAGCCTCCAGACCATGAGACAACAAATTTCTGCTGGGTAAGCCACTGGTCTGCGAGATAACTGTTACAGCAGCCCTAGCAAACTGATTCAATCCAGAAAGGGAGTCAGACTCAGAGAGGTTAAAGAATTCACCTAACGCTGTACAAGAATCAGTAATGCACCTGTTACTACACATTAATGACATTCTGCCTCATGATTGCTCTTCTGTTGGTTACCGACTCTTGTAACTGGTTGAACTCTATTATGGAACTTCTGGGATGTTTGGGTATTGTTACTTCCACTGGCGCACGGGGCAAGGGTCCTGTCTCACCCTTCTCAGTATCCCCAGGCTTCCCAGCCCCGCTGGGGGCTTTGTAACAAGAAGTTTTCGATGCCTTTGTTGCTTTGCTCTTATGTGATTGATGGACCCATGTGGATGGGTTAAACGGAGCCCAATAGCAAGACAAACGTGCAAAAAGGGGTCACCATCTCCGGTAATGGAATATGACTTTTCTCTGAATCTCTGAACATAAACGTCAGGATGACTGGTTTAAGACCCTATGAGAGTAATGGTGGACAACATCTGAAGTTAGGACTGTCCATTTAAAACAAGGAATATGTAAGAGGGTGTGGGGGGGGGGCAGAGAGTGAGGGGAGAGGCCTGGGGGAACACAAGCTGTGACTTCTGCCCTTGGGGCAGCGCCCCAGTGCAGGGTAACCCCTTTGAAGTGGAAGAGCTGATCAGCAGTGGCTTCGTGCCAGAAACAGACAACCCAGGGGATAGGCAGAGAGACTGGAATAAAGGCCAGCTCGTGAACAACCGCCTGCTCTTTTGAGCAGATCCATTTTGTTCAGAGACAAAATGCCCTTGAGGCAGCGCCCCCAGGGCATGGTCACACTCAGGAACAAGGGCACTTCTCCAGTGCTATGGTGGGCGGTAGATGGAATGAGGTGTGGCTCTTCCAGAAGGGAGAGAAAACCCCATCACATTCACTGTGAGATTCCCTCTAGATTCCCATGCTGATGCACCTCCATGGTCTAGGGCAGGCTGATCTCCACTATCCCACAGGACAGTTCTCAAACATGACCATCACCTGTTCACCATACTGAACGCCGGTGACTCATCAAAGTGGCTTAACGGCTCAAAATATTCTGACAAGGCCACTTTCCTTGTATATATGGCAAACAAAATAACACCGGTTGGACTCCTCCTCTCTTGTGGATGCATTCAGCAGGAGGGTCTGCTGTGGACCAGGCCCTAAGCAAGTGAGAGCAGAAACAGATACGGACCTCTCCTCCCGCAACTTACAAGTCCCTACCACCTACACACCAAGTTGTAACCAGGCTGGTAGTCTTTGGACAATTCTTTTTCTACAGGTTCTTTTTTTCCTGCTTTTTTCCCATGTATTTTCTCATTTCCTACTGTGATGGACATTTATTACCCTAACAAAGTACAAAATAAATACTTTATTTTTAACAGATTTTACCTTTTACCTGCTCGTTTGTGTCTTAAATTTCCCTTTCAGGCTTTAGTCTCAAGAATTGGGAATGGTTACATTTTACACTGTGTATTACTCTGGGTCTAATTCGGAGAAAGAAACGATACCGTAATTTAAAGAGAGAAAGCTGGTATAAGGAGGCATTTAGCTACAAAGGGAGAGTAAAAACAGAGATATGGAGAGAACTCTCAAGGGTTCCCTAACACAGTCTTAGAGTTCTCAGGAAGGGCAATTTGGAAGGTCTGCCTGGCAATTGGGATTCAGAGCTCATTGGGAAGGATGTGATTGCTGCCCACGGATGGCAGAGAAGTTTGGGGCGGGGCGGCTCCTCAGATGCCACGCAAAGCAGGAAATGATGGTGTCTGCCCCAGAAGCGCTCCCCCGGCCTGGGCTCCAGCTGCAAGCCACAGACTGTTCTGGGCATGCAGGTGTTGCAGGATGTCGCAGGATGGTCGTCCGCCCCATTCATCAGGCAGCTGGTACCAGTAAAAGCACAAATCAGCCCAAAGCAACCGGGAAGAGCAGCCCCTTTCTCCTGCAACGTCCCTCCAGCTCCCTCTACTGGCAAACCTCAGCATCGTCCTTACTCTCCGGTAGAAAAATGCGTCAAGTCCCCTCTCCCAGAACAGGTCCTGAAGAGTGAATTTGGAGGTGCAAGGCAATAAATTGATCACTGGGCACAAGCTATTTTCAGTCATTAGAACAGGGACTGGAAAGCTTGTTCTGCAAAGAGCCCAATAGTAAATATTTTAGTTTTCTGAGTCATACCGTTTCTGTGAAAACTACTCAATTCCGATATTGTCACACAACCGGTAGTATAGACAACATAGAAACAAATAAACATAGCTGTGTTCCATAGACCTTTATGTGCAAAAACACACAGTGAGTAGATCTGGCCCACAAATCATAGTTTACCAACTCTTGACTTAGAGCTTTAGATTGAATAATCCCTGTTCTGTGAATAGAATTATATTGAGAAGAAAAGGGATAACCCAAGTGCACAGAGCTGAGGTTGGTAGTGGGCACCGAGAAAAACGAATTTAAATGGAGATATAATGTCTACATTGTTGGAGGATTTTTTGGTCCAAATTAAGTGAGAGCTATGGATTGAATGTTTGGGTCTCCCCCAACTCGAATGTTGAAATCCTAACCTTTGATGTCATGATCTTTGGAGATGGGGCCTTTGGGAGGTCATTAGGACATGAGGATGGAGTCCTCATGATGGGATTTGTGTCTTTATAAGAAAAGACAGGACAGAATTTGCGCCCTCTTGTTCTCTCTCTGCTATGAGGAGCCAACCCAAGGGGCTAGCTATGAGCAAGGCTGGAAGAGAAGTTCTCCTCCAAACCCCAGATCTGCCAGCACCTTGATCTCAGACCTCCCCGCCTCTGGAACTATGAGAAACGTTTGTTGTTTAAGCTGCCTAGTGCGAGGTAATTTGTTATAGCTCCCCAGACTGCCCGTGAGCTAGGATATTAAAGGATCAAACAGGGTACTTAACAAATCATCATCTCTAAAGGCCTGTGCAAGGCAAAATAACGGTCTCCATTGTGGCCTCCTCTTTTGAGAAGTTGAGGCTCAGAGGAGCTAAGAAACTTGTCTCAAATCATACAGCTCAGGGCGCCTGGGTGGCTCAGTTGGTTAAGCTCAGGTCATAATCCTGGAGTCCCGGGATCGAGCCCCATATCAGGGTCCCTGCTTGGCGGGGAGTCTGCTTCTCCCTCTGACCTCTTCCCTCTCATGCTCTCTTTCTCTCTCTCTCAAATAAATAAATAAAATCTTTTTTTAAAGATTTATTTATTTATTTGACACAGAGAGAGAGAGATCACAAGCAGGCAGAGAGGCAGGCAGCGGGGAGGGGAAGCAGGCTCCCTGCTGAGCAGAGAGCCCGATATGGGGCTTGATCCCAGGATCCTGGAATCATGACCTGAGCCAAAGGCAGAGGCTTAACCCACTGAGCTACCCAGGCGCCCAATAAATAAAATCTTAAAAAAAAAAAAAAATCATACAGCTTGGTTGAGCTGGCATTTGAACGAGCAGTCTGTATGACTCTTAAGCCAACCTTCCTCACCACCGTGTCCACTGCCTCACCCACAAGGGGCAGGCGTGCATTCCCAAACTGGGCTCCTATCTTTACTGGGTACCATAATAAACTTGGATTTAACACCTTTGACCTTGGGCAGGCTAGAACTCCCAACCTGAAGGAAATCAGTACTTAACCTGTTTGAAACCCAGCTCCTGAAATGTGCAAGGCACTTCAAGATGAGAGATGAGAGATATCTGGGTGTTTAGTGGTGAAACCTCCCCCCTCCCCGCCTCCACCAACACTGTTGGCCAAGTCAGTTCTGCTGAAGTGGCTGGCTAAAGATTGGTGTCCTATTTCAGGGTCCCCTTCCCATGCTCTCTCCTTCTGTGACCTTCCCAGTTGATGAATCCTTCCTTAATCAAACATGGGACATTCGTGGGGCTTCCCCTTAAAACTTACAGGCACTATACCTGTTACTTTCTTGATTTTGAACACGTTTATGAGGTTTATCAAAATGAATGGTAACTTTTATCACTGCTTATTGACAGTACATTGGTCTAGGTACTGTGCCTATATCTTTCCAGTTTTCACAACAATCCTGGAAGGCAGCAATTATTGTCCCAACTCAGTGACAAAGGTGGCATTTACATAGCAGACATTATTGATCTCTGAGGTAGGCAATGGACTGGGACTCTGTGCAAAGAGAAAACCAAGGTTTGGAGAGGTTGGCTTGCCCTCTCACCTGCACCTAAATCCACATCTCTATATACTTTACTTGTGGAAACACGAAGCATGGTGGCCCCTTCAGGATCAGATAGAGCCTCGTCCAAATCCCAGCCCCGCCTCTCCCCCGCCACCTGACTGATTGCGCCTTTTCCCTATTGAGAGTAGTTCTCCATAGCATTTCTGGATGTCTTGTAAAGGCTTTTATTCTGGACCATTTTTCCAAGGAAGTGTGTACAGCAAACATCCCTGGGAGATAGAGTTTCCCTCCCGGTCAGAGAAGACTTGCTTTCTGTCCAGGAGGATGAAGATATTGTCCTCCCTCTGGGGTAAAGATTGAACATGTTTGCTAGTAGCCCCCACTAAAAGATTAAGATTTAGGGGCACCTGGGTGGCTCGGTGGGTTAAAGCCTCTGCCTTCAGCTCAGGTCATGATCCCAGGGTCCTGGGATCGAGCCCCGCATCAGGCTCTCTGCTCTGCAAGCAGCCTGTTTCCTCCTCCCTCTCTGCCTGCATCTCTGCCTACTTGTGATCTCTGTCTGTCAAATAAATAAATAAAATCATTTTTTAAAAAAAGAAAAAAATTAAGATTTACTAATGCTCATTTTCCCACCTTCCCTTAATCTCCTGCATTTCGGCATCAACCCCAATACCCATACTGAACCTGTTTTTGTTGATGTCACCATGGCTTTCATGCTTGCCCTTATTGGTCTCCTTCCTGGACTCCTTCTCCTTGAGCAGCCTCATCAATATCCTTCTTGCCTCCCTCGCTGCTCGCCCTTCCTGGGTGATCTCACTCCCTCTGCTGGTTTTAGGAACATTGTACACAGGGATGATGTCCTAAACTCTAGCTCCATCTGCTGGCCGCTCCGTCTCACACTCAAGTGGTCCAAAAAGGAACCCCTCCTTCCCAGGCCCTCCCCATCAACTAATCCTCCCTCCTGGGTCCATGCTCTCACTGGGGGGCACCCAGCTACCTCGCTGCTCCAGGAAGTCACCTCTGCCCCTTCACTGCTTCTCACACCCCCAGGGCCAAACTATCTTTGAATATTCTTTTTCTATTTCAGGAATCTGTACATGCCCCAGGTCACCCAGACCCACGCCTACTCTTCCCCCTTAAGTCCCAATCTTTCCTGCCTTGGGTGACTACAGTGTCCAGCTAACTGGGCTTCCTGCATCCTGTTGACCCCCCCCCCCCACCAACAAAGCCTTCACTCCATTGTTGCTAGGGTTATGTTCCAAAAATATAAATCCAATCATGTTGTTTCCCTGCTTTCAATCCTTCACTTGCTCCTCACTGCCTATCTGACAGCAGCTAGGTTATTAACAACATAGTTCATCATGTCCCACCCACCTGCCGAGCTCCTCCTTCCAGTCCTCCTCCCATCTGTCTTCTATGGCCACTGCCACTCCAAATGGGAAAAAAAGGTGGGGAGGAGGTGTCTCAGAATAACACTCATCAAACAGCCCTAATTGGTTCTAATGCGTGTTACCTGGAACCCGAAAGTCCTCCAAATTTACATTAAACACTAGTCACACATTTTCTGACTGTCTCAAACCTACCTGAACGTTCTTAATTTTTCTTGAAAAAATAAAATCATAGTTTGGATCAGGAACCCTATTTCTATGCAATTATTCACTATCAAGTTTATATGTCTCTCAGGGTCCCCTTGAGAAACAAGCCAAGCTATTCCTTCATTCTACCCAGTTGCGGTGTTTATGGAATAGGGTTTTTCAGCAGATATATCCACCGTATGTGTGTGTGTGTGTGTGTGTGTGTGTGTGTGTGTGTGTGTATCCATCTCCAAATATATATATATATATATCCATCCCCATCAAATACATATATATCCATCTCCCCTCAAATATACATACATACATATATATACATATATATCCATCTCCACCAAATATATATAGATCCACCTCCTCCAAATATATATATTTGGAGGTATATATATATGGAGATAGATAGATCTCCATCCGCACCAAACACATATATATCCATCTCCACCAAATATACATGTATTTCTCTTCTTCGCCCTCTAAGCAAACAAACCAACACCCTTGAACGTCCACCAGGAGGCGCCGGGGGCGTCGCCAGACCTGCGGTACCTTCACCGTTGGAGAGAACGCGAGGGATGCAGCAGCGATGGAACCCGGCTTCCTTTTTCAAGAACCAATGTGAGGGAAAGGAGCAGAGCCGCGTTATTTTAGGGAGACCTTGTCGCACTCCCCCTCCCGCGGGTAGGGAGCGTCTGGGATGTGTGCGGGCCCCATGGAGAGACGCTGGCGGTGGCTGCGGTGGCAGCTCGGGCTCCTACCGCGGCTGCAGCCGGCGGTAATCCGACCCCGCGGGCGCGGGGATTGAAGACGCGCAAGGGAGAGCGGCGAGCGGCGAGCTGCGAACAAAAGCCCTCGGCGCGGGGCCCAAGCCCCGGACGTGCGGTGAGTGAACCCGCCCTGAGACCCGGGAGCGGCGGGCACTGGCGTGGCCGGGCTAGCTGAGTCCCCAGAGCCCACCTCGCTGCGATACGGTAGGGGGACTCGGAGGGCATCCAGGGGCAGGTGTCGGAGCTTAGATGGGGGTGAATGGTGCCTTTAGCACGTTCAGACTTGGAGGAGATCGGGTGCATTTGAGAGGACCCAGGCGCCTTCTCCATCCCCAGCAAACACCGGGGGTGGGGGTAGGGGGGCCAGCATAGCTCCCAGCAAGCTCTGTTCAAAAGACAGAACAAGAATCGAACACCTCTCCCGGGCAGGCCTTTTGTAATTAAGGCATTTGTTTCAGCCCTTCCATCAGCCCCGGGCACCGGGGCCTGGGTCTCCTTTGGCAGGGGGCAATCATGTAATATACATCATGTAAATTTAATCATACAAATCACAGGGCCTCTGAGCCTAATCCCAAATAAACTTCTTCCCTAGGTAAATGGGGTCCTCGCAGCCATGCACTTTGAGGATGAACAGGCCTTTTTTTTTTTTTTTTTTTGTTCCTGCAAAGCTGCATCCCCGGTCCCCGCCTAAGCTACAAACAAATACACTAATCCTCCCGGGAATCCTCCACCGCCTCCCTGGCCGGCTACTGCCTGCACCGCGATCTTTTCATCTTAACTTGCAGCAGGAAGGAGATGCATCCAGCGGGCCAGACGCCCTGGGGAGCCGGGCCCCAGGCCCTTGCCCCGCACGCCCGGGCTGAGGAAGGTTGAGGCTTTTCCGGTTGCACAGTCTCATCCCTCCTACCCCTCTCCCGGACCCCCCTCCACCTTCGCCTGGGTTTTCAGGGCATTGGTATTATGATTTGCTTCCCACCGGGCCTCTGAGCCTAATCCCAAAGCTGATTAAGTTGGGGGTGGGGTTATGTGAATGGGGCGGGGGGGGGGGGGACTGCTCTCATGTATTCCTCGATGTCCCTACCTTGTCTTGCGCAGGGACTCCACAAAAGGACAGGACTCAGCCATGGTGGACCCGGTGCCGGAAGAGGAAAAGGAGGGAGCCGAGCCTGAAGGTTCGGATGGGGACGCAGCCGCCGCACCTGGCCCCCCCGAGGCACAGGGGGCCCAGCAGCCCGCCGCCTCCTCGGCCTCAGCCTCGGCCTCGGCCTCGGCGGCGGCGCCCCGCAAGGCTGAAGTCCCGAGCGCAGCGGAAGAAGGCGGGCGGCGAGAGCAGTCTCCGCTGCTGCACCTGGACCTCTTCAACTTCGACTGTCCGGAGGCTGAGGGCAGCCGCTACGTGCTGACCAGTCCCCGCTCACTGGAGGCCTGCGCCCGCTGCGCAGTCAAGCCCGTGGAGCTGCTGCCACGGGCTCTGGCAGACCTGGTGCGCGAGGCCCCGGGCCGCTCCATGCGAGTGGCTACCGGCCTGTATGAGGCCTACGAGGCGGAGCGGCGCGCCAAGCTGCAGCAGTGCCGGGCCGAGCGAGAGCGCATCGTGCGCGAGGAGAAGCGGCGCCTCTTCACGCCCTTGGGGACTGCGGCCACCGCCGCCTCGGTCCCCGGTGCAGCCGGCAGCAGCAGCAGCTGCAGCAGCGCCAGCCTCCCGGGCTCGCCCGCGCCGCGCGCCACCCGCAAGGCCTCTTCCAGCCCATCTCCGGCCCGGACGCAACCACCGCCCGCGACTTCGCGGGCAGGTAGGAAGAGCCACTCGCTAGACTCGCTGTCCCGCCGGCGCGAGGGCGCCCTCAGTTCTGAGTCTGGCGCGTCGTCGTCCTCCTACAGCGGGGAGAGCCTGCGGGAACTGCGCTGGCCTCCGCGGGCCTCGGCCAGGAACAGCTGTCCGGCGGGCTCCGCGTCTTCCGCCCCCAACCCCCTGGGCCGTCCTTCCGCCCTGGCCTTGGTGCCGCTCACAGGCCGCAGCTTCAGCCTAGGTGACCTGAGCCATTCTCCGCAGACGGCTCAGCACGTGGAGCGAATCGTGCGCCAAGTGCGCGCCGAGCGGGGCCTGCGCGGGGTGCCGGACCGGGACCGAAAGATCGCAGCGCTGATGCTGGCGCGCCACCAGGAGGAGCGCCTGCTGCTGGAGCAGCGCGCCGCGGCGCACGGCCAGTGGGAGCAGCAGCGCGTGCGGGCGGAGCAGCGGCGGGAGCGCGAGGAGCGGGAGAAGCAGCGCGCGCTGGAGCAGGGCCGCCGGGCCTGGGCGGCGCAGGTGGAGGAGCGGCGCGGCCGTCGCGGGCGCGAGGAACGCGAGGAGGCGCGGCGGCGGCAGCGGGAGTGCGAGCGCAGCGAGGAGCGGCGGCGGGAGCTGGCCGAACGCCAGGGCCTGCTGCGACGGGAACGGGTCGAGCGCGCGGCCCGGGAGGATCGGCTGCGCAAGCTGCAGCAGGAGCAGAACCTGAAGCAGCGGGAGGAGGGCCTGCAGGAAGGGCGCGAGCGGGCCGAGCTGGTCCGCAGGGAGCGCGCCCAGCGCGCGGCCCGCACCAAGCAGCGGCAGGAGGGCCAGCTACTGCGGGAGAAGCGGGAGCTGAGCCGGGCAGAGCGCGCGCGCCACGAAGCGCTGCTGCAAGGCCGGGCCCGGCAGGAGCGCGCGGAACGAGAGGGCTTGCGGAGCTCCCTAGAGGCCAGCTTGGGCCGCGCGCAGGAGAACTACGAGCAGCTGGTGGAGCAGCGCGCGCGCGAGCTGCGGGAGCGGGCCCGGCGGGAGGAGCTCCAGGGCCGGCGGGCCAAGGAAGTGGCGGAGCGCAAAGGGCGCGAGCACCAGGCGCACCTGGAGGCGCTGGCCCGGGCCGGGGAGCGGCGGCTGCAGCACGCTACGCAGGCAGCCGAGGAAGCTGTGCAGCAGAAAGCAAGGCGCGTGGGCCAGAGCCGGTTGGAGAAGGAACGAGCCCAGCGCGCCAATAAGGAGAAGGTGGAGAGGGACGAAGACTCCCGCCGGCGGGAGCTGCTGCAGGCCATCGGGCGCAAGCTGGAGCGGAGCGAGCAGCTTTCTCGGGAGCGGCGGAGCGCACTGGAGACCGCCCGCTCCACGGCCCGGGCCTCCTTCCACGTGCGGGAGAAGGTACGCGAGGAGACCAACACGCGCTCCTTTGATCGCATGGTGCGGGAAGCCCAGCTGCACGCCAGCCTGGACCGCAAATGACCACCGCCCTGGGCTGGCCAGGCTGCCAGGCTCAGCCCTGCGGGGCCTCCCTTGGCGTTTATGACCAGAATAGGGGAGTCTTCGGTTGCAGCTCAACACCCCAGCCTCGCCAGGGTCTTGACCAGTGAGGCAACGACAGGACAGAGAGACCTGCCAGCCCACCGCCTTTTAGAAAAACGGACTTCATTTGAAAATGACAGAGCACAATCTTTAACCACATCCACCGTGGGTGGCTCCCGCAGCGGCCCTTGCCATGCTTCCCAGTGTGTCTTTGGGGTTGGAATAGAAAAAGAGCTGGGAGAGGGGGGCTGAGTGGGGACAAGGTGGGGGAGGGCCTCTGTAGGAGAGGGTGTAGCGGTGGCCGCCGCCTTCTGCAGCAGTCAGCCTAGGCACCTTCCGCATATTGTTGTCTGGGGTGACATTGGTGTCTGCAGCTGAGGTGGCCTGGCCTTGGCTCCCCTCCATCATTTTAAATAATGGCAAGTTGCACAAAGCTCAGAGGCCTCGCAGAAAAGCACAGCTCTTCCAAGGTGTTGGACCACACCAAGGGACGCCAAAAGTGATTGGTTTTTGTATGTTTGACTTTTAATCTGCCACTTGAGCAAATTCTGGTCTCAGTTATGATAGGTTTTCGGTTGATTCCCTTAGGCTTTCTAGTTAGACAATCATCTGCAAATAATGATCCATTTGTGTCCCCCCCCCCCCTTATTCTCCCCAGTGACAAAAGAAATCGGTTGGTTTGGTGATGCTGTTTGGCTGTAGTGGAAGCCCCCAGCCCCTGGGGGCGATGAGTTCCCTAGGCAGCATCATTCCCCCCGATTCTGTTTTCTTGCAGGGTAGCTTCAGGGGAGGTCATGTCTGATGCCCACCTCCCAGTGTGGAGCCCACTCCTCGAAAGACAGCAGCCATGCCTTACGAAGCAGAGCTACCTACCTTATGTGCCTGCCCAGGCCGATCCTGCCTCAGTTTCCAGCCCTGGGTGCAGTCCCGAGGGTGGGCCCAGCGAGCATGGAGCTAGGTTCCCTCGGTGAAGGAACCATCCAGCTGCCCTCAGGGTAATCTGTGGTAGCTAGCCTTGCCGCTTTGCTGTGGAGAGTTGTGGCCGCTATGGTTGGTAGTATAGCTTGCCCTCCTCCCTCACATGAGGAAAAAGAGAATGTTCCCCCTTAAGGTCCTGGTTGCCCCTCACCTTTGCTGAAAGTGTCGAATCATTCTCTCCGTGCCTCACCTTCCCCACTGGCCAGACGGGGCTGTCAGTACTCTTCTCCTGGTACCTCAAGGTCTTCTGGATCCAAAGCACCGCCTCAGTATTATTTGCTGGTCTCCCTTGTGCCTTTCTTGACCTGGAGTAGAGAGGCAGGAGGGCTGCCATTGGCCTAGTTCGTTTCTGGGAACATGAATTCCTGGGCATTGGAAGGGGCAGTGCGTCACAACAGATAATCATTCAGCTTCTAGGGAAAAATATTTGCAAGACCAGGCCACTCCCTGGTCCAAAAAGTCCCACTCAGTTGTCTTCAGGCAACTTTAATGTCTAGAGTGCTTCCTCCCCTTGAAGCTGAAATTAGCCCCCGGCCATATCCACCCGCTGACTCTGCCTTCATCACAGAAAACATTACATTTTACATTAAATCAGGATCAGGAAATAAAAGTTACCAAAAAATAAAAATAAGAAAAGAATCAGGGTAGAGAACTACTATATTAGACATGTTTCGTGTATATTCTGCTGGACAGAATTGTCCCTGAGATGTCTGGTATTATACACACACACACATACACACACTTCATCCATAGCCCCCTTCCCCAGTTGCATGCCAGCAGGTGCAAAAGCATTGTGTAGAAAGGAGCAATATTTCGGTGTTACACAGAAGCTGTGCCAAGGTTTATTTCTTGAATGGCTGAATTTTCTCCTCTGATTTTCTTCTTGTCGGTAACCAGATTATCAGTGAGCTAGCTGGAATAATTGGTATTGTCTGTGAGTCAGGGGCATTTAACTAAAAGGTTAATTTGATACTTACTGGTTCTTACCTGTGGCTCCTGATTTCCTAGAGAGCTTTTGAAACCTGAATAGAAAATTCCACCTCAAACTACTTTCTTCCAAAGTATGTGCATTCATTTAAGAAGGACAAAATCTGATTTTCTGGATAACGCACTGAAAGGTACACAGGTGATCTTACCTTGCCCTCTGTTCAGTTTGTTTGCTGACTTACTGAGTGACTCTGGATAGATCACCTCTCTGTGCCTTGGTTTCCCCACCTGTGGAATGGGTATCATGACTTCGGCCCTCCTCAGCACTGTGAAGATGAATCAGAATCAAGTGGTTTCTCAGCCCTATGACTTTAGACCTGCAGGTGCAATGGCCAGACAGAAGGGATCATGTGACTGGACTATGCCCAGAGAGTATAACGTACTGTTGTGATCTAGTGCAGAAAAGAATGGTCTCAAAAAGCACATTGCTGCTACCTGGAATTTAAATAAAGCTTAAAAAAAGAAAGCAAATTGCAGATCATAGTGTCACATGTGACGCAAAGGCCCAGGTCTGAATCTGAATGTCACCAAATTAGAGGTTTGCACTTAAGAGAAGAGCACCGTGTAAAGGAAAAAAAAACTTGGATTCCAAAAACAAAAACAAAAACATCCCAAAAACAAACAAGAGAGAGAGATCCACACAGCTAAGTAAAACTAAAACAAAAACAGAAGCCAAACATAGTCATCGTAAAGAATGATTCTTCTAAATTTCAGACCATCCTCTAGAATATAGACCCATCTCTGTATCCTAGGATAAATGGTCATGTTGCCCTTTGAGGAGGAGCAATTTCCAGAATCCTTTGTTGGGCCCTTCATTTATATTCTCTTTGACATGATACCAGAGAGAAGTGGTTCTTATTCTGAACCACAGCAAGGGACAGTTGGAGGGTTGGGGGGCAGTGGGGATGGTGGGTGGAGAAAGGTGCATTTCTCCTAATGTAAACATTTTAACAAGTGCCCAGAACTGACCTCAGAGCACCATGCTGGAAGTTTTCTCACCATCCAGGAAATTGCAGCCCCAAAGCCGTCTCAGACCTTCATATTTGCCTTCTTGGAGCGTCCCCTGGCCCTGAAAAGAGAAAACGTGAAATGGAATAAGAAGGAGTGGGAAGGGTTGGAAGAAGGCTTTGTTTGGTTCATTACCGAGGAAACAAGCAGGACAAACTGTTTCAGGTAGAAACCTCGGTGAAGCTAGCCCAGCGCCCTGCTCAAGCAATGACCAGTGCCTACACCACCTCCGGACAGGAAGATGGACGTTTCCCTCCAGAAGCACACAGGCTGAATCTTCAAGGGATTTGCCAAACGTGAAGAGTGGATGGCGGAGTGAAGTCATATCATAATGCAGTTTGTGTTCAAGCTCCTCTGTAAAGGTCACTAGTTATCATTCTTCGCCTTTAAAAAGTCCCTTGAAACAGGGGTGCCTGACTTTGCATCAGGGGCTGTATATTGTTTAGCGTCAAATCCCCTCTAGCTCACAGTTTAGCATCTCACGTATGGTATACACATAAACACTAGATGGAGAGAGGGAGGGATAGATGGTAGATGGCTGGTGGACAACTGACTGGTGATCCGAGGAAATCTGTGAAGGATAGATTGGCTGGACAAGCCTCCATTCATTTGACAAATTTACTTTGAACATCTGCTGTGTGCCGGGCACTGCTTTTGATGCTGGGAAGACAAAGTCCCATCCCTGACCCTAGGGACCATTGATGCTTCACGGTCATGAGCAGACATCTATCTGTATGTCCTCATTGGGGTTAACTACCTTCCCACCCTGGTATCCATCCACGGGCAGATCTGATGGTCTCTTAGGCAGTAACTTCAAGGTTTTTCAGTTTTCTGAGGACACACCATCTGCCAACCATGACACCAGCACTCAGTCCCTGTTGTTCTCTTTCCCTTGATTAACAAGGAGCCTTGATTAATCAGGTCGAATTCATAAGGTCATGTACTTAATCAGTTTTAAATTACAGTCAAGAGAGAGTGAGAATAATTACCTTCAAGGATGTTATTTGTCATGACGTTAACAAAGACAGCATAAACAATGATCGTCAAAAAAAGAAAGGTAATGATCGTCAGAGAATGAGCCTCAGGCCGTGCAGAGTCCCAGATCACCAAAACAGGGTACCAGCTTCATCATTCAACTGTTGGTGCTGAGACCAGAAACTCAACATTTCGGAAGCATTTCCAGCTTAAAAGTTCCAACAGAAAGAGATTTCGGATCAATACTAAATTGATGAGAACGGTTAGTGAAGTAAATATTCTTCTTAAGACTTCCAGGTGATGAAGGTTGCCCGCAGGTTGCTCTGTAGACTTGCCTTTTCTCCACCATACATCTGCCGTCTCCAGCCCGTACGTCCCCCGGAAACATTTGGCAGATGAACACAGGGAAACTTGGCGTTTCTTGACAGGGCCTGGAAAGCAGCTTTCAGGGACCCAGCAGATAACTCTCTGTTCTAGAAATGTGGTTTGGGCCCCATAGGAGATCCACATTTGGCTTCGGTTGTCTGATGCAACACCTGCTGTATTCTGACCAATCATGTGCTTTCATTACTGGACTGTATAGAAGAGCACCTGGTCTGCTCACCTGTGTCTGCTGTTCCACAGAGCTCTGGTGCTCCCTCTGGGTGCACCTCTTCCCAGCCCCAGCCATCCCTTCACATGTCCCTTCAGACTGGGCCCTGGTGCTGCTTAGGCTTCCCATAGGTCAGGGCTGGGACAGAAGGTGGGGTTAGTAGCCAATGTTAGGACATAGAGGGGAGGGTGGTTTCCTTTTGAGAAAGAGTGATGATCGTTGTTTGCCCTGTTGTTCCTTCCTGATTCATCAAATACTGTCGTGTCCCATGTGAGTACAGACTTAGTCCAAAGTGATTTTTAAATTAGCTGCCATTTTGAAGTGTTCATGCCTTTCTTCCTCTCCACGTGTACAGTTTTGGTGGCATGTTCTTGTGTCAGACACTTGCACAATTCATAGGACTGTCAGAGGGTAGATCCATACCCACTCCTGTGTTTGAGTGTGTCTGTATGAGCACATGCGCGCGCGCGCACACACACACACACACACATACCTACCAGTCCCAGCATCCGCGTTCCTTCAGAGGGAGGGAAATGGTGGGTGTATTCTTCCAGGGAAAGCTAAGCTCTGGAGAAACTGAGCTGCCCCTGGGTAGGGGTCCATTGATCCCACCTACCTCCAGCTTCAGAGCTACTTCAGGCTCCAGCCTGTAAGCACAGTGTCCATATTTCCAGAGCCCAGCAATGAGCCACGCGGGTGACCAAGCATCTTCATACTGCCGCCATACTTCTTTCCCTTACTCAGTGTGGCAGACTGGCTGGGAAATGGAATTTGGATGCCAAAATGTTGACATTCAGAACATGTCAGCATGATGGGATGACTAAAATCTACAAAGTTCTGAACATCCAGTCCATGTGGCGGCCATAGCTTCAAGGCAAAGAGTTTGGCAAAGAAGCAAGTATCTTGACTTATTCAGACTCTTACCTACTGTTCCATGGGCCCCTCTTGTCATCTGTAAAACGAGGACAACAGATCCTACATGGTAGGCGGCTGTTAAATGAGTTAATGCTTGGTAAGCAGCTCAGTCCCTGGGAAATAACACTCAGTTCATGGATATTGTTATTCTGAACTTGGGTAGAAAGGGAAGGAATGAGGTAGGTCGAACACCAGCCAAGTGGTCCCACCGGACACCAGGCTCCGATGGTAGCCCTTTGCGTTTGTCTGTATCCCTTGCTGTGTGACAATCCCCCAACAAATCTGAAGGAAGGGGCTCTGGAGTAACGGTTCCCCTAGTGATGTGCTGTAGGCTAGGTTTGGGGGAGGGAGGGATTACCTTGTTTACCAAATGTTTGGCAATAAAATTGACATCTGGTGATAATTCTCAAAATTTTATTTTAAGACTTCCTAAATGATGGCTAAGACGACCGAATGTTTTTAAATGGGTACGCCTTTCTTGGGGAAAAGGATGTTTCAGTCATGGTACCAGATTCCACAGGAGTATCTTTAGCAGAACCACGTAGAAGAGGAGGTGGGAGGTGCACCGGCACTGCAAGCTGTGGCGCCTGGCAGCAGTTCTGGGATGGGCTGCCGTCTCTGCTATGGCCACGTGGGCATGAGAAACGGGGTCTGGGACAAGCTCAGCCTGGGAAAGTGCTGATGGCTCACTGTAGGAACAGATGTAGGAGCAGAAGGCGAGAGGTGGGTGTATATTCTCATTGCTTCATCTTCAACAGATGACTTTTCCTAAGAAGGTGCAGAAAAATGCTATCCTTCCCTGCCCCACTGGCCCTGCACACAGCTGCCTGGGGGCTGGTGGCACAACTGGGCTTGGAGAAGTCAAGTCCGCATTCTGGACATACAGCAGTGCACAGCCGAGTGGCCCGTGCCAGCTCTCACATGTACGTCAGAAAGCGAGGTGCCCTCCTGCTTTGTCACCATTCTTCTGTCCTTGGGCACCCTAGAGGGAGGCCCCAGTGGATCTTACATGCTTCCTGAGCCCTCAGCAAAATAGTAGGGTAGGTTGAGGGTGACTCCCAGGAGTATCTTCTTGTTTGAAGAGAGCCTGCAGGGTGAGCAAAGTGCATACATAGCCGGAGTGAATGATACATGAACGCTGGGATTGCGGATCGTGATAACTAATCCATACTGAGCACGTACTGTGCGGCTGTTTTAAGCCCCTAATCCTCAGCAGGCCTCTATGAGGTAAGTGTTATTATTCTTCCCATCTTACAGATGAGAAAACTGAGGCACAAAGTTTAAGTGACTTGCCCAAGGTCACAAAGTCTAGTGTTGGGCATAACCAAGCTTGAACTTCAGTTCATCTGGCTGTACAGTAAATGCTTGTAACTCGTCTAGTCCTATCACTTCTCGGGCATCAGTGGGAAAGATATTTTTTAAAAGGGGGCCCTCCTGGAGCCTTCCAAAGCCAGCCATTGAATTCACCACTCACTGTGCCATGCACGGGTGTGCTGACCCTGAGAGTGCGACTGAGGCTTGCTGCCTGGAGCAAAGATGAGAGATTCTCATGCAGACCGTGAAGCTCAGTGCATGTTCCAGGGCAGTTCTCCAAGGGTGGTCATAGGCCAGCAGGATCAGTATCAGCTATTGTGGGGGTGGGACCTTGCCATCTGTGTTTTAACAAGCCCTCCGGGGGATCCCTGTGTGCACCTAAGTTTGAGAACGACTGCTGTAGACCCATGCTTTCCAATTCGGGAGTCACTAACCACATCGGCCTGTTTCAATATAAGTTAGTCACATTGAAATGAAACTAAAAATTTAGCTCCTCAGTGACACTAGCCATCTTTCAAGTGTTCAGTAACCACACGTGCCCGCTGGCCACCCTATTGGACAGCAGAGGTGTAGAACGTGCCCATCATCACGGGAAGTTCTATCGGGCTGCTTTTTTGGCAAGATTCCCAGTTAATTTGTGCTGCTCTTTAAAGATTTTTATTTTATTTTATTTTATTTTATTTGACAGAGGGAGAGATCACAAGTAGGCAGAGAGGCAGGCAGAGAGAGAGGAGGGGAAGCAGGCTCCCTGCTGAGCAAAGAGCCCGATGCGGGGCTCGATCCCAGGACCCTGAGATCATGACCTGAGCCGAAGGCAGAGGCTTAACCCACTGAGCCACCCAGGCACCCTAATGTGCTGCTCTTTAAAGTGTGACAGCCACTGCTCTGGAAGACAAGCCCAAGTCCAGTTCATCTTGCAGGTGTGATTAACTCCCATTGGTAAATTCTCCCACCACCTCACCTCCTTGTTTCTAGGCAGCTCTTTCCTTCCTGACAAATTCGGGTCGTTTGGGGCGAGGCTTCCACTTCCTAGGCCACCGGATCATATTTCAGGACTCAAAGGGAAATTAGACACCGTCCATCCCTCTCTCTATCTGAATGATGTGAATAAGTCCCCTGCCCTGGTCAGACCTTCTGCTGGGGCTTCCCGCTCTAACCCATTCCACTCATTCTGGTCTTATTGGGACAGTTGCAGGTGTCAAGGACTTGGCTTCCCAATTATCCCTAAGCACGTGGTTTTCTAGAAGACTTTGCCCTGCCAAAAAGGAGAAAAAAAAAAGGTACTTATTAGAGCAGTTTAGTAAAACAATAAAACTCTCTCCTTTGCTCCCTCCATCTCCGGGCTGCGAGCTCCGTGTTTTATTTTCTGGGAGTTGCCTGTACCAACCATTCCCAGTTACAACCAGCTACTCCTGCACGTAGGCGCAAGTGCTTGCTTTCACTGTCTTGTGAAGCTAGGGGTTTGAGTGCTAAAGCCTGGTGGTTTACCTGCTTCCTTCCTGCAAAGGGGCATCCAATAGGGTGGGCTTCACCGCACCTGATACACCCATTATCATTTATCAGACCAGCCCTTCCTGTTGAGATTCACAACAAAAGGATATTAGGAGTGGGGCGCCTGGGTGGCTCAGTGGGTTAAAGCCTCTGCCTTCGGCTCAGGTCATGATCCCAGGGTCCTGGGATCGGGGGTCCAGCCCCATATCGGGCTCTCTGCTCAGCAGGAAGCCTGCCTCCCCCGCTCTCTCTGCCTGCCTCTCTGCCTACTTGTGATCTCTGTCTATCAAATAAATAAATAAAATCTTTAAAAAAAAAAAAGGATATTAAGAGTGAAGCCATTTAATTATTTGGTACAGGCCCAGCCAAAATTTCTGGACTTACTTTCCAGGGTCTGCCTCTGTTGCCATCAGCAGGTCAAGAATTCTGCATGGACTCCCGTTTCCTGCAGCCACTAAAAGAAATGCAAACAAATAACAAGGAGGGAGGGAAGTGAACTGTTTCAGAGGAGAAAAGGCTGCCTGGGAAAGGGTTATTAAAATAAGTAAAAGCATCACTATGACATGCCGTGAGGGCCTAGAAATAATAGGAATAAAAAGAAGGGAGGAGAGGCTAGAGCACACTAGAGTGAAGCCATAGGCAGAAAAATAAGGCGGGATATATATCTTGTGAGTCTGAACATGGCTAAATAAGTCAATGTTTCAACAGATGCTTCGAAGCCCCTCACTGGAACCATCTTAAGGCAGCAGAAGTAAGACCCAGGGAGGAGAAAGGAGAGGGCAGGTGCCTTAGACACTGATGCTTTGCTATTTGGGTCCTGACTCAAAATGCAGTCATAGTTCATAGATGTCAGATCTACATAGATAAAGGTAGGCAAGCTGACTTCAAGTTGCCGAAACTTCTAGCAAAAAGAATGTACAAGTAATGGAAACATGTACAGTTTCTTCTGCCAGTGACTAAAGCAGTTAACAAATCCTTGGAATCCATTAGAAGGTACATTTGAGATGCCTCTTCTCTGCGTGGGCATCAGAATGGATCTAGTCTCTTTCTTTCTTTTCTTTTCTTTTCTTTTTTTTTTTTTTAAGATTTTGTTCATATACTTGACAGAGAGAGACATAGCGAGAGAGAGAACACAAGCAGGAGAGTGGAAGAGGAGAAGCAGGGAGCTCGATGCAGGTCTCGATCCCAGGACCCTGGGATCATGACCTGAGCTGAAAGCAGACGCTTAACAACTGAGCCATCCAGAGGCCCCAGAATGGATCTAGTTTCTACCTCAAGTAGCAGAAGAAAAAGTATACAAAGCTCAAGGGAGGGGCTCCTGGGGGGCTCAGTGGGTTAAAGCCTCTGCCTTCCACTCAGGTCATGATCCCAGGGTCCTGGGATCAAGCCCCGAATCGAGCTCTCTGCTTGGCAGGGAGCCTGCTTCCCTCTCTCTCTGCCTGTCTCTCTGCCTACTTGTGATCTCTGTCTGTCAAATAAATAAATAAAATCTTTATTTAAAAAAAAAAAGCTCAAGGCAAAGCCAGTATGCTTCGTAACTGTGAGGTCATGTTTGGTAGAAAGTGCATCACTGGGAAGGTGAAGACTTGAGATGTACACAAAGTGCTGGAGTTTAGAATGATTTAGAAAGTAATAGATTGTATTTATTGGGCAAGAGAAAATCTACTATGGATTTTCTTTACTGTTCTTAATTGTCCAATCCTGATGAAAGGTGCCAGATTGCCCTGCAGCTTTTCAATTTGGCTGAACAGTATGAAATTGCCAATACTCGACTGTTTTCTGACCTACAAAGCAGCAAACAGCAAGGTGACTGGTGCCCTAAATGGGCTGTCAGAAGCCCCTCAGGAACTGGGCGTGGAGGTAGGAAGGCTATGACCAGATGGCTGGGGTGTCCAGGTCTCATGCAAAAATAGATGTCCCTGAATTCAGAAGTTGTCCCGGGGAGGTCAAGGGCAGCCCGCTTGTGTGCACAGGCAAAGGCCAGCTTCTCTACCTGCAGGAAGCAAAAATTTACATCAGTGTGTCTAAATGGGAGCTCGCTTGGCCTCCCCCACCACAGCAGTGGGCTGCACCGCAGGGCATTTTCTTAGAATCTGCAAACTTTTCTGCAGAGTCTGCAGCCTTCTGTCTGATGCTCGCTCCCAGAAGCCCTGCAGAAGCAAGCTGATCGGCATGCAGCTTCCTGCCCAGAATACCAAACAGCCAGCAGCAGTGCGGGCTCCTGTCCCTCTGCCCCAGCCGGCTACTCTGGCACCGGCTCCGCCCTCCAAGAGCCCTCTCCCTCCCTCCATGGTGGCTCTTCTACAAACCCACTTGTTTCCAGGTGGCAGATATACGCCCCACAATCCAACAATATGTTTCTAAAACCTTCTCCATGACAACACAGGGCCACAAGCAGGCTGCCAGCTCAGAGCTAGCCAGAGAAAGGCCCTAAGGGCAGATGGCAGAGAGACCGCTCAGGGCAGTGGGGGATGCCAAAAGTCGGCCCGAACAGCACTGCATTCTGGGAGTTAATGCCCAGACTCTAGGAAAGGGGTCTGGGGAAGCAGTGAGCAAATGTCTCCAGATGCCCAGCAATGATCACTCATAAACCTTGACTTTGGCACTGAAGCCAAATAGTTCAGGGCAGCTTGGACAATCTTTCTTCCTGTTACAGCTGAACAAGAGGAGAGAAATCCTGAGAATCCAGCAAAGAATGGGCTGCCGGTGCTTTGTGACTGGATAAATTCTTTATAAATCTCCAGGGTTGTCCAGATGGTGTGTCTCACAGATGTTGCCTCCCCGAACTGGCCCATATCACCCTTAGCCCCTGCTGCTAGCAGGGTGGCCAGAGCCTAAGAACTAGGATCTCTGCTTCCCCTCCCTAATATTTAATGACAGCATTCACCTTAGCACAGCAGGGATGGCTCCTTGAGACCCAGCACCCACAGAGATGCTTTCTAGGAGACAGCTGACTGTTGGCAGTGTGCGGGGGATCGAGAAAAATCATAAACAAGTGAGAAAACCAAACAGGCAATGTAGGGGCGTATATGCGAGCTGGAAATAGGGGTGAAGACAGGTGCCAAACCAGATGGCATCAACTCTCCTTCCCAACCCTGCCCTTCAATTTGGGCTTCACTGTGGCTAACCCAGAGGCAGGACCTCCAGATCTCTGGGCACCCTTTGGCGGGGAACCAGGTGTGCATACTCTACCCCACCCCAGCCTCACCCCACCTAATTAAGCAGAGCCTTTCCAATGGTATGGCAGTTCAACAGCTGGGTTTCAAAACAGGGGGTAGCAAGGGCCCCCAACTCCAACTGGAGATCAGAAGGACAGACTCATGTCAGAGGCACTGAAATCGGGCCAGTTGCCTCCAGTCAGGGCATCGGGCAAACCCAAACTTAGGGCACCCAGAGCTCTCTATCCCTGTTCTCTTGGGATTTTCAAATAGGATCAGGGGTGCCTCCCTCTCAACTGCCCTCTACTCTTCTGATGGGGTCAGCGCTGAGCTCCTGCTCTGCCGTCAACACCCTCTCTTGCTGTGGGGCAGAGGAGTGGACATTTCCTTCGTGTGGCTTCCTCTGGTCACTTACTCTCCACACAAGGAGCATGTTGACGAGGGAGTGCCAAAGGCTTGTCAGCTTTGACTCGGGACTAGTTCATGGCTGCAGCTAGTTGATGTCAAAAATGCATTACTTTTATCTCCTCAATTACAGGGCCTGCTATGCAACTTGCAGTGCCCAGTGCAAAGGGAAAATGTAAATACTACTAACAATTTCAAGACAGCTACAGCAGAGCATTGAACCACGCACAAGCCTTTCAAAGTGCAGGGCCCCGTGTGACCCCACGAGGTGCTCGAGCTGGATTTGCCAAACTGTTACCCTTCGCAGAAGAGGCTGTAGACCCAATGCCAGGAGATAAAATTTTGAAGTTTTTAACTTTGAGGGCGATTAGGACTTTTAGAATTGCAAACTTTTAGACTTGTAGTAGTCAAGAGACAGAAATTCAGACACCTTATTTTGTTGTCTTTTTAAATTTAGTTCCCGTCCGAATCCTTCCCTACAACAGAATGCAAGGATTGGGAGTATTATTCTAGGACCATCAGATATGGATGGGAGGACACACAGCGTTTCCCAAAGCGAGGGAACCTGGTGTCTGCCCATATCATTGAGGTCCAGCCCTCTTGCAAAACTGTGTAGTGGTTAAAACTGGAGAGTCATGGAGCACCTGGGTTGGTTCAGTCGTTAAGCGTCTGCCTTGGGCTCAGGTCATGATCCCAGGGTCCTGGGATGGAGCCCCGCATTGGACTCCCTGCTCAGCAGGAGGCCTGCTTCTCCCTCTCCCACTCCCCCTGCTTATGTTCCCTCTCTTGCTGTCCATCTCTCTCAAATAAATAAATAAAATCTTAAAAAACAAAACAAAACTGGAGAGTCAAACACGCCTGGACTTTGGGTCACCTTAGGTAAATTATACCAGTTCTCTGCGTCTCAGTTTCTTTATCTGTAAAGTGGGACAATAATGGTAAATATCTGACAGGTTGTCCTGAAAATGAGATAAAGCATGCAGAGAAGTGGCACATGGAGGCTCAGTCGTTAAGTGTCTGCCTTAGGCTCGGGTCATGATCTCAGGGTCCTGAGATCGAACCCCAAGTTGGGCTCTTCACTTAGCGGTGAGTCTGCTTTTCCCTCTCCCTCTCCCTCTGTGATCTTTCTTGCTTTTGCTCTCTCTCAAATAAATGAATAAAATCTAAAAAAAAAAAAAAAAAAAGCATAGTGCCTGGCAGGTAGCATGAGCTCAATAAATAGCTTTTATTATTAATCTCATTATTTTTAAAAATCAGTGGCCTCTAAAGGTTGAATTCTGTTGAAACAGAGGTAACCATTAGCTGAACAATTTCTCTTAACTTCGCTCGGAGAGAAAGTGCTGGGAGGGTTGCCGAAAGGCTGGCAGGAGGTGTCCGTGATCCATTCAAACTGAATAAAGGCAGTTTTTGTCTTAATTCACAGACAAAATTAAGTCGAAACATAAAGCTGTCTTAATTTTAGATGATGTCCAGTGATGTTTTCCTTAAGGCCTGGGCGCATGCTTCTGGATATCTATGCTGGAATGTAGTATAAAAGTGTGACCATTGAAAGCCAACATGTATTGAGTATTTTAAAGCTTAAGGTCACAAAGATGCATGCCTTCCACATCTTATGACACCTGAACACATTTAAGTAAGGTGAACATGAACTTCGGAATGGTGAACTTGGATTAGCTAATGTGACCCCGTGAGGGGTGTGCTCAAGGGATTAATGACACCAGAGGACTCCCCTGTTTGATGGCTACTTGAGGGTGGCCTCCCCTCCCATCGCCCTTCACCCCGTCCTCCACTAGGGAGCAAACGGGAGCATCGCGCATCAGAATTTGTGCCCGAGGGAGCTCAGCATTTTATAACTTTCCAGAAAAGCGTGGGATGCTGGCTGAAACGCTGGGTAGGAAACCACTAAAATTGCCTTGTCACGGTGGAGAACATGCCTGAGGCAAATGCGGGGTCCAATGGCCCATCCTGTCAAAAGTACCAGTCTCATTCTTTTTTGGCTCAAGGATACATTCCTCTGCTCTGGGGCAAACTCAATTCCTGAAGACCTGTTTATACCCCCGGTTGAAGATCACTAGACCCACTGAGCCCTTGGAAAGCTGACGCTATTTCTGAGCCTTCTGGGCAGTGGGATCACAATGTGTATGTTGGAGGTTTGTTTGGGAATGTAAGGATGCTGTGCATTTGGTCCCCAAAACTGAGGTTGTTGGGGGTGGTGAGGCAGGCAGACGGTGCTCTTCTGAACCCTCAGGCCACAGTGAAAACTGCTGTTTGTACAAAGAACTCCCAAAGAATGGTCTGACAAAGAAGGAAGGAAGGAAGGGGAAGGGAGGGGAAAGGGAGGGGAGGGGAGGAGAGGGGAGGGGAGGGGAGGAAGGAAGAAAGGGGAAAGGAAGAAAGGAGAGAAAGAGAAAGAGAGAAGAGAGAAGGAAAAGAAAAGAAAAGGAGAAAGAGAGGGGGAGGGAAGGAAGGAAGGAAAGGAAGCAGCAACATCTAAGTGCTACCAAGGTCAATGCTCTTGGGAAGTGTCTTCAAGGAAAGGCTGGCTGGAGGCCAGAGCCCCAGCTCTCAGAGCAGCTGCCAAATCCTTGGTCTGTCAGATGGTGCATGGTTCCATCTATGTAGTGACCAGAGAAATCTATCAGGGCTGCCCCATCCCAGATTTGTAAACAGACCTCCATCGTTGTGTGAATTGAAAACAAATTATAAAAGAATTTGCACACCTTTTCCAACCAAATGTGATACATTGATTTCCACAACACCCACAACTTTTACCTAGGTTTTCAAGGCAAAGATAATCAAGGAAGGGTGAATCCTGCTATAAGTCAGGGACCTACTGAAAACACTGCCAGGCCTCACGTTTGGGTGAAGCACATCTGATAACAGGGGTCATAGATTGGGATCTAGCACTGGGCTGCACTTTGGCCATCGTCAACAATCCCCCTTGGGAAGCAGCCCTTCCTGGGGTCTGGCCTGGCTGACTGGACATGGAGGAAAGTCCTGCGTGTGTTTGTAGGAAGACAGAAGAATGGGAACCGTTCTTCAGTTTGGGCTTGAAGGGCTTCAAATCTCTGTAGGTGAGAACTAAGGCAGAATGCAGGTGTAAAGCTCTACCATCGAACTAGTCAACATTTACTATGCACCTACTGTATTCCAGATCCCGAGCAAAAGGAGCGGGTATGATTGTGGTCTCTGCCCCAAAGCACTCCCAGGCTGGGCCAGGTGCACGGTGTATGTTACAAACAAGCCGACAAGCCTTTATAGGATTTTCTGGTGTGTGCTCCAGTGAGGGCATGGGGGAAAGCTCCCAGGAAGTGCTGGTCCAGTGAGGTTCAAAGATGGCTTCCTAGGAAAAATGGCTTCCTATACCTCACATGTAAGGTGAGGCCTTGGGATGAGCACAAGGCTGAGCAGAGGCTTATTTTTTTGTTGCGTTCCAGTGCCTGGGCAGGGAGGTGGTCCGGGCTGGGTAGATGGCCCCATCCCACTCGTTGTCCTGCTTCCTTCTGTCTTACCTTGCCGTCTTCTAGGGTATTTTCCTCATTTGCACGATCAGTGTTAACTCACCAGCACCATCTCCGTGTTCCAGGAAAAAAGAAGATCTAGAAGGCAAACAGTTTCCTCCTGTAGATGCTGTGTACATCGGTTTTCTTCCTCCTCATTGGCCAGCGCTTAGTCACATGGCCACTCCCGACTGCAAGGCAGGCTGGAGAATATAGTCTCTAACTAATTAGCCATCTGTCAAGCTAAAACTACGAGAAAAGAGAAGAGAATGGACACTAGTGGACAATTACAAGTTTCCATCACAGCAGGGAGGGCATGGTCTATGCATATACCACAGTCAAGGGCAAGAGGCAAGAGAAGATACGAAGGACTTGGGATGGACTCGGGGAGGGCTGTGCTGTGTCGGGAGTGGTCATCAATCCTTTCACCCGGAACCTCACAACCTCAACCTTGAATAAAAGTCACTCTGAAATTTGCTGTAGATTTGGTCTATGAATAATTCAGCATGGCTCTCAACTCTGGAAGTATTTGGTTTCTGATGCTTTTTAACCTACAGGAGACAGACAGTGGGTAGCACGCCTTGGGGATGCATCTGCTTAAATTTGAGTGAGTAGATGGGAGGGAGGAGGGAAGGAAGGAAGGATAAAAGGAAGGTGGACGGGGAGGGAGAGAGAGAGGAGGCAGAAGGGAAGTTAGTGATAGAACAAATTGCCTCCTTCAAGCAATCTCAGAACAAGGACTTTAGCTAATGCCAGGTGGCAGGCTCTGGGGAGAGAGTCATAATCACTCCCGCGGTGACATGTCCCTGGTCTCCCAGGGCAGCTGCAGGAATGTGATGACTTAGTGTGGAGCTCGTCCACCGGGGACTGGTGATCCCAAGCAGGAACCCAGAACCAGTGTGCACAGCTCCCCCGGGGACGCCCAAGGCTGCACGACCATCTCCCTTGTGGCTTGGCATTGTCTCAAGACTAGAAGAGGCAGAAGGAAAGAGATGGGGACTTGGGTCCAAAGGCTGAGCTCCAGCCCCAATTCTACCTTCTGTGGCAGTGGGTCCTTGAGGGGATGGCTGCTGTGTGGTGTGACAGGATAACGGGATCTGGCCAGAGACCTCATATCCTCCAGCCCTACCCTGTCCCGAGGCAAGTGAAATGCAAGCCCTTTATTACTGAAGTATCTCTGCCCTGGTAGGCGAGGCTGTTCCATATAAGGGACCCCTTAATGTAGGCTGAGGGCTCACTTAGGGGGCCATTTTTCGTTTCTCCTGAATCCCAGAACAGCTTAACACTCCCTTAGTAAAGAAAGGGGCGTACCACAAAAAGCATGCCCGGGACAAGTGAGCAAAAATTTCTGTCCAACATTCTGGCAAAGCAGGTTCATTCCACACCTTCACGCTTACTCAGGGAGGGAAGTCCCTGGGCACCCCTCCCCATCATGCAGGCCTAGAACACGACCTCCTTCCCCACATAACCAGTCAGGCCGGGTGTTATCCTGCTCCTTAGGATGGGAGAAGAGGGTGGGGTTTCAGGTTTCTCTTGAGGCCAGCATTCTCTGACCACTGTTTCTTCACCTTTTTAAAAAAATATTTTATAGATTTGAGAGAGAGAGAGAGAGAGAGAGCATGTGCACAAGTGGAGGGAGAGAGAATCCAAAGTAGATTCTGTCCTGAGTGCAGAGCCCAGCGTGGGGCTCCATCCCACAACCACGAGATCATGACCTGAGCTGAAGCCAAGAGCCAGACGCCCAATTGATTGAGCCACCCAGGCTTCCTGTTTCTTCATCTTTAAAATGAGAACTGTAAAGCACCAGCTGTTTCCTCAAGGGCTGACTGGAAGGAAAGCTGAGCCAGTGGAGGTAAAAGCCTATGACAAAGGAGCACCTGGGTGGCTTAGTGGTTAAGCCTCTGCATTGGGCTCAGGTCATGATCTCAGGGTCCTGGGATCGAGTCCTGCATGGGGCTCTCTGCTCAGCAGGGAGCCTGCTTCCTACTCTCTCTCTTTCTGCCTCTCTGCCTACTTGTGATCTCTGTCTGTCAAATAAATAAATAAAATCTTTAAGAAAAAAAATTTTTTTAAATTTAAAAAAAAAAAAAAAACCAGCCTATAGCAAGAAGCCTCACAATCTGGGTGACCTTTGTTGATGTGGCCAGTCTCTACTCCAGCGAGCCCTCGCTGGACTGGAGATGGATAGTGAGCATACCCAGGGGAACAGTAGGCTCGCTGGGAGGGGCTCAGGGTATATGAAACCAGTCCTTGCCTGCGAGCTGCCTGAATGCTAGTTGGGAACCTTCTTGTCACACCTTGAAGAACAATAATCTGTGGTAGATGATCCAGCACAGGGGCAGGCAGGAGGTATGGGATTCACACGACTGTGTTAGGAGAGTACTACAGCTGGGCTCAGCTGGTTAAGCGTCTGCCTTCAGCTCAGGTCATGATCCCAGGGTCCTGGGATGGAGTCCTGTGTCCAGCTCCCTGCTCAGCGGGGAACGTGCTTCTCCCTCTCCCTCTGCCTGCCCCTCCCCCTGCTTGTGGGCTCTCTGTCAAATAAATAAATAAAATCTTAAAAACAAAGAGGGGCACCTGGGTGGCTCAGTCGTTAAGCGGCAACTTCAGCTCAGATCACAATTCCAGGCTCCTGGGGGCCCCTTAACAGGCTCCCTGCTCAGCAGGAAGATGCTTTCCCTCTCCCGCTCCCCCTGCTTGTGTTCCTGTTCTCACTATCTTTCTCTCTGTCAAATAAATAAATAAAATCTTTAATTAAAAAAAAAAAAGAGAGACAGAGAGAAGAGTCCTCCAGTCCCTGGCATCCTCCGTCCTCCTCCATCTCAGGGAGGGAAACTCAGATTTGAGCCCACCTGTACCACCGCCCACCGCTCTACTCAGACTGGAATGCCCAAAAAGCTGGGCTTTGTCTCTCTTTGGCTCTTAGCAAGAGACAGACTCATTTGTAGGCAAATATTCTCAACATTCCAGCCTCAGTCTTTTCCTTAAGATCCTCCCCACAAGGCTGTTGCCATGACGACGGCTGCTGACCCGCCTTCAGGAAGCCGCTGGAGCCCGGGGAGGACGTGATCCGGCTGCTGCCGGGGCTGCTTCCCCTTGGGGCATTGCACTCCCCCATGCCACAGTCCTGGCAGACAGGTTGCACCACACACACCCGCACACATACACACACACTCACACAGGTGCACGCACATGCACACACACCGCCACCTCTATCCTCTGCATACATCCTTCCCACCCAGCTCTGGACCGGTGGATTGCCTGGGAAAGTACAGCTCAGCCAAGCAGCGGGCACAGGACCTGAGCTGCGGGTCCTATCCCTTCCCCGGGATGAGTATGGCCAGCCTCAAGGAAGGCGCTCTCTCCTTCCTTTGGCCAACCTGTGGCTGCCCTAGGTCTTCTCCCAGATGTTTGCAGCGAGACAGGGCAAGGTGAACACATGAAGAGAAGCCAGGGGAAGCAGAGAGAGAACCAACACCCCGGTGGCACGGTCTCCAGTTCCAAGCCCCGAGGCCTGTCCTTTGATTCAGAGACATTTCCAGCCTCATGAGCCGGCATGTTCTCTCGGGGCAAACAGAAGTGTCCTGACGGCCCCTCCCTCCTTCCAAGCGAACTCTTCCCATTTGCCTCCCATCCTCTCTCTGCCGCATCTGAAGAAATGCCTTCCCTTCTCTGTCTTGATTCGCATCGCTCTCAAGAGGAGAGAAAGCATCTTGTTCCCAACCTCTTTTCATCTAGGAAACGACAGCGGAGGAAGAGGAGATCGCACAGCTCCAGAGGCCCCGGAACTCGGGAACGTGTCCCAGAACTCAGAGGATGACAGAAAGGGTTCACGCTGAAGAGAGGTGGAGAGACAGAAAGGAGCCTGTGCACAGAGCTGGCCAGAGAGGGGAGACAAAGTTGTGCGCTGTGCCAACCTGGGCATACGGATGGGCGCCTCCTGGCACTCACAGCCAGCCCCAGCTGCCAACCAAAAATGTACTCAGTTCCCACTCAGGGGAGAGGCAGCCATGGAGAGGAAGCCCCGGCTTCCCCGCGAATGTTAGGCCTCAGTTCCTCAGCCCTGACTTAGAGGCTTTACCTTGAATACCAAACACAACAAGTTCCGTGTGTGTGTGCGCGCGCGTGTGTAAGGAAAGGGAGAGGCTTTCAACCAATGTCCCATCAGAGAGAGTGAGCCAGACCACCATTGCTCACCCAAGGAGCATTCCCACAGTGCACACCCCACCCCGTGCTCTCTTCGCCAACACTTTGTACGTAGCATTTACACATGACAGAGCTCTTCCAGCATTTACACATGACAGAGCTCTCCCTTACAGCAGGTCTCTGGATCCTCTCAACACCCCCGTGAGGTGGTAAGGGCAGGCACTGCTGCTACAGTTACATTTGTGGGCTGCACATTCACAACGGAGAGATCCAATGCCCAGAAATGTTAAGGAATGTGCTCAAATCACACAGCACGGAATAGGTGAGACCCGAACTCTGCCCCAGGACATCCGATGGCCTTAGTACCATTGCTCTGTTCTGTATCTTTTTTTTTTTTTTAAGATTTTATTTATTTATTTGACAGAGAGAGAGATCACAAGTAGGCAGAGAGGCAGGCAGAGACAGAGGGGGAAGCAGGCTCCCTGCCAAGCAGAAAGCCCGATGCGGGGCTCGATCCCAGGACTCTGGGATCATGACCTGAGCTGAAGGCAGAGGCTTATACCGCTGAGCCACCCAGGCGCCCTGCTCTGTTCTGTATCTTGTAGGCTGGAGCCCTGCAGGCCGAGTCACTAGCAAACATTCCAGTGAGCAAACCATTCAGCCCCACCAGCACCACCCCCCCGCCCCCAGCAGGCAGAGAGGCGGAATTGGCAGTGCTAAGTGATGGGGCTATACAGGCATTCCCGAAAAAATCTCTTCTGCTCAAAAATATCTCAAATAGAGATTCATGGTTTAGGAGAAGCACTACACACTCCTTTAACCTCATTAGCTCCCATGGGTAATCAGAGCTGTCAAAAACCGGTTACCAATGGGCTAATATCCTGAGTCGGGAACACCTTCCTAAGCAATGATGTGCCTGATACTCCCCAGAGACCCAACGGCAGGATGGGCACTGGGCACGTTGGTGTTTTCGATTCCTTTGAGGAGGCTCTCGGCTGCTTCGACTCTCCCCAATCTCCACAGTGCTGCTTACAGGGCCCGGCGAGACTGCTGGCTGCCCATTAGCCTCCATCCTTAGTCACTTTCTACCCTGGGTGCTCAGCCTCTCCTGCAGGGGACGAGGCCATGTGACTGAGTTTCTACCAATTAAGTGAGGACAGAGGTGCTAGGGCTCCTTCCAGGCACAATAGAAAAGGGAAATTCTTACGGATTGCTGGAGACTATAATCTCAAGGGCAACCTTGGAAGCCACAAATTGATAGGGGAAATGCGGCTGTCAGGGGCACCTGGGTGGCTCCATCGGTTAAACATCTGCCTTCAGCTTGGGTCATAATCCCAGAGTCCTGGGGGGGATCCCAGCTCAGTGGGGAGCCTGCTTCCCCCTCTCTCTCTGCCACTGCCCATGCTTGGGCTCTCTCACTCTCTTTCTCTCTCTCAAATAAAGAAATAAATAAAATCTTAAAAAAAAAAGAAAAGAAAGAAAGAAACGTGGCTGTCCTATAGGTCCCTGACTGACATCGAAAGGACTCTCCAAAGCCAAGCTGAACAACCAGGGTTCCGACTCTTTTTTTTTTTTTTAAGATTTTATTTATTTATTTGACAGACAGAGAGACCACAAGTAGGCAGAGAGACAGGCAGAGGGGGAGGGGGAAGCAGGCTCCCTGATGAGCAGAGAGCCCGATGTGGGGCTCGATCCCAAGATCGTGACCCAACCTGAAGGCAAAGGCTCAACCCCCTGAGCCACCCAGGCACCCCGGGGGTTCTGAGTCTTGTTCACAGTCATCTCCTGGTGCCAGGACAGAGGTTGGCCCAGAGTACATATTCTCCAATTTAAGACATCATCGACTATAAGGCATACCATTATTTTATGTCCCACTGAGAAATTAAAAGTGCTGCCAATTAAACTATGACATGATGCTTTCACTCTGGATTTTTATTTTACACTTATTGAAAAAGTCCTTTTGGATTTGATGAGTCACGGACTTTCATCGTAAATCACACTTGTGCATAATAAAATCGGGAAATAAAAGTGAAATAATGGGCAAAGGTATTTCTAGGGCTTCTCATTCCAAATCTGATTCCTCTCTCTCTGGCTGAGAATCTGACTAAGACAAGACCGTCTCTTCCTCTGAGGTATCAAGAGTCTTGATGAAAAAAAAAAAAAGAGTCTTGATGATGCAGCCTTTCTCAAAAGAATCCATAAAAGAACGAAGTGTCATGGGTGTTGGGCTCTGCAGCCAGCTTTACGATTCTGGGCCCCCAAACATGTCTGATTCAGCACCTCCCCGACAACCACATGACCCTTATTTATGAAGAGTATGCTCCATGAGTATTTGCGGATTTTTTTCACCAAACTGTTGACACACAGTCTACAACTTGTGATGCTGGGATGTCTGAAGTCTGCAAAGGCAGTGGCAACCTCACGGAGATGGCCATGTGACCAGTAGCAATCTGAAATATATCCCAATTTCAGGGGCATCTGGTGGTGCAGTCAGTTAAGCAGCTGACTCTTGTTTTCAGCTCAGGTCATGATCTCGGCGTCCTGGGATCGAGCCCAGCATGAAGCCTGCTTGAGATTCTCTTTCTCTCTCTCCCTCCACCCCTCTCCCAGCTTGAGCTCTCTTTCTCTCTCTCTCTCGCAAATAAATAAATAAATCTTTAAAAAATAAGAAGATTTTAAAAATTTAAATTGTACCCCGATTTCAGAGATTTTGAGTTGTGGAGGGGGTGTGTCTAGAATTTTTAAAAATATGCTTGTGGGTTCTCAACAAACATTTGTTGACTGGATGAGTAGGTGAATTCTAGTTCCCAGTCCATGACTGGAAATGTTGTGATTTCCTTAGGAAAAGAACTCTCAGTCTTTGGGGATCACACAACAACTCTGAAAAAGCTAAGGTGACTATTAATGAGGCAGCTCTTATTTGAACATAACAGAAAAACCAGTCAAAAAGGCCTAAACAATGAGAAAAGATAAGTCAGATCACATAACAAGAAGTTCTGAGAGAGGGCAGACCCAGGACTGGTGAACTCAGTGACGACTCAGTAAGGACCAGTCTCCTTGCTATCCCATGCCCACCCCTAAGGCAATTCCCAGCAGAGAAGTGTGATCACCAGTATTGTAGAAGGCTCTTGAGAGCATCTAATTCCACATCTAATTCATTGTACAAGGGGGCATCAAATGGCTTGGCCCTCTCTTGGAATTAATCCCTGATTCTGCAGGACCACACAGACCCTCTAGATCTCCAGCCCAGGGGCTTCCCATTGGCTGCCTCCTCCCAGAGAGGATGCTTCTGCTCCAGAGGACACTGGCCAGGGAAGCGTGGGGGAGGGCAAAGGAGGATGAAGGGCAAGAGACTGGCAGCCTGGAAGGCGTTGGAGGCAGCAAGAGAAGGCCTGGTTACTTTATAAAGTTCTTAGGCTGAGAAGTTCCAACCCTCAGGGCCTGCTATGTTGGACTAACATCTTCAGAATGGAAGAATTCTCAGGAAACTCTCAGTCACCAAACAGTTGAGTCAAGCCCTGAAGAACGCATAATAGGAAAAATTTGAGGGCAGACTCTGGCGCCTAGAACACAGAGGAACTCAGTATATTTATATTCGCTGACAGAAGGAAGAAAGAAATGGAGGGAAGGAGTGGCAGGGGTGGGGAAGAAGGGGGAAAGAAAAGAAAACCACTAAAAATAATTTACATGGAATTATTTACATATGATATTTTACATATTTACATATGCTAGAAAGAACACTGGCCATGAACTCAGATACCTGAAACTCCACTTAGAAGCTATGTGACCTTAGACCAAACTCCCTTAACCTCTGGCTTTCAAGGAGAGGAATGTTGTGAGGACAAAAAGACAAATGAATGTGAGAGCACGTGATGTAGAACAGACTTAATAAATGATGGCTGAAGCAGAGACTTTTGTGTCATATCTTTTTTTTTTATTTTAAAGATTTTATTTATTTATTTGACAGACAGAGATCACAAGTAGGCAGAGAGACAGGTAGAGAGAGAGGAGGAAGCAGGCTCCCTGCCAAGCAGAGAGCCCGATGCGGGGCTCGATCCCAGGACCCTGGGATCATGACCCGAGCCAAAGGCAGAGGCTTTAACCCACTGAGCCACCCGCTTTAACCCACTGAGCCACCCAGGCGCCCCTTTTGTGTCACATCTTAAAAGGGAGAACAACCGAGAGATTCATCACCAATAACGCAGAAACCAAGCAGCGTCCCCAAGCCCTCCCCCTTCTCTGGGAGCCTTAGCTCACTTGGCCCCCAGATTTTGCCAGCCCAGAGCAGAGCATGCTGCCATCTGGTGGGAAGAAGGAGGAAGTGAACTCCACAGCATCCCTGAAGACCAGGCCATTGTGAGGAGCCACCTGGAAGAAAAGGGAAGCACAGGGACCCAGCTTTCCTTCCCCTCAGCTGTGACTCTCTTATCCTTTAAGACAGGCAGATGAGCCTGAGTGAGATGGGCCAGTCATAAAAAGACAAATACCGTATGATTCTGCTTTTACGAGGTATCTAAAGGAGTCAAATTGATAGAAACAGAAAGTAGAATGGTAGTTGTCAAGGGCTGGGGAGGGGGAAACGGAGCTGTTTCATGGTAGAGTTCCATCTCTGCAAGATGAAAAGTTCTGGAAGTGGTTGCACAACTTTGTGAAAACGCTCAACACTGCTGAACTGTGCACTTAAAAATGGTCAAAATGGGGGGCGCCTGGGTGCCTCAGTCAGTTAGGCACCTGCTTTTGGCTCCGGTCATGATCTCGGGATCCTGGGCTTGGCTTTCTCGAGTTGGGCTCCCTGCTCAGTGGGGAGTCTGCTTCTCTGCCTCTCAAAGAAATAAATAAAATCTTTTTTTTTAAATGATAACTTTTTTAAAAAAAGATTTCATTTATTTGACAGACAGATCACAAGTAGGCAGAGAGGCAGGCAGAGAGGGAGGAGGAAGCAGGCTCCCGGCTGAGCAGAGAGCCCGATGTGGGACTCGATCCCAGGACCCTGGGATCATGACCTAGGCTGGAAGGCAGAGGCTTCACCGACTGAGCCACCCAGGTGCCCCTAACTGGTAACTTTTATGTTATGCATATTTTGCACAATGAAAGAAATAATAGCAAGTGATAGAGATAATAAGCACACGGTGGGTGCTTGACTTCAGGCCATGGCATCCCAATAAATATCTGTTGATGCCTGACAGGTGGTCTCAGACATCAGGATGAACATGAGAATGGACATCTTTCCTTTCCTAGGATGGCCTTCCAAGCGACTGATTAATCACCACTGCCTTTTCTTTGGGGGTGATAAATTAGTTATCTTTCCTCTTCTCAACACTAAAATTTTCTGACAATGCCATGGCATCAAGTTGACCCTGAGCCAGAACATCTTTCCTCTCTAAGAACCATATTTCTGTGATCAGCCCCGGTAGCGGCAGCCGTGTTTCTGTTCACCCCAGAGCTTCAGGTTCCCAGTTCTCCCAGTTCATAGAACTTGAGAACTGCAAAGGTTCCAAGCAGCCTCGAGAGATTTGAGAGATTTATGTGAAAATGGTTCCTTGGGGAGGGGGGCGGGTGGCTCAGTGGGTTAAGCCTCTGCCTTTGGCTCAGGTCATGATCCCAGCATCCTGGCATTGAGCCCCATATCTGGCTCCCTGCTCTGCGGGAAGCCTGCTTCTCCTTCTCCCACTCCCCCTGCTTGTATTCCCTCTCTCGCTGTGTCTCTCTCTGTCAAATAAATAAAATTGTTCCTTGGTACCTGTACTGCAAGTAATAGATAATCCAAAGATTAGACTTTATTGATACCTGGGAACTACACTTAAATGTGAAGACATTTTATAAAAGCAAAACTACAGTCTTAGTCATTTTAGCATATTAAGCTATCTTTAATATTTTTTCTAAAAAACAGGTGATATTTGTATCCATGATAACATTTACACAGTATCTATTGCCTCCATCTAATCTCATCAAGAAAATTTGTTTTTATTGTGTTAGTAATTCAAGATAACTTTGCCCCCCAAACTTGCTGATTTAACACTCCAGAAGTTTTTACTAAGGGCTGTTTTTATAAAAACTGCTATTGCTTCTAATTTAGAATTTTTTAAAGAAAGAGAATATGCTTTCATTAATTGCTCCTCCTGTGCCAAAAGAAAGTCTTTAAAGAAGTAAGGAGGCATCTTCATAATAATGAACTTGCTAAGGTAGTATTCGAGATTTTCTATGAAGTCAGGGACTGTAAGGAGATCTACAGCATCAGACGTGTTGTAAACCATTACTCAGTGCAACAAGTAGCCTGAGTCCATCCACGATGGCTGTACCCAGTTTTGATATCACATTATGGGTAAATGTGCACTGGAAAAGAAACCAAAAAACCACAATGTATCTTATACTTCTGTGAACTGTGCTTTGTGGATAACTTTAGTTTTCCCAAAAGGCTGATATATTTCAATAATTTGACTACATCAGTGTTAATTCTGAGTTGGCGGAGGTAGCCTAGCCAACTACCATTATGTTTTGGTACTCAGGGCTATACCTTTCGATAAAGTTAATTGAAATGCTAAAAAAAAAAAAGGCATTTATTTTGTTTTTAAAGATTTTATCTTTATTTTATTTTATTTTATTTTATTTTATTTTATTTTATTTTATTTGACAGAGATAGCCCACAAGCAGGGGGAGCAGCAGGCAGAGGGAGAGGGAGAAGCAGGCTCCCCACTGAGAAGGGAGCCCAGCAGGGCTCAATCCCAGGACTCCGGGATCATGACCTAAGCTGAAGGCAGATGCTTGACTGACTGAACCACTCAGATGCCCCTATAAAAAGGCATCTTAACTAGTGACTTATTAAAACCTACAGAGCTGAGAACTGACCTTTCACCATCAGAGACCCCCCACTCCACTCCCACAGCAAGTGCAAGGGGTCCAACATCCCTCCCTTCTCTCCTTGTGGCCAGGTTAGTGTTCTGCTAGAGGAAAGGTTTTCCTGTGATCAGCGACACTCCAAGGCCCCTCAGCTCCCGTGTTTGCCCAGGGAACAGGACAGGTTGAATCTGTTCATAGCAGGACCCTCAGCGTAGAGGCAGGGATCAGATCCATCAGGAGAAGCAAGACAGAGTGCAGAGAATGAGCCCCCAAATGCCCTGGCAGCTGACTCCGGCTCTGCAATCTTCTGGAACCCCTGACACGGAGCCTCCTGCCTTTGAGCAACCCTGTCTCAACCCAGCTTCTCTGCCCGATCACCAAGTCTTGCGCAGAAGCGAAACCAGAACACTCCTTACCCTTACTCACCAGGGGTGTGAGAGGTAAAAGAAGCCAGTAGCTTTCCTCCCAAGAATCAATGCCGTGAGGGTTTCCGACTTTCAGGAGCCCTTGCAGCAGCCTCAGAGTCTAAGCAGGCCCATCCCAGCTCCTTGCAGAAGCATGATTCCCCAGGGGCTGCCAGCCCTTTTGTTTCAATGACTACTTTCCATGGTGACCAAATCTGACACAGGCTGGTTCCCTAAGACTGGACTAAGTCTCTGTTCCACCAACATCATTCACTCATGGTGGGCTCCAAATTTTACTTAGATGGTACCTGATCACCCACAGGTCATGCAGAGCTGGGTGGGATAGGATTAGGGGGTGACATCTCTCCAGAGACAAACACAGGCAGTGGATCCTTCCCAGGAGCTGGGACCTGGGAGCTGGACAGTGGGTCAGGACCTGAGTGCTTTAAGATCTCTTACCTCACCCATTAACATACTCTCAGGGAACAGTATTACAACCAGGATGACCACAGAAGTATCACCTAAGCTGGGAGCCATTAATAATTATGCTGGGAGGGGCACCTGGGTGGCTCAGTGGGTTAAAGCCTCTGCCTTCAGCTCAGGTCATGATCTCAGGGTCCTGGGATCGAGCCCCGCATCGGGCTCCCTGCTCAGCAGGAAGCCTGCTCCCCGTCCCCCATGTTTGCCTCTCTGCCTACTTGTGATCTCTGTCTGTCAAATAAATAAAGAAAATCTTTAAAAAAAAATTATGCTGGGAAACAATATAAACCGGGAGAGTCCTGGGCATGATGATCAATCATCCATCATCCATCCCCAGGGAGGAAACAAACCAAAAAGGAGAAGAATCCAGTCATTACCATTTCTTGTTCTCTCATACAGGATTACAAAACAAAAGCACAAACCTCTCCTTAGCAGAGAAGGCATGCTGCCAATTTCCAGTGGGACACTGAAACCAGCAAGCCATAAAACCAGGTGTCCTTTGCCTCCCCTGAGGCTATTCCCACTCATGCAGTCTGCTCCCTTTGGTCAGTGCTCAAATCAGAATAAAATATAGCTCATAGTCCTAGTTACATGGGGATTGCCAGGACCTCAGGGTGGGCAAACAGATTTTTCAGTTCATTATTAAGAAGCCACTCTCAGGAGGGGCAGCAGTGGGAAGTATTTCCTCAAACGTGCCGGCTTATTAAGACTACATGCAGTGTATGGAACTAGAAAAGACCCCAAATAGCCAGAGGAATGTTGAAAAAGAAAAGCAAAGCTGGCAGCATCACAATTCTGGACTTCAAGCTCTATTACAAACCTGTAGTCATCAAGACAGCGTGGTACTGGCACAAAAACAGACACATAGATCAATGGAACAGAGTAGAGAGCCCAGAAGTAGACCCTCAACTCTGTGGTCAACTAATCTTCAACAAAGCAGGAAAAAAATGTCCAATGGAAAAAAGACAGTCTCTTCAACAAATGGTGTTGGGAAAATTGGACAGCCATACGCGGAAGAATGAAACTGGACCATTTCCTTACACCACACACAAAACTAGCCTCAAAATGGATGAAAGACCCCAATGTGAGATAGGAATCCATCAAAATCCTTGAGGAGAACACAGACTGCAACCTCTTTGACCTCAGCCACAGCAACGTCTTCCTAGGAACATCACCAAAGGCAAGGGAAGCAAGGGCAAAAATGAACTATTGGGATTTCATCAAGATAAAAAGCTTTGGCACAGCAAAGAAACAGTCAACAAAACCAGAAGACAACTGACAAAATGGGAGAAGATATTTACAAATGACATATCAGAAAAAGGGCTAATATCCAAAATCTATAAAGAACTTATCAAACTCAACACCCAAAGAATAAATAATCCAATCAAGAAATGGGCAGAAGACATGAATAGACATTTCTGCAAAGAAGACAACTGAATGGCCAACAGACACATGAAAAAGTGTTTGGCATCACTTGGCATCAGGAAAATACAAATCAAAACCACAGTGAGATACCACCTCACACCAGTCAGAATGGCTAAAATTAACAAGTCAGGAAATGACAGATGTCGGCGAGGATGCAGAGAAAGGGGAAGCCTCCTACACTGTTGGTGGGAATGACAGCTGTTGTAGCCACTCTGGAAAATAGCATGGAGGTTCCTCAAAAAGTTGAAAACAGAGCTACCCTACGACCCAGCAATCACACTACTGGATATTTACCCCAAAGATACAAATGTAGTGATCTAAAAGGGGATGTGCACCCCAATGTTTATAATGTTTATAGCAGCAATGTCCACAAGAGCCAAACTAAGAAAGAGCCTAGATTAGATGTCCATCAGTGGATGAATGGATTAAAGAAGATGTGATACACACACACACACACACACACACACACACACACACACACACAGAGTGGAATACTATGCAGCCATCAAAAATGAAATCTTGCCATTTGCAACAACATGAATGGAACTAGAGGGCATTATGTTAAGCGAAAGTAGTCACTCAAAGAAAGACAATTATCATACAATCTCGGTGATATGTGGAATTTGAGAAACAGGGCATCAGATCATGGGGGAAGAGAGGAAAAAATGAAATGGGATGAAACCAGAGAGGGAGATAAACCATAAGAGACTCTTAATCTCAGAAAATGAACAGGGTTGCTGGGGGGTGGGATGGGAGGGAAGGGGTGACTGAGTGATGGAAACTGGGAAAGGGTATGTGCTATGGTGAGTGCTGTGAATTGTGTAAGACTGATGAATCACAGACCTGTACCCCTAAAACAAACAATACACTAAGTTAATGGAAAATTAAAAATAAAAATAAAAAAGACTACATGCGGGGAATCGCACAAGTCCACATTTGGCCTGCAGGGGGCAACATCTCTCCAGCAATGATCACACCAGAAGCGTTACTGCAAGAAACCCATTTAATTGGCTAAGGAGTATGGGTTTTGTTTTGTTTTTAAAAATCAGATCAGTACGTTTTGAATAAGTAATTTCCACTGTGATATATTTTCATATAGAGATGTTGCTCTTTTTCTATTTACAGTGTTAGGGACATAGTGAGCTTTTAACAAATAAATACTTATGGACGGCTCAGTTGGTTGAAAATAAACCAGATAACCCAGACTTGCCTGAGGTATAGAAAGTACAAGGTAAAATGGGAGGAGAGGAAATAAGGATTGGTGAATGTGCACGGAAAAGCGCTTTCTCTTCTGGTTAATAGCTTGCCTGGGGGAAAAACACATTCGAAAATTTCCAAAAGATCTTTTTCCAAGAGCAAACCATTATTAACAGAATTATTTTAAAAACCAAAAACACGGTAATCATGACTGTATACCTCTTCCTCCTCATTTCAAAGTCCATCCTCTATAGATATTAGATAAATGAGTTCCAAGTCTATGCAGGTTTCTACATGTTTGCAGTTTTTACATTTAGACTCATCCCTTTTCAGACGCATCGATTCTAAGTGTCTCTGCCCCTATCCCCACCCAGGTTCCACAGAGACTGGCTAAAGCCATCAGAGTCCACCCAGGGCTTTAGTTGAGTCCCCCTTAGCTTCACCGGGCAGTCGTGAGCACCGTGAGCAGGGCACCGCAGCCCGGCCTGGGCAGGCCATCCAGCAGATATGCAGGCATTGGGGTGGGGGGGAGAGGGCAGCACCTCTGCTGGGGCGTGCCCAGCAGCCATCTGTGCACCGCTCAGACCGGCTCCTCGTTCTGTTTGCCAAGTAGCAGAGGATCAGCACCTTTAATACCAACAGTGACCATGAGCACCTTGATCCCAGGTAGACCCCCTTTCTCTGGAGAGATCAACAGACCCAGGCAGCTTTGGAGAGTGTGGCCAGGAAGAGAGAGGAGCAGATGGTCTGTGGCTGAGGGATGCCCCCCACAGACCACCAGCAAGATGTTTCAGCTTCACCCGCAATGACATGGGGCCAGCCAATGGCTACTGGTCTTATACAGGTCCAGGCCCTTCATCTTCCAGGGTCACATTGCTTCAGTGGGTAAAGCCTCTGCAGGGAGAGGAAGCCGCAAGGTGGCTAAAGCAGGAGCAGCTCAGAGGGAGGCAGCTGTGATCCCACAGACCAACAGGGCCCCCACAGCCAGAGGCAGCTACCTCCTTATCCAACCAGGAGTAAGCAATGACACCTTGTCCCACCCCCTGAGCTTACTACTTGTCCTCTGGGAGAGCCCTCAGAATCACAGCTGGCCCCATATCTCAGTCAGGGCCCTGGGCCCTAGATACCCAACAGGAGGAACGTGGGGGGAAAGGGGCAGGGTCACATCACCCTCCAAGCCACCTGAAGCTGCAGGTGGGTGAAGTCTCCTGAGGAGGGGAGCGAGCGGGTAGCCCCTCCGTCAGGGCCCAACCTCAGGAAAGGAGACACCATGGCAAGTGTGGTATGCCACAAACCCAAAAGTCACTGTGTTAGGCCCCTCTCTTCCCTGCCCCACAATGTAGTAAAAGTGAGGGCCTTGGCTTCAGGTTATATATATGGGTCTTAGAAGCAAAGACAGGGTTAGGAACCCCAGGGGCAAGCAGGTGACAAGGTGATGGGAGGGAGGCCTTTATACACAAGGATAGGAAGACAGCATCACAGAGAGATGTAGTGGGCACAAGAAAGGGCTGTGGGCCCGGCCTATGCCACTCCCCAACCAAAAGGTCTCCAAGCGCAGCCAGGCCCCTCCTGGCCTCACCAAGTGAGCCCGAGGTGAGCACCAGGCAGCACCCAGCTGGGGCCTGACTGGGCCTGATGTAAACGCCAGGGTAGGGCAGGGTCTGGGGTGGGGGAGAGCGAGGGGCCATCCCTGTGCTTTGAGGGTGAGGCTGCTGCAGGTGGAACTCTGGCCCAGAGGGGAGCAGAGAGGTGCCGGGTAGAGTCAGACCTCCCCCTGCCGCCCCCTCGCCCACCCAGCGGCTGAGGAAAGACCCGGGAGGCAGGGGAGGCCCACTCATCACTTTCCACCCCGCGGAACCACCGACGGCGCTCCTGGCTGGTTTGCCATGATGTGGTAGATGGATTCTCGGAAGCGCTGGTCCCGGCTGAGCCTCTTGGCCACCTCCTTTAGCTCCTCCATGTTGTTGGCATCCAGCTGGGAGGTCATGAAAGACTGGGACGGCTTCACTGGGGAGAGGGAGGCCGTGAGCAGCCTCCCTCCACCGAGGCTCGCCCGGGTCCCCAACCCCAGCGGGCGACCCTCGCTCCCCACCCCACAAGCTTCTCGGCACCCACCGGGGCTCCCGGAATCCTGGAAGATGCCCGAGGCCAGGCCGGGGGAGCCAGGTCCAGGCTGCCCAGTCCGGCCTCCAAGCTGGATCAGCACTTCCCACCCTGGCAGGGGCGCGCGGACAGCCGCACTCACTGTCATTCCAGGAGGTGCTGGAGCGGCGCCGGTGGAAGCGGCAGCTCTTGATGCGGCGAGTGGCCGCCTTGTGGATGTACACGGAGTTCTTCATGATGACCGGCATCTTGGCCTCCAGCTCCGCGTTCCGGATGCACTCCTCGAAGAACCCTGCGGCCGCAGTGCCGCTGCGTCCTTCCCGCCCGGCCCCTGCCCGGCTCCCGGCTCCCCGCTCCCGCCCGGCCCGCTCCCGGCTCCCGGCTCCCGGCTCCCGGCTCCCCGCTCCCGCCCGGCCCGCTCCCGGCTCCCGGCTCCCGGCTCCCGGCTTCCGCTTCAGCCGCAAACACGCGCCCCCCGCCCACCCGCCCGGGCAGGGCACGGAACTCCCCGCCGCGCCCCCACCCGGGTGCGAGAGCCCCAGGAAGCCGAGTCCAGGACGCGCCTGCGGCAGGAGCCTGGAGAAACTCCCTCAGTAGCTCGGGACCGCCTAATGCGCCCCGGGCCCCGTGCGGCGCTCCCGGCCCGGATCCCAGCTCCGCAGGGTCTGGACTCCCGCGGGGCCTGAGCCCGAGGGCTGGAGGCTGGCACCGGGGGCTGGGCCTTACTTTTCAGGTGGCTCACGTCAGCCCGCATCCTCTCCTCCTTCTCCTTGTTCCGCACCTTGGAGTTGAGCCCTTGTTCCAGGCTCCGCAAGGCCCCCTCTGCCTCCCGCAGACGCCTCTCCAGGTCCATGCGGACCTTCACCTCGGCCTGGGGCGGGGAGAGGGAAAACAGAAGAAAAGGGGTCCTGGGGAGCAGTTGCCATCTCCCGTGGAAGCCTTCCCTGGTCACCCCCCGGATCAAGAGGGCTTGCTTGCCCCTGGACTTGGATGGAAGTTACCATATCCTGCCTAGGGTAGGCGCCCTTGACCAGATGGCCCGGACTCAGCCTCTGCACCCCAGTCGCGGGCTAGCTGCTCCCCAAGGGGTGGCTCCATCGCCTGCCCCTAGCGGGTCAGACTGGCAGAGATAATTGAGGTAGTGGCGGGGTAAGGGATGTGAGAGGGAAGGTGCAAAACCGGGCAGCTCCCCGCAGGCCCTGGCCAACACCTTGAGCTCCCGCTCGGCCTGCTGCTTCTCTGCGGTCAGCTCCTGCAGCGAGTTCTGCAGGGCCTGGGACTGGGTCGAGTAGAACTCCCGCTCTTCCTCCAGGGCCCGAGAGTGCTCCTCGTTCTCCTTCATCCTGCGGGCCGAAGGGGTGCTCAGTGCTTCCTCATGGAGGGGGCTTTCCAGTGGGAGGGCAGCCCCTCCTGGAGACCTGGCTGGAGAAGTCTGACACCCAGGCTTCCTGAGCCCCAGAACTTTCTAGGTTCTGTCACCCAGGGGATGAGAGGAGTGGTATGGCTAGTGAGGGGAAGCCCCTGGCTTAGAGTCAGAAGACTGGGGTCTTGGGTCCTGGTCTTGCTAGTTCTGTGACTTCAGAAAAGTCCTATCAACCCTCTGAGGCTCAGTTTCCTCATTTGTACAAAGGAGCGGTGAAGACGTCCCCAGCCTGTGACAAAGCACTGTTCGATTGCCCTAAGGCCTGTCCATATTGTTCCCACCACTGCAAGAGATAATGATCAAGTCAGCTCTCGGTAGTGAAAGTTTTCTTTGCCTTTGCCTCATGGGGAAACTGAGTCCTAGGCAAAAGGAAGTAATTGATCTATCAGGCCAATGCCAGCTAGAACTCAAGAATGTGGGTGTTTAGTTCAAGGAACGTTATCACACTGGACTCAGGGCTTGAAGGGCCTCTCACCGCTTCTCAGCCAGGAGCTTCTCTTCCAAGAGCTGCTGCATCTTCTCCTCTATCTGCCTCAGGTTGCTATGGAGACCCCCACTGGGAGGGGGCTGCTCACTCTGATTGGCCAGTGTCTGCAGCTGGTTTTCATTCTCCTCCAGCATCGCCAGGGTTTTCTTCTTCTCTATGGAGAGTTCCTGGCATGGAGGGAGGGAGGGAAGATAAAGAGCCTAATTTAGGCTCTCCACCACGGCTGCCCTCATCTGCCTTTCAATTACAGGGAGTGGTGCCTTCCTCAGTCAACCTTCCTGAAATATCTTCCTTCTTCCCTGGTGATAAAAGGTCAAGCAAGATCTCCTTAACATAGAGGTAAGGTTACTCCTCCACGAAGGGACTCGGGGAGGAGCCCAATGCAGCTTCCAGGGATCTTGACACCTGTAGAGCCGGGGCCCAAGGGCACCATGACCTTTTGGGGGTCTTTATTCCTCCAAGGGCGAGTGATGGAGTGTGTTGGGCTCATGAAGAACACCCAAGAGGAGTGAGCCTAGAACAGAAGTAGACATCTTCCCCATTTATCAGGCTGGGGTCTTGCATTACCCAAAAGTCCTGGAGTTGAAACACTCCACGAGAACCATCTATCATGATGTGAAGTGGAAAGATAAACAAATAAAAGCACCAGAAACAAAGCCCCAGTCAGTGGAGAGAAAAGAGAAACCTTGCAGCCTTTAAGGCAATTCATGAATTCAGTAAACATTAGCAATGTGCCAGGCTCCTGCTAAGTGCTGGGCTTGGAGAGACCTTAAGACACAGTCTAGTGAACTTCACAGTTTGGAAAACACAACCTAGTGTCCCATAACAGATGTGCAAAGTGCAACGGGAGCCTAGAGCTCAGAGCAAACCCTTGCCTGGAAGAGTCAGGAAAGCTAGGCTGTGGCTAGGCTGGAGTTGAGTCTTAGAAGGACGGATGAGTTCTCCAGGTGGAGAAGAGGTGGGAGGACATTCTGTGTAGAAGGAACAGCCTGGGCAAAGGTGTAGGATCTGAAAGAGCTGGGCTTCCCCGGGGACACATGAGCTCAGCGGTTTGGAGGAGGGGTCAGAGTGTCTTTGTGCAAGGTGTGGAGGAACAACCAAGGGAAAGTCAAAGGAGGAGGAGCTGGGGACAGAGTTGGCATTTGGTCCTTGGTACATGCCACCTCCTTCCTCCCCCTCACAGTTTCTGTGGTATATCAAGTGGAGGTAGCATGACAGTTGATTTCCCTTCATGATCAGTTTCACCTAGGAGCAGCTATGTGAATGAGCCACAAGAAGTCATTCTCCATCTGGTATCAAAATATCAACACTGGGGGCGCCTGGGTGGCTCAGTGGGTTAAAGCCTCTGCCTTTGGCTCAGGTCATGATCCCAGGGTCCTGGGATCCAGCCCCGCATCGGTCTCTCTGCTCAGCGGGGATCCTGCTTCCTCCTCTCTCTCTCTGCCTGCCTCTCCGTCTACTTGTGATCTCTGTCTGTCCAATAAATAAAATCTTGAAAAAAAAAAAAGAAAAGAAAAAAAGAGTTTATTAAAAATATATATATATATACATGAACACTGAAGAAGGTGGATTTCCCAAGGCCACAGTCACAGCAGGACAAATTTGAATTTGCTCCTCTGGGTCCTGCATTAGGCCTCCTGGGCTCGCTGGTCCACAGAGAAGAAACCTTTTAGATCAGCACTCCATGATGCCCCGTTCCCTTTGTGGAGAACCCTCTGGGGAAATGCTGCTGGGAAAATAGTGTCATATGGCCCAACCAACCAGCCTGGCTCCAGGCCAACCATCGGACCAGTGGCCCCTCACCTCCAGCGTCTGCTGCAGGGACTCTGTGAGGTGCCTCAGCTCCTTCTTCTCTTGCTCCACACCCTTGAGGCATCTTGCGGTCAGCTCAAGCTCCCTGCAGGGACAGAGGGCTGGGTATGGCTGTGCCCACCCCCCCGTCTCAATCCCCTCTGCACACAGAAATGCTTCTGCTTCACCTCCCGATATGGCTCAGAGGGGTCCTTGGAAGGCCAGTCCCTCTCTGTGTGGCAGGGTCCTGACAGCAGCTGTAGGGACTTGGGGCTGAAAGAAGGAGATGCCAGCCAAGTGGGGTTGAAGTCACATGCTCCAGGTACACAGGCATCTGTCAGGTGGGATAAACCCAGGACCACCCCACAGGCAGAGAGAAGCACTGGAGAAACCATAGGGATCCTGGCCCTACCTCCTGTCTTCTACAGACGGACCCTTCTAGAACCCCTACTCACTCTGAATTGGGACATGGCTGAGGCCCCTCTCTGGGGTGATAATCGCCTTGTTGCAAGCCTGGGCCCCCTCAGGCATTTACTCCTGGTTTCCCTTCCTCTTGCCCAATTTCTGAAAACCTACCCATTCTTCAAGGTCCAGCTCAATCGAACCTCTCTTTTTCCCACGAGGATCGCATGTATACCTTAATTCCGATGACACAGGGAGTCTGCACTGTGCCTCCTAATGGCTGATTATATATTACTGTGTTGATGTTTCCTGGGTGTGAGTCTGGTTTTCTCAACCAAATTGTAAGATAAGAGAACTTATCTGCACTTTTAGATAAGAGAACTTATCTTCTATTCCAGTATCTGGCACAATTCTGAAGATAAGCAGGTGCTTGGCTGTTTACTTGTTAAGATTCTTAGAGCTTCTCCCTCCCCGCAGCCATTGTCTACTTGACTTCCTTTTATAAGGTTGTTGCAAGAAAAGCCTTTCTGAGCTAACACTGATTATCAGTAGTGATGATGAGGAGAAGGGTGACAACCACCCCACAATAGAACCCAGAGCATTAGTCTCCAAATCCCTAGATAGTATGAATCAGAGTGACCTGGAGAGCTTTTGAAAATATAGCTCTCTGGGCCCTACCTTCAAGAGATTGTCATTCTGTTACACGATCGTAATGTGCAACTGGGCGACTGGGTTTGCAAACCATACCCAGGACTAAAGATCCCAAGGGACAGAATTAGCCAGAACGGGAAGAAACTGTACAGGGGATATTGGGGGTCTTGGCTAACAGCACCTCCCGTCTGCCCCTGGGTAAGGAAGGCTTGACAGAGGCAAGAGGGGATTGTTGCTGGCGGGGAGGGAGCGCTGGTCTGCACCTGCCCGTGCCTCATGTCCAGTCTGTGTGGGGTCTACAGCTCCTTCTGGGCTACCCAAGGCCTGGAGCACTGGGAAGAGAGACCCAAACCAAGCCATCATGTAGTGAGGCTCTGCTGGCCGAGAGCTCCCCAGGCCTGACGGGAAACATGGGTTCTCACCCTCCGTCTGAGGCGCACCTCCCTCCCACCCCTTCCTGGGCACCACCCCTACCTTTTGATCTGCTCCTGCTCCATTTTCAGCTCCTGCACCACCTCCTCAAACTGCTGCTTCTCGGCTTCCAGCACCTGGTTCAGGCGTTCAAGCTCCTGAGGAGAACCAGAGGGAAGAGAAGAGTCTCGGGCAGCGAAGGACTCCTGAGGTCGGAACCGCCGCTCTTGTCCAGGAGCTCCCTGGGATGCAGTCCAGGCCAGGCTCTATGGGAGCAAACTTGGGGGCAAGTCCCAAGGAGGCTTGTTCCCACTCAGTGACACCCAGTCTCAACAAACCCAAGGTCTGTGCGGGGTTTGGCCTTATCAGACACACTGGCATGCTGCTGCCAGGCTTTAGAAAGGCTCGCAACGTCGTTTCCCTGGGACTGGAGGTGGAGATCATTCTAGACATCTACTCTGCCAGACAACTCCAGTCGCTAACACCCTCAGGCATGTTGGCCGGCTCTGAAGTGCTAGAGGAAAAAGGGATGAGTGTCTCTTCCCATCAAAGATCCCTAGAGTGCCATCTGTGGAGGGTGGCAAAGAAAAGCCATTTCCCCAAAGCCAGAAAATCAGGGCTCTTTTACCTCGGGGCTTCTAGGAAGCAGCCCAGTGGCTGCAACTTTCCCTGTGCTTGGCCCGAAGGGCACAGGAGAGCCAGAAAGCGCCGGGCAGGCCCCCAGGCAGGGCCAGACTTGTGCTGTCAGGAATGCTGGCCAGCACCGTCTTTTTCCAACAAGTATGTGCCCTCCACGGGCCCCATTTTCCCACGCCTCACTGGCAGGTGGGATTGCAGGGTGCGTTTGGAGAGAAGCTTAGCTGTTAGCAGTTTTGTGACAACTGCTTTGCTCCTCCACAGTTCACACTGCGGGAAGATAGAATTTTCTGGCACTTCAGATGCCAGCAGACCCTGGCGATGCCTCTAAGAACCAGAGAGTGAAACCGATGCTCCTGAAGATAACACGGCCAAACAGTCATCTGGCTTCTCGTACCCCTCCTCCCTGCGTTGGCCCCAGGTCTGTGTGATACATGCTTTTCCCACCTGAGTCCGTAACCACGGGTCCGGCCCACACTGAGTGCTGGGCGACAGTCAGAGAAACGGGAACCCATGAATCAGAGCCCTCTACAGTCAAGGGCACTTAGAAGGCGCATTAGTCTTCATCAGACCCTCGAATCCCTGGATCAGCTTCCCTGCCAAGAGATGGCCCGGGTTCTGCTCGAGTGGCTCTCATGACAGGGAACTCGTCCCTTCAGACAGCCTGTTTCACTCCAGAACAACCTGTTCACAGCTCTTCCTTCCGGGTTCGACCTCAGCATGGGCCCTCTCTGAAAGCTACAAATACAGAAGCATTGGGGAAGGGCCCAGAATTTGCCACAAGTTATACGGGGTTCAGAGGAGAGGGCTGACTCTTGTTCATGGAGCAAAGCTTCCCTCCAGTGCTCCTGTCGCCACCTCTGTCCTTGGACCACACTCTCTCCCTTCAGCATCTGCCTCCCTTGCTGGGAACTTGCTGTCCTCAGCTACCATTCCTCAGCCTTGAACCCTGAAGACCCCAGCCAGCAAAGGGAGAGCTGGGGAACGGTGCTTAGCAAAACAGAAGACTGGCAAAGCCAAGGACACAGCCAACTTGTGGACACCCTGAGTCCTCCAAGTACACCTAGGAGAAGGGGCAGCCCGTTTCATCCACCTGGGCCATCTGAGCCCAAAGCTGTCTTCTTGTAACTTCCATCGGCAGGTCCGGCTTCTCCCTTCAGATCCACAGAACAAGACTGATCAGTTTTCCCTTCAGGTGTTGGGGACAGCTCTTCTGTCCCCAAGTCTCCTCTCCTCCAAGCCAGATAATCCCTGCCCACCATGCTTCACTGCATTATTTCTAAATCCCCAGTAAAAGTAATTACGCGTTTGAAAAGAATGCAGGCCCCTGATTAGGAAGATTATAGTAAAGGTTCTTCCCAGTTAATTTACAGGCTCAATGCAATTTCAGTAAAAATCCCAATGAGATTTTTTTTTAATGGTTTCATTCATTCATGCCACACATATTTATTGGGTGCTTAATATTGCCAAGCACCTGCCAGGCTCTGCACTGAGGATGGGAAGATGAGCAAAACCAGACATGTCTCAGTTCTCACGGAGCTTCCGGCTCAGCAGAGGAATCAGAAACTAATAAAATAAGTACACACGAGAGTATGTTTACAAACCAAGGCCCGTGATGTGCAGGACGGGACACAGGTCTATGGAAAGCTGCCTTGGACAAGAAGGAGGGTATGACTAGTGGGGGGAGCAGGAGATTCTTGAGCAAACAGGTGAAGGTGGATAAGTAAGAGGGAAGAACATGCCAGGAAGGAGGATCATAATGTGCAAAGGCCCTTTGGAAACCTCCTGCCCCGAAAGAAGCAAGACAGACTCATACAGCTGGGCCCAGAGTGAGGGTGGGTGGGAGGAGTCTAGACCACACAGGGCTTTGGGCTATGCTGGGGATTTGGGTCTTTTTTCCTGAGCAAGAGCAAGGTTTTGGGCAAGGAGCAGGGGAGAAGGCGGGCAACAGAATCCGACTTCCATTGTGAACAGTGACTCCGGCTGCAGCATGGAGCAAAGGGATGAAGAGGGGCCTGGAGGGATACAAGGAACCCAGGTGGGAGGCCATTGGCTTAGTCCAGCAAGACCTGGTAACGTGAGCCAGAACAGGGCTGTGATATGTAGAGAAGTGGCCAGGCAGGTTCAAGAGCTTGTGGGGGCAACGCTATCAGACCTTGGGAGAGGCATGACTCCCAGGTTTCCAGTCTGCACCAACAATGGATGGTGGTGAATTCCTTGAGATAGGGAGCTCTCGAGGAGGACGACCAGCTGGGGCAGATCATGAGTGCCCTTGGACATGCTGAGTTTGCAGTACTTTTGAGACATCTAGCTGGAGATGTCAACAGTTGGATATTAAGGGGCTGGAGCTCAGCAGAGAAAAGGGACTGCACCTGTCAATGGGGCAGTCATTTGCACGCACACAGGAAATGAAGCCGGAGGTGTGGTCTCGACTGCCTTTGGATGTAGTGCAGAGAGAAGAGAGGGTGTGGGGCTACTCTTTGAGATCGGCAGTACTACCTTGTAGAGTTAATGGAAAGATCACATGAGCTAATCTATGCAAATTGTCTGCAACATAGTCAGTGCTTAATAAAGGACAGATGGTATTATAAACCAAAACTGTGTGGTATCTGTTCACGGATAGACAGCAATTCAAAGGAACGGAAAAGGGAACTCTGAAACAGGTCTTGTATGTGACAATAATGACAATGATGGATAATATTCTCTGTGAGCTTACTGTTCTAAGTACTTTACACGTATTAACTCAGTTAATCCTCATAACAGCTCTGAAAGTGGATAATATTTTTATCCTCATCTTACAGATGAGAAAAGCAGAGGTACCTAAAGGTCAAGGAAACTTGTTCAAAGTGATGCTTGTCTTCCTCCCTTTTCTCCACACCGTAGCTAGTCAATAATGAAGGAAGGACTCAAACTCGGGTAGTAGCGTAGAGCAAGAAGGAAATGGCCACACACTGCTGGGGAGAGTGAAAGCTGGTACAAATTTTCTGGAAAGCAATTTGTCAATATGCATCAGGAGTCTTGAAATTTCTTTCTCAGACTCAGTGATTTCCCCCACTGGAATCTCTCCTAAACAATTAGACAGCAGACTAAGAGTTAAGTGTGTAGAGATGTTTGCTGCGCCATAATTTATAATAGTGAAACAGTCTAGGGGCACCTGGGTGGCTCAGCGGGTTAAGCCTCTGCCTTCGGCTCAGGTCATGATCTCAGGGTCCTGGGATTGTGTCCCAAGTCCGGCTCTCTGCTCAGCAGGGAGCTTGCTTCCCCCACTCTCTCTGCCTGCTTCTCTGCCTACTTGTGATCTCTCTCTCTCTCTCTCACTGCCAAATAAATAAATAAATAAAATCTTTAAAAAAAAATAGTGAAAACAGTCTAGGTATCCAAAGATAGAAGAGTAGTTAAGTGGAACATCACATCGGATGAATCGGTACATGGTCATTAAGAATGAAGTTTTCGAAGAATGTTGAATGACATGAAAACTTGCTAAAGGTACAATGTTAATGAAGGTATCATGAAAAAGCGGGCTATAAAACGGAATATTTGGACACCTGGGTGGCTCAGTTGGTTGAGCAACTGCCTTTGGCTCAGGTCATGATCCCGGCATCCGGGGATCAAGTCCCGCATCGGGATCCCAGCTCCGTGGGGAGTCTGCTTCTCCCTGACCTTCTCCCCTCTCATGCTGTCTCTCTCACTCTTTCTCTCAAATAAATAGATAAAATCTTAAAAAAAATAAATAAAACTGAATATCCTATTATGTTGAAAATATATATAAGAATAATACATATGTATTTAAATATTTTATCTATTTAGAGAGAAAGAGAGCATAAGCAGGTGGAGGGGCACAGGCAGAGAGAGAGAGAGAATGTCAGCTAGACTCCATGCGGTGTGTGAATCCCACTGCAGGACTCGATCTCACAACTCTGAGATCACGACCTGAGCTGAAACTAAGAGTCCGGATGCTTCACCGACTAAGCCAGCCAGGCACCCCTACAATAATATGTATTTTTAAAGACTGAAGAAAAATACCAAAATGTTGGCAACAGTTGTCTGTCGACTGTAGGATCGAGGATAACGTTTGTTTTCTGGCTGTTCTACAAAGAGCATGATTTCTACTGTTAACAAGAAGGTTACGTACTAATGAGGACAAAGAAACAGAATCCTCTTCCCGGTCACTCACTTTCACTTCACCTGTGTGAGTCTTAACTAAAACTGATATCTGGGTGTAGCCTGAGAAGACTGGATGACAGCAGAATCTATAAACCCGGAGCACCCAGAACCTTCTGTTCCTGCAGCCAAGAGGGTCTGAGCACTTGGAGCAACCCTGCCACAGGCTGAGGTCAGCCAAAACCTACCTACAGCAGCTGAAGCCTGTCTTCACCGTCTAGGGCTTGTTCCTCTGACCCCCCGGGCCTGACCTAAGGTGCAGGAGCTCGGGGTTGGAGAGAAGTCACCCGAAGGCAAATTTCAGCTCAAGGAAAGGAAGAGCTTTCAAACAACAGAGCAGCAAGGCAGAGAATAGCTCCAGAGCTTGTGAGTTACCCACAACAGCATCAGGGAGGTGAGCAGAGAGCCTCGCCCTGAAGTGGAAGGTTCTTTCCAACACAGAGTCTGTTCTGACCAGGAGCAGCCTGGGTGGCAAGATGCCTGCCTAACAGGCCCTGGGCATTTCTAACTTCCCATGCGCCTGCTCACAGGCAAGGCTGAGCTCTCAGAGGTCAGCCAGAGAAGGAAAGGTAGGCAGGCTGCCCTGCTCCAGGGGATGAGAGAGATGAGGTCACAGGGAGCCAGGGACCTCGGAGGGATCTGCACCCAGGGAAGGGCATGGCCTCCTGGCCCCAGGGCAGATGAGCCCAGGGGTGGGGCGTGGGTCCACCTACACTCTCTGCTCACACGTCTAGAGTCCCAGGGCCTTCCTTCCCTATGGAGGATTGCGTGGCCCCACCACGCACGGCACACACCTGCGAGGGCTTTGGGTGTCCCCAATGCACTCTGTTCCTTCTAGTCACCGAGCCTCAAGGCAACCCAGGAGCTGGGCGGGCACAGTCGTTAACTCTTACCAGAGCATCACGGATGGAGAAACTGAGGCCCCCCAGGCCATGCAGTCTGTGATGGAGCTGAGGCTTCAACCTGAGTCTCCTGGCCCCGGACATTTCCCTTCTGCCCGCCCACAGCTGCCTTTGCTGTGGGAATCAGCCGGGCCGGAGGGAGTCACATTCACATCTTGGGCCACAAAACCAGGGAGTTCACAGCTGTCAGGCCTCATTCCTTCAACGTGCTATGGCTTTAAGTGAGGCCGGCGTGCGGTGGGTCTCCGCTGTCCTCATTTCCTGCCTAAAGACCTAGATAGAGTGTCTAAATTTTCCTCCGGCTGACTGCTGCCCCAGATTTAGCCTCTCTGATGGATAAGTCTGTCTCTCTCCCTGCCGGTGGCTGTGTCTGTCATTCCGTCCCTTTCTCTGGCTTCCTCAATTACCTGTCTCTAGGTTGCCGACAACTCACCGGAAGTGTCACTTCTCAAAGTGACAGAACTGTGTGAAGAAAATGCCAAGAGTCTCACGCAGGACCTGGATGACAGCAGGGACACAGGGAGGCCCACACACCCGCCGGGTGGGAGAAGGCTCAGCGCTGTCACGAGGCCAATCCTCAAATCCACGCAATCCTAATACAAATCCCCACTGGCTTTGGGGTTTTGTTTTGTGTTTGGTTTGGTTTGGTTTTTTTCCTGTTGCTGTGCATTGACAAAGTGAGTGTCAAGTCCAGCTGGAAGGATGAGTGGGCAAGAATATCAGATACCATTTTTGGGAAGGAGAGAAATGAGGATGAATCGTCCCAGTGGATGAAAATCAAGATGTAATGTGAAATTATAAGAATCAAAAACGCTCACTCATTGAGTCATCCCGCATTTATCAAGCTCTCACCCCAGGCCAGCTGCGGTGCTGGGTCCAGGGAATGTTCAGGCTGCTCCAGGGAGGTGACACTTCCTGACCATAGGGTCTGCCTCAGAGCCCAGGGAGGGGTGGTCGGGAAAGGTGCTTGGAGAGAGGAAAGTCACAGAGGCGGGCACTGAGCCGGGGCTGACGGACGGGCCCCATGAGGACAAGGAAAAGCAAGGGGGCAAAGAGCAGTGGGCTGAATCGGGCTCCCCCTGTGGGCGGGGCCCTCTGCAGCCTCAGGCCTCGGGCAGCTCACATGCGGGATGGGCCCCTAGTTAATAATAACCTGAGCGTGACACTAACAAACACAGGTATTCACTCAGCCCTATGTGCCAAGTACTTTATATGTAACATCTCACTTAATCTTCACAGCATCCTAAGTAGATGGGTTCCATGATCTCCATTTTTCATGTAAGAATATGGACGTTCAGAGAGGGTAGGTAACTTGTCCAAGGTTGCACAGCTAGAAGCGGTAAAGATCAAACACAGACCTAGGCAGCCTGGCTCCAAGTCTGTACCGCTAAACACTCCCCGTCTCTGATCTTCAGGGTGCTGATGGCCCTTCGGGACAGGCAAGGCCCAAGGCTGCATGGAGATTCCAAATGAAGGGGACTTCGGTGGCTCCCTATCCTCAATGAGGCCAGGGTCTCCCTTTCTCTACAGGCTGCCCCAGGCTAATGTCCCATTAGCTTGGCTTTTTTGGTACTTCCATTGTGTCACTTAGAGAAGGAAGGAACCCCTGAAATCATCCAATGCAATCACCCCGATATGCAGAAGCCCCTCTCCAATCACAGAGGCCATGCCAGCCTCCCGCGAAGATTACCAGTGACAAGCAGCTCGTTACCTACTGACGTAGCTCATACAATTTGGGGATGACTCTCTCTAGAAAGTGGTCACCTACGCTTTTCACTTTTGTCCCTGGGCACCGGCAAGAAGAAATACACTGCTGACAAGAAGCCCAAGCCAGCCCCAAGCACTGTCACCCCATGGCCTCTCTGCTCCTCCTGGCTGACTTTCCAGCGAGTTCTCTGGGGGCCTTGCTCCCCGGCATGATTCCCAAATGCCAGAAACACAGGCCAGTCTTCGAAGGGGCCACCAGAGTGGGACGTGCTGGGGAGGGGCAGCCATGCTGAGCAGCCCAGCGCGCCTACCTCTCTCTGCTCCCTCTGAAGGCAGAGTTCTTCCGTCTCCTCCATCAGCTTGTCTGCAAAGCAAGCACACACCCTCTCACAGAAAGGTCACTGCAGCTTTGGAGAGGAAGGGGCTGGTGCCTTCCAGGAACCTCCTTCACTCCCAGGATCTCCCAGGGAAAAGGTCCGTCCTGCCAAGCCCAGGCCAGCCAGAGAACCGAGCCAGCTCCTGGGGCTGGAAGCCGCCGTGCTGGCCTCAGCTGCCGCCCGCCTTTCCACTCACTGTCCCTGTTCATGCGTTCACAAGGCAAGCATGGCCTCATCTTCAGAAGCTCAGGGGGGTGTCTGTACCCCTCTAGAAGTGCTCTTAATTGTGCTGCTCCTCAGATCACCACCCCTCTGCACTAGTGTCTGGCGGGTGGGGGAGGGCAGGTCCTGGGGGGACAGGGCTGTCAAAGGAACCAGTGCTGAGTACCCAAGTGCCTAAGGAGGTGGCAGGGGAGAGGATCCCAGGTAAAGTATCAACCCCCCAGTCTCACCTTCTTTCCCAAACAGAACATGTTGGCCAGCCAGTCACCAGCACAAGGTCAGGTTTAAAGTGAGCTGGCAGGTGGGAGGGATTAGGGGCAAATCCGGGACCTGGGGACCCACGGCAGGATAACATCAACTCCATTTATGGGGCCCATACCGTATGGGCAAGAAACAAGGGCTTCCAGGCATGTTCTCATTTGCCCTGGCCCCCCGCCACCTCTGAAACCTAGGGACTATTCTCATCTCCATTTTAAGGATGAGGACATTGAGGCTTATGGGGGCTACACTGCGTGGGGACACACAGCTGACAGAGAAGGGGCAAAACTGTGGCCAGAGCTCAGGCTCCTGGCCACCAGGTCCTCCTGCCCCCTGTCATGCTGACCAAAAGGACACAGGTTACAAGGTCAAAGCCTCTAGGCTTCTGGCTGGTCTGTGGCTCCCTATAGCTCGCTAAGACCTGCCCCCGGCTCCACCGCCAAGCTCCGGCCCTAATCCCTGGCCCCAAAGTGCTTGCTACCTAGGGAGCCTCAGCTTCCAGTCCATCCCTCTAGCCAACCTAAATACTCCTGCTTCTCCTTGGCCAACTGCAGCCCCTGGGCCTCCAGGCTTTTGATCATGGCTTCTCCCAGCTGGGCATTCTTCCAAGTCCTGGGGAGGGAGGGCAGATGGGACAGAGAAGAGAAGAAGAAACACAAAATCGTCACAACGTTAGGCTGGCAGAGAAGGAGACTGGGCATGGTTTGTGCTCGCCCATGCCGTCTCCAGAATCCCAGCCCCATTCACTCCGGCACCCGTGGTTCTGGGCATGCCACCAGCATCGATCGGTTACCGTCCCTGGAGGCTGACCCAGGCTGCGAAGTGGGCCACTGTGGACAGGGCCAGCAGCGCTTGCGGAGCGGGGAAGAGATTGCTTCCCAGGCTCCTTCCACACCCTTGCATGCCACCCCCGGGCACAGGGCCTGGTGTGGGGCCCACTCGGTGTTATTTGTTGAACTAAAAGCATGACCCGGCGTGAACAGGCAGGTGCCAGGACGGGGGTTTATGTATAAACAGATCGTGCTAGGCTGGAGGTTTCTATGATCTGGACTCTGATTTACAAAGCGCCAGCGTCAGGCTGTGCCAGGATTCACTGTGGGCCTGGGGAGGTGAGATGGGCGTCGAGAGGCAGCCAAGTCCCCCGAGCGATGCTGGATTTGCTCCCAGGAGTTCAGGACAAGTGCTGTCCACGTCTGCCACCTGTGACTCCAGACAGGCCAAGCTCACTGGGCTCAAAGCCCACTTAGCAGATTCCCCTGCAGATGCTCTAAACCTGGCCTGGCCTTTCTTCCCCACCCTAACCAGCAACCACAGCTCTGTTTCCAAGGAGGCCCAGCCATTTTTCTCCCTACCCTGTCCTTTCCTGGGGTCTCAGTACCCACCCAGTGGAGAGGCAAGGAGATCAGGGTGGACCCAGCCCATAACCATTCCCTTTCGGGATTTGTCCCCCTGCCTATGAGCACTTACACCTTCCCGGACTCCTGTAGCATCTCCAGCCACTGGGTCTGCTCAAACTCGGACTCAGCAGCCAGCAAGATGTTGCCCTGCCAGGAAGAGGAGCCACAGGTGTCCCTGAGGGGAGGCCACTCCCGGGACGTCAGAGACCGCCCACAAGGCCCCAGAGGCCCAACTCTGTTCCTCCATCACATGTCCCTAGGACACGGACACCCTCCCAGGCCAGGTCACTGGACAGGCTACCCCTAGGGATTCTGGAGGTCCTCGGAGAGGCTGGTCTGCCTTGCTAAGTCCACGCTAAGGGGAGAGTTTACTCACATGGAAGTCCTGGTGGGAGATTTTCATGGCATAGGGCATGCTGGGTTCCTCCTTGGCCTCCACCAGGCAGCCTCCCAGGGGGATGACGCCCTGGGAAAGAACCAGAATAGGCAGCCCCCACCCCGCCCAGGTCACTCAAGGCCTCTGGGAGCCCTCAGCCAAAGCCAGGTCTGCCCAGCACCCCAGGCTGGGAGCCAGACTGACTCCCAAAAGGAAGAGGAAGGGCTGGGGCAGGCTCTGGGGCCCAGGAGGGTGGGGGCCCAGCCCAGGAGAGGCAGGGAGTCTTGTGCCCCAGGAAGGATTTGTTCTCCAGACTCTGCTAGACCAGAGCAAGAAAAGAGAAGGTCTTCTACCCTTACAGGATACCCTCCCCCATTGTACAAGACCCTCCCCCCTGTGGCCCTGGGGGGAGAATGCCTCACCTTAGGATGTATATTGAAGTATTTATTGCTTTCAAAGTTCTTTTTCTCGCTCTCAGAGTAGTAAAGCAGAAAGCTCTCTTTGATGATGAAAAACCTAGAGTGGGTGGTGGGAAAGAAGGGGCAACCAGGAGGGAAGGCGTGAGGTTTCTTGGGACAGTAAGAAGGCCTCGGAGGTCCTGCCACCCTGGGGACACCAGCTCAGACTCATCACCAACTCACGTTCCCCATCTGGGCCAAGGCCTCAGCTGGCCAGGCAAGCACCGTCAGAACAGCCTGACCCTCGCACCAGTGGGCAGCGGAAGTGGGACGCCCACAATGGGCCTCCAGGTTTGGCTACCTCCATCCTGCCACACCGGCACCCTTGGCACAGGAGGGCACCTGTAGTCCTTCCCTCCGGTATCTTCAACCCCTTGACCCACAGCTCTAGTCGCTTAGGGTCTCCTCCAGGAGAGGGGGGAGGAGGGAAAGAAGAAAGCTTTCCCATCATTTCTGCCTCTCAGCCTCTCTGTTCTAGGAGACACAGAGCTTTGGGAGGCCTCCCTCCTTGCTAACAGATTGTGCAAGATCCCAAGATGCATCTTCTGACAAGTAATCATGAAACTGGTGATGGCATGGAATGTGGGTATGAAGGCCCACCAGCCACGTGACCTTTCCTGAGGCTGCAACTGCAGGGAGAGGGTCCCTGGGGCACCCACTGCTGCCACCTCACCTCCCCCAGGAAAGAGAAGCTCAGCTTTGTCCTGTGGTGTGAGCCCATCACCAACCCTTGTTCTTTATACCAACCCTCTTGGCCCAGCCAGACACCGAATGGAGCTGTGGACATCCTGCCAGTGCCCTCCTCCCCCAGGCCTCTCTGCCCCTGATGGAGAAAGGACACCAATACCACCTTCTGCCCAGGTGCAGGGACAGTCTGGGCCCTCCAGCCCCTGACCCCTGTGGCTTTCCCACTGCTTCTGCCCTTCAGCCTCTCTGTCCAAGCCAACACTGACCTCACCACCCTGCACCTCACTACATTTTGCACAGTCCTGCGAAGGAGATTATGCCGTCCTCCCCAGAAAGCCCCGCCTGTTGCTTTACATCTGGCTGTCCCCTTCCTTGGGGACCTGCCCAGCCCACAGTGCCATCCCAGCTCCTCCTGTCCTTGCTGACTTGGCTGTGCACTGGGCCCTAAGCACCCATATGCGCAGGTGTTCATCTTGTCCTGAGGGGATGCTGGGCTCCTGAGGGGCAGGGGCATGCCCTCTCCAATCCACAGGCCAAGGAAGAGGCCCCCTGTCGGTTTCTGAGAGACTTCACAGGGTAGTTAAGAACACAGGCTTTGGCACCAGATGGACCTGGCATGTCCCAGCTGGGGGACCCTGGGCGAGTTAGCTCACTTCTCTGAGCGTCGGTTTATTTACCTGTGGAATGGGGATGATAACACCTACCCCAGAAGAGCCGGAACAGTTTAAGTGGCTATTTACCCCGTCTCTGGTGTTTTGTTACAGGAGCTTAACAAAGACAAATAGCTTCTTTTCTTCCTGACACTTCCGGAGTCCCCTCCCCACCGAGGGTACAGCTGGGGAGGAGGGACAACAGGTGGATGGTCACTGGCCACAATGGGCAGGGAGACAACAGGGGCTCTGGTGTCGAACAGTCCCCATCCCTCAAGCCACGGTCTCAGGCGAGCTCTCAACCTTGCTCAGCCTCCCTTTCAAAGCTTCTCTGTAACATGAGGGGTGCAAATATTTGTCTCTTGGGGCTGCTATGAAGATTCATTGCTGAAACTCCCGTTGTGTGCCAGGAACTGTTCTCGGTGCTAGGGAGCGAACTGTGGGCAGCAGAGACACATAGAGCTTACAGTTGAGTATGTGTGCATGGGGGGGCGGACGGTAAGTAAGCAAGAGAAAAAGTCCACGTACCAGATACCAACAAATGCTCGGGGGGAAATAAAGTGGGATAAGTAACGGGGTGAGCGGTGGGTGGGGGTTTCGATATTAAACACGGTGCTCAGGGAGAGCCTGATCATGAAGGTGACGTTTGAGAAGATGCTCCCGGCAGAGAAGCCCCAGGTGCAAAGGCCCTGAGAAGCGTGTGGGGCTCTGGAAGGAACCTCGAGGCTCAAAGCATGGCTGTAGCAAGACCCGATAACAGGGCCCACAAAGGGCCCACACAGCACGCACGCCAAGCCCAGCCTCACGCCAGCTCTGCTCTGCTTGGTTTGGGTGGGAGTGAAGGTCAAGGGAGAGGAGCCAGCATGAACCTGGAGGAGAGCGACTCACAGCGGGCAGGGGTGAGTATCGCCCAACAAAGTGTGCATTCGGCCAGTACACTTCCAGGTCCCAGGAGCCACCTTCATTCATAAACCTGTCTCAGTGACAGCCCCCTACTCCTGCTGATGACGCCCAGCTTCCTCTCAGCAGGTGAGAGCTCAGGACCTGAGTGACCCCGCACAGAAGGACACTTCTTCTTCCCTTCCCTTTCTTCAAAATCCCCTTGCTCCCAGACACTCTCATTCTGACTGCGAGCCAGAGGCATCTCCTTCTGTGCCCTGTGGAGTTGGCGGACTATGCCAGGGCCGAGACAACCCCCATTATTTAGCTGTTCTCGTGTGCTGGCTCCCCTGCTTAGCGTTCTGAGTGTGCTTGAGTATTTGACCGAGGTCACAATCCTGAAGACGGGACTTTTGTTCCCATTTGACAGATGAGGAAACTGAGGCCCACAGCAGAAATAACGTGGGCAAAGTCCCCCAGCTTGGGCATAGATGGGGCTGGGACAGGAGCTGCAGACCACAGTCCCTGCTCCTACTTCCCACACCGCCCCGCATGCGGAGCCGCTTCTGTTCATGCCAGCACCGGGCAGGAAACCACCAGCCGGAGGCAAGAGGTGCTGAGGCTGGGGAGCCTGGGGTCAGAGCTCTGTCACGTACCAGCTGTGTGGCCAGGGCAAGTCACCTGGTCTCTCCAGGCCTCAGGTCCAACTGTGACCGAGGACAATAAGAGCAGCTATATCTCTTAGGGTTTGGGGGATAAGTAAATGAGCTTGTTCGCATAAAGACGTAGTGTATTGTGACACATGGTAAATATTCAATAAATGCTTAGTTTTATTACTGCTGTTATTATTTATTATGGTTATAATAAATATGATTATAATATTATTTATTATTATTTATATTTTAGGGTCTGCGGCAGCCTGCCCCGGCCTCTGTTCCCATCTCCCCTGCCACCCCACTGGCTCCTACAGGCAGCAGCCCTCGGCTCCTCCAGCCCAGCTGGCCAGCCCCTGTCCTCCAAGCACGGGGCTTCTCCCTGCATCTCAGCTCCCTCCTGTCCAAGGCCCACCCTTCCATCCAGGAACAACTTCAGGCCTGGCCGGAGCTCTGTCTGCAGCCCCAGGCCTCTCCCTGGCAGCCCCACCAGTAAGCCCCACGCCACCGGGGTGCAGCCCAGAGCGTGTAAGTGAGGAGAAGGGTCCGGTCAAGGCCACGGCCTCCTCTCTCAGGCCCTAAAGGATGGTATTTGCATGTCCAGCTAAATGAGCATTTGCAAGGTGCCAGGACGCTCACTTTGGCAAGTATTTCACCGGCATTATCTTTTTCTATCTCTCACAGCGACTCTAAGAGATGGAGGTATTCGTGCTTCTGGATGCTGGTGAGTTAGTGGAGGCACAGGGAGATCAAGCAGCAAGGGAGGGGCAGACTGGGAAGTTGGCTCCGTCCGCTGACACAGCTGATGTTCTCGACTGTTGTGCTCTGGGATGCCCCGTCCTCATGGCTCAGCCTGACCCTCCCGATCCCTCCTGCCTGCAGTGGCTGTCTTCCTAGACCTCATCTCGGGGGACGGATGGCAAGCTCCTGGTCAGCTCAGGTCAGGAGGCATTAATGAATCACCGGGTACAGCCAAGTCCTCAGCGGGGCTCTGGGGCTTTCTGACTCCCAGCCCTCGAGGAGCTTAGAGTCGAATACAGGAGAGACCGGGTAGAAATCACTCCTTTAAAAAAAAACAGCTAATGCTTATCGAGCTTCTCTTTCGAGACAGGCGCTGTTCTGGTAACATCATTATGTGTGTTAACTCATTCGTTCCTCACATGAGCGAGGCAAGGTAATGAGCACAGAGAAGTTAAGTCATATGCCCTAGGTCACACAGCTGGTAAGTGAGGGAGCTGGGATGATTATAAGGCACCGGGGGGCACTGCAACGTGGCTAAGCACCAGCACACCCTGGGACACTGTGAAGCACGCAGACACACACTCACATTGCCAGTTCGTATGAAGTACAAGAAGAGTATAGACCGGGGAGGAGTGATGGTTTAGGTGTCCAGCCAAGGGAATTCTCTGAGAGGAGGTGAAAACCGAGCAGGGTTTTGAAGGCTGAATAGGAGTATCTCAGGACTCTGGGAGGAAGGCAAAGGGAGAAATGCATTCCAGACAGAAGGAACAGCACATATAAAGAATCATGTGTTCAAGGTTAACAAAACATGTCTGGTATTACTGGCAGATGAATAGAAAAGGGGTAGGCTGGGGTGTGGGGGAGGGACAGTAGGGGGTGAGTGAAGGTCAAAGAGAGAAGCAGGGACCAGAGCAGGGTGGGGCTGCTTCTTGCCGTGAGGGCAGCTGCCGGCTTAGGTGACAGGGTGGACACCAGTGCCATCCAGTACAAACAAGGGAACTTGGGAGGGATTTCCTAAGCTTTGTCTCCACCTTTTACTCCCCTCCTCAGTGCTCTGAATGCAACAAGGGCTCAGCCAGAGCCTCATGGCCAACACTGACCTCATGGTCAATCCAGTTGGAAGTGAGAGAACAGGCAGTACGCTTAGACCCACGGTATCTTCAAAGTTGGGCAGGTCCTGTTTACGAAAGGGATCCACTCTGCTGAGCTCCTTCCTCTTTGGAAAGGCAAAAGTCAAGTTTGGGAGTCAGGGCCAGAAAGGGCCTTGGAGCACAGAGCGAGAGCAAGAGCGAGAGCAAGTTGGAGCCAGGGGAAATCCTGGAGAGCCGTGGGGAGGAGGGTTGAATGGGAGAGTGCAGAGGAGAGAGGACCCAGGGCAGATGTGAGAGTCTGGGTCCTACAGTGTCAAGAGACAGTGGTGAACAATCCCATCTCCGAGGATGGCAAGATGGGGTGTCTAGAAGGCTTGGGAAAACAGGGAGCCAGCATTCAATGAGACAGGGTTCACACTTCTGTGATTTAAATGCCTCTTCCGTCATTTTCATTGCCAAACCTTCTCTTCAGCATAGCCTACTAGACTCACAAATACCTTGTGTGAAAGGCGGGTATGTTCCTGCGGGGGTGGGGAAGGGGGGTGGGGAGACGGAGGGATGAGCTGAGCTGCTGCAACGAGGACCACCTGCAGCAGACCGCTCAGTAATCCATGAACAAGGAAATTACCAGAAGGCCTGGGGCAGGTGTGGATTTCCTCAGGATGTGGGATCAGAACTCGGGTCAGTTAACTCACTCTCAAGAGGGCAGCAAGAGCCCAGTAATCAGGTGAGCTACACATGGGTTCCGTTTCACCAGAAGGCGGATGTCCAGCCTGGCTGCCCCTTCTTCCCTGGGCACAAACTTCCAGAATAGACCAGCACGCCGTCTCCCTTATCCCTGACTCTCAGGCACTGAGAACAGGTGTGTGGTGTTTGGGGCCAGGTAAATCCTAGAGCCGGGGAAGGATAGCTTGTCAGAAGTGTCCTTTTTCAGAAGTGACAGAAGGAAGGTAAGAAAGGACACAGCCCCGGCGTACGACCCTTTCTGTTCATGCCGAGTGGCCCGGTGGGCTCCGGGGATGCTTGTCCTGGCCTATGCCACTTGTGTGGACAGCAGGACAGCAGGAAGCCTCGCTGTGAAGGGCACCAGGGATGACAAGTTGGAGTTTATGCAGACATCATCAAGACCAAGGGAGTTTTCACAAATGGTAGCGCAATTCTTCAAACAATACAGTAAAGACAAGGTTACTGTGGAACAACGATCAGAGTGCAGAGGCACTGGGTGAAGTGGGCAGCGCCTGGGAGGCCCACCCTGTTGTGGTATGGTCAAGGGATCTCTAGAGTCCTCCAAGGAACACAGCTGAAAAACCACAGCATGACCCACCTCCACTGCGGCGGCCCGTGAGGTGAGATGCGGCAGGGCCCCTGGCCTGGCTCAGCCGCTGACCCCCCGCAGGCCCAGACCTGAACTCCGAGCACCCGCCTCTAAGCCTAGGTTTGCTTTCCAGCACAGCCAGAGCCACTCTCAAAGGAAGTCGCTTTCATATTTCCAAGTCCTGAACTGCCTGCGTGGGTCCTGCTTGAGGTCTGACCCCTATTCCGGGGAGGCCCACTTTCAAACAGGCGGTCAGCAGCCACTAGGCCCAGCTCCTGGGCTTGGGGGGCTGAGGGAGGCAGGGCTCGTTTGCACTGGTAACCGCTTCCCTTCAGAAGTCCCCGTGAGGAAGCCTCCTGCACTGTTGGTGGCGATGCAAGCTGGTGCAACCACTCTGGAAAACAGCATGGGGGTTCCTCAAAAAGTTGAAAATAGAGCTACCCTATGACCCAGCAATTGCACTACTGGGTATTTACCATAAAGATACAAACGTAGTGATCCGAAGGGGCACGTGCACCTGAATGTTTATAGCAGCAATGTCCACAATTGCCAAACTATGGAAAGAACCTAGATGTCCATCAACAGATGAATGGATAAAGAAGATGTGATATATATATATATATATATATATATATATATATATATATATAATGGAATACTATGCAGCCATCAAAAGAAATGAGATCTTGCCATTTGCGACGACATGGATGGAACTAGAGGGTATTATGCTTAGCGAAATAAGTCAATCGGAGAAAGACAACTATCATATGATCTCCCTGATATGAGGAAGTGGAAATGCAATGTGGGGGGCTTAGGGGGTAGGAAAAGAATAAATGAAACAAGATGGGATCGGGGGGGAGACAAACCATAAGAAACTCTTAATCTCACAAAACAAACTGAGGGTTGCTGGGGGGAGGCGGGTTGGGAGAGGGTGGTGGGGTTATGGACATTGGGGAGGGTATGTGCTACGGTGAGTGCTGTGAAGTGTGTAAATCTGGCGATTCACAGACCTGTACCCCTGGGGCTAATAATACATTATATGTTTGTTAAAAAAAAATAAAAAGAAGTCCCCGTGAATCATCACGTGTCAGTGAAGCCGGAATGAACGGCTGGTATTGCATTGTTTGGCTGTGAGACGGCACCCCACCTCCTTAACCTAAGGGCTCAGGGGACCTGGATGCCACCACCTCCAAAAGGGGCAGGGGTAACAGACCGAAGGATCTGGAGAGATCCTCAGCTGCCCCCTGTCCACCTCCCACCACACTGTGGCACTAGATGAAGCCTGAAGGACCCAAGTCGATGATAAGAAGAGGAGTGTGCAGGGGTGCCTGGGTGGCTCAGTGGGTTAAAGCCTCTGGCTTCACCTCAGGTCATGATCCCAGGGTCCTGGGATCGAGTCCCGAATAGGGCTCTCTGCTCAGCTGCGAGCCTGCTTCCCTTCCTCTCTCTCTGCCTACCTGTGATCTCTGTCTGTCAAATTAAATAAAAATCTTAAAAAAAAAAAAAAGAAGAAGAAGAAGAAGAGGAATGCGCAGGCACCTTCCAGCTGGGAGAAGACGAGCAATAATGCTACAGCTGTGCCCGTGGGACACCTTGCGCAGCCAGCTGTGCGGAGTTCTGTGTCAGCCAGAAAGCGAAACCAAGTCACACTGCCATGAGAGCCTGAGCCTGGCGTGTGCCGCCAACATGCTAGGTCTTCCCCTCAGCCTGGAGGCCAGCTCCGCGTGGTGACGTCATCTCTACAAAACAGCACTTGGGGCCACTGATGAAACTCCCAGACCCAAATCCCTGTGGGAATAGAGTCTCCCCCAGATCTTTTTGGTACGGTGACCACAGATGATCTTTCCACACCCGGGCAGGTTATGCCCTGAGATCTGGGAAGTGGGGCCACCGTATCACGGTTCCCCTGGCACTTAGTGGACACTGACTCTTAGCTCGCCCCACTGGCCACCTTATATGGGGGGAAGGAGGACCCCGGGGCTGTATAGAAGGCCCTGCTGCAGGAATTGACTGGGCCTTCCTCATCAGGGGCTTGGGCCTTGGCATTTCTTCAGAAGGGTTTGGGACAAGGACTAGAGGCTGGGGAGAGGATTGAACTCTGGGAGGGCTGGCCTGCCTGTGGGTCCAGACCTGCGGCAACTGACACTGGCTGAGGCTGAGGCACTATCGGCACCTTTCCTCCTGGTCTTTGCCAACAGCCTCTGCATCTCCACTGCTCACAGATGAGGGAGCACTGAGTCATCAACCTTACCCTCTAGACACTTCTCCCAGGTTCTCTTCTCTCTTCTAAGTAAGGTTTTGATTCCTTTCCCCTTTGGTTGCCCCTGGGGAGAAAGCGGATCCTTTAGCTTGAGGGCATCTTCCCACCCCAGGATGGGCAGGGCTGCTCGGGTGGGGTATGGTTCGGAGGCAAAGGCCCTGAGATGGGTCCTGAGCTACTGAGCCGAAGAGGCTTTATAGAACCCAGCCAGCCACCGCTGGTTCCATCCTGCCCATTATTGATGCGGCGGGAGCCTTTCCAGGCCCCCTCCCCTTAGCTGCCCCAGCCAGGGCATCGATCGCCTTAATGGCAAGGCTCTGCAGGGGCGGGCCTAGGCTGCCCCCTCCCCAAGGCTTCCTGTGGCCACTAATTAGCTGAAGTCCAGACTCCATTTCACAAATGGGGAACTGGGGCCCAGGGGGCCCTGCTGGGAAGCAAGAGGGGGCTAAGCTTAGCATCAGGCCTCCCCCACCCCCAAATGGCAGGTGGGCTGTTAGTTGTTTCCTGAACCCCAGGGGAGGGGGACTCTTTATAAAGTGGCAGCTCCAGAATTCCTATAAAAGAAGGGAACAGAGGTGACAACCCCTTTAGAGGGAGGCTGGAGGACTTGAGCTGAAGCTGTATTTGCAGAGCGCACGCTGTTCTCAATGAGAGTGGATGGTTTTTGGAGCGGCTGTGGGGGCTGCTGATGGAGAGTATGGGGTGGGGGGAGCTAAAGCCTCCCAGGCCTCCCTTGGTGCCCCCAATGGGCTTTGAGCTGGGATCCTTTGCCCCTGACACCTCCCAACCCTGAAAACAACTGTGGGTACAGGGCCCAGGTCCCCACCACTGTAAGTGAGGGGGGCTAGGAGATAGACTCTGGGGTTCACAGGCCCCTAGTATTTACTAAAGATGTGATCAGGTGCAAGTGGCTGGCAAGAAAGGTCTTGGAGGATGAGACCCAGACTCAGGGCAGGAGCCAGACCCGATGGGGTGGGACCAGTGGCTGCCAGGAGCAACTGAGGCAGAAGAGAGGGGCATGGGGGTCACTGCGATGATGGTACTTGAATTTACAAGCAACCTTCCCACTCCCTTTCCCCACCAGGGTGCCTTGCTAAAGACCAGGAACTGCTTCTTAGCCCAACCTTGGAAGCTCCCCAGAAGATGCCCTCTGCGTTGCCCTGGGCCTCCGTTTAGGGGATGAGAGAGAAGTTTAATTTTGGAGGAATGGGAGAAACCTATCTCCCATCAATCCCAGAGAGAAACCTGGCAGAACCAATAAAGGCAGGTGAAACCAGCTCCGTAAATCATGAAACACCTTCCATGGATCCTTTTGTTCTGCGGTCTTATAGAAATATTAAATTATTCATCAAAACAGAACATCAGAACCAACCGCTGCCACATCTCTGCGATCTGTGGGATATCTGAGGCCCTGCTCCAGGACAGACTCACAGGGGGATGGGAAAGAGCGTCTGCACACACTCCTCCTTTCCCCGCAGGGTCACACCTCCAGGGAGAGGCTGGATCAGGGTCTGAGCTCTAGCGACCATTCTCATAGCAAATCTCAGAACTGAGATTGGCTTGAGGGTGGGAACTGTCCAGAAGATGGCCCATTGTTCCTGCAGCCAGTGTGGGGAGCTTCCCGCAAGTTCAGGGCTATGAGCCATCCCCAACACCTTCCTCCTGTAAGAAGCCCCTTCCTCCAGCACCTTCTGGGCCCCTTTGTAAGTGGAAAGTGGCTACTGCCTGGCATCTGGGGAGTCCCCTCTGAGTTGTGGACAGGGAAGCCTGCACTGAAAGCCAGGGCTGGGGCTGCTATGACCCTCTTTAGCACCCCTTCCTACAGATCGATCCCTGGGACAGGACCAAACCATCCCCTCCCCTGCCCCCTCAGTCTCCACGCATCTCTGCCTCAGCTCAGTTCCTCCTCTCGGGCTTTTGTGCCGGAGCACTGGAGACTCTTCCCTAAGGTTCAGATTTCTAAAAATCAGTTCAAGGGAGAGTTGGAGGGGTTGCCACATGATTGCCACCAGGGGCAGACATAGACCTTTCCTCACCCTTCCTCTCTCTCCTGGCGGAGTCTTTCAGAAGCCCACGGTGGAGCTATCACAGGGTGAAGTGGGGGAGAGGGGGGCTTGTGGAGATGATGGAATTGTCCGTGGGGATCCCAGGAGGATACCTTTGGCTGGATATCTTTGCCTCCCAGTCAGAGTCTGACCTAACCTGACCCAGATGGGCGCTGACCACGGCCATGACCTCTTCGGCCCACGCCCTACCTCCCCACTCAGACTTAGATGCATTCCATAGAGGAATCCCCGCTGGTCCCCGGGCCAGTGGTACCACCCCAGGTGGGCCAGCACTCCGACAGGGATGGCCCGGGTCCCGGCTGAGATCCACATCTTCCAGGGACAGCCAAGGTAGGAGTGAAATAGGGCGAGGCCAAGGTCACCAAGGAAGTCAGAGGCCGACGGCAATAGCGAGAATGGTACAGGGTTCTTAGGCCCCGGGCTCCCTCCCCAGGCGGTTCTCACGGGGCGCAGGAGGCGCACTCACCGCCGGGACCACTTGGCCGACGGCCTCCCGAAGGGCCGCTTCCACAGCACACCGTAGAGCTGCACTTTGGTGCTGATGTCCAGCGCGTCCGAGTCAGTCTGCTCCAGGGACGGCGAGGGCGACACCGAGTTGGACTTGGACGTGAACATCCTGCCTCGGCGGGGCTGCCCCGGGCCGGGCCCACCCACTCCCTGGGGCCGGCACAGACTGGGGGCTCCCAGCGAGGGCGGGCGCGCGACGGAGGGCTGCGGGGAGGCGGCGTCGGCGCGCGGCTCCGGGCGCCGTCGGGGCGCGTTCCAGCCCGCAGAGGCGCCGAGCCGCCCGGGCCAGGACCCGCTTCCTGAAAGCGCGCGGGGCTGGAAGCGCGGCGCCGAAGGGTCGCGGGGCGCGCAGCCTGCGCCTTGGACTCGCGGCTGGGGCGGGCCCGGCTGGAACTCGGCGGGGAGGGCGGCTCAGCCTCCAGCCGGCAGCATCTCCCTCCAGCTCCCCGCGACAGTCCCAATTCTGGTAGCCCCGATTGGCTGGGAGGGGCAGGTGAGCTAGCTGGAGGCCGACGGCGAGCGCCAATCAGTGCGGGCTCCGGCTGGAGGGCCGGGCTCCGCGCGCCCGGAAGGTCCCGGCGGGTCGCTCGGCCGGGGATGCGGCCTCTGCGTTTCCCCACCCCCACCCCTCGCGTCCCGCTCTACCCTGCACCGCCACCTCCTGTTCCCTCCGGCGTGCGGGCAGGGCCTCACCAAAGTTGGGAACTCGTGTGCTTTGTGATAGGCTTGTGTCACTCCTGCAGACACCTACTTGAGCTGGGTAGAGGAGAGCAAGGGGCAAGGGTTTGGTGTTAGCGGGGCTTGGAACCCCAGCTGAGTCCTCACGCAGCTCCGAGGAGCTGCGGAGAGCCTTGCTTCTCTCACCTGTAAAGCGGAGATGCCAGTGCCTCCTCGGGCTGGGCGCGGGCCAGGTAAGAATTCCGTAAATGCCCGGAGCACCCGCAGGGAGAGCAGGCTCCCCGCCCTCCCCGCCCTCCTCGCGCCCCTCGGGTGGGTTTCAGTCCGCACCGCCGCCGCCTCGCCCGGATCAGATTCCTCTTCCCAGAACTTGGCTGTCCGCGTCGGCACTTGGCACTCGGTGCCAGTGCCGAACGTCAGTGCAGTTTGCGTCCGTGATTTATCTGCGCTCCTGGCGGGTGCTGCGGGGGTCTGGCGCTCCACCCACTTCCGCTCCTCTCCGCCTGGGCTCTGGGTGACCCGCTGGCCTCCACGCCGAGGCAGACGTCTGTCCAACATCTGGGGACCCCGGACGGAAAGGCTGTGTTACCCCGCGGCCCGCTGGCACCGCTCCAAAAGCAGGGGAGTGAGTTTGCGCAGTAAGAGGCAGCCTGCTAGACCACACTGCAGTCACCCTTCCCGGGCGGAGGAGCCACCTCTGTGCCCTTGAGAAAAACCACCTCCCGCCACGCCCCCCAGGAGCTCTGATTCCTCCTGTGTAAGAAAAAGGAGTCGGATTAGAACAGAAGTTTGCCAATGGGTCGCCTAAGAGCCAGATCGGTTTATAGATATACTGTATTAATTTGCCCAAGTAAAAAATTGAGGTGTAATTATTACAGGATAAGGGGCGCCTGGGTGGCTCAGTGGGTTAAAGCCTCTGGCTTCGGCTCAGGTCATGATCCCAGGGTCCTGGGATTGAGCCCTACATCGGGCTCTCTGCTCAGCGGGGGAGCCTGCTTCCCCCTCTCTCTCTGTCTGCCTCTGCCTACTTGTGATCTCTGTCTGTCAAATAAATAAATAAAATCTTTTTAAAAAAATGTTACAGGATAAATGTACAGACCTTAAATATTTATCTGGCCAAGTTTATTTTGTTAATTGTGTACATAGAGTAACCACCACCAAACAAGATGCAGAATATTTCCATCACCCCAGAAAGTTCCCACCTGCACCTGTCCAGTAAACTGCCATCCTCCACCCCCTCCCAAGCAACTGCTTTATCTTACCAACATTTGCACACCTTTAAACGTTTTTAAAAATTTGCTGCCTAAAATGGCCTGCTTCCAGACCCACCACGCCCTATTGTCCTTTGCTCAGCTTGTCATGCTCATTTATTAACTGCCTACCTCCTCCCTGTAGGGATTTGAGCTTGGGATCCTCACTACGTGCTCCCACAGCCTTCCCAGGTCTAACATTCCATGAGTCTGGTCAAGAAGGGGTCTCCCCAAGGGCTCCCACAACTTCCCCTAATGAACTCTGGAGTTCCCAAGCCCTGGCTGCATACGTTGGTGCTCATTGTCCAAACTGCCGCATCTGAATCCCCTTGTGCCACCTCATGCACATGCCCTTGCCGAAACATGTCAGGTCCGGCCCAGGGCCCGGGTCCACCAAGTGGGAAGAGACAGGGCTAGAATAGAGGGCAGAGTGGACATTTCACACGCTTCGGGACTCTTTGGGACACAGAGTGTCCCACAGAGTGGGAAAATTTCCCACTTTACGAGTCCTGCTTTTCCCAGATGGAAGCTAGAAAACTTGTGCTGGAAGCCTTTGGGGTGGAGTGCATGGGTTGGGGGTACTAGGACAGGACTTGGAGATGCAGGTGACAGACAAGAAGAAAAAAGCCTGCAGAGACATCAGTGTCTCCAGGGAAGGTGGTACTAGGAGCACGTGACTGGGCGGCAGCTGTGGCTGCAAGATTGCATCCCCCCAGGCAGCAAGCAGTGTCCACACTGGCTGCAGTGGCCGTCCTGGGCAGGTGACATGCAGACGGCAGCATCAAGAGTTCTGTGGTGGTGGCAGCTTTGTCATCAGCGGGCTTCCTCAGCGTGGCAGCGTTCCTGGAAGCTTTACCTCTGGTCAGGTCTAGTTCTCTAGCCCTGCCAATGTCCTTTTAATATATTAATTCCTTTTCTGCTTAATCAGGTCAGGACCAGCTTTGGCTGCTTGTGAAGGACGAGTGCTGAGCTCATGAGCCACAGGAGGAAGAAAGGCAGGATACCTGGAATCGTTCTTAAGGAAACTGTTCCCAAGGAGCCGGGCGGAATGAGCCCAAGTGGCTCCTGGGGAATGTCCAGTGTCTTTACTGGAACAAACAGAGCACAAGTTTCTTCAGGGACGAAGAGAAACCAATCTTTGCCGGTCCCCTCTACACACAGGACACTTGACCCGACCTTAAGTGATGGTTGAGGCATGCTTCCCTCAACTAAGCAGCCCAGATCGTACCAAGTGAGCCCTGGGAGAAGCCGTTTCTGCTTCCATTGTGTTCTCTGCCCTCGCTGGTGGGAGTGCTGAAGGCCAGGCAGATGGTTCTGAGGAAGACAAAACAAGCTGGTGACAATTCAGTGCCTTGGACCCAGCAGGGGCTGGTGTTGCTCAATCTTTTTTTTTCTTTTTTTTTTTTAAAGATTTTATTTATTTATTTGACACAGAGAGATCACAAGTAAGCAGAGAGGCAGGCAGAGAGAGGGGGAAGCAGGCTCCCTGCTGAGCAGAGAGCCCGATGTGGGGCTCGGTCCCAGGACTCTGAGACCATGACCTGAGCTGAAGGCAGAGGCTTAACCCACTGAGCCACCCAGGCGCCCCTAATTTTTTTTTTTTTTTTGTAAGATTTTATTTAAGGTGTTGCTCAATCTTAACCAGGAACTGGGTGAGACCAGTCAAGGGCAGACGCTCAGCCCCAGAGCTGATGATCTAAGAAGCTTGTTTACATCCTATCCATTTCATTGAATTTTTGAAACAGTCTCAATGAGGTACGTATTAGTTTTCATTCTCCAGGGGAGTAAAATGAAGCTCAAAAAGTTGTCTATTACTTTTCAAAAAGGTTGTCTACTACTCCCCTAGTCATTTCTGGAGCATGAGACACCCTCAAATATGTGTGGAATGAGGGAAGTGACAGGAATGTATATTTTATTTTATTTTGGCCTTTATTTGTTTCCTCAGCTTTAGTGAGGCATGACTGACATAAATATTTAGATTGTTCAACATGACTTACTACGTGTATATTGGGAAATGCTTACCACAATCAAGTTAATGTATTCATCACCTCACACAGTTACCATTTTGTTTGAGTGCCTGTGTGTGGTGAGAACACTTCAGACCTACTCTCAGCAAATTTCAAGTATACAATACAGTATTATTAACTATAGACCATGCTGTACACTCAATCTCCAGACCTTACTCATTTTATTTTATTTTTTTTTTAGATTTTTGTTTATTTATTTGACAGACAGAGATCACAAATAGGCAGAGAGGCAGGCAGAAAGAGAGGGGGAAGCAGGCTCCCCGCTGAGCAGAGAGCCCGATGCGGGGCTCAATCCCAGGACCCTGGGATCATGACCTGAGCTGAAGGCAGAGGCTTTAACCCACTGAGCCACCCTCGGTGCCCCAAGAACTTACTCATTTTATAACTGAAAGTTTGTACCCTTGGACCAACATCTGCTCGTTCCCTGGTTCGATGAATTTGACTTTTTAAGATTCTACACGTAAGTGAAATCAGAGGGCATTTGTCCTTCTGTGTCTGGTTTCATTTCCATTATCATAAGGTCCTCCAAGTTCATCCATGTTATTGCAAATGGCAGAAAGTCCTTCTTTTTACAGTTGAATACTATCCCATTGTGCATGTATGAACCACATTTTCTTCATTTATTCATCCATCTGTAGACACTTACATGGTTGCCGTATCTTGGCTGTTGTGAATAACACTGCAACAAATATGGGAGTGCAGACATCTCTTCAGGATACTTCCTTGGAATATTATACCCTGAAGTCATATTCTTGGATAACAGGGTAGTTCTATTTTTAATTTTTCAAGCAGTCTCCATGCTGTTTTCCATAGTGGCTGTACCAATTTACATTCCTACCAACAGTGTATGAGAGTTCCCTTTCCTCCACCTCCTTGCCAACACTTACTCTCTCCTTTTTTAAAAAAAATTATTTATTTATTTATTTGACAGTCAGAGATCACAAGTAGGCAGAGAGGCAGGCAGAGAGAGGGGGAAGTAGGCTCCCCGCTGAGCAGAGAACCCGATGCGGGGCTCGATCCCAGGACCCTGAGATCATGACCTGAGCCGAAGGCAGAGGCTTAACCCACTGAGCCACCCAGGTGCCCCACTATCTCCTTTTTGACAACAGCTATGCTATGTGTGAAATGATATCTCATTGTGGTTTTGATTTGCATTTTCCTGATTAGTGATGCTGAGCACCTTTTCATGTACCTGTTAGACATTCGTATATCTTCTTTGGAAAAATATCTATTCAGTTCTTCTGCCCACTTTTTAATTGGATTTTAAAAAAAATATTGAGTTGTCTTCTCTGGATATTAGATCAGATCACTATCAGATCACTGATTTACAAATATCTTCTCCCATTCCATAGGTTGCCTTTTCATTTTGTTGCTGGTTTGCTGTGCAGGTTTTTGGTTCAGTGTAGTCCCACCTGTTTATTTTTGCTTTTGTTGCTTTTGCTTTAGGTAAATCTTCATTTAGTAATAACACAATAATGGTTTGGTCCTCATGAGCTAATACCACCCCTGGATTAGGCATATTCCCTGGTGGATGATACCGTATATTTTGTCCCTTAAAATCATCAGAGGGTGTGTTTACATTGCACATAAGCGTCTCGGTTGGCACCCATACCAACAGCCCTACCTCGGTACTCATATGTCTATTCCAGGCCTCTGCCCATTTTCTGATCAGGTTATACTGAGTTATGAGTTCCTTACATATTTTGGATACTAACTCTTATCAGATATATGGTTTGCAAATATTTCCCCCCATTCCTTAGGTTGCCTTTCCATTTTGATGATTTCCTTGGCTGTATGAAAGAACATACATTACCATGATGTTGTCTTTATCCAGAGTCTGCACACCCACTTGATACTCACCATTGTTGCATGAAGCAGGTATTGGAACGGCCACAACACGTGACTAGCCCATGGTAAGGCAATGTGTGAATATTGACCGGGGTGCAGCTCACTGATCTTACACTTCAGCTAGAGTGAGCCAGAGTCTTCCTTAACCCACTCCAGTCAGGAATGGGCAGGAAGACATTCTCAGGAAAGGGTGACAAGGGTCTCTCTGGAGTCACATCCTGATCGGGCCTCAAAAGCTCCCAGCAACCGGGACAAGAGCAGATCTTCCCATAGGGCAGCCTCCTCAGCTCCCAGCCCTCTTTGTCCCGACCCCAGTCTGAGGCAGGTGGGCCAGGCTGGTGCCAAGTGAAGGACCCAGGAATGTGCCTATTTTGGGTTCCCTAGGCTGCCCTGGCACTGATGTCAGGCTGCTAGCTGGACCCTGCACAAGCATCCCTATGGGGTCAAAAACCCGAAGAGGCGGAAGAGATCTGGGCTCCAGGCCAGGCCCCCCTGCAGCATCAGATCTCATGGAAACTTTTTCCCTTCTCCCACCCTAATTCCATCATTGGGGTTCCAGTCCTGGATTCCACAAGGTATGGCACTAATTCAGCAGGAACCGCACCACCATCACTCGAGTTATCTCTGCTTGGTTCCCGTGGAACTCTGCCCCTCCTCCCATTCTAGTACAGGTCTGTCTGCCTCCTTTGGCGCTTTCCTCTCTGTGTTTGCGTCCCTTCCAGATGGTGAGATCCCTGAGAACAGACAGAGTCTAGGGCCTGTAGTAGATGCTCAAGAAACGCTTACTGAATCCATTAGTCTTTACTTGGCCCCATTCAGGGGCTGCAATTTCTTATTTGTTTGCACATCAAATGGAGCCTGACACCCCCCCACCCCGGGCCTCAATAAAAAAAAAAGGGGGATCCTGGTGTGGTAGAGAATATAGGAAAAAACAATCTGGAGATGGCAGACTTGTTGCCTGCTTTTAGTGTTAAGAGGGGTTTAAATCCAGGCTCTGCCATCAGTTGTGTGAACTGAGGACAATCACCGATGTTCTCTCAGTGTTCTCTCAGCCCCACTGGGTCACATTCCTTCATCCCAACCTGTCGTCTGGGCTCTCCCTCCACTCTTGACCCCAATGCTGCCCCAGCCACGCCAGGTCTGATATTCTGAGAAGCCACCAAGCTTTCACAGCTCCTCAGTCCAGAGTGCTTTTCTTCTCATCTCCCCCAAATCCCGACTGCAAGATTCAGCTCGGATGACTCATCTTTTGTGAAGCCACACCCGCCTCCCCTTCTGAGGTTTAGAAGACCACCTACCTCTTTTTATTGAATCGTATTCCACTTTGACTGCATTTTCCTTTTTAAAATTTATTTTTTTAATATTCTAAGTAAAAATTTATTGACTTTCTAAGAACCCTTACACATTGAACACTGCTTTGAATTTATCACAGGAATTATTTCTCCAAAATGTTAGTCACAACTGGATTGAAAGAGTGTTTGGGAAATGTGGCAACTTTTTTTTTTAATTTTTATTTTATTATTATTTTTCTAGTAACATATAATGTATTATTTGTTCCAGGGGTACTATGAATCCTCAGTCTTATGTAATTCACTCACCATAGCACATACCCTCCCCACCCAGCCACCCTATCCTTCCTACCCCCCTCCCCTTCAGCAACCCTCAGTTTATTTCCTGAAATTAAGAGTCTCTTATGGCTTATCTCCCTCTTTGGTTTCATCTTCATTTTTCCCTCCTTTCCCCTATGATCCTGTCTTGTTTCTCAAATTCCTCGTATCAGTGAGATCATATGATAATTCTCTCTTATTTCTCTTAGTATAATACCCTCTAGTTCCATCCATGTCGATGCAAATGGCAAGATTTCATTTTTTGATGGCTGCATACTATTCCATTATATATATATATACCACATCTTCTTTATCCATTCATCTGTTGATGGACATCTAGGCTCTTTCCATAGTCTGGCTCTTGTGGACATTGCTGCTATAAACATTCGGGTGCACGTGCCCCTCTGGATCACTGCATTTGTATCTTTGAGGTAAATACCCAGGGGTGTTGGCATGTAGGGTAGCTCTGTTTCCGACTTTTTGAGGAACGTCCATACTGTTTTCCAGAGTGGCTGCACCAACTTGCATTCCCATGACTGCATTTTCTAAGGCCAAGCATGGGTCTCGGGCTCCTTTGCCTGCACAGGGCTTGGCTGCCCCCGCAGGGGAGTGGGGTACAGGGCAGCACATGCATGTTCAAAGCCAGGAGGCCAAGTGAAGGGGCTTGGGGAGTCAAAGGAGAGTATGTGCTGGCACAGACCAATGGCCCTGGGTCCCGGCAGTCCCACATTTGAGATGGCCTGAGCTGGCAGATTCTTGCATTACACGAAACAGTTCTGTTCTCATCAGTAGGGTCAACCTCTGGCCAGGCTTCTGCCCTCTCTCTGCCTGGAGACGGCTCACACCCAAGGTTGCTAATGTCGGAGTGTTTCTGGGAGGGGCCCAAGGACTTATTACTTTCCTGCCTTCCAGTGGCTTTGGGGCACTAACATGGTCCCGTGGCATCCAAGGCCATCGCTGTGGGCAGCACACCGCTTAGGAACCCTGAAGGTATCCCCCTTGTGGTGCTCCCCCTTGTGGGTGATGTGCGGATTAAAATGTATACTTTCCTTTGGCTTCTAAGAACTAGTACATTTCACTGGGGGAGAGGGATGTGTTCAGTCTGGCCAACAGGCTCAAAGCCATTTCTTGTTACAATCCTACACACTCTCCCAGGACCTCTGAGGAAGAGCCAAGGGGCTGGCTTTTCATCTGGAACAAAATTAGCAATTCATTAGATCAGGTGCCAAGGGCTCCACCTGTACTTGATTAAAGACCTTGGGCTTCATATATCAAAGACCTCGCGGCTTCATGTATCAAAAAGGGGTCCCGCCAACTGTCAGCATCGTGCTACCCTTGGAATGCTTTCTCCAGGTCCAGTAGCAGATGTTCTTTTCTGGTTTCTCCAAATACCGAGCAGGGCAACGTCAGAGGCGGAAGAGAATGGGGCGCGGTGGGGAGGGGGGTGGGATCTGCTCTCATTCCTGCCCCTCCTGCTCCCACCTCCACCTTCACACAGGGCCTGGACAGCTGGAAGAGGTGGAGAGTGGAGACTCCAGTCAGACAGTGACCACAGAGGGGCCAGATTCCACGACATGTGCCCTTGGGTAAATCGGAGTGCCGGGTAGCAGAGGACTTTCAGAGAGGTAGAACCAAAGGATGGAAGGAAGACTGAGCTTCCACCTGGTCCTCTGTACAGAACTGTAACTAACATAGACGTTCGACTGTGGGATGGGGGGGTGGGGTGGGGATGGGGGAGACAAGCAGGGATGAGGAAGGAAAAAAGTCACCAAGCTCCACCCTGAGGGGCCAGAGGAGCCTCTGGAGCACAAGGGTCTCTGGACTACCACGTCCATGAATGATCCAAGTGATGACAGAACTCCTGAGGTCAGCCGGGACTGCGCCTGGGATGGCTGTCGGCAAGGAGGGAATCACAGAGACCCTGGCTAGGCCCAGTTATCCGTGCAATTTTGCACGGACTGGAAGCACAGACATCACCTAGGGAATGGACACATGTCACACATCACCTGTTGGTACCTCCTCTGTCCTTCAGCCAGTTCATGGCACCTTCTATGCAGAGTCCGTGTTCTCTCTCCTGTGCCACCAGGCCTTTGCCACGGAGGTCCTCCTGCTCCAAAAACCGTTCCCAACTGCTCCACCGGTGATTCACGCAAGCCTCCTCTCCCTCTCGATGTCGTTCCTGAAGCCTCTCTCTGGGTTCCTTGCTCCCATGCGTTCCCCGAGCACCCTGTGCCTGCCTCCCGGTCCACTGGCAACTGTGTCTTCTTGTTTGAATCCCTCTTGGAATCAGAAGCTCTTTATGGACTGGAAGTGACCCCTACTCCTTTTTGAACACTCAGCACCTTCGAGTGCCCAGTCTGTAGGAAGGGCTCCGTGCTGAGTTAACGCTGCTTAATGAAGAGGTAAATGGAGAAGAGGTAGGGCTCAGCTTATATCCCATTCCACCTTCTGGATAAAATAGGATCTGTGTTCTCGTATACTTGACAGCCCGTGAAGTATCTGATGGTGGTTACCAAGTTCTGTCCCCCAAGAACATTCCAGATGAAGGCAAACATTCAGTTCCTTCCACATCTCTTCAAACGCTATGGCTTCTCATCCTGTCTCCACTGGGCTCCCTCCTCTGATGGTTCTCGTATTTGTCAGGATCCCTCCATAAAGAACGCAGTCAGAACGGGACAGGTCTTCCCTCACATTCCTATCCAACTTTAGAAAACTGGGCAATGGCGAACATTGCAACAGAAACGAGGAGCGGAGCCCAAAACGGGAACCAGATGTTCAGGTCCCTCAGTCAGTCACACAGCATCTCACCAACATTAGCTGGTCGTGGGTTAGGAACCCAAACTTAGTTAATTTCCCACCTGTACACTCAGCCCCATGTGTAGACTCCGCACCTCAGTGTGAGCGTGGGCAGAGCTAGATGCAGGGCTGGCAGCTGGTTCTGCCGCTGGCTAGAGCCCTGCTACAGATTAGTGCCACTCGGCCTCGGGTTAAAGTGCCCCCTCAGGGAACACCAATTCATTCAACCACACCTATTTATCCAGAACCTAGCTTCCTGGAGCTTATATTTTAGTAGGGAAGGACAAAGTAAGGATATATATTAGAAAGCAAATTAAAAGGTGACCAGTGCTACTAAAAAAGAAATAACAGAACAAACTAAGGAGCACTGGGGCGAGGTGGGACAGATTAGTTTTAAATAGGGTGGTCACAGGGGGCCTAACTGAAGGAGACTTTAGATCAAGGCTAGAAGGAGGTGAGGGAGCTGGGGAAGGGCATTTTAGACATAGGGATTGGACACAGGTCCCTTATTTCTGACACTGTAAAAAACTACACTGTAGGATGCTGTCCTAACTTCTAGGCATTAGAAACAAATTTACAAACTGAACTTCTATTAAAATCTCTATTTCTAGGGTCAGGTGTTCACAGCCTCAGGATATTCCTAGAGCAACTCTGCCCTTGAACTGAACTCACTGTGGTGGGGGTCTGTTGCCTGCTTCTTTTTGGGAGTATACTACCTCCCTAAATATTTCTTAACAATGCTGGCAAAGCAAAGTAAAAGTCAATGAGTTAGTATCCTTTGGGATACATGGTATGTTGTTTCCTTCATCTCTCTTCCACCTTTGCATCCCTCCTTCCCTAAAGGATCTGCATATAGTGGGTGCATCTTTTCCTTGTCCTTGAAAGCTTTTCATTACCTTTTCTGATGTTCAAATGTGGGTCAAGTCTAGTCATCAAACAGAGAAGCAAACTGCCAAGAGATTAAGTAATGAGCCACTCACATAAGGTATCCACTAATAAAAATTTAATATCATAAAACAAATCAGAGAACAGCAAAAAAAATATTTTTTAACCATTCACAATTAACGTGGAAAGAGACAAAATTATAAGGCAGCCATCCATGGAATGATTTCATGTTTACAAAGGATCCAGAAAAGGAGACATTTAAAAATCACTGTTCAGGCTACTGAACCAGGGGAACTGCAATTTTATCCCATGAGACTTCCAACTTGCTAGAAGATGCTATCAGAAAACAAATCAAAGCCAATTTCCTTCTGTTTGGCTGAGCATATCTAGAGAATTCCCAATGGTTGTCTAGTCCCTTCCTACAAGTCATAAATTTCCTTCAAGTCTCTTGGGGTGAATCTAGATGTCTCAGGTATGGGGCAGGGGGTGGGCTCCATCACTGGTTTTAATGTCATAGCATCTTCAACAGTGCTCCTGGGATCATTCTGTTTTGAGCAGAACTTTTCTAATGGAAGGATGATTCTCTTATAGATCACCTTCCAATGCAGCAGTCTGGGAGAATCTGGTCACTATTCCCAGTCTCTTAAGAGGCCCAGAGGACCTGTAGGCAAGAACATTTTCTGGGGGCCTGTGCTGTTGGTAGACAGCTCCCCTGTTTAGTACCTAGCTACCATGGGTTTGAGGGGCGTAACACTCCAATGCTGGTGTGTCTTCCTAGTTCTAATCCTTGAAGAAGAGAAAAACCAGGCAGTGACACTTAGAAGTAGGCTGGTAAAAGACACAATTTCATCGTCTCCTCTCTACAAAGAACTGACCCCTCAAAATGACCACCTCTGTCCTTTCTCTAATGATTCAAAATACAGGAAACAGGGCTGACTCAACTGTTTTGAATAGGGAGATAAAAAGGTGATGGGGGAAGAGAGAACACATAGCCTCTGTAGATGGAACTGTTTCCAATTCTCTATGCTCCAGTGCAGAGCCTTTGCCTAAAGAAATCTGGCAGCAGCGTGCACAGGAAAGCAGCCAGCCCTGGAAGGGCGCTGCTTCGGGGAAGTAGGGACTGATATGCTATCCGCTGGAAAACAAGGCGGGGGGAATGGACCAGTAGCGTTTTCCACCTTCATTTGCCATTTAAGAGTGCATTCGGAATCTGAAGAAATCTGCCCCTACCGAGGAAATGGAGACAAACTGCAATGAAGACTAAATTTGGTTACGAGGAAAGAGGGCCGTGCCCGTCATCATCAGCTGCAACTCTTTGGTAGCCAGTAATTCCATCTGTAATCACGGCAGCAACCTAAGACTGCCAATGTTTCCAAATGTGTGAGCGCATTAAGGCATCTACATCGAAGGAGGCAGTAAACACAAGAGGAAAACAGAACTGAAATGTGCCAGTAAGTGACCACCACTGCTGCCCCTTCTGGGACACCGCCCAGCACGAGCAAGTTCGTCCCCCCGTGAAGAAGGCCTATGCCACGCTGCTCGGTCCCCTGCTGCCTGGAGGTGCCTTTGGGCCCTCTGAGGTTAGTATGGCCATTTCTGCCTGCTGACCAGGAGAGAAATGAGTAGCTCTGGAGGCAGCAGCTTTAAAATCTGGGAAAGCCCGCAGCTTTAAAATCTGGGAAAGCCCGCAGCTCCTGAGGGCTGACAGGCCTTAAAAGGTGTGCTTGTTAATGTGAGGTTCAGAGGGGAAGGCAAATTTGGAGGTTTGATGGTTCAATCCTTGCCAGAGTTCAAGCTCCCCCCGCCCCCCACCCCCGGCAATATATTCTAGCCAAACTTTTAATGATGGCAAGGCACTGCTCAAAGAGGCTTTGGCCGGCAGAACGAATTTCTCATCATTGCACGCAACAGGATGATAGAAAGTGCTGCTACCCAAACCAAACCAGACACTAAGATGTACTATTTATTTAACAAAGTAAATTTGCAGGGAGAATCAAGGCAACCATGACATCTCAGAGGACCAGACGAAGCCCCATGACTCCTGTAAGTCAGAGTTGTTATCAGGAAAGTCACTGAGACTTTCCAGACTGTACCTTCTGTTGGTTTTGATATCGTATGCAATGGTTGCCAGCCACTATACAAAACCATATCCTATGAATGCTACTTTGGTCTACGGCCAGCAGAGGGCTCACAAGCTCTATTTCCATAGCTGCGGACCCAGTGACAAATCTAGGAAGGAAATAAAGAAATTATAGGCATGCTGGCATGTATGTCATATAAAATACCTTACGAACTCCTAAACCCACTGCCCTGAAGAAAATAGCCTTGGTTCCCTCTTTATATAATGTGTTTTGAAATGGTACAGAAAATCAAAATAAATTAATAACATAGTATTATACACTTAGTTGATAACACAAAGTTTACAGGGATTTTGGCAAATATGGAAAAACCATCCCAGTTGGTTAAACACTTTTACTATCTCAACTGTTTAAATGACCAGAATATTAGTGATTGTGTCATCTCATGTATGAAGAAGTGATATTTTAAGGGCTTAACGAAGTTGCATTTGACACAAAGGTAACTTCATTGAAGGGAATAAAGAACAGAGACAATGTTTTATCTTCATCAACACAGTTCAAGAAGTGGTTGTCCTGATGAGAATTCAATTCACACAGATAAATAACATCGCCACCCGCAGTAAGCAGCAAATTATAGACAGGGAGGAGGGGCGTGGGGAAGGAGTCCAGAGAAAAGCATGGAGAAGATGAAGAGACAACAGACATGATTTCAATAAGCTTTAAATCAAGAGGCGAACATTTCCCACTTGTCATATGTCTTGACTTTCTTCACTGCTACAGGTGCTTATGTGATGCTGACCTAGCGCTCCCCAAGGGACACCAAATATTTTGCCATAGGGACTGCTAGTGTGCTAAGATAAATATATAAAAAGAAAAAAAGAGACAACATAGGTCTTGGTAATCTTACTTTTGAAAAGATTATGACAAAGATGTCAGTTACTATCCAAATTCACTTAAAATTAACATCCTTTCATTTCAAAAGACACTTTGGGACCTGGCTGTTCTCGAAGGAAGGCCCGAGTGGGCCTGAACCTACCAGAACTTGGCTCCTCTGCACGGAAGGCAGGAATTCTGCAAAGGAGACCTTGAGAGGAAATTCTCGTTGCCTCCTTCAATGCTAGTTCATCTCTGTGGCTCCAAGATGGGACAGCAGTCTCTCTTTAAAGAGGCAGGTATAAAAGGAGATGTTAAGTTTCTCCAGACATCCTCTTTTCAATGGACAGCTCTCGAGTAAAAAGTCAGCTTTTCATGTGCCTTGCTGTCATTTTCCTGACTCTTGTCCCAAATAAACTACAATTCTCTTTAGCATCTAAGATAGTGGGCATTATAACCTTTACCAAGGTATGTGGCAGAGATGCTAAAGCACCGGTCTCACACGGCGACAATCATGTTCAAAATCAATGGAAAAAGTAAGTGGCAGAGCCTCTAAATCAAGAAAGAGATTTAGCTTAATTACGGAACACTGTACTTTCATAATTACTGTTTCATTGTGATATGAAGTTGTCCACTTTTCCTTAAAATGAAATTCCATCTTCCCTGAGAATAGGGTTAAGAGAAACATCAAAACTCAAAATGCCAAGGGCCCTTTAAAAAAACAACACAACGGAATGTCTGTGTCCAGTCGCAGCGTGTTGTTTCTACTCTAAAAGCTTTCCATTGCTCCAGGTTTTAATCTCACCTCCCTCTGGACTCTAGGAATACGGGTGGAGATGGGCAAGGTGAGACAAGAGACCGAGGGAGTGAGCAGCTGTCCCGTGCTGGCTGTCCTCCCAGGACGGCAAACAGCCGAGGCGGAATCCGACGTCTAATGCTGGTGCCCTACTGACAGGATAAGCGGGATGAGGCAACCCAGGACCAGGGCGGCCACCTCCAGGCGGCTGAGGCCCCTCCCCCCAGTGGGGTCGGGTTTGTGGCTGTGCCCCATTCCGCCCACCTCAGGGAGGACATGTACTGTGGCAACATAAAGAAATGTCCCGGCAGAGAAAAGCATGGCCACTCCAGTGGCATTGACCTCTGAAAGGGCTTCTTTACTGCTCTGTGAATTAAGAGAGAGAGAGAAAGAAGAAAAATTAAAACCAGTAAAATTCAGGGTCAGGAAAAAGTCCTGATTAAAAAAAAAAAAAACCACTCAGTATCATAACTGGTGCGATATGGGACACTGGGGACATCTTGATATCAGAGCAATTTTGTTATTGATGAGAAAGTTCCAAATTTAAGACTATTGATGACGTACACAACTGCTTTTTGTAAGTTTTATAAACTGCTGTTTATTGCCACAAACACAACTGCTTTTTCAAACAAATTTCAAGTCTGGTTGAACAGGTCTGGCATGTATTATTCTTACAATGGGACCAATGGCATTATTAATGCAGGTGTTCAATTTCAGTTTCAATTTATTTTACTAACATTTAACGAACATCCCTATACACCAGGCTCTAGGCTGGTGCTTGAGATACAGTGGTAATCCAGACGCAGTACCTGCCCTCACAGAGGCTGGAAACAGCTTATAAGCTAATTCTGACACAATGAATTTCAACTTTTTCTGTTACAAAAGTGGACCTATGGACTATAACAGTTAATTACATTTTTAAGAAGAGAATACACCATATTGTAACATGTAACCCTATGCCTCCAGAATTATACCTTCCTGTCAGAAGTTCTATGATAAACAGGGTAATACTTAAAAAGGAACTAAATACTGCTTGTTGACTGAAAGAAGAAAAGCATCGGGGTGCCTGGGTGGCTCAGTGGGTTAAAACCTCTGCCTTCGGCTAAGGTCATGATCCCAGGGTCCTGGGATCAAGCCCCGCATTGGGCTCCCTGCTCAGCGGGGAGCCTACTTCCTCCTCTCTCTCTGCCTGCCTCTCTGCCTACTTGTGATCTCTGTCAAATAAATAAATAAAAATCTTAAAAAAAGAAGAAGAAGAAGAAAAGCATCTTCAAATGATCAGAGGGTTTTGTTTTTTTTTTTAAAGATTTTATTTATTTATTTGACAGAGAGAGAGAGAGGGAACACAAGCAGGGGGAGTAGGAGTGGGAGAAGCAGGCTCCCCGCCAAGCAGGGAGCCCGATGCGGCACTCGATCCCAGGACCCTGAGATCATGACCTGAGCCGAAGGCAGACGCTTAATGCCTGAGCCACCCAGGTGCCCCGATCAGAGGGGGTTTTTACAACACCTCATTTGTTAGCAATCCAGATCAACGAACCTGATGAATGGGAACTTAATCGTGTTTTAATGACCTCATTTCTCGTATTTCTTTTTTTAGTACAAGTTTTACTGTATCAACTATGAATGGAATGACACTCAGAACCAATGACCGTCAGAGAGAGTATGGGTGAAAGCGGTTCCTATGAACTAGCCCTGAGTCAGCTTGGTTCTAAGATTTTCCTCCTGTGGTGTATCAGTTGACACTGAAGTACCACAGGGAGGGCTGTTAAGACCTGCAGCCCTACGCCTGGGTAGCTCAGTCATTAAGCATCTGCCTTCAACTTGGGTCATGATCCCACCTGGGATCGAGCCCCGAATAGGGCTCCCTGCTCTGCAGGAGGCCTGGTTCTCCCTCTCCTACTCCCTCTGTTTGTATTCCCTCTCTCACTGTCTCTCTCTGCCAAATATATACATAGAATCTTAAAAAAAAAAAAAAGAGAGAGAGAGACTACAGCCCCAGGGGACAGAATTGGAAGGCAGGGAAAGGTCCACCTTGAACAACAGCGAAGAATGCCCAGGCTCAGAACTGACAAGGAACACATGTTACTTGAGATCTGATGTTATGTTCAGTGCAATGATAAAGAACTAGATATTTAGTATTTGGTTATATGAGAATATAGACATCTCTGCTCATCTCTTATTCTCCTCAAAACTGCTGTTTGCTTGTCCCTCACTCTTCATGCATCTACTTAAACATTAAATTTGTACCGTTGTGACTTATTATATACCTGTCAAACAAAATTAGTGTATTTGATTAGGCTTCAGTTAAGCTATTTTAAAGATCATATATCTGGGAACGCCTGGGTGGCTCAGTCAGTTAAGCGTCTGCCTTCGGCTCGGGTCATGATCCCAGGGTCCTGGGACTGAGTCTCACATTGGGCTCCTTGCTCAGCGGTGAGTCTGCTTCTCCCTCTGCCTGCTGCTCCCCCGCTTGTGCTCTCTCTCTCTGACAAATAAATAAAATCTTTTAAAAAAATAAATAAAATCTTGGGGTGCCTGGGTGGCTCAGTGGGTTAAAGCCTCTGCCTTCGGCTCAGGTCATGATCCCAGGTTCCTGGGATCAAGCCCCACATCCAGCTCTCTGCTCAGCGGGGAGCCTGCTTCCCCTCTCTCTCTGCCTGCCTCTCTGCCTACTTGTGATCTTTGCCTGTCAAATAAATAAATAAAATCTTTTATAAATAAATAAATAAAGATTAAAAAAAAATAAGGATCATATATCTGTACAAATGTTTCCAGAACTGATGGGGAAGAAATTTTCAAAATAAATGAATAGGAAAATGCTCTAAATTTATGAAGAGAACGCCATGGAATTAAGATGTTTACTTTGGGGGCACCTGGGTGGCTCAGTGGGTTAAGCCTCTGCCTTCAGCTCAGGTCATGATCTCAGGGTCCTGAGATCAAGCCCCGAGTCGGTCTCTCTGCTCAGCGGGGAGCCTGCTTCTCTGCCTGCTTGTGATCTCTGTCTGTCAAATAAATAAATACAATCTTTAAAAAAAAAAAAAACAAAAAAAAACCCAAAACAACAACAACAAAAAAGATGTTTACTTTGTACTGGCTTTTACTCTTAATTTCATCTTTAGTTTGAATGGATAACTTAATAGCATAATTCAACATAGAAGACCATAAGTTCTGGTAAATCACAAAAGAATTAGACACTTGTCTAGATAAGCTAGGAATGAGTCAGACTTACCTTACTTAGTCCTAAGTATGTCACCATGGACATAACTGGTGCTGCCAGTGCAAAGACAAGTAAGTGTTTTCTGATTCGATTCCGTTCTAGGCCAGCATGCATTAAGAAGGAAACCAGCCCAAAAGCAGCTGGTGCCTAGAAAAGAAAAAGTATTCCTAATTACTCTTAAAGTATGGATCACTTCTACATTACAAAGCATGTGTCATTTGACTAAATTCTCACCAAAAAAAACAAAAACAAAAAAAAAACAACCGGGTATGGTACCAAGACTGAGTTCTGCCTTTTAGGAATTAATGTTCTAAGCTAAGAAAATATCCTGTGTGTGTGTGTGTGTGTGTGTGTGTGTGTGCGCGCGCACACGCGTGTGTGTTTCACCAAGAAGAGAGTACAAGAAAACAAAAACATTTATAAAGAAAAATTACTTTAAAATATAGAAATCTCGGGGCACCTGGGTGGCTCAGTGGGTTAAGCCTCTGCCTTCAGCTCAGGACATGATCTCAGGGTCTTGGGATCGAGCCCTGCATCAGGCTCTCTGCTCAGCAGGGAGCGTGTTTCTCCCTCCCCTTCTGCTTGCTTCTCTGCCTACTTGTGATCCCTCTCTCTCTCTGTCAAATATAAATAAATAAAATCTTTAAAAAAAATAATAAAATATAGAAATCTATAGAGAATTTAAGAGTTTGTGTACATGACAGAAACGCTAGCTGTGTTCACACAAAAACCTGTAAATGCTTGTACTGCTCCAGTTATAATTGCCAAAAAACTGGAAACAACCCAAGTGTCCATCAGCAGGTGACTGGATGAACAACTCTGGTACATCCGCACCAGGGACTACTGCTAGGAGATAAAGGATCAGCGAATGATACTCAGATATCACGGAGAGACCCCTGAGATGCTGGAGTGGCATCAGTAAGGTTACACAGAGTAATGGAAACAGCATGCTACTGTAACAAGGAAAGACAGAACAGGATGGAAAGCACAGGACAGAACCTTTTAGTGTATGAAAAGGTTGATATTATGAGTGAAAGAAGCCAGTCTCAAAAAAGAGTATGTACCATATGATTCCAATCTTATGACATTCTCAAAAAGACAGAGCCGCGGGGAGGCCGCTGAGTGGTTTCCAGAGGTTGGGGTTGGTGGGAGGAGGTTTTGGGGTAATGCAGCTGTTCTATGTCCTGATTGTGGTTACACAGATCCATACAAGTGTTAAAATTGGTAGACTAACTGATTTACCATTGATAATTTAACAAAATAAAATTAAAAATTATCTGTAAAAAAAAAAAAGTTTGTGTACATGACCATAAAAAAAGTCCCTTCAAGTGAGAGTTTAAGAAAAGAGTAACAAAAAACCCTAGCTATGAACAGAGCCTGTCAATTATCTCAAGTGAATGGCAATTATGAAAACAACTAAAAAAATCTTCCCGTTCCAAAAAAATACCAATGACCAAGAGAAATTTTAATTATGAATATATTCAATATCAAATCTTCCACTAAAATTCTGCTTACCTTATGTAGCATTATTGCCACAAACACAATTAATTGGACGCTAGTCTGTGAAGTAGAGGCTGCTGCTCCTAAGGCCACTCCATCCGCTAAATTTGGAAAAAAAAAATGTAAAACAGTATAAAAACAACAACAACAATGTAGTAGCATCATGTGTGAGCTTTAGAGTCAGGTAGAGCTGTGTGACTCTGGGAAGGTTCCTTAACTTTTCTGAACCTTAGCCTTCTCATCTCTAAAATGGGCTCAAGGAAGTATGTATTCTTGGGATTTCCATGAGGGTTAAATGAGATAACATAAGTAAACAGCATAGCACCTGGCCCTAAGTATGCAATATGTCAGCTGTTATAACAGAAATTGCAGAGATTGCAAAGTAAGCATCTCTGCATCTTGTAGATGAAAAAAAAAAAATAAAGACTCCAACTCCACATAGGTGACTTATACTCAAGAAGTAAATATTGGCTGAATGGGTGAACTTCTGTCAGATAAGCATGTTATACTAGAAAGGTCCAGGTGACAGTGTGTCCTCTCCCACTCGCCTTGTCGGTCACAGACAGCTACTGCTGGGACTGGTCTTCAGTTATGACTCTAAGGCATGCCCAGTCAGCAACACCGTGCCATCCGCACTCTACAGCCCACCCCCGCCTCAACAGGCACTTTGGGTTTATACTGAGCAACAGGGCTCTTCAGTACCAAAACGTCAAGGCTCTTTTCCAGATGAGGCTCTAGGGCAGAAGTCAGCACATTTTTTCTTAAAGGGCCAGAGACAAAATATTCCAGGCTTTGCAAGCCATCTGCTCCCTTGCAGTCACTGCCCATTCTGCCATCACTGTGCAAAGGCAGCCACAGATAATATGTAAACAAGTGGGCATTAACTTTATTTATAAAAAATAAAGTTCCAAAAAACTTTATTTATAGGCACTAGAATTCGAATTGTGTGTAATTCTCATGTGCCACAAAATATTTTCCTCCATTAAAAAAATACAAAAACTGTTCTTAGTTTGCAAATCCCCGACACTGAGTCTGCCTGGGCCAGTGCTTGTGTTGGAGGACTTCATGAAGCAACCCTCTCCCCAAAGGCCAGCCCAAGGGCAGTTCATGCGGACAGTCCCTGGGATGTACACACTAAGCCTCCCATGCCAGGACAGAAGAGAAAGGGGTCTCACCACCACCCAACCCTACCTACCTGCAGCATGGACGACCAGACCCAGGGTGGTGGTGATTTTGGAATTGCTGGGCCTTGCTGTTTCTGGATCTGAAGTACAAATAAACAAGTCAGCCACGAAGCAATGTGAAACAGAAAGTGTTAGAACAAATGACCTGGAGGTAGAATTCTTTGAAAGCTCTTCAAGTTTTGATTGTATTTTCCCTATGACTGTCTTTTCTCTTTGGCTTCAAACACTTAGAAGTTTCCCCTGTCCTGAAAGAGGTGGGGCAGGAAGGAGCACTTCATTAGTCCCGGCCTTCCCTGAACAGACAATATGGGACCCCCAACTGCCTCAACTGCCTCACACCTCTTAACTCTCCAGCTCTCCCTGGAAAGTGTTCCATGGCCTCTTGGTGTGTCTCCACAGACCTATCTTGTCACTGCCCACCTACCCCTCTCCCCCAGCGTCCTGCAACTTTATCTTCATTCCAGTACCAAAATGTCTGTCATGTTTGCCCTTCTCTATTTTATTGCCACCATCCTAACCTAAATCTGCATCCACCTGAATGTGAAGCAACAGGCTCCCAGCTGGTCTCTCCCTGTTCTCATTTCTCCCTCATCTAACTCATCTTCCACATCCTTGTCAGATTCAACTCTGAATCACCCCACTCTTCTGAAATGCCAGTTATCTGCTGCTTTCCAGATTCAGTCCACACTGGGTGCCTAATCTCTTTATCAGCTGGTATCATCTGATTCCTCACTACTCAGTCCACTTACACCAGTTTCTTTAACACTTTCTAACAAAACCTTCTCATTGTCCTTCCCCCAAATCTCTCTTCCTTAATTCTGGGCATGAACTTAAACTTCTCAGCTCATCAATCTGAAACCTAGCCACTGTTCAAAGTCTAATTCTAGGACCACTTCCCTCAAGCAAGAAACAAAGATTATTTCCAGGTCAAAAGGTTCCCCTTGCCTAGAAACCAAGAGATCTATGTGCACAGACTCTACGTGCTACTTCAGAGCTGTTCCTAGATCACACCTGAGATATATACAGCTGTTTTCACTCAAATAGGTCTTATATCCCCAGACTGACTGTAGACTACACAAAAGTGAGTTTTCTGCTTCTTTCCATTTCTTTTTTACATCTTACAGAATGTAGCACAGCACTGGAAACCCAACAGCTGCTTAAAAAATCTTTATTGGAGAGGGGAAAAAAATATTTCTCTGTGTCACATGAATGTTTCTGCTATAGCAGGAAATACACAAGCGAGTAAATAATGTCCGAACCATGTAAAATTAAAAGATGGGGACATCAAAAAGCCAGATGAAATGACAGATGGACATTAGCCAAATAAATTTAAGGATTTAATCTTCTGGAAAAAAACAGAACACAGAGGAATGGTTTATAGTGGAAAAAAACATATGTAAGTGAAGTAACTTCTTATCTTTTTAGTAAAAATAAAATTACCTTCCAGTTAAACACTACAAGGAAGGGACAGTAAGGCCCCTAATTGGTCGGAGACACCAAATATTTCAATGTAGCCCCAAACTGTGAAGAGTATCATATTATACTGTGTGCCAAGCTTGTTTTGACTTTCCTTTATACAGTCTTGAGGACTGGTTATAAATAGCATCTTAAATAAATATTAGAGGCTTTAAAATTAAAACAGTTTTTACAAATCTATAGGAAAAGACCATACTTCAGCACAAATTTAATAAATGAATTTTTACTGATATTTAATAATATATAAAACCCTGTAGATAATAGGTAAAACCAAATTGTCGGATACATGAAAGCAAGCAAAAACGGTGACTTCAGAGATGAAACAGGAGGAAGAATAAAGGAACACAAGCTATTTTTAATTCTTTGTATAGGATTATAGGGCACCAGTGGGCCTTTAAATGCATTTAAAATTGAAACTGATGAGAATCACGAAAATGTCATAAATGCCACTGGGAGCAACTATGTAATGCAGTTGGAATCAAACACCATCCCACCAGAGGGTGCTTCTCATTTGCTATTTAGTAAAAGCACGCAAATAAAACCACTTATCCCTAAATCAATTTCCCAATACATGTAAGACCGTTAAAAAAGAAAAAGTGTATGGAAAAATACTGAAAAGAAACAGTATGTGCAAGGAGATAAACAAAACAAAAAGTACCCTAGGACTAAAAAGGCTAATTAAGTTCAATGAATTTGGAAAAACAACAACAACAAATAAAACCTTTTATTTGGAAATAATTTCAAATCTTTCAAGTAATCTTTCAAATAAAAGTTTGAAATAATCTCTCAAATCTTCAGAAAAGTTTCAAGAATGTTCAAAAAACATTCACTACTCGTTTCTCAGAATGACCTACTATCTAACATTTTGCCCCATTTGCTTCATTATTTGTGCTCATGTTCTTTCTGTATCCGAACGATACAAACACACACACAAATTTTTTTCAAAGTAAGTTGCATTCTCTTTACCCCCAGATATTTCAAAGTGTATTTCCTAAGAGAAAGGATACTGTCTGGGATGCCTGGGTGGCTCAGTGGGTTAAGTCTCTGCCTTCTGCTCGGGTCATGATCCCAGGGTCCTGGGGTCGAGCCCCGTGTCGGGCTCTCTGCTCAGCAGGGAGCCTGCTTCCTCCTCTCTCTCTCTCTCTCTGCCTGCCTCTCTGCCTACTTGTGATCTCTGTCTGTCAAATGAATAAATAAAAAATCTTTAAAAAAAAAAAAAAAAAAAAGAAAGGATACTGTCTTACATAATTACATTACAATGATCAACTTCAGTAAATTTAATATTAATACTTTTTTCTAATTTCTCCTGCATATTTTAATTTTGTTAACTGCCCAGGAATGTCTTTCAGAGCATTTTTCCCTCCCAGGAAGGATCCAGTCTGGGATCATATATGTACTTAGTTGTATCTCTTTGTCCCCTATAATCTGGAGCATTTTGCCTTCGACTTTTGCAACACTGATATCTTTGAAGAATACAAGTCCCTTTCTGAGCCTTTCTTGTTTTTTAATAGAATGACCCCTTCCAGGGCGCCTGGGTGGCTCAGGTCATGATCCCAGGATCCTGGGATAGAGTCCCACGTCGGGCGCCCTCCTCAGTAAGGAGCCTGCTTCTCCCTCTCCTGCACTCCCTGTTTGTGCTCTTTCTCTGCCAAATACATAAAATCTTAAAAAAAAAAAAAAAAAAAAAAAAAAGGAAAAAAAGAATGATCCCTTCCTTTTGGGTTTGTCTGATGCAGCCTGAGATTATGCATCCTCAGATGGAATACCACACAGGTGCTGCTTCTCAGGATGTCTAGAGGCACAGAATGTATGTCTATTTGCTGCTTGCTAGTAGAGTGTATTTTGGATTATATCGTGGAAATTGTGAATGTCATTTTGTGGATACTCCGGATTCAATTATATGCCTCCAAAGAGTGTCCACTTTATGTTTTGCCTGAAGTCACTTGGTTTGGCTTAAACTGCCAAGTCTGTCTTTCAGGCAGCTGCCCGAATCCCAGGTCAGTTCTTTCCTCTTTAACTGAGTCTGCCTGCAAAAGATTGGTTCGGGGCTCAGCCAGACTTGGGTTGAGTTTATACATAAAATCTGGGGCTGTTTCTCTCCTTTCTAAGATTCTCCCCTCAATTTCCAGTGGCTGTAGCTACCCTGACCTCTAGTTCCTCAGGCCAGAGAGAACGAATTTTCTATCAGTTTTAGCTACCCTAACTGGGCGCTGACTGCTTAAAAGCAGTAAAAACAGAAATTTACCCTATTCTAAGGGTTGACTCCCCTTCAGAATTTTCCTGCTTTAGGCCACTCTCTAGTGTCTTTTCATAGAGGCTTTTAAAAATTTTCCCAGTTATCTGTGGGGAGGCTGGTCTGATAGGCACTTATTTGCCCACATAGCAAACAGACACCGATGACTTTAACCTTGATCATCTGGTCAAGTACTACCGGATTTCTTTATTTCATTACTCCTTTTTCCCTTGCAACTAATAAACAAATCAAAATTTACCCTAGATTTAACATTTGTTGATTCTGGCATGTGCCAATTTTTACCACGAATCTTGCAAAAAGGATTTTCTCCTGCCAGCACTCTTTCTACACTTACAAGTTGGCATTTAGCAACCCACTGGAAGCAAGTGTTCTCCCTCCTCCTCTTCTCTCTCACATGGATGTGCTCAGCGCTTCTCATTTTCTCAATGGTTTTTGTTTCATTACTGTTCATAATTATTTTTGGTGCTCAAACTGTCTTAGATCTGGCCAGCGGGAACCCCCTCAAGCTGGTTCTAAACTCTGTGACAAATTTCCATTTTCTCCCTTCCTTCCTTCCTACTTTTTTTTTTTGAGCACTAGATGTTCCAAGCTCATTTTGTACTTACCCTGCCCCTCTCCTGGAATCAGCCATTTCTCTGAAGAGCACTGGTATGCTCATTGCTACTGGGGTGTCTTTACTTCTAGGCCCTCTCTGCAGATAGAGCTAGGACATACATACATGTATACATAAACACCACACACGTATATATGTACACATATACACACATACATTTTAGAAATCATGAGTCCAATACCTCCAATTCCAGTCCATCCCTATAGGGGTTCTTTCTTGCCTTCCCCCATTCCTTATTTCTACGTCCCCTCCTCCACAGTAAGAACTCTGCTTCCACCAACAGCAACACACTTACTCAAGTGAAAGTAACACCCGCTTAATCCTAGAATACACCTAAAACAGTTTCAGAATTGTTTTCACCTGTACCTTCCCAAAAAGCAAAGCCAACTAAAGAGAGTTCAGTAACTGTTTATGCTTCTCCTCCAACTCCATTCAAAACTAAAAATATATAGTCAAATACTACATTCATATGTCATTTGAGTTTTTTCTTAAATCCCCTTCAGTGTGATTGTGTTATTCACTTGAATTACAGCTCGCCTGCCTCAGTTAGCTTTCCCTAACCTTGTTGATTTCATTTTATTTTTTGAATATGGGAAATAGCAGCATGTTTCCAAAAGTCAAGACTGCATCAAAGAGGCATGCCCACGGAAGTGCCATGCCCTCCTGAAACTCTTCTACCCCATCCTACCCACCTCTTACACGTAACTCTGTTGCCTAACTGAGCTTTCGGTTTCCTTTCTGTAAAAATAAGCAGATGTATGTGTTTTAGTCCCCCTCTTTCTTACACAAAATGTAGTATATGATAGATACTAATTTACATTTTGGCTCCCTCTCCCCTTAAAAATATCTCCTAGAAATCTCTCCTATCAATTCACATAGAACTGATTCCTCATCCTTTTTCAGGGCGACCTGTAGAACTCCATTCTATGCACACATCACACTTCATTCAACCAATGACTGGACATTTAAGTGGTTTTACAATGATAAATAATGCTGCACGGAATCATCTCATGCATGTGTATTTTCCTATTGGAGCTGCATTATCAGAATAAATTCTCAGAAGTGGCATTTTTGGCATTGAAGGATAGATGCAAACGTAGTCTTGTTTGATATGGCCAAATTCCTCTCTGCAGCGGCCATACAATTTTGTACTCCCATAGCAATAGGTGAAGGTGTGTTTCACTGTAGCTTTGATAACAAAGTATATTCTCAAGCTTTTGAATTTTTGCCTGACAGGTTCGAAGTGGCATTTCGGCAGAGTTTTGATGTACATTCTTAAGTGAAATTGCACATCTTTTCATATGTTTAAGGGCCACTTTAATTACCTTTTTATGAACTATCTGTTCAAGTCTTTTGCCTGCTTTTTCACAGATTTTTTTTTTGTAGGCCATGCATTCTTAACCTAGGGTCCACGTAGAAGAACACAGGTGCAATGCAGGGGGTGCCTGAGACCCTGACTCGGAAAAAAAGCGCATTTTAATTTTAACTAACCTCTAAGTGAAACCCACCACTTCCTTGGATTATGGGTACAGACCATAAACTGCAAATACTGGCACCACCTATACTTCACTGCCAGGAGTACTCCGATAACTTCATGTTATTTTATAGCCGTGGATATCTTCCTATCATTGCTTCCACTCATCACTACTTTAAGGGCATATAAAGTGCCACCACACCGCACGATGACAGTCTTCGTGTTTGCAGATGCTCACGTGACGAAGCTGGGCACCTATCAGGCAACTCTGCACCCACAGTCATTCAGCTACTAAACAGCAGGAGTCAGGGGATCTTTCACTGGGCACCGACACCTCTATGCTGCTCTCCAGCAGCTCCAGTCTGCAAAGTTCTGTCAGTGTATTTGAAAAGAGATTATCTATAAACCCCTCTATCACCAAACTCTAGGGGAGTTTGATGCAACTCTTCCAAATTTATTCTATCATGGTGGCATTAACGTTGTATCAAGGATTAGAATCTTTTTTTTTTAATAATATAAGCCACATTAAAGATGCTGACCCAGCCAAAGATGGATTCATCGATCTTTTTAAAAAAATTTTTTATTTAAATTCAATTTAGTTAACATACAGTTTATTATTAGTTGCAGGGGTAGACCTTAGTGATTCATCAGTTGTATAAAACACCCAGTGCTCATTACATCACGTGCCTTCCTTAATGCCCACCACCAATTATCCCATGCCCCCACCCACTGCCCCTCTAGCAAACCTCACTTTGTTTCCCATAAAGAGTTTTTTATGGTTTGCCTCCCTCTCTGTTTTTCTTATTTTTCCTTCCCTTCCCCTATGTTCACCTGTCTTGTTTCATAATGAATTCATTGATCTTAATACAAAAAAGTTACTATATCTGGGGGTGCCTGGCTGGCTCAGTTGGTGGAACATGTGATTTCTGATCTTGGGGTCATGGGTTCGAGCCCCATGATGGGTGTAGAGTTTATTTATTTATTTATTAAAGATTTTTATTTATTTATGACAGAAAGAGACACAGCAAGAGAGGGAACACAAGCAGGGGGGAGTGGGAGAGGGAGAAGCAGGCTTCCCGCCAACCGGGAACCCGATGAAGGGCTCGATCCCAGGACCTTGGGATCATGACCTGAGCCGAAGGCAGACGCTTAACAGACTGAGCCACTCAGGTGCTCCTAGAGTTTACTTTAAAAATAAATAAACAAGTAATTAATTTAAAAAAATTTTTTTCTAAAGTTACTATGCCTGGAGTTAAATTTTAAGTCTTGGAGAATGGTAGTTGTAGTTGAGGAAGTGTATCTTTCCTTGGAAAGCAAGCTATGAATGTGTTTAAGTGTATTTGTAAGAATATATCTTCCTGAAGCAGGAATTTCTATACTAGTAACCATCAAAACAAAAAACCAGATCAACTGGATGTTCATCTTGACACTCTGTTGCCTTGTTGAATCCCCTCTCACAATTTTGTTTTTAGCCAAGCTAAGCAATAAAAGCTGTCATGCTGCTGTCCTAAAAAAATAAAATTTAACTCCACCTTGCATATGATTTAAATATATTACTTGACTAATTAATGCATCAATAAAGAAGACATACATTACTGTATCATAAATTTGTTTTTAATGTTTTGGAACTATATTTCAACATAATCGGGTTTTCTCTGTAATCCTACACATTATGGTTTACATATTTAAAAACATGATTCCAATAAAAGGTCCACAGGCTTCAGAATGCCTAAGGGCTCCACGGCACAAAAAAGGTTAAGAATTTCTGCCCCAGACTCAACGAAATGAGACAGCTTTGAGATAAGCATGGTAATAACCCAATGAGCACTCTCTTGTGCCACATGTCAGAACTCACCAGTTCCCCCAACTGAATAAAATGTTCACTAGTACCCAAGAAAGACAAGAGTTTTTGGCACTAAAGAAGGCCACTGATACATATTGAATTATTCAATCATCTGTGACTTTCTAAACTGTAAATTTATTGTACTGCCCCGAAAGCCTTAGGGCCACTTACCGTCAGTAGAATGCACATGGGAGCTGCCAATCTGGTCTACCAGCAACATGAAAACGAAGCCCAGCACAAGGGAAACGCCAATGTAGGCATGCAGCTGTGTATGGTCATGGTTGTGCTCATGTTCATGGGCAACTGGTATTTCTGCTGCTTTGTCTGATGCAATCACATTCTGTGTTTCACTCACTTGGTGGTCTTTACCTAGAACAGAATGAACCATGAAGAGAAAATGTTTTCCTCTTTGGAACATTTTTATAGATGCTTCCATTCTTCTGTATTTCAAGCTCTACTTACTTTACTGCAAAGACATCTACTTCCTATATTAGAATCCAGCCAATCATAAACTCTTTTTGACATGCAGATCTTTTTTTTTTTTCTTTTCAAGATTTTACTTATTTATTTGACACAGAAAGAGAGACAGCACATGCAGGGGAAGCAAAAGGCAGAGGGAGAAGGAGGGGGGATGGGAAGCAGGCTCCCACTGGGCAGGGAGCCTGATGTGGGGCTCAATCCCAGGACCCTGGGATCATGACCTGAGCTGAAGGCAGATGCTTCAACTGGGCCACCCAGGTATCTGGCATGTAGATGTTTCAACTGCCTATTACTCTCAAAACCTGGAAATGGAAGCAAATCACCGAGCAAGAAAGCAGTCATATTCCCAAGTGATATCATCCTCAGATCCTCCTTTTTGGCTAAGAAATTTGTGCCAGTATCATCAAGAAACTACAGTAAGTTTTGTTCCGATGAAGACAGGCAAATGAAGAGCAGTAGTAATGAAAATAATTTCAACCAAATTCATCTAGTTTTAGACTTCAGTTGATTTAGAAATTGCAAATAAAGAGCAAACTGAGTATAAAACTTCTAGCTTTAAAAAATATCAGGAGAGGGGCCGTCTGGGTGGCTCAGACAGTTAAGCGTCTGCCTTCGGCTTTGGTCATGATCTCCAGGTCCTGGGATCAAACCTGAGTCTGGCTCCCAGCTCAGCGGGGAATCCTGCTTCTCCCTCTCCCTCTGTGTCTCTCCTCTGCTCGTGCTCTCTCGCTCAAATGAATAAATAAAATCTTAAAAACATATACCAGTAGGCAATCACTAACTAGAAACCAAAAGGGCAGAGCAGTTTAAGAGACACAGCTTTCCATCTAAATCCAGTTCTAGAAATATAATTGCTGGGATACTCTGAATTATAGGAAGTGACACCTGGCCAACTGACCCTTCTGGTTTACATTCACATATGACACTCAAAGCATAAATACCTCAACGCCAGAATCCTGATCTTCGCTGTATTTAATGAAGAGAGGCTAACATATTAGGTATTTCTCATTTACAATCAAATTAAGCATTTTTACCTTTGATCAAAGAAATTACACAAGCTTGTAATATTTTAGACCCTCCTTTAATCCTTCAAAAGATATTTTTGAGGGGCACAAAGCACATGTCATGTGAAAATTTAAAAAAAAAAACAACAACTATATATTCTCCTAATTCCTGATTTTGTTTTCATAGCCATTTTTTAACCTTTTTAAAAATGTGATAAAATATATGGGGCGCCTGGGTGGCTCAGTGGGTTAAGCCTCTGCCTTCTGCTCGGGTCATGATCCCAGGGTCCTGGGATAGGGCCCCGCATAGGGCTCTCTGCTCAGCGGGGAGCCTGCTTCCTCCTCTCTCTCTGCCTGCTTCTCTGCCTACTTGTGATTTCCATCTGTCAAATAAATTAAAAAAAAAAAATCTTAAAAAAAAAGTGATAAAATATACATAAAATTTACTTACCATTTTACCATTTTTAAATGTAGAGTTCTATAGCACTAAGTACATTCATGCTGTTGTGCAACCATCACCATTACCTAGCTCTAGAACTTCTTCATCAGCCCAATGGAATTTTTTAATCTAGTCAGTTTTGTTTGTTTGTTTGTTTTTCCTAACAGTGATTTTGTCTACTTGTTTTTAAATTGAATGTCCAAATCTCCTTTTTATTTTTTAAAATTTTAAAAATTTATTTATTTATTTTTAAAGATTTTATTTATTTGACAGAGAGAGAAAGAGCGTACGAGCAGGAAGAGTGGGGAGAGGGAGAAGCAGGCTCTCCACTGAGCAGGGAGCCAGATACAGGGCTCAACCCCAGGACCCCGGGATCATGACCTGAACCGAAGGCAGACACTTAACTGACTGAGCCATCCAGACACCCCTACATCTATTATTTTTGTAAGAAATCAACTTTATTAAGGTATAATTTACATACAATAAGACACAATGAGCTTTCACAATGAAAAAATTCTAGTAACTACCACCAAGATACCAAACATTTTAAAATCCCAGAAAATTTCTCTTATGCTCCTCTGAAGTCAATATATTGCTCCTGGTCCCAAGCAAGGATTGATGTGCTTCTTGTCCCCAGAAACACTTTTTTTTTCCTGTTCTAGGATCTTATATAATTGGAATCATCTAATGCTTAAACTTTTGTGTGAGGATTCTTTTGCTTATAGCAATGTTTTGAGATTTATCTATGCTTTGCATATATCAGTTTGTTTTTTCCTCTTTTTTTGCTGAATAATGTTCCACTGCATGGACATACCACAATTTGTTTACCCATTCACTTACTGATGGACACTGGGGTTATTTCCAGTTACGGTCTATTATAAATAAAGCTTCTATGAGCATTCAGGTACAAGTCTTTCTGCGGAAGGGTTAGCTATAAAAAACTGTCTTCCACAGTGATTGTACAATCTTACACACCTAACAGCAGTGTATGACAGTACTAGTTGCTCTATATCACTGTCAACATTTGAAAATACGAGGCTTTAAAATTTTAACCACTTAACATCAATCACATTATCTGCAAACAGTTTTACTTCTTTCCAATCTTTATGCCTTTTCTTTCTTTTTCTGGCCAGGACCCCAAATACAATGTTAAATACCAGTGGCTGAGAGGAGATGGCCTAGCTTTGTTTTGAATGTTACAGGTGTCTTAACCATAGGGTTTCTGAATACACTCTTTCTCAGTAAGGAAGTTCTTTCCTATACTTTATTTTAATGAAGGAGAGTTTAATTTTGTCAAACTCTTTTCTGTACTTGTTAAGGATGATCAAACAGGGTGCCTGGGTGGCTCAGTGGGTTGAGCCGCTGCCTTCGGCTCAGTTCATGATCTCAGGGTCCTGGGATCGAGTCCCGCATCAGGCTCTCTGCTCAGCAGGGAGCCTTGCTTCCCCCTCTCTGCCTGCCTCTCTGCCTACTTATGATCTCTCTCTGTCAAATAAATAAATAAAATCTTTAAAAAAAAAAAAGGATGATCAAATAGTATTTCTACATTATTCGATTAACATAATGAATTAAACTGGTTTTTGAATATTATTCCAACCCCTACTTTGTATTCCTGGCATAAACTCCTACTGATCAAGACGTGTTATCCTTTTCCTATACTGCTGGATTCAGTTTGCTACATTTGGTAAAGGACTGCTGTTTGTACATTCATGAGAGGTATCTGCCTGTAACTCTTTTTCAGTAACATCTCTGAATCACACTGGTATCTTAAAATGAGTTGGGGTGTTCCTCCAAGACACAGACAGAAAAGACTTCCTTCAGTCAATACATTTCCATTTTATTGATTTTAAAAAGGTCTATGACTATCAACAGATATTCTGATGTTAAGTAGTATTTTTAAATTACTGAAATGAGATTTATGATGTTTTTTAAACTTTTAAGACCATGACCTATATAGTAAAAAATAAATTTTATATATATGAAAAACTAAAAACAAAGTTTCACCAAACAGTGAAGCTTATAATGGTTACAACTCAGTCTTCCATTTCTTTCTCTTTCCCGGTCCCTCTACCAGGCTCTTTTAAAATGCTGGTCACAAGTCCAACTCACTAAATTTATCTGAAGACCCACTGAGTTGCTACCTTCAGTTTGGAAGCATTATTGGACTCAGAGGAGAAATGGATGATTTTGGAATGAAGGGCATTTTCTGGAAATTAGAAGCCTGGGCTGCAGTGGTCAACTAAAGAGAGCTGAACGTTAAACAAGCCTAAGAGAAAAAGGTGAGCAGGTTGTAGGTGCCCACTCCGTTCCTTACACAAAATAAATTGTTAGCAGTAAGGAAGTTAAGCCAAAGAACTGACTGAAAGCTCAGAGATAAAAAATAATTAAGTTTGAAAAGGAGGCCAAGAATCTTGAATTAGTAATGCTGGATAATTAAAATGTAGCATGTAACATGGCTGTATTTAGTTTGTGAAAATAATATGCACATTTTCCTATTTGTATATTTTTGTATGTACTATTTTGATAAAAATTAATAAATTCAAAATGTAGTACTCTGGTGCCCAATACTGAGATGGCTGCACCCATCATTTTTCAACTAGGTCTTCTTTGTTAGTTGGGGGACTAGTTTAGCATGGTCTCAAAAATGTGAAATAAATAAACTAAAACATCTTGTTTTCGCTAAAGACAAGGCAATTTTGGTTATACTTCCATTTTAATATAGATAACCATGATTTAATTCTTCATATTTATAGATGTTAAGAAACTGCCATGTGGGGCATCTGGCTGGCTCAGTCAGTGGAGCATGCGACTCTTGATCTCAGGGCTATAGGTTCGAACCCCACACTGCGTGTGGAGATTACTTTAAAATAAAATCTACTTAAAAATAAAACCTTTAGGGGCACCTGGGTGGCTCAGTGGGTTGAGCCTCTGCCTTCAGCTCAGGTCATGATCTTGGGGTCCTGGAATCGAGCCCCGCATTGGGCTCTCTGCTCAGCAGGGAGCCTGCTCCCCGCCCCCGCCTGCCTCTCTGCCTACTTGTGATCTCTCTGTCAAATAAATAAATAAAATCTTTTTAAAAACATTAAAAAAATAAAATCTTTAAAAAACAAAACAAAACAAAAGAAGCTACCCATCAGAAGTAAATCATAGAATTTTGGTAGCTACAATTGCTGATACTATTTAGAAAGATGCTATTGGAGGGGATCTGAATGATTACATTTTTTTTAAATGAGGTATTACTGGGCTTTAAAGATTTTTATTTATTTGACAGACAGAGATCACAAGTAAGCAGAGGCAGGCAGAGAAAGAGGAAGGGAAGCAGGCTCCCGCTGAGCAGAGAGCCCGATACGGGACTCGATCCCAGGACCCTGGGATCATGACATGAGCCGAAGGCAGAGGCTTTAATCCACTGAGCCACTCAGGCGCTCTGAATGATTACATTTTCATAAGGTACTCACTTAACACCTAACCTGGGTTCCCACCTCTCCCTCTGCCTATACTTTGCATGAGTTAATGAATCCATAGGCCCTCCATGCTGCTTCTCCTGCACATCTTGTCTCTCGAGACTCAGCTTAGAAGTCCCCTCTTCCTTGAGATTTCCGTGTCCTCTTTTCCTCATCATACACAGCACACTAGGCATCTTTCTACCATAGGTCTTATACCTCACTATACCCTAATTCAGACATCAGCAAATTATAGTACAGTTCTGGTGCCTATTTTTGTAAATAGAAATTGCATTGGAACACAGCCACGCTCATTTGTTCACAGATTATCTATGGCTGCTTTCACACTATGACACCAGGGTTGAATAACTGCAACAGAAACCATATGGCCCACAAAGCCTAAAATATTTGCTATCTGGCCCTTCACAGAAAATATAAGCCAATCCCTGCTGTTATTGATGCTTATTCACTTTCCACTGGCTGTGAATTCTTGAAGGCTGGGGCTATATCTTATATCTCTGAACTGCTAAAAATCAAATCAATAGAAGGCCAGAAATCTAGCAAATACTCAACAAATAAATGCTGAAGGCAAAAAATGGCCTTTACTTCTATAATTTTTTAATGCGGCATTTCATTTCAAAAGTTATGGCAATTAATTATTTTCTAGACAAAAAGTGTTTTTTTTCTTTTTTGAGAGTGCATGTGAGTGGGGGGGAGGGGCGGAGAGAGAGGGAGAGAGAATCTCAAGCAGGTTTCACATCCAGTGCAGAGCCCAACGTAGGGCTCAATCTCAGGACCCTGAGACCATGCCCTGAGCCAAAATCAAGAGTCAGACACCTTACCAACTGAGCTACCCAGGCACCCTAAGAAAAAGACTTTTTTAAATGGAAATAAATTATAATCCTTTAGTCTTCTTTTAAGATAATCCTTTTTTATAAATTCAATAGGTAACAGATATTTATACTAAATCAGGTGACAGGTTATGCTAAGAGTTTAGGTAAAAGCATGGGTTAACATGTTATTAAAGGGTGTTAGTCATGCTATTATTTGTGAACAATGGCATTGTTCACATGATTTTTAAAGGCAATTACTTTTTGGATGTCTATAGCACTGAAACTAAACAGTAAGCCTAATTACAACTTTCAAAGGATGGTCAACATCGTTTTACTTTATGAGGTATAACTGTATCAGAATTTTATTTTTTTAAAAGATTTTATTTATTTATTTGACAGAGACAGAGACGAGACAGAAAGAGCTCAGAGGGAGTGGCAGAAGGAGTGGGAGAAGCAGGCTCTCTGCCTGCTTCTGCAGGGAGACTAACGTGGGGCTTAATGCAGGACCCTGGGATCCTGAGCCATCCAGGTGCTCCTATATCAGAATTTTAAAATGTACATGAGTATAAGATCCTTCCATATCTTATCCCAACAATGCTTTTTTAAAAAGACTGAATATAATTAACATACAATGTTGTATTAGTTTCAGATGCATAACATATTGATCCAACAATTTTTTATATTACTTAGTGTTGACCGCAGTAAGTATAGTTACTATCTGCCATCATACAACGTTGTTATAATATTATTGACTAAACTCCCTATGCCACACTTCCCATCTCAGTGACTTATTTTATAACTGGAAGCTTGTACCTCTAAATCCCCTTCACCTGTTTCTCTCATCATCCCAGGCATCTTCCCTCTGGTAAACATCAGTTTGTTCTCTGCATTTAAAAGTCTGTTTTTTTGTTTTTTTATTTTTTCCCCCTTAAGATTTATTTATTTTAGAGAGAGAGAGAGTGAGAGCACACACGAGCAGGGGGAGGGGCAGAGGGAAGGAAAGAATCTCAAGCAGACTCTGCACTGAGCACGGAGCCAACGCGGGGCTCCATCTCATGACCCTGAGATCACGACCTGAGCCAAAACCAAGAGTCTAATGCTTAACTGACTGAGCCACCCAGGTGCCCCAAGAGTCTGGGGTTTTTGTTTGTTTTTTAGATTCTACATATAAGTGAAATCACATTGTGTGTCTTTCTCTGTCTGATGTATTTCACTTAGTATAATACCCTCCATCCAGATCCATCCATGTTGTTGCAGATGGTAAGATCTCGTTCTTTTCTATAGCTGAGTAAATATAGAAAAAAAGAAAATACACATATATGTTATATGTATATAACATATATATCTATAATATATATATATCACATATTTTTTATCTATTCATCTATTGATAGACACCTGGGTTGCTTCCGTATCTTGGCTATTGTAAATAATGCTGCAATAAACACAGGGGTGCATATATCTTTTTGAATTAGTGTTTTGTTTTCTTTAGGTCAATACTCAATAGTGGAATTATGAGTTTATACAGTATTTCTATTTTTAATTTTTCGAGGAACCTCTATACTGTTTTCCAGTGGCTGTACCAATTCACATTCCCACCAACAGTGCACAAGGGCTCCCCTTCCTCTGCAACCTTGCCAACACTGTCTTCTGATTGTCTTTTTGCTTCTGGGCATTCTGACAGGAGTAAGGTGCAAGCAATGTTTTCTTTAAATAATTTTGGAACTTTTCTTTTTACTGCTTAAGGGTCAAGTTTATGAATCATAATAAAATTGTCATTACTTTATAGTCATACCTGCTTTTGATATAAAATAGTACTGAATAAACTGATCAGCTATCTCATTATGCAGACTGACATCGAACAAATTTTGTATTCCCCAAAACCAAAACTACTTTCGAGGAAAATGCTGCTGCTACTGATGATATTTATCTAAATGTGCTGCACATTCTGGAGGTAAATCAAAGAATGATTTCCAACATTTTTTGAGCAATCACTTCTATAAGTACTTAATTTCATGAATTATAATTCTGAAGGGGTTAGTACTTTTTGGAGGGGGTTAGTACTTTTTGGAGGGGGTTAGTACTTATTTTGATGTAACATTTTGGCAAAGAAGTAATATGTCAGCAACATATAATAAATATTGCTTGAAATAAGTGTGCTGTTGATTGAGGTTTCTCATAAAAGATCTGAATGCTTATCATTAAGTGGAATTTAACTTTATATAAAAACATGAAATACTGACTGGAATATATACAATGGTAAGCCTTTGTTTTATTTGCAAACATTAACCAAAAAAACAAACATAAATCCTTTTTACTTTTTAAGATTTTTATTATTTATTTATTTGTCAGAGAGAGAGGGAGAGAGAGTGAGCAAGCACAGGCAGACAAGAGTGGCAGGCAGAGGCAGAGGGAGAAGCAGGCTCCCTGCTGAGCAAGGAGCCCGATGTGGGACTCAATCCCAGGATGCTGGGATCATGACCTGAGCCGAAGGCAGCCGCTTAACCAACTGAGCCACCCAGGCATCCCCATAAACCCTTTTTAAAGTGAGTGATAACCGGGGCGCCTGGGTGGCTCAGTGGGTTAAAGTGAGTGATAATCACCTTAATGGTACATACGCAAATCAGTAATGGAATGTGGATATTGAATATTAATATAACCATTCTTCCTTCTATTCTGGACATGAAACTGAAACTAGCAAAAACTGGGATCTGAAAAACCAGTTATAAATTTAAAATATATTAAGTTGTATACATACGTTACTCATTCATGAATAAGCTTTCAGGTTATTATGTCTGATTACTCAGGACATTGGTTGGTAATTCATTAGCCAAGACATATTCCACGTCATACTCCCTGCTGCAAAGTACACAAACCAATGGTGATATCACTGGACACTGTACATCAGACATATCTTTTTCCTGCCACTAAGAGAGTATTCAGCAAATCATTATGGGCTTGCTTCTTTGCCTAGATGTTTATATAGATATCTTTCCAGTAAGTTTCATTAGTATGGTATGTACCTGTCCTTTGTCACAGACATACATTAACATCAAGGTAACAGAATCAATTTACCCTCTGAATACATTTGTTGAAGCTTCTCCTTCAGATTAACATGTGCTTCTATAAAAGAAACAAATTTTCAGGTAGTCTGGCTTTTTAAAAAAGTGATCTCCAGTTTTGTTTTTACATTTTTGGCCTTTGTTGATTGTTTTTCAATTTCTTAACTTCTACTCATACCTTAAAACTTGTTACAATTCTCTATTACGTATTTTTTTCTAATAAAGACAAATAGTTCATTACACATGACACAGATTTTTAGTAATAAGGGCAGAATAGCTTCTGCTTAATGATGATGTATTATTTCTCATGTAAAAGAGAAAACCTGATCACAGTCAGATGTATAAAGCTGACATTTTATTTTTTTTAAGCTTTTATTTATTTATTTCGGAGGGGAGGATCACAAGCAGGTAGAGGGGCAGAGGGACAAACAGACTCCCCACTGAGCAGAAGCCCAACGTGGAGCTCTATCCCAGGACCCTGTGATCATAACCTGAGCTGAAGGCAGATGCTTAACTGACTGGGCCACCCAGGGGCCCCTAAAGCTGACATTTTAAAGGGATGCTAATTAATGAATCTTTGATCAAAATATTACTGTTTTAATTTTTTTAAATTTATTTTTTAAAGATTCATTTACTTGAGACAGAGAGAAAGAATGTGCACATGCATGTGAGCAGGGGGAGGGACAGAGGGAGAGAATCTTCAAGCAGACTCCCCCTGAGCCCAGTGAAGGCATACTCCAGCTCAACTCTGGGCTTGATGCCCCAACCCATAAGATGATGACCTGAGCCGAAACCAAGAGTCAGACATCAGACATTAACTGACTGAGCACCCAGATGCCTCATTTTTAATTTTTTAAGACTTATTTATTTGAGAGAGAGAGAGAGAACGCGCACGTGGGCATATGCATGGGGCCAGGGGAGAAGGGGCAGAGAGAGGGAGAGAGAGTCTCAAGCAGATCCCCCACTGGATGCAGAGTCTGATGCAGGCTCGATCCCACAACCCTGAGATCATGACCTTACCCAAAATCAAGAGTCCAACCCTTAACTGACAGATACACGTAGGCACCCCTAAAAAGAAAAAAATCTATTGTAAGATTTTTTCAGGGACACTTGAGTGGCTCATTCAGTTAAGTGCCTAACTCTTTTTTTTTTTTTAAAGGCTTCCCACCAAGGAGGAAGCCTGATATGGGGCTCGATCCTAGGACACTGGGATCATGACCTGAGCCGAAGGCAGAGGTTTAACCCACTGAGCCACCCAGGTGCCCCAAGTGCCTAACTCTTGATCTCAGCTCAGGTCTTGCTCTCAGGGTCCTGAGTTGGGCCTTGTATTGGGCTCCAGGACTCAAAAAAAAAAAAAAAAAAAAAATTCTTCAGCAGATAGACACTACAATGGTGATTTTAAATTCCTTATGAAGCACACCATGTAGCAGACTATCATTAAGAATGTAGGCTTCATTTTTTTTTCCATGCTGACAGCACTCTCACAAACATGGTGAATGTTCCCAAAACCTACCAGACTTTCTACAAGAAAGTTTCTGTAAGTACCAACCCCACAAAGTGACATAGTACAAGAAAGCCAAAGATTCTCTTTACATCCAGGGAAAGCAACGTCATGACAGGAAGAGTGGTGGAAGAGTGGCTGGTGGGCAGACTAAGTGGATTTTCTGGAAAAAAGCTAAAACTCTAAAGAAGACCGTGCTGAGGGTTGAATGTGTTGAGCCCAACTGCAGATCTGAGAGAATGCTGGCCATTAAGAGATGCAAGCAATATGAACTGGGAGGAGATACGAAGAGAAAAGGCCAAACGATCCAGTTCTGAGCTTCCTATTTTATTATAGTATGAAGACAGTAAAATCCTGAAGTATGTTCACTTCATCTGGTTCACTTCATCAATTGGCCTTTTAAGAGGAAAATAAACTAGCACCATCAATAAAATTTTCCTTGTGGTGAAATTTAAGGTTAAAAAAAAAAAAAGTGTAGGCTTTAGAGTAAGACTGCCTGTGTTCAAATCCTGATGGTGACACTTACTAGCTGACCCTGGACATGTCATTCAATCTCTTTGTGGCTTCATGTCCTCATCTGTAAAATAGCACCCACCTCAGATGGCTGTTGTGATGATGAGACAGTTAATGTGAAGGGCTCCACACGATACCTGGTATAGGCTAAGGGCTCGCTAAATGTTCAGGAACATGGTTATATAATAAATGGAATTTGGGAGATTCATTTTTAAACAACTTACGTCATACAATTTATCTGAGTATCAGTCAGAAACAACAGTGAGTAATAAAACAATGTTGGGGGAAGGGAGAGGAGGGATTAGAGGGAAAAGCAGAGATCAGACATTTTAACAGACAAAGTAAGAAGTAGAAGAGATAGAGATCAGTCCCCCATCATCCATGTTTCAGAATCCTGAGGATAAAGTGTAAGAGTCTTTCTTTGTTTATTTATTATTACTTTTTTTAAGTGTAAGAGTTTTAAAGAGCTCCATTTTTATTAATGAATGACAGGCCAAGAGTTAGTTAAATATAACAGATTTAACCCTCTCCCTTTATTTAAATGTAGAGCAAAATGACAAAACCATAAGATAACTGTACTTCTCTACAAAATATGATATGTGGCATTCGTGGACAAATTTAGTGAAATAATCTATATTGAACCATTCCAGATAACAGTTCCAGTGACTATCCTAACAATTATGAATAATACAGGTTTCAGGTTTCTATTTAGGTCTTTGACCCCATAACCTGGCCTTTCTCAATATACCAATTCTCATGTTCCAAAGAATTATGGTGGTTTCAAATGTAGCCCCATGGTAAATAAGCACCAGAGTCCTTAATAGATTATATTTTTATAAAAACTTGTTTCTGTAGAAAGACAGTCTTCTCACAGGAATGCTGGTCTAATTCCAGTGATTTTAGAGCTATAATTATAGAAAAATATGTGAGAGGTTCCTTTTTACATTAATTGGTATTTACTAATGCTTATTAAAGTGCCAGAGCACTCAGTTAACATGATCTATTGAGCTCTGAAAAAATATGTTAATTATCATAATTATAAGGTCTGCAGAAGAACTAAACTATAGGTTGTAGTAAACATGTACACAAACTCCTTTCTTGAAGCTGGGAGAAAAGCTGGTTGGATGTATAATAAAGAAAAAGAGGGAAAGGGTGGGGGGAGAAAAAAAGCAGCAGAAACAAAAGCGATGTGACTAATCTCACCAGTGCGCAGACAGATGTGGAAAATGTGGCGACAGCTTACAGTTACTATGATGGTTAAGCTACCTTAAAGAACTTTTCACAGAGTGGGGTATTAATATTTTACTTTTTAAAAAGAATGATGGGGGGGGGCACCTGGTTGGCTTGGTTGGCTAAGCAACTGCCTTCGGCTTGGGTCAGGATCCTGCAGTCCCAGGATAGAGTCCCGCATCGGGCTCCCTGCTAGGCAGGGAGTCTGCTTCTCCCTCTGACCCTCCCCCTTCTCATGCTCTCTCTCTCTCTCTCTCTCTCCCCCCCATTCTCTCTCTCTCTCAAATAAATAAAATCTTAAAAAAAAAAATAATGGGGACTTCTGGAGCTGGCTCAGAGGGAGTAAACCTAGTGTCGCCTCAATCACACAATGATTACTACAAAACTACCTAAGGACTACACATGTAAATAAGAGAAGAGAAGAAAGGGCAGCAAAAACTGCAAAACAAACCTTGTCCTTCTGGCCAGAAGACCAGGGAAAGGGGCTGCTGGAGGATGTCTCTATGGAGGGAAACCACCCCTTTTTTCTTTCTCAGCCCAGCCTTGAAGACAGTCCCAGTTGGAGAACAGCAGGGCAGCAACAAAGGCAGTGAAAACCTCCAGAAAAACACCATACTTTTGGCCAGAGCGGTCGGAAAAGCACAGGGGCCGGGATGGGGTTGGAGGGGGATCTAGTTATTCTGTTCTCTCTTTTCTCCTGCCACTTTGGCCTGAGGGCACCCAAAGTTACACAGAACTGTGCAGTGACAGCACAGGCAGCTACAACTCCTAGGAAAAAACCATCTTTCTGGCCAGAGGACTAGGTAAAGGGTCCCCTGGGAGCCAGGGAGTGTGAGACGAATACTGGAGAGGAAACAGCTAAGGAGGGCTCCCCTAACAGTTCATACAAATGGCACAAGTCCCAGACTTACCCCTGAACTCTGCAGGGATAGGACAAACCCAAAGCAGCATTACAAAGGCTTTGAAAACTGAACTAAAATTAAAACCACGCAAAAAGGCACCACAGAACTGGCAGCCTGAAACCCACCAGGCTAAAGGACTGCTAAACAAAAGAAATAAATATTCTCTAGAGGATTTTGAAAGGACCCAAAGTTCCAAAATACATTATTAAAGATGTACAGAATACAACCAAAACTTGCTTGACATACAAAGAAACAGAAAAATCGGGGCGCCTGGGTGGCTCAGTCATTTAAGCATATGCCTTCGGCTTGGGTCATGATCTCAGGGTCCTGGGATCAAGCCCTGCATGAGGCTTGCTGCTCTGTGGGGAGCCTGCTTCCCCCTCTCTCTCTGCCTGCTGCTCTGCCTACTTGTGATCTCTCTCTCTCTCTGTCAGATGAACAAATAAAATATTTAAAAAAAAAAGAAATCCAATTTAAATATAGTGAATGACATATAGGTCAAAAGTAAAAGGATGAGGGTCGTCTGGGTGGCTCAGTCATTAAGTGTCTGCCTTCGGCTCAGGTCATGATTCCAGGGTCCTGGGATCAAGCCCCACATGGGGCTCCCTGCTCAATGGGAGGCCTGCTTCTCCCTTACCCACTCCCCCTCCTTGTATTCCCTCTCTTGCTGTCTCTCTCGGTCAAGTAAATAAATAAAATCTTTAAAAATAAAAAATGAAAATAAATAAAAGTAAAAGGATGAAAAAAAGATATATCATGTAAACACTGATCAAAAGGAAACTGGAGTGGCTATGTTAATATCAAATAAAGCAGACTTGAGAATAAGAAATATTACCAGGAATAAATAGGGACATTACATAATAATGAAAAAGGTCAATTCACCAACAAGACATAGCAACCCTAAATGTGTAAGCACCTGACCAAAAAGCTTTAATGTAGATAAAGCAAAGTAGAAATCAATAAAATACAAAGCAGAAAAAAAAATTAAATCAAACATGGTTCTTTGGGAAAAAAATTTAGAAGAAGATATTACTGCAGACATTAAAAGGATAATAAAAGATTAGCATGAACAACTCTTACTATGAATAATTCTTCAACTTAGAAGAAACAGGTAACTTGAATAATTTTATATCTATTAAGGAAATTGAATTCATAGCTAAAAACCTTCCAACATAGGAAACTCCAGGTGCAGATGGTTTCACTGGTAAATTCTGACAAATATTTAAGGAAGAAATATTTTTGATTCTATACAGTCTCTTCCAGAATGTAGGAAACATCCATCCCTAAGAAGCCAGCACTCTGACAGCAAAACCATAGAGACATTGTAAGAAAAGAAAATCACAGACCAATACTCCTGACGAACAGAGATACAAATATCCTCAACAGGATCTTTTTTTTTTTTTTGACAGACGGAGATCACAAGTAGAGCAGCAGGCAGAGAGAGAGGGAGGAGCAGGCTCCCCGCTGAGCAGAGCCAGCCGCGGGGGGCTCCATCCCAGGATCATGACCCAAGCCGAAGGCAGAGGCTCTAACCCACTGAGCCACCCAGGCGCCCCTACTCAACAGGATCTTAGCACATGGAATCCAGTCATGATAGCCCCTGCCAATAAGAGGGGTGGCATATGCATATTTGAATATCACCGTACTTCACCATATTAACAAACTCGATAAAAACTCTCAGCAAACTAGGAATAATAAAAGGAAACTTCCTTAACCTGAAGAGGGAATCTTTGAAAAATCTACAGCTATCATTATACTTAATGGTGAAAGACTGAGTGAGAATAAGGCCGAGCTGACTACTTTCACTCCTAATCAACCTCATACTAAATGGTCTACCCAGAGCAATACGGAAAAGAAAAAAAAAATTTTAAGCATATTGGAAAAAAATCATTTAAGTGTCTCTGGAAAGGAAAGCATTAAACTGTCTATATTCACAGATGATATGATTGTGCACCAATTCACAAGGAATCCACAGAAAAGCTCCTGTAACAAGTGAGTTTAGCAAATTTCTATATCCTAGAACACTGGAAATTGAAATATTTTTTAAGTTTCACTTACAATCACACTATAAACAGGAAAATATTTAGGTATAAATCTGACAGAATACCTGCAGATCTGTATACTAAAAACTACAACACTGGGGGCACCTAGCTGGCTCAGTCAGTGGAACATATGAGTCTTGCTCTTGGACCTGAGTTCGAGCCCCATGATGGGCATGGAGGTTACTAAAAGAAAAAAAGTAATTAATTAAATTTAATTACATTAAAAAATTAGGGGCACCTGGGTGGCTCAGTGGGTTAAGCCTCTGCCTTCGGCTCAGGTCATGATCTCAGGGTCCTGGGATCGAGCCCCACATCCCTGCTCAGTGGGGAGCCTGCTTCTCTCTCTCCCTCTGCCACTCCCCTTCACTTGCTCCCTCTCTCTCTGTCAAATAAACAAAATCTTAAAAAAAAATAAAAATAAAAATAAAAAAATTAAATTAAATTAAAAAATTAAAAAACTACCACACTGATAAAAGAAATCAAAGACCGGAAAAAATGGAGATATGTTATATTCATGGATTGGAAAATAGAATGTTTTCAAGATGTCAATTCTCCCCAAATTAATCTATAGATTCAACTCAATCAGAGTTTCAGCATGATTTTTTGTGCAGACATTGACAATCTGATTCTAAAGTTTTTATAGAAAAGCAAAGGAACTAGTTTAACCAAGACACTTTTGAAAAATTAGAACAAACTTAGAAGGACTTCATCTGATGTCAAGATTTGCTGTAAAGATATAGTCATCAAGACAAGGTTGTATTGGGGGCACCTGGGTGGCTCAGTCGGTTAAGCATCTGCTTTCAGCTTAGGTCATGATCCCAGGGTCCCGGAATTGAGCCCTTTGTCAGGCTCTCTGCTCAGTGGGGAGTCTGCTTCTCCTTCTCCCTTTGTTCCTGCTCATGCTCTTGCTCGCTCACTCTCTCAAATAAATAAAATCTTAGGGGAAAAAAAAGAGGTTATATTAGCAAAGGACAGACATGGTATTGTAGATCAACTAGACAGGATAGTCTAGAAATAGACCAACACAAATGTGGTCAATTCATTTTTTACAAAGGTGCAAAGGTAATTATTATCTTCAACAAATGGTATTGGAACTACTGGACATCCATCCATATCCCCCCCAAAACTGAACCTTTACATTAGATATAAAATTAACTCAAAATGGATCACAGGCCTAACTGTAAAACTGAAAATTATAAAACTTGTAGAAGAGGACAAAAGAGAAAACACTTGTGAACTTGGGTTCAGCAAAGGGATTTCAGAAATTCATGAAAGAATTGACAAACTGGACTTCATTAAAATTAAAAACTACTCTGTAATGATAATGTTAAGAGACTGAAAAGATAAGCCAAAGACTAGGAGAAAATATTCGCAGATCATCTATCTGATAAAAGACTTGTATCCAGGGGCGTCTGGATGGCTCAATGGGTTAAGCCTCTGCCTTTGGCTCAGGTCATGATCCCAGGGTCCTGGGATCAAGCCCCGCATTGGGCTCCCTGCTCAGCAGGGAGCCTGCTTCCCCCTCCATCCCCTCTGCCTGCCTCTCTGCCTACTTGTGATCTCTGCCTATCAAATAGATAAATACAATCTTAAAAAAAAAAAAAAAAGGAATTCCCTTCTATTCTATTAAAAAAAAAAAAAAAGACTTGTATTCGGGGGCCCCTATCTGGCTGGGTTGGTAGAGTAACTCACTCTTGATGTTGGGGTCATGAGTTTGAGCCCCAATCTCTAGTTGGGCCTAGAGCTTACTTAAAAACAAAAAATAAAAAAATAACTTGTATCCAGAACAGGTAAAGAACCCTCAAAACTCAATAATAAGAAAACTCAACTTAAAAAATAGGCAAAAATTTGAATCATCAAAGAACACATAATAATGGCAAACAAGCATATGAAAAGATGTTTAACATCATTAGCCATGAGGGAATTGCAAATTAAAACCACATAGGGATAGCATTACCTACCTATTAGAACGGTTAAAATAAAAAACCGAAACAAGGGGAACTTGGGTGGCTCAGTGGGTTAAGCCTCTCCCTTCGGCTCAGGTCGTGATCTCAGGGTCCTAGGATCGAGCCCTGCATCGAGCCCTGCATCGGGCTCTCTGCTTGGCGGGGAGCCTGCTTCCCCCTCTCCCTCTGCCTGCCTCTCTGCCTACTTGTGATCTCTCTCTGTGTCAAATAAATAAATAAAATCTTAAAAAAAAAAAAAAAAAACAGCGTCAAGAGCTGACAAGGAAGGGAAGCAACTGAACTCTCACCCATTATTGCTGGGAATGCAAAAAGGTACAGCTACTTTGAAAAAGAGTTTGGTTATTTCTTTTTTTTTTTTTTGAGTTTGGTTATTTCTTAAGTTAAACATACACTTGCCATATGATCCAACCAGCCCACTTGCAGGTAATTACACTGGGAAAAAAAAAAAAACCTCAGGTTCACACAAAAACCTGTATATAAATGTTTATATTTATAGTGTTTTTATTCATATTTCCACCCAAACTGAAAATAACCAATATGGCTTTAAAGGAAGGAAGGAAAAAGAAAAGGTGAAGGAAAAAACAAACTACGGTTCATCCAAACAATGGAATACTACTCAGAAATAAAAAGGCACCACACACCAGCAATAGATACACAGAATAACATGATAGCTCTCAAATGCATTAGGCTAAGCAAAAGAAGCCAGACCAAAAGGATGCACAATTTCTTTTATATGATATTCTGAAAAAAATCACATGTCAGAAAAATTCAAGACAATCCACTGGGATAGGAAAGAAAATACGCATGATGCTTGAAAAACATGGGGGTTAGGGTGCTGACCCCCTGCGCAGTTGAAAACCCGTATATAACTTTTGGATCCTCCAAAACTTAATTACAAATAGCCTACCATTAATCAGAAGCCTTACTGATAACATAAAGTCTTTAAACAAATATTTTGTATGTTCTACGTATTATATACTGTATTCTTACAATAAAGTAAGCCAGAGAAAAGATTAAAGAAGGGGAAACACATTTACAGTACTGTATTTAAAAAAAGGCACATAAAAGTGGACCCGCAGAGTTCAAACCTGTGCTGTTCGAGGGTCAACCGTACTGGTCTTCTATACACATTTACTTTAAATCTCATACTTCAAAATTTTCTATTTTAGGTTTGTGTTTTATAATGTATACAGTAAATCAGTGCAACAGTACATGCTTATCTTTCCCCCCCAACAGGATGGGTGATCAAAAAAGAGAAGAAACCAGGGCGCCTGGGTGGCTCAGTGGGTTAAAGCCTCTGCTTTCAGCTCAGGTCATGATCCCAGGGTCCTGGGATTGAGCCCCGTATCAGGCTCCTCTGCTCAGGAGGGAGCCTGCTTTCTCCTCTCTTTCTGCCTACTTGTGATCTCTGTCTGTCAAATAAATAAATAAAATCTTTTAAAAAATTCCCCTCTCCTATTTTGCCATAAGACCCCACAATCCTCATACATAACATTGGCCACCACCCTCTGCCTATCCAACACCATTCATTATGCCTATATGCACACCCCAGGGAGGAGAGCATAATCACTCTAGATAAAGGACAGTTTTTTTCCTTGACTGAGATCTGAAAAGCTGCTTATTATATTGTATCTAGTATGAAGTTTGGAAAGTGCCTACTTTTCTATACTACTCTTAAAGTCCAGTAGAGTCCTGGCACTTGAAGATTCCACTCACCAATGTAACAGTTGTGATTTCAATCTTTCACAGGTGCCTAAAGTCTTGTGACAAGCAGTAATTTGATTTTGCTGAGTCACAAATCTAAATCAAGTATGTTTCCAGGTGTGAGGACCAAACTGTCTAGCAGGCGAGCGACGCAAGCTGCCTGCCCAGTATTTACTCTCACATACCTATACTGTGCGTTCTCTGCTTGTTGTGTGTTCTTAGGGTCAGGAAAGACTTCTTTCACTTTTTTAGTTCTCCTTTACTGCAGAAATCCTCACCAATTACCTCTAAGTTTACTGAAAAGACTCCGTAAATCCAAATGTGTATCATCTGTTCCTTTTTTCAATTAAAGAACATTAAAAATACAATTATCATTTAGAATTTAGAATTTAATCATTTAGAATTTAAGTGGGCTTTTAAAAAGACTGTCATACTTAGAAAGACTGGAATTCATGCATTACAGCAAATGAATCTTTTTTTTTTTTTTTTTTTTATTTATTTATTTGTTAGAGAGAGAGAGAGAGTGAGCACAGGCAGACAGAGTGGTAGGCAGAGGCAGAGGGAGAAGCAGGCTCCCTGCCTAGCAAGGAGCCCGATGTGGGACTCGATCCCAGGACACTGGGATCATGACCTGAGCTGAAGGCAGCTGCCTAACCAACTGAGCCACCCAGGCGTCCCACAGCAAATGAATCTTAAGTGGCATTCATGAATAGGGGATTCAATTCACAAACTGCTAAGGATGTGTTCAATGTCAAAGACGTCAAAAAGTATGTTTTAAGAACTCTTCCCAAGACAGGGGCGCCTGGGTGGCTCAGTGGGTTAAAGCCTCTGCCTTCGGCTCAGGTCATGATCCCAGAGTCCTAGGATGGAGCCCCGCGTTGGGCTCTCTGCTCGGCAGGGAGCCTGCTTCCCTTCCTCTCTCTCTGCCTGCTTCTCTGCCTACTTGGGATCTCTGTCTGTCAAATAAATAAATAAAATCTTAAAAAAAAAAAAAAAAGAATTCTTCCCAAGACAGAATTCTATGGCAAATATGAACTATGTTCAGGAAAAAACCCATGAGGCTTCTCCTTTCAGTCCTCCATGTCAACAACATATCTCAAAGAAGACCCTCTTCTTTGTCTCTCACCTGCAAGAATATCTTCATAAAGTGCATGTACTCCTTCGGGCACGATGACCGCCAGTGCGGTTCCACAGAGAAGGCCAGCTCCCAAAACAGTCACCAGCTTTAGCCGCTCCTGGAAAGAAAATACCAGAAACTGTTGAAAAGACTGATGATCGAATGAGAAAAAGTTTCTGAAGGATCTGTAATCAAGACCGTGAGCTGCTCATTTGTAGACCAAAATCTACAATGGCTAGTGAACATGAAACAGGGTCAGCTTCATGAAGAATTAATGCCAATTAAAACAGGGAGATGCCACTTATAAATTTACCAGATTGGCAATGAAGTGGGAAAACTTGTCTATCGTCCATGATGGGAGAAACGAGCACATTTGTCTGAGGCTGGGAGAAATGTCAATTACTACAACGTATGATGACCGCTATTTGGCAATTTCAATTTAAAGCCTCAAAAATGTGAATTCTTTCATCCAGCAATTTCACTTCTAGAAATTTATCCTAAGAAAGAACTATGCAAAGATGATCACTGCACTAAGAGTGCAAACCTAAAAATATCCTACATCTTCAAAAAAGGAGATTGATTGACTAAACCATAATACTTCATCACAGTACAACAACACCCAGCCATTAAACATTATGATTCAGGTCTCTTCACAGATATACAAAGTCATGATGCACTGCTATGAGGAAAAAGCTGGTGGCAAACAATGTGCATTGATAATCTCGTATTTGTAATAAAAAGTATACACATAGGCAAAACAAGTGTAAATCAAACATTAACAAATGTTTTGAGTTTATAAAATATAAACAATATGTAAAACACAACTTACAAAAATAATTTTAAGTGAACGACAATGAATATGTATTACTCATACAATAAAAATATGCCTAATTAATACAGTACTAGAATGTTTTATGGATGTTTTTTAAAAACTGCTTTTTGGTATGACTGAAATACCAAAAGCTGTAGATATTTAATGTATGCAACTTGATGTGTACAGAGATAAGTATATATCTGTGAAACTATCATCACAATCAATGCCATTAATGGTTTATAGTTTTGATCTGAGCTAATCTCAATTTTTTTCTTACTACCCAAATTTCTTTGAGAGACTGCCTCCTGACATACGAGATTAAAAAGATTACATTTCAAAGTTTCTTGAAGTAGTGGTGTACCTATATGGCTTCCTGGAGTCTTAACAGTATGAAAAATGATCCTAAAAACTAAAAGGGGGAAATTTTGTACCTTAAGAAAAAGTTTCCTTAACTAATGGAGTATCATGTACTTCACTTTTCTGTTTTAGTTTTAAGAGGTTAGCAAAAATAACAATGGCTGTCTTATCTCTGACATACTACTGAACTTGTGACTCTGAGGCTAGGGGATAAGTATATAATATATACATACATACATATATGCTGTCTCTATGGGAAAATGGGTTCTTAGCTGACAGGCTAGGTGAAGCATTACCACCCCCTCATTTGGGATGAAGAAAGGAATCTGTATCTCATTGTGTGTCTAGTGAAAATGGGGAAACTACAGTTGCAATGTCAGCACCAACTCATACTTGCCATACAGCAAGAGGGGAATTCCCTGCTCCCTAGCACAAAGGCCAGGTCAGTCCTTCCTACATTCAGGATGGCCAATATTAGCTACTTGTAAACAGAGCATTCTGAATGCATCCAGCAGTTGGGGGCACTGGCTTGGGAGGCAGAATTGACTTCACGGTTAATAATTGAGTACTTTAGCTTTACTTCTGTTAAATAAGTATTTTTTTTACATGTCTTATATAGGAGGCAACAGGACAAAGTGATTGAAAGTGATTGAAGCATGACACTAAACAACTGGTGTTTCTATTTTAATATTTAATACTGAGCTATTCTAAGAGCTTTTGTCTTTTACAAGTTACTAAACTCATCAAAGCACTGTTAATCATGGCATTCATTTGAGACCAACTGTCAGAGCATGGAGAACACAAGATGGAAAAGCAGCTCTGTTCTGTGTAAAAGGGGACATGGTATATGACTTAGTCTTCTCATCACTTTCTCTAACGAAGTCATAAAAGTCACCTTTGTTTTAAATGTAAAGTTTAACTCCTGAGGAAGGACAAAAATAATGGTAAACTGAACTGGACTAAGCGTACCATTTCACTGTAGGGACTTGGTTTCAGAACTCCACAATTCAAACTAATGAATAAATTGCTGGGGAAGAAAGCTGTCTTGTCAGCATTTTGACTATGACTACGCTCTACTCCGGGAAATGGAAATGAAAGATGCCCCTGCCTTCCAAATTAAGGGAAGATGAGAAGTGATGAAAGGAATGTATTTAAAAGAGAAAGAGCTGAGCGCCCTCTAGAATCGCTTGGGTGGCAGCTCACATCACAAGCATAAATTAATTCCTGATGGATTATACTTTAATATAAAATCTAGAACACAAAACTTCTAGAAGGAAGAGTATTTTTGCAATCTTAATGTTCGTAAAATTTCTTAGCAAGGACACACACAAAAAGAATTTAAAACATTTGCTGATCCACTAAGAAAATGAACAGACCAGCTACATAGCGGAAGAAAATATCCACAACACATCTATCTGTTGTGGATGCTGTGGTGACACTGCCCACATCCATCTCCTCCAGGCTGGAGACACCTGCTCCCCGAGCTGCTGGGAGTGTTGCCTACTGTTGGCTCACAGCTCAGTTCCTCTGAGGACCTGACCTTGGGCCCAAGGGTACCGACTAACCTAAGGCTATATTCCCTCTGACAGGGTAGTCCACATCCCAAGACTAGTTCCCTGCGTTGTATGGAAGGAGGTACAAAGCCAGGTCCCCTTGCCTCAATTCTGGGTATCTCTCAAGAGCCAGGTGAGCCGAGGCCTCTATTGTAACCGAATTACAGTTCAACTTCTCCATCTGCTTAACCCTACATACTCTTTCCCACGTGTTATTCCCAAGAGCACTCCCCAATAAACTTCCTACGTGCAAATCTCCTTCTCAGAGTCTATTTTCTGTGGAACCCAACCTAAGAAACTGATAAGGGCTTGTGAAATATGAAGAACTTCCACAACTTTCTCAACTCAGTAAGAGGCAAACACAAACAAACAAAAAACCCACACAACAAAAAATGAATAAAATATTGAATAGATACGTCACCAGAGATATATGAATGTCCGATATGCCCACGAAAAGATGCTCAGCATCGTTACTCACCAGGAAAATGCAAATCTAAACTACAAAATACCTCCTTACCCCCACTAGAATGGCTCAGATTAATGACTGATGACACTAAATGATAGCAAAGATACAGAACGACTGGAAATCTCTGTGCATTGCTGCCAGGACCATAAAATGATACAATCACTTTGGAAAACTATTAGTCTCCTATCCAGTTAAACCAGCAATTCCACTTTTGGTATTTTCCAAGAGAAATAAAAATGTATGTTCACAAAAACACTTATACAAGAAAGTTCACAGAGATTTATCAATAATAGGCACAATTTGATCAGCTGTGTATCAAGAGGAGAATGTATACACAATCTGTGGTACACTCATACAATGGAATACTACTCAGTAACAAAAAGTTGCTACATGGGACGCCTGGGTGGCTCAGTCGGTTAAGCCGCTGCCTTCAGCTCAGGTCATGATCCTGGGTCCTGGGATCGAGTTCCGCATCAGGCTCCTTGTCCAGCAGGGAGCCTGCTTTCTCTCTCTGCCTCTGCCTGCGACTCTGCCTGCTTGTGCTCTCTCTGACAATAAATAAATAAATAATCTTTTAAAAAATCTTAAAAAAAAAAGTTGCTACAGACAGCAACCTGATGAAGTTCAAAAACAAACAAATAAATAAATAAAATCCTTAAAAAAATAAAAGAAAAGAAAAGAACTCCTCATGAGGGGCGTCTGTATGGCTCAGTTGGTTAAGCAACTACCTTTAGCACAAGTCATGATCTGGAGTCCTGGGATCGAATCCCGCATCAGGGTCCCTGCTCAGCAGGGAGTCTGCTTCTCCCTCTGACCCTCCCCCTTCTCATGCTCTCTCTCTCAAATAAATAAATCTTTGAAAAAAAAAAAAAGGCAAAATAAAATCATTCCTCACAATTTTATGTAAAGGACTGCTGGAAAAGCCAGAGGTATTCACAATTCTGGACCAACCCACAAATTCACTAGGCACTTACCAGGTGCTTTAGAATATTCTACATTGGCAGGGCACCTGGGTGGTTCAGTGGGTTAAGCCTCTGCCTTCGGCTCGGGTCATGATCGACCTCAGGGTCCTGGGATTGAGCCCCGCATCGGGCTCTCTGCTCAGCAGGGAGCCTGCTTCCCTTTTTCTCTCTGCCCATTTGTGATCTCTCTCTGTCAGATAAATAAATAAAATCTTTAAAAACAAACAAACAAAACTTAGTATTCAACGTTTGTGAGACTATGTCATTTGCATTTGTTGGAAAAAATGCATTTAAAAAAAAACTTCATAGAACAGATTGAGAACCTTCTTAAGAACATTTATTTCCTTTGATCTTGTCATTCTACTCCTAAGGACATAATCTGAAATATGTTCATAGCATTAGACACAAAAACATTCATTCAAAACTATTATCATAGCAAAAATGTGAGAACAAGTTAAATATATTATAAGAACTTCTATGCATAAAATAACTGAGTGTAATGAAAACATTAAAAAGTGCCTAGAATACATTTTTAGTAATAAAAGAAAATGCTTATGTTATATTACCAGGTAAAAGAAGGGAGAACGTAAAATTATACATAAACCACATAATTAACCACATTAAAAATGCAAATAGAAAAAAAAGAATGGAAAGATATAAAAAATGTTACTAGCAATTCTCACTGGACAGTGAGAGAGTAGATGATTTTATTTTCCTTTTACAGATGAACATATTTTCTAAATTTTCACAAAGAGCCTCTATTATACAGCCAAGCTTTTTTATTTGTTCATTTATTTAGAGGCTGTATAAATAGTGGCTTTGAATTTAGTAAACTCAGTCCGAACTTAGTTTCCTCATCCATAAACAGGATAAGAATTCTTCGCTCTCAAGGTTACTGTTAAAATCAACAAAGATCTTGACACATAAATTAACACTGCAGCTATTATTAATTATTATACTGTGGTTGGATTAGAGAGCACAATGCCCTTAATAATGTATACTTGGAGATGTTTTCCCCTTTATTAAGTGGTTCTAACAACTGCACTTCGATGTTCTGTAATAATTTGAAATGTTTTCTAGTCTCCCCCTTTTGTCATGTTGTGATGTATTTTCCCTACTTGCTTTCCCCAACCCTTCTGGTTTGCTGTTTCTACTTTTCTTTTTTTATGCCTGTAAGCTAGTCTTTCTTTTTTTTTTTTTTTAAATAAAGATTATTTATTTATTTATTTATTTGACAGAGAGAGAGATAGATAGATCACAAGTAGGCAGAGAGGCAGGCAGAGAGAGAGGGGAAGCAGGCTCCTGGCTGAGCAGACAGCCCGATGTGGGGCTCGATCCCAGGACCCTGAGATCATGACCTGAGCTGAAGGCACTAAGCCACCCAGGCGCCCCGCTGCTTCTAGTTTTCAAAGGGCTTAGAAACTGGTCTAGCCCAGAAGTTATAGACTGGCAATTCATAAACATGGATTGTCTGGCCCACACAGTGATCTAAAAATACTTGATTTAGAGCCAAAATGTAAAATTCAGAACATTTCATGTAAAAACCCTGATTTCCAGCTTCTGAAAAGTGGGATGATTTGGCCACACCAAGACTTAGGTAGTCCAATGACACAGGTTGTTCAGATGACCACAGTTCTTGCCACTCCCTCATGACTCCCAGGCACTGACACTCAAGGTCAGCTACCATGTATCATGGCACTTGAAGTGTTTTCTCTTACTCCAGGCCTGATTCACTGCTCAGCCTTAGCAGTTATTGACTTTTATGACCCATTACCTAGTTGTATTAGTCAGGGTCCAATCAAGAAAGAGAAATCATAATTTGAACAGAGGAAGTTTAAAACAGGGGACAGAATAATGAGAAATTAACTAATAGGACCAAACTCTTAAGAATAGCAGATAAAAGGAGGAGCGCCTACCATAGAACTGAGGTAAGAGTGGTCAAAGAAGAGGTCCTATGTGTGCGGAGATCTAAACCCTGCCGAAAGGGCATGCCTGGGACTCAATGAAGAGCTGTAAAAGGTTTTGGGACCAATTCTGGGGGTGGGGAGGTCCCCACACCAAGCAATGCTGGGACACCAGCTGGGTGTACCACAATCCAACTTAATTCTAACACTATCTACTTGGAGACATTAGATCCCACAGGTTAAGGGTTCGATCCTGTAAGACTGCCCCCCACCTTTATAAAAGAGAACTTCGACTGCCTCCATTTTGACCTCGACCTTTCTAACTTACCAAGTTCTTCTTTCCAGCTTATCTCTTACCTCTGGCAAAAGACCCTAGAGGCAAAGCATCCCCCAAAGGAAACAAAACTACCCCCTGAAACAGTAATGGCTGCCCTGAGGCAGCAAGATCCTGTATAACTGACCCCAAAGCAATGACTGACCTGGCTACTGCCCACCTGCACGCACCCACTGAGCTTTGCGCCACATTTTCCTCATATAAACCTGGAAATATTTTCAGTACTTTGGAAAAACCTCTTTGAGACTTTAGTCCAGCTGCCATCATGGTGTTGACCTCACTGACATAAACTCCTTTATCGTTTCACAATTACTCATCTCTCTGCCTTCGGATTTTGTCAGCAGCTAGTGGCCAAACCTGGTATGTCTGGGACCCCTCCCCCTTGGAGCCAGGTGCTCAGGTGCCCCTACACCCCACCTACGTCCAGACACAAGTGCAAGTCCAGACTGTCACCTATGTTTCTGACCTCCTTACCTTGGGTTTGATTAATCTGCTACAGTGGCTCAGAGAACTCAAAGAAACATTCTACTTATCAGATTAATTAATTGGTTTATTATGAAAAGGTATAATTCACATACAGCCGGATAGAAGAGTTGCACAGGGCCAGGTATGGGGAAAGGGCACAGAGCTTCCATGGCCCCTCCAGGCATAAAACTCTCCCAGCATCTCCATGTGTTCATCAACCTAGAAGTTCTCTGATCCCTGTCTTTCTGGGTTTTTATGAAGGCTTCATTACATAGGCAGGGCTGAATAAATCATTGGCCATTGGCAATTGATTTAACCTCCTGGCCCTCTCCCTTCCAGGTTGGGAATGAAGGTTCCAACCTTCCAATCACATAGTTGGTTCTCCTGGCAACCAGCCTCCAACCTTAGGTTACCTAGGGGCATTCTAAAAATCATCTCATTCACAAGGCAAAAGACATCTTTATGGCTCTCATCACTTTGGAAATTCCAGGGTTTTAGGACCTCTGTGCCAGAAACGGGAAGATCAAATCTATATTGATTATAAAGCACAATATTAGAGGCAGAGAAGTTTCTGTGATGCCACACTGGTGGAACTTGCTAGAAATCTGTACTCTTGGCTGCTGGGAAAGTGTCTTACAAGGAGAGACTCTCCTATCTTATAAAACTACCCAAGGCAGGGTGGTGCCAATAAGAACTACCGACTGCTGGGTGCTGGAGAAGTATGTGTTTAGCAGGAGCCTCTGGCTTGAAAACTTGCCTGCAGTGCAGGAGCTGGGCCCTGGAGAAGCCTACCTGGAGGCCAGAGAAGCCAAATGTGTGTGTGCAGAAGGCTGCACTGAGGAAGCTGGGCACTGGGGAGGCTGGCTGCCTGTACTCAAAGAATTGTCGCCGAGCCGTTGCCCAGGAGCAAAACTTGGACCAAGAAGGAAAAACCCTTCCTCTTACAATTTCTCTCCAGTATCCTCTAACTGTGCCAGCTGGCAAAGGAAAAATACTTAAAGGGCCCAGATCCGTTTCTGCAGAGTAGTCAATGAAGAGTAAATTTGGAGCTGAAAGGCAATAAATTGATAACTGACACACTAACCTACTAGAAGTACAAAAAAACGAGACACAGAAGCCAAGTGACACCCAAGAACAGAAAAGACCAAGTAAAATGCTTACTCTTCAGGCTACCTATTTAGCTACTCACACACTTTTCTGGTGCTGTAGATTAACGAAGTTTCTGGATGGACAAGTTCTACATAAAAGAGGTGCTACCAAAATTCTCCTTCATCTCTATTATAATAACTAATATTTATTAAGTACATACTATGCCAAGAATGTTCTATTATAATCATCTCACATATATCAATTCATTTAATCTTCACAACAATCCTATGAGATAGATACTTCTATTATCTTCACTTTACAAAAGTTCAAGTAATTTACCCAAGCTAACAACAGGCAGCAAATGGCAGAGCCACAATCTGAATCTATGTAATTTAGCTCCAGAATCTATACTCTTCTTCGATTCAATTTCTTAAATTTAATTTTGTTAACATATAGTGTATTACTAGTTTCAGGGGTAGAATTTAGTGATTCATCAGTTGCATATCCCACTCATTACATCATGTGCCCTCCTTAATGTTCATCATCCAATTAACCCTTCCCCCACCCACCTCCCCTCCAGCAACCCTCAGTTTATCTCCTAGAGTTCAGTGCCTCTTACGGTTTGACTACCTATTTTCATCTTGTTTTGTTTTTTCCTTCTTTTCCCCTATGTTGTTTCTTAAATTCCATATGAGTGAAATCATACGGTATTTGTCTTCCTCTGACAGACTTATTTCACTTAGCATAATACCCTCTAGGTTTGTCCCAGAATCTACACTCTTTAGATTTTTTTTTTTTTTTTGACAGGCAGAGATCACAAGTAGGCAGAGAGGCAGGCAGAGAGAGAGGTGGAAGCAGGCTCCCCACTGAGCAGAGAGCCCGATGCGGGGCTCGAACCCAGGACCCTGGGATCATGACCTGAGCTGAAAGCAGAGGCTTTAACCCACTGAGCCACCCAGGTGCCCCCAAGAATCTATACTCTTAAATGCAATGCTAAACTGCTTCACTACAAAACCCATTTCATTGTTTCATTTCTTGCTTTTAGCACCCATCTTGTTTCCCCAATTTGCCCTTGTCAAATGCATGAAGAATTCATGAAAGAAACATACAAGGTGCAGAAGCCAGGGTATAATTTTTTGGTTACTAGAAAACTGACCCCCAGAGAAATATAGGGCTTGCAATAGATAGTATGATGTATTTATCCAGTAGTTAACCATAAGACATCATCACTTAAAAATCCATATAACTGGGGCAGAAGAATTTCCAGAGCAACTGATACTATTTCTATTTTATTGTATTTCAATAAAAGTAGACATTCAACATTCTAGAATTCTGTCATAGGTTTTAAGAAATACCTGCATTTACAATTAGTATTACTATTTGTTACCCGGAATTCCAAACTGAGCTATAGAGGATCTTAAACCTTGTTAGCATTCAACAAAGTTGCACTTCTTCTGCAATTAAAGGAAAGGTTAAGCCTGTCACATACAGAAGCATATCAGAATCCATTTCAGGTCTTCTTCCCTCAAAAAGGATGTGAATTCTTGAACATCACAATTTAGAACTGACTTGACTATGAAGACATCAAGTATGAAATTAATTTTGGATAGTTCAAAATGGGAACTGCTTCAGATTCTAACTTGGCAGGTGTCGATTTAAAGGGCATCTAAGACAAAATCCACTCTTTCTTAAACGTTTCAATGCTATCTGAAGATGGTTTACCTCTGTAGTTTCAATTCTGCTACACTGACAAAACACAAGATAGGAGGTTTACTGTGGAAGGTAAAATGTCAGTGATGTGAAAGATATTTCTAATTTGGGGAGCTAATGGAGATAATGTTAGTGGTGTTAAGACATTCCTAATTTGGGGAGCTAAGGTGCCAATTTAGATCCATGGTATTTTCATCGTCCTTACACTGGTCATCAGAAAAAGAAATATCACCTAACAGTCAAGTGCTTTGGACTGGTAATCAAACCAACTTAGTTTCAAGTCCCATCTCTACCAGTGTCTACCACACTCTCTGAGCGGGAATGTGCACATCTGTAAAGTGAGGTTTAACAGTATCTACCTCAGTCTCCTCCTGAAGATTAAATAAGACAATGCACATCAGTGCCTGGCACTACACAGAAGGTGCTCAATAAGCATTAACTATTACTAGTATTATTTTTTTTTAATTTTATTTATTTATTTGACAGACAGAGATCACAAGTAGGCAGAGAGGCAGGCAGAGAGAGAGGGGGAGGCAGGCTCCTTGCTGAGCAGAGCCCGATGCGGGGCTCGATCCCAGGACCCTGGAATCATGACCTGAGCCGAAGGCAGAGGCTTTAACCCACTGAGCCACCCAGGCACCCCTATTACTAGTATTATTAAACAGGTAAGTTTCAATAACACTTATCCATAGAATATCCTAGGGAAAAGAAAGTTTTTCAGGAAAATATTCAATCAGATTTTATCTAATCCAAATACTTTTATCTAGCAAAGATACTTATGAAACAATAACCTTATAAAACAATAATCTGGGGTGCCTGGGTGGCTCAGTCATTAAGCGTCTGCCTTCAGCTCAGGTCGTGATCCCAGGGTCCTGGGATCGAGCCCCACATGGGGCTCCTTGCTCAGCAGGAAGCCTGCTTCTCCCTCTCCCACTCCCCCTGCTTGTGTTCCATCTCTCACTGTGTCTCCCTCTATCAAATAAATAAAATCTTAAAAAAAATAATCTGAGGAAAGGCAAAATTACTGATTACTTTCCAAACATGGGTAAATTAGAATGCAAAGTATAAAATGTTTGAATTTAGAAGTAAAATTCCCAACAGGCACAACATTAACATCTGTTGCACTACCTGAAGAGAATAAAACTTCAACATCCAATGCAAAAGCCCTGAAAAATGCAACTTTGTCACATTTATTTCAAAAAGAACCAATTAAAAACAAAACAAAACAAAAAGAACCAATTGTCAGAAAAGAGCAGACTAACTGAACAAATTTGTTCTTCAGACACAAATGTCTGATTTCTTGGTAACTCAAAGCCCTAAAGATATCTATTACTGAATGAGTCAGTTATCACGGTTAGACACAAAACAAAACTTTTTAACACATGAAAAACAAAACAAGGCTTAAAATGAAAATAAATGAGGAAAAGAAAGGTACATACAAATAAAAATACTATAAGGCAGGGAGACTAGAGGAGAAGGCTTGGTCTCTCCAAATGGAACACTCATGGTGAATAGGAATGCCAACAGCCAAACAAGACCTTTCAGATCCCAACCTGTTGAGAAGTTTCTGGTAACTGGAGAGGGAGAAGGAGGAGTTTACCCATTATTAGAAGTCTGTTCCAAAATAAAGGCTTAAAGATTATAATTTTGAAAAAGTTCTAAAAATGAAAATCTTGAAGAAGTTTTCATAATTAGTAAGGAGAATAACCCTCAACATTTTCTAAAGTTCTTATTACATTCTAGAATACAGTCTTGCATGCATATTAATTCATTACATCCTCACAACAATCCTATAAGGTTATTTAAAAGAAGAGATTTTGATGTTAAATAGCTTGCTCAAATAGTGACACTGATTTTGAACTACACTACCTGTCCCAGACAGTTCCTGGAAGATTCGTGCATTACTAGTATCTTGAATCCTTTATTGAAGTAAGAGCAGCACTACTTTCATCTGCATACCTATGGGTCCATACTATTTTTTTTTTAAGATTTTATTTATTTATTTGACAGACACAGATCACAGGTAGGCAGAGAAGCAGGCAGAGAGAGAGGAGGAAGCAGGCTCCCTGTTGAGCAGAGAGCCCAATGCGGGGCTCGATGCCAGGACCCTGGGATCATGACCTGAGCTGAAGCAGAGGCTTTAGCCCACTGAGCCACCCAGGCGCCCCGTGGGTCCATACTATTTTAACACATGAAGAATGTGGCATTATAATCCAAAATGGTCTGCAACAAGGAAAGTATGAAACTGAGAGAAAGTCTTCAAAAAATTTCATAGAATATCAATATTACAATCAGAGGAGTAACAGACATATAAGAGTATGTCTAGTAAATATAATAACAGGGGCACCTGGTGGCTCAATGGGTTAAGCCTCTGCCTTAGGCTCAGGTCATGATCTCAGGGTCCTGGGATCGAGCCCCACATTGAGCTCTCTGCTCAGCAGGGAGCCTGCTACCCGCCCCCCCCACCCCGCACCTGCCTCCCTGCCTAATTGTTATCTCTGTCAAATAAATAAATAAAATCTTAAAAAATAATAACACTATGTTTGAGTTTATATTTTGGTTTTTTTTCCACTTCATTTTCTTAGTACTTAATTTTTATAAATATATTGGTCTGCAATGTAATGGAAATTAAACAAAAACAAGAGCTAGTCATTTACCAGATAGTTGGAGGAGCACTGCCCCAGATCTCTGGCGCAAACAGCTTGCTCTGTTACCAGCTCCGTGGCAAAGAGGAGACATGCTCATGTAAGTAACAATCCTCAGATAATCAATCTACAACCACTCTGGCCATGGTTTACATTTTAACTTCATTCATCAATCAGAGTTCCTGCTAAGTGGGGTTAATTCTAGGTAATGTTAAGTTGTAGGCTCTCAACCTACTTATGTAGCTTTTTCCTTTAGAGTCAAAGACAACTGCTCATTACCAACTGAATCTAACATTGTAAGATAGTGCTAAACTAGTGGTTCCAACTCCTTTACCACATGGGACTTCCTTGGTGTAAGGTATGCTTTGGCCTCCTTTACAAGTTCAGTTTTTCTCCTTCCCATAGACTGAAGAAGAGAGCATCTTGATTATCAGTTACTCATAAGTGCTTTCAAGAATCAGAGATTTCTTTTCCTTTGTTTCAGAAATCATTTAGGCATAAAGGCAAAGTCACCAGGTCAAAAACCAAGGAATAAGTTACAAAAGCATCAAGAAAGTTGATTTGGGGACAAGGAATGTTGAAGAAAGTGACTGAGAGATCAATGTCACGTAAACCTCTTGAGGGTCAGGTATAGCAGGTAGGCACCAGCTGCTACAGCGATTTTTGGGTCACTTAATTTTAACTCATTTCTAAATACTAATCCTGCCATAATTAATGGTTTTTTGAACTCTTATCCCTGCCTCTGGGGAATTCTGAGGGAAAAAAGTATTGAGTGACAAAACAGCAGCTAGATTAAGAACATGATATATAGTGTATCTTTTCGTAGACATGAAAGTGAACTGCAAAATAAATTAGATTGGTCTCTTTATTTATAATAACACTAGTCCCTAAGAAAAGTCAGATTTCCTTAAAAAGTAAAGTAATTTAGCCAATGGAGGAGCTTGGGGTAGAAACTGTTCTAAAGGCAGAAACTGTGCTTTCCCAGCCCCCATGAATGGAGTTTACTTTTTACAAAATTATCTCACTAGTTTCATGTTACATCAATTTATAATAGTATAATCTATCTAGAAAAAATGTTTAATTACCAGAAGAAAGAAAACATCAGTTGAATTCTAAGTTGATGTCTAAGTTATACATAACTTCAATTTTTATTCTAAGAGCTCAAAATGCACTGTTCCTGCTGTTATAATAAACAGATATTTTGAATGTGATTTATAGCATTTTAAAGCCTACAGATAGAAAAGATCACTTGACCATCAATTCAGACAGCCATAAATGACATGTCATACTGATTATATTTATTAATGTCTTGGTTAATTATACCACGCATGTATATTTGGCCTCCTTTACAAGTTAAGATTTGTTCTCAGTGAAAAAGAATATAGCAGATACCTGCATATTGCAAAAATCACTCGATAGTTCAAGAAAATACTGAAATTAGAAAAGTTCTAAGCATTTTATAGAAATAAAAAGTTTTATTGATTTCTAATTTGAATCAGTTATAATTTCTGATCATAGTTACCTCAATCAGTTTTTAAATATACAAACCAACTTAAATCTCACAAATGTCAGCCCTAATAAGGTCAATTAAATTTTAATGCAGTTATAAGAATATACGGTTCATGTAAATAAAGCAGGCTCACAAAGTACTGGACAGGAGGCCGAAATAAGTGCAGTAGGCTTCAACATCCAAGGAGGACTGTGACAATCTACTGCTACTCAGCTCTAGCCAACTGTTGTCTTGAGAAAATGCAGACAAAAATCAATAACAATAATAAAAATGAATATTCTGCCACTTACTCTAACAAAATAAGTCTGTGGGCTAGTTTTGGTAGGACTACCAGTTTGCTCTTTCATGAACTCTTTCATGGTGGAGAAACTGGGCCTATTTTACTGCGGAACCCTAAGATACTCATGAAGTCCTGTTCCCTCCAAATGTAGTAGTTTTTCGCCCTAAATCTTTTGAGCACTGTGCATGCTATGAAGTCTTTATGAAGAACTTATCTGCATTTTCACTGCTTTCGTCTTTTCTCCCCACTAGCTAATGTCTGTTCATTATGTTTGTTCAAGTAATGACAAATGAACAAATTGACCCAAATGTCAAAACACATTCACAAAAAATTCATTTCTAAGCAAAGATTTGAAACAACTTCAAATATGCATTTCAATGCTTCCTTAAAAGGAAATGTGAATTAAGAGCAATCTAATTTAGCTTTTTCCTTATCTTTATTCTAATACAAAAAATTCAAATCACCAGAAAGCTTTTTTGGATTCGAATCTAAAAAACTACCTTTCCCCCAAAAAACTATGCTTCATTGTCTCAAAAAGAGGAGTTATACTCATTTCTACACATATGGACAAATAATATTCTTCATTTATGTTTCTTGATAGCAATCCAGAACCTCGATTCCTTGGAACCTCTGGGAATCGAAAGAATGTTATGGTGCCCCTTTCCAGGAAAACGCACAGAGTCCTAAATTTTTGTATGCAATTTCACAAGGTTCATAGTACCCCAGGATCGTCAGTGGATTCACCCACCCCACGTTAAGGACTCTAGTGCTTAAAATGAGGTTCGTTTCTATTATGAAAAGCTATGCATCTTTTTTTTTTTTTTTAAGATTTTGTTTATTTATTTGACAGATAGAGATCACAAGTAGGCAGAGAGGCAGGCAGAGAGAGAGAGAGGAGGAAGCAGGCTCCCTGCCGAGCAGAGAGCCCGACGCGGGGCTCGATCCCAGGACTCTCGGATCATGACCTGAGCCGAAGGCAGAGGCTCTAACCCACTGAGCCACCCAGGAGCCCCGCTATGCAGCTTTTTAAGACAGCCTTCCTTAGTAAGACTTTTAGCTCTGATACTGAGAAAGCATCTTCCCCTTACAACTGTCACTACGTCCCAACAGCCATCCTAACAGCTGACAGAAATTTGAGAATTTCTTACCTCAGAGAAATTAACAGCCAAGGGAACGATTCCAGCCACGTAACATCCCACCAACATAGCCAGAGACAGCAGACTAATGGAGATGAAATCATCCATTCTGTCCTCCTTTATTTACCCACCGCCACCAGACTACAAATTTTCAGTGGCTTCAAAGGGTCCGGAGGTCCTTAAACGCGTGTGGTGATTCCAAGAGAACAAGTGGACTTGCCAGTTCTTTCGTCCTCCCCACCAGCAGATGTGTTCACGAACCCCCTTTCTCTGGAACGCACCTGGAAATAGCCCCTTTTTGCTGATCTTAGCACCAGAGAGAACTTTTAGCAATCTCAGGTCCCAGCCCCTGCGTTTTCAGGGGCCAGTCATTGGATTCCCTACGGTTAGCAGTTAAAGGTATGCGGGAGATTTCTTCAGTCGCGGGATGGTGGAACAATCAGTCCGCTCCCTCCACAGACAACGTCCCAGGTGGAAAAAGAGGAAAACTCAAGCAAACTTGTTCTTTCTCCCGGCGCCCCTACGTCCCTGGGGCAGTCCCCCTTAGGCTGGGACCAGCCCACCAGTCCCGGGAAACTCTCCTCCGAGTCTGGAATAGGAAAGAGTCCTGCAGCTCTCTAACGCTGGGCTCAGGGGTTCAGCAGCGAAGCTGATACAAAGATGTCTCTGCCCTATATCCGATGCTGCCCATATTACTCCATTCCGCTGGGCCTTGACCCAGAGCCACGGATACTACAGCTGCCATGGCCGCCAAGTGGCACCTCTTCATTACATCCACTTCCGGGTTGCTTCACCGCCCCCCTCCTTTAGAAGAGTACTTCCGGGTTACAACCGACCTATGGCCCGGGATTCTTATGCTACCGCCATTTTTGAGTAGGGCTAATTCAAGATGTTTGGTGTCAGAGTCCATAGCTCTGTTTACTCTAGCCGTATTTCTGATAACTAGAGTATGATAGACTGTGTCTTCACAAGAAATGATATTTTTTCAAGTTCCGCAGTAATTCCCTGTGGATCTCATCGCCCTTATCCAAGATGGCTGAGACAGAGTCAGTATCCGCTCTAGCTGCCGGAAATGTATGCGCCTCTATGGTCCAAAAGGCTCTTTCGCGGTGCGTTTCTGACGACTTCCGGCGGCTCCTCTCGCGGGGATTGGCTGTTGGCGGCGTTGCGGCTAAGCTCGTGTGCGGCGGCAGTGTCGGCAGCGGCTGCAGCGAGAGAGTTTGGCGCGATGGTGAGAAAGGCCTCAGCGGCTCCCCGATCCCCCGACCTCCGGGGCGATCCCAACCCCATACATCTTTTCCCCACCCCATCCAGGTCGAGCGTGCAGCTCCCTGGCCCACCAGTTTGTGAGTGGACCCTACCCCTTCCCGCCGCGGACACGCTTGGCCTGGCACTAGGCCCCGGAGCCCGGGTCCGTCCTACGTTTGCGCGCCCGCCTGCGGGCTCCGGCGAGCGGTGCGGTGTGGAGGATGCGCTTTGTCCCAGTTGCTCCTTGGTAGAGGCCGGCGTGGGGATGCTGCTCATTCCCTCCATACTTCCTGGCCCAATGTAGGAACAATAGCCGAGGGATGTCTGACAAACCTGTCCCCAGAGCTGACAGATTGAGTGTACTACACCCAGCGTGTGGGCCGGGAGGGATCGTCTTTGCTTTGTGTGTGCTTTCTCAACTCCTCTCTTTTGTTTTTCTGTGCTCTGCCTTTAAATATACACATAACGTTTTTTCTCTTTTCCAAGACCCCAGATGCCTGATCTGGCGTTTCTCCCAGCCCTCAGTCCTGTTCGTACTCATTCTCTTGGGACCTAAAGCGGAAAAGATAGGCTCAGCTGAGGGTCCAGGTTCCTTCAGCTCTGATCGGGGTGGTAGTGGAGTGAGTGGGTATTTTGCTTGCATTTTTTATTATATTCCACCAAAAAGGAGATGGTCCACAGGGATCATGAGGAATCATGGCTACTTCCACACTTCAGCTTTCGTTTTCTGATTGCTGCAGTTACTGTTAACAAGTTACACAGCTGTTGTTAGCAAGGAACTTTTTGAGGTTGTACTTTTCTGAATTGAGATGTTTCAGTGTTTGATCAAGCATGGTTTCCCAGAGAACCACCAGGAATTAAGAGACTGGGTTTCCAGTTCTTGTCTTGTCGTAACTAACAATGTGACCTTGGACAAGTGTTTTCATCTCTGAGTTTCCTTCTTTCCCTGCCTTTTATGTCACTATTTGGTATTGTGTTATAATGCTTAAAATCTCAGGAAGTGACAGCAATTAATAACCCATTCTTGTTGGGCAAATACAGTGATAATTCCTTCTCAGTCTAAGTAGCATTAAAAATTAGAATTTGTGTATAAAACAAATAATTATTGGTTCAGTGGTCTTTTTTTTTTTTAAGATTTCATTTATTTATTTGACAAACAGATCACAAGTAGACAAAGAGACAGGCAGGGGTGGGGGGGAAGCAGGCTCCCTGCTGAGCAGAGAGCCCGATGTGGGGCTCCTTGTGGGGCTGGATCCCAGGACCCTGAGACCATGACCCAAGCTGAAGGCAGAGGATTTAACCCACTGAGTCACCCAGGCACCCCTGGTTCAATGGTCTTAAATACCTTTGGCTTTATTAAAAATAAAAACTTTAGGTGTAGGGTTTTTTTTTTGTTTGTTTTTATTGTTTTGTTTTGGTAGTTTGGGAGAAGCATTTGAAGCTATGGGCAAATCGTATGTATTGTTTTGTAGCAGTAGAATGATTCTTAGAGTTCATGTGTGTGAGACTTTTAAAAAGTTAGTAACGCTAGATTAGTCATTAAAGTAATTCACTTGTGCCTGGTAATCAGAGAGAATAAGGATTTTGCTAAGGTAATTCTGTATACCTCTTCCTGATTTAGGTTTTGCAATTTTATTTTTCTATGGTGAGAAATTTAAATACATATGTATATGCTTGTATGTACTTATATTGTGCATATGTTTTTGTTTTTTAATAAAACCAAATGGCTTCGAAAATAGCTCCAGTAAGAAGAAAGTGATCAAAACTGATTTGGGAAGTTTTATGATCTTAAAATGTTAATAAGAAAGCACTGCCACTTAAAAATAATACTCGTTTTGGTTACAGATTTGTAAATTTAGTCATTTTTTTGTTCTTAGTAGTTTTTAATCCTCATCTTTGCGTAGTAAGTATTGATAATACTGAGTGTTGTCAGAGGTTCATTTTAAGACTAGATGTAAAAATTAGCATAGTGAATAGCCATTTCCATATCTTTACTCTTTTAAGTAAATTAGTCCCTTGATTTGCATTAGAATGAGAACAAAATTAATACAGTAGCAACTGGTGTGGCTAATGTACAGAGCGAGAGCCATACTGCAGGAATGCTAGTGTGGTTTCTATAAAATTATTTTCTTCTCAAACATGTGACCCATCATAACTACTGTTTTTTGAGTAGGCAACTTAGAAAAAATGCTGTGTAACAATCTAATAAAATGCTTTCTCTGGTTTATAATGCCTGTTTAACAAAGGCCTTGACTGCTCAGGTCATTATAGGTGAAAATTACCCTTCATCTCTTGTCACCAACATCTATTTTTATCTCACATCCTCTCAAACTTTTCATCGGGGCGCCTGGTGGCTCAGTCGTTAAGCGTCTGCCTTCAGCTCAGGTCATGATCCCAGCTTCCTGGGACCGAGCCCCACACTGGGTTCCCTGCTTCTCCGGAAGCCTGCTTCTCCCTCTCCCACTCCCCCTGCTTGTATTCCCTCTTGCTGTCACTTTCTCTCTGTCAAATAAATAAAATCTTTGGGGGAAAAAGGTTTTCATCAAAGTGAGTTGGTTCTTGATGGGGAGGGAGGAATATGAACAATTTCTTTCTTTTTATATAGTGTTCAGAGTACTGGGTGTTTTTGATGCTTATTCAGAAACTCTAGGCCTCAACTATTCAGTTCCAATATCTTGATGCTTAAAAATTCTTATCACTTCAAAACAGTTTGGGGGACCTGCCATAAAGGATTTTGGGGACCCCAAAAAGTAAAAGAGAAAAATATGAATAGTTGGAGGATTGTGTTTACAGTGAGGTTGCATCATACTTGCATTTAATTGATTGACCTTAACACACTTGGCAAAAGATTGGAAGGGGCCATAATTTCAAGAGACCAGTAGTTGGAGACATTTTTGGTTGTCACAGTTTTGTTCAGGAAGGGGCAGGGGGGTTCAAGTGCTACTGGTATTTAGTGGGAATAAGCCAGGGATGCTTCTAAACATCCTGCAATGCACAGGACTACCTCTGTAAGGAGAACCCTTCAAGCCCAGATTGTAAAAGTGCAGAGATTGAGAAACTGTGAAATAGACCCACTAACAAAAATGTGCCCCCTGCTGAGCATAATGAGATGGGAGATGTTAAGTCTATCTGCTGTTGGAGGCATATTCACAGTCATCACAGTGTGATCATCTATTTCGTGTGATTCTAGTGTTTAAAAATAGGTGATTTGGGGTGCCTGGGTGGCTCAGTGGGTTAAAGCCTCTGCCTTCAGCTCAGGTCATGATCTCAGGGTCCTGGCATCGAGCCCCGCATCGGGCTCTCTGCTCCGCAGGGAGCCTGCTTCCTCCTCTTTCTCTCTGCCTGCCTCTCTGCCTACTTGTGATCTCTGTCTGTCAAATAAATAAATAAACAAAATCTTTTTTAAAAAATTGTTAAAAATATGTGATTTTGAGGGGTGCCTAGGTGGCTCAGTTTTTAAGGTATCTGCCTTCAGTTCAGGTCATGATCCCAGGGTGCTGGGATCAAACCCCATGTTGGGCTCCCTGCTCCGTGGGCCTGCTTCTTCCTCTCCCTCTGCCTGCTGCTCACCACTGCTGTGCTCTCTGTCAAATAAATGAATAAAATCTTTTTTTTTTAAATGTGCTTTTGAGATTCTTGAGGTGAGTCATCTATTGGGTGAATAGTTTAATGGTTTTTCTAGGGTAATGTTAACTCTATTAATTTTATACTGCCCATTTATCTTCTGCCTTCACATTAGAGTCTAAGCCCTGGCTAAGAGGTGACTCCACTGTTGTGCTAAGGTTGGAAAAAACATAAATCAGATCCAGTGCTTACAGTCATAATAGTGTTTCCCTTTTTCTACTTTTGTCAGCTTCCATCTGAGTTTTTATTTTTTTTATTTTTATTTTTTTTAAAGATTTTAATTATTTATTTGACAGAGAGAGATCACAAGTAGGCAGAGAGGCAGGCAGAGAGAGAGGGGAGGAAGCAGGCTCCCCGCCAAGCAGAGAGCCCGATGCGGGGCTCCATCCCAGGACCCTGGGATCATGACCTGAGCTGAAGGCAGAGGCTTTAACCCACTGAGCCACCCAGGCGCCCCCATCTGAGTTTTTATTAAGAGACTTAATAAGGCTAGAGATAGAAAGTGACCAGTAGAGATAGAAAACTGAGTGCGTTGATGATCTGGTTGGGGAGAATGATAGGAAAGAAAAAAAGAGTACAGTAGTTTATGCTGAATGCTTACATGCAGTAGGTCCAGCAGTTGGAGAAAGCAGCCCTTAAGGACTGGGAGACGTTACAGAGAAGAGACCTTAGGGAGAAGCTGGCAGTCCACCTTCTGACACCACGCTTGCACAAACGCATAAATGTAGGACGAGCACCCTAATTAATAATGTTTTAATAACCAATGGTCATTGTGTCGTGGCTGAGGATTTTACATCATACTATGAATTTCTCAAATATGAGTTGGAAATTTATGTTGAAATCACTTTCCCCCCTGCAGTCTCACACCATTTTGCTGGTACAGCCTACCAAGAGGCCAGAAGGCAGAACTTACGCTGACTATGAATCTGTGAATGAATGCATGGAGGGTGAGTTTAAACACTAATCAAGAGTTTTTATTTTTGTTTTCCTGACATTCACATTAGAACATGTCTCGTTTAGGAACTGGGCTTGTTTTTTCTCCAGACTTCTTGAATTATTCATTTGAACAGGGAAGGAAGATATTAAAGACCATATTTGTTGAATGTTCAAGCATTGATTATATATATTATCTTTCTCCTGCAAATATTTTTTTATCCAGCTCATGATTATAATGAATGACTTTTTTTTTTTACAATGAATGACTTTCTGAAGCCTCCCTTTGTTATGTTGATATTCCATTGTTTGTTGTGATATGTAAATATCCTACCAGTTACTCCTAATGTATTGTGGTTAAACTCAAGCACTGTAGAGTTGTTAAGACAGGCTCTAGGGATATCTTCAGAACCTATTAGTCTGGTCATTGAACAAATAAACATTAAAAGCTGTTGAGGTTTGGTTATACTCCATCAGAGTGTTAGAAACTAAAAATTAGCTCAGAGAATAAAAGCAAATGGAACCAAGTAAGTATAATTTATTGTGCATTTGATAAGCTGACACCACCCTGAAGGGAACTATTAGCCCTTAATGTTTCTTTACTCAGTAAACCATTAGATGAGAGGGTATAGATTGGATCATCACAAATTGGATTCATCCTTGATTAATCATCATATCAAGTAAACCAGTTGTGTACATTCTGCACCCTTTTTAGTAAGTTGTCCATTCTTTATTTCTTCCTATAAAGCTTTTATATTCTCTGTTTTTGCTGCTGGGCATGTCTCTGAATTTGTTGATTATCCAAAACTAACTGGGTTAGCCTTAAAATCTGTCCTTATAAAGCCAACAATGGGTAGATCTGTGGGGGAAAAAAAACTAATAATAATTAGAGACATCTTCTAGGTAGTTGGCATCATGCCTTCCTGATTGCAGATTCTCTTAATTTTAAAAGAAGAGCAGCTCTTGTTCTTCCTTCCATTTCAGGACCCTTTCTCTGCTGACCAGTATGGTGGACTTTGTGCACGTGCTGCCTTGGCACATTAGGGCCTTAGCTATATTACCATGTCTTTGATTCTGCAGTACCCTGCCAACCTCTGCTGATTTTAGTGAAGCCTATTTTTTTCTTTTTAATTAATGCACTTTATTTCTAGAGCAGTTTAAGATTTACAGAAGAAAACAGAAAATATAAAGTTCCCATGTACTCCCTTTCCCCACCTCCACAGTTTCCCCCATTAATAAGACCTTGGTGTGGTATGTTTGTTACATTTGATAAACCCAGTATTTTTTTTAAGGATTATTTATTTGAGAGAGAGCATGCAAGCACAAGCAGAGGGTGGGGCAGAGGGAGAAGTGGACTACCTGCTGAGCAGGGAGCAGGACATGGGGCTTGATCCCAGGACCCTGAGATCATGACCTGAGCCAAAGGCAGATGCTTAACCAACTGAGCCACCCAGGCGCCCCATGAACCCAGTATGGATACAGTGACTAATTAATGTCTATTATTATTACTAACTAAAGTCAACTATTAACTAAAGTCTTTTATTATTAACTAAAGCTTATTCTTCATGTTGTACAGTTATTTGGGTTTGACCAAATGCATAACATATACCCATTGGTACAGTATCATACAGAACAATTTTCAGTTACCCTAAAAATCCCTGTGCTCTACCTGTTCATCCCTCCTCCCCAGTTCACCCTTTGCCCCTGACAACTGTTGGTCTTACTATCACCTCCTTAGTTTTACCTTTTCCAGAATGTCATAGAGTTGGAATCATTACCATATGTAGCCCTTTCAGACTGGCTTATTTCACTCAGCAGTATGCATTTGAGGTTCTTCCATGTCTTTTTAAATTAATAGATTTAGTTTCTTTCCAGTAGTTGTAGGTTTATAGGAAAACTGAAAAGTACGGAGAATTCCATCACACCGTTTCTTCCCTACCTTGTCCTTCCAGTTTCCCCTACCACTTACATCCTGTTTCACTGTGGTACATTAGTTACAATTGTAGAACCAGTACTAATACATTATTATGACTAGAAAGCCATAGTTTATATTAGTGTTCAGCCTTTGCTTCGGACATTTTTGGGGTTTTGGCTTATATAATTACAGGTATCTACCATTTACTGCCCTAAAAATCTCCAGTGCTTCACCTGTTCCTTCCACTAAACATCTGGCAGCCACTGATCTTTTTAATGTCTCCATAGCATCATCACCTTTCCAAAATATCATGTAGTTGAAGTTCTACAGCGTATAGCTTTTTCAAGTTGACTTTTTCACAAAATAGTGGTTTTTTGTTTGTTTTTAAAGATTTAATTAATTAGTTTATTTATTTATTAGAGCACAAGCCAGGGTAGGGGCACAGGGAGAGAGACAAGCAGACTCCCCACTGAGCAGGGATTCCCAGGGCCCTGAGACCATGATCTGAGCCGAAGTCAGACATTTAACCAGTAGAGCCACCCAGGTGCCTCCAAGAGAGTGTACTTTTAAGAATCTTCAGTATCTTTTGATGGCCTGATAGCTCATTTCTTTTTATTGCTGAGTGATCCCTCATTTGGATATACCACAGTTTGGTTATCCATTTACCTACTGAAGGACATAGTAATTGCTTCTGGTATTGGCAGTTATGATAAAGCTGCTACAAACATTCGAGTGCAGGTTTCTGTGTGGACCTATTTTCAACCCCTTTGGGTAGATACTGAGGAGTGTGACTGTTGCATCATAGGTAAGATTGTGTTTAACTTTGTAAAAAGCTGACAAACTGTCTTCAGATGTGGCTGTACCATGTTGCATCCTCACCAGCAATGAATAGAATCCCCATTGCTCCACATCCTTTGCATTTGGTGCTGTCATTGTTTCGGATTTCTGTCATTCTAATAGGTAGATAGTGATACCTCGTTTTAATTTGTAGTTTTCTAACGACATGATGTTGAGTATCTTTTCATCATGCTTATTTGCCATCTGTTTATCTTCCTTGGTGAGCTGTCTGTTCAGATCCCTTGCCCACTTTTTAATTGAGGTGTTTGGTTTTTTTTGATTGTTGAGTTTTATGAGTTCTTTATGTATTTTGGATGCTAGTCCTATATCAGATGTATGTTTTGCAGAGATTTTCTCTCAGTCTGTGGCTTGTCTTTTCACTTTCTTAATAGTGCCCTTTGAAGCACAAAAGGTTTAAATTTTGATGAACTCCAATTTATTTTTTTTTTTCTCCTAATGGTTTTGGTGCCATATCTGAGAATCCATTGCCTTGTTCAAAGTCATGAAAATCTGTGCCTGTATTTTCTTTCAGGTGTATTATAGTTTGGGCTCTTACAGTTAGGTCTCTGCGCCATTTATGATGTGAAGTGAGGGCCCAACTTTATTCTTTTGCATGTGACTCTCCAGCTGTCATAGCACCATTTGTTGAAAAGACTGTTCTTTCTTTTCAAGTTTTGTCTTTGTATCCTGGTCAAAAAGCAATTGACTGGGGCACCTGGGAAGCTCAGTGGGTTAAAGCCTCTACCTTCTGCTCAGGTCACGATCCCAGAGTTCTGGGATCGAGCTGTACGTCGGGTGCTCTGCTCAGCAGGGAGCCTGCTTCCCCCTGTCTCTCTCTGCCTGCCTCTCTGCCTACTTGTGATCTCTGTCTGTCAAATAAATAAATAAAGTCTTAAAAAAAAAAAAGCAATTGACTATAAATGTGAGGGTTTATTTGCGGGGACCCTCTTTTCTGTTCCATTGATCTGTATACCCATACTTAATGTAGAAGCAGTACCACACTCTTTGTTAGTTTCATAGTAAGTTTTCATAGTAAGTTTGTAGTTTCACAGTAAGTTTTGGAATTGGTAATTGTGAGTCTTCCAGCTTTGTTCTTTTTCAAGATCCTTTGGGTTATCCTGGGCTTCTTGTATTTTCATATCAAATTTAAGATCAGCTTGTCAATTTCCGCAAAACTAGGTTGGATTTTGATAGAGATTACATTGAATTTATAGATGATTTTGGAGGTTATTACCATCTTTTTTTTTTTTAAGATTTATTTATTTATTAGAGAACATGAGTGGGGGTAGGGAGCAGATTCCCTGCTGAGCCAGGAGACTGATGAGGGGCTCAGATCTCAGAACTCAGAGATCGAGTCCTGAGCTGAAATCAATCACAGGTGTCCCTGTGGAGCATTACCATCTTAATATTAAGTCTCATGATCTGTGAATACTAGATCTTCAAATACTTGAAATCTTTACTTTCAGTGACATTTTGTAGTTTTCAGTGTATGTTCTATGCTTTTTTTATTAAATTTATTCCAAAGAATTTTATTTTATTTTAAGATTTTATTTATTTATTTGACACACAGAGAGACAGATTACAAGTAGGCAGCACAGCAGGCAGAGAGAGAGGGGAGAAGCAGGCATCCTGCTGAGCAGGGAGCCTGATGTGGGGATCAGTCCCAGGACCCTGAGATCATGACCTAGGCCGAAGGTAGAGGCTTAACCCACTGAGCCTCCCAGGCGCCCCCCACAAAGAATTTTATTTTTTGATGCTGTTGTACATGGAGCTGGTTTTTTTTTTTTTTCTTTTTTCAAGATTTTATTTATTTATTTGACAGATCACAAGCAGGAGTGAGGCAGGCAGGGAGAGAGAAGGGGAAGCAGGCTGGATTTTAAAAAGTCGAGAGAGTGTCATGCAGCAGCACTGATTTAATGACTAGAGATACAAAGAACAAACAGGTGTTTGAACAAAGTCTGACATTCCTAACACATTTTATTACATTGGCTGGAATGCTCTAAATCCATGAAAGCCTTTGAGAAAATCTTCAATTCCCAACCCTTTAAAAAAGTGTGTTGAGCTCCGTCCTCCCTAACCCCGAAAAAGAGAAAAAGGAAAAGAAGAAAAAATAGAGAAGTAATGATCTGGACAGATACACAATAGCATGCCTTATTAGTTCCTCTCATATCCCCAACTGCTATCTGTGATGATGAATTCTCAGAAAGCAGATGTTTTAAAAATTCATATACGATCTCACCAGTGTAAAAAACCGTAACAACACTGATCTGATGCCTCAGCTCACTCTTTGCAGACCATTTTTTAAAATTCCTAAGGTGTAGTTATACATTTCACATGCATTTGTAGATATGTAAACATTATGTTTATATCCCACATGAGTCAAGCTTAAGGTTTCCTAAATACTGTGTGGCACTAGGGACTTCATGTTGTATCAAGTCAGTATTAGTATTAAGTGAATGGATTCTACAATGAAATATTATAGACATTTACTGAAAACCAATATGAAAATCTGGCCCAGGAAGACCAAAGCAGAAATATGCCATTTTCTTGATTTAAGATGGTCAAGTGTTGTGTTGTGCGTTTTTTGTTGTTGTTTTAAAAAAGGCTCTACGCACTGTTAAGACAAGTATGTGTAAGAACCTTTCCTGTGTGTGCTGACTTTATCATGACAACTCTAGCTGATTCTTTATGAAGGATTAGGGATACACACCTTCAGCAGTGCACAAGAGAATTAAACTCTGGAAAAGGCAATTTCTTGGGTTTCAAAGGACCGTATTCTGGGAAGTACTTCAGAGGAACGGACAGTCATTCCAGGATTATAGCCAGGAAGGACCGGAAGACTTCAGAAGATGCTTCAGCTTCTTCTAGATTTTGAATGTTGAATAAACCACTGAAGTGTGAATCTGTATTATCCTTTTCTTTGCAAGAAATTGAATAGCAGCAAATTTCTCTATCCTGAATAGCAGACAGGTTCATTTTTTCAGTTAGCTGTTTCTCATCCAAGGCATTAGGAAGATCTCTCTTGTTTCCAAGTACTAGCACTGGAATTCCTTGTAACTGTGGTTTATCTGGAAGATTATGTAGTTCATTTCGAGAGGCTTCTATCTTTTCACGATCAGCAGCATCTGTCATATAAACAATGGCATTGACTCCTCTGCAGTACTGTTCCCACGGGCTCCGGAATCGGGATTGTCCTATGTCCCAAATCTTTAGTTACTTTCCTCATGTTAAACCCCACTGTGGGAACCATATCTTTGTTGAACTGACCTGATGCAATGACACTGACGGACGAAGGAGGTCTTGCCCGAGTACTGCAGCACCACCAGCGTCGGCTCCATCTCCTCCTTCCAGAAGAGCGACTGAAGCCAGTCCAGCAGGCGGGAGATGAGCGCCAACATGATGGCCGCCAGGAGGGAGAAGGGATGGGCGGGCGGGAGGACAGCAGCAGTGATGGCTCCCACATGAGCGGGCTTCAGCCCTGACCCCTCAACGGCTCCTCGGGGCTGAGGCGCACCACTGGCGGACACCCATTTTGCTGATTTTTATTTCCTTTCTACTTTGACCTTTCTGTTCAGTAACTCATGAGTGATCTCTCTGATCACAGTGTGGTGTGCCAGTACCAGTCAAAAACCCTAACTCGAGAGCTTTTCATAGATCTTTAGTTGAATATTACTTCTTTTTTCTTTTTTTTAAAGATTGTATTTATTTATTTATTTGACACACAGAGAGAGCACAAGTAGGCAGAGAGGTAGGCGGGGGGGGGGCAGGCTCCCCGCCAAGCAGAGAGCCTGATGTGGGGCTCAATCCCAGGACCCTGGGATCATGACCCGAGCCGAAGGTAGAGGCTCAACCCACTGAGCCACCCAGGCGCCCCATACTTCTTTTTTTTTTTTAATATTACTTTCTATGGGGAAATGTACTAAGTCAGTTTAGAGGTACATGAAAGACCTGAATGTAGAGGATAAGACATGTTTTCCCAGATGACATTTATTTGCTTGTTCATTCATCATAGTGGTATTAAAAGCATTTGTTAGTGGGAATTGATAGAAAAGGTTATTTTTCCATTGTGTGGGAACAAGAGTATGTCACTGAATAAAAATTAAATAATGTCCTCTTTAGATAATTAATGTGTGCTTGCTATCAGTGACTTCGTTCATTTTATTGTCTTTTTATGATTTATATTTGAGTACTTACATGCACTTACATGTGCTAATAATGCTTTTATATGCACCGTTTTGCATAACCTTCACCATAACTCCATCAAGAATATTGTTATCCTCACCATTTGACAAGTAGGGTTCTGGGGACAGAGTCGTTAGTAAAGGACAATTCAAGTCTCTGAATCCAGAGTCCAGTCTCTTAAGTAAAGTACTCTTAACATAATCTCTTCCTGGGTGCCAGTTTTTGTTCATTTGTTTTTGCATTGTATCAAAAGTTGAAAGCAGGATAGAAAAGCCTGTTTGTCATCCTTCATTCCCAAATGTGCTGTTTTTCTTTATTTATTCTGAGTCTTTAGGAATATTTGTTTATTGAAAAACCTGGTAAGACCTACACTGTCATCACTTGTTTGAACTCTCATATGACAAGCCTTTAAAGTTCTTTTAGACCTCGTGGCTTGAAGTAATCATTTTATTTTATTATTAAGGCATAAAATACTGAGCATCCTCGCAAATAGATAAAAAGAAATTTGCTAGTGACAAACTAAAACGAAAGTGACCAACTTACTGTTCTTTTCCCAGCCTAATTTTTTTTTTTTAATTTCACTTATTTATTTATTTACTTATTTGTCAGAGAGAGAGAGAGAGCAAGCGCATGCACAAGCAGGCAGAGAGGCAGGCAGAGGCAGAGAGAGAAGCAGGCTCCCTTTTAAGCAAGGAGCCCGATGTGAGACTCGATCCTGGGACCCTGGGAGCATGACCTGAGCTGAAGGCAGTGACTTAACCGACTGAGCCACCCAGGCATCCCGCTCCAGCCTAACTTTATAAAAATAAAGTATTATGGGGGTCCCTGACTGGTTCAGTCAATGGAGCATGCGACTCTCGATCTCTGGGTTGTAGGCTCAAGCCGCACATTGAGTGTAGAGATTACTTTAGAAAGTTAAATCCTTAAAAAAACGCTATGGCATTACTACATATATGTTATTTATATGCTGTTCCTATCTAAAGTTTATACAGTTGTAAGATCTTGTTTTTTCTCCTCTCATAGGTGTTTGTAAAATGTATGAAGAACATCTGAAGAGAATGAATCCCAACAGCCCCTCTATCACATATGATATCAGTCAGTTGTTTGATTTTATTGACGATCTGGCAGACCTCAGCTGCCTTGTGTAAGTATTAGCCACCATATCTCTTAAGGTGTATTTTTCTGTTCATCCAGCCTTTTGAGATGATTTATGGTATTGTGAGGTCACTCTGTGCCTGACACTGGTCTTTGCATTTTGACTACTATGTAGTGGTATTTCATCTACATATGGCTGATAAGTTAATTTGGCAACATAAACCTACAGGCACAGGAGAAGCTTGAGAATTTTGCTAATTGATGGCAATTGGTATGCAGAGAGAATGCTGAGAAGTTCAAAGTCCTGATCTTGGTTTCTTAAACCAAAGTCATTTGTTTTGGGGGGTGGGATTTTTGGGTTTTTTTGTTTTGTTTTGGGTTTGGTTTGTTTTGGGTTTTGTTTTGTTTTGTTTTGTTTTCTCCCTCAAAGTCTTTGTCCTAAAGCAGTTGACTTTGGGTTAAAACTAAGATGATTCTGTATTCATGTCAAAGGAAAAATGAGAATACCTTACAATGAGATGATCTTTAGTCATCAGGTGCTTGAATATTACGTGCCAGATATTTCCTAGAAACAAATATGTTTTTGAAATATATATGTCTTACTCACAGGCACTTCATGTGACTCCTGGATTATAGCTGGGGCCAGACCAGGACTTGCTATCTCACCAGTGACTCCTGTTGAAAACTTGTATTTTGTTGGAATATTTGAGTTTTACTTAGCTAACTCAAAACATTCCAGTGATTCAGGTCTGGTCTTTAATGAAATGCATTAATAAAGGGGTTTTTATTTATTGTTTTGTTTTGTTTTTAAAAATTTTATTTAAGAGAGAGCAGGAGTGACAGCACAACTGAGGGTGAGGGGCAAAGGAAGAGGGTCAAGCAGACTCCCCGCTGAACACAGAGTCCTACGCAGAACTCGATCCCAGGATCCTGAGAACATGACCTTAGCTGAAGTCAGATGCTTAACCACCGCCCAGGCGCCCCGATGTGAAAGTTTTATTGGGGCTCCTAGTCGGCTTAGTCAGTTAAGCATCTGACTCTTGATTTTTGTCTTAGGTCATGATCTCAGGGACTCAGGATTGAGCCCTGCATTGGGCTCTGTGCTTAGTGTAGTGTCTGCTTGTCCCTTTCCCTCTGCTCCTTCCCCTCACTGTGCACTTCTCCCACCCCAAATAATTAAATCTTAAGTCTGTCCCACCCTGATACAGTTCTGAAAAAATTCTGTTCTTGTTTTAGTTCTTCTCCAGTGTTGATATAAATATTGTAGTCTATTGTACCATATCTGAAGTAGACTAGATTAACCCTTATTTAATTAGGAAGCACTAAAAAAGAATATTCAGAGAAAATTATTTAACTTTTTTGAATATTTCTCATTATAACAAAAGGAGATTAGTAAGCCCTTATTTTATTTTATTTTTTTTTTTTGTTAAGCATTTTGTAAAAGTAGAAGATTTATGCATTTTTAATAAACCAGATTCTGACCTTACTATTCAGGGGAAGAATATGATAATGGTATAAAACGTTTCTTCTTTGGAGTTTGTCTGTCCTGCCAATAGTTGGAGCATAGATTCCTAGCTCAGTAGTTAAGAGGGAGGACTCTGGTCCAGGAGTGTTTTAAGCTTCTGCCTGCCCAAATCAATGAGCTAGTAAGTTGCTTGTTCTTCGGTTTCCTCCTTTGTAAAAAGAAAGGGGAGGTAATGGTATCTACTCGCAGGGCACCTAGGTGGCTCAGTTGGTTAAGCATCTGGTTTGGCTCAGGTCATGACCCCAAGGTCCTGGGATTGAGCCCTGCATCAGGCTCCTTGCTCAGCAGGGAGTCTGCTTTTCCTTCTCCCTCTCCCTGCTGCTCGCTCTGCTTGTGCTCTGTCAGATAAATTTTTTAAAAATGGTATCTACTCATAGGGCTGTAATAAGGATTAAGTGAGTTGATTCAGATAAGTACTAATTGATAATTTAGATATTTTGTTTTTCTAAAGTACCCCTAAAGGGGCACCTGGGTGGCTCAGTGGGTTAAAGCCTCTGCCTTCGGCTCGGGTCGTGATCCCAGAGTCCTGGGATCAAGTCCCGCATCGGGCTCTCTGCTCAGCAGGGAGCCTGCTTCCCCCACTCTCTCTGCCTACTTGTGATTTCTGTCTGTCAAATAAATAAATAAAATCTTTTAAAAAATAAAAAAATAAAGTATCCCTAAGGTTGGTGGGTTTTTTAATTTTTTTTTAAGGCAAAGTGCATCTTTGTCTCTTGGATGCCCTGTAGTGTTTCTACCACATGGTGCACATGCCTTTGAGACACTGAAGTGATTTGTATTTGTGCAATCTCTGGTTACTTATGGTCTGCTTTTTTATACTCTAGCCTTAGTTTTTTACCCCAAAAATGATTTTAATGCTTAACCAATTAGATTTCAGTGGTAGGTCACCTGGAATGTTTGTACTGAGTCTTGTACAGATACCCTGAGTGGTTGCCTATTCATTGATACGTTGGCCTCAGGATGCCTGGAGTCCACTGGAGTCTCATTGCTAATGCCGCCAGTCCAGGCTCTCCTGACCCTCCTCTTCTGATTAGAGCTATTTGAAGCTTGTTACGTCTTCGAGTAATTCTGTACCAGCCTGTAGTATGATTACTTTAAAAAGCAAATCCTGGGGGCACCTGGGTGGCTCAGTGGGTTAAGCCTCTGCCTTCGGCTCGGGTCATGATCTCGGGGTCTTGGGATCGAGCCCCACATCAGGCTCTCTGCTTGGTGGGGAGCCTGCTTCCTCCTCTCTCTGCCTGCCTCTCTGTCTACTTGTGATCTCTGTCAAATAAATAAAATATTTAAAAAATAAATAAATAAAAAAGCAAATCCTGGGGTACCTGGATGACTGTCAGTTACACTTCTGCATTCGGCTCAGGTCATGATCCTGGCGTCCTGGCATTGAGCCCTGAGTTGGGCTCCCTGCTCAGCGGAGAGTCTGCTTCTCCCTCTCTGCTCCTTCCCTTGCTTGTGCACTCGTGTGCGCACTCTCTTTCAAATAAATAAATAAACTCTTTTTTTAACAAAAGGGCAAATCCTGAGATGTAGGTTAAAAGATTTCCTTAACACTTTATAGGGAAGAAGTCTTCATAGTAGTAACATGTTTAAGATTTTTTAGTTAATTCTAAAGAAATTTAGCAAATCTCAAGTTTGTACCAGTGTTTGGTTTTTTTTGTATTTTAATAATAAACCATAAAAGTTGTAACTAAATAGGAGAAAGAACACATAGTTTCTGGTCATACTGTCAAGAAGTAGATGTGTAACACATTGAGCATTTAACTTAAGGTTTCTAGACCTTGGTTTCTTTTTCTGCTGTAAAATTGTATTTGGTGGTCTAAAGCTCCTATCACTTGAAGTTCAACAGTGATATAAGCGGCTCATTTAATGTTTTCATTAAGTTCATGTATAAACATGCCCACCTATACCATTATGGGGCAGTTATAATTTAGCGTTTTAAAAACACAACAGTAATTGACCATTATAACTGTTTCTGCCTTTCTGTCCCTCAGTTACCGAGCTGATACCCAGACATACCAGCCCTATAACAAAGACTGGATTAAAGAGAAGATCTATGTGCTCCTTCGTCGGCAGGCTCAACAGGCCGGGAAATAGTTGAGTTGGAAGCAGTAGGGGCATGGGGGTGGGCTTGGAACACAGGTGTGTACAGCGTGCTGTAGTGGAAGTTTTGTATTATAGTAATCCTGTTTCCATTTTGGTATACTCTAGCCAGGATTGAATGTATTAGATGAAATGTGAGGATCTGTTCAATCTGAAACCCCCATTGCCCCCTTCCCTCCCACTTTTTTTTTTACTTAAACATTTTTATGATAATTTAGATGGAGGTTGTTTGTCAGTTAATGTTGGTTCCAATCCTTCAAACTGTTCATATCTGCTTTATAACATTCACTGTACTAACCCTTCTTCAGGTTGGGGTGGGGGGGTGGTGACAGTTTAGTTATGTCCTCAAGTTAAAGTCTTAGTGAAAAAATGAATAAATGTTCTTTAGTTATATTTTCCCCTTGAGTGATTTTTTTCTTGGTCTCTGAACATTGAATTTCCTTACAAAGCATCAGTTTCAAAACCATTAGGCTGCCACACAGAGAATTTGGAGAAACCTTTTATGTATGTGTTGAGTACATTTCACTGTGGTTTATGTGAAGCTAACAAACTTTTCCCCTCCTTTTTCCAGACTAATAAGTAAGTCTTGATTGTAGCTCCAAGGTTTGTACTTGCTATTGATGCAAATGTTATGCAGGGTTTTTCTGGTGACATAGCTTGTCTGCAGCAGCAGCCAGGTTAGTTCTTAGTTTTGGTAATGTACTCTTCCTGGGAGGTTCTTGGGCCCTTCTCATAGTCTTCAGCAGTTGAACATTGTTTACCACTCCTGTATGAACGTGTGAGGGTGACGGAAAGACCAAAGAAAAGGACAAGATAATCTTGCTTTTAATGGAAAGAGTGTTGATCTCATTGTGACTCGAACATACACTGTACTGTACCTCCAGTCATCCCAAATGTGCAGACATTCCCCAATTCTGCTGTTCTCACACTTCACCAACAGCCAGTATCTTTACACACTCCCTAATATTGGCATTTTCTTTGGAGGCTTTGTGATCGGCCTTCCCCATGTCCCTAGCCCTACTTCCACGTTAGAGCCTTAACTATTTTTCTTATTTTATGCAGAATGAAATTCTGAGTTCGTAGTTTTGTGTGCTCACTTTATCTGTAGATTAGTTTTTCTATTAAGAAATGTCATCACTGGGGCGCCTGAGCAACTCAGTAAGTTAAGTGGCTGCCTTTGACTCAGGTCGTGATCCCAGGGTCCTGGGATCAAACCCCCTGTTGGGATCCTGCTTGGCAGGGAGTCTGCTTCTCCCTCTTCCTCTGCCTGCTGCTCTGCCTACTTGTGCTCTCTATCAAATACATAAATAAAATCTTATTTTAAAAAATTTCATCACTGTACCATAGGATCATTAAAATTAAGGTGCTTGGGGGCAGTTGGGTGTTTCAGTCATTAGGCATCTGCCCCCAACTCAGGTCATGATCCCGGGGTCCTGGGATCGAGCCCTGCATCAGCCTCCCTGCTACTCTCTCTCCCACTTTCCCTGCCTGTGCTCCCTCTCTTGCTGTGTCTCTGTCAAATAAATAAATAAAATCTTTAAAGGAAATTAGGGTGCCTGGCATGCCTGGGTGGTTCAGTCTGTTAAGTGTCTGCCTTTGCCTCATCACTGATCCCGAAGTCTGGGGATCAAGCCCCACATCAGGCTCTCTGTGCAGCAGGGAGTCTGCTTCTCCCTCTCCCTCTGCTCCTCCTCCCTGCTTGTGCTCTCTCTCTCTCAAATAAAGTCTTCTGAAAAATAAAATTAAGGTGTATAACTTACTAAGTTACGTATAGCTGTGGTTAATATTTCACTGTGAATCAGCCAGATTTTAAAGCTTAAATGTTCGCAGTGGAAAAGGAATAGATCCAACAGTACGTCATATTGTCTTCCTTTTCATTTGGTCTGTCCTGCCAATACAGTTTTATCCCTGTAACAGATGTGATCTTGGCTTCAGTTTTTGAAAAAAACTCTAGAGCACATCTGGAGGGAATGGGACCCCTTGATACTCAGATACAATACAGTTTCTAATATTGGGCTTATAGAGGAAAATTCTATTTTCTAAGGAAAGTGGAAAACATCTGGGTCCTAGATTTTGTGTGATGAGAGCAAAAGGGAAGGAAGCAGTATTTCGGATCATATCTTGTAAGGCTTAAGGAAGAATAGGACTGGAATAAATGTGGAAGTAGACATTTACGTCCAGAATCACACAGAAAAGGAACAGAAGGAGACTTTCACTGTGGAGGTGAAGTCTGATAAAACCTTCAGTGGTTTGGCCAAGCTATAGCCACCCTTCCCCTCTTCTTAAGAGTTGGTATATTGATTGGCCTTTTCCTAACCGCAAGGAATACAGGTCTGATTCCTGTTCATACAATACTATTTCACACTGCCACCTACAAGTGAAACCTACAGACAAATTACAAAATCCTTGATTCTCTTCTCCATCTTATTTTATATACCTGAGCATTTCTAAGATATTTCTTGACATTGTTCCTTCTCTCAGCATTTGATCTAAAAGGTTAAAGGAGTGTAAAAGGGGGATTTTAACTGTCTCACTTCACTGGCAGTTCTTGGGTTAAAATATTTGCAGCACCTTACTAAATGCTTTGGGTGTTGCTTGGACAAGTTATGTATCTTACTCCTGTCATTTGCGTTGGGAGTGCTGGGCCTGTTTTCCTTCCAGCAGCAGACCAGACAGGGTTAGAAGGAGCGCGGGGCAGTTCTTAGTATGACATCAGCCTCATAACAGTTTGGCCCTTCCTTTACCAAACTTGTTTTTACAAATTTTTCAAAGATCAGAATGAGAATTGGCAAAAAAAAAAATGAACTGTTAAATTTCATTACATTTGTACAGATACATTTAGAAGAAAGATGATTAATTTGTGTGTTGGTGTAAAGCTCCTAACATTACCCCTTAGCTATAGCATTTCCTACTTAGGAAATATTGACATACATCTTCTTTAATCTGCACAGCAGCCCTTCGAAGTTGGAAATAATTGTTCCTCTCTTAATGGTGAGAAAATAGGTTCAGATTGTTCAAGTCCCTCACCCAGATCACACAGCATAACCACAGAGATTTCACTAGCTGAAAAAGACATGGTCTTAACCTCAGATCTTGAGGTGAGTAGGGCCCCCAAAATGAATAGCTGTGAGCTAAATAATGGATCCCTGCCTGTCAAAGGAAGCTTTTATTTATTTATTTAAAGATTTCACCCATTTATTTGACAGAGAGATCACAAGTAGGCAGAGAGGCAGGCAGAGTGAGAAGGGGGAAGCAGGCTCACCACTGAGCAGAGAGCCTGACGCAGGGCTCAATCCCAGGACCCTGGGACCATGACCTGAGCCGAAGGCAGAGGCTTTAACCCACTGAACCACCCAGGCACCCTAAAGGAAGCTTTTTAGATTCCTAAGACCTGAATAGGTCTCATTTGTCACCCGTTTATTCAAAAGCATACAAGACACAAAACAGCTTGCCAGCCCAGCATTATGGAGTGTTTCTCTTCCATTGGTGCAGTCCCCATGGCAGTTCACACAGTAATCCAAGAAGTGTTCAACGCACACACACACAAATGATAGTTCAGGTACAAGAGCTGCGCTGGCCTAGAAGCCTCGTGTACAACAGGAACCACTGTCTCTTGTCATAACACCTTCGACTTAGCTTCTAGGTCACCAAGAGACCTGCCCCAGTTACAAGTCATTGCATTCAGGGAAGCACAAATTTCTGCCTTCCCACCAGTAATTTGTAGTTTTCACCCAATCTCAGCATAAATGATCACAGGTCATTTTACCATCAACGATCTTGTCTAGTAATATATTCCACCATATTTTTTTCCTAGGAACAGAGCTAGAAAGTTAACACAAGGTCAAACTTGGCCATAGAGCAGAAGTTTTGGTAAGCCTCCATCCGCAGATATTTGAGAAGCGTGAGTGGGCACATCTAGCTTACTTTCACACAGGAGGTAACATTTGAGCTGGACCTTGAAAAGTGGCTAAACTTGGAAAATAGGAAAATAGGACACGAGAAAGAACGAGGCAGTAAACACTGTAATGTTTGAGGAACAGCAAGGAAGCCATCGTGGCCGGAGTAAGGGGAGTGTTTAGGTGAGCAGTGCTGTAAAGGCCACGAAAGCTGGTAGGGGAACGCCTGGAACACGCAGCCACAGAGTTTAACTTCGGAGGCTGTGAATGATCTTTCAAGATTTTTAAAGCAAACCTGTCAAATCTGCATTAGGAGGATGAAATTCACTGCTCTGTGTAGACGAGATTGGAAAACTGGAGAACTTAATGTCCCAGAAGCCAGGTCAAGAGAATTTTTCAGTGAGACAGCTGAGATGAGGAATTTTGTAAAGGCTTTGGATTTGGAATTTAGGCAGTTTTTTCAGGAGTGTAAAAAGAAGACAAAAACCAGCTTGCCGGGACGAGCCCAGGAAATAGTGAAGAGCAGGCAGGGAAGGCAAAGTTAACTGAGAACTTGAAAGAAGGAAGTGGTGTTATGGAATGATGAGTTGGAAGGACAGATTTTCTTTTTTTTTTAATGTGTAAAAGCAATTCGTCCATGTATATAAGTAACATGAGTAGAGGAAGGATTTAAGATTTTAAAAGTTTATTATAAAATGTACATAATCATAGGTACAAGCATGTACAAGTGGAAAGGCTAACTTTGAAAGGAATGTAACATTGGATGGCCATTATACTTCAAAAACAACCTGCCAAGCTCCAGGTGGCACACGTAGGCAAGTGAGTGAGGGGCTAAGACAGAAAAAGGGGCTGAGAGACCGAAATCACAAAGACATTCGGGGGAGAAGTTAGGAGAGGCTAGATGATGGGCTGAGGGGAATTTCAGCGATAGAAACCTGAGGAGGTAATTTCTTAGTGATTCACTTTCCTGTCTCCCATACTGCATAGTTCTCTATCTGGAAGCCTGATCTAAGAAAAGATACCTTACCTTTGAAGACAGTGGTAGTCCTTTCAGCTACATTTAGAGATCCTGTGTCAACTTTCCTAGCACACTTCTTTCTTTTTTACAATTACATGCTTTAACTAGATATTCAATTTGAGGCATGCTGTGAAGAACTTGGCTTAAAAGCCTCTTTGTGCCAAAGGTAATTTTCTTTATGCTTTTCAAGAGAGTGGGGAGAAGGCTAATGAGGACTGATTATATCACTTAACTGAGACAGGCCCTATGTCTTTGTCCACAGAAGTTTGAATTTAAGGTCTTTGGACTATAAGAGAAATGGGATAGATCATGGTTTTTTCCTTGGAAGCCCAAGGTTGGATGGGTTGCCATGGTGATGCTAACTCTACTTACTTACTGGCATTTGTTGTAGATTACCTACTCTGTTCCAGGGCCCCCCAGGCTTGGCCAATTATATTGCCCCTCGAGTCTTTGAGAAAAAAAGAAAAAAAAGAGTATGTTTGAGTCTTAGTACCTGCTGTAGGGTGAACAATTTGAGGAGCATCTAACAACGCTGGGCCACTTCTCCCCAGTGGCCCTGGACGTTCCAGAGATTGCTTTGTACTTGACACTGACAATGAGCCCAGATGCTTGTTGGAAGCGACTGCCTTTGGCTTGGGTCATGATCCCGGAATCCTGGGATCAAGTCCCGCATCAGGCTCCCAGCTCCATGAGGAGTCTGCTTCTCCCTCTGACCTTCTCCCCTGTCATTCTCTCTCACTCTCTATCAAATAAATAAGTAAAATCTTTAAAAAAAAAACAAAACGAATTTATCAAACTCAACACCCAAAGAACAAATAATCCAATCAAGAAATGGGCAGAAGACATGAACAGACACTTCTACAAAGAAGACATCCAGATGGCCAACAGACACATGAAAAAGTTCTCCACATCACTCAGCATCAGGGAAATAAAATCAAAACCACAGTGAGATACCACCTCACACCAGTCAGAATGGCTAAAATTAACAAGTCAGGAAACGACAGATGTTGGCAAGGATGTGGAGAAAGGGGAAGCCTCCTACACTGTTGGTGGGGATGCAGGCTGGTGCAGCCACTCTGGAAAACAGTATGGAGTTTCCTCAAAAGGTTGAAATAGAGCTACGCTACGACCCAGCAATCACACTACTGGATATTTACCCTAAAGATACAGATCCGAAGGGCCACATGCACCCAAATGTTCATAGCAGCAATGTCCACGCTAGCCAAACTATGGAAAAGAACCTAGATGTCCACCAACAGATGAATGGATAAAGAAGATGTGGTATGTATACATAATGGAATACTATGCAGCCATCAAAAGAAATGAAATCTTGCCATTTGCAATGACATGGATGGAACTAGAGGGTATTATGCTGAGCGAAATAAGTCCATCAGAGAAAGACAATGATCATATGATCTCCCTGATATGAGGAATTTAAGAGGCAGAGTGGGGGGCTTGGGGGATAGGGAAGGAAAAAATGAAACAAGATGGGATTGGGAGGGAGACAAACCATAAGAGACTCTTAATCTCACAAAACAAACTGAGGGTTGCTGGGGGGAGGGGGGTCAGGAGAGGGTGGTTGGGTTATGGACATTGGGGGGGGTTGTGATATGGTGAATGCTGTGAAGTGTGTAAGCCTGACGATTCACAGACCTATACCCCAGGGGGAAATAATAAATTATATGTTAATAAAAATAAAAAGAATTTTATGCATATTTACATATATATGTGTGTATATAACATGTTGTACTTTAAGTTTATTCTTCAGAAATATTTAAAACAATACTACCAGAAAGAAGTCGAGAAAAATTCATGTTACCGTGAAGTCATCCCTGCACCTTCACTGAAGCCTGGGACCCTGTGGCAGTCCAGGCACCAGCAGGTCAAAGAATCTCATTCACCTTCCAACACTTGTTGGCTCTCTAATGGGCTGTCTGTAGCCCTGAGAAACATCAGAAGGCCTGATAAAAATGCAAGGATCGCTGTCTTCTTTACCTTCTCTATTAAACTCTTTCAAGAAATGTTTTAAAATTACTGGAGTTGCAGGGCACCTGGCTGGCTCAGTCAGTGGAGTATGCAACTCTTGACCTCGGGGTTGTGAGTTCAAGCCCCACGGTGGGTGTAGAGATTACTTTAAAAAAATTAAAATCTTTAAAAATAATTTAAAAAATAGGACAAAGAGGGAGACAAACCATAAGAGACTTAACGATAGAAAAGAAACAGGGTTGCTGGAGGGAAGGTGGTTGGAGGGATGGGGTAGCTGGGGGATGGGCATTAAGGAGGGCACTTGACCTAATGAGCATTGGGTGTTCTATGCAACGGATGAATTACTAAACTACTTCTAAAACAAATAATATACTATATGTTAATTAAATTGAATTTAAATTTAAAAATTAATAAAACATAAAACTACCAAAGTTGCAAAACACGTGGGTGATGATCCTAGTGTGGGCATAATCTTGTCTTGCCTTGATCCTTCACCTCCGCCTTTTCCCCCCCATTGTTTTGCATTTGATCCACTGTTCCTACTAGAAATCAAGGGTGAAAAAGAAGGGAGAGCAAGAGCCCTCCTCCTCTCACCGGTATGGGTTCCATCAGCCTTAAGAAATTATTGTGGGGGCGCCTGGGTGGCTCAGTGGGTTAAAGCCTCTGCATTCGGCTCAGGTCATGATCCTCAGGGTTCTGGGTCCTGGGTCCTGGGATCGAGCCCCGTGTCGGGCTCTCTGCTCAGCAGGGAGCCTGCTTCCCCCTCTCTCTCTGCCTGCCTCTCTGCCTGCTTGTGATCTCGCTGTCAAATAAATAAATAAAATCTTCTAAAAATATATATGTTGTGAAGCTTTAGGTTTGGTAATGGTATTGTTACTTTTTTAAGGTACCTTTTAGAGGAGGTACTGAAATGTTTTCAGATAAAATGACATAACATCTGTGATTTGTTTCAAAATAATCCAGTAGAAGTCCATAGATGCAACAAGATTAGTCATAAACTGATCATTGTTGAATTTGGGCAGTGAGCATTATTAATTCCTTTGCTTTTTGACGTGCTTGAACTTTTCCACAATGAAAAGTGAAAAACAAAAGCCATTGAGAATGCAGTGACAATCCTGTCTTGACTCCTCTGCAGCGAGCACCTAGTACTCTGCGGCCAGTCTGGTCCTGTCTGAGGCTTGCGAGGAGCACTGGGCCCTCACTCTGAGTACCTCCACGCCTCCCCTTCATGACTCTTCAGCCTTGGACCCTGTCCAGCTCCCTCCCCACCACCTGAGGCCCATGGGTGGAAATGGCCCTGAGCGAATGCCCCATTCTCCAAGCAGGACATATTTGGGTCACAAATGAAGCCTTTGCTCTACAATTTGGCCACTCAGGCAGGAGAAGCTCAGGGAGCTGAGCTGGTTGTGCTGCGTCAGGTTGGCAATCTGCCAGCCTGGGAGGGTGCGGTGGGCACCCGAAGTTGCATTTCTGACACATGCTAATGAACTTCCTTCAAGGATGTAAACAGAGCCAGCACTTCAGACTAAATTCTGGGGGAATTTAACCACCTTTGCTTAGCCATCTGCCCGGTCTGCTTCTGACTGGACACGGATGGCCAGTATAAAAGGGGGCATTCCCACCTCCGACAGCTGTACATCTCCAGTTTTTAAAAAGCTGTCAACTCTGCTCAGCCTCAGTGTGGGTAATTGCATTTGACACGTCGTCCCTGTTAGAGAACAGCAAACGTGTTTTCTACATACCCAGTTTCGAGCATCTCGACCCTTCTCCATAATCGTCCTCAGTTTGGTTGGGAAGTGAGCCATCCTACAGGGGACCAAAGGAACTGTGCTAGGAGTCAGATGGACTCATTAGGCTGACACTTGACAGCTGATTTTTTCGTGCTAACTTCAGTCCCTTCCTAATCAAAGACCAACCAGTCCTCCAAGAGGATTGTGAGCATTGCCTATTTGCACAATTGGGTCTTTCTCTACTGAGCCAATGTGGTTTGAGTGTGGGTATTTGTAGCATTCAGCTGGTCACAAGATCAGAGTTAAGGAGGCAACAACATGAATGTTCCTCAGGTAGGTAGGTTAACTTTTCTGTTCCCTAAGAGCAGGCACTCATCTTGAAAACACATGCCAGCTCAAGATGGAACTCATCAGCCCTCTTCGCTGACCCGATCCAAAACAGTGCTTCTGTCTCGCATAGGGCTGCCGGCCACCCATGTCAGAGGCAGCAATAGAGGGGGGTGTGGTTCACTGGGTCAGAGTCCACACTACAGAAACGGCCAGAACACACATGAATCTCAGGGTCAAATAAAACCAGAAACATGGACAGTCGGGAATGCCTACCATTTTGGATCTCTGACCCCTTTCGAGGTCAGCTCCATTGTCCCAAAGACCAGCTTCTCCCACTTAGTGGGCAACATGGCTGTCCACGGAGTCTCCGAGCTTCGCTTCACATTCATCTTTCTGGTTGAGTTCACGAATCCCAAGGAAGTGTTCTGGTTGACCCAGTGTGGGTCACCTGACCGAAGGAAGAGGTGGGATCCGTGTGGTAGGCAGCCTCTGAATGACCCCCAGGGATCTGCACCTCCAGGCAGTCGTGCCCTTGTGTGGACCCCTACTCTTCAGTGAGGGCTGCACTTAGGAACAACTCTCTTCTGAGGAACAGAAGTCTGCCACAGCAATGGCGCCTCACTTCCAGTGTTCAGTCATAAAAGGACTGTGACGTCCATCTTCGTGTTCCCTCACTCTCGTGGACCGCTCCCTGTGGGCAGCCAGCTTGCCGTGTTGTGCAGAGAGGCCTCATGAGTGGGCTTGGAAGCAGACTGTCCAGCCGTGGTTGAGTCTGGAGACGAAGGCAGCCCTGGCTGACTCCCTGACTCCCACCTCACAAGCGTCCCTGAGCCAGAACCATCCAGCTAAGTCGTTTCCAGATCCCCGCCCCACAGAACCTCTGAGAAAATAAATGCCAGTTGTTGTCAGTCCCTAAGTGAGGAGGTCTTTGTTACACAGCGATGGATAACTGAGACAGTCTCTAACAAAACAGAAGCTTCTGGTCCACAGCATGAGGGAAGGCACATGTTCCAGGAAAGGAAGGGTGGGCCTGCTGACAAGTGTAGCTGCCCCCCTCCCCCGCTATTCTCTCCCAGTCTGTCCTCTACCCTGTTACAGAAGAGAGATTTTTCTATAATGAAAAATCTGATCATGTCACTTTCCTGCTTAAAATTCCGACAGCTCTCTATCACTCTTAAAATCCAAATTTGTAGCTTGATACCCCAAGTCCCTCATGATTAGCACCTGCCTACTTGTCAAACTTGGCTCCGACCAGTCGCCCTCCCTCCTGCTCCGGCCACACTTTGTACAGCTCCATGTCTATGCACACCATCTCTTGCATGCCTTTGCACACTCTCTGCCTTTAACGGGCATGTCTGCCTCCTCAAGGCCCACACACTCTAACCCCTAATCATAGGTTAAGGGGCAACTCAGGCACCACCACCTCCAGGAAGCCCTCCGTGATCACCAAATCCTCTACTTATGTAGCTTCTGAGCGCTGGTACTGTCCTCCATCATGGCTGTTTTCATACTGTGTGAAATTGCCGGTGTGAGTTATCCACCACCTTCAATTATCTCTGCTCTTTGAAGGAGGAATTTAATCTGTCATATTGGAATCTTTAGTACCTTCCAAATAATTGGTTCTCAGTTTATGTTTGTCAACTAACTGGCAAACTGTTTAGCTAATCAATTGAGAAATGGCAGCAAGGAGCTACTCTCACCTGCACTTGCCTATCAACACTGGTTCCAGTAAAAAGGAACGAAGGGCTTGGGGGTCAACTTGTCTTTACTACCTCAGTTCAGGTTCATAGTGAATGAAATCGTCATGACCCTGGTCTGTGATACCCTCATGGTGCTTATAGGCCAGACTAGACCCTAACGTGGCTACCATTGTGAAGGAGATCATCAGGGTTTCCCAAGAGAGAATGGTATTTTGAGTTCCTTGAGCTTGGATGGACAGAGGCCCCTCTAAGGCTTGGCACTAAGCTGAGATCTGAAAGATGAGAAAGATCCACACAGAGGGGGGCAGGCTCCGGGTGGGGGGGTGTCAGGTGTCGTAGGCAGAGGATCTGCGGTGCAAAGGCTCTAAGCAGTAAAGAGGTTGGTGCTTCTGCGGAATTCCAAGGAGACTGACACAGACACTGAGAGGGTGAGGAGCATATGAGGAGGGACAGGTGGGGGGGGGGGACTGTCACAGATGGAGGGGCATGGCTCAGGACCCTAGCTTACCACACAGGGACTCGGATGGGGATGCAGCCACTCCACCCACTCATCCATTGATTAGGGCCAAGGGCCCGCCCGGCAAAGCCTTGAACTCCCTGCTCCCTCTGCCTGAATGCTCTTCCCCAGAGAATCCTCCCGTCGTCGACTCCCGTCGCTCAGGTCTTGCGTCAAATGTCAACTCTTGCCCCGTCTAATGTTAGCTCTTACCTTCCTAGTAACACAATCACACTGGCCCTGTTTATTTTTCTGCATTGCACCTGTTAGTATATTGGAATGCTCTTGTATGTTTTTCGGTTCACTTGTTTTTCTGTCTCTCGAATATATGCTCCACGGGCTGCGGGATCAGACATGTATTGCTTGCTGCTGTATCCGCTGTGCCTAGAACATGGCACGGTTCATAACAGTAGGTGAATACTTATTGAATTGGTTCATTCAGTTAGCCAACATGTTTAATGTTTATCATGTGCCAGACCTAATGCCAGGTTCCACCCAGAACCCTGACTCAGGGCCAGCCTCACAGGCATACAACCTATGCACTTAAAAGTTGTATAGGGCCCGGGGCTTTGAGGGACCTATGCAGCTGTCATCATTTTGGAAATTCTTCATAATTTGTGAATGAGATGACTCACATTTTCACTTAACACTGAACCCCACAAATGATGTAGCCAGCCCTACCCCGGTGATAACTCTAGAAAGTTCCCCAGCACACTCAGAGTTGAATACAGTTCAGGGACAAGCCAGTAGCCCCTGCACACTATCAAAAAATCGTACCTGGACTGTCTTATATATTTAAAGAGTTACAAAAGGTAAGTGATTTATAGGGATCTTTAGTCTAAGAACGTAATTCTCAGAGTCAGACATCCTTGGAATCCAGGCCCTGCCATTTCCCAGCTGTGTGACCTTGAACGACTCATAGAACATTTCCTGACTTTGGTTTCCTTGTTACAAATGGAGATGGTAATAGTGTGCAACCCCCCACCCCACCCGGAGCTGGCTTGAGAATTAAACAAAATAAGACTTAAAACCCTTAGGTCCAGTTGTGGGCATCCTGAAAAGCAGGTTCGATTGCTCTCAACCACCTCCTCCCTTCTGTGTGCTCCCCTCCTTTGGCTCCTTCCACTCTCCCGGACACTCCAGGGCTGGAAAGATCTGGCTCAAAGCGAAGGGCTGCTAAGTGAGAAGAATGTTGAGGAGAAAAACCAAGGAGTTATAGCCTTCAGGGAAGCAATAACATTGTACTTAAAAATTGCTTGAGCAAAGACTTTGTTGATGTTAGCAATTTGTATGCAAATAAACTAAAGACTCCATATTCTGAGCTGAGACCTGGCCCTGGCCCAAAAAGCTTCAGGAAGACCACAGCTTGGTACGCAGAGAAGCCTTCATCCTTTCTCTCTGCTGTCAGGTTAAACTAAAACCTTTGATAATCCCAAAGCTGCAGTTTTCACTGCCTTAGCCTTTGACACGTTCATTAGTATGTAAGGCACTTTTCTCCCCAGGTCTGGGCATCCCCATCTGAATTTGCCACATCATCTCTGCTGTTTCCCCTTGTCCTCACATGCATTGTTTAATTAGGCACCGATCTCGCATTAACTTGCAAATAGTGGGTCTCCTGTGCCTGATGAAAAGGAATTTTCACTGGTCAGACCTCACCCGATTCTTTAAAAACCCGAATCAACAGCCAGATTAGAAGAGAAAGCTGAGAGCAAACTGCTATGCGTCCCAGACCTCGTGTTCCAAGACCTGAGCGTCTGGGCCCTCAAGGAGAATAGCAAGTTTTATTAGACTCCTTTATTCACTCAACACACAGTTACGGAGCAGCTGGCAGGTGCTCGGCCTGTACCAGGCGCTGTGGACACGTCTTTTTATGCAGTTTGCAGGCTAGTGGGAGTATAGGAGAACACGAGCCCCTCCAACACAACCGTGACTCAACGGTCAAAGGCGGCAGCGCAGATGCTCAAAGAACCTCTAGGGAGGCCCCTGACTCAGGGGGTAGGGATGGGGGTGGAGAATCTGAGGGATGGTCTCCGGCATGCTTGCCCGTAAAGGACACCCATTTGCCCAGCTCTCAGTTCCTCGCCTGCCAGGACTTGTCAGTCCACAAAGTTAACTAGGCTAGGAGCACCTGTGTGGGTCAGTGGGTTAAGCCTCTGCCTTCGGCTCAGGTCATGATCTTGGGGTCCTGGGATTAAGCCTCACATCAGGGCTCTCTGCTCAGCAGGCAGCCTGCTTCCCCCTCTCTCTCTGCCTGCCTCTCTGCCTGCTCGTGCTCTCTCTCAGTCAAATAAATAAATAAAAATTTAAAAAAAGTTAACTAGGCTAACATGGATCTATCTTGAATACATGCTCCCTTTGAAGTCCTGGGGACCCTGGGCAAGGGCTGGGGCTAAGCCTGGAGTCAAGGCCTTCCCAGGGAGATGCATTTGCCTCACACAGAGCTTCATTCATTCATTCATTCATTCGCTGCCTCATTCATTCATTCATACTTACTGACCCTATTCTGTGTGTGAGGTTCTGGTGGTCCAGCTGTGAAAAGACAAATATCCCCTCAAAGAGGGTGGACACTCCTCTGGCCACGTGTCCCCCTTTCTTTCTTTATTCCAACCCCTCCACAACTGTCAGCTCGTCAAATTTCACAACACCCCTAAGAAGTGGGTGGTAGTCTCCCTGTTTCCCCAATGAGAGGACCGAGGTTGAAAGGGAAGGTAACTTGCCACGTGTGGCCCAGCTACTAGCAGAAACAGCCAGGCTTCAGCTCTAGGTTTGACTCCATAGCCCGGGCTCTTTCTGTCCTGCTTGTGGATTGAACCCTGGGCCGGGAAGGAGACTCCCAACCATGGCGTTCTCCGTGTTGTTGATAAGCATCTGTGGGGCCTTCTCAATAGTGTGGCTTGGTCATCCTCCCTGAGGCCTTCTGAGAGTGGCCAGGCCTCATCCTGTGTGTCCTCCACAAACAGAGGCCCTGGGTGAGGACAGTAAGCCCGGTCCCCAGCTCCTCTGCTCGGTGGGGCAGGCCCCATGAGATCTACTCCATGTTGGGTGGGGGATGCGGGTGAGAGAGGGGCAGCTCTGCTCTGAAGACCCCAGAGAGAGCCACTCGTCCTGCCTCAGTCTCCCTTCTGGCTCCCAGCCTGTTCTTACCCCACTAGTCTGAAGTCCTCTTTCCTAGTTAGCTTCCCACCCCTGCAGGCCCCCATGACTGAGCTCTGATGCCCGGTGCATGTCCTCAGCATCTGGAAAATCCACAGCCTGCCCCAGGGTCAGAGGAACGCTCCCTCGTGGCTCCCAGACCGCAGCCCACACTTTCCAGTTTCCAAGGCCTGAGCACACACATATTCTCATCTCATCTTCCCCCACATCAGCCCCATTTTTCAGCTGAGGATGCTGTGGTTCAGGAAGTCTGGGTGGCTTGGCAGAGGTCACCCAGCTCATGGATGGCTGGGCCAGAGCTGGAGTGAATGTTCTCCTACTGCAAGGCTACAACTCTCCCTTCGACCTCTGCCGGCACCCAGTCAATCGGCCAAAAGTAACTGGAATGGACACGTTTGCGTAGAGTAAATTTAAAATCAGCCCAGCTGCCGGATGAGCACACAGAGACCCAGGCTCCCGTTACAAAGTGTGGGTGAGCCCCTGGGCTTCACGAGGCACCCTCCGCTCCCTGCCATAGGGGGATAGAGCCAAAGTGGCGGACTTGCAGAAGGAGAAGCGACCCGCACAAGCATAAGGCTAGTGTCCAAGGAGAACGAATGCGTTTGGAAAACAAGAGCCCCGGCCGGCGCGCAGAGAGAAAGCAGACAGTGCGGCAAAGCAGCCCTGAGCCCGTGGGGCCAGGTCCTGCGGAGGGCCTCACCTCCCTGAGCTCTGGAGAAGACACCTGGCGCCGGGCAGACCCAGGAGCCATTGCTTCTGTCGCTGTGAAAGGGACCATCATGTTCTCTGGTCAACGGCATCTGGCGCTCCTGATTCCCTGCCTGTGACCTGGGGCTCATGGGCCTCGCAGCCTTTCCTGCAGCTGTAGGTGATGAGCCAGCCCCGGCCACGCCTGCCCTCCGGCGTCCACGATCAGCTGTGAAAGGCTGTCGGGCGGCGGGACCCACGCCTTGGGCTCTGGGCTGAGACTGAGAGCTTTGCAAGGGGCCTCCGTTTCCGCAGTGCAAGGCGGGGACAGAACAATACACGAGTGTCGGTGCTGGTACGAGGCTGTGAGCTCAGGCGTGAAAGGCAGTTAAAGCACAGTGCAGGGCAGGAGCCTGCGGTGGACTTCGTCATCTCAAATCCCGGCTCTACCCCTTCTGGCTTGGGTAATTGTGGGCAGGTGTGCTGGCCTCTCTGGGCTTCAATTTCCCAGCTCATAAGTGGGGGAGTAATGAGAATCCTCAGCCAGCAGAGCTGCTGTGAGGAGGAAGGAAGTGAACATGTGGGAGGCTCAGCGACAGGTGAGTACATGATAGGACTGGCCGTGAACGTCACCGCTCAGGTGGTCCCTAGAAAGGACTGAGCCACTTCACTCACAATAGAATGTCTGCCCGTCCTGCAGGCTGGGGGCCTACTGAGGCCTTGATTAGTGAAACTTCTGGGATGGGAGAGCTCTTCTACAAACACGTCAGCCGTCTGTGGCTGCTGTTGGGGCAGAAACTCATAAGTCACGCAAAGCAAGGTTGGCATGGGGCTCAGCAGTGAGCCTTGGCCCTCGTCTCTGACTCCCCCCCACCCAGAGAGATCCATCACAGCCCAGCACTCTGTGCCGGGTGGTGCCCCATGCCCTCCAGTCAGGGGACCAGGACCCATCCTAGTCACCAAGCCAGTGACTCTCAGACTCCAGGGAACCTCAGAAACCTCTGGGGTCGGGTTTCTAATTTAGTAGGTCTGAGTGGGGCCCAAGAGTTTGCGTTGCTAGTAGGTTCCCGGATGCTGCTGATGCTGCTGGTCTGTGGGCCCACACAACGCTCACTTCTCTGGGACAAAGTTCAAACCTCGCTGTTGTCCTTGGGCAAGTTTCTTCTCCTGACCGAACCCCCACTCCCTCATCCAGGAAGTGGACGCACCAGGACCTCCCTCACAGGGGGCGTCGGGGACCAACACCTGTAGCAGTATCAAGTTTGGGGTACCCAGGAAATGCTTCATCCGTGGCAGCCCACGGCATCACCAGCGCCTCGCTGTTGAGGGCTTGGAGACAACTAACTAGGTAGGGTAGAGCCGGGAAGATCTCAAGCTTATCCGGAGGGGGGAAATGAACAAATATGGACTGGGGACTTTCTGTATGCATTGTCCTAACTCCTAAATGTAAAAATGCCTTGTCACTGAAACAAAACAGAACAAAACAAAACAAAAACACAGCCCAGGGAGAATCCGTGAGTTCATTCATTTGGCAAGCCAGCATTTACTGTGATTCTGAGAGCCAGGTTCGGAGCTGAGGCTGTGGGGAACAGACACGGGTCCTGTTATCCAAGAGCTACAGCGCGACCGCAAAGAGAGGGCAAATAAGGACCCGAGAGGACAAGTCCTCATCACAGCAAACGGAGGATGGTGAGCACTGCGGCTGGACGGAACATTCAAGACGTTGAAGAAACACGTCGGAGGGATGCCCTCAGACAAGGGGGAGACCTGGGAATGCTTCCTTGTGGAAGCAGCCACGTGTCTGGAAAAACGGGTAGCATCGACCCGTGGAGACGACAAGATGGAAAGTGGAAGGAGCAGCAAGCACAGGCAAGAGAAGGCAGAAAGCAGCTTCCAGAAATGTCACAGGTGAGTGTGGCTGGATCACAGGGTGAAGGACACAGGGCGGGAGCTGAGGTTGGCCTGGCTGTCCGGTGTCTAGTAGTGGACAGCGTTGACTGTTGGGGGTTTGCAAGACTCTCTGAGCCCATTGTATATCCTCTGGGGTTGGCGCTCAGCACATCATCGTGGGCTCAGTGACGTTCATGGTGAAGACGCCACAGGGGTAAGAGACTGCACCATCCACGAGAGGCATCCCTGAGGACTTCAGACCTCTGCCCAGAGCCCGCTCACCTGCCGGCTGTCCCCTGTAACGCAAGAGGCCATCCGTCTCCACCTGACGGCTGCAGGATGTGAGCATGGGGCTAAGGTGGCACTGTATACCCAGGAGAAAGCCCGTTGGGGCCGCCCCGCTGCTCCACCTGCTGCCCCCACTGCTCACTGAGACCCGATCTAACCTTACCCTTCCCTGCTCTCCTACGGCCACAGAGAATGAGGCTCTGGGGAGCGGTCATCCCTGGGTGAGGGCCGCCCTTGCCAAGGTGAGTGGCGGTGTCTGAGACTACTGTGGGGCCTAAAGGCCACCCACACTTCAGCAAGCCGCCTCTAACTCAGCTGGGGACTTCAGCGGGGGGCTGGTGGGGAGAGGCCCCAGGGGAGGCCCAAGCCACCACATCTGGAGACATTTCCCTCCTGGTCCTGTCCTGGACCCAGAACCCCAGACTCTCCTGCGAGCCCTGGTTTCTTGTTCAGATGAGGTGTCCTAGCTGGGGGCATCCCTCCGTCCCTGCTCTCCTCTAGGGGCCTGTTCTGGCTCAGATATCCGGCTCCTACAGCCTTCTGCTGGTAAGGAGCATGGCAGTGGCCTCCTTTCCTCTTGGCTTCCCCTGCTCGCGGCGAGGTCGAGTACTGGAGTAGTCAGTCCAAAGCCAGGGCTCATCTTTTTTTTTTTTTTTCAAAGATTATCAGACAGAGATCACAATTAGGCAGAGAAGCAGGCAGAGAAGCAGGCAGAGAAAGGAAGGGAAGTAGGCTCCCTGCTGAGCAGAGAGCCTGATGTGGGGCTCAATCCCAGGACCCTAAGATCACGGCCTGAGCCGACAGCAGAGGCTTTAACCCACTTGGCCACCCAGGCGCCCCAGAGCCTGGGCTCATCTTGACTATCCCCTGCGTGGCTCCTCCTCCCTGAGTCTCCAGGTCTCCCTCCTGCTTCAGAGGGTTGCAGAGCCCAGGGGCATCTGTATCACCGAGGCTGCAGGGCACAAAAGGAAATTCGGAGTCAGCAGGTGGAGGGCGGGGAGGCCAGAGACAAACATGCCTACAAGCACCTCGTATGATTGCCACAGCTTATCTGGGGGCTGAATCTTGAGAGACATTTATTTGAAAGACAAATTATTGAGAGACAGGCTCGGTTTTCAGATGGCTTGAGTGCACCAGAGATGAGCTAGCCGAGGAGGAAGGAGAAAACAAGTGTCTCCGCAACACCGCCTGGTTCTCCGCATTCACTCTCTCCAGGTAAGAACCTCCCAGGTCTCCAGGCCGCCTATTTCCCCGTCCTTTCCTCTGGCCTCACCAAAGAGAACTAAGCCCTGGAGGAATGGTCATTAGCTCGAGAAGCAAAGGGTTTATCTCTTTGGGTGTAAACGGCTGCCACAGCTTCCTTCTAGAATCCTTCTATGATTATAGGCTGGTCTACATCCCCACGATGCTGTGTGCACTGAGGTGACGAGCCGAGGCAATTCCACAATACCTGCCGAGCCACCAGCCCGGCTAGCATGACTAGCTCCCGCCATGCCACATCCAGCCCACCCTCTGCCCAGACCAAGAAGGCGTTGCCCAGAAGGTCCTATGCAGCTGTCCAGGGAGCACCAGGACTCCTGGCCCCCAGTCCCCAGAGAGAGGCCTCTCCTTGTTGCCCCCATAGTTCCTGCCTTCCCTGTGGCTTTTATCATGTGGTATCCCAGGAGCCTGTTTCTTTGTCCATGTCCCCTTCTAGAATGTTCTTAAGGGCAGAGATAATTTCTGGTTTGTTTATGTTTGTGTCACCACCCCGGTAAAGTACGCAGTACGTAGAAGGCACTACAAAAATGTTTATTTTTTTTTCAAGATTTTTTATTTATTTATCTGACAGACAGAGATCCCAAGTAGGCAGAGAGAGAGGAAGGGAAGCAGGCTCCCCGCTGAGCAGAGATCCCGATGTGGGGCTCGATCCCAGGACCCTGGGATCATGACCTGAGCCTAAGGCAGAGGCTTTATCCCACTGAGCCACCCAGGCACCCCCAAAAATGTTTATTAATAGCGGCACGAATCCATGTTTACTAGGCTTTTAGAGAGATGCTTTGCCCTCATGGAATTAATCATTCCCCACAAAACCCCTCCAGGGCTAGGAGTAACCCCTTCCTCCAGGTGAGGAACCCAAGGCTGAGAGATGACGGGAGGGACTCAAGACCACATGGCCACGGGGCAGAGTGGGGACAGACTGGCTGACGAGGGCCTTGGGGTCCACACTCCGTCTACACACTTCCTCATACTTCATGGGGCCAAGTCCCACAGCCGAGGCTGTCCTCAGATGGCTCCAGAGCCTTCACCGTCCTGGCGGCACACACAGCCCTGCTCTGGGCCCAGGAGAGGGCCCCCACCTGCCTCACCTGAGCTCTTTGCCCAGCAGTGAAGACCTTTTCAGCTGAGAAGCTGCCTGGACCCCTCCCTCCCCCTGGGGGAAACAGACCCAACCATGGCAGGGACACACCAGGGACGGTGGGAGCACTGTCGGGAATGAAGCTGTGGGTGTCGCGAACTGTAGCTTCTTTCCGCGTCTCCTCTCCTGTTCTCTTGGTGGGGGAAGAAAATACCCTGCTCAGTGATGGAAGATTCTCCGCAGGCCTGGGGTGCCGGACCCCTTGGAAGACAGGTGTCGCCCATGTTATCTCTCCGAATTGCAGATGGAAGCCCTCTCCTGAGGGGCGCGGGGTAAACCTCTGGGGAAAACTGAAGGCAAGTCACAGAGGCCCAAGGACAGAGACACCCCTCCCTCCTGGATAAAAGGAAGGCTGGCCTCATGCCCGTGTCCCTCCTGCCCTCCCCACCTGCTGGGGTGGAGACAAAAATGGGACTTCAGAGAAGTAGGTTTGGAGGAGGCAAGAGAGCAGGACTCAGGAGAAGCAGCACCAGAGCCCTTGGAGGCTGGGAAGGAAAACAGAAGGAATGTGGGGAGTTGGCCCAGCTTGGCCAGGACAGAGGCCTGAGAAGGTGGGCAGTGGAATGTGCTCCTTGAGAGGTTGGACAGACAGACAGAGACTACAGCCAGAGTCTTTAGTGAGTTGTTACCTATGCCCAGTCAGCCCAAGCTGGGCTCTGCGGCCACACTGTGTGCTTGGAACGGTCATCAGCCCGGAGCACGGTGGTCAGAAGTTCTGGGAACCCCGAAAGAGCGGCCCTGAGCTGAAGTGGGGGCGGGGGACAGAAACGGCTGCGCACAGGGAAGGGCAGGGAGCCTGCCTGGCACAGTGCACATGTGCGCCGAAGCAGCGTTTATTTTTACCTGGGAAGGCTCAGCTTCTGCTCACAGGAGCGCTGGGGGGCTTTCCGCTGGTTTCCATGGAAACATTAGGCAGAGCATCTGCTACCCAGTCAACAAGGCTGGGCTGATAGGACTCTTTCTGGAATTATTTTGCTGATTCTACCCAGGAAGATTCCTACCTGCATTTCCCCACTGCCTTCTTGCGTGGTAGAGGCGGAGGAGGGCAGTTCTGTGGGGTCAGAGCTGTCACCCAGGGAAGGAGAGAGGGTTAGCAAAAAGCAGGCATTCAGGAAAAGCCCTGTGGTTTCCACTTCAAAGCCCCAAGTTGGGTCCCGTGATGAGGCCATGGAGCTGGAGTGGGGCTCTGCTCCCAGGCTGCTGCAGCAGCAGGGACACCTGCTGGTCCCCTTCCCGGAGCTGCATCCAGGACGCCCTGGGGTGCAGAGGAGCAGGCTGTCAGGTATGGGAGGGGGTGAGCCCCGAGAACCTTCAGTTTCAGTTTCACACCATCAAGGCCCCAACTTGCCCATGAGGCGGGAGAGGGAGGCTTCGGAGTAAGAGAGAAAGGCGCTGGTGCACGTGTACGTGTGAGAAGTGGTTTTATTCCAGGTGTGTGTTTTATAAAGACGAGGCCCTCAGGGACAGCGAGTGGCACATGCTTTGGTCAAGAAGAGGAAAAGCAAGAACAGAACAGGGCTGAGTCCCACAAAGGATGGCTGACAGGTGCACTCTGACCCCAGGGAAGGAGGGGGCTCTCAGGGGCTTCTCCTAGCAGCAGCCCCCTTACATTCAGCGAGGGAAGACATGCCCCCCTGCCCGTCCCCAAGGATCCATGCTGTCTGTGGCGGGGGGCACGCACAACAGAGATGGGGGTGGAGGAAACACAGTGACAGAGGACGGGAGATGGTGGCCCCATGCTGGGGCCCAGAAGCACTGTTTGAGGGGGCCTGGTGAGAGCCAGGGGGGGGGTGGCGAGAGGAAGCCACTGAGGCCCCCATGGTGGGGCTGCTGGCCTGAGGGCCGCGTCGGGGAGCAGGAACTAGCAGTCTAGGAACGCCAGGGATGGAGAAGGGCGGCTCAGCCGGGGTGGGGGGGCAGCGGTGGTGTCGCTTCAGTCCAGAGCAGAGGCTCAGTCCCTTTGGGGATCACGGACCTCTGCAAGAAGCTGGGATGATCCGTGGACCCTCTCCCCAGGAAATGCACATATACACACACATGCACGATTTGGGGGACAATTTCAGGAGAGTCCCAGTCCCTCTGGAATTCATGAACTCCCTAGAAGTCCCAGGCTGATTTGCTTTGGGAGGGGGACACCCAGGGGTCCACATACTCCTGGTCTTTTGCCAAAGCTCACACTGCCTGAGCCAGCAGGGTTGGGGAAGAGGAAATAGGAAATAGCAGGGACGTTTCCCAGACCAGGCCGCGGGCCCAGTGGCGGTGAGAAGGAACTAGGGACTCTGCACACAGACAGGAGCCACCTGCCAGCCTCCCCTCTCACTGTGGGAACCCACCCTTTCTCAGGCCTTCGTCCTGCAGTGGGGAGGGGTGGGGATGAGGCTTAGCCTCCATGACTTACTCCCTAATATCTTGGGGAGTGTTTAGCTCCAGAAGGGAGGTCCTGTTCTTACCAGCCACTTCAGCATCTCAATGCTGTCTTTACAGAGGTAAAGGCTTTTGAGAAGGCAGGAGTCAAAAGGCCTGAACAAGGAGGGGGCTGTTCCTGTGGCGTGCGGTGGCTGCCTGCCCTCACCGGGTCATCACCATGGGCCCAGGCAGAGGGGACACGGCCCCAGCTGGTCTGAAGGCCCAAGAAAGAGAAAGAAAGAAAGAAAAAGAAAAGAAAAGAAAGAAAGAGGTCTTGGCCTGACACACGGCCAAACAGAAGTGGGATCTGTTTCATAAACCGGGTCCCAAGGCTGCCCATGAAGGCTCTTGCAGCTTCTGGTAGGAATGTGGAGACCAGAGCACAGGGAGGGCACAATACCCAGGGATTGACACAGCCTGGGAGGAACTATAGGCTGTTGGGAAGAGACTAACTCTTTTGGTGCTTTGCTGCTTTTCCATCCATGTCCTTCTGCAAATCATCCGTCCTTTGCTCCAGATCCCATCCCTCCCACACTCAACCCAGCACCTGCCTGGGACAGGCCACCGAGCTCCTCACCGGCTTCCTGTTCTCCACCTGCCTTCAGGCTGCCCCTTTGTCCAGCCCTCAGCCTCCCCATCCATGTTGTCCACAGTCTCCTCTCGTGCCGATCCCACAGGTAGGCCCTGTGACCCAGGAGGGGCCCCGTGCGGGCTTCTGTCCTTGCTCTCCCCAGCCAATGGGGGATGACCCCCCCAACACTGTCCAGGACCCCGGGGGGGGTGAAGGGAAGGGGACTAAGGGCGGGGGGGGGGTGGGGGGTCTTCCCAGTCTTCCCAGTCTCTGTCCAGCAGCAGTCCAACATCCTGACCTTCTCTTCTGGGGCAAGGCCAGGCTGGCAGCCAGCGCATCGGGGCCTGCTTCCCTGCGCCCGCCCCAAACAAGCTCTGGAGAGACGTGTGTTGTGGCAGGGGTGTTTGCTGATGAGTCCGGCAGAAATGTGAGGAGATGGGAACGGCTTTACACTCCCCCACCCTAACCCGCTTCTGGTCCCGAAGTCTCATGCAAAAGGTCCAGGAGGCCCGGGGCTACCGTCATGTGTGTGGCAGCAGCTGCCACTGCTGGGCCGGGGCATCAGCCTGGCACTTGCTGGTCACCAGCTGGGCGGGCTTGGCCTCCAGGCAGAGGCCGCTGACCGAGTGCTGGATGAAAGAGGCTTTTCTCCTCCATCTCTGGGGGGAAGAACGGGGGGAGAAAAACACAGCGATTAACAATAATGTCCAGAACTTCATTTTGCATGGATGTAAGGGGCCTATCCCCAGGACAACTCCCCCGCGCTGTGTCCCTGACACAAGGGCTCCCCGACCCCCCACGCAGCCTTAAACCCCTTCCCTTCTGATGCATGCTTGCTTCCGTAGCTCAGCAGAAGTCTACATCAGAGGTCCGTGGGCCGAATGAATCTGTATTTCGTTGGGCCTGCAGAGTGTCTGTTTGAAATTGGCCTTCTTTGTCCCATGAAAATCTGCGTTTCTATCTTCCTTTTAGACATGGGCCCAGGGTGTGAGTGCGGCCTAGGGCAGCTCTGGGCCGAACTGCTGCTCCCTCCAAGAGGTGGGGCTCTTGCTCTCCGTTTCCCCAGGCCCTGCTCACCCCACCCCTGCAGCACACCCCACTCCTCCCTGCGGGCACAGGAGTCGTGAGTCTATGGCTTCTTCCCACAAGACTTCCTCTCCCCGCAGCTCGGAGCTTCCGGCCTGGCCTGTAACCGTGTGGCACGTGGCCAAGAGCAGTATGGGGGACCCGGCCACCATGTCTGCAGTGATGAGGAGTAGGGTCTGCGGGATGGTGGGAGGCCTGGGGTCCTCGTTACGGTATTCTCCTGGGCCTCCCCTTCTCCAGACCTGATGAAGGGGAAAGAAGTGTTCCTGTGGAACATCTTGGGGTGCCTGGGTGGAGGACGGAGTGTCCTTTGGAAGACTCAGGGGAGGGGATGAGAGGCTGGCCCAGGCTTCAAGGCTCAGGGAAATATAAATAGTGAGAGAGATCTGTCTGTCCAACTCTCCTCTCCCTGTATCCCGCCTGTTTGGCATAGGAAGTGGGGAGTGCTCAGCCATGGGCTGAGCCCCCCCCAACCCCCCCCAACTCCCCGCTCTGAGGGGGTGGGGCCAGGCCTAGGGCTGCAGGGGTTGGGGTGCACAGAGAAGCTAACTGACTTGGGAGGGAAGGTGAGGGGTGCAGACTCCCCTTGGGAATGTGGGCTTGTGGGGTGCCCATGCAGACCTAGGGGAGAGGGTTCCCCGGCCTAAAAGTTGGGCAGTGCGTAGGACAGGGCCTTGGTCCCCCTTGGAACTTACAGCATCCTATTGCTCTGTGCTCTTCTAGTCTCCGACCTCCCGGGAGGGGCTGGCCATGCTCCCCGCCCTGCTGGGCTTCACTGGACCCTGTCCTCCTTTCTGCCCGTGGCCAACAGGAGCCGTCCATTCCCAAGCACGGGCAGGGACCCAGTGCAGTGTTACTTATAAAGTGGGAATGCGCAGATGAGTGAAGGGATCACCTGATCCCCAGAGGTACCCCCCCAAACCACGGGATTCTCACTTCCTACCCGTGCCACCGAGCACTCTCCCAGCCACTCAGGCCTGGGCCTGGTCAGAGAAACAGTGCCCCTCACGGCCCTCTCCTCTCTCCTCAGCCTCTGTTCTTGCAGGCATCTTGTAAGGTGGGCAGGGAGGAGACCGAGGCTCAGAGAGGTTGGGGGGCTGGGGCCTGCCGACTCCATTCCCTTGGCTCCGGGACACAGAGCCGCTCGGATCCATGACGCCCAGGGGCCGTGGAAGCTGGAGGTGGACCAAGAAGGGAGGCCTAGCTTTGGAAGGCCCCAGCCATGGGAGACCCGCTCATCCTATCCTCTGGGAGGAGAGGGCCCGGGGGGCCCAGATGCAGCTGGGGGCCTGGCAGGCCTTGCAGGAGCAGAGTAGATGGAGCTCCAGAGAATTATGGAAGTGGGGGCCGTCCCAGGAGCTACTTCCTCGCTTGTCCTCGGCAAGGAGGGGTGCGAGTGGGCTCAAAGCCTGACCCTTGGAGAGGTCTGCTGCCCCCAGTGAAGAAGAACCTGAGGACATCCCTCACTGCAGGGCAGGGGCGGAGGGCAGGCAGCCCAAGGGAGCAGGACAAACGTCATCTGCCAGTCAGAAACACGTCAGAAGGGTCCAGCAGGCCCAGCCAGCAGCTCTCTCTCTCTCTCTCTCTCTCTCACACACACACACACACACACACACTCAGAGGCTGGAGGGAGAGTATCTGGCTGCTTTTCCAGAATGGCATGGCCAGTTGCCAGTCATCCCTAAAGAGAGCTGACCCAGGCAAACAGGAAAAGGGTGAGAGGAAACCCTGCAGCCAGACACTCTCCTCAGCCCTGCACTGTCCTGCCGGCTGGCCAGGGTCAGGCACGGGGAGGGCTGTGGTATGGGCAGTGGAAGGGCTGGAGCAGACCTCTGGCCTTTGTGTCCCATTCCTTTGGCAGAGGGGTCCTGCCCCCCACCCCCCAGCCAGGAAGGGGGCTGACTCTGCCACTGGCCACTGCATATCCTGAGCAAGTGATGTCCTCTCTGGGAATACCAGTTTCTCCCCAGACCAGTGGGCCTGGCCTGTCTCCCAGGATTCATGGAGACAGGGAGACTGAGGGTTTGACAAATGGAAAAGGCAGTGCTCATGTGAGGCTGTCGTGCCAGCTTGGAGATCGGGGTATCCGGGTCTCCCTTTCCTGGCAGCCACAAGCGAAATACTTACTGAGCATCTACTATGTCCTGGGTTAAGACCGTGGGCTGAGGGGTCATACTGACCTTGAATCTCAGCTCCATCCCTTCCCAGCTGAGTTTCATCTGACACCCGTTTCTTAAATTCAGCAAGCCTCAGTTGACTCACCAGTAAGACGGGGACGGTAGAAGGGCCCAAACCCACGGGGTGGCACAAGGGTAAGGTGAGACCATCTGTGTAAAACTCCTATCTCCAGCTCTTGGTCAAAGCCAGCTTGAGTTGGGCTGCGGTGGTTGCCAGGGGCCAGGGACCCAAGCCAGACGGTCCCTGCCCTTGTGGAGCTCACAGGCTGGCAGGACGGACACTTAACAATATTTACTCGAAGAAGTGTTTCCTCATGAGTACAACGGACTGGACCTGGCCGCTGACTTGGAGTGACCCTCCCTCTGGAAGGGCTTGAGTCCATCTGTTTTAGCCCAGGGCTCCCCTGCCAGGAGCTGCCCCCCAGCCTGCGCACCCCAGCGGGTAAGGAGACTCACCTGCCTGCCCTCTCTCGGGTTGCACCCCTGCAGCAGGACCAGGGAGCCTGGGGTGACGGAGGTGGAGGTGGCAGTCAGGCACTTCCCCTGCTGCTGGATGAGATGGTCGCTGAACAGCCACGCCTAGAAGATGGGGACAGGAAGGGCCAAGTTCAAGGATGCGGTGAGGGAAGGGGAGTGGGTAAACGATAAGACAAATACTCTGTTGGGACAATTTTCTCTAAATAATATATTGAGTATATGGGTATTCACTGTACCATTCTTTCAACTTTTCTGTATGTTTGAAAGTTTCCGTAATAAAAGGATTGGCTGGAGCTGGCTGGAGGGCAATCCAGAATGTACCAAGGGCTGCTATGTGGGGTAGGGGGGACAGGGAGAGACAGGACACAGGACCAGGGCAGCCAGGGGATTCCACGACCCTCCTGTGTCGCACACACACGTACACACAGGAGTCTTGAATGTCCAGCCACGCTTCATGCTAACCACAGCCACATCCCAGGAGAGAACCAGGTGCCCTCTGGGTAGCATTTCTCCCTCCAAGGAGAACGTGGGTGGTACCCAGAGGAAAACTGTGGGAAAGGGAAATGTGGCAAAAGCAGACCCAAGGAGCAGTGTGGGACAGTATGCGTGGTCCCAGGGAAAGTGGGCTTGTGAAGGGTGTAAGAAGAGATAAAATGAGAATGAGCCAAGGGAAACCCCCTCTCCCGCCACCCCAACTCCTGGACAATGACCCAGGCTCCCTTCCCCTCTCCCGGTTTTAACCTCAAGGCCTTCAGCAGCTTACCTGGGGTGCTGGGGGGTTCTTGGCAGACCCTCTGCAGATCCCCATTCCAAGCAGGAAGTTCCCAGCTGAGTCCTGGCCCTGGGACTCTAAGCAATTAACTCCTTGCTTAATGATGCCAGGGAGTACTTCCTTCACGGGGACTCTGAGAGAAAAGGGAGCAATCAGGCTTGTCTTCTGCCCCCAGCCAGAGGGGTGAGTAAGGGCAGTGCTTGGTCAGCTCCCCGGGGAATGATGCTCTTGGTCTCAGTCTCATGGGAAGGGGCCCTGGGGAGCAGCCCTAGCCAGCAGGGGCAGGAGGGCAGGGGATGGCAGAAGGAACAGGGATGCCTCTGGGAAGACTGAGCCTCACCCCACGGGGTCTGAGCAGCTGCGGGAGCCCCAGGGGCAGCCCTGGAGGCCAAGCCTGAGAGAATCCTGGGGAAAGAGCTCAGACCAGAAACCCAGGGCTCCCCAGACCAGAAAGAAGAAAACCTGGGCAAGAGACTGAGGCCTAAATATGGACTGAATATGACATCTCAGTATGACAGGAAAGAGGTCATTTTGGAGAGGCAAATTGAAAACCCACAAATAGGAAAATACGTTCGATCTCACTAATGATTGAGGAAATACATATTCGAGAGTCACCACTGTGTGTTTACCGTAACTATATGCATAAAATATAATATATAATAATATGCATTATTTCTAGATATTTATTTATATAAAATACCTCATATGTATTCTATTGTAACACCACCAATGGATGATCTCAGTTTCCAGTTTGGCAATAGCTATGGGATCGAACCTTCTCGTTCCCTGCGGGAGAGGCATAAACTGGCCCAGAGGTTCTGGAGGGCAATGTGGCATTGTGTATCCAAAGCCTCAAAAATGGGCACACATAGATAAAAAGGGTTACGTGGGGCCAACCCCCAGTTATAAAATAAGTCACAGAGATGAAAAGTCCAACTAGGGGATATGGTCAAATTTACCCTAATGACGTCCCATGGGGACAGGTGGCAACTACACTTATCGTGGGAGCACAGCGTAATGCAGAGATTGCTGACTCACCACGTTCGCACCAGAAATGAATACAACACGGTATGACAGTTGTAGTTCAATAATAAAAAACACACAAAAAATAATGGACATATCTTTGACCTAACAATCCTAATCCTACTTCTGGAACTTTGTTATCCTGAGGCAATAATCTTGGGGCTGTTGGCAGGGTGATTGGTTATACTGAAAACATAGGTATCCAACGATAGGGGACAGGCTAATTAAATACCGATTCATCTGTAGGATGGAAAGCACTGTAGTCATTGAAAATGACTTCAAATGAGTATCTGATATCATAGAAAGATGTTTAGAACATACTGTTAAATAAAACAGGCGTGTTTCAAAATATTATTTTAAATTTTAAAAACGCACAGGAAAGGGGCACCTGGGTGGCTCAGTGGGTTAAGCCTCTGCCTTCGGCTCAGGTCGTGATCTCGGGGTCCTGGGATCGAGCCCCACATCGGGCTCTCTGCTCTGCGGGGAGCCTGCTTCCTCCTCTCTCTCTCTCTGCCTGCCTCTCTGCCTACTCATGATCTATGTCTATCAAGTGACTAAATAATAAAAATCTTTAAAAAAAAATTGTTTCTTGGTAAAAACGCACAGGAAAATATGCTTAAACACACACCTCTCTCTCTCTTTCTCTCTCTCCCTCTCTCTCTCTCTCACACACACACACACATACACACACACACCCTACATGACACATTGTCTTACTCTGTGGTTAATAAACCCAAGGAGGCTACTGGGCCCCACTGATGCAGGCTTGTATTCCTGGGTTTGGAAGGTCACACACACTCTTGGGTTATGGCCCCAGCGAGTGATGGGGCTTAGAGTGTGGCCATGCACTTAATCTTAACCCCCTCTTGTTACCTCTATCCAAACAGAACCTAAGTGGGCTGGGGAGGGGGCATCATAACACTTTTGGCATTCTTTGATCTCAACCAAACCAGCTCCTCCTTCCCCAGGGCTGGTTGGAAGGCCCCAGAAACCCCACACCACGACCCACCCTCACAGAGCCTCAGGAAGACACCTTCACTTTCTCTCGCACCCTCCTGCCAGGCCCCTCTTGAAAATTTGCATAATTCTAGACCACAGGTTGAAAACTACTGGCTCCCAAGCTGAATATGGTCCCGAACACATTTTCATGTTTTTTTTCTCAGCTTAAAAAGTCGTCTTTATTGGTTTTTTACTGCCTCACAGAGCATCAGGGTCAATCCCTCCTGGGAATATGGCATTTAAAGAGATAAATACTTATTTTGCTCCCAATTTGTCAGTAGAGGGAAGTTTAATAAAAGTAGTAATATAAAAAAGATAATAATGAATATGACCCATAATAAAATGCCCCCTATGATCCCCTAATACAAAGGTGCTTGAAGCTTTGAATAAAAGGACCACCCCCTCCTTTCTGGGAGGGGTCAGAAATGCCTGGAGACCCTCCCGCACCCCCCATCAGGTGCCATCTCCCACCAAGCAGCCTTTATAAACACCCTCCCCATCCTGTCCCGGTCTAGCAATGACCTCAGCCCCCCAGGGGTAGATTAGATGCAATGTCAGTTGGTTCACAAGGCCCCTCTCTGTTCCCAAGTCCGCCAAGCTCCTCCCCAGCGAGAAAGGCTCCTATCAGTAGTGTTCTGCCCCCCAACCCCCCCGGCCCAGCCCCCTCAACTCTCTGCAACTCTTCACTGCCCCTCCTTTATCCCTGTCCTTCTCCTCTGGATGCCTTCCCCTCCTGCCAACCATTAACACTGCCTCTTCCACTTCCTCTCCTCCCTTCCCTCTCCCACTTCCTTCACCTACGTCCTCTTTCACCTATATTCTCCCTGCTCCTTGTCTATCTTCCTTTCCTTTGAAAAAAAATATATTTTTTATTTTTTAAGTAATCTCTACACCAACATGGGCTTGAACTCACAACCCCGAGATCAAGAGTCGAACGCTCTATGACTTGAGCCAGGCGCCTCATGCTCCTTTCCTTTGGATCAGAGTCTGTCTTTCCTACCTTGACCCTGAGCAGAGACTTGGACCCACCTAGAGGCTGGACAGTCCATAGTCAAGACCCCAGATTGCTCCCAGCGATCCAGTCCTTCTCTACCCCTCACCCCGACTCTTGCTTGCAGGCTTTCTAAGGCTTGGCACTGGAGAGGAGAGCTCTGGCATATTCTCCTTGGACTCCAGGGCAGATGGGCCCCAGGGCGGCTCTATTCCCCGTAGCTAGCACAGTTAGGGGCTGGGAGCAGAAGAGAAAGACAGGATAAGGGCTAGGAGTCAGGACCCTCAGGTCCTGGGTACCCAGACCAGCCTCTGAGTCACTCTCCAACCCAGACCCCCCAAGTCCAAATTTCCACACAACCCCAGGCCAGCCGGAGTATGGCATTCCTCAAGCTCTTTGCTCCCTCCTGTCTCTCGGTCCTGGGATCCGGGTGGGCGCATGCCAGAGGGTGTCAAGGGGAGGCCTCTGATTCAGGGGCTGGGGGGAAGCTCTGGCCTCAAACACATTTTGTCTGTCCTACATAGCGTGGTTGTTGTGGCCTTTAGCTAATTGGCAATATTAAAAATCTGAAGGTTACACAAAGAAATCTGAATCCAGCTTCTCTTGAGAAAAAGGAAGATGAGGCCACACAGAACCTTGGATTCCCACAAGGCACTCACTCAAGGCACTAACACAAGGTCGTGCTGCCCCCTGGGGGACGGGCTTTTGCATGCCAGTTGGCCATAGTCTCCACAACTCCCTAGCCTCTCACTGCTGCCCACCTGATTGGTTTGCATCACTCAACCGATCACTGTAGGATTTGAAATCGTAACCCCTCCCGAGGGCGAGGGTGTTAGGATGCAAAGACTCCCCGGTGGTCGGCTTGCAGAGCTGAGGTGGGCACTGTCTATATGTGGCAACAGCCACTGGCAGGAAAGCTGGGCCACTGATACGTGGTGGGGAGGGGAGGATACGCGGGGCTTGGGCAACAATCTCCAAACCCTCAGAGGCTTGTGAGGTGTCCCCGTGGTCCCAGCCCTGGAGCTGCTGGCACGGTCGTCTCTATCATCCTCCCTCGGCTTCCTGGCCAAACCCAACTACGTCTGCACCTGCTTCCCTCTTTGTGGGCCTCCTCCCAGCGGGGCAGCCATCAGCCCTTAGAATGCCTTTGTAGAAAGAGCAAAAGTGTCCCTGCCTTGAGACTTTTTACTTCCATCTATTAGAAAACTATCATAATCTACTGGTCTTGTTAGAAGACTTTTATTGCCATCTGCCAGGGAGTGTTAGAATAAATGTACGATATCCACGGTGTGCTTAGCGCCCTGGCAAATGTGGTGTGCACATCTTGCCCTACCGTTCCTGACCATCCTAACAAAAGGACTACATTGCTGTTGTTGAGGCCTGCAGAACTCCGGTCTGCAGGGGGCAGAGCTGTGCCGGGACTGAGGCAGGCCTAGCAAAACAGAGGCCTCTCCCTTCGCCACCTCATTTTCCCCACTGACCGTCTGCAAGTGGGGCCAACCATTAGGCTCCCCTGTTTGGAGGAAAGCTTGTAACACTTGGCATACAGAAGTCCTTCCTCGACAATGACCTGAGCCACTGCTGGCCCCTCACCCTGGGCAGAACTTGGAGAGTGGACGGGGGATGGTAACCTGGACAGGAATGAGGTGCATGGCTTCTACATTACCAACACAGGATCGTTTTATAAAACCTCCCCACAGTGACAGAAGAAACAGAAGACTCATACTCCTCACTTCACGTAGCTGGTTTCATCCACTGTCCTGTCTTGTCATGGATCCAGGTTTCTGGTAGTCATAAAACACTTTTTCCTCTCAGTCCTCAGGGGATGGCATGGGACACTGTCCATGGGGATTGGGTATGGAGAGGAAAGGCATGTTCCCAGTCCTCCCCATGTCTCCCATGGGCCTCCCAGCTCCTGCCGGAGGCCTAGAGCCCAGGGCTCCATCCCAGTGTTGTCTGAACTCTGACAGGATGTAAAGAAACGATTGTTTTTTTGCCTCAGAAATGACATGTCTGAATGAAACTACCTCCCTTAAAAGTGGCCACTGGAGAAAGTGGTCCATTTATTATACTTTTATAAAAAGTATAATGTTCTTTCCCTTCACAGCCTTCATCTAGGGGCTGGCTCATCCAGGCCGCCAACTCTTCTCAAAGATGCCACTCTTGGGCGCCTGGGTGGCTCAGGCATTAAGTGTCTGCATTCGGCTCGGTTGTGATCCTGGAGTCCCAGGATCCAGTCCCGCATTGGGCTCCCTCTGACCCTCACCCCACTTGTGCACACACACACACACACACACACTCTCTCTCTCTCTCCCAAATAAAATCTTAAAAAAAAAAAAAAAAGATGCTGCTCTTGCTTGAACTGTTTTGAAATCCTTGAAACTCGCTCCCAGTGTCAGTTTATTCTTGGTACTTGTTTCAGTCCTCGTCATGCTCTATCACGGAGCCAGGATCACCTTATCGGGGGGTAATCGCCTTCTTCACTGGGCTTGGTGACAACCTAACTATGGCTCTTTTCCAAAAAACAAAGCTGCCTTTAAAGAACAGGGAGTCGCCTTTTTCGAGGACCTGCAGGCTCTGAGGGGTCGAGTGTTCTGGAAAGCTGCTGCGACTGACATTGATGGAATTAGCCGTTCCCTAAGGTGACAGCTCTAGAAAGGAGAACGCTAATTCCTGAGTTATTACTATTGAGGCTTATTGACTATGCAATTTGTTCGGTTAAAGATACATATCGAGTGCCCGTTTTGTGACAGGTCCTGTCGTAGGGGCTGGAGACCAACAGCAAACAAAGCAGATCACACCCCTACCCTCAAGGAGCTACTGTTACGTGGGGGGGGTGACGACAAGGAAATGAGTTGGCCACATAGGTGCTAGAGGGTGGTGAGCATGGACTAAACAGGGGATGCTGGGGATGCTGGGGAAGGGGGTGCTCTGCAAACACAGACTGTTCAGGGAGCCCCCACAACTCTGCTCAGAAGAGGACATTTGAGTCGAGGCCTGAAGGAGATGAGGCCATGAGCCAGGTGGTTGAGAAGGCTTTTGAAATGAGAAAAAAGGAAGCCTCATGGCCATACAGCAGCCTTACACTTCACCCCTAGCTGGGGAGCTTGCACACACGCTCAGAAGCAGCCGCGGGTCCAGCGCCCCCCATCTGTGTCTACTTCCAGTTTGTCAGAGCAAACATTTCTCTGGGGCTTTGCAGTCTCTCTGATTGTGATCTTAATGGACGCCTACTGTTTGCTCGGATCCACCATTGGGACTCACTAAACCCACCCCTTATTCATTAGTTATCTCTAGATTTTTCACAGCAGCTGAGAAGCCTACGCTGAATGAACAGCTCTTGTCAATAGTTTTTTGCTTCGGTTGCTTTACTTCCTGAGGATAAACTCCCAGAAGGGAGAGAACAGAGTCAAAAGGGATGAGTCTTTATTTCTGCAGCTTTTGCTACGTAATGCAGCGTTGTTTCCCTGTGGGGACAAGGCCCATTTCCAGCTCTGTGACCCAGTCTATTAAAAATTGCTTCCTGCCCCATCTTACTTGTAACTCCTTCCCCTTCCCCCCCAGAGCCTTCACATGACGATGAAACACTGACAGCTAGAAAGAGCCAGGCTGCCCAAGAAGGGGAGATCTCAGGGTGGGGGTCCCCCAAACTGCTGGCCCCCCAGCCAGGCCAGATGCGTAAGCTGAGGGCCGCACTCACGTGAGCTCTGGGTAGACATTATCCAAGTACCAGCGGAACGACTTGCAGTTCATCTTCTTCCTCTGTTCGATCCGTGTGGCTACGCTGGAAGAGAAGGGAAGGCTCAGGCTCTGGCAGGCGGGTGCAGGGAGGAAGCCCCAGGAGGCTGGCCCCCTCCTTCTGCCTACCCCAGGTGGGGCAGGGCCAGGAGCTGTCCCAGCCTGCCCTCCAGCCGTGGCCAATTGCCGCAAATCCTTCTCTGACCTGCAAGGTCCCTCCAGGTCTCCTCGCCATTCCTCATTTCTTTCCCCAAATTCCTGCACACTTTCAAGGATCAGAGCAGCCCCCCGGGGGCCCTGCTTGACTCCGGCTTCTCACACCTTGAGACCTCAGCACACCCCTAGCTGGTCCTTAAGCAAAGCCTTAAGGAATTCCAAGTTTTCCCTTCCTGCATTCCAATTTCAGCAGAAAGGGCCCAACGAGAAAAGCACGCTTCAGAGGTCTTTCAGGAATTTTGGCAAATGAGATCCCTCTGAGGTGCCCCTGGATGCCACAGTTTCATCTCCCCAGTGTCCTCAGCTATGCTGATGGGAATGGCCACAGACAGATGACCCTCACCGCCTCTCCGAGCCTCAGTTTCTCCACCGTAAATGCGACCACCTCTCCCAGAAGGTTTTTAGAGAATCAAATGAATTAAGAGGGCATAAGAGCCTAGCACAGGGTAGATCTTCAGTAAAGGTTAGTTTACCCCGGAAAGAAATAATGACGTAATTTTTTAAAGGGATATAGCTAAGAATAAACTGAGTGCAGAAGATTCGGAGACGATCACTAATGTTCTGATCACAACCTTTAGAAATAAACGTATCTCACGCTGTGATCGAGTATTCCCCTATGCGTATATAGCTATACACACACACACACACATCTAACTGAAAGACATTTCACCAAACAATACTTAGCCTTAATTGCAATCAACTGTTCTTTTCTATTCTGCTCTGGTCCAATCTATCATGTTCTCTACGATTTTTTTTTTTTTTATGTCAGTCACGACCCATGAAATTGATTTCATAACCAATCTACATTTTGAAAATGCTTAACTAGACTGTCGTCATACGAGCCCAGGACAGGAAAACAGGCTAACAAGATCACAGGCGTGTTTTGAATGGCGGCCAGACCCCAAGTGTTTTCTGCAGACGGCCCGGCCCTGACTACTCCCACAGATGTCCTTTCTCCTGCAGGCAGCTGGCGAATGGGAGCTCTTCTTCCGCAGCGAGCCTCCTCTGGCTGTTGTTTCTCCCCATGCGGCTGCGTGGTCCTCAAGGGCCCAGTCCTGCCTCACATTGCCTCTTCCTACCAGAGCCCCCCACTCCCAAGAGCCCAGCGGGGAGGGGCTCAGTTACCAAGGAGACTGTGAGCACTTCCCTGGCGTCCACACCATTTTGTGTTTTGTTCTGGTTGTGCTAACGTGGGTGGGGGGAGGCAAACGGGGCTGGTGGAGGGGCCCACCTGCCAAAGGCCTTCCCGATGGCTGAGGGCCGGGCCTCGTAGTAATACTGCTTGTACTCGTCCATCCACACCTCTGCGGTGCGCTTGGTGTTCCTAAAAGGGGAGGAAGGAACAAAACAAAGTCACCAGGGAGGTGACAGAGTGAGGACCGCGACCCGCTCTGTGCGGTGCGGGGTGACGCAAAGTAATAGTGATTGGGGTGGGAGAGAGGAGTCGGGTCTGTGAACCTCCATCAGCTCATGTCCATGTACCCTTTACAGTCCCCCAGAGGACTCTGTTCTGCCGAAATGCCTGCCTGTGGGCGCAAGGAACATGTACCAAATATTTGTTTGATAAAACATGGGTGACGACCTGAATGCCCACCCGTAGGAGAATAACAGTTTTTATATGATGCTGCTACAGGATGGAAGGCACGCCCCAGTTAGCAGGTATGGACACAGAGGGACGCCTGTCATTTAGGGTGGAGTGGCAGAAAAGCAGGCTGCCGACAGGACAGACAGCGTGACCCCGTTTATAGAAAAACACAAAGTTATGGTGTGTGTGCTTCTCTCTACGTGAACTGCATATATGAAAAGGAGTTAAAAGGCCTGAAATGATAGATCAGAAACCTAGTCACAGAAGTTACTTTTGGAGAGACAAGTGGGAGAGGAGTCAGATCGGGTAAAAGGAACTTTTGCTTTTTCCTCTCTATATGATAGAAAGAGTAAGGACACATATATATGCAGATATGTATGTGTCGTATATTCTGATACAGCTTGCATTTTGTAGTGAACATGGATTACTTTTATAATTATAGAAACAAAAAATGGAGTTGGGGGAAGCAAACCAAAATAATAAAGCATCCAGTTAGCTAGACTGGGGAGCCACTGCAGCAAATGAGGAAGCGCGGGCCTGACAAGCAAAAGAACTGTCCTCCCAGGGGGTCCTCGGGACCCTCTTCCCCTTCCGTCCCCACCAGGAGCGCAGGGGATGGCTGGACTCCAGGGCCAAGCGCACCCTGTGGCTGGGGATGTGGATGGGTAGACGCTGACCAGGTCAGGCTCAGGACATGACACCCATGACCCGAACCTGGGGCCCGGTGAGTGGAGGGCGGCCCCCCGTCAGAGGTTGGGCCAGTTCTCCAAGAAGCTCATGGACAAAGAGAGTCAAGACAAGAGAGTCCTGGTGGCAACACTCTCAGTTTCATCCTTCCACCCCTCAGGGTACCTGGAATCCCAGAATTGGAAGGAACAAATGGGGAAACTGAGGCCCAGAAAGGGGGAGGGGCAGCTGCCCAAAGCTGCAGGAACGACCAACAGGGCTGGTGGGGTCTCGGACCCGAGGTGTCCTGGCTCCTAGCCTGGCACTCTTCGCAATGCCACCTACCTGATGTAGGTGAGGGCATTGCCCTCAGGGAAGTTGTAGGGGTGCCGTTTCCTGAAGACGTGGCCCACCCGGCTGCAGGGCACGATTTCCAAGCTCCCGCCGCACATCCACACCCTGAAGGAGAGCTCTGCAGGAGATGGCAGTCGTCAGGAGGGAAGAGCCCCTGGCAAGTCCCCATGGAGCAAAAGTAGGAAGGAGCTAGCCTCCCGGGTGTCTGCTTGGAGGCACAGGTGGGTCTCGGGGTTTCTGGACCCATCTACATGGGATGTGCCCACCCTTGCACACGTTCCTGACTGCTCACTCCATGTGCACACCCCCGCCCCCCACCACACACATCCCCTTCCACACACCCCACCCCCCATATCTCATCCCACACACACCTTCTCCATATACACCACATCCACACTCCCTTCATATACAACCCACCCCACAACCCCCTGCACACACACCCTCTCCACACATCCCACCCCAGACACCACACACACACACACACACACGTACACATCCTGCCCCACACACACCACACATAGCCTACCCCCCTCTACACACACACCCTCCACTGCTGACCGCCATATACCCTGCCCACATCTGAGCCCTGGAAGAGCAGCAGGGAGAGCCCTGCAGCAGCACCAAGACCACGAGGAAAAGAAAAACTGAATCAATGGCAGCATCATTTCCAGCCTCTGCCTGGAAAGACCCATCCAGACATTGCTAAGGAAGAACGCATTTGCTCGTCAGTCTGCTCTGGGCATTCACAAGGCTGGAACACCAGCCACCAACCAGTCCACAGGCCGCTCCGGCTGGTGTCTTCCTGGCTCCAGACCTCCCTCTTGGCCCAAGGGGTCTCCATTTACAGGCTCCCACTGGCCCCCTTGAGACACGTTTCCTTGTGCTAGTGGTGGGGATGCTGAATGAGCTTGTGCAGGACCGCGAGGGACTGTGGTTCCCCCTTAGGGCTGGGAGATGCGAGCGGCCATTCTGCCTCCTAGAGGAGGCTGTCACAAACTGCCCGCCCTGCTGTCACTTCTGGCAAGGACCCACCCAGGCAGCGGGCTGCACCTCCCATAATCTCTTCCAATTACCCCTTCATATGAACTCTACTATTGGACAGACACCTCTGACATTAAAACACTCATTCCTATCCCAGTAAATACACAACCTTTGTTTTTTGTTTGTTTTTTTGTTTTGTTTTTCATTAAGAAAGAAAGAAAGAAAGAAAGACCAGATTCTCATGACTTCCACCCTTGGTCCCTCTTCCCTCTCCCCAGCTGGCAGTACGGACACTTATTGTCCCTGGACAGGTCAGGGGGTTCTCACCTGGTGCAGCTTGTCAGGGCCCACCGCCCACCCCTCAGTGACTAACGCCCCCCTCTGTCCAGCCTGTGGGCAGCAGAAGCTTCCAGACGTGGGCCAGGGGCCAGGGCTGGACACGTGGCATAGCAAGGGTGGCGATGTTGATGGGCTTTCCTAGGGCAGCCTGCAGACTGCCAGGCTTGTGTTCCTTCTCCTGGGAAGAGCTCTGCAGCTGGGTCACCAAGTGAAATTTAGAACTAGGGGTGACCTGGGGGACAGAAGAGCTGCATTCTGGTTCCATTCCTACCAGACTAACTTGGTTATGCTAATAAGTCACTTCATCCTGCCAGCCCCCACTGTCCATACTGTTATTGTCACCACCCACAACACGTCACCATCACCCATTTACTGAGCCCTTACTATGTACCATGCTCTAGAACCCAGGTCTCATTCTCACAGCAAGCAAGTGAAGCTGGTATTATCACCCTGATGTTTTGTTTGTTTTAATTTTTTAAAAATTTACTTATTCTTTTTAAGTAGGCTCCACGTCTAGCATGGGGCTCGAACTCATGACCCTGAAATTGAGAGTCCCATGCTCTATGAACTGAGCCAAACAGGTGCTCCTGTCCCCATGTTTTTTAATCAGGACTGGGAAGCTCAAACATGTTAACCTCTCCAAGACCACCCAAATACCCTGTTGCAGAATTACAATGTTAAGTTCACATTTTGTCCAGCAAGCTGCACTGTTTGAATCAGATCCCTTAGTTCATTCAGCAAAATTTTACTGGGCACCTGTTAATTATGTGTCATACACTGTTCTAGAATCCTTACACACTTGTGGGTAGGTGACAAGATTTTTGTCCCTAAAATAAGGGACAAAAATGCAAGGAGACAAGAAAACGAGTGAAATGCAGTCTATCCGAGGATACTAAGAACAATGGAGATGGATGAAGCAGGAAGGGCTGAAGAGAGCCCCTGGGGCTGGGGTGGGCTACAGTTTTAATCTGATTGGCAAGTTCTCCATCCGAAGGGGACATCTGAGCTAAGACCTGAAGGAGGCGAGGAAGCAAGTCATGTGGCTTTTATGGGAGAAGCATTTCAGGCAGAAGGACCAGCAAGGGCAAAGGTGTGGAGGCTGGAGTGGGCGGCAAGTTCCAGGGCCGCGAGGAGGTCTGGCGGAGGCAGCTCGGGGTGGAGTAAGGTCAGGTGGGAGAGGCAGGAGCTGTGGGCAGAGCTGGTGGAGTGCTGTGGGGGAAGGGCAGGTGGCGTGAAGACTGTGGGCTTTGCTCTCAGCGATGGCACGGAGTCCCTGCAGGGTCTTGAGCTGAGGACCGACATGATCAGACTACCTTATAAAAGGCCCTCGAAGGGTGCCTGGGTGGCTCAGTGGGTTAAGCCTCTGCCTTTGGCTCGGGTCATGGTCTCAGGGTCCTGGGGTCGAGCCCCGCATCGGGCTCTCTGCTCAGCGGGAAGCCTGCTTCCCTTCCTCTCTCTCTGCCTGCCTCTCTGCCAATTTGTGATCTCTTTCTGTCAAATAAATAAATAAAATCTTAAAAAAAAATAAAAATAAAAAATAAAAGGCCCTCTAATGGGAATCCCAAGGTTTTCACGTTTGCCACCTCCACTTGCAGTGGCCTCTGGGGCTCTCTGAGGGGACACAGGAAGGAGTCTCAGTTTGGGCATCTTCCTTCCTTCAACAAAAGGATGAAATGAAAGGCCCAAACCCACCAGCAGCAGAGCCCTTCTGACTCAAAACTGCTCCCAGCAGCTGAACGCGTGAGCACCAGGGCTAGCCTAAAAATTTCTTTGAATTTCTTCTAAGAAACAAAAACCTTCCCAGAACCACTCTGTGGTTCACCTTTCAAGTTCCCCAACCACTGAGCCCTCGCCTCAGGCAGAATCTGAAGTTAGCCATTTGATCAGTTACTTGTTCCTCTGTCAATCACCAGCTGTAAAAAAAAATAAATAAATAAAAATAAAGAAAGAAAGAGAAAAGACAAAGGAAAAAAGCTCCTGGATGCAGGAGAGACCATTAGTTTCCCAGTCCTCGGTGTCTGTACAGGAAATTCGCTTTGCCGAAGCTCCCTTCAGGCTGAAACTGAGGGCACACGGGAGGTCACTTGGGCCCAGAACATGAGAAAGGAGGTCAGAAGGGAAGGGTCAGTGCACCCCGGTTCCCAGAATTTACTTCTCCAAATGCCTGTATACAAATGGTTTCCGAGAATAAGTTACAAAGGGGAGAACATTCCATGCCTCTTTCCATTCCAGTTGGTTTTGAGTTAAGATCAGACCTATGATAAACCCCACTGCTGGGGAGCCTGGGTGGCTCAGCCGGTAAAGGGGTTAAGCATCTGCCTTCGGCTTGAGTCATGATCCCAGGGTCCTGGGATTGAGCTCTGTGTTGGGCTTCCTGCTCAGTGGAGAGCATGCTTCTCCCTCTGCTCCCCACTTGTGCTCTCTCACTATCTGTCACTATCCCTGTCTCTCTCAAATAAATAAATAAAATCTTAATTAAAACAACAACAACAACAAAAAAAGCCCCACTGCTCATCTGTGTCCTGATCCAGGAGAGAGTAGAAGGAGCTGCTCCTCACCTCTCAGAAACACAGAATTTGCTCTGATCACCCCTCACAACACTGAAGCGGCGCTGGTTGGGGGCACTACGCACACCCGTCAGATGTGGAGCTTCCTGACTGAAATCTGGAAGGCAGCATTCACCTCAGTTTTCCCACCTGTCAAACGGGTGAGATACCACCGGCCATATTTACTTCGCAAGAAACCTGGTGAGGATGAACAAGGAAACAGAGGGCTCTGCAAAGAACAGGAGACCCCCGGGTCATTCCCCATCCTTCACCCCACTCCTTGCTGAGTGGGCTGCACCACCGGCTTCCTTCCTATGGGCTGGCAGGGTCAGTCAGAGCGGGGACAGGGGAGAGGGAGGGTGGGTATTTATCTCCCCCAACACCCTCTGCCTGGGCTATGGGACTGACTGCGGGTTCCCCAAGACCACAGCTCCTGTCAGGGGGCGCTCCCTCCCCATCTTCCAGACCGAGGGATGGCCACACCTCACAGCAGTCACCAGCCCAGCCCAGGGCCACACTGTCCCAGAGTTTCCCTATGTCTCACCCACACTGTGTGGACAGTCCCTTATAGTACCCAAGTTGGCTGATCCATTTGTATCAGGCCTTTATCTAACAGAACATTGCTGGTGACACTGGGAGCTCTCTGGGCTCTTCCCTTTCCTGCTGGAGCTAGAGGGCTCCCCTGGCCCCGGAAGTAATGATTATGGCCGCCAGCAGCGTGCCTTGTGTTTTAACCTATCTCCTAGCTGGCACTCATACCAGCCTCTTGAGGAAACCGAGGCTTCAGGAGGGTTTAACTTGCCCAGGGCCAGACGGCTTGCAGGTGGGAGGGCCAGGATTTGCACCCAGGCCATCTGGCCCCATTCTTACATTTAACCACCAAACTCGGCTGCACTCCCCACCCCTGGCTTTTCTGGAAGAAAAATCAGCTGTGGGTTTAAGCTGCAACCCCAGTTACAGTCTGTCTGTTCTTCCACACATGTCTAGCTGTGGGACCACAGGCTCTCCCTGACCATCTCAATATTTACTAGCTGTGTGGCTCTGGACCGATTACTTAACCTCTCTGTGCCTCAGTTTCTTTATCAGTAAAATGGAGGTATAATACATACCTATAGGAGCTGTGAGATTAAACAAATTAATACATGTGTAGAACAGGGCCTTATGCATAGAATGTGTTCGAGCATGGTTATCTATTATTGTTGTCACTGTTAGTGTTATTTCCAACTTACCAAAATTCTCTCCCCCCCAGATGTCCATCTGGGCATCATACTTTCCCAAGTGGTTAAACCAGGACTTGTCGATCACAAAGATTCCTCCAGCTATAACAGGAGTCCTGGGAGCAAGGAGAGGAAAGAGGCAACACATGAACTGGAGAGGCTGGGAGCCCTTCTAGATGGCCCCAGAACACCAGGTCATTTGCCCCCAAATCCCCCACTTGCAGAGTCACAGGGGCAGGACATCCAGCAGCTCCCTGGCCTCTGTCCTCTCTGTCCCTGGGCCCAGAACTGAGTCAGCACTTAGATAGTGTGCCCTCAGGAGCACCAGCAACTGAAATGCACCCCTCCCCCCCGCAGATTCCCATGCCCCTTGGCCCAGGGAAGGAAGGGGTCTCTGCAGAGCCCACAGCAGCACTGACCTTATGGGCTTGGTGGGGTCGGTCCGGGCAATCTTCTGCTCAAGAGGGATCTGCTCCCACTTGAAATGCAGGCTCCAGTCAAATCCTAATGGGCAGAGAGGGGTGAGGACAGAGCTCAGGGCAGAGCTGCTGCCCCTTCATTCCACCAGACCTTGGTCTCCCCTGATCAGAGCCCAGCTCACAGAGGACCCTGGGCAATTCACACAATCATTCCTTCACTCAGAAGGAGACAGGTCCCTGACCTCATTGATTTACTGGGTAGGACAGAGGCTACAAAAAGAAATCAATAAAGGAATAATCTGCCAGGTGAAAAGTGCTGAAAAGAAAATAGAGGTTCCCATGCTATTTTAGTAAGGGTAGTCAGGAAACGCTCTCTAAAGAGATCACTTTTGACCTGAAAGTCTGATCCATGAAGGTATCTGGGGAAATGGAATTCCAGGCAGGGGAACAGCAAGTGCAAAGGCCCTGAGGTGATTTCCCAAAGGAGAAACGCCTGGCTCACTTCAGAACCCCACTCAACTCTAAGATCTAAGTAACAGCTGTTTCCATTTTTTGGAAGTCTGGGCCCCAAATAGGAAAACCACTCTGCCCACTAGCTCCTAGCAACAGATTGTCTAGTGCAGCCTGTCCAATAGAACTTTCTGCAATGATGGAAATGTTCTATATCTGCACTGACTGTCCAATATGGTAGGCACTAGCCACATGGGGTTATTGAGCACTTGAAATGTGGCTAGTGCAACTCGGGAAGTGAATTTGAATTTTATTTAATTGTAATTAATTTAAATTTAAATAGCCAAACATGGCTCTTATAGCAGCACGGCTATAAAGTCTAGACCAGAGCTGTCCAAAAGAATGCAAATGATGTAAGCCAGAAATACAAACTACATACGTAATTGAAATTTTTTTAGGACACCTGGGTGGCTCAGGTTGCCTTCAGCTCAGGTCATGATCCCAGGGTCCTGGGATCAAGTCCCACACTGGGCTCCCTGCTCAGTAGGAAGCCTGCTTCTCCCTCCCTCTGCCTGCCACTCCCCCTGCTTGTCTCTCTCTCTCTCTCTCTGTCAAATAAATAAATAAAATCTTTTTTTTTAATAAATAAAATCTTAAAAAATTCTTTCCTAGCAGCCATATTAAAAAGAAAGAATGTATGAAATTAATTTGAATAATATATTTTAATGTAATATATCTAAAAATGTTATCATTCCAACATGCAATCAATATAAAAAACTACTGATGAGATTTTTTACATTCTTTTGTAATAAGACTTTGAAACCTGGTGTGTATTTACACTTACAGCACATCTCAATGCAGACCAGTCACATTTTAAGAGCTCAATAGCCAAATGTAGCTAATAGCTCTTCTATTCGACAGCCTGGGTCCAGACCACCTCCAGGTGTGTGTATTAGGAATTCACACAAGACACTGTCCTAGCATGTCCTTCTGCCAGGACTGTAAGCATGGTCCCTGGGCTGGCAGCATTTGGAAAGGATGTGTCAGTGTTTGTTCAGATGGGAAGACACAAGACTAGCCTGGTTTTGTCACTTATGGTTCCAGAGGGCTTTGTCCCCAATCCCAGAGCTTTCTGCCATTCCTTTCCATTTTCTGGAGGTGAGGGGGTGTTGTGAGACGTTCTGGCACAGCTGGGTAGAAGAGCACCAAACCAAGGCTTTAGATCACCCCCACCTGCCCCTTTCAAGCCTACAGCCCCTCCTTTGGGAGAGGGACCCACCTCCACGAAGATCCGCAGATGCAGCAAGGTAGGCAAAGTTATCCAGACTGATGACATCGATGATGGGGCTCACCACACGGGTGTGGTCCTAGGGGAGGAATGAGAGATGGTGTGAGGCCAGGGACTCTGTGAAGAAAGGCTCAGCTGCCTGCTCTGAGAAGTTCTCTCCCACCGTGGGGCACTTAGCCCTTCCCACAGGACTGGGCAGGATCTTGGGAGCTGTCCTGCAGTCCCACAGCCAGGTTCCTGGAAGGACCCACTGGGGTCCCATGGGCTCTCCTAGCCTCTTCCTCTCACACCATGCTGAGCCCTGCTGGGATCTCACCTCCTCAGGGAAGCTCTGCTGGATTGCTGCAGGCTGAGGATTTCTTCCTCTTTTAAGCTGCTCTTACAATTACAGACCAGACAATTCCTGAGGCACTGAATCCTATGCTGCCTGAGGTGGCTTTTCTGGTGCTGGTCTGAACTGCTGTTTTATTCATCGTTTGTACATGTTTCAGTTGAGTCTTCCCAACTGGACCACCAGCAGCTTGACGGCAGGGACTCTGTGGTCCCTGTGCAACCTGGCTGTCATTCTCTCAAGCCACACCTGCTTCAAGGTCAGATTCACCACTCCCTTCATCCTCCTAGACACAAATCCACCTCCAAAGCATTGGGGGGTAATGTCAATTTTACTAAAGATTTGGGACGTGGGGTAATGGTGTTGGGGGCTTATGTCATATACCCTATGCAAAACTATTAACCGCCATCAGCCCTCTCTTCCCTCTCCCTCCACAGAGGGACTCAGCCTAGAGGCCCATCTCTACCCAAACTCTGTGCTGACCTTCAAAATCCTCTTTTCTGCAACCTGGAGGCCACCCAGCTCTGCCCCTCAGTTCACACCCTGTCTCAGGACCACAAAAGGCTGGGAGGAGGCGGAGCAGGGGAGACCACCCATGGTTTCCCATAGAGCTCTGTGGGGGCCTTGCCTCTGCCTTTTCATAGACTTTTTTGTTCCAAGGTGTAATTCACATTTTTATAGCAATTTCACTACTTGTAACTGACACGTGATGAAATTCACCAATCTCACGTGTACAAATTCGGTGGCTTACAATATAGTCACAAGATTGTGCACCCAACACACTTAATTCCAGAACATTTTCATCACCCCAACAAGAAACCCTGTACCTGTTAGCGGTCACCTCCCCCATCCTCTCTCCCTCCAGCCCCTGACAACCACTCATCACCTTTCTATTTCTATGGCTTTGTTTCATTCTGGACATCTCCCCTCAGTGGAATCATAGAACACATGGCCTTTTGTGACCGTCTTCTTTCACTTAGGGAAGGGTTTTCATCCACATCGTAGCACGTATCACTATTTCATTCCTTTTTATAGCTGAGTAGTAGTCGTGTGGTTATATCCGCACACATTTAGGCTATTTCCACATTTTTGGCTCTTCTGAGTGATAGTGCCCCGAACACTCCAGGGTAAGTTTTTGCGTGTGGAGGGTATATTTCCGTTTCTCCTGGGGGCATACCCCGCAGTGGAAGGGGCATCAGGTAACTCGGTGTTTAAACTTTTGATGAGGGGCACCTGGGTGGCTCAGGTCATGATTTCAGGGTCCTGGGATCGAGCCCCGCATCAGGCTCTCTGCTCAGCAGAGAGCCTGCTTCCCCCTCTCTCTCTGCCTGCCTCTCTGCCTGTCAAATAAATAAATTAAAAAAAGATCTTTAAACTTTTGATGAACTGCTGGGCTGTTTTCTAGAGCGGCTGCCTCCAATTACGTTCTCACCAGCAATGAGTGAAAGGGCTCCCACTTCTTCACATCCTCGCCAGTCCTCGTTACTGTCCATCCTTTGGACACAGCCATCCTGTAGGTCTCAAGGGGTATCTGACTGTGGTTTTGACTTGTGTTTCCCTCACGGCTTAACAATGTTGAGCCTCTTCTCCTGTGCTTGTTGGCCATTTGTGTATTTGCCTTGAAGAAATGTCCTTCAAATCCTTTGTCCATTTTTGAGTTTAGTTGTCTTTTTATGGTTGATCCATGATCACCTCATCCTTCCCTCCATCTCTCTTACCCTCCTTCCCCTTCTAGTGAACTATTGGCACGTGCTAGGGGGCCCCTGCCCTCATCTCTTCTTGACAACACCGTCCCCCCATTTTCCTCCTTCTCAAACTTCCCAGCCTTGACCCTAAGCTGTCCCTTGCCCCAGCACAGGACCCGTCTCCTCCAGGAGGAAAGCCACCCCACCATTCCTAGTTGGAGCTTGACAGCTCACCCAAGCTCATGTCCACATGAATACTTCCAACAACCTTGTGAGACAAATATTACAATTATCCCCATTTTCGGAGGAGAAAGCTCACTAACATGACAATACTCTGGAGGAAGCAGAACATTAAGGCTTCTACTCTGCCTATCTATCACATCAATGACTGTTCACGTGCCCTCATGCCAAGAACATGGTGGGCACGTCCCAAGGGACAGAGCTCCCCGAGGGACTGAGAGACTTACCTCCTTGACCCGCTGCAGCATGGGCTGCAGCCACTCGGTGTTCACTTCGCAGTGGCTGTCCAGAAAGGTGAGCACGGCAGCTGTGGCCACATCTGCCCCACGAACGCGGGACCGGATCAGCCCTGCCATGGGAATGAACAGGGATTGGTGTGGGGACAGGGCCAATTTGTCTCCCCACCATCCCTCAAAAGGCTCGGGGCTCTGCACCCGTCAGGGGCCAAGGCTTCCTCTGAGTTACTATGATTGAGCTTTACTTTGTATTTGACTATTTCCTCCATCCCTCTCTTTTCTCACATCCACTCATCAACCGGCATTACTCCAGGCTCATTCTCTGAGTGCCCTTCATGTACCAGGCCCTGTTCTGGGCTCTGGGGACACACTGGTAAACAGTCAGGCATTAGTGAATGGAAAGTGCAATGGAGGGTATTTTGGTACCCAAAGAAAACCAGAAACCAAAACCCTTTCCTCCTTGCCCCACCCCCCACCGGGGGATCTCCAGGCCGTCCCCTCAGCTGCATCATCACGTGTGACCTGGTGAGAATCTTCTAGACTAAGGCAGACTGGAGTCAGTGTGTCAGCCCCTTCACGCACCTTAATCATGTTCTTTAACCTCTCTGAGCTTGGCTTTTCTTAGCTAAAAGACTCAGAGAAAAAATAACCCCCACCTGCCGGGGAGAGTGCCCCGTGTCTAGGAGGCCTCCACGGGCTAGATTCCGCTCTGTTTCGGCCCCCACCCCAAACAATCTTGCTGATGGCTCACCGACTGTCAAAGAATGGCCTCGCTTCTGGCAGCTCCCCGGTCAGGGCTGGGGACTCGACTGCCAGGGAGAGAGAAGGCCCAGCTGGTGCTAAGAGAGCAGCCGCTGGTGCCCCATGAGCTGTGGAAATGGAGGGGACTCACTCTAAGAGCTCAGAATACAGTTGCTTCCTGGCGAGAGGTCCCTGGCCATGCCTCTGCCCTGTATTCGGCCTCCATCCATCTGACTATCCATCCGTCTGTGCAAAAATCCATCTGTCCCATCCTTGCACTCCATCAGGCTAGCAAGTACTTAAGGTTTGCACCTGTGTTGGGCAAACCCCTGGAAACACTATATTTCTGGGCCTAAAGGTACCTACAACGCAGTGCTTGGGAGAAATTACTCTCTGGCTTCTTCCATGCCACTGAGAAGGTCTCCTTGGTCTGACTGGTCTTTCTCAATTATGCCCCTTGCATCACTCTCTCATTCTCTCTCTCCCTCTCTCTTTCTCTCTCTCAAACCTGCAGTGGCTCCCTACTACCTGCCTTATCAAGTCTAAATGCCCGTCTCTGGCTTCCAAGGTCTTCTGCCATCTACCCTCACCTCACCATTTCCCCTGCTGACCAGACCCAGATTCTCCCAGGCAAGGAGGAAGAGAGGGAGGTTAAGTGTAGCCTCCCGCCTCCAGGTTGGAATTCTGGCTCCTCTACTCTTCACCCTGGGCAGATCATCCTGGGCAGAACCTCCTGAGGTCTCACTTCCCTTCTGTGCAAAAGGGAACAATGGACTGTTAGGAGGAGGGACTGTGAGAACTTAGGCAGAGTGGATGCCTGCTATGGGCGAGCACTCGGGAGGAGGGCTGTTAGTATTACAGGGGCACCTGGGCCTGACCAGTGCTCGTGCCTGCAGAGCCCTCAAGCCTGGACTGCCCTACCTTGCTCCCTTCACCTGTTCTACCATGCCCTCACCCAGTCGAGGCCCTCTCCCCTATCACGCCCCCCTCCTAGAGTCTCTGATCTACTGCACATAATCATGACCAACCTGTCCCTGAGGTGGGTCCTGACTCCTTGGCCTTATGATGGGTTCTCCAAGGGCAGGGGCCATGTTTTGTAGTTCTCTTGTGTCTCCTAGAGTGCCACATACAACACTAGGCTGTGTGGCTGATGCCCCAAAACACCCCTAGATGGGAAGTGAGGCTACATCTGCTTTATAATGCCCTCTGGGGACACCTGGGGGCCTCAGCGTCTGCCCTCTGCTCAGGTCATGATCCCAGGGTCCTGGGATTGAGCTGCACATCGGGCTCCCTGCTCAGCAGGAAATCTGCTTCTCCCTCCACCCCTCCCCCTGCTTGCGCACTCTCTCACTCTCTCTGTCAAATAAATAAATATAAGATCTTAAAAAAAAATGATGCTCTTTGGTTTTCTCAAAGCATTTCCATATAGTTTACCTCATTTAATCCTTACAACAGCCACGCAAGGCAGAAAGGGTCTATTATTAACTCCATTTCTCAGAAGAGACAACCCAGGCAGCCAGAAGTACAGCGACTTGCCCACAGTCATGCCGTGGCCGGGGCTGACCCGGGCTAGCAGAAGGGTCTTTCCACAGTCCTTGGTCCTGGCCACAAGGAATGCAGAAGGAGCATGCTGGCTTAGTGGGACATGGTGCCAAAAGGGAATGGGGAGGTGCAGAGGTGTAGACCGAAATGAGTCTTCAGTGGCACCCAGGGTCCAAGAACTCACCTTCCCGCCGATCATTGCGCAGGCACTTGACCTTGGGGATCCTGGTCAGGAGCAGACAGTCTTCAGCTGAAGGTGAAGAGAAGGAAGCAAGCTCATTCAGATATGGACGTCAGACCACAAGAGGTTTGGTGCCCTTGGAACTGCCCAGAAGGTGTCTCACAGTAGGTCCAGGGAAAGGGCTGAAGATGGGGAGGTACGCAGGGGCAGGGTCATCTCTATGGCCAAAGGATTGCGCTGTGCCCCACTCCCAGGCCAGACTGAGGACTCCTTATGGCATTGCCCCCAGGGGGCAGCAGAGAGCACCAACAGGTCAGTAGGGAGCCCAGCCAACACTCCCACCCCCACCCCACAGCCACACTGAAGTGACAAGCCTCAGCATAGGGCATTTGTAATAACGAAGGATGCTGCTGATGTTGCTTCTGTCTTTAAAAAAAAAGTCTTTTCATTAGTGGCAAAACAACCCCACTCTTTCCTCTTCCTTGGCACCTGGGAACAGAGTCAGGGAAGGCACCTAGAAAAGACTAAAGATCCCGGGTAGGGGGCAGAGGTCAGCCCGTGATGGTCAGCCCATGATATCCAGCCCGGCCCTGAGAGGGCTGGGCTCCATACTCTGGGGAAATGAGCGCGGAGGGCTGCAAATAACAGGAGGTAGAAGCTTACGATCTGAACTGAAGTCATCCACTAAGATGATCTCCTGGATCAGGCTGGCTGGAGTTCGGTTCAGGACGCTGGAGTGATGGGGACAGAGGAGCCTGGATTTAGGGTTCACATTCCACTTACCTCTCCTTTCCCCAGGGCTTCCCCATCACCCAGCTCAGGGACCCGCATACTAGCCACGAGCCAAACCCCCGGGCCCTGGTGAGAGGCTGAGGAGGGGTGCACCCCTTGGGCTCTTCCTGCTGACCCTGGGATGGGCCAGATGGTTTGTGGGAACGGCCCCAGTTGAATTGTCAGGACAGGACCTGTAGCTGCTTAATAAGCCCCGGCTAGGGTGGGGAGGGGGAGGGGTTGGCAGCCCCTAGCTGGGCCGGGGACTGCCCGCCTGCTTTCCTTCCCACCATCCTTCCTCTTCCTCTTCCTCTACTCGCTGGGAAAGGGAACCTAAACTTCTTCAATCCCTGGAACAATCCAAATCCTATTCTCATTAAAGACATGGGGGGAGCAGGAGTTAAACTTGACCGCAGGGCCAAGTTAAGGAGGACACAGACCTTCCTCTGAATCCGTTGACTGGCACCTCCCGGGCTGACATCCGTCCTCCTGAGGCCTTCCGCCCATCCCTGACTCCCTTGGCTCCTGACCCTTGAATATCTGCCTTTGTCCTGCAGACCTGACCTTGTCCTTGCGCATTCCAATAATCCCAGCTGGATTTCTGGGGCCTCCCTGACCCTGATTCACCAGCTCCAGCTTCTCAGAAGGACAGGACTCCCCCTCCCAGTGGCTGAGCGCTTCACACCCTCTGGCCCTGCACCCTGTCTCCATGTCCCCATCCCCCCGCCCCCCTCCCCCCAGGGGCTTGGCAGATCTTCCTGAGGCCTCACGAAATGAGTGTCCCCGAGATGGGGCTTACCTCTTCACGGTGCGCAGGAGGGTGGAGCGGGCCTCATTGTGGAATGTGATGATGACGCTGGTGGCCGGCAGGTCTGCAGAGTAGGTTACAGACGGGCAACTGAGAATGGAGCACAGGGGTCAGAGGGCACCGTGAGGGCCTCCTCAGGGCAGGCTTGAGGCTTCTCTTTGTCCAGCCTGCTGCCCCCAGGAATACCTCTGTGGGACAGAGAAGGCAAGCCTGAAGCCAGGCTGTGAGGCTGCCCTTCCCCGCCCACGTTCCCCCCACTCAGCCCATCCAGCCTGGAGTCCTTGGAGGGAAGCCACAGGCCGAGGCAGCTTCCCAGGCCTGGTCATCTTTACCAAAGACCTCGCAGCCCCTGTCAATGAACTGTTTAGAAGGGCCCTGACCATTATGACTGTGTGGGCACCACTCCAGGCCTGGGGACACAGCCCTGGGCCGGCAGCCGGATCTCCCCGCCTGCCAGAGAGAGACAAAATGGGGGAGACGGGGTGTGTGTGTGGGGGGGGGGGACAGCCTCTGCTTTGTGTCTGGCATCCTGTAGCTTCTTTCTCTTCTCCTGGCTCACGACATTTGGAGGATCTGGAGAGGAATCGCCCCTCTCCTATCCTCCCGTGACTCCCTCCCTCTCGCTGCCCAGCAGGGACAGCTGGCTGGTGACCCGGGCCAGGGGCGCAGCCTCACCGCTCCGGGGCCGCAGACTCCTGGAGCACACAGAAGCCTCGAGAAGACCCTGAACAGTGCCTGCCAACCCGCTGCCTCCCCCAGCGGCTCTGTGCTCCTCTTCTCCGTCTCACACCACATTTTTAGCCATTGGCTTCCCCCTCCTCAGGAAAGGGAATTAAAACAATCCATTCCTGCCAGCCTCCATCCCTGTCGCTTCCGCGGATGCTTTTATGCGTGTTCCTGGGGCCGGCGGGAAGGCAGCTGGTTTTCATGACAATCTTCTTTATTACAATTGCTCTCCGACTCTTCCAGCAGGGACAGTTTTTTCATTCCGGCATTCACGCCCCGACAGCAGCTTACAGCTGAATTCCCAGGCCCATTTCCTGCCCGGCAGAGCAGACTGGGTCAGTAAGGCAGGAGTCCCACCATCCGGGGACCCCCATGGGAGGAATCCTGAGAGGCTTTAGAAAACGCTCTCCCTGAGAGGAGGTGTAGGGAGTAGGGGTGGGTGGAGGGGTAGGGAAATTCACCTCTGCCCCCTAAGAAAACAGGCTTCCCAAGTGCATCCTCCCAGAGGCGTGTAGACTGGGGAGGGGGGCGGCGCCTGCTGAGATGGGGAGTGCGGGGAGAAGCAGCCACCTCCTGCCTTCCAGGCCCCCCAACACTGACCTCTAGGGACAGTGACTATTACCCCAACCATCTGGTGCCCAGGAAGGAGAGAATCTGGATAGTGATGCCCATTCTTCACCTGAAAGGGGCCAACCTACCTGTACCCCATCCCCCATCCCCCATCCGGAGAGTTGACGTCCTCCCTACCGGCCTCCTCCAACTCTCTCCGCTCTGCATTTCTCTGGGATTTACAACTGTGATGATGGGAATTTATCCTGGTCCCAGGAGCCAAGAGCCTCCGAAGAGGTTTGCCCCAGGCCTGTTTTTCAAGTTTGGGGCTGGTGGGGTTTTTTCTTTGTGATGCTAGAAGGTCTGTCTTGCCTGGTCTCTCTGTTCCCCTTGAGGGGGGCCCCCTAGACTGAGGGCTGGACTAGGAACTAGCCTGACGATTTAGAGACCAGCAGAAGCTGCAGTCTGGAGGGCCAAGGAGAAGAGCAAGGCTCACCCCAGCAAGTGAGAGCCCGCACCTCCGTCCGTTGCTCCACCTCCACACGCATGCGCGGGCGCGCGTACCCCCACCCCACCCCATCCACCTCAGGCTTCTGGGAGGGCTGGCAGCCACACGGGAGCAGGAAGGGAGGCTGGCCTCAACACCCCTGCTTTGGATCCGGAGTCTCATTTTAACGCCTGTGTCAGCCCAAGAGGAATTCTTCCTTTAAGTTCTTCAGTGAACACCTGAGAAGGTATGAGGGGGGCTTGGTGGGAGGGAGGGCAGAGGTGATCCAGGCTAACCCTGTATCTGTTCAGATTTGGGTCCGTAGGATCTCCAGGCCTTGGGGTCAAGGTTGGCCATGGCCAGGGTTGCCAGGAAAAGTCCTCAAGTAGGGCTGTGTGGACATAGTCTTGTAGGCTCCACAGTGCAGGTGGACTCTGCACCAGGACTGACCGAGAAAGAACTTCTGAGATCTGAGCGGGCCATTGGACCTGGGGCGGGGGGTGCTTTCTGAGTGGTAGGATTATTGTCATACTTGGTAGCATGAGTTTCTGGAGGCTGGCAGTGCTGAGTGTCAGGACAGTTAGGACAGTCTGGGGCTCCCCCAACTCCATGTCCATCTCACCCGGAAGGCTGCCAAGTCCACTGGATTTCAAGCTCCCTTCCAAGGTGCTAGAAGCATGTCCCCTTCTGCACCCTTATCTCTCACACCCCTTTTGTGCTGCGGAGTCGCCGCTTCAGAAGGAAAAGCAATCTTGACCTGCATCATCCCCACCTACCCTTAGACCAGGACCAGCCTGGTGCTAGGTACACAGCTGGGTCCAACACAGCCCTCGTTGGTCACTCAATACTGCAGGAACGTGGCTGAGTCTGCTTCAACAACCCTGTGTGCACAGAGCACAGAGGAAGCCTCCAAACCAGTCTGGGTTGGCAAGGAACCTTCCCCAGACGAGAGGTCACTGAGGGGAATTGTGAAAATGCAGGTGGGGGGTGAGGGTTTGGGTGGGGGATACTGTGTGCGTAGACGAGGGGAGACAGGAGGGTAGAGGACTGTGGGAGCATCGAGTCCTAGGTGAAAAGGAGCAGTGGCTCAGGGCCGGGAGAGGTGGCTTGCGCTTCAGGGTAAGGACCTCAGACTGTTCCCAGGGGTGAGGGTAGGAAGAGGGCACTGGAGATGGTAACTATAATCTAGACAGGACACATCACGGGCCTGAACCAAGGAGGGGGCATGGATGGCTTGCCCAAAATCAGTCACTCACACCAAGTAGAGTCAGAGTGGGGATCATCGTGGAAGGTGTCCTTGGTCCTGCTTTGGGGCCCCTCCCACCTACCACCCTGGGGGAACCAAGAGCAAGGCTGGGAAGTGTTTCTGGGAACTGCTGAGGAAATGGGGGCCACAGGGCAGGAAGAGGAGAAGGACAGGGATTCTGATGCCCAGAATCCCTTGCACAGTGTGGGCAGGGTCAGTGGCCCCTCTTCACCTCAGGCATCATCGGCAGGCCCACCCACCCGCTCCGACCTCCCTGTGGTCCCCTGGCAGCTCACTCTCGCTGGGACTCCAGAAAGAGGTGCTGAGGGGCCACACCGGCGCCCACCGAGTCTCCTTGGCCATCTCAGGCCCTTCGGAGGTCAATGAAACAGAGGAGACAAGAGAACAACTGAGGGTGAGGGTTTGAGGTCTCAACAACCAGACAGAGCCTGAGGAAATCTTTCTCATTTCCTCAGTCCATGTGAGGAACAGAAGTGAGCTGACAGGTGCCGGCCCTTCCCTCCAGGGCACAAGGGAGGCTGTACCTGTAATGGCGGGTGTCCCGGATGGCTCGGTCGGGGCTCAGCTTGTCACTCTCCAGCTGGTTGAAGGCATGTTGCCTGTAAGGGTCCTCACCGGGCTTCAGCTGCTTGGCTGCCAGGTATGCCTTCTCATCGAAGCCTCTGGAAGGTGTTCCTGTCACCTGAGACAAAGGTCAGCATCAGAGGGGTGACAGGCAGGAGGATAAAGCAGCCACTGTGTGGGGCCAGCAGTGTTACCTCATTTGTACCTTATCCCAACTCTGTGAGCAGGAGACTGTTATTCCCCGCCCCCCCCCTTGTACAGATAGGGAAACTGAAGGTTTCCTGAAGGTCAGTGGTCTTTGTTGGATTTGGAGAAGGTGACCCCCAATATGAAGTGTCCTGAGGGGACCACCAGCCAAGCTGTTGGTCGCCAAGCAACATAGAGCATCCTAGGGATGAACTTGGGCCTGACACCACACTGGGCATGCAGTGCGACACCAAGAGTTTAGACGAGCTGCTGTGTTTAGAGTTTAGAGTTTAGAGAGCCACCTGTGAGGACACGCAGGCCCCTCGTGGCTCGTGTTAGAGCTGTCAGAACATGAATGTGGTCAGTGATGCCTCTCTCGGGGATGGTGCTTGCTGCTGACCTCGCCCCATGTCAGAGCGGCTGGCTCACTGCTGCTAAGTGCCAGGGAGTGAGGGATGACACTGCCCATGGCCCAGCCCCTCTCCTCTTAGCCACACCCCACTCTGTGCTCCCAAAGCCCCCCCATGAAAGACCCTGGGGAAGGACACATCTGAGATGAATGGAGAGACAGATGGATCTTGACATCTCATTATTTGAACCGAACTGCTGGTCGGATGTTCCCCCAGAGTGCCTCGAAATAGCATCAACGGTGAGCGTATCCCGACTGCAACCCTTCCACCTGCCCAGCAGCCCAGGCGGACCTGTGGGCCCCCAGAGACAGCGGGAAGGTGGGCAAGGACTGTTCAGACCCAGAACTCTGCATGAGGACCCCATCACAGGCCTTGCCCCAGAGTGATGGTCCCTGGAAGGCAGCCAGACCTGGGGAAAGGAGACCGACGTGCTGGGTGATGCTGGGCGACATCCACAGCAGCTCAGGGCCTCCACGAAAGCCTAGCCCCGGACCTCACCAGACCAGAATGCAGAAGGCTCCAGGGGGCAAGTAGCTCCTTCAAGGATGCCCATCTGTCGAGTTCCAGCCTCCAGGGGCATCCTGTGCTAGGAGCCAGCCCCTGAGCTCCTCAGGTCGGAGCTGGTGAGAGAGCTTTCCTTGTGTCTACCAGGCACAGCCCCCATGGGCTCGAAATCCATTTCAGGAAGGACAGAAGGAGGGAAGGAAGGAAGGAGGGAGGGAGAAGGAGAGGAAGTCTGTTTTGACCTGAACCCTGGATTGCTAGAAGGACCTAAGCTGTCCAACTATGAGAGTGAGCATGAGAGGTCCTCTGGGTCCTTCCCACCTGGGAGAAGGATGGATGCTAACTCCACCTCCGCAATTCCTCCCAGCCCAGGTCAGAGAAATGGAAGGCAGCCTCCAGTTGATGTCTGAGGTAAAATAAAAGAAAAACTGCAGAAGCTCCCAAACAGAGAATATGCCACTGAATTATTATCCTGCGAGGCAACTGTGGGAAATAACTGTTTACTTATTTAGGACTTCTGGCCACACTGTGGGCTCAGGAAACCTCTGAGTCCTCATCCTACACTCACCCATCACCCAGGAAACATGGATTGAGAGCTGTGCATCTACCAGGACTTGGGACACCCCTCGGCAAGTTCCAAGGCCTATCTGATCATTCATTCATTTGTTTAAGAATGCTCGAATTCGGGGCGCCTGGGTGGCTCAGTGGGTTAAGCGTCTGCCTTCGGCTCAGGTCATGATCTCGGGGTCCTGGGATCGAGCCCCGCATCAGGCTCTCTGCTCAGCAGGGAGCCTGCTTCTCCCTCTCTCTCCACCTGCCTCTCTGCCTACTTGTGATCTCTGTCTGTCAGATAAATAAATAAAATCTTAAAAAAAAAAAAAAAAAAGAATGCTTGAATTCATTCCCACCCCAGCCTGCTGCCTTCCTGAGCCTCAAGGCCCCAGGCGAAGCTTTCTCAGGGCTGTAGAGAACATTGTGGAAGACAGAGGGCTGGGCCAAGGTGCACCAGAGAAGTCCCCTCCAGGGCCTCCAGACTGCACTAGACATCCTCAAAGACGCTGTTCAAAAGCATCTGCTCCCTTCTGCAGACCCATAGCCTGGGTGACGTTCCAACGGTCCTCCAAGGTCAGACCCTTCCCCTATGAACCACCTTCTTCATGTGTGAAGACGGGTGCTGGGGAGACACATTCCCTTCCCCCTCCCAGAGGTCTTAGCCTTGCTTTCACATTGACCCACATCTCTGGGGCCCACAGCTAAAAGCCCAGCCGGCCCTGAGTCAGCCAAGTGGAGGGGACACGGAGGAAGGACTGTAACTTCCTGTCTCCCTGGCGACTCCCTGGCCTCTCCCTGAACGGACACAGAGCTCTTCTACCTGTTCACATGCCCACACTGCAGCTCATTTCCTCCCAGCTCTTGAACGGTCCTTCCCCTTTGGCCCTGTTCTTTGATCTTGAGACTTTCAGGACTTTGATTCTCCCCTGGGTTCTGCAAACTCAACATCTCAAAACAAATTCGGCACTGAAGACCAAGGCTGCTGCTTCTCCTGCATTGCCTGTTGCAGAGGTGGGCAGTCCCAGCCTCCTGGTCCTCCCAGGAACACATGCAGGGGTCGCCCGTGACGTCCTCCCTGATGCTCCCATAGCCGGACCGAGACCACTGCCTTGCGTATCCACAGCGGTGTCCTATGGGCTCACCACTGGTGCTGAATCAACAAATATTTCCTCCAAGTCTAGTGTGTGCAGACACCGTGCAAGAGGCTGGGAAGATGGAAATAAAAGCACTATAGATCCCAGAAATCTGGGAACCTAGATCACCCCTCACAGCTCCCCCGTCCCATGCTGGACATGGCCACGCAAGATCAGGAAGAAACCCTCACCCTCAACCTCAGATCATGGGTAGCTGGAGAAGTGGCCATGGAAGCCGGTCCCACCCGAACTCTAGCTGGAACAGGAGTCCAGAGATGGGGCACGTGCCACAGACTGGGGACCAGGGAATGCTATTCCCCTTCTCCCCAGTTTTCCCACTCATACTGCTTACTAAGCACGCTGGCGAGGGGTCAATGCATCTTTTGGCTCTAAGCTGCGGGACCGTGAGGAGCTATATCGGGATCAGCCTGGGAGACCCCAGATCCTGGGCTTGGAGCCAGGTGGAGTTACTCTACGGGATTTGTCCTGCTGCCCTTTCTGGAGGGGATGAGGGCGCTTGGAGCTGCTTGTGGAATTCACAGACATCTGTGCTTTTCTGCTCTTTCTTATTTACTAGATGGTAAAAAAGAGCTCCTAGCACCCAGCATATAGTATGTACTGAATGGATGTTTGCAGAATAAAGGAATGAACGAGAGAGAATGAATGAATACCTAAATAATGTCCCTGCTCTCAACTTACCTATAATCAACAGGGGAGAAAACCACAGTGAACAAAAAGGAATCCTCTGACAGGTCACATGATCTTCAGGGGCTTCCCCTCTCCCTCTCCCTCCGCACAGGCCCCGGCAGAGCTCATGGTGGCCAAGGACACTATGAGCGGGGGCCCAGTTCCCTCAGGGGCTCAGGTTCTGGTGTTGCTCCCTCCCTGGCTCTGGTCTGGACACACCAGCCTCCTTATGCTCCTTGAGCCTGCTGGACCCCTTCCCCTCAACCCTTCGTTCCTTCTCCTTTCTGGAAGGCTCTTTCAGATGTCTGCACGGCTCCCTCCTTCACCCCACTGCAAGGCTCTGCTCAAACCTCATTTCTCTTGTGAGCCTTCCCTAACCGCCCCCCTACCTGTAACACTATGACCCTAGCCCCACATTCCCTATCCTCCTGCCTTGTCCTCAATTTCCTTCTAGCACTTACTGTCATCTGATGTTCTAGGTATATTTTGCTTATTTTATCTTTCTGACTGCTTCTCCCCACAAGAATAAGAGAATCACCAGGGCAGGGATCGTCTGTTTTATTTAATGCTGGATCCCAAACCCGGGAACAGTGCCTGTTGGTAGGATTCAAAATCCATGGCTAATGAATCCGTGAGCAATGAACGGTCGTGACCCTACTTGTTCCCTTCCCCTCCCGTGCATGCGTACTTCACTAACACATTCCTTGGAATGGATGTGGACCAAGTTGGTGGCAGTGTAGTTTCTGCTTGCCTTGGGGATCTCCTTCCCACTCATGTCTCCTGGCAGGACTGTTAGTCACTGTCCTCCTGTCCCATCTGGACCACCACCACCAGGGTGGGCACAAGGCCCAGGCTAGGCTGATCTCTTACAGAGTCTGGTGAAGCCATTGTCATTTGACTCAACCTGGGCCAATTGGAATCCACGCTGAGACTGAGCTATAAGATGAGCTCATTTTGTCATCACTGCTAAACATGGAAGGCGAGTCCTCTTACCTATTACACAGAGAAATTTTGTCTGGAGAATGAAGCCAAGAAGAAACAATCAGAGCCAAAAGACAGAAAGAAAGAGCTAGAGTGATATTACTTAGGGTTCCCTGGGGCTATCATATCTGATCCCAGTTCATCTTGGGTTTTGTGGGGGTTTTTTGTATCTGTTTATATCTTCCTGCCTATCTACCTTCCTACCTACCTACCTGTCTACCTGCTACCTCTCTGTTCCATCTTTTTTTTTTTTTTTTTTGCTTAAACTGGTTTGAGTTGACTATCTTCTCTAATAACCAAAAATACAGAGATGTCAGTCCTTCAGTCGTTGCAATGAATAGAAAACCATTCTCCAAAAGTGAGAAACAAGGTCACCTGGGTGGCTCAGTCGATTAAGAATCTGCCTTCCGCTCAGGTCATGATCCCAGGGTCCTGGGGTTGAGCCCCACATCAGGCTCTCTGCTCAGTGGGGAGCCTGCTTCCCCCTCTCTCTCTGCCTGCCTATCTGTCTACTTGCGACCTCTCTCTCTCTGTCAAATAAAAAAAACTTTTTTAAAAAATCAAAAAACAAAACCAAAAAATGAGCCACCAATGGCAATGACAAGAGTTTGGTGGCAGCCATCCATTCCAAGATACCAGGATGATCCCTAGCATCCGGCCCAGCAACTTGAACCTCCAGTCAGGTGAGGCATCCCCTGCCTTCCCCAGCAGGCAGGGCTGTGGTCAGGGTTTCAGATTGGGGGGTTCCAGCTGGACCACAATTTAAGGGTCTCTTGAGTTGCCCTGGCAAGGAAGGAGGGTAGGGAGATGGGGAGTGACAGCCTGCTGGGCCTCCCACAGCCCTCCAGCCTCCTCCAAGAGCTCTCGGCCAAGGCTTAGATGTTTAGATGACGGCCTCCTCCCCGGTCTTTCCTTTTGGGAAGCACTTCCATATCCAACAAGGTCAATTACATCTGAAATTGTATAAGCTGAAATAATGACTCTGCTCTATAAAATGGGAAGGATTATGTCTCATCTTGGAGAATTTTATTTTCAGTCCGTCACTTCCGTTAAACTTTGAATCTTGCCTGACTGGCTTCAGTTTTTTTCCAGCTAGATTTGCTTACTTCTTCTTGACTGCTAATTTAGGAAACAAACAGCAAAGGGGAAGGTTTAAAATAAGAAAGGAAAATATTTTCCACATCGTTTTTTATCAAAAACAGTTCAACCCAAATCCCCAAGCCCTGTAAACTTTCTTTTAAAGCATCCATGCACCTCTAAATTGTAGATTTAAACAACTCACACTCCTTTTAAATAACTCCTGCCTAATTTCCTTTTACTGCCAGTAAAACAGGTACCTGCTGGGCTGGCCTTTCACTCAAGTTCAATGCAACTGCAAATAAAAAGGCCCTGGTCCTATTTTATGGACGGCTCCTGACTTTTTTCCTGAGTCTGCTCTAAACCCCAAACACCTGGCGAACAAAATGTGATTTCCAACCACTCCCCTCTCCCCTGGGAACAAAGCCTCATCTGATGCTGCAGTCCCAAGTTGAAAGACTGCCATTCATCAGGAAGGCTGGGAAACGGAGCACATGATTCACCAGCTCTGAGGGCAAAGTGTCAGGTTCCACCTCTCCCAAATGAAAAGGCGGGTCCCACTGGGCCTCCCCACAAGCAAGCCGCTGGGTTCCGGGGAGGCAGCCAACTCCCTCTGGCCTGCCTGCCCTCCTATCCAACCAGACAAGATGCTAGGGCTGGCACGGGGCTGGGGATCTCATCTTGGATACAGGAAACCTCGCCTGGGCATCAAGGGTCCCTCAGGGGCCTGCCCCAGACATGTCCCCATGTCCCCTTTTTCATAGTCTCCAAAGCAGTTACGTAAGGGTTACCAGCCAGGCCTTTGAAATCTGAGGGCTCTGGGGTAGAAGGCTGGTGTTTACTGCTCTCTGGCCTTGGGAAGACACTTACCCATTCTGAGTGTGCTTCTCCATCTGGAAAATGGGGATTATTGTGAGGATTAAAGGAGACGATGTAAATAACGTGCTTAGCACACTATCTGGCACATAAATTATAATTATTAATTTTTTTTTGCTCTCCTGCCTTTTTACTAGTCGTTCTTCACCTTGGCTGCACGTTAGAATCTGAAGAATCCGAAGATTTTAAAAATCCCAATGTCCAGGCCCTACGCAAGACCAATTCAATCAGACTCTCTACAGGTGGGAGACTAGGGTCAGGAGTTCTTAAAGCTCTCCTGGTGTTCAGCCTAGCAAGGCTGAGCCACTGCTTTATAGAGATGCACAATGGTGAGCTGGTGAAATCACGGGACCAAGCACCAGACGGGATCTCGGAGGCCATCTCCCCTGACCCCGTTCCCAAGGAGCCTCATGGCGAGTCTGGGATTTGGCCTCTGTATTGCTTCTCCATCAGCAGAGCCAACTGGACTCAGCTGGAGCCTTCGTTGTTACTATAGAAACCACCACCTTGCAACACAGGCCCACATGCCCTGAAGGCTCTAGATCAAATTCCACACCAAGGAGTGGAGCACAGGGTAAGGGCCTCCTGGGAAGCCCACCTTGGGCTTCCACTTAGATCTGCCACCACAGCCCAATTTCTTGGGGTGCGCTGATGGCCTCCCAGCCTTATGACGCCAGTGGTCTCATCAAGAAAGAGGGAGAATGCATTCCCCAGATGGTCTCTGTTCAGTTAGATTCCTGGTCTAATCAAGATCCTCAGGTCCCATTTTCCACACTTCGCTTGGCTCAGGGGTCATCCAGGGATGGAGGGATTCTGAAGGCGGGCCATGCTAGGGACGTGTGGTGGGATAGCTCAGTTTCCAGCCGCGTATCAGTTTACCCAGCCTGAGAAGTACGGAACCCTGCCACCCCTCACCCCCACCCCCGTCACAGCTGCTGCTGAGTGTAAGGAATTAGGAGGGCTCTTTTGCTGTAATAAGTCGAAGCTGACTGCTCCCTGGGGGCCTACTGTGAGCTGGGTGCTATGTTAGGTGCTTATTTCCAGCTTCAAGTAGTCCTGCCAAATAGGTGCTCCCTTGAGCCTGCTGGTACAGTAGTGGAAACTGAGGCCCAGGGAGATAAAACAACATGCCAAGGTCACACCGCTGCCGAGTGGCCGGGCTGGGCCTGGAATCAAGCCTGTCTGGCTGCAGGGCCTAAGCACAAAGCTTTCTCTGTCTGTCTTGAGACTACTCCTAGGCACAGATGGGCTCAGCAGCCCCTTCCAGTTCTGAGTGCCTCGGCTCCAAAACAAGCTGGCCTCTGGTGCCCAGAACACAACCAGGCCCTGACAAGTGCAGGCTGGAGGCTGCCTCCCCACTGCGCCCAGGGTTCTGAGCATCCGCTCATGGCTCAGAGGCGGACTTGCCCAGTGCAGTCATCTCTTGGCTTGCCATGGGCATGGAAACACTTCTCTGCTTTGGCTAGAAAGGACACGGAAAAAGTGAAAAGTATGAGAGTTTGTATTAGTCAGACCCAAACAGCACATAACCCAATTTCCTTGGGTCAGCGGGGGCCCTCCTTGGTCTTCCCAGCCAGGCACGTCCTCAGGGTCCTGAGAACCTGCAGCTGCAGCCGCAGAAAAAGGGGACAAAGCCAAATCCTCTTCCGCTTCTTGTCTGCTTGAAGGTACCAACCCCCCCACCCCCAAAACAGTGCCAGGGTCTGCGGCCAAGAGAAAGGAAATGAGCAGAAGGAACAGCTGAGACAGGGCCACCTCGGGGCTCCCCAGACCCCCACAAACACCTTCCAGCAAAAACACGGCGCAGATCACACAGGTGTCACATGTCCGTGTCTGTAGGTTGTTGGTGAATTTCTGTGTTTCATATTCAGTCTACTGAACTTGAACCTATTAGATATTAACTGGAAAAATACAAGCAAGCGCAGGCCATGTACTACACAGAACACATTCAAAATGACGATTTCAAGAGCGTCAGCAGCCTCTTGCCCCACCCACTGAGGATCCCAGCTGGGTCAGGATCAAATCCCACCAGTCAGTACTCAGCAGGGGCTGATTGTGACCTGGTGCCTCAGTTTATATCACTTTTTAGAACAAAGAGCCAAATTAGTGTAGTGAGCTGGCACTGTACGTTATTGGCATGGTAGGTCAAGTTTCGAAGTATACTACCTGTACTTTGTATATAATTAACATAATTATTATAATTAAGCAATTAGGTTGTACCCTCTGAGAGAGAGAGCATTCATTACAAAGGCAGACTTTCAAAATCAAATTAAGCAAAAAGCAAAATGAGGGGAAGGGGCACAGGAAAAAAGCAGCCTGGCTCATGTGACTTTCTTCCAGGGGCAGTGCGGGGGCGAGTACAACTTGTGTCCCTAGATTGGCACCTCCCCCTACAGCCCAGCATTTTACTTAGGTGCAATATACAAAACGGCCATAAAATCTGGAAACAGGGCTAATGCTAAGATTTTCTTTTTAATGAACAGAGCCCTTTCGATGAATTCTTCTAGGATATGCTAAAGATGCAGAGTTTAAAAAAGAATTTTTTTTAAAGATTTTATTGATTATTTGTTAGAGAGAGAGAGCACAAGCAGGGGGAGTGTCAGGCAGAGGGAGAAGCAGAACCCCCATTGAACAGGGAGCCTGATGCAGGACTCGATCCCAGAAACCTGGGATCATGACCTGAAAGGCAGACGCTTAACTGACTAAGCCACCCAGGTGTCCCAGGATGCTGTTTTATTCAAGCAGAAATCAGAGGCACAAATCATCTGATCATGGCTGGGATCAATGGAAACAAAGTGTTATGCATCTCATTCTAATAAGCTGTAACACAATGACTATGCCATGCATTGCAATGTAACCTAAATGAACCGCTTAATCTATATGTTTGTCCATGTTCTTGATGACCACCTTGTAGTTTAAACGGAGCCTTAACGGCAAGTGTAGCTCATTCTTGAAAAAGTCTCAGTGTTACAAAGATGTATATCCTCCCTGACTTCATTTACAAATTTAATGCAATCCTGATCAAATAACAACTGTATTGGCGGTGGTGGGGAGAGAGGGGGATTCAGTCAGAAGAATTTAAACAGCAGTGAACAATCAGGAAAATCTGAAAAAAATTGAAGATAGGGAAATAGACCTACCAGATATTAAGACATATGAAAGATTGCAGACTTTATATAGCAAGATACTACTGGTATAAAGCCAAACAAATCAATAAAAGAAAACAGAGAGGTTAGAAATAGAACCAAGTACATATGGAGGGTTGGCACAAGGTACAGTTGCATTTCGAATGGCAGGGGGAAGGGAGAGATGTACTGTTCAGTTGACTGATGTTAGGAAAAGTAACCAGACAATAGAGAAACAAATAAAGCTGAATTTATTTTTTAAGCCAAAATAAATTCTAGGTGGCTCCAAATTAAAAAAGAAACTAGGGGTGCCTGGCTGGCTCAGTCGGTGGAGCATGTGATTACTGATCGGGAGGTTGTGAGTTTGAGGCCCACGTTGCGGGTAGAGATTCCTTAAAAATTAAAAAATCTTTAAAAAAGTAAAGTAAAATAAAATAAAAAAGAAACTAAAATGTATGAAGAAAAAATTACTTTTTGTTTTTGTTTTTTGCAATCTCAGATATAAAATCCAAATGTGGGGCGCCTGGGTGGCTCAGTGGGTTGGGCCTCTGCCTTCGGCTCAGGTCATGATCTCAGGGTCCTGGGATCGAGCCCCGCATCGGGCTCTCTGCTCAGCGGGGAGCCTGCTTCCCTCTCTCTCTCTGCCTGCCTCTCTGCCTATTTGTGATCTCTCTCTCTGTGTCAAGTGAATAAATAAAATCTTTTAAAAAAAAAATCCAAATGTTACCCCAAAAATGTACATAAAGATTTAAAAATGTTATAAGGCTAAAAATACCACAAAGTCAAGATACATACATCATGCTGGGATAAAAATATTAACCAAATATAGGCCAAAGAACTAACTCCTTCAATATGCAAAGAGCTTTTATAAATCAATAAAAAAGAACCAATAATTCAAAAGAAAGGTAGACAAAAAGGATATGAACAAGTAGTTCATAGAAATGTGAAATAAAATGACCAATAAGAAATGAAAGAGGGGTACCTGGGTGGCTCAGTAGGTTGGGCATGGTCTCTTGGTTTCAGCTTGGGTCATGATCTCATGGGTTGTGGGATGGAGCCCCTGTGGAGCTCCCGGCTTGTTGGGGAGTCTGCTTGAAGGATTCTCTCCCTGTGCCACTCCCCCACTGCAAGCACATGTGTGTGTTCACGTGCGTGCTCACTCTCTCTCTCTCTCTCTCTCTCAATTTCTGTGAATGAGTCTTTTTAAAAAAATATGTATTTATTTGACAGAGAGAGAGATCACAAGTAGGCAAAGAGGCAGGCAGAGAGAGGGGGAAAGCAGGCTCCCTGATGAGCAGGGAGCCTGATGCGGGGCTCGATTCCAGGACCCTGAGACCATGACCAGAGCTGAAGGCAGAGGATTAACCCCGCTGAGCCACCCAGGTGCCCCTCTGTGAATGAGTCTTTTAAAAAGAAGGAGAAATGACGGGGTGCCTGGATGGCTCAGTGGGTTAAGCATCTGCCTTCAGCTCAGGTCGTGATCTCAGGGTCCTGGGATCGAGTCTGGCATGGGGCTCCCTGCTCAGCGGGGAGCCTGCTTTCCCCTCTCTCTCTCTCTCTGCCTGCCTCTCTGCCTACTTGTGATCTCTTTCTCTGTGTCAAATAAATAAATAAAATATTTTTTTAAAAAGGAGAAATGAAAGATTCAACTTCATTGATTATTAAATGCAAATTAGAATAAGATAATTTCTTACTAATTTGGCAAATTCAAGAATAATTATATATAATGCTCAGGATTTTGAAAGTTTGAAGAAATAGAAGCCCTTATATGTTAATAGTTTATAAATTGGTATGACCAAGATCATTTGACAACATCACTTTATTCTTTTTTTTAAGATTTTATTTATTTATTTATATGAGAGAGAGAGTGTGTGAGTTGGGGGGAGGAACAGAAGGGGAGAGAGAAAGAATCTCTCAAGCAGACCCCATGCAGAGCCCTAAGTGGGGGCACGGAACCCAAAGTGGGAGCATGGTCAGGCTCCATCTCAAAACCCCGAGATCGTCACCTGAGCCAAAACCAAGAATCAGATGCTCAACCGACTGAGCCAACCAGACACTCTTGACAACATCACTTTAAATGCTACTTTTTGACCCAGTAGAAGTTCCATTTTTAGGTAAACATAAACCTCGTTTTCCTGAGACAGTCCCAGTATACACCTGTGCTCTCAGGAGCCCCTCTGAATTAGAATTTGTCTTAGTTCAGGTAATAGATTATAAGGTCCTTAAATTATAGTTTATCCTTTGAGTAGGATTCTAAGTAAATGTTAGAATAAGTTATGGACGCACATTGTGATTCATTTTGAATAAACACTTCATAAACATACATGTGTGTCAATGTATAGGTATAACTGGAAAAATACATGGCAAGCTGGTATACAGTGGTCACCTCCAGAAAGGGGCAGAGGAGTGGGCTGGAAGACTGAAGAATTTTATTTACCTTTTCCTTTACACAAGCCTGGTTTTTTTATAAATAAGTATTCTTTCACAATAAAATTCTTTTTTTAAAGATTTTCTTTATTTGAGAGACAGGGTGCAGGCACGAGTGGTGGCGAGGGGCAGAAGGAGAGGGAGAAGGAGACACCTGCTCCCCTCCATGCCCCCTCCCACCCCGGGCAGGGAGCCTGACAAGGGGCTCCATTCCAGGACTCTGGGATTATGACCTGACCAAAGGCAGACACTTAACGACTAAACCACCCACACACCCCTACAATAAAATTCTTTACAAAAATCGGATGAACCTTAATTCCTCTCTACCTAAGATAAAAGAATTGAGCTAAGTTATTGTCATCATCAACATCATCATCTCCAGAATGAATCTCAGATATAAATAGATGAAAAGTAAGACTTTCCTCACCTGAAATATTTGGGGGCAGAAGTACCAGCCAGGAACAGGTTACTCCTGTTGGAGAGGAGGGGAAGGGAAGCTGCAGGGGAAAAAAAGTTAATTTTTCCCTCTACCTTTCTGAGTTCTTAGCTGAGACTCCCTAAATAAAAGACACACAAAGTGTTCTGGAACCCAGTTCCAACACGGCAGGGTTTTCTCCACTAACAAGCATTTCTCAGACATGACAGGATATCAACCCAATTCTGACACTGTATATCGGGAGACAGCCTCAGATCCCACAGGTGGAGGGCTTAGGTCCAAGGACAGTCCAAACTTCCCATGCCAGTCACAAGCCTGGGTTGTTACTTGTGCTTCTGACGACCTGACTACAAACCCACGACCCCCTCCTGGGGTTCAGTTACATTGCTAGAGCCTCTCAGAGCTTACTTACTACATCACCGGCTACTGAAGGATACGAATCAACAACCAGATGAAGAGATACATAGGGCAAAATCCAGAACAAAAGAGCTTCTGTTCTGGGGGAGATTGGGTGGCATATGAAAGAGTTCTCATTCCCCAGCTGGGCAGCTCTCCAGATCTCCTCCTCTTGGCTTATATGGAGGCCTTATATGACGTAGGTGTGATTGATTAAATCATTGGCCATTGGCAATTGATTCAGCCTTCAACCTCTACTGCCCTCCAGAAATCAGGGGGTGGGACTGAAAGGTCCACTCCTCTATTCACAGTTCAAGGAGTTCATTCCCATAGCAACCAGCCCCCATCCAAGGTCACCTCACTAACATGAGTGAGGACAGGAGACCCGACATTATAATAAAGCATGCTCCCATCACTCTTATCCTGGACATTCCAAGGGTTTGGGAGCTGTGAGCCAAGACCAAAGATACATTTCCTATAAATCACAACAGATTCACAAGAGAAAAAACAAACAGAAGTCTATTAACATGTATACATGGACGATACCGAGAAAAATGAGTAACTCCTTAAGGCACTTGGAATTCAGGATTACACAACATCTTGAGAGGGAAAGGGGAGGAGGATGTAGACCTCTTAGGGGAGAGTAAATGGTGTTTAGGAAGATGAATGGGCTCTTAGAAGACAAGGTGGGAGGTGTGGTGGTTTGTGACAGTTTGCCCGCGTGTGGTATTGACTTCTAGTCTTCTCTCCCATAAGAGTCAGTCTTCCTTAGTCCCTGAAACTCTTAGGAAGGGGATTTATGACCAGTGAGTTCCTGTTGGAGGATCTGTGTTTAGGCAGAGGATGAGAGTTCAGAGAAAGCATCTTCCTGCATTTGTTGGTTTTCAAATGCCTACAGCTCAAAGTAACCAACATACCAAAGTGGCATCTTTTGGGTGGTGTTTTCTGCTACCCTTCAAAGTGGAGGCAGGAGGGAAGCAGTACACGGTGGTTGAGGCCTCGAGTGTGTGGGTGGGTGTTCTAGCAGATGAATTCAACATCCAGGTAATGCTTGGAGGCCCAGCTTAATGTCTCCTGTTTTCTCCCCAAAGCTCAAGCCTAACAACTGAAAATGGGACTTGGGGGAAGGGCTAAGAAGGCAAGCCCTGGTGCAGGGCCGTAACTTCACCTGTGCTCTAAGCACCGACCACAGAACATTCTGAAGAGGACGGTAGTCAGACATTGCCTTCACCATTTGTCCGTTTTTAGCTTTTTTTAAAAAAAACCTCTTGTAAAATTCCTTGTATGGAGTGCTTAGCTTAGTAGTTTGGTTGTAAGGGGCGGGAGGACCAAGGGGAGCTGAAAAGGGCTGTCAGTCAAGTCCCTCAGGCTAGCCCACAAGCCGTTCTGCAGGCCTGAGGTACCCTCTGTGAACAGCATTTCCACAGCTGCAGGAAGGAGGTAATGATGCTTACCGCCCAGGGGGTTTGAGCGCATTAAATAAAATCATTGCACCCTGTCCGCATCCACGGGAGGCCCTCTCTCAATGACTTATAAATGGAGGGGGTTTGAAACAGATGAGCAAAGGAGAAAAAAAAAGAGAGAAAGGCAAATCAAGAAACAGATTCTTAACTACAGAGAACGAACCAGTGGCTACCAGCGGGGAGGGGTTGGGGGGGTTAAGCAGGGGGTGGGGATTAAGGAGTGCCCATGTGGTGATGAGCACCCGGTATTGTATGGAAATACTGACTCACTAGTCGCACACCTGAAACTAATATAACCCTGTATGTTAACTACCTAGAATTTAAATAAAAACTTAAAAACAAAGATTCAACAATCAAAGAACAAAAGGAGGGGGTTTGAGCAAGATGCTCTCTGAGGTCTCTCCCCATCTTGAACTTGAAATGATCTGGAACAACATCCACTCACCCCATCGTTCTTCAATTTGTATTTATTACAGATCCTGGAACCCCTCTGAAGAGCCAAGAGCTGCTTTGTTTAGGACCTGCTGCTGTTCTTGACACACAGCAGGTGCTTAGCGGATGTTTGTCCCATCAAGAAGGCGTGTACATGGTGCCCCTGAGATCCCCGCTCCACAGGAGCCGGGAGAGTGGTCCCCAGCTCTGGTCAGGTGTCACCGAAAGAGAACCTGCTTCTTCCTTGAGCTTCGGGCAGGAGGTAGGAATACACGGGGTCTCTAGAGTGGGGAAGCTGCAGGAAGTGGGTTCCCCCCGGAGCCCCACCAGTGGCTCCTGCCAAGTGCACGGGCCAGGCAGATGGGTATGGTAGCTTTGAGTCCGGGAGGGACAGAAATGTGTGTTTTATTGCAGTTGAAGTGTCCTTTGTGGGAAATGACATTGTTGTGGGTTAATGGTGGGCAGTGCTTTTCTTCCTTGACTAATATCTTTGAATATTACATTAAACTGTTTTTAAGCCACCAGATTGGTTATTAAATTAGTACCCTTTTGGAAAACAGTCTGGCACTACATTTCTAGTGCTATAGCCTTTGGCACACCGCCTTTTCTATTTTATTCTATCCATTATCTTCCCCTAGTCATGGCAGGGTGCCAGTTGGGCCCCAAGTCTCCCATATATCCAGAAGATTTAAATTTTAACCTTTGGAAGGAGGGAGTAACTTGAGTAAATGTGCCCTCTCATCTAGGATTCCTGTTTTAATCACACAATTAGTCATAGACAAATATAAGGCACAAAGATGTTCACAATGGTCTTATTTATAAGAATGAACACTTGAAAACAGTCTAAATGTCAACACTGGGGCAAAGAGTAAGTAAATTACGTTCCATCAATTGAAAAGAATATTTAGCAGCCATTTACAATAATTGTTATAGGCTGTGCGGAAACAAGTACGCTCTCATGCTTTATTAGGGGGAGTAAAAACTCGTATAAATCTTCTAGAGGTAAACTTATCAGTATGTATCAAGGGTCTGAAAATGATGTATATGTAGGATTCAATTTTAGGAATCCCTCCTCAGGAAATTATTAAAATGGGTTCCATTTATAATAGCAAAAGATTGTGGAGAAGAAAAAAAAAATCCTAGATTTCCCGTAATAGGGAATTGGTTCAGTAAGTTATGGTGTGGCCTTCAATAGAATATATTGCCATCATTTAAAAAGATGTAGAAATGTGTTGTGTTTATTTTTAACATGGGAAGCTGTTCGCCATAGAACGTGAAGTGAAGAAAAGCGAGCTACCAATGAATATGGGCATCGCAACTGCATTTTGTTTATCTGGATGTTCTAATCTGTCTTAATGAATAATTATTACCTGTGAAATCAAGAAAAAATAGCGTTAATAATATTAGCTCTGAAAGCTCTGGAGCGGCCCAGAAAAATGCTGGCTCAGTAACGGGAGGAAAGGGGCAGCGTATAAATCCCAGATGCTGGGCGACTGCAGCTCTCTGAAAATGACGGAGCTTGACCAGAAAGGCGTACTGAAAAATAGAAACTGGTTTGTTAGGAGCGGGAGATTATGGATGGTTTTCTATCCTTTTGGTTATTACTATGTTTATGTAATGTTTATTTTCAAGTGGAAAAAAACTCCTTTGAGACTTTTTCTTCCGTGGCCTCTTCCCTCCTTGGAATGGTTGTCTTTATGGAATGCGAGGCTGCTTACTAAAAATAATGCCTTACCATGGGCCTAGTTCTGTACAGCTTGCTTTCATTTCTCCTGGGTCAAGTCTATCCTGGTGACCCCTTCCCCAGGGGCCGGCACCTCTCTACCCTATTGCTTATCAGCCCTGACTCCTGACCCCAAGCTGCCAGATGCTGTTGGACTAACCAGACCCTTCTAGCTATCCTGGACCCCAAGGATCAAACTTGCCAGCCTTGAAGCTGATTGTCTCAGGGTCTAGCCAGGGCACAGCACCCACCAAAGACGAATCACGAATAATGGATTGGTGCGTATTTAACTCCTCCAGAAACAGGCTCTTTTATTTTTGTTTAAAGATTTTTTTAATTTATTTGACAGATTACAAGTAGGCAGAGAGGCAGGCAGAGAAGGGGGTGGGAAGCAGGCTCCCTGCTGAGCAGAGAGCCCGATGCGATGTGATGCAGGGCTCGATCCTAGGACCCTGGGATCATGACCTGAGCCGAAGGCAGAGGCTTTAACCCACTGAGCCACCCAGGCGCCCCAGAAACAGGCTCTTTTAGACACTGCTCTTGAGGGTACCTTTTCCTTGGTGGAAAACAACATGGCACGGGTACCAAAAATCTTTAAAGTGCTTACCACCTTTTGGTCTAGCAATTCTGATTCTAGGATGTTATAAGATAAGATGTCTATGAAGATGGGGGTACAGAGATATATCACTCAGTATTTTTTATACTAGTAAAACACTGGAAATAATCTAAATGTCCAACAATAGGAGCTTGGTTAGATAAACTATGCCACATCATAAGGTTGCCCTGTAAAATACAAGATGCCCTGTTAAATGAGAATTTCAGATAAACAATGAATAATTTTTTAGCATAAGTATGTCCCAAATATTGCATGGGATTTGCTTATTCCAAAAAAGAACTCATTGTTTCTCTGAGATTCAAATTGGAACATGGTTATACTAAAAAATTATTTGATGTTTATCTGAAATTCTAATTTACCTAGATGTCTTATTTTTTATTTGCTAAATCTGGCTACACTATACATCTATATGATCGAATACCATGTAGCCATTAAAACTCATTTTTTAGAACAGTGGCTTTCAAATTGTTTCTTCTCTCCCTGTGTGTTAGCTAGATCGTCACATCTTTTAGCTCATATTTTAGCTTTCTGCATAAGATTTGGATTGAAAATAAGGGTTCCACTCCTAAGAGAAGTTTGAAAAATAACTGTTTTAGAAAACTAACAACAGGTGACAGTGCTCATAAAATAATAAGTAGGAAAAAATCTTGTTAAAAAAACAGTATGGGGCGCCTGGGTGGCTCAGTGGGTTGAGTCTCTGCCTTCGGCTCAGGTCATGATCTTAGGGTCCTGCGACGGGGTGGGGAGCCTGCTTCCCTCTCTCTCTCTGCCTGCCTCTCTGCCTACTTGTGATCTCTGTCAGTCAAATAAATAAATAAATAAAATCTTAAAAATAAAACAACAGTATGATTCTAAGTTTGCATATATACATGGACATACATGGAGAGGGAGAGCGAGAGAATCAGAGACAGACAGCAGACATTCTAGAGGAATCCTAAAAAAAAAAAAGGTGGATGTCGGGATTATAAGTGAATTTTAGAAGATTTCCAGAACAGTTTTTCAGATTTTCTACAATGAATTATGGATATTTACATTTTGAAAAAAATTTCTATTAGAAATATCTATCCTCTCAGATGACATTAATACTTTAATGTCGTTGAGCTTCTGTATCTGTGATTCTTAAATTTGGAAGCTATGAACACTTTGGGGATCTAATGAAAGCTCTCTATTCTATTCTCAGAAGCAATATTCACACAAAATTTTGCATACAGTTCCCCCTCCCATCCCTTCTTGTCAAGACCTTTCCCTGGGTTTCTAGAATGCCATTCATTTATTCTGCTTGGTTATAAAGCTACTTATCCTGTCCTCATGGCAGGGATTCTTTTTGGGGAGAAGGGCTGTGGTCACACATCTGTTCTGAGGCCCCGTTAAAAGCTAAGGACCCTCCTCGGCGGGGGGGGGGGGGGGGGGAAGCCCACACAGCCCCACATGCTTCTGCGGGCAGCCTGAGACGTTCACAAAGTCCCAGAGGTCCATTCTTGGACTCCGGGTTCGGAACTCCTGGTGCAATCCCAAGCCTTTGGCACTCACTCAAGCCCTGACTTGGCTAATTCCCCTTAGGGCCAAACTGGTTAAATATAGATTTTGAAAAAAAAAAAACAGACAAAGCCAGGGATAGAATCTAGCCCAGTACTCCCAGGCCACTGTCACACAGCGAGTGCTTCCAGAGCAATGGGGCAGGAGGGGCTGGGGTGGACTGGGGCGGGCGGGGGGAAGCTGTGAGGCAGAAGGAGAATTACTGTTGGAAAATGTTCAAGCTGGCCCCGGTTCCACAGACAGGAAGAAGAACCAGAAGGGAAATGCAAAATTGGTGCCTCATACTTGTGTGATCTGTGCCTTTGGGAGGGGTGAAGGGGCAGGGAGTTGGGGGGGTGGATAAAGGAGTATTGTGTCAGCCCCAGTCTGCCACCCACTCTCTGCAGTAGCTCTCTCAAGCAGCTGTTCAGTGAACCAACCCGGAGTCCACCCCGAGAACCAAGCAGGGGCCCTGGGCAAGGTGGGGAGAATGCTGGGCGCCTAGGAGGGCCCCCACCCCCACCCCAGGGCCAGGCAATCTGGCTGGAGCTATTGAAATGTTAACTCTGCACACCCTCCCATCTAGCAACTTCTTTTATAAAAATGCACCAACAGAACTTACCCACATACCCAAAAAGACAGGTACAGGGCATTTTTCTTCAGTTTGTCAAGCAGCACAAAGTTCTCTCCGACCCATGATTGGTTTTCAACCAGAAATAATCACCAAACCCAATGACTATAATATGAATTTGTGTCTCTCTTCTGAGGGAAAATACAACAGTCCTCTGCAAAGAAGTTCCCAGCTCAGCCTAAAGCTACCTTTATCTTTTTCACAGCACTCCTGCGTGATCCAGGGGTCACAAGGCCAGCCAAGGCCTGCGACAGCCCTGTCCAGGGGTCTGGTGGCGGGAACCTGGGCTCCCAAACTCACGCCAACACCCACCGGATACCCTTCCAGGGGGAACACCCACCATCTTCTCTCTCTTTCCTTTCATCTTGACAAAAAGATTTGAAAGTTCCTTGGGAAGAACAAACATCTGAAAAGAGCCCTGATCTGTCCATCCCAACCTCTACACCCCAAAAAAGAAAGCCAAAAACAATGGGAGAGACTGGCCTTGCCAGTTATTAAACCTAATCCAAGGCCTCTCTAATCAAAACGATATGGAGCTGGCTGAGGAAAAGACAAACAGGTCAGTGGAACAGAATATAATCTAGAAATAATATATACAAGAACTCAGTATATGACAGATCAGCATTCTAATTCGGTGAGGGAAAGATAGTCTGGCATTAATAGTGTTGACATAACTGGCTATTCATATGGAAGAAAACAGAATTAGACCCTCACGTCACAACAGATACTGAAACAAATTCCAGATGAATTTAAAATATACATATGATAAGAGACTCTTAAGTAGAGAGAACAAACTGAGGGCTGATGAAGGGGAGGTGGCCGGGGGCGGGGCTGGATGGGCTCAGGTACAAATCCCAGAGGACTGGGGCTTCTCCATCACCCTCTGCCACATCCCCCTGCTTGTGCTCCCAGGTGCGCCCTCTCTTTCTCTCTCTCTCTAATAAATAAAATCTTAAAAAAGAAAAAGGAGGGCACTTGTGATGAGCACTGGGTATTGTATGTAAGTGATGACTTACTAAATTCTACTCCTGAAACCAACTTCACCGTATATGTTAACTAACTAGAATTTAAATAGAAACTTGAAGAAAAAGACAATAAAATAAAATATACCCATGGAAGAATATATATTGTAATAAAATTTAGTAGATAGCCAAACAGTGAGTAAGATCCTTAAGAAGGGCAGGAAGCCCATAAACAGGTTAAAAAGAAAAAAAAAGGGTAGGGGCACCTGGGTGGCTCAGTGGGTTAAAGCCTCTGCCTTCAGCTCAGGTCATGATCTCAGGGTCCTGGGATCAAGCCCCGCATCGGGCTCTCTGTGAAACAGCGAGCCTGCTTCCCTTCCTCTTTCTTTGCCTGCCTCTCTGCCTACTTACGATCTCTGTCTGTCAAATAAATAAATAAAATCTTTAAAAAAAAAAAAAAGGGTAGCTAGACTGGGTCACACAAAGATCAAGAATTTTCACATGGCAGGAGCACTAGTAACAAATTCAAAAGACAAATAATATCCTATTATTTAATAAGTCAATATTTATACACTTGACAGATAAAAGATTAATGCCTGAAATATGTTAAGTGCTCTGCCAAACTGATACGAATAAGACATACATGGGCGCCTGGCTGGCTCAGTCGGTAGAACGTGGGACTCTTGTTCTCAGGGTCAAGTCTGAACCCCATGCTGGGCCTAAGAGCTTACTCAGGGGAAAAAAAAAAAAAAGACAAACAACCCAAATGATAAATGGGCAAAAGACGCAGACAATTCCTCAAGGAAGAAATGCAAATGAACATATGAGACAACTGAGAGGTAGAAAATCAAAGTGAAAGAGGATGCCATCTTCATCTGTCAGATAGGCAGACACGAAAAGGAAGAGAACCGAGCACGGCTGGGGAGGCTGCAGACAGCACAGCTAGCAGAAGGATTCTTTTCTACCACTCCGGGGAAAATAATTTAGCAAGGTGTGTTTACATTTAAAACCTACAGAGCTTAGGGGCTCCTGGGTGGCTCAGTGGGTTAAGCCACAGCCTGCGGCTCAGGTCATGATCTCAGGGTCCTGGGATCGAGCCCCGCATCAGGCTCTCTGCTCAGCGGGGAGCCTGCTTCCCGCCCCCCTCTGCCTACATGTGACCTCTCTCTCTGTCAAATAAATAAATAAAATCTTTAAAAAAAATAAAATAAGGGGGCCTGGGTGGCTCAGTGGGTTAAAGCCTCTGCCTTCAGGTCAGGTCATGATCTCAGGGTCCTGGGATCGAGCCCCGCATCGGGCTCTCTGCTCAGCAGGGAGCCTGCTTCCCCCCCTCTCTCTCTGCCTGCCTCTCTGCCTACTTGTGATCTCTGTCTGTCAAATAAATAAATAAAATCTTTAAAAAAAATAAAAAAATTTAAAAAATAAAAAAATAAAATAAAATAAAACCTACAGAGCTTAAAAAAATTGTCTTAAATTTTAAAAAAATGATAAAACATAGGATGCCTGGGTGGCTCAGTCGGTTAAGCATCTGTCTTTGGCTCAGGCCATGATCTTGGGGTCCTGGGGTCGAGTCCCGCATTGGGCTCCTTGCTCAGCTGGGAGCCTGCTTCTCCCTCTGCCTCTGCCCCTGCTCGTACCCATGCGCTCACGCTCTCTCTCTCTCTCTCTCTCAGGCAAATAAATAAAAAAAATATTTTTAAAAAATAATTAAAAAAATAGAACATATGGAGCTCTGAGTGGTAATCCCAGTTTGGGAGCTTTACACAACAGAAAGAAAAGCACGAGTGTGTAAAGTCCCACATATGCATGTTTCTTCTAGTGTTGTGTATATTGGCAAGGGCTTGAAACGCCCCGAGTGTCCAGTAGTGGGGACCCATTATACAAACTGTCATAAGGCTGTTCTATAGAATGAGGCAGATTGAAGCACCCTGTCCTGGAGAGATGTCCCCAGTATTTTAAGGGGAAAAGCCCATTGGATGGATCTTTTGTAAGGGCAAGATTCCATCTCCCGTGTTAAGAGCGCAGGGTAGAGAGAGCTAGCTAGTCTGTGTGTGTGCATTTCTGTGATGACAGGGAAAAGAAGATCACATGGCAGGCTGCGAATGTTAAGCTCAGGTAGAAGGTATTGGAGTGGGGTGGCCAGGAGGGACAGGAGGACAGTTAACAACTCCTTGAGATAGCTCTGTATTATTGCATTTGTTAAAATAGGCATGTGTAGCTTTTGTGGTTTATCTATTTTTTTTAAAAGATTTTATTTTATTTATTTATTAGAGAGAGAGCGCGCACACTAAAGAGAACGGGTTGGGGGTTAGGGAGAAGCAAACTCCCTACTGAGCAGGGCAACCAGACTCAGGGCTCGATCCCAGGACCCTGAGATCATGACCTGAGTCAACGGTGGACTGAACCACGAAGTCACCCCACGCTTTTGTGATTTTTAAAAATCTAATCATCTTTTTCAAAGAAAGAGCATGGGCTTTTATTTTTGGTTCTGCCACTTACGAGCTGTCTGACCTGATGTCCTCTCTGTAAAATGGGGACCATGCCTGCCGTGTGACTGTTGATCCGCTGGAGGGATCTGCCAAGCTCCAGTCCTTCCTGTGTTGTTTGGCGAGGCCAAGGTTAGGGGCACAGCGTACAGCCCTGAAACCGAGCACTGCTACCTGAGAAGGTACCAGCCAACCGATGTCCTTGGCCTCTGCCACTGGGCAGTCATTCCTTTTCTTCCCGGTCTGGGCAGGACCCCACTCCAGGGCCTCCGCAGTGGACCAGCACCCCTCCTCCACCTCCAACTCCCACCACCACTAAGAGCCTAGTCTTCAGCCCTCCTCCTGGGGGCCCCAAACTGATGTCCAGCACTTCAAAAGTCAAACACCCAGGCCATCACACCTAAAGCCAGACTACCCCATTCTCCCTCCAGCCTCAGGGTGCATGATGTGAAAATTCTGCAGGTGCTTCCTTGGGCATGCCCCCAAGGTACACTCAAAGCCTCTCCTGCGCCCTTCAAACCCCACCTCAGCTCTGAGTAGGCAAGAGCAAGAATGGTTTCCAGAAGGATCAGAGACCGTCCCCAGGGCCCTGGGGAAGAACAGCTCTTAGAGGTGGACCCGGCAGCAACCGCAGCACCAACAGCAATGGCGAGAACGGCTTCATCCCAGTCCTGACTCTGGTTGGGGTCTCCAGTTCTGGGTCTGCATGCTTGTATGACATTGAACTTTCTTTATCCTCCAATTTCTGAACCGTTCGTGATATATGGCAGTTTAAGGTAGGAAACGTCCCTCCCTGAAGTCTGCATGCTCTGTGCTGAAAGCAGCTACTAGGGGACTTGGGAAAAGGGGGGTCGGGCTCTCCCGGAGCTCATCCCTTCATCTTGCCTCTGGGGCTGCTTGAATTCTTTAATCAGCAGAGAAGAGCTCTGTCAGAAACACGGCAGCCTCCGTGTGTTAGGAGCAGATCGGGCTAGAATCCGAGGTAGGCCCCTCTAGCAGCACCTTCCACCACCCCCAACCTGAGGGCAGCCCAGGGGGGATGTGAGTCATAGCACCTGGAGAAAAGGCAGGAAAGGAAGGTGGTGGGGGGTGGGAGGAAGCAGAATCCGCTCACCTGCCCTCATTTCAGTCCCCACATCTACTAGCTAAAGGGGTCAAGGGTATGAGGTAATCCATCCAGGGAAGCACAAAGCCATGAGATAATCACTGTGCTTCTTCCTTTTGTTCAAGTATTCGGGAGATGGGACATTACTTTTCTATTAACCAAGAAGCAGGTACAAAGTTCTCATGCATCGTTGAAGGAAGTAAGAGATTCTCACAGTTTTGTGGGGCCTGAGGCCCTGGCCCAGACCTCAGGAGGGACATGGGTCCTCTCCTCGGCACAGTGAAGGGCTCCGTGGGCAGGCCTGAGGAGCCCCGCGGTGTGCGTTCTGGGGCGCTGATGGTGAGGGGCATGCAGGGCCTCTGAGGGACCTGGCCCAAGAATTGACTCCGAATGCTCGTTCGAGAGCAGCAGGAGGCTGGGGCTCTGGGAGGCGGATGGACTGGGTCTGAGTCCCAGCTCCTCACGGTGGGCGGTGGGCGGGCTGGATAACCTCACCCAGCCTCAACCCTTCATCCTGCGAAACGGAGACCATGACAGAACCCCCTTCACAGAGGCTTTAGGCAAATTCAGTGAGCGAATTCCTGCAGATCCCAGTGCCCAGCGCTCCCCAGATTCCAGTGCTATGTGCCGAAGCATTTGCTGTCACAGGTCAACTTGTCCCTCCGACCCGGAGTCCCTTGCTCCCTTGCAGGTACTCAGCCCAAGGCACTCCCAGTGAAGCCTGCAGGCAAGTCTCTGGCTCAGAGCCTGTCTCCCGGGAACCTGAGTCTGGGTGAGATCCCTCTGGAAGCAAGTGAAGACTGAACAAGCCAGAGACCAAACCCTGAGCCTGGGGCCCTCCAAGGTTCAAGGGCCAGGGAGGAGGAAGCCCTAGCACCCAGAAACGGTGTTTTGTTTTGTTTTGTTTTAAGATTTTATTTATTTATTTGACACACAGAGAGAGATCACAAGTAGGCAGAGAGGCACGCAGAGAAAGGGGGAAGCAGGCTCCCCGCTGAGCAGAGAGCCTGATGCGGGGCTCGATCCCAGGACCCTGGGATCATGACCTGAGCCGAAGACAGAGGCCTCAACCCACTGAGCCACCCAGGTGCCCCTGAAAGGGTGGTTTGATAAGTGTGGTTTCCCTGAAGCAGGAGAAGAGAGAGGGCCTGACACTGTCAAAGGCAGCTGATAGAAAAGAAAGTGGAGGACCAAGAACTAGGGAGGGGATCTAGTCACTGGGAGGCCATTGGCGACCTTGACAAGAGCATTTTAGAGGAACAGTGGGGACAAAACTCTGGCTTGAGTGGATCAAAAAGGAACCGAAGGAGAGAAGCCGAGCAGTAAGCACCAAGTTTTTGCTAGAGTTTTGCCATTTTCACAGCAGCACACGGCTCACGGCTTCCCCGGGGCCACTGCACCCGCGCTAAAATGGGTCCCTAGAGGTGGACATCTGTGCTCGCCACCTCATTCTCAACCTCACACAGACTTTTGAATGCTTCGTCCAGATTTTCCGGCGGTTCCGAGGGGGAGGGCTGCTCCCACACACTGTAGCTGGGAGCAGAAGGGCGAGGCTTCTGCCTTGGGTGATGACTTGGGCTGAGTCTCGGGATCTCTGAGGACAGAGGACGCAGCAGCGGGCAGGCACCTCCAAGGTCACATCCCGCGCACAGCCCAGTGCCCCAGAAGACACCCAATAAAGCTTCTAGTAGATGTCCACTGGGCCCCCAAATTTATGTTGTTGTTGTTATTTTTGTTTTTTGGTTTTTTTCCCCGAACTTGGTTTATTAAATTGTCTTCTGCTCCAAGGACCACTTACTCACAACAGCTGTTGCCACGGCAACCAAGCAGCCAACCTGCGGTTCTAGTTAACAGGCAGGAGCCTCCCGCTGGCTATTTGGCTTAGCAAACTCAGGGCAAGATACCCCCAAAGTGGCTGAGAGGCTGGAACATGGTGGGAGGATGTGGGAAACGAAAGGAACATGAAGCCCAGAGTTCAGTGCTTCCTGAATTGTTCCATAATTCTGTACCAACAGGTAGGGGCTAGGAGAGCTATGAACCGACTGGTACGGCGGGATCCCTTCTCCAGCAACCCATCCCCCAACCCTCCACTCTCTTTTCAGAAGCTAAAGGAGCAGAGAGGGGCAGAGGCGTCCACACCCCACCTGGCCCGGAAGTCGGGTTCTGCCGAGACTCTTCCGGAGGGAGAAGCTGGTTGTTTTGAACTGTGCCTGAACATCTTTCATTGGAAGTATAGGTTAGTCACCAGCACTTTTGAAGTCACACAGAGAAGAGTTCAAGATGTGAACTTGTTCCCTGATTAACACTGGGCAGCTTACTTAACCTCTCTGAGCCTGTTTCTGTAGCTGTAAAATGGGAGGAGCATAGTATCAATGTCATAAAGCGTGCAATGGCCAGCATCTGGCACCCAGCCAGATCAGTGTGAGTGGGGAATATTAGCATTGGTATTGCCACTGTTGTCCTAATGATGGTGATGAAGTCAATTAGCAGCCCTAGGGGTTGAAGATCTGAGTGACAGACTTAAAGGGACTGAGAATGGCAAAAGCAAACCTCAGCATAATATATACATCAGGTACCATTTTTGTTTAAAAAGATGTTACCCAGGGGCTCCTGGGTGGCGTTAAGTGTCTGCCTTTGGCTCAGATCATGATTCGGGGGTCCTGAGATGCAGCCCAGCATCAGGCTCCCTGCTTAGCAGGAAGCCTGCTTCTCCCTCTCCCACTCCCCCTGCTTGTGTTCCCTCTCTCTCTGTCAGGTAAATAAATAAAATCTTTAAAAAAATAAAAAGATGTTAACCAAAATAAAAAGAAATGTCAACAGTGATGGCACTATGTTATTTTTCTTAGTGGCTTTTGTTTTTTCCAAGTTTTCTGAACTGAACAGGTATTACTTCCATAATTAGAAAAAACACATTTTTCAAAGGTTAGAGATGAGCATTAAAAATGGGCTACAGACTAAAAACCATCCAAGGGTGTACTTTAAGCAGGTAAATTGCATGGTATGTGAATTACACCGCAACAGAGCTGTTAACAAAAATGTTTTAAAAAAATGACTCAAGGTGTGCAGGTAATAACCCATTCAAAGCTTCTGAACATAAAAATGTGTGAACTAAAGCGAAATACCAAGTGAAAGAAAGAGAGTAAAGCAAGAAAGATAATGAGGCAAGAACCGAATTATTATGCAAAAGTTAAAATCAATTACTTGCATATATATACTGCTGGGGCACTGTCAATGGGTACAACTGTCAATGAGGGCAAATCAGTGAAAATCACAAACGCTACGAATCCATATACTCTGACCCGGCAATTCCTTTTTAGGAAATTGATCCTACATATTCTGGGATAAGTGAGAAATGATGTGTGTACAGTTTCTGAACAATGGCATTCATTGCCTGTAGCAGACTGGAAGCAGCCCCGAGGTCCATCAGTAGGTGAGTGACTGAATAAAGCTCAGGTGCCTCCATACAATGGAACAATACGAAGCTGTAAAAATAAAAATGAAAGAATAAGGAAATTATCTTCCGATATGAAAAGATTTCTAAACTATATTATTAAGTGAAAAAAAATCAAGGTGCAGAACAGTGTAATGATATATGCTACGTTTCGTGTAAAAAGTGGGCAAAGACCGTATATTCCTATTTTCTTCTATATGCATTTTGGAAGGATACATGAAAATAACAGTCGTTGGAAGGCACTGAATGAAAATGGAGCAGATGAGGCACAGAAGTTTCCACAGTGAAACTTTTCACTGTATGTCTTTTATACTCTTTGATCTTAGAATCTTATGAATATATTATCTACTCAAAAGTAAATGCAAATTCATATGCTTGGAGGAAGAAGTTAAAGAGTGAAAGGATATGATGTCTGGGTGGGGGTCTACGTAAACCACCCGTGCGGGTGCTGGTGCTCCTGTCAAAGGTGGCTGATGGGTCTGCGGGGCTCACGGTATGTTTGAAATTTTTCATAATAAATTAGTACAATTTAAAAGGTTTTCATACAAATTAAAAGGTGGAAATATCCTAAATGCCCATCAACTAGCGAATGAGTGAATAAAATGTGATCTAGCCATATAATGGAATACTACTCATCAATTAAAAGAAAAAACCAGATACAAACTGCAAAAAAATCACTGGAAGTGAAAGAGATCAGACACGTGACCTCGTACCAAACGATGCCATTTATATGCAATGCCCCAAAAAGGCAAATCCATAGAGACAAAGAGTAGATTAGTGGTTGGTCGGTCCGTGGGACTGCAAAGTGACTGCAAATAGGCAGGAGAGATTTGGGGGGGATCATAGAAAGGTTCTAAACTTGATTATGGTAATGGCTGCACAACTTTATAAATTTAGTAAAAGTCATCGAAATAAACACTTAAAACGAGTGCATTTCATGGTATGTAAGTTATACCTCAGTAAAATGGGTTTTGGGGTTTGTTCTTTTTTTTTTTTTTTTGAAGATTTTATTTTTTAAGCAATCTCTACACCCACTGTGGGGCTCGAACCCATACGCCCAAGGTCAAGAGTCTCATGCTCCCCTGACTCAGACAGCCAAACATCCCAGTAAAGTGATATTTTTTTAAAGGAAGGGAACTGGGGCCACTGAGAGGTAAGTGGTCGTGGTTAAGAGCATGAGTCCTGGCATTAGATTCATTGCATTAAAATGCCTGCTCTCCCAGTGTAGCTGGGCAAGTTACTTGCCTTCCTCTGTCCTCTTCTGTAAAGCGGTCTGCAGGATCTAAGCCTTACTACAATGGCAGGCACTAGTTCCAAGTACTTTACATTGTTTTTGTTGTTTTAAGATTTTATTTATGTATTTGTCACATACAGAGAGAGAAAGAGAGTGAACAAGCAGCAGGCAGAGGGAGAAGCAGCCTCCACGCTGAGCAAGGAGCCCGATGCAGAACTCAAACCCAGGGCCTGGGATCATGCATGACCTGAGCCAAAGGCAGATGCTTAACCCACTGAGCCACCCAAGTGTCCCAGTATTTTACATGGCTAATCCATTTAAACCTCCCAACTCTCCTGTGGATGACAATTTACAAATGAGGAAATGGGGCACAGAGAGGTTAAGTGACTTGCTCTTGGTTGCACAGGTCAGATGACTAGCAAGCAGCAGAGAAGGTAGCCTGATTTTAAGGGCCCAGTGCTTAACCATGTACTGCACTCAAAATATCACCACCTATCTCAGGCTAGTATGAGAACAAAATAAAAATAACATAAAATGCGTGATAAACGTTAAGTACTCAATAAACGCTAGCCAAGGAAGAAACCACTATCTAATTGACTCAAATGGCTTGGGGTTGTCCAGTTGTATTCTGAAATATTTACGGAGTAAACAGCCAAACCTGTTTAAGGAATAGTCTGTCCGGGGGTGTCTGGGTGGCTCAGTCAGTTAAGCGTCTGCCTTTGGCTCAGGTCATGATCCCGGGGTCCTGCTCAGTGGGGAAACAGCTTCTTCCTCTCTCTGCTTCTCTCCCCGCTCATGCTCTCTCTCTCTTTTCTCTCAAAATATAAAAAAAAAAAAATTAAAAACCCACAAAAAACCAAAACACCTTAAAAAAAGAAGTCATCTGTCTGAAAGGAAAGTGCTAAACCCTACAGATGAGCCATGAAGAGCTCCTTTCTCTCTCTGGTTTAGACATCCAGAGGTGGAGACAGGAGCGGGGAATCAGCACGACCCCTAATATGTGTACTTCAGCGCCTGTGTTCCTTTGCAAGGCGCTGGGACAGTATGCTGGCAAGTTTCGAACCAAGACTTTGGGGCAAGACAGAATGGGGTGGTTCGACCCTGTCTCCTCTTCCAATTTGGCCATCCGACCAGTGACAGGATACTTTACTTCAGTTAAGTCTCAGCTTCCTCATCTGTAGAATGGGTCAGAAAAGAAAAGTGCCAGTTTGGGGGTTGTGAGAACTGCAATATGTGTAGTGTGAGCCTGCGGATGCCCAGCATGCACTTAGGGCTTAACAAATGGAGGCAAAATCTTCTCTCTAAATTTCTTGTCACCTACAGATATACCGCTCATCGCAAATCGTTAAGAAAGCATTGCTCTTCGTAGAGGAAGATGAACCAAACACTCAAAGAAACGTTGTTCCCAGCGCCTCTCCACATTGGGTCAAGGCTGCCCAGAAGGCCTACCCTGTCTTCCCCAGGGCCGTCTGCCAGCTGCCCCTCAGGATGCCTGCCCACCGAACGGGGGAGGGGAAGCCAGCGTCACTAGAGTAAAGAGCAAAGGATGAGGGATTGAAGTAGCTCTGTGAGGTTGGGAAAAGAAATGTATGGGAGGATGGGATAATTCTCCACCTCCCCAGAGAGCAGAGAGAGTGTGGCCGGGTCGAGGCGGGGGTAGGAGGGTGGCAGGGGTAGACCACTGAGACCAGCAAAGTGTATGGAGGGAGTCCCGCCGTGGTGTCTTTGGGGCATAAATGGGGAGGAGCAGTCAGATATGCTCCCCAGGGTCCTGGGATGGTGCTCTCACTCCCTACCCTGCCTGCCTTGGCTTCCGTCTTCTCTCCCCGGAGGCGCAGGGCCCAGCACAGGCAACGCCCCTGAGAGTTCCATCCACTGTTTCTCATCCGGGCCAGCACAGAGGTAATCATGGAAAATAAAGAGGTGATCAGGCATACAGGCTAAGAGCACTAACTGAAGAAGGGGACAACCTGGTGGGGGCGGTCCCAGCTCTGTCACTAGCTGTGCAGCCTTGGGCAATTTACTTCACCTCTCTGTGCCCCAGTCCCTACCCCACAGGGATGCTGGGAGAAGACAATGGGTGGGTGTAGAAGGCTCGGCATTGTTCCCGGCACCAAGGTAAAGTTCCACAAAAAGAAGCTAGTGTTGAGGCTGAGAGCAAGCCATTCATATGTCCCCTATCCCATCCCAGGTTCCCGTCTGAAAGAGAGACCCAGCAAGACGCCTTCCGGTCTGTGCCTAGGAGGGACACCCACATCCTTCCCTACAGAGCCTTGCCTGTGGCATCACACCCATGAGGGGACTTGGGGCACCCACTACGGCAAGGACAGCGGGTTCCTTACGCTTTTAAGACACTTGACAGTTTGTAAAGAAACATCAAGTGCACGATTTCATTTGATAAGCCTCTGTGTATTACCATGATAACCACCTTACACATTAGAAAATGGAGAAATTCAAGAGGGGTTCCACAGCCGGTGAATCGGGCCTGAAAGCCAGCACATCAAGCTCTTGTTCCACGTCATTCTCAGCCCTCCTGGCAGAGGGGAGTTTTGACGTGGCTATCCTGCCTGAGCTCCTAGGCCCAGCAGTCAGCAAACACAGGCCGGTGGGCCAGGGCCAAGGTCTGGACCTGATATATGTCTGTGGAAGGAGCGGCCCCTCCCATTGCCCTGGCCACAAAGAACAGGACAGGTGGGAGAGGACCTACTCCCACCAGGCTGTCTCTGCCCCAACCCAGCTGTCTGCACTACCTGGTCTACCCAGACCCCCCAGGGTCGAGATGTGAGAAGGTCAGACGTGAGTCCCCCCAAGAGACTTTGTGGACAAACCTCAAACATCTCTATGTAAAATTTGAAAATATTAAATATAACCCAAAAAAGAATCTCTCTTATCCCTTAACTTGAGGTAAAGACCACTGAAGCTAAGAATTTAAACATGAAAGGAGAATCAGTGAGCCCCAGTTGGTCTGGAAGACCTCCAATCCTCTCTCCTGCCCCATGGGCCACCGTCCCCACCTCCTCTAAGAATCACAGGCGTCCAGGGAGCTCCATGCATCCTGAAAGCTCTGGGAAACCTTCCCAGGTGACGTTTGCTTCCTCTGACACCATTTAACTGTCATCGGTAGTGGAACTGGGATGGAGGGTTTGGGCATTTCATTCTTTCCAGAGAGAGCTGAAATCGCATTTTCATTCTCCACCCTCATTTTCAAGGGCTGATGATTTTCTGAGACCATTACCTTTTGGGCTGTGATTTTGCTCCCAGCCCAGAGGTGCAGCGTACAGGGAATTTTCCTCCGCAGCTCTGAGCACCAGAAGGTGCTCTCGGGAGTCACATTCTTAATGCGAATCTTTCAATCACTTTCCACCATAGCATCTGGGGGTCAATGAGAACCTTGTTATGTTTATAACTTTCTTATTTGCTTCCGTCAGTTTAAAATCATCAACAGTGGAACCAAAGGGCAAAGCCCGTGCTGATGTTTTTGTCTTAGTGCCTCTGGGGAGGCACTAAAGATAGATGATTGTGAAGACAGCGCCTGGAGAGCTGTTCCCGGCTCAGGCAGCTGGGGGTTCCTTGCTGATGTCCTGGGACAGTTTTCTCTTCCCCCACCTTCCTGTTTGTCTGTAAGGCCATCCAAAATGTCGGTTTCCAGAGGCAAAGTGTCCTTTTCCTGGAAGGACTGAGTGTAGCACAGCTGTGTCCCAGGAACCTTGGGAAGACAGAGCAAGACGGTGTGGGCCAAAGGGCAAACTTGGGAACACCTACAAAGAGGAGTTCTGACGACAGGGACGCACGCACCAGTGCACAACAGTAATTAGTCCTGTGGCTCTGTCCTTGCTTTTAAGAATCGTACATATTGGGACACCTGGTGGCTCAGTTGGTTAAGCGTCTGCCTTCAGCTCAGGTCATGATCCCAGGATCCTGGGATCAAGCCCTGCATGGGGGCTCCCTGCTCAGTGGGGGGTCTGCTTCTCCCTCTGCCCCTCTCCCTGCTCATGCTCTCTCTCTCTCTCATATAAATAAACAAAATCTTTAAAAAAAAAAAGAAAAATGAAAAAAAAATCATACATATTAGATCATTGGCACTGACCAACAAAGCATATGGTCATATTAAGTTAATGAACAAAAATAGCTCAGAACAATTTCTGCACTGGGCATGGAAGACAGTCTGTTTTGGGAAGCCAGAATCCATTTCCCCTTTTGAAGAGCACCCTGGTTTCCTTTTATTTTTTTAAGGTTTTTTTTTTTTTTAATTTATTCATTTGAAAGTTACAGAGAGAACTAGCGAGAGCATGAGGTAGGGGGAGGGGGCAGAGGGAGAGGGAGAAGCAGATTCTCCGCTGAGCAGGGAGCCCGACATGGGACTCAGTCGAGGACCCCAGGTTCATGACCTGAGCCGAAGGCAGATGCTTAACTGACTGAGCCACCCAGCCACCCCTTAAAGAGCACCCTAGTTTCCTTTAAAGGAATTGCCTCCTGTCTCTGAGGCAACCTCACTGGGAGGGTAAATCCAAGGGTCTTCTCCACCCCCTCCAACATGACCATGGAAGCCAAAGTGATCCTTGTGGGCTCCTTTGGAGGCATCCCCCTTCTTCCTGCCAAACGGTAACCACAGGACAGAAGGTGGGCGGCAGGAGAACGGTAGTCAACCTTCCAGCAAAGTGAGGCCTTCGGGGGTTTGGACCACCAGATGTGGCTGGTTCCCAGCCTTCCAGGTATCCTATACGTGCCCCATGACTCGTTTTCATGTTAACTTACCCTCAGAGACTCCAAAATGGCACTTTCATCAAAGCGATGACTTACACATAGGCTCAGCCCTTTTCGACCTTTCCAAGGCCTCTAGCCCTCAGCATCCCTCAGAGGCCCCAAAGGAAAGCAACGAATGATCTCTGTCCACTGGCCAGGAAAAAAAAGTCCGCATTAACATCAGACTGAAAACAGGAGCCTGAGCCACACACACACACTCTCATTCTCCAGGTGCTGACTTTTACAGACCCTGGGTTGAGTTTTTAAGTGTCTGATGCCCTAGAGACTATTTTCCAATCCATAGCATTCTGGAAACCTAATGGAGACTTCTGGTCCTCGAGGATGTACCCTGTGAGAGGCCCATGAATTGCATCATGTCCGAGGGAGTCCTATAAGGTCCGGGGCTACAAAATGCTGGGCCAGCCTCGGAGCTCCCGCAAGGAAGGGGTAAACGGAGGCAGTGCCACCAGCCCTGTGGGGCTTTGGGGACACTCCGGTGCTGGGGTTTCTGGCAGGAGTGCTGCGGCCCGCGGGCCTGAGCTGTCCATGCGGGTCAGGTTCGGCAGCGTCTCTGCTGAATTCATTCACCAGCGATTGCATCAGAGGTTTCTCCACAGCTGACGGGCGGCCCGTTCCAGCTGCCTTCTGGTTTGCCCCAATGCAGAACAACTGTCCTGCGGCTTTCTAAAGAGGCAGCATGTTGTTGTGGGAAGAGCTGTGGCCGGAGGCCGGGAGGCCTGGATCCCAGCCCTCGGCTCCCCATCAGCTGGCCGGAACAAGCCGAGTGACTTTCAGCAAGGGACCTTCTCTCCTCCTGTAAATCAGACCACTAGGTGGCCCTCCGGGTCATTTCCTCAGACCCTCCTGGGCCTTCTTCCTGTCCCCACTGGAAAGTAGGGCGCCAGGACTTGAGAGAGGTGGCGGCAGATACTTTTGCTGGTTTGCTTTGGACCTGTGAGGTCACCGATGTCAAGGTGGTTTCTTAGCACCATGGTCTTTTGGGACTCAGGAGACCTCAGGGACCATTCAGAGCTCAGGGTATCAGGGAGGGCTCTCTCTGAGTCCTCAGAATGCATCACTCACTACCCAGATGAGGATCAAGTGGAGAATTTTCTACTGGATTTGGGCCCTACAGTCCGGACTTTGGTCAGCCCGTCTCACTCCGGGCCAGCTGCGTCATTTCCACACTGTGGCTTTGGCTCAGATCTGAGCATGGGAGGCGGTATGGTCCGGGAGAAAGGACTGTGGAGGTGGGAGAGCCGGGATGTGGGTTGACTCAGCTGCCCATCAGACTGCTGTTTGCCTTCAGGTAAGTCACTAGACCTCTCTGCATCATTTTCCTCACAGCAAAATGAAAGAATTGGACTTGATTTCATTCATTTACTTATTATGTATTCCCTGTAGCATTAGACACAGGAAGGCAAAAACCCCAGAGTCACTGAAGGGAAGGAGTGGGGAGCCCTCCCACTCCCAGTGAGGAACCCCAGGCCACCAGAGCAGCTGTAATCGCTATACTGAATTTCTACCCACACCAAAAGGGAAGCATTACATGCTGCTTTGTCCTCACTGTTTGCTAAAAGAAAGCTTGCCATCAGTCGGGAGAGAGATGCTTCTTTCCTGCACTGAATTCTACAATGCACTCATCCTTGCATGTAGCCAGTAAACACTGACGGAGCACCTGGGAGAGGCCCGCCATGCTGGGCTGCAAAAGCAACCAGAGTCGAGGCTCTGAGACAGAGATTTTATCTTGGGGACGCTCACGCTGTGGACATACAACAATGATGTTAACAGCGACGACACAAGAGACACTCACTATAAAAGTCAGGTTGTGGCACAGAGTTGCACTTCTACAAAGACTGTCCAAAGGTGAGCAAGATCCTGAATGGCCTCCAGGTATGTCCCTCTCCAGTGACCTGGCTGGACGTGGGCCTGGTCTGGACAACCAGGAGTGGTGGGTGCCTCACACATATCCTAGAGCCTCTCAATTATTCATCAACTCCTCTCAGCTTCTGATGTGAGTGAGATACTGGTCAGCCCATGCTGGGCCTTTGGTAGCCGGCCTGGGGCACAGGTGTCCTGGAGAAGGAGCACAGCGTTGGGATGACAGAGCCTGCCCGCTCACATACTTTTTCTTTTCCTATTAAAGCTTTCACATTGTCTCATAAACATTTTTGAATGTATTGAAAGTTGAAAGAATGATAGAGTGAACACTCCTGTACCCACCGCCTGGGTTCTACCATTAGCATTTCGCTGTATTTACTTCCTCATAGATCCGTCCTTCCGTCCATCCTGTCTTTCATCTACCAATTGGTCCATCTGCACGGTCTGGTGTATTCAAAGGAAGCCGTAGACCTCAGTGTATTTCACCCCTGAATCCTGCCAGCATGCACGTCATTAACTAGAGATCAACATCTGTTTAAGGTTGTGTGTGTAAAATGCACATGTATAATGCACAGATCTTAAGAGTATCTTCAGAGGAATTTTGTTAAATGCACACACCTGTGTGATCCAAATCTCCAACAAGAAATCGAACATCAGTATCACTCCAGAGAATTCCCTTTTCCACCCCTTTCCAAAGGCCTCTGCCCTTCTTTCAACCCAGCATCCCCAGACCCCCTGCTGCCCTAGTCTATGACTCTGAACACTTTAATCCAGCCATTTGCCCAGGTGGGCACCTGACCCAAAGGCAGCCCATCTAGGTGTTCACTAGTGAACTTTAACCTCTGTAGCCTGGCTTAGCAGGATGAGCTGTGCCAATGAGAGTCTCTCTCAGGAAGCCGGAAAGTGAGGCTGCCCTGGTTGGGCCAAAACACTGAGCTAAAGGCAGATATGGGGACAGAGTCGCAGTGGTCCCGAGCCACATGCCAGGACCGAGCAGAAGTACAGAGAAGTCAGAGTTAGTGAGGAACGTTGGGTGTGCACCCAGGAGAGACAGAGCCTCTGCGTGAGGGACGACATGGTCCCCAAGGGAGGGACAGGAGAGAGAACCTCAGTTTCCTTCAGGTGTCCAGAGTCTGAGGGAACCTGGCTGGGTATTTCTGTGCAATGACAACAGCACCCCTAAAAGAGAAACACACATGTGATACCTAGGACAGTTTGTTTTGGAAAAGAGGGATCTTTCTAACATGACAGCCATCCTGTTTCCGTGTGGGATGAGTTCTGGGTATGACCTGAATGTCCCTGGAAAATGACGGCCAAAATAAATGACATCAGCCTAATAAAGGGTAATAAAGCCAAGTTCAATACTACACGTTTTAATGCACAATCTCGGCTGATCCAGACAGAGGCACTTTTCTCTCATTGCCCCTGTTTTGCAGGTGAAGAAACAGACACAGGACGGAGACATAATTTGCCCCAGCTCGCCGTAAGCCGTGGAAGTGAGCTCACTGCGTCCAGGAATTGCCAGCGCCCACGCTTTGCTGGAAGAGCAGCTCGTGCATATGCGCGGGTGCTCAGTCGAGGCTCCGGTGCTGGGTGCAGGGTGGGGGGCAACTTTTCTGCTCCGGAACATTGTTCCCGAGTAAGCAGGCCACATGGATAGGGCCTCCTGGCTCTGGCTCCTGACTCTCCCCTTTCTTGGAACACACCGGGCAGGGCGACAACCTCAAGTGGTGGCCCAGGGTGGACCCCGGGCTGCGCTTCCCTCATTGATACCCATCTGTTGGCGGCCAACACTGCTGCTCCACCCGCATCCCCATCCCCGGGACAGCTCTGCGTATCTCTCCTCGCTGATGTCCCCGGGCCCCTTGAGTCTGGATAGTGGCACGTCAGCTACTACTCCCTGCTCCTGGGGCTGAAGAGCAGGCAGCCCTTCCTGGAGGAACTGCAGCAGGGGGATTGGCTGGAAGATATGAACGAGATGCAGGGTCTCCATGGCCCTGTTAAGACAATGCTAGACCCAGGAGAGGGCCAGAGAGATGGTTCAGCAGGACAGGTGTGAGCACCTAGAATCCATTTTTGCAAAGCAGGAGGGGCCCGGCTGAGCCAAATCACTCTTATTTAGGTATGTCCTCCCTCGGCATCTGTCCATGACCCCGTCACCATCTCTTCCCACACCTCCAGGACAGGGGCTGGGTCATCTCATTCATCTCTGACCCCCGAGCAACTGGCACAGCCCGTGACACATAGTAGGTGCTTAATGACTACAGCTTTAATACATGAAGACATGACACAGGGAAGCCTAGAAAGCAGAGGGATATCAACAACACAGGTAAGGTGGCGTTGCTAAGTGCCAGGCACCATTCGAAGAAACTACTTAGAGTACGTAATCCAATCCTCATAACAACCCTGGGATTCAGGTACTGAGGCACAGACAGGTTAAGTAACTTGTCCGCCATCACACAGCTAGTCAGTCATGGAGCTCGACTTGAACCCTGGCAGAGTCCACGGTCTTAGCTTCTGTGAGTCCCATCACCCTATCTTCCCGACCCTGGAAAACTGTCCTGGCAGATTACACCAAGCTCCTCACCTGCACGAGCCCAAGAATCGGGACCTATAAGAGGCAACACGCCGACGTCCTGACAACCCAGACCTGGTGATACAGCCTGCAAGGGGCTGTGTTGTGAGCAAAGAAACAGCAGCCATGCCCCGAACCGTCAGCCTCCCTCCAGTTCTAGCCACACGTCCGGCAAGCCCGTTAGGTGCCAGGCACTGCCTGGGCGAACCAGACGGACGGTCCCCGGCTCACGTGTCTACTGGGGGCTGCAGCCCATGGGGGTGGTAGAGCTCTTTTCATGTAATCCTCGTGACTCCTGTGCACCGTGCAGATGATGCAACAGGTTTGAGAGGTCAGTCACTCATCCGTGGTTAAGGACACATATTTATAGGTAGCTACAGGGCAGGCCCTGCTCAGTGGTACAGACATGCGTGCCACACCATCTTCCCTCTCGCGTGCAGCACATTCCAGGGCAGCTGTGAGATGGAGAGCAGTAAAGAGCCCGTGAGCATGATCAGGGAGAGATAAGTGTGTGGAAGGCAGTAAAACAGGTAAAGGGCTGCAGAGGGCTGGAGAGAGGAGGCAGCCATGGTCAGCTTGGGAGTGGGGGCTGGGCGAGGGGACGACTCGCAGGCCTGGGGCAGGACACCTTGAGGCGCTCATGGAAAGACAGGAGGGCAGTGTGGCTGGGGCACAGTGGACGGAGGGAACGAGAGAGATCAGTAAGGTGGGGGTCTCGAATCAGGCCTGGCTCCCGCGCACAGTGCTATGTCCAGCCGACTGTGCAGGAAACTACACAGAGTTCATGTCTGGAAGACCAGGGTGGTCTTGGGTTCCAAGCCCCTCTGAAGGATATAAAGCCTCACTGTGCAGCTTAAACCATCTACATGTAAAGAAAAAAAAATCAGTTCGTGTAGACATAATCTATGTCAATTCCAACATCTCTCAAAGGTCCTCTGGGGCAAACCCCAACACGTAACTTTTGCAAAGTAAGAGTCCTAGCACTTGGTCCTTGAAGAGCTCTGTGTATACAAGCTCTCACCAGCAGAAAGTCATTTCAGAATGAATATTGTTTTTCTTTTTTTTTTTTAAGATTTTATTTATTTATTTGACAGACAGAGATCACAAGTAGGCAGAGAGGCAGGCAGAGAGAGAGGAGGAAGCAGGCTCCCTGCTGAGCAGAGAGCTGGATGCGGGGCTCAATCCCAACACCCTGAGATCATGACCCAAGCCAAAGGCAGAGGCTTAACCCACTGAGCCACCCAGGCGCCCCTGAATATTGTTTTTTCTAATGACGACCATAGTGGCTTGGGGTGTAGACAGGTCCGGCTCCTACCCAGCACCCCTATGCCTGGGGAGAGGGCTGTGGCTGGAGTGAAGGGGGACTATATTGGGGTCCCCAGGCCTGAGAAATATCAGGTCTCAGAAACACCACAAGCCAGTGTCCCTGGAGAAAAGAGAGTGATGTCATCATTTTTAAGCAAGCACCGGCTCCCCCGGGTCACGTGAGCTTAAGGAGCCTGGGAGGCTGGAGGGCTGGGCTGGTGTCATGACCACACAGTCAGAGGAAAGGGATTTCCACCGCCCGAGCTCACAGAACACTGAAGAGCCGGGAGGGCAGACAAGCAGGGTGCTGGGGTCCACCGGCTTGGGAACTGCCTTTCCTCGAGTCCCTTTCCCCACCCCTCCCATGCCAGGGATCCAAGCAGGCGCTTCCCTTGCAGCATCCCACCCGCCCAGGTCTGGAGCTGAGACAGGTTCCCTTCTCCTTAGACAAGCATGTGGTGAGGAGCGCAGACGCCTGCTTCTGAGCCCAGCACTGTGACTGATCAGCTGAACGCGGCAAACAAGTCAGCAAGAACAGCAAGTCACTCCCTCTCGGACCCTCTGATTCTCCCTCCGGCTGGTGGAGATGGGGACAGGGTGGACATGGGGACAGTCCCTAGCTCGCAGAGTTATATCTGAGAACATGCGTCAAGGTCTTCCAGGCCTGGAGCACCGTAGGCGCCCTGCAGGCTCAACCACCGGCAGACTCTGGGAGTGCTCACTGTGTACCAGGCGCCGCAGAGGTCACGTACAACTGCTGACCCTGTCCACTGGTGTGTGAGGGACAGCTGAAGAAAAGCAGTCTACAGCATGACTGGGCTGAGACACAGCAGCAGCAGTCCTGGTGCCTGGGGCATGCTGTGGGCATGTGGCGAATGCTCCCTGTTTTCATTTGCCCTGAGCTGCCCAAGCTGAGATTTCCTCCTGAACTCTGGTGACCGAAACTGGACCCGTCTGCCCCTTTCTTTCCTGAGAGTCACGACTGTCACTGGCAACTTTTGCAACTGATTGCTCTGAAGCTTGGGGGCTCCCTAAGGGCTGTGTCTTCAGCTTCTGTCCCCAGGGGAGGGAAGGGGGGGAGTAGGGAGGATGAGGCTTCTCCCAGAACCAAGGAGAGCCAGGCCCTCTCACACAGCAGGTGCAGCCTGGAGATAGCCTTTGGCCTCTGGGGTTGGCCCCAGTGTTCCAGTGTGTTCTGGCCCCTCTTCCCCACCTCCAGCTGTGGGGCCTTGGTGAGTTACTCCATCTCTAGGAGCTTCATCCTGGCAACCAGTGTCCACTGCACACTCACGAGGCACTATAAGTGTGTCAGGCACTGTGCTGGGTGCCTCAGCTGACCGATCTGGCAAAAATAATCAGAGTAGGAAAACAGGATGGTAGTTCCCCAAAATATTAAAAATGGAATTATCATATGATCCAGTAATGCCATTTTACGGAATATACCCCCGGGAATTGAAAGCAGGGTCTCAAACAGATATTTACATACACATGTTCCCAACTGCATTATTCACAGCAGCCAAAAGGCAGAAACAACCCAAGTATCTATTCATGAATGAATGGAGAAGTGAAATGTGGTATATGTGTATGATGAAATATTATTCAGCCTCCAAAGGGCAGGAAATTCTGACACGGGCTACAACACGGATGAACCTCAAGGTCATGATGCTCAGTGAAACAAGCCAGTCACAAAAAGACAAGGACCGCATGATTCCATTTACAGGAGGCACCTAAAATCGGCACATTCACAGAGAAGACGGTAGAATGGTGGGGAAGGAGAGGTCAGGGAGTTTGTGTTTCATGGGGACAGAGTTTGAGTTTGGGATGATGAAAAAGTTCTGGAGATGCACAACCTGTGAGTGTTCATGCTACTTAATGCCACTGTGGACCCTTAAAAATGGTTAATATGTAAAGTTCATGTTATGTATATTACGCCATGATTAAAAATAAGAAAATCAGAAGAAAAAGAAGAAATCAACCTTTGGCATCCATGTCACCATTATCTATGACCCAAGGAAGGAGGTACCCCCCCGGAGGGTGAGCGGACTGCAGGAGTCTGGCCTTCCCATGGTCAGTGTGACTTCGGAACAGACGGATACGGGGCTCAGGGCAGAACCCCAGTAACCCAGTGTCTTTCCACCGCCACCGAGACTCATTCTCCGCCTGGTCTTCCTCCCGTTGCAGACTACGACCTTACTAACAGAATGACTTGGAACTAGGCTTCCCACGCTGCATGGTGGCTCAGGACCCGCCTCCTGCCTCATGTCCCTTTCGCACTCCGTGGGCAACCAGAATGTGCCCAGATGAAAGACTCAGCCCACATCATCACCCCTCGCTGTACGAGGCAAAGATTTCGCTGTATCCAGCTCACGCCCTGCAATGGCACCCACCCCGCTCCCCACCCCGGTGGGCTTCCTTACACTCCCAAGCAGCTTGAGGGCAGGAACCTAACGCACCCTGGCAACCCAACTTCTCGCTTAGCGCTTGTCATATGCTCGACGACACGTGTTTTCTGAAAGGAGATAAACATGCTGATTGAGCACACCGACACTGTTTTGAGAAGTTTACAAACCTCACTCATGATGACGATGCCACAGGGGAAACACTATTGCTATCCGGGGCCAGAGCAGGGGAGGCAGCGAGGTACTCACGAGGGGTGTGAAATGTAAGGGGATGCTAAACAAACTCAGGAATCAAGATAGATTTTTTTTAAAAGATCTTATTTATTTATTTGACAGAGAGAGATCACAAGTAGCAGAGAGGCAGGCAGCGAGAGACGGGGAAGCAGGCTCCCTGCTGAGCAGAGAGCCCGATGCGGGGCTGGATCCCAGGACCCTGAGATCATGACCTGAGCCGAAGGCAGAGGCTTAACCCACTGAGCCACCCAGGGGCCCCTCAAGATAGATATTTTATCTTTCTTTTTTTTTTTTAAGATTTTATTTTGGGTGGCTCAGTTGGTTAAACATACTACTCTTGATCTCAGGTCCTGATCTCAGGGTTGTGAGTTCAAGTCCCAGATTGGGCTCCACACTGGGCATGGAGCCTATCATTAAAAAAAAAAAATTGTAGGGGTACCAACTGAGCCAGCCAAGTGCCCCAAGATAGATATTTTATTTTTTTTTTCTTTAAAGATTTTATTTATTTATTTGACAGACAGAGATCACAAGTAGGCAGAAAGGCAGGCAGAGAGAGGAGGAAGCAGGCTCCCTGTTGAGCAGAGAGCCTGATGTGAGGCTCAATCCCAGAACCCTGAGATCATGACCTGAGCTGAAGGCAGAGGCTTTAACCCACTGAGCCACCCAGGCACCCCCCAAGATAGATATTTTAAAGAAATATTTTTAAAAATCAAAATTACTGCAAAATATCCAGAATAAGGAAAAACTAACATTTGAGATATGGACAGATTTGGCCCTGACTTAAATCACTCACCCCACTCACCTCTCCCTAATCCCAGTCCTATCTGATCTGTCTTTAGTAGAATGTTTGATATTTTGTTCAACAATTCCATTGCCGGGATTCTATCTAAGGATTTGAGACAATGCGTAAAGGTACACCTATAAAGATGTTCATTGCTGTGTTGTTCATAAAAATGAAAAACCGGAAAACGTATTTGGTTGAATCATTTGAAACTGCCAATAGTTGGCCATTTTTTACCTAAAATCAACAATTTCATATTATCCAATCTACCCTAATCTCCAGTGTCCATGAATTGTGATTATATAATCTATAAATATTCACCCAACGAAAATCTAGACAGCCATAAAAAAAACATTTGGAAGAAGACTATGACAGAGAAAGTGTTCATGATACAGTGCTAAATGAAAAAAACTAGTTACAAAACAGCATAAAATATATGATCTCTTTTTTTTTTAAGATTTTATTTATTTATTTGAGAGAGAGAGAGAGAGGCAGAGAGAGCGACAGAGAGCATAAGCAGAGGTGAAGAGGGAGAAGCAGGCTCAAGACACGGGGCTCGGTCCCAGGACCCCGACACCATGACCTGAGCGGAAGGCAGACACTTAACTGACTGAGCCACCCAGGTGCCCTGTACGATTTCCTTTTTAAAAAAATCCACCAACGGGGCGCCTGGGTGGCTCAGTTGTTAAGTGTCTGCCTTCAGTTCAGGTCATGATCCCAGTGTCCTGGGATCGAGCCCCGCATCGGGCTCTCTGTTCAGGGGCGGGAAGCCTGCTGCTTCTTCTCCCACTCCCCCTGCTTGTTTTGCCTCTCTTGCTGTGTCTCTCTCTGTCAAATAAATAAATAAAATCTTAAAAAAAAAATCCACCAAAAAGGATCTGAATTGATTATTCACCAAAATGTTAGTAATAGTAAGCCCAGTCGTGGGATTTGGAGTGATTTTCGTCTCCTTCTCGAATTCCCGTCTTTTGTATATTAAACATGTAAGTGTCTAAAGGGAGAAAAGAGAACAATAGACAGAAACCTCATACCTTTGATCTATCTCGTAAGACTTTGTCATCCCCTAACCCCAAAAGAAGTGAAGAACCCATTTTTACTATTCACGTCCTTTCACAGATGGAACTCAGAGGCTCTGGCTCTCAGTTTTGCTTGCCTGGGCTCCTCCCTGACCCTTCCTTCCCCCCGACCCCTGCACCCCCAACTCTTGGGACTTTGTTGGAGGGAGTGCTCTCTCCAGCACTTTATTTATTTATTTGACAGAGAGAGAGATCACAAGTAGGCAGAGAGGCGGGCAGCAGCGAGAGAAGGGGAAGCAGGCTCCCTGCTGAGCAGAGAGCCCGATGTGGGGCCAGGGGCTGTGCTCCTGGCCACTCTCATTCTGCATCTCAAACAAAGCCATAACCAGAAATGTGGCACCACTTCCACTTCCACCACCTCCAATGCCAGCCCCTCCTCGGCTGATCTTCAGGTGCAGAAGACACGCCTAAGCCCTGAGAACTGAGAATTTAGAATCGTTTTGCAGTTCGCCAGGCAAGTGAAAACAGTGTTGCGTGGGTGACAGGCTTTCTGGGGGGCTAGGGGGCAGGAATCTTGCCTTCAACCCTCCCTCCACTACCCTTCTTCTCCATCTTCATGCAGCTGAGACCCAGCAACCTTGGGGCACCCGCTCTTCCTTTCTCTTCCTTCTAAAATGTTTTTAGACTTAAGGTTTTGGGGTTTTGTTTTTGTTTTTTAATTCTAAAAAGTACAAAGACTAGGAATCACCTGCACAGCTACCAGAATTAACAACTTATTAACATTTTGTCAGATTGGCTTCAAGCCTCTCTTTTCAAAAACAAGTGAAATAAAACATTGCAAATAAAATCAAACTCCCTGTTGGTCCCCTCCTCCGTCTCTCTCCAGGAACACTCACTGCTCTCAGTGTGCTACTTCTCTTCAGTCCATTGTTACACTTTGAGAGACATATGCACACACACACCCCTACATCCGGGAACAAGAGCACAACTATATTACTCTAATTTGCATAAAAGTATACAAAATCATCTGCAATCCCCCCTCTACCATCAAGTGGGGTTTTTTTGTTTTGTTTTTAAAGGGAGAGAGAGTGCATGCCTGGGAGGGGAAGGGCAGAGGGAAAGGGAGAGAGAGAATCATAAGCAGGTTTCATGACCAGTGTGGAGCCCGATATGGGGCTCGATCCCACCACCCCAAGATCATGACCTGAGCCGAAATCAAGAGTTGGACACTTAACAAACTGAGCCACCCAGGCATCCTTAACATCATGGGTTTTTCTTGTTTGTTTTTTGTTTTGTTTTGTTTTAAGAGATTTTATTTATTTGTTTGACAGAGAGAGAGAGATTACAAGTAGGCAGAGAGGCAGACGGAGGGAGAGGGGGAAGCAGGCTCCCCGCTGAGCAAGGAGCCGGATTCGGGGCTCGATCCCAGGACCCTGAGACCATGACCTGAGCCGAAGGCAGACGCTTAACCCACTAAGGCACCCAGGCGCCTCTAACATCATGTTTTTAAGCTCCATTTGCACAGATATATATTGGTCTAGTTCATTTATTTTACTGCTGCCGGCTGGCAGGTGGGTAGGCCTGATCCCTCTTCGTGGAAATCTCTAGGGCTCAGGTAACACTAAGGCTTCCCTGACCTCAAAAGTTCTGCTAATTTGGAGAGACTTAGCCAAGTGTGGGGGTCTCACCCCAGCCCACCCCTTTTGGTCCATACAATCCTCCAAACCTTGCCCCAGCCCCTTGATCTACCCCCCCCCAAATCCGCCCCCAGCTCTGGCAGGTGCCGAGATCACCAGGGCCCTGTTCCTCCCCTGTCTGGCTTTCTCAGTTTCCTTATCCTGACTTGGAGAAATAGAGGAATTAAGATCCTTCACAAAGTGAAGGGTCATCCTGAGAGGTCGTGTGTCTCCCTAGGCTTTGGTGCCAGGCAACCCCGGGTAACTCTTGGCTCTGTTGGCAGGTAACCTGCTCAATCTGAGTCAGGCTCCCTGTCTGTAAAATGGGGATAGTAATACTTAGGCCATAGGCCTGCTATGATGGATAAAGGGGAAAGTGTACGAAACCCAGCTGGCAGGCTTCCGCCACTTACCAGGCAGTCAGAAAGTGCTTCTGCCCTTGTCCTTCCCGTCTCTTCTCCAAGCAACAGCCACAGAGGTCTCTCCAAATGTAACTCTGATCACATCACTCCTTTGCTTATGTGACTTCCCAGGTTAGGTCAAGAAGTCTTTGCAATACCCGCCTTGGTCTCCTGGATTGCTTGCTACAGGAGGAGCCAGCCCCGCACCATGAAAACACTCAAGCAGACATGCGGAGAGACACACGTGGAGAAGGACGGAGGCCCCCGGCCAACAGCCAGCACCAGCCGGCCAGCCACGTGAGAGAGTCGCTCTCGCTCCCTTGGGTGACTGCAGCCCCAGCTCCCGTCTGGCTACAACCTCACTGAGAAACCCGGAGCCAAGCCACTTCCAGATACCTGACCCCACAGAAGACAGAGACTAAGTGATTCGTGCAGCTTTCCGCCATTCAGTTTTAGGGTGATTTGTTACACAGCTTTAAATAAGTAATACGCAAGTTAACAAATGATGATAATTTATATCATCATTACTAACTTGTATGCCAATGCAAGTGTAGCACTTATTACACTCGAGGCATGATTCCAAACACCTTATGGGGATTAACTCGTTTAATCTTCATGCGAACCATCTGCAATGGGGACTTCTGGTATCTCCACTTTACGTATAGGGAAACTGAGGCACGGCATGTTTAAATAAGTTGCAGTAAGTGGCAGAGCTGGAACATGGCTCCAGGGGCTGTGCTCCTGGCCACTCTCATTCTGCATCTCAAAGCCATAACCAGAAATGTGGCACCAAGAAGCAGATGCTCTCCAGTTCAGAGCCCACTTTTAAGGGAGGGAAGATATGGAAAAAAGGGAAAAGAAGCAAACCTCTTCTCTTCTCCCGGCCCCTGCAGGTGTCTACCCTTCTCCTTGGGTTTACAGATCTGTCTTTATCCTGCCAGTAGGCTGGTCCCAGACAAGAGCCAACGCACCTCTCCTGAGTCAGTGAACAAGTGTTTTAAAAGTCCACACAGTGTTCTTTTTTTTTTTTTTTAAAGATTTTATTTATTTATTTGATAGACAGATCACAAGTAGGCAGAAAGGCAGGCAGAGAGAGAAGGGAGGAAGCAGGCTCCCTGCTGAGCAGAGAGCCCGATGCGGGGCTCGATCCCAGGACCCTGGGATTGTGACCTGAGCCGAAGGCAGAGGCTTTAACCCACTGAGCCACCCAGGCGCCCCAAAAGTCCACACAGTGTTCTAAAGCTTTTGTCACATCTCCCCGGTTAGGGTTCCGATCAGCTGAGATGACAACTTCCCTTCTGCATATCTAACTCAGCGCGAGCCTCATTCCTGCTTCTTCTAAGTGGCCAACTTCTTAAAACATGTCACAGGTCTTTAAAGTGGAGGAAAATTCTAAGAAGACAACCTCTTCAGGACAAGATCAAGATACACAAAGCACGTGTCCTACAGTCCCAGTCCGTGCCATTTACAGACATGGCTAATCAGCCACCTCTTTCCCACTCAGTCCCGACTTGGCTTCAGCAGCCTTCTCCCCGCGGGGCTGCGGGCGGCCTCTTCCACAGGTTCTGGGCTGGCCGTGGAGCCGAGACCTATTTATCATTCTGGCTCTAACAGGATAAAGACGAAACACCGAAAGCAACAGACTGGAACTAATCCCTCTACTTTCCAAGGGAGTGAAAGGCTCCCTGCTTCCCTTGCTCCGACCCCTCCTACCCAAAACCCATTTTCATCACAGCGAGAGCTTAGAAGGGATTTTGAAAAGAGAAGAGGCTGCAAGAAAACACTGGCCTTGGTTTTAATGATGGTATGAGGATGAAGGTCCATGCTGGGAGGTGTCCTGTGCCCACAGATGACGGTGCGTTAGGAACCAGACTCTGCAGCAGCAGGACCAGAAAGGACTTACCCCGAAGTCAAGGTAAACTGGGAATGTAGTTACATTCTTCACTTTACATAAAACCTTCTGCCGACAACCTCCTAGCACTTTAGAGAGGGCTCGTGAACACGTGTAAGGACCAGCGCAGTCCAAAGAAACAGAATGGAATTTACATATTTCTAGTAACCACATTAAAAAGGTAAAAAGAAACAGACAAAAATGATTTTAATAGTATATATCATTTAGCCCAATACATCCAAATATTATCATTTCAAAATGTAGTCAATATTTTAAAATCCTTTTCTTGTACTAAGTCTTTGAAATTCAGCGTATGTCACATTTACAGCACATTTCAACTGAGACACTAAATTTCCCCAGAAATACTTGCTCCATATTGACAGTTCATAAACTTTACAGTTCAAAATGTAGATTCCACAAACTTCAGTTCTTCCAAACACTCCTAAAAGTTGCCCAATAATTGAAATGAGTGTTTGCTTTTCCAATTTAAATCAATTAAAATTAAATGAAATTAAAAGCTCAGTTCCCCCTGTCGCACCAGCCACACGTCAAGCGCTCAGTAGCCACATGTGGCTGTGGTCACGTAGTGGTCAGCGCACATCTGGACCATGCAGGGCTCTGGCTACCCAGGGACAGGGGCCACCCTCTACCAGATCCCCTGTGACCAGGCTCTACTTGGCACATCCCTTTTGGCTTATGGCTCCCAAAAGTCCTCCATCATCTTCCCTGGTCCCTGCAGTGTGTGTGCTCTCTCCCTGGGTTCCCCTTCTCCCTCTGGCCTCAGGTCTGGTGAACTATTTGGGGGCTCTGACTCAATCCTACCACTTGACTCCTTTAAGCCATCAACACCAGCCGAGACATCACTAATGGATTGCATCTTCTTTCTCCCTGAGCCTCAGGCAGGGCTCTACCCCAAACCCTTGGATAACCCTCCCAACCTCTCCTACTCCCCTCAGCCTCTTCCCCTCACAACCCCGCAAGGAGGAACTTCACATGGAGGGGAAAAGCTCGTTTCTAAGTAAAGAATCTGGTCAGAGACGTGCCAGGCTCCAGAAGTTATCCCCCACCCCTCAAAACTGACTGAAGACTTGGCAACTTGGCAACATGGGTCCCTTCTGGCTGTGGCCTCCCTGGGCCAGACCCCTTTGAGATGAAAGACCTTGGAATGTCAGAAGTACTCCCCAACAGTTGGTTGAAAGAAGCTAAAAGCCAGCGCTGCTGGGAGAAGATAAAGGGATGAAAATATGAACTCTGAAAAGCAGCCTCTGAAAGGGCATGACTGACAGCGGTCTGGAATTGAGGGTGTGTGACCTGAACCACACAGAGAGCGCTGGCGGCTTTCCGGGGACACATGAAGCCTTATCATACCAGCCACCAGGGCACTGGGGAAGCCACCTGGACATCAGTGGACACAGTCTCAGACAGGCCTAGGCAGAGCGGTCTTGTCCCTGAAAGCAGCCCCTTTCTTCCACTGCCTGCCTGATAAAAAGCTGTGTGGGGTCTTCGATCCTGCCAGGCCTCGGAGGCCACACCATGTCTGAGGGAAGGCCCTGGATGCTTCTGCCCTCAGGGTTCTGCCGGTACAGAGGGGGAACCTGTTTGTACACAAAGACAAGACTTCCAAGTTCCTGCATTGCCAGAAAACATCCCTTCCGGGGTCCCAAATGCACCTGAGGAGAACGCAGTGAAGCAGACGAGGAAACAAAGAGGGACTCAACCAGGTACCATCATATGGAGGAATTCTTCCCACACAGAACCCTCCCTCCCTCTCCTGAGACAGAGCCCTCCCCCACCTTGCGTCACTCCAGTATTTCAACAAGGGCCCCATTATCTTTTGTCTTTTAAATCTCTTCAGGCACCAGCTCCCTCCATTCCCCCCCCCCACCCCTCACCAACCAAGAGAGAGAGAGAGAGAGAGAGAGAGAGAGAACACACACAAGTACCAAGTACCTCACTGATCTCACATTATAAGGAAATGAAGTGTTCCAGCCATAGACTGTTTTTCGAAGAACTTAGTTACCTCTTTAAGAATCAACACTTCCCATTATATTTGATCACATTTCTGGAAGATTTTCTGAACGGAATGACAGTCCGCTGACGTACCCAGCCTCTACACTGGGTGTAATTTATCACTTCCTGATGACTCAGGGACATATTCCTGAGCCTCCTCCCCACAGCCTACAGGCCTAATGACCCAGACTTCCACCTTGGGGCACTTATACCCTTGCTGAGCCTGCCCCAGCCAAGTGCCCTGGGCGCACACCCTGCAGAGATTGTGCCCTGGGCCTTGGCCCTCTGGAACATTCTCCCACTAGATGCCTGTATGGCTCTCTTTCCATTCATGCCACAGCTCAAACACCATCTTATCTGAGAGGCCTCTCCTGGCCATCCTTCTCTCGTCTCTCTGTCTCCTTTTGTGACTTTATTTTATTTTCATGGTATTTATTTCATGGTATTGCCCCCCCACACACACACCTAATGCGTTGTATATTTATCTGTTTATGGTCTGTCTCTCCCAGACTAGGAGGCGAGCTTGTCAAGAGCAGGGCCTTTTACCCAGTTTGTTATCTCCAAGAGCCTGGAACAGTCCCGACACATAGTAAGTGTTCAGCAAATAATTGTCAAGAGAAGGAATAATGACGCCATCAGCACTTCTGACCAGTGTGTGTTAGTTCAGGAAGAGGGGGACTCCTCCAAACTCCTATGGCCCTTCCTGGTTGGTCTTTTGTTGTCAACTGTCGTCCCTTCTCGGTGTAGCCGCAGCTCCTAGCAATTCTCTCATCTCACTTCTTCTAATCTGCTGGATTTGTAACCCTGGAAAAGCTAAAGGCTGCCAGGAGATGGTCAACCTCCTGATCTCCTTCAACTGATTTTTACGATGTTCATTTCCAGGTTGTGGCCTAAGGGCAATTCCACACCGGTCTTCTGAGTCAAGTGCAAGGACGCAGGACTATCCATTCTCTGCTCGGGGGTCTTTGTGGTTTCTTTTCGGTCTCCCCAGATGGCCCAGATGTCTGAAGTCCACCCACAGACACCCCTACGCGTGTGTCTGTGAGCAACCCCAGACACACAAATACCGCAGGCTTCTAGTGTAGCAGAAAGGGAGCTGCACAGCTCCATCAGACAGCGTTTGAAGGGAAGAGAACAGGGGCGGAGTAGGTCCAGCTTATTCCTTATGAGAACTTGAAGGTTTCATGCTCTTCTGCACATGAACGGTCTGGCTCTTTGTACACCTCACCCTCTGGCCTTCTCCTTCGTCTAGGCGCTAGCAGACCTTGAGCCCTGGTTTGGGGACACCTCACTTCTTCAGAAGCAGGTCAACAAAGCTAAAGATGGTTTGAGTTGGAAGGCGCCTCGGAGATCCCATAGTTCAACCCTCATCTGACAGATGAGGGAACTAAGGCTCAGAGAGGGGAGGTGACTCACCTAAGAAAACATCACCCCCTGGGGGCAAGGCTGACCCTAGAAGTGGGTCACTTGGTTTTCATTCCACATCATCTCTCCATCCCCTCACACCTCCAACCCCAGTGGCCAACACCTGTTTCCATCTCGGGCCACTCTGTTCTGCAAGGTCTTGGCCCTGCAAGGGCCTCTAATGGCAGGTGTCACACTCTGAGCGTGTCAAGAGATGTCACCCACCTCTGAGCCCTGGGACATGCTGTTCCTAATGTACACCGAGCCACACCTCACCTCATGGAATGGCAGGAAAGAGACACTGGGGCCCTTAAGCCACACCTGAAGCTCTTCCTCATGGGTCCAGAAGAGTCGAAAGGCTCTCCCTGGGACAGACTTGCTTCCATGTCTCCCCACGTGTGGCCTGAGCCTTATCTTGCCTAGGGAGTATATTCGAAAAGCGTTCTCCCATTTGCCCCCTGAGTTCCAAAATATTCCAGGCTGCCACTCCTACCTATTCTGACATGTTCACAAAAATCCTTCAGGTGGTCACACTGTCTCCAGCCAGATACTGTTCTAAGGTGTAGCTGAAATTCAGGGTGTGGGGGAGGTGGGCAGGCCTGGCTTCAGTCGGGCAGGAAAGCTTTGTGGGCCTCATTCTGAGGAGCAGGATAGACACTAAATACGCTTGCTGTTTCGTGGCTTTGCCTCCAACCAGTCTTGCCCCCCACTGCTTGCCTGCTTGGTGGCTCCAAAGGAACAGGGAGGGGACAACACAGTGGCCGACCGTTATGGGTCTTTCAGTCATCCTCCTCCCTGGCCTGGCCTCTGTGTTCTCAGCCAGCCCTGCTCCCCACAGCGCCAGGTCCCTTGTGGTATAAGAATTGGACCCTGTTTCAAACCCCATCACAGAGTTGCCTGACGTCTTAGGAGATGGGCGACAGCAAGCCTTTTCTATTCCCCTGGCAACTGCTGCTGGAATAAAGTGCTGACCTGTTGACAGGGGGTGTGAAGAGAAACCCTGGTCATCCTTTGGACTGTCCCAGAGATGGACGGTTCAGTGACAGTTGTCCTCTCTCCCTGCAACTTCTACCCACTCGCCCCAGTTCTATTCCTTCACGCCCTACGGAGTAAGTCACATAAACCTCTTGCTTTTTCCGTTGGCTCAATACTGAGCACTGATGGGAGAGTTAGAAGTGTGAGATGTGGTTAAGAAGTTTATTTCCATCGAGGAGTCAAGAGTGATTTTATTCAGCACTGAATACTTTTTATAATAATTATCCCAAAGGGCTTTGTCATTATAATGTTAAAAGATGTTTATTATAAAAAACATCAAGGTGGGGCACCTGGGTGGCTCAGTGGGTTAAAGCCTCTCCCTTTGGCTCAGGTCATGACCCCAGGGTCCTGGGATCGAGCCCCGCTTTGGGGCTCTCTGCTCAGCGGGGAGCCTGCTTCCTCCTCTCTCTGCCTGCTTCTCTGCCTACTTGTGATCTCTGTCTGTCAAATAAACAAATAAAATCTTTAAAAAAAAAACAACAAAAAATGTCAAGGAGCACCTGGGGGGGAGTGCAGTCAGTTAAAGCACCCGACTCTTGGTTTCAGCTCAGGTCTGATCTCAGGGTCGTAGTATCAAGCCCTGCATCGGGGTCTGCGTTCAGCACACAGTCTGCTTGGGTTTCTCCCTTCCTCTTCCTTTGCCCCCTACCACGCTCTCTCTCTTTGTCTCTCTCTCTCTCTCAAATAAATAAATAAATCTTTTAAAAAAATGTTGAGGGGCTCCTGGATGGCTCAGTCAGTTAAGCATCTGACTCTTGATCTCGGCTCAGCTCTCTTGGTCATGAGTTCAAGTCCCACCCTGGGCACGGAGCCTACTTAAAAAAAAATGTTGAAAAAGCCAAAAGACGGATGGGGGGATTACCCATAATTCTACTTTTCCATTGCTCACACCTTGTTCTCAGTGGTTTTTGTGTTTCTTCCCCCACCAAATGTTTATGGAGTAAACAAAAGCTGATCTAAGTACTCCAGGAAAGAGGCGCTGGGGCATCAGCCTTGGTCTTGCCCTAAAGATGCTTCAGGGGAAAGAAGACGTAGCTTGGGCCCCAGAGGCAGAAACACCTCGTTCTAAAGGCACTTCCTACTCGCCTGATTGTGGATAAGTAAGCCTCGGTTTACCCATAGGTCAGCCAGACCTATAATGGCACCTACCTCGTCAGGTCGTTGAGGGGAATCCGAGAGGTTGAAGTTTGTGAGACATCTACCACAGAAGTAGCCAATGAACACAGCCTCCATAAACATCACACAGAGGTAATGGCCTTGACAGAGGCCAGACAGGTACAGATCAAAGAGCACAAGTGTCGTTTAGAGGAGAGACACCAAGGCCCGGCAGACCATTTCCAGAGCCGTTGCACACCGTCTGCGAGTGCACCCAGGAAATTATCTGATTGGCCTGCGCCCCTCCACATCTCCTGAAATGGCACTTCCAGACCCAAGGGCTTCCTCTGCTCCCAGAGCTGGTAAACTCGACTACCAGAGAAGAAAGCCAGGCCCAAGGCCTGGAGCGGCCAGTGCGGGAACTACTGCTACTGCACAGAAATATGGCGCCCATCTGAAGAGTGAGCAGCACCTTAGAATCCTGGGACCTCGGGCCTCAGGCCTCCCAGGGAGGTGACTCTTGGGCTTTCAGGCCCTTACCAGTCTTGGTGCCTCTGTGCTGTCCCCAAGTCCTACAGGAAGGTCTCAGCATGACCCAGGCTGGGACCCAAGTGACGGGAGACCAGGTGCTTCCCAATCTGAGTACTTTGGCAAGGGGAGCTACGGGTGATCTCGCATCTCCCTCCCCATCCTCTGTCTTGTGTGTGGCACCTAGACAAATGAAATATAAAATCATTTTCTGTCATTTAGGCAAACCCTATTTCACAGTTCCAAAATGCACACATGATACATAAAATATGAACCCATCAAGATCTTGTTGAAGCTTCCACTCTCAGGGCACAGCACCAGAAAAGCCATCCATCACCCGTGTCGCCTCCTGCTCGGTGAGCAGGGATCCCTTCGAGGCCTGGGGGGTCACTGCAGGACCTCCTCCTGACAGGGACCTGTCCCTCCACAAGCAATAAACCTCACAACGCCCTTCTGGAAAATTCCCTTGAAGCCAATTTATTTGCTTCTAGAAATGAAGCTCTCATGAGCTTGTCTAAGGATCAACAAACCTTAGAAATCATTTAACCCCCATTTGACATAAGATAACCAAGGTCCAGGGATATAAATATTTTGTCCATGATCATCAGCAGGATTTGAATTGAGAATAAGAAAACTTGTGCCTGGGGCACCTGGGTGGCTCAGCTGGCTAAGTGTCTGCCTTCAGCTCAGGTCATGATCCCAGGGTCCTGGGATCGAGTCCCACATCGGGTTCCCTGCTTGTCGAGAGAAGTCTGTTCTCCCTCTCCCTCTGCCTGCTGCTCTGCTTACTTGTGCTCTTTATCTCTGTCAAATAAATAAATAAAATCTTAAAACAAAAAAACCCAAAACAAACAAACAAACAAAAACCTCGTGCCTAAGACTTTCACGGTTCCAAAGAGGCAATGTTGCAAATGAGTACCCCTTTCCTGAAAATATTCGTAATGGACAGTCTTTTAAAAATATGCCTGCAAAGTGAAATTCCGTGTAGCACCTTAGCATCCCACCCATGCCTCTTAGAGAACTAGCATATGGAAAACCTGGGTGCCAAACCAATCACAAATGTTCTTCCCGACTGCGAGGTCTGAGGACCGAAGGCCGGCCGTGTCTGCTCAGCTGCCTGTTTTAGCGGCTGTCCAGGGCCAGCATGCATCAATGTAGATTCAAGTGGATTTCCCCAAATCCACTGCCTTGCCCAGAAAAAACGGCATGGAAAAATCACGAGTCCTGCCACATCGTCAGCAGCCACTTAGGGACGGAGTCAGTATCTCCCTGTAGTTTTACACATTCCGTAACCAATTTTTCACATCAAAATTTGTGACACATGGGCTGACAGCAGGACAGAATATTAAAAATCAGGACCTCCCTGAGAAATCCGGGCCATACGGTTGCTATGCCGACACCCCACAATGCCAAACAGCGCCTCCAAGGTCTAGAAGCAACTTGGCTGGCTTCGAATAGCCCAGACATTGTGAAGGCAGAGCTGCCCCCCCTGGCCCAGGCTGTTAGGCAGACCCTCCCTTTCCCAGCTCTGCTCTCCAATTCCCCAGGGGAGTGATGATGACGCTTGTCTGAATTTTCTCAGCCTCTGTCAGCAGCGCTGGCCACATCATTCCCTAAGAATTTGAAAACCCACATGCAGCGTCCTGGCCCAACTAGACAGAGACATGTTTTAGAAGGGCAGGGAGACCAGGGAGAGGTTCACCACAGCGTTCCGGGAGAAAGCAACCCTCAGAGGCACCTGCCTCTTTTAGGCAGGACATAGGGTTCAAGCCCCGGGGAAGATGAACATGCATTCCCCTACCTCCTTAGTTATGCTCCGGTTGGAGCCAGGAACAAAACACTAGGGTGGGGGACCTGGGTGGAGGGTGAAACTTGGCTGCTCCCAGAGATGGGCAGAAATCCTACTTCATTCGCCTAACAAGTACTTATTAAGTCTGGCTGTGTGCATCAATATGGAGATGTAAGAAGCTTCCAGCATAGTCCCTGCGTGACAGCCTATATGACTAAGAACCCTCCTGAAGTGAAATACCTCAGAAGATAGGAAGACAATGCAAGGCTGTGTCCAGGGAGGTGTGTGACGGGGGACCAATGTCTACGCAGCAGAACAGAGCTAAAACTGAAGAACAGAGAGGAAGGTGGCCATGGCCCACGGTGGCCGGAGAAGAGGCTGTGGCTCACTCCTCGGAACTCCCACTCTCCCTCTCTTCCTGCACCTCCACTCCCTGGCTCCCGGGATCTTCTTGATAATCCTTCACACTTTAAACTCAGCTTCCAGTTCACAGCCCTGCTCCAATCTGCAGCAAGTCGAACCCCATGGGAACAAGGAGAGGGCCAGAGGTTGTTCATGGGCGCCCCCTCACGACCTCCAATTTCCTCCCCTCAAAACTCGGCCCGGGCCTCCAGCAGAGCCCGCTCCCCCCCAACTCCCCGGCCCCCCCACCATTCCAGGGCTCTTGGTTTGAGCGGCCCTCCTGGCAGATCTCCCAGCAGATCTCGAAGGGCAAGGAGGAGTGAGGAGACGTCCAAGAGCAAGGTCAGGATTCTGAAGGAGAAGACGATTGTGAGGAGACCCCTACTCCAGCTCCGCTCCCACCGGCAGTTTCCCTGGGCTCTCTTCCTTCCCTTCCCCTTCCTCTCTCCCCTCCATTCTCCCCTCCCCCTCCTGCTCCAGCTCAGACCCTCTTCCCCACATGTCACCAGAGCGTCACCAGAGCGAAGGACAGAACATCTGGCCAGCCCGCCTCTCCCCAGCCAATCCAAGCCCACCTACCCTGAAACCCGGGCTGGCCCTCTCAGGGTGTAAGAACAGGGTTGCTCGGATGGGTCCTGCACAAGCTCCCTGCAGGTCTGGGGCCACTACTGGTTTGGCCAGTTCCCACTCCACTCGGTCAGTCTGCCCAGATCCCAATACCCTGGAGTCTACACTGGAGGATTTATGCTCATCAGCTTTTCCGTCCAAACATCCTCAAGTGCTCTGGAAACAGTTCCTAGTGACAGGGACCCTGGGCTCAGAAGGGAACACGCCACCTAATCAGGCTCACCCACAGAATTCAGTTGGAGAGGGATCTGGGAGTTGGGGGAGGGGGACTGGGGAAAACCCACAAACCCCAAGGTCTCCGGAGGCAAAGCTAGGAAATACGGTTCCCCTGCAGGGTTTTTTTTTTTACCTCTTCCAGAGGTGGGGAGGGTGGGGGGGGGGTTGACAAGACATGGCATCTGGGGCAGGTTGGGATTATGTGAACATTTCCACACCGACACCCGCCTCCACCATATTCCTGGGGCGCAGCTGCCTTTGCAGAAATATCCCAGATTCTACTTCACACAAGCCTTCGACCTCCTGAACCTGCATCTCCCCTCCCAGAGGACCTTCGCACTCCTCCCTCCCCAGGCCCAGATCTTTTCCATCAGAATGGCCACCCAGCTCTACTCTCCCCCCTTGGCCCCACACTTTGCTCTCCCTCCTCTTGGTCCTCTTCTGGCAGAGCTGCCCCAGCACAGCAGCTTGTTCCGAGGGTCGCCCCAGGCTCTCGCCGGCCATCGGCCCCTGTCGGAAGAACGCGGTCCCCCGACCGCGCATCTCCGCGGGTCCCGGAGCCTCCCGCCTCAACAGGTGCCCCTGCCACACATGGCTGTCACCCGGGGCCCCGGCGGAGGCGGCGACAGCAACGCCCCCTGCAGGGCGGCGGGGGCTCCGCACGCCCCAGCCCAAGTCCCCGGAGCGCCTAGGGCCCCAGCAACGCCGCGGAGGCCCCCGCCGTGCTCCGCCACCTTTGTTTCCCCACTGGCGCATCGCGGAGTTGACGGCGAGAGAGGGAATCTCCCAGCCCTAGCGCACACACTGCCAGCTCGCCAGTCGTGATGGACCCTCGTGTTGGGGTGAAGGGCGCATACAGGAAGAGACCTTTCCCGGACCCAGAGAACGCCGCGGGTGCAGTGGGGACTCGAGTCCTCCGTGCGAGAGAAGCAAGTTCAAGTTGATCCGAGCCGAAAAGGGGGCGCAAAGCCCGGCGCAGCCCCTAGCGACCCTGCCTTACCCAGCGCCCCCACCCCACGTCCTTTGCCCCCCGGAGACTAGAGAGGGGGTGCGCACCGCCTCCTACGCGCTCAGCCGCGCGAGGTTACCAATGCCGGCTCGCTACGCGCAAGGTCCAGCTGCCTTCCTGGGGCGGGCGAGGTGCGGACTGTCCCCGGCCCCCGACCCCCAGCCCCCGGCTCCGCCCGCGCAGTGCTGAGAGAGCCACGTTCCCAGTCGCGCGCGTACGCCGGGCCCACCAAACTTGCAGCACTTTCTCCCAGCCCCCATCCGCTGTCACCCTCCCTCCATCCGTGCGCCCTGGCCCGGCTGGCCCGACAGAGGTTGCCATAACAACGGACAAGAATGCTCCAACATATACAAAGCCGGCAGGGCGCGGCGGGCACGCAGCCCCCTGCCCCGCGCCCTCTGCAGCCGCGCGGGGCTAAGGACGCGCGCCGCGGCTCCCCGGCCGGCCGCCCGGCGCGCAGGGCGTACTCACAATGAGCGGGATGGTGCGGTCCTCGCGGAGCTGCTCTGGCCTCCCGCCGGCCCTCTGCGCGCCCCGGCCGCCGGAGGATGCTGCGTGGGCTCGGTTGTCCTGCCATAAGTAGTAGAAAGTGCCCAGGATCCAGGCTACGGTCAGGATGGCGATGGCATTGGCGCGGATCTTCCTCATGGTGGGCGGGCGGGCGCCCCGAAAGGGGGCCCGGGCCGGTTGCTCTCGGGGCCGGGGTGGGGGCGCTCGCAGCCCCAGCTGTTTGTTTTCGCTCGCGCCTGGCTGCTCAGTCCTGCAGAGCAGAAAAGGGAGAGAGGTGGGGGGTGGGGGGTGATAGGGAGAGACAGGAGCGCGGAGCGATCCTCACGGTCCTAATGCCCTTCAGCCCCGAGCGCGCGCGTCCCCCGGGCGCCCATTCATTCGCGCGCAGAGCCCGCCCAGCGCTCCAGCCCCCGTCGGCTGCCCCGGCCGCTGCGCACGGGAGAGGAGCACGGCGGGTGCGAAGCGGCGCTGGAGCAAGGCCCCGCGAGCCAGACGCCCGCGGTGGAATGGCGACGGGCCAGAGCCAGCCTCTGCTCCCACAGCTCAGCGACCGAGCGCCCGGCGCCTGCCCCCGCGCGGCCCTGGTCGGTCCCGCCTACCTCCGCGCACCCCCGGCCCGAGCGGCCCTGAGTCACCGGCTGGAGATGCGCGACCCCGGCCCGGGCCCGCGCCGCGAAGCTGCGGTTCTGGGCTGCGCTCGGAACAGCGCTCTGGCGCCGGGTTTAAGGTGTGTTCTGCGAGGCCTTGGGAAGGGACGGCTGGGCGGGAGGAGAGTCTGGAGTTTGCCCCGGAATCCTCCGCAGCCTAGGATTCCCAGCCGCCCAAAGGCCCGCCCCGAGGAGGGATTGGAAGCTGGTGCACTTGACATTCGAAGAGAGCGGAGGGAATGAGACTCGACTTCGCCGCCGGTGAAAGGATGGGGGTACAACTACCCCCACATCTTTCGCTGGCCTGGGGCTCCCAGCTTTCAGGAGTCTTCTCTCCAGACCTTTCACTGTCCCCTGAACAACCGTGGGTATCATCACCGCTATTTGTCAAGGAGAAAGGAGACCAGAGAGGCTGGAAGATTGGCCCGAGGCCACACGACTAATTAGTGGGCAGAGCCCAGTCTAGAAGCCATCTCTCCGTTTGCACTTTCCACAGAGTGCAAAACACGGTGGTGAGACACAGGCACAGAAATCACAGAGATTTGGCCCCAGCCCCGGAGGCATTGAGAATCCGATGTGAACCGCTCGTGTTCAGAGCAAAAGGCAAGGTGGGCTCCACACAGTGTCCGGCACAGAGCAGACTCGAAGTGGGTAAATGTCCCATAAACTGAGCAGGGATCACAAAGGAAGGAATAATGAATTACAAGGTAGTCTTAGAGGAGGCTTCTCACAGAAGGTGGATAAACCTTTGAATAAATTCTTAAAGATTATTTATTTATTTATTTGACAGAGATCACAAGTAGGCAGAGAGGCAGGCAGAGAGAAGCGGGGCTCTCTGCTCTCTGAGCAGAGAGCCCGATGCAGGGCTCAATCCCAGGACCCTGGGATCATGACCTGAGCCAAAGGCAGAGAGGATTTAACCCACTGAGCCACCCAGGCGCCCTGAATAAATTCTTAAGAGGCAGGGCAGGGCAAGGTATTGGATGCCTGAGTAGTGAGAGCAAAGGTCCAGAGGATGGCAGTGCTTGATGTGCTCCAGAAAAAAGAGCTGCCTGGTATTGCTGGGGCCCAGGATGCTGGAAGGGACTTGGGAGTTGACTTTGGGCAGGCTGGTCCCTGGACGCGGGCAGAGTTAGCACAGAGTTTGCTTCTTGCTGGTGCTACTGGACACTGGCTCTCACAGAGGGTCCTGGCCCACATTAGGTCCCGGACTCTAAATGAAGCAGCCTCAGGACTCAGGCAAAGGTGAGATCACAGCCCATGTCTTCCCCAACCACCGCCATCAGCAGCACTCATTTTTCCCCATTTCTCCAGCATGCAGGACCGAACCGTGCGTGTAAGAGAGGCCCATTCCGTTTCTGTTGGAATGAAGGAAAATGAAGAAAGAAAAGCCCAATGAGTTCTTGCTGCAGAAAGATCATGGTCGCTACTACAGTACCCTCTTCCTCACTCCAAACAAGACTGCGAGGACACGTCAACAAGTCCAGAAACAGCATCACCGAGAATAGGACCCTGGAAAGAGTGTACAAAGAGGGTCTCACAAAGACTAGCAGGGACTCCGAGGCCTGAGGCAGGTGGCAGTCAGGAGTAACAGGAGATGCTGTGGAGACGCCACTGGCCCTGGAGCCGTGGGCCAGCCTTGCTCTCCTGGGTGTCTCTTGCCTGGGCAGTTTAATTAGACCACCAGAGGGGCCAGGATTCATCTCCATAGAGAAAAACACTGTCAAGCCAAGCCATTCTTGGTTTCCCCAGGAATCATGAGGCTGATCCAGGAGTCATGCCCTCTGTGGGAAGCCAGGAAAAGCTTGCTGCCTAAGAGTCAGGCCCCACGGGCCTTTCCAAACCATAAGAAAATGTAAGGGAACTGCCTTCCTCGTGCCCCCGCTTCCACACGGGCTCTCGGGTCAGCAGAGTGGAAAGACTTGAAGGATGGCCCTCTGTTGCCACTGGCTGCTTCCCTCAGCCCAGCCTGTCCTGTGCCTAATTGCCTTCGGTCTTGAGAAAACCAGGGGAGAGGCTGTGGGATCCAAAGACAATACATCAACCCTTAGTGAGAAGCTCCAAACTCACACCTAGGCATGGGGGATGAAGCTAGAAACTGCAACCGGGCTGATGGGGTTTCTGGTGGCTCTAGAAGGAGGGCTGTATGAGGTGAGGGAGGGGGAGGAAGAGGTGGAATTTGGCAGGATTTCCACAGGTCTCACCTCTTACTCCCCAGGGTTCGGTGGTGAGGGTGCTATACTTCTGTATGAATTGTCACTCCCTGGTAGCTCTGTCTGGAAGAGAAGGCTGTCTGCCCCACCCCCACACCCCCCCATGTCACCACCACGAGGAAAAACCCACAGGGACATAGCCTCTCTGAATGACGTTAGACTTCACAGCCATCCCTCCCTCAGATGGACGCAGTAAACTTCCCGTGGCGGGGTAGGGGGTAAGGAGGCAGGTCACTACCATGCTCATTTGGCTGACAGAAATCTGACCTAGGCAGAGGTTAAGCAATGGGCCTGGAGCCACAGGCACATTGGGAACTTGGGGCTGCCACCTCAGCTACAGCCCAAGGGATTTGAATCCTAAATAGGTACAGGGCTGAAGCTCAGCCCTCCCCGAGATGGATCGCAGTGTTCAGAGATGACAAGGGGCGTTGTTTCCTCTCTGATCCTAGGAATGGAGTCCCGCGGAACCAGAGAAGCAAAGCGACACCTAAGAGACTTGGTGCTGCCCAGCACTCACTGAACCAGGGTGGTAATAGTAGCTGAGGTTCACTGGGTACCCAGCAGGGGCCAGGTGCTGAGCGGGCTCCCTACACCCATCTCCGAAGCCCTGCAACCTGCAGACCTGGACTTGAGGATACTCTCGGTGGCGGTGGCAGAGAGCCACCCAGCAGGGAGGAGGCGGGGCTGGATTCGAGTCTGTTCCCCCTGCCGGTGTCTGGGCACCAGTACAGGGCTTCCAAGCACACTGGGCAGTCTGCAGGGTGGTCAGAAGTTCTGCACGCAGGGACCTCCCCTCCCCACAGGGGCCTCCATTTTCTTCTCTGGAAAATGAGGGATGCGGGGAGACGACCTCCAAGGTCCCTCCGACTGTGCCCTTTAGGACCGCTGGTTCCTTGGGTATTGTCTTCCGAAATGTGGCACTGCTCCCCACATGGTTCTTCTCTTTCAAAACTGTCAAAGCCAGCACTCAGGAGCCTCAGCTGGGCAAAGCTAAGTGCTCCCCATGCTCCCAGAGGCCCCAGGGAGCTCTCTGTCCCCGTGCATTTGATGTGTGGGTGGATCACAGAGGGGAGAAAGGCTGTGGAGTTCAGGCGAGACCCTGGCTCTGGACTTGGACAACCAGCATTCAAATGCTGGTTCTGTCCCGTATTAGGAGAGTGGCTTGGGTGAATTCTTACCCTCAGTTTCTTCACCTGTAAGGGGCATTGACAGCCCTTAACCGACAGCACTGTTGGGAAAGGTAGGAAATAAGGCACGGAAATTCCAGTTCTGGTAACCATCCCCATCCCAGACCCCCACCCCACCCCGCGCCTCTCACAGGCACTGCTGCGGGCTCCTGGCGATGGGGCTCTCGAAAGGCCTGCCCAGGGCACATGCGGGGACTGCTCACCAGGGCTGCAAAGGAGAACAGACCCTGGACAGGCCCAACAAGGATAACTGTCCTGCCACATCAGGGCATGGCCACTTGTGTCTCCACAGCCTGTGTTGAGCAGCCTGGAGGGGGCTGGGGAGAGGCAGCATGCGGGCCCCCAGCTGCTGCTGGGTGTCCATTCTTGCCAGCATACCCATTACCCTTGCAACTCGGTCAGCTTGGAAGCCTCTTGCCCTGTCTGCAGCTGCAGCAGGGACCCGGACAGTGGGTGAGGGGGACTTGTTAGACCACCGTGTCTGCTCTAAGCAGCAAAGAAGGCAGACATGGTGAACAGAGCGTATGTTACCAGGCAACAGGCACTGTGCCAAAGCAAGATCTCAGAATACTCACAATGACCCTGTGAGGAAGGGGGAACCAGACCCCCTCTCTTGCACAGACAAAGGGGCTGGTGCCTGCAGGAGTCCCTCAGCCCCACTGGGGGATCATTGGCACAAACAATCCCCACAGCCAGCAGGCCGCACTGAAGGCACCACCTAAGGGATCATTATTTCTAAGCTAAGTTCCTTATAAACCATCAAGGAGAGGACCTGGCTCTTTGAAAGGAACTCCAAGGGGCACATGGGTGGCTCGGTCATTGAGCGTCTGCCTTCGGCTCAGGTCATGTCCCAGGGTCCTGGGATCAAGCCCCGCATCGGGCTCCCTGCTCGACGGAGAGCCTGCTTCTCCCTCTGCCTCTGCCTGCCACTCTGCCTGCTTGTCCTCTGTCAAGTATATTAAAAGAAAAAAAAAACTTAAAAAAAAAAAAAAAGGAACTCCAAGAGTCTTATCAGTCATCGTTCTCCTATTTGGCTTTTCAGATCAGTGTCTGCCGTTGGGGTGTAAGCTCCATGAGGCCAGAAGTACTTGTGGTTTGTTCCTCATGGTCTCCCCAGCACTTAGAACAGCTCGGCATATAGCCACACATAGTACGTGCTCATTAAGTAGTTGTTGCTGGAAGGGAGGGAGGGAAGAGGAGCGGGTAGCTGTGTGCAGGAGTAGAGCTGAGAAAGGGAGTGACTCCTCTGGGGTCAGTGTGGGCCAGTGCGGGGACTCACTCAGGTTCCCCAACAGTGCTTACAGGGAGGGGAGCACTGCCCCCGTCCCTGTAACCCCAGGACCAGGGGCCAAATGCTGTGGCTGCAGGATGGCAGGGTGGGACATGGGAAGCAGAAAGGTCAATCAGAATTTGGGAGGAGTGACCCTGGTTCTGATGGATAACTCCAGGAATATTATTACTAATCATGAAAGGAGCCAGCTGTTGCATTTGGGAATAATAAGATTGCAGAGGCTGAGGGTTAATTAGAAATGTGTCAAATGCTTTTTCTTAACAGTAAGGAATTTCTACAAAGGAGAAATGTATAAAGCCAGCTGGTCAGCAGAATTGGTCCTGGAGGCAGAGCTCTTTCCAAGGCCTTCCTGACCTCCCCATCTCTCGGGTGCTCTCCTTCATCCCTTCCCCCTCTCCACAGCCTCTAAGGAGATGAGTGGCAAAGGTCCTCAGAGCCAAACAGATGGCCCAAAATGCCAGGGCAGTGTTTGTCACATGCCCATCTCTCACCCTTGAATGGGAGTTCCTCTGAGCAGGGCCTGGCAGCCTTCTTTTGTCACCAGTTTCTAGCACAGTGTTAGGGCTTCGTGGTTGCACTCCCTGAATATTTGTGCAACGAGTGAATGAGTAAATACCTAGGGTCCACCCAAGGGCTGCTGCTACTCCCCATTCTGTCCCATGAAAATCCCACAAGCCTGCTCAGATGGCAGAGCCTGCTTACATAGGGTGGTATGCCCAGTCCCTTTCTTTCCTTTCCTTCTTGAGTGCCTACCATGCCAGGCAATTCTACGTTCTAGGGATATGAAAATGAACAAAACCTGACCGCAACTTCCAGAAGCCCAGTAACTGATCATGGGGAAAAACACATCCATAAGAAGATATAATGGAACTCTCTAGAAGCACAAAGGGGGCTTCTCCAAGTAAGAAGTCATCTGAGAGCTGAATCTTAAAGGGCAGGCAGGTAGGCAAGAGTGAAAGGGTGTTCTGGGAAGAGGAAGAGGCAAACAGGACATGAGGATGTGGAAGTGCATGGGATCGCAGGAAATGCCGAGGGGTTTGGGGGTATGGGGTAGGGGGTGGTGATGGTAACAAGGGCAGAGGTGTAGGCATTGACCAGTTAACAGATGTCTTCTTTGACTTTGTAGGACATTTGGACTTACTCTGGTAAGCCATGGAGAACCATCTAAGATTTTAAACCAGGGAGTGACATGACCAGTTACAAATTTTAGTGAGGAGGCTGGAGACAGGTGGTGGCAGGGGGTCACAATGATACTGTGATGGTCCAAGCAAGCAGTGCCGTGGGCCTGGGTTAGGGCAGAAACTCTGGAGGAGAGAGAGAGGGCAGGCTCAAAGGACTTGGTGATCAGTTGGAAGTGAGGTTAGAGAAAGGGATGAAGAATAGCATGCACAATTTCTTATGTAGCAGACAAGTGCTTTGGTGTTAAGGTAACCCACTATTAACTGAAACAGGAAATGCAGGTGGAGGAACAGATTTGGGAGGCATGTTCAACCGAACCGGAGCTCTCTGCGGTCTGTCCACAAAAGCAGCTGTAAATCCAGGTCTGGTGATGAGGAAGAGGAGTGGAAGGAGCCAGGTCAGGCAGAGATGAGAAAACCAGAAGCACAAACTGGGGCAAATGTGCTGGGTGGCTGCCCATGCGCCCAGCACCTAGGCATAGGAGAGAACCATGTGCATCAGAGATTAGGACTTCTGGATCCCTCCAGTGAAAACGAAGCCATAGAGAATTGGTGGTTTTTTCCGCCTCCATCGGATGCCATGTCTCAAGGCCCTGGACCCAAGCTCTTGGGAATACTCATTTCTTTATCAAGGACCTCATTACCTGGTACATATTAGAACTGACCCCTAGACTTAGGGCTGGAGTGAAATTTGGCTGAGAAAGAGATTATGTGGTAAGACCAGAGAGAATCTGAAATGCAGAGACCCCCAGCCATGCTCCTATGCCTCCTTTAGTCTAACTGGGCCTGTAGCTGGTACCTCCATCTTCCCTGAGAAACTTGGAGGTGGAAACTAAGGGAATGTTCCTGGGATTGGTACATCTTTTGAAGCTCTCAGCAAGGCTGAAAATATCCATCGATATATTTTGAAGTGTAATTTCCACTCCCTTACCAGCCAAAATAATTGAACAGGAAGAAAAAGCTGTTAATGCAGGAGGCGTGTAACATCAGATCCACATTGCCTGGAAATTTACCATTTCAAAGCAATTGAGGGTTTTTACTGCCAGTGTTTATAGTCATACATGTCCCCTCTCACTGAAGCCATCAAAAGGCCCATCAATCTGGGTTTGGACACTGAAATCATTCAGTGTCTGGAGCGAATGTCAAAGCAGGCAGAATTTTTAAAAATTATCCTGCCATTTTGTCAGCATATAAATCATGGGGGTGGGGGAGTTGTCTCCTGGGAGGCGGCGTAAACAGTTGGGGTTGCCAGTGCTCCTGGATCCAGTGGTGGCAGAGCTCCCTGGTGGCATGGCCAGGCACACCCTCCTCACACCCTCAGCATCTCTGATCTGGGCTCCATGCACAGATTGTCCTCTTACTTGAGTCTGGGTGGGCACTTCTCCCTCCTGCTCAACAAAAAATGCCTGCCTCTGCCTCTGGCCCAGTGACCCCAGGTCCAAGGGGTGCACGTTCCTCAGGAGGGGAGTGACATCATGCTGCCTCTTACAGCCTCTGCCCAGCTCAGCAGGAGAGACAGGAGACCTTGCCGACTTTCATCTTCTGTCCGCTGCCACTGCCTGTGTGTATGTGCGAGCATCATGCACGCATGTGTGCAGTTTTTCAATTAGAATGTGACTTCAGGCTTTCCTGGAAATTACTGATTTCTTTCCCTATTTTGTATCCAATGGAGGAAATTTCTAAACCCATGCCCAATCATTTGTCTTTCATTTTGGGATCCCTATTTTTCTAAAGGCCACTCTAAAAGTGCCATTGCCTCACTTGGTGACCCTGGAAAAGTCACTTTCTGGGCTTCTTTCTTGTGTTTGAAATGAAGGCTTTGGTACAAGGGACTCAGAAGGTCCTTTCTAGTGCCAGCATTTTAAGAGTTTATTTAGTTATTTTAATATTTTAAACCGTTCCTGCCCCAGCAAGAATTATTGGCAATAAACGGAGACACAGTTTTCTTTATTATCATTTAGTCCCTCCACACACATTACATACATACATATACATCCAAACAATTTAAAATAGTCCATTGGGTCAAGAACCTAAAAACTTCTGGATTACAGCAGACCTAAAAAGGAGAAGTAAGAAGAATGTACAAGAAATTGGTACATCTAGGATGCCTGAGGAGGGGAACTTGAGAAGTGGGAGACTTCATCATACATTCTTTTGTATCCTTTGATTTCTTTGCCACATGTGTTTATTACCTCTTTAAACATTTTTTAAGCAAGGGAAGAGTTTTCCTTTCTCCTTCTCCAACCACAAGCCTCTCTGCAGCTCACTTGCTGGGGGGCAGAGGAGACCAGGACAGGGCTGGCGTCATGGGCCAGAAGCCATTCCTCAGCCCGGGCCCTGCTCAAGACCAGTCCCATCCCGCCAGCTGGCATGGCCAATAGCTGCCCCATGTGCGTGGAGGGGTTCCGTGGGTGGGCACCACTGCGGGCTGCCCTTGCCGCGGGCACTCCGGCTGAGCAGTCAAAATGCTATAGGGACTCCATTCGAGGCACTCCAGGAAGATGCTAACTCTCCCAGCTCCAGCAGCCTGTGGGCAAAGGGGCCCAAGAGTCCAGCAAACGGGGAAGTACATGCATCTAGCTTTAAATTCTCCAGATCTTACCATTCCCTTTCAATGACAGATTGCTTTTTGTTTTGTTTTCTGTTGCTAATATAACAGGAGGGCAGGAACATGAAAGGAAACAGAAGAAAAGGACCAGAGATGCATGGAGAGAAAGGGTCTTTAAGGCTCCCCTTTCTCTCCCCGCCTGCTACCCCCCCACCCCCCACCCCCGCTGCTGGCCTCTGCTTGGCAGAGCTGGGCTGCAGCATCTCTAGCAGGTCCCGTTCGCCTGGTTTTCTCCCCTAGTGTAGCTCCTGCTCAGCTTTTCCTTGTGACATCCAGCTGCCACTCAGCCTTCTTCTACCTCCTTTTCTGATTATCACCTTCGAAGGGTGCTGGCCATCACTTGTGTCCCCTACTTTCTTCCACCCTCCTCTGACTCACCCACTTCCCTGCCACACTGCCCAGCACCACCCAGACTGGTGCTGCCACCTGCCCCACAACTGGGATAGGATCCTCCATCATCCGTTCGAAGTCCCTGTACCCGACTTCTTTCCGGGGTCAACTTTGTCCCCCAGCAGGCTACAGGAAGGTGCGGGCAAGAAAACAACCTGAGAAGCCATGGCAGAGTCAGATAAGGAGCAGCAGATGGAGACACACACTTGATAGAGTGGACACAAGAGATGGAAAGATACAGAGTATGAGGAAAAACAGCTTCGGGGAAAGAAAAAGCAGACAGCGAAAACCAATAAAAGCGTAATGAGTACTAAAACCAGAAAGGCCTGAAGAGAAACCATCTGGGGAGCAGCAAGCGGACGCCTGACACCAGTGGAGTCAGGTCAGAGGGAAGGAGCAGGAGGGCTGGGGCGAGCAGCATGGGAGGGGCGGGAGGCAGGAGGCATGGCGCAATGGAACCCTCTCGGAAAGGATCATTCACCTCCGGAGCTGTGGGGCTTACTGGCTGCAGCGAGCAGAATCTACTTAAAACACAGCAAGCATTTTACCTCGGTCTGTTTCTCTGTCTAGAAAAGGCTAGAGCCAAAGGCTTAGGGAACCATTCCAGCATTAGGACCCCACATGGACGACAGAGCAGAGACCAAGAGATCCTTGCCCCCTCTGGGAATGAGCCTCCAGGCCACTAAACTCATAGGTATTGATCCAAGCCCCAAAGGCCACTAGTGTTATCCACTTCCACGGGGAAGGCCTCCACGACTTCCTTCATTCTGTCTTCAAGCTTGTCAGAAAGCAGATGCTGTTCAAATGTGACAGCTGCACTAAAGGGATGCTCACAGGGAGCTCCCTGACCAGTGGGAATATTCGCGATGATGCCTGGAGAAGCCTTGGGTGATCGGATAACAGCAAGACAAAGAAGAGAGCACCAGAGAACATCGCAGATAAAATGGCCCCAGGGAAACCAGATGGGACTTGAACTGGAAAACACAAACAGCCTCACTCCTTTCCCTGGACTGTATATCTTTGGGAAACTCTAATCTGGGGAACACCTGACTCTTTACCCGCCTGCCACAAAGGAGTACGAAATAAGGCTGGGAGCTCAAAGTGGCGTAGAAGAGCCATCCATCCATCACGCTTGGTTTCTGTCTGAGAGGGCTGGGAATGAGAGGTCTTCCTTCCCTGGCTCTGGAGCTTATAAATTGTGTTCCTGGCTGAATATAAGTCCTCCGCTCTGTATGACATTTATATTCTTGAAAAACTTAGTGTATAAATCAAATCAAATTTTGCCTGCCAGAGAAGTTGGCTTTTCAAAGTAAATTTAAGGTCAATCCGGGGCGCCTGGGTGGCTCAGTGGGTTAAGCCTCTGCCTTCCACTCGGGTCATGGTTCCAGGGTCCTGGGATCGAGCCCTGCATCAGGCTCTCTGCTCAGCAGGGAGCCTGCTTCCCTCTCTCTCTGCCTGCCTCTCTGCCTACTTGTGATCTCTGTCATATAAATAAATAAAAGCTTTAAAAAAAAATTTAAGGTCAATCCTATGTGTAAAGAAAAGAATGGCCCGTGAAGGTGAAAAATCATGCTGGTTCATTTCTGTAACGTTGGAGTTCTGAATGTCTGATTTGGGTGGCTGTGGGATGAAGGCAAGACTATCTAGAGATCTGGCTATAGTTCACTTGCAGATTGGGATTCCAGCATTACTTTAAAACAAACAAAAAACTTAAATCAGATAGGTATGTTGCAGAAGCCCCTGCTAAAGAAATAAGAATTTTTAAAAATTGATTAGGGAATACTTCAAATATGTATTTTAAAAGTAGCGAGCCTAATAATTAAAAAACCCAACTCCAGCTATTAGCAACTCCTGGCCAATCCTGTGAGAAACATGGACTTTTGAGCCAGATGACAGATACAGAGAATGAATTTTATTTTTAACAGGATTTTTAACAGGATTAGTTGTGCTGAGGCTGTAGGTCCAAGTTTCTGCATAAATGCCTTAGACTAGAGCCTGGAGTATAAAGAGAAAGGCTGAGAAATATATTCTTGGTGAACAACCAAAGAAAGCTGGGACTTAAAAAACAAAACTCCCCCTCCCCCCAGCCCCAGGCTGAACAACTCCCAAGTAACCATAACAGAGGTTCCCTTCAAGGAGGGACAGGACTGGGGGGGTAGGGAGGGGGGACAGTCCCTTTTCATTACACATTAAAAAAGATTTTTTTGTACTATGTGCACACATCACCTATTTTCTTTCTTTCTTTCTTTTTAAAAAGATTTTATTTATCTTTAAATAAAAAATAAAGAGAGAGAGAATGAGTACGAGCAGGGAGAGGGGCAGGAAGAGGGAGAGGGAGAAGCAGGCTCTGTACCGAGTAAGGAGCCCAACGAGGGGCTCGAGCCCAGGACCTGGGGATCATAACCAGAGCCAAATACAGACGCTTCACCAACTGACCCACCCAGGTGCTCCCACATTACTTATTTTCAAAAGTAACTTGTAAAGAACAAGTATCTTGAAGAGTTGCAGTAACCACACCAACTACATATGACAAAAGAGCAAACTGCCCAGACTCAAGACCAACAGTTCTTCATGTTTTCACCTGGATTTCCGCTCGTATAATAATTTGCTCAGGTAGATGAATGTACAACCTTCCAATCCAAGGCAATACATCATCAGAATAGATGTTTCATGTAATATAAGAAACCTGAGCTCCGGGGCACCTGGGTGGCTCAGCTGGTTAAGCGACTGCCTTTGGCTCAGGTCATGATCTCGGAGTCCCAGGATTGAGTCCCTCATCAGGTTCCCAGCTCCGCAGGTAGTCTGCTTCTCCCTGTGACCTTCTCCCTTCTTATGGGCTCTCTCTTGCTCTGTCAAGTGAAAAAATAAAATCTAAGAAAGAAAGAAAGAAGGAGGGAAGGAAGGAAGGAAGGAAGGAAGGAAGGAAGGAAGGAAGGAAACCCAAGCCCTGAGAGCTGGAGTAACTGAACTTTGGACTGTCCTGGAGCTGGTGGGGTTGGCGTGTGCCCTGAGCCCAAAGCCCTGGGTAGGGGCCTGGTTGGGACTCATGCATCACGCCCTACCTGCTCATCAGCACCCAGATCCACAAAGAAGTGGGCCTCACCCTAGTGGGTGCTGAGCCCTCAGTTCCAGAGCTGATGTGGGATCTGGGGGGCCTCAAAGAGAAGCATGTTGGGAAACAACTTTTGAGTACTTCATCAGTGACCCTCCCCACATGGTCCTGGACAAGCTGGAACGCAAAGGTTTCCATGTGCTAAGCATGACAGAGGTGAGCCAGATGCTGGTGTGGGGTGTGCACAAGGACCGACTCTCTTACACTGAGGAGTAGACGGGGCACCCTTTTCTCGCGTGATTCCCAATCCTGAGTGTCCGTTCACTCACTGTCCAGCCCCTGACTTCCCAAATCATCATTTTCCTTTCCCAGCACCACTGGGCAGTGAAAGGCCTTTTCTGAAACCTGCCTCAGCCTGTGGGAGAGGGCAGGGCCCTTGCCCTGGGGCTTCTAGCTGCCCCTTCATCTTCAGGCCTGGCCAAAGGACTTAGAGAAGGTCATGATCTCTGGGCAGGCTAAGGGGCTCCCAAGAGCCAGGCTGTCCTAGGCCAGGAGCTGGGAGCCTCCAAGGAGCATATAGCCCCAGGTTTGGGTGGGAAGGTCCTGCAGAGCTAGTCCAGGCCAATAAAGGGCTGTGATGAGTGGTTGCTCAAAAAAAAAAAAAAAAAGAAAGAAAGAGGGGTGCCTGGGTGGCTCAGTTGGTTAAAGCCTCTGCCTTCAGCTTGGGTCATGATCCCAGGGTTCTGGGATCAAGCCCTGCATCGGGCTCTCTGCTTCGCGGGGAGCCTGCTTCCTCCTCTCTCTCTCTACCTACTTGTGATCTTTGTCTGTCAAATGAATAAATTAAATCTTAAAAAAAAAAAGAAAAAAGAAAGGAAAAAAAAAAAAAAGAAAAGAAAGAAAGAAAGGAAAAGGAAGAAAGAAACCCCAACCCTGAATGGTTACATGGCTGCATACAATTTGTCAAAATTCACAGAGTACTCTCAAGATTTGTACTTCATTGTATGTTCATTACACTGTGCTTCAATAAAGTATTATTAACAACAACAAAAACCTTAGCCTTTGTGAAGAAAAAATGAGTCAAAGAATCGCCATTCGGGGTTTATTGGGTAGGTGGTTCAGAGAAAACTAGTGTTTTGAGAAGACAACACGATGTAGACTTTCTGCAAAAACTTGCTCTTTGGAAACCATCGATACAGCATGTGCTTTTGGTTAAGCATTCCACGGCTGAAACGCAACTCTGTGCTGAGATGCCGAGAAGATGAGGCAAAATCTTGGCCAAGGTCAAGCTCTGCTGATGGTTTGAGAGGGGGACGGCAGCCAACTGCTCTACACTTGTGTAACATTTAAAAAAAGAAAAACTAACCCCAAGCCATCTTCTGTCCCTTTTTGGAGCCAACACTAGTCCTGCTCATTGCATCCAAGAACTCAGAGGAAGCTGCATGTATGTTGCTACAGCTCAGGCCTACCAAACCTCCAGGGCCCATACATACCTACTTTAATTAAAAAAAACTAAGCTAGCTTGCTGGGACTCTAGTTGGCTCTATGGGATATGATGGAAGATGTCAGAATTTTAGATGAAGTTAGGGTTCATCCATCAGAGGCAGAGAAATATACTTTAACCTCCCTTTTGGCTATCTGGTTACTTTTTCTGGAACTAAACTGCAACAAAATGCAACAAAATGACCCTAATTTGATAGAAAATGGGGGCTCATGTCTGTATCTGGGTGACTATTATAAAAAGAGCTGCAAGCTTAGCATATTTGGTCCAAATATGTGCTACACAAAGAAAAGCCAATACACCAACATCCTCTTTGGGTCTGAACGAAGCGCAAAAAGGAACAGGGAAACATATTTTTTGTCAGGTTATAGGGAACAGATATAGATACACAGAAATGTCTTTCGGCAGTTTATAGAATATAAACTATATTTTGTGCATGTCTGTCTTATAGATGCCAAAAGTAAGAGGGACAAAGTCCAAGGCCAGTCAGGGTTATACAAGATGCAGGCCCCAGAAACTTCCCAGTCTCCCTGTGAGGTGATCATGTCTTAGGACTTACAGATGGGTAACAATGTGTTAACACTGGATCCCTCAAATTTTCTTAGGCAGTCATGACAACATAAAAAAAGAGAGAATATTTTTAACTCATTGGTTTAATGTTTTCCTTTTAAAGTACCTAATTCTATTCAGTCCTCTATAGTACAGTCTTAATTTCTCCTATCCTTAAAATGAGAAACACTCATTCCTTTTTTCTCAATATCTTCCCATCTACAATACTTGGCAAACTTGCCTCATTTCCATTTTGTGCTTATCTCTTGTTAAACCTTACAGCACAAGCAATGCAACTGAAGATACAAATTTCTCTTCTTTCTTTATTGCTGAATAGTGAACTAAGTAGAAATGTGAGTTCCTAAGGCCACAGAGAGCACACCTCTGGTGAGAAGTATATTTTGACCCCAGGTGGAACACCAGATGGAGGAACCAGGCTTCTCTCTAGTCAATGAGGCCAGGAGGACATGGTGTGGCATCCTGCTTCCCTCATTCCCCCCCCTTTCCGTGCACAGTCTCCATTCCCAGAGCTGGGGGCGGGATGAGGGTGTGCAACGATGAAGCAGAAGGTACATAGCTTCCAAGGGAAAGTGCCACATAAGAAACAGTGGGATGTATTGCCGAATGCTACAGCTAGGAGGGTCCTTACAGCACATCTAATCTTAACTTCTAACTTTATTGGTAAAGAAAGGAGCCCAGAAAAGTTAAGTGATTAGTCCAAAGATACACAGGTAATGGCCAGAACCAAAACCTAGGTCACCAGCCTGTTCCTCTGATCCTTTAACACACAACAGAACTGAGTACAGGGAAAAGCAAAATAGAACGTTAAGTCCATGGGCTACAAACCCAACAACCCATGAACCAAGTAAACATACCTCTTTTAAAACTACCCATATCTTAATCTCCCATTTCTTTTCAGCTGTTAGCTTACTAAGCTCAAATGTTTGGTTCTTATCCAGGACTTAATGGATACCCTGGTGGCCTGGAGAGTCAGAATCCCAACTCTGCCCCAGCACGTTGAAGCCTGAAAAGGGAGATCTTTGGGAAGCAGGAGTAGAGTAAAAGTAGCCTCTCCAACTCAGGAATATTCTGGACCACACATCATGCTTATATTAATGCTGACTCCAAACTCAGCAGCTTTTGGAGCTTATGCAGGCAGAAAAGGCAACAGACTACCCACTTAGCAAGAGGAAAATGCAAGAACTAATAACAAATAAGGAAGCCAGAAGGAGGGTAAATGCTTTGGATTCAGTCTGGAAGGCAGGGAAATTACTTCCATTTAGAGCAGAAAACGACCTTTTAAGGCAGTGTATACTACATCTGAAGAGGATGCAACCCAGGATGTGTGAACCAGGTCCTTTGATATTCCTTATTCCTGTGCAAAGGAAGTCAGTTCCTGATTATCCCTCAAATGATTACCCATTTGGTCTAGTTACCCACAGTATCTAGGGACCTCCAACAAGAGTGGCTATATAGACAGACCCCGCTAGATGGAAATACTAGTCTAATGTACTTCCCACTTTCCCAAATAACATGCTGGCATTCAAGCAAGGGCCTTGGTGCATCAAGCAAAGCGGGGGGGGGGGGGGGGTTGACTAAAGCATCTCCTAGCAGGCTGGTGGGATAGGTAATTGGAACAAGCAAGCTACCCGGCTGCATGTAAGCCCCAGGCCATCAGTGGATATGAAACTGCTCCAGGACTGGGGACAAGAAGAAGGTATAAGGCTTCAGCATGAGAAGGTAACTTGGCGAACAGCTAAAGTATATCACTGAATTCCAAAGCAAAAGTATTCTGAGGACTATGTATTATATTTACATTATTCAGATCAAGAGTTCATCACAGCAATGTCATTCTTACACCCTCTTTCAGCTTATCTCACCCAAGAAAAACTGATTCCCACTGTATTCCTGAAAGATTAGGTATTCTAAAAATGGCAACTTAGCAACAGAAAAGACAAAAGATCAAAAAGAAAGACTCTTTTAAAATATGTAAAAATTAGTAAACTAGCAAACCAAGAAACTGTCTTCTTTAACAGTAAAAAGTGATAGCATGATGATGAGACATGATGAAGGGAAAAAAAAAGAAGGAAACGATCAACGAATGAATGAAAAACTCAGAGAGGAAAGGTAAACAGAATTCAGATTATAGTCAAATGTTAGGGCCCCACACTAACAGGTAGGAAAGGAAGCTGAATAAAAGCTCCTTCTGCCTGCTGGGCTCCTAAGAGTCTAAAATGAGGGATTAAAATGGCTTTATTTCAACAGAACACATTTTGTCATCTGATCTCCATCCGTGACATGGGTAAGAATAAGTAACTTACGGTTGCACTCTTGAAAAGCAACAAATCCCTGAACATTGTGCCTTGTTCACTTTAGGATGGCAAATCACTGCTGTGTATCATACACACAAAAAAGACCTGTCTGTAACTTTTATTTTAAGTTTTTATTTTAAAATAGTGTTTCCAAAAAACACTGACTACAAGGGGAAATGAGTCAATAAAGGATGGGAGACAAAGGGGAAACAGAGAGAAGACTCTAACCCTAGAAACACAATGATCCGGGTACATTCAGAGGCCCTTGCCATGACCCTGTCCTCTCACTACTGTTCACATGGAGGCTCAGTAAATGTACTAGGACACGAGCTAAAGGGTTAGAGAGAAGCATTCCCTTGATATATGCTCCTAAAAGGTGATATCAATTGGTACTCACTCCAGAAATGTGAGACCCCTCTGCCCCATCCAATTGCTAGGATTCTATCCTAAGTAAATAATCAGATATAGTCAAAGATTTATACAAAAGACAGTTCAACACAGTATCACTGACATTAACAAAGGAGCCGAAACAACCAAAATTTCAACAGTGTGGGAATGGACAACTGAAGTATGGAAGAGCCACTAGGAATCTACTTTCAAAGATAAGGGGCACAGGAAATTAATTACTTGTGGTACCACATTAAGTGAGGGGTAAAAAATAGGATGTCACGGTCTATATATACATGACTCTGAATTCTGTTTGTATTTCATACATTTTTAAATAGTGAAAGGAAATTTGTGGACATCCCAGCAAAGGTTAGCTCTTTTCTAGATAGAGGGAAGATGGATGATTTTTTATTCCTTCTTTAGACTCATTTCTGATGAACATACACTGCAATAAATACTTCTTTTATATTATGCCTGCCCTAAAATATCTCATTCGAGGTCACCATTGTCAGTCTTCAGGAAAGGGTGCTAAGGGCTGACTCAAGAGAATGAAGAGTCAAATCCACACAGTAACTTCTGAGAAGGGTGAGAAATCTTATGTGCCAGTCCAGCCTCCTTCTCTACGGTGGCTGCTGGCTCTGGGCTTTGCACACAGCTCTGCTGGAGAATCCATTCCTTCTTCCCACAGCAACTACCGCACCTAAATAACCTCATGTTTCTCCCCTCTTAGCATGAGGATCACAAGGAAGGAAAATGAAAGCACCCTACTCCCTGTTTCAGAGGAAGTTTTTCTGGTAACCCTATCCAAATGGCCCAAAATCAGCTACACAGATTTGGAAACATAAGTCATCAGTTATGTTCAGGAACCATATATAAAAGCCCTATTTCTCAAGACTGACTATAAAACAGAATCTGTGAGTGCCACCTTGTGGCAAGCCTGACCACTCTAATGACCACCCGTCACGCCCCATGGTTCACCTCTGGACTCCAGCGCATGGGGTCCAGCCACTGAACACATGGCCCACAATGACCTACCCCACTGAACATACAGTCCCGGAAGAGGCTGGTATTGTTCATCTTCAAGGATCTCTAGTTTAGAGCCCAGACATGCCTATTTTGGGGCAAGAGGGCATGAAGCGGCGGACGAACAAAACGCACACCCGTTTTGTTCGCTGACGAGCTGAGGCTGCGCTGTGCGTGGTACGTCCATGTGCACGCTGTGCGTGGTGTACCTGTGTACGTGTCATGCTTCTGCCTCACGGCAGGGACGTCAGGGGTGAATATCTTCTCCCCCAAAATATTTACCGATTTTACAAAGCTGAGAAGAAAAAAAGTTTTACATTTACAGTCAGTGAGCTTTGTGCTTAGAAGTTTTATTTATCAGTGTTAGAGTAACCATCACCAACTTGGGCACAATTTCAAAACAGCTCCTGTTGGATTCTGGCCATAAAATTACTAAGTTTGTTACGATCTTGTCAAGTAAAAAAACTCTCCTCATACTTTAGAAAAACTGCTAATCACTAATAATTTATGCTCAAAGTGGTGGCTTCACGTAAAGAGATGAAACACCACTGTTCTGAACATCTAAGTATATGAATTAATCTCAGAGTCCCACGTGTGAGAGCGGGTAGAGAAATCCTCGCAATGCAACCCGACCAAAGGACTCCAAGAGAGAATTAAGTGTTGAAGAGAGGTCAGTATTACCTCTCTTCAACGGAATCGGAAGGAACACAGAACATGGAAGGGACTTAACATTGATTCTGAGAGTAGAGAATCTTCCTCTCAGAAGGGGATTCAGCTAGAAAACCTTGCAGTTCTGGACAGGAGGATTGCAATGAATAGACAACAAACAGCATGAAAGGGAAAGCGAAGCAAATATCAAAGTTCTCTTGAGAGATGATGCTTGTACCTCTTTCTGCCCCACCCAGTTAGAAGGCCTATTTCCAGAAAAGGATTTCCTCCAGTGTTAGGGTGGAAGCATATGGCAGGAAGTCGCTGCTTTGGTCCTGGCTGTGTAAAGGGGAGCATCCTCAAGTATGGAAATAAACCGAAGTGACCTAGATGGGATGGATCTCAACCAGGTGAGCTGTGGGAGAGCATGAAGTTAAAGAACTTATAATTATGAGCTTGAACTGGGGAAATGAATCTGACTCCTTGTTCACCTCTCCAACCTCTGCAAGAATTTCTCCTGTCCTAACCCAATGGGATTAAAATACTTGACTGCCCCTGTTTGAGAAAAAACAACATACTGGGCAGGGAAGAAATGTATTAAAAACCTGAGCGTCTTGACAAGTCACTTCAGGGGAGAATCCTTCATCTGCTGTCTGCGCACAGGAAGCAAAAGAAGGAAAGTAAAATAAAGGCCAAGGCCCTTTTGTCCACAAAAAATAAGAGGGAAGCAAAAGGAATTCTCACCCTGCCCAAGTAAAATCCAAAACCGTAAGCTCCCCTTGAAGCAATAGCCCACCTCCACCAGAAGCATCCTGGGATTGGCATGGGTTAGCATTCCAAGTTGTGACACTAGGCTCTGACAATTAATGACACAGGAAGAGGTGACTTTCCCACCTTGGCTCAGCTTCCCAGCCATCCTGGGAGGAGAGCAGCTCTCACGACAGCTTGATGGGAAGGTCTTCCCCATATTTCCGGAGCAGCTTCTGATGGTTGTGGTCCACTGACCACTGCTGGGGCAGGTGCCTGGGCTGCATGGAGTCCAGGAAGTGCTGACGCCAGCGGCTCTCCAGCTGCATGAGGGAGCGCAGCCCGCCCTGGCTGTGGCACTGCACCACCTTCAGCCCATGAGGAATGTAGTTTTCGTTGGAAATCCTGGCAAGACACAAAGCACAAGGGTCTGAGGAAGACAAGCACAGTACGGTGTCGCAGACGGCTCCAAATGCTGTGGGCCAGGGGCTGCCACAACGGTAGATCTGAAGGTTGCTGGACTTCTAAAGGTTGATTATTTTAATGCTTTTTAAAGATTTTTATTTATTTATTTGAGAGAGAGCACGTGAGCACGAGCAGGGTGTGGGGTGGCAGAGGCAAAGGGAAAAGCAGATTCCCCGCTGACTGGGGCTCAATCCCAGGACCCTGGGGTCATAATCTGAGACAAAGGCAGATGCTTAACTGAGCCACCCTGGCGCCCCCTACTTTAATGTTTTAAAAGCATCTTTCCTACAACTGCCATTTTAAGAAGTTCTTTGGACATACTGCACACAATCTGACAGAAGGTATTTGGGGATTCTGAGCTATATTTGTGGGGAGGCCACTGCCGGAAGCTCAGCTCCCACTACAGGAGCCGCACTGTCTGGCTGACAATGAGTGAAGAACGTTGGTCTTGTATTTACTCCGGGGTTACTCAGGTACCAGCTTGTCCTTCTCAACCATACTCAGTATTTATATGGGGCTGCTAAATCACCTGCGTGTTCTTATGTTTCAAATGCTGGAATACCTACATGTAAAAATGCAAGGTGGGACGTTTCTTTAGTGCCTCCTTTCTCACAGGAAGAGTGCCGAACTGTACAGCATAGGCAGTAGTCAGTGGTGTTGTAATAGCATTCTACGGTGACAGATGGGAGCGCCACTTGTGGTGGGCACAGCATAACACGTAAACTTGTTGAATCACTGTTGTACACCTGAAACTAATATAACACTGTGCATCGTGTGTCACAATGTTGTGTCAGCTATGCTTCAATTTTTAAAAAATTGAAATTAAAAAAAGATGGGGGCGCCTGGTTGACTCAGTCAGTAGGACATATGACTCTTGATCACATGGTCATGAGATGGAGCTCCACGTTGGGCTGAGAGATTACTTAAAAAAAGTCAACAAATAAAAATCTTGGGGCACACAGCTGGTTCTGTCAGTGGAAATGCAGCTCTTGATCTTGGGGTCGTAGTTCAGACCCCATGTTGGGTATAGAGATTACCCAAAGTCTTTAAAAAAAAAAAAAGCCAAACCATATCCAAGAGAGATGTGTTTTGGTCCCATGAAATACTCAGTTGTGCAGCTGGTGCTGTTTAATGGGAAGATAAATCCTTGCCCTCTTCCTAACTAAGCAGAGAGGCCTTAAAAAGTCCTCGGATGTCCTGCAAACAGTGCTTTCACCTCCTGTGAGTAACAACTACTTTTCCGGAGAAACCCCCTACCCACCCCATGGACTCAGTTCCCCTCCTTGCATTCATACCCCACTCTCATTCCTCCCTCCCAACACTCCCTCCCCATTCCAGCAGTACCAGTGCCCTCCGGAAATCTGCAGCCGCCTTACTGGTTAGCTGACAAGTGTCCCTAACTTGCCTATCTTCCCCCAAACAGCTTCTTCTCAGCCCCAGACAGCCAAGACCAGCATCCCTCTATCCAAGTCAGCAAGGTGATTGGTTAGAAAGGTCTGTGACTGAAAGGGGAAGTTTAGTTGTGTTAGCAAATACATCTGGGAATTGGTCGGAGGAACCATTCTCATTAATTTCTCATCGGACCTTGGCAAGTTACTTAACTTTAACCTCAGGGTAGCTAACATAAAAAATAACATCTATGCTACAACCTCACAAAATAGTTAGGAAGAATCAAAATAGGACAAAACTCATTAGTACTGTTTTCTAACTTTGAAAGATTTAAGAAATGCAAGATATAATGCTAGCAGTTACCAGTAAGAAATCTAAATCCTATTTCAAAGGGTTGTTAGAAGAACCAATTAAGACAATTTATAGAAAGTTTATTAACTTGGTTAAATAGAGCAGGATAACTTGGGACACCTGGGTGGCTCATTCAGTTAAGCATCCACCTTCAGCTCATGTCCTGATCTCAGGGTTCTGGGATCAAGTCCCACATCGGGCTCCCTGCTAGGTGGGGAGCCTGCTTCTCCCTCTGCCTGCTGCTCCCCCTGCTTGTGCTCTCTCCCTCTGACAAATAAATAAAATATTAAAAAATATATTTAAATAGATTAAGACACCTACAACCATTTGTTTGATAAATGTTTGCTGCCATCTTTAAGATTCTGGGGTAATGAAACTGAAGTACAGGCAAGCAGCATTGCTCTCACAGTTTTGGGAACTTATCAGTGCAATTCTTTCGGGCTCTAGTACTCCTGGAAAAATGGTAACAGGAAGCAAAACTGGAGCTGGGGGCCCAGAGTTTCTTTCACCTCAGCCCTGCACCCATTCATTTGTCAGGGCCATCGGCTTCTCGTTTAGGAACACTGAATTAAGTCATGAGTTCAACTCCGTACTCATGGGGAAGGAGAGGAAGCAAAGGAAGGAAGGAAAAAAGAGAATAGTATGAATGGTAAGACCAATTCTGGCCAGTATTCTATTCGGTGGGCCAGTACCCTGAATGCAGATGAGACAGCAAACATGAATCCATCGGTCTCAGTTCCCACAGACCTGGATGAGGTAAGGGACGCAAAGCCATGTATATTGTACTCAAAAGCAACTTTAGAGACTTGGGGTTATTTTTTGAGTATTATTTTCATCTCCTCTGCTGACTTTAGGATTTACTTCTGCACAGAATCTCTAAGGCAGAGCTTCACTGCATTTGAACTCATCTGCTCATCATGAAAATGGCTGGACAGAGATGACCCTGAAGGGTCAAGGACAGAAAGTAAGTCTCCTATGGAAAGGAAATTCTCACACCGATTCTTCTATCCCAGTCCCATGGTATTTTAAGCCATTAGACACTCAATGGGGTAACAAGAGGCTATGCTCTGCACCTAAACAGCTCTTGCCCCCTGCCTGGCCAGCATCCCCTCTAAGCAGGTGGAGCTAGTGCCCCCAGGATGTCCCCCAATCGCTTCCCAGACCGGGAACTGTACACTGTACCTTGTCTCCAGGCTGGCAGCCTCCTGAAGCATCTCGTCCGTGACCGTGTCTGTGTTGTAAAACTCTCTGAGCGCCTGCAGCAGTTCCACCTTTCGGTGAGCGGGCAGGCTCTCCGCGTTGAGCAGGGCCCTGGCCCCAGACCGTACCTGCCGGCGCTCAGGATCTTCCAGCAGGCGCAGCCCCTCCTCAGAGCCGATGGGGGCCTGGAACTCCCTGGCCAGCTGCTGCTTCAGGTGGTTGTCATAGTAGTTAGAGACGGCGTGGCAGGAGGTACAGAGCAGCAGCACGTCATGGGAGTTGTGGTCTTTCATCTCAATGGGGAAGTGCTTCCGGTACTCGTGCGGAATCACGTTCTTCCTGCCAAGCCCACCCAGAGGCAGTGCTCGTTAGCATCGGACACAGAACACAGGTGGAGCTAGCAGGCAGGCTGCTGGGATTCTCATCTGGGCCTAAACAGGATGGAGAAGCCTTGGGCACCACAACCCAACAGAGACTACATGAAGGCAATACTGCCTCTTCCACTCTCGGCCTACCTACCTACCTTAGCCTTAGTTTCCTCTCCCCGAAGAGCAAGTTCATACCACCTGCTAGCATACCACCTCCTGCAAGCAGAGGGTCAAGGCAGAGGGAGGCTAACAACAACCTTTGCAAACACTGTGCTCCCAGAGAGGTAAAGTATCAGAGAAATGAAAAAAAATACTAACGACCTTCAACATCTGGAAAATAACTCTCAAAGCATGTAGCGGGTCCCTCTACTCCTGAAATTTTGGAAGCCTGGTGACTTAAAAAAAAACAATTTTCTCATCTGAGGAACCCTTTACTCAAACTATTTCCAGGCTCATCAAGGCCCATTGTTATTTTCTAAGGAAAACTGAGCTCTCAGGAAAAACTCTTGGCACACAACTATTTGTCTCATTTTGTAAGAGGAGAGTAGGAGAGTGAGTTACTCTACTGAAGGCAGGGAGTAGAGCCAACGTGTGCCTTCAGGTCATCCAAAAACAGGCATACCTCATTTTACTGCACTTTGCAGATACTGCATTTTTTACAAACTGAAAGTCTGTGGCAACTCTGCATCAGGCAAGTCTATTGGCCTCATTTTTTTTTTCCCAACAGCATTTGTTCACTTTGTCTCTCTGTGTCACATTTTGGTACCTTTTCCTTATTATTATATTTTTAAGCAGATGTGTGATCACTGTCCTAGGTGTCACTATAGTAACTGATTTGGGAGGCCATGAACCATGCCCACATAAAACCGAGCACTCAATAGATAAATGTGTGTGTTCTGACTGCCTCACCAACCGGCCATTCCCGTGTCTCTCTCCCTCTCCTCCGGCCTCCTTATTCCTTGAGATGAAATAATATTGCTCTCAGGCCAATCAATAACCTACTACAACGGCCTCTAAGTGCTCAAGTGAAAGGAAGAGTGGCATGTCTCCCACTTCAAATCAAAAGCTAGAAATGATTAGGTTTAGTGAGGAAGGCATGTCAAAAGCCAAGACAGACCAAAAGCTAGGCCTCCTGCTCCAGTTAGCCAAGTTGTGAGTGCACAGGAAAAGTTCTCCAAGGAAATTAAAAGTGTTGCTCCAGCAAACACATAAATGCTGTGCAAACAAAACAGGCTTACTGCTGGTATGGAGAAGGGTTCGTGGTCTGGACAGATCACACCAGCCATACAGTTATCTTAAGCCAAAGCCTAATCCAAGCCAGGCCCAAACTCTCTTCAATTCTGTGAAGGCTGAGATAGGTGAGGAAACTGCAGAAGAAAATTCTGAAGCTAGCTCGGGTTGGTTCAAAAAGTTTAAGGAAAGAAACTATCTCCCTAAACATCAAAGTAAAAGATGAAGCCCCAAGTGCTGATGGAGAAGCTCCAGCGAATTATGCAGAAGATCCAGCTAAGATCATTAATGAAGGTGGCTACATGTAGGAGCAGATTTTCACTGTGGATGAAACAGCCTTCTCTTGCAAGAAGATGCCATCTAGGATTTTCATAGCTAAAGAGAAGTCAAGGGGCGCCTGGTGGCTCAGTGAGTTAAAGCCTCTGCCTCTGGCGCAGGTCATGATCTCAGGGTCCTGGGATCAAGCCCTGCATCGGGCTCTCTGCTCAGCATGGAGTCTGCTTTCTCCTCTCTCTGCCTGCCTCTCTGCCTCCTTGTGATCTCTGCCTGTCAAATAAATAAATAAAATCTTTAAAAAAAAAGAGAGAGACAGAGAGAGAAGTCAGTGCCTGGCTTCAAAACTTCAAAAGCCAGGCTGACTCTCTTGTTTGGGACTAATGCAGCTGGTGACTTTAAGTTGAACCCAGTGCTCATGGACCACTCCCAAAATCCCAGAGCCCTTAGAATTATGCTAAATCTACTCTGCTTGTGCTCTCTAAATGGATGACAGCATATCTGTTTACAGCATGGTTTACTGAATATTTTAAGCCCACTGTTGGGACTACTAATTAGGAAAAAAATTACTTTTCAAATATTACTGCCTGGGCCACCTGGATGCCACAGTCAGTTGAGTGTCTACCTTTGGGTGAGGTCATCATTCCAGGGTTGTGGGACTGAGTCCCACATCAGGCCCCCGGCTGTAGAGAGTTGGCTTGTCCCTCTCCCTGTGGCCCCCAGCCCCTACTCATGCTCTGTGCTTTCTCTCTCCCTCTCTCAAATAAATAAATAAATATTTTAAAGTAAAATAAAACATTACTGCTCATTGAGAGTATATCTGGTTACCCAAGAACTCTGACAGAGATGTACAATGAAATTAATGATCTTTTCAGGTCTGCTAACACAACATCCATTCTGCAGCCATTGATCAAGGAGTAATTTTGATTTTTAAGCCTTATTATTTAAGAAATACTTTTCATAAGGGCTATAGCTACCATAAATAGAGATGCCTCTAATGGATCTTGGCAAAGCAAACTGAAAACCTTCTGGAAAGGATTCACCATTCTAGATGCCATTAAGAATATTCATGATTCATGGGAAGAGGTGAAGTTATCAACATTAATTAACAGGAGTCTCTAGCCCTTATGGAGGACTTTAAGGGGTTTAAGACTTTGGTGGAGGATGTAACTACAGATGTGGTGGAAATAGCAAAAGAACTGGAATTAGAAGTGGAGCCTGCAGGTGGGACTGAATTACTGCAACTGTTTCATCCCACAATAAAACTTACAAGGATGAGGAGTTGCTTCTTGTTGAAGAGCAAAGAAAGAGGTTTCTTGAGATGTGAAGACTACTGAAATGACAACAATGGATTTAAAATATTACATAAACTTAGTTGACTGGACAGTGGTAAAATGTGAGGACTCTCCATTTTGGAAGAAGTTCCACTGTGGGCAAAATGCTATCAAACAACATCACATGCTACAGGGAAATCCTTCATGAAGGAAGGGTTCATCAATACAGCAAACTTCACTGTTGACTTATTTTAAGAAACTGCCGCAGTCTCCACCCTGATCAGTCAGCAGCCATCAATACCATGGCAATGACCTCCCCCAGCAAAAAGATTACGACTCACTGAAAGCTCAGATGGGGTTAGCATTTCTTAGCAATAGAGTATTTTTATTTATTTATTTAAAAAAAAAATAATCTCTATACCCAACATGGGGCTCGAACTCATGACCCCAAGATCAAAAGTCATATCCTCTACTGGCTGAGCCAGCCAGGCACCCCAGCAATAAAGTTTTGTTTTGTTTTGTTTTGTTTTATATAGAGAGTGTGAGGAGGGGGGAAGGGGCAGAGGTAGAGGGAGAGAGAGAGAAGCTCAAGCAGGCTCCATGCTCAGCACAGAGCCTGATGTAGGGCTGGATCTCACGACCTTGAGATCATGACCTGAGCCCAAATCAAGAGTCAGATGCTTAAGCAACTGAGCCAGTCAGGAGCCCAGCAATCAAGTATTCTTTTTTTTTTTTTTAATGTATTTTTATTTATTTATTTGAGAGAGACACAGAGATAGCAAGTGGGGAAGAGAGGGAGAAGCAGGCTCCCTGCTCAGCAGGGAGCCTGACATGGGCCTTGATCCCAGGACCCTGGCATCATGACCCGAGCCAAAGGCAGATTCTTAACCAACTGAGCCACCCAGGCATCCAGCAATAAAGTATTCTTAAATGAAAGTATATACATTGTTTTTTTAGATATAACATTACTGCACAACTAACAGTCTACAGTATAATATAAACATAATTTTTATATGCACTGGGAAAGTCAGAAAATTCATTTGACTCACATTTTTTTAAAAGATTTTATTTATAGGGTGCCTGGGTGGCTCAGTTGTTAAGCGTCTGCCTTCAGCTCAGGTCACAATCCCAGGGTCCTGGGATCAAGCCCCGCATTGGGCTTCTTGCTCAGCAGGAAGCCTGCTTCTCCCTCTCCCACTTCCCTTACTTGTGTTCCTGCTCTGTCCATCTCTGTCAAATAAATAAATAAAATTTAAATAAAAAAAGATTTTATTTATTTATTTATTTTTTTTGGAAAGAGACAGAGCATGAGTGGGTAGGAGCAGAGGGAGAGAGAGAATCTTAAGGAGGCTCCATACCCAACGTGAACCCCAGTGCGGCTTGATCTCATCACCCTGAGATCATGTCCCAAGCTAAAGTCAAGAGTTGGCCATTTAATTGACTGAGCCACCCAGGCGCCCCTAAAGATTTTACTTTTAATTAATCTCGACACCCAACCTGGGCCTTGAACTTACAACCCCAAGATCAAGAGTCGCACACTCCACCAACTAAGCCAGCCAGGCGCCCCTGACTCATTCACTTTATTGCGGTATTTCCTTTATCACGGTGGGCTGGAACCAGACCCACAATATTGTACTCCATGAACAGTATCAAGGCTCAGAAAGTTGTGAGCCACTTATGGGAGGATTGTAAGGACACACAGAGAAAGGCAGCTTCTGAAGGAAACGGGTCTCCAGTCTTTCATGAGCAAAGGGAAACCACTTTCTTTATAGCAAACTGTTACTGAGAAGAGTGTTGCATTCTTGAAACCAAGAACGGGGCTCAAGACAGGCAGGAGAGCACGACAACAGGACCATACAGATGGCAGAGTTCTCAGGAGAACTGAGATGACCCCTATGGACATGTCTCTCAGCCGAAATTGGCAGATTCAACCAAGACCCCTGAGGGCTCCACACGTGGCTACAAAGGCAGCTTCCATCAGAGGCAGACAACCTGGGTGGCTGAACCCCACACTCACCGAATGTACGAATCTTTCTTGCCACAGACTACACACAGGTTCTCTTTAACCATCAAGTAATAGTCTCCTGGAGATTCGGGTCTTCCTGCGGGTTCAAACTGCAACTTGACCACAAAAGGCTCCTCACTCACCAGCTCTGAGAGAAAAGATAAGAGATCAGCATTTGCCCACCTGTCCCTCAGGAAAGAAGCCCCACCTGAAATGTTCTCTGCAGTGTCCTGGCAGAGAGCACGATTTCTGGGTTTTGAATAGCATGTCCCACTTGTCTCTGGTCGTTCTGCCTTCTTCTGTTCCTCCCTGCTCCTTGTCTCTCTCCCCACTCCTGCCAATACCCACATGCACCTAAACGCAGATGCAAGAGGACAGGTGAGTCTCACACCTCCAATGCCTTTGTCCAGGTACCACTGAGCTTTCCTTCGGTCACAAGTGCAGAGGGGCTGTCCGTCAGGAGCATGGAGGAAGCAGTTATCATACAGAGGGGATTTTCTGCAGGGAAAGGAGAGATTAATAAAACTGGAAGCTACCTATGGATCAAGGTAATGGTTGCCTCCCATGTTGTCTTCTGAGTGACTGGCTATTCTCAACACTAGGGTCCAATATTATATTTATGGAAAGAAAACAAATGGGGCAAAAAACCTTGGTTGTTGCTCCATCTTCATGGGGCTAAGAACTAAAAATGAATTCGTTTAGCTAGTTTTTATATTTATGGAACAAGGAGTGAGTTGGGTAGTATATATACAACAGCTCTGTTGTGAAAGCGAACAGGAACAGAGCACCAAGAACACTGCTCTACAGAGTAATCATTGGGTTAAACAAAGTAAATTAAAATTAAAGAACTTCGAGCTAAAGTAATGAGGGCCACATGGGTTTATTTCTGGCTCATACGCAATACTGGCTTCAATTTAATCATCCAATTCCTAAAGGCACTCTGCTACAGGGACCAAACTTCCACTCCAAAGCACTTATTAGTCATCTTTCTGCAACAGAGGCGTTAAGTTGTACAGAAAAACTCTCACTGGTTAGAGAATAATATTGGCTTAGAGCTGGATGCCTTTCTAAATAATCAAATACCAAATGAACAGGAAATCAGATGATGCATTTCTCCTGAAATGTATGAGGCAATTCATGCTATTCATTTTCACAGCTATCCTGAGCAAGCAAGGAGTAATAATTATACTCTCATTTATAACTGGAGAAGTTACAGGGCTCAAGTCATACCAGGATCAGCGACAAAGCTAGGTTAAGCTCTCCTTATGGCCACTCAATTCTAAAAATTAGAAAGTAAAAGAAGGGGAAAAGGAGGAGAACACATAAATAGACCAAAGGTTAGCTCTAAATGTCCTTGAAGGAAAGGAAAAAAAAATTAACCCTTGGGGGGGGGGAAAAATTAATCCCTCGAGCACCTCTCATCCTACCACACAATCTTCTCCCCAGACCTAAGATGAGCCATCATGCCTTTTGCTGGAGGCTGGGCCTCTGCATCTCTCTCTACCAGACAGAGAACAACTCAGTTACCTGGCTGAATAGCCCACCCCCAGGGGCTTTCTTTTATGCTTTCTGGGGTCTTTCCCTTGGTGGTTGCCTGGCGTCATTCCATCTGTCTTAGACTTCTTATTTCTTGGCTTCTGCTGAGCTTCTGCTGCTTCCCCATTAACCTCTTCCCCCAGTCGGCTGAGTCCTTTGCTTCGGAATGGGATGTCTACCATATCCTGGCAATTTTCCAAGACTTTTCTCCAACCCACATGGTCATCGTTTTCGTCTACAGTTGAATTCCTAGAGAAAGGGTATCCAAGAAGATGGAGAAAGAGAGCCACTGAAATCTGGGCATCCCTGGCAGCATAAATCACCTGAAGAGAAAAGTCAGAGATCAGTGGAATCTGGAAGGCATACCAGAGAGAGCAATTTCCAAGTCAGTCACAAAGACACAGACAACCTTCAGGATTCTAATTCAAGATGTACAATACCCGAAGCACTGTGTACTTCTTAAAAACCTTTTATGATGAAATATTTTGCACTATATGAAAGTAAACTGAATAGTAAAATAAATCTTCATGTTTCTTGTCTATGTTTATAACTAAAATAGCTAAAATAATGACTTACTTTGAATATTCAAAAATCCTAACCTATACAAACCAGCAAAGTTTCTTTCTCTTTGTTACCAAACCTGATGAACAGACTTTTCTCAAGTTTGGGTGAGGGCAGTCCCCACAAGTGTGACAACTAGCCATGAAATTCACTTTGGAGGTGGCCATCATCTAGACCACCTGAAAACAAGATTCACTGAGAGGCCTGTGTAATTGCCAATCAGAAACAACCTGCCATACCTATTACTAAGATGTGGAAAACAAACAGGTTTCAAGCATGGGCCTCAAGTCAAAAGTCACAAGGGCTCATTTCCGAAATGAATAAATTTCAGATTATATGGTATAATCTACCATAATAATAACGGTAAGTCATTCTTCCAAACAACTGGTGACAGGAAAGCTGGTCATAAATAAAAGTAGCCAAAACTATCATTAAGAGCTTTTCCCAAAAAAGGGAGTAAAGACTTTAAAATTCCTTTAATTTACCTTTAGTAACCAAGCCTGGTAAATAATACTATTTGGAAGGATTTATTATGTTTTTAGAACAAAACAGGTTTGGATAAAATTTTCCATCTAGACTCAACAATCTATACATCTACCACCCAGCTGTCTCCCACAGGAAAAAACTGTGTTTGAATGTGAAGAGTTTAAATTGCTTCCTAGGGGCACCTGGATGGCTCAGTCAGTTAAGCGTCTGCCTTCAGCTCAGGTCACAATCCCAGGGTCCTGGGATCGAGCCCCACGTTGGGCTCCCTGCTCAGCGGGAACATGCCTCTCCTCCTGCTCATTCTCTCTCTCAAATAAATAAATTTTTCTTTTAAAGTGCTCTTTTAACAAACTGTTTTCAAATGATAACGAAACCAAGGCACTCTCAACAGATGCTGTTGAGACAACTGGATGACTACATGTGAAAGAATGAAGTTGGACCCCTACATTATATCACACACAAAAATGAACTCAAAATGGGTCCTAAACCTAAATGTAAGAGCTAAAACCTAAGACTCGTAAATGAAAACATAGGAGTAAATGTTCATCACCTTGGGGTAGGCAATGATTTCTTGGATACAACACCAAAAGTGTAAGTGATAAGCGAAAAAATAGATTAACTGGGCATCATCAAAATTAAAACCTTTTTTGCTTCAAATGATGACCTCAGTCAAATAAGTGAAAAGACCACCTGAGAATGGAGGAAATATTTACACATTATATACCTAATAAGGGACTAGCATTCAAAATATGTGAAGAACTCTTAGAAGTCAACAATATAAAAACAACTCAATTAAAATATGAACAAAAGGGGCACCTGGGTGGCTCAGTCATTAGGTGTCTGCCTTCGGCTCAGGTCATGATCCTGGGGTCCTGGGATCAAGCCCCACATCAGGCTCCCTGCTCAGCAGGCAGCCTGCTACTCTCCTCCCACTTCCCCTGTTTGTGTTCCCTCTCTCACTGTGTCTCTCTCTGTCAAATAAATAAAATCTTTAAAAATAAAATAAAACATGAGCAAAGGATCTGAATAGATGATTCTCCAAAGAAAATACATAAATAGTCAACAAGCACATGAAAAGATGTTCAGCATCATTAGCCACTAGGTTAACGTAAATCAAAACCACAATGAAATACTATTTCATAGTTACTAGGATGGCTCTAATCAAAAAGATAGACAATAACAAGAGTTGGTGAGGATGTGGAAAATTCAAACCTTCATATATTATTGGTAAGAATATAAAATGGCGCAGCTACTTTGCAAAACAGCCTGGCTGTTCCTTAAACAGTTAAACATAAAGGTTATGACTCAGAAATTCCACTCCTAGGTATATATTCAAGATAAGTAAAAACATATGACATATGTCCACATAAAATTTTATACACAAATATTCATAGTGGCATTTTTCATAACAGCCAAAAAATGAAAGCCATCCAAATCTCCACCAATTGATGAATGGATAAATAAAATGTAGTATATCCATACAATGGACTATTGCATAGCAATAAAAAGAAATGAACTACCAGTAAATGTTATAACATGAATGAACCACAAAAACACGCAAAATTAAGAAGCCAATCACAAAAGACCATATATTGTATGGTTCCATTTATATGAAATGTCCAAAATAGACAAATCTATAAAGACAAAACGTAGATTAGTGATTGCCTAGTGTTAAGGTGTTGTGGCAGGGGGTGGGAAGTGACTGTAGGATGGGGAGTGACTGCTAATCACTACAGAGTTTCTTTTTGGGGTGATAAAAATGTTCTAAAATTAGATAGTGGTGATGACTGCACAACTCTATAAAAATACTAAAATCCATTGATTTGTACACTTTTTTTTTTTTTTAAGTGGGCTCCATGTCCAAATGAGGTTTGAACTCAGGACCCTGTGATCAAGAGTCACATGCTCTACAGACTGGGCCAGCCAGGTACCCTGATCTGTGTACTTTAAATGTCTGAATGTTATTGTATGTAAGTGATACCTCAATAAAACTGCTAAAAGAAACAAACCAACCAACCAAGGCACAAAGAAGTGACTTACTCCTAGTCACAGAAAGTCAGAAATAGCTGCAGAAAACAAATTCAGAGAATTTGACTCCCCAAACTCTCTTACAGGATAATGTTAACCTGAAGATACCAGCTAAATCTTTCCAATAACAACATTTTGGAAGGATGAACAAGTGGTGACCAACTCAGCAAATAAGAGAAGGCTAAAATCTAGGCCTATGGGGGTGGTAAGCCAAAAATCCAAGAATCAAGTCAATTTGAGCCACAGAGAATGGCAAAGCATTAGGAATGGGAAACACCAGGTGCTTCTGTGAAAGTAAGTACAAGCCGGGGTGAAAACAAGAAGATAAGGTGAAAGCTTCCATAAAGAACACTTAGGACTCTAGACCCTCTCCTTTATACCCCAGGGGTGGCAATGACTCCTTCTCTAACCCCAGAAGAGCAAAAGTTTAAGTCATATAATGGCTGACTCACAGAGGATCTGAATCTAGTAACACCAGGCCTGGCACAGGGTGGGGGCAAAGTGTCACCTGGAAAAGGGATTATGGGAAAGTGTACATATGGCTTGGTGAAACTACCAACACCTTTCCCCACTCAGCAACCAGAATATAAGCAGAGGGGCTTATACCTCTTGGGCAGAAGACTAGATGATTCATCTCTGGAGAAACTGAGTAGCCTGAGGAAAAAAGAGTTTCAGTTACTGACATGTGACTGTAATCTATAGGTATTGATAATAACGCCCAGTGGTCCAAAAGCCCTGGCTCTATTTGCTATGTTCTCAACCCATTTCTGAAAATTCAAATTTAAACATGATTTTCTATATTTTCTAAAATCTCATTAAGCATTATGTTTATAATTAGAATGAAATAAACAATAAACATTATCAAAATAAAGAATGAACAGGGGCACCTGGATGGCTCAGTAGGAAGAACGTGCAATCCTTGATCTTGGGATTGCGAGTTCTAGTTGCATGCCGGGTGTAGAGGTTACTAAAGAAAATAAATAAACTTAAAAAATTAAAAAAAAAAAAAAGAATGAGTAAGAGTCTTTAGGAATTCTGAATTCTCACAATAATAAGGATCACAAATCTGGCTTTAAGATTGGTAGCAATTACCTTTTCCTCCCCAACTTTTTATTTTAAGAGTTTTCAAACCCACAGAAAAAGTTAAAAGAAGCATAATGCCAACTGACATTCACAATCGTCAATATTTGCTTTATCACTTTATAATATGGACACCACACACTTTTTTTTGCCTGAACACATTTCAAAATTAAGTTGCAGCTATTATGATACTTCATCTCTAAATGCGTCAGCGTGTACTTCTTAAGAACAAGGACATTCTTCTACATGACCTCATGATTACCACACCCAAGAGCTTTAAAAGTGACAAAGTACAATGATACACAGTTCTATTCGAATGTCTCCAATTGTTCCACACATGTCTTTTCAGATGGTGCAAGATTCTGGATTTTTAGTAAACTTCTAGAACTGCACAACCGATCACCACAAGCAATGTTAGAAAAACTTCCTTCACCTCAAAAAGAAACCTAATACCCTGTAGCAGTCATCCTCGACGTCTCTCAGCCCTAGGCAACCATTAATTTATGTTGTCTCTATAGATTTATATATTCTGAACATTTCATAAAAATAGAATCTGATGTGATATTTTCCAACTGGCTTTTTTTCACTTAGCATAATCTTTCCAAGATGCATCCATACATGTACCATGTGTCCTTTGCATTTCTGAAAAATGCAGAAAGTGCATTTTTACTTATTCATTCAATAGTTGAATGAATTTTACTTATTCATTCAATAGTTGATGAGCCCAATCAACTTTTTAAGGTGTCTTTAAATATGAATGGACAGCCAAGGATCTAAACATTTAAGAAAAATATTTCATGTGAACGACAAAGACCAAATCAAACATTTCAAATAAGGAACTCAGAGGAAAATGAAGCAATACAGGAAGAAGAAAACCTCAGAAATCTTTAATACTCAAAGATAACAGAAGATACTGTACCTCTTATACAAAAACAAAGTTATTTTAAAAGCGAATATTCAGAGGAGACCAAGAATCTCTTATAACTTACAATTATGATAGGAATAATTAAAAATTCAATAGAAATGTTAGAGGACAAACTTGGGGAAATTTCCCAGAAGGTAAAACAAAAAACACAAAGAGAGAAAATATTTTTCCTAGGAAATCAGAGAATCAATTCAAGGGGGTCCAACATCTAAATAATATGAGTTCTAAAAACAAAAAGGAGGGAAATTTTCAAAGAAATATTATGAGAATAATTCTCTTAACTGAAAGATAGACTGAAAGGGTCCACTGGCTTCTAATACTAAAATGGAAGATAGCCCACACTAATGTATACCATCATGAATTTTAAGAACGAAGAATAAAGTGAAGATTCTCCAGAAAGAAAAACAAGTGACATGCTCAGTATCAATACTGGAAGCTCTAAGACAGGGAACATTACCTTTGAAGTTCTGAAGGGAAAATGATTTCCACCCTAAACAGCCGTACTCAGCAAAAATATCAGTTCACAGACAGGCAAGCCAATATCTTTTCAGACATGGAGGGTGTCACAAATGAACTACCTATGCTCCCTCTCTTAATGTACTCCAAGACAAGGAAGGGAAAAGACATGGAATTTGCAAGACAGAGGATCTACTCCAGAAGAAAGGTGAAAGGACTCCCTAGGCTGATGGTAAATGCAGATTCCAGGGTCAGAGCTGGGCAGCAGCTCTGGAAGCAGGATGACGAAGGACTCTGTCTGGAAGGGAGGGCTCCAAGGGAAAACAAAAGGAGTAAGTCACCTCACGTGTCTGAATCGGCCAAGAAAAGATACAGGGTTCCATTAAAGAGTCTGGGCTTGAAACAGTTCATAGGTAGATAGAAAACAAAGCAAACAGCTTTTTGGCCACCAATCTGCTTTGTGTGGCTCTTGCCATGTCTTCTCACAAGACTTTCAGAAATAAGTGATTCCCGGCCAAGAAACAAAAGCAGAATTGTCCCATTCCCCAGTGGATTTGGGTGAAAACTGGTAATAAAATCAGGTACAACTCCAAGAGGAGGCACTGAAGAAGAACCACGCTGGGTCTAGAAGGCGTCACACATCATGAGGTGGCACATCTAGTTGGCACCACATAATTAATTAAGCTGCATGAAGACCACATGTTCTATCCTGTCATGGCTGACAGATGTTTTATCAGGGAAATGATTTTTCTCTGTTATTATGCCTCTGCACAGGAAGGCTGGTTCAGTAACAAATGTGAGAGCTTTCAGATCTACGGCTACTGGGCTTCTGATTTGTGAAGTACTGAATTCCCCCTCCTGTCAGTTCACACACAGCACTGTCCTACAGAACTTTCTACAGTGACAGAAATACTCCCTTGACAACCAAGTATGTAAAATGTGGCTGGGGGCGGGGGGCGGCGCCTGGGTGGCTCAGTGGGTTAAAGCTTCTGCCTTCGCTTGGGTTATGGTCCCAGGGTCCTGGGATCGAGCCCCGCATCAGGCTCTCTGCTCAGCGGGGTGCCTGCTTCCCCCTCTCTCTCTGCCTGCCTCTCTGCCTACTTGTGATCTGTCAAATAAATAAATAAAATCTTAAAAAAAAAATGTGGCTAGGGGCGCCTGGGTGGCTAGTTCCTTAAGTCTGACTTAGGCTCAAGTTATGATCTCAGGAGTCTTGGGATCAGGGTCCCCAGTGAGCAGGGTGTCTCCTTGTCCCTTGCCCCACCCCCTACTTGTGCTCTCTCTTTCTCAAATAAATAAATAAAATCTTCAAAAAGAAAAAAAGAAAGCAAACAAAGTACAAATTATTACTCACAGGAAAACAAAAAGCTACATAAGAAAAAAACTGTAGCTTCCTATGTGGCTCAGCTATAAATAATATCAATATAAGTAGATACTAATCTGATAAAAATGATGATTTACCTATATTGGGAAGATATGGAAGGGAAAAAGTATTTGGGGACAGAGGAATTACAAGAGTACTAAATCTTATCTTCCACTGTAAGAAGTCAAAAGATAATATGAAAAATAATAAAGAGTAATATATGCATGTAATTTAAAAATATAATGGTAATTACCAGGAAGAAATGAATTGGTTACCACTGAGTGGGAGGAAGACAGGGAACCACTGTTTCTTATAATAAGTCTTATGACACTCTGGTTTTCTAATTATGCGTTTGTGTTCATAATAAAAAATTACATTTTCTGAAATGCCTGGCATATAGTAAATGCTCAAAAATATAAAACACAATAGGGACTCTTACTCTGTTACTTAAGTACCATTTATAAGCCACAGACCAGTTATCTTCAGTGAGTCTCTTCTCAGGTATTTCCACCCAATACTTATATTTGAAGATTACAATTACAAGAACAACTATACTTCACAAGCAATGGCTCTTCCATTCTTCAACTACTCTGACAAGAAGTACCTGGTCCTCAGTAAGATTCTCGGCATCCCAGTTGCTGCAACGAAGCAGGAGGGACTTGTCAAGCGGAAAGTTCAAAACCGTCTCAGCAAGTGATTTCAGGCTTAGCCCATTACAGAGCAAATTGTTTCTGCAAGAAATAAGTAAGTTGTGTATCAAAAATGGGCAAAAGAAGAACAGGCAAATTGAAAAAGACATTTAAATGGCCAATACGGGGCGCCTGGGTGGCTCAGTGGGTTGAGCCTCTGACTTTGGCTCAGGTCATGATCTCAGTGTCCTAGGATGGAGCCCCACGTTGGGCTCTCTGCTCAGCGGGGAGCCTGCTCCCCACCCCCCCGCCTGTCTCTCTGCCTACTTGTGATTTCTGTCAAATAAATAAATAAAAATCTTTAAAAATATATATATATAAATAAATAAATGGCCAATACACAGACGGCAGACACTCAAACTCATTAGACCTCAAACAAAATAAAATAAAAATTATAAATTTATCAGACTGCAGATTTAAAAAAATAACTACATCTACTATTGTTGGAGCATGAAGAATCAGTCTAATCTAAAATTCATGAACTGTCCATTTTTACAAGCTTTACGGAAAATAGTTTAACAATAAAGGGCTTTCAAAAATTTGAACATGAAAATTCTCTGATTCAAGAATTCCACTTCTAGGAATTTATCCTATGGACAAATGTGCATAAGATGATCTTCACTGCAGCACCATTTATAGGAGCAAAGAATTGAAAACAACCTAAATGCCCATCAACAAAAGGCTGGTTAAATATCTCTGCAATTAAACTCCATACAGCTATTAAAAATAAGGATGTGGATGGGGGCGCCTGGGTGGCTGAGTCAGTTAAGCATCTGACTCTTGGTTTTGGCTCGGGTCATGATCTCATGAGTCCTGGGATGGAGCCCTACACTGCCAATGCCCTGCTCAGCGGGCAGTCCACATGCTGATTCTCTCCCTCTGCCCCTGCCCCCCACTCACGTGAGTGCTCCCTCTTTCTCTCTCTCCAATAAATAAATAAATCTTTAAAAAAAATAATAAGGATGTAGATCTATACTGATATGAAAAGATGTCCATGACATATTCGTTAAGTAATGACATATGACATATGACATAATGACATATTCGTTAAGAAACTGTGGGAGAAAACATGTTATGGTCCCTTTATGTTAATATATATACCACGTTCCAGATGTATGTGTGTGAATCTAGGTATGAGAGAGACAAAGCACAGAGATAACTAGAAAGATATCAATCATATGTTCGTGATATTACCTCTGGGTATGGGACTTATGGTGATTATCTACCTTCTTTACACGTTTCTATATTTGCATTGGCTAGTATTCATGTAATTACTTTTCAAATTTGAAAAAATGGTAATGGCATTTTCATTGAGCAGGTGAAGGTACAAAAAAACCCAAATAATCTTTCTGTCCTTCAAATACTTTCTGATTAAAATAGCTGCAGGGTGGCGGAAAAAAATAATTTGTCCAAGGTTTGGAGATTCCAAACAAGAAATAAATGTGAAATTAGGAACACATTGGTCTACACAAGTGGTGCTAACTTCCTGGCTACCAAGTGAGAGACTAGAAGTTTTAGAGCAGGAGGCTTGGAGGTGGGTGTTCACATCAGGGTTACGGTAAGCAGGACTCCCTCAGGTACCGTAGGAAATGAAATCATTATAATGATGAAGAAAAGGAAGTCTTTTCCTACAAAAACCAGCAGTAATTCATGGATTTCATTACCCCCAAAAGGCAGCACTGACTAAAAAGTAGAAACAGGTCCAGACATACTTAGGGAAAAATACATAATGTCTTGGTTCGATTAAGCGAAAATTAAGGCTTTGGGAGACATAAAATCTCTTTTGTTTTGTTGGAAACTATAAAAGTAATGAATGCTTATTATTAAAAGTACAGACAACAGAAAAGCATCACAGGTGGAAAGTAAAAGCCTATCACCCATACTTCCACTCCTTGGGAATATTGACTCTCACAGTAGGCTGTGGCCGCTCCAGACCTTTTCTATGCACAGACAGATGGTTAAACAGAGGAGGAGATAACATGTTTTTGGCATTTGTTCTGTTTTTTGCTCTACAACTTGCTTTATTACTTAATATATCAGAGACTTCCATCCATGATGATAAGTATAAATGTACTTATTTCATTCTTCTTAATAGCTGTGTAATTTTTCAAGCATGGCTATTCCATAATTCTTTAAATCATTACCCCCGGTGAAGGACAGTACTTAATTTTTAAGCTACTTTATTCCATTTGGGTCATTAGTCCTTTTTTAAACGTCATCTATGGAAAGGTTGTGCATTTCTTGAGGATTAATTAAAGACAAGAGGCCATCTTTGCCATTTCAGATTTTCACTAGGAAAGATTCCAAAGTCATATACAACAATCCCTACAGTAAATCATCTCTGATTAACATTTAACACGAAAGATAAAGAGTGAGAGCTGAACACAGCAGTACACTGCACTGTCTCTGTGGGACACACTCAAAGTGCTTCACGTAGTTTAACTCTCGAGATCCTCACACCAGTCCTGGGAGGTGAGAACCTAATTATTGCTGCAGACGGAAGTGAGGAACAGCCGCTGCACAGCCCAGTCCAGGGTCAACTCTTAGCTCCTATACCCACCGCCTCTAACAGCAGAGAGGGACAGGGACATCTCCAGGGAAGCAGTGCCTTGGGAGGGTGGAGCAGAGGGAGGCCTGGCGAGAGGTGGTTGCTGGGGTGACACTCCAAATACTTTGACAGATTTAAAATCCTTTACAGTAAGTAATGTCGATGTATTTCTTGAAAACTTGATGCTTACAAGAGTTGTATTTACATAAGCCAAACTACTAAGCTAAAATAAAATTCCATTTTATACTAAAAAAATGACAAGATGAGATTTTAATCAGGCCTTCTCTTACTTTATCAAATCCTCCGAACTTTCAATGTCTGGCATTTGAGACAGTGAGAGAGGCTACCTCACTCCACTTTATTAAAATGAGGACACCCACCCACGCACACACTCAAGCATATGAAGGTCACTGCCAATCCCTGAAAAACAAGTTAGAATAGAATTTCCATAAGAATAGAATTAGTTTGCCACTGCTTTTAGCCTAAAGCAGGGTTTGCAAACTCCAATGTCTATCCGGAGGAGTTGTGGTTACAATGGATGGCAGAGGTGAGGACTGTGGCGATTAAACAGAGCATGGGCATCTAAGGAGGCCAACCTCTCCCCAGCAACTGTTACCATCTGGAACCCCTGACCTCGCTTAGTCAAATCATCTGATTTTTCAAAAGCCCCAAATACATACTTTTACATTAAATCTTCTGGATTTAAACCAGAAATTCCCAAAAATATCATGGCAGGGGGGGAGGTGCGGAAAAACAAAAGCAAGGGGAACCTGGGTGGCTCAGTCGGTTGGGTGGCTGCCTTGGGCTCAGGTCATGAGCCCAGGGTCCTGGGATCAAGCCCCGCATCAGGCTCCCCGCTCTGCGGGGAGCCGACTTCCCCCTTTCCCTCTGCCTGCTGCTCTGCCTACCTGTGATCTCTCTCTCTCTCTCTGTCAAATAAATAAATAAATAAATCTTTAAAAAAAAAAAAAAAGGCAAAAGCAAAACATGAAGCCCTGATTTAGCCACTGGTGCAATCAGTTTTCCAATCTGTAGCTTATGGAGACACCTTATCCACGTTTCCCCCACAAAGACCAATCCTAGGTAACTAAAGTTTTCTCAGAAGTTGGAATATTCCCTCGCAAATTCATATGCATCTCAGAAGCCTCTAGGCTTCTTAAAAACTCTGGGTGCTTCCTTACTGTTCTCAGTACTCTAGACATCTTGCTAAGACACTCGCCCCGCGGCTCCAGGAACCCCAGCACTCATACGGGCCCTACCTCTGCCTCACGGCTAGGTATCGGAGGTCCAGGCACCCCTTAACCACGGGGCCATAGTCCTGCAGGAGCTTGCTGGCGTCTTCTGAACATCCTACTCCAACTTTTAAAATAGTGCCATCTGCCAAAATGTCCAACAAAGTTTTTGGTAGTGTTTTTCCTCCACGGATCAGCTTTGGCAAGCGAACCAAGACACAGAAGCCACTTGGGGAGGCCATTTGAAGGAGTGACAGAGGACTGGCTTTGCCTTCCGAATTCACCTGCAACAGAGGAAAACAGGGCCATAGGTCATGCCTACCACAGCAGCAAGTACAACATGAAACTGGCAAAAAAAAAAAAAAAAAAAAAAAGTCTAAGAGGGACATCCTTAACTTCCCAAAGAAAGCGGCTGGCCGAATTTTGGTTCAGATCCAAGGTTGACCCTATGCTAGCAAATGCAATGTACTCTGTGAAGCTGCAGCCTAAACAAAGCGGCCCCAGCGTGAGCCTGAAACGTGAGCAGCTGTAAAGACTGACATAGAGGACAGCTGGCTGAGTCACGGGAAACGTGCTGGTTTTAAAAAGTCTTAAGTGAGAGGGATGCCTGGGTGGCTCAATGGGTTAAGCCTCTGCCTCCTGCTCAGGTCATGATCTCAGGGTCCTGGGATCGAGCCCCAGTCGGGCTCTCTGCTCGGCAGGAAGCCTGCTTCCCTTCCTCTCTCTCTGCCTGCCTCTCTGCCTACTTGTGATCTCTGTTTGTCAAATAAATGAATAAAATCTTAAAAAAAAAAAAAAAGTCTAAGTGAGGTCTGCCTGGGTGGCTTAGTGGTTGAGTGTGTGCCTTCCACTCAGGTCCTGATCCCAGGATGCTGGGATCCAGCCCCTGCTGAGCGGAAAGGCTTCTTCTCCTTCTCCCTTTCCCCCTCCCCCTGCTTGCGCTCCCTCTCTCTGTCAAAAAGATAAATAAGGGGCGCCTGGGTGGCTCAGTGGGTTAAGCCTCTGCCTTCGGCTCAGGTCATGATCTCAGGGTCCTGGGATCGAGCCCCGCATTGGGCTCTCTGCTCGGCGGGGAGCCTGCTTCCCCCTCTCTCTCTGCCTCTCTGCCTGCTTGTGGTCTCTGTCTGTCAAATAAATAAATAAAATCTTTAAAAAAAAAGATAAATAAAATCTTTAATAAACAAATAAATAAAAGTCTAAGTGAAAAAAGGCTAAAGAGAAGAGTGCAAAATGACAAACAAATTCTTCTCATTATCACATGCTACTCATTTACCTTGTTACTGATTCAAGATCCAATTTTTGAAAAGAGGTAGAAAATACAGTACTACAAGTAAGTGGCACCTGCCAATATAATAAATCCTGGTAGCACAAAAGTGCTTCCTCAGCATTTTATGATCACAAATGGTGTTCACTAAGGGGGAAAAAAAGGTATATTGAGCATAAGCTAGGATCCTTCTCTCTTAAAGAGATGAAAATCACTTTATGTGTTAACTGATCTAGTTTTAATCTTTTTGAGGTAATAGATAAGTCAGAGGGAAAAAAGCTGAAAATTAAGAAATTATTCCCAGAAAAAATTACATGCAAAGTTCCCTTTAACGCAAGATCCTCTAAAGCTAGCCACAGAACCCAGGTTAAACATCCAAGAAATCCCACCCTTCTCATTTTGGGGGAGAAGAAATTTAGGACCTACAGGTGAAGCAGTTCGCCCACACATGGAGGGATAATGACAAAGTTAGGACTAGAACCCAAATTCCCCAGTCTAGAAGGGCAGTTCTCAACCAAGATTCATTTGCATCCCCTCCCTTACCCCATGGACATCTGGCAGCGTCTGGAGAAATCTTGGGTTGTCACAAGCTGGGGGACGGGGAGCACAAGTATCTACCAGGTAGAGGGCAGACTGCTGTCAAACAGCTGATAAAACTTTTTCTAGAGCGCACAATTCTTTAAATGACCTCACGATGGCAGCAGAGAGTAAAGAATGATTTGGGACCATCTTCTGGGCTTTGAACAGATTAATGAGCATCCTTAGTCCACAGAGTTTATGTATCATTTAAATTTAGATCATGCCTTTGAGACAGGAATGAGTTTGTCCTTTTCAAGTGACAGAATAAAGGCTTAATGAGGCTGTCAAGTAATAATAAAGAGTATGAGGGAGAAAAAACAAAACAGGAAGATGGGAAGAGGACAGGACACAAATCAGAGATGCTGAGAGAAGCCAGAGCATGTAAGTCCTTAAGTACAGATAAGTAATTAAGACATGTTGGTTCTACTCAGAGCAATGGAAGGGTTTTAAGCAGAGGACTGACATGGTCTGATTTCATTTTTAAAAGTTCATTTTGGGGGCGCCTGGGTGGCTCAGTGGGTTAAAGCCTCTGCCTTCGGCTCGGGTCATGATCCCAGGGTCCTGAGATCGAGCCCCGCATCGGGCTCTCCGCTTGGCAGGGAGCCTGCCTCTCCGCTCTCTCTGCCTGCCTCTCTGCCTACTTGTGATTTCTGTCTGTCAAATAAATAAATAAAATCTTAAAAAAAAAAAAAGTTCATTTTGCTTACTATCTGGAGGAGGGATTATAGGTGTACAGGGGTCCAAGGAGGGAGGCCGGTCAGGAGGGTTCTACAAAGGTCCAGATGAGAGTCACTTGAGGTTTGGGCTGGGGGGAAGCAGAGGAGATGTAGAGAACTAGAGTGAGCCAACATCTTTTTTGGAGGTAGCACCAGATAGTATTACTGGAAAGGGGCTGATGATAAGGAAAAGGAAGCAGACCTCCAGTAGGCCTGAAGCCAGGGTCTGCAGAACAATGCTCTTTAAAAATGACCTTTACCACTTCATTCAATCTTTGTTGCACTAGTTATTTGCACCTGTTCACAAGGACATCTGTAGCAAGAGACTCTAGAAAAAAATCAGGCAGGAGACAGGGGCCAGAAAGATATTTAACATCTCTATTCCAACCTTCCCAAGAGAAGGCATGTTTTAGCTTCAAAACACAGTAGAAACCTCATTTTCTATAAGTGATTTATGCATAATTGTACATTACCACGGGTAATTCAGGAGAGTCTGGAAACCCGTACTTCTACCTCTATCTGGTAGCATGCTGTGTTATTTCCTATTTCTGCAACCACTTCTCTGAATTTCTATATATTTTGCTATTGAGGAATCCCAGCATACCACAACTGCCTGTTTGTGTCTGACTTTTTTTTTCTTTTTTAAGATTTTATTTAGTTATTTGAGAAAGAGAGAGCGAGAGCTAGAGAGAGCGAGACAGTACGAGCAGGGTGGGGGTGCAGAGAGAGAGAGAGGAAGCAGCAAGCTGCCCGCTGAGCAGGAAGCCCCACTCAGGACTCTATCTCAGGAGCCTGGAATCATGACCTGAGCTGAAGGCTGATGTTTAACTGGCCAAGCCACCCATGTGCCCCATGTGTCTGACGTTCAATCCTATCATTTCTGTTGGTTAGCCCCTAGGGGGCTGGATGTTTCCCTGATTTTCATCTTGAAGGCTGAGAAGACCAAGGATAATACAGATTTGGGAAGAAAACTCAAGAGTTCTTTTAGGAACATGTTAAGTTTGAGATGACTATTAGATATCAAAGGGAAGATGTCAAGTAGGCAGGTGGATATAAAAGGTTGGAGGTTCTAATTTTGAGAGTCATCAGCATATCAATGATATTTAAAGATATAAAACAGATGAGATCACTTAAGAGAATACAGAGAGGACATAAATTAGTGGTCCAGGGACACATCCACTGATCCACAGACATGTTTAATATTATTATTATTATTATTTTGGTCTTCACATATTTAAAAACTTGCACCAAAGTTTAAAAATTAGTAAAGTTCACATTTTTTAAAAATCTATATTCAAAGTTTCTCTTTAAAGAACTGGACAACATGGCAACCCTTGGCTTGACCTGTATAACCACTTCCTCATTTCTATAAGGGATGAACTCCTTAATTCACCATAATCTCTTCTCAGCACTGAAGCCAACTGTCATTTTCCAATTACCACTGATGTATACCACGCTTTTTTAAAAAAGATTTTATTTATTCACTTGAGAGAATGTGAGTGCATAAAAGGGGGGAGGGGCAGAGGGAGAGGCTGACTCCCCTGAGCGCAGAGCCTCCCCCTCACCCCACCTGAGATCATGACCTAAGCCAAAGTCAGACCCTTAAACTAAGCCACCCAGACACCCCACCACTGTTTTTCTTTTCTTTTTTTTTTTTTTAAGATTTTTTTTATTTCTTTGACAGAGAGAGAGATCACAAGTAGGCAGAGAGGCAGGCAGAGAGAGAGAGGGGGAAGCAGGCTCCCCGCTGAGCAGAGAACCCGATGCGGGGCTCGATCCCAGGACCCCGAGATCACGACCTGAGCTGAAGGCAGAGGCCTAACCCACTGAGCCACCCAGGTGCCCCTCCACCACTGTTTTTCTAACAGAAAGAAATACTTCTAAGGATCCATGTCTCTATTAAAACTAAGAAAACAAAAGATCATAGAGATCTTGTATTTAAAGAAAAAAGGGAGGGAGCATATTTCTTTATGAAATTTAAGAGTATCTCTGTATGCTCAAAAATGCGAACAATCACTCCACATCTTCATTTACATTTCCCATCTGGAACTTGTAGGCATATGAGTTTGCAATCTCTGGGCTAGAAAGAGAAGAGACCAAGTCTGAGCTGCCTCAATATTCAGATGCGAGGTAAAAGGAAAATCAGAAGATGAAAAAGAGGAAAGAACAGAATGATAGGAGAGTGTGAAGACATGAGAACCAAGAAGAATATCTTACATAGGAACTGTGCAGATGCTTTTTGAGAGCTAGAATAACACGAGTCCACATAAGTATCTGCTGGAGTAGAAAACAAGAACGCTGTCGACTTAATAGTTTCAGTAGGGTAGTTTAGGAGGAGGTCAGATTGGAGTAGTTTGAAGAATTAATGGAGGATAGCAAATTATACCCAAGCGAGTAGAAGAAAAAAAAGAGAGCAGACATCAGTGAAATAGAACACAAACATACAATAAAGAAGATCAACAAAAGTGAGAAGGTGGTTCTCTTGAAAGACTAATAAAATTGATAAGCCCAAAGGAGTAATCAAGAAAAAGAGAGAAGCACAAGTAAGTGATGTCAAGAATGAAAAGGGAGCCATCCCTAGATATCCTTCAGATTGGGGAAAAAAACTGTCTGAAGATATTATAAACAAGTTTATGCCCATAATTTTAAAATCTGAAAGCAGCTTTAGATGAAAAATATAATTTACCAAAACAGACAAGAAGATAGGGCAACTGGCTGGTTCAGTCAGAAGAGCATGCCACTCTTGATCTCGGGGTCAGGAGCTCGAGCCCCACACTGGGTGTAGAGATCACTTACTTATAACTAAATAAACAACTTTTTTTTTAAAGGCATGAAGAAACAGAAAATCTGAATAGCTCCAAAACCATTAAAAAAATGATATCCATAATTCAAATACTTCCCTAAAAAAACAAAAACAAAAACATTCCAGATGGCTTCCCCAATAGATTCTAACCAAATATTTAAGAAAAAAAGAATGGCGATCTTATACAAACTCTTCCAGAGAATGCAAAAAAAAAAAAAAAAAAAAGGAAAGCCTTAACCTGTTGTATGAGACCAGCATGACTTTTTTATCAAAAGGGGACAGGATCATTTCTAGAAAAAAAAAATTATAAGCCAGTATCACTCATGAACATAGTTTTTTAAAAAAATCCTCCAAAAAGCATTAGCAAAATGAATTCAGCAATTTATGAAAAGAGTAAGACATCATGACCCAGTTGAATTTAATCCAGAAATTAAAAAATCAATGTATTTCACCACCACCACAGAATAAAGGTGAAAAACTACACAGTCATCTCAAGACACAGAAAAGGGCGCCAGGGTAGCTCAGCTGATTAAGAGTCAGACTCTTGATTTCAGCTCAGGTCATGATCTCTGAGTCATGACATCGAGACCCACATCAGGCTCTACACTGAGCAGGTAGCCTGCTTGAGGATTCCCTCTCTCTCCCTTTGCCCCTACCCTTAAAAATTGTTTTAAAAAATAATAAAAAAGGAAATGCAGAAAAAGCCCTTGATAAAATTCAATAACTATTCATAATGATAATAAATAAAAACCTCCTAAAAAAACAAGAATAGAATGTAGTGTATTTAATCTGGTAAAGGGATCTATAAACAAACCGATGGCAGATATCATATTCAATATGAAAATGTTGAAAGCTGCCATTCTGAGATAGGGAATGAGTCAAGGATGCCTACTATCAACACTTCTCCTAAACATTACACTGTGATCCTAGTCATGGTAAAACAGGAGAGGAAACAAAAAATTTAAGAACTGGAAAGAAATAAAGTCATTTCTCAAACGATATAACAGTGTACACAGAAATCCAAAAGACACTACAAGTGAGTAATTTGAATTAATGAGTTTAATAAGGTCCCTTAATAAAAGAGACATACATAAAAATCAACTGCATTTCTTTATACCAGAAACACAAAAAATTTTAAAAAGATTTCATTTACAATAGAATTTTTAAAATCACAGAAAACTATAAATAGATTTTTAGGAGAAATTAAAGTCTAAATAAATATTCTTAGATTAGAAAACTCAATATTATAAGAAGTTACTCCCCACAAAATGATCTATTGATACAATACAATTTCAATCAAAATATCAAAAAAAATTTTTATAGAAACTGCAAAGCAGAAATAAATAAAAGAAATAAGGAAACGTAAAGGACCAAGTCTAAGATATTCTGGAAAAAGAACAAGATGACAGGAGTCATGATAAAACAATAGTAACTAAGATAGTTTGTGATCATAGGTGCAAGAATAGAAAAATGGACTCCTGGAGAGCCCAGAAACAGATCTTATAATCAGACACTTGTTTTGTGGCAAAGTGGCATTGCTGAGCAGTGAAGAAAGGTTTATCTTTTCAATTCATGGTGCTAGAACAACTGGATATTCATATGGGGAAAAAATGAAACCTGACTCTACCTCACAGCCTCCACACACGCACACACACATGCATATGCACACATGCACACAGAAACACACATCAATTTCAGGTGACCCGTAAATCTACTTGTGCAAGGTTAAAACCACAAATCTCTAAGAAAATAATATAGGAGAGTATCTTTACGACTATGAGTAGGATAAGACTTCTTCTATGCCATACAGAGCTTCTGATTATCAAAAGATAACATTAAAAGAATGTACAGATGGGGCACCTGGATGGCTCAGCAGAGCATGCGACTCTTGATCTTGGGGTTGTGAGTTTGAGCCCCATGTTGGGTGTAGAGATTACCTAAAAATAAAATCTTAAAAAAAAAAAGTAAAGTAAATTCACAGAATGGGAGAAAACATTTAAGGTATACATTTAACTCACAAAGGATTCATAGCCAGAATATATAAAAAATGCCTTTAAATCAGTAAGAAAAAGACAATTCAAAGGAAAAGGGGCAAGAGACTTGAACAGGCACTCCATGAAAGAAGATATCTAAATGATGAATAGAATGTAAAAAGATGCTCAATCAAAAAATAAAATAAAATAAATAAAAACTTAAAAAAAATTTTTTTTAAGTTTTTATTTATTCATGAGAGAAAGAGAGAGAGAGACACAGAGGCAGAGGCAGAAGCAGGCTCCCCAAGGAGCAGGGAACCTGATATGGGGGCTTGATCCTAGGACCCTGGGATCATGACCTGAGCTGAAGGCAGATGCCTAACCATCTGAGCCACCCAGGTGCCCCAATAAATAAAAACTTTTTAGCACAGTGAAGGAAACAATCAACAAAACTAAAAAACAACCTACTCAAGGGAGAAGATATTTGCAAATGACATATCTGCTAAAGGGTTAGTACGCAAAATATATAAAGAACTTATAAAACTCAATGCCATAAAAATGAGTAATCCAATTAAAAAATGGGCAAAAGACATGAATAGATATTTTTCCAAAGAAGACATCCAGATGGCCAACAGACACATGAAAGGATGATCAACATCACTCTCATCAGGGAAATGTAAATCAAAACTACAATGAGATACCACCTTAAACCTGTCAGAATGGCTAAAATCAACAACACCAGAAACAAAAGGTATTGGTGAGGGGGTGGAGAAAGGGGAACCTTCCTGAACTGTGGGTGGGAATGCAAACTGGTGCAGCCACTCTGGAAAACAGTATTGATGTCCCTCAAAAACTTAAAAATAGAACTACCCTATGATCCAGCAATTACAGTACTCAAAGAATACAAAAATACTAATCCAAAGGGATTAGTGCACCCCAATGTTTAAGCAGCATTATCTACAATAGCCAAATTATGGAAACAGGCCAAGGGTCCACTGACTGATGAATGGATAAACATAGATGTGGTATATATATATATATACACAAAGGAATATTACTCAGCCATAAGAAAGAACTAAGTCTTGCCATTTGCAACGTTTATGGAGCTAAGCAAAATTAGTCACAGAAAGACAATTACCATATGATTTCACTCATATGTGGAATTTAAGAAACAACACAAAGGGGGAAAAAAAAGAGATAGCGAGGCAAACCAAGAAACAGACTCTCACCCATACAGAATCAGACAGTTATTTGGGGGGAGGTGGGTTGGGGATAGGTTAAATAGGTTATAGGGATTAACAAGTGCACTTGTGATGAGCACCAGGTGTTGTATGGAAGTGTTAAATTACCGCATTATACTCCTAAAACTAATATTACACTGTATGTTAACTAACTGGAATTTAAATAAAAACTCCAAAAAAGTTTTTTAAAAAAGAAAGAAAATGCAAGATGGTATAATTAAATACATATATTGGATTTTTAAAAATCTTTTTTTTTCCAAGATTTTATTTATTTATTTGCCAGACAGAGATCACAAGTAGGCAGAGAGGCAGGCGGGGGCCGGGGAAGGGGGAGCAGGCCCCCTGCTGAACAGAGAGCCAGATGTGGAGCTCGATCCCAGAACCCTGGGATCATGACCTGAGCCAAAGGCAGAGGCTTTAACCCACTGAGCCACTCAGGTGCCCCTAAGAAATCTTTTTAAAAAGATGCTTAACCTCACTAGTAATGAGGAATGTGAAAATTATAAACCACAATGAAATATTACTACACACCCATGGACATGGTTAATATTTAAAAATCTGACAGTACTAAAAAATAAAAATAAATTAAAAATAAATAAAAATCTGACAGTACCAAATGTTGATAAGATATATGACAAAGACAACTTTCATATAGTCTTGGTGGGAGGTTAAATCAGTAGAACTACTACTTTTTTTTTTTTTTAAGATTTTATTTATTTATTTGATGGAGAGAGAAAGAGACAGCGAGAGAGGGAACACAAGCAGGCGTAGTGGGAGAGGGAGAAGTAGGCTTCCCGCTGAGCAGGGAGCCCAATGCAGGGCTCGATCCCAAGATATGACCTGAGCCAAAGGCAGACGCTTAATGACTGAGCCACCCAGGTGCCGCTGTAGAACCATCTCTGAAAACAACTCGAACAATGGTTACACTCATATAATACTGATTGGAGGATACATTAGTGAAAACCACTTTGGCAAACAGCTTGGCATTACCCATACAGGTTAAACATAATACACAATTCTATAATCCAGGACTCCACTCATAGATACATATGCCCAATAGTAATGAGTGCATATGTTCACTGCGACATTCTTTGTAAGTGCTCCAAATCACAAACAACCCAAATATCCATCAATATTAGAATAGATGAGTAAACCGTGGCATTTTTATACAACAGATTACTATATGGCATAGAACCACAGTCACACACATCATAGGCAAATCTCACAAACATAATGTTGAGCAAAAGACGACGGACACAAAAGAAGACATACTTGACTGTTTCATATATATTAAATTTAAAAACCAGGCACATCCAAATTAGAGTGCTTAGGGATGCATGCTTGAGTAATAAAAGCGTAACAAAAAACAAGAATGTGAACACTATGAAATCAGAATAATGACAACCCTTGGGGGATAATGATTACAAGGGGTCATAAGGGGATCTCCTGGGGTACTAGCAATCTTCTATTTCCTGACCTAGTTTCTAGTTACACAGCTGTTCTCCTCAGATAAATCATTTAGCTATTTTTGTTTCAGGCATTTTTCTTGATATGTTTTATTTCACAAAAAAAAGGTTAAGAAAAAAAGACTTAAGGGGCAAGTTAAACAGATGAGACAAAACTAAATAAAGCAAAAAGGGGACTATAAAAGAGACCTAAAGAAATTGTGCAGAATGAATCCAGAGGGATGACGATTATGTTAACTATAAAAGAGAGAGGTGCCTGGCTGGCTCAGTGGGTTAAGCGTCTGCCTTCTGCTTGGGTCGAGATCCCAGGGTCCCAGGATCGAGCCCCGCATCAGGCTCCCTGCTCAGCACAGAGTCTGCCTGGGATTCTCTCTCTCCCTCTGCTCCTTCCCCATTTCTAAAAACAAGAAAGAAAGAAAAAAGAAAAGGAAGAACAAGAAATGAATGCCTCTTCCTAAAGCTTTTCTGTGGCCTCAATCGGAAAAGCAATCACAGCTGAGGGAGATGTGGCCTCCAGCAGGAGCTCGGTACTTACCCAAAGCCAAAAGGAAGTAGGTCTAGCATTACTTGCCACTTTCACTTATCCCTGCCTCTGCTACAGTCATGAAACAACTGCTGTCACTATTCCGCTCAGACTAACCTGCTGCTGCACGGATGCTTCATTTAGTTAGAAAATCAAGGTGTCTGGCAAGAGTGAATTTTCCCCATCTACTAAAGCTCACTGTTTTGCAATGGTTTCGTCTGTTATTGTTGGTGTAAATATTTCTAAAATGATATAGTTTCTTATATAGAATACACCAAAAGTATCCAATCCTTCCCTGGTTGCCCAAGGTCATTGGTAGAAACAACTACTATTATCGCTGATACCACGAAATACCCTTTAGTAGCCAAGGTATGAGGTCTTGTGTGACCACGAAGCCTTGCCCATGCTGCCATGTGTCCCCTTGGTCATCACTGCACTGGCACCTGCTAGGCCTCCCACCATGCTCTGACCTGATTTTGTGGCAGCTCTTCTGCTTAGGGCCTCTGCTGATTCCATGTCCTGGCTGTAGGCCATATCCTAGATATCCCAAAGAAATACAGCAGAGAATCTTGGCAAGGCATTCTACTCAATTAGTCAGAAATGATAACTATGATTTATTTATACTTTTATAATATCTTCTGTTTCAAGGAGATTAAAATTCACTCTGTGAATCAGAACAACAGAGGAACAGATGCCTTGTACGATCCTCATCCCAACTATGTCACAACTCTCCCAAAGGAAGAGCAACTAGAAAAATTAACCAGATGTGGGGTGCCTGGGTGGCTCAGTCAACTAAGTGCACAACTCTCGATTTCAGCTCAGGTCATGATCTCAGGGTTGTGAGATCAAGCCCCACATGCACTTGGCATGAGTCTGCTTGGGATCTACTTCTCCCTTGCTCTCTGCCCCTCCCCCACTCCCATGCTCTCTAAATAAATAAATAAAATCTAGAAAGAAAGAAGGAGAGATGGGGTGTCTGGGTGGCTCAGTGGGTTAAATCCTTTGCCTTCGGCTGGGGTCATGATCCCAGGGTCCTGGGATTGAGCCCGGCATCGGGCTCTCTGCTCAGTGGGGAGCCTGGTTCCCTTCCTCTTTCTCTGCCTGCCTCTCTGCCTACTTGTGATCTCCGTCTGTCAAATAAATAAGTAAAATCTTTAAAAAAAAAAAAAAAAAGAAAGAAAGAAAAGAAAGAGGGAAAGAAGGAAAGATGGATTAACCAGATGGTTAAGAAAGCCCAGGGCTCAAGTGGTTACTTTTACGCCTCCTTTCCTAGCTATAAAGGTAACAATAGTATCTTTCTACATAGGATACTGCTTTAATTAAAGGAGACATGCAAACAAAACAGCAAAGTACCCAGCTGATAGTAAACAGTATTTCAAATTTTAACTGTTATCTCTTTAAATGCTACTTTGTGTAATAATTCCCCTTTAAGTAGACTTCCTTAACTATCTTCTCCATGGCATCCTTACGAAAATACTATTAAAAACATTAATAGTAGCTAATATTTAATGAGCACTGACTACATGTGAAAATCATGCTGAACTCCTCATAAGGCTTGTCAATATGAATCCTTTGAAAAGCCCGGGGAGGGAGATACCATTACTTCCCTATTGGACAAAAGTTCACTGAAACTCTGAGAGCTTAAGAAGCTTGTCCAAGTTCAAAGAATGGTAAATGTTCAAAATGGAGCTCGTGCAGACTTGTCTCACTCTAGAACCCATGACTATGAGCACTCTTCTATCCTGAGAAGAGAAGGGGCTTCTCCTGCTAAATTCTATTTGTGAGCTAGCTGAGAACAAGCTAATTCTCCTTTAATCTTATCTCGATGTGACAATTCAAGTTACCTAGTTAAAAAAGCAGAAAAGATTTACATGTTTTGTTTTTGCTGTTTAACTTACCCACTCACAGTCGATTCCAAGCACTGGACAATCTTGTAACTCACTCCTAAGCAAGGGCTCAATTTGATCCCACTCCTCCTCCTGGGACACGGTGACCACCTTCGCTCCGAGGATCCTCTCCTCCCACCAGGCTCGGGGGGCACTGGAACGCTGCTGTTCCTCTTCCGGGGAGGGTGACTCCCCGCTGCCAGGTGCTTGCTGCGGCTGCTGTGGCGGCGGCGGCTGCTGCTGCTGCTGCTGCTGCCCGGTGTGGGTGTCGAGGCTCTCTTTACTCCTCCGCCTCCGGATGCCTTTCCACAAGACAAACCCCCCCACGGCCACACCGACGAGGGTGGTCACTGTCAAAGCCATTAAGTATCTAGACATCTTCAACTTTTTTTTGCTGTTTAGGAAAGCATATCACTAATCCCACAATCTGCAAAACAAGTGGCAACAATATATTTACATACAGGCTTTAAACCCAGATGGAAACATGTTTTCCCCTAGAAAGTGTTCCACTTATAATCTGTGTGTCCACAAACTAACACAAAATGCTACAAATTTCCATGTGGAGTGATATTTATTTTTCTCACTTTTGTACATTCTGTACTCCATCTACCGCTATCTTCATTCCCACCGGAGAAAACCCCCCTGCCCTCTACCAGCTGCCCAGCGCTCCTTAATCCTGTGACAACAGGGCATCTGAACATAGACGCACTTGCACAGAATTTGAAAAATCATGGGCGCCTGGATGGCCCAGCCAGTTAAGCGGCTGCCTTTGGCTCAGGTCATGATTCCAGGGCCCTGAGATCAAGTCCCACACCGCACTCCTCGCTCAGCAGGAAGCCTGCTTCTCCCTCTCCCTCTGCCTGCCGCTCCCCCTGCTTGTGCTCTAATAAAAAAATCAAACCTTAAAAAAAAAAAAGAAAAATCAAATTAATTAAAATCCTACTACCCTTAGGTGGTCACTGCAATCAGTTTGGTGTTCTAGTATTTCATACAATTAAAAAAAAATAAGAATGGCAGATGGCTTTAGTCAGGGGAACCCCACACAACAGTCTCTCTTCCATTTTTCTTATCATACATTGTTTTCGCCATCTATCTTTTGTTTTCCTATTTTTGATGGAGAAATGGATATATCGTACTATTTCTGTACTACTTAAATTAACAGCAGAAAATATGTAACAATAAAGGGTAAGCAGCCCTTGGCCTCAGTCACGGAGAGCAATCATGGAACAGACACTATTCAGCACAAAGTGATTGATCCTTTTTGGGAAGCAGGCCCAGTATGATCTAGATAACTCCATTATTCACAAGAAGTCAGATATCTAAATTTTATGCGAAATGTCACTATTTTTAAGTGTCAGCAACAAATTTACAGTTTTTAAAACACTGTACCAGCCAAACAAAAACACTCTGGGCTCTGTGCCACCCATCTGTGGGCTCTGGCCTAAAATCTCTAATGCCCAAAGACATAGCGATCTGCTAGACCCTGCCTACGCTTATCTACGGCTGAGAGTTTCCCATTGAATGTGTACTATTTTTATCATTTTTCAAAGCTTCAGTAACAACTGTTTTTTAAAATAATTTAGTACTTACAACAATCCTAGGCTGTGGTCATACCTACAGAGATATTTGGCATTGGAGATGAAAAATGAAATCACAACAATTATTATACTGCTAATGAAAACAAAAAAAAGCTGTTGTTTTAAAAAGGTTTACTTTATTGCCGAAACTGTGCTAAGTATTCATGTGTACTTTCTCTAGTACTTTTATTGAAGGCTTAATGAGATTAAAAAATTTGTGCAAACTTCTAGTTAAAATATCTGAGAACGGGGGCGCCTGGGTGGCTCAGTGGATTAAGCCTCTGCCTTCGGCTCAGGTCATGATCTCCGGTTGCTGGGATCCAGCCCCGCATCGGGCTCTCTGCTCAGCAGGAAGCCTGCTTCCCCCTCTCTCTCTGCCTGCCCCTCTGCCTACTTGTGATCTCTCTCTCTCTATCAAATAAATACATAAAATCTTTAAAAAAAAAAAATACTCTGAGAAGACTTTAAAAAAAAACAAAACCCTTCCTTTCCCCTGGAAACAAGACAAAATGCTGGAGAAAACATTTATCTTTTTAATATATATTAAATAATACATATTATTTATTATATATAAGTATATATTTTTTACATATTGTTATATGATATATATAGGTATAACACAGAGTTAAACTCAAAAAGAAGAAAGGGAAATCATCAGGTACCAGAAATGGAAGTGGGGCATGGAAATGGAAATGGAAGATGGGCAGAGACAGAACTCATACCAGCCCATGACCAGAAGTCTAGGCCACAAGCCCAGGGCACAGCTGAGACCCAGGAGAGAGCTGCCTTGTCCACGAACAGGAACTGAAAGCCCTCACCCACCACCGTCCACGTCCAGGCAAGCCACCTGCCCAAGGCTGGGAGTATGAATAGAGCTCCTCGTGGGAAGGCAGATGCTCAAGCCTGTACTGTGAAGCAGTCCAGGGCCCAAGTTCACATTAACCTCATGAAAGAAAACCCTAAGCCAAGAAACTAAAACTAAAATGGTTAGAATTGGTGCATTCTGTTGGAGTGTGTGTTTGTGTGTGTGTTTCTAACAAACAGGAAACACAAAGGACCTCCACAGAACATCAGTCCCTAGAAGAGCAATCATAAATGAATAATAAAAAAAAAAATTTAAAAACCCTAAAGCCAATAAAAAAACAGTTCACAGAAGAACCAAACAAAAATACCCATTATCTGAGATCTGAAAGGAACTTTAAAATAATAACACTCAAGGGGTGCCTGGGTGGCTCAGTGGGTTAAGCCTCTGCCTTCGGCGCAAGTCGTGATCCCAGGGTCTTGGGATTGAGCCCCTCATCGCATCGCATCACATTGGGCTCTCTGCTCAGCAGGGAGCCTGCTTAATCCTCTCTCTCTCTCTCTCTCTCTCTGCCTGCCTCTCTGCCTACTTGTGACCTCTGTCTGTCAAATAAATAAATAAAATATTTTTTAAAAACATACAAACAAATAAATAAATAAAATAATAACACTCAGGGAAATTAAGGAAAATAATCTAATATATCAACAGGAAACAACAAAAAAAATAGAAATTCTAGATATTTGTTAAAATTTTTTAAAAGTCCAGTAATCAATAGACAGGTTAAATAGATCAGACAGTGAGATGAGAGTGTTAGGGAATTGAGGCTAAATCTGAGAAACTCACTCAGAATGTAGCACAAAAAGATATAGAAAACAGCAGAGACATGAAGGCTAGATTGAGAAACTCAACATCCATGTAATGAAGAGTGGGAAGATGGAGGTCATCAGATTTAGTACAATTCTCTGAGTCCCAAGCTGGATAAAATTAAATCTATCCATGAAAAGACTTACTTAAGAATGTTCGTAACAGCTTTATTCATAAGACTAAAGATACATGCATGAATCTTAAATAACATTAGGCTGAGTGAAAGAAGCCAGATACAAAAGAGATACTGTATGTTCTATTTACATAAAGTTCTAGAACAACTAAAATTAATCTATAGTAGAAAAAGATTTGAACAGTAGCTGCCTTGGGGTGGGGGGAGGGCAGTTACAGGGAAGATAGATTTAAGCTGAGCACTGAGTATCAAAAAAAGAGCCAGTCATGAAAATTCTAGGGAAGAGCATTTCAGGCAAGAGGGAACTTTCTAGAATTGCATGTAATATCCCAAGTTTTGACGGAAGCTTGGTTTACAGGTATGCACATTTGTCAAAACTCAGCAATATTAAAAAAAAATCAGCAATATTTCAGATGTTTACCCGTTGGCCTAATGAATAACTGTTGGTTCATTCACCGTCTTTCCCACTAGATTGTAAACTCCATGAAAACAGGGACCTTACTTGTCTCCTTCAACACAACATATATCCCCAGTAACTATCACAGAGCTCATAACAATAAATACTAATCAAATGAATAAAACTCAATCCAAGATATTACATTTTATGATAAATGTCTCTATTTGAACCATCCAATTATAAAAATCTGTTTATTCCAATGAAAAAAGTATTCCTCCCCTTACTGAGCCTTGATGTTAATAAGAAAAAACAGTAAAAACAATATGGCTCAATGCTGGGCCAGAAATGAGAAAAATCAAATTTTGCATTATAAACTGAAAGTCTATGTCCCTCTAAAATTCATACGTTGAAATCCTCTCCCCCCAATGTGATGGTGTTAGGAGGGGGAGCCTCTGGAAGGTGATTAGGGTTAGGTGAGGTCATGAGGGTGGAGCCCCCATGATGGGATTCATGCCCTTATAAAAGCTTGCCTCTCTCTGATCTCTGCCATGTGAGGCTACAATGAGAAGTCAGAGGTCTGCCTTTTGAAAGAGGGCCCTCACCAGGACCTAACCATGCTGGCATCCTGGACTTCCGGCCTCCAGACTGCGAGAAATCTACCTCTGTTTTTTATGATTCACCCAGTCTGTGGCAGTCTACTTTAGCAGTCCAAACAAATTAAGATACCTCTCTAAGGGCTTGCTTTGGGATCCAAAGCTTTCAATGCTTCACCACTTTCTATGACTAAAAACAATCTGCCATTTTAATTTTTTTTTTTTTTTAAATTGTACATAGTAGGGGCGCCTCGGTGGCTCAGTCAGTTAAGTGGCTGCCCTTGGCTCGGGTCATGATCCCAGGGTCCTGGAATCAAGCCCTGCATCAGGCTCCTTGCTCAGTGGGGAATCAGCTTCTTCTCCCTGTCCCTCTGCTGCTCCGTTTGCTTATGCGCTCTAATGAATAAATAAAATCTTTTTAAAAAATAAAATAAAATAAAATTGTACCAGTAATTGAACATCAAACTGAAAATAGTGATTACCTGATTTTATAATTTTGACTTTCCAAATTCTATCCAAATATGTGTATCTCTTGATAATTAGAAAAGCACTTTTTAAATTGTTGCTTTTTACTGATATGCAACATAAATATCCCACTTAAGACATGATTATATTCCTGAAATAAATCACATTTTTAAAAAGATTTTATTTTTATTATTTATTTGACAGAAATAGAGAGAGAGAGATCACAAGTAGGCAGAGAAGCAGGCAGAGAAAGAAGGGAAAGCAAAGCAGGCTCCCCAACGAGCAGAGAGCCCGATGTGGGGCTCGATCCCAGGACCCTGAGATCATGACCTGAGTTGAAGGCAAAGGCCCAACCTACTGAGCCACCAAGTAAACAAATATGTTAAGCAGTTCAGGGAGCAGCCTAAGGTAGAGGATAAGGACAAGGGCCCTAGTATCAAATATCCTGGGTTCAAATCCAGCCCCTGCCACTTGCTAGCAATGTAACTTGGGCAATTCACTGAACTTCTCCAAGTCTCTGTTTCCTCATTGGTAAAATGGGAAAGATAGACCCCATAGACTCCTGTGAGTCTTAAAAAGTAAGGTGATCAATACACTTGACTTAGCATACCGACTAGCACATTAGGGTTCCATAAATGTCAGCTCTTACTGCTACTGGGCACTATAAACCACAGAACTCCTAATTAAAGCAAAACAAAGAATCACAGAGTGAAAATGCGGAGCCAAATTCAGCTCCTGCAGAAGTTAAGAATCCTTGCTGTATAATCCTGACAGAGCATGACTTGGTCTCTAATACTTTTAAGAACAGAGTTCATTACTTTAAGAGGCAGTTTTTGTTGAAAAGTCCTTGCATTCTGCAAAAGTTCCCTACTTAGAAATCGCTCTCAAAGAAGAAGGAGAAAGAAAGAAAGAAAGAGAGAAAGAAAAGAAAGGAAAAGAAAAGAAAAGAAAGAAATTGCTCTCATTTTAGGTGTTTTATTTGTTTTTTTGGAGAGAGGAGCAAAGGGAGAGAGAAAATTTTAAGCAGGCTCCACACCCAGCATGGAGGTGGACATGGGGCTCAATCTCACAATACCAAGATCATTACTGGAGCAGAAATCAAGAGCTGGGCACTTAACTGACTGGGCCACCCAGTCGCCCCAGAAATTGCTCTCTTTGATGTCTTTGATGTTCAGTCTGGCCCCTGAAATGACAACGATGTTTCCTCCTTCCTGAGAGCCTGTGAGATATGTAAAGACAGCTTTTATGGATTCCCTTAGAACATTCTTCTTCTTCTTTTTTTTTTTTTTAAGATTTTATTTATTTATTAGACAGACAGAGATCACAAGTAGGCAGAGAGGCAGAGAGAGGGGAAGCAGGCTCCCTGCTGAGCAGAGAGCCTGATGCGGGGCTCTCAGGCCCCTGGGATCATGACCTGAGCCAAAGGCAGAGGCTTTAACCCACTGAGCCACCCAGGCACCCCTAGAACATTCTTCTTAATCCAAGCAGCCTTCCTATGACCTAGGAGGGTCACCACTGTGGCCAGGTCCTTCTAAACGCCTATAATTTTGTCAACGTATCTCTTAAAATGTGGCACTCAGGTCAGTATTCAGTACTTGACACAGGGTCCGATTGGTGTAGATGACACTGCCACTACTTCTTCCTAATTTCTGGACCCTAGATTTTATTAATGCAGCATGAAATGACTTGTTTTTGAGTAGAAGAGAAACCCAACATGGATCATATAAAGCTTGTGGTCAATTGAAATTCACTGATACCAAATCGAGTCCCCCATTTTATATATTTATAATATATATTTTGCACTTAAGTCCAAAGCTTTACATTTCTTTCTTTTAAATTTCTTGTTTGTTTCAGCCAAATGTTTCATCTTTTGAGACCAATCTGCATCTTGATTGTGCATTCTCTCTCAACTTAGAAATCATTTTGCAGAGATAAGTGAATTTTTGTTTTCAAAGAAAATTACATCTTCTCACATGTGTTTTAATTCATATTTTACATTTATTTTTGCATCTCATACTATCTCCATATTTTGTAACATTAAAATAAGGTGACATTAAAGTAGAAAACGCTTAAAAAACAAAATATTATTGATTTGCTTCCACTGAGAAGGGCTCCCTCAGATATGGAGTTCCCAGGCACATGGTAAGGTCCTGACATACTCTTTGTCACCTGTGGCCCATGTAAGAGAAAGGCCTCACAGGGAACCAGAAGGAGCAAGCAGGGTACCTCCACATGAGGGAATGTTTGGCAACATTCAAAACACATATTAATTCATTCTTACATGGAGAAGTTTTGTGTGGGTATTTTTCCAGCCAAAGGGTTCATTCAGCAAACATGTACGCAGCACTTTCAATAAGCCAGCCACTGTGTCAGACTCCAGGTAAAGAGTTAAAAGGCATAATCTGCTCTCAAAAATTCGGGATTCAGGAAAGGAGAAACACCTGTAGTGAACAGGTTGCAGGCAGGGAGAGAACACCGAGGGAGCCCGGGTTTGGCAAAGAGGAAGGGAACCGGGTATTGCTAACAGGAACGCTCCAGGACAGAGTGTGGGGGAGGCTGGTGCTTGGGTCAAAAACTGAGCGCGAGATGTCCAGGTGTGCAGGCAGCTAGGAGAAGGGCACACCAGGGGGAGGGAAGAGCACGTACAAGATACAAAAGGTAGGAAACACCACAGTATAGGTGAGAAAGTTCAAGCAAATTTAATGTGTACCGTAAGTGTAAAATATAGAACTTTGCAGACTTATTATGAAAAAATGTTAAAGTATCTTATTGATCATTTTCATATTGATTTTTAAGGTGGACTTTTTTTATTTTAGTAAAATATACAAAACACAAAATCTACCATTTTAACCATTTTTAATTGTATGATTCAGTCAAGTAGACACCCCACTGAGTGCAGAGCCTGACATGGGGCTCGATCTTACAACCCTTAGATCATGGCCTGAGACGAAATCAAGAGTTGGACACTTAAGCGACTGAGCCACCCACATTAACCCTCTTTAGATGTTTAATGGGGCTACTAGAAATCTGTATTTATGGGGCTCACATTATATTTCTATTGGACACTGCTGAGTTAGAGCATAGTGGGCATACAAGAAAATAGAGACAGATGGTGCTGATTGAGCGAGGCATGAGGGGCCTAATGGACAGCCAATAATAGACTTATAAGGGAAGTGCCAGCCTCAGACTCAGATTTCAAAGAACACCATGGTGGCTGTGTGGGGGCTAGACTATAGGAGAGCAAGGCAAGAGGAATGGAAGACTCACAATAATAGAGCCTGGAAGGGAAGAAGATCCAAATCAAGGCAGAAGAAGGCAGAATGAAAAAGAATCATGGGGTGGGGTGGGTGGGGCAGAGGAGGTCACTTGGCTGGCTTGGTCACTAGAGCATGTGACTCCCTGGATCATGAGATGTCCACATTGGGTGTAGCTCTTCGTTATAAAAAGAAAAAGAAGGGGCGCCTGGGTGGCTCAGTGGGTTAAAGCCTCTGCCTTCGGCTCAGGTCATGATCCCAGGGTCCTGGGATCGAGCCCTGCGTAGGGCTCTCTGCTCAGCAGGGAGCCTGCTTCCCCCTCTCTCTCTCTGCCTGCCCCTCTGCCTACTTGTGATCTCTGTCTGTCAAATAAACAAATAAAATCTCTAAAAAAAAAAAAAAGAAGAAGAAGAAGAAGAAAGGAGCCACGGTTCCTAATGGAATGACTGCACTGGAATCACCTGGATAAGTAAACAAGTCATAACTTTCACAACTTATCATTTTGAAAGTTTGATGAATATATAAAATCAAGAGCTTTCCAAAACCATTATAAAAACATGAAGAAAAGCCCACTCATAATAGCAACATACACTTTTTTAAAACCACACACATACCCAGGTATAAACTCAACAAGAAATGTGCAAGATTGATATGAAGAAAAATAGAAAAGTTTACTGGAGACACAGAAGACTGGAAGAGCAGAGACAGATGATCACAGCTGTCACAGAGCATGTAGCATGCGCGAGGTACCGTCCATTATATACAATCATGTATACAGTACTCAATCCTTTCAACAACCTTCTGTAATAGGTACTATAATTACTCTATTTTTTTTAATAAAGAGATTGTTTTACAGAAACAGTCAAAATAACATATAAATGTAATGCAAACTTAATTTTAAAAAACTTTTTAAAAAATGAATTGACCATCAAGAGAATGAAAAGACAATCCCAGGATGGGAGAAAATATTTCCAAAGCATAGATCTGCTAAGAGCATGTATGTAGAATATATAAAGAACTCTTACAATTCAATAATAAAAAAAGACAAACTGGTTGAAAACAGGCAAGGATCTGAACAGACATTTCTTCAAAGAAGATATACCTATGGCCAATAAGCACATGAAAAGCTATTAGGGAAATACAGATCAAAATGACAATGAGATACCACTTTACACCTACTAGGGAGGCTCTAATTTCAAAAACAAAACAAAACAGAGGTGCCTGAGTGGCTCAGTGGGTTAAGCCTCTGCCTTCAGTTGGGCTCAGGCATATCTTAGGGTCCCGGGATGGAGTCCCGCATGGGGCTCTCTGCTCTGCGGGGAGCCTGTTTCCCCCTCTCTCTCTGCCTGCCTCTCTGCCTGCTTGTGATCTCTCTCATTCTGTCAAATAAATAAATAAAAGCTTCTAAAAATTTTTTATAAAAAAAATAGATAATAAGTGCTAGCAATAATAAGGAGAAATTATAACTCTCACATATTGCTGGTGGGAACGTAAAATGGTGCAGCTGCTTTGAAAAACACTCTGGCAGTTCCTCAAATGATTAAACATAGGGTTGCCATATGACCCAGCAATTCCACTGCTAAGTATATACCCAAGAGGAATGAAAACATGTCCAAACAAAAGTTCATAGCCCCATTATTCATAATAGCCAAAAAGTGGAAACAATGTATATGTCCTTCAGCTGACGAGTAGATACATAAAACCCTATCCATAAGGTTATGGGTTGAACCGGGTTCTCAAAAAAGAGATGTTGAAGTCCTAACCCCTGGTACCTGTGAACATGACCTTATTGAAAATTAGGTCTTTGCACACATAATCAAGTTAAAAATGAGGTCATTTTAAGTAATGCGGGCCTTTAATCCAAGAGAAATGTTGTCCTTCCATGAAGGGAGAAGAGACGCAGAAACAAGCTCCCAGAGACAGAATTATGGCATCAAGACAGATCCTCAGGGAAGAAGGCTCTGTGAAGATAGAGGCAGAGGCTAGAGTTTTGGCATATGCCAAGGATTGCCAATAATCACCAGAAGCTAAGAGGCAAGAAAGGATTCTCCTGTAGAGCCATCAGAGATGGAAAAGCCCTGCTGACACCTTGATTTTGGACTTTACCAGCTCCAGAACAGGGAGAGAATGCACTGCTATTATTTTAAGCCACCCAGTTTGTGTTACTTTGTTACCCTAGCCCTAGGAAACGTAGGATGGAATTCTGTTCAGCAGTAAAAAAAAGGATGAGTCCTGATACATTCAACAACATGGATGAAACCTAAAAACATTATGCTGAGTGAAAGAAACCTGTCACAAAATATCACAAATTATATGATTGCATTTATATAAAAGATTCGGATCTATACAGGCAGAAAGATTAGGGGCTACCTAGGGCTTGGGTACTGAGGAATGGGATGGGGAATGACTGCTAACTGGCATGGGTTTCTTTTTGGGGTGATGAAAATGTTCTAAAATTAGATTGTGGTAACGGCTGCACAACTGTGAATACACTAAAAAACCACTGAATTGTACACTTTAAACATCGAGTTATGTAAATTACATCTCCATAAAGCCACTTAAAAAAACTACTTGCCAAGCTAATTCTAAAAATCTGGAAAAGAAACTAAGATTAGCCCCAAAATAGGTTTTTTTTTTTTTTTTAAGATTTTATTTATTTGTCAAAGAGAGAGAGAGAGCACAAGCAGGCGGAGCAGTAGGCAGAGCAGGCAGAGGGAGAAGCAGGCTCCCTGCTGAGCAAGGAGCCCCATGCAGGACTCAATCCCAGGACCCTGGGATCGTGACCTGAGCGGAAGGCAGCAGCCTAACCGACTGAGCCACCCAGGCATCCCCCAAAATAGTTTTTAAATGAGTATGTGAGCTGAAAAAATACATAATTTTCAATAAAGCAATGACAGCAATAATCATAAGGGAGTATTTATCCTACTAAATATCAAATAGAACATATATTTAACATAAGATATTGTGGTATTGGTCCAGCAAAACAGAAAATTAGGCCACAGAATAGAGGAGTCCAGGAACTGATTGTGTGTGTGTGAGAAAGTAGTAAATGATAAATGTGGCATTTCAGATTAATGCGTCAAGAATGTATTTAATATTCAGAGTGACACTGTTGGGAAAACAGTAACTATGCACACACCATTCACTCACACACTCACACACATCCAGAGGAACTGACGAAAAACTCAAACATGTAAGAATTTACAGGAGAAAAGATAGTCCTAAGAGAAAACCCTGTTGTGCCTTAGGGTATAACAGGGTTTTTCCACATCAGCACTACTGACTTTTTAGTCCAGAAAAATTCTCTGTTGTAGAGGGTTTTCCTATGCATTGTAGGATGTTTAGCAGCATCCCTGGTTCCCACCCAGTAGATGCCTGTCATTCCACAACCCCAGTTAGACAACCAAAAAATGTCTCCTCACATTGCCAAACAGCCCTTGAAGGGCAAAATATCTCGCACTGGAGAACCACTCTGGGAGGGAATGACAGCCACAAAATACAAAATACAGAGTAAAACACTGATACATTTAAATGTAAAATTTATTTAAAACTATGGTTTGACAAAGATGCCATGTAGTTAAAAGACAAGCACCAACTTTAAAAAGCACTAAATTGGGATTAAATACTTAAAACAAATATAAATGACCAAAAATTAATATCCAGAATACATAAAAGACTACTACGTATTAAAAAACAGCCCAATTAAAAGGAGACATTTCTCAAAAGAGGGAATACTAACAGCCAACAATCATGAAAAGATGCCCATTCTCACTAGTAACTAGGGAAATGCAAATTAAAACACTGATCAGCATCATTTTTCACCCATCAGATTGGCAAAAGTGAAAAAGATTAACAGCATCAAATGTTTAAAAGAGCTAGGGAAATAGACATTATTATACACTGTGGGTGGGCAGTTTGCCATTAAATGTTCACACCATCCCACCCAGCAATTCAAACTGCAGGTTTGAAATGTCCACATGGGCGCACGGACCCATGTGGAAGGATGTTCTCTGCCACGCTGTGTCTAACTGTAAGCAATCTATGGAATCTCGCATACTACGAAATCTTAATAAACCATGGAATTTACAGAGCAAGTAGAAAGAATAAGGCAGATCTCTACATACATATGAACAAAGAAAAAGTTCCAAGACCCATTTTTAAGTATAAAAAGTCAACAATATGCCGTATTTGTAAAATATGTATTAGTAGAAATTTAACATGAAATCTTACATACATGTAAATTATGTGAATACTTGTCAATAAATGTTAAGAAAGAGAAATAGAAAAACACATCCCAAACTGGTAACAGGTCTTACTTTAGGGCTAACAGAGTAAAGATGGAAATGGGGAGAGATCAAACAGAAACCATTTTGTTTAAATTTCTTACATGATTGGGGCGCCTGGGTGGCTCAGTGGGTTAAAGCCTCTGCCTTCGGCTCGGGTCATGATCCTAGGGTCCTGGGATCGAGCCCCGCATCGGGCTCTCTGCTCGGCATAGAGCCTGCTTCCTCCTCCCTCTCTCTCTGCCTGCCTCTCTGCCTACTTGTGATCTCTGTCAAATAAATAAATAAAATCTTAAAAAAAAAATTTCTTACATGATTGTTTTTTAAAGGCTGTATGCATGAACGACAACTAAAATAAATATAGAGGATAGGGCGCCTGGGTGGCTCAGTGAGTTTGGCGTTTGCCTAGGCTCCAGTTACGATCCCAGGGTCCTGGGATTGAGCCCTGTTCAATCCCTCTGCTGTTCCCCCTGCTTCTGCTCTCACTCTCTCTCAAATAAATAAATAAATTTTAAAAATTAAATATAAAAGAATACATTTTTAGAACCAGCTCAGCCTGACGACCAAAACGAATCATTATTTCCTATTAAGCCGCTTTTCTCCCACACTTCCTAATTCTGATAATTAACAAAATATTCCCATTGCAGTTCTTTCTATCCATGTAATAGAACTAAAAAAAAAATACGGTATGGGGCGCCTAGCGGGCTCAGTTGGTGGCGCACGCGACTCTCGATCTCGGGGTTGTGAGCTGGAGCCCCACGTTGCGTGTAGGCATCACTTAAAAAAAAAATCTTAAAAAAAATGGTATAAATAATGTAGTGTTCTCAAGGAGCGGGTATCTAAGAGAGTTTGCGCCCCATCAGTATATCAAAAGCTCAGAAAGGGTCGGGTTTCCTTATACGTTAAGGAACAAGGATCAATTTCGTAGGCATCTCTAGGGTTCTGGTCTCCATCCCAGGGACGAGGAAAGAGGAAGAGCTGACTCCCAGCAAGGCCCAGAGCAGCGGGTGTGGTCTGGGAGGAAAGGGGTGGTAACACTGGGGGCGGGAGCAGGTCCCCACGAATGGAGGGGAGGGAACTCTAACTGCGGCCGCGTGCAACACGCAGCGCCCAAGGAGTTGCCAGGTGCTGTGGGCGGTACCTCCTTTTGAGCGGACGGGGTCTAGAGGCCACGAAGGTTTGGTAGGTGCTCCTAGAGACGGACGAAGGGGGCCGGGGAGCGCGTGGTGGGCCCCGGGCGGGGGCGAGAGCCTTCGTCGCACACCCGGGTGCTGCACCGCCGTGGGGGTGGGGGGCGAGGAGGCCGCGCCCGGGGAGGGGAACAAGGGCCGGGCCAAGTCGCTCGGGGACGGCGGGGTCCCCGCAATAAGTCGCCCCCACACACAGTGACATCTCCAGCTCCACACCGCTTCTCCTCAATCCGCACTGGACTCCCCCTCCTTCCCTCGCACAAGGCAGGTGAAAGGCCCCGCGGATCTCTTGTTCTCACTTACCTGCGACCCGGGACCTAACCCGAACACCTGCGGCACCTCAAGCTGAAGAACTGGAACCCTCCTCGGCCACCTGCGCGCACCCACCCGGATCCACTAGGGCCGAAACCACTTCCGGTCCTACGACGGACTAAGAGGGCGTAAACCCAGCCGGGGTGTACAGATGGGCGACGCCATGTTGTACGGAAGCTGCTGGGGCAGCTGTGCCCTCCCCAGTTTCTCCACTGCTGAACAAAGGATCTGTTAAGATTGGAAAGGCTTAACGTCTCTTCAGAAAAGGGGTGTTTTGTTTTTGTTTCTGGGGTGGTATTTTTATTTGTGTTGGTTTTGGTCTTAACAGAAGAAGCCTCTGGAATCCTCACAAATGCAATATGGAACATCTAATTGTTATTACTAATTAGCTCAAGTCATGTTACTCTCCTGCACTAATTATCTTAACTGTTAAATGACAAAGGTAAATGGGAGAGACACTTGTTTAAATTTTGTATTCCTGATTAGCAGTGCATTTTGTACTATTGCCATTGTAATAATTATGCCATCTTTTATATCAATAACCACAATACCTTATGTTTATATTTAAAAATCATTCATTCAACTAGTCTTTATCAGCAACTATTATATGTCAAGAGGCTAATGTGTGTGATGTATTGTTACTCTGTCAATAGAAAGTGTAACAAGGAGAAAAGAGACTAGCATAAGGAATATAAGGTATAGTAATAGCTGCCGTTTGTTGACTATGTACACACCGCATGCTGGGAAATTGTTTTATGTATTTTATCTCATTTAATCCTCAAAACAAACTACTGAAGCAGTACTATTAGCAGTGACATTTTACAGAAAATGGAGAAAGGTTAAATAAATTTCTCAAGGTAGTAGCAAAGAAGCCTTAGAACTGAGAATCAAGCCTCAGTCTATCTTCTTACAAAGCTTATTGCCCTTATTCTCTGTATTATACTGCCTCCTGTACAGGAAAAGAGGTTCTAAGTTCCATTAGATAAGTACCCATACAGTGGAAATTTATGGCAGATGTAGAGGATTAGCCCCCTGCATTTTAATACTCCATCCTGAAACACCTTAAAAAAAAAAAAAAAGTAAAGAGGAAATGCAAATTAAAACCACAATGAGGGTGCCTGGGTGCCTGATTGGTTTGGTGTCTGCCTTTGGCTCAGGTCATGGTCCCAGAGTCCTGGGAGCCTGCTTCTCCCTCTCCCACTAACCCTGCTTGTGTTCCCTCTCTCACTCTCTCACTCTCTCACTCTGTAAAATGAATAAATAAAATCTTTAAAAAATAATAAAATAGGGGCGCCTGGGTGGCTCAGTGGGTTACGCCTCTGCCTTTGGCTCAAGTCATGATCTAGGGTCCTGGGATCGAGCCCCGCATCGGGCTCTCTGCTCAGTGGGGAGCCTGCTTCCCCCTCTCTCTTTCTGCCTGCCTCTCTGCCTACTGTGATCTCTGTCTGTCAAATAAATAAATAAATATCTTAAAATAATAATAATAATAAAATAAAACCACAATGAGATGCTTTTACATACCAACCAGAAAGGCTAAAATGAAATGGACAGAAAATACCCAAGTGTTGACAAGGATGTGGAGCACCCAGAACTCTCATAGGCTGCTGAGGGAATATAAACTGGTACAGTCACTTTGTTAAACTGCTTGGCACTATCAATAAAGCTGAATATAGGTATAGCCTGTGTCCCAACAGTTTCAGTCCGAGGTCTATGCCCAACAGAAATATGCACATATGTTCACTGAAAGGACCACCACAAAAAAAGCCCGTACCTACAATTGGCAATAGCCCTAACCTGGAAACTACCCAAATACTATGCTGTTAGTCAATATGGAGTAATGACTCTGGAAGAGAACATGGGGAGGCTCATGTAAGCGCTGATAATGGTCTATTTCTTAATCTGAGCGCTGGTTTACATGCGTAAACCAGGTTGCATATTTGTGGACACTTTCCTGAATGTATGTATATTTCAATAAGACTTTTTTAAAGATTTTGTTTATTTATTTGATAGAGAGTGCACAAGTAGGCAGAGCACTGGGAGAGGGAGAAGCAGGCTCTCTGATCTGCAGGAAGCCTGATGTGGGCTCTATCCCAGAACCTGGGATCGTGACCTGAGCCAAAGGCAGCCGCTTAACCAACTGAGCCACCCAGGCACCCCAAAACTTTTTTTTTTAAATGAAAGTAAAGGAGTGAAAAGCTTATAAAACCCAAAGAAGCAAAAGAATAATAATGGAGATAACAGCAGACAAATCTCAGTATAATTTTATAAGACAAATTTGATTAGAATGACAGAATATTGACATTTGAGGTATCCCATTGAGAAAGAACAGAATACATGACACCAACATATGCCACTTTGGCATGTGGATTATTCTGAGCTAAAGGCAATTAAGACCCAGCAGATTCAAGAAAATTTTTACCTCTCCCTTAACTACCTAAAAGAATTCAGAATGGGGGTCTGGCCCAGAGAAAGAGCTATTACCAGAGATAACTTTTAATAACTTTTAATGTATGGCAGGGCAAAGATCTAATTCCCAAATATCTGTTCTTCTTCTTGTCCTAAATTACCCTGCTCCCATTTGAAGCCCCAGGCCCCTATCTTAATCTTTAGCTTAGGATGGCATATAAGCCTCAATTGCCTGGCTTGTCCTTGGGTCTCATTCTTATAGGGCTTTCATGTGTACATAATTAAATTTGTTTTCTCCTCTTCCATCAGTCTTATGTCAATTTAACTAATAGACCAGCCAGAAAAATATAGACGAGTAGAGGAAAAATATTTCCTCCCTCACACCATGATAAACTATCTGGGTCCATAAGCAATCACCCTAAATTAAAGGTCCAATCCAACAAGTCCCATCTGGGTATAAAGAATTCCCAGTGAGCTTTTTAGTACCTCACTCTTTGTCTTAGTCTATTTAGGCTATTATGACAAAATATCATTGAGTAGGTGGCTTATAAACTACAAAAATTGATTTCTCATAGTTTTGGAGGCTGGGAAGTGCAGGATCAAAGTGCTGGCAGATTTATTGTCTGGTAAGTGTCTGCCATCTACTTTACAGACCACTGTCTTTTCATTGTGTCCTCACTTGGCCAGTGGATAAGGAGATCTTTCATTAATGCCTTTTATAAGGCATTAATCTCATTCATGAGGGTCTACTCTCATGACCTAATCACCTCCCAAAGCCCCTGCCTCTTGATACCATTATACTGGGGGTTAGTTTTCAGCTTATGAATTTTGAGAAGACACAAAACAGTCAATAACACCTACATAGGTAATGATATCCAAGAATCACTAGCCATTGCAGGAATATCTCCAACACCATTAATTGACTTTTTTTTTTCTTTTAAGAGAGCGAGCATGTGCATGAGGGGGGAAAGGCTGAGGGAGAGAGAGAGAAAGAATCTTAAGCAGGCTCCATGCTCAACACAGAGCCCAATCCAGGGCTCAATCTCACAACCTTGAGATCGTGACCTCAGTTGAAATCAAGAGTCATGCTTAACCAACTGAGCCACCCAGGCACCCCATTAATTAACATTTCCTAAGGAACTAAGGTATAGAACTCTGCACCTAGCATTTTAAGAACACAAATACTTTTTAAAACAAGGAAGATTTAAGAAAATTAATTTTGATTTAGGCCATTGAGCAACTTCCTACAAATTGCAAAAAATTGCTATCGCACAGATCTCATTCTCTGGTCATAATACAATTAACTTAGAAGTCAATAATAAAATGATTATTTTTAAAACTATATTTAGAGATTTTAAAAACATCTTTTTTAAAAAGATTTTATTTGGGGTGCCTGGGTGGCTCAGTGGGTTAAAGCCTCTGCCTGAGCTCAGGTCTTGATCTCAGGGTCCTGAGATGGAGCCCCACATCAGGCTCTCTGGTCAGTGGGGAGCCTGTTTCCCTCTCACTCTCTCTCTCACTCTCTGCCTGCCTCTCTGCCTACTTGTGATCTCTATCTGTCAAATAAATAAATAAATAAACTCTTTAAAAAAGATTTTACATATTTATTTGAGAGAGATACAGAGAAAGCCCAAGTAGGGGGAAGGAGCAGAGAGAGAGGGACAAGCAGACTCCCCACTGAGTGGGGAGCCCCACACAGGGCTCGATCGATCCCAGGACCCTGAGATCATGACCTGAGCTGAAGTCAGACCCTCAACCGACTGAGCCACTCAGGTGCTCCTGGAGATTTAAAAACATCTTTTTTTTTTTTTTTCAAGATTTTATTTATTTGAGAGAGACAGCCAGAGAGGGAACATGAACAGGGGGAATGGGAAAAGGGAAGCAGGCTTCGCACCGAGCAGAGAGCCTGATATGGGGCTCCATCCCAAGACCCTGGGATCATGACCTGAGCCATCCAAGTGCCCCTAAAAAACATCTTAATAATAGAAAGATCAAAGAAGAAATCCCAATGCAAAGTTGTAATATTTGATTTGAGAGGTAATAAAAATACTACATATGAAGTTTATAGGATACAGGTAAGATAATAACCTTATATGCATTTACAGTAGAAAATAAGACTAAAACCTAAATACATGTGGTCGGGACACCTGGGTGGCTCAGTTGGTTAAGTGGCTGCCTTCAGCTCAGGTCATGATCCCAGTCTCCTGGGATAGAGTCCCACATCCGGCTCCTTGCTCAGCAGGGAGCCTGCTTCTCTCTCTGCCTCTGCCTACCACTCAATCTGCCTGTGCTCTCTCTCTCTCTAACAAGTAAATAAATTTTAAAATAATCTTTAAAAAAAATAAATAAATATATGTGATCATCCTAATACATTATGAGAAACAAACAAAAATATAAATCCAAAACAGTAGAAGGAAGAAGATAAATAAAGAAGATAAAGATTAGGGGTGCCTGGGTGGCTCAGTGGGTTAAAGCCTCTCCCTTCTGCTCGGGTCATGATTCCAGGGTCCTGGGATCGAGCCCTGCATCAGGCTCTCTGCTCAGTAGGGAGCCTACTTTCTCCTCTCTCTCCGCCTGCCTCTCTGCCTAGTTGTGATCTCTCCATCAAATTAAAAAAAAAAAAATCTTAAAAAAAAAAAGACATAGGCTATCCAAATAAGCATATAAAAAGATATTCAGGGATGCCTGGGTGACTCAGTCAGTTAAGGGGCTGTCCTGGGCTCAGATCATTATCTCAGGGTACTGGCATGAAGTCCGGCATTGGGCTCCTTGCTCATTAGGGAGCCTGTTTCTCTCTCTCTGCCTACAACTCTCCCTGTTTGTGCACTCTCTCTCTGACAAATAAATAAACAAAAATCTATTTAAGGGGCGCCTGGCTGGCTCAGTGGGTTAAGCCTCTGCCTTCGGCCCAGTTCATGATCTCAAGGTCCTGGGATTGAGCCCCACATCGGGCTCTCTGCTCAGCAAGGAGCCTGCTTTGCCCTCTCTCTCTGCCTGCCTCTCTGCCTACTTGTGATCTCTCTCTCTCTGTCAAACAAATAAATAAAATCTTTTTTTAAAAATCTATTTTAAAAAAAGCCTACACATAAATGTTTATAGAAGCTTTAGTCATAAATTGAAAACAACCAAGATGTTCTTTAATACATGAATGTATAATCAAACCGTGGCACATCCATACAATGGGATATATTTCAGCAATAGAAAGAAATGAACCATCAAACCATTAAAGGACATAGAGAAATCTTAAATGCATATTGCTAAGTGAAAGAAGCCATTCTGAGAAGAGTAGATACTGTATGTTTCCAACTACATGACATTCTGGAAAAGGCAACAGTAAAAGGATCAGTGGCTCAGTCGGTTAAGTGTCTGACTCTTCATTTTGGCTCAGCTCATGACCAGGTCCTGGGATGGAGTCCTGAATCAAGCTCTGCACTGAGCACTGAGTGTGGGGCCTATTTGAGATTTTCTTTCTCCCTCTCCCTATGCCCCTACATCCACCCTTTGCATACGCGCTCTTTCTCTTGATAGAGAGGAAGGAAGGAAGGAAGGAAGGAAGGAAGGAAGGAAGGAAGGAAAAGAAAGCTCAGTGCTTGCTAGGAGCTCCTGGGGAGGAAAGGAGGGGTGCACAGGTGGAGTACAGAGGAATTTTTAGGGCAGTGAACCTATTCTCTGTGAGACTATAATGGAGGCATGACATTATGCATGGAACAAAACCCATAGAATTGTGCAACACAAAGAGAAAACCCTAAAATAAACTATACCCTTTAGTTGGTAATAATGTATCGGTATTGGTTCATCAGTTGTAACAAATGTACCACACCAGTGCAAGATTTAATAGTAGGGAAAACTGTATGTGTATGTGTGTGTGTTGGGGTGGGGAAAGTAGCATATGGGAGCTCTCTTTACTTTCTGTTCAAATTTTCTATAAACCTAAAACTGCTCTACAATGAAAGTCCATTCATTTTAAAATATTGTGCCATGAACTGCTTGCTTCGCCTAAAAATGCTTTATTCATTTATTCATTGATTTTGAGGACAACTTAATGTCAAACACTGGGATGCCATATACAGAAAATTCAAGAATTATGGCAGGAAGTGCTAGTGGCCTACCTACTATCACCATTCTCCCTCTGCTTAGGGACATTTTTCAAATACATTCAAAATTGCACTTAAAAATACGTTTAAATTGGATTCATTCAAAAGTTGTTTGTTTGTTTGTTTGTTTGTGGGGTTTTTTTGTTTTCTGTTTTTTTTTTTTTTTGGTCTCCATTGGTAATAGGTATGGTCATCTGATTAAGTTCTAGCCAAAGAGGTATAAGGAAAAGCTTTTGCATTGGACTCTCAGTGTTTCTTTAAAAGGGGGCAGACAACTGCCACATCCCTTTTTTGCCTGTTTGTTGTTACTCTCCCATTATTTCTTGCTAAGACTAGGACTTGATGACTGGAGCTCCCCACAGCTCTCCACCACAGCAGCACTTTGCGACGATGGAAGCCAGGTGCCTACGAAGGTAGAGTGGAGAGACAGAAGCCTAGATCCTTGATGCCTTCCTTCTGTGGTTTCCATATCAACCCTCAACTACCAACCTCTGGACTTCTTTATATTAGAAAATACACTAATTTTTAAGCCACTGTAGTCTTTGTTGTGCACAGTGAAATCCAGTCCCTAACTGATACATGAAATGAAAGGTATTAATGATAATGCACACTACACAAGTCAACTAAAAACTGTTAAATACATGGGGTGTCTGGCTGGCTCCGTCAGTGGAGCATCTAGCTCTTGATTTTGGAGTTGTGAGTTTGAGCCCCATATTGGATGCAAAGATTAGTTAAACCTAAAATATTAAAGGGGCACCTGGGTGGCTCAGTCAGTTAAATGTCTGACTCTTGATTTCAGTTCGAGTCACCATCTCAGAGTCATGAGACGGAGCCCCGCCTTGGGTTCTGTGCTCAGCGGGGCATCTGCTTAAGATTCTCTCTCTGCCTCTCCCCTCCCCCTCCCCCACCATGGTGCACACACACTCTCTCTCTCTCTCTCTCATTCTAAAATAAATAAATAAGTCTTTAAAAATAATTTAAAAAATATTAAAAATGAATGAACAAACAAGCAAATGAAAAGTGAAAACACTACTTTACTGGCTTTGTTTAGTGTCCTGAAGATAAAGGTCAAAGCTTAGAGGAACCACTAAATAGGCCTTTCCTGAAAGTCCTATTTCCTTCCCTCAAAATTCTATCCATCCATTTCGCCCCCTGATCCTTTCTACAAACTTTTGTAACATTAGTAGTTACCCTACAGATTGTAAACACTACATTGTTATCCACTCAAGAAGCGTATAAGCTAGCTAGAAAGAGAAAAAGATTATTTGCTAACAAATGAGAAAAGATCTCCTTTTTTTGTGGTTTAGAGAGATACAGAACTTTTCTCTCTCTCCTGAAAAGGGGAACAAAATGTCCTCTTGGAAATAAAGAAACTCATGAAGGCCCCTTAGAATGAGGGTGAGACCTCCCTATCCTGGGACAAGTTCACCCAACAACAGAGGTTGAAAGGCTGGTGAGTCAGCACTCCTTTTGTTTTGTAGTGAGTAATAAGCACACTTGGGTGTTAAGCTGAATTTCTTTGCAAGGTAAAAGCATAAGAAATAAGAATATTCAGGAGACCAGTCAGAGAGAAGGAGAGGAGTCAGCTCCAAACTACCTGGAGGAAAGACAAAGATATCTCAGAGGAGAGACTTTTTGGGGAGTAAGAAATGTTTAAAGTGTTTGGGGAGTTGAGTTGAAGTTCTTTGGTGTGGCATGTATACATGTAACGTAACCTCATCTTCTGTCTCTCATAGGCAAGGTTCAGTAAAGTCTATCATTCTCCAAAGTTTTTGCTCCAGTAAATTCTTTGGAGGAATGTGAATACGTGTTTTTGTATCCATGCTTGCAAGAGGAAAAGCAAAGGTTATTTGCCAGCCTTCCGGAGCTAGAGGCTAAAGGGTAGATTGCCATCATCTAAGTCACAGAGCAAGAAGCACGAGAAGAGAACTCCAGTTAAAGATGATGGATTGAAACACACGTAACTCCACTTCCTACTGCAATCTCTCTTTAAAATGGGAAAAAACACAAAATCTCAAGGCAAAAAAGATATAGAAAAAGACCACCAAAATGAGAGCCAACACAGCCAGGAGTCAGCCACCATCCCTCAGGTTTGGCAAAGACTCAAAGGCAGAAAGACGAGTGGGAAAGTTTTACAGTGAAAACGAGGACGGCTTCAGATAATGCTCTGACTGGCTGTCATCCTTGTGGGGAAGCCGGAGATGGGCTAACTAGAAGCCAGGCTTCTTACGTGATTGGTTTGGCTGTCTCGGTTTGGTCCTGTGTTGGAAGTGGGAGTGAAACGTTAGGAAGCTAACTCATCAACAAGTTCTAACCATTCTGGGCTGTTTGCCTCAGAGGCTGTGTTTTGGCTTCCCAGGCTGGTTGCGGTAGAAGTTACGGGTCAGCTTTTTGTCCTATGTAGTTTGGCTAGTGTCTGCTTGGACAGTCAGTCTCTTAGAGAACAGGAGATAAATCACTAACATTTTGGAAGTTGGAAGACAGAAGGAGAGTGGGAACTGACTTAGCAGACTCCTTATCTATCAAAAGTCAGGCCAGGAGCAAGCCTGGTTTGCCCTAGAGGACCACCAAAAGGCTCAAGACTTGGCAGCACCAGGTACTCAAGAAGCAGCAGTAAAGTTGGGACTAAGAGAAGAAGAATTGGTTAAGAGCCAATTTCAAAAGCAGTTAAACCACCAGATTTCCTCCCTAAGCCGCCAAGGGATAGCTCCTCCGGCCTCTGCAGAAGGTTTAGGATTGATTCCCTGGAAAGAATAAAGTAGAAGCTACCTTGTCTAGTCAAGAATAGGGGAGCCAGGGGCGCCTGGGTGGCTCAGTGGGTTAAAGCCTCTGCCTTCGGCTCAGGTCATGATCCCAGAGTCCTGGGATCGAGCCCCACATCGGGCTCTCCACTCCGTGGAGAGCCTGCTTTCTCCTCTCTCTCTGCCTGCCCCTCTTCCTACTTGTGATCTCTGTCTGTCAAATAAATAAATAAAATCTTTAAAAAAAAAAAAAAAGAATAGGGGAGCCATATGAAAAACACAAGAAATCAGTGAAAATTATTTACTTTCAAGACTTCCACCTTACTTTCCCCATATCAGCAACCAATGTTAAAGGCCAAGTGTTTGGGGGCACCTGGGTGGCTCAGCTGCCTTCAGCTCAGGTCATGATCCCAGGGTCCTGAGAGCTAGCCCGGCATCAGGCTCCTGCTTCTCCTTCTCCCACTCCCCTGCTTGTATTCCCTCTCTTGCTGTGTCTCTCTCTGTCAAATAAATAAACAAAAATATTAAAAAGAAAAAAAAAGGCCAAGTGTTTAAGAAAAATTTTCAGGGGCACCTGGGTGGCTCAGTGGGTTAAGTGTCCCACTCTTGATGTAGGCTAAGGTCATTATCTCTGCACTCAGTGGGGCATCACTTGAGAGTCTCTCCCTCCCTCTGCCCCTCCCCTCCAAGCTCTCTCTCTTTAAAATAAATAGATTTTTGAAAAAAAATTTTAAAAAAAGAAAACATTTCAGATAATTTTGTTATGAGCATACATCAAAATTTCTTACTATCTTGCAACAAGGGAGAAGGCCTATAGTAGGACACTTCTAAGTGGACCAAAAGATTATCGGGAAATGGAAAAGAGCATTATTCTTAGCATATCCTGCCCACTTATCAGATTCTATAGGGTTGGTGCCTTTTATAGTCTTTGAGCACTTTTACTATGCTGGAGAGATACAGGTTGATTTGTAGAAAATGAATAGTAATGCAAACACTTACTGTCTTTAGATGTGTAAATAAATGCTTTTAGAGGAAGCTTCTATTGACAACCCTGCCCCCACAAGCCCTCAATAAGCCAGCTTTGTGTCTATTGAGAAAATTTATTTCAACATTTTTTAAAGATTGATTGATTGATTGATTGATTTTAGAGAGGGTGGGGAGGGGCCAAGGGAGAGGGAGAGAGAGTCTCAGGCAGACTCCAAGCTGAGTACAGAGCCCCACTCAGAGCTCGATCTCATGACACTGAGATCATAACCTAAGCTGAAACCGGCAGTCCGACACTTAACAGACTGTGCCACCCAGGTGCCCCTATGTCAACATTTTTGATGGGTTTAGATATTTGTTTGGTGTTTGGGTTTCCCTTTAAACTGACTGTAACATCTTTTCCAGTTCCCTCATTAAATTTTTGAGGGGTGCCTGGGTGGCTCAGTGGGTTAAATCCTCTGCCTTCAGCTCAGGTCGTGATCTCAGGGTCCTGGGATCGAGCCCGCATCGGGCTCTCTGCTCAGCGGGGAGCCTGCTTCCCTTCCCCTCTCTCTGCCTACTTGTGATCTCTGTCTGTCAAATAAATAAATAAATAAAATCTTTAAATCTTTGACATGTATTTATTTTGTATCTGCAACTGAGTCATAATTTTCCTTTTTTTTTTTTTAACCTATTAAGAAGTCCAATTCAAAGATTTACTTTTGGTAGAGATATTTGGGAGGAAAAGAGACTGATTGGAAAATCATTTTAGGGGCACCTGGCGTGGCTAAGTCAGTGGAGCATGCAACTCTTGATCTCAGGGTTACAAGTTTGAGGCCCATGTTGCACGAAGAGATTACTTAAAAATAAAATCTTTTTAAAAAGAGAGAAAGGAAATCATTTTAAATTAGATACAAAAAAGAAAAGAAAGTGTGGTGAAATTCACTACAATCTGAACAGAAAGGTGTGGGGGTGGATAACCGGCTTCTGGGAAGTTTTAATCCCTTTGGTTTTATCAGAATTTTGTGTAGACATTTTATGAGAAGTTCTAATTCTTCCTAGAAGATGGCTGCAATTACATCACTAAGATGAACACAGAAGTGTATCCTGGTTCCAGTTTGGATTTTTTTTTCTTTTACAGGTTAATGATTCACGAATCTCCAGTCCAAAGCTGTATCTCTCCTTACTCTCCGTGCTGTCAGAGTGCTGGGCCCTGAGGAGAGAGGACCTTGCTCCAAAATGTAAATCATACTGAGCATACGGTTCTGACTCTAGATCTCAGCTCAGGTCTTGATCCCAGGGTCTTGGGTTCAAGCCCTGCATTATGCTTCATGCTGGGCACGGAGCCTACTTTTTTTTTTTAGATTTTATTTATCTATTTGACAGAGAGAGATCACAAGTAGGCAGAGAGGCAGGCAGACAGAGAAAGGAGGAAGCAGGCTCCCCACAGAGCAGAGAGCCTGATTCGGGACTCGATCCCGGGACCCTGAGATCATGACCTGAGCCAAAGGCAAAGGCTTAACCCACTCAGCCACCCAGGCACCCCAGCAATTTGGGTTTTTACATGCATATTTATTTATTTATTTATTTATTTGTATTTTTAAAAGTAGGCTCCATGAGGGGCGTCAGAGTGTCTCAGTGGGTTAAAGCCTCTGCCTTTGGCCCAGGTCATGATCTCAGGGTCCTGGGATCAAGCCCGAGTTGGGTTCTCTGCTCAGTAGGGAGCCTGCTTCCCCTGCTTCCTCCTCTCTCTCTCTGCCTGCCTCTCTGCCTACTTGTGATCTCTCTGTCAAATAAATAAATAAAATCTTAAAAAAAAAAGCCCAAATTGCTCAAAAAGAAATGTTATTCAGCTTTAAAAAAGAATGAGATTATAATACAGGGTACAATAGGAGTGAAATTTGCAGGTATTTTTTTTTAATATTTTATTTATTTATTTGTCAGAGAGAGTGAGAGAGAGAGCACAGGTAGACAGAGTAGCAGGCAGAGACAGAGGGAGAAGCAGGCTCCCTGTTGAACAAGGAGCCCTATGTGGGACTCGATCCCAGGATGCTTGGATCATGACCAGAGCCGAAGGCAGCCACTTAACCGACTGAGCCACCCAGGTGTTCTGCACCTTGCAGGTATTTATGCTGACTGACATAAGACAGACACAAAAGAACAAGTAATGCATGATTCTACTTACCTGAGGTTGCTAGAAGAGTCAAACTCACAGAGTCTGGAGTGTAATAGTGGTGACCAGGGGTTCGGGGGGATAGGGGAACGGGAACTTACTGTTTGTTTGTTTTTTTTAATCAGATTCTGATAAAGAATCTGATAATCAGAGAGAGCACAGGCAGGGGGAGCCGCAGGCAGAGGGAGAAGCAGGCTTCCTACAGAACAGGGAGCCTGATGTGGGACTTGATCCCAGGGATCATGACCTGAGCCGAAGGCAGATGCTTAACCGACTGAGCCACCCAGGTGCCCCGGGAAGTTACTGTTCATTGGGCACAGAGTTTGTTTGGGATGATGGAAAAAATCTGGAGATCAATGCTGGTGATAGTTGCAAAACAATGCAAATACACTTAATGCCACAGAAGTATACATTTAACCATGCTTACAATGGTAATTTTTATGGTAAATATGACAAATATGGTAAAATGGTAGAGATATATATATAAAATCGCAATTATAAAAATGATTAAAATGATATATTTTATGTTTATTTTACTGCAATTCTTTTAAATTGCAGACCAGCGAGTCCAAAGACTACTTTGAATTGTACTATATTAGACTCCAGGCTTCTCAATCTAAATTTATCAACCCCAGCAGATCTTTTCGCATGCTACCAACTAGCTCCTTTCCAACTGCCCACTCCACATTTATTCTACCTCTTTCTCCACTAGTCATTCAGTTACTAATGCTAGAAATCTGTGAAATGTCCTAGACTCCTGCTTCTCCCTCATCCTTCTGGGTGTCAATGAGCACTGCTTGGCTAACTGGGCCAGTTGTGAAGAAACTGTTCCTCCCCCGCAAAGTCACCCACCTCTGCCCTGTTTTATGGGGCTGAGGCTGGGTCTCTGCGCTTCCCATTTTCCCATTGCCAGCCTGGCTCTCTGTCAGGTTCTGCCAATAGCAGGAGATCAGAGGCAGGAGGAAGGGAGAAGGAACCGCTTCTTCCTGTTCGCTTCCTGTTTCTATCCGAGTCACCCAGGCAACAGTTCTTCGTGCCAGCAGCAGCAGCAGTTGGTTCCAGCTCTGGACTCCATTCCATATTCCCAGAACTAGCCTCATCACGCTCCTCAGAGACACCAGTACCAGCTAGGCAGCAGCCCTCCCCAGAGGTCTAAGTCCCAACACTGCAGGGGCCCACAGAGGAGCTACTGAGGCTCCAGCCAATCCCAACCCTGACCCTTTATTTCCCCATCTACTTCTTGCAATTACTACTTCTTTGTTCTACTTTCTCTTTTCAATTCTTCAATGCCTGTGATATCTCTAATAACTTTTTTTTTTTAAGTCTGGGCTTTGTCCCATTTATTTATTGAGAGAGAGAGAGAGCACGCACAAGGGGGGGGGGCAGAAGGAGAGGGGGTGAGAGTATCCCTAGCAGGCTCTACCCCCATCGCAGAGCCAGATGTGGGGCTTAATCTCACAACCCTGAGATCATGACCTGAGCCAAAATCAAGAGTCAGACACTTAATCAACTAAGTCACCCAGGAGCCATCCAGTAACTCTTCATATAAATTTTCTTAGTTAAGATAACGGCTATAGTTTTTTTCTTTACTGAAGACTGACAAATACAGAAAATGGTCCCAAGAGTGATTCTAGAAAATAGACTTTGAGATACAGGATTCGATTTGTTTATACCCTTAAACTAAAATGCAACGTAGAACAAGTTGTCAATGGGAAATGGGATATAGTAGCATCATAAGTGCTCAACTTATCACCGTTAGTCATTTGTGTTGCAGTGTCCACTAAAGCAAATGCTTTGGAGACACATATGACTACCTGATGGTAATGGTGACCATAACAACTCTATGTTGGGAGTGGCTTCATTTGCACCCACCAAAGAGCTTATATAAGAAATGGAAAGTTCAAGTCACTAAACATTCAGTTCAATGACAGAGAATCAAAGTTTTTTATGGCAGCCCTAAAGAATCCCTTATTTTTTATACCTGTAAACTAATCTTGCTGACAATTGAACATAAAATTTAATTGTGATTTCAGAGTTACAACATAAGTTGATTTTATAGCCTTGCCAGAACTCTCTGGTGAAAGATAGGGCATTGATGGGGAAGGGTATGACACTGAAACTGGAATGGTGACATCTGGGTTAACTCAAAGTTAAGATTCTAGACTGCCCAAACCTCTTTGAACCTCCAGAATCAGTGGAGACAAACTTCTATCCCTTGCTTAAAATCCCTGTAACAACATCATCTAAGAGATGTCTGTTTTCCTCAAGTTCCACTCCACCACTATTTGTTACCCATAGATCAGGGTTTCTCAACATGTTGGGCTATGGATAACTGTTGTGAGCAGATGTCCTGTGCATTGTGAGATACTTAGCATCATCTCTGACCTCTTACCCGCTAGCTCCAGTGACACCTCCCCAAGTCCAAGTTGGGACAACCAAAAATTTTTTCAGACATTTCTAAATGTACCCTGGGAGAAAAAAAAAAAATCATCCCCACTAGAGAACCACTGCTCTAGATTCGTAAGTAGGGTATGATCTCAACATGTTCCAAGTCTGACGGATGAAATGACTTGCACTTATTATTGCGATATTTTCCTCATTTATATTTGCAGACTTGGAGAATATGTAAAAGAATGGATTCTTTTTTTTCCAGGAGGCAATAAACAAGGAAGACAGAAACTAACACCAGATTTGATTGAATTATTAACCAATTCAATTCAACTGATGAGCAATTTTACCAGAATTCTTGATTTAACGCACCAGCTTGTGCAGCTGGAAATGGTTCTAACAGTTGGTTGACTGAAACTTTAAGTAGTGGCCTACATTCAATGAAGTTGAGATGCAAGAACTTTCTGATATAACTTAGAAGGAATCCAAGGTCTTAAGGAGATAGAAACGTTGGAGTAGATCTATCATGTATGAATGGACACTCCCTCACCATTTCACCTAAGAAATCACAGAGGACACTCCATCCACTAAGGCACTGAGAAATATATTAGTGGATGGGCACCAGTATGCCTGTAACCTATGTGGTGGCCATTTCCTATAGACAGATCTGATGAAGGAAGAAGTTACAGTTGAGATGGATTCCCTAATTTCAATGGAGATATTTAGGATCCTAGAGTAGCAGAGGTCAAAGACAAGTCAAGAGTCAAGAGACAATATGTGGACTTCCTTCCGAAGAGTATAGTAAGGGGGTGCCTGGCTGACTCAGTCGGTGGAGCATGTGATTCTAGATCTCAGCATTGCGAGTTCAAGTCCCATGCTGGGTGTAGAGACTACTTAAAAATAAAATCTTTAAAACAACGACAACAACGAGTATAGTACGAAGAGAGGCTGGGGGGAAAGAGTGACTTTACAGTGTAGAAACCCGACAAAACTGCCTCAGTCAGATTATCAAGGCTATAAGTCATGTTGACACTACATGCCTGTCTAAATAAGCTAAGACTGCCATACCAAATTGTCATAGACTGGATGGCGTTAGTTCTGGAGGCTGCAGAATCCAAGACCAAGGCACAGGACAATTCTGTTTCTGTTGAGAGCTCTTTTCCTGGCTTGTAGTTGGTCACTTTCTCACTGTGTTCTCATGTGATGGAGAGAGAGATATATATCTCCGGTGTTTCTTCTTATAAGGACACTAATCCTATTAGATTAGGACCCTCACCATTAATGCTTCACTTAATCTTCATTACCTTCTAAAGACCCTATCTCCAAATACAGTCAAATTGAGGCTTAGGGCTCAACATACATGAATCTGTGGGGCTGAGGGAGGACATAATGCAGTCCATCACAATACCCGCTGATAAAATTTGATGAAAATGGCACCTCACCTCTGGGGCCTTCCTTCCCAAAACACATAACCCCAGTCTAATGAGATAAACATCAGACAAATCCCAAATGAGTAACATCCTACAAAATACGTAAGTAGTACTCTTTAAAACTGTTAAGGTCATCAAAAACAAGGAAAAGTCCCAGCCAAGAGGAACCTGAGAAGACAGGTCAACTTAATGTAAAGTGGTATCCCTGATGAGATGTGGAAAACAAGGATAGTAGGTAAAAGTTAAGGTAATTGAAATAAAGTATGGACTTTAGTTAATAATAATGTAATGATATTAGTTCATCAATTATAACACATGTAACATACAAAGATAAGATGTTAATACAGGGGGAAATTGGGTGTGGGATATATAGGAACTCTTTATTCTATCTTCACAGGTTGTCTATAAATCTAAATCTCCTCTAAAACAAAAACCTTATTGGGGTGCCTGGGTGGCACAGTTAGTTAAGCATCTGACTCTTGATTCTTGGTTTCCACTCAAGTCATGGTCTCAGGGTCATGAGATCCAGCCCCATGTCAGGCTGCACGCTCAGCATGGAGTCTGCTTAAAGAACCTTTCCCTCTGCCTCTGTCCCTCCCTCCCATTCTCTCTCTCTCTCTCAAATAAATAAATAAATCTTTAAATAAAATAAAATAGGGGCACCTGGGTGGCTCAGTGGTTTAAAGCCTCTGCCTTTGGCTCAGGTTATGATCCCAGGGTCATGAGATCAAGCCCTGCCCCGCATCGGGCTCTCTGCTCGGCAGGGAGCCTGCTTCCCTCTCTCTCTGCCTGCTTGTGATCTCTCTCTGTCAAATAAATTAATTAATTTAATTAAATGAAACGAAAAGTGTATTTTTAAAAAAGTAATGATAAAAAAACCAATGTGAGGGGCACCTGGGTGACTCTGTCAGTTAAGCGTCTGCCTTCATGATCTCAGGGTCCTGGATCAAGCCCCGTGTTGGGCTCCCTGCTCAATGGAGAGTCTGCTTCTCCCTCTCCCTCTACCCCTTCACCTGCCTGTGCTCTCTCTCTCAAATAAATAAATAAATAAATAGATAGATAGATAGATAAATAAAATCTTTTTTAAAAATGTGGGTACAATTATAATGAGTATCAGAAATGAAGTGGTATTCAGAAAGCTTTGATATGCAAGAATCTTTGCCAGTGGGTGCTCGATCCTGTGTCTTAAGTTAAGTGGATAGCTTAATAAAATGTTACTGGAGTTATCCACTTATGATATGTCCTAGTAAGCTCCTGTGCTGGGCAAGACATAAACTCTGAACAAAATACACTGAAAAACTACTCCCTGAAGGCACTAGAGAGTGAACAAAAGCAGACCGATTCTGACAGGGAGTCAACACTTATGAGAAATAGCATGGGGTGAATTTTCTTTTAGTCTTTAACCTGAGGGTAGGCTCCGGCCAGTGCTACTTGGAATGCAAAAATACTGAGAGAAAAACTCAGTCTTTGTGCCTGAATGAGAAGAGAGAGTTGGGGGGAACCACAGCTGCCAGACAATAAGAGGGGAATCCAACAAAGGATGGAACAAGAGAGAGGGAGCTGGGATGCCTGGGTGGCTTAGTGGGTTGGGCAGCTGCCTTCGGCTCAGGTCATGATCCCAGTGTCCTAGGATAGAGTCCCGCATTGGGCTCCTTGCTCCGCGGGGAACCTGCTTCTCCCTCTGCCTCTGCCTGCTGCTCTGCCTGCCTGTGCTCTCTCTCTCTCTTACTCTAACAAATAAATAAATAAAATCTTTAAAAAAAGAGAGAGAGAAAGAGAGAGGGAGTCACTAAATTTATGATGAGCACTGCTCAGCTTCTAGTGAACCCCTGAAGCACATACGCTCAGCGCAGTCTGCAAGCAGCCCAGTCAAAGGAAAAACAACTGAACTGAGGTTTGGGCTGCAGCTCAGAGACAGCATTTGGAGTCTGAGTCCATCCAAATGAATGGTATGCTGAAACAAACAGAGAACAACAACAAAATAGATCCTTTTCAAGGAAAAAACCAGAATCTACTCTCTACAACAAACAATTCAAAACTACTTGACATATGAAGACACAAGACTATGTATCACATCTTCTCAAGAGAAATGACAAGCAACAGACATGGACACCAAGATGACACAGTTGCTGCAATTAGCAAAGATTTTAAAGCTGATACTAAACTATATTTGATAATATAAAAGAAAAATGCTCATAATGTGTAAACAGGAATTCTCAGAAATATTGAAATGATAGAAAAGAACCAAATGAAATTCCAGAACTGTCATATATGTGTATATATATATATATATGTATTGTGTGTGTGTGTGTGTGTGTGTGTGTGTATGTGAAAGAATGTTAAGAATGCTATCATTCTTGGGGCACCTGGGTGGCTCAGTGGCTTAAAGCCTCTGCCTTCGGCTCAGGTCATGATCCCAGGGTCCTGGGATGCAGCCCTGCATCGGGCTCTCTGCTCAGCGGGGACCCTGCTTCCGCCAGCTCTCTGCCTGTCTCTCTGCCTACTTGTGATCTCTGTCTGTCAAATAAATAAATAAAATATTTTTAATAGTTTTTATTTATTTGACAGACAGAGATCACAAGTAGGCAGAGAGGCAGGCAGAGAGAGAGGGGGAAGCAGGCCCTCTGCTGAGCAGAGAGCCCGATGTGGGGCTCGATCCTAGGACCCTGAGACCATGACCTGAGCCGAAGGCAGAGGCCTAACCCACTGAGCCACCCAGGCGCCCCAATAAATAAAATCTTTGAAAAAAAATGCTATCGTTCTTGGGGCGCCTGGGTGGCTCAGTCGTTGAGCATCCACCTTTGGCTTGGGTCATGATGCCAGGGTCCTGGATCGAGCCCCGCATTGGGCTCTCTGCTCAGTGGGTAGCCTGCTTCCCCCTCTCCTACTCCCCCTGTTTGTATTCCTTCTTTCACTGTCTCTCTCTCTGTCAGATTAATAAATAAAATCTTTAAAAAAAAAAAAGGAGTGTTTTCACTCTTAACACGATATATTTATGTAATCTTATCTGTGAATTTTTTATTTCATATATATGTGTATATACATATAGTTTATATTTCATTTCATAGATTGTATATACAGTTTACATTTCATATAGTTTATATTTCATTTCACAGATTGTATATACAGTTTATATTTCATTTCATAGATTTTATTTCATATATCTCATATATATATGAAACAAAAAATTCACAGGGTAAGATTACAACAGAATAGAAATGACAAAAGAGTCAGTTTATCTTCATGATAGATTCATAGAAATGATCCAATATGATTCATAGAAATGATTCATAGAAATGATCCAATATGAAAAATGGAAATGAAAAATTATTAGAAAGAAAATGAACAAAACCTCAGAGATCCCAGAAAGCAACAAAAGATCTAATGTATATCAAACTGAGTATAGGAGAGAAGAAAGAGAAAAGGAGACAGAAAATATATTTGATGACACAATGATCAAATTATCAAAAAATTCCCAAATTTATAGATAGACATACATTTACAGGCTCAAAGATCTCAGCAGATACCATGTTACATAGATTCAAAGAAAATCATCTCTAGGCATAGCATATTCAGGCTGCTAAAAACCAGACAAAGAGCATGTCTTGAAAGCACCAAGAGAAAAATGACTCATTACATACAAGAGAATGAATTTTAAAAAAAAACCTACTAACTTTCACCAGAAAAAATGGAAGACAGAAACCAGTGGAACACAATTTTTAAAGATTTTATTTTTAAGTAATCTTTACACCCAACTTGGGGCTTGAACTTACAGCCCCCAGATCAATTGCTGCATGCTTAACCAACTGGTCCAGCCAGCTGCACCATGGATAACCATTTTTAAAGTTCTATAAAATACTCTGGTAATCTGGAATTCTATATCAGTGAGAACATCCTTAAGAATGAAAGCAAAAGAAAAACTCTTGTAGATTAAAAAGAAGAACCAAAAAGAGGGCACCTGGCTGGTTCAGTGGATAAATTTGCAGCTCTTGATCTCAGGGTGGTGAGTTTAAGCCCCAAGGTGGGCATAGAGCTTACCTAAAAAACAAACAAACAAACAAACAAACAAACAAAACTGTAAGAGTTCATCACTAGAGGGGCACCTGGGTGGCTCAGTGGGTTAAAGCCCCTGCCTTTGGCTCAAGTCGTGATCCCAGGGTCCTGGGATCGAGCCTCGCATCCGGCTCTCTGCTCAGCAGGGAGCCTGCTTCCCTTCCTCTCTCTCTTCCTGCCTCTCTGCCTACATGTGATCTCTGTCTGTCAAATAAATAAATAAATAATCTTAAAAAAAAAAAAAAAAGAAAAGAATTCATCACTAGCAAGAGTGTACTACAGGGGGCACCTGGGTGGCTCAGTCGTTAAGCATCTGCCTTCAGCTCAGGTCATGATCCCAGGGTCCTGGGATCCAGCCCTGCACTGGGCTCCCAGCTCATTGGGAAGCCTGCTTCTCCCTCTCCCACTCCTCCTGCTTATATTCCCTCTTTCACTCTCTCTCTCTCTCTCTCTCTCTCTGTGTGTCAAATAAATAAATAAAATCTTAAAAAAAAAAAAAAAAAAGGTGTACTACAAGAAATACCAAAGGAATTTATTTGAGCTAAGAGGAAATGGTACCTGGTAGAAAATCAGATCTTCAGGAAGGAGTGAGGAACATCAGAAATGCAAATATCTGAGTAAATAAACAAGAGGGGTTTTTTTCCTCCTCTCATAATTAAAAGCAACAACAACAACACACATGACTGTTTAAAGTAAAAATTGCCTTGTGAGGTTTACAACCTCAACTACAACAATTGTAGTTGCAATATATAGGACAGGTATAGTATAAAGGAATGGGGGATAGAAAATTGATCTGTAGACCTGCAAAGTATCTACATTCTATGTAAAGTGGTAAAATATTAATTCTAAGTAGATTGTGAAAATTTGAAGATGTACACTGAAATACCTAGAGCAACTGCTAAGAATATAAGAAGTGTAGGGGTGCCTGGGTGGCTCAGTGGGTTAAAGCCTCTGCCTTCAGCTCGGGTCACAATCTCGGGGTCCTGGGATTGAGCCCTGCGTCGGGCTCTCTGCTCGGGGGGAGCCTCCTTCCTCCTCTCTCTCTGCCTGCTTCTCTGCCTACTTGTGATCTCTGTCTGTCAAATGAATAAATTTAAAAAAAAAATTAGAAAAAAAGAATATAAGAAGTGTAGCTAAAAAGATAGTACATGAATTAAAATTAAATTTTAACAATATTTTAAAAATTAAAAAGGCAGGAAAGGAAAAAGAGAAGAACAAAAATCGGAGGGGACAAATACAAAACAAATAATAAGATAGAAGACCTAAATCTAACTATATTAATAATTGCATTAAATGTTAATTGATTAAACCCTTCAACTGACAGGCAGAGATTGTCAGAATCACTTAATAAAAAAGCAAACTCAGCCATTTATACCTATAAAACACACACAGTAAATAAAATACAATATAAAGATACAGATAGTTTGAAAATAAATTGAAAGAAGACATACAGGGATGCCTGGGTCACTCAGTCAGTTAAGCATCTGCCTGTGGCTCAGGTCATCATCCCAAGGTCCTGGGATCAAGTCTCACATCTGGCCTGCTTCTCTCTCTGCTTCTGCCTGCCACTCTGCCTGCTTGTGCTCGCGCTCTCTCTCTCTCTGACAAATAAATAAATAAAATCTTAAAAAAAAAAAAAGAAAGAAGACATGTAGACAGTAAGCATATGAAAGTGGAATAGATTTTTCATCTTGAAAAGTACCGGGGGGGGGTGGCGCCTGAGTGGCTCAGTGGGTTAAAGCCTCTGCCTTCCGCTCGGGTCATGATCTCAGGGTCCTGGGATCGAGCCCCGCATCGGGCTCTCTGCTCTTCGGGGAGCCTGCTTCCTCCTCTCTCTCTGCCTGCCTCTCTGCCTAGTTGTGATTTCTCTCTGTCAAATAAATAAAATATTAAAAAAAAAAAAAAGAAAGAAAAGTACCAGAGGGGGGGAGCCTGCTTCTCCCTCTCTCTCTGCCTGCCTCTCTACCTACTTGTGATCTCTGTCTGTCAAATAAATAAATAAAATCTTAAAAAAAAAATTAAAAAAAAAGAAAAGTACCAGAGGGCACAAAAAGGGGCATTTTATAACAATATAAGTGTCAATATATTGGAAGGCGTCACAATCATAAATATCTGTATCCCCAATAACAGAGCTTCCAAATATATGAAGCAAAAATTGACAGAATTAAGAGGGAAACAGGCAATTTCTCAATCATAGTTGATTTTAACATCCCTCTCTAGGCAATTGATAGTCCAACCAGGTAGAAAATCATCAAAGACGTTTAAGAACTGAACAACACAATCAACTTCTTTGTCCTAATTGACATTAATAGAACTCTATGCCCAACAACTATAAAATACCATCCTTTTCAAGTGCAAATGATATATTCTCCAGGATAGAGTGTATGTTAAGCCATAGAACAAGTACTGATAAATTTTTTTTTTAAAGATTTTATTTATTTATTTGTCAGAGAGAGAGAGGGAGAGAGAGTGAGTGAGCGCAGGCAGAGGCAGAGGGAGAAGCAGGCTCCCTGCCAAGCAAGGAGCCCGATGTGGGACTCGATCCCAGGCCGCTGGGATCATGACCTGAGCCGAAGGCAACCGCTCAACCAACTGAGCCACCCAGGCGTCCCAAGTACTGATAAATTTTTAAACATTGAAAATTTTAAAGAAAATTACTCTGGCATTGGAATTAAATGATAAATAACAAGATTCTCCTTTTTTTTTCCTAATGTATTTTTTTTTTATTTGAGAGAAAGAGAGCACACACATGACCTGGGGTTGGAGTTGAGGGAGAGGGACAAGAAGACTCCACGCTGAGTGGGGAATCTGATGCAGAGCTCGGTCCCATGACCCTGAGACCCCAACACCATGGCCTGAGCTGAAACCAAGAGCTGAAGTTCAACTGACAGAGCCACCCAGGCAGCCCAATAACAACAAGAATCTAAGAAAACTAAAACTATCTGGAAGTCAGTATACATACTTATAAATAATCCACAAGTCAAAACATCAAGAGACATTAGAAGATATTTTTAAATGGGTGATAATGAAAACATTTTGATGGTTGTGGGATATAGGTAAAGCAGTGTTTACAGGGAAAGTTATAGCTTTAAACATGTATATTACAAAAGAAGACCTAAAAGCAGTAATCTATGTTTTCACCTTAAGGAATTAGAAAATGAGTGAATTAAGTCCAGGGGAAATAGAAGGAATAATCAAGATAAAAGAAATCAACAAAATAGGGGTGCCTGAGTGGCTCAGTGGGTTAAGCCTCTGCCTTTGGCTCCAGTCGTTATCTCAGGGTCCTGGGATTGAGCCCCGAATTGGGCTCTCCACTCAGTGGGGAGCCTGCTTCCCTGTCTCTCTCTGCCTGCTGCTCTGCCTACTTGTGATCTCCCTCTGTCAAATAAATAAACAAAAATTTCAAGTAAAAAAAAAATCAACAAAATAGATAAATGAATAAAAATGGCAATAATCAGGCACCTGGGTGTCTCTGTTGGTTAAGTAGCTGCCTTCGGCTGGGGTTATGATCCTGGAGTCCCGGGATGGAGTCCCCGGATCAGGTCCCGCATAGGGCTCCCTGCTCACCCGGGCGTCTGCTTCTCCATCTGACCCTCCCCTCTCTTGTGCTCTCTCTCATTCTCTCTCTTTCAAATAAATAAAATCTTCAAAAAAAAAAAAAGGCAATAATCAATGAAAACAAAAGCTGATTTTTAAAATTACTAAAATCCATAAGCTTCCAGTCAGAATGACCAAGAACAGAAGAGAAAAGACAAAAATTATTTGAGGATTTGAAAGTTGATTTAACATTTGACAATGAACCAACATAAATTACCTGTAGCATGCTTAATTTACGGGTAATTCTGCACCCAATAGGAGACACTGCTCCAGTATTACAACCCTGAACAGGAGTATCCCTGAAAGATAGGAGAGTGGTGAAGGAAAATCCTCTCAGTGAGTAGATCTCCAGGAAATACATTTGGTTGTCCACTTTATCTGGACTGCGAACTGGCCAGAACCCATCTACCCTGAGTAATGGGTTGTTGCTAATGATTTCACTGTATGCTTAGCGACTTGCAAAGAACAGTGGCATTTGAAGATAAGTAGAAAGTGTGGGTAGAGAGGTATGTGGATGGACCTCTCAAAAGGCAGATTGTAGTGATATTTGAGTCCCATAAAAATGCTCATGAAAGGTCATCCATTGCAGAGGAAGCTCTCAATCAGCTGGACAAGATGACATGAAGTATAAATGTGACTCTACCTTTCCCCATACACAGCAGTGCTTGTTCAAGTTCAAGTACAGCATGGCCGTGTTAAAGGGATGGAGGTTATGCATGGATTCAACAACATCAACTTCCCCTCAGTAAGTCTGACCTGGCTAAGACCCCAGTAAGCCTAACATACCTACAGTTAAGGACTTAGGGCTGAACCCTCAGTATGACATTCCCTGGGGCAGCAGCCAGCCAATTAGCAGCAAATCGATTATGCTGGACTCCTTACATCACAGAGGTAAGAGCAATCTGTCCTTATGAAATAGACATAGATTATAGGTATGGATTTATCTTCCCTGCTCAGAAGGTGCTTCTGCCAGCACCACCATCCATGGACTTAAATAGAACGCCTTATTTACTGTAATGGTGTTTTATATAGTGTTGCTTCTTCTTCTTTTTGTAAGATTTTATTTATTTGAGAGAGAGAGAATAGAGAGAGAGAGGGAGAAACAGACTCCCCACTGAGCAGGGAGCCCAACACAGGGCTCGACCCCAGGACCCCAGGATCACCACCTGAGCCAAAGGCAGACGCTTAACCGACTAAGCCACCCAGGTGCCCCTACAGCATTGCTTTTAATCGAGAAACATGTTTCACCAAACAAGAAGTGTGGCAAGGGACTCACGTCTGTGGAATTCATTGATCTTTCTACATACCTTGTTATCCAGAAGCAGCTGGGCTGATGGAATGCTGGAATAGCCTCGTGATGGCTTGGTTTCAATGCCAATGCCAGTGGGCAGAGAGCATCTTGAAAGATTGGGATTGTCTTACCAACTTAAATCATCCTTCAGTGTATAGTGCTGTTTCTTCTACAGCCAGAATGAATGGATCCACAGATTAAAGGTTGGAAATGGAAGTGGCTTTTCTCATTCTTACACCTGATAGTCTATTTGCAGGATTTTTACTTTCCATTTCTGCAACTTTGAATTCTGTTGGTTTGGAGGCCTTAGCTCCCAACAGGGAAAAGCTTCTACCATGAAACACAGTAATAGTTCCATTGAATGGGAAATTGAGATGTCACCTAGCCATTTTGGGCTCTTCATGCCACAGAACCAACTGGCAAAAAAAAAAAAAAAAGTTCTGCTCCCTGGGTGAGGGGATTGATCCTAATTACCAAGGTGGAATTGCATCTCTGTTACATAATAAGGACAGTTTCCTGAGAGTTTCTCTGGAAACCAGGAGATTTTCTGGTAAGTCTCTGAGCATTTATACATCTAATAGGAAAGATTAGTGGGGAAATTAAAGCAATCAGAAAAAAGTAGGATTTTAATTTTTTTTTTTTGTGAGTAAAGCAATAAAAGTTTATTAAGTGAAGATACAGAAAAAGCTCTCAAGAGTGAGAGGGGTCCTGACAGGGTTGCCCCAAAAGCAGGATCCTGAAAGAGATTCAGGAATGAAAGTTTGTTCACCCCACCGGGTAAAAAAAAACAAAGGTTCTAGTGGAGGGCAAAGGAAATAATGAATGGATAGTGGAGACAACAGTTACAAATGTCAACTAGGACCTTGTAACCACTTACAGAAATGAGCACGATAACAGCTATGCACATTTTCTTATAACTTTTTATGTGTGTACATAATAGTAAGATTCTCTCCTGATTCCCCTTTATTTCATATAAGGAATCCTGGTAGGGATACCTGGGTGGCTCAGTCAGTTAAGCATCTGCCTCGCAGGGTCAGGATCACAGGGCCCTGGGATTAAGTCCCGGTTCTCTGCTCGGTGAGGGGCCGGCTTCTCCCTCTTCCTCTGCCTGCGGCTCCCACTGCTTGTGTGCTTGTTCTCTCTCTCTGACAAATAAGTAAAATCTTTTTTTTTTTTTTAAAGATTTTATTTATTTATTTGAGAGAGAATGAGTGAGAGAGAGCATGAGGGAGGAGAAGGTCAGAGGGAGAAGCAGACTCCCCATGGAGCTGGGAGCCCGATGCGGGACTCGATCCTGGAAGTCCGGGATCATGACCTGAGCCGAAGGCAGTCGCTCAACCAACTGAGCCCCCCAGGCGCCCAATAAGTAAAATCTTTAAAAAAAAAAAAAAAAAAGGAATCCTGGTAGTCATTAACTTTACAATTTAGTCTTTTGCTTTCACTATATTAGGACTAAAGATACTAATAGGACCTTGACTGAATGTGAGTAGTTGTTAACATCACTCATATATGGATTCTGTAACTATAACTGAATGGCAAGTATTCCCCCCGGCCTCAGGGCATTTGCATTTGCTATTTCCTTTTCTTGAAATGTTCGTCCCCTAGATATCCATAAGGGCTTCTCCTTCACTTCTTTTTAATCTTTATTCCAATGTTACTTTTCTCAGATATGCTTTCCCTGACCACTCTATTTAAAACTCAAAGTACTCATTTAACATGTATTTTACTTGTTTACCCTACTGACTTTCTGATTCCTGCTCCAGCTTAAATGCTATATCCTCAGGGCACCTGGGTAGCTCAGTTACCTAAGCATCCCACTTTTGATTTCAGCTTGGCTCATCATCTCAGGGTTTTGAGATCAGCCCCGCCTCAGGCTCCACCCTGGGATTGAGACCTGCTTAAGATTCTCTCTCTCCTCCCTCTTCCTTTGCCCTTCTCTTGCTCCTGCTCTCTCTCTCTCTCTCTCTCTCTCTCAATAAATAAATAAATAAATAAATACAAATGCTACAGCATCAGTGCAAAGAAAAATGTAGACACTCGAGAAATACTTGTTTGCTATGGAACATTATGTTATGCAATTTAAAATAATGAGGTAGGGGCACCTGGCTCAGTCAGTTAAGCATCCGAAGAGTCTTGATTTTGACTCAGGTCATGATCTCTGAGACTGAGCCTCCTGGATGGCTCCCTCTGTCCTCACCCCACCCCAGCCTTTGGGCTGGTGTGAAGCCTGCTTAAGATTCTCTCTCCCGGGGCGCCTGGGTGGCTCAGTGGGTTAAGCTGCTGCCTTCGGCTCGGGTCATGATCTCAGGGTCCTGGGATCGAGCCCCGCATCGGGCTCTCTGCTCAGCGGGGAGCCTGCTTCCTCCTCTCTCTCTGCCTGCCTCTCTGTCTACTTGTGATCTCTCTCTGTCAAATAAATAAATAAAATCTTTAAAAAAAAAAAAAAAAGATTCTCTCTCCCTTTGCAACCCCCATGCACCCGCATGCGTTCTTTCTTTCTCAGTAAATAAAATAAAATAATGGGGTAGATCTATAAATACTAAAGAAGCTGTTATTTCTAGTTTCCTTCCAGAAATAGAGGAAGAGCATGAATATGGATTTTTAACTTATTACCTAAGTTAAAAAAAAATTTTTTTTTCAGTTTTTCGGTGTTGGGAGATACTTGAACATACTTGCCAACTTAAGGGAAAAGGCCAATAGCATTGGAGCAGATTAGTACATAGGAGAAAGGGAATAATTGATGGAACGAGGTCCACAAAGAGATAACATGAGACCGCTGCAGAGCATAGTTAAAGCGCTGTGCTTGGATAAGAGGAGTTTTGCCATGGGGACACCTAAAATTGAAGGAATTCTCAACTGATGGCCTCCATGGTCCTTGTGAGTAGAGGGAGGGGTCAAGGCTCAGGGCAAGGGTTTGGGGAATGTGCTCAATTTGTGAGGGTTTAGGAAAAGTACTATGGTTATATATATATTTTTAAAGATTTTATTTATCACAAGTAGGCAGAGAGGCAGGCAGAGGGAGAAGAAGGAAAGCAGGCTCCCTGCTGAGCAGAGAACGTGACACAGGGCTCGATCCCAGGACCCTGAGATCATGACCTGAGCCTAAGGCAGAGGTTTTAACCCACTGAGCCAGCCAGGTGCCCCCATATTATGGTTCTATTAACAAAATTATTTTATTTAATCCTCTCCTCAGTCTCATGAGGTATTATCTTCACTTTACAATATTATTCCATTTTACACACATAGAAACAGAAGGACTGAGATTATGTAATGTTCACAAGACTACGTAGCTGATGAAAGAGGGAGCCATTTTAGTAAGCTCTAACCCAGGCCCCCTGTGACTTCAATTAACTGCAACCTGTCTAGACGTCACGTTCCTCAGTGATGATGTGGTATTGGGTGCATGCTACCCCCTCCTCTAAAGGAATGGTCCCCAAAGTGGGGTAGGATGGGCACAGCCAGGGTCTCCATGATGGTCCACTGGGATGTTAAAAGACAATGTTAGATTTCTACTTACATTTTACATCTAAAAAAATTTTTTTTAAGAAATTCAGATTTGCTACTGTTTAATATGCAGATGGACACTGGCATCCTTATTTGGTCTGGACACCAGCTGGTAGTGAGTCATTTTGGTATCTTGAGGGAGACATAGGAGCTCCATGGTGCAGATGGGTGCTCGCCCATGTTATTTTTTATGCTTAGGGGATGACAGCAATGTGTTCATTTTTGCAGAAACAAGACTCATGTAGTGGAATCTTTAATACAGTAGTTTATGGGGACTGATGACAAAGGTATTTGGCTTCACTCAGATTTGTGAGGTGTTTCTGGTCAAAGTATTAAAATAGTTGTCAGAACCTATAAGTAACTTTGGCTTTTCTTTCACAAAAAGACAAACATTTGGACTTTGCTGACATTTTCAACGACAAGGAGGCTGTCAGTAGTATGCTACTTTATAAACACTAAAGAAACATGTATATAACTGTTCCTTCAAGCTAAAGTTGATCATGTAATGAGCAAGAAAACAACTGTTTTTTTGAAAGCTATTACAAACAAATATTTTGAAAAGTGATGTTAATTTTGGTGGGTTGTTTTTTTATCAAAAAGTATATATATATATATATATTTACTTTTTTTAAAGAAAAGATTTTATTTATTTACTTGACAGAGCGAGAGCGAGAGAGAGAGAACACAAGCAGGGGGAACAGGAGAGGGAGAAGCAGGCTTCCCGCCCAACGGGGAGCCCGATGCGGGGCTTGATCTCAGGACCCTGGGATCATGACCCAAGCTGAAGGCAGACGCTTAACCAAATAAGCCACCCAGGTGCCCCTACTTTTTTTTTTTTTTTTTAAAGTAGGCTGTACACCTAACATGGGGTTTGAACTCAAGATCCTGAGATCAAGAGTCACATGTTGTACCAACTGTACCAACCAGGCACCTTGTTAAAAGTATGTCACTTATAAAAAGACTCGTGTGTGCACAGGTAAGAGTTTAGAAATACTTTTCTACTGTGTTAAGAATCGTCCAAATAAAAAGGACTCAGTGGATTTTAAATATGTTTGTTAAAAATACAACGTCTTCTGGGGCACCTGGGTGGCTCAGTTGGTTGGGGGTCTGACTCTTGGTTTTGGCGCAGGTAGTGCTTTTGGGGTCATGGGATCGAGCCCTAAGTTGGGCTCCATGCTCAGCGCAGAGTCAGCTTGTCCCTCTCTCTCTGTTCCTCCCCCACTCATACTCTCTCTCTCCAGAATAAAATATATATTATATAAATTACATATATTTATATAATATCTTCTGACTAATTTGCAAATAGAACTGGTTGATATCATGGAAAATAAAAATTGACCACCTGTACTTCAATAAAATTGAATGGGACCTAAAAATTAGTTTCATGTTTGAGTAAGCTACCCAAGTATTTTTCCATTTGGATCCTTTATATATTTATGAGTTTCATTTACCCTAAAGCCAAGTAATAGATCATAGAAACTTTGGAAATCATAGTATCATAGTATGTTAAGCAACCATTTCAAAAATGAATCAACATCAGATTGTTCTTACTTTATTATTTTTTTTAAGATTTTATTTATTTATTTGTCAGAGAGAGAGAGAGAGCACAAGTAGGGGGAGCAGCAGGCTTCTTGCTAAGCAAGGAGCCCAACACAGGACTTGGTCCCAGGACCCCAGGATCATGACCTGAGCCAAAGGCAGATACTTAACCAACTGAGCTACCCAGGAATCCCTGTTCGGACTTTAAAAAATAGTTCGGGGTGCCTGGCTGGTTCAGTTGGTAGAGCATGTGATTCTTGATCTCAGGGTTGTGTCTTCAAGCTCCATATTCGGTGTAGAACCTACTTAAAAAACAACAAACAAACAAAAAAAGTTCATGGGAGCAAAAAGGGCTTTTTGTATACATAATAAACAAAGTTTTATATTTTAAAATACTTTTTTTTAATCTTCATCTTATCCTTTAATTTTTAAATTTTAAAACATTTTTGCGATTTAAAAATGTGCACAATACACCAGGATATTATTATATGTATACAATATATCAATAATATAGGCTCATGTTAAGCAGTGTTTAAAGGAGGGGCCCCGGGGTGGCTCAGTCGGTTAAGCATCTGCCTCTGGCTCAGGTTGTGATCCCAGGGTCCTGGGATCAAGCTGCTCAACAGAAAGTCTGCGTTTCCCTCTCCTTCTGAACCTCCCGGCACCCCAACTTGTGCTCTTTCTCTCTCTCCTCTCAAATAAAGAAATAAAATCTGGAAAAAAAATGTTTGAAAGAGAGTTTGTGGCAAAAAAAAAAAAAAATTGGAGATCATTGTTCAAATACCAGGTTTTTCAACCTGAGTACTACTGACATTTTGGGCTGGAAAGTTCTTTTTGTGGGGACTGTGCTGTACACTGTAAGGTATTTAGCAGTATCCCTGGCTTCGACCTACTAAATGCCAATAGCAAGGCCCACACACTAGTAGTTGTGACAATCTAAAGCTTCCCCAGCAGTGATAAAGGTCCCCTTAGGGTAGGGTTGCCAGATTTAGCAAAACAAAAAAAGCAAAAACAAAAACAAAAGGGCATACTTATTTTTAATCCTATTCTTTATCTGAAATTCAAATTTAACTGGGTTCCTGTGTTTTATCTGACAACCCCCTAAGGGATGAAAGCAACCCTACTCTCCCACTGGGAACCACAGTTGGAAAGTCTATTATGCCTACATTACTCCCTACATCCTTGCCTCTCTCCCAGCCTCTACTACCTTCCAAACTCTTCCTTCCACTGTGCTTGCTGGAACTCATTATCCATAACTTGCAAAAATCCCTGTCTTGTCAAGCTTTCCCTTCAGTTTATCTTTATTAAAATCTGACTGACTCTCCCTTAAAGACGCGATTTTCCTGTTGCCCCACCCAAATGGTGCTGTTTATACTTTCAGGTTCCACATACCTCAGAGATGAGAGGTGTGCGGAAATCTGGAATAAGCAAAAACTATCACCAGTATTTCCAACGGACAACTATGCATTCTTCAGAGCAGACCCTTTCAGCTTATCAGATTCTAGCCTTTTATTGCTTTTGAAGTATTTTGCAAGTCTGTAAACTGTAGACAGTTGAGAGCGATGCAAAATAATTCTTGTCTATAGCCATGCAGTAAATTCTGTCCAGTGGAAATTCAATTGACTTGCCTCCCCTAATATGGGTAGAAGCCAGTTTTGCCTGTACTTTTAAGTTCATTTCAATTTTCCTGACCTATAAATGTGGATTTACCTTTGGACATCTTACCCGTTCTCTCATTAATTATGGTTAACTAAAGTCTTTAACACATTTCATTTTATATCTGTGTAAGAGTCATGGTTTTCATTTTTTAAAATAGTTTTTAAAATTTTCCTTTAATAGAGGTGGGGTTCTGGTTTTTTGTTGTTGTTTTTGTTTGCTTCTCATTGATATTTCCTGGCTATTATTCTTATACTTCTGCTTAAAAAGAAAAAGAACAGGGACGCCTGGTGGCTCAGTCAGTTAAGCATCTGCCTTTGGCTCAGGTCATGATCCCGGGTCCTGGGATTGAGTCCGGGCATCAAGCTTCCTGCTCAGTGGGAAGCAGTCTTCCTGCTTCTCCCTCAGCCAGTGTTCTCTCCCTCTCTCAAATAAATAAATAAAATCATTAAAAAAATGGATTTACCTTAAAAAAAGAAAAGAAAAAGAACAATTAGATTCTCTGAGATCCATGTCACTCACCTACTACCCAACTCTTTTCCTCTTCTTGCTTTTTATCTGTTGTACTCCTGTAAGTCCCCTTTCATTTGAGCAAAGACTTTGGCCTATTACTCCTATCGTAAGCCCTGCCATTATCCTGGGTGACTTCAACAATCAAAAAGATGATCCACCCACTTGGGTTCTGGCAGCTCATTTCTTTGATCTCAACATCTTTCTTGACTTCACTGGAGCCACCCACTCCTTCCATCGCCCTTTGGACCCAGTCATCATCTGTAAATGTGTAGTTTCAGAATCTCTAATTCGACCATCTTCATTAACTAAAATCTCCTGTCTTTCCAGATTGCCTACTAACTACTCCTCTAGCTTTTTTCGACTGCACTGGAACCTTCATTCATTGACCCTCATCAGCTTTCTCTCAATTCCTTTCTTACTCTCCCTCCTGAGATCCAGGTTAGAGTCCATGGTCTACAAATTCACTGTTTTGTCAACATCAACAACCCTAAATTCATTGTTCTCATTCTTTCTTTTGTTCACTTCATCTACCTGGAAAATCCCCAAACCTGAATGAACTTTATTATCTGCTTTCTCTATGGCTCTAGTTACGGGCAGTTTGCACACTGCTTTAGAAAGTCATATAATAGGGCAGATTGGTTCCACAGAGTTTCCAAATGAGCCCTAAACATCATTCAGGTTGGGTCACCTCACTCTCCAGTTTTTCTGTTAATGCAATCATTCCCTCTCTCATCAAACTTGGTTCCTGGGGTGCCTGGGTGGCTCAGTCATTAAACGTCTGATTTCGGCTCAGGTCATGATCCCAGAGTCCTGGGATCAAACCCCGAATCGGGCTCTCTGCTCATCGGGGAGCCTGCTTCCCCCTCTCTCTCTGCCTGCCTCTCTGTGTGCTTGTGATATCTCTCTCTCTCTCTCTCTGTTAAATAAATAAAATCTTTAAAAAAACAAAACAAAACAAAACTTGGTTCCCCTCTTCTTGGCCTATACTCTCAATAGATGGCTTTGACTTCCTTAACAGAAAAAAGCAGAAACTATCACATGGGCACTCCTTTTCCTAGCAAACATATAATCCTACCGTCACCTGTACCTAACCTGTCTTCCTTCTCTCCTATTTTAACGGAGGGACTCTCTTTCTAACTAGGTCCAAATTTTTTTCGTGTGCTTCGTATCTCTTCTGCCCTGCCTCATCAGAACCCCTCCCTGTAGACAGTCTGGCTTCATCTGTGTATCTTTTTCAATTTTTCCCTCTGAATAGGGTCCTTTTCCATGGCTTTTAAACATTTTCAATTTTTTTTTCAATTAAAAACAAACAAATCCTTCCTGGATCTTAAGTTCCCTTCTAGCTACTCATCTAACTAACTGCTGTTCAGTGCATCCTCCCCTGAAGGAGCTCTGATTGAGATCATGGGTGTCTCTTTAGTGAACTATTGGTGTCAACAAATCTAACATTTTCCAATCATCTTCTTGATGTTTCAGCAACAATTGACACAATTGACCACTCTTTCCTTGAAATGCTCTTTTGTTCCAGTTTCCATAACAATAATACTCTAATTTTTTTTTTTTTATACTTTTGGCTATTCCCACTCTTTGTAAGTATATCCTCCCCTACTCAAGCATTAAATCCAAACATCTCAATGCTAGGCCTTCAGCCTTCTTCTCTCTCCCACCCCCCTGTAACACTTTTAAAATTTATTATTTTTTTTAAGATTTTATTTATTTATTTGACAGACACAGATCACAAGTAGGCAGAGAGGCAGGCAGAGAGGGAGGTGGAAGCAGGGTCTCTGCTGAGCAGAGAGCCCAATGCAGGGCTGGATCCCAGGACCCTGGGATCATGACCTCAGCCAAAGGCAGAGGCTCTAACCCACTGAGCCACCCAGGTGCCCCTAAAATTTATTTTTTAAAGATTTTATTTATTTATTTGACAGAGAGAGAGTGTATGCAAGAGGATACAAGCAGGGAGAGTGGCAGGCAGGGTGGAGGGAGAAGCAGCTCAAGGAGCCTGATGTGGGGCTCAATCTCAGGACCCTGAGATCATGACCTGAGCTGAAGGCAGACACTGAACCAACTGAGCCACCCAGGCACCCCTCTTCTTCCCACTTGATACTTCTGAATATTCTTGCCCATGCCTAAGACCTAACCACCACTTGCATTTCAATGACTCCTGCCTTGATCATGCATCTGAGCTCAGGCTACTGCCAATTCTTGGAAGCTTCAGAGCCACCTCAGATTCAATATGCATATAACTGAACTCACGGTTTCCCCTCAAAACTTAGCCTTTTCCAGGGGTCCTATTTCAGTGGGCATACAAATAAAAAGCCTAGGCATTTCCTGTGTCTTGTCCCCTCATTCCCTACTCTCTCAAATCCATCACCAGATTCTTTTTATATCAAATCCATCTACTTCTCTCCAACTCCACGTTCAGTAGCCTTGTCTAAGCTACCATCTTCTCATTCCTGTATTACCGTAAAACTTCCTAATCATCTACTTCAATCCACTCCTAGCCACTTTCGATCCTTTCTTCTTATAGCAACCAAAGTAATCTTATAAGATTCATGTTGTTTTGTTCTTTAAAGTAAGCTCCACATCCAACATGGAGCTTGAACTCACAATCCCAAGGTTCAAGATTTTCATGCTCTGCTGACTGAGCCAGTCATGTGCCTCTAAAATGCATGTTTGATCCTATAAGGCCGCTGGCAAACATGGACTCCCCACCCCGGTGAGTCTTAGGTAAAGACTGAAATCTTAAACAGGGCAGGTCCCTGCAGAATGAAGCAGCAGTCTAACTGCACCCTCACCAGATGTGGTGTCCCCATCTTACCTTCAGCCACTTGGGCCTTCTGGGTTTCTCTCCCCACAGAGCCTTTGCATGTGCTGTTACCTTTGCTTGGAGCACTACCCCCAACCATCCATTTGGCCTCATCCACAACAACCTGTTCTTAAGATCACAGTTGTCTTTAATGTCTCTGAAAGGATTCCTTCTTTTAATCTCTCACCATCATCATCATCATATCTAATACAAGTTGGACACTGACCTAAGGGCTTTGTAATTTCTTTGTAGGGTGGTTGAGAATATTAAATGAGTTCGTATCTGAAAAATACTCAGAACGCTGCCAGTCATCTGGTGAATTTCCAATAAATGTTATCAATTATTAGTATTGTTGTAATCTTACATTTACTGCATGATTATTTGGTTAAAGTCTGACCCTGTCCTATAAGTACTATGAACATTGGTCAGGGTCTTCTCTTCTGCTCACTATTGTATCCTTTATGCCTACTTACAGCTGTGGCCCACAGTGGGCGCTCAATAAACATTTCTCAAATGAATGGTGAATTCATGTCCACCTGCACAGGGTTGTTACAAAGCTGAAATAAACGTAAGTTATTTTTAAAAACTACATAAGGATATAGAGACGCTAAACATTTAAATGGTAGATTGTTATGTTAACTGTAAGCATAACAAGAATCTAAGGGGAAAAAAATTAATGTGGGTTAGATTTGTCAGAGAAGGCATTCATGGATGTATAGGGTTTGGATAGATGAGGTGGACCTCAAAGTATGTAAAGGTTGTGGAGAGTACATGGAGGTATATAGGGAAAAAGACTAGCTGGTGGGTAACAGATGATGATGATGAGGGGTAACAGAACCTCATTATAGATATGGTGGAGACAAATCATGGAGGGAATTGACAGGCAGATAAAGGAATCTGGACCTGACATGAAAGAGAAAAGGGAGAGTCCTGAGCAGGGGCATTTCAGGAAGATTCCATCACCTGACAACAAGTGAGTCAGGAACTCTTCTTCATGCTGTAGATTCAGTGTGACCAAAACAAATCACAAATGGTGAAGGGATTTGACCAAGTGATTTCTGAGATTGCATAAGTTTTATCATTTTGTGCTTTGAATAATAAGTATCTTCCAGCAAACTCATCGATAACCAGGTATATCACCAGCTCCAACTTAAATGGGATCTGTAGCCAAGAATGTTAATTATATTGATATTATGAGTTCATGCAGTTTCTTCAGAAGGAAGGGGGAACAAGTTTATTAACACATGCTGTGGTCAGTTCTTTTTCCAAAAGCCTGTCTTTGATTACCATTGAGCCCATAAAGATCATTTTTTTAAAAAAAGATTTTATTTATTTATTTGACAGAAAGAGATCACAAGTAGCCAGAGAGGCAGGCAGAGACAGAGGGGGGAAGCAGGCTCGCCGCTGAGCAGAGAGCCTGTTGCGGGGCTCTATCCCGGGACCCTAGGATCATGACCTGAGCTCAAGGCAGAGGCTTTAACCCACTGAGCCACCCAGGTGCCCCAAGACAATTTTTTTTTTTAAAGATTTTATTTGACAGAGAGAGACACAGTGAGAGAGGGAACACAAGCAGGGGGAGCAGTAGAGGGAGAAGCAGGCTTCCCGCTGACAGGGAGCCCGACGTGGGGCTCAATCCTAGGATCCCAGGATCATGACCGGAGCCAAAGGCAGACACTTAATGACTGACACCCCCAGACACCCAGACACCCCCATAAAGACAATTTAAATTTTACTTCTGTACCAGAGAGTCTTCTTACTTCTCCTTGAGCATATTTTACTTTGGGGAAAGGGAATTGCCCAATTTTATTTTCTGAATGGTATTTATTTTCTAAATGGTATTACACTAAAGATGCTCAATAAACATTTTAAATCCATGGGATCATCTCTGGAAAAGATATCTTGGCTATATGCCTACATACCTGCTGCAATAAATAACTGTCAACAGTTTCTCACGCCACTCATTTTTCATGTGGAAGCCTAAAATTAAAAATATGTAAAAGCAGCTGGGTCATGATGATTTTGTCAAGGAAACTTCAAATATACAAAACCCAGATGGTTGGTATAGAATAGCGCAGAAAATGTCACTGAGTAAATACCAAATGAATAATCCTGGCCATTGAGAATTTTTGTCCACTTTCACTCCATAAAGGTTATTTTTTTTTTTTTTAAAGATTTTGTTTATTTATCTGACAGACAGAGATCACAAGTAGGCGGAGAAGCAGGCAGAGAGAGAGAGGAGGAAACAGGCTCCCTGCCGAGCAGAGAGCCCGACGCGGGGCTCGATTCCAGGACCTGGGATCATGACCCGAGCCGAAGGCAGAGGCCCCAACCCACTGAGCCACCCAGGTGCCCCCATAAAGGTTATTTCAAACTAGATTTCATTCATCATGAAGAATTATGCATGGCAAACTTGAACCAAAAGTTTGGAAAGTAAGTTGGAATATGATTTAAAAATTTTAGTAACAACTAATATTCTGACTTTACTGAATTCAAGTAATATACAGCCTGGGAACTCACTTCAAGATCTGTAAAAATGCCCCCCTTCAAAAAAAAGAATTAGAAATCAATGAACAGAGGGAAATTTGGGAAATTTGCGAATGTGTAGAAACTATACACTCTTAAATAATCAAAGAGTCATGGAAGAAATTAGGGAAATTAGAAAACACTTTGAGGGGTGCCTGGCTGGCTCAGTCGTTAAGTGTCTGCCTTTGGCTCAGGTCATGATCCTGGGGTCCTGGGATAGAGCCCTCCATCGGGCTTCCTGCTCAGGGGAAGGCCTGCTTTCTCCCTCTCCTGCTCCCCTCCCGCCCCCCTCGTTGTGTTCCCTCGCCCATCTCTCTCTGTCAAATAAATAAATAAAATCTTAAAAAGAAAAAAAGAAAACACTTTGAGATGAATGAAAACACACAACATACAAAGATTTATAGGATGCAGTTAAAACAGTGCTTAAATAGAAATAAATAGCTATAAACATCCACATTAGAAATAAAGATCTCAAATCAGTAACAACCCCTCCAACTTAAAAATTTAGAAAGAGATGGGCACCTGGGTGGCTCAGTTGTTAAGCATCTGCCTTTGGGTCAGGTCATGATTCAGGGTCCTGGGATTCTCATCGCATGGGGTTCCCTGCTCCGCCCGAAGCCGGCTTCTCCCTCTTCCACTCTCCCTGCTTGTGTTCCCTCTCTCACTGTGTCTCTTTCTCTTCATCAAATAAGCGAGTAAAATCTTTAAGAAAAAAAAAAAAAGAATCATACAATGTGAATAGAACTATAACAAGTGAAGAGATTAAATCAGTAATCAAAACCTTCCCACAAAGAAAAGGCCAGGTGATGTCCCTGGTGAATTCTACCAAATGTTTATTTTTAAAAAATTATGTTTGGGGGCGCCTGGGTGGCTCAGTGGGTTAAAGCCTCTGCCTTCGGCTCAGGTCATGATCTCAGGGTCCTGGGATCAAGCCCCGCATCGGGCTCTCTGCTCAGCAGGGAGCCTGCTTCCTCCTCTCTCTCTCTGCCTGCCTCTCTGCCTACTTGTGATCTCTGTCTGTCAAATAAATAAATAAAATCTTTTAAAAAAAAATTGTGTTTAGGGGCGCTTGGGTAGCTCAGTGGGTTAAAGCCTCTGCTTTAGGCTTAGGTCATGATCCCAGGGTCCTGGGATCGAGCCCTGCATTGGGCTCCCTGTTCAGCGGGGAGCCTGCTTCCCCTTCTCTCTCTGCCTGCCTCTCTGTGTGCTTGTGGTCTGTCAAATAAATAAATAAAATCTTAAAAAAAATTTTTTTAAATAGCTTTATGTATTTATTTATTATTTTTTAAATAAGAAGTTGGTTTTTTTTTTTAAGATTTTAAATTTATTTATTTGAGAAAGAGTGAGGAAGAGTGAAGGTGGGGGTAGGGGGGTGGGGTGTGGCAGAAGGAGAAGCAGGCTCTCTGCCAAGCAGGAATCCAGATGCAAGGCTCTATCCCAGGACCCTGAGATCATGACCTGAGCCAAAGGCATATGCTTAACTAACTAAGCCGCTCAGGCGCCCTGTTTATTTAGTTTTAAAGTAAACTCTACCCTCAACGTGGGGCTTGAACTCATGACCTGAGAGCAAGAGTCACATGCTCTATTGACTAAGCCAGCCAGATGCTCCCCTACCAAATGTTTAAAAAAGAATTAATGCTAATCCTTCACAAACTCTTCCAAAAAAATAGAGGATGGACTTCCCAACTCATTCTATGAGGCCAGTATTTCCCTGATCCCAAAACCAGACAAAGACATCATCAGAAAACTAAAGACAACCCTATGTCACAAAAATCTTCAACAAAATTCTAGTAAAGTGAATCCAGCCACATATAAAATGGATTAAATACCATGATCAAATAGGATTTATCTAGGAATGAAAGATTGGTTTAATGAAATCAATCAACATAATATAGCAAAGGAGGAAACCATATGATCATCTCAATAGACAAAGAAAAAGAATTTGAAAAAATCTAACACCTTTTCATATAAAAACATTCAACAACTTGGAATAAAAAGGAATTCCTGCAACCTGATAAAGGAATCTCATAAAACCCACAGCTAACATACTATTTAGTGGTGACTAAAAGACTAAAAGCTTCCCCCTAATATGAGATATAAGCCGCCAAGATGTCCACTTTTACTACTTCTATTCAACATTGTACCTAAGGTTCCAGCCAAGGCAATTGGGTAAGAAAAAGAAATAAAAGGCATCCGGATTGAAAAGGAAGAATTAAAACTATTTCTATGTGTCTATGACATGGTCTTGCATACAGAAACTTTGAGAAACACAAAAACTATTAGAGCTAATAAATTGGTTAAGCAAGTTTGCAGGATATAAGGTCAATATACAAAAATCTATTGCATTTCTATTTACTAGCAATTTAATGGGGGAAGAACAGTCTTAAAAAAAAAATACTGCTTAGACAACAGGATCTCCACATGCAAAAGAATAAAGTTAGACCCCTACCTCACACTATATAAAAAGTTAACTTGGAGCACCTGGGTGGCTCAGTTGGTTAAGCAGCTGACTTTGGCTCAGGTCTTGATCTCTGCATCCTGGGATGGAGCCAGGCTCCCTGCTCAGTGGGGAATTTGCTTGAGGATTCTCTCTCTCTCCCTATGCCCCCACACCAGCTCACTCTCTCACATACACTCTAAAATAAATAAATATTGAAAAAAAAGTAACTTAAAATGGATCATAGACCTAAATGTAAGAGTTAAAACTATAAAATTATATCCTCTGATCCTATAGATCTTGTTGGAGGAATTTGTATTTAGATTTTTTTTCAAAATTAAAATTGACTGCTGTCTGTTTGAAATGGCCAATAAATAACATCCTTTAAAATTTAAATGACAGCCAAATTATATGTATAGTTAGGGCACTGATCTTTGTCTGAATTAATATCTCTTATCTATGAGTAGTTTATTTTTATTTTAGAGTTGAAAATGTTTTTAAGCAAAACGTTTCTGAGAATGTTAGTGTTCATATGTAGCTCTTAATAAGCTAGAATTTAGTAAATATATGAGCAGGGGCTTAGTCTTTTCTTAGTTTGTTGTTTTTTTTTTAAGAGCATTTCCTTAGCATCTAGTCAGTTTTTAAAGATCTTTTTACCCTTCCTTCAGTGATATTAGCTCAAACAAAATAGAAGCTAAAGAACAAATGAATTTCTGGGAACTCTATGTTTGATCAGTATTCTTCCGATGGTGGAGCAAGGAGTAATGATTCCCATGTTAAGTAATTTCCATATCTTGGTTTTTCCAGAATGAGTTTTCAAAACAATGTTCTTCCAGAATGAAATTCAAAATGGTGTCATTATGTAGGAGTTTCTGGGCCTAGGTGAGAAAAATATTAATTTTCCACTCTTTTTCCCTCTCCCGGTACATTCTATGTAGTGGATAGATTATCCAAGAGTCCAATTTCATTCGCTATTTTTAAGTTAAGTACACTGGACTTTTCACCATAAATGCCTGTATCAGAAAGGCCAAGCTCATATGATCACTGAAGTTGATTAAATGTTAAACAGTTATGTATAATATTAGTTTGCAATAAATGACACAAGAGACCATGTTAAATTCATAATAAAAGCAAATAGATATCATGGGGCTTGATCTTTTGAAGCTGGATTATATTATAGGTAGGGCTGCCAGATTTAGCAAAAGATATAGGATGCTCCAATTTGATTTGAATTTCAGATAAACAATGAATAATTACTTTAAGTATATTCTGAATATTATACAGAAAATATATATGCTAAAAATTACTGTTTTTCTGGAATTCATATTGAAGTGGGCATCCTGCATTACCTGGCAACCCCAATTATGGGACAACTAAGAGAGATTTTATGCATTCTCCTTACAAAAAGCTGCCCAGACCAGCAGTAGGAGATAAACAGACGGAGTGGTCCTACATTTCTGTTCTGGTTGGTCACTGAACAGTTAAGGAAGTTTCTAGCAAAGTCCTAGAATTGGGCTGGCTTGTGATCAGATCCTTGTCTATTTTTAGGCTGCGGTAAATGGGACAGTTATTCCAGGGATTGGGGAAAAGCAAGTCACATTTAAAGTTGTGGAGAAAAGGTATATGTTTAAAGAGGGGAGAGCTTGAGAGTGTGTCATACATTGCCACAGCAAAGGCCACTTCAACCACATCATCACTGTGTCCATCTCTCCCCTTGCAAGCAAATAAGGTAGGTATAAATGATGTCTTGTTGATCTAGAAGGTGCCAGATGACTTCTGTTTTTGAATATGTGGATTGACTGTGTTAAGCAAAGGACAGTGAGATAGGAAACTGGCCTTGAAATCATCTCCACTGGAATGAAGTACAGATATCTCAAACTCAATCCTTCTATAACAGAAGTCATTACCTTCCTTTCCCAGTTCTTCCCCACTCCCTAAGTTCTTTCAAATATTCAACAAATATTCAAGTGGTCCCTGAGTGCCAGGATGTACTGGCTCTGGACACAAGAAATACATGATCCCTCTCTGAGAGCTTACAGCAGAGTCGGGGTTAGTCTGATAAAATCACAAAAATAAATGTTTAATTACACATTATGATATTGATATGAGGAAAAGATGTTGGGGGGCACCAGGGTGGCACAGTTAAGTGAGGGACTCTTGGCTTCAGGTCAGGTTATGATCTCAGGGGCCTGGCATCCAGCCCTGCCTTGGGCTCTAAGCTCAGCATGGAGTCTGCTTGAGATTCTCTCTCTCTCTCTGCCCCTCCCGCTCATGATCTCTCTCTCTTTCTCAAATAAATAACATCTTAAAAAACAAAGAGAGAGAGATGTTGGGTGCTAAAAAATCATTCATCAAGCTGGTATATGACAACTGATATTTATGGGGCTATTATAACGAATAAACACAACGAAGCATCCTGAGAACAAAACTTTTTAAAAAGCACTAGGCATTTTCCTATTTAGGAAAATAATCTCCGTTAAAACCATAATTCCTGAAATTTGGTGACTATCTAAGTTCAGCAACATTTGCTATTATGTTGACTTTTAAACACTTAATTGCATGTTATTGGTATGATTAACCATATTGTAAAAAGTAGGAGTAGGTGATTTTGCCTGATGGGTGTCCTCTTCCGTGTTCAGCCCACCTTTGATGGGTGTATACTCAACCGCCCCTGTGCCATCTCTTATACAGAAGATGCAATTCCTGCTAAATTGAAAAGGCAAAACGGACACCTGCCTGTTTTAGTAGCCGACCACGGTTTCTTTCAACGACAGAGGATAGCTTCTAGCAAAACTACAACACGTGGACAGGGGGACTTTTACTGCATCTGGTAGAATTCCAAAGCACTTAACACCCAGTCTTCTTGCTGGGGTCAACAGGGAGGCTCCCGGTCTACTGTAGTGCAGCTACTTCTGGCCTGGAACACAGCTGCTGGTTGACAGCTGTACAGTGTCAGGGCTCCATACTCAAGACCTTGAAGAGCTCACTGCACCCAATTAAATAACATATATTGCTGTTTTCGGGTAAAGCTTCTTGTGTCTTGCGAATGAATGTACCTAGAACTAAAGGACAGAAAGTACTTTGTTTCTCGGAGCTTTCTCAACTCAGTTTGGGCAATTTTCGCCCTCCTTATTAAGACCCCCCCCCCCAACCCCACTCGTACTATCTACTAGACCCACAGTATAGCCTTTTTACTGAACGGCTGTAGGAAGGGAGAACTGAACCGGGGGCGGTGGGGTGGGATGCGGGTAGTATTAAAACATTTACTTGGTAGGGGAGGGATGGGTGCACTCACAAAACCCCCAAGCGGCCTTACCCCGTGTCCAGCCCTAACTCCAGGTTCCCTTTCCTTGGACTGGGCTCGGGGGGAGGGGGGGGCAGGATGAGACGAACCCGGGGCGGGCGACCACAGTCTGTCCTCCACCCCTCCGCCACCCCCGGGCTGCATTCTCCCCACCGAAAAAAAGAAGAGCGGGGAGCCGACCTCGCCCCGACGCCGGGCCCGCGAGTGGGGAAGGAGCGCGGGCCGCTGGGGGAGGACGGCGAGCCCGCAGCCCCGCTACCGCTCCGATTGTTACGCGCCCTCAACTTCACAGAGTGCGGCACTCAGAGGGCGCAGCGCCGGGAGGAGCTGCGGCGGGAAAGCCGCGCCGCCGCCCGCGGTCTCCAGGCCAGCCACCCGCGTTCTTCCGGCCAGCAGCCCGCAGCGGGGGAGGGGCAGCCGCCGCCCGCGTTCCCCGGCACCGGCGGCCGGCGGAAGGGCCGCGCGTCGCGGAAGCGCGGCCGCAGCTGAGGATCAGCTGCTGGAGGAGGCGGAGGAGAGGGAGGAGCCTAGGGGGGGAAAAGGAGGGAGGGGACCCTCAGGAAGCCGCGAACGCCACCGAGTGTCTGCACACCTCGCTCCGTCTGCCATGGCTGGTTAAAGAACCATCCGGATCGCAGCGCGGGGGGAGGGTTGGGTGGGGGGAGAGCGGCGGCCGCGCGTGAGGCCGAGGGAGGGGCGGCGGCGCGAGCGGCGGCGGCGGCGGTTCCAGCATGAAGAGGAGAGCTGGCCTGGGGGGCAGCATGAGGTCAGTGGTGGGCTTCTTGTCCCAGCGGGGCTTGCATGGGGACCCCCTGCTCACTCAGGACTTTCAGAGGAGACGCCTGCGAGGCTGCAGAAACCTCTACAAGAAGGACCTCCTCGGCCACTTCGGCTGTGTCAATGCCATTGAATTCTCCAACAATGGAGGCCAGTGGCTGGTCTCAGGTAAATCAACCCCCTTCCCCGCCCCGCGCCTCCCGGCCCCCTTCCAACCTCCCCTTTCGCTCTCCCTCGCCACCCTCCTTCTGCCCTCCGCCCCCACCCCCTCCCTCCTCAACCCCTCTTCTGCGGTGGGAAGGTTTGGTGTCAAATTCAAACCCTTGCAGGGGGAGGGAGGGGAAGGAGAGGATGTCTTCTGTTAAAAAAAAAAAAAAAAAGACCTAAAATGGTTGACAGGTCCTTAATTCGCTTTATCCCAAGTGCAAAGTGATCTCTCCTGATGACTGCCCTGGAAGTGTGGGTCGGGGATGGGGGGGGGGCGAGATTACCGCCTGACAAAGTTTGATGGGAAACTCTTCCTCCGTGTACTTTAAAAGGTGCGGGGGGCATTTTGGGGATTGGGAGGGGGAGGAGGCCGAGGCGCGCTGGAGGCCAGGGGGAGCTCGAGTCCCTGGCGCCGGCGTCCGGGAGAAGGGGCCTTGGGGCTGGGGGCCGGGCGGTGACAGGGCTGGCCGCCGAGGGGTCGGGGGCCGCGACTCGAGGGGCTGGCTGGGTGAGCGAGGAGAGGAGCCGGGCGGGTAGCTGTTGGCCGCCCCCCGTCGGCGCCCTGAGGGGCCCGGCTCCATCTCCCCTTTGCTGTAGTGGCCTCTTCCGCGTCGTGTTTTTCTTACGGTGTGGGCAGTGCTGGGGGCTCTGGAGGCTACGGGGCACCGGCCAGAACTTGAACGCGTAACTTGTGAGGCGGGGGGTGGTGGGTGGGCGACCCCCAGAGACTTGTTGGCTGCAGCCCCCCGCCCGCACCCCCTTTGCCGGCCGCTGCCGTTGCAGGTGGTCTCCGCGCCTCCTCCCTCCCGCCCAGCTGGGCTCGGCTGCCCCCGGGCTCCCCCTCTGGTGTGGGGAAAGTGGCGAAATCGAGGCCGGGGCTCCGGCCCGGAGGTGTAGGCCTCGCTCTCCCGGGGCTCCTAGCGACAGGCAGCTGAATCGATAGCCTATTGCTCCCGGGGAGGCCCGGGCCGGGCGGGCCGCGGCGACAGCTGCCCCGGGGGAGGTGCGCCTGCTGCCCGCGGGGGCGCTCGCCGCAGCCTCCCTCCTCCCGGGGGGTCTCGGGCCCCAGGCGGGCGAGTGGGGATGGGGTCCGCCGGGCGGCTCCCCGAAAGCGGTTGAAGGGGAGGAGGGCGAAGACGGCTCGCCTTCTACCCTGCTCTGTCCCTTTTCCTGCGTTGAGAGGGAGGAAGCGGGAGCCCAGCGCTGGACGTGGCGCTTCGCTTCACCCAGGCCGGTCCCCGAATGGTTTTCTAATTTACGTCAGTGGGCAGCTGGCCAGAAACTTCTGCGATCATGGCAAAGCATCCGTCTTCATCGCGAGTAACAGTCGGAAGTGGCACGGGCGTACAGTCCAATTTAGGGGTAGCAGAGATAAGACTTGTGTGATCCTTTCACGATAAACCTTCTGGGGTTTCTCCAGAACTCACTTGACTTTTCCACCCTAGATCGTTTTCTCTTTGACTAGGTAGATTTTGGCCCTAGATCATCCGCTGAAGAAACCTGATATTCTACTTCAAGGCATACCCCAAACAAAAGCTTCCTTCCCCAACACTGCCAAAAATTCCGAGGGCAAAAATGGGGAAGATCTCTTTAGAGAGCTCACCGTTTGTTTGTTTGTTTGTTTGTTTTTTTCCTTCTGTATTCATTATACTCTAGTCTCCTTAACAGACTGATATTTTCCAACAGATGTTCCCAGACACAAGGAAATTCTTCCTACTTGGTGAGGGAATTTGGGGGGTACTCTTACAGGCTGAACTAATTACCGTGCGGTCATACGTTGCCTGGCTTAACACTTTTAAAAAATAACAGATTTATTAAGATATAATTTACATGCCTTTCAACTCACCCAGTTTAACTTAACACTTTTGAAGAAACACTGAAATGTTGTCTCTATTCTCAATAAGTTAACCCTTGCTCAGGACCTTCCCCTGTGTCTCAAATGAACCCCATTTTCTCTAGTCTTGGCCAGTTAATTTATCTTAATTGTAGTTCTGTAGAAGAGGAGAGTCCTTTCCACAGGGCAGGCTCTGGCAAACCTCCTGGTTTCGGGCATTTATTTCCTTATTTTTCTAGGCCCGAGTTGCCCATGTCCATCATTACTTTCTGGGTTTCAGTCTTCTTCGCTCCTTCCTTACTCCTCCTCCTTCCCCTCCACACTTCCTCTAGCTCAGTCCTTCCTGTTTCCTTTTTATCTACTCCTGTCCTTGTTCCTAGTCCATGCAACAGGACTCTGAGGGGGGCCCCGCCCCCCCCCATACACTTAGCTTTTCTTTCTTATTTCCTGAACAAAAACTTTTGGTTAAAAGCCTTTTTAGCTATTCACCTTCCATTATCAGTACAACTTATGCTAACAGAAATTTCCTCCTGTTTGCTTCAGATAAGGAAGCCCCCTCTGGGAGTCATAAATACACCTTAACTTGTTAAAGCTAATTAAATATTGTTCTGGGAAGTCCTTCAATAATCTTCCCCAATTTAAAACTATTTAAAGTGTCAGGTTTACATATTCTCTTATCTGTCATTGTCCTTTAGCAGTTAACACCAGGGGAGAGGCTCTTAGGATTTTGAGGCTAATACTGTGTATCTCTTATGTTTCACAATAATGTGGTGGGAGGCCAGACTCTATGATGGTAATGAGATTACCTTTATGCATTTTGTTGTTCTTGTTTCTTGTCTGGATTGGTTAAAGACTTTAGAAAGCCGTAGTATGTTCATAGTTTGTTCACTGTTTTTATTTCCTAAATGTTTGGGCAGGCTCACATTTCTTGTGACTGACACATAACTATTTGGCAGAATTAACCTGTACCTAGGGCAAAAATATTTGCATGGTTCCTGTGGCCTTATAAAATGTGGTTTGTTAAGGATACATCATTGCTGTTTTGTTCTAACAGCTGGCCCCTTTTCCAGGGCACAATGAGGCCAGCAGATACTAAGAGTAAGCCAGAGAAAATCGGGAAGGAGAAAAGGTGTTCTGCTGGGCAGTGAGACTGTGACAGCAACAAGTGGGAGGATTTTTTTTTTTAAACATTAAAATACTTTTAACTTAAAAAGTGTTTTTCTTTATTGTTGATCAGAAAAGGGCATTACTTTGCTATCCTGTAAGGCAGTGGGGGTATACCATATACATAGTTGAAATCACTGTTGTGTCATTTAATGTGTGACCTTGTAGTCAAGTTGCTAAGCCTCTCTGGGTCTGCTTCCTGATGTACCAGCACTTACCTGAAGGGCTCTTATGAGAATTACATTAGGTAAAGTTTAGGTTGTGAGCTGAACAGTGTGACCTGTCTCTCAGAGAAAATGCTGAGCTTGTTTTCCTTCCCTTTGGTACTTTTAACCTGTGATATTATTAGCTGACACTTGTTCTTACAGTATTGGTAACAGACCTGTGCAAATGGGGCAGACAGGATAGTTTTGTGACTTTTTGATGTGGAATGAAAAGGCACAAGGTACGTTGAAGTACTACTCATAAGAGATCCTACCAACATCAAGGAATTTATGCCAGAACACGTATTTGGGGGATATCCTGGGTTTACCCTTTAAGTCTTTGGTTGCATCTAATAATACTCTTTTCCCTGAAATTGATATTTAAGACTAGTTGATAATGAGAACCTGTAGAACTAGGAGATTAATAACCCATTAGTATGAAGTTTTAAGTTTCAGTGAGAGATTATGATCTCTTTCTTGATGCTTATGACTAAATGTAGGAAAAGCACCTTCAGAAGTTTTTCCAATAGCATCTGTAACTGTACTGTTTCAGCGTTAGTTAATAGGAGTTGTGCATGGGGAGAAACATTTAACTATATCTACTTGGTCATAATATTTATAAGTGATAACTGTTTAGTTCTTTTTCTGCTTCATGTGGGTCTCTGACTTTATTATCATAAGTTAGGTAGAGATTAATAGCATGAATTCTGGAGTCAGGCCGCCTAGGGGTGAATATCAGCTACTTGCTAACTGGGTTACCTTTGTTAAGTCACTCAGTCTCCGATTCCTCAGCTATATATTAAGAGCAGTAATACCCCACAGGGCTGTGGTGAGGACTGTAGAAATAACACTTGTTAAGTTCTTAGCACCAGAGCCTAGCCCCTGCTTTTGCTCTGGTTGCTATTGCTGCAAAGCTTTGTATGGTTATTTAGCTTGACCCTCACCAAAAGCTTTTAGGAGATTGACACTTTCAATATCTAACATTTATTTGCGCATAGGACTCTCAATATCTAACATTTATTTGTGCATAGGACCGTACAATGTGAAAAATTGAGAAAGCTCTCAATGAGATGAATTGTTAAAAATGCTTTGTAAGGGGCGCCTGGGTGGCTTAGTGGGTTAAAGCCTCTGCCTTCGGCTCAGGTCATGATCCCAGTGTCCTGGCTTCCCCTCCTCTCTCTCTGCCTGCCTCTCTGCCTACTTGTGATCTCTGTCAAGTAAATAAATAAAATCTTAAAAAAAAATGCTTTGTAAATAAGCTTAACCCCAGTATTCTCATCAAAGCGTATTTTTAAACATCAAATAATAGCTGTGATAATAACCATATGCTCAATTTGAACCCATCAATTAATAATCATTCCTGTTGACCAATCGCTAATTCTGTCAATTTTATGGAATCAGTTTTTTTTGTCAGTTCATCTAAGAGCATGTTATGTACAGGTAAAGTGTTTGGCTTTAGCCAGTGGAATAAAGTTTTAGCGTTATTAGAACTTCTCATGTGTTTAGTTGGAATGAATTTGTTGGTCTAGTGGTTAGTTTATCAGGAAAAATATGGCTAGTGGTAGGGCAGATTTGTAACTTGAAAAAGCTTTCATAGTACATACATTTCAATAAGGTGATTAGGGAATCAATTATTGGATTTTTCTTCTGGGCCTTTCTATTTACCCATAATCCATTGCTGTGAAGGTGTTAAATTTTATCCTTCGGTCTATTAATTAATTCAACAGATAGTTTTTGAGTGCATAGTTTATAAAGCAGAAGCAATTAGAACAGAAATGATGAATCAGGTATAAACCATGCTCTTAACCTTGCATTTTAGGAACATTTACTTATCATCTGTAACAGTCCAGGGCCCTTTAAAAAATGTTTCCCCTCTGCTTTATAATACTTTAGTAGATACCTGATTTTTCTCTGGTTTGCTGTACTTATTATAGCAAATAATCCTCTTGTTTATGAGTTTTAGTGGGAAAGAAAGGGTTCGTTAGAGATGGCCTTGGAAGACATTGCTATGATGAATTATAGAGATCGTGTCATAAGGATAAGGTAACATGGATATTTATAGATGCACATTATTTTTCCCACTTGTTCTTCAGTCAGCTAATTGATACCTATCAGAGATTGGCAGATTTAGAATTATGCCCAGGTTTGTCACTTCTATTTTAAAATAAGCTAGCGAGGGGGCACCTGGGTGGATCAGTCGTTAAGGGTCTGCCTTTGGCTCAGGTCATGATCCCAGGGCCTTGGATGGAGCACTGAGCTTTTATCAGGCTCCCTGCTCAGCGGGAGGCCTGCTTCTCCCTCTCCCACTCCTCGGGCTTGTGTTCCTCTCTTGCTGTCTCTCTCTCTCAAGTAAATAAATAAAATCTAAAATAAAATAAAATAAGCCAGTGAGGTTGAACTGATGACCCACCAGTCTTATTACGCATTATTAGCGCAGCAAAAAGTTGTCTTTGTGTTCTGTGTTGTTCAAAGGATCATCACTGACTTAACTTGATGCCAGTGTGTTTTTGATTTTACTGAGAGTTTCTAAGAGGAGCAGTAGCCCTCAGTTACGTATCCTGGGGACCACACAAGTGCTCATTCACTGATTATTGTTAGATTTGGTTGTAAAGTACAGTTGGAATCCTTTAGATCAGGGAAGCTTTACTGACCAGTAGAACTTGAAACACAGATAGATGCTGCCTTCTGAATTGTGAGTTAAGAAGTAGTTTCATTTATCTTATGCATTGAGCCAAGTGAAGGGCACTTCCATTTGTTAATAAACAGCACTTAATTTTAATTTTTTTCTTTTTTATGGTTTCAAGAAAGAAGTAATTGCTTTTCTTATTGTTTTAGTCTAAATTTAGATACTCAAGGGTAGTATTAAAGCCTTTTAAAATTAAAGGAACTAAAACCCTAATTCAAATGAAGATTGTGTAGCTTAAGAGGGAATCAGTTCCGTTTTCAATTTTTGGTAACCCACATAAGTATTGTCTCTTAACAATTAAAGAACTGAATATTTATCTGTTAACATTAACCTCAGATTATTGTGAGAATGTGAAATTACATTTCTTTTCTACTTGATTCTCTGTTGTGTTTAAAATTTTGATTTTAAGTTATAAGGGTTAGGTTACTATTTGCCTGTGGATATGTAAGCTGATTTTAAGTCATCTTTGAATAAATATTTAAAATGGTAAAGTTAACCAGCATATATAAAATATTTTTAATGAATTTATGGCTTAAGGTGAGGTTAAAATTTTTTAAAGTCAATGTAAAGAAAAATAATGGTGAATGTGTTACATGGATATAGCAGAAATCAAAAGTTGATTGATATTGACTGAAGCTCGGGAAGTACTGCATTAGGTAGTCTTTTTTGTATCTTCTTTCTTCCGCATTGAATCAGAGAAAAGGAAGGATCTTCATATTATGGAAGGGAAAGTGGAAAAGTAGAAAGATGACTTGCCCGGAGCTGCCTTGTTAGTATTTGGCAGTCCGCAGGTCAAGTAGGGCCCATTGCTCTGAGGCATGTGCTGTTTCTGAGTTGCCTTTTTATATTTTACTTTCCCTTTTCTTATAGGGTAATTTACCTTTTCTGAATCTTTTAAAAATTGAAAACTGAAAAATGAGCAATTTCTGAGCGCATGTGCAACTCTAGTTGCTCCTCTTAGATGATTAATTATATTTCTGTGTTTTGCTGTAAATAAAGTTAACTTGTTCCACACAGGTATCTTATGTTTATTTGTTCATTAAAAATATTTAATGGGAATATACTGTGTGTGCCTCTTTAATCTTAATTAGCTTATAATGTATGCCAGGCTCTCTGCTAAGCACTTCATATGTTTTATTTGCCACTTGGAGAATAGCCAGTGTTATCTATGGCCTAGTCATTTGAAGGTTTTGTATTCATTGTCATAACTAGGTGCTAAAAAAAAATCAAGAAAGGACACCGATCAATAAGTGCTGTGGGTTCTGTAATGCAGAGAACAGGTAGGGCATTGGTGGAAGAATAGATATTGGAATTCCTTGTTTCTGGTTAAAATGAAGTGAAATATAATTCTAGGGATGAAAAAGGTTATTACCTTGGCCTGTTACCTTGGTCTTTGTAGAAAATTTGGTTCCGGTAGCTGCTTCTGAAGTTTTAGTTCTTTTCAGCTTTAATACTTATTAGTCACTGCTGCCAACATAAGCCTCCCAGAACTTAACTGTCATGATCACACATCTGCTGCTGATCCCTCAAAAAAATCTACAGTGCTCCCCAGGGTCCACCAAATTAAATAGGAATGCCTTACCTGATGTTCACCTGAGACATTGCTGTTCACAAAGATAAATGTTAAAAAATAGCTAATTTTTGAGCATGTCATTCATTTATCACATATTATTTGGGGGTGTTTCCTATGTCAGGCACATTTATGTATGTGACCACATTTAATACTTAACCTTACCAACGGTAGGGTTAGTGCTGTTATCCTTATTTTACATATGAGGAAACTGAGGCACAGGGAAGTTAAGTGACTTCCAAGGCTCCTGTAGTTTGTGGTAGAGCTGGATTTGAAGCCGGAGTCTGCTGGAGCAGCTGAGATATGCTGACTACTCTGAATTTTTTAGACTGTTCTGTAGGCTCTGACTTTTCCCCAACATTCTCTTCTCTTGCTATTACTCTGATACTTTGCTAACTGCTTTTCCCTCTGCTTTTGTGTAAATGAAGAAAGGGGTGTAGCTGTGGGGATAGATCAGTGGGCTTCAAGCCAGTAAGCATAGTTCTAGTCATAGCTACCATATACACCCCTCCATCAGATCTCTCTTGGTGCTAGAAATCACTTCACCTAGATGTTGGTCTTGGCAGTCATCTAAAGTCTCCTTCTTCCTTACGCTTTGTGTGTTTACACTTGCTTACATAAACCATGTAACTTCACACTGGGTTAAACTTTACCTGCTTTAGTGAAGTATAATTAGGAGTGGGTATATTCTGGTTACCGGTTTGGTTCCTCTTCTCCATTAGCCCAACCAAAAATACAAACAACATACATGACTCATACTGTTTACTGAGCCTGTAATTTGAGTTTGATATCTCCTGAAAGCATACTGGTTGAGTACATTTGCCTGATTTTATCCAAAAGAAATAGGTATCTCCTCATAAGGACATAGATGAATAATGATAAAGTGCTTTTTGGAAGAAGTTTAAACAGTGTAACATGGGATAATTTGCCCAGAGAATACTGGTAAGTCATTTGGAAGTACATTGGCATAGACACAATATCAGCAAAGGAAGGTATGACTCCTAGACCAAATGATAAGCCTGTTTAATCCTTAGTGAGCTTAACTATAGTGTTTTGCAAATAAAATTTACTTCTGTCACCAGCAACTGCACTTTGCTTCTGTGAAAAGGAAGGCATTTCCTTTCCAAGGTTATTCACAGATTAGGTTAACAAGGAGGGTTAGAATCCACTTGCTCTTCACATCAGTTATCCTAAGTCAGGAATTCAGGGAAAGACTTGACAACAGCAGTTTGTCACTTTTGCTATCTGCTCTCCCCATACCTTTACGGTCACACTTTCCTTGATACCTTACTCACTCATTGCACTTTGCAGTGTTGATACCCAAGATTCTATCACACACCTGTCAGGATGCAGAATTGACATGCATTGGAGGTCAAGTCCCTGTACCCTGAGAATTTTTTTCTTATTCGGAAGTTACATTCTGGATTCTGGAGGATTGGGGCATGTAGGAATCAATGAGAAAATGGCCCCTGAGGAAATTGATAGGTTTATAACAGATCCTAGTAGCGGAGATGTTGGTGGAAAGACTAATTCCCATCTTCCCTTTTGCTTCTGCTTGGCTCCTACCCCTTGATACAGCAAGGTAAGATTACCTTATATAGTTGATAAGGTAACTCTGAGGGTCCCCCGCCTACCTTGCTGCCGTCTGGTCACCTGGTAACAAGGTGACCATATATTCTGGTTTACTTGGGACTATCCCAATTTCCCCATTGTGCCAGTACAATTATTAACACTCCTTTCACTCTTAAAGAAAAGTCCTAATTTCAATGATAAGTTATATGGCTACCTACTCATAATCACCTGAGCTACCTGGTACTCAAGTAAAACCGAAGCCATACTCTCTTAGCTCTTCCTGTTCACCATCGAATGCCTCTGTGAGAAAGCCTGCAAGCCTCCATTCTGTTGTCAGGTCTTTCAGCTGCCACTTTTTTTTTTTTTTTTTTAAGATTTTATTTCTTTACTTGACAGACATAGATCACAAGCAGGCAGAGAGGCAGGCAGAGAGAGAGAGGGGAGGAAGCAGGCTCCCCGCCGAGCAGAGAGCCCGATGCGGGGCTCGATCCCAGGACCCTGGGACCATGACCTGAGCCGAAGGCAGAGGCTTTAACCCACTGAGCCACCCAGGCGCCCCTCAGCTGCCACTTTTTAAGGTACTGTGTTGAGCCTGAGAGGCAGAGTGGTTGGTTAGTCATTTGTTCCTACCTTTCTTATTAGAAAGGAGTAGAGACAGCTAAAAACTGTTAAGAAAATGCTACGTCCAGAGCCTAGAAGTTACCCCTTCCTTTGTATATACCTCCTCTTAGAGTTATTGTTCTGATGTTCACTTGTACCTTCTTCCTTCCCCCCTTTAAAAAAGTCTTCCTGTGGGTTTTTTCTTTTGCAGTTCATTTTAAGGAAAGGTGTTTTAGGGAATGATTCCCCACTGAGTGGGATTTTTTTTTCCCTGAGGTGTTTTTATCCAAAATGTGGCGTGATGTTGATGTTAAAACTACGTTAAGGGCGCCTGGGTGACTCAGTTGGTTAAGTGACTGCCTTCAGGTCAGGTCATGATCTCGGAATTCCAGGATCGAGTCCCACATCGGGCTCCCAGCTCCATGGGGAGTACGCTTCTCTCTCTGACCTTCTCAACTTTCATGCTCTCTCTCTCACTTTCTCTCTCTCAAATGAATAAATAAGATCTTAAAGAAAAAAAAAAAAGCTATGTTGTTAAAACTCCATGTTATGGAGTGCCTGCCCAGCACCAGAATACATTTGGAGTAAAAGTTGGCCCCTCAAATGTATAGATTGGCCCTGGGAAGGATTTTCAGGAATTGTAGCTTTTCAGGTATATGACCAGTTGGCTCTAGACTATATTTCATGTTGTGAAATGACATCAGTAAAGAAGTTTAGGGGCGCCTGGTGGCTTGGTTGTTAAGCGTCTGCCTTCGGCTCAGGTCATGATCCCAGATCCTGGCATGGAGCCCCACATCAGGATCCCTGCTGAGGAGGAAGCCTGGTTCTCCCTTCTCCCACTCCCTCTGCTTGTGTTCCCTCTCTCGCTCTCTCTGTCTCTCTGTGTCAAATAAATAAATAAATAAAATCTTTAAAAAAGGGTTTGAGAGATCTGGTTTAGAGGCCTAATTTCACCATTGTCACTGTACTCTTTTACTACTAATGTTCTGTCTCTGCAGAATCATAGAATTTTATTGCTGGAAAAGATGAATGGTCATCTAATTGAAGCTTTTAATTTTACTTATAAGGACACAGAAGAGCAAAGAAGTGATTTGCCCAGTAGTTTGCAACTAGTTAAGTAGTACAGTCAAGATTAAAAACTGGTCTCTCAGTAGGGAAAGTCACGAGGTTCTGTGTTTCTAAAGGGCTTTACTCAGGTAAAGTGTGAAACTCTTTTGTTGGCTTCCTCTGCCATTACATTCTTTCCTTATTATTTTTTAAAAAGATTTTATTTATTTATTTATTTGACAGAGAGGGAGAGAGATCACAAGTAGGCAGAGAGGCAGGCAGAGAAAGAGGGGGAAGCAGGCTCCCTGCTGAGCAGAGAGCCTGATTGGGGCTCGATCCCAGGACCCTGAGATCATGACTTGAGCCGAAGGCAGAGGCTTAACCCACTGAGTCACCCAGGCACCCCACATTCTTTCCTTATTTATTTTTTTAGATTTATTTATTTTAGAGTGTGTATGTGTGAACAGTGGTGGGCGGTGGGAGCAGAGGGAGACGGGGAGAGAGAATCCTCAAGCAGACTCTCTGCTGAGTGCAGAGCCCAACACAGGGCTTAATCCCAAGATCCTGAGATCATGACCTGAACTGAAATCAAGAGTCAGACTCTTAACCAACTGTGCCACCCCGGCGCCCCACTGCTACTACATATTATGTGCAGTTTCATTGTCCCTGAACATGGTTGTTTTGAGTGAGTTGGCAGTGCCCGTTATTTTAGAGATAAGTCAGTAGAGATTTTCCAGGTTGGAGGCACACTCACTGGCTGAGTCTCGAGTTTTAATTCTTCGTCTGCCTATACTTCCCTACTTTGGAAAGTCCGTTTCCTTCCAAGAACATTACTCGGGAGGAGGAATTTTCTGCAAACCTAGGTCCCTGTCAAAATCTTGTTATACAGCTTCTCTCATTCTGAATTTCCATTCAAGTCTTGTATCTAATTTCAATCATATCTTTTGTGTTACTACTTAAGGCCAAGTGACTAATTGGAACCTCTGAGGATTGTTTTGTTTCCTTTTTTAATGGTGTCTTGACCAAGTTTGATGGTTCATATAGATACCACTCACTCCCTGCCATAGATGGCTGAAGCATGTGTTTTTGCTTCCACATACTGGCAAGAAACAATTGAGATTTGCATGTTTGGCAACCAGCTTCAAGCAGCCCTTGACTCTCACGGTTGACATCTCTGTTTATACCTGCTTGTGGGTGGGTATCATGTGCCTTCCTCAAAGGACTAAAAAGCATTGGGCTTGCATTGGCTCAACTTTTTTAGAATTGCTCAAGCAGAGAAAAGAAAGCTTTATTATGTTGTTAATGTTGCTTATGCAAGGAATTTTGCAAAAGTTAGGCAGGCAGTGTTTTTATTTTAAAAAAGGAAAAAATCAGAAACTATTCAGAATAAATGAAGAGAGTGTCTGTGATATAATCAGGAGACATATTGTCCAGGTTAGTTCTGTACGGAAGAAGAAGTGAGACTGGACATGATCTGTGGTCTGGGAGTACCTTATAGTGTATCATACTATCTTAATAACTTCCTTGTGAATCCTTACTGTTATTGAGACACAAGAATCTGTTTTTAGTGTTCCCTTAGCTCTATTTGAGGAGCTTTTGTTCTTTGACATCTCATTAATTCCTTCCTTTACTATTGAGAATTTCCTGTTGAATCATGCAAGTCAGTAGAATAGGGTACTTAGAAGACAGGCTTCCACTTATTCATAAGTTTTTAAAAAGATCATATATTAACTGTAGGAAATTCAGAAAATAAAGAGATAAAGGAAGTACACCACCTACTCAGGATGACCATTTTTGACACTTGTGACATATTTTAGCCTTTTTTGTATGCATACGTACATATTTTAAAAATAAAATTGGGGGGCGCCTGGGTGGCTCCATCAGTTAAGTGTCCGACTCTTGATTTCAGCTCAGATTATGATCTCAGGCTCCTGGGATGGAACCCCAGGGTGGGCTCTGTGCTCATCCGGGAGTTTGCTTGAGATCCTCTCTCTCCCTCTTCCTCAGCCCCTCCTTCTGCTCGTGTTCTCATGCTCTCTCCCTCTCTCTCTCAAGTAAATAAATCTTTTAAAATTTTTTTTAAAAATTAGAATTAGGGGGTGCCTGGATGGCTCAGTCAGTTAAGCGGCTGCCTTCAGCTCAGGTCATGATCCCGGGGTCCTGGGATCGAGCCCCACATCGGGCTTTCTGCTCAGTGGAGAGCCTGCTTCTCCCTCTCCCTCTGCCTGCTGCTCTGCCTGCTTGTGCTCTCTCTCTGTCTCTCTAATAAATAAATAAAATCTTTTAAAAAATTAGAATTAGGTCATCTCTGCTGCTTTGTAACTGTTTTCTTAATATTAACGTTTTTTGGGTAGGTCATTGAATATTTCTCAAAAGCATGATTTCTCAGCCTCAACAGTATTGACATTGGGGCTGGGTAATTCTTTGTTATGGGGGGCTGTCCTGTGCATTGTAGCATGTTTAGCAGCATCTGTGGCCTCTGACCAGTATATGCCAACGGCACTTCCCCTGTTGTGATGACCAAAAATGTCTTCAGACGTTGCCAAATGGTTCAGGCGCGAGATCACTCTGGGTGAGAACCACTTTAGAAATAAAAAATTCTTAAACTCTTTGGTCTCAGGACCTCTGAAAAATCATTGAAGACCTCAGAGAACTTTATGTGGGTCATCTTTATCAGTTTTTACTGTATTAGAATTTAAAGCTGGTAAAGCTTAAAAATTCGTTTAAGACTGGAAATAATAAACCTTATATTAACATAATAATATCATAACGAAAAGTAACTATTTTCCAAAATAATAAATAGTGAGAGGAGTAACATTGTCACCTCTTTCCACCTCTTTAATGTCAGACATTATGAAGGCATTTACATTTAATCTGTTGTGGAATATTGGTTTAGCTGACATATATGAAGAAAATTCAGCCTTACACAGGTATGTAATTAGAAAAGGGAAGAGTATTTTAATGCCTTATCAGATGACTGTGCATATTCTTTGAGATTTTATCAAAACTCAACAAGTGGAAGTTTCTTATATCAGTTGCATTGTAGAATCTGAAACCATACCAGAGAGATTTTCGGTCTGTTACATTAAAATCCTTCAGTCTGTGGGAGCGCCTGGGTGGCTCAACTGGTTAAGCAGCTGACTCTTGGTTTAGGCTCAGGTCATGATGATCTCAGGGTCATGAGTAGGGGAGTCTCCTTGAGACTCTTCCTTTGACCCTTTGCCTCTCCTCATCCCTGTGTGCACACGTGTGCACACGCTTTCTAAACAAATAAATAAGTAAATACATACATAAATAGAATCTTTAAGAAAAAAGCCTTCTCCTTAGGTTGCTGGCCTTTCTTGAAAAATTCAAAGATCAGGCAGTCTTGAGGCTGCATTCCTCTATGGCTATAACTGGCTGGAGCTCAGTAGTAACTTGTTTTTTAAAAGGGTTATATGTTCTCCAGTCTCCCCCTTCACTCTGACAGTTTTCGCTCATTTGCTTTGTCCTGGCCCCTGTTGTATTTGAGAGGCTGAATTGTATCCTGGTAAGGAATACAGTCTCTGGAGCCCGAGTACCTGGCTGGGATTCAGATCCCCGATCCCACTCTTGATTGCTGTGTACCTTTAGGATAGTTGGTTTTTCTGTAGTTTTATCTGGATAATAAGGATAACAATAATACCTCTTTGATAAGATTGTTAAAAGGCTTAGAAGAGCCACTAAATGTAAAACCCTTAGGATAGCCCCTGGCCCAGAGTAAATTTCGCTGTGTTAGCTATTGTTGGAGTTCAAACGGCATACAATTGGCTAACATTTCTGTAGCTCACACTGTGTATCAGGCAATGGGCCAAGCCCTCCACACAGATCTATCTCATTAATCCTAACATAACACTATAAAACAGGTGGGGTTATTTTCCCAGTTTTGCAGAGGAGAGGATACAAGTGAGAGAGGTTAAGTTACCTGCCTGAAGGCACTCAGCTAGTAAGTGGTAGTGACATCGAGAGTTGAACCTTTGCACTTGTATGCCAAGCCTGTGGTTTTGAATGCTGTGCTGCCTCATGCTACATGTGCCTCTAAAATAGGTCTAATTACAGAAGTGGCAGGCTTGGGTAAATGGAGATTAGTGCTCTTAATGTTTTTGTAAGTGATTTGAGGAGAGTATGCATATGATTTGAGGAGAGTATGCATATAAATATCTCAAATTTATGTATGACATCATTTCCTTCCAGTAGTGAAGCACCAAACCAATGAGGATAAACTGCAGGCAACTTTTTTTTTCCGGGTGGAGTGAGAGAGCAGAAGAGTGACTACTCTCTTTTTCTTTCTTTCTTTTCTTTTTTTGGAGAGCGAGAGCTTGGGAGGGTGGAGACAGAGAGAGAGAATCTTAAGCAGGCTCTACTCCCAGCAGAGCCAAACCAGGGCTCAGTCTCATGACCCGTGAGCATAACCTGAGCTGAAACCAAGAGTTGGAGCTTAACCGACTGAGCCATCTAGGTGCTCCTGATTACTACTGACTTTCAGAGTAGGTAAATGTAAAATAAAACAATGAAGAGGGGCGCCTGGGTGGCTCAGTGGGTTAAGCCTCTGCCTTCAGCTCAGGTCATGATCTCAGGGTCCTGGGATCGAGCCCCGCATCGGGCTCTCTGCTCGGCAGGGAGCCTGCTTCCCCCTCTCTCTCTGCCTGCGTCTCCCCCTACTTGTGACCTCTCTCTGCCAAATAAATAAAATCCTTAAAAAAAAAAAAATGAAGAGAAATAACAGACTGCATGATGTGCTTCAAGATATCCAGTAAGGACTTGAGAGTCGTTTTGGTCTATTATTTGAAGGTCAAAAAGGCCAGCAAACATTTCAAACCCATTAGGATAACTATTACTTAAAAACAATACAAGACCGTGGACTCTGGGCAGCCAGGGTCAGTGAAGGCTCTCAAGATGGCTGGGCGAAAACGTGCTCTAAAAACTATTGACTGAGTAGCTTTTGGGGAGATCATACCCTGAAACCAGAAGGCCATTGCTAACTCCCTGAAATCTTGGAATGAGACACTTAGCTCCAAGTTGGCCACTGTCCCTGAGAAACCCCCTACTATCGACGGGGCTTACTACAGGGCCAATGTGGAGAAGGCTGGCTTGGTAGATGACTTTGAGAAGAAGTTCAATGCCCTGAAGATTCCTGTGCCAGAGGTTAAATACACTGTTTAGGTGGATGCTGAAGAAAAAGAAAATGTGAAAAGTTGTGCCAAGTTTTTGTCTGTCTCAAAGGCCAGGATTGTGGAATACGAGAAACAGCTGGAGAAGCTAAGGAACATAGTTCCATTTGATCAGATGACCATTGAGGACCTGAATGAAGCCTTCCCAGAAACCAAATTAGACAAGAAGTATCCCTATTGGCCTCCATAAGCCAATTGAAAATTTATAAACTTGAGGTGGGGAGAGAGCTCTGGCCCACGTATTATAAATGCTGGACATTAAAAAAACTACAAGACCAAAACAAAACAAAATAATAGGTGTTGGTGAGGATGTGGAGAAATTGGAAGTCTAGTGCAGTGTTGGTTGGTGGGAATGTAGGATGGCACAGCCACTGTGGAAAACAATACTCAGAAATAGTTTTCAGTTCCTCAGAAAAGTAAACAATTACCATATTATCCAGGAATTTCATTTTTGGGTATAAACCCCCAAGTATTGAAAGCAGGGAGTTGAGCAGATAATTTGTATACTCATGTTCATAATAGCATTATTCACTATAGCCAAAGATTGGGAGCATGAATGGACAAACAAAATGTGGTATATACATAAAACAGAATATTATTCAGCCTTAAAAAGGAAATTCTGACACATGCCACAAAATATGTATTGAACCATGAAGACATTATGATGAAATAAGCTAATCATAAAAGGACAGATATTGTATGAGTCCATTTATATGAGGTACTTAGAGTAGTTGAACTCCTGGAGACAGAAATAGGGTCTCTAGAGTTAGAATCATGGTTGCCAAGGGCTGGGGAGAGGCAGGAATGGAGATTTATTATTTTGTACAGAATTTCAGATTGGGAGGATGAAAAAGTTTTGGAGATGGGTGGTGGTGATACTTGCATAACAATGTGAAAATGTGAATGTATTTAATGCCACAAAACTCTACACTTGAAAATGATTTAAAAACCCAGCAAAATGCTAGGCATCACTAGGGGAAAAATAATGGAGACAAAATGGAAAATGCTATTCTTTCCTGTGTAATGTGGTAGGGCAGACTTACTTAAAATTCATAGTAGTGTTTTGGCCTCCCCACTTTGGGGTAAGAGGGATACAAGTTGGTTTTAGGCTCCAGGCCTAGCTCCTTGGATTATTAGCAAGTCATTATGTCTCTCTGATCCTCATCTGGAAAAAGGGTTTATATAATCCTTACCTCACAAGCAGAGATGTATGTGAATGAATTTCTGTACTGAGAATAATGCTAATTATTTTCATCTTTGGGAAAATAGCAAAACAGACTTCATTTCCCATTCACTGAAGTGGCTGGCTGTGTGGGCCACAGGCTGAGCCTCTGTATCTCCATGCCTGCTCTTAAAACTCAGGAGAGGTATGGGCCACACAAAAAGTTTGGCTTTACAAAGTGGCGATATATACACTGCAAAGAAGGAGTAAATAGGCTAAAAAGATTTAAGGTGTGCTGAATAATTTTCCTTTTGTCTCTGTAAGTTTAAAAAAAAAAACCAACTACAGCAATATAAAAGGGATTTTTTAAAAAAGATTTTATTTATGTGAGAGAGAGCAGGAACAGGGGATGGGGCAGAGGGGGGAGGGAGAAGCAGGCTCTCCGCTGAGCAGAGGCTCCAACCCAGGACCCTGGGATCAGGACCCAAGCCAAAGTCAGATACTTAACTGACTGATCCACCCAGATGACCCTACAGTATAAAGGGTTATTAACTAAAATCGCTGTTCCCAAGAGATAACCTCTGTTAAACATTTTGATTCTGCTCTTCCATGTACGAATTTGTGTGTGTGTGTACATACATATATGTTTTACTAAAATGTATCAGGGTGCTGATTGAATCAGTAGAGCATGTTGATCTCAGGCTTGTGAGTTCAAGCCCCACACTGGGTGTGGAGATTACTTAAAAAAATTTTTTTTTAAAAATGTATCATGCTATTCATACTCTTGTGCTACCTAAAACAATTTAGAAACATTAGGGCAAATTCATGAATGATATGTACAAGAAACTAGAACATTCTGAGGGTTATGTATACCTAATATATGACGCACTGGGTAAGTGTTTTTACATATTTATCTCTATACAGACAATGACCCTGTGAGATACTTGGTATTTTCTTCATTTTAGAATCATAAAACTGAGGTTAGAGAAGTAGAGTAACTCACCCAAGGACACATGGATGGTGCATCTAGGCACTTTTCTTCTAGAACTTGTATTTCATGTACCCTTCTATAGTACCACCTTTATTTACTAGGACTGCAAATCCTGGATCTAATCCCATTCTGCCATTTTTAAAAAGAAAATATTGTTTTGAATAGTTAGTACAGTCACAAACACTTTTTGGTCGCAGTGATTATTCCATGTCAGTACAGACAGAAGTGCCTCATGCCTCCCCCCATCATAATACATGGTACATACATGAACAGTAAACCTTCTTGTGTTTTTGTTGTGGTAAAATATACATAACACAAAATTTACCATTTTTACTATTTTTAACTATTCTGTTCAGTTGTATAAAGTACATTTGCATTGTTATCGTTACACAACCATCATCACCATTCATTTCCAGGAATTTTTCATCTTGCAAAGCTGAAATTCTGTTTCCATTAAACAACATCTCCGCCCCCTCCGCAGCCACCATCTACTTTATGTCACTGTGATTTTGACTACTCTAGATGCCTCATATAAGTGGAATTGGACAGAATTTGTCCTTTTGTGTTTGGTTCATTTCACTGAATAGTAATTTTAACCTGACTTCTAATGATGGACTTTTAAATGGTTTAGTCTCTTGCTCTTCAGACAATGTGCTGCAGGAGTATTTGAAGGATCAAGTTTTAGAATGCTCTCTTAGTCCTGTCCTCCGCTTGCCTGAATTTCTGAGGAAGCCCAAAACAAATTCTTTTCCTTCTGGGCCTCAGCTTTTCTGGGCTATAAAATAAGAATTTTAAATAATTACTTTTGTTACAGAATGCCATAAGGGCTTGTATAGTTTTTGCTTCTATTATACCTCAGAACCCTTTGAAAAGAGTATTTATTTATTTATTTATTTTAAAGTAAGCTCATGAGGCCCAATTCAGGGCTCAAACTCATGACCCTGAGATCAAGACCTGAGCTGAGACAGAGTAAGATGCTTAAACTGACTGAGCCACCCAGGCACCCTGAAAGAGTACTCTTTTTTTTTTTTTTAAGATTTTATTTATTTATTTGACAGAGAGATCACAAGTAGGCAGACAGGCAGGCAGAGAGAGATTGGGGGTAAGCAGACTCCCCATCGAGCAGAGAGCCCGATGTGGGGCTCGATCCTAGGACCCTGAGATCATGACCTGAGCTGAAGACAGGCTTAACCCACTGAGCCACCCAGGCACCCCAAGAGTACTCTTTTAAATATAAAGTTTTTTGTAACTTCAAAACTGTTGCCACAGTGTGATTATAGTACATTTTGGGATGAATTGGTAAGTTTAGTGCAGAATTAAATCAACCCCAAATGATCAGCAACAGAGTAACTTATGTTCCTTTGGAGTTAGATGAATTAAAGCTAAGCAGTCGTTCATGAGTAAACCAGGCTTAGAAGCCCTGTCCTCTGCTTGTTGCTTGCCTGGTCCTGGTGCCAAGCAGAAAGGCCTTGCCTTCCTATGAGGTCCCTGTGCTCCCCTCTACCCCCAGAAGCCCTAGAGAGACTGGGGACAACCAACCCCGCGGAAGCACCGAACTGGCTGGTGCTCAGAGCTGGCTTTATGGATCCTGCTCTCCACTTGATTATATGAGTTCCAACAGTCTCTCTGTATGGAAGCACACAATACATCTCCGCTCCTTTGAATTTTTCTAGATGATTCACAGAGAGAGGAGAACTACTCAGTTTTTTTCAGGTTCTGAACTGATTTATCCTTGTTCCACTAGCCCTCCTTTGCTTTGTGGGGTCAGAGATTTGGCTGCAGCTGTTATGCTCCCTCTACTGGCTCTAAAGCAGCTCCACAATTTCAGGTGATGACCTAGTTTGCACCCACTATGGTTTTTGCCAACACATGGTTGAAAAGTGTTGTCTCTGTACAGAATTCTTAATACCTTGCCTAAGGAAATGTGTGTGTATGTGGGGGGTGCACCTTATATCTTCTGACACTAAGCTCAAGGGCAAAGTGCAAGAAGCAGGCCCTGCCATAGCCATAATTTCTGACTCAGTGATTCCAATCTCCTATGGACTTGGGCTGTCATCATCGTGTTAGATACTAAGGATACATCATTTTTCTCCAGGCATTCTACAAATAACCACGTATTTTAAATTGCTAAGCATTATGCCAGAGAATGGTTATGTCTTTAAGTGCATAGGTGTAGATATTGTTTTCTTTTTTATTAAACTTCTTTTGTTTAAGCTGCTCCAATTCAGGAGAGGTTGTGCTACCTGGCATGGTCTGATTGAATAAGAAGAAGTGCCAGTTCTATATTTCTTTGCCATGAGTAAACCAGCCCATCCTGGGGAGTCTTGTTTTCATTTTTCTATCATGAACATTTTCTAAAATTTTTGTTTAATCTCTACATCCAATGTGGGGCTCAGACTCACAACCCCAAGATCAAGAGTCACATGCTCTTCTGACTGAGCTAGCCAGCCTCCCCTCTATTGTGAACATTTTAAAAATCCAAAATGTTTTATTTTATGGAAATGTTCAAGCATTCACAACATTATAGTATACCCATCTGTAATAATTACCAACATTTTATTGATCACCTATTCCCCCCATCTTTTTTTTTCTTGAATATTTTAAAGGAAATTCCAGACATATTAGTTCACCTATTTCACTATGCATCCCTAATTGATGAACACTTTTTATCTATTTTTAACAGCACCACAATGCTATTATTATACTTAAGAAACATAACAGTACTAGGGCGCCTGGCTGACGCAGCTGATAGAGCATGTGACTCTTGATTTTAGGGTTGTGAATTCAAGTCCCAAGTTGGGCATGGAGCCTACTTAAAATAAGAGATATAACACAACAGATGAATGGATAAAGAAGATATAGTATAGATATACAGTGGAATACTATGCAGCCATCAACAGGAAATGAAATCTTGCCATTTGCGACGACATGGATGGAACTCTTAGAGGGTATTATGCTTAGCGAAATAAGTCAATCAGAGAAAGACAATTATCATATGATCTCTCTGATAAGAGGAAATTGAAAGGCAACATGGGGGGTTTGGGGGGTAGGAAAGGAATAAATGAAACAAGATGGGATCAGGAGGGAGAAAAACCATAAGAGACTCTTAATCGCACAAAACAAACTGAGGGTTGCTGGGGGGAGGAGGGTAGGGAGAGGGTGATGGGGTTATGGACATTGGGGAGGGTATGTGCTATGGTGAGTGCTGTGAAGTGTGTAAGCCTGACAATTCACAGACCTGTATCCCTCGGGCAAATAGTCCATTATATGTTAATTTAAAAATTAAAAATTATATTAAAAAATAAGAGACATAACAGTGCTTCCTTAATAACATAAAACAAAAGTAGAGAGATGAGCACTGAATATAGAATTGTTGAATTGCTATGTTGTACACCTGTAACTAATATAATACTGTATGTTAAATATACTGAAATTTTAAAAAATTAATTAAAAAAGCAAAGAAAGTAATTGGGTTTGACAAAGTGTTGACAGTTTATTAAATTTGCTTGTAGCCTTTTTTTTTTTAAGAAACAAAACTTTACAGATACAGTCAAAGTTCCCTTTTACTAGATGTGTTTATCTACAGTTTATGGTATTTGTATATTTAAAAATATAAACTTAATGTTATCTTTTACATATCCTTCTGAAACTTTATTACTTACCATTAGGTTTTCAAGATTTACTCATGTTGTTATACATATTTCTAGTTCATTTTAACTGCTGTATGGTGTTCTATTTGGTTTGATTTAATTTGTATTTGTGTTCTAGTGGAACTTACTAATTCATATATTAGTGAATACTTAGGTTGTCCACAGGTTTGTTTGCTTTTTGCTACTATAAATAGGGATGCAGTGAACATTTGTGCATTTCCTTGTGCCACTTTGTAAGAATGTATTTAAATTATAATATGCATTCCCTTGAGTATTTTTTTTTAAAGATTTTATTTATTTATTTGGCAGAGATCACAAGTAGGCAGAGAGGCAGGCAGAAAGAGAGGAAGGGAAGCAGATTGCCTGCTGAGCAGAGAACCTGATGGGGGCCTCTATCCCAGGACCCTGGGATCATGACCTGAGCCGAAGGCAGAGGCTTTAACCCACTGAGCCACCCAGGCGCCCCTCCCCTGATCACTTTAGAGGTTGAGATGCTCTGTTACATTTTTTGGCTATATGGATTTTCTCTTCTATGAATTGTCATATTTGCCTCTTTTCCTGATGGTTTTAAGAATTGATTTGTAGTAATTCTTTGAATATTTTGGCTCCTAAACCGTTGTTGGTTTTGTGTATTGCTAGAATTTTTCAACTCAGGCTGTCTTCTCCTGGTCCTGGCCCCTCAGTTTACTCCAGTTTAGTCAGCTTCTATTTTTATTCCTATGCTCCCTTGTTCTATTCTAACCTACACATTTTTGAGTTATGTTACCAAGATGGGGGATCCCTTCAGTTGTCCATTAGATGAACCGCTTTCTCATTTATGGTTTATTTTTGGTTCTGTAAGGTAGGCAACCCAGAGTAGTGGTTAAGAATGGAGGCTATAGGGGTGCCTGGGTGTCTCAGTCAGTTAAGCGTCTGCCTTTGGCTCAGGTCATGATCCCAGGGTCCTGGGATTGAGCCCCGCATCACATCGGGCTCCCTGCTCAGCAGGGAGTCTGCTCCTCCTCCTCTCTCTGTGTGCCTGTCTGCCTACTTGTGTTCTCTCTGTCAAATAAATGGGTAAAATCTTAAAAAAGAATGGTGGCTGCAGAGTCTTAACTGTTTTCTTTTGAATCTTAGCTCAACCACATTACTTACTGTGTGTGACCATGGTAAGTTACTTAACCCTCTTGGATACTTGGCTTTATAATCTATAAAACCCATAAGGGTAGAGCTGTTATGATCCCCATTTTATATTTGATAAAACTCAGGCTCAGAGAGATTAGATTAGAAACATGAGTAAGTAGAAGAAACATGTGGGCCTTTTTATTTTTTAATTTTACACTTTTGGTAGAGACATGGGTACAGAGAAATACTTCTGCAATATAGGATACACAGTAGCAAAAGCCATGCCTCAGCATTGGGGAAAAACAATAAGAGTAGAACTATGGAGAACTAAAGTGGCCACTGCCTGTTAAGAATCTATTAATAGGTTAAAAAATTCCTTTGTGTCATTATTAATTAAAATAAAACAAAACACACACTTTTATTTTTATGACTTTAACTTAGATATATCATTTTTCTTAAGTTTTTTTTTTTTTTTAAAGTAATCTCTGCACCCAGCGTGGGGCTTGAACTCACAACCCTGAAATCAAGAATTGCATTCTCCACTGACTAAACCAACCAGGCGCCTCAAGATACAGAATTTTTAGATAAACATCCCAGACCAGAGAACTCATAATTGAAACAGGCAAATCATAAATACAGGAACTGAGCCACACTAAAGGGTTCAGTTTGGGAGACAGTGAAGGGGGAGGAGGACATAGAACTTGATTTTGTCAAAGAAAGAAGGAACCGAAGGAGCAAAGGCAACTTCTTTCTAGGGGAGGGAGAATAACTGACTTAGCTGTTGTATCATCTTTGATTTTTTTTATTATTATAAAAGGAAATATGTTTATGATAAAAAGTCAAGTACTACAAGAAGGTATAAAGTAAAAATTAAAATATAAAAGTTTCCCAAAAGAATTAAAAGAATCCCAAAAGAATTAAAAGCAGGGACTTGAACAGATACTTGTATACCCATGTTGTTAGCAACATTATTCAGAATAGCCGAAAGGTGGAAACAACCCAGATGTCCATCAGTTGATAAATGGATAAACAAAATATGGTGTGTGTAAGTGTGTATAACAGAATATTATTTAGCCTCAAAAAAGAGTGGAATTCTGATACATGCTACAATATGGATGATCTTTGAAGATATTATGCAAAATTAATAGAACAGACAACTACCGTATGATTCCACTTACGTGAGTTACCTAGAACAGTTAAATTCATAGAGGCAGAAAGTAGAGTGGTGGTTACTGGGGATGGGAGAAGTTATTGTTTATTGGATACAGAGTTTCATTTTGGGATGATGTGAAGATTCTGGGGATGGATAGTGGTGATGGTTGCACAATAGTGCAGGTACACTGAATTGTATAGTTAAAAATGGTTAAAATGGTAAATTTCACATTATATGTAAATTTTCCACAGTAAAAAAGTTTCCCAACTCTAGCCTGGAGGATGGTGTCCACTATAAACAATTTTTATAATAGCCAGATAAGTAGGAGAATATAAGCATATATATGCAAATATGAACATGTTAGTTCATAGTCTGCTTTTTGGGGGCACTCAGGTTTTGGGGACTCCGCAGTGTACAAAATTGACAGAGTTCCTTCAGTCATGGAGCTTTTTAAAATTTTGTTTTACACAAAATGGAGTTTGATACACATACTGTTTTATACCTTACATTTCCCCTTAATAAAGACGGACACATTTCCAAGTTAATTCTTATGGATTTACTGATTTCATGGCTGCACGGTATGCCCTTATATGGATGTGCTATAATTTGTGGCTGTCGGATGGAATGGAGGAGGGAAAGAAGAGGTACAGAGAGCTGTGGTTTGCTGCTTGTGTTTGCCCCTTTTGTAACTTAAATTTTTATTGGGAGAATAGTATAGGCTTGTTGTAAAAAGTCAGTGCCAAATATATCAAATAAAATAAAACCCCTCCAATCTGTTCTTTCCCCCTCTTTTAATCCTGTTCCCTGAAAATAGTTACCACTGTTAATCATTGTTAACACTTGAAAGTTACTCATCTTTCAGACATTTTTAATGCATCTGCAAATATAAAAAATACATGGAATATACATATTCTCATTCTTTAGAAGCTGGCTCATGCAATATAATACTGCTCATATAATTCAGATGATTGTGAGTTATGCAGAGGGAAGAGCTGGCCTGGGCTTCATGAGAGCTAGGCTCTGTCTAGATGGTGCTGGGGCAGGCAGTTCCTTAGTTGTCACTTGCATGCTGTCCCATAGTCAGTGAGGTCACATCAAGGAGAGAAAACTAGTATGCTAGAAGTATTACTGTAGAGTTCTTTGGTTGCAAGCATTAGAAACCAGCTCAGCTTCTGTTAGACAAAAAATGGGGGGGGGGGTCGTGCCTGGGTGGCTCAGTCAGTTAAGCAGCTGCCTTGGGCTGAGGTCATGATGTCAGGTCCTAGGATAGAGACCCAGGTCAGGCACCCTGCTCAGCAGGGAGCCTGCTTCTCCCTCTCCTTCTGCCTGCCGCTCTGCCTACTTGTGCTCTCTATCTCTCTGTCAAATAAATAAAATCTTTTTAAAAAAAAATGGTGGGGGGCATTATAGAAGGATTTTTAGGTAGCAAGTGAAGAAATATTTATTTAAAAATTTTTTAAAGGTGTTACTTATTTATTAGAAAGAGCACGAGCATGGGGAGCAGCAGAGGGAGAGGGAGAAGCAGGCTTTCCACTGATCAGGGAGCCCGATGCAGGGCTCTATCCCAGGACCCTGGGATCATGACCTGAGCCAAAGGCAGATGCTTAACCAGCTGAGCCACCCAGGTGCCCCAAGGGAAGAAATATTTAAACAACTGAGTCTCTGGAAAGTCAGGAATAGGGTGGCTCTGAGGGTTTCAATATCAGTGTTTATCCCTTTCCATTTCTATATGTCTGTTCAAGTTTTTCTGGGGAAAAGTGAGTGGCTTAGAGATCATGTGTTTACTGATAGTTAAGGGGGTAGAGTCCTGGGTTTATGTGCCCCATGAGAATCTTACAGAATTGGGGAGTTGCAGTTTTGGAAAGGATGGGATTCAGGGCTGGCAAAACTGAGTGTCAGCCTTAAGTGTCAGCCATTTTAACCCTAGATTCTTAACTCCCCTCTCAAGGAGGAGATGACCGCCGGGTTCTGCTATGGCACATGGAACAAGCTATCCACTCCAGAGTCAAGCCCATACAGCTGAAAGGAGAGCACCATTCCAACATTTTTTGCCTGGCTTTCAACAGTGGGAACACCAAAGTATTCTCTGGAGGTGAGGAGAAGGGAGATTTCTACTTTGGGCAATTCACCGTGGCTGAGATTTTAGATAAAGGAGTGCTAAAATAATTCCTTGTTTTTCTTTATTTCACTGAGCTGTAGAATTACTGGTTTCCCATAGCTTGTCTTTTCTGCATTACAGCAGTTTAGACAGGTATATGAGCGCAGTTCCTCCCTCCCTCCCCTCCTTCCTTCCTTCCTTCTGTTCTTTTGATTCTTCACTGTCATTTTTTGTTTTTGGTAGAAAACTTCCTACATTGCAGTCTGGCATGCAGAAACACACACACATATTTAAAATAGTACTTAACCTTACTATGTGTGGTACATTTTGATTTTTAAAAAATGCTACTTTATTCTTAAAGAACTTAAAGTTTGTGACTCAAATTGATGTCGTGATCCATGGATGGCTCCTATTCGAAAAACGTTGTGTTAGGGTACAATTAGAATGGCTTGGGCTCAAGCCAGCCTCTCAGTGGTCCTGTATCAACCACACTCCTTTCTGACCACAACATTTCTAGTTCTGACCTCTCTTCTGCACTGCAGATTTTGCCATGGAATATCTAGCTATGTGTTCTGAAAGCAATTTAAGTGCAGCAGATCTAAAGCCAAGAGTGTTAGTCTTCCTCCTGTACAAATATTTCCTCTTGTTCCCTGGATTCCTTTTCTCAGTTACTATCAGCATTCACTAAATGATTTAAGCTATTAAATTTAACTTTCAGAAATTGCTAATATTGAAGCACTTTTAACTATAAAAATGACACTTCCACACAGTTCAGCTTAACAGAAATCTTGAAGCCATCCTCAAACCTTCCTTTCTTTCATTTACGTATCTTGTCACTCACCAGCTAGACTTGAAAGCTTCTCATATTCATCCTTTAGTTTCTGTTCTCTTTCTGTACCTACTGCCCTGGTTCAGGTCCTTATCTTTGATCTGGACTGTTGCAGTGGCCTTTGTGATTTCTGTAACCTGTCTGTAACTCTTCTTATTTATTACAAGTTTTCTTTTAAAAATAAAGTTTAAACGTGTCAGCCTCCGACCCTACAGTGTCCTCAGGTTGAAGTGTAAACTTCTACTTCTCGAGCCTCATCTCCCTCCCCAGCATCTTGTACTCTAGCCCACTAAACCACTTGCCATCTTAGGTGCCCTTGTATCATTTGCTCTTGTTCTTCCTTCCTGGATCATGATTAATTGTCCAATCCCCACCAATTCCCCTAAGTCTTCCATTGGTAAGAGTTTTGAGTTGTTGGAGTTTCTGTTCAGATGTCTTCTTCCCCATAAAAACGTTCTCCTTTTCTGCCATGTACTTTCAAACCCACTCCCGAAGGAAATATTATTTCCTTTTTCTGTGTCCCCATTATAGAACATATTACTACAACAAGATAACCCATTTTGTCATTATTAGTTGTTGCGTAGATGGACTGGGAGTTCCTTGAGGGCCGGGCAGAATCTTCCCCTTCCTCTTCTCGTATCCCCAGCACCTCAGCTGTGCCTGTTACCTAGGACGCATTAGTCTGAGTTTGATTACTTGGTATGCACCCACGATAGAGTTTATAGCCAGGGATTTAGGACGTCCCCGGCCACATCTCTACTGCTACTGTTACTTTCTATTGAAGTGACTGTTGGTTGTGCTTTCAGTGTAGAGTGGGAATTTTTTTACTTTTGTCTTTTCATATTCAGGTTTTTATGTTTGGTTATATAAACCCTTTGAAGGCAGGACTACACATATTGTGAATGTAGTATTTTTAGATTCCTTGATGGAATAAAGAAAAATGCAATAGAAAGAAGTTGTGGATAAAAATTTTCCCATCACTTATAATCACACAATCATCAGATTTTAATGCTATGAGATGATAAGGATATGAATAGTAGGAGATATTTATTAGGAGCTTACTAAGTACTCGGTCCTATTCTGAATGGTTTTGCAAATGTACTCTTACCTTCGCAATGACTCTATGAAGCAGGTACAATTATCCCTATTTTATAGATAGATAAACTGAGGCATAGGTTATCTGTATTCTAAGTCTCACAGTTGTTTTGCTTAAAAAAAAAAAAGCTAGCTTGGATGAATTAATTTGCCCATGATCATTTACTCTTTTATGTTTCTTAATGGCCACAGTTTTTTGTTGTTTTTATTTCATATATATATATATATATATGTGTGTGTGTGTGTATACTATAATCCATTTAGTAATTCATTTTGGAAACTTGTATCTAGTTGCTACTAGGCTTTCAAAAATTCTTTAATATCCTTCTGAAATTATTTTTATGAAACTTTTTTTTTCTAATTATACTCCTAATTTATATTAACATTGACTTTGTTCATATGCTTTCTGAAAACTTGAAAATTTCATATTGTGATATGGACAGGTAGCACTTTGCAGGAATTATCAAATGTCTACTTTTCTCCCTTACAGGAAATGATGAGCAAGTTATCCTCCATGATGTCGAAAGGTAAATAGATTATTGGTATGTGAAGGTGACTGACTCTGGTTTTCACATGAAGAAAGGCAAATATCTCTTCAGACAGAAGTAGTTGTTTTTTGAAGGAAATAACATGAAGCCAGCTGTCCTTTTCTGAAAAAAATTTCTGTAATAATTTTGAAATAAAATTTTGATTAAGGAAAGGATTTGTAAAGTTGGAATGAACTTAGACTGTTTAGGTGAAAATTTAAAGGAAGAGGTTGGAAGAGAAGGAAACAACAACATAATAATAACTAATCTTTATGTGGGGTACTATTCTAAGTGCTCTACATGTGTTCATCAGTTTCACCCTCACAGTGATTTTATAAAGCAGTACTATTCTAGTGTCATTGTGGTTGAGGAAACAGAGGTGTAGAAAATTAGGTAACTTAGGGTCAGGTGGTACTGGGATTTGAACTTGGGCTGCCTGGTCCCAGAGCCATGCTCTTGCTCACATACCAGGCAGCCACATCAATCCTCTTCTTCCCCTGCTGATATCAGATCTGACTGCTTTAAAGTTCCCTTGTTTTTGAAAATCAAGCACCACCCCCCAGCTCTGTACAGAAGCAGATATATTCCGCAGGAAGTGAAAACACTAAACTCATCTATTGAGTCACTTTTTCAACTATGCTCACTTAGTGCAAAAAAACAAACCATGAAATCTATAAAAAGCTTTTCTAATGAATTTTTATTTTTTTTATCTATTTTTTATTTTTTGAATTTTTATTTTTTACCTGAAAGTTGGGTACCTACTTTTTTTTTGGGGGGGGGATACCTACTTTTTAAGGAAATAAATATCCTTTGGGTTTCGCTCGATTGACTTTTTACTGGAAATGAGGGAGAGCCCTACGTGAGGAACTTGAGGGCTGGGACTCTGCAGTCTTTGTGTGCATGTGTGTGCCTGTGTGCCTCTTTCTGCTCTTTGTCTCTCAGCAGTGAGACCTTGGATGTGTTTGCTCATGAAGATGCAGTATATGGCTTGTCAGTGAGTCCGGTGAATGACAACATTTTTGCCAGCTCCTCAGATGATGGCCGGGTTCTCATCTGGGACATCCGGGAGTCTCCTCATGGAGGTAGGGTCAAAGGGCTGTTGGACTGTGTTGAAGACTTTGATGTCAAGTTCATTGCAGAGGCAGTTTATGACCTGAGTAACCTGCGTGGGAGAGTTTGAAAGGGAGAGGCAGCTCTCACGGTGGGGCATAGATGTGTGTTTGTAGACATCCCATCCTGTGCGTAAGCCAGAAGTGAGGCACCTTTCTTAGGTTTTCTCAGCCGCTTGTGAGCCTCCATAAACCCTTGGGCCTGTCGGAAATGCCACAGTATGTTGGTATTCAGTGGCCTCAAGGAATAGAAGATGCAGGGCTTCACTGTAGAGGGCAGCTACCAGGGGCCAGCTCTGTATGGTGCTGACACGCACAGTTCTTGGTTACTCACAGAGAACAGGGGTGTTCTGGTGTTTGTGTATAGAAACTGAAAACGATGGCAGACACACTCCATTTAAGGGGGATTCCTCCTCTAGGTGTGCTCTTTGGACTTCTGAAGTATAAAATGAAGAATTGAATTTCTCTGAAGTTTTTCAGGAAATGCATCTTTTCAGTTCGTTTCCTGAGTAGAGCGTTTACTCTAACTCTGCCTGTGTTCAAAGACTTTCCTCCAGCATCACCCTCGGTGCCCCCCTGCCCCCACCTTCAGTACAGCTTTGTCTTGATCATACCTGTGTACACAGAATTACTCTCCTGCCTGTCTTGTCTGACAGGATCTGGATCTTTTTATTGTTCTGTAGTCAGAGCATTTAACATGCGGGGCTGTGCCTCATCACAGAGACTTGGGCTATAGGAAAAGCTTGTTTCTGGGGTCAGGCAGATAAGGTAGCTGCAAGGAGCAGCTGGGGTTGAGTCACCATGTCCTGGGGAGGTGAAAGCCTCCTCTGTCTGGACTGCCCAGAGTCTCTGCTGTGTCCCATGTGGAAATCCTAGACTGGGCAGTGCTTTCTGTCTGTTGCTTCTAAACACTTGCCACACAAAAGTATGTCCTCGCCTGGAGCCCGCTAATACAGGCAGCGGCCTGCAGGGTTTCTGAGTGGAGTTGATTAGGAGCTGGCTGGATGTAAGAGTTCAGGTGTTAGGTTCCTTTTTTCCTTTCTTTTCTTCTCTTTCTTCTTCTTCTTCTTCTTTTTTTTTTTTTTTGAAATATTCCAATATTGGGAATGAAATCATAGAATTCTAGACTGAGGCTCTTAGATTGTTTAGGGAGCAATTTAGAGAGAAAACTGTGCTATTGTTTTTCCTCACCTTCAATTTTCTCATTGTTTTGCTTTGTCTTCATTAAATCTTTGTGTAGTTTTAAAAACTTTTAATTTCTAAAACTAAATTTGGATTAAGGTACAATAATCCTATCAGTAATCGGTTGTGAGTTTTTTCAGCTCATGTGGAATTCAATCTTACTTACTGTAAAACAGCTTACCTTCCCAGTTCCTGGGACCGTTTCTGTTTGTCACAGGATCTGAAGAGGTAGAATACTCAGTGTTTCTGAGTATTATAGCTTCCAGTTTGTTTATATGTGATAGAGTTGCTGTATTCAGACTTAGTGTGTGCAGAGAATGAGCAGGGGTGACTGCTGGGGTGATGTACTGCTTTGGGGCTCCAGCTGCTAGGATGGTTTCTACAGGGTCACATTCCTGCTTTGCCTGCCTCTGGCCCAGAGGCACTGAATGAGCTCTGGGGCTGACTGTCATTTCTCTATTCACAGAGCCCTTCTGCCTGGCAAACTATCCATCAGCTTTTCACAGTGTCATGTTTAACCCCGTGGAGCCCAGGTTATTGGCCACAGCCAATTCAAAGGAAGGAGTGGGACTCTGGGATATTCGAAAACCTCAGAGGTGAGCCCCCTTTATTCATATGGTGTTAAAACTTGCCCCTGCCTCAACTTTCAGGTAATGTGATCAGCAGGGTCGTGAGAACCTGTTTGACCATTGATCTCAGTTGGTCATCTCCTGACATATACTGGTGCCTGTGAAGCCAGGGGAGCCCTTCCCCAAGAGACAGGCAGTCTGAGAAATCCACACTCCTTGCTGAAGGAGTCATAAATTGTAATCTGACTCTAGACAAGTCAGTTCTAGGCAAATAGATGAGAGCCTCCCTTCAGTACTGCCTTCTGTCTTTAAAGCCCAGGGTTCCCCAGATGCCTGGGAACTCTTGCAGGGGGGATGGAGGAGATGGAGAAGGAGAATTTGTCAAACTCATGGCCTCTGAACCAGGGATTCTTAGCTCCAGGCAGGAGGGGTTTTCTACGTGGCTTTGAGAGAACTGTGAATCTGCCAAATTGTGTGGAAATTATATTATGTACCCATCTAAGTGCATTTTTCTGTGAAGGGAGTTTATTTGTTTGTTTGTTTGTTTTTTAGTTTCTCAAAGAAACCAGTGGCTAAGACAGTAAAGGTTAAGAGCCACTGCACTATAGTGTTAGGGACCTAATGTGTTTTCCCTTCTGTTTACATTATTAAAAGAGTACACTTAAGACAGTCTTCAACCGATGGTATACAAGTCACTGATGGGAGAATTTCAGGCATCATGAAGGGAAATGTGTAGGTGGGAGTGAATAGGAGGCTTTTTCATGCTCCTTAAACCCCATGGACAACTTTTTTTTTTTTTTTAAGATTTTATTTATTTATTTATTTGACAGACAGAGATCACAAGTAGGCAGAGAGGCAGGCAGAAAGGTGGCGGGGGAAGCAGGCTCCCCACCGAGCAGAGAGCCCGACGCGGAGCTCGATCCCAGGACCCCGGGACCACGACCGAGCTGAAGGCAGAGGCTTTAACCCACTGAGCCACCCAGGCACCCCTCCATGGACAACTTTTTATGGCACCTGTACTTAAAGCTAGCTTTGCTTAATGAAAGACTTACATGCATTGTCCACTCCTCTGGAAATTCTGCATGGAGCTAACTTCCTACTTTGTAAAGCAGTATTGCAGAAGAATATCATGGAAAGTAAGCAAGGTTATGATTTATTTCATGGATCTCGATGAAAAGGGCAATTAAGTACAGAGGACTCTCTTCCTTGGTGATTTTAAGTTCTAGCTAATTCTCTCCATAGGGCAGTCACAGGGATCTACAACTATTGCAGCAGATCTGTATAGGCCAGAGAGGTGCTGCTTTTGTTGAGCAGGGCTCCCTGAGGCTCTATAGGGCAGCAGAGGTTTCTTCTGCCCTTTGGTGCATACACACTCAGCCCTTGCTTTCCCCCCTACTGAAATGCGTATAGTGGCAGGACCCCTGCTGTGCCTTTGCACTGTGTGCTTGGGGACACTCATTCCCTGCCTGTGTTTCCCTGTGTTCAGCTGTAACATTCTCTGCCACTTGAGACTCTTTGAGACACAGCCAGAGAGGGAACACAAGCAGGGGGAGTGGGAGAGGGAGAAGCAGGGAGCCTGATCCAGGGCTCGATCCCAGGACCTCAGGATCATGACCTGAGCTGAAGGCAGACACCAACAACTGAGCCACCCAAGCGCCTCAAGAACAGCTCTTCTGCCTTATCCATATTACAAAGGGCAGGAACTAGGTTAACTCTGCCAGCTTTCTCCCAACTTGCTACCTCCCATACTTACCATTGTTAATGAATAGCTGGCTACTGAAGTGGGGCCCTGAGCTATTCATTTCTAGTGGAAAGCTTGAGCAGTGCATGCTGTAGCAGTGTCTTGAGAGTAGAGGAGAGGTTGAGTGTTTTAATCCTCCTATTACCCCACCCCCAGCAGTTTCCTACTGAGTTTTGTATTTGGGCTCTCCCCCCCTCTTTCTACTTACCTCCTCACTAAACATGGCTTCTTAAAAAAAAAAAAAAGTGAGATTATTGTTTTATTTTTTAAATAACATTTATTAGATATAAGGTTTATATCCAGAGAAATATAACGAAACAAAAAAAAAAAGAGAGAGAGAAAAGAAAAAATCTCATCTCCAGATTCTCTCTCTTATATTTTCTACATGTTTATACATCAGTATGGTTCTTCTTGGTCTCTAGTCATATTCTCCAAAGATAACTATAATGAACAGTTTCTTATGTATCAGAACATAATTTAATACATGCACTAGCATGTATATCTATCCTTTAAAAACTTTAGGCTAAAGGAACCATTTTCAACTTCTTTTTTTAATTACTATGTATTGGAGCTTTATTCCTATGAGCACTTACAGATCTAACATGTTCTTTTTTTTTATATATTTCTTTTTTTTTTTTAAGATCTTATTTATTTATTTGAGACAGAGAGCGCAAGCAGGGGGAGCAGCAGGCAGAGGGAGAGGGAGAACACATAAGCACACACAGTTTTACATGCAATGGGGCTCCATCCCAGGACTCTGGGATCAGGACCTGAGCTGAAAGCAGATGCTTAACCGTCTGAGCCACCCAGGCGCCCCTGAAGATTTCATCTTTAAGTAATCTCTCCACCCAACATGGGGCTCGAACTCTCAAAGAGTCCTATGCCCCACTGACTGAGCCAGTCAGGCACCCCCTCTCGCACATTCTTTTAATGGCTGCATGATGTTCCATTTATATGGTGTATCCAACAGCCAGGACTTCTTGTTTCCAGTTTGGGCATTATAAACAGTGCTGCCTTGAGCTTGATTGGCATAGCTATCTTGGCCTACCTTTGCAAAAATATCTATAGGGAATTGCTGTATCAAATGTTGTGTGCTTTTATATTTTTTGATAAAAATGGTCACATTGTCTTGTCACCACAAAAGACTGTAGTGATTTACAAACCTACCAACTATGCATGACTACACATTTGTCCAGACCCTTGCCAACACTTACACTGTCTTATGGGGGGAAATATTCTCTTCCTGTTTTGCTTATGTCTTTAATTATGGGTGAGGTTATATGGTTTCCTTGGTAACCTGTAGTTTTCAAAGCCCATATGGGAGAAAAGTCATCTAATAAGGCTAATTGATACTCTTGACTGATTCCTTTCTTGGAATAAAAAGAAGGAACACAGTGGACTAGGATGTTTTTACCTGTTTTTTTCAACTCTTCTAAGGTTCTTTGGGGTTCTATGGGAGTGAGGCAGAAAAGGGGCATGAAATATTCTTGGGGTCCTGTTCTTCATCTGCTGGTATTTGGGGACTAAATTACAGATCTTTTCTGTTTGAATTCTCTCAGTATAAATTGGTGTTGGGAAGGAAAAGGGGGTGCTTTGTCATTTCCATGCAGGATTGATTATGCTGAGTTGGCAGTAGATGATTTGTCTCCTGAACACGGCTGCCTAGAAACCTCAACCTAGATCGTGGGGCAATTCTGAATCCCCTGGGACGACAACCCTGGAACAAGGTAGATCTGTTCTAAGGGATACTTAAAGTCTACAGAAATATTTTAGGAAATTTGTGAACCCCTTAAAATTGCAAGTAAAATTGTGTGTGCTTGTGTATTCAACTGAGCACACATGTCAGTTTTTTCTAGGGATTGGGAAAGAGTTTTTACTAAGTTCTCCTAGAGACCTTTGACCCACAAGAAGAAAAAGTTGTTCAGCGTATTAATGGTTCTAGATTTATTTATTTACTTATTATTATAATTTTTAAAAGATTTTACTTATTTATTTGACAGAAAGAGACCCAGTGAGAGAGGGAACACAGGTAGGGAGAGTGGGATAGGGAGAAGCAGGATTCCCGTGGAGCAGGGAGCCCGATGTGGGACTCGATCCCAGGACCCTGGGATCATGACCTGAGCCAAAGGCAGACGCTTAGCCGACTGAGCCACCCAGGCACCCCACAATTCTAGATATAGAACTTACTGTGGTACCTTAGCAGGCTTATAAGCAATTTTCAGCCTATAATAGCTTGGGCATGTGAGTGAATTCTGGGCCTACTTGGGAGGTCTGCTGGTCTCCTAGAAACAAATATAATCTTCACAGATCAATAAGGGGGCCTTACACGGAACACTTTTTTCTTCCTGGCTTAACCTATGGATTGTTCCTTGCTAAAATGGTTTCTTGAGCCTACCCTAAGCCTAAGCTGTAGCTCTCTCCTTTAGGTTGGTAGTTTGTAGGAGTGTGAGCAGGGTCTTGTGTGCTCAGCTCCTGCCCTGAAATAAGTTGATTAGAGGGCTGGCTGGTAGAATAAAATGTCAGCTCTAGAGGGGACTTTAGTTATCATCTGATCTGACTTCCTTGTTGTACAACTGAAGAAACTATCCCAGCAAGATCAGGGGAGGCAGAAGAGCTAGGTGGTTTAGAGCACAGGATCTAAAGCTGTCATACTGGCTGCACATCCAGGAAGTATACCTTAATAGCCCTGTGACCTTGAGTACGTTACTTCTCCTCTCAGTGCCTCAAAATAATAAATAATAGCTGACATTTATTAAGCATTACTTGTAAGGGATAATGATAATTACATGAACAGTTTTTTATTTAATCCTTATGACAGCCCTATGAAGTAGGTTCTGTTATTCGTATTTTAATGATAAGGATATCAGGGCACAGAGAGTTGAAATAGCTTGTGTGTGTATGTAGCTTGTGTGTGTATGAGTGTATCATGTCCACCCCCTCTTTTAAAGCAGATCAGGCCTCTATATATTCTAGTTTTCTTTCATCTGTGCTTCCTTGCAGTAGAACTTTGTCAGAATTCCTCCGATTTTTCCAGTACAGATATTTCCAACTCTGAGGTCTTGAGTCCTTTAGAAGTTGTGCTACTGAAAGTTAAACCCTTTTCACTGTCTCCTGGCCCAGCCCCTGTCTACATGCTGCCTTTCCAGGTTATTTGCTCTTCTAATCCTGGAAACCTGCACATGGTATTTATTTTGCTGCAAAGCTTTAGAACAGAGGTTATAAACTAGCTGCCCATAGGTCAAATTCAACGCACAGAGATATTTTGCTATAATTAATAGTGTTTGGGAAATTACACAGAAAAAATGATAATTTCTAGCACCTCTTGAGAAAGTCAAAAGCTCTGGTATCATTGGATCTACTCATATGGCAGTAGTCAGCTGAAGCTGTTGTGAGTTCCTCCTCAGATCTTCGAGATGTGTTCCACCACGCCTTGATGTCTTAATCAAGGGGTGCTTCCTTCATTTACATTACTTGCCTGGCCCTGTAGACATTGGAGTTTTAAAGGTCTGCTTTAGGGATTGGAGTGGTAATGAGTGGGCCATAGGGTGAACGGGGTAAGAGGAAAAACTTCACATACACAAATAGACATTGCATGTTTAGATAAGGTGCCTTTCCTTTTATGCAGGTTATTTCTGCTGATGTCTTTCTTTCTTTTTTTTTTTTTTTAAGATTTTATTTTTTTACTTGACAGAGATCACAAGTAGACAGAGAGGCAGGTGGGGTGGGGGGGGGAGGGTAGGAAGCAGGCTCCCTGCTGAGCAGAGAGCCCGATGTGGAGCTCGATCCCAGGACCCTGAAATCATGACCTGAGTGGAGGGCAGAGGCCCAACCCACTGAGCCACCCAGGCGCCCCTCTGCTGATGTCTTTTTGCAGCCATCCTGTTCTTTGTCACTGCCAACATCCCAGTTACGTCTTGCTTGGACTGGTGCAGTGGCCTCTGAACAGGTTTCAGATCTGCCATCTTCTAACATTGACGGAGTTCAGAAAAAGTAAAGATTCCCCTGCTGTTACTCAGCTTGTCTCATCCTTTTCATTCCCTGTTTCAGCTGACTGCTCACTCACCACCTCTCTCCCTTCTCATATCTTTAATTTCTGTCACTTGCTGTCAGAAACTGTTAGTTCTGTGACAGGTAATAGTGTCTTGCTTTGACAAGGATAATAAAGAGAGTGACTTTTTCCCACTCAATAATAAAACTAGGGCAAGCCAGGAATTCCTATAAAGACTTACCTTATAAGATGGTGCTTTCATGTGGTGTGTAAATGACACATATGAAATTGGGCAATGACTGCAAATTCCTACTATTAAAAAAGAAATTGCTCTCAGGACCTCACCTGGCTTTGGGAGGCCTCTAGGTTAGATGTCTGTTTTGCAGGGCCTCTGTCAATTCTGCTGTAGAGACCAAATTAAATGTAACTCCTTGCCTTCTGAACAAACCAGATCATCTCTGCCACATTGCATTTTGAGGTTTGCTTATGCTATAATGAGGCTCAGGGTACAGCTTCAGAGGCTGGAGAAGGTGCTCATGCTCTGGTGTTTGTTGAAACTCTAAAGAATGAGCCTGTCCAGACCAGAATGCAAGGCCATGAGGGTAGACAAAGATTTCTTAAACATGACCCAAAAAGCACTCTACATGAAAGAAAAAAAATGATAAATTGGATTTCATTCAAATTAAGAACTTTGGTTCATCAAAGACACTCAAGTGAAAAGATGAGCCAAAAGACAAGCCATGATCTGGGGAAAAAATATTCATCATACATGTATTGAACAAGAATTCCTATCTACAGAATTTATTCTAATAGAACTACGGATCAGCAATAGAACTACAAATCAGTAAAAGAAAATGTAACTTTTAAAATGAGCAGGACTGTTGAATAGGTGCTTCACAAAAGAAGGTAGACCAAATAGCCAATAAACATTTGAAAGGCATTCAGCTTCACTACTCCTGAGGGCAGTGCAAGTTAAAACCACAGTAAATTACCACTATACATCCTGGATGGTTCAAATTAAAGAGATTGATAGTACCAAGTGTTGATAAGAGTGTGGAGCAACTGAAAATCTCATACATTTTAGGTGAGGGTAATTTGGTACAACCACTTGGGAAAACTCTTTTGTCAATGTCTGCTAAAACTCCATATGTGACTCTATGACCAGCAGTCTCACCCTTAGGTATATCTTAAGAGAAATGAGTACGGACTTCCACCAAAGATGTGTACAATAATATTCACAGATACTTTATTCATAACAACCGAAAGCTGGAAACAACACGAATGTCCATTGAAGGAGAATGGATAAGTAAACTGCAGAATAGCCATGCAATGGAACACCACATAGACATAAGAATGAACTGTAGGTACCCACTTTGACGTGGATGAATGTTGAATGAAAGCAGCCAGATAGATACAAAAGTATGTATGGCCTTCAAGAACAGGCAGGTTGTAGAAGTCAGAATAGTGGTGACGTTTGGGAAGGGTATTGACTTAGGGAGGCATGAAGGAAGCTTCCAGGGTTTAATATCTGGGTGGTAGTTTCATGGGTATATACTTCAATAAAAAAATTACTGAGCTATATACTTAGAATTAGTATACTTTACTAAAGTTTATTTAAATTATGTTTTTTTAATTTACTTATCAGAGAGCACGAGTAAGGACACACAAGCTGGTGGTTGGGTGGGGGGGAGAAGCAGGCTCACCGCTGAGCAAGGAGACCGAAGTGGGACTCCATCCCAGGAATCTGGAATCATGACCTGAGCTGATGGCAGATGCTTAGCCAACTGAGCCACCCAGACACCCTATTTAATATATTTAAAGTACATTTAATTCTCATTCTCTCTCTCTCAAATAAATAAATAAATAAATAAATAAATCTTTTTGAAAAAAGGGGCACCTGGGTGGCTCAGTTGGTTGGGAGACTGCCTTCAGCTCAGGTCATGATCCTGGAGTCCCAGGATCAAGTCCCGCATCAGGCTCCCTGCTCAGCAGGGAGTCTGCTTTACCCTCTGACCTCTCGCTCTCATTCTCATTCTCTCTCTCTCTCAAATAAATAAATAAATAAAATCTTAAAGTACATTCTAAAAAATCCAAGATCACTATTAGCTTCACCTGGTTACTTGCCTTCCCTGTGATGCCAGTGGTTGTAGCAATATCACCAGCTCTTTAGGAAGTGGTTTGAAGGAACAAAAGAGGGAGAGAGGACAGTCAGGAGGACCCAGCAGTTTGGACGGTGTTATAGAAAACTGCAAGAGAAAAGCTGGGGACCATTGGCGTTTAGTTGTCAGAATGATTAGCTCTAATTGGGGGACATGCCTTCTGGTTAGCCACCCTTTTTTTTCTTTCTTTCCCCACTCACCCATCTTTACATACATATACAATACTCAGACAGGTGTTCCATCTACCAAAACCTATAATAAACACTTGTTTTCTCTCTAGAACTGTATTCCTTTCTTGCTTCTTTTTATCAATGTCACCATCATTCCCACAATCATCCTGGCCCAAATCCCAGAGTCCTATTTTCCTTTTCTATCTCTCTGTCCCTCTGCCATACCCAGCCTTGCTATGTGTTAGTGCCTGGCCACTATTTTCAGTTCTGAAAGCCCTAGCTCCATCTCAGGCCCATAGCACTATTTGCAGAAGTGACTGACTACTGGCTTCTTAACTTGCCTCTTGCTTCTGCCATGTAGTACATTTCCTTAAACACCACTCTTGTCATTCCCCTACCCAGGAGCTTTAGTGGATTCTTGTTATCTTTGTTCATGGCCAAATCCCCAGAACCTATGTGTGGGATGCTCTAAGAAAATGTTTTTTGGAATGAATGTATGACCTGCTTTACTGGATAAAATAAAAACTCCTTCAGTAAGCAGTCTGCTTTTTCTCTGGTGCCATTGTCCCTTCTCTCTCTCCTTGTACTCTCTTCCATATACAAACACACATAGAGAAGTATGTCTTTTTGCGCTTTTCTTTGGCCAAATTTTAGTTACTTGTCAGGGTCCACAGTCAAATGGTAACTCATCAGGAAAAGCACCCTTGCTCCTTGTTGCATACTTTTTTTTTTTTTTTTAAGATTTTATTTATTTGAGAGAGAGCATGAGAGAGAGAGAGCAAGGGAAGGGGTAGAGAGAGGGGGGAAGCAGACTCCACACTGAGCAGGGAGCCCAACTTGGGGCTCAATCCCAACCTGAGCCGAAGGCAGACACTTAACCGACTGAGCCACCCAGGTGCCACCTGTTACATAATCTTAAGCACTGGGTGTTATATGCAACTAATAAACTACATCATTGAACACTACATCAAAAACTAATGATGTACTATATGCTGGCTAACTGAACATAATAACAATAAATACATACATACATATGTACATGGTACTCTGAAAAGAAAATAAAAAGCTTCTTTTACTCACTGTGTCCCCAACACCTAGCACAGTCTGGGCACAGAATATGTGCCAGTGAATGAAGCTTTTTCTTCTGCAGTAAGGGATCTCTATTCGGAGCCTCTGTAAAGTACTTACAGTCTGTGGCATGCATGTTGCTTGGCTTAGTGGCTCCGTCGCTGCTTTTGCCATCATTAGTGATCTTTTGATAGGCGTGTTTATCTCCAGCTAGACTGAGTATATTTTTTATTTCTTTCCCAGTACCCAGGAATTGCTTCTCAGAAATGATGTGCTTGTCCTGAGCTGTACTATTACCTGTCATGTTTTCCTTTATTTATTTATTTATTTATTTATTTATTTGAGAGAGAGAGAGAAACAGACAGACAGAGATAGCGAGAGAGAGCACCAATGGGGAAGAGAGGGAGAAGCAGACTCCCTGCTGAGCAGGGAACCTGATGTGGGTCTCAATCCAAGGACCCTGGGATCATGACTTGAGCCAAAGGCAGACGCTTAACCGATTGAGCCACCCAGGTGCCTCTGTCACGTTTTCCTATGGATTTTTAAGGACAGGGCCATGTTTTATTTATCTCTCTGATCATTCGAGCCTAGAACAACACTTAGGCTATTGTGTTCAGTAAATACCAAATGAATGCAGTTTTATACTTATCCCCAAATAGTCTGCATTTTCAGAGTAAGCTTTCTGTAATGTTTTCTGGACCTTTTAATTCCTTCAGTGTAATGGCGTGGATCAAAATTTTGTCTCTAAGGAATAAATCCCTAAAGGAGGTTGTAAGGGTTCTTGCTGGGTTTTGACTGCCTGTCAGAGTTTTATGGGGAAGCCAGAGATTCTGGTGAAGTTGCTGTCTAGTTTTTAGGCCACGAGGTGGAGCTCTAGAATCAGCTTTGTCCATTGGAAGGCACCAGGGCCTCTGGTATTCTCAGACTTTAGAGGGCATCAGAATCACCTGGGAATCTAGATAAAATGCTCCTTCCTGGAGCACAGATCCAGAGATTGAATTGTTAACACCTGAGGCAGGACCTGTGAATCTGCCATTTGCAATGACTATTCCAGATGATTTAGCAACTTCGCATTTCCTGCAAGATGGAGCTGTGGTTATTAAAAGGTCCATGTTGGGGCTGGGAGGGTAGGGGAAGGTCCATGTTGAATTTATTTCTGTGTTCATTCTGATCCAGGATCTTTGGACTTTAGGCCAGAGCTTCCCCATTCCCATTCCTTTGCAGAAGCACAAATGTGCGTTTTATAACAGGAGACTTCAGAACATCAGGGGAATGGATAGGAGTTCTGGAAGCATGTACCAGTCCATATCCTTCCTTTAATATTCCTGAATATTGCTATTTGGAAGGAGGTGATGTCAAATCCTTAAAGCAAGTGGGCTTTCTTGTTGTAAAATCAAATCTTTTCTCTTTAAAAAAATTTTTATGGTAAAATAAATTTTAGATACAAATATTAGTAAAAGGAATACTAATGTACCTATTGCTCAGCTTCAGTAATTAACCCATGGACAGTCTTGTTTCATTTATTCCTCATCTGTGACCTCCCTTCCCACTTATGAATCGATTTCCCTGTAACATGATCTCATGTCTTTGTAAATAGTTTACTATGTATCTCTGAAAGATAATTCTTTTCCTTTTTATTTTTTAAAGATTTTATTTATTTATTTGACAGAGTGGGAGAGCACACACAGGGGGAGTGACAGAGGGAGAAGGAGACTCAGGCCCCCTGCTGAACAGGGAACCCAGTGTGGGGCTCCATCCCAGGGCCCTGGGATCATGACCTGAGCAGAAGGCAGACGCTTAACCACTGAGCCACCCAGATGCCCCAGGATAATTCTTTTTTAAATTGAGATAAATTCAGAAGCACTTGGGTGGCTCAGTCGTTAAGCGTCTGCCTTTCAGCTCAGGTCATGGTCCCAGAGTCGTGGGATCGAGCCCCATGTCGGGCTCCCTGCACTTCAGGAAGCCTGCTTCTCCCTCTTCCACCCCCCACCCCCGCTTTTGTTCCCTCTCGCACTGTGTCTCTCTTTGTCAAATAAATAAATAAAATCTTTAAAAATAAATAAATAAATAAATTGAGGTAAAATTTACATAACATAAAATTAACCATTTTAAAGTGAAAAGGTCAACAGCATGTAGCATGTTCACAGTGTTTTATAACCACCACCTCTATCTAGTTCCAAAACATTTTCATTCTCCTAAATTAAAACTCATACCCTTTATGCCATGACTCCCCAGAATACTTTTCTCTTGGTAGCTTCTGGCTACCATCTGTCTGCTTTCTGTTTCTATGGATTTACCTGTTCCAGCTGTTTCGTACATTATGTGACCTTTGGTCTGGCTGCTTATACTTATCATCATGTTTTCAAGACTCATCCACACTGTAGCATGTATCAGTACTTCATTCCTTTTTATGGCTGGATAATATTCTATTGTTTGGATATACCACATTTTGTTAATCACCCTTTGATAGGTATTTGAGTTGTTTACATTTTTTGGTACTATGAACAGTGCTACTATTAACATTCATGAAGAAGTATTTGTTTTGAGTACCTGTTTTCAGTTCTTTCAGGTATATACCTAGGAGTAGAATTGCTGGGTCATATGGTAATCCTATGTTAAACTTCTTGAGGAACTGCCAAATTACTTTCTATAAAAAGATAATTCTTTTAAAAAACATAACCCCAGTATTATCACACCTAAGAAATAACAGTAACTTCTTAATATTATTGCATCTATTTAATTAGTGTTTAAATTTCCTTAATTGTTGGGGCACCTGGCTGGTTCTTTTGGTAGAGCATATAACTCTTGATCTCGGGATTGTGAATTCAAGCCCCACATTGGGTTTGGAGATTACTTAAAATCTTTAAAAGAGAAAATTTCCTTAATTGTCTCATGAATGCTACAAATGAATCAGGATTTAGATAGGGTTCATACAAAGCAATTAGTTAATATGGCCTCTGAATCTCTTAATCTATAAGTATTCCCGCCTCTCACATTTTTCCCTTGCAAATCTATTTGTTAAAATAACTATTATTTATCTTACAGAATTTCCCACGTTTTAGATTATAGTAATTGCATTTTACACTGTCGTTTAGCATGTTTCTTCTGACCCATTTTTTCCTGTAAACTGTTTTTAGATTAAGGGGCTTGAAGTGATTCAGGGTTTTGTGGGTGGTTTTATTTTTGGGGGGTTTTTTGGGTTGTTGTTACAAAAATATTTCATAGGTGGCATTAGATATATCCATAAGGAAGCTAAAAATATCTAGTTTTGTCTCTACTTTTGTTTTAAAATACATTGACCGACTTCTAATTTGGCTTTTTGAAATACAAGTGGTGCTGCTGAAGTTGCGGAGAAATTGGATCCCTCCTGCATTGCTGGTGGGACTGTACCATCTATAGCCACTCTGAAACATAGTTTGGTAGTTCCTTTATAGATTAAAAACGAACTTCCCAGTCTCAAAAGATACATACTGCATGATTCCATGTAAGCATTCACAAACTAATATATTTGAACAGATGGAGAACCGATAACTGGTTGCCAGATGTTAGCAATGGGGATTGAGTGGGGATGAATGTAGCCATACAAGGAAGGGTAGCATGAGGGAGTCTTGTGATGATGGTAACATAAGTGTCTTTTTATTTTTTTTTAATATGGAATGCTTCATGAATTTGCGTGTCATCCTTGCGCAGGGGCGATGCTAACCTTCTCTGTATCGTTCCAATTTTAGTATAGCTGAAGCGAGCACCACAGGTGTTTTAATTGTAGTGGTTACATGAAGCTGTGCATGTGATCTAATTGCATAGAGCTACAAAGACACACACACCATACACACACACACACACACACACACACGCACACACACACACAAATGAGTGCATGTGTAATCGACAAAATCTGAATAAGCTCTATAGATTGTATCAATGTAAATTTCCTGGTTATGGTATTTTACTATTGTTATGTAGGATGGTAACACTGGGAGAGGGTGGCTAAAGGGTACAAAGGACCTTGTACATGTCTCTGCAACTTTCTCTGCATCTGTACTTGCTTCAGAATTAGAAGTTAAAAAAATATGAATTCTGTCTTAATAATGTTCTCCTTTTAAAACTTTGAATAGGGGCACCTGGGTGGCTCAGTGGGTTAAAGCCTCTGCCTTCAGCTCAGGTCATGATCCCAGGGTCCTGGGATTGAGCCCCGCATCAGGCTCTCTGCTCAGCAGGGAGCCTGCTTCCCCCCTCTCTCTGCCTGCCTCTCTGCCTACTTGTGATCTCTGTCAAGTAAATAAATAAAAAATCTTAAAAAAAAAAAAAAAAACTTTGAATAAAGCTGAAGTCCATTCTGACTACTACTTCTTGTGGTCCTGGTCCCCTGTCCCCTCCCCTGAGGGTGATGAGTGTTAGGAATTTGTAGTATATGCCTCCAGAACTTTTTTGTTTTTTTTTAACCTTTATATGCTAACATATGTACCCATAGAAAACATACAGAGTTGTCTCTGTATGCATGTATGTTTTTCACTCATCAGTATGTGTTGGAAATTTACCCATACATTAATATACCTGGATTTATCTCATTTCTTTTGCCAGTTAAGAATTTTATTTTTTTTTATTTGACAGAGATCTCAAGTAGGTAGAGAGGCAGGCAGAGAGAGAGAGAGAGGAGGAAGCAGGCTTCCCGCTGAGCAGAGATCCCAATGTGGGGCTCGATCCCAGGACCCTGGGATCATGACCTGAGCCGAAGGCAGAGGCTTTAACCCACTGAGCCACCCAGGCGCCCCGCCAGTTAAGAATTTGAGTCAACTCTCTGATTCTTTCTGTTAAGTCAGCTGAGATTTTTCTTCTAGAAGTCTACTGTAAGCACTTCCACCCCTGTGTCCCCAGTGGAGAGTAGATACTCTTCCTGTGTCTTTCACTACACATGTTCCCCTTACTAAACACTATTTGTGTTATAGATGGAAACTTTTGGTTTCCTTATCCCTAATTGGTTCTTGAGGTTGTCTCCTTCATCTTTTTTTTTTTCTTAAGATTTTATTTATTGGGGTGCCTGGATGGCTCAGTTGTTAAGCGTCTGCCTTCGGCGCAGATCATGATTCCAGGGTCCTGGAATCAAACCCCGAATCGGGCTCCCTGCTCAGCAGAAGCGTGCTTCTCCCTTTCCCACTCCCTTTGCTTGTGTTCCATCTCTTGCTGTGTATGTGTCTCTCTCTCTCTAATAAATAAAATCTTTAAAAAATATATTTTATTTATGTATTTGACAGAGACAGCGAGAGAGGGAACACAAGCAGGGGGGTAGGGAGAGGGAGAGAAGCAGGTTCCCCGCTGAGTAGGGAGCCTGAGAGGGGCTCCAGTCCCAGGACCCTGGGATCATGACCTGAGCTAAAGGCAGGCGCTTAACAACTGAGCCCACCCAGGCGCCCCATCTCCTTCATCTTATTTCATACTTGAAACTATGGGCCTAGTGCAGTATGTAAAATAGTTAGCAGGTATTCAGTAAATGTTTATTCAGTAAATGCATGCATGAATACATGAGTTAATGAATGAGAGGACAGGGTGTGAAGTGAATTACTTAGATAAATCCTCTGGCTCTGATGCCTCCTCATCTGAGACTATTCTCTTGGGTAGAATAATCCATCTCTACCATGTATTCTGTGAAATCTTGTTTTTTTGTTTTGCAGTTTATTTGTTTTTAAGAATTATTTATTTGAGAGATGGAGGGACAGAGGGAGAGGGAGAGAGAAACTCAAGCAGACTCCGCGCTGAGCATGGAGCCCCACATGGGGTTCGATCTCACCATCTGGTATCATGACCTGAGGCGAAACCAAGAGTCCAGCGCCTAACCAGCTGTGCTGTCAAGGCACCCCTCTGTGAAATCCTGTTGAGCCAAGAAGCAGAAAAAACTTGCTGGTCCTATGTCTGCTGCTTATCTGTCGTGTGCTCAGGACCAAATCATGTAACTGCTCAGGACCTTGGTTTCCACCAGTGTCAAATGAGAATCATGGGATCATGGCCTGAGCTGAAGGCAGATGCTTAACCGACTGAGCCACCCAGGAGCCCTGCCTCTTGCAATTTTTCCAATTTTCTGCTGCTTGTGGCTTGCCTCTCGATTGGGTTTCATGTGTAGATAAATGTCAGGACCCATGTGAACTTTGGTGGATCTCATTTTCCTTTTTATTTTATTTTTTTAAAGATTTTATTTATTTATTTGTGAGAGAGAGCGAAGGAGTGAGCACAGGCAGGCGGAATGGCAGGCAGAGGCAGAGGGAGAAGCAGGCTTCCCCGCCAAGCAAGGAGCCCGATGTGGGACTCAATCCTAAGATGCTGGGATCATGACCCGAGCCGAAGGCAGCCGCTTAACCAACTGAGCCACCCAGGCGTCCCTCATTTTCCTTTTTAATTTACAAAGTCAGAGTTTTTCAAACTGCTGCTCACGATCCATTAGATCATTCATTCAGCAGCTCTTTATTGAATGACGATTATGTGTCTGGCGCTGTTTAAGCACTTGGGATATATGGGGAAAACATACAAAAGCTCACAGTCTAGTGGGAAAAGACAAATAAGAAACAAAATAAATACATAAAAATATATGGTATATAAGATGGTGATTCATGTACTACAGAAAAATAAAGCAGGCAAGGGAGACAGGGAGTACTGGGGAGCTTGTTTTTTTGTTTGTTTGTTTGTTTGTTTGTTTTTGGAGCTTGTATTTTTGCACAGGGTGTCAGAAAGGGCCTGGTTGAGGAGGTTACTTGAATAAAGAGGTGAGTGAATGAATCATGTGCATCCCTGGAGAGGAGCATTCTGGACTTAAGGATCTGCAAATGCAGACCCTGAAGCAGAAGCATGTTTTACTTGTTCTAGGATCAGCAAGGAGGCATAATGTGATTGAAGTAGAGTAAGGTAAGAAGAGTGCTAGAAGGTGGGGTCAGAGATACAGGGATCAGGGAGGTGGTTGTCTAGGGTTTTACTGGTGTCGTAAGGAATTGGTTTTTACTCTGGTGTAAATGGGGAGCCACTGGATGATCTTTAGCAAAGGAATGATGTGTTCTGACTCATGGTTCATCATCCCTCTGGCTGTGTTATTCAAGATAAATGAAGCATGGGCCAAGAGTGGAAGCAAGGAGGCTAAGGTAGGAAGCTCTTTCTTTTTTTTTTTTTTAAAGATTTTATTTATTTATTTGACAGATACAGATCGTAAGTAGGCAGAGAGGCAGGCAGAGAGAGAGAGAGAGACAGAGAGGAGGAAGCAGGCTCCCTGCTGAGCAGAGAGCCCGATGTGGGGCTCGATCCCAGAACCCTGAGATCATGATCTGAGCTGAAAGCAGAGGCTTTAACCCAGGCCACCCAGGCGCCCCAGGAAGCTCTTTCAATAATTCTGTGGGCCACGACATCAATTTAGATGGTCACAAATATTTATTAAATAAAAAATATGTAGAATAGAAAATCAGTGCATAGCATTATAGTAGGTGGTAAGTATTGTTTAATGAAGTTATGCTAAAGGATGTGGGTGTACTGGGATGCGGTATAAAATGTACTTTACAAAAGATTGCTAGAAAAACGTTTCAAAGCCATTATTCTAAGACAGTTCTATGACTGCCAACTAGAAGGGACTTTGGTGTTTGGATACGTTCTCAGTGAGCGGCTTCTATGAGAAACAGGCTGGCTTCCTGTTTCTTCTCCCATCAGTCAGCAGTTTGGCCTAGCCTTCCCTCCCTTTCTTTTGCATCCCTCGCATCTCTCATTTTCATCTGTTTGTGTAGGAGTTCTTCCTAGAAGGTAAGAAATTGTGATTTTGTTTTCAGACCTTCTTCTGCTTAGGATTTTTTCCAGACTTTGCCTCTTTCCTCTTTAACATTCCTCCAGCTTTGTGGTCTTGTACCCTAACAGTCATGTACCCACCCCAGTTTTCCCTCCTGCCATCAGGGACTGCCTGTTTACCTGCATGTATTCCCACCCCCTCCTGCAGCACTGTTACCGTTGCTATAGGAGCCACCATCCCAGTCTCCCTCTTCCCCTGGCTTTTTCCTGCCTCTTGCCACCCACTGTCCATTAAACTCTCCCTTTCCACTTTTATGTACTGTGAGGTCGGGGCTGATGCTAATTTAAAAATCTGTCAGAAGGTAGGACCAGGAGTAGTTAGTTGTAAGTGAACATTAAATGGCTGCTTACGAAATCCCTCTCTGTTTTCTGTAGCTTGGGATGAAGGGGGATTCTGAGTAAGCCAGGCCATCTGATGAACTGAGATGACTAAATGTTGAATCCTTTGTTCTGTGGGAAATTCATGAGTGTCCTAGAACAAATCTTTTGGTTATGGCAGTGCCTCTTACTTTATTTTGAGATCTTGTTTGGTTCTGTGTGGTTTTGGGGATCTCTGGGCCAAATGCAAAAATTTAGGTTCCAGATCACTTCAACTTTGGATATGTCCCTTTTCTGGAAGATGGTGTGATTAGAAACACTGCAAGCCTGCCATCCACATTTGCTTCATGGAGGGACTAGATATGTCATTTGATCATTTAAAGATGTGTCTCTCTGTTTTAAAAGATTTTATTTTTAAGTAATCTCTGTACCCACACCATGGGGCTCAAACCCACAACCATGAGATCAAGAGTTGCATGCTCTATTGACTGAGCCAGCCAGGCGCCCCTATCCAAAGATCTCTTTATCAGAAATTTACCAGGCCCTTCTGCCAACTTCAGTCAAACTTAAATTTCTGGATATTCAAGAAGGGAAGGAAATCATACCAGGTACGCTGAACCTGTATCTATATTTCAAGCCAGAGAGGTTTGGCAGCGAATCATGTTCTGGGGAAAGTGAGTTTGTTTAGACACAGATCACAGCGTTATCTTTCTCATACTAGTTGTCTGATAGTTCCAGCTTTCTCTAGGGAAGTCTCAATCTTGGAATTGAGGATTGTGTTAGAAAAAACAAAAGAGAAACCCCAAGTTCTCCTGCCAACTCACATAAAAGAAATGGCTAAGGATTATTATGACCCTGAGCATACTTAAATAAGATTGGTGTGGGCTGTGACTCCCTGAACTTGTTTGTTTTCTAATTCTAGTGTTCTCTAGGATTTGTCATATTCTGTGGGTTGTGCGAGTACAAAATGTCCTTTACTCCTTATAGGTTATCCCATCCTAAAGCAGAAACTGGAGGGGAGGAAGGGATTTCCCCCACCTATGTAGGATCTTGATTTTGCCACTCTGGTTGTACAATACCAGGTCTGATGTCTGTGATTTGGAATAACAGTGCATTTCACGGGTGTTATTGAAGCTTTCACTTGGAAACTGTAAGGAATTTCATGCTGGTAGGCATTGGTAAATCATGTTGGTACCAGCAGATGAATTACTTAGTCATGGTTTTATGGAAATCTAGGTCCATAGAATCTAATCTTGGAAAAGTTAGCAGTGCCCTGTCTTGTGTTGAACATGATCACAACGTATCTTTTTCCCAGTTAATTTCCTTGGAAACAGCCTTAGCCTGTTTCTCTTCTATTCCAAGGCCTTATCCTTGGCCAAGTACTTTTTTAAAAATGTTCTTTTTACTCCGTAAGAGCAATAAAAAAAGTCCATTTGAATACTGGGGGGTGGGAGGGAGCAATAAAGGAAAAATTCAGGAGACCACACTAGTGAGAAATATTTTCCTATTGTTCTGTGGTTCTCTTGCTTTTCCTCCTGGATCTTTTACATGCTGACCCTTGGATTACCTCCTACCCCATTCTTGTTGCATTTTATGACAAATCATTGGTTGAAGATAGGTTGGGAATAGATTTTTTGCTTTTCTTTTTCTAAATAAGGATATTTTGAGTTGAACACATTTTAATCTGTTGCTTGTCCTTTCAAGATACTGCTCGTCTTGTCGGGGTGCATAATGGTGTCCATTTTTCTGAAGAGTGGGGATAGTGCCATGTCCCTTATCAAGATCAAGAGTTGAGAAAGCAAGTAAAGATTGAGGCAGTCTTCCCTCAGTTCTCCAAGAGGAAATGAGAAACTTCTCCGTTGGGGAATGTATTGATGACAGGAAAAAGACATTTCAGGCACTCTTGGTAGAGAGGAACTCTACTTTTCAAGAGGAATTAGAGTCCTTTCTGCTAATGGACATGGGGCTGTAAAAAGTGCCATATTGTATGGTTGGTTTTTTTTGAACCTCTGGTAATCTACCTTCTCTCCACCTTGTTTTCCTCCTGACGCCATTCTCTCTTCTCTTCCAGCTTCCTTTCCCCCCAAAATGCCAAAAATGAAACCATGTTTCTCAAAGTGGTTTGAAAGTCACATGCATCAGAATTAATTGGGGTTGTTAAATTCAGATTCCTGGGCCCACTTCCCAGAATGAATTAGAATATCTGGGGGTGGATCCAGAGAATCCACATTTTTAAAGAGTCCCAGATGATTTCTCAGGCACTTTACACTTGGAACCTTAAACTTCAGATCTTTGACATAATCATTATATCTTGACTGTGAAGGCAGACTGCTTCTAAGCTTTTTCTTCCTAATGAACTAGATCATCCTTACCATTCTCACCAGGAAGAGGCAGCTGTAGAGCCCCTGCTGAGAAATCATGATTAACATCGTTCGCTCTCTGGATTTCAGGTATCATTCTGCCCTCTGGAAGGAGCTGAATTTTGTGCCCAAACACGAAGTATTCTGTTTTAGCAGCTGATGCTTTTTAGACGCTCCCAGACGCTCTAGGAGCGAGTTCTACACCCTTCCCTCTGTGTGAGAGAAAGGAGTTCCCTGCCCAGAAGCACAAGCACAGGCGAGAGAAGTTAGTGACTCTCCTAGAGCCCACAAACAATCCTCTGTAGGGTGGCTAGAATGCAAAATTGGTCAAGGAGCTCCGGTGGGGGTGGGATGGGCCCGATGCCTGTCCTAGGCAGACTTGGACAGGTCTGACTAGAATCAGCAGAGGAAATTCCTGTTAACCGATGCAAAGGGCATTTGCCAGAGGCCCCAGCTTTCCTGTCAGAGGTGCCCGAGCTGATGCAAACCCTTGCTGCTGTTGCTGATGTGGGGCTGGCCAAGTTTCTTGCTGTGGAGTCTTGTTTCCATCCCCAGCTCCTCTTCAGTCCTACAGATGGTGGTTTATTTGTACACTCTGTGCTGCTGTGGGATTGAAAGCCTCTCATTGTTTTTGAGCTCAGTGTTTAGATAACACCGCATGCCTGTGGCAGCTAGGGCACCCTGTGAAGGAAATGCCTAGACTCTAACAGCCCCGTCATTCATTCTCTATGTGAGTGAGTGTGGCCTCTGTTGAGGACCATTATGAGAACATTTCTCTGCAGAGATTATTACTTGAGGCCTGCAGGACTACCAGCCTTCTTGATGTTGGGAGTACTAGGGTCTGTTTCCTAAGTCTTTTTTCTCTTTCCATTCTTTTCAATCCTACAAGGATTAAAGCCTGTATTGCCCCAAGCCTTGTTTCCGCATGGAGCTGCAGTACCAGAGCTTGCCTCCCTCTGGTGAGAAGACTACTCTGGAAGACACCGCGCTGACCCACGCTTGTGTGGGTGTAGATGGTTTGACGACTAGGCCAGGTTGCCAGCTGCCTTTGCACGTAGTTCCAGGGGCTCCTTTTCCTATGGGATATCTCTTTTCCTGTCCCCTTGATCTTACCCTTCACGCTCACAGCAAAAAAAGAAAATGTGTTGTCTTCATTCAATATTAAATCTCTTCTGGTAGTTTATAGCTCTTTAAGTTTTCACTTGGTAAAATGCTATTAAAACTTCTTCCTTAAAAATGTTCAGATAAATCTGCCAGGCTCTAATTTAGGTCTCTCAAGGCTGTTTCCAGCTCTGTGATTCCCTAGAATTTATAAGCCATTTTTTTCCTAAAACTACTAGGACTCTTTTCTTTCCAGGACAACAATGTCTGTGTGAGGCAAAATGAGTTCGTAGTTTTGATGTCACATAAATTTCTGCATCACTCCCAGTGTATATACTTAACCTCACTTTCCTGCCAGTAATTCAGCGCCCCAAGAGTTGGACGCAGAGTACAAAAGAAGTTGGTTATGATATGGTCAGTGAGTAGTTCATCCCTTCATAATGAAATAGAATCTGGTTAATCAAGGGTGCTAATTACTGGAACATAAAGACACAGATACACACCCTTTGCTATTTAGCATTGTATAATTGTTAATGTTCATGGCCAGTCTGGTTCACTGTAAAACTGAAAGTATCTTCTGAGTCATCAAAAGAAATTATTTGGAACCATACTGTGTGAGTTTATTTTAATGTTAGGAATATTATGAGACTGCAGAAAAATAGTAGGTGAACCAGAGTGTATCAGTCTCCCTAGTGAAGCTAGATAAATATATTACCCAAAGTACATATAGACTTGTTGGGAATTGTACAGGAAAACAAGTCATCCTGCTTCTCTAATTGTTACAGTACTTAACCCTGCATTTGAATTGAAATTTTTTGTTTAATATTTACTCTTTAGTTATGCCATCTAGAACATGAAGTTTCTGTGAACAGATTAAAAATTCAAAAATAAATGCTTAAGTAATAAAATGATTTTTTAGAAGATTTTTTTATTCATAAGAGAGAGTGTACGCGGGAGCACAGGGGTGGGGAGAGAGGGACAAGCAGACGCGCCACCGAGCAGGGAGCCTGTTAAGGGCTCCACCCCAGGACCCCAGGATCATGACCTTAGCTGAAGTCAGATACTTAACAGACTGAGCCACCCAGGCGCCCCAGTAATAAAAAGATCATTGTTAAAAAATATATCCAGGGGCACCTGGGTGGCTCAGTTGTTTAAGCAACTGCCTTCAGCTCAGGTCATGATCCCTGGAGTCCCTGGATCGAGTCCCACATTAGACTCCCTGCTCAGCAGGGAGTCTCCTTCTCCCTCTGACCCTCCCTCTGAGAGGGTCTCTCATTCTCTCTTTCAAATAAATAAATAAAATCTTTAAGAAATATATCCAAATTAAATAGTAGAGTATCTGTTTTTCTTGCTGATGTGCTTTGTATCTCTAATAAAAGGATAAATATGTCCCTTAAATGTCATCCATGATTAGCCAGTTAGAGTGGACACAACTTATCTCGCAGGGACCTGGTGAGTATCTGCTTGATTATGTAGTTAGCTCAGGAAAATGAAGTAACTAATCATTTTAATATGTCTCTTCTTTCATGATGCTTTTGTTCTTTATTTCCTTTAAATTAACTGGTAATTCACCTTTTGGAGATTGAAAAGAGGAACTGGTAGGTTAAGTAACTTGCTCTAATGAAATCAAGGAGCCATTCTTATCCCATTGTTATCGTCTAGCCTACCGCATAGAAATACTTCCAGATGTACAAACCTGGCAGGAGATTCTGGACACATTTTGGGAAGAAGTAAGTGTGGTCATTTTGTAGACTCTTGTCCGTCCTGTCTCATGCCCAATCCCTCTGCTTCCTGCCTTCCAGTTCTCTCCTGCGCTATGGTGGCAATCTATCCCTCCAGAGTGCCATGAGCGTGCGATTCAACAGCAACGGCACCCAGCTCCTGGCCCTGAGACGTCGCCTGCCCCCTGTGCTCTATGACATCCACTCCCGCCTGCCTGTGTTCCAGTTTGACAATCAGGGTTACTTCAACTCTTGCACCATGAAAAGTTGCTGCTTTGCAGGGGATCGCGATCAGGTATGTGCCCTCTGTCTCCTGCATCCTACATTCGTGCTTTCCTCTCAGATTGCTCCTTCTGTGCTGGTCTGTTTCTCTTTAGCATCATGTCAGAAACTACTGAGGCACACAGTGTCTCTGGACATTCTAGCATAATATTGAGTTTCTTTATCAGAGCTGCCTCTGAGTAATACGAGGCACACACCATGAACCAAGGCCGGCCACAGTATAGTTCTGAGCAAACAAGCTTTGCCAGGTTTGTGAACAGGCTTTAAGGTTCTATGAATGTGTCTTTTTTTTTTTTTTTTTAAAGATTTTATTTATTTATTTGACAGAGATCACAAGTAGGCAGAGAGGCAGGCAGAGAGAGAGAGAGGTGGGGGGGGAAGCAGTCTCCCCGCTGAGCAGAGAGCGCCCGATGCGGGGCTCGATCCCAGGACCCTGGGACCATGACCCGGGCCGAAGGCAGAGGCTTTAACCCACTGAGCCGCCCAGGTGCCCCAAGAATGTGTCATTTTAAAAGGAAGGAGGGAGTCCCTGGAAAATTAGCCTGCTGAAAAAATAGAGACTGTGTGTGTGTGTGTGTGTGTGTGTGTATCAGTAAAACACAATGATGAATGAAACAGCCTAAGGACCATCCAAGAGACATATATTCTGAATGGCCCCTTGGGATGGCATCTTTTTCGTGGATGAGATGGGCTGAGCGGCTTTGTTTGAGAGAAAGCCAGATGCTGACTCTTACTTTTTATTGCCAGCATCACAACTGGGAAGGAGAACCCAAGCTGCATTTCCAGCCTTTTCAGAGTCTCACTGGGAATTGAAATGCTGATGTTGACTTAGAACTGGCAGTTTAAAAACATGCTTGGCATTCGTGCACCTGTCTTGACCATAGACGTTCTGAAGTGGGTGTCAGTGTGTGGGCCAGTTAGACTGGACTCAGTAATCAAGCTGAGTAAAGACAAATATAAGGAAGCATTGATCAAAGAAACAAATTGGGTTTTTTGGGGTTTTTTCCCCTTCTCAAGCAGAACAAATCTCGTGCTATTTCACATCTAGATTGGAAAGAGAAAGACCTTAGTCTCGTGCTAATGCTTGGTGTTTTCTTTGGGCTCATCATCATCTTTAACATATAATTCTCATATGCTCTACTTGCTTCTTTAGAGTTATTTGTGGGCAAGGGACATAAAAGAAACAGTTCTTGGGGAACCTGTGAAGACCCGCTCTTTGAAAACAGAACCTGGGGTTTTTCTTCCCAGACTGGAATTGCTACATGCTCCCCAACATTAGAGCTTAAAGACTAGTATATGCAGTAGAGGCACATGTTGAATTGAGTTAAATGTTAGAGAAACTGAAAATGTCTTTTAAATTGTCTAGACTAGGGATGTCCCTTTTGTAAATAGAGAATATGTATCTAAATTCAGAACTATGTTGAAGTCAAGGGGCCTCGGGCCTACTTAGCTGTGATCCACACTGGAAACCACTAGGTGGCCTCAGTCGTATAAGCGATGTCTCCTTGAAGAAGCCAAAATGCCTGAATGATTTAGTTTTTACAGGCTGTGTCTTCCTGGGGTGGGAATAAGCATTGTTTCTAGATAAGATCAGACTCACAACAGAACAGATCATTATCCACTCTTTCGATTGGTTGATTTTGTTTCACTTAGATGTGGAAATGACAACCAAGCCTCTCCCTCCCTTTCTCCCTTCCTTTCTTCCTTCTTGCCTTTCTTGCTTTTAAGTTTATTTTCCATCTTCTGTCACTCTCTTGTGATTCTTATTTCAATGACCAATAAAAAGCAGACACTAAATGTAATGGTTTATTGGGTTTTATTACTGGAAACACAGGGGCTGAGGGAAAGATGAAAGATATAAAGGAGAATAGATGTTAATTTTCTTTCAGTTCCTATATTAGCAGCCAGAACCTGTCTGCGTGGAGCCCTTAAAAGACCCAGCCAATATGGGTCTAGCCAATTATTACTCTAGCCAATATGTAAAACACCCCCGACCACGCTTTCTTAACCTCTGCAATACCGACTTTTTGGTTGAATAATTCTTTGTTTTGTGGGCTTCTCTTGTGCATTTCAGAATAATTAGTAGCACCCCTGGCCTGTCCCCACTAGATGCCAGTGATTTCTTCCTAGTCATTCCCCAGACAACCAGAAATGTCTCTGGACTTTGCCAAATGTCCCCTGGTGGAAAATTGCCCCGATGGAGAAACTCTGACCTAGATTATAATAACCATTTTGCCCAAATACACTGGGACAGGTATTCCCACAGGCAGAACCACAGTAAGTGTTCGTGATTGTCCTGGTTACATACATTGGCAAGATGTAGTTGTTTTTGCCTTTAAGGTTATATACATAATGATAAAAATATTGAATAGCTTTTGATTTTTTTTCTCTTCAGATTTGACCAATTTATTATGTGTGTTTTTTAAAAGAATGTGTAATTTCTACACCCAACGTAGGGCTTAAACTCATGACCTTGAGATCAAGAGTCATATGGTCTTCCAACTGAAGTAGCCAGGCACTCCTTATGTGTGATTTTTTATCCTATAGAAAAAGTCTATGGATACTGTAGCCTCTCTAACAAACTAGATTGTTTTTTGGTTGGGATATGTGGTTTTCTGTGAAGGAGGATGCAAAGTCATTGAATCTACCTTTGGATCCATTTCAGAGGTAGAGTCTTTGAAGTCTGTTCATAGTCCCCATAGAGATGATCAGAAGTATATAACCTAGGGAATAGGAAGTACAGAGATTTATGTTAGGCTATTTTGTTCACTCTTTGGGGACTAAGAAATGAAGTGTGGCTAATTCATCATTGCCTTGTCTCTAATACCTGGCACACAGTGAAAGCACAATAAACATTTGTTGAAGCAAATCTTGAATACTTTGGTCAATGTGTGGTTTTTAGCTTTGTAGGCCTAAGGCTTCTCTGACTATAAATCAGAATTGATAAGTACCATTTTTTCCTGCTCAACTTCCAAGGGCTTTATGAGGATGAATTAATAGATTTTCAGTCAGACTAATCTACTGAGCTTATACTTTCTTTTTAATTTTTTTTTAAGATTTTATTTATTTATTTCTCAGAGGGAGAAACAGAGACAGAGACAAAGCACAAGCAAGCAGAATGGCAGGCAGAAGCAGAGAGAGAAGCAGGCTCCCCGCTAAGCAAGGAGCCCGATGCGGGACTTGATCCCAGGATCCTGGGATCACGACCCGAGCCAAAGGCAGCGGCCCAACCGACTGAGCCACCCAGGTGTCCCGAGCTTATACTTTCTAAGTGTTGTGCAGAAGGCCAAACTTACTCTCTCATTGCTAGAACATGTCTCTCTGAGGTGATTTATAGGCTCTGACTTTCCACACTCAGAGCTAAAGCAGCAGCTGCCACGGTTACAGTATGATCTGCAGGACTGACATTATATTCTCTGACTAGTCCAGACAGGATTTTTTCTGCTGCTTTCAAATTCCAATGCCTACTCTTTCCTTATATTGGTCTTTATATTTGCTCTTGTTTTTGTATACTTCGAGAACACCCACAGCTGGAGGCTCTGTGCTCTGGAACTCTTCATTTAGTCATAGGCTGGGTAGCCATCCCAGAGAGGAATCTGAGAATTTCCATAATAGGAATGAACATGGTCAAGAAAGACAGTAAGTGATCTGTCTATCTAAGACAGTCTTCTGGCTTTTAATTACAGTGAGATTAGTCTTTCCACACAAATGGACCCAGATACTGTGCCAGAGAGCCTATACTTCCTTTTAGACTAACCTAGGTTCACTAGGTATTTCTTCAGTCTCAAAATGAAATTAACATTTCAAGAAATTGGACTCAGGGAATAGAGTGTGAAATAGGCTGAGCCTACTTTGTGTTTTGCCTATGCTCGGCGCTACCATTGTAGATGAATTCTAATTATAGAGCTATTAGAGATCATTTTGTATAACCCTCCTTTTATAGATGAAAAAGAAAACTGAGTCTCAGAGATGTTGGGGACATAAGTCAAGACAAAATACATGTTTGTAGCTGAGCCAGGACTAGAACCCAGATTTTTGAGATCTCAGTAGAGCCCCTTTCTTTTTAAGATTTTATTTTTAGGGGTGCCTGGGTGACTCAGTTGTTTGGGCAACTGCTTTTCACTCAGGTCATGATCCTGGAGTCCCGGGATCAAGTCCCGCATCAGGCTCCCCGCTCGGCAGGGATTCTGCTTCTCCCGCTGACCTCTCTCCTCTCATGCTCTCTCTCTCTCAAATGAATAGAATAAAATCTTTAAAATAAAAAATAAAATAAAATAAATAAGATTTTATTTTTAAGTAGTCTCTATACCCAACGGGGTGTGGGAGGACGCTCAAACTCAACAACCCTGAGATCAAGAGTCACATTACAGCCCTCTACACCTTGATGCCAGCAGAAGCAACGCAAGCAGCAAAAATGAGTGAATTGGGTTAGAAGTCATCGGTGGAGGTGGTGGTGACTGTGGCCAATATAGCGATCCCACCCCATCTAAATATAAATGACTCCCATCTAAATGAAGCTTTGACTCAGCTTTAGCCCATTGTTGCCATGAAGGTCTCTGGGTTTTTTCAAGGGAAGCCAGAGATCAAGATTTTAGTGTAAAAATCTCCCGATTTTTAAAATATCACAACAAATTAAAACCTTACTGTATGAATAAATTAATCTGTACCTCATACCTGTTCTACATTAGGAGCCACCAGTTTGAAACCTCTGGCCTCCAGCAGGATACTTTTCTCTCATGTTTAGTTTCTTGGTCTGTCCCTAATTCATAGGTGAGTGGAGACAAGTTCCCTTTTCCTGTCTCCTACTGGACCCTTACTTCCTGCCTCCCTCTCCTCCCATCTTTTAAAATAAGAAAGCAGATACTTACTGAGCATCTACTGTGTGCCAGAGGCTGTGGTACACACATGACTGCCACTCCCTCCTCTGTGGGGAGTCTTCTTCCCCTCTCTCTCTGCCTCTCCCCCCTGCTCATGCTCTGTTTCTCTCTCTCTCTCAAATAAATAAAATCTTAAAAACAAACAAACAAACAAACAAAAACACACGACTGCCCGATAACAACCTCTTTCAAATTTTTTTCTTTTTTTTTTTTTTTTTTTTTTTAAACTTTAGTTCATCTCTATACCCAATGTGGGGTTCGAACTCCTGACCCTGATATCAGGAGTTTCATGTTCTGACTAGGACAGCCAGGGGCCTCATGATTTTCATTGAAAGCCCTATATACAATCTGTCTTCCCAGCTCTTGGCCAAAAATATATAGTTTGTTTATTTCTCCTACAATCTTTTTAATTATTCAAGTTTATAACTTCTGTCATCAGATAAGATGGTATAAGTGACATCAGATTGGCTGAACATCAGCAGAAACAATTAACCCAAATATGGTCTTGAACTTTTTTTTTTTTTTTTTTAAACCAGCCCACCTTCTAGTCTTAAAGTATGGTGAGGAATCTTGCAGTCGGGGCACCTTGGTGGCTCAGTTAAGTGTCTGTCTTCTGCTCAGGTCATGATCCGGGATCCTGGGATCAAGCCCCACATTGGGCTCCCTGCTCAGTGGGGAGTCTGCTTCTCCCTTTCCCTCCACCTGTCTCCCTGGCTTGTGCTCTCTTTCTCCGAAATAAATAAAATCTTAAAAAAAAAAAAAAAAAAAAGAAATCTTTCAGTAAAATAGCACTCCTTCCTCTGGAGGCTGCCTAAATCCAAGGGCTCTCCTCCTTGCTATCACCATTGTACTTGGATTTTTTGTTTTTTCTTTTCTCCCTGAAGCCTGACTGGGTACATTCTGTCTCCCAAGCTTCACACTCCCCTCTGCATACTCAGTGAGCTAGTCTCTTAACAGGGTTAAAATGAAGGCCAATTTTCCACCTGCTAGCTCTTCTGGCACACACACTTGTAAGGCAGCACTCAGCTTTTGTTCCCTTTCCTTCACAATTCCTTAAATGGTTCTTACCCTAGATTGTGAAAGTCCAGCAGAGCTCAGGCTTCTGGGAAGTCAGTCTTTCAGGCTAATAGGTATATATGTAGTCTGGAAATGGACAGTGTGGTTATTTTAAAAATTTTTTTAGATTTTATTTATTTGTCAGAGGGAACGCAATAAATAGTGAATGCATAAGCAGGGGGAGCGGCAGAGGGAGAGGGAGAAGCAGACTCCCCGCTGAGCAGGGAGCCCAATGTGGGGCTCCATCCCAGGACCTTGGGATCATGACCCGAGCTGAAGGCAGGCTCTCAACCCACTGAGCCACCCAGGCGTCCTTGCTGTGGTAATTTTTTTTTAAAAGATTTTATTTATTTATTTGACAGAGAGAGATCACAAGTAGGCAGAGAGGCAGGCAGAGAGAGAGGGGGAAGCACGCTCCCCGCTGAGCAGAGAGCCTGATGCAGGGCTCGATCCCAGAACCCTGGGATCATGACCTGAGCCGAAGGCAGAGACTTAACCTACTGAGTCACCCGGGCGCCCCACTGTGGTAATTTTTAAATCTTCTTTTGCTTTGGTTTTAACCTAAAGCCTGGCCTTACAATTGCTACCTTTTGCTGAAAATGGAATGGGGAAGGAAAGGGAAAGTATGATAACGTTTTCTCGAAAGGGCTAAACATTGGAGTTTCTGAGCACTGGAATCACTTACCCAGGGCTTTCTTTTAAACTTGATAGATGGCAGGGCCCCCAAAATCATGAGAATGAAATCATCCTAACTCATCCCCTGGAGAGAAGAGCTGACTTGTTCCCTGTGAGTCCAACAAAATGGCCTTGAATACGTGGCCTGGCCTCAGACATTACATCATCACTCAGCCTTTCTATGTTGACATTATATGGGTATAGCAGAGGTGCAGGCATTCACCAGTGAGTGTGCTCTAGGCCAATGAAGCACATAAAGTTTAACTTGACTCTTTCTATAACTCCATGTAGCCCTGATTAAGCTCGCTGGGGGTGTGGCATGCCATATGTTCTCCTTTATCTGAAATAAAGGCACCCTCTTGGGGTCTGTCCTTTGACTTGCTTTGTGACTTGAGGCTATTATTTTCTTCTCCTCATCTTCCTTTTCTATCTTGTATATTTTTAGCCCTTTAGCTTCTGAGGCACTTTTGATTTCATGTTGAATCCTCCCAGTGACAGATTTCACCCCAATGCAAAGCTGAGGCCTAGAGTGTTTGAAACAGCAGGTATCATCGGTCACAAGAGGAGGACTGGACTCAAGTCTCTTGCTTGCGATCGTGCTCTCTTCTCTTCCTCATAGACGAGCTGCTACCTGGGTTCTACAGAGGAAATGTTGGTAGCACCTTCCATGGGCTAAGAGGAATTCCTTGTTGTATATATTATTTAGGTGAATTATTTTACAGGCTTTTGTAGAGAGAAGGCAGCATGAAAATAATATCAGCCATGTATAACTCTTTTTGAATCCTGAACCTTTTTGAAAATCTAAAAGCTATGAACACTTATTTAGGAAAATGTACATATGCACATCATTTTGCATATAAAATTAAAGAGTTCATGAAATTCCGGAAACCTAGCAGTTTCGGGTATTAGCCATCCTGAATTAAGATTTTACCCATGGATTAGATCCTTTAGTTCATTTACTGATGCAGTTTTAGAGCTTTGAAAGCTTCAGAGGTTCTGGAGTATAGCAGCCTATTGGATATGGTCTGGTTTATAAGTGTTTAGCGGAGAAGGAACACAGGTAAGCTTGATTTCTTCTTAGGAACAAAAGGAGTAGATAGGATCTGGTGGTGCGGTCTCCCTCAGTGTATAGTTCTGGCTTGGAGGCTGCACTCTACCAGGAAGTTGCTGGTAGATACTCATGAAGGGAACAGAATATTACCTTTCCTGCTCTACCTGCCCTATCTCCCATAGAGATTTGCCTCTCTTTCGGGTGTCTTCAGACTTTGGAGAAAAAGGAAAGTAACGTTTCTTCCTCTGAGTGGTTGGAGACCCTGGCTTGAACAATGAGTATAAATACTCCTATGCAGACTGAAATGAGTGATGCTGTCTCTCCACTGCCCAGGCCCCACATCCAGCAACTGAGGCCCACGGAGGAGGGATCAGTGCCGAAGGCCATTGGGTTGATTGTCCTTCCTCTTGCCCAGCTTTCCAAAAGAGTTTTGCCAAATAAAAATTCATATTTAAATAATGTAGCCTACTTTGTTACAAGCAGCTATTGGAGACTTAGAGCATTTTTACATTTCTTCCCTACTGATTATTTGACTACTATTGGCTGTCTTTATGGAACATTTCTTTATTAATAGAATTTTCCTACTTGGTTATTTTAATAAACCAAAGAATTCCAGGAACCTAATGGAGTTGAAATGGCAAGTAGAAGCAAGAGTCATGTAACTTTACCTGAGCAAAAAATAGTGGTAGTCTTATGGGTATGCATATTTTTATTCTTTTGTTGGGAGCCAAGGGAATTCTGTTTCCCCTGCCACAAATAAGATAAAATAAGCTTAACGGCTTTGGGCATTTCCAAAGCAAAATCGCACTGATTGCTTTAGATGGCATTTGTGGCAGGTACTGGGTGTAAATGATATGAATATTATATACCAGTTGCAAACTTTTTTCTGGAAATAGTCTTTGAAAGAGCACATCACGAAATTGTTCAATCACATTTTTTTCTCTTTCTGACAAAAGGTCAGAAGTAAGATTTAAATAGCAGTCTCTCTGCTGTTACTAATCTAGGCTAGAATAGCCATCTGGTTTTTCTATCCTAGTCAATATAGTTAATTAGGCAGGCATGCCATTTACTGGAGACTAATTAATCAATTACTATGGAAGGAGCCTTGGAGAAAACTGTGTAAGTTGATCAGTACTCAATGAATGGAAACTGATTGATATGTTCCCTTCTTTATCAACAGATGTTTGGGAATATCACATGCTGTGCAAACACACATACATACACATACACTTAGAAATGGAGCAGAAAGATATTTCTCTGTTAGCAAAAGGCCTGTTAAGACATTAATGGGTTATTCTTGGAGCATATCAGGTGATGGCCTATCCCTCCTGCTGTCTAGAACATTTTCCTCTTTTTAATGTGGATTTTGGGTGGGAAGAAGGGGGCAGTTTTTGCTTCTATCTATGTTTCTAAGTGAGGCCTTAGAATATTGTTGGTAAGGTTATCTGTAACACCTTTAAGTAAAGGTGTTAGGGAAAGAAACATAATTTCTTTGCTAGACAATGGCTAATACATTTGGGATTTGTTTGTTTGTTTGTTTGTTTGTTTTTTTCCCATTTTCTTCTAAGAAGCTTCTATTTAGTAGGCAGTTTTGCTGTGGCAGGCCAGGCTATGCTTAGATCCCTCTTTGACCCTTCAAGTTATTAAAAATTTTTTGTGACTTGGGTGACTCTATAAAGGTGGTCTCTGTTTTTAGAGGCATGGACTTCTCTGGGTATTCAGCTAACAAAATGCCTTTGCAAACAGACAGAGGTCTTTCTCAGAACTTGTGTAATTGGAGAATGCTAAGAGATGAAAGGGGCAGGAGTTCCTGGAGGGGGACACTGGATATTACAGCAGCCTACCAGAGAGTCAGAAGTGTTAGGTGAATGGCTGTTTTCTATAAAGGTTAATGGATTGACAAGGATGTGTGGGCAAATGAGACAGCGACAGAGTGCTAATGCAGTCATCTTTTTTTCATGCTGATGGTAGTGGTTCCTCCTTAAAATCTATTGAGAAGAACAGCTGTTGTGTCCCTCTCCTTGACCAAGTTAATATTCCATACTGATAGTGGGTTAGATAAAAGGATTAGATAAAATGCCCTGGCCTCGTGTTCACTCAGAAGCGAATGAGCTGCATTGAGGTGAGTAAACAGACTGTCTTCTTGGGACTGTAGAATGAATGAACAGTGAGGTGGGTTAGAGTGTGGTCAGCCTTTAACCTTTGTGGCCAGCTAGCTGGGGAGGATTGTGGATGACATGGATCCGCACAACTTAATGCTTGTGTTTGCATTGGTGTCACCCATTTTACCCACAAAGTCCAACTAAAATTAAGTATGTCTCCCACTCTCTGATCTGAACTAGTCTGTGGGTCTCCCACCTCCTCCTGTAATCTAGAGTATTTTGGGAAATAGGTCTTTAATTGCCTAGATACTGGACTACAAAATATTTTTCTCCTTCTTTGGAGCCCTGCCCTGTTTATCTTAGTTAGGATATAAAATAAAAGATTTGTATGAAGTGAGTTTTTAATTTGTCATTTACCTCCCACACTGTTTAGAATAAAATCAAAGAAAAGACCTAAGAGAAGGTGATTCTTTACATTCATGTCCTACTTGGCGATAAATTTAATATCACCTTGTTTAGTTTTTGCTTTTCTAAAACAGAACAACAATCTTTAAGTTTTTTCATGGTAGTGTTTTGTTTTGTTTTGTTTTGTTTTAATTTTATTTATTTATTTTGACAGAAAGAGATCACAAGTAGGCAGAGAGGCAGGCAGAGAGAGAGGGGGAAGCAGGCTCCCTGCTGTGCAGAGAGCCCGATGTGGGGCCCGATCCCAGGACCCTGAGACCATGACCGGAGCTGAAGGCAGAGGCTTTAACCCACTGAGCCACCCAGGCGCCCCTGTTTGGTTTTTTTTTTAAGACTTTATTTATTTATTAGAGAGAGAGAGAGAGAATGAGAGAGAGAGAGCATGAGAGGAGAGGTCAGTGGGAGAAGCAGACTCCCTGCGGAGCAGGGAGCCCAATGTGGGACTCCATCCCGGGACTCCAAGATCATGACCTGAGCCGAAGGCAGTCAGTTAACCAACTGAACCACCCAGGTGCCCCTTGGTAGTGTTTTAAATGTGAATTTTGCTTGTGAAGTCCTCCATCATAAAAGGGAGTAAAAATATTAAGTGTGGGAATTTAGGGCAAGCAGTTTTTCTGTTATATTGCTGTAGCTTACCTATTTTTAAAGGGTTATCTGCTGCTGAACCGTTCTATGATCTAGGCCAGAAGACTACTCCAGGGCAGCCTCAGATTCAACACCAGATTCCCTGGGTAAAAATATGCAGAGACTATTTGAAATTAGATATCAACATAAAAAGGAAGAGAAAGAAACCTGTACCTTCAGTTTCACCACTTGAGGTGAAGTTCAATTTTCTGGTTAATTCAAGTAATTACCATGTTACTAAATTTGGATATAATCACGCAGTTTGGGTAGTGATATCTTTCGGTGGTGATTGGTGTTGGCACTATTTGGTCTTTGTTCTCTTGCTCATTTTTCCTTGTATCCCACAAGTCTTTTTTTTTTTTTTTAAAGATTTTATTTCTTTATCCGACAGACATAGATCACAAGTAGGCAGAGAGGCAGGCAGAGAGAGAGAGGGGAGGAAGCAGGCTCCCTGCTGAGCAGAGAGCCCGATGCGGGGCTCGATCCCAGGACCCTGGGATCATGACCTGAGCCGAAGGCAGAGGCTTTAACCCACTGAGCCACCCAGGCGCCCCCCACAAGTCTTAACTGTGAGAAGGCAGGTCAAGACTAGCAGTGCCCCAGTTGTCCTCTTGAGCACTGTCTGTTAGCAGGGCCTCAGTCGTAGGCTCCAGCCTGACCCTAGGAGGAGATGGCCCCTTCCAGTACACCCTTAGAAGAGGGACCATTTCCAGCTGCTCTGATGATGTTAAACATATCTCTGCAGTCAGTCTGCTTGAAATAATCTGTGTTTTTGCAAAGCTTAAACAAAAAAAGACAAAAGAGGGGCACCTGGGTGGCTCAGTGGGTTAAAGCCTCTGCCTTCAGCTCAGGTCATGATCCCAGGGTCCTGGGATCGAGCCCCGCATCGGGCTCTCTGCTCAGCAGGGGGCCTGCTTCCTCCTCTCTCCCTGCCTGCCTCTTCATCTGCTTGTGATCTCTCTCTGTCAAATAAATAAATAAAATCCTAAAAAAAATTAAAAAAAAAAAAAAGACAAAAGAATTCTTTTGACTATCTTAGATTTTAAATTAGTCCAGAACTCTTTGCCCTCTCCTGGAGGACTCTTTTCCCAGATACTCATACAACTTGTTCCTCATGTGAACTCTGCTCAAAATTCCTTGTTGTCAGAGAGGCCTTATGTGATCAGTCTATGTAAAACAGAAATAGCCAACCCCCAGCACCCTATATATGTCCTAATATCCTGTTCAATTTTTCTTTGTAACACTTACCACCATCAGACACACACATATATTCTTAACTTTTTTTTCCTCTACCCACTGTTCTCTCACATTACATGTGCATGTAATTTTTTCTCTCCCCACCCAGTAAAATATAAGAAGCTTCATGAGGGCAGGGATAGCATCTTTTTTTTTTTTAACCAATTCTGTATTTCTTTCCTTGGCACAGTGCCCAACACATAGTAGACATTGGATAAATATTTGTTTAATGAATAAAGGATGAACTCATTTTTATTTCAGTCTCCCACAGTCAGCAGTATCCCAGGCAGCCAACTTTTAAGGCTGGAAGGGGCCCAGCAGACAACCATGAAATGCCATAAATGAATTCCAGGGCAGTTTTGTGATTCCAGTGTGTGAACACTTAAACGGTCTGACTAGACGGCAGTGGGTCAAGACCCTCGCCTTGGAAATCATCCCAAGCTGTTCCCTTGTGATGGTTCCAAGAGGAAGAGAGGATCAGGAATTGCCCTTACTCCTGAGGTGAAGCCTGTACATTGTATGCATTCTCTACATATTTTAGGAGCTGTCATATTAAATCTCAGAGGCCTTTACTCTGTGGGAGTTTTCTTCCTTCTAAGGCAGTCTTCTGAGTCAGCATTCTGTCTGGGAGTCCCCTTTTACCTTTTCATGACTTTCCCTGCTGAATAGCTGAGCAAATAGGAAAGCACTGATCTTTCACTATGAAATACTAAACCTGTGATAAGCCCAGCCTGTCTCACTTTTTTCCCCCACTTTTTTTTTTTTAAGATTTTTATTTATTTATTTGATAGAGATCACAAGTAGGCAGAGAGGCAGGCAGAGAGAGAGGAGGAAGCAGGCTCCCCGCTGAGCAGAGAGCTGGATATGGGACTCGATCCCAGGACTCTGGGATCATGACATGAGTCGAAGGCAGAGGCTTTAACCCACTGAGCCACCCAGGCGCCCCTCCCCTACTTTTTTTTAATATTTATTTTTTGTTTGTCTAGTTTGAGAAAGTTCTGGGGGCGGGGACAGAGTAGCAGGAATTCTGTATGAAGTTTGTAGCCCCTTTTAAACACAGAGCATGAAATGAGATGTTGAGTAATAAGTTAAGTATATACTATATATACAAATAACGAACAGATAGTTCTTTTAGGCTCCCTCTCCCTATGTGTCTTATTTTGGGTTCAAGTTTCAGATGCGCATGGTTAATTTGGAAATGCAAGAAATGCTAGAGCAGTGGGGGAGTACGCTAGGAAAGGAAGGGTGACTTAGTGAGCCAGCAACAGCTGTGGACACTTGGAGCTTGGTCCTGAGAGGAGAGAGTGTTGAGGACTCACTTCAGAGTCACTCCCCCCAGGAACGAGGAAGCTGGAATATTGATATGCCCACTTCCGCCAGTCATCGGTTGAGTGCAGCTTCGAAGAAATGTTTGTTCACCAGAGCAGCCTGCCGTCTCCTAGGCTTTGATTTTGATACTGGCAGTTGGCAGTGAGGCAGAGCGTATGAAGCAGCAGGGCCTGAGGGATGTGAGCAGGGTATCTTTGAGGACTGAGCTATGCCTTGCTTCCTGTTTCTCCTGAAACAGCACCCATTGCTTTCCCTTTGCCCCCTTCCTTTCACCTTTTTCACGTCTTTACCCAAGGTCAGCTCCATGCTCAAATCTAGCTTGGTTTGCCGCTTATGACTCACCACGCATCTTATTTGTCATAATGGCACCTAGTGATCTCTACTTCCTGGCATGGTAGTTGTGTCTATGAATATACACATGTATATTTTCTACCATAAGCTCCTTGGAACCCAGGTATTACCTTACATGTCTTCATAAGTCCCAGCGTACCTGGCACATAAGTGCCCAGTTATTATGTAATCAGTCAATCTTTCCCCCTAACTAGTAGGTAGTTTTGTAAACAGGTTTGAGAGGAAAGCCCTTGGGTTCCTGAATTCCAGCTTCCTAACTTCCTGTAAGGAAAGTATCAGAAACTTCAGGGAGTTACTGGATGAATCCTAAAGTCAGGGCAATGAGGATTCACTTTTTCTTTTTTTTCTTGTTTTAAAGAAACTTTAAAAAAGTGTATACTTTAGGGGTGCCTGGGTGGCTCAGTGGGTTAAGCCTCTACCTTCGGCTCAGGTCGTGATCTTAGGGTCCTGGGATCGAGCCCTGCATCGGGCTCTCTGCTCAGCAGGGAGCTTGCTTCCCCCTCTCTTTCTGCCTGCCTCTCTGCTTACTTGTGATCTCTGTCTGTCAAATAAATAAATAAAATCTTTCTAAAAGTTTTTTAGAAAATAGAAAATAAAATTAAAAAGTATATACTTTAATAGTATTAAGTATATTCACATCATAATGTAACCGTTTCCACCATCCATCTCCAGAAGTTTTCATCTTCCCATACTGAAACTCCATACCCATTAAACAGCATCTCCCCATTCCTCCCTTCCATCCCTGTCCTGGGCAACTACCATTCTACTTTCTGTCTCTCTATGAATGTGACTACTCTAGGTACCTCGTAACTGGATTCGTACAATATTTGTCTTTTGTGATTGGGCTTATTTTACTTAAAGTGTTCGAGATTCATCCATGTTGTAGCACAAGTCAGAATTCCCTTTTTAAGGCTATATAATGTTCTGTTGTATGTATATACCATTTTTTTTTAATACATTCATCTGTTGATAGACACTTGGATTGCTCCTACCTCTTGGCTAGTGTGATAATGCTGCTATGAACATGGGTGTACAAATATCTTTTACGGATCCTCTTTTCAATTCTTTTGGATATTTACCTAGAAGTGGAATTGCTGGATCATGTGGTAATTTTATTTTTAATTTTTTGAGGAACTACATGCTGGGTTTTTTTTATATGAGCCATCCTAATGAGTGTGAGATAGATTCTTTCTGTGGTTTTGATATGTATTTCCCTAATTATTAGTGATGTTGAGCATCTTTTCATGTGTTTATTGGCCATTTTGTGTATGACCATTACATATTTTTTTCTTTGGAGAAATGTCCTTTCAAGTCCTTTGCCCATTTTTAAACTCAAATTGTTTTTAAATGTGTCTAAGGAAACTTTTTAATTGAAGTCTTGTGGGATTAGTCTTTGGGTTTCCTTGTCTCGAGCATATTTATGAAGTGATTTGTCAAGTAACCATGAGCCAGCAGCTTAGAGACTTCTAGTTCTAATCAGATTTCCACCATTCCCTCACAGAGGAAGCATAGAATCTTAAATTAAATGAGCTTCAGAGAGTGTCTGTTACAGCTGCTTTAACAAAATAGCGCAGACTGGGTGTCTTATAAATTACAGTTTCTTTCTCACAGTTCTAGAAGCTGAAAGTCCAAGATGAGGGTACCAACATGGCTGGGTTCTGGTGAAGGCTGTCTTCAGGGTTGCAGAACATGAACTTCTCTGGGTATCCTCACATAGTGGAAGGCACCTGGGACCTCTGTTGGGTCTCTTATTTATTTATTTTTTTAAAAGATTTCTTTATTATGAGACTTTTTTTTTAAAGATTTATTTATTTATTTATTTGACAGATCGCAAGTAGGCAGAGAGGCAGGCAGAGAGAGAAAGGAAGGGAAGCAGGCTCCCCGCTGAGCAGAGAGCTCGATACAGGGCTCGATCCCACCCCAGCCAAAGGCAGAGGCTTTAACCCACTGAGCCACCCAGGCGCCCCTATTATGAGACTTTTTAACAAAGATTTTATTTATTTATTTGAGAGAGAGAATAAGCGAGAGCACAAGCATGGGGAGGAGCAGAGAGAGAGGGAGAAGCAGACTCCCCACCAAGCAGGGAGCCCAGTGCAGGGCTCGATCCCAGGACCCTAGGATCATGACCTGAGTCAAAGGCAGATGCTTAACTGACCAAGCAACCCAGGCACCCTTGTTGGGTCTCTTATTAAGACTGCTAATTCTGTTCATGAAGGCTCTACCCTATTCCCTAATCACCTCCCAAAGGCCCCACCTCCTAATACCATCACATTGAGCATTAGGATTCCAAAATATATATTTGGTGGGGAACACAAACATTCAGACAATAATAGAGAGTTATCAGGTGAGGAAATTGGACCCATTTCTTTTTCCACTGTGCCCTGAGCTAAATCACCTAACCCTTGTGGGTAACATTTTCATTATCTTTAAACATGCCTTTCTCTGCCTCCTTCCTCACTTTCTTACAAGTATTTTGAAGACTGGTGAATTGATTTTTTAATTATTGTAAAGTATTTACGTAAGGCATGAAGTTGTGTGTAAATTGAACTTAACAGTTTTTGGAATTGTTCAGTGTCATTTTTAAGTCAGAAGTTTTCTGTAGAAAACTGTAGGCCCTGGTGGCCTGGATGGCTCAGTCAGTTAAGTGTTCAACTCTTTTTTTTTTTTTTTTTTAAGATTTTATTTATTTATTTGACAGAGATCACAGGTAGGCAGAGAGGCAAGCAGAGAGAGAGGAGGAAGCAGGCTCCCTGCGGAGCAGAGAGCCCGATGTGGGGCTCGATCCCAGAACCCCAGGATCATGACCCGAGCTGAAGGCAGAGGCTTTAACCCACTGAGCCACCCAGGCGCCCCAAGTGTTCAACTCTTGATTGCAGCTCAAGTCACAATCTCAGTGTTGTGAGATCGAGCCCCCACATTAGGCTCTGTGCTGGGCTTGCAACCTGCTTAAGATTCTCTCTCTCTCCCCCTTTGCCCCTCCCCTCCCTGCCTCTTTTAAAAAAAAAAAAGAAGAAAAAGAGAACAAAACTATAGGCCTTTCTTTTTCTAGGAAATAAGGGGATGACACCAAAAGGCAGGGAGTAGTGCTGACTTAAGCTTAAAGCAGTATACTTTTGGTAATCTTTGCAAATAAATGAGCTGTCAGGGTTGCTGACTTGTTGCTGTTAGACAATGTTAGACAATGCTTTTATAAGTCCTAATTAAAATCAGTCTGGCTCAGTGTCCTGTCTGAGATCAAGTAGTTTGAAACTGCCACATAGATGGGGATTGCTTATGATCCTAGCACTAACTCATGGCTGGGTGGTGATGGCTTCCTGTTCAAAGATGTCAGTTGACAGCAGGGACGTTCAGGATGCTTACACTTGGAAAAAGATCTCTGGGATGCTCCTAATTTTTTGTTCTGCATTAGAAGTGTTTTTGAAAAATTGTGATAAAATATACATAACATAGCAATCACTGTGGAGACTGTATGGAGGCGCCTGGAAAAATTAAAAATAGAACTACCATATGATGCAGTAATTCCACTACTGGGTATTTGTCCAAAGAAAATGAAAATACTAATTTGAAAAGATACATTCACCCCTGTGTTTTTTGCAGCATTATTTATGGTAGCCAAGCTATGGAAGCAACCCAGGTGTGCATCAATAGATGAATGGATTAAGAAGATGTGGTGTGTGTGTGTGTGTGTGTACACATACATGAGGGTATACACATGTATACATACATACACATATATATACATATGGAATATTAACCATAAAAAAGAATGAGATCTTGCCATTTGCAACAATGTGCATGGACCTAGAGTGTATTATATTAAGTGATATCAGTCAGATAGAGAAAGACAAATCCTAGAGAAAGACAAACTGGTGGTTGCCAGAGGGAAGGGGGGGTTAGGGAGATGTGGAATAGGTGAAGGGAATTAAAAGGCACACACTTCTGGTTATAAGTAAGTCACGGATTTGCAAAGTATAACATAGGGAAAATATAGTCAATAATACTGTGATAGTGTGTGGTGACAGATGGTAACTACACTTATCATGGTGAACATTGAATGATGTGTAGAAATGTCAAAACATTATGTTGTACACCTGAAAGTAGTATAGCATTGTAGGTCAGCTATGCTTCAATAATACAAAACTTAAATATATGTATATATACAACAAAACTTGCCATTATAATTATTTTTAAGTGTGCCGTTCTGTGGCATTAGCTGCATTCAGATTGTTGTATAGCCTTCACCACCATCCATTTCCAGAACTTTTTCATCCTCCTAAACTGAAACTCCATACCCATTGCAACAACTCTCCTGTCCTTCCTCCTCCTAGTCCTTGGCAACTACCATTCTACTTTCTATCTCTGAATTTGAGTACCCTAGGCAGCTCATATGAGTTGAACCGTACAATATTTGTCTTTTTATATCTGGCTAATTTCAGTTAGCATAATGCATTTAGGATTCATCCATATTGTAGCACAGATTAGAATTTCCTTTTTAAGGCTAAAAAATAGTCTGTTATATGTATATACCTCATTTTATTTATCCATTCATCCATTGATGGACATTTGGGTTCCACATTTGGCTGTTGTAAGCATTCTTTTATGAACATTGGTGTACAGATAGCTCAAGTCCCTGCTTTGAGTTCTTTGACATATACCTAGGAGTGGAATTTCTGGGTCATATGTTAGTTCTGTGGTAGTTTTATTTATTTATTTGACAGAGGGAGAGAGATCACAAGCAGGCAGAGAGGCAGGTAGAGGGGGTTGGGGAGGGAAGCAGGCTGCCTGCTGAGCAAAGAGCCTGATGTGGGGCTCGATCCCAGGACCCCAAGATCATAACATTAAAGCCTCTGCTGAAGGCTTCAGCAGAGGCTTTAACCCACTGAGCCACCCAGGTGCCCCTATGTTTAACTTTTTGAGGAACCTCTGTACTGTATTCCATAGTGTTTGCACCATTAAATATTCCCACCAGCAATGCGCAGGAATTCAATTTCACCACATCCTTGCCAACACTTGTTCTGTTTTGTTTTGTTTTGTTACTTTTTTTGTGGTTTTTTTTTTTTTGTATTAGCCATCCCAGTGACTATGAAATGGTATCTCATTGTGATTTTGATTTTGATTTTCCTAATGATTAGTGATGCTGAGCATCTTTACATGTACTTATTAGGCATTTATATATTTTCTTTGGAGAAATAGCTGTTCAAGTCCTTTACCCATTTTGGAATTAGGTTGTTTGGTTTTTATTGCTGAGTTTTAGCCAGTGAATCTCTTAATTGGCAAATACATTGAAGAGGGTATTTGCTGTGTGATGCCTTATGAATATTTGCCCATTTGTCTCATTTATTTTTTAAAAAATTTTTCTCTATATAGATAGATGTAGATATTTTATCAGTCAAGATATAAATAATAAATATGTGTTGTTGTTGTTGTTTTTTTTATCCCAACAGTATATCCTTTCAGGCTCTGATGACTTCAACCTATACATGTGGAGAATTCCTGCAGATCCAGAAGCAGGTAAGTATATCCCTAGCATGAACCTACTGCTAATGTTGGCTCTGTTGATTGACCTTTGGCATATGTTGTGCCCCGAAAGGAGTGATCCGTAGAAGTAGAGGATGATATTTCTCTTTTAATATAGTAAGTTTATCAGAAAACTGACCAAGGGAAATTTAAACATAAAAAATAGAAGCCAGATTTCACTATAACCTCATACAGACAGACCCTTATTGACTTAGTGATGCTCAGATTTCTTTCCAAGAACTTTCTTTAGACTTCATAGATCTCCATTATGTCCATTTTCCTTGCTCCTATTTCACCCCTGGAATATTTTTATCTTGCTTTCCCTTTTTATCCATCGGCATATTCTTGTTTATTTCTCTAGGGTCTTTTCCTTTCCTTTGGCCTCCCTGATGGTGGTAACTAAAGGGTAACTTTCTTTGTTGATGGACAAGTTCAGTCCCTGGGGTTTGGCTGATCCCAGATATCAAAGAAATTTAGAAAGAAGTAGTTTTGCATTTTCTCTAGATGTATTCTGAAAAATGCCTGCAGCTTTCCATGAATTTGGATCTAGGCCATCTGAGCTTTCAAACATCATGGATCATTCTTCATTCTTGATAATGGTGTCTTCACGTACTCAGTTCAGTCCTCCACTGGTTGCTTCCTACTGGTAGAAAAATGTCTGTTTTTTTCCTCAGGACAGCTCAATATAGCCATCTGCTCCAGGTGATACATGGCATCAAACTGGAAAATGGCCATTAGGAAAGTAATAGAGGACTATGCCAAGTTTATTACATAAAATTTGTCTAGTCCTCAGTGTTTAGGGAAGTTGTTGGTTTGCCTGTTGCTGAATTAACAATATTGTTACCAAACGTCTGCCTTTCAAAACTTGTTGAAGCCCACTTTTGATGTAACCATCCTATTACTGCGGTCTGGTTACTAAACAATTTGCAAAAGACCTTTTTTCCCTTCTGGAATTCAGAAAGCATGAGTGAAGCAGCTTACCTGTGAAGCACAACCAGATGGGACAGCAGCGGTCTAGCTGAACAAAAGTGATATTCTAGCACTAGACTATTACGTCTCCACCCCCGGTCTTACAGATTGATTATCTGAGAATTAATCTTTGGGCTTAATTATATCTTTTACCTGATCTTAAAAAGCTTTTAAATATTAAGTCAGTGTGATTTTTTTTTAAAAGATTTTATTTATTTATTTGACAGAGAGAGATCACAAGTAGGCAGAGAGGCAGGCAGAGGGTTGGGGTGGGGGTGGAAGCAGGCTCCCCGCTGAGCAGAGAGCACGATGCAGGGCTTGATCCTAGGACCCTGAGGTCATGACCCAAGCCGAAGGCAGAGGCTTAACCCACTGAGCCACCCAGGCGCCCAAGTCAATGTGATTTTTTAAAATAGAAGGTGGATAAGCCCCTTCCCCTGGGCTGTTCTCTGGAATCTTTTTCACGTTTGTATAAAGAGAGAATAAGGAAGAATTAACAATAGTATTACAGATTTTTTTCCTCTCCCAGCTTATTTTTATACTGATTTAAGGTATGGGCCACAGTGGGCTGACTTTTTAAGTATAGATGACTATGCAGTCTTCGGGTCGGCAGGGATCTGATAGCTGACTTAGGATTCCAATATTAAAACTGGGAAATGGATACCCAGACTTTCCAAGGGTTTTCTAGGCATAGCTGCTTTAAAGGTATTCCAGTTCTAGATTCTCAAACTCTATATGTATTCTTTCATAAAATCAGTATTCCTAGGAAAGTACCCATTCTCCTTTCCCACTTACCCTTTCCTCCTCTTTCATGTTAGAAAACAAGACAAAAACAAACCCCAGAAAACCAGAAATACTCCATAAATTTCCAACCATTTGCCATAAGAGGTAAAAACCTCCAAGGTGCAAAAATATATTAGGCTGAAATGTCTGGGGGTGGGAGGGCGGGAAAAGGTAATGTGGAAATACTATTTCAAGGAGGAAAAACGAATGATGTAAAATTTCTATTAAAAAAGTACTTGTAGGGGTGCCTAGGTGGCTCAGTGGGTTAAAGCCTCTGCCTTCGGCTCAGGTCATGATCCCAGGGTCCTGGGATCAAGCCCCGCATTGGGCTCTCTGCTCCGCAGGGAGCTTGCCTCCCCTCCTTCTCTGCCCTCCTATCTGCCTACTTGTGATCTCTCTCCTCTGCCAAATAAATGAATAAAATCTTTAAAAAAAAAAAAAAGTGCTTGGGCGCCTGGGTGGCTCAGTGGGTTAAGGGTTAAAGCCTCTGTCTTCAGCTCAGGTCATGATCTGAGGGTCCTGGGATCGAGGCCCACATCGGGCTCTCTGCTCAGTGGGGAGCCTGCTTCCCCCTCTCTCTCTGCCTCTCTACCTACTTTTGATCACTCTCTGTGTCAAATAAATAAAATCTTTTAAAAAATTTTTTTAAATTTTAAAAAAATTTAAAAAATTACTTGTAGGGCTTCAGATCCCACAGAGTATGCAGTGGTGGCTCCCACTGCACAGTAACTACAACAGTCACAAAAGCCATAAAGATGTCTGTGGCAACAAAGTGTGCTAGAAACACTCAAGTTCTGAAGAAGGCATAACCCTTCTAGCCCACCCACAGGTGCTGACTCTCATCTGTCCTGGGGTGTGTGCCCAGAGCCTACAGATTGGGCCACCACAGAAGAAATCAGAATTTGCACTGGTCACGTGGGTTGATATGACGGAATCTAGAGGTGCCCCAATCCCATGGCCAATCTTCCCTGTAGGACATTTGCTGAGTGCTAGGGTTGTCCTGGGAACTATGCGATTGGCCGGGAGAGGCAGAATGCAGGTGGGTCCCACCTTAACACAGTGTTTTGGAGACAAAGCACCAACCCCCCCCACCCCACCCCCCCACCCCGCCATGGGAGGGGCCTGCTCTATGGAGCTTTTGCCAGAACATGCCGGGGAAAGGAGGATAAAGGGCTAAGCTTAAATTCTCCAAGGGACAGAACATTCAGAGCAGAGGACAACAGAGACTTGCCAGACTCTCCATTAAAAGCCCAAGAGGTGGGACTCCTGGCTGGCTCAGTCTGTAGAGCTGCAGCTCTTGATCTTAGGGTTGTGAGTTCAAGCTCCACGTTGGACATAGAGATTAATTAAAAAAAAAAAAAAAAAGCCCAAGAGGCTTACACTCAAGGATGGGCTGGACCAGGAAGGATGAGTGAACTGTCCTGTAATCTCCTGGTGCTTAGGACACAGACCCCAGTTAGAGAAAGGCACCTGCGACAAGCACACTCTAGGTCTTGACTTGAGATATGTGAAGCCAGAAGTAGATGTATTCTTACTAAAGAAGCAACCCAGCACTGAACTAGTTCCTCCCGATTAGATTGAGGATGATCAAGCCCTTACTTTGTTTTCTCAAGAGTAGAATGGGAAATGTCTTAAGGAGGAAATCAGCTTTGGTCTGTGTTAGTCTGCTCGGGCTGCGATAACAAAATCCCACAAAATGGGTGACTTAAACCACAAAAATATATCTTTTCACAGTTCTGGAGCTTAGAAGTCCAAGAGCAAGGTGCTGGCAAGTTTGATTTCTCCTGAGGCCTTTCTCCTTGGCTTGCAAATGACCACCTTCTCACTGTGTGCTCACATGACCTTTTCTCTGTGCACACACATCACTGGTATCCCTTCTTAGAAGGATACCGGTCTCATTGGATTATAACTTCATTTAACCTTAATTACTTCCTTGAAGGCCCTATCTCCAAATACGGTCACATTAGGATTTAGGGCTTTAGCATATGCTTTGGGGGAGATAATTTAGTCCATAGCAGTCTCTATGGTTTTTTTATACTCCGTGTCTAACATATGATAACAAAGAATGAGGCATGAAAATGTGGCTAGTAATCAAGAGTGAAAAAATAATCAATAGGAGCCATCCACAATATTATCCATATATTGAAGTTAACAGATAAGGACTTCAAATGTTATAAACAAACAAAATAGAAAAAAAGATGGAGAATTGTAATCTATTTAGAAAATCACATAGATGTTGTAAAACTGAAATCTATATCTAAAACTAAGACTTTATTGGGCGGGTTTAACCTACAGTGAGTGGACAGGCTTGGTGAATAAAAGGCAGGTTAATAAAAACTATCAAAGGACAGTGGGAACAGAGAACAGAAAGAGCACAGTGTAAGAGACAAGAGGAGCACAGATGATTCAGCATAGATGAAATTGAAGTCCCAGGAGGATAAGAGAAAGAAAATGAAGCAGAAGCAATATATGAAGAGACAATAGCTAGAAGAATTTTCTAAAACAAATGAAATAGACTAATTCTCAGATTCAAGAAACTCAGTAACCACAAACAGGATAAATACAAGACACTTAGGCACATCATATGTCTGACTATTAGAGACAAAAGATAATGAGAAAAAGCCCAAAAGCAGCCTGAGAAAATACACAAATTACCTGTAAATGAGCAACAGTAAGAGTGATGGCCAAATTATGGAAGCCAGAATATAATAGAATGATATCTCTCAGGTGCTTAGAGAATTAAAACCTGCTAACCTAAAATTCTATATCCAGGGAAAATGTCTACCAAAAATGTAGGTTTAATAAATACACTTTTAAAAAAGAAATTACAGAATTTTAATGCAATTGCTTTGCAGCCCTCAGTGAAGTAATGCATCTAAATACCGAGGAGTGACAGGTGTGCAACATCTTATAAAGAAAGGCAATTAGATATTATGTGCCTTCTGATAAAAAGAACACAATACTACTGATAGGCTTGCCAAATGAAACAACTCTGAATAAAACCTCAGGATCCAGCTTTCAGTTTGCAGGAAGCACAGAGGACAGAGGAACATATTGTACTACATTGTGAGCTTACAGTCCACAAAATCCAGAGTTCAGAAACTTTAGGTCAAAGGGCCCATTTTCTCTAATAAATACATCCTACTGAAAAAAGGAAAGGATGGACAGGAGGAAGCCTATTGTATAAGAAACGTAAATGACGTATTAAAACAAAAACCAGATGAAACTATTTAGAAATGCACACTTGGATGAATAAAATTATTAAAAATGCAGGGAGGTGATTAATATAGAAATCAGGTAATAGCTGATCTCATGGGAGGAAAAGGGTTGTAATCGAAATGAGGCACATGAGGCATGAAAATGGCCAGAAAAAATGCCATTTTTTGACTTGGATGTCAGTTATAAGAGTGTTCACCTTAAAAAACTTTATTAAGCTCCACTTCTTGTGCTGTTTTCTGTATCTTTTTAATTTCTCAATGATGAAAAAAATTTGGAAATAAGTGTGGGTCAAAGAATTAATCAAAATTAAAAATACAATTTTCTCAACTAAACATGAAAACAAGTCATCCTGGCATTCATCTCATGGATACTACAAAGGTATTTGGCTATAAAATTTTCTGTTCACGTACCCACCCCAACAATAGTTTTTTTCTTGAGTTATAACTTACATGTGTAAAGTACACTTTTATTGAGGAGTGACTTAAATCTATGCCAGGATGTCACCATGATAAAGTGCTTGTTGCTCCAGGGTAACTCCAGCGATTAGAAAGTTCTTCTGTAAGTCTCACTCTGTTTCCCGGGAGTTGAGTGCTGTCTTACTGAGAATGGCCTCTCTTCCTCTTCATAGCCTTTTGCTCATTTGAAGGTAGCTCTCACGTCCTCTTCTAGATCTCTCCAGAGATAGCATCCTCCACCCACCCCCGCCCCGATGTTCAGTTTTGCATTTCCTCAAATAAATGATTTTTTAAAAATATTTTATTTATTCATTTGACAGACAGAGATCACAAGTAGGCAGAGAGGCAGGCAGAGAGAGAGAGCGGGAAGCAGGCTCCCTGCTGAGCAGAGGGCCTGATGCGGGTCTTGATCCCAGGACTCTGAGATCATGACCTAAGCTGAAGACAGAGGCTTAACCCACTGAGCCTCCCAGGTGCCCCAAAAGAAATGATTTTATAATGTTTCTTTACCATACTGATTTCTCTCCTCCGGATTTGTTCTACCTTTGTTTAAGGATTAACTAAATAAGCTCAGCAGATGTAGCCTGGCTAGACCAGAGGAAAATCTTGGCTCTTTGATATTAAGTATGCTGCAGGGTGTTTCAGGAAGTGCATTCAAGATCACATAAACTGTTTTTGGAGGTCACAGAACCCATGATCTGCTCATACTTAGAGTTAGCTAGGGGCCCCCATGGTGTCTGCGTGGGCTGTCGTTGGTCCTGGATCCCCATTCTTTATTTGATACTTGGATTTCTTTGTACACAAGACAAAGAACAGGACCTTATGATTGCTTGTCTTTCTTGTTGGATTCACTAACTAGTAATTGAGGGGTTTGTTTTCTCTTTATTACCGTTCAACATTACATCATCAGGTTATCACAGTAAGTCTGTCTCTTTGATCGTCATCTTGTTCTGCATGTAACTAAGCACCTTTTGTGATTATTTTTCATAAACCTTGGCTCATTTGGGGGAATTCACCCTTCCTGCCACTCTTCTGACAACCCACCCACATTCTTTTCCTTTGTTAGTATAGCTTTCCTTTTTCTTTCTGTTCTTTTTATCTTTTTCTATAACTTTCACTGTTTTTATAATTAAGTACTTCTTGTTATCAAAATAATACAGGTACATAATTTTAAATCAAGATATTACAAAACTTACTTTTTAAAAATGCAGCAGTTCCTTTCTCTTCCTGTAATTCATGCTATCTTTGAATTTTCAGTTTTGGACATTCTCTGTTGCCTTTCTACTCTTGAAATCAGCTACCTTTCCAGAAGGGAATCTTTGATTTAGTATCTGCAGGATATTTGCCTGGCATTTGAGCCATGACTCTAAGAGCCAAATAAGGGAATAGAGCTGTGAATCTCACAGGTCTGTGCACAGATTTTTGCTTAATCCCACCCTCCACCGCACCTGGTGTCTCCAGTCCAAAACTTCCTTAGGTCAGCTTCAGCTTGCAACCCCTAGGTCTCTGCCTGTGTGGGGAATGGGGAGCTTCCTGGCCATATGTGCTCAGAGGAGGAGTATAATGGTGTAACTGCTCTTTATACAGGCTTTTAATTCCTCCTGGTTCTGGCCCTACCCTTAAGCCTGGCTTCAGGGATACTTAGCACCTCTCATTTTTACATGTAACGTCTCTATATTTAAATGTTGACAGTTCATAATTTAAAAAATACTCATTAATGTTTGGCAAGCCAGACCTATGAGGACTAGATGTGGCCCTTGGGTTCTAGCTTTGAATGCTTAGATGACAAAAAGTCTGTGAGGCAATCCCTCCTCTCATCTATCTCCTCTTTGATTTAATCAAAATATGGGACGAGGCTGAGTTCGCTCTCTCAGTGCATGCCTGCATGCTAGTTGAACAGAAGATACTAAGGCAAGCTAATATGGGGAAGCAGCCTTGCTGTTCTATGCCTTAATGGTCTGACGGGCCATCAGCATTTATTGCAGACCTGCTGTGTGCTTCACAGTGCATACCAGATGCTGAGAAAACTAGATGGAGAGCAGTCCTGAGCGTTAGCCAAAAGCAAGGACATTCTTTTTTTTTCTACTCTCCTGTTCAGAAAGACAGAAAGTCACTGGGGAATTGCAGTTCCAAACTCCAAAGAGATGAAATGTATTTATTATATAAACAGTATAAACTTAACAAATCTCTTAAGTAATTTGCATAGGGCTTTATAGTAGGCTAAGGAAATCATTTTTTTTTTAATTTTATTTATTTGACAGAGAGAGATCACAAGTAGGCAGAGAGGCAGGCAGAGAGGGGGGGTGAGGGGGAAGCAGGCTCCCCGCTGAGCAGAGAGCCCGATGCAGGGCTCGATGCAGGGCTCGATCCCAGGACCCTGAGGTCATGATCCAAGCCGAAGGCAGAGGCTTAACCCGCTGAGCCACCCAGGCGCCCCAGGAAATCATTTTGAGATGTGAGACCTAATAACCACCATAAAACTTGCTACCTGGCAAGGTTAGGCTCAGTTTTTCAGTTGATGTCAAATAATAACTCATTTTCTAAAAACCTCTCCAAAAATTAAAGGACTAAAACTGGGAATTTGGCTGTGGCAAAGAAAAAGCCCATCGGAATGTTTTACACCTCTCAAGTATGTAGGAAGAGCATCTGTTTTAATGTGGTGATTCTGAAGATAAAATAAACAGACCAGCAGTTATGTATAGAGCCAGTGTGGTATATTGGAAAGAGCATTAGGCTCAAAATCATACCTGGATTCCAGTCCAGTGCTGCCACTAACTAGCTGATGGAGTGATTCTAGGCAAGTTATGTAACAGCAATTGTCTGAGCTTTAGTTTCTGCTGTAAAAACCTTCCCCTCCCAAGGCCTCATATCACGAAATGATTTAACAGTCTTGGGAGCTTTCTGAAAAATGTGTGTTTTCAAATGTAAGACTTTGTTACTGCCATGTAGAGTAGGATCGTCGTCCACAGATCCGTAATTTCCAAAGCATTTGCTCCCTAGTAACTTAGGTATGGAAGTAATGAATTTGGCAACATGTGGAGGAGGTGGGTGTCTCTGGAAAATCTTCATATTATCTTCTCCTTCCCTTTCCCCTAATTCTTGTTGGAAAGAGCTTTAGGGTTTTTACAGATAAGACTTGTTTCCCTTGAGATCTGCTTCTATGTGAAGACCTTCCTATTTATGGAAAGAAACATAATGTAATAGAGTTGGTAGGCCTGCATTTAAACTCCTGATCCATTCGTCTAGTTTCTGCTTCGGAAAAATTGTTTAATCTTGCCAAACTTATTTCTTCATCTGTAAGACAAGAACATTAGCGCTATAAACAGTACAGCCAGAGTAATAACATCCACCTCCTGAGGGTGCCGGTGAGGGTGTTCAGCAGCTGCTCTGCCATGACTGTTACTCCTCCTAAAGAAAGCTTTCTCCCTTTGGACTCTTCTCTGAAAAACTCCTTAGAGTCCAAAACATTGTCTTCCTCTCCCTCAGGAATGGCTGGCTGAGTTGTTGCATCAAGGCTGCTCTTGATTCATCGGCAGTTGAAAAGGGGGAAGGTTCTGTGACAGATTTTTCCTGAACAGAGGGGAAAACGTGCAGTTTCACTGCCCAGTCACTGCAGCCACCCCCACTGCCAGCAGGCCAACGGAAACAGCTGTAAATGCATTTTCACGGGCCTGCGCATGTGTGTGTGCTCTGTCTCTCCTCCTTTTTCTAGACCTGTCTTCACTCTCAGTGGGTTAGGCCTGGGCATCTGCCTTTTTTTCCCCCTCCCTTATGCCTGAAAGAACAACTGTTTTTAATTGGTCACAAGTAGTTGGTTGTAAACACATGTGACATACAGATGATCAAAGAAGAACTAGTATAATTGACTTTTTGTGCAGTTAAGCACTGCTGTCTGTGGAGCTCTTTGAGCTTTAACTGAGCATTGGCTGTCCCCATCTGACTTTTTTTTTCTTTAAGTCTTAGGTAGTTATGTGATTCCCTAGGAGGGAGCCACCACTCTCTGTATTATCACTACCCTGATTTAATTCTTTTTTTTTTTTTAAAGACTTTTATTTATTTATTTGATACAGAGAAAGAGACTACAAGTAGGTGGAGTGGCAGAGGGAGAGGGAGAAGCAAGCTCCCCCTGAGCAGGGAGCCTGATATGGGGACTTGATCCCCTGAGCCAAAGGTAGACACTTAACTGACTGAGCCACCCAAGCACCCCTCCCTACTCTGATTTAAATCTTGTGGTTTGAAACTTAGAGACACAGGGGATGTTCATTCACTCAGGCCTTTCGGAATTACTCAAGTTATTTGGACAACTCTTTTAGACATAGCAAGATAAAGAAGTAGTCCCTTGCCCCTCAGAACAGGAACCTCTTAATTCTACCAGTGGTATCAGGAATGAAATAGATTGCCTCAAAAGGTACCTGCCAAACCTCATTTTGGTACATAATAGCTTTAGCCTTCTCTTTCAAGCCTTGCTCCAGAGAAAATGATAAGGGGATTTACTTCAGTCTGTTCACTTACTGAGCATCCTAACATAAGACAATATGCAAAACCCGGGATGCCTGGGTGGCTCAGTGGGTTAAGCCTCTGCCTGTGGCTCAGGTCATGATCTCAGGGTCCTGGGATCGAGCCCCACATCGGGCTCTCTGCTCAATGGGGAGTCTGCTTCCCCCCCACCCTGCCTGCCTCTCTGCCTACTTGTGATCTCTGTCAAATAAATAAATAAAATCTTAAAAAAAAAAAAAAGACATTACGCAAAACCCTATGGGTGACTGAAAGAATAAATACTTTCTTGCCCTCAAAGAACTTCTAGTTTAAGAAAGATGAGAAAGGGGGATGTGTGTGTGCACATGCTGAATTTAAAAGTGGGTTCCAGGGCCCATAGAAAAAGATAATGAAGGGAGGCTTGAAGAGATTTTGGGGATCAGTAAAGTTTTCATGGAAATAGCATTCCAGAGGACCATGATGGATAGGTAGGATTTTAGCCCCTTTATTTCTCTGCTCTTACTATAGTAAAAATGCCATAAAAGAAATATCCAAATTTGACGGAAGATGGAGAAACACTTGGATACCCCACACATTGGATGATGGGGACACTAATGGAGATTGAATTTTATCCGTTATACCTATATTCTGCAGTCAAATACACTCATATCTTTTCATTCACTTGTCAAACTTTTATTGAAAACCTAGTCCATGCTAGGCACTGTTCGAGGCTTGATTGTATGGCAAAAGACCCCTGCCATCATCGAGCTTATGTTCTACCAAGAAAAGCGTACAATAAACAATAAACACAATAAATTATATTATGTTTAATAGGTTAGAAATGCTAAGGAAAAGGATAACATGGAGTGGAATAAGGGGGTGTGGAAGTGGTATTGGGGGATCAAGGAAATGCAGCTTTTTAGGTAGGGTGTTCAGTATAGACCTCTTTGAGAAGGTCACATTTGAGCAAAACCTCAAACTGGTGAGGGAGTTAGCCATGCAGAGATCTGGGGGAAAACATTTTAGGTCAAACCAATGCAAAGTTCTGAAGTAAGAATGTGCCTCATGTGTTTGAGAAATAACAAGGAAAACAGTGTGTTTTGAGGTAGAGTAAGGGAGAGGGGAATAGTAGGGTTAAGTAGGACACAAAGGGTGTCCCATTAGGCTGTTACTGTGGGTGAAACAGAGGACCCATTAGAGAAGTCTGAGCAGAGGAGTGACATGATCTAACTTATTTTAACAGTATCACTCTGGCTGTGGAGTTGAGGATAGATGGTGGGAGTGGGGCTGCCAAAGATAGGAATGAGGAGAACCAGTAGGAGTCCCCCATGATCCAGGTGAGTGGTGGTGGTGGCTTAAATCAAGGTAATAGAGGTTTCAGTCTAGACGTTTTTTGACGGTAAATCCTGATCACGATTTCCTGATAGATTGGACTGGGGGAGAGGAGGAGCAGGTAGAGTTTGAGATGTCTCTTAAACATCCAGGTGGAGATAGATGTTGAATAGTTTGGATAATAGAGGTATGAAATCCTGGAGTTCAAGAGAAGTTCTGAACTAGAGATAAAAATTTGAGTTTTGTTTGCATATAAGTAGTGTTTAAAGCCACAAAACTGGATGAGATCAGCAAACAAGTGAATATAGCTAGTCAAGAGAAGGGAATCAACGACTGAGCTCTAAGGCATTCCAGTGTTACGGAGTCGGGGAGAGCAGCCAAAAAGGAAAGCAAGAAGGAGTGACCAATTACATAAGAGAAAAACCATGAGAAGTGAAGAAAGGGGACGCAACTATATCAGATATTGCTGATAGGTCACATAAGTAGAATGAGGACTGAATTAAACCATTGGATTCTTGGGTATCACCGAGCCCAAGTCTTATTGCTTAGGGAAGGACTGTGTAATTACAGAGATTTGATTTCCGTTATATCATTTGAGTAACCACTGCCACCTTTTTCAACTTCTCTGCACCCCTCCCCCTATAAAGTGGTACCACTCTTATGTATTTGCTCGTTATCTTGCCCTATTAATACATTCTGCATAATGTTGTTTGATATTCCAACCTAAAGCCCACCAGATAGGATTCTCCCATGAAATGCTAAAAGCATTTCCTTTACCATAATCTGTCATTTTTATCTGAGTATTGAGGGTTTCTTTTCTTTTCTTTTTTTAAGATTTTATTTATTTATTTGAGAGAGAGAGATGGAGAGAGCATGAGCTGGGAGGAGAGGGAGAAGCAGGATCCTCAGTGAGCAGGGAACCTAACTGGGCCTCAGTCCCAGGACCCTGAGATCATGACCTGAGCCACCCAGGTGTGCAAGGGTTTTTTGTGTTTTTTTTTTTAATATCACCATTAACAATGCTCTCTAGGGGCACCTGACTGGGTCAGTCAGAAGAGCATGCAGCTCTTGATCCCAGGTTCATGAGTTTGAGCCCCATGTAGAAATTACTAAAAAAAAGTTAAAACTTAAAAAAAAAAAACAAAAACAGAAATGTAAGAGCAACTTATCAATCTTACTGGGAAGAGGTCCTCAATGGCAGTTGGGGCTATAGAACAGGATATGTTAAGCATTTTGTTATAAAATAAATCCCAAATCAGTCCCAAATCAATCAACTGGATAAAATACCAGTATTAATTTTGCTGTCAGAGTTTTGGGTTTTTTTTTTCCCCTTCCATTAATTAATGGGTAGGACAAACACCCCTCTGAGAATGGGATGGGGAAATGGTGGATAACACTGAGATTAGGGAGGGTGAAGTGTGAAAGTGGTAGTAAGGGACCCGGAACAGGAACCAGATGATTGTAAGGGGCTGATGGAAGACAAGAAATTAAGATGGCAGGAGATAAATTTGCATCTCTGAGTAACAGAGTACTGGCCTTAGACTAAAGCATCAAGAAATCTTGACCTGGCTGCTTTTACTTCTTGAGCTGAAAACATCATCATTCTTAGAGGATTTTATTAAAGCAAATAAAATTGACAAAGAACAGAAGTAAGAGAAGTTGTCAAGAAATGGGAGTGGTGTCCTGACCCTTGAAAAGTCCTGAGGGGACAAATCTCTGGCTGAATGTTGTAGAAAGAGAACATAGGTAAAGGGAAGGGAAATGAGGACTATACACTTAGCCCCTTGTCTTCTCTGGAGGGACACTTGGCCTTGGCGTTTTAGAATGGTGTTTATTGGAGTTCTGAGTAAGGTGTTTTCTCTGAGTCCCTTGCGTTTCCTGGGATCCCCCTGTGGTAGTGAGTCAGTCACTGATACCGGAATCTTGTAAGATGGTCCACTGCCTTTCTAAGACCTTGCAGGAAAATAGGCAAGGGGATTTATAGCCTTCTTCACCTCCCTAGCACCCCATCTGAACCAAAGGAAAAATGGAGATGTAGAATTTTGGCTTGATTAAAAAAAAAGAAAAAAACCCTACAGAGTGATGCCAACGTGTTTGGTGGGCCAGTCAGAACAGATGGCTGAGAAAAATGACCATTGGTTTGTACAGAAGTGGATAAACAAATGACAGCTGAAGAATGAATAAGGTGGTTTTCCCCGGGTATGTGCTGTTTCAGTCATTGGTGTCCATTATTAGTGATGAGGTCTTGACTCAGCTCAGTAACCATGAGTTGAGGTTGATCTGCATCAGGCCCCTCACCACTGTCTGAGAGATGATCCTGAAGGGACTTTTCTTTTAAATTAACATATAATGTATTATTTGCCTGAGGGTTACAGGTCTGTGAATCATCAGCTGAAGGGACATTTTGTAGCTTACATAGTTCTTAGAAAAGAATATTCCCTGCCTGACTCTTGCCCACTTGATCCTCCTGTTGATGGGTATAGTCTAGCTAAGTAATGGAGAGAGGAGAACCCTAAGTTCTCATATTTGCTGTTATTTTTGATAACATTATTGTTATTTTGATACTTTACTGATACTGGCATCTTTAGCTATTTCAGATAGAAGAAATCTGGTTTATACAAATCTCCAGGACTGATAAAAATCTTTCTCTAATAATCATTGTATCTAAACTGTACAGTAGCAGCTGTATTCAGTCATTTGAAACCCAGAAACCAGGAAAGGGACTGTTGAGCCTCCCCGAAGCCCATTCACTGTTCAGATTCTGTGTACACAGTCTTGGATGACTTAAACAAATGGCAGCCATAATTCTTCCTGTACCCATTGTTACCATCAGTCTCTTGGCTCTGTGGATTCCCTAGTTATCAGTTTGGGCAAGAAGAAGGAGGAAAGACCTGTATTAAAATTGCTGCCATGGGCAGAATTAGAACTTCTGGCTTCGGTGTGGTTGTGTTTCTCCAGTATTATCTCAACAAGCAGGGAGACTGGGTCTATACGCTGAAGAAGCCTGACCCTGTGGGACAGCAGACCTGCTCGGCCCGTCCTGCTCGGTTCTCCCCAGATGACGGATACTCTCAACACTGAATCACCATCAAGAAACGCTTCAAGGTGCTCATGAAGCACCCTTCAAGGTGCAACCGTGCCCTCTGAGGGTCCCTTACATTTCATGTCTCTTTTGCCAGCCCTCAGACACTTTGTGAAACTAAGCTCTTCAAACTGAGCCTTGAAGCCTTCTTACCACCCTTGCTCTTGGGAATCTGGTCTCATCATTGCCTTTGATCATGCTTGTGTGAAGCAGTCATGGTAGCATCCCTCTTAAGGGAACAAGTTTGAATCCTCCTTCCATAGTTTGAATCATTGCAAGCTTATTAAAATGATTTGAAAGAGAAAGTAAATAAATAAAGTTGCTGCCATGAAGAGAAACCAGTTGAGGTCACATTTATGGGAGAATAGAAAGTTTTCCCATGGTCTGAGTTTACAGATGTTGAGACCCTTCAGTTATTCTTCAGGTCCAGAAGTTACTGAAGTTGTATTCCAAATCAGCTTTGGCAGAAAGGTCAGTTTGGTTGATAAGCTTTAGGTCTGTGGTAGTTGATTCTTTAAGACCTGAGACCCTCCATCTGTCCTCCTATGGGTAGTACTTACTCTACAATGCCCTCTCCCAGGACACCTGGGTAGCTCAGTCGATCAGGTGTCTGCCTTCCGCTCAGGTCATGACTCAGGGTCCTGGGATCGAGTCCTACATAGGGCTCCCTGCTCAGTGGAGAGTCTGCTTCTCCCTCTGCCTGCCACTCCCCCTGTTGCGCTCTTTCTCTGGCAAATAAATAATAAAAATCCTGAAAAGAAAAAAAGAATCGCCCTCTCCTGAAACACTGGCCATTCAACAAGTACTTACTGAGCACCTACTTTAGTCCAGCCACTGCATCCCCCGTTCTAGGTGTGCAAGCTCTCATGAACTATTCAGTGTTGGCAATGTGATGAAATGTCCTGGGGGATACAATGGAGCTTGTGCTCTGGATACCACTGGATAAAATCTGCCCCTTCCCATTTTTAAGTTGAGGGCTTAAAAAGAAAACCGACTCATATGATAACTGCCAGAAAGATTTCCAAATATTTTATGAGCTTCAGACTCCATCCCTGTTCAAATCCTTTCATCTCTTAAAGGCCGCTGTTACAGGGGAAAGGATATTGGGGGCATTATGGGCAAACAGACTGGTTCAAATCTTGACTCTGCCATTTACTTGACTAGGAGAGGAGGGAGAAGGAGGGAGGGACTCTTAGGCAGTCTCCAGGCGCAGTGCAGAGACCAACGCAGGGCTTGATTTCACAACTCTGAGATCGTGACCTGAGCTGAAATCAAGAGTCTGGAAGCTTAACCGACTGAACCACCTAGGCGCCCCTAACCTTTCCTGATCCATGAAAACATATGCCCTATGTTTATGTCTCAATAAAGGAGAATGCCCTAGTCATTCTCCTTCATGGTTTATTAGCAAACTTGATGATGTTGGGTTGGGATATGGATAGCTTTAAGTGTGTTATCCATCCTGGATAATTCAAATATTAATAATGTCAGGGCCTGAGATGCCTGGGTGGCTCAGTTGGTTAAGCAGCTGCCTTCGGCTCAGGTCATGATCCCAGCGTCCTGGGATCGAGTCCCACATCGGGCTCCTTGCTTGGCAGAGAGCCTGCTTCTCCCTTTGCCTCTGCCTGTGCTCGCTCACTCTCTCTCCCTCTCTCTCTCTGACAAATAAATAAAATCTTTAAAATAATAATAATAATAATAATAATAATAATAATAATGTCAGGGCCTCCTGGAGTGGCTCATTCAGTTTAAGCTTCCAGCTCTTGATTTCAGCTCAGGTCATAATCTCTGAGTCATGGGATCAAGCCCCCCATCAGGCTCTGTGCTCACCATGGAGTCTGCTTGTCCTTCTCCCTCTGCTTCTCCCCCCCGCCATGACATTCTTTCTTACTCTCACAAACAAAAAAACTCTTTTTAAAAATAACAGCAAATATGGTGGAAAATTTAGGCAAAGAACATTTTCATCACTGACCAAGTAGAGTAAGCACCTAGTGCTAGTTAAGTTGGCAGATCTGAAAGCTCCTATTGTCATAAAAGAGATGTTTGTGTACACGGCAATCGAGAGGAATATCTTCCATGAGTCAAAAGGGGAGTTGTGTCAGGAGGCCAAAAGCAGAAGACCCCTTCTCCAGAACCAGATTATTTTTAGAGAAGGGATGTTGTGTAGTCATTGTCCCTCTAGACAGTGAGATGAGAAATGCCTGGAATGAGGGTTTAAACAAGGTGGAGTTGGGAGTGAAATGGAGGCATGTGGAGCGGAAACTGCCTACTGATACTTTGTTCCCTAATGGCACCATACTCCTGGGGTGGGGGGGCTAAGATGGTATTCACTGCTTAGATAAATGAACACTTAACTTGTTTGTGTCTGAATGCATCATATTTTGCCAATTGGCTGGGGACACAGGTTGGCCTATGTGTACTGAGCTGTTGATGGTTACCCAGAAGCAACCTTTTTCAGAACACGGGTGCAGGGGCGCCTGGGTGGCTCAGTGGGTTGAGGCCTCTGCTTTCGGCTCGGGTCGTGATCCCGGGGTCCTGGGATCGAGCCCCGCTTCGGGCTCTCTGCTCGGCCGGGAGCCTGCTTCCCTTCCTCTCTCTTTCTGCCTGCCTCTCTGCCTGCTTGTGATCTCTGTCTGTCAAATAAATAAATAAAAATCTTAAAAAAAAAAAAAAAAGAACACGGGTGCATGTGTTCTGTGTGTGATCCGTTGAAGTTGAACCTTTGAGATTATTCCAGGTTTATAAATGATGACATCTTCATTTGTGTTATAAATTCCAGGCATCTAGTGCTTTTCCCGGTCACTGAAGAAGAAAGCCTACAGGATGGTCCTTAAAATGTAACTTTTTATCAGTGGCCTCTTGATTTTAATCCATACATCCTATCTTTTAGCCCCTTATTCTAATTCAGATTCTTAGTACTTGGGCTCTCCCTATCAGAAAAGTGGCCCAAATCTTTCTTTATCCCTAGCACTCCCTGCTATCAGGGTAACAGAAGGATTTTCTCCATTATTTTCCCAGTGGCTTTTGTATGTTTGTTTGTTTGCAGCCTTCATCATAGCAATTAAGGGCAAATGGATCCGAGATTTTTTTGTGAATTTAGGTAATTGTATGCTTCTGGTTCTGCATGTCCCTGGCTCTGGTGCCTAACTGTTCCCAAGTAGTTCAGTCTCATTCTGTTCATGACTGGCCTTTTCTAAGGTAACACTTGGGTTCTATCTTGGGGATCAAAAACTTGAGAAATGTTTTAAGTGGCTGTGGCTTCATTGACAATGGAATTGCAGTGGGTGGGCGTGGGCAATGCTTAAAGGCTAAATAAAGGCTCTTGGTAAGAGCACATATGCTGAGAGAATATTTCATCTTCCTTCTTTCCATAGCAACTTTATCTGTAAGATTAAGCATTCTGCTGGTGGCATAGTTAATAAAACATCTTGGCTCCGCTTCTGAGCTGTTTGTGTGCCATTACTGGAACCTATTTACTTTTATCCATTTCATCATTTGATTTTTGTTTCCTTCTGTCTTCCCAGGTGGCATTGGTAGGGTGGTCAACGGAGCCTTCATGGTGCTGAAAGGGCATCGGTCTATTGTTAACCAGGTCCGATTTAACCCTCACACCTACATGATCTGCTCTTCTGGTGTAGAAAAGATTATCAAGGTGAGGCACCTTCCCTTTCTGTTCTTTTGGACAAATTACTACAATTCATAATTGGAAGAAACTAGAACAATATATATAGGACCTCATACCTAAACATACTAAAGGTCTATCAAAATTCTCAATTATTTTGGGGCACCTGGCTGGCTCAGTCAGTAGAGCATGTGACTCTTGATCTTAAGGTCATGAGTTTAAGTCCCATGTTGGGGATCAAGATTACTTAAAATTTTTTTCAATTATTTTAACATTATAAAATATTTTAAAAATGATATTAAAAAGTGATTTAAAACCCTCTTTTCAGGACCACTTTTAAAAATAGTCACTAGGCTTTGAAACTAGACACCACTTGTATGCCACTGCATTTCCAATGGCCTTTGATCTTGAATCTGATGCGTTCTGCTTTCCAAACCTCATCTGGAAGCCACCATCCCCTCAGTTACTCGGTGTGTAGTTTGCATTAATTGCTGTACTAATATGGCACAGACATCACTAAGTGAGTGCCAGAACCATAGCTAAATTGTCTCAGAACATATCAAAACCCACTGCATGTGGTTGTGATCGAGGCTAAGCACTTGCATTAATTGCACAGCGACTGAATGAACTAACCCAGCCAAGGAATTTGTCTAGACCCTGCAGTTAAGAGACCCAGCCTGGCCTGTGTCCACAGGAGGATGTCCCTCACTTTCCAGTTGCTAGTGACCCTTTTCCACATCTGTGAAGATGAAGGTTTTGGGGGCAAGTGATGAATCCTTTAGGACTCTCTGATAACTTGATTTTTAAGTAAGGATAGATGATAACCCCCCCTCTAAAAGTTAAAACCCCTAATTTTTTTTCCTAAAATAATTTTGAAAACCTGAGGGAAGGTATCAGGGAAGAAGTAAAAATTGGTTTGCGATGATTTGGTGATTTTCATTTCCTCCCTCCTTCCCTCCCTCCCTCCCTCTGTATAGAGTTAAGCCAAGTTGTATCTGAAGCAAGGGAAGCTATCAGAAATACAGTGTTGGAGGATGGGTCAATATTTTTATTTGTTCTCATTCCAGATCCCTTTATGTAAAGTTGTGTTGGTCCTGTGGATCAATGCTGACTTTCATGATTGCACATGTTTTCCCACAGCACTGGAGCAAGACTTCTAGATCATTTTTACTGACTTTTTCTTTTCAGAGATGATGAGATTTCAATTATAAACTACCCATCTGGGGTTGATTACACAGCCAGTTAGTGGTAAAGTCAGGATAGAGCCCTGTTCTTTATTCTTCCCAGTGGCCTGTCACCTTCCCCATGCTGGAGGGAAGGCAACAGGGAGCCAGAGGCCTCTGCTGGAGGTGGTCACCTCAGTCGTCCTTCACTGGACAGTCATGGAATTGGCCCTGTCCCTTGAATGGCCTTCTCTTCTCCTTTGGCCTATGACTAATGGGCTGGCACAGTAGCATGTCCTTGCTAGCTAGGCCTGTTGACGTCATTCTGTTTCTCAGAGCTCTGCTTGGGCATCTCCTTTAGAAGAGAGATTCCTGCTTGGCTGTGCACTCTGGGATGCTTCTGTACTTAGTCTCCCCAATTATTGTTTAGTCAACTGGAGTCTTTACCCTAAAGGTCATAGTTTGGAAACCAGCCAAGTTCTCAGAGGAGTAAGAGAAGAAAGTGCTTTTTCTCTGGGAGGTTATCCAGGCTGAACCATGGAGCTTACTGCTTCCAGCTTCCAGTGGGGTCTGAATCCCCCACCAGGAGGCACATTTAGCCATTTGAAACCTTAAGTCAGTACAGCTGGTACCCTTGGACAGTTCTTCGAGTCTGTTCCCCATCTGTCAAGTGAGGATATTTACGGTGACTTGCCGTCCAGGGGTTCCTTGTGAATTACCTGTGCCTGATAATTTGACTATTTTAATAAGTATACTTTCTTGCTTGCCATTTCTGAGAGGATCAATGGCTTAAAGAGCATAATATTCTAGCCCACCTTGAGACCTTTTTTCTCTCCACTTTACTCCACCTTCTCCCTTGTCCTTTACTGCTGCTGTCCTAGCCCAGAAGAGAAGAATCTAGTTGTTGGGACCAGCTTCTTCTTCTTCAGTCCCCTGAATGTCCATGTTTAGCAAAAGAGGGGTTTGTTTTATAGTTAAGCCTGGAGGGGCAAGACAGAGCAAATGCTGACTTTTTTTTCTCAAAAGACCAATATTCATTTATTTACCTATGATATTTGTGATATTTATGATGTACCTACGTGTGCCGTTTGTGCTAGACCCTATGGGGAACATAAAGGCGAAAAAAGGTAATGCAGGTCACCCCGTAAGAGAGACAAGAAGTAAATACAATGAAAAGTGCAGTAGCTACACAAGAGATGGAAACAGAAATGCTCTGGGGGAGGGAGAGGTTTTTTTTCCCCACCTGTGATAATCTTGGGCAGGTAGGATTTGAGCTAGAATTTGGAGAATAAAGACTGCAAAAGGAAGGAGTAAGATATGAGGAACATTCTAAGTAGAGGCAATGGATAGTTAATTATTTCATTGAATTAATAAATATTTATTGATCATCTACTGTGTTCTAGCATTATACTTAAGAATAATTGCTCAGAAGCAGTGAAGGATAGGACCTGTTCAGAAAAAGACCATGTTTGGCCACAGGGAAAAGCACGAGAAGGGAGGACTAAGATATAAGGCAGGAAGGGGGGCAGAAGGTGGGCCCAGAAGGTCTTGGAAGCCATATTAGAGAGAGTGGAGAACCCTTAAATAGCAATTAGGTCCCTTTCAGTGTAGATTTTCTTGGTAAATGGCCAGATTTCCTAATTTAATATAATAGTACAAAGAGGAGAGGGCTTAGAGCTGCTATGTCAGGCATATCCTGGGCACCTGTGTAGATCAGAACATTTGCTACTTAATTGCTTTCCATTTTGACAATTTTTGAACAAATGTTGAAGGGCATCTTTTCCCCTCAGCAGCCTCTTGAGCTTGGAGAGAAGCTCAGAGAAGCTTGGAGAGAAATCTGCTCATCCCTCTCCTCCTTTTCTTATGAAACGTGCTCCAGGAGGAGGCTTGTCTAGCCACATTTAACATGTCGGGGCAGAAGGTTGTGTTTTTGGTGCTTTACTTCTGAGTTGTTGACTTTTGGTGTAAAGAAATAAATACTTTCACAAATATTTCAAATTTTTTTTAGGCTGAGGACTAAGATAATTGGGATGGTCCATACTTCTGATGTTCAAAAGTCTCTTTGAGGATGGGTCTAAAGTTTTCTGGTTGAGGAATTCAGCTGCCAAGTGAAAGAGAAAGCACCACATTTTTTTTTGTGCTTTGGTATAGGTTATGTCATTTCATCATTGTCATTTCTACAGATGAGAAAAGATGTGCTCGAGAGTGAAGTCATTTTGCCCAGGGCTCTGTGGGGCTGGGGTTCCTACCTGTTCTGCCTGTCCGTGCAGCTCGGTGCCACAAGTCCCTGGAGGACTGCAGACTGGCTGTCTGGGATAATGGTTTTGTTTTGCTCTGAATCTTAGGGTTGGATGAGACCCATCTAATTCACTGTTTAGATCAGGGATCTAAGCTTTATCTGAGGTCAGCCCAAGCTGAGTAGGAACCCACACTCACGTCTCTTGCCTCCTGATACAGTGTTTTGTTCCATTACTCTAGGCTTCAGGAATGAAAGTCTACCTCAGCTTAATACATTCCAGGGCCTGAATAAAAGCTGCTTTCAGTGTTAATGATTTTCATTCCTGAAGTGAAGACGCAGGGACTGGGTGGTAGATTGGAACCTAGAAACTGGCTTGTTGCAGTATTGCATGTGGACCAGCATCCCACCCTTAATATTTTGTACTTCTGTTAACAAATTTTGTGTTTCTGTGAAGCACGTAGAGATTTATCTTTATATTAGACAGCATGGTTAGTAAAATTTTACCATTTTTAAACTGGGAGAGTAAGAGATCTGGCCTTGGAATATAGGATAAGACCCCCCCCCCGCCCCAAAGTCCTAAGGGACCCCTCAGTTTCCTTTCTAAGCTACTGAACTTTAATTCTCTCAGACATTTGTTTGCAGAAATAGTTATGTGTCGCTTGAGCCTGTTGTTGAGGGCCCTGTCTAAATGGCTCAAAACATAGGGTCTCACAAAGAATTTGAGAATCTCTTCAGACAAATCCTTTATTTTCTGCTACTTATTTTCTAACTGTATTCTAGTATTTCTTAAGAAGTTAGTCTTCCCCTTTTAAAACTGCAGAGCCCTGGTACCTGCTGATGACTTCATGAATCAGAATCTCTTAAGAGTGGGGCTCAGGAGTGAACACGATTAAGATTCTGTAGGTGACTCCTGAGTGTGAGAACCACTGCCTTAAACCTCCCCCGGGTCAGGTGGTGAAGATGGAGAGAGGAGAACAGCCCGGGAGGTATAGGCAGTGAACAGTTGAAGGAGAAATGAATCTGAGTTGGGAGTTGATGAAGAGAGCCAACCTAGGTTTTTCCAACCTAGGTTTTTCCAGTCCCTTTTGAACTGGAGATCCTCCAAAAAGGTGCTACCTCTCAGAAGTTGCAAATAAAGCATGGAAAGGATGGGGCCTCAAGAAAGTACTCAAAAGGAGGTGAATTTGTCCTTGGATAGCTTTGGGGAAGCAAAGCCATTGTCTTGATAGAGGACAGAGAATGAGGAGCTCTGTTTTCTGGGTTGGGTGCCATCTAAAGATAGACACCAGCCTGTCAGGCAAGAGAATCGCCTGGAATTTCATCTGAGTTGCCATGGCTACCGGCTGATGTAACTGAGCTTCTGTGTGCTGCTCTGTGGACCAGTCTGGTAGTCAGGTGAAGCTAATTGTTCTCATCTGCAGTGACAGCTTAATTACCTTGAACTTGATTTTTGCATAACTTATTCTGCTTGTAAAGTTGGGCCTTTGCAGTCAGGCAGACCTGAGTTTGAGTCCTAGCTCCGTGTAATTCCTTTGGCTACCAGCTCATGTGTTTGATGATAGCGTGGAGGAGTGTTAAGGTGGGACGATGGTCTTTTGGGGGGGGGGGGTGTCCTGCCTATTCCTGCAGCTAACAGGAGAGTTGGGGAGCAGGTCAGCAGCAACCTGGTTAAGAGAACCCAGTTTCCTGGGTAACTAATGCCTGCATGTCCAGGAGGGAAATGCAGTGTAGGCAGTTGGCTATTCTTATCAAGCGCCAGTAAGCAATTCCCATTAGTTAAAAATAGAAATGTTGCAGTTGGGGAGAAGTGGAGTTATAGGCTGAAATATTAACTACCACAGAGGACTGACTGCTGGGTCTGTTTTCACTTTGGAAAAGTGGTACCTCTCTGTGCACAGCTTCAGTCTTCTGAGAGTTTTGAACACATTGGCCAATCTTCAAGTCTTCCCCTATCCTTTGCAGTTATGAAGGGGGTTATTGTAATTTCCAAGCTACTCCCAGAGGAAGCTAAAGGGGAGGGGGCTGGTAGGGAAGATGGTTGTGACTATCCTGGGTCAAGAGACAAGATTTAGGTCTCCTGACCCTAGGCTAATGCTATGTCCTAGACGATGCTTTTTCCAACACCTGACTCTAGAAGCCTCTGTTTTCATATGTGGCCCACATAATCCAGTCTGGTAAAGAGTGTATTTTTAAAGCTGGTTAGCAAGTCCTGGCTAAGTGACAGGAAGGGCCTGGAGAAGCTCTGCCTCAGTGTTCTTTATCACCACCAGCTTTGGAGTACTTTCAATCAGGCCTCCTTGGTTTTGTTTTTGCCTTCTGTGCAGATCTGGAGCCCATACAAGCAGCCGGGGTGTACGGGAGACCTAGACGGTCGGATTGAGGATGATTCCCGCTGCCTCTATACCCACGAAGAGTACATCAGCCTGGTGCTGAACAGTGGGAGTGGCCTGTCGCATGACTACGCCAACCAGTCCGTGCAGGAAGACCCCCGGATGATGGCCTTCTTTGACTCTCTGGTGCGCCGCGAGATCGAGGGCTGGAGCTCTGACTCCGACAGCGACCTCAGCGAGAGCACCATCCTCCAGCTGCACGCGGGGGTCAGCGAGCGCTCGGGCTACACTGACTCCGAGTCCTCGGCCTCACTGCCCCGCTCCCCTCCACCCACAGTGGACGAGAATGCCGACAGCGCCTTCCACCTGGGGCCCCTGCGGGTCCCTGCCGCCAACTCAGTGGCGTCCCCTCCGCCACCGCCCACGTGTGAGGACGCGGCGTCTCGCCAGCAGCGCCTGTCAGCTCTGAGGCGCTACCAGGACAAACGCCTCCTGGCCCTCTCCAACGAGTCTGACTCCGAAGAGAACGCCTGTGAGGTGGAGCTGGACACAGACCTCTTCCCGCGGCCGCGGTCTCCCAGCCCTGAGGACGAGTCCAGCAGCTCCAGCAGCTCCAGCAGCTCCGACGACGAGGAGGAGCTCAACGAGCGCAGAACAGCCACGCGTCAGCGCAATACCCTGCGGCGCCGGCAGAAGGCAGCCCGGGAGGAGAGGCCCGCGCCCCCCAGCAAGCCCGCCAGCGCCTACATCGGAGAGGACAACTGTGACTACCCCCAGATCAAGGTGGACGATCTCTCCTCCTCCCCGCCCTCCTCCCCTGAGCGGAGCACTTCCACACTGGAGATTCAGCCCAGCCGGGCCTCGCCAACTTCCGACATGGAGTCGGTCGAACGGAAGATTTATAAAGCGTACAAGTGGCTCCGCTACTCCTATATCTCCTACTCCAGTAACAAAGACGGAGAGAGCTCCCTCGTGTCTGGGGAGGCAGATGAAGGGAGGGCGGGAACCAGCCACAAGGACAACCCAGCCCCTTCTTCCAGTAAGGAAGCCTGTCTCAGCACCACCTCAGGCCAGAGGAACCAGGACCTGCCCCCTGAAGGTCGCAGCAAGGATGCTTTTAAAGAAGGGACTTCTGCTAGAAATCCCAGCAGTGGCCCAGGCCAGGAGCACAGCAGCCACCCTTGGGCAGAGGCACCAGAGGACCCTTCCCAGGATGCTAACAATGGTGGCTCTGTAGAACACTCTTTTGAAACCAAGAAGCTCAATGGGAAGGCCCTGAGCAAAGCCCTAAGCAGCCGGGCTGAGGAGCCGCCCTCTCCTCCTGTCCCCAAGGCATCTGGCTCCACTCTCAGTGGGTCTGGCAGCTGTCCCAGGACCCAGTCTGATGACAGTGAGGAGAGGAGCCTCGAAACCATCTGTGCCAACCACAACAATGGACGCTTACACCCCCGCCCCCCTCATCCACACAACAATGGGCAGAACTTTGGAGATCTGGAGGCAATGGCATGCTCTTCCCCGGGACATTCAGACACTGACCATGATAACTTGTCCCTGTCAGGGCCACTCCTACACAAAGATTGTTGTGGGTCTGAAATGGCCTGTGAGACCCCCAGTGCTGGAATGAGAGAGGACCCCACTGACCCCCCAGACACAGACAGCAGCAGGGCTGTTCATGGCCATAGTGGCCTCAAAAGGCACCGAGTCGAATTGGAAGATACAGATTCAGAGAATTCCTCTTCAGAGAAGAAATTAAAAACATGATAAATGCAAAGGGAAAACAAAAAGCTATGAAAAGTAGCTTTACAAAAATTTTTTTAATCCTGTTTAGTGAACACAGAGGAAAGGAAAAAAAGTATTAAAGGCACATAAAACCAGGGCCTGAAATTTTGTGTCTGATGCTGCTCCCTTCTATTCAGTAATGGGTCTGAATGTCTAGCTGGCCGTTGGCTTATGCTGTGTGAGGAAAGGAAAAAATCCAAGTGACTCCTTTCTAGTAAGACTCGAGCATCGCGTACTTGTGCGTTTTGTTAAAGTAAATCCTTGTTGAGACGTTTGACTTGTTCTCGTGTGTGTTCACCGGCCGTGTGAGCTCATTGTCTCAGAGGCTTTTCTTTCCCTTCTCCATGAGAAAGGATCTATGGATCTGTATCTTTTGCCATCTCACCTTGTTTACATGCTGTAGGTGTTCTGGTCTTAACGGTGAGTGCCTGCTGGATCCAGCTGTGCTGCCCGTGAGTCGCGGACTAATGGGACTAATGCTGAAAGAACGAAGGGGAGAATGGAAACAGGCCCTCAGCCCATTGGCTGGCTGGAATGGAAAGCATGGGTCCGTCCTTAGAGAAATCTTCCATGTTTTCTCTAAGTAGCACTTCTCTGAGCATTTAATGTGGATGTACTAAAAGTGAAGCGTTTTTAATGCTAATGAAAGGTTAGCACTTAAGATCAGATTCCAGAGAACACAGATCCCTGATACATTTCACCCGTGGCAGGTTGAGCAGTGCGGCCCCACACTGTACGGAGGCCAGAAAACATGACTTGTTGTGGGTGACACTTTAACCAGTTAGGTGCTAGCTCCTAAGAGACACTCTTAAGGGCCAGCGGGCACTCCCGGGGTCCCATGTGAGGAGAGGAGGGGGTAGAGACCGCTCTCAAGAGCTTTGTGCTCAGACTATTTAAGCGGACGTTCTAGGTATGTTAATGAAAAAGTGTCGTGAAGAGCAGAGCGTGGTCCTATATTCATTTAATTCAACCCAAAATGACTGATCAGAATGGGAGGAACTGGCATCTTCCCGCAGGCTCGCAAGTAGCAGAGGCTGTGGTGTCCTGACCAGATCTTGCAGAGCAGTGGGCATCTCGAAGAAACAGAGTCCTGTTGAGTTGGTATGTTAGGAGGCAGAGAGGAGTCTCTGGTTTAAGACTCCTGGCTCCTAGAAGAGACTCCATTTCACTGAGAGGGGGAAAAATCCAAGAGATTTTCAGCATCACAGTGGTTTTGCAGTCACTTGGTTATTAATGAAGGGTTGCACAAGACAGGAAGATCTAGGAAGGACCAGATATCTCATTGTCACAGATGTCATGAAAAGGCAGAATAGTGGCAAGAAACGAGGAAGAGAGAGAGAAAGAAGCACACTCTTAACTTTCTTGGGTGCAGAGGTGCTAGACCACTTGGGGTGCAGCTAGCATTGGCATAGAAAGGACTGGATGTGTGACTGGTGTGGCCTCTCCAATCCAGCGTTCCTTTTAGAGGAGGACTTGTCCTACTGGGACTGGGACCATGTGGAGGATGAAGACTTGGATGAATTTAGGCACTGGGGGAAGAAGGATTATTTATAAAAGGAAGGTTGTTGATCTAAGCCAAAAGGAGACATCATCTGGCTAAGCTTTGTGAAAGGGAAGACGTGCCTGGTGTGTGTGATGTGACTTGGGTGTGAAAACACTGTCTTAGGAAGAGATGAAGGAGTATGAGTAGCAGTGGGGATGTTTACGATTGAACAACTGTAATCTCACGGGGAGGGGGAGTGGGACAGTGATTCTGTAACCATTAGAACTACTTTGGATTTGTAATCAAAATGGTTCTATGATTTGTCTTTGACTATTCACAGATAATTGTAAATTCTGGTTTTATAAGCCCAAGTCATTTTACATTTGCTTTTCCAAAATTTATTAAATTGGAATTTTTTAATCCTTTATATACAAAAAAAAAAAAAAGATATAATCACTCAGTGTGTGTTTCTCTTCCCCTTCCTAGTCAGCCTACCTAATCTTTTTGTTTTGTTTTATTTAATCTAATCGGTAGCTAGCTCCTTCTGATTTCTCTAAGGACAATCCACTTTTCCTAGAGAAAAAGAAGTTAAGTTCCCTTGGGAACTTGCCACTCGGTGGTTACAGTTTCCAAACGTAGAACTTGGGTCTTTTCAGGTTAAAAGCCTTAATCCCATTTGGGTACTCCAAAGAGAAGTCAAGTTCATTCTGGTTTAATTTTAGTGTTCAAGAAAGACTTTTTTAAGCAACGAGAGACTCTTCCCAGCACCCCAGGTTCAACTTGCCAGGAGATAAGCCCACAAGATAACTGGAGGAGGGAGAGAATTACTAGTCTCTGTAGCCACTCTACTCTCCTTTCCAGAATCTCCTGTCTTGTGATCGTAGGCCTGAAAACCTGGCAGGAACCACTTCTAGAGTCCCTTCGCCAAAATCCTTGTTAATTGAGGCCCCAACTTTGGAGGCTCATTTGATCCCCAAATTCTTCCGTGATGGTATTTTTACTAGCAGGACAGATGGCACTGATTAGATTAAGAACTATGCGAAAGTGCCTCTTAAGGTTTTCTGCATCCTGTACATAAATTTTTAAGTGGCTGGTCCAGATAGGTAAAACCGTTTCTTTCTACTTTATTTTCCACCTGGTTTTGTAAGTGATTCCAGTGTCTCTAGGACAGCAGTAAATGAGTTAAATGAGTAGTTGGCTTGGGGCAAAAGAAGGTTGCAACTGTGCTTGATTTACTAAGCCAGGAGTCCCTTGTTTGTCAAGGTGCCTTCCTCTGCTGAAGCCTTATCTCCTCACAAGCCCCTCCTCCTGTGACTCCCAGCAAAGCTAGCTCTTCTCTTGTGTATATGCAAATAAACCTATTATTCACTTCTCCCGGCTTCCTCTTCTCTTCCAAGGAAGACTTGGTTGCTTAGACACCCCTGGTCCTTAATTTCTTTCCTGTTTCAATTCTTAAGCCACTCTGAGGACTAGAAGAAAAACTGCTATTCCAAGTTCATGCCAGCGGTCATTGCCTCTTTCTAGGTATGGAACAAAGGTCACATCTAGACAACGAAATGTAGGGTGAAAGGAGGTCTCTACTTGGTCTCCTTTACCAGGCTTACACAGACTCAGGATAGTGAGATCCTGGAATTGACCTTCTGTTAGTTGGAACTAAGGGAGTGATGCAGCGAAGGGACATTAAACAGCCCCAAAGGAAAGTTTTTGATGTTTCCAAATACCAAGTTGCTTTTTCTGCCCTGTTCCAAGCATGGTTTACAGACATTTTCCTTAAAAAAAAAAGGAAAAAGACCTTTTATATCCTGCCTGTAAAACTTCCTCTTTCAATTAACTGAAAAGTTCTTGCCAACCAAGACTCTTGTGAGAAAGATAGATGCTTCCAAAGGAAGGCCATCATCCACTCCTTTGGACCTACACAAAGCAATGGGCCAGCGTTGAAGCCGGTAAGGTGAAGTAAGGCCGGGTGAGTGCAGACTTGCCTACAACAGAAGATGATGGCTGTAGACAATCTGTGTGGTTCTCTCCAAGATGGGATATTTCAGTCTAAGCGCTCATTTGCGCTTGAGTGCTCACACTGGGATGAAAGAACAGGAATTCAAGTGGCTTGGAAGTAATTTTGAATTTTTTCACATGCAACAGAAGAAAACTGAAAAGAATCTGAACCATGCACCCCCTAATTGCATTTCACCGTTAGTGCAGAGGTGATGCGATGGTACTCAACAGAGTCTCAGAAGCAAAGAGAAACTTCCCTGAGGCCAGCACTACCATGGCCAGGGACAAGCAGGAGGAGTTGCCCGTTCCACTCAGCAGGATTTACTTGAGCTGTGCAGAAGGGTCCTGCAGTGCTTGTCAACAAGACAGTCACATTGTAGGGAAATGGGGTAGCTAGTATTTCCAATTACTGAATTGGGAAATGAGCTCCTTTAACCCAATGCCATGAGCTGATGGAATATTCCAGTTGAAGTATAGAATGGCAGCTTGCAAGTCTCCCTCTATCTGGCTTTGTCAGTACCCCCACCAAGGCTGGAGAAAGGCAATAAACCACTGAGATAACTGGATGCCAACCCAGGATCCTTCAGTGTGAGAGATGTTTTTGTGGCCTTGGGAAGCTGGGAGGGAAGGCAGTTGGAGGGAAGACTGCGATGGGAGAAATGAAATGCTAGGTGAGTTCAGCAGCTTTCCAGATCCATAGAATTGGCACCGAACATGCCATGGACTGGCCTCTAAAACACTTGGTCATCAAGATGCACCAAAATCCCCTGAGTAAAATCCTTAATTTACAATGGAAGTCAAGGGGCGCCTCGCTGGCTCAGTCGGTGGAGGGCAGCTCTCTATGCTCAGGGTCGTCAGTTCGAGCCCCATGTTGGGTGTAGAGATTACTTTAAAATCTTAAATAAAAATACAGTGGAAGTCAGTGAACATGCAGGATTGGTTTGAGAGAACTTCTCTCTGCAAGAATGCATACATTCCATGAAATAATGATCCTGTAATGGTCTGAACACCAGTACATTCTTACATGTACCAAAAACAGATGAGTGTGTGGCTGTTGGAGATTGCATAGGTTTTCAAAGGGTGACAAACATCTTGACTAGTCCTAGACTGGTTAGTGATGGTATTTGAGGCCTACCCCTACTATCATCTCTTAACTTTCTTTTCATGTCAATGTGTTCTAACATTTCTAGCCTCTCCAAGACCCTACCTTAATCATGAAGACTAACTTCTTCTCTCTTCCTCCTAAGAGCAACGTCTGCCTGGGCTGAAAATGGCATTGAACTAGCAAAAGAAGTGGATTCTATACTAATTCTTCAGTGGAGTAGCTGCATGAGCCTTGGGCAAGTCCGTCAAACTCTTGAGGTCCCTCTCAATTCTAAAATTGGGTTCCTTCAATTCCATGGGTTCTTGGGTCCCATCTTGTGGAGTTCTCATTCCTGAGACATCCCTGCCGTGTCTACCAGAAGCGGTTGGTGAGCCGAGTTCTTTGGCAGGTGTACAACTGCTCAGAGCCTGAAGGTCCTCACCTATAAATTGGGGAGAGTGCCTATCTCTGCGTATCATTAGAGGATTAAATGAGCAACTATAAATATAGCTTAGAACAGTGCCAGATATATAGAAAGCACTAAAATGTGTGCTCTCATTAACACATCCTCTCTTTTTGGCTCTCCTTGCTTATTGCTAACAATGTGTACACCATGTAGAAGGCTTTTTTAAATGGGGTCTGCCAAGGAATATAGACAGTAAGTTTCTCAGAGAAAGAATTTACTGTTTATTAGCAAACCTTAATCTGAAACCATAGGAAAAGAATACATTATCCCCATTAAAATGGACCTTTCTAAAGCAGAGTCTAGGGCCTTGAATATCCCCTCCAGTTTGGGAAGCCAACAATCTAAAGGTTATGCCTTTGAGCTGGGAGCTTAAAAAAAAAAAAGGACAGGCCTGGCTGACTGGGGCCTCACATCTCCTTGCTTATGACAGTAAGTCTGCAGGGGGTAGGGGAGGAGTGGCAGATTTCATGAAACTGTAGTCTTGGTGTGGTGGTGTTGGAGATGACCCAGACCTCAGGAGCTGGGACAGCAAACTTGTCTCTGGCCTTCTGAGCTGAAATTCCCAGTCTGGCATTGGACCAGCCCTAGAGAATCAGGAAAGTGGCAAGCCATGCAAATGCTCGGCGTGTGTGCCAAGGAAAAGTTTTGACCAGAGTTTTCCGTGTGGGATTGTTTCGTGTGTGTGTGTGTGTGTGTGTGTGTGTGTGTGTGTGAAATATTCTGTAACATCTGATTCAAGAAGAAGCTGAGCCATAACAAAGCCAACAGTGGTCTGGTTAGGCCAAAGGGGTAAAAGGGTCAGAGTTGGGCCCCAGCCCACTAAACCCTCAGGACAGACCTGGAATAGGGATCTAAGAGCACACTCGTGGCACTTGGAGAGGACAGGCAGAGAAACATGAGACAGGAGGGTTTTGAATTGCTGGTGGAAAGAGGCAATGGAATTATACTTGGGGGAAAAAAGCTTTTCAAATAGAACACATTCACCAGAAGAGAAGCCAGAGCAAGGGTGGGGAACACTGGAGGGCATGGAAGTGTTCAGACCTGAATTAGCACTTTTGACCTTGTCCTGAAGGATGTGGAGGGGGGCGGGGGGAGGAGGGGGTTAGCTCCATCATCCACTTCAGCCCCCGCGTGTTAGAGAGAAAATGGCCTGGCCTGGCCTGACCTCTGAGGCTAGCATTTTCCTGACATCTTGCTGTTCCTAAAGTGGTTTTTTGGTTGGGCGGAGGAGCTTCCCTTGATCTCACCCTCACCCAGCGTGACTCCAGGCTCTGATTACAATACACAGCCACTGCGGCACAATTGAAAATGGCTGGCAAGGAGGCACAGTGAGGAGAGAAGGGCCTGGTGCAGAGAAAAATCCAGGTTAGCCTAGCCTGAAAATCTAAAAAAATCAACACAAGGTCCTTAAACTCAGACTAACGCCACCCGTCCCTGCACCATTCAGCAAGTCTGACCCCTCCCGGATTGCTGCATGCCTCCCTAACATTTCAGCCCCCTGAGATGTCAATAAATCCCTTGGAAGACTTTCAGAGAGGAGCAATAAACATGCTGGGTGACTGGAGGAAAAGATCAAAGGAACCAGAGGGTGGGAGCCGAGGTGGTGGGGCTTAAGGTATGCAGGGACTTAAGGACAGAAGCAGACCCTTTCGAGTTGTTAGCACTCCAGGACCAGAAGAGGATGGAACAAATTTTAAATGGTATCTGCCCAGTTGCAGGGCCGGGAAGACTGGTTCAAATCACTGTGCTCTTCTTAGCTGTCAGGTCCTGGTGAGATCTTTTTCCGAAATGAGCTGGGAGAAGCCGCTTAAAGCTCAGACCCCTTTATCTTTATTCCTGTCTTAAACTTTCCTGCCCAAAGGAAATTCCTGCATTTTGTTCCCCAAGCAGCAGATTGGAACTCCCTTGGCAGGAGCTGCCAAGCTTTGCCTCCTGGGAAAGGCTGGTGGAGACTGCCTCATTCCAAGTCCGACTGTGGGGCAAGGGATGGCATAAAGGCAAGCTTGTCCTTCCGTTCAGGCCGTGTCCAAATCCTGCAGCAACCGCAGCTTGTGCTTCTGTCGAGGGACCTGTGAGGTCGTCCCAGGTGTGGGCTCCTGTTGAATGAGGGTATTCCTAGTGAGGCCAGTAAAGTCTAGTCAGCAGCTACATCAGACCTACTCACTCCTCTCTCCTCCCCTGACTTGGGGTCCAGGCAGCAACCATCCTTCCCTCTAAGACCAGCAAGTCTGCTTGAGATATCCCTGAGGAGTGGGGTTTGGCCCCCCTGCCTACTTAGTGGCTACACTGCTTTTACCTCTTCATTCCTCGTGTTAATGTGTGGAACGGAGAACTCAGGAAGAAGCAAGTCCTTGGATTCCGCTTGGAAGGGAGGGAAGAGGTTTGACTGGGCTGATCCTGAAGTTGGTGCACCAGACAACAGGAGCAAGGGGGAGCCAGGAGGAGGGATGGGAGCCTGAAAAGGCAGAGGACGGAGGTGAGTGTGCCTCTGGGTCTCCTTCAAAAAGAAGTCAAACTTATGAGAGAGACTGGAGTGGTTGGGGTAGCAGGCCCTAGAGGCCAAGCTCTGTCTTCATTCAAGACGATCAGCTTGTTTGTGTCCAGCAAGATCATTTAGATTTTGTTTCCAGTTGGGGTTGGCTCCTGTGATTGCTGATGTGTAGTAATAGATCAAAGACTCTGTCACAGCAGCCTTGGGCACCCGTGGGGCCAGGAACAAGGACTTGGCAGTCAGGAAGGGGATCTCTGGGGGTGCCGGGCTGGCTCAGTTGGTAGAGCATGCAACCCTTGATCTTGGGCTTGTGGATTCGAGCCCCACATTGAGTGCAGAGATTACTTAAAAATAAATTCTTAAAAAAAAAAAAAAAGGGAAGGGGATCTCTATCCAGGCCCTTGCTGGGGATACCTGACCCCACGATAAGTGACAGCCTCTTCAATTCCTGGATGGTGCTTAAGCTCCAGGGTGCCCACCTTCAAGATCTGGAATGATAGGAAGCCTCTTAAGATGATCTCAAGGCACCGGAAGGCAAGAATCTGCCTATGCTTCTGCCTATCCCTTTGGGCTACCATTCAGCTGGGTCTATAGGAACAGCCTGTCCTGGAGCTGTGGGAGGCACTCCCGGCCCAGCTGTATACTACAGGCCTGCGGGCTCCATCAAGTGGAGCTCCTAGTCCAGAAAGGGAGACATTTGACCTCCACAGTTCTGCTCCTTTACTCGCTCCATGCCCTCATGCCGAGTGCACTGTGAGCTCTTCCCCAGAGCGCTGCACATTCCCCTACCCGGTCTTCCTTTCCTCTTTCCTGGCAGGTCCACCAGCCCCATGGCCAGCCAGCCTGAGAGCCCAGGTCATTGCATAGTGGGTGGGGAGGAAGCGGGAACTTGGAGGGAAAACTTGAGCCCAGCGCAGATCTGTGCCACCTGCTGAGCCCCACAGTCATATCGACTTCCTTCCTTTTGGGCCCCAGTGTGACTTCAAGGCCTAGAAGAGGCTCAGCTGCCCAGTTTCCCAGGCTGCTTCTGCTGTTCAGCCCGCCTCCCTCAGGGGCACACTGGGGCTTGCTTTGGAAGGGGCAGTGGGGTCAGAGGGTAAGACTGAGAAGTGGCTATGGCATCAGCCCTGCTTTCTCATGACCAGACCCTCCTTTGCCCCTCCCCCCCAACCCACGTCTAGGCATTTCTGTCCAGCTGCTGCTTCCCCTCAGTCCCAGCAGAGAGGGAACTAACAAGCTTTATTCCATCTGTAAACTGTCTCCTGAGCCTTGTGTCCCTTCCTGGTGCCAAGAAACCTCCTTCCCTCATGCTCTGAGTCAGAGCCCAGTCGCCTTAGAATAGCAGAAGTAGTGAGTCAGGGCGAGATGGGGGCCCAGGAGGGTTGGAAAGTGGGGGTCCAACGTAGCCCAGGGAAGCAGAAAGTAAAACCAGTAAACTCTGTGACATGGGCCAGGTCACTTAACGCTACTGATCCTGAATTTCTTCACACACAAAGTTGAGATGGGGCTTACCTTCAGTGCTGTCGTGCGGATTAATGCAAGCACACGCACAGCCCCTGACACAATGTCCAGCACGCAGCAGGCTTTGGATAAGGAGAGCTGCTCCTATTGTCATCATAATCGTGTCTTCACTCAAGTCCAGTGACCTGCTGACCTTTGGCCCCATGTCCATGATGCTGGCGTTAAGCACCGTGTTGAGGACAAGCAGAAGTAGGGGGTACCGGTGACTTCAAAGATGTCACCTTCTCCTACCTATTCTCTTGGGATTGACGTGAACCCGATACTAGAAATAAACCTCAGTATTGGGAAATACTGGGTTCTCTTTTTGTCCTAAATCCTTCTGAGTCAAGCCAGCCACAGAAGCGTCTCCGCAGAGGTAGAGTTTGAAAACCAGCCACTGGTGAGGAGGAAGAAGTAGCAGCAGGCCAAGGAAGCAGGAGGCACGCACAGCCACTGTGTGCTATCCCAGGCGCTTGCTGGGACAGTGCAGAGAGAGTTTTGGTCTGTCCAGCAGGAGTGTGGCCTTCGCTTTCAGAAAAGCCAATCAAGAGAAATCCGAACTCAGGAAACCAAAATGAGGACAAAGGGATTCATATTACATACAAATGGATTCGTTGCAAAAGGCTTTTGATGACGCCCACCTGCTGTGTAAGAAGAGGCCCCCTCGGGTGTGGGTGTGTCAGGTAAGCGCTGAGTGAGTACTTAACCAAGGAACCACTCCACTTCAGTACACTCTCAGTGATCTGTCAACCCTCAACCTCGCCTGAATGTTTGATGGTCTCCACATGTAGGAACTTCCCCCATGGAAGAAATTTCTCAGGTTCTACTATCCATAGGATTTTAATCTCTCTCTCTAGGAAGTCACTGACATCATTTGAATTCTCCCTTTTCTTCCCATTCCTTGGCACTCCTGAGTGCTGGCCAGGGTTCTCGGAGCCAGTTCCCTGCCAGCACCTTCTCCCCAGTTTGGAAATGAGAAAATGGTCATTATAGGGTCAAAGATCTTTGTACCCCAAGAACAAAGCAAAGTGTTTAGAAGAGTAGTCTTCCTTCAGAATTGTAATCCACAAGGGATAAAGAACAACCCTCCTTTATGAGACCAGAAGATTTAGTGGATTAAGATAGAAACTTAGCAAAGTGATGCGACATGAAAGAAAAAGATAAGAAATGAAGGTCTATCTTTATTCTTCAGTAGACACAGTGCATCTCAGTACTGGTGTCCTGGGGCTTGGCAAGGCTGGATGGTGAATGTATGTCTTGGCTCTTATGGCTCTGCGGGAAACATGGATGAAAGCAATTCCGTCTCCTCCTTGTGTCCCCGATCTTGTTCCCCACCGGCACTACGGACAGTAAGTATGCACGTATTCCATGTCCAGCAGTCCATTCCTGGACGCATATCCTAGACATTCTCACCAAGGTCCTGAAGGGAACCTGAACCACGATGTCCACTGTGGGTTTGTGGGTGGTGCCAGGGAAGTATTTGTCCCTGTGGGACTAGGTATGCCAAATGTGGTAGCAGCCCAGCCCCCCGAGGGCCACACAGCCGCAGGCAGTAATGGATCAGATATACTACTCATGGCAACATAGATGGATCCTAAAAACACAAGGCTGAGTGGAGCGTCAAACAGAATAAGAACTGTAACACCATACCGTGTACGCAGATTAAAAATGCATGCACACGAGAGGAATACACATTTATCATAAAAACATAAAACGAGGGGTGCCTGTGTGGCTCAGTGAGTTAAAGCCTCTGCCTTTGGCTCAGGTCATGATCCCAGGGTCCTGGGATCAAGCCCCACATCGGGCTCTCTGCTCAGCAGGGAGCCTGCTTCCCCCTCACTCTCTGCTTCCCTCTCTGCCTACTTGTGATCTCTGTCTGTCAAATAGATAAATAAAATCTTAAAAAAAAAAACAAACAACAAAAACATAAAACGAAAGATACACATGACATATAGGAGAACTGTCCCCCGTGGGGGAAGGAAGATGAGCTGAATGCACAAATAAACCAAGAGAAGAGAGGGCCACACAAAAATGTGTAGATTAATGTTCATAGCAGAATTATGCATAATACCAGAAAGTGGAAACAACCCAGATGTCCATGAGCTGGTGAGTGGATGAATGTAGGTGGTCTATCCATGTAAGTGGTATTATTTGGCCATGAACAGGAATGAAGTAGGGACACATGCTACAACATGGATGCCTGTTGCAAACATCATGCTGGATGAAAGAAGCCAGTCACTGGAGCCCCCACATATATTGTATGATTCCATTTATATGAAATTTCTAGAATGGACAAATCTGGAGAAACAAAGTACGTTAAGGTTACCTAGGGCTGTGGGTGATGAAAATGTTTTAAACTTAGACTATAGTGATGGTACAGCTCGGTAAATACACTAAAAATCATTGTACGCTTTAAATGGGTGAGTTTCACGGTATGTGAATTTTATCTCAATAAAATCTTTACATTTTTTTTAAGATTTTATTTTTAAGTAATCTTTCCACCCACCATGGGGCCCGAACTTACAATCCTAAGACTGACAGTTGCACACTCCACTGACTGAGCCGGCCAGGGATGCCTCAATAAAGATATTTAAAAAGAAAAACAGGGTGCCTGGGTGGATCAGTCAGTGAAACTTCCGACTCCTGATTTTGGCTCAGGCCATGATCTCAAGGTTGTGAGATCAAGCCCCATGTTGGGCTCCACACTCAGCTCGGAGTCTGCGTGGGAGTCTCTCTCTCTCTCTCTGCCCTTCTCCCAGCTTGAGCACATGCTCTTATCCTCTAAAATAAATAAATAAAATCTTTAAAAAAAAAAGGGAAAGAAAGAAAGAAAAAGAAAAACAAGATGGGGAGTATGCTCATGTGGTTTCCCGTGGGTCCTTCCTCTTTGTGCTTCTGGTTTCGTACTGAAATTGGGTGAGCTTCACCTACCTTAACCCTGCCCATGGGCCACTGCCCTCAAATGGTGCACACTTGCCTCTGGCCTTCCGGCTTGGAAACCCAGCACTGGCCTACGGCCCCCTGGAACTGACTCGGAGCTAATTCCAGGGCAGGACTGACTAGCTCCACACAGCTCCCTTCCTCCACCCCCTAACATGGCTCACAGCCAGAGTGCAGCCGAGGGTTTTCTCACAATGGAAGTTAGAAAGGACATATTCAGGGCCTATGCGTTCTGTTAACCAACCATAAGTTTATCCTTAGTCACAGTGTGACATTAAGAAGGCATGTTTTTCCTTCCTGGCTTTGCCAGCATTAGTTGTGAGACTTTTTTATTTTTTGAAAGTTTTTTTTTTTTTTTTAAATAAGTAATCTCTATACCCAATGTGGGACTTGAACCTACAACCCTGAGATCAAGACTCCCACACTTCACCGACTGAACCAGCCAGGCGCCCCAGTTGTGTGACTCTAAAGTGCTACTTCTGTAAGTCTCAGTTTGTCTCTTTGGACCACTACGGCCAGGGCAATGCCCATGACAGCTCCTAAGGCCATGATGGCGAGAGGCATGGTGCTGGGCTGATGAGCTTTGATAAATCAGTTCACCTGGAAAATCACAACTTGCCTCACAGTGGGCGAGGGTGGAAGGACATTGAGAACATGAACATGATGCCTACCACAGGACCCCATATTTCATTTATAGATGGGAAAATGGGGGCCCAAGTTTGTACATTCAGTTTGTGGCAAATCTAAGACCAGATATTAGTGGTGTTGCCTAGAGTTGGCTGCTTTTGAATCAATAATGGAATAGAGGCCTTAATGGGTAATAAAACCCCATCACCCCATCACTAGGGAGCTTCAAGCCGAGCGAGGCTAGATGGCATTCTGGCTATAAAAGGAGTGAACACACTGATCTCCAAGAGAGGACGGAAAGCTCTGTTACAGACATTGCATGAGAACAGCGTGGAGACGAGACAGCTAATCCCAGGGTGGGATGGTGGAGATGGGGCCCTGCACGAGGAACAGGTTCATCCTGTCTACTTTCTTGGATTTGCAGCTTCCTGAGAGAGGCTCTGTCTCCCCTCCGCCTCCCCCTCCTCCCTGCCCAATTCCCAGGCCGAGGGGAACAAGCCAGGGCTGGTAATTGTGTTAGCTCAGTTTCCTCCCTAACCCTGCCCTCCTCATAATCTGATTTCCAAGGGACGAGGGAAAGCAGGGCCCAGGCTCAGGAAGAAATGTGTTCCCTCGTGTCCACTGGGCCTGCTAATTTGATAGGACTATTTGCTGAGCTTCCACAGAACCCCCATTAGGAACAAATTTCATCTGGTTTCCACAGCCCTCACCCTGAAGAGCTCTCTGGGTCTCAGCTCAGGAGGAAATTCAGCTTCCAATTCAATTTTTGCATAAGGAAATGAAGTCTCTGTTATAATAACAGCAACCAGAGATTGAGCACCTACTGTGAGTCAGCCCCAGCTTTGTATTTGATGACTCCCTAGGTGGGCTGTCATCCCCCCACCCCGTGAGTTCACAGGTGCTGCAAGCTAGGTCCTTTGGCTGATGATTCCTTTTGTCATGGGATCCTCCCTCCAAATGAATGGATTTGCCCTCGCGTCTGGGGTCTTTGGCCAGCCCCAGTGGGATCCTCAGAGTAGCTGTGTTTCTGGGCCAGGATGGCTGCTCACACGTGAAGCAGGCTCTCAGCCAGTCCCCTCTCCTATCCAAGGCTTCCTGGTGTCTGAGAGGAGCCAACAGCCTCTCAGAACGCCTATCGGAGCTCACCTTCACCATGACAAACGCGGAGGGCTGCGAGCCCCATTCTGAAGCTCAGCCCGCCAGGCGTCCTGGCCAAGTGTGCATGAGCATGGAAAGAAAGACACCGGCTGCTGGAGAGAAGCAGCTTTGCAACCTGTTAGCCATGGGACCTTGGAGAAATTTCCTAAACTCTAAGCTGGGTCTTCCTCATCTGGGAAGTGGCAATAGTAGAGTAGAGCAGTTGTGAGAATTATGGGAAAAAGGAATGTGCAGCATAGTCTCCAGTTTCACTGTGTGGGACGAGAACTATGAATCACCCCCGCTCAAGTATGTTCCCAGAGCCTGAACCACCTGTGTGCTCCGGCATCCAGCCCTCCACTTTGACTTCCTCCCCAGGAATCCCCGGGGACGCACAGGGTTCGGGGGAAGGGAGGGGGCTTGCCAGATTGCTCATAACATGGAAACTGGGGTCTCTTGCTTGTTTTTTGAGGGCCCCTGTCCCCAAGGAGATCATGACACAGACAGATGACAAATAAGGGAATAAATATATAAAGTCCCACCTTGTGACACAAGCTGTGTTCCAGTAGACATCAGGGAGGCTCCTGGGTCCCCAGCTAGGATGCCGGTGTCCTTGCCACCCAGGGAAGTGACAAGTGACTTTCCTTGCCCCATGCTACCCAGACAATAGGCTCTTGCTCCCTTAGCTGTCAGCCGGCTACTAGCATCAATCTGGTTGCACAGAAGTATGGCAGGCATTACCCCCAGCCCAAAGAAGCCTCTTCCCGCAGGCTGTTACTGAGGGGCACACCTGGGCTCAAACCCCAGCTTCTGCTCCCATCACTGGTGTGTGTGCAGATTCCGGGCAGCCTTGGGAGACACTAACTCCCCTCTCAGAGAGCTCCATACCTGGCTCTCCCCAGCTTGTTTTCCTGTCTTTTTCAAATTTATTCAAATGTCACCTCTCCCTGACCCACCTGATCTAAATCAGGCAGCCCCAAGCATGATCCCCACTCCACTCTCCTCCCTGTCCTGCCTGCCCATCTCCTTAGCCAAAACTAACAAGCGACTTTAGCAAGGTCATAGGATACAAAGTCAATATTAAAAAATTGTATTTCTAGGATTCATTTGAGTTAACTTTTGCATATGATGTGGGGTAATGGGTGAAGTTAGCTGTTTTCATATGGATATAAAGTTGTTCAAGCACCGTTTGTTGAAAATGTTATTGTTTCTCCAGTAAATAACCTGTGCTTTTGTAAGAACGTTGGCTGACTGTAGATGTTTTGGTCTATTTCTGAGCTCTATAATATTGTGTTCATCTGTATGTCTACCATTATATTAATACCACAGTCTTGATTATGTAGCTTTGCATGAAGTTATTTTTAAAAAGATTTTATTTAGGGGCACCTGGGTGTCTCAGTGGGTTAAGCCACTGCCTTCGGCTCGGGTCATGGTCTCAGGGTCCTGGGATTGAGCCCCGCATCGGCCTCTCTGCTCAATGGGGAGCCTGCTTCCCCCTCTGTCCCTGCCTGTCTCTCTGCCTACTTGTGATTTCTGTCAAATAAATAAACAAAAAATAAAAAAAATAAAAAAAAAGATTTTATTTATTTGAGAGAGAAAAAGAAAGCATAAACACACAAGTGAGGGGAGTGGTAGAGGAAGAAGGAGAAGCAGACTCCCCACTGAGCAGGGAACCGGACCCTGAGATCATGACGTGAGCCAAAAGCAGATGCTTAACCGACTGAGCCACCCAGGCGCCCTTGTAATAAGTCTTAAAATCAGATATCATAAGTCCTCTAAATTTCTTCTTTCTTAACATTGTTTTGAATATTCTACATACTTTTTGTTTCCACATACATTTTAGAGTCAGCCTCTCAATTTCTCCGAACAAACAAAGCCAACTGGCATTTTTATTGGAATTGTTTTGAACCAATAGCTTAGTTTGAGGAGAAATGGTATCTTTTTTTTTTTTTAAGATTTTATTTATTTATTTGACAGACAGAGATCGCAAGTAGGCAGAGAGGCAGGCAGAGACAGAGAGGGAAGCAGGCTCCCCGCTGAGCAGAGAGGCTGATGCGGGGGGGGCTCGATCCCAGGACCCTGAGACCATGACCCGAGCCGAAGGCAGAGGCTTTAACCCACTGAGCTACCCAGGGGCCCCGAGATTTGATATCTTAACAATATTGAGTCTATCAATATTGAGTCTATCAATCCATAAACATGGTGTATCTGTCCCTTTAATTGGGTGTTCATAAAATTTTCAAGGTAAGGGATACTTGGATGGCTCAGCCAAGACAGTTGAGCATCTGACTCTTGGTTTCAGCTCAGGTTGTGATCTCATGGGTCATGGGGTCACACCCCTGGTTGAGCCGGGCATCCTGGGCTCCACTCTCAGCAGGGTGTCTACTTAAAGATTCTCTCCCTCCCTCCACTCGCGCGCGCGCTCTCTCTCTCAAATAAATAAATCTTCAAAAAAATTAAAAAATAAAAATTTTCAGCTAACATAATACCTAATGCTGAAAGACTGAATGCTTTTCTCCAAAGATTGGGTAAAGGGTAAAGGGCAAAAATGTCTGATTCACCACTTCTTTTCCATATTGTACTGGAGGTACTGGGGCTCAATCTCACAGCCATGAGATCATGACCATGAGACTATGACCTGAGCCGAAACCAAAAGTCAGGCGCTTAACTGACTGAGCCACCCAGGCACCCCTAGCTAAAGGGTTTTGTTTTTGTTTTGTTTTAAAGATTTTATTTATTTGTCCGAGAGAGCGAGCACAAGCAGTGGGGAGAGGCAGGGAGAGAGGGAAGGAGGCTCCCCAGTGAGCAAGGAGAAAGGGACTTGATTCCAGGATCCTGGGATCATGACCTGAGCTGAAGGCAGACACTTAACCGACTGAGCCACTTGGGCCTCCCAAAGTTTTTAAAAGATGTTCTTTTCAAGGGACCTGGGTGGCCCAGTTGGTTAAACATCTGACCCTTATTCTCAGCTCAGGTCTTAATCTCAGGGTTGTGAGTTCAAGCCCTGTGTTGGGCTCCACACTGTGGCACCTACCCAAAGGAAGGAAAAAGAAAAAAAGACGTCCTTATCAAGTTAGGAAAATTCCCTTCTATTACTTGTTTACTGAATGGCTTTTGAATTTTGTCAAAATTTTTATGAGTCTAATCAGATGATTGTTCAGGCTTTTAAAAAAATTGTTCTAGTATGGGGAATTACATTGATTAATTTTTTAATGGTAAACAAACATTTTATTCCTGGGATAAACCTGATTTGGATATGCCTCATTTCCCTTTCTATCTACTGTTAGATTTGATTTGCTAAAATTTTGTTAAGGGTCTATGTACTTTAGAGATTCATTTCTTCTTAATCTTCTAATCAAATCTTTTGTTTGACTTGGATATCAGGGTAGTGTTGGCCTTGAGATATGAACTGGGAAGTGGCCCTTTTTCTTCCATTGTCTGAAGGAGTTTGTGTAGAATTGATCTTATTTCTTCCTTAAATGTTAGGTAGGATTTGCTATTAAAGCCATCTGGACCTGGAGTTTTCTTTGTGGGAAGATGTTTTTTTTTAATCAATTTACTTTAAAATAATTTTTATATTGTGATAAATTCCATGTAACATAAAATTCACCATTTTAACTATCTTAAAGTATATAATTTGGTGGGATTTCCTACATTCACAACATTGTGCAACCATCACCATTATCTAATTCCAGAACTTTTTTATTTTCCTAAAAAGAAACCTCATACCTCCCGATTTCCTCTTTCCCCCATTCTCTGTTTAACCACTTCTACTTTCTGTTTATATGTATTAGCCTATTCTGAATACTTTATAGAAATGAAATAATATAATACACGGCTTTTTGTGTCTGGTTTCTTTCACGTTGCATAATATTTTCAAGATCCATCCATGGGTACCATGTATCAGTACTTCATTTTTATTGCTGGATGATATTCCATTGCATGGATATACCACATCTTGTTTATCCATTTATCAGGATGGACACTTGAGTTGTTTCCCGTTTTTGGTTATTACAAATAGTGCCTCTATGAACACTCATGTACAAGTTCATGGGAACATGTATTTTCAATTCTCTTGGGTAGGAGTGAAATTAGTAGTTCATATGTAACTCTGTCTAACTTCTTGAGGTACTGCTAGACTGTTTTTCAAAATGGCTGGGCCATTTTATACTCCTGATAGCAATATATGAGGTGTCCAAATTCTCCATGTCCTTGTCAACACTTATTATTTTCCATTTTCTTATTATAGTCATACTGGTGCATGTGAAGGTGTATCTCATTGTGGTTTGGAGTTGCATTTCCTTAATGATTAATGACTTAGCCATATTTATATCTTCTTTAGAGAAATGTCTATTCAAATCCTTTGTCCATTTTTAAATTGGGTTGTTTGTCTTTTTTATTATTGAGTTGTTTTTTATGTATTCTAGATATTAGACCTTTATCAGATACATGATTTGTAAATATCACATTCTGTGGGTTGTGATTCCACATTTTTGATAGTGTCCTTTGAAGCATAATAATTTAATTTTTTCCCTTTGGTTGCTTGTGGTTTTAGTATCATAATTAAGAAACTACTAAATAGGGGTGCCTGGGTGGCTTAGTTGGTTGAGCCTCTGGCTCTTGATTTCAGCTCAGCTCATGATCTCAGGGGCATGGGATCAAGCCCTGTGTCAGGCTCCTTGCTCAGCAGGGAGTCTGCTTGGGCTTCTCAATCTCCCTCCACCCCTCCTCCTGCTTGCTCTCTCTTTCTCTCAAAATAAATAAATCTTAAAAAAAAAAAAAAAAACAGAAAAAGAAACTACTACATAATCTAAGGTCACAAGCATTTATATCTAAGAGTTTTATTGTTTTACCTATTACATTTAAATCTTTGGTCTAGTTTGAGTTAAGTTTTTAATACAGGGTGACATAGGAATTCAACTTCATTATTTTGAATGTGAATATCCAGTTATCTCAGCACCATTTGTTATAAAGACTATTTCTCCCCCATTGAGTGGTTTTGACAACTTTATAGAAAATGAACTGATCATAGAGGTATAAGTTTATTTTTGGATGGTCAGTTCTATTCCATCGATAGACATGTCTATCCTTTGTCCATACCACATTGCTTTAATTATGATAGTTTTGTAGTGAGTTCTGGAATCATGAAATGTTTGTCTTCCAACTTTGTTCTTTCTTTTTCTTTTCTTTTCTTTTTTTTTTTTTTTAAGATTTATTTATTTGACAGAGAGAGACACAAGCGGGAACACAAGCAGGGGAAGTGGGAGAGGGAGAAGCAGGCTTCCCGCCAAGCAGGGAGCTCCGATGCAGGCCTGGATCCCAGGACCCTGAGATCATGACCTGAGCTGAATGCAGATGCTTAATGACTGAGCCACCCAGGTTCCCCTCTTTTTTTTTCTTTTTAAGACTTATTTATTTGAGGGGGGGGAGGGGCGTGGGGACAGGTAGAGGGGAAGCAGATTCCCCATTGAGCCACCCAGGCAGCCCCTGTTCTTCCTTTTCAAAATCATTTGGTTATTTCAGTTCCTTGCATTTCCATATGAATTTTAGGATCTGTTTGTTCATTTCTGCAAAAGGGGCCAATAGAATTTTGACAAGGGTTGTACTGAATCTGTAGATCAATTTGAGGAGTATTGCTAGCTTAACAATATTAACTCTTTCAATCAATGAACATGGAGTAGCTTTCAATTTTATTTAGGTCTTGTTTAATTTTTTTCAACATTGTTTTGTGTGTGTGTGTGTGTGTGTTTAAGATTTTATTTATTTATTTGACAGAGAGAGACACAGCAAGAGAGGGAACACAAGCAAAGAAAGTGGGAAAGGGAGAAGCTTCCCAGAGCAGGGAGCCAGATGCGGGGCTGGATCCCAGGACCCTGGGATCATGAACTGAGCTGAAGGCAGATGCTTAATGACTGACACTGGGTACCCCAGTTTTGTGGTTTTCAATATGTAAGTCTTGCACTTCAGCAGGAATGACTAATTGATTGATTTATGAGTTTTTTAAAAAGATTTTATTTATTTATTTGACAGAGAGAGAGTACAAGCAGGGGGAGTGGCAGGCAGAGGGAGAAGCAGGCTCCCTGCCAAGCAAGGAGCATGATCTGGGGCTCGATTCCGGGATCCTGGGTTCATGACCTGAGCCGAAGACAAATGCTTAACCAACTGACCACCCAGGCACCCCTCCTATAGAAATAATTTATGTCTCCTTTCTTTTTTCTTGATCAGGCTATCTAGATGTTTAAGAATTTTATTCATCTTTTCAAAGATCCAGCTTTTGATTTCATCAATTTTCTCTATTGTTTGTTTCATTAATCTGTTTTTTCATTTTCTATTTCATTAATCTCCATATTATCATTGTTTCCTTCTTTTGGGCTAATTTAATTTGCTCTTCTTTTTCTAGTTTCTTAAGGTGCAAACTTAGTTTATTGATTTGAGATCCTTTAATTTTTTTAATATAAACATTTGATGCTATGAGAATTTGTAACTTTTTTTCAGTTTTATTGAGATATAATTGACATATCCAAATCTTTTTTTTTTTAAGTAAGCTCTATACCCAACGTGGATCTCGATCTCATGACTCTGAGATCAAGAGTCACATGTACTACTGAGTCAGCCAGGCTCCCCACTATGAGTTTTATTTTAAGCATTGCATTAACTGTATCCCACAAATTCTGATATGTTATATTTTCACTCAATTCACAATATGTCCTAATATCCCTTGGATTTTTTGTGGTTTGGGGTTTTTTTGACTCTAGGTTTCTTTAGAAGTGTTCTTTAAATTTCCAAATATTTGAAAAATTAACCGGAAATCTTTCTCATTGGTATTTAGTTGAAGTCTCTTGTGGTCAGAGAATATACTCTGAGTCACTTCAATCACTTTACATTTATTTGACTGTTTTATGGCCCAGAATATGTCTGTTTTGTTGACTGTTTCTCATGTGCACTATAAAGGAACTTAAGTAATGCTGTTCTTAAGTGTATATTATAAATATCAATTGGATCAAGTTGTTCTATATTCTTATTTTTTATTTATTCTATTACTGAGAAAAGTATTGAAATCTCTAACTATAATTATGGATTTTCCAATTTTTCCCTCATATCTTTTGATATGTTGTAAAGCTCTATTATTAGGTTTATATACATTTAGGATTATTACGTCTTCTTAATGAATTGGTCCTTTATCATTTGAAAGGTCCCTCTTTATCCCTGGTAATATTTGTTATTCTGAAGTGTACTCTGTCTGATATTAAAATAATTGCTTCAGGGCATCTGGTTGCCTCAGTCAGTAGAGCATGCAACTCTTGATCTTGGAGGGTCATGAGTTCAAGCCCCATGCTGGGTGTAGAGCTTACTTTTTAAAAAATGCTTCAGTGTTCATTCTTTTTTAAGTTTTATTTATTTATTTATTTGAGAGGGAGAGAGGGCGTGGGGAGAGGCAGCAGGAGAGAGAGAGAATCTTAAGCAGGCTCCATGCCCAGCACAGAGCTCGATGTGGGGCTCAGTCTCTCTACCCTGAGATCATGACCTGAGCCAAAATCAACAGTCAGATGCTTAACTGCCTGAGCCACTAAGGAACCCTGTTTTATTTTAATTTAACAGCTTTATTGAGATATAATTGACATGTAATATATTGTACATATTTAGAATGTATATAAATGGTTATAAATTTTGATATATGTATATACCCATGAAACCATCTTTACAATCTGGCTGTCTTTTGATTAGTGTTTGTATGTTATGTCTTTTCCTATTGTTTCACTTTTAAAGTATCTATATCTTTAAATTTAAAGTGGACTTCTAGGGTACCTGGCTGGCTCAGTTAGAAGAGCACACAACTTTTGATCTCAGGGTTGTAAGTTTGAGCCCCACATTGGGTGTAGAGATTACTAAAAAAAAATAAATAAATAAACTGAAAGAAAAAATAAAGTGGATTTCCTTTTCTTTTTCAATAGATTGGCAATCTCTGCCTTTTAAGTGGAATATTTAGACTATTTTACTTAATGTAAATATCAATACACTTGGGGTTAAATGTATCATCTTACTATATGTCTTCTACTTCTCTTTTTCTTTTTTCTTTTGTGAAGTAGCTTCTATGCCCAGCTTGGAGCCCAATGTAGGGCTTGAACTCAAGACACCAAGACTAAGACCTGAGCTGAGATCAACAGTCAGACACTTAACCTACTGAGCCACCCAGATGCCCTTTCTTTTTATATTTTTTAAAAGATTTTATTTTTAGTTAATCTCTACCCCAGTGTGGAGGTCAAATTTATAACCCTGAGATCAAGATTTTCATGCTCTACTGACTGAACGAGCCAAGCACCCCTGTTTTTTACTTTTCTTTGTTCATTTTCCTGCTTTCTTTCTGATTGAGTATTTTTATGAATCAATAGTATCTCCACTATTATTTCCATAACTCTATGTTTTTGCTTCATTTTGGGAATTCTCACAGCTCTTAGCTTATCCACATGGTAGAAGTAAAAAAAAAAAAATCCAATAAGTTGATTACAGTGTATAAGTGAGTGCTTGCCAAGGTGTTGATGACTGATGATGTGTTGATGTTGACCTGTCCAGATGACATATTTTCATTTGAGTCATAGTTTCACCCCTTCCTGAAGCGATCAGTAGGGAAAGTTTTCTGATCCAATAAGCCAAGTTCTTTGGGCTTATTTGACAAGTACATAGCCACTTAACCATGGGTTATGAGAGGTGACAGGACCTTCCTCTCCTGGTTGTCATGAAGATTAAATGAGATAATGCATTAATCCCACGTACAGTGATTGAGCACACACTAGAGAGCAGTCTCTGCTCTTGATAACTAAGGTACATCAAAGAACAAAGCAGACAAAAATCTCCATCTTCATAGAGCTTATATGATAATAAAGGAGGACTTAGAATAAACACACAATCTATGGTGTGTTTCATGATACCCTGCGCTACATTAAAAATAAAAATAAATAAAAATAAAATAAAATAAAATAAAAATAAAGCAAGATTTTGAATGTTGGGAGGTTTAATTTCAACCAGAGTGGAAGGCCTCACTGAGAAGATGATGCTTTGGTAAAAATGAAGGAGGTGAGGGAGTGAGTCACACAGGTCTCCAGAGTAGGAGGGTTCCAGCCAGAGGGAACAGCAAGTGTGAAGACCCTGGGGCAGGAGTACTGCCGGTGTTTGGGGAGTAAGGAGGCCCATATGGTTGTTGTTGGGTGAGGGAGGCATAGTGGGAAATGAGGTCGGATTATTCAGGGTCTTGCAGTCTGTAGGAAGGGTTTTGGCCTTTGCTCTGAGTGAGAGGAAGCCACTAGAGCATTTTGTGCAAAGGAATGACATGATCTGCTTGACGGCTTAGCAGAATCCCCTGTGTGGGCTGCTGCATGGGAAATAAGCAAAGGGGGCAAGGTCTGAAATAGGCAGACCAGCTGGGAGACTGTGGCAGTCATCCCAGCCAGAGGAGCGTATCAAGTACAAGAGCGAAGTGAACGGCCCAGCAGGTGCCTAAGGCAGGGACTCAGTCAGATTTGGGTTGGTTTCCAGGAGCAGAAACACATTCACTCTGTCACAAGTTAAAACAGTCAGGTCCAGGGGCATCTGGTTGGTTCATTCAGTGGAGTTTGCAACTCTTGGTCTTCCGGCTCTGAGTTCAAGTCCCAGGTTAGGTGTGGAGATTACTTAAATATAAAAAAATCTTTTTAAAAAATGGGGGTGCCTGGGTGGCTCAGACAGTTAAGCATTGGGCTTTGGATTTCAGCTCAGGTTGTGATCTCAGGGTCTCGAGATCAAGCCCCGACTCAGGATCTGCACTCAGCATGGAGCCTGTTTCAGATTATCTCCCTCGGGGTGCCTGGGTGGTTTAGTTGGTTGAGGGCCTGATTCTTGGTTTCAGTTCAGATCGTAAGTGATCTCGGGGTTGTGGGATCGAGCTCCCCACTCAGCAGAGTCTGCTTCCCCTTTCTGTCTCCTTCTGCCTCTCCCCCTGCTCAGGCATGCTCTATCTGTCAAATAAATAAATCTTAAAAAAAAAAAAAAGATTCTCTCCCTCTACCCCTCCCACCCCCCCAACCCCCACTTGTGAGCAAGGATTCTCTCTCTCTCTGAAAAAAAAAAAAAAAAAAAAAGGAGAAGTGGGAAAAGGGAGGGTCAAGTCCAGAGGGTGGTTAATAGGACAGAAGGGAATCTGGACTTGGGAACCAGCTAATGAGTTGGTGAACTGCATCCCCCACCAACGGTCTCCATGGTCAGTTGTCTCTCACCTTTATTTATTAAATAAATAAAATATTAAAAAAAATCAAACTCTTTCTTTGCTTGATCAGGACGGGGCTAAAGAGGAGCTGTCCTTCTCTCATGTCGAAGGATGTCCCCTCCCCTTTCAACTGGCCTGACTTCCCATTATTGATTAGACTAAAGCAGCTCCTGACAGGCGCAAGTCTCAGCCTCTCACAAAGTCCTCTTTCCAGTTCTATTATTTTCGATTTTTTTTTTTTTTTTGACAGACAGAGATCACAAGTAGGCAGAGAGGCAGGCAGAGAGAGAGGAGGAAGCATGCTCCCCACTGAGCAGAGAGCCCGATGCGGGGCTCGATCTCAGGGCCCTGGGACCATGACCTGAGCCGAAAGCAGAGGCTTTAACCCACTGAGCCACCCAGGCGCCCCTCCAGTTCTATTATTAATAATGATAATAATGTTTTCCATTTATGTCCATGTTTCATAGTTTTTAAAGCTGGAAAATAACATATTCTAGGAGGGCAGAAAGCATTATGGTTAAGATGTGGGTTCTGGAACCCAACGTTTGGAGTTGGAATCCTAGTTCCACTACTTCTTAGCTCTGTGACCTTGGGAAAAGTATGTGACCTCATTTATAAAAGCCATTTCATGTGTGTGCTTGAATTGTTAGTCCATGCAAAGTATAAAACTCAGAAGGCACAGGGGCGCCTGGGTGGCTCAGTGGGTTAAAGCCTCTGCCTTCAGCTCAGGTCATGATCTCAGGGTCCTGGGATGGAGCCCCGCATTGGGTTCTCTGCTCAGCGGGGAACCTGCTTCCCCCTCTCTCTCTGCCTGCTTCTCTGCCTACTTGTGATCTCTCTCTGTCTGTCAAATAAATAAATAAAATATTAAAAAAAATCAAACTCAGAAGGCACAAAAGGATATACAGTAACCACAGTTTTCCTCCCACCCTTGCCTCCTGAATCATCGGTCTCGACAAAGGAGTTGACTAACCACAGTGATCAGTTTCTTAACCTTCTGGAGCCTCAATTTCCTTTTCTGTGAAATGGGAACAGTGACACTCACCAGCCTCCCACCCAGAGCTTTTACAAAGATCAAATGAAATAATACATGCAGAAGAGCTTCACCGGCAGCAGCGAAGGCTACACCAGTGGAAGGAGCCAGTGACTCCTGAACTCAAGACTGGTTGCAGCAGGTCCTACCTTTCAATAGCCAGAGTCCATCAGACTGTCCTCATGGATCCCAAGTCTAGACTTTGTTGAGATAAAACAAACTGACTCATGGAGTCTCTCAAAATTTTTGAATTGTCAAAATCCTATCTGTCTTTCAAATCCCAGCTCAGGTGTCCCCTGTTCTGAGAGGTTTTCCCTAGTTCCTTATGCCGACCTCTCACCCCAATTCAGGTGTGCTTGCTATCTCTTTGGGACCCACACAATCTCCTTCCAGATCTTTCTCTCCTTTGAGAGGCATTTCTCTTGTTTGCTGACATATTGCAAGGCAGCCCTGTGTGGTGGGTAAGCAAAGCTTGGATCCTGGCGTCACTTCCCGTGGGCTGTGTGACCTACCTCTACACCTCAGTCCCTTCATCCGTGGATTTTGGTTAATAACCACCTCTAAGGCAACACTTCTCAGATGTTTTGGTCTCAGGACCCAGAAAGAACTTTTATTTATGCAGGTTATAGCTGAATACTTATTTATCAAAAAATTTACACTCTTTGGGTTCCTGGGTGGCTCAGTGGGTTAAAGCCTCTGCCTTCGACTCAGGTCATGATCCCAGAGTCCTGGGATCGAGCCCCATGTCGGGCTTTCTGCTCAGTGGGGAGCCTGCTTCCTCCTCTCTCTCTCTGCCTTCCTCTCTCCCTACTTGTGATCTCTGTCTGTCAAATAAATAAATAAAACCTTTTTTAAAAAATTTACACTCTTATTTATAGCTATATTTTTGTTTATCCATATGTATCATGTTAAAAATTAAAACTGAGAAATTAAAACACATTTATTTATTCCTTTAAAAAGAACAATAGCCAACCCATTGCACGTTAACAATGTTATTTTTAGTTTTAAAAGTTATTTGTGCTTTCCAAAACAAAAATACTTAGGAGAAGAATGATGTTCTTTTACATTTTTGCAAATCTTTTCAATGGAAGATAGCTGGATTCTCATTATTTATTCTATATTCTATATTCTATATTATTTATTCTATATTCAATATGTACTTCTGGTTGAAGTATACGAAGACAATCCAGCCTCATGGAGATATGCAGTTGGAAAAGACAGGAGTATTTAGCGTGGCCTTTTTCAAATTATTGTGAATATTCTTTTCGACATTATACCAAAAATCAGCAAGTGGGAATTTCCTAAAGATCAACTGTGATGCATAACCTGAAAACTATCCAAAAATCTTCTCATATTCTGTCCCGTTGAAGTCCCTGGGTCTATCTTGTACTTCAAGTGTATCTTTAACCCACGCAGGATCTTGCAATTTCATGCATTTGTCATTTGGAAAATATTGTTCTATTGACTATGCAAATCTTCTAAAACATTAGATAACATTTGTTATCAACATTAAAAAAAAAAACCATAGGGCTAATACCACCAATTTCATCAGAAAAGTCTTTAAGCATCAGGAAGCTGTCAAGTTCACGGTGACAGATACGTTTCCCCAAATTCTATCCTACTGCTGTTCTCTCTGAAGTGGCAGGCTCATTTTATTTATTTTTGAGAAAATGCCTGCCAAATATCCAAATATGAACACGTGATTGTCTGTCAGGCTCGCTTTCAAGTCAGAATGATGCTCCATGAAAACGGTGGCTGATTTAGGTCCCAACCCAAAAATACAAGTACTTTTCCTCGAGACAGCCACTGTACTGTAGAGGGCAATCGCCGTGTTTTCTGTGTTCTTCTCATTTTGTTGCACAGAATAGTCAAAAGCCAGGCACTCAGGCACTGTAACAAGACAATAATTCTTACAGCCTCGTCAAGGACATTCCTCAGTGAAACTGGACCCCGCAGATGTGTGGTGGCGAAGAAGGCCATGGCCCTTAGTAGAGTTTGGTGCCACTGCCTTGACTCCTGCTCCTACATCAGCGTCCTGAGCCCCTCATGGCTTTGTACCATTGGTGTTGATGTCCACACAGCAAAGAAGGCGAATAACATCTTAGTAGTATCATGCAAATAGTTCTAACCTTGAGAGATCCCTTGCAAGGGTCTTGGGAATCCCCAGAGGCCAGCAGACTATACTTTGAGAACCACCGCTCTAGAGTTGTTGTAAGAATCAGACAGAATGATGTATGCAAAGCAGTTGTCATGGTGCCTGGCACATTCTAAGTGCTTCCTAAATGCAAGTGATTCTATTTATTATTCAGCATGATTTCACATATTTTATCCCACAATGACCTCTCTGTCCCACCCTATCTAGCCCAGTCTGCCCGTGTAGTAGGAGTTCACTGGGTGGTATTCATCTAGGAGCTTCTCAAGGATATGTATCTGTAGCCCAGAGGTTTGCCTAGTGTCCAGCTTATTTAAATGAATAAATTAGTGAGTCAAGGTCTATCTATATGCCAATTTCCCATGCTGAGTGTCTGCGATAGACCGACTGTTCAGCCAATCACTGTGCTAATAAGGTCAAGCTGAGGAGCCGCGGAGAGGGTTAGGCAGCAAAGTAGGGGAGGGGAGCCCACTGAGAGTAAAATGTGGAGGAAAGGCAGGGAAAATCTTCGACTCGTGTAAAGATTATAAACAGTCCGCCCACAGGCCAGGCTTGCCCACTGATGCCTGCACAGTGCTTTACATTTTAAATAGCTCCCAAGAAGAGTGATAAGGGAGTATAAACCAGGAATTTGCAAAAGAGGAATCTGAAGGCTAAAAACCATCTGAAGAGATGTTCAAACTCATGAGTAATCAGAGAACTGCAAATGAGAAGAACAACGAGATCTCCTTTTACACCTTATCCACGGACAACATGGGAGAGCTAGTGATGCCCGGCTTTGGTGTGGAGGTGGGTAAACAGGGACTCCCATGAACTTCTGCTGAGCAGGTGAGCTGCTGTTCTGAAGCTTGACCGGACAGCGGCTAGTCGAATGAGGCCAAGGCTCCCTAGGACACGCTCTGGGCGAGTATCCTAGATGGATTCTCCAGCCGGTGCCTAAGTTGGTAGAAGGCTGCCGGAAACCGTTCCGTGGAGCAGTGTTTACCGGTAGCAGAGAACCAGAGGTATCTGAGGGTCCATGCACGTGTGGTGCATGTCCACCATGGGTTACTGTGTCAGTTGGGTCCCCGCAGGACCCAGATGCAGGCTCAAAAGGGGTGAGTGAGGATAGTTTAGGAAAAGACTAGTTATAAGGTGTAGGCATGGCTCAGGGAGACCAGCAAGGAATGGTAGAGTCCTGAGATCTAACAAGAGGGACGAGTGGAGAGAACAACTGAAATCCACCAGAACTGTAGCTCTAAAGGGTGGGCCACCTGGCAGAGGCTGCGGCCTTAGGGAGAGGGACTCAGCTAAGGGCTCAGTAAGGAGGAAGGGACACACCCTGACACCTCTCTTCTCTCTCCCTGCCCTCTGATCTCCTGATTGTGTCCCTGACTGGCCACGCCCCTGGGAATTCTGAGGGCAAGGGAACCCAGGGCATGGAGCAGGAAGGAGACAGGTGGAGAGGAAAGCTCAAGGGGCAAATGCAGACTACTGATCGGAAGAGTGATGCTCTCGGTGCGAATAATGAACTAGATGTGCGCGGAGCAACAGGGATGGGTCTGAAAATCTAGGGCTGAGAGCAAAAACTAAGAAACAGAATGAGATCCACAACACAATGCCATGTATGTCATTTTAAAAATGCATACAAGCTGGGGAGCCTGGCTGGCGCAGTTGGTAGAGCATGTGACCCTCCATTTTAGGGTCCTGAGTTCGAGCCCTGCACTGGGCACAGACATTACTTTAAAAAATGCATAAATCTAATATATATATATACATATATACACACATATATAATTATAATCATATATCTATAACTATATCATATGTTAATAGAATTACATATAATGGCATAAAATACCTGGGAACAATTTTTTTTAAGATTTTATTTATTTATTTGACAGAGATCACAAGTAGGCAGAGAAGCAGGCAGCAGGGGTGGGGAAGAGGCTCCCCGCTGAGCAGAGAGTCTGATTCGGGGCTCGATCTCAGGACCTTGGGATCACGACCTGCGCCGAAGGCAGAGGCTTTAACCCACTGAGCCACCCAGGTGCCCCCCCCGGGAATAATTTGAATGGAAGATGTGTAAGCCCGGTATGCTGGAAATGAGAGCACATTCCTGAAAGAGACTGAGAAGCAAACAAGCAGAATGATAGGCCCTGTTCATGGATTGAAAGAATCAGTATTGTGAAGACATCAGGGTTCCTCAAATTCAATGCAATAGATTTAATGCAATCCTAAGCAAATTCTAAAATTTATATAAAAATGCAAAGAACTGGGGTGCTCAGTGGCTCAGTTGGTTAAGCGGCTGCCTTCAGTTCAGGTTGTAATCTCTGGGTCCTGGGATCACGCCTGCTCAGTAGGGAGCCTGCTTCTCCCTTTGCCTCTCCCCCTGCTTGTGCTCGTGCTCTCTCTGTCTCTCAAATAAATAAATAAAATATTAAAAAAAAAAGAAATGCAAAAGACTAATGATAGCCAAAATAATCTTTAAAAAAGAAGAAAAAATTGGGGCGCCTGGGTGGCTCAGTGGGTTAAAGCCTCTGCCTTCGGCTCAGGTCATGATCCCAGGGTCCTGGGATCAAGCCCCTCATCGGGCTCTCTGCTCCGCGGAGACCCTGCTTCCTCCTCTATCTCTGCCTGCCTCTCTGCCTACTTGTTCTCTCTCTCTCTGTCAAATAAATAAATAAATAAATAAAATCTTTAAAAAAAAAAAAAGAAGAAGAAAAAATTGTAGAACTCCACACTACCTGATTTGAAGACTTGTGATAAGACTATGATGATCAAGACAGTGTTGTAGTGGCACAGGCAAGCCCGGAAGCAGATCCATGCAAAATACAGTTCACTGATTCTGCAAAAGACATCGAGGGAATTCAGTGGGTAAAAGAAAGTTACATCGACAAAGCATGCTGGAACAACAACAAGTTACTCATATAGAAAAAAATGAGCCTTGACCCGTCTCCTACCATACAGAAAAGTTAGTTCGAAGGGAATTGGGGGAAACTGGAGGGGGAGATGAACCATGAGAGACTGTGGACTCTGAGAAACAAACTGAGGGTTTTGGAGGGGCAGGAGGTGGGAGGTGGGGGGAGCCTGGTGGTGGGTATTAAGGAGGGCACGTATTGCATGGAGCACTGGGTGCATAAACAATGAATTCTGGATCACTGAAAAGAAATTAAAAAAATAAATATAATTTTTAAAAACCCCAAAACTTATTAAAAAAAAAAAGAAAGAAAGAAAAGTTAGTTCGAAAGGTATCACGAGCCTAAACATAAAAGCCAAAACTCTAAGGCTTCTGGATGAAAACATAGGAGACCCTCTTCATAAGCTTGGAGTAGACAAATTATTTTTTAGATGGAACACAGAAAGCAGTAAACCTAAACGAAAGAAACCGATACGTTTCCCTTCCTTTCTAGAAGAGTCCCTGAGTCTCCCTCCATGGCTGGCATGCTTCCTCTGCAGCTTGAGGTCTTAACACTACCCCACATGTCCCATGCAAAGGCCCCACCCTTCCACTCCCCCTGCTACCGTGTTTCCCCAAACCGAGGACCTTCTGGGATCATTCATATAACTTGGCCACAATTTACTCAACTTTTTACTTTAAAGCAACTCTCTCCCTTTCACTTAAATCTTGCTCTACCTTCTTTAGCTGTGTCTTTTTTTTTTTTTTAAGATTTAATTTATTTATTTCACGGGGTGGGGGGCGGTTAACAAGTAGGCAGGCGGGGGCCGGGTGGGGGGGGGCGGGAAGCAGGCTCCCTAATGAACAGAGAGTCCGATTCGGGGCTCGATCCCAGGACTCTGAGATCATGACCTGAGCCGAAGGCAGAGGCTTAACCCACTGAGCCACCCAGGCGCCCCTCTTAGCTGTGTCTTAAACAATCACTGCTGTGAAGTCCCTGGTTTGATAGGCTGGTCATTTTTCTCGATTACATATTAAAATAAATCATTAACTATTAAGGATTTCTGAAAATGTGTGAGTAACCTAAAATTATTTTATGTACTGCACTTTTTACATGTTCTTGGGAATGTGTGTATAAGGGTATGTGAGCATGTATGTGTGTGTCTGCAGGTGTGTGTGAGTACGTGTGCATGTGTGAGCATCTCTATGTGTGTGTAAGTGTGAGGGTGTGGGAGGTTAGTGTAGGTGTGTGGGCTGTATGTGTGTGTGAGTGTGCATGAATATGCAAGTGTGCATCTGATCGGTCTGCTGTGTTCCTGAGTGTGCCTGGAGGTGTAGCATCTGGGAGTGTGAGGTGGGCTGGGCTGGAGGAAGACAAGACAATCCACATAATGACGAGTTCTGGAGGGGGGTGACCACCTTCCCCCTGCCCCCCAGCAAAGAACCCCACTCACCAGGAACTATGCAGGGCAGAGAAAAGGCATGTGGCCAGCGCCCCTCCAGTCACTTCCCTGCCTGGTATCCACAGGCCCTCCAAGGAGGAGGGAAGTCTGTCCTTGGCCAAGGGAGCACCTGGTTACTGCCAGCATCCTGGTAACGATCACCAGGGACTGAGAGTACTTCTGGGAACAGCAGGAGCCAGCAGGCGGGGGCAGATCCTTGTTGCTATATTTATAGGTCTGGATTTAGCACAGGACCTTGAGACAAGGGACTGAGCTCCCAAGGTTTCAATATGATCATCCCCCTGGCAATCTTGTGTAAGGGGTATTTTTCAGGAGTTCAGAGAGGTTAGGTAAATTGCCTAAGGTCACACAGCTAGGATATTCAGAACCAGAGCAGGACACAAGTCTTCTGGCTCTAAGGTCAATGGTTTTTCTATGACAGTGCAGGCAGCAGGGGGCCCCCAAAAGCCCTGTGCAGCCACTCCCTAGATGTGAGAACCCAGGCAAGAATGCCAAATGTCACCTGATTTCACTCTGGTTGTTATCAAATGGGTCAGCCTCCGTGGTCTTGGCTAAGTGGTTCTTTTGCGCATTCCCATCTGAGTACCGAAAACCCACGCAGGGTGTGGCACACCAGGGAAGTGAGCAAACAGAACTAATGTAGCTTGAGGGGCTAGGGCAGGTCCTGGCTGAAGGTGAGGGTCTCCAGGGAAGGGTAGGGGCCCCCAGAGCGCTGGGGACACTTAAGGCGGGGGGGGGGGTGGGGTGCGGGGTGGAGATCAGGGCTGGGACTAATTACCAAGCAGAATGGAAGCACTTAAACAATTCTGGCACATTCTGGCTGCGTGTCAGCCTTATGCAAAGATTTTTGTACTTTCACTCTTCTCGGAGGTGGAAGATGAGGCAATTGCTCTGTCTTTCCCTTTTTCTGTCCTCCACCCCCTAGTATCATGGACTGAGCCCTTGATAGAGAATCCCTTTTTCTGAGACTTCAGCCTGTCCTCTTAAGGCCTTCAACTGATTGGACGAGACCCACCCACCTCGTGGAGGGCTGTCTGCTCTACTTAAAACCCACTGATTGTAAATGTTAATCACATCTAAAAAAATACTGTCACAGCAACAGTTAGGCTAGCATTTTACCAAATAACTGGGTACCACAGCCTAGTCAAGTCGACATGTAAAATTAATCATCACATTTTCCTCGACCTCTAGGGAAGATGAGCACGCCCTTCCCTCCATACTCCATACCTACAAGCTATTGTTGAACTTGGTACCTCTCCCTCATAGAAACACCACACTATCTAATACTATCTGCTTGGCTTTGCTGTTCTCCAGACTTTCCACCCTGTGCCCAAGGTGCAAATTTGTGCTATTTATTTTCTCCGGACTCTGGGTATTTATTCTCTGAAGATTGAGGTTTTTTCTTCACTTTTGATCAATTGATCAATTTCCCAGCCATTTTTGTCTTCAAAAATTGCCCCTTCCCCATTCACTCTTCATTCTCCTAGATGTGCTGGCTAAGGTGTGCTAGAGCTTGTCATTTCTTTCTCTATATCTCTTGGCCATGGTTGCTCCCATATTTTTCTTCTTTTCACTTTCTCACTGTGTACTAACAGAGTGATTTTTTCCCAGAGTTATAACCCAACTTGCTAAATGTCTTATTCTGCTGTTCAACCTATTATTTTAATCAATTATTTATTTATTTATTTTTAAAGATTTTATTTATTTATCCGACAGAGAGATCACAAGTAGGCAGAGAGGCAGGCAGGGGGGGGGGAAGCAGGCTCCCTCCTGAGTAGAGAGCCCAATGGGGGGCTGAATCCCAGGACCCCGAGATCATGACCGGAGCCAAAGGCAGAAGCTTAACCTACTGAGCCACCCAGGTGCCCTAATCAATAATTTACTAAGACTGTATTTTTTCATTTCTAGAACTTCTTTTTGGATTGTTTTCCATCACTTTTTTCATATTATCCTTTCTCTATTATTATTTCTTTTCTTTCTTCCAGAACTTCCATCTTGCACAGGAACTTTTCTCCCACCCAAGCCCAGGATGCTGAAAAAGTGTTGCTGTTCCTTCTGCAGGCCAGGTTGGTAGAATTTTCCCAGCCTCCTTTTTCCCTGACTAGGGCTCTTTTTTAAGGTTCCAAGCCTTAAAAGGATAAGTTCAGGGAGATGAATTCCAGCTCTCCTGCCTCAAACAGCCTAGGGATACCTCCTGTCTTTGAAAGGACCTTAGAACTCCAGGCTCCTGGCCTGAGAGCCTTTGCCTAGTCAAAACCCCATGAATCATAGGCTGAGTTCCCATTCCTTACCCTGGATTTGAGTTTGTGCACTATCCCTGGAATCTGAAGATTTTCTTTTCTTTCTTTTGAGCTCAGCTGTGTTGTCTCATGTTCTACGCAGCATATGGTAGCAAGGGAAAGGCAAACTGAAATAGGTCAATCTGACATGTTGCCAAAAGGATTCTGACACATTGATCTATGTATTGTTCAAGTAATATTAGTCTCCCCCACTAGACCGTAAAGTCCGTGAGGCAGGGACAGTGTTGGCTTTTGCTCCCCAAAACAGCTGAGCATATGGGGAGAGCTCAATAAATATTTTTGTAAATGGGTGAATGAAGAAACTCTCTCTGGGGAGATTAGCATCTAATTCATAGGACTGCTGGTAGAACTTAGCAAGAGAGGGTATGTCAGATGCTTGGTATCTGGTAGGAGCACAGAGATGGCATCTATTATAATAATCATGTCTCTTAAGGCAGAGGCTCGACCATGGTAGTTTCTCTATAATTCAGCTCCTAACCTTCAGCTCAGACATTAGTTCTGGCCTAGTGGGGCAGACAGGTTTCGTGGGTCTGGCCTCCTGATCCTTCCTCAGAGGACAAAAATCAGCCCTTCCTGCCAGAACAGCATCTTAGTTTTAACCTGAGCCCCAATGCCTGGATATGAATTGGGGAGACTCGTCCCACCACCACATTCTGATTGATCCTGTCTTGTCTAGGGATCCCTGACCGTGCCATTACCAGTGACCCCCTCCTGTGGCCAGGATTTTTCTCTAGAAATCTTCATTTTTTTTTTTTTAAGATTTTACTTATTTATTTGACAGACAGAGATCACAAGTAGGCAGAGAGGCAGGCAGAGAGAGAGGAGGAAGCAGACTCCCTGCTGAGCCGAGAGCCCGATGCTTCCAGGACCTTGGGATCATGACCTGAGCCGAAGGCAGAGGCTTTAACCCACTGAGCCACCCAGGCGCCCTAGAAATCTTCATTTTTGAGAGGTTTGTGGAGGAAAAATGCATGTAATAGGTAATCATTGATCTATTTTTGCATCTTAATTAATCAAAGGCATTTATTTAACTGCCAGGGCTTCCAATCAGTAAGAGGTGAGATAATTTTAGCCCAAAGCAAGGAAACAACATTTCAATCAGGCTGTGCAGCTTTTTTTTTTTTTGGGCGAATGCATGGGTACCGTCTTTCTCCATTCCTAACCCAGGGATTTGAAGACTCTAAATGAGAAAGTCCTGTCCCGGGGGGACCCCCTAGTAATAGCAGTGCCTTACACATCAGACCTAAGGAAGACACAAAGAACCTTCTAAGATGGGACCCAGGGTCAACCTTAGAAGCATTAAAACAATTCCAAGAAACTAGTTGGCAATAGTGTGAGGCAAGAGTGGGACTGACAAACGGCACATTTGGACTCATGCAGTCTCAGGAGGAAGATTTAAAATGTATGTGTGGGGGCGCCTGGGTGGCTCAGTGGGTTGAAGCCTCTGCCTTCGGCTCAGGACATGATCCCAGGGTTCTGGGATCGAGCCCCGCGTCGGGCTCTCTGCTCAGCGGGGAGCCTGCTTCCTCCTCTCTCTCTCTCTGCCTGCCTCTCCGCCTACTTGTGATCTGTCTGTCAAATAAATAAATAAAATCTTTAAAAAAATAAAAATAAAAAAAATAAAATACATGTGTGGGGGGAGCGTGGGTAACATCTTCTTGAGTGTGTTGGAAGGTGTACTCAACCGATGAGGGGAACTTTGAGCTATGGACTATTAATAATAATACATATTAAATTCCTATTATATATCAGGCACCCTATTTAACTTGATGCAATTCCTCAAAACCCACCTGTGAGGTTGACACTGCCCCCCCCCTCTTTTTAAAGATTTTATTTACTTATTTGACAGAGAGACATACCTAGAGAGGAAACACAAGCAGGGGTAGTGGGAAAGGGAGAAGCAGGCTTCCCGCTGAGCAGGGAGCCCAGTGTGGGGCTTGATTCCAGGACCCTGGGATTATGACCTGAGCTGAAGGCAGACGATTAACAACTGAGCCACCCAGGAGCTCCGATACTGCCTGCCATTTTAGAAATGAGGAAGTTGAGTCAGAGAAGCCTTACGGAACTTGCCCAAGGTCATGTGGCTAGTAGGTCAAGAGCCACTTGTCTGACCCCCAAACCAGCCTCTAGCCACTAGAGACCTGGCTCTCCTGTGCATGAGAAATGAGCATCGAGTACTGGGTCTCAGTTTTGGCTGCTGGTTGGACTCTCTTGGGGATCTTTAAGAAATATTGATGCCTGGGTCCTACCGCTACGGATTTTTCTTTAATGGAGCATCGGGACTTTTAAAGGTTCCCCGGTGGGAGGTGGTTCTACCATGCAGCCAAGGCTGAGTGCCCCTGGCTTTGTGGATATCATGCCCACCACCTAACCATCCCCAGGATTAAGAAACAGGCAGAGAAGCCCTGGCCAAGCTCAAAGTCCAAGGTCGGTAACTGGGGCTGGCTGGGAGCCAAACTGGGAACTAGGCACCAGTAATGATAGCATGATGTCAATAACAGCGACAGACAATACTTTGGTCCTGATGTATTGAGCTGTACAGGTGCTCTAGCCACGCTCACAGCAAGGTGAGGAGGTAGGTACAACAGTAAATTTCTCCAGTTTGTAACTGAGGTGCAGACAGCTTAAGTGCAGGGTCACTCCGCTAGGCTGGGTTGGGCTGCTGACCCATGGCTTCTCTACACCGCCTCTCCAGCCCAAGGCCACTCCCAGCTTTGCAGCCCCTGCCCCCCCACCCCAGAGGTCTTGTGCCAACGACAGCCCTCTGGTGCCTGATTGGCTGGGGGCCTGCTCTGCTGGGGGGGAGAGGGGGGGTAGGGTGGGGTGGGGAAGGGGGAATCCTGTCCCCCCACCCCTAATGGGTCTCCCAGTCTGGTAGAGGAGTAAGGGCAGAATCCCCAGGCTCTTAGAGCAGACAGAGTGAGCCAGGACCTTGCATGTTGGGGTCACATGGACACAGAGGACTTGAGGGGGTTGGGGCTCCTCCCAACTCCCCAGCTGATGGAGGGATCCTAACCCCAGGGCGGCAAGCATCCAAGACCCCTCTGACCCTCAGGGTTAAACGTCAGAGGCCGGCTCCCTGGGCTCTCTTTATGGCCCCCACAAAGCATCTAGACAGAGACAGAACAGTAGTCAAGACACATGTGGTACAGGGCCAGACCTTCAGCGCTGTGGGCACTGCTTCCCCTCCCATAACAGGCCCTCCCCGCAGGTTTAGGGCGGGGGTGGGGGCGGGGAGCCGACTGAGCCAGTCTGGCACTGCTAGGAGCCCCTCGCCCACAGCCATTTCCTCCCCTTACCCTGCACTTCATCACCAGAGCCCGGGGAGGCTGTCCAGCCGCTTCCCGAGCTCTGACTGTTCATAGTGAATGGAAACTCTGAGAGGACCATGTCTCTCTGCATTTCCCCAGCAACCAACAAGGGCCTGGCACAGGGCTTCTTCAGAAATGCTCGCCGGGCGGAATTGTTCTCGGCTGGTGGCGTGGCCACCGGGTGACTCAGCCCGTCTGGAGAGATGCCCTTGGACCAGGGCCTCCAGGCCAGTCAACCCCTGTTAGCCAGCCTGGAGTCAGTGGTTCCCGGGCCCAGGCGCCCAGGTTGGGGGTGGGGGGTGGGGGGTGTCCACGGGGGGCGCCATGGGGGTGGGAGCTGAGGGCATTCAGGTCCCAAGGCCCAGGGTGCCCCAGACCGTCCAAATCAAGGTCTCGTGGCAGAGGCCCAGGCAGACGTGTGGCTTACACAGTCCCTTCTGGTGTCACCTGAGGGTCTTTGTGTGACAAGACAGGAGTGTTAGCTTACAGTACAGCGCCCAGGCGTAGGCCCCAAACCAGATGAATCTATGCCTTTGACCCATCCCTGAGGGATTCCTTTTTTCTTATTTTCTTATGATTTTATTTGTACAGAAAGGTATAGGAATTTCTGAAGGACACCAGGGTGAGGAAGAAGCAGGCCTGGCCCCCAGGGCTACCTGGTAGGGGGGCGCCCAGGGGGGATGAGGAGGCAAGTCTGCGGAGGGGGGCTGGGTGGGGGCTTCTTGCAGGAGGCAGAGCCACATTCCTCTCATTCCCTAAGAATGAATTTCTGGAGCACCTGAGGGGCTCAGCGGCTTGAGTCTAACTCTTGAGCTCAGCTCAGATCTAGATCTCAGGGCTGTGAGTTCAAGCGCCCTGTTGGGTCCCATGATGGGTGTGGAGCCTACTTTAAAAAAAAAAAAGAATGAATTTTTTTGTTTTTTTTTAGGAATTTAAAATTTGTGTGAGAAAGCGCGCAAGAGAGAGCTAGAGAGAACATGGTCGGGGAGGAGAGGGAGAAGCAGACTCCCCACTGAGCAGGGAGCCTGAGAGGGATTCCAATCCCAGGACCCAGGGATTTTGACCTGAGCTGAAGGCAGATGGTTAACTAACTGACTGAGCCACCCAGTCTTCCCAAAACAATGAATTTCTAAGAATGGAATTTCAAGGGTGGTAAACAGAGAGGCAAGAGGAGCTTTTACTTATTTACTCCTCCCTCCCTCCCTCCATCCATCCATCCATTTATTCATGTCCTCTAATGTGCTCCTGGGGCTAATCAGCTTGCCCTAGGGCAGCCTCCAAGGTTGGCTTCTCTAACCTCCCAGCCTGGCTGAAGAGACCCATGTGAGAACTCACACCAACCCCCAGGGAAACTGCATGCCGGACAGAGAACGCATGTTGGGGGGTGGGGTGACTTTGAGTCCCAGGAGAGCTCCGGGAGCCCCTGCTCCTAGCCCACAGATCTGACCCAGCTGTTCCTGGGCTTGCGGAGCCCCAGGACCAGGAATGAAAGAGACCAGGATCTAAATGGCCCCCAGGGGTGGCTGAGGGATCCCTGGGAGGCTGACCCCAGGGGCAGCAGCTGTGGCTCCGGTGACCACGGGACCATCCCGGGAACGGGCTCTGGCTTCTACTCCAGAAGCAGCTCTGGGGCAGACATGTGGTCTTTTAGGTGCATTAGCCTGAGCCGAGGCCCCTTCCTCATAGCATGTGTCCAGGGCAACACAGGCTCATACATTCTGTCAACACTTGCTGTGAGCCAGGCACCTTGCTTGGCTCTGCAAGTTAGCCCTGAATGACGCCAACAGGACCGGGCTCTGGTGGAGTCTACCGACAACAAGGGGAACAGATGCCAAACTGCGAACACATCAGTACAGAACCTAATCAGGTCAGTGGTATCAGGAAGAAAGATGTAGCGAGATAAGGGGAGAGAGAGTGGTTGGGGTGGAAAGGTGAGCTATTTCTGCTCCTGGGCGGGGGAAGCCTTGGAAGGCAGTGAGCAGAGGCCTGAGGGAAAGGAGTGGAGCCAGCAGATTGGAGCGAAGGAGGGAAGGAACCCGTAGGTATGGAGGTTCTGCTCCCAGGAGGAGCTTGAGTTGTGACAAGGAGGTCAGCACGGCTACCATGTTAGGAAGGAGAGTGTGGTGGCAAATGGGGGTGTAGAGGTAGGCAGGGCTGCATCTCTGCGGCCCACAGAGCCCCGCTTTTTCTGTGTGTCGTGACAGGAGGCCACGAGTTGGCTTGGGAGGAGGGAGGAGCGAGGGATTTGAAACCTGCCGACTCTTGGGGAAGTTGAGACAGGAGGGTTCGATGGTGGGACGGAGGCAGGTGTGAGGAAGGAGGAGGCAAGGCTGGTTCCTAGGTTTGCCTCCTGAGTTTCTAAGTCCACAGTGCTGGTGAGGGGAAGTTAAGAATTCTGCTCGGGACACATGACGCTTGAGGTGTCCAACTTTGGAGATTCTGGCCTATGGCTGGAGATGGGAGGCTGCGAGGCTGGATCTTGGGGCGGGGTCGGGCCTGGCTGACAGGTGGGGCTGACAGGTGGGGCTGACAGGTGGGAGAGATGGGATCCCTGGAGAAACTTAGAAGGGAGGAGCAGGAAAGTGGGCTCCGAGCCCCAGGCCTCTACCACGGAGGTCCGCCAGAGGAGGCCGAACCAGCCCGGGAGACCAAACAAGAGGAGCCAGACAAGAAAGATGAAACCAAGCAGGCAAGGCGAGGTGACCAAGTGAAGGCACACCGGTGGGAAAGGGGCCGGCTGGCCTGTGCCCAAACTGCTCCTGGGTGAGAACATTTAGACCAGCTTGCTGGAGGCCGTGGGTGACGGGGACAAGAGAGCCTCAGCGGGGTGATGGGGACTGAGGCCTCGGAGGAGTGGGTGCAGGCATGCGCGGGACAGCGGGACACCCAGGTGCGAGGGCAGACAAATGTCCCTGAGGGCGTTCGCTACGCAAGGGAACAGAGAAATGGAGCCGGAGGAGATTAGCCAGTGGGACCTGCAGGGTGAAGAAGGCCGTGGGCCCCGATGACCTTGCTGAGAGCTTTCAGAGCTGCGGAAGTAGAAGCGGACTGTCAGTCGGGAGGCCGGCATGTCATCCTGGCAACTGGAAGGAAAGACATAAGGAAGGAGAAATATGCAGGTGGCTCTGAAGGGGAGGGAGGGCCTCTGCCAAGGCTAAAAGCCTCTGACTTTTAGCAAACAAGGGGAAAGATGCTACCTTAAGTGGCGCCCCGTTATTACCAGCCAAGAGCAGAGCTGAGATGGAGGCTGGTGGAGGAAGGCCCCAAGAAAAAGGGGGAGCTCTAGTTAGAGCCCTCTTGCTCCAGGCTGCATAGGCCTGGGTGGGTCCTAAGAGCTGGCCAGGCTGGGATGGGACATTAGCAAATAGTCAGCCTCACAACCCAGGATTTTCTTAATACTAGATGAGGCATTGGCTTAAGAAGCCATCAGCTCTGCTTGGGGGCCTGGTGACACAGAGGGGCTAATAGACCTCTGGCAGGGAGAAGCCCTTCCTGCTGTCTCGCCATTGCCAGAGGGCTTCCTCCACCCACACCAGCAAAATAACGAGGATGGACTTTTACCTCTAGAACCCGGATGAACCAGTTAGGACACCTTAAACCAATGTAACAGTGATACTCACAATTCAAAGTACGGTCCCTGAACCAACAGCTTCGACATTAACTGGGGTCTTGCTAAAAATATAGAAGCTCAGACCTACCGAATCAGTCTTAGTTTAATGAATTCCCAGATGATTTGTAAGCACGTAAATACTGGCTTATGCAGCTGGGTCTCAAATTAGCTGTACCTTGGAATCACCAGATTTTTAAAAATATTGGTGCCTGAGTACCACCCCACCTTCCGCAGACCTCCCAGAAATGCTGATTTTCCTGGTAGGGGCTGTGGCTTGGGCATCAGGAATCTTAAAAGCTTCCCAGGTGATTCCAACATGCTAACTTAACCACAAACTCTGAAAACCACTAACTGAAACTGTAAAGAAATTTATTTTGGGAGTTAGATTCCAGGGTTCCTCCAGGGTAGGTTCAGCAACCCCCCTGATGTAATTGAGGACAAACCATTATTAGAGGGTTTTTTGATCCTTAGGCTGGTCACCTCATGGTTGCAAGATGGCTGCCATAGCTCCTGGAATCATTCACCCACATGACAGGGGTCAAAAGTTGGGAATGAGGGGGCGCCTGGGTGGCTCAGTGGGTTGGAGCCTCTGCCTTCGGCTCAGGTCATGATCCCAGGGTCCTGGGATCGCGCCCCACATCGGGCTCTCTGCTCAGCAGGGAGTCTGTTTCCTCCTCTCTCTGCCTGCCTCTCTGCCTCCTGTGATCTCTGTCTGTCAAATAAATAAATAAAATCTTTAAAAAAAAAAAAAAGTTGGGAATGAGGTGCAGGGTCCATGTGATGAGTTTGGTTTTGGGCTTCTCTCCTCTTGTCAAGCGGGGAAAAAACATTCATAGATCCTTGTATAGATGTCCCCTTGGTTCTCATTGGGCAAAAACAGGTCACGCTTAGCTGCTGGGGAGATTGGGAAAGTGAATTTTGGGGTTTTTCGCTGTCCGTAGCAGGAAGCAGAAAATGGAGAAGAGGGCTGGAAAGACTCCCGGGTCTGCCAGAAAAGGCACATCTGAAATACAAAGGCACAGGTAGCAAGCTTAGTGCTTAACACATGAAATAACCGAGTCTTTAGTTAACTCCCCCCACCCCTAAGCAAGAAGCCACTCCCTGACTCCCGGAAATGGGAATGTTCTCAGAAGCTTCTGGAGACCCCGCCCATTTGGCCCAGTTTATGTTTTGGTGGAAACTCTTAATATTTCCATTGTCTGACTTGAGAGTGTTGAAATTATTCATCTTAATTAAGTGTTGCCTAGGTGTTATTTTGACAGAGACTCTCACCCATTGAATTTTCTTTACCTCTTCTTTGTTTTAGAAGCCAAGAAGGAAAACGTGTTAGTGGGAGGGCAACTTTCCTGCCTGCAGCATCTGTATCTGAAAGATTGCTGGAAGAAATGACAGTCAGGTTGGCCCCAGGCTGGCCTGCCTTCCCACTCAGCCAGTCTTTTAGAGTCTTGAAAGGCAGTGAGAACTCCTTCTTTGCAGAAGTAGTTGCCAGGGTTCCAAGGTAAGTCAAATAACATCCCTCACCTAAGTAGACCAGGTGCTGGTTTCACGAGGGGACATTTATCCTCTGGACTAAAATGTGCATTTCTAATATATACCAGGAGGTTTTTGTGAGGAGAGGGAGCAAACAAATCTAGACAGGTGACCATGGGCAGCCTCTCAGGGTGGCATTTGAGCTGAGACTTTTTTTTTTTTTTTTTTGAGCTGAGACTTGAATGGACACCCAACCATAAGCCAGTCTGGGTAGACAGAGTCCCAGAGGAAACCACAAGGGAAAAGACTCATGTGGGAATGAATTTGGCCATTTCTAGGAAAGATGGAAGCCTGGGAGGTCTGGAGTGACAGGATAAAAAGATAGATTTTTTAAAAAAAGATTTTATTTATTTATTTATTTGAGAGAAAGAAAGACAAAGAGCAGGGAGAGGGGCAGAGGGAGACGGAGAGAGGGAATCTTAAGCAGATCGCATGCCCAGCACAGAGCCCATGCAGGGCTTGGTCTCATGACCAAGCCCAGACCAAGAGTTGGATGCTCAACGGACTGAACTATCTTTGGCTTCCTGTTATAGATGTTTTTAAAATGACTTTTGATATACACACATATGTATATATGGCTGGCTCATTTTCCAGAATGAACATATATAGTTCACGGGTCCAGTTGCTAACAATTGTTATTCCTGGGGTGTGGGATGTAGAGGTTGACATGATGAGAAGGGGGGCTTTAAAGTTTCCATCTTCTGCATGATTTGAATTTTGGCTAAATATTTTGGTATATATCATTTGTAAAACTTAAAGTGACCTAATGTTTTAAAACATTGGTAATAAGCAAGGTGGTAGATAGAGTGTTTTTTTATTCTAAATATCATATATGTGTTATATAAATTCTATTACTAGTATGAAATATTTCATACCAAAAACTTGATTTTTATAAAGTGTATTAATTTATACACCACCAGGTAGCTCTGAATATGACAGTTTCCCTACATATGCACAAAGATTGACGATTATTCCTTTTTAATAGTTTTGCTTCTTTATTCAGGTGTAGGCTCTGATTCACTCTAAGCCACTTTATACTCTTGTAGGGTTCAGTTTTTTGTCAAATGGGAAGAAAGATCTGACTAACCTCTCAATTCCCTAATAGAATTGTTCAGGAAATTAAATTAAACGGTAAATGAAAGGCACTCTGTAGATTTTTATTTTAAAAAAATATTTATTTATTTATTTATTTATTCATTCATTCATTCATTCAAGGGGGAAGGAGCAGAGGGAGAGGGAAAGAGAGAGAATCTTCTTTTCAAGATTTTATTTATTTGAGAGAGAGAGTGCGCATGTGCGCATGTGCACGTGCATGAAGTGGGGAGGGGCAGAGGGACAAGCAGACTCCCTGTTGAGCAAGGAGCCCAATGCAGGGTTTGATCCCAGGACCCTGAGATCATGACCTGAGACAAAAAAGCAAGAGTCAGATGCCCAAGGACCGAACCACCCAGGCACCTCTCTGCAGACTTTTAAATGCAGTAGAATAGAATGGAGGCGGAAAGAGAATTAGGAAAGAATTTTCACTGGGAATGAACTCCCCCTTTAATCACATCTCACCAAAGCCAGTGGCTTCTCAGTGCAGCCTTCCTGGACTCTCCCATTCACCCTGATCTCTCCATTCTCTTAATTCTGTCTCGAATGTTCTTGGCTACACAATGTGACACTTCAGTGTTTTTTTGTTTTTTTTTTAACTTCTTTTTTTTTTTTTTTTACTTCAGTGGTTTTATATGCGTTGACGATGTCCTCCCCCAGAGAAGGGCCCCAGGAAGGCACCAAGTCCTGATGGTGGGATCTGAGGCATTAGGGAGTAGGTAGAGAGGAGATAATTTAAGGGGAAAAGGTGATCTTTTACAGAGACTTGTACGTGTTGGGAAGAGCTTCAGATTAGGCTGTGGAGGAACTAGGTTCTAGTCTGAGTATTTCAGGGACAAGCTCTGAGCATGTCAAGTCTTTTCACCCCCTTGTTTCAGTTTCCTTGAGCTGTGGGGCAGTTTACATTTTCCTTCTACCATTTACTACCTTCGAGTCGTGAAACATCCCTATGGTCCACATGCTGTAGGGTCCCCACTCTCCTGGCCTCCTCCTCTCCCAGGAGTGTGAAGACGCAGCTCGCTGGTGGCTGGGTGGGGCCATGGGACTAGATCACTTCCAGGTGGAGTGAACCCTGAGGGCCTGGTTCTCCAGGCTCCCTCCTGCCCTGCCACGGCGATTGTGGAAGGAGTCCTGGCACGGACATGGTGTGTGGAAGGGTCAAGGCCACTGGGATCGCTGAGTCACTGCACGGAGAGCTGCTGGGGGAGTGGGAAATGGACTTGAGCTACATAAAACCACTGAGATTCCCAGGACCGTCTGTTACCTCAGCGTAGCCTAGACTGGCCTCATGAACGTACAGACTGAGCCTCAGTTTCCCTTCCTCTGGAGTAACGACACCTGGTTTACATGGTTGCAGTGAAGACTGAATGAGAGAGAGAGAATGGGTGTCAGATTTGGCGCTCAGTGTCGGTTCACGGAAAGAGCTCACTACACGTTTGCTCCTTCCCCTCCCCTAGCAAGATGCTCATTCTTGGCAAAGGCAGGGAGGCCACCTGACCAGCCCTTCCTGCGGACCCCTGGGGCATGACAATGAGGTCAGTACCTCCCCATGGAAGGAGGCACACAAGCGTTATTAAGCAGCAGTTCTTCTGAGTTCCGTCTGTCCACACTTCCCGGTGCCTTCCATGTACATCCCGGGGCAGGAGTTTGGGGTTGTTGAGCGACTGGGACTGAGGGCTTCTGCCATCCACCTTTCACTTGCAACAAGCCTTGGCAGCTGCACCTTCTCCCCTCCTTGGCCCCTAGCTGCCTCTGTCCTGCTGGGAGGGGACCGTGGGAGTGGGGGTGGGGGAGGGGAGGGAGCCCTCCGCATTTACTATGAACGGTCCCCTTGGTGCCATGAAACAGGAAAGAAAGATTTGGGACTATGGGCATCTAGTAGCAGGGCCCTCGCGCCTCACTTCATCTATGCCTTGACTCTAGTCGTAACAACAGAAGATAAATAAATAAATAAATAAATAAATAAAGTGAAAACAGACCTCTGAGCTGCAAGTGCCTTTTTTTTTTTTTTTAAAAGAGGAAAGTTTAATGAAGTGGTGGTGCAAGGAACAACATGAGCCTGTGAGTTCAATGGAAAGAACCCCCACCCCCACCCCCCGGGGAAAGCACCCTTCCCTTGTGAATGATAGCAGGGTCTGTGGGGGGCACAGCTCTGTGTGGGGATTCCTACCACCAGGCCCATACATACTTTCAGGTGCCTCAAAACAGCAGTTTCCTGAATCCCACCCACAGGAGGAGACAAGAGAGGTTAAAGTGTTCTTAGGAATTTGAATCAGTTCGATGGCAGAATTTTCCAGAGCCAGCGACTCAGGATTGCTCATCTAGACACCTTCCCCACTGAAATCCTCCAACCCCACAGGTCTAGTTATAGAGGAGAGGATGGGAGCAACTTGGAAATGCTTTTAGCCGAAACGTTAAAGACTCAAAAGAAAGTCAAGTCCATTTTTAAAGTCTGGGCCTGGCTGTGGGAGGCCCTGGTCCTACTCCAGCCGCTCTCTGAACCCACAGGGTCTGTGGCGGACGAGGAAGGAGCTATCCCAGAGAGTTCAGAAAGATGGATTCCATCTTATGAGAAACAGATGACTGCTTGCTCTGAAACGGCGAGCGCCTCCAGGAATCCATCCTTGTCCCTTCCTTGTTCCAAAGCAAACACTTGCCTTGGCTTCTGTTCTCACGCCCAGACGTGCTCTGTGGGAGTGGAGCTCCTGAGCCAAGGACCTGGGACTTGAATTTGAATGGAAGTCAACAAGCCTATCCATGAGCTGTGACCACAGAGTAGAGGGACTGCCTTCATAACGAACCTTCCAGACTTGCATATCCACCGAAGTGTCATCCCCTACGACACGGTCACCTCAGTGGGCCACACATTTATATCCCAGGTGATTATAATAGCAAGGGATCAGCATTTATGGAGCATTTACCAAGTGTTAGGCTCTGTGCTAGAAACTTCTGGGTATTTCTCATGGGACCCTCATAGTCCCACTACCAGATGAAAAAAACCAATGTTTAGCGAGATCAAGCCATGTGACCAGTGGATGATAAGGCTGGGAGTCGAACACTGGCCCAAAGCTCTCCACTCCAGGGTTAGAATGACCTTGAGAACTTCAAATGACGCTGTCCTTCCAGATCCTCCCTGCTGGTGCGAGGGTTCACCTTCACTCAGGTTCAGCCCCGGGAATCAGGAACTTTCACCATGTCGCCATGTCGTTGAAATCTGCCCCCAGGAGGCATGTGGACAATCATTCCAGCCCCCAGCCGTCTTCAGGACAAGCCAGGGATGCTCGGAGAGGGTAAGGAACTTGCAGGAAGTGGCAGTGCAATAACTCTCGGGAATGGACTTGATTTTTTTTTTTTTAAACAGTCAAAAGCTATTTGGAGCCAAGTCTAGTAATCTAGGTAATACATCCAACTTGGCAAAATTAGGCATGTTCAGTATAAATTTACACAAGACTGATCATCTTGTGGGGTTCATAGTCTGGTCATGAAGGCGATTCCAGAAGAGGCGTTTCAGGAATGGTTAGAAATTTCTTTCTGGTCTGAACCAAAATCTACCTCCTTGTGATTTGCTCCCGGGGCTCTAGTTTGAATCCTGGAGCCACAGACACGGTCACACCACCACCATTCTCCATACCCCACTCTGTCCTAGCAAGCTCGGTTATCTAGGTTAGAAGCAGCAAATGGAAAAGATGAACATGCACATTACGTCTCTAACCTACAATGTCCAGAGAGTCGGCTTTTCCCAACAGCCTGATGGATAAAAGTATAGTTGCTTTTTTCAAGTTTATTAAGTGACTTTAACACAGGGTTGAGAACCACTGTGTTAAGAAGAAAGGACAATTTAAACCCAGAGCAGCTCAGAAACTCCTAGCCCAAGGCGGCCCAGGAACCATGCCCCAGAGCTGGGCTTCAAGTCACCCACCAACTGCCCCTAGCTTCCTCTGGACACGCCCACCCTCCTTGACCCACAAGGGTTCCCTGCACTTGGGGTCCCAGCAGGGACAGCGAGGGAGAAACAGTCTCTGCAACATGCTTATCACTCCCAGCAATGCTGGATCCCTTGTTTGGAAGGCCTCCCTGTGGGATGTGCTGTCTGGATTGCTGGAACGCTGGAGGCAGGCAGTGCTCAGGTGCTCCTGGGTTCTGACTCTGCTCAGCCCCCACATGAGGGTGTAGCCCTAGTGACACGGTCCTGGTTCAGAACCAGGAGAGGCCTGTGTTTGCGGATATTCTCTTATCACACAGGATGGTTAGAAGTTGATTCCTCTGGAACTATGAAGTAAGCTCTGTTGTAATAGGGTAAGAAATCCAAATTTCCAGTGAGATCTCAGCTCCCAGGGATGAAGGCAGGCAGGCACCCCTCCCTATCCCCTCTAGAATTCTGAGGGCCAAAGGAAGCTCCTGTTACTACCTTTCTTCTGATAAGATTTTGAGTCCTTCCCTAATTTAATTTAACCTAGCCTTACAGGGATTAAGTGTAGCATCAGTGCCCATAACCTTCAGTTTGGGACATGAGGAAGGGCTGACCTCCTGGCCCTGGACCTAAGCCTGATAGGAATAACGGGCCTAAAGGAACCAAGGCAGGGATGGGTGGGGGTTGCCTCCCCCGAGGCTCCTCTGGGAGTCTGCCCACTAGCCAGGCCTGGCCTCCATGGCCCTTCCCTCTGTAGCTCCTCTATTTCAGCCTCCCCAGTGGTCTTTTTTTCTTAAGCCCAAAGTCTCCCAGGACATTCTGGTCCCAGCTCTCTGCAGCTGAAATGGCCTTTGGGCCATTTCCCTTCCATGGCTGTCTCCACTCTCTTCCCTCAAGTCAAGGACAATGACAGGAGGGAATTTCAGGCCAAGAGCAAGGCACGGTTGTAGTGGTTAATCAAGTGCCAGCCATCTATTTACATGCCTACAAATGAACTGCTTCCATGGACACAGTGATTTTACGTGCTGTGCCATCCAGATGACCTTGTGTGATAGTTAATGTTATGGGCTTACTTGACTGAACCAGTCGTGCCCGGATGTTTGGTCAGACATTATGCTGGGTGGTTCTGGATGAGATTAACATTGAAATCAGTAGATGGAGTGAAGCAGATTGCTCTCCTTAATGTGGGTGGGCCTCAACCTATCAGTTGAAGGTCAGCCTAGCACAAAAAGACTGACTCTCCCCTAAGTAAGGAAGAATTCATCCTGTCTGATGGCCTTTGAACTGGCTTGTCAGCCTTCTTCCTGCCTTTGGACTTGGGCTGAACCGAAACACTGGCTTTTCCTGGGTCCTGAGCCTGTGGACCTGAGCACTGGGACTGCAGTATCCGCTCCCCTGCTTCTCAGACATTCAGACTCGACCAGAACTAACCATCTGGCTCTCCCGAGTCTCCAGCTTACCAGCTTACCCTGGGGATGCTGGGACTTGCCCGCCTCTACTATCAGGTAAGACAATTCCTTATAATAAGTCTCTTTCTCTCTCTCTCCATATATATCCTATTGGTTCTGTTTCTCCAGAGACCCCGACCTTGCCTCACAGATATTGCTAATATTCCCATTTTACAGATGGAGAAAAGGGCCACCCTCCCCCCCCCCCCCACACTCAGGTGTACACTGCCCTGCCCTCTCCAGCAGCACCAGCTGGATCCCACTTACTCCAGCTCTGCTCTCCTCCTTCCCTCCTTGATCCACGCCTGCGAATCTGGCTCACCTTGTCTTGGTAGAAGCCCCGCCTCTATCCCTCTGCCCACCTGGGCCCGGATGTGCCTGGATCTAGGCTCTGTGATTCTTCCCTGCTTCTTTCAGAGCCAAGTCGATATTCCTGGGGGAGTTAAAACACACTTGCTGGCCTTCATTGGTGCAGTCACTTCCTTTTTAAACAGTTGGAAATATTTCAGGACCCACATGATTCCATTTGGTTGTCAAGCCACATCATTGTTTTGGAGAGCAGGCTTGTATTTCCTGGAGACTGTGCCTAATCTCCATTCCTTTCCCCACCTCTTTACACATTCCTTTCTCACTCCAGACAATCTCCTCCTTCCTGCAGGTTTATTTCCAAAACAACTCAGGGAAAGGTGTTCGGCTGGCCCATACATTTTGACCTGCTGTGTTTTCCCAAAATCTAGGGGGTAGATGAGCTGCTTCTTGGCCATAGGCTGGGTAATTTTTGTGCTAGAGAAACTGTATTCTGACTTTTTGATGGTAGAAAGAAAGGAAAGAAAGGAAGAAAAAAGGAGAGGAAAGAAACCAATAGCAACACCCAACAGCCAAATTGATATGCACATTATGGTAACAATTCTGCAAGAACAGCTTGTATTTGCAGACAACTTAGCCTCTGGCCAACCAGGAACAGGGGGCACCAACAACCAGCAAGCCATTTACCAACCATAAGATTGTATTTGCCCAGGTATTTTTCCCATCCCTATTCAAAAACACTTCGGCACATCAATTCTTCTTCCTTCTGAACATCCAGAGAAACAGGTCCGTGAAGGGGATGGCTTGGGCTGGCTGATCGAGGTGGGAGACAAGAAGATCTGTGAGGCCTGGACGGTGTTCTCTGTGAAGCTTCTATTCAAGGCTAGAACCTGGGAGCGGGGTCATAAACTAACTATACCACAGTGAAGTTAGGGAAGGTGGAGGAAGGCTTTCCAGAAGGCGGGAGCACGAAAGAGGGTTTGGAGAAAAGGCTTGTGGAGGGCGTGCCAAGAGAGCCCTGAAGTCATGTTCCCAGAACCCTCCAGCCCTCTGGTTAAAGGACCATTAACCATGAATTATTGTCCAGGCTATTCTTTCTGTCTGCAATCACAGCCATGACAATGGATGCTGCAAAGGTCAACCCCAGAGCTCCTGTTGCCTAATCCATTTAGTGAGGACTGGAGGCGGAAATGAGCTGATGAAGTTTGTTGTTGATCCAGACACGTTTCAGCTGGCTGGCCGCAAGGTCTGTGAGAAACTCCAGATGGAGTTAATCTCTGTGTCCTGGGCAAGGAGAGCGGCTAAAATCCACCCTGAGCCCATTCAAGGTAAGGCACAAGGAGGGAAAGCTCATCTCCGCTTCTTTGGTGAGGACTCTGGGTGGGGTCCTGACGGGGAGTGGGCACTCGCCCACTCGCCAAGTTCGGGGCAGAGGCCCGCCTGGGGCACCAGAACACGCAACTTGCCTGCTATAGAGGGACCCCGAGCTCCGGCCTCCTGAGCAGCTGCTAGACCTATGGGAGTCTGGGCTGCCCCTTTTGTCTGGAGTCTTCTCAAATCCCACCTGGAGTTGCAAAGACCCACCCAAGGTCACCCAGTTAGATAGAGGACGAGACAGGCGCAGAAGTCTAAGTATTTCCACTCCACCTGCCTGTAGCTACCCCGCCCCACCAGAGGCAAGTAAACAGCAACCTTGAAGCCTCCAGCTGGAGGTGGTGGGGGATGGGGAGCATGGGGTCACCCCCCTCTCTCACTCCAGTCAGGCTTTCCAGTAAATACATATTGAGCCCCTACTGCTTCTCATGCACGGTTCCATGTGGGGGATGAGGGCACGGAGGCTGGAGTCAGACCTTGGTCATTTAATCCTTCTGAGCCTTGATTTCCTCATCTGGAAAATGGGCAACATTCATCGCTGGGCCTCACACATACAGTGAGGGCTCCATGAAAGGAGGCTACGTAAGATGAGGGCCTGGCCCCCAAGAAGTTCTCGGTCTCTCAGGGGAGCCAGATTTGTTAATAATTGTTCGCAGTATACATGACCACAGTGTTTGGGAGCTGAGGAAGGACTAACTAGCCAACACGGGCTCTGCCACTCACCCTCGGGGCGACTGCCACAAGTTCCTCAACCTCTTTAGAGGGCCTGGATCTGCTTACTTGCGCATGGGGATGATATAAATGGCACATATATTCAGGGTCATGGATTTGCAATTTGGACCTCATAAATACGAAGGACCCAATGCTCAGGAGGCATCAGTAAAGTAGTATCAATTCTGAGGTGAAATCAGAGAACCTTCACAGGACAGGTGACATTTGAACTGGCTTTTGAGCGGAGCTTTACAGGGAGAAGTTGGGCAGAATGGCACGGACCAGGGCATGAAGATGTGGAAATATGGCATATTCGGAGAAGAGCGAGCAGTGTGACGAGTCTGAAGCAGGGAGCTTGTGGGAGAGCGGGGACGAGGGCTCTGGGAACAAGCTATGGTGGCCATGTGCCCCATGTAGAGAAATCTGACCTTTTGGGCAATAAGGGCGATTGGAGGTTTTTGTGCTTAGGTAGGAAAGGGTCAAATTGGCCTTTTTAAGATGTACTTTGTTAGCACTTCACTGGCTGCTGGCTTTTTGTTTTGCCAGAGCCATGTTATAACAGCAATAATGCAATAGTGATAAACTCCTGAGTAATTGTCAGCACGCTGTTGGTTGCCAGTGAAGGAAAACCAAAATCAGACCAGGAGTGCTGGTGTTCAGGTGTGTCCACAAATGCTTTGATCTTCCTTCCTTTGAGAAGGATGCCCCTCCCCCTGAGTGGAGGCTTACCGTCACAACTCAACCGTCACAACTCACTTCTAACCAGCAGAGTAAATGGAAGTCACCACGTGCACTTGAGAGACCAACTCCAAAGGCACTCCTCACTTGTTCCCTTGGACGTCTAGTCGTGGGGGTGTCAGCTGCCATGTCGTGAGGACATTCAGTCAGCCTCTGGAGAGCCCATGCAACAAGGAGCAGAGGACTCCCACCACTGGCCACACCGCGAGCCCCTGGGAAGGCGTATCCTTCAGGCCCGGCCCTGTCAGGCCTTCAGAGTCCTTGGTAATACCCAGACTGAACTCCTTGGAGAGACTCTGAGCCAGAACCATTCAGCTAAGAGCACCCCCAAATCCCTGACCTATGGAAAGTATGAGATGGGAGATATCAGTTACTGCATCTTGCCGTAATTCGTTGGTTTGTGCGGCGACAGGTTGCCCACCAGCGTATGCAACCCAACAGAATAGGCGATTAATCGGCGCACATGAACTGAGAAATTCTTAAGTAGGTAGGACTTGATGCACGGGATCAAAATATGTCTCCAGGATTCAGTTTCTTTTAAGTTTTTTTTTTTTTAAAGATTTATTTATTTATTTATTTGACAGAGAAGGAGATCACAAGTAGGCGGAGAGCTAGGCAGAGAGAGAGGAGGAAGCAGGCTCCCTGCTGAGCAGAGAGCGTGATGCGGGGCTCCATCCCAGGACCCAGGACCCTGGGATCATGACCTGAGCCGAAGGCAGAGGCTCAACCCACTGAGCCACCCAGGTGCCCCCAGGATTCAGTTTCTTTTCAGCCCTTCGATCTGGCTTCCTCTGCATTGGCTTTTTTTCAGGTTCCCGGTGTTGACTCCTAAGAGCTCCAGGCTCCCGTCATCCTTGGGGATAAGATCTCCAGGGTAAGAGACCGTGTGTCTCTGTCCCAAGGGTGTGTCTTTCATTCTGATTGGGTCCCATGCTCATTCTAAACCAATTATTGTGCTCCGATTGGTCAGGCCCATCATTTGCCATCATTAGGGGTGGGGCCACCCTACAGGCAGGATGGGGCCTGGGGCAAGGGAGGTGCCTCCCTAGAGGAAAATCAGGGTTGAGTTGCCTGGAGGGGAAATGGTTGCTGGGCAGTGAAACAATGGGTATCTATTATACCCACGTTTGCATTGTACTTGTGTGGGCGTGTGTGTGTGTGTGTGTGTGTGTGTGTCTGCTCTGTGTTACTCCACAATAGGCACTTGATCTCCTGGTTGTTCCTCAAATGCTTTAGCTTCGTCCATCTCCTTTAGGTCTTAAATGTTACTCAATGAAATTTCCCCTGAACGTGCCATTTTATTTTACTTTATTATTTTATTATTTTTAAAGGATTTTATTTATTTATTTGACAGGGAGAGACACAGCGAGAGAGGGAACACAAGCTGGGAGAGCAGGGGAGGCAGAAGCAGGCTCCCTGCAGAGCAGAGAGCCCAATGCAGGGCTCGATCCCAGGACCCTGGGATCATGACCTGAGCTGAAGGCAGATGCTTAATGACTGAGTCATCGAGCCACCCTGAACATGCCACTTTAAAAATGTCACCTCGCTCCACTGAGATATTGTGATTTTTTTAAGTGTTGTTTTTTTTTTTAAGTAATACTTACACCCAAAGTGGGGCTTGAACTCATGACCCTGAGGTCAAGCATTTCATGCTTTTCTGACAGAACCAGCCAGGTGCCCCGATATTGTGATTTATAATAAGAAATATATATTTGGTCTTTGTGTCCATTCTGGCACAAAGTTCCTAAAACCCTTGAAATTTCCTGTGTGATACGACCAACGAAGGTGCTCTTATCGAACTCCTTTCAATAACACCTGGGTTTATGTAAATGAGTGATTTTTGGAAAGCACTGAGTGGTGCTGGTTGTGGGTGAGGGTGGGGGGAGTGGGGAGAGAGGTGGGGGAACCAACCATGTGATGGAAGGGTTAGACCCTTCAGTCCCATCCCCTGACCTTCAGGGAGAGGAGAGGGATCGGAGATTAGATCAATTGCCAGTGGGCAGTGATTTAATCAGTCATGCCTGTGTAATGAATCCCCCATAAAAACCCAAAAAAGGATGGGGTTTGGAAAGCCTCTGGGTTGGTGAACATGTGGAGAACCCAGGAGAATGGCTCCCTGTCCCCAGAGGCACCACTTCCATTTGGCTGTTTCTGAACAATATCCTTTTATAATAAACCAATCATCAAGTAAGTAAAACATGTCTGAATTTTCTGAACCACTCTGGCAAATTAATTGAACCCATGGAGGGGGCTGTGGGGACCTGGAATCTAGAGCCATTCAGTCCAAAATCGAGGTGACATTCTGGACTTGGGATTAGCATCTGAAATCTTGCAGGTGTGGGAACTTAACCAGTGGGGCCCGATGCTGGCACCAGGTAGGGTTGTAAAGGAGTTGAATTGTTGGACACCCGCTGGTGTCAGGGAATTGCTTGGTGATATAAAAAAACCCACATTATCAGATCCCCATATGCTGTTCCCTTCCCTGCTTTGTTTTTTCCCTTCATACTATCATATTGTTTTCTTCATTTATCTTATTATCAGTCGCCCCTACTGGAATGTCAGCTCCACAGGGCAGGGATTTTTGTCCATTTTTGGTCACTGCTATACCCTGTGTGTCTAGAACATAGTAGGTACTCAATAAATAATGATAGGATGAGTGAATGAATGTTCACAGTCATCCTGTGAAGTAGGTAGAATCAAGGTGATTCTCCTTCCCTCTCTCTTTCTCTCTCTCTTTTTTTTAAAGATTTATTTATTTATTTGAGACAGAGAGAGGTTGTGCGTGGCGGGGGTGGGGGGCGGTTGGTACACAGAAGGAAAGAATCTGGAGCAGACTCCCTGGTGAGGTGGAGCCCGAGGTGGGGAGCCATCCCTCCGGCCCGGAGATCATGGCCTGAGCTGCAGTCAAGAATCAGACACCTAACCAACTGAGCCACCCGGACGCCCCGGCGATACTTCTTTTATAGATAAGGACATTGAAACTTTTTTTAGAGTAAAAAAAAAATTTTCCAGGCACCTGTGTGGCTTAGTGGGTTAAGCATCTGCCTTCAGCTCAGGTCAAGATCCCAGGGTTCTGGGATCGAGCCCTGTATGAGCAGAGAGCCTGCTTCCCCCTCTCCCTCTGCTGCTCCCCCTGCTTGTGCTCTTTCTCTGTCAAATAAATAAAATCTTAATTTTTTTTTCTTTCTAAGTAAATTCTACCCCGCAACATGGGGTCCAAACAAATGACCCTGAGATCAAGAGCAGCACACTCTGCTGACCAAGGCTGAAAGGCACCCCAAAATTTAAAAAAATTTTCACTGAAGCATAGTTTACATATAACCTCATATTATCTTCAGGTATCCGACATAGCAACTCGACAATTCCCTCCGTTACTGTTTACTCATCATGATAAGTGGAACTACCATCTGTCATCACACAAAGTTATGACAATATTATTGACTCTATTCCCTACACTGGACTTTTCATCCCTGTGATTTATTTATTTTATAACTGAATGTGTGTACCTCGTCTTCCTCCCCTCCCCCTGTTTTGCCCATCCTCCACCCCAGGATACTGAAACTTGAGAGAAGGATCCTGTTGGCAAAAAGATGAAAAAGAACTTAAAAAAAAAACCAAAACGCCAAATTCCTTTCATTGTTGAGTACTAAAGAGAATGCGGCAGAGGGGAACTTAACGCATTACAGTGTGTTCCCACCAAGTGAAGGTTAAATGGTGCCCTGATGAGCGGTGGTTCTGATGGAGAACGTAGCAGGAGAACTGAGTCGTCGCCGGGCACCTGCTGGATCGCAGTCAGCGCCGGGAGCCCCCGTTTCCTTTCAGCAAGTAGCAACAGTCACGTTCAAATTAATGTGGCTACTTTGAGTCTTACTGGCTTTATAGTTTCTGGTGGACAGGGATTTGTAAGCTTGTTTTGATTTTACTTGTAAACCTAAAACCTCAAGAAGTTTGTACCAAGTTTTATGTTTGTAAACATTTGAGAAACATTAAAACAAAAATTAAGTAACTTTGTGAGAATTTGTATCCTTTATAGAGGGTCGTGCTTATGTTCAAGACTGAGAGAAGCCCGGTTTCAGAAGACTCAGTCCTTCTTGTCATGGGTGGCAGAGAGAATCAGCCCGAGAAGGATGTTCTTAGAACAGGGCTCACCAAGCCCTTACTGTGTGGGTGACTAAACCGACCGAGGGAGCACAGGTCCTCAGATCCCAAGGATCTTTCTTAGATGTTATCCTGCCAGCCGGATAAAGACACCTGTCCTCCAGAAGATATTCTTTTTTCTTTTAAATGGTTTTATTTAAGTCATCTCTACCCACGACATGGGGCTTGAACTCATGACCCCAAGATCAAGAGTCGCATGGTCCCCTGACTGAGCCAGCCAGGTGCCCCCCCACCTCCCGCAGATATTCTATCACTTCTAGGAAGTACCCCGGGCAGGCCTCCAGGGTTGAGCTCTGAAGACCAGTGGGATCCAGCTGCTAAGAGGGGGAAGCTGAGGTTAATCAAGTTCCCCTGCAGCAACTCACTCCCCAGCCCCACAGCTGGCCCACCAGGTCCTAAAATGGGGCAGGGGAGTGTCTACTCAGCAGGAGTTTCCCAGCCCGTGAACTGGGGGTTTTGCTCTGGTATTTGCAGGGAAGTAGAGCTCGCTAGGGGAGAGGGCATGGCCCCCTGGAGGAGTGAGGTTGGGCAGCCACAGGGCATGACTATCTCTGCACACTGGGGTAGGGATATATGCAAAAAGATGAAAAAGAGGGCACCAGAGAGGCCAGATGTTCTATCCCCTGACACCCAAGGCTGGAGAGCTGGGAGGAACATGGAAACTAAAAAAACTTCTGCCTGCTGGAGCGCCTGGGTGGCTCAGTGGGTTAAAGCCTCTGCCTTCGGCTCGGGTCATGATCTCAGGGTCCTGGGATCGAGCCCCGCGTCGGGCTCTCTGCTTGGCAGGGAGCCTGCTTCCCCTCTCTCTCTCTGCCTGCCTCTCTGCCTACTTGTGATCTCTGTCTGTCAAACAAATAAATAAAATCTTTAAAACAAATAAACAAAAACAAAACTTCCGCCTGCTCCTGGCCAGAGACCCCGCAAGAGGGAAACTGACTGTGTTCTCTCCTCCCCTGAGCAGCCTGTGGTGGGAGGGGCAGGAACTGGCCTATAGGCAAACAACCTTTCAGAGATGGCGAAGGCAGGGGCCTGGTCAGGGCTGGGAGCTGAGGGCTGAGGCACATGAGCATGATGGCCGCATCAGTGTCTCCAGCACTGGCTTCTTGGGTGGTCAGAAGACCTAGGAAATGCTTACATGGGCTATGTCAAAGGACTGGCCTTCCAGGGCCTCTCACAGCTTGATGAGGGAAACTGAGGCACAGAGCTAGAATGTGCCTAATGCCACTTTTCATTCAGCAAAAATTGAGCTGGACCACCTATAGTGTTCTAGGCCCTGTGTTGAGCTGTGTGGGAGAAAGAAGGGGGATGAGACCAGACAGGGACAGTAGGAAAGAAAATGTGGACAAAGAACACAGGAAAGTAGAGCAAGTTACCTCAGTCATAAATGGTGTCTATGGGAGTTCAGGAGAAAAGGTGTTCATGAATTAGATCGCTGCTGGGACTGGCAACAAAACTAAGGTCTCTGACCAACCGAGCTAGATCAGTGATTTTCCCTCCCTCCTTTTAGCCTTCTACAGATACTGCTGTGCCCTTAGCTCTCTTAGGAAGAGCCAAGAAGGACCCTATTACCATTAGTGGGGTAGGATAGAGATTCAGGACACGATGAAGGAAACACCCAGATCTTTGGCCTGGGAGGTCCACGGTACTTTTAATTTCCAGAATCTGGCAGATCCTACTTTTTCTGTGTTTCCCCACGGGGACTTACATGGCCAGTGACACGGAGTGGGGGAAGAGAAAGGAACTTCTGAGCATCTAAGTGGTCTGCTGCCTTCCAGACACAGGGCTGGGCTTCTACATTCTTTTTTTTTTTTTTTTTTTTAAGATTTTATTTATTTATTTGACACACACACACAGAAATCACAAGTAGGGAGAGAGGCAGGCAGAGAGGGAGAGGGAAGCAGGCTCTCCGCTGAGCAGAGAGCCCGATGCAGGACTCGATCCCAGGACCCTGAGATCATGACCTGAGGCGAAGGCAGAGGCTTAACCCACTGAGCCACCCAGGCACCTGGCCTTCTGCATTCTTGATGTCACCTCATGGGGCGGTCCAATTCGTTTCTATTCTCTCGGCCTGTGCCTGTCTGTGAGTATATGTTAGATGATGAATGCTAGGGGAAAAAGCCCATTGTTTGGGCCCAGCTAGACCAGAAAGTTTGGGAGGAATAGGGCTCTTCTGTGTGTCTCCTAGCATGCTGCCTGGCACTGAGTGGGTACCCAATAAGTACTTCCAGAACTCATAGACAAGAGAATTCCTCCTTCGTTCTAAGGATACTGGGTCATCTACTCCAGAGCAAGGTTCTTTCAATAGCGAAGCACCTATGGCTTTCTGGGTGACTCATTACCCCAGACTGGGGCAGGGACGACTGCCTGCAGGGCTGGTGGTAGGTGAGGCTAGTCTCAGAGCCTGCTGCTGGCAAGTCAGGAGACCTCCCTTCCTTGAGCAGCTCCAGGGAGAGGCCTGCCCGGGGGCCTGAAGGAGCATGTTGTCTTCCCCACCTTGACTTGAGCAAACTTCTAGGGCCTCCGTTTCTGTCCCCTGACCTGTAGATTGGCAAGAACTCTGCCCACAGCCTTGGTTCCTTTGTGGTTGCCTCCAGAAAAATGCAGAGGATGAATGGAAAAGGGGCAACAGAGGCTGAGCCTCTGGACAGAAAACGGTCAGGACTGCTTCCCAGATGAATCCACCCATTTTCTTTCATGACCTTACCTCACTCCATTTTGGCTGTGCCCACATGACCCCAAGGATTTTGTTTTGTTTTTAAAGAGCTGTTTTCTTTTCAACTTTTAATTGAAAAGTCATATGAAGTGGACATGCTCAAGCTTCCCACCAAAACAAGCCCAGACAAACAGCTCCAGCGAGGACTCAAACAGCCTCCAAAACCATCATTCACGCCATACTTATTAAGCACCAGCTGCCTGTTCTAAGAGGGACATGACCATCTGGCATCTTTATCCAGCATGGTGCTGGGCATAGAGCAATCGCTTGCTAAATATTGAATGAATTAAACTTGGGGAAACCGATATATGCCTGCCGTTGTCCCTTATCTCAAGCCCCAACATGGGGCTTGAACTCAACAGCCTGAGATCAAGACCTGAGGTGAGATCAGGAGTTGGATGCTTAACTGACTGAGCCACCCAGACACCCCTCAAGCAGCTAACACATTAAGAAATCAGTTGCTATTAGGGCCCCATGGATGGCTCAGTGTGGGTTAAGCCTCTGCCTTCGGCTCAGGTCATGATCTCAGGGTCCTG